>NC_063161.1:81323425-83723425 GCF_023159225.1 Perognathus longimembris pacificus | reverse complement strand
ATAATAAAAGTTCTTGGGAAACAATTCTGCTTTCCAAGTTAGAAAAAGATAATTTACACTTAGAAAAATCACTGAATTAGAAGACCACACATATTACTCCTATTATGGTTAATCAATTGGGTACATGTATTAGATGTGTTCAGAATGATGTTCTATGCCATACATATATACATATATATACACACATAATATTTAAATAGCCTAATTCTACATATTTATCAGATATAGTACAACATTTCAGTGCTTGTGTATAATATGCAATATTGTATTTTGGCATATTACAGCAAATATCATTTCTTTGTGTTGAGAACGTTTAAAATTGTGTTGTTCTTCTGTGGCACCCCTGAGAAATAAAGGTTATCCTATCATTTGATATTTTAGATTTAAATAGATGAAACTGTTAGGGTATTATTAAAGCATACAATTAAGGTTTTTTTTTTGTTATTTGTTTTTGGTTGGTTATGGAGCTTGAACTTGGGGCCTGAGTGCTGTCCCTGAGCCTCTTTGTGCTTAAGGCTGGTGCTCTACCACTTGAGCCACAGCGCCAATGCCAGTTTTTGAGTAGTTATTTGGAGATAAGAGTCTCTCAGGGACTTTTCTGCCTGAGCTGGCTTTGAGCTGTGATCTGTGAATCTCAGCCTCCTTAGTAGCTAGGATTATAGGCGTGAGCCACCAGTGCCCAGCTACAGTTAGTATTTTTACATCTAGTTACAAAATATTTACTGTCCTAGAGGGTTCTCTCATTAGTTCTTTATAATCTAATTACAAACTCTGAGTATGCCTGAGGGTTTGCTGTAGGTTTGCTAACAGGACTGGGGACTATCTGGCCCATATGCTCTATAAAGTCTGAAAAATTATTTGGTACATGAAGGGACAGGCATATAGGCTCTGTGTTCATTGCCTGAGGCCTGTCTGCTTATATCAATAGTTCTGTATGGCCTGTAATGATTTCATAAATGTCTAAATGGCCCTCATCAGAAACAAGCTCCCTACTCTGAAATAAATGTTTTATTACTAGATGGGCAATGAAAGGCAATGAAGAGGCTAAGAAAAGAAGCTGTGAATACTCCATATCGGACACGTCATTATGTTCTTCAATTCTGCAGGCACATTTTTCTTTCTTCTCCCTTAAGTAAAAAGAAAATGACAAGGAACTTTCATTTTGCAAATACAAATACAACTGCTCTCTGAATTATGATGGCTAGGCTTAATGATTTTTATTTTGCTTTACAATAGTGCCAATGTAATAAGTAGTCAGTAAAACCTGTACTTTGAATTTTGATCTTTTCTAGGTATGATTGTGGTATAATAGTCTCTGGCAATGTTGGGTAACCACACTGAGCCATAACTCCCAATCATCAACACAAATGAGGAAAGTGATACGCTGCAGTGTACTACTACAGTGTGGCCTGACATTTTTGGATATTGTGTTTTCTTATTCTTTTTTAATGTCTTTGTCTACAAAAATTCCCATATGTACCCACAAAAGCCATTTTGTTTTTCATTATAATGTTCACTGTGTGGTAGTCTATTGTTTATTATAAAGAACATATAAAATAAGCTTTGTGTAACATGGTTGTGTCCAACTCTAGGATAATGTAAGTGTTCAGAGTCTGTTCAGTGTAGGCTAGGACAAGCTATTACATTCAATAGGTAAATAGATTAGGCATATCATCTTATGATGTTTCTCAACTTCTGATAAGTTTAATGTTGGTGTAACACAATGGCTAAGTCAAGGAGTACTATGTATGTTCCGAAAATCATGATTTTACTCACATCTTATTGCTTAAGGCCAATTAGAGTCCTAGTCTGTCTAGTTATTTATATATACCTACTGATTAGAGTGACAAATATATTTAAAGCAGTTATATGATAGAGAGTTAAGGTATGTTTAGAGAATTTGTACTCATGTTTCTTTTTCTTGTCATCTAGTCATATGCTATGGTTCTTTTATTGTGTAAGAGTAAAAAAAATCTTGTTTTCCTTTGGATCTTTCTTTTTTTTTTTTGCCAGTCCTGGGCCTTGGACTCAGGGTCTGAGCACTGTCCCTGGCTTCTTTTTGCTCAAGGCTAGCACTCGGCCGCTTGAGCCACAGCGCCACTTCTGGCCATTTTCTGTATATGTGGTGCTGGGGAATTGAACCCAGGGCCTCATGAATAGGAGGCAAGCACTCTTGCCACTAGGCCATATCCCCAGCCCCTGGATCTTTCATTTTTTATATTTCGTATTTAATGAGTATTTCAAAACTTGATAGGTCGTTATGAGATAGCTTTCTTTATATTCACTATATATGTACATGTATATCTGGTTTTTTTGCCAGTACCAAGGTTTGAACTCAGGGTCTAATACTTGCTAAGCAAGTGAGCTCAAGTGAGCTCAACCACTTCAGCCATGCTGCCAACTTGGCTTTTTGCTGTTTACTTTGAAGATGTAGTTTTGGAGACTTTCTGCCTGAGCTGGTTTTGAACCATGATCCTTCATATCTCAGCCTCCTCAAGCTAGGATTGTAGGTGTGAACCACTGGTACCCAAATTTCACTGCTGGTTTTTGGTCTAGGTGTCTAACTGCTGTCTGACAACAAGTGGCATAGCTAGACACACTGATTTTGGATTCACATTTTTCTAACATTCTAGTTTATATCTTAAAACTTCCTCATGTTAGTATTCCTCTTAATCTTTTCTCTTGTTCAGTAGTTTAGTGGAATATCAGGATATATGAGATACTAGAAATATTAAATCTTTTTTTTTGGCCAGTCCTGGGCCTTGGACTCAGCACCTGTGCACTATCCCTGGCTTCTTTTTACTCAAGGCTAGCACTCTGCCACTTGAGCCACAGTGCCCCTTCTGGCCGTTTTCTATATATGTGGTGCTGGGGAATTGAACCCAGGGCTTCATGTATACAAGGCAAGCACTCTTGCCATTAGGCCATATCCCCAGCCCTGAAATATTAAAATCTCAGTAATAAGTAATAAATCCTTAATTTTGTGTGTGCATGTGTGTCCTGGGGCTTGAACTTGGGACCTGAGTGCTGTCCTTGAGCTCTTTTGCTCAAGGCTAGTGCTCTATACCACTCTCCATAGCTCCACTTCCATCCAGAGTTTTCTGGTCTTCTTATCCTGGCTGGCATCAAACTGCAATCCCTAGATCTCAGCCTCCTCAGTAGCTAGGATTTAAACCCTTAATTTTCTTGCAAACGCATATGTGTGTGCGTGTGTGTGTGTGTGTGTGTGTGTGTGTATGTGTATGTGTGTTGGTCCCAGGGCTTGAACTCAGGTCTTGAGTGCTGTCTCTGAGCATATGTGCTCAAGGCTAGCTCTCTACTACTTGAGGCACAATTCCACTTTTAAGCTTTATGGTGAATACCTGGAGATGAATATCTTATGGACTTTCTTGTCTTGGTTGGCTTCAAACCCCTGTCCTCAGATCTCAGCCCCCTGAGTAGCTAGGATTATAGGCATGAGCTACCAGTGCCCAGCCTAACTCCCTAAATTTCAAGGAGTGTTCGGAACCTCATTCTACCCTACCTAAACCATTTTTTTACTATTCTTTGACACACCAGAAGGAAGTTATTTTTTTCCCTAAGGTTATATGTATACGTGTGTACCTCTGCATACATGTGTGCATGCCGGTACTGGGGCTTAAATTCAGGGCCTCATGCTCTTGCTTAGTTTTTTCACTCAAGGCTTGGAACTCTACCATTTGAGCCAGCCTCCACTTCCAGCTTCTTGCTAGTTCATTGGAGGGAGATAAGGCTCTCATGGACTTTTCTGCTTGAGTTGGCTTTGGACTGCAGTCTTGAGATCGCAGCCTTCTGAATAGCTAGGATTATAGGTGTAAGCCACCAGCACCTAGCTGGTGCTAGTTTTTGAAAATTTAAATTTAAATTATATTTACTTACCTGTACAGTAGTTGGTATTAATAATGCAAAAGTAAATTTGGCTGGTCATGGGGGTACACCCCTCTTATCCCATTTTCTTTGGTGGCAGAGGCAAAAGGGTTTTGAGTTCAAGTCAACAAGAGCCTGTCTTCCCTTCCCCTCCCTACCCCAGGAATGGCTCAAATGGTAGTACACTTCCCTAGTATGTTCATTGCTTAGTATCACAAGTAAATGTAATGGGAAGTGATACAGCTCAGAGAGAAAATCCTTGCCTCTCAAGTGTAAAGGTTCCATCATTTTTGCTGAGTCTAAACTGCTACAGTTAGAATCAAACACCAATATAAACTTAGAACTACAGTTACAATCAAACATGAATATAAACTTACAAACTGCTGGGTATAGTTGGTTGTACACCTGTTATCCTTGCTACTGAGAATCCTAACAGGCGAATCATGCCACTACCTCAAAAACAGCCATCAGAAAGTAGGACCAGAGGGGCTGGGGATATAGCCTAGTGGCAAGAGTGCCTGCCTCGGATACACGAGGCCCTAGGTTCGATTCCCCAGCACCACATATACAGAAAACGGCCAGAAGCGGCGCTGTGGCTCAAGTGGCAGAGTGCTAGCCTTGAGCGGGAAGAAGCCAGGGACAGTGCTCAGGCCCTGAGTCCAAGGCCCAGGACTGGCCAAAAAAAAAAAAAAAAAAAAAGTATAAGCCTGAGCTTTGGAATATCCTAAAAAAATACAGGGTTCCCTACTAATAGCATGGTTAAATAATTTTGGAGAACTGATATTTTTTAACATACTTGTTTTCTTTTCCAGTATATATTATCACATCATGGTTATTTTGCTACTGTGGTGTAATATTGTCTGTATTGTGAAACCTTTTTTTTTTAGCTGACATCTGAAATGTTTGAAGCAGATCTTGAGAAGGCATTGTTGCTAAGTAAATTAGAATATGAAGAGCACAAAAAGGTATTTGTGTGTTTATTGGCTTAGATATTTTTAAAGTTTTTAGGTAGTTCAAGTTAGAACTAATCTTCCTAAGTTTTACATGAACATTTTCCTTTGGGACTGAGAATATAGCTTTAGTAGAGTGCTTAACTAGAATGTGTCAGGTTTTGGCTTTGATCTGCAGCACCGAAAAACAGGTTTATTGTAGAAATTCATTGTTGTAACAAAATATTGTCAAGAACTTTTCATAATAGAATTCCTTGTTTGAGAGAAAAATGGAATATGTTTTTGTCTGATGATTCAGAAATTTTAGAAGTTCTCCACCTAAGATGATTGAAAGGGAGTAAAATTCACAATGGCTTATATAAAGTTTAAATGAGCGTGGAGAATAACTAGATATAAGAGTACTGGGGATGTGGTCAGTGGTAGGGCATATGTTTAGCATATATGTGGCCCTGGATTGGATTCAGATTCCTAAAGTAAGTGAGTACTTTAGTACACTGGCATCAATTAAGAAAGTCTTTGCTGCAGTTAAGTAAGTGAAAGGCCATTTCTGATGCTTTGGCCTTGTAAGCTCAGCATTTATCACTGAGTTGTTGTAGCAAGCTGTATATTGAAATACATTTTACAACTTAGAAATATAAAAGTAAAAAGTAATGTTGATATTGTTATATATTTAAATTGAGCATTGATTGTGTTCATATTATTTGATATTGTAATCTTTAACATTTATTTATTTTGCTTACCAAATTTATTCAACTTGTGATAACTCAGTGGATGGTCATAGATGGTCCCTTTTGTGTTTAAGGCTATTTTGGCCCTCTCACTGTACATTAATGTCTTTAGGAAGAAAGGAAAATTAAAATTCACCGATGATTTTCTACTTTTCAATAGAAAAGGTTAAAAGTTGAGAGTGAAGTACATATGTATAATAGATATGTTTCCTGCTATTCCAAGTAATCAAAACCGATGATAATCTTTACTGTTACATGTCCATTTCAATAAAAAGTAAGCAATTACAAAAATGGATACAGATTTATTATGAGTTCATTTAAATAGACTTTCAGGATGTGCTTGAAAGGTCCACCTATGTTTCTCAGTAAGATTTTTTTTAATCTAATAGGATATCAAGTATCAGGCCATAATGATTTGTTGTTAGATATATGTTGAGATTCTAAAACTAAAAGGGTTAGCTATATTCTTAGAGCGAAAATAAGATGATGGTGTTGGTAAAAAAAAAAAATCATGCACACAATTTTTGCTATAGTTATAGAGCCAGTACCTGAAAAGCACTATTGGTTGTTGTTGTTGTTTTTTTGGCCAGTCCTGGGCCTTGAACTGAGGGCCTGAGCACTGTCCCTGGCTTCTTCCCCGCTCAAGGCTAGCACTCTGCCACCTGAGCCACAGCGCCCCTCCTGGCCGTTTTCCATATATGTGGTGCTGGGGAATCGAACTGAGAGCTTCATGTGTAGGAGGCAAGCGCTCTTGCCACTAGGTCATATTCCCAGCCCTGGTGGTGGTTGTTGTTTGTTTTGTTGTTGTTGTTGTTGTTTTGCCAGTCCTGGGGCTTAACCACTTCTGGCTTTTTGTTTATGTGGTACTGAGAAATTGAACCCAGGACTTCATGTATGCTAGGTACTCTACCACTAAGCCACATTCCACGTCCATCACTATTGATTTTAATAGACAAAAATGACTTAAGAAAAGGAGGAAATCCCTTTATGTGATTACATTAATGTTGTCTATGGATTCTAACTCAATATTCCAATAATGTAATTATTTTAGCTAAGCATTTTTTTTTTTTTTTTTTTTTGCCAGTCCTGGGCTTTGGACTCAGGGCCTGAGCACTGTCCCTGGCTTCTTTTTGCTCAAGGCTAGCACTCTGGCACTTGAGCCACAGCGCCACTTCTGGCGGTTTTCTATATATGTGGTGCTGGGGAATCGAACCCAGGGCTTCATGTATATGAAGCAAGCACTCTTGCCACTAGGCCATATTCCCAGCCCCGAGCTAAGGATTTTTTTATACCATAAGTTTAAGAAGCTGTTTGGTTTTTTTTAATCTTCTACCACACCTTCAGCAAATAATTGCTAGTGAAAACGTGATAGACACATAATACAAAGAAAAAGGTATTCTCAGCTCCTAGATTAGTAGAGAGTGATATTCATATGATTCTAGTATATACTGTTACATGTATATCTAGTTTTTAGTATAGTGGGAATTAAGAAGAAAAGTAGGACTTCTGAGAACCTTTCATAAGGATGAGTTTTGAGAAAAGATTTCCTAAAAGCTGTTAGCTTTGTTGAAAATTCACAGGTGAAAAAGAGAAGAGCAGCCTTTCTGAGAGACAGTGTATCAAGTATGCAAGATATAAATGTGTGTGTAAAAGAATACAACATATTTGGAAACACATAGTTTTGCGTCCTAGACTTACTGGAGATATAGACAGGATAGGATATAAAGAACCTCATGTATTATGCTAAGAAGGTTGTGTCTTTATATCTGTTGACAGAAAGCTATTGGTTATTTTTTTTATTTTGATCGGTTTTAGGTTTTTAGAAATTCATGTTATAACAGTATCAGTATAGACAATGATCTGAGAGACTAAAATTAGATATTGTTTCAATGACCAAGCAAAAGAAAATGACAGAAGGCATAAAGAAAAGAGAATATGGGCTGGGGATATGGCCTAGTGGCAAGAGTGCTTGCCTTGAATACATGAAGCCCTGGGTTCAATTCCCCAGCACCACATATATAGAAAACGGCCAGAAGTGGCGCTGTGACTCAAGTGGCAGAGTGCTAGCCTTGAGCAAAAAGAAGCCAGGGACAGTGCTCAGGCCCTGAGTCCAAGGCCCAGGACTGGCGATAACCCCCCCCCCCCAAAAAAAAAGGAAAAGAGAATAGATTTTAGAAATCTTCATGGTAAATTCAGCAAGACCTAATAACTGATTTAATAACTAATTTTTATATAAAAAGTATGAAGAATAGGCAAAGAGATTCATGATAATAATATGAAAGTCCTGGATTTGAAAATTGTATAGTGGCCTACAAGGAATTTAGTAGAAAATTGGGCAGGGAAGCCATAGTTGGATGGAAAGGTAAATACATATAGTACTGGAAGCGCTTGTTGACCATTCCAACTAAGTTGAAACTTTAAACTTTGAGATTGAAGAACTATGATCATAATGTCTAAGAAATACAGATGACAAGTGAGATATTGGTAGACAGCAGCTATATGGGGAGGAGGGCAGGACGGGATTGAGATTAGAATTTAAGGCCCAGTACTTGCTAGGGTGGTGCTCAACCATTGAACTATTTCTGTAGCACAGCAGTTACATTACATTTTGAAGAAGAGAGCTGGGAAATAAAACCAGCAAAAAAGATTTGGTTGTTGTCAGAAATGTAAAATATAAACCAAGAGTTGGTTGGGGGGGAAAAAGATTTTAATTTGCCAGTTAAGAAGTTAATCTTAATTTTAGTGTCAGAAAACAAATCCAGATTTCGGGAGAGTGAGAATAAAAGTTGACTGGGGATTGTGGTTTTAAATTTGTTTGTGAAAGAAAGAGGTAGCATGGGAGGGAGGTTATAGACTAACGTGTACTTTTATTTTAATGTTTTAAGTAAAACATTAAAGTTGATACTTAAAGTTGTGAGAACTTGAGCATTTTAATAGATATTTTTATACAGTTTGACTGGATTGAGTTTTAAGTTTTTATTTGCATCTCCTTACTTAGTATCTTTAAGTAGTTTTATTAAGAGGCTTTAATTAAATCAGTTTATAAATAAAATGATGGGTGATCAGTGGGTGATTAATGTCGCCCCTTCCATTGTTCTCTCCCATCATTCCCAACCAACTTGCTTCTTTAAAAGTAAAACTTGAAAAATATATTATCTACTGGTGAGTTGATTTTATAATTCATAAACCAAAGTTAATTATTGTTGGTAATTCTTTTTTAGGAGTATGAAAATGCTGATAATGCTTCAACTCAATCAAAAGCTACAAATAAAAAAGATAAAAGAAAGAACCAACAAGGAAAGGATAAACCTCTCACAGTATCACTAAAAGATTTTCAGTCTGAAGGTAATATATGTACAATATCTTTTATGATACAAGAACTATTTTAAATGAAGTCATTTTATATTTATAAGTGCTAATGTTTAAAAATAAGTAAAAAGAAATGGGGGCTGGGAATATGGCCTTACTGGTGGATTACCTGCCTTGTATACATGAAGCCTTAGGTTTGATTTCTCAGCACCACATATATTGAAAAAGCCAGAAGTGGGGCTATGACTCAAGTGGTAGAGTTTTAGCCTTGAGCAGAAAAAAAAGAAGCCAGGTACAGTGCTCAGGCCCTGAGTCCAAGCCCCAGTACTGGCAAAAAAAAAAGTAAAAAATGGTTTTCTAATGCATTTTAGAATGTGAACATGTAAACATATATCTTAGTCCATTTGTACTGGTCTAATAGAACACCTGCAACTGGATAGTTTCTAACAGACTTTATTTATTTTGCTGGAACTGAGGCTTGAACTCAGGGCCTTACATTTGAGGGCTCTTTCGCACAAGGCTGGTGTTCCACCACTGAAGCTACAACCTCAATTTCTGCTTTCTCTGGTTAATTGAGTTAAGAGTCTCATGGATTTTTCTGCTCAGGATTGGCTTTGAACCTTGATCATTAGATCTCAGCCTCCTCAGTATCTAGGACTATAAGCTTTAGCCACCAGTACCTGGCCTAACAAATTTATTGGCCTATAGTTCTGGAGGCAGGGAAGTTAGATATGAAGTTGCTAGCCTCTATCCAGGGCCTTCTTGCTCTCTTACTATGTGATAAAAAGCAAGAGAGTAAGCAAGAGTGAGTCAAATTCACCCTTTTCTTAGGATGACACCAGTCCTGCCTCTGGGACAGTGAGCAGGAGGAGCATGTTCATAGTTTTATCACCTCCTAAAGGCGGTTTTTCTTAATAGTGTTTGAATGACCATTGAATTTCATCACAGGTTTCAAAGAGGAAATATAGTTAAACCGTAGTAGCCTGTTTGGAAATAACTAGAGGCTAACATAACTCAAAACCAGTCATTATAAAACCTCATGATTTCCAATAAAAATTTATCTTCTTTTATATTACTATCCTTTTTCTAAAATGTAATGAAAATTCAAATTGACATTTGTATGTCTTTAATGATCTTAAAACATGTTATATTGCTGAGTATGGTGTTGCACATATCCCAGCACTTGGAGGTGAGTCAAGGATTATAAATTCTAGGAGCCTATGCTACATGATGGGTCCCTGTATCAAAAACGTATACAATATGTTTGTCTGAATTAGAGAAGGAAAGGGGAACATCAAAATGGTGAGACAAAGGGTAAAAGGTGAACCAAGGCAACCGCAATACTTACAAGACAATATGTTGGAAACTAACTGTACAACTTGAGGCGGGGGGGGGGGGGGTTGGAATTGTAGAGGGGAAGGGAAGGTGGGAGAAAAATGTGGGAGGAGGTAACAAGTTTGACAAGAAATGTACTCACTACTTTATGTATGTAACTATAACCCCTCTGTATATCACTGTGATAATAATTTTTTTAAAAAGAAAAAAGTATACAAATTATTATCCATATACATAAAATGATTTGGATTACACTAGACAGGAATAATATATTTATGCTTCCAAACATTATTAGTCAACCTTTTTAGTTTATCTAGAATTGCATATTAGAATATTAATAAAATATAAATTTTAGGATGAAACTGAAGAACAAGACAGTTTATGTTTTCATTATCAAATAGTAAAAACAGAAGAAATCGTACTATCAAACACTTGAAGACAAAGGTAGGCACTGGTGGCTCACATCTATAATATTAGCTACACTAGAGGCTGATACCTGAGGATTGCAGTTTGAAGTCAGCCTGGGAAGACAAACCCAAGAGTCTTTTCTCTAAGTAGCCAGAAAGCACTCATAATTTAAAAATTCTTAGAATTAGTTTTTTTTTAACAAAAAATAATGTTCTTTTTTTTCATTTACAGACCACATTAGTAAAAAGACTGAGGTAAGTTTTATTGTAATCATCCAGAATTCTAGAAAACACTGAATGATTTTAAGACTAAATATTAGCAGTAATATCTTATGTGAGACAGACATTTGAAAGACAACTAACAGGTGTGTTGTGAATGAACTCATTTCTGGCTTTATAATGACATAAAGTATATGATAATAGGATAAAAATATTATTTCTGTCAGGTGCCAGTGGCTCATGCCTGTAATACTAGCTACTCAAAAGGCTGAGATCTGAGGATCACGGTTCAAAGCCAACCCAGACAGGAAAGTCTGTGAGACTCTTATCTCTAATTAACCACCAGAAAACGGGAAGTGGTGCTGTAACTCAAAGTGGTAGAGCACTAGGCCTAAGCAAAAGAGCCCAGGGACAGCACCCAGGCCTTGAGTTCAAACCGCAGGACGTGTGTGTGTGTGTGTGTGTGTGTGTGTGTGTGTGTGTGTGTGTGTGTGTGTGTGTATAATTTGACCTCATCCTAATTTGCATGTGTTTGTGTATGCATATATGAGTTAAAAGGTTATCATGTATTTGCTAACTTTAAAATTAAAAGAAAAGTGATTTAATTTCTAACTCTGTGTTTTAATCTTTATTAAAAACATGGCCTCCAAGCTCAGAGAGACAAATGGTGCATGTTTTCTCTTATATGCAGAAGCTAGATTTAAAAATATACCTGGACATGGTAAATTGTAAAGGACTCTAGGCATTCACACACAGTGTGCTAAAAGAGGCTAGATACTCTTAGGGAAGGAACCCAAAGGTGCCATCCTCCTTGCCTCTGACCATTTAAAATAGTATTTATCGAAATGAATTCCAGGAAATGGAAACAAGGGCGGGGTGTGTGTGTGTGTGTGTGTGTGTGTGTGTGTGTGTGTGTGTGTGTGTGTGTGTGTTTCCTGCTGGTATGGTGAAGAGGGTGTTGTTTGATTTTCTTTTTGGTGTTTTTTTTGTTTGTTTCTTGGGTATTTTTTTGTCTTATTTGTTCATTTATTTGTCTTTGGGAGTTGATGGAGGGCACAGAAATGGAGGAACAAAGGGTGAGCAAATGCAGCATAGACATTATGCTGAGAATTAACTATATAACTTGTAGGCAGGGGTGGGAAGGAGAAAATGGGGGAGTGTGAAGGAAGGGATAATATTGCCCAAAAAGGAATGTACTCATTACCTGACTTAGGTAATGGTAACTCTTCTGTATATTACCTTAAGTACAAGAAATTTTTTGTTCTATTTTGTTTGTCAGTTGTGGGGCTTGAACTCTGGGTATTGTCCCTAAGCTCTTCAGCCCAAGGCTAGCACTCCACCACTTGAACTACACAGTACCACTTCCAACAATAAAATTTTTAAAGAACAGCTGGGTGCCAGTGGCTCATGCCTGTAATTCTAGCTACTCAGGAGGCTGAGATCTGAGGATTGTGATTAAAAGCAAGCCTGGACAGGAAAGTCCGTGAGACTCTTATCTCCAGATAACCACCAGGAAACTGGAAATGGCACTGTGGCTCAAAGTGGTAGAGCCACTAGCCTTGGCTGAAGAGCTCAGGGACAGTGCCCAGGCCCAGAGTTCAAGCCCCATGACTGACCAAAAAAAAATTTTTTTTAAAGAACAAATAGCTGGGAATGTGGCCTACTGGTAAGAGTGCTCACCTCGTATACATGAAGCCCTGGGTTCGATTCCTCAGCACCACATATATAGAAAATGGCCAGAAGTGGCGCTGTGGCCCTGTGGTAGAGTGCTATTCTTTTTTTTTTTTTTTTTTTGGCCAGTCCTGGGCCTTGGACTCAGGGCCTGAGCACTGTCCCTGGCTTCTTCCCGCTCAAGGCTAGCACTCCGCCACTTGAGCCACAGCGCTGCTTCTGGCCATTTTCTGTATATGTGGTGCTGGGGAATCGAACCTAGGGCCTCGTGTATCACGAGGCAGGCACTCTTGCCACTAGGCTATATCCCCAGCCCTAGAGTGCTATTCTTGAGCAAAAAGAAGCCAGGGACAGTGCTCAGGCCCTGAGTCCAAGCCAGGACTGGCCAAAAAAAAAAAAAAAAAAAAAAAAGAACAAATAACAAATATCCTTCTGGGTGTGGTAGTAGTATACACCTGTAGTTCAGGTACTCAAGAGATGGAGGCAGGAGGATTCTGAGTTCAACACTAGCCTAGAGTACATACTGTACATAGAGTACATACATAGGTCAGCCTATGCTACATAGTGAGATTCTTTCTCCAAACACCAAAATGAAAACAAACAAACAAAAAATCCACAAGAAAACAACAACAAATCTTTCCAAGATACTATATTTCAGGTATTTTTGAAATTATGGAAATTATAAAGTGAGGTATGAACCTATAGATAGGGCCTATCAGAATGAGTAACAATGATTATATTGGGTTGGGAATATGGCCTATGTCAAGAGTGCTTGCCTTGTATACATGAAGCCCTGGGTTCAATTCCCCAGCACCACATATATAGAAAACGGCCAGAAGTGGCGCTGTGGCTCAAGTAGCAGAGTGCTAGCCTTGAGCAAAAAGAAGCCAGGGACAGTGCTCAGGCCCTGAGTCCAAGCCCCAAGACTGGCCAAAAAAAAAAAAAAAAAAAAAAGTAAGAAAAGAAAAGAAATAAAACTGGGCTGGGAATATGGCGCAGTGGCAAGAGTGCTTGCCTCCTATACATGAAGCTCTCGGTTCGATTCCCCAGCACCACATATATGGAAAAACGGCCAGAAGGGGCGCTGTGGCTCAGGTAACAGAGTGCTTAGCCTTGAGCGGGAAGAAGCCGGGGACAGTGCTCAGACCCTGAGTCCAAGGCCCAGGACTGGCAAAAAAAAAAAGAAAAGAAATAAAACTAATACCATACAGGAAACATCAGTGATGATATAACTAAGCAAACCAGGGTGAGCAACAGATTTGTATAGTTTAAAAAATAAAAAAAACAATGATTATATTACCTTTTATTATTAGTGTTATGAGTTTTTTCAAGATGCTACTACTGCTGTCTTTACAAGCCATTTGTTAGTTTGTTTATTTATTTGCCAATCCTGGGGCTTAAACTGAGGGCCTGAGCTCTGTCTCTGGCTTCTTTTTGCTCAAGGTTAGCACTCTACCACTTGAGTCACAGCACCCACATCCGACTTTTTCTTTGTATGTGGTGCTGAGAGTCGAACCCAGGGCTTCATGAATGCTAGGCAAGCACTCTACCACTAGGCCACATTCTTGCCCCACCACAGGCCTTTTATAGTTAAGAAATACCAGTGTGAAATACCCTCTACCGTTGAGGAAGATAATAATAAAATGTTACAGTTCCTTTGTTTAGTTTTTTTTTTTAGTAATAATTTCAAAGTTTTGTTGTTCTTTTTCTACTATATTCTTGTCAGTAATTCTACTGATTGATTTTTCTTTCATTGTCAACTATCCCTGGATTTTGCTTTAGAATGTTCTTATATGATTTCCTTTTTTTCCAGGTATTTACTTGCCATGTTAGGAAAACAAAATCCAACCCTTTAGAAAACCACATCAATTAGTGGTTAACACTTTATAGTCCTTAATTACATATACATTAGTTTGTTGTTAAAACAGAAAATCTCAAGTCCTTTTTGGGAGGAGAGGGGGAATACTAAATTTGGAATTCTGGGTCTCACATAGGCCAAGCAAATGTGCTGCCATGTGAGCCACATCCCTAATCCTGCTTAAGTTTTATTTAATCCTGCTTAAGTTTTATTTCATATAGTCTCTAGTTTTGCCTAGGGCTAGACTCATAATGCTCTCCTCCTTACTTAAGGCCTTCCACATAAGCTAACATTATAGGCAGATAGCACTATGCTTAGCTTTTAGGGAGTTAAGATCTCCATAATTTTTTGTTCTGGCTGATGTCAAACTGCAATTTTCCTGATGTTGACCTCCCAAATAGCTGGATTATAGGTATGTGCCACCATATGCATTTCTTGAATTCTTTACAAACCATTGTCACTGGTTCTTAGATTAAAATTTAAATGACCGTAACTGATACTGTCCCATGCTTACCTTTTCTTCTTTCCTTATTTGAAAAAAAAACTAAACAGGATCATACCTATATAATATATTAAGATGAGTTGTATTTAGATAGGCATCTGTATGTGAAATCAGGTATTTTGTTTTAGAGCAGTGTTCAGTCTTCTGTTATTGAGTAGTTTCACAAATATTAAAATTTGTCTTAAAGGATTCTTATATTAAGACAAGTTATACATTGTAAAATTTCTAATTTAAATTCATTCCCCATATAACTTTTTTAAATTAGTCAAATGACATTTATTCACACTTGTTCAAAGCTGATGTTCTGCCTCCATTAGTGGTATTACAGATGAGTAACTCTTATCAAAAATGCTTGAGACCAGGAATGTTTCAGGTATTTTACAGACTTTCCTCATTGAGCATCTGGCAAAAATATAAAATGCTACAAATTTAGATTTCAGGTTTTTTTTAAAGGGTGTTTGACCTGTATTCACTTAATTGGAACTTAAATATTTAAATGTTATGATGGTTAGGCCATTGTCCTAGGAATATAGAAGAACTATGTTTTCAGAGAATCCAAAAACAGTAGTCTGAAATTTTTTTCTACCTGAGCTCTAAAATGCAAAGTATGTTTGCTGCTCCTACAAAAGTACCCATCCTTTTTTACCTTGCATCCTGTGTAACCAGTTATTTTCATCTTTAATATGTTGCTTTTGCCAAGAAATATTTTTATCGCTACTATAAAGTTTCTTAGTTCTATTGAGAAAAATATTCTCATGTGCCCACTCTTAAATCAAGTATTTATTGGATAAAGTTCAATTATTGATTTTTGTACTTTTTGGGGGGGCAATGCTAGAGAGTAAATTCAGGCTCTTGCTTGCTAGGCCAACACTTTATTATTTTAGCTATGTCTCCACCTATTTTTGCTTTGGTTATTTTTGAGGTTTTAATTTTTAGGTCCTAGACCAGGACTCAAAACTTGTTACCAACTACTGTGGCTCATTAGCTAGCACTTTACCAACTGAGGCAAGCCTCCAACCTGGACTTTAGTTATTTTTAAGACAAGGCCTTGCTGTTGATGCCTGGCTGTCATAAGCTGCATTTATCCTACTTATGCTTTCCTATATCTCTAAGAATGACAGGCACGTAGCCACTGTGCATCCTTCATAGCTGGGCTAACAGGTGTTTGTCACTGCATCCAACCATTGATTGAGTTGGAGTCTTGGGAACTTTTTTTTTGTCCAGGCTAGCCTCCAACTTTTAATTCTCTGATCTGTGCCTTGCATGTAGCTAAGATTAAAGATTTAAACCACCACTCCCAGCTGAGTTTTGTACTTTGTGTATAGATGCTTTTCTTATCAAAAACATTTAAAAAGATGGAAATGATAAATACAAATGGACATGAGGATAGGGAAAAGCAGAAAAGGGTAAAGACAAAAGGTATATAATGTTCTAGTTTTTAAGAGGAATCGTGGGGTTCTGGGTACCTTTTTGAAGAAAACATTTTGTTGAGCTTTATAATTTACATACTATCAAACTAATCCATTCCATGTATCTTAATTCAATCATGTATACTATAAATATGTATATTGGTATATATACACATGTATTTGCATATATAATTTTTGGTGGGTGGAAATCAAACAAGGCTTCACTCTAGGTATTCATTTTACTACAGAGCAACAGCCCCAGTCCCATTTATAGTATACTGTAACTTTGTACAATCGTAATCCCATCTAATTATTCCCATAACCCCAAATAGTTCCTCTACATTCATTCACAATAAGTCTCTACAATCACCTTGAGTTCCTGGAATGAACTGATCTGTTCTCTATCTCTACAAATTTGCCTTTTCTGATAATGTGTCATGTGTCATGAACATGTTATATAAGCATGGTCTTTTATGTTTGAATTCTTTCACTTAGCATAATGATTTGGGGGTTTATCCATCTTGTAGAATTTTGTAGCTTTAATTTTTTTTTTTGTTTGCTTGTTTGTTTTCCGATTGTGGGGCTTGAACTCAGACAGAGCCTGGGTGCTGTCCTTGATCGTTTTTGTTCAAGGTTATTGCTGTACCACTTGAGCCACAGCTCCATTTCCAGCTTTTTGGTGGTTAATTGGAGATGAAAATCTCATGGGCTTTCCTGCCTGGGCTGGCCTTGAACCGTGATTCACAGATCTTAGCCTCCTGAGTAGCTAGGATTACAGGTATAAGCCATTAGTGTCTAGCTAGGGTTTCTTTTTTGAGTGTGAAAAGGTTACAGAATTGTCGTGATGGTTATATAGCTCTGTGATGTGTGTATGTACTCGTGTGCACACACAAACACATGCACCAATCCTGGATGCAGATTCAGGGCTTGGGTATTCTGGCTTTTGGGTGTTTAATTGGAGATAAGAATCATGTACTTTCCTTCCTGGGCTGGCTTTGAATCACAATCCTCATATCAGCCTCTTGAGTAGCTAGGATTACAAGAGTGAACCATCAGCTCCCAGCATGTAAATATAGTTTTAAAGCAATTAACATGGGGCTGGGAATATGGCCTGTGGCAAGAGTGCTTGCCTCGCATACATGAAGTCATGGGTTCAATTCCTCTGCACCACATATATAGAAAAAAAATGGCTAGAAGTGGTGCTGTGGCTCAAGTGGCAAAGTGCTAGCCTTGAGCAAAAAGAAGCAAGGGACAGTACTCAGGACCTGAGTCCAAGGCCCAGGACTGGCACAAAAAAAAAGGGGGGGGGTGCTATTAGTGTATGTACAATTAGTAGGTTAGTCATAGAGGTTATATATTTAAAAGTCAAACTGTTCTGAGTGTGATGGTAAAGGCCAGTGATATCAGCACTTTGGAGGCTGGGGCAGGCTATGTCATAACAAAGGCCTGTCTCAGTGACTCATGCCTTAATCCTGACTACTTGGAATGCAGAGATTGGAAGAATGGTGGTCTAAGACCAGCCCAGGCTAAATGTTGGCTAAGCCTGTCATCTGAAAATGTGAGGAGGAGTAAATTGGAAGGTCAAAGGCCAGTCAAAAAGACCCTATCTCAAAAAGAACGAAAGCCAAACAGTGTAAAAGTGCTTTCCTAGAAAGCCCAAGGCCCCAAGTTGAAGCCTAGTACCACTAAAACAAAAAGTCCAGTACTATAAACTCTGAAAAACATGAAGAAAAGGGCATTTGCAAATGTGTCTATACAATTTATCTTCTGGAGATAGTGTGTATTTGGCCCACATGCTGGAGATTCCCCACCCTTGGCTTGAAGCTAAGTTTATTAAATGCATACACTTTTGTGTTGAAATCATAATTCATTTTCGACAGGAATTGACAACTTCTCAGACTTTTTCACATGATGGAGGATTCTTCAATAGACTAGAAGATGATGTTCATAAAATTCTTATTCGAGAAAAAAGACGAGAACAGCTTACAGAACATAATGGAACAGATAATACGGCTCATGAACACAACCAGGCATGTAAAATAGAAAATTGTGTTAAAATCACAATGAAATTAAAAATGTGAATTATATTTTTTAAATATTTTAGGTAGTGTACAAAGGAGTTTTAGTTTAACATGTCAGTTTGAGTATGATGCATCTTGATCAGTGTCATTCCAAGTTACCTGTTTTTTTAAAGAATAAGCAGTGGAATCTAACTATAATGGTACAAACTAATTTTATCATTGTCCCACAAAGATATTTTCACTAAAATTATGTGTGTAGCTTATTCATTGACAAATACTTAATTGAGCATGCACTGTATTTATGTAAAGTTACGCACTGGTGTTGAGAGAGAACACCTTCTCCTAGACATTTGGAGATGTGAACAATTTTTAAAAAGGTTTACTGAGTGGATGTGATGGGTATATATTTATGATGGGTTTTCAGTTATGTATTTTGTATAAACTGAAAAATGGAAAAAGACTGCATCCTAAGGCAGCTGTAGAAACAAGAGGTCCAAAATTATGAAAGGCCTTAGTGTGAATATTCAGGAAACTGAAAAATTCTGAAACTGCAAAGTAGAGGGTTAAGTATGGGATGAAAGAATTAGAATAATAGATCCAATTTAGGTTTAATTTTTTTCACTTAAACTAAGAAGTTAGAATTTTATCCTGAGAGTCATAGCCCACAAGTATTTCAAATACAGTTGGTAGCCATTGTTTTAGAGGCTTATGAACTAAGAATGGTATTTATATGTTTGAAATACTAGGGTTATTTTGTTTTGTTTCATTTTTGTTTTGTACTGGTCCTGTGTAGGCAGGCAGACAGACAGACAATAATAAAAAGCATGGACAATGATAACACAAAATTCCTATTAGTGGATGTCCTAGGAGATATGATCTGGGAAAGGTATATGGCATGGTGCTGCTAAGGAATTTATAGCAAAATTTTTAGAAACTTAATTAAAACAAGTCTTGGTCTTTTATTTATTTATTTATTTTTTGCCAGTCCTGGGCCTTGGACTCAGGGCCTGAGCACTGTCCCTGGCTTCTTTTTGCTCAAGGCTAACACTCTGCCATTTGAGCCACAGCGCCACTTCTGGTCGTTTTCTATATATGTGGTGCTGAGGAATCGAACCCAGGGCTTCATGTATAGGAGGCAAGCTCTCTTGCCACTAGGCCATATTCCCAGCCCTTGGTCTTTTTTTAAAATATTTGTTTTTAAAAACCTGGGTCTATTCTAGTACTGACTGGCTCATTCCAGATCCTAGTATTTTCAACCTGTCTTTTAGAGAATGTTCAAATTTTGCTTTTTGGGTTTTTTTTAGGGCTGTGTGGCTGGGGGGTTCTGAGATCAGGACTCAAACTCAGTACCTGATGCTTTCACTCACTGGCTAGCACTCTACTAAACCGAGCCACACTTCCTCCCCATGCTCAAATTCTTAATCTATATATTGGGTTGTTTTATGTATTTTATATATGCCATATACCTCTGTATTTGTATATATAGCTTTTACATATGGGAAATTTTTCATAAATTAAAAATTGAAGATTTTTCATTCAGTGTTTTGGAGAAAAAGAATTAAAGCCATTTTGTTCTACTTCTCTACCTACCTTCTTTCTCTTTTCATTGCACTCCTTGTCTTTTCAATTTTTTTTTACCCCTTTGTCAGAGAAGGAAAAGTCTTCCTTTTTCCAAGGTTAAATCCTTTTAAACTGTGAATTCTATACAGGAATTAACTAAATCAACCTTAAGTCTACCCTTCTATTTTTTTTTTTTTTTGAGGGAAGGGAGGAGTATTGGTGTTTGAACTCAGAGCTAACTCAGAGCATTGCACTTGCTAAGCAGGTGCTCTACTAATTGAGTCATACCTTCAGCCCATAAGTTGTTTCTCAAATAAGGTGTCATTTTGTGGGGGAGGGGCCTGGGCTATTCTCCAACCATGATCACCTATTTATACCTCCCATACAGCTGTGATTACAGGTATTTATCACTACGCCTGGCTTTTTTGTTGAGATGCAGGGAAGGTTCTTGCTAACTTTTGTTCCAATGTGGTCTCCAGTCATGTAACTAGGATTAATTCTACCATTCTTAACACAACATTTGGTTTCATTCAATAGAGTATTACCAATATTTAGAAACAACAAAAATAAATGACAGGAGAAAATGTCAGTATAATTTTATTAAAATTGTTCCTGTGTGTATGTTTACTGTGAGTCAAGATAAAAAACATTTTTATGAGTTAATATTAAATAAGTCTGAAACCATTACTTTTAGAATAGTCTCTGTATATACTCTTCTAGTTAGAGACTGTTATGTTAATATTACCACAGTACTCTAAACCAATTATATTTACATAAAGTATGACTTGGGGGGGATAACTTTTCATACTTAAATTTATTTTTTGTATATGGTACAAAATGACAAGGATTTTCAAGGTAGAATAACATCTTGTCATAGAGCAACTTTAATATGTTTATCCTAGGATATAAATACCATTTCAAAGACCTGATATGCTAAAGAATATTCTTGCAGGTTGAGATTAATCATAAAAACTGTACTTGCTTTCAGAATGTAATTAAATAGTTTAAGGTTATCTGAGAAAATAGTAGGGGATTTTTCCTCTTAAGTTTTTCACAAAGCAGTCTTGTAAACAAGGATTGAGAAAACATGCTTAGTCCTGAAGTCGTTTTTCTTTTTTATAGGAAGTGGTTCTAAAAGATGGAAGGATTGAAAGGCTAAAGTTGGAACTTGAAAGGAAAGATGCTGAAATCCAGAAGCTGAAAACTGTGATCACGCAATGGGAGGTTTGTATTTATTTACGAGAGAGAGAGAGAGAGCGAGTGAGAGAGAGAGTGTGCACGCACGCGTGCGTGCATGCCAGTCCTAGGGTTTGAAACTCAGGAATTGGACACTGTCTCTGAGCTTTTTTGGTCAAGGCTGGCACCCTACCACTTAAGTTGTAGCTCCAATTCTGGATTTTTTGCTGGTTAATTGGAGATTCGAATCTAATGGACTTTCCTCCCCAGGCTGTAGTGTGCCAGGTCCTTTTTTGGACCCAGTATATTTAATAGTGAAAAAAATCAAGCCTCAAATCTGTTGATTCTTACATTTCCCTTCTTCTTCTACCTGTGCTTAATTTTAAGATTGCGCGTGCTAAAATATTTCCCAACTGTGCATACCCATATTCCTTAGCCTTTCATTTCTGTTATCCTTTGTGTTAATAGGTATGGGGAATACAAAAAATGAGTTTGGGAAGATAAAAATGTGGGATTTATAATTTCATGGTATTTGACTGACTGAATGGATTCAATTCATTTCTGCTGTTGAAAACTGGTGAGGATTTCACAAAAAGATAACTTTTCCATGTAGGGAGAAGATGTACAAGGCATAGGAACATAGCTGTAGGAAGTAGCTGACCTTTAGAGAAATGTGAACCTATGAAGGGTAAGATTAGAAAAGTCTTCAGAAGCAAATTGTTTTATAGGATGATAATGTTGTAACTGATGCCTGGAGTCAAGATAGTCCAGTAAAACAATGAATGTAAAAGGAAGAACACATTTTAAATTGAGGAATGAGAATTCTGAGTTCATTTTTGACATGTTGAATTTGAAATAGTTTTATTACAGTCATAAGTGCTCAGGATACAGTAGAGTCACAACTTCTGTGCTTTCAACTTTTATCCATTTGATTTCCTCTCTTTTTTGTATGAAGTAAAAAAAATTGTAGCTATATCTGGTGGCATGCACTTCAAAGGCATAAGGATGGCAATTTTGAGACTAACTTGGGCTATAATAGCAAGCTCCTGTCTCAAAAAAGCTAGCAAACAAAAATAGTGTAGTTCTAAATATTAATAGTATTTTTATGTTCACAGTGGATATAGTTATAGTTGAGTATGTTTTTCTCTCATTCATGTTTCTACCTGATGTGTCTGTCATTTCAAAGCATCTCAGAATTTGTGTTCCCTTTGTATTTCCTATGATATTTATTTTTGTTCACTGTGTTAACTGCAATAATACTTAGTAAATATAACTGATTTATTACTGGCAATTTCAGGGATAAAATGTTTTTTAGTTAAACCATGCATTTATATTTGCTTTACAAGAGATTTTGAGGACTAAGTATGTGACCAGTGTTAGAATACTGGCCTAGGATGCATAAAGCTTTGGGATTGATCCCCAGCACTGCAAAATAAAATAAAACTTTAAAAAAAATCTGAATCTGGTAACTTGTATACATATCTTAAGTACCTAATACCTTTTGTTTTGGCTTTAATTTTTCTGTAACATGTAAAAATATTTTCTATATTACCTTTTTTTCTTCTGGGACTGGATCTGACACTTCAGCTCAAAAGCTGGCATGTATATATACTATCTGAGCCACACCCCTAGCCTTTACTGTATTAACTTTACATGTTTCAGAAAACATACAAAGATGTTGAATAAGATTTTCTAGGCAGAAAATTTCCTAGAATATGAATGTTAATGTCAGGATACAATTCCCCTTGTTCATAAATGTAGCTCTGAAGTGTGGTTTAAATGGTAGAAACCTGGCTAGCAAGCACAAGATCCTGAGGTTTAAGGTTTAAACTTTAGTACTGACTGAAAAAGTTTAAAAAAAAAAATAAAACCTCGGGGCTGGGGATATGGCCTAGTGGCAAGAGTGCTTGCCTCATATACATGAGGCCCTGGGTTCAATTCCCCAGCACCACATATACAGAAAACGGCCAGAAGCGGCGCTGTGGTTCAAGTGGCAGAGTGCTAGCCTTGAGCAAAAAAGAAGCCAGGGACAGTGCTCAGGCCCTGAGTCCAAGCCCCAAGACTGGCCAAAACAAACAAACAAAAAAACCTCATAAATGTATAACATATGTAGTGTAGAGGAAGGTAAGCCATTTGGAAAAATAAATTGAAAAAAGTTGAAAGATATTTCATTAAATTACTAATTCATGTTCAATTTTATAATTCATAATCAAAAGTTACATTAACAGTAACTACATGTAAGTGAAATAGACTAAACAGGTAAAAACTGCTGTAAAATTCAATAATCACAGCAAGTGTCTCAAAATTTAAATTAAATGTAAATAAAATTAAAAGTTGATTCTTTCACTCACACTATCAACATTTCTAGTGTTCAATAGCTACAGTTAAATAGTGGCAAATGTAAAACAAATATGAAAAGTTCTAATATATAACTGAACAGCATAGATATAGGACTGTGAGTAATTTTTCTTTTTGTTTTCATCTAAATTATTTTGAATTGTGTAAACTTTTTGGGGGGGAAAGAAAGGAAAAAGTATTTTTCTAACATTTCTTCATTTTTAGACTCTTGTTTTTTTTAATCACCTATGATATTACCTATTATTTTATCAGAGGTTTAATGTAAGACAATTCTGCCTACATTTTCCTCCACCCTGTTTATTTCAAAAGTTATTTTTGTCTTTCAACAAGCCTCGAATTTACATGTCCATTAGTTCATATTAAATCATTAATTATCATTTACTTTCTTAAAGTGTACATTTTTTCTTTGACTTCTAGGCAAAGTATAAAGAAGTAAAGGCAAGAAATGCACAATTACTGAAAATGCTTCAGGAAGGTGAAAGTAAGTGATTTTTGTGTCTTTAGAATTAAAGTGTCTTAAGTAACATCTGAGGATAATTTTTCAAGATACAGGATTTACCCGTGCAGCAAAACAAAAAGGTTTCCCAGAGTGGTACAAGCTAAATAGTTGCTGACAACATTATCATTGTAAGTCACTTTTAAAGCACTGTAGCTACATTTATAATTGTTTCGGTAAGAGAAACCATTGAACTTTCAACTCTTTTAAGTCATCAGACTATATTTAGAGGGAAAAACAACACTTAACATTAGCTTTTCATTGTTGGCGGAGTCAATCTGATAGCATTATAGGTTTTTCTTTCTGTTTGATTTCTTCTCCCTCTCTACTGCTCTTCCTACTTTTTCTACTACTGTAAACTCTTGGCAAGAAGTCCTCAGTAGAAATCCAAGGAAATAATCCAAAAAATGTTTAAGAGATTAATATTAGGGGCTGGGGATATGGCCTAGTGGCAAGAGTGCTTGCCCCATATACATGAGGCCCTGGGTTCAATTCCCCAGCACCACATATATAGAAAATGGCCAGAAGTGGCGCTGTGACTCAAGTGGCAGAGTGCTAGCCTTGAGCAAAAAGAAGCCAGGGACAGTGCTCAGGCCCTGAATCCAAGTCCCAGGACTGGCCAAAAAAAAAAAAAAAAGAGAGAGAGAGATTAATATTAATAAAGTGGATGTTGAGAGAGCTTCCCGGTCAGTTGCATCCCTGAATATATGTATAATGACACCTTGAAAGTTCTATGAAGTATTTCTATTCATAACAGGAAACCAAATGTGTTTTTAATATGAGTTTTATGCAAAGCAAATACAAAACTCCATAAAGATATGAATAACCAGACACTGGTGACTCATTCCTGTAACCTTAGACTCAGGAGGGTGAGGTCTGATGATCATGGTTTAAAGCCAGCCTGGTCAGGCAACTCTGTGAGACTCTTATCTCCAATTCAGCACCAAAAAAAAAAAAAAGAGAAAGAGAGGAAAAGGTGGAAGTAAATCTATAGCTCAAGCAGTAGAGCACTAGCCTTGAGCAGAAAAGCTCAGGGATAGCACCCAGTCTGAGTCCAAGCCCCAAGACTGGCACACATACACACAAAAAAAAGAAAATTAAGAAAAAGATGAATAAATAATAAACACTTTACCTTCTTAATAAATGTTAATAAAATTTCAAGGGCTGGGGATATGGCCTAGTGGCAAGAATGCTTGCCTTGTATGCGTGAGGCCCTGGGTTCGCTTCCCCAACACCACATATATAGAAAATGGCCAGAAGTGGTGCTGTGGCTCAAGTGGCAGAGTGCTAGCCTTGAGCAAGAAGAAGCCAGGGACAGTGCTCAGGCCCTGAGTCCAAGCCCCAGGACTGGCCAAAAAAATAAATAAAATAACCAAGGCTTGTAAATATGGTATAATCCTTAAGAAATCCTGTAACCCACATTGAAAAATAAGAAGGTATCAAAACTTGTTTTCAAGTCAGGTACCCATGGCTCATGCCTATAATCCTGACTACTCATGAGGCTAAGATCTGACAATCATGATTCAAAACCAGCCTGGGCAGAAAAGCTAGAAGTGGAGCTGCAGTTCAAATAGTAGAGCACTAGCCTTGAGCACAAAAGCTCAGAGAACAGTGCTCAGGTCCTGAGTTTAAGCCTCAAGACTGGTGCACACACACACACATGTGCATACATACACATATATTATTTGCAGATATGAAGGTATTGGTGGTCATACTACCTAGTTTTACATTTTAAATCCCATTACAAACCAACAGTTATCAAACCAGTGTGATATAAGGCCCTCGTTTCAGTCTGTAGCACCAAAAGAAAAAAGAAAAAAACCCCAAAACTGAACCAGCATAAATAAAAAGTAGAAATCATGACCAGTTAAACAGAATGCGTAGTCTCAAATTCATATATGTGTTTGGAGAAGAGGAGTAATGGTACTGGGAATTGAAATTTGGGATTCCCGCTCTACCATTTGAACCACACCTCTAGCTCAGACTTGCATTTTGTATAAGGTAACTGTTATTCAGGATAACTATAAAGAAGTAAAAGTCAAAGAATAATGGGAAAAGGCATTATTTGAATACTTTAAATGTTCATATCCTAAAATTAACTTAGATCTATGCTTACTATTAAGCTCTAAATAAGTCAGTTAATAAATATATAAAAGTTAAAAACTAAATTGTTTAGAAGCTATAGCTAATTGAAGAAATAAAGTATATCATTGTACCTTTGACATATTATTTGTAAATAAGTAAAAATAATATTCCCCAGTAATAAACAACTATTATTAGAGAGTTGCTCTCAAAAATAGGTTAAACTTTAAAAAAATAAGAAAATTAAAGCTGGCCATGGTGGTACATACTTATAATCCTAAACCACTAGGGTAGCTGTTTTCAAGTTCAAGGCCACACTAGTAAATTTTAGTAAGCTCTTGCCTCAAAATAAAAAAAAGCTAAGAATGTAGTTTCGTGGAAAAGCTGTGCAAAGAAGAAAAAAGTAGATTAAAAATGGTTATCATAGGGCTGAGGATGTAGCTCAGTTAGCATGCATAGTTTCTGGGTTTTAATTCCCAGCACAACAACAACAAAAGGCTATCAGTGAGTATCCTCAGTGTCCATACTACACACAACCCATGCAGAAGAATATTATGTGTCTTCATGTATTATGAAAATAATGATAACACTTTAGCACTTATAATGTGTACTTCTGTTAAAAATATATGTTCCAAAAACCACTTTCCTCCACAATCACAGTTAAAAAGTACAAGACTTATTAGAAAGATAGGGGATCAGAAGCCCAGCCTTCAAAAACTTCATCAATGGTACATTAGAAAAAAGATGGCACTCAGGAGGCTTAGGCAGAGGAAGATTATAAGTTTAAGGACAACCTGGGATACAAAGTGAGTTCCAGTCTAGCCTGGCTTTATAAAGAGACTCTGTCTTAATTCTGGTGTTTTGTTAGACAAAAGGGTGATTATAGTCAACAGTAATATAAATACTTGAGCTAGGCAGGTAGCCCATACCTGCAGTCTCAGCACTTAGGAGATTGAGGCAGGAGGACTGTAAATTTGAGGTTAGTTTCTGGGCTATAGTGAGAACCTAAGAAAAAAAGGAAGAAGAAGAGAGGTGGAAAGGGGAAAGAGGAAAAGAAGAAAAACTAATAAATGTTTGAAATGATAGACAAATACCCTGAGTTGATATCATATGGTGGTATTTGATCTTCTATACCTAAAGATTTCTTTCTTTGCTAATTTATTACAGTTTATTTGCTAGTTTATTACAGTTATATTTCTTTAGTTTCTCTTAGCTTGTTTTCAAAGTGAAGAGTTAGTTTTCATGTGTTAGGCATATGAATATTTTGAACGTTGGGAAACAAGGGGCCAAAAGGGAAGTATCTTGCTTCCCAAATGAGGGGGGAAAATTAGACAAATGAATAGTCAGTCCTAAGAGACCATAATGTTACATGATCAGTAATAATCTTGCAAGCCACATTTATTTGACAGTGCTTTATTGGTATGAAAAATCAGAGAAAAATAATTTTATCTGCCACCTACTATACTCCCAACAACTTAAAGTCAAGATAACCAATGGTGGTGGCTGTAATCCTAGTCCTTGAGAAGCTGTAATCTGAGTCCTTGAGGCTGGAGGATTGATAGGGCAAGGTCAATTTAGGCTATATAATGAGAACCTGTCTCAAAAAAAAATTAAGGTAGTTAAATATGTTTGCTTTGTAAAATGTTATGTTTTCCTATATACTTGTCCTAGTTAGTGTAGATGAAAACATGTAATCATTTGTTATATCTGTGCCGTTAATCTTTCAACATTGTAACTTAAAATTTCTGAGAAAAACTGCTGTGGTAAGACTGGGATTGTAGATCAGGACAAAGCACTTGCCTAGCAAGTGTAACACACTGGGTTTGATTTCCAGTACCAGGAAAGAAACAGAACAAAAACAAAACTTCATGGTGAAATTGATCTGAACGTACTGGTGAAAAATTAGACCCTGAAGGTTTAAGAAATGCATTCATTAAGGGGCTAAGAAATCATTGTTCTAACTGCATTCCATGTAGACTATAGACTTTAATTGACTGTTATTGTAAGGTTAGGCAGAAAGAAGTTTATTGGAGGTTGAGCAAACTGCCAGATGGACACAAGATGGAGGTGTGGGGAGACAGAGTGGAAGGAAGAAGGGAAAAAGAGAGGAAAGAGCAAGAGAGAGTAAAAGAAAAGGAAAGAGATGGGGGACTGTGTTAAGACGGATTATATAGGGCTGGGGATATAGCCTAGTGGCAAGAGTGCCTGCCTCGGATACACGAGGCCCTAGGTTCGATTCCCCAGCACCACATATACAGAAAACGGCCAGAAGCGGCGCTGTGGCTCAAGTGGCAGAGTGCTAGCCTTGAGCGGGAAGAAGCCAGGGACAGTGCTCAGGCCCTGAGTCCAAGGCCCAGGACTGGCCAAAAAAAAAAAAAAAAAAAAAAAAGACGGATTATATAGGAAAAGGTGGGAGACATGGCCAGGTGGATTGGATCTGATCTCAGAGAAGGAGGAGGTAACTGCCTCTGAGTGTGCCAGTTACCTAGGTAACTCAGGTACTGGGTGCAGACTTAAACAGGTGCAAGGTATCTGCATGGAGCCCTCCCAGGGGTGGACCTTACAATTATTAAAGTATATTTGAGTGACTGAAAAGAAAATACTGCTTTCCCTTTTTTTTTTGTCAGTGAAAGATAAGGCAGAAATACTTATGCAAGTTGATGAATCACAAAGTATCAAGAATGAGCTAACTATACAGGTAAGCTATGGAGCAAACATGACTGGTTTTCTTAAGCTATCCTTTAGTCTTAAATTATTAAATTTGACTAAAAATATACAGCTCATCAATACTGCAAGGAAGTGATAGAAATTATACTATATTACTATTATAGTAAGTAAAGATTCTTTTTTATTGTGTGAATAAGGGAGGTGGATAATCTATGAATATTTTAGCGATGAATACAGAGATATAAAGGGCATTTAGAATTTATACTGTTCCTAGACTTCATTTATTCTCTTCCACATTTTTATTTTGTCTTTTATGACAGTTTGTTCTATTTAGTATATATAACTGTATATAATACCCAATGAAAGACTAGTTGTCAAAATTTAATTTATCATTGTGTTTAGAATCAGCGTATTTGGCAAAAAGATTAAACAATTATTTTATTCTTAAATGTTTGATTATAGGTGACTTCACTTCATGCTGCACTAGAACAGGAAAGATCTAAAGTGAAAGTATTACAAGCAGAATTAGCCAAATACCAGGTATGCTGTTGTAATTGTGAAGAGTTTTCATCACAAACCAGTATATTTGGAGTAGAAAAATGCACTATTTTATTTTATCTAAAATTTATTTGCCTTGTCATTCATTGGTCATGTAATTTACATTTTAGAAAATGTTCAGATATGGGTTGTAAGATAATAAGTAATTCACAAGTCCTTGGAACTACATAGATGTAGCATAAGTGCATTTTAATCATATGAAAAGATACACAATGACATTTATAGCATTACAAGTTTTGATTGCTGAGTACAGCAATATCTCCTAGCTATCACTATTGTAAAGATCTCCTTTTTGCAAATAATAAGTACTGATACTTTGAATTTGTGCTAAGCCCAATGATTTTAACCCATTTGTACTGGTTATTATTTTGGTGATTGCAAAATAATGGGGGGGGTGACTTTCTAAATTCTGTTGTTCATTGTCTATTTACAAGATGGCAATCAGTATTTTCCCAAGTGAAACAAGATTAAAGTGCTCTGTTTTAATATGTGTATAGATATATTGTACATATTTGTAAGCACATATGTATATGCCTAAATCATAGAAAAGCTTGATTGCCACTCACTGATCACATAGAGAGCATAGAAGTTTTAATTAAAGTAGCTTTGAAATGGAATCAGTCCCTTTGAGAGACTTTGAAAAGGACTCATATATTTGTTGTTAAGGGATTTTCTTTTTTTTTTTTTGCCAGTCCTGGGGCTTAGAATTCTGGGCCTGAGCACTGTCCCTAGCTTCTTTTTGCTCAAGGCTAGCACTCTGCCACTTGAGCCACAGCGCCACTTCTGGCCATTTTCTGTATATGTGGTGCTGGGAAATCGAACCCAGGGCCTCATGTATATGAGGCAATCACTCTTGCCACTAGGCCATATCCCCAGCCCCTGTTAAGGGATTTTTTAAAGGCTCACTGAAGCCAAGTACTCATGGCTCATGTTTGTAATCCTAACTATTGATAAGGCTGAGTTCGGAAGATCTCAGTTCAAAGTCAACTTCTAAACAAAAACCAGGAGACTCTTTAACTAGCAAAAAGCTGGAAGTAGAAGTGGCTCAAGTGGTAGAGCACCAACTCAGAGGGGGAAAAAAAACAAAACAAGCAAAAGTGTGAGGCTCTGACTTCAAGCTCCACTACCTTCACACACAAAAAAGGCTCACTGAGAAGCATAAGTATGATATTCAACCATAATAACCATAGTAAATTTATGTTTGATAAGAACCATAGTAAGTTTGTGGTTACCTTAAAGAATTCTTACCTCTATGTTTTTGGCCAGTCCTGGGCCTTGGACTCAGGGCCTGAGCACTGTCCCTGGCTTCTTTTTGCTCAAGGCTAGTACTCTTCCAGTTGAGCCACAGTGCCACTTCTGGCCGTTTTCTATAGATGTGGTGCTGGGGAATTGAACCCAGGGCTTCATGTTTATGAGGCAAGCACTCTTGCCACTAGGCCATATTCCCAGCCCTCTTTCCTCTATTTTTATTTCCTTGCTAATGGGAAATAAAAGTACCTGTCTTTTCACATCTCATGCCCCACAAAATGTTCATACTGTTTTTGCAGAACTTTTACATGGTCAGGCATAGAGAAAACATTCTTGAACTTAGGAGGTTTTGGGGTTTGTTCTGATTTTTCTTTTAAAAGGTTGATGTAGTTTGACTCCAAGAGGAAAAAGCTATAGGAAAGAAAAGGATAAAAGAAATGAAAAGCTGCTACTTTCATCTATGCTGTATATGCCCCTAATTAATGGCAACCACATTAAGAAATGTATTTCCACAGATAAGCAGTTACCAAAGTCAGCTGATCATCATGATCATCTGGGAACCTTTTCAAGTACATGTCATAATTCAGTTAGATAGGTGTAAGACAAAAAGCAAACATCAGAATATTTTTAAGTATTGCTGCTTAGCTGGTTCTGATTATTAAGTTTGAGTTTCAGTGTCAAAGTTTATAAAAATGGAAAATACTATAAAGCTATGATAAAGTAAATACTTCAAAGCATTATTTTGGTTGAAATGAGGGACAGAGTATGTTGTTATGTAATATTGAATGTTTCTTCTTAGTATCTTTGTCCTTATTTCCGTAGTTCAAATACTTCAATTCTAAATCAAAATGAAACAAAGTGTGTTAAAGTAATGTACAGGATTTGGCATGGTAGTTCATGTCTGTAATCATAGCTATATGAGAGGCAGAGGCAGAGATGGAAGAATTAATGGTTTGAGGAAAGCCAGGGATGAAAAGTCACAGACCCTGTCTCAAAAAATAAACACGTTGGTGCACGCCTATAATCCTAGCTATTCAGCGAACAGAGGTAGAGGTAGGAAAACTGTGATTCCAGGTCAGCCCTAGAGAAAAGTTTGAAAATCTACCTGAAAAATAGAGTTAAAAAAAAAAGTCTGGGGGCGCTGGGGATATGGCCTAGTGGCAAGAGTGCCTGCCTCGGATACACGAGGCCCTAGGTTCGATTCCCCAGCACCACATATACAGAAAACGGCCAGAAGCGGCGCTGTGGCTCAAGTGGCAGAGTGCTAGCCTTGAGCGGGAAGAAGCCAGGGACAGTGCTCAGGCCCTGAGTCCAAGGCCCAGGACTGGCAAAAAAAAAAAAAAAAAAAAAAAAGGTCTGGGGGGCTGGGGATATAGCCTAGTGGCAAGAGTGCCTGCCTCGGATACACGAGGCTCTAGGTTCGATTCCCCAGCACCACATATACAGAAAACGGCCAGAAGCAGCGCTGTGGCTCAAGTGGCAGAGTGCTAGCCTTGAGCGGGAAGAAGCCAGGGACAGTGCTCAGGCCCTGAGTCCAAGGCCCAGGACTGGCCAAAAAAAAAAAAAAAAAGTCTGGGGTATAACTTACAGTGATTCATAGCAAGTGCAAGGCCCTGAGTTTTAACCCTAGTACTGCAAAAAAGAAAAGAAAAAGGGAGAAAGAAATAAGAGAGGAAAGTAATGTATGTAAAATTACTATTGTCTTTTAAGCTGCTCTCTTTCCTCCTACTCAAGTCATAAACAGGGTTTTCTATGTAACAAATACATATTTACAAAGGGTGGACAAATGCATCAGTATACTCACTAAACGCTATATTGAAAATAAACTGTACAACTTGTAGGTGAGGATGAGAGGGAAAAATGAAGAGTGAGGGAAGAGGTGACAATGTTCAAAATAAATGTACTCATTACCTGTTTTATGTAACTGTAATACATCACCTTTAAATAACAGTAAAAAATATAATAAACCTCCAACCCCACAAAGTTCAGATTTATGTAGGTCACTGAACAATATAAAAAGAATAACCTACTTTTCAATCTACAAATGAACAAATCAGATTTCTTTTTTTCTTTCTTTTTTTTTTTTTTTGCCAGTCCTGGGCCTTGGACTCAGGGCCTGAGCACTGTCCCTGGCTTCTTTTTGCTCAAGGCTAGCACTTTGCCACTTGAGTCACAGCGCCACTTCTGGCCATTTTCTGTATATGTGGTACTGGGGAATCGAACCCAGGGCTTCATGTATACGAGGCAAGTGCTCTTGCCACTAGGCCATATCCCCAGCCCTAACAAATCAAATTTCTAATGCTGTTTAATATAAATAAAACTTGTTAGAACTTGAATTGTAAGTTTAATTACTCAAAGAATAATGAACCAGTATTTATTTTTGTATTGATCAAAAGTTTTGCTTTTTAACAACTGTGACAGTCAAAATGAACTTTAAGAAGTGAATTATTCATGATCTTATTATTTAAGCCTAAACAAATTGATAGAGAACTAACTTTCCTACAGAAATTATAACCATACCCATGTGAAATAACTTATTGGTATGTACATTCAGGAAAAAAACTTGCTTTCTTCTCTCCCTTCTTTGCTTCTCAAAATTTTTAACATGAAACTGTCCCCCAAATGCTATTTTTCTAAGTAATTTTCTGTTTGTTTTTTACAGGGTGGCAGAAAAGGGAAAAGAAACTCTGAATCCGACCAGTGTAGGTGATTGCATTAGCCTTTTTGACACCAGCACAAAAGTTAAAACTTTCAGGATTTTGCAAATATGTACATATTTAATGTTGTGTAACTGCTAAACTATGCAGTTTTTGTTAAAGGAACTAAAAGCAAGTAGCTACTAACAGTCTAATTTTGTGTTCTTTTGGCTTAAGAGTGAAAAGAAGAAATACAGAATTCCAACAGAACTCAATGATTATTGTTTACTATCCATACATACTTCTTATCACTTTAGTTTTTCATCAGTCAATAAAATTCATTTACTCTTCCACTGTTTGACTTTTTTTAGTAAATTTCAAAGTTTTTTTTTGCTTATAATTCAAATAGTTAATTGGACTCTTTCAGTTCAAATACTTATTCAGAACTTTCTGTGTACTAAGTTACACAAGATGAATGAAATAATGATTGATACCTTCAGGTTGCTTATGCCTAAGGGAAATAGAAGGTGAATGTGGGTAAAAAAGGAGAAAGATAACTATCATATGTGTTGGAGTATGATATAATATATTATGCAATTTTGGAAAAAAAATTGAGTAAACTTAAGTGAGATAATTTTTAGAGAGGTGTTTTGCTACTGGTGGTGGTGGTAGTGGTGGTGGTGGTAATAGTGGTGGTAATAGTGTGGGTGGATGGGTGTGAATTTACTGAGAAGCTTTTCAGGCAGAAGGAATGAAATTGAGACTGAAAGATTTGTTTTTAAGTGTAGTCTGGCCTGTAGTTAGTAACATGACTTGGTTAGGGGAGTTTGGATGATAGAGGAGGAATGAATAAGAGATTTTTTTGTTGCTGTAATATATCCTAGGATAATTTGTTACTTATAGGATTGGGAGAATTTTAGTACATTCATTGAAATACAATTGATTCATTAAAATAAAGGTTTTCTGTGTATGATAGCAAAGATGAGCATGTAAGTACTAATTTTAATCCTCCAGAGCTAGCATTGTATAAAAGAGTCCACTTGTTGACAGTCTTTGTAGTAGAGATACTTGTAGTAGAAAGGCCATTAAATTGTCATTATTGCTTATATGTCTTTCTGGCTTCTTCCACAAGGTTATATAAACCTTTCAAACTGTTGTGATTTGTTATTTCCTATATTTCCAGTGCTAGGCTGCCATGAGGCACAGATTACATGATGAAATGCTAAAGAAATATTTCACCTAATAATGAACACATTCAAGGAAAAAGAAAGTGCAGTATGAAGAAACACAGATAAGCAAAAACTGCATTGAAGGACTGGAAGGCTTTGGCCTTTAGTTCATAATGGTGGTGATGCTCTAGGATTGAACCCCACACATGATAAGTAAATGTTCTACCTTCAGCCCAAGTTGCATTTTGACTGGAGCATATATTTACAGAAGGCAGTAATAAGGCTGCCAGAAAGATAGCTGGGAGATAGCTTTTATCCATGTTACACTTCAGATTAATAAATGTGTGCATAATTTGATAGGAATGATTGTAAACTTTTAGGAAAACCATTGAAAGTTTACAACCAGAGTTATCCTTTAATATTTAGTTTAAATCAAAAGTCATAAAAAAGAACCAGCCCATTAGGGGTTGGAGGTATGGCTCAAGTGGTAGAGTGCCAGCCAATGAACGAAATTGTCGGATCCAAGTTTCAGTTCAATCTCAGAAAAAAAGAAAATCATAGAAAAAAATAATTTGGAAGACAATATCTAGGATTTTATAAAAGTAGAAGTAGTACTTAAAAGTGATCTGAACTTACAAGCACATCTGTGGGAAGCTGGGAGGAGGGCACAGAATGAGTGGAAAGCAGGTGAAGAAAAAAAATACAGCAGAGGGTCCCATTGGCTATATCAGCCATTGATGAAAGTGAACTAAGCAACTAATAGGCAGTGATGGGAAAGGGCATGAGAAAGAGGGAACAGATGTTACTAAACAAAAGGAAAGAAATGTACATATTACCTGAGTTGGAAGAAATGGTTTTAAAGTTCATAGAGTTCGTAAGCTTTTTAGAGTAGAATGATGATTTTCATGATTGTGAAGGTTAAAAACGTGTACTATGAAATATATGTTGTAACTTAAAAAATGGCAGTAGAATTCATAAAATGAAATGAAAGAAGACTCCACGGGTAGTCTCAAAATCTCAAGAGTGACAAAGAAGGGCATCAGAGACAAAAATAAGAAGGCCCTAAGCTGGGTGCCAGTGTCTCATATCTGTAATCTCAGGAGGCTGAGATCTAAGGATGTCAGTTCAAAGCCAGCCTAGCAGGAAAATTCATAAGACTCTTATCTCCAATTTAAAAAAAAAAAAGCTGGAAGTGGAAGTGTGGCTCAAGTGGTAGAGTTCTAGCCTGGAGTAAAAAAGTACAGGCCTCAAACCTTGAAAGGAATGAGAGCAATGGTGCCATTAGGTAAAACAAAGCTTGGCTAGCCTGGCCAATGTATACCTGTAAATCCAGCACTCATGAAGTTGAGACAAGATATTCATACTTTTGGGATCAGTTGCACTACATAGTTTCAGACCAGTCTAGGTTATGTATTGAGACCCAGTCTTTTAAATAAAAGTCAAGCAGTTAATAGGTAAATTGATGGAGGAATTAATGTAAATGATATGAACAGAATTGACTTTTTTTTTGCCAGTCCTAGGGCTCGAACTCAGGGCCTGAGCACTATCCGTGGCTTCTTTTTGCTCAAGGCTAGCACTCTACCACTTGAGCCCCAGTGCCACTTCCAGCTTTTTCTTCTTTGGTGGTGCCGAGGAATCAAACCCAGGTTGTCATGCATGCTAGACAAGCACCCTACCACTAAGCCACATTCCTAGCCCCCAGAATTGACTTTTGATATTTAAGTTAGATTTTCCTTGCAGAGCATCTAAAAATAGGAGTATATCACAGAAGTGTTTTGTTTTGGGCAGTATTGTAATTTGAACTCAGGGTTTTGCGGTATGGTGGTGTTCTAATACTTTAGGCCATGTCCAGTCCTTTTTGCTTTCATTAGTTTTGAATAAGGTCTTGCTTTTGCCCAGGCTGGCTGGACTGTAGTTTTCTTACATACATACATACATGCATTTCACATAGTAGGTAAGATAATAGTTATATACCACTATGTCCAGCTTCTTGTTGGTTGACATGATATCTTGCAAACTCTTTGCCCAAACTGGCATTTAACTTTGATCCTTGCAGACTCAGTCTCCTGAGTACCTACCATTTTCGGCATGACCCTGTATACATTTTAATCCAAAACCTTCACTCTAATAGAACTGAGCCAGTAACATATCATTGTGAATCAAAATGACTAGATAACTGCAAGAAAACATTTTAATTAACCAGCTTAAGGTCTCCCTTATTTTACTTCCTATTATTTCAGTTTTAGAATTTAAGTTTTGCCACCATTAACCATCTTAGTTCTGGTGGTGGCTATTAAAATTTAACTTTTTATAATTATTATAGATAAAAATATTTTATAGATTTTACAATTTAATACAATTTTTACTCCTCATGAATTTGTGAAGAGATTTTTCCCAATCATCTATTTATCCACCTACTATCTACATAAATGATTTTATCAGCTTATATAGAATTAACTTGAAAAACACCTAGTTCAGATACAGTTGACACCCAACTGCATTTAGTAAATAAGAATTAATGAACATATTTTTGTGATTTCAGTCTTTTTAACTTTTCTGAGATTTGCTGTATGGAACATGTTGAGATTTATTTAGTACATGTGTAGTCTTGAAAAAATGCGTTGTACAGTTTGGGTTACAGAATTGTATATGTACTCAGATCAAATTTCCTCAAATGGAGTGTGTCTTTGATGTTTTCTTTCCTCTATCTGTAATAAGAGAAGTATGGTAAAATCTGATTGTCCATTTGTCTACTTGTCAATCTTCTTTGTGAGGTCTATGTATAAATTATTTGCATCTTTGTGGTGAAAGATAAATTATACTTTCATGAAGTGGCTGTCAATAGTATCCTTTTAGTTTAAGTGCCTATATCATCTAATATTATAATCATACTAGCTTCCTTGAATTTAGTATTTCCATGATATATTTGGTACCACCCTTTCATTATTAATTATTCATGATTAATTCTGTGTCTTCATGGTTTTGTTTCTTGAACTCTGGGCCTAGGTGCTGTCCTGGAATGTTTTTGCTCAAGGCTAGCACTCTTCCACTTGAGCCACAGCTCCACTTTAGCTGCAGCTTCACTTTGGGCTTTGGGATGGTTAAATGGAGATGAGTCTCATGGACTTTCCTGCCAAGGCTGGCTTCCAATCCTGATCCTCAGATCACAGCCTCTTGAGTAGCTAGGATTATAGGCATGAGCCACCCCCACTCGAAAAGATATCCTTGTGATTTTAGTATGTCTTTTATAAATAACACATTTTACTTGTTTAAATCCCAATTTGACAACTTTCTGTGTTTCTGGGTTTCTCCTTTGAGTAACTGACTTTAAAATCTCTTGTGTTGGGCTGAGAATGTGGCTTATGGGTAGAGTACTTGCCTAGCATGCATGAAGCCCTTAGTTTGATTCCTCAGCACCACATAAATAGAAAAAGTCAGAAGTGACACTGTGGTTCAAGTGGTAGAATGCTTGCCTTGAGCAAAAAGAAGCCAGGGACAGTGCTTAGACCCTGAGTTCAAGCCCCCGGGACTAGCAAAAGAAAAAAGAATCTCTCATGTTTGGTCTCAACTGCTTATAAAAAAGTCTTCCATCCAGCTGTGATGATGAACTCCTATTATCTCAGCACTTATGATATGGAGGCAGGAAGACTTTCAGTTTGAGGTTAGCTATGGCCAAATTGGCAAGACTCTATCTCAAGAATAAAATTAATCTCAGAAGGGCCAGCTCAAGTGGCAGATCACTTGCCCCATAAGCACGGGGCCCTGGGTTTAAGCCTTAGTACCCAGGGAGTGGGAGGCGAGGGACATCTTCCAACTCTATAGTTCTTTTTTTTCTTTTTAAGCAGAGGAATTCCTCCCTAGAAAAGGAAGTACTAACTCTTACTTATTTGCTGTGGTGGAGCTTTACCTCCAACATATAGTACCAAAATTTAACTTCAGAGGCAGGTTCTACCTTTTCAAGTAACTGATGTAAGGATCTGTCTTTAAACCAGCTATTGTTGGCAAGAGGTAATTGGAAACTAGGATTTAAATTATTCAATACTAACCTGTATAGATATATATTGTTTTGGGTTTTTGTTTTGTTTTTTTTCTGCTCCTGAGGCTGAATTCTGAGCCTGGGCGCTGTTCCTGAGCTCCTTTTGCTCAAGGCCAGCACTTTACCACTTGAGCCACAGTGCCACTTTTGGCTTTTTCTGTGATTTAATTGGAGATATGAGTCTCACAGACTTTTACCCCCTAGGCTGGTTTTGAACCATGATCCTCATATCTCAGCCTCCTGAGGAGCTAGGATTAAAGGCATGAGCCAATAGCACCTAGCAGTTCAATAACTTTAATCTTATCAAACAACATTTTTGTCTTAGTTGCCTAATATAGTACTATGTATACTAAGAAATAATTTCTATAAAAAGCATCCTTTTTAGTCTGTAGAAAGGACAGTACTAGTCATGCTGCTGCCTAGTCTTGTGTTGCTATAACAAATATCAGAATCTAGGTAAGAAAAAGAAATTTATTACACATTCTGGAGACTGAAGAGCATAGCACCAGTGTCTTCCCTGGCTGTATCACATGGCGAGACAGAAACAAGAGAGCTTCAGGGGAGACGCCAGGCTCACAATAACTCATTTTCTCTAAACTAGAAAAGTATTGATCCCTCTTAAAAGACCTAATCATCTCCCAGGAAGTCCCAGATCTAAAAGGTACCATCACTTCTCAACATCACCACACTGGAAACCCAACTCCAAGTTTATGAACACTCAAACTATATCAAAACCATATCACTGACATTTAAACTTATTAATAGCAAATTGTTTGCCAATATTTTGGGTCAAAAATTGGTTATTTCTAATCATAATATCTTTTTATGCTTATATGGCAAAATTATTGGCTACAATAAGGGCCATTTATGGATGTTGTTTTTTCCCCCGGTTGTGGGGCTTGAACTCCACACCTGAGCACTGTCCCTGAGCTTTTTCACTCAAGGCTAGTGCCCTGCCAACTTTGAGCCACAACTCCACTTCTGCTTTTCTGGTGGTTAATTGGAGATGAGTCTCACAGGCTTTACTGCCCATGCTAGCTTTGAACTGCAACCCTCAGACCTCAGCCTCCTGAGTAGTTGGGATTACAGGCATGATCCAGTGGTGCCCAGCTCTGAGTATAATGTTTAAAATTGTTGAAAGCTATTAGGATAAAATCAGAAAAAAAATGGTATGCAGACTGAAAACTTCAGTCTTAAAGCATATATGTTTAGGGTATTTTAAAAATAATGTGTATGTACTTAAATAAAATATTCTTAACTGATCTTTCCTCTTTTTTTTTTTTTTGCCAGTGCTGGGGCTTGGGACTCACGACCTGAGCACTGTCCCTGGCTTCTTTTTGCTCAAGGCTAACCCTCTACCACTTGAGCCACAGCGCCCCTTCTGGCTTTTTCTATATATGTGGTGCTGAGGAATCGAACCCAGGGCTTCATGTATATGAGGCAAGCACTCTACCACTAGGCCATATTCCCAGCCCTGATCTTTCCTCTTAATTGGCTGTAAATTCTTTGACATTTCTTGTATTAAGAAATGGAGGGGCTGGGGATATGGCCTAGTGGCAAGAGCGCTTGCCTCGTATACGTGAAGCCCTCGGTTCGATTCCCCAGCACCACATATACAGAAAATGGCCAGAAGTGGCGCTGCGGCTCAAATGGCAGAGAGCTAGCCTTGAGCAAAAAGAAGCCAGGGACAGTGCTCAGGCCCTGAGTCCAAGGCCCAGGACTGGCAAAAAAAAAAAAAAAGAAATGGAGGAAGAGATAGGGCTAGAACCATGGCTCAAGTGGAAGAGCACCTGCTAGCAAGAAGGGAATGAGGAATGGAGGAAAGGGAAGAAAAAGGAAAGAAAATGTCACTTTTTTAAAATGTGGGTGGCTCTAGCCATTTTGGCCAATAAAATAGGACAAAAGTGATGGCATTTCTAAAGTAGGACCATGGCCAGCTTTTTCTTTCTCTTTCATCTTGGAATATTCTCTGCCAGTGTTGAATGTACTTGAGCCCTCCGCCCTGTAAGAAACTCGTACACATGGCAAGACTACATATACCTCAGCATAGCTGATAGCCAGCAGCAACTACAGTCCATGTAAAGTGAACCATTGGGCCTCCATCAAGGCCTCCCATGATCCCAACCTCATTTTTTTTCTCACTGCAGCTACATGTGAGTTCCCAGATAAGAACTACCCAGGTGTGCATCTTAGTTCTTTCAGGATGCTACAACAAAATGCCATGAACTGGGCATCTTATAAACAGGCCTACTTCTCACAGATCTGGAGACAGAAGTCCAAGATTGAGGCAAGAGCAGGTTGGTTGTTGTGAGCTTTCTAATTCATGGATAGCACTTTTAACTCTTATCCTCACATGGAAGAGTCATGACACTGGCTCTCACTAGTAGATCAGCCAGCTTCAAACTTACTGTGTAGCCCAGACTGGCATTGAAGTATCAATCATCCATACTCTGCCTCCCAGGTTCTGGGATTATTAGCATGTATCACTGGGACCTAATACCATTCATAAGGGTTTTCAACCATGATCTGATAATCTCCCAATAGCTCCACCTTCCTGGTGATTAGATTTCACTATATGAATCTGGAGTGGAGGGAATAAGATCACAGAATTTAAGTGACTTAATTTTGGAGTGATTCATTAAACATCAGTAAAGCAAAGTAAAATTTCTTAATTGAAAAAAAAAAAGATAATGCTAAAATACCGCAGAAAACCATGGCCAGGTGTGGTGACTCACATCTAATCCCAGCAAGGAGGATAACAATTTGAGGTCAGCAAGAGTAAAAAGCAAGACTCTTACTAAGTGGACACGGTTGTATCCCAACTATTCAGGAATCTAGTTTTATATCAGTCTGAGGATGATTCTGATAAAAAGGTGAGACCCTACCTGAAACACCTAGGCAAAAAGGGCTGTAGGTGTGGCTCAAGCCACAGAGCACTTGCCTAGCCAAGGCCATGCCTTAAATTTCACTGACATCCTGCCTCACTGCCTCCTCCCACCCCCCCACCCCCCAAAAAAGACACCCAACCTGAAAAGCCTGCAATATTGGCTTCTGGCAGCAGGGGGAGGCAGAAGGCAGAAGGGCCCCAAGGGACCTTAATGAACTCAGAACTTTAGTTAATAGAGGGAAAAATAATGGATACAGGAGGAAAGGGGGGTTTTGCTAAGAAGTGAGGAGATGTAAGCAATGTTGTCTGCAGTAGTTTGGATAGGGAAACTAGTGAAGGTAGATCTGATAGGAAAGGTTTTTCAAATGAAACATAGAAATTTTAAGTTGGTTTCTCTAAGGTAAAAGTATAGGAAGAAAAAAATAACAAAACTTCAGTTTTTGTGCAGACTTTAAGAAATATAAAGGAGTTAGGAATCACTGTGTTCAAAAGTAAAACTGTCAAATCTCAGACTTTGTCCCCACAGTTGAAAAGGAAAGTGAAAATAAAGAACTCAAGGGTGTGGCTATGTTAAGACTCTAAAACCTCAAAGCTATAAAACAAGTATTTCCCTCTCAGTTAAGTCAGGACTTCTAAGAATTTATGGATGGTTTGTTGTTGTTGTTGTTTTCAGTCTGAACTCAAGATGCTACTAAGCAAGCCCTCAAAATTTGACCCCCACCCTCAGTGCCTTCCTCTAGACCCACATCCCATTCTTTTTTTTTTTTTTTTTTTTTCTTACAGTACTGGGAATTGGGCCCTGTGCTTACTAGACAAATGCTCTACCATTTGATTTGTAGTTTTCAGACTGGCTCTCGTGATGACTTTGTCTCTGCCTTCAGGGGTAACTGGTTTTACAGGTGAGTGCCCAACTTCAAAGGATCTTAAGGGTAGTGTGCCACAGCTTCATGTGCAGCCAACATAGAGAAAGGCCCATCTCAGGAACAGATGTTTGATACAGCTTTTGTATAATAAAGCTGATAGGAATTGTAATCCTAACTACTCAGGAGTCTGAGATGTGAGGATCACATTTCAAAGCCAACCCAGGCAGCCAAGTCCCTGAGACCCTTATCTCCAATTAACTACCAGAAAACTGGAAGTGGAACTGTGGCTCAAAGTGGTAGAGTGCCAGCCTTGAGCAAAACAACCCAGGGACAAGGCCTAGGCCTGGAGTTCAAGCCCAGTGACCAACCCAAAACTAAAAAAAACTAAAAGCTCATAGGAAGAAAGGATCAAGGGAGTCAGAGAAAAGTACTCCAAATACCTTAAGCACCAACTGGGCTCTGAAAAGTCCCACGGCACCAAGTGAGTTCCCAACCAATGACCAGTTTCACAGGCCAGCCATATGAATGTGCCATCTTGGTTACTAATGAGTCCATCTTATATCTGATGCTAATACGTGAAAAACATGGAAGGAGAACTGACCTGCTGAGCTTAGTCAATTCACAGCACATTGAGACATCTTTAAAATATGTTTTGGAGTGTGTTAAGTTTTAGATTGTTTTGATGTGCAACTGAGATAGTGTTCCAATATTTAAGGTCCCCTTTGCCTCTTCTTTTTTTTTTTTTTTTTTGCATCAGCTTCCTAATTATACAGGGTTATGTATGTCTGCAAGTCTTAAAACAATATTGAAGTTATAGCACTACAATATGTGGAAAATGACTATATGACCCAGGTTAGCAAGGTGTTAAGTTTTGCTTGTCCTTCATAAGCCTCCACTCTGTTGAAACTTTTTGTTATTGAAACAGCTGAGCTGTTACCGTTCTTCCTCCTCATTAGTCATCTGTCAACACCTGTATGAGTTGCTTTCGTACGTCTTGGTTATTGTTCCCAGCTTATATTCTATTCATCATGCTCAATAACTGGAACATCCACCGGGAGTTATCCATAACCCGTTTTTCTGGAGTAAACTTTTCTTTTTTTTTTGGCCAGTCCTGGGGCTTGGACTCAGGGCCTGAGCACTGTCCCTGGCTTCTTTTTGCTCAAGGCTAGCACTCTGCCGCTTGAGCCACAGCGCCACTTCTGGCCATTTTCTGTATATGTGGTGCTGGGGAATTGAACCCAGGGCCTCATGTATACAAGGCAAGCATTCTTGCCACTAGGCCATATCCCCAGCCCCTGGAGTAATCTTTTCAAACAAGGCTTTTTTTTTTTTTTTTTTTTTTTTTTTTTTGGAGACAGTCTTTGGCCTCAAACTTGCAGTCTTTTTGTGTGAGGAGTGCAAGTCCTTGTGTTTCAGCCTCCTAAGTATTTAGATTATAGTTGTGACTAACCACCGTGACCACTTAAATATAACTTCATTAAAGTAAAATTTACATATAAATTTTTATTTGTTCTTTTGTTTGTTTTTGTGTTGTTTTTTTTTGCCAGTCCTGGGGCTTGGACTCAGGGCCTGAGCACTGTCCCTGGCTTCTTTTTGCTCAAGGCTAGCACGCTACCACTTAAGCCACAGTGACACTTCTGGCTTTTCTATATATGTGATGCTGAGGAATCAAACCCAGGGCTTCATGTATACAAGGCAAGCACTCCACCACTAGGCCATATTCCCAGCCCCAAAATTGCCCTTTTAAAGTATATTTTATGATTTGAGTATGTTTCTGGGACTTTAAAGCCATGACCAATGTTAACACTAGAATATTTTTCATTACCCCTCAAAATCTTGAGCTCATAATTGGTCATACCACATTCTACCTCTTCAGTCCTTGGCAACTAATAATCTTTCTGTCTCTGTATTTACCTATCCTGGAGATTTCATATAAAAGGGATCATGTCATATGTGGATTTCTGAATTATTTTACTGGCTTTCTATGTATAACAAAACTTTTTCCAGACTTGTCCCTGTTAAAGCATCTATCTCCTCCTCCTCCTCCTCCACTTCTTCCTCCTTCCTCCTCTTCCTCCTTTTCCTCTTCCTCCTTTGTGGCTGTAATGAATAAAGCTTCAAAAACTATGCACAGATTTTATATGGGCTTATATTTTTAGTTCTCTTAATTGCAGTTGCTGGGTTATATGTTACTTCTGTTTAACCCTTCTGCCGAAGGGATGCAACGGTCCAGGTCCTTGTGTGACCTAAGCCCATGCTTTACTGCTAAGCTATACCCCTAGATTATTTAATGTTTTGAGTAATTTCCAAACTCTTTCAAAGTAGTTACACCATTTTACATTCACTCCAGTAATACATGAAATTTCCAATTCAATGCCACAGAATCGATACTATGGCCTCTTCAGCCAATCAGGAGTTTTATGATGCCCATGTCTTAGTCTAAATGGTGATGTCAAACTTGTATCACTTTTTTTTTCAAAAAATGATATATGTAGCTTTAATTTATAATATCTTTATTAAAATATATTGTTCTGATGAAATGCTAGATTTTTAATGGTGCAATTTATTTTTTAATTGTTTTTGTGTAGTTGATATACAAAGGGGTTACAGTTACAATCAGTACAATTCTTTTTCAACCACTTTTCCCCACCTATTGCTCTTTCCCAATCTTTCCCTCCCATCTCCACCCATAAGATACCCAGTTCAAGAGCTGGGAATGTGGCTCAGTGGTAGAGTGCTTGCCCAGCATGCATGAAGCCCTGGGTTCGATTCCTCAGCACCACATATATAGTAAAAGGCGAAAGATTTATACGATCTGAAGAGAAACCAGAGCATAGCACCACATATATAGAAAGTGGCGCTGTGGCCCAAGTGGCAGAGTGCTAGCCTTGAGCAAAAAGAAGCCAGGGATGGTGCTCAGGCCCTGAGTTCAAGGCCAAGGACTGGCAAAAACAAAACAAAACAAAAAAAGAACTCCAAATAGCTATGAAAGGTTATGAAAATGTAACTAATCTGATTTAAATTAAAATCTCAATGAGAATTCTGGGCCTGGGCACTGTCCCTGAGCTTTTTATGCTCAAGGCTAGCACTCTACCACTTGAGCCACAGTGCCACTTCTGGCTTTTTCTATTTATGTGGTACTGAGGAATCAAACTCAGGGCTTCATGCATGCTGGGCAAGCACTCTACCACAAAGCCACATTCCCAGCTCCATTCTGTCTTTCTTATAACAATTTATGGATTAAATGGAGCTTGAAAAAGTCTTAGAGTCCACTTTATCTCTTTGTGATTAAAATATATAAAAATATTATATGCCACATATGGTTGCTCAAGCCTGTAATTCTAGCTACTTGAAGACAGGGAACAGAGGATTTGGATTTTAGGACAGCCCAGGCTGTCCCAAGAGACCCCATGTCAACTGATGGTTGGGCATAGTAGTGTATGCCTGCTATCCCAAGCTATGGGGAAAGCAGTGGCTGGGCATAGTGGACGTGTCTGTCCTCTGGCAACAAAAGGAAACACAAATAGGATCATAGTTCAGATGAGTCTCATCACAAAGTGAAACCAAGAGGTTGATGGAGTGGCTCAAGTAGTGCAGTACCTGCTTAGCAAGAGTGATGCCTTGAGATCAAAGTCCAGTACCACCCCAAATACATATTATCAGCTGTTCTCCTTCCCCTTTCCCCTCCCTCCCTCCCTCTCTGCCTCCTTCCTTCATTATTTCCTTCCCTTCTATCCTTTCCCCTTCCCTTCCTCGTCACCCCTGCTTCTATTAAACCCAGGGCCTTGCACATACTCTATCACTGAGCTACACTCTCAAATCTTCAATGTTTCCCCCTTTAAGATAACTAGTGGAAAAGAGGGAATTTTTGAGCATCATGTAAGTTTTTTTAAATTCATTAAAAATATAAATGACATAGAAAATACTCTATGTTGGGTAGCACTCTTTGATTCAAGATTACAGTAACAGGGCTGGGGATATGGCCTAGTGGCAAGAGTGCTTGCCTCGTATACATGAAGTCCTGGGTTCGATTCCCTAACACCACGTATACAGAAAATGGCCAGAAGTGGCCCTGTGGCTCAAGTGTCAGAGTGCTAGCCTTGAGCAAAAAGAAGCCAGGGACAGTGCTCAGGCCCTGAGTCCAAGGCCCAGGACTGGCCAAAAAAAAAAAAAGATTACAGTAACAATTATCTATCTTGTAAATTTTTCATGTATTGTCAAATTCAACCTGTGTCTAGAATAACATTCTAATGACACATCAAAAGCATCTAATGTTCCTTTAGATGCTTTTTTTATATTTGTTCTATTTTTGTTTTGTTTTGTTTTGTAGTGCTGGGGCTCAAAGACCAGTGACCTGCATGACAGGAAAATTGTGTCACTGAGCTAGATTCTCAGCTGTTGGGTTGCCTTTTTTTTTTTTTTGCCAGTCCTAGGCCTTGAACTCAGGGCCTGAGCACTGTCCCTGGCTTCTTTTTGCCCAATGCTAGCACTCTGCCACTTGAGCCACAGCGCCACTTCTGGCCATTTTCTATATATGTGGTGCTGGGGAATCGAACCCAGGGCTTCATGTATACGATGTAAGCTCTCTTGCCACTAGGCCATATTCCCAGGCCCAAGCTGTTGGGTTTTTTTGAGACATGGTTTTACTTGGCCCAAACTCACCTTGAGCTGGACATCTTCCTGCTCTGCCTTTCGTGATCACATCTGTTCTTAGAAGCATTTGTTGTACTTTTATTTTTTTGCAGGGGTTTCCCATCCTGGGACTTGAACTCAGGGCTTAGGTGCTGTGACTGAGATTTTGTGCTCAAGACTAGTGCTCTACCATTTGAGATACAGCTTCATTTCCAGTAACAGGTCTTTCCTTTTCACTTGAATTATTAAACCAGATCTTCTTTAGATTGTATTTGTATATTATTATACATCTCAGTGAAGGGTTATGTACATATTTTTTCCTGTGGTCATGGGATTTCAACTCAGGGCCTAGGCTCTGCCTGAGTCTTTTCTGCTCAAGGCCAGCTCTCTACCACTTTGAGCCACAGAGCCACTTCCAGTTTTCTGGAGATAAGAGTCTCGCAGACTTTCTTGCCTGGTCTGGCTTCAAACCATAATCCTCAGATCTCAGCTTCCTGAGTAGCTAGGATTACAGGTGTGAGACACCAATGCCGGGCTTATATATATCTCTTTATTAAATATTCCTCAATTCACTTTGGTTTATCATTGGAGAACTTTTAAGTTTTTATTTTTTAATATTTTTGTTTATGTGGTACTCAGATATCAAATCTAGGGCCTCATGCATGCTAGGCAAGCACTCTACCACTAAGCCAAATTCCCCTTTTTGTTTTCAGTCATGCATCTTGAATTCAGGGCCTCAGTGCTGTTCCTGAGCTCTTTTGCTCAAGACTACTGCTCTACTACTTTGAGCCACAACTCCACTTCTGGTTTTCTAATGGCTAACTGGAGATAAAAGTCTCATAAACTTTTGTGCCCAGGCTGGCTTTAAGCTGCAATCCTCAGATCTCAGCCTCCTGAGTAGCTAAGAGCCAGCAGCCACCCGATAGGAGAACTTTTGAATGAGGCGTCTGTCATCCACTGTATGCACTAGTCTTCAAAGTATTGTCAAGATGACTCATGTCTTCCACATTGATAGAAGTATTTGACAAAATACAAAGTACAATGACATGCTGCCCAATACTTCCTTCCAGACAAATACTTTTATACTTGGTATTAATATCCAACCAGCTTTGAATCTACTTTTCCATTTTCTGGAGTACATTTTTTTCTGTTTGATTTTTGAAGTTACTATATAGAGTTTTTACTAGCTATCTAGCTGATCCTATTAGGGGAAAGGGATGCTTCATTGTGAATGTGTAAATAGAATCTCTCAGGGGCTAAGGAAATAGTCCAGTACTAGAGCACTTGCCTAGCATGTACAAGGCTCTGGGTTCTGAGGCCTAGCACATAAAATTAGAGTTGTGAATTTCTCTTAAGGTATAAAATAATATAGAGAAAACTCAGCCATCTTCATGTTTCCTTTCCCAATTCCCCCTCTTTCTTTCAGCACTTCTCTCTCTTAAAGATGATTATCCTGTTATGTTTTTTATTCACTCCTTTACGCTTAAACATATTATTTTTGCATGCTTTAAAACTTGATACAAATGACAAAAAGTGGTTTAAAACTTGTAATTTTGGGGCTGGGGATATAGCCTAGTGGCAAGAGTGCCTGCCTTGGATACACGAGGCCCTAGGTTCGATTCCCCAGCACCACATATACAGAAAACGGCCAGAAGCGGCGCTGTGGCTCAAGTGGCAGAGTGCTAGCCTTGAGCGGGAAGAAGCCAGGGACAGTGCTCAGGCCCTGAGTCCAAGGCCCAGGACTGGCCAAAAAAAAAAAAAAAAAAAAAAAAAACTTGTAATTTTGGCTGCATGTTTTTGAAATTATATTAACATATACCTCTGGCTTTCCCTATTATTTACTAATATTGATATATTCCACTGTGTAAACATTGTAAGTGAACATTTAGATTTCTTCCCATTTTAACTATTACAGGTTTTGTAATAAATATTTGTCTACACTGTCACTTGTAAATTTATAAGGAATATTTCTAAGGCCTACACTTCCAAGCAAGATTGCTAGATTGAAGTATATGTATATCACTGCCTACATGGCAACATGTGGAGAAGTTATCTAGATTAATTATCTTATATTGAATTTAAGAGGTATTATGCTGATAAGAAGGCAGCAGATATTCCAGATTCAGATGGACTCCTCAAAAAAGTTCACTATTTTGTGAGCCAGCCAAAAGAAATAAGACCCAGACACTGTTAGCCTAATGTGGCTAGGACTGCAGTTCTTACAGATGAAATAATGTAAGTAAATGACACTTCACTGCCTCATGTCGTGCTTTGTAAACAGAAAACACTGGAAGTTTATTTGGTTAGGTTGCAGTTAGCCACTGTACGGCTTAAAACAAAACAAATGCACTTGCTTCTTGTACATCACTGTTCTTTCTTGTGCATCTTTATTTTTCTCCTCCCCTCTACTCCAGCCTGCTTAAAAAAATAGATAGCCAGGTGCCAGTGGCTCCCACTTGTAATCCTAGCTGCTCTGAAGGCTGAGATCTGAGTATCTCACTTCAAAGCCGGCACAGGCAGGAAAGCCTGTGAGACTCTTGCCTCCAATAAACTACTCAAAAAGCCAGAAGTCATGCTGTGGCAAAAGAATCTCAGGGACAATACTCAGGCCTAGTGTTCAAGCCTCATGACTGGGTGAGGGGAAGGGGGAAAAGGATACATAGTGGAGGGACAAAGATATCTCTGTCACCAAGGAGAAACAAAGGCTTATGCTATCAAGACTGCCAGAGAACTTAAAGGAGGGAAGAAACCCAATTTTTATGAATGTTGAGGGTGTTGATACCTGGTTTTGGTAATGAGGTTTGGGCAGAGTTCATCTTAGGAAGGGCAGCTAACTTGACCTTGTGGATGGAGCCCTTTGTGTCATTTCAGAGTAATCTTGTTTTTACATCTGAATGCACAGTAGGAATTGACGTGTCATGTACTCATGTTTCACAATTCTAGTCACCTCTCCAAGCTACCACTTTAAATGACTAATCATTTTTCTGATTGACACCTCTGTTAAGAGGAAGCAGCCTCCCCGCAGAGGCTGCTATGATTCATATGAATAAGCATAATGCTTTCTTTGATACATGGTTATTATGCTTATCTGATGTGAAAAACAGTTGCTAGGTTGTTACTGGGCTCTAGTAGAAACTGAATATCTCACTGACATAGGCCTCTGCATAAGAGTTCCATGTTGGGGTGTATCAACTTGGATTAAATGACTAATGGAATGGAAATGGTATATTCAAAAAGGCTACTCTTTTGGTTCAGAGGCATCTTAACTTTATAGTAAAAAGTGTCATGTCTCCCTTAAAGATAAACTTATCTTCCTCCTGCTCCCCTCTCCCCTCTTGGCTTTTCTGACTGAAAAGTTGCCAGTGGCCTAATTCTTTGCCAGTGATGGCCTATGAAGAACAAAAATGATTTATGATTATTATACTGAATGATTAGAATTTAAGATTCATCTCTTCTTCTGACCAATGGGTCTCTCAATGAACCTTATTGTATTTTGAAAATATAATATTGGTTGCTGCCAGTGATCTAACTCCTTGGTCTACACTAGAAAAACTTCAGACTGAAAACATTACTTTTTTTTTTTTAATAGCCATGATTTGTGAAAACAAATCCATCTGGTTAGCTAACACTAGTTCTCTCATGTAGACAGATATTTCATGATACTGATAAAACCTGAACTCTGACACACTTGCTGCCCATGTACACAAGTTTACTTGACATCGTACACACCAGCATCATCCCAGACTGAGCACGGATGATGAAAAAGCTGTCACTGCAGGCCAACCTTGTGCAAGTCCTGATGCAAGTTGACATATGTATCTCTAAGTGAGAACACACATGGCATATCAATTGCATTGGATGTTTGGCCCTCCTCTAGTAATACTGGTGGTGTCTTTTGCTATTGACACTTTTCAGATTATGGTATTACTCATCCAGTACAATCAGCTAATTTTAGTCAAACCATTGTGGCCCTCGAAACTAATCTATGTCATGTTTTTGTTTGTTTTACTTCCTGATCCATTTGCAAACTGACAATCTCACATCTTTTGCTGTAAATGTTACTCAAGGTGCAAGAAATGGTGAAACACACCTGTCATCCCAACACTCAGAAGGCTGTGCAGCAGTAGGATCTTATGTTCAAGGCCAGCCTGAGGTACACAGTAAAACCTTGACTCTAGAAACCAAGTCACTCAACAAAAAGCTAGTGGTACAAGAGGACTTAATAGACCTTCTGTGCTCCCTATGATCTACAGGCATCAGATATCTTCAGCATGAAAAGCCACCTCAAAGCCCAGCACCAGGTGCTCATACCTGTAATCCTAGTTACTCAGGAGGCTGAGATCTGAAGATTGTGGTTCAAAGCCAGCCCAGGCTGGAAAGTCCATGAGACTCTTACCTCCAATTAACCACCAAAAAAAGCAAGAAGTGTAGCTATGATTCAAGTGGTAGAGCGCCAGCTTTGACAAAAACAAAAAATCTCAGGGACAACACTCAGGCCCTGAGTTCAAACTCTCAGACCAGCATGTGTGCGTGCGCGCACACACACACACGAAGCCTAAAAAAAACCTCAGAAATCTCCCACTCTTCTCCACCTCTTCCTCACGCACACACTTTGGAACTAGGTATTTTTATCACTAAATGTGGCTGTTCTCAGATAGGGACCATCTCTTCTTGACCACTTCCTGGGTAAAGATAAGACCAAAATGGGTGGAGACTTATAAATCTACTTTGAATACCATAATTTCTGGGCATGATGCTTCTGCCTTTCCCCTAATGGCAGTTCCAGTCTGGGCTGGTAGGTACACCTCCTGAGTGGTATCCCAGCCAGAAGAAGGCCTAAGGGATTTAAACTTTGGCTCATCTACTTGGCTTTTGCTATTTTATCATAGTCATGGATCATAAGGACAATGACCACCTGCTTGAGAACACTGTTCCTCAAATCCTCCAATCATAGCCCTGTGGACCAAAATGGAGGACATTGGGCTGGGAATGTGGCTTAGTGGTAGAGTGCTTGCCTAGCATGCATGAAGCCCTGGGTTTGAGTCCTCAGCACCACATAAACAGAAAAAGCTGGAAGTGGCGCTATGGCTCAAGTGATAGAATATTAGCCTTGAGCAAAAAGAAACCAGGACAGTGCTCAGGCCCTGAGTCCAAGCCCCAGGACTGGCAAAAATAACAAACAAAATGGAGGACATTACGGGTCTCTATCAATATTAGAAAAATAGTCTTACCCTTTGCACCTTACTTTTTCTGAACAAAAAGTCTGAATGACTGGAGAAAAGGTAAGATGGGATACCCTGAAGTTTTTACTGGAGATAAACAATTGTGGTGCTAGAGGAGCACAGGAAAAGGAGAAATATTACATTCTTTTTTTCTTTTTAAAGCTATTCCTTCCTTCTTTCTTTCTTTCTTTCTCTTTTTTAATTTTTTGCCAGTTCTGGGGCTTAGGACTAGGGCCTGAGCACTGTCTCTGGATTCTTTTTTTTGCTCAAGGCTAGCACTCTACCCCTTGAGCCACAGGGCCCCTTCTGGCTTTTTCTATATATGTGGTACTGAGGAATCGAACCCAGGGCTTCACATATACAAGGCGAGCACTCTACCACTAGGCCATATTCCCAGCCCTCCTCTATCTTTCTTCAAGAAGGAAAACACTCTGATGAAGTTCTCCTTCTGAACTAGCAAACACTTCACATTTACCTGACTTCTGGGTCTGCCACATCCCAGCAGACAGCTCTGATTATAGTTGATTAATCCTCCTCAACTTTAATAAGTCCATTGGAAACAATGGGGAATGGCCCAGCTCATGCACCTTCCATGTAAAATATCTGGATATCATTCCCACTCCTCTTCCTGTAAACTTTCTTAGCCATTCTGTAGGATAGATGAGTACCACCTAGTTGATGATATAGACAAAGAGGACATTTTGGACTGAGTAACCTCAAGCAGTTGTTTCATGAACAAGTACTAAATACACAGACTGCACTAGGATCTCTAAGGCCTGAGAGGATATCCTGAAGGCACTGTCTATCTGGGCTTCCCAACATTTGTGGGCTTCAGTTACCATTATAAACAATTTCTTTCCATATATACCATATACACTCCCAAAGTCCTGTTTCTTATTCAGAAGTCATGCAGTAACTTGCCTGATCTCGAAAAATACAGTGACTTGTACCTAAAAAGGTGGTCTTAAGAGAGCTTCAAGTATTCAAGGAGGCCACATCCATATAAGTAGATCACACAGTCACTTGATAACTGGGAGAAGTATCACCTAGTCATCTGATAACTGGGAGAAGTATCACATGGTCATCTGATAACTGGGAGAAGTATTACATAGTCATCTGATAACTAAGAAAAGTATCTAACATGAGGCTGCTCTGGATTAAGTGGAGGAGTTTCTCAGAGGAAAACCTGACGTGCTATGTGTGGTTATCTGGTGACAGTTATTTTACAATGTGAGTTATCCAATTAGAAGAGATAAACTATGTCCTACTGTTAGTGCCATCAGTGACAGTGTGATCATTGGCTCTAGAAGGCATTCATGTTAGCCCTAACTCACTGCTTGTAGTTGTTATGATTAATATGATTGCCTTAGATTTCTTCTTTGCAGATGGTGATTATGTACAAATGCTAGTACAACCTCCTGTGCTTAGATTAATGCTTTGGGGCAAATAGAAAAGTCAATATGGAAACAATGAAGAAAGCAGTCAAAGTATATGGGATTTGAGCAGTTGATTGAGTCTGGGGGAGTGGGGTTGTCAGCACTAAAGATTAGCCTTATCCTGCTAGTGGACTTTTATGGATAAATGCTGTATAAAAGAATTGAATAGAACTGTTCCAGCATCTGGTGGTCAGATTAATCAATGTTCAGCAGAGTGAATGTCATACTTACAGGAAAGTTTGCCAGAAGTCAAGAGACTATAGAAAAGGAATATTGTTGGAAAACAATTCTTTATTGCACCTTTCATGTTTCTGTACATCTTATGAATTAAGGAACTGACCTGTGTTAGGTAGAAAAGTAGCACCGCAAAGACATTCACATTTTTATTTATTTATTTTATTTTATTTTTTTCAGCCAGTCCTGGGCCTTGGACTCAGGGCCTGAGCACTGTCCCTGGCTTCCTTTTGCTCAAGGCTAGCACTCTACCACTTGAGCCACAGCGCCACTTCTGGCCGTTTTCTGTATATGTGGTGCTGGGGAATCAAACCCAGGGCCTCATGTATACGAGGCAAGCTCTCTTGCCACTAGGCCATATCCCCAGCCCGACATTCACATTTTAATCTACAAAATCTTTGAATATATTATGTTACATGCAAAAGGAACTGATGTGATTAAGCAGATTAAGCAGATGTGATTAAGTGTATGTGTGTGTGTGATTAGGGATCTTGAGAAGGTAAGATCATTTTGGATTATCTGTGTGGGCCAAACATCATTGCACAGGGTCCTTACAAAGGCAAGAAGGAGGTAAAGAGCTAGAGGAAGTAAAGATTAGGATGATGTATGTGGCCACAAGCCAAGAAATGAGAACAGCCTCTAGAAGTGGGAAAAGGCAAGGAACAGATTCTTCACTAGAGGAGCAAAGCCTTTGTTTGGGTCCGTTGGGGCCTATTATGAACTTTTGATGCTCAGAACTATTAGGTAATAAATCTTTGCCCTTTTAAGCCACTATTTGTGGTAGTTTGTTACAGCAAAAAGAAACAAATGCATTGTCTTTGTTCTGCACTATTTTTTGAAGTATGTTTGTGCTGAATATTCTTAGAAGACAAAGTATGTCCTTGCAGAGCTAGCAGAAGGCATCTTACTTGGGTTCTCCAGACTTGTTTCCTCTCCTATAATGCAAACTACTGCATGTGTAAGTATCACCTGGCCTTTTGCACCTATGGAAATTAGGGCTTGGGAAACTGGTACAAGAAAATGCTGACACACTGGTAACTGGTAACGTGTTGTTGTTGTTGTTATTATTATTATTCTGATCTAGGAGTCTTATATTTTCTACCAGCATTTCTGAAGCCATTGGCTTATAAATAGGAAAAAAATTCTCTTTTCCTCTCTCTAGTTTGAGACAAGATCTTTTTCTATGTTGCCCAGGCTGGCTGCAAACTCTTGTGCTCAGACAATCCTCAACTCTCAGCCTCCTAAATTGTTGGCACTATAGGCATGTGTGTCAAGGTGTTTGGTGCACAATTCTTGGTAGATTAGAGAACAATTTAGCTAAATCACAACATTATTCTGCTTTCTCCCTTCAACTCATTGGGAATCAAGGTCCTAAGAATTATTTGGGTGGAATGTGATGATGGGAAGGCAGTACTTTTACCTTTTAACATCTTTACTTCTCATGTAATTGCTTTCTTGGGTATTATAAAATACTCCAACACAGAAGCATTATTTTTTTCAAAAGCATTAACATCTTGATGATTTGCTTCATCAAACAGAATTGGAAAATTTGTGAACTATTCCTCTTTTCCCTCAGAGAACACTTAACCCATATAGGCTCATTTGCTTAGTTTATATATTACATAAAGGCCAATATGCAATGATGGACTCATACAGATAATTTCTTAAGGTCAGGAATACATTCTGTATTTAGACTGTGTTTTCTTTTGGTACCAGTAATGGAGTTTCTTACTCAGAGCCTCATACTCTGGCTAGGCTTTTTCACTCATGGTTGGCATTCCACCATTTGAACCATGCCTCCAGTTCTGGCTTTTTTGTTGGTTAATTGGAGATAAGATTCTGGTTCTGAACTGAGATTCTCAGATCTCTGTTTCCTGAGTAGCTAGGATTACAGGCAAGAGAACCTGGATCTTGGCCCAAATATAATTTTTTATGATAAATCTTTCCACTATAAGGAAATCATTAGGTTTGAAGTTTTTTTTTTTTAAAAAAGATCAATCATGAGTCTACTTATCAAATGTTTTTTTTTCTTGTATTCATGTTTCCAAGAGAACCAGTCTTACCACTTCTGCAAGATATCAATGTTTGCTTTAGAGACTGTGTTTCAGGTTATCAGCAATGTGGTGTTCGTAAAACAGGCCAAAACAAAATAGTTTTAGAATATTTAAGCATTTTCATAAGGCCTTAGGAAATTCCAGCTCTTGATAAGAGATGAGAAGGTGAAACACAATAACTGAAATGAATGCAGATTCATAATGGAATTCTGGCAATACTTACTATATACTATGGGAAATCTAAAACATGATTTAAGTGTTGTAACAGATTCATACTGAAAGAAACTTTCCAGTAAAATAGAATCCTTTACTATCTAATAATATTTGGTATTCCTCTTTGTGAGAGGAAATATGGGAAAAGAAGTAAATGGCAGGGAAGATTCCACTAGCACTTTCTATGGCAGCAGTTCTCAGGGGTAATTTTGCTGTCTGGGGACATTGGCAGTGTCTAGACACATTTCTGATTGTCAAGACAAGAGTTGGATGGAACTTCTAGTGGGAGCTAGTGAGAAGAGGCGGGAATACTGCCCAACATCCTACGATGCAATTATCTGTCCCAAATGTCAGAAGTGTGGAAGTTTGGCATACACTATGTAGTATAAATGGTGATTTAAAAATAATGATTAAGTCTTAATACTTGTTTATTTTCAATGACCTTGTCTAATAAAGGAAATGCACACAAAACTAAATATAATACAAGATAGGATGTAATAAGAGACACCAATAGAGTAATAAATAATGCTATCTAGGCACACAAATGATTTATAGACTAACTTGAATAAAAAGCTAGCAGAGCTGGGCACCAGTAGCTCACACCTCTGATCCTAGCTATTCAGGAGGCTGAGATCTGAGGATGTCGGTTCAAAGCCAACCTGGGCAGGAAAGTCCAAGATACTCTTATCTCCAATTACCCACCAGAAAACCAGAAGTGACACTGTGGCTCAATTGGTAGAGCACTAGCCTTGAGCTGAAGAGTTCAAGGACAGCAACTAGGCCTAGAGTTCAAGTCCCATGACTGACAGAATAAATAAAAATAAATAAAACAAAATAAAAAGCTAAGAAGAAAAAATTGTCAAGAAAGTCACAGCTCAATTGGAGTCTTGAAAGATGGGACCAAAATGAAAGAATAGAATTTTTTTGTTTTATTATTTATTGTCAAAGTGATGTACAGAGAGGTTACAGTTTCATACATTAGGCCTTCGGTACATTTCTTGTACTGTTACCTCCTCCACTCATTCCTCCCTCTCCCCTCCCCCTCTCCTTCTCCCCCGATGAGCTGTTCAGTTGGTTTACACCAAATGGTTTTGCAAGTAAAGAATAGAATTTCTAGAGTTTCAAGCCCCACAACTAACAAAAATATATAATATTAAAATTTTTTCTACTTGCAGTAAATATGATGAAGGCTTGAGACAAGAAGGATAGTACATGTTTATAGAGTTCACCTGATTTGTCTGGTTGGTGATATGAGAGAAGACCAAAGCCTTGTGGTCAAAGGGCCTGGACACCATACTATAAAGTTTAGGTATTATTCTAAAATTTTGGTGAGAGCATTGAAAATTTGCAAGGGTCATGATCAAATCTTAGTTCTAGAAGGATAACATATGGCACTACTAGAAGACAGATGTGAGGATGAAGCCTTCAGAGAGAGGCAGAGGAACCTATAGGTTACTTTAATCAAGGTCAATGCTAACAAGAGTATGAGCTAGACCCCTGCGGTTTCTAGAGAAAGAGTTTAATAGAGGCCTTGCTAAAACTGATTAATTGTTAAGTAAACTGTGCAAATAATTATAGTAGGCGGTTATAGAAAAACGATTATGTAGAATTGGGTACTTCAGAAATATTTGAGAGGTGACAGCAACAATGGGTACAAGGTAGGGAGTATAATATCTTCAATAGGTGACAAAAGTGTAACACCAAGTGCTTGTCCATATGGCTTTAAACCTGTTTGGCCTGAATGGCTCATTTATAGAGAGTAATGATAATGACCATGAAAGACAGACTGAGTTCGTTGTAGAAAGTTTGGAGTTTACAGGAAGATGTTTGAACTTTAGTTTTCTAGAGGGGAGCTTACAATAGATTCTAAGCAAGCAAACGCACGATGAACGCAGGGTACTTCTACTATATGACATATGTGCTACCTTGTATTGTAGTCATGTTGACCCCACAGGAATAAAGTTTTATATAAGGGTATTCAATAAAATACTTGTTGATTGATTGAATCATTTTGTAAAGGAACTATTCTTCCATTTTGTGAATAATATCTACTTATCAATGTATTTGAAGTTTGAATAATTTCTCAAAATGTGATCTATCCAGTTAGAGCTGGTTTACACCGTCCTTTGAAAAGACAAATGATAAAATTTCACTTGTTTTATGAAACAGGTAACCTCAAGTTGGTAGCCTAAATTGGCCTTTTGCATGTTTTTATGACAAGGAAACTAGAAAATACTATAAATGAATGCCGGTTTTCTGGAGAGCTGGATAGTAGATATTTACAGTATTTCCCATCTGCCCTCACACCTGTGCTCCCATATTCAGCTACCCTTTAAATTACTTGAGAGTAGAGACTGAGTCTTACCTTTTTTTCACTTCAGTATTGTCTAATGTTTGTAAAAGGGGGGAAATATGTTCTTATAATTATCATCAGAACAGCCATTTGATAAAAACTACCCAGAAAAATATACCACAGGTACACATCTAGACAAGGAGTTGGCAAACTTTCCTTTGGTGGCCAAATCAGTTCCTGTGCCTGTTTTTGTTTTTAAGTACAGTTTTCAGTAAGCACAGCCAGATTTATCAATGATATGTATTGCTTGGTGGTACGAATGCACAACTGAGTATTTTGGACAGAGCTCTTATGGCTCACTGAGCCCACAATATTTATTATCCAGCTCTTGGAGAAAGTTTTCAGATCCCTAATCAGGACTATGCCCACCTGTTCCCTACAGTCCCTTACAGGTTAAAAAATTGTCTAAAATGTGCTATCATGGGTAATTATATTGTAACTTCTTCCAGATAAACTAAATGATTTGGTAAGTTATCTCCTGTATCAGAACATTTTGGGAATTAATGTGGCTACATAATTAAAACAATTCTATAGTGCAGGATTTTATTATACATATACCTGTAGTATTTACCTGAGCACAGAGACATCAGATCTCTAAAAGAGAGGGAGTAGCCAGGCATTGTGGTTCATTTGTGTAATCCTACTCAGGAGTCAAAGATCTGAGGATCACAGTTTAAAGCCAGCCTGGGCAGAAAAGTACAGTAAGGCTCATTTCCAGTTAACTAGCAAAAAGATGGAAGTGGAGGTGTAGCTCCAGTAGTAGAGCACCAGCTTTGAGTTTGAAAAGGCCACCTGAGTTCAAGTCTCAGTACAGGTGAAGGAGAGAGGAGAGAAAGAGAGAGGTAGGGGGAGGAGAAGGGAGGGGAGAGAGAAAAGGGAGAAATTATGATATCAAAAAAGTGTAAGTTAGATAGATAGTGGTAGGGGAAAGGTATTTGTAGGTAGAGGAAGCAGCCTAGGCAAAGCATGCAGGCTAGAAATCAGGCAACTGGGAACTAGGGAAGCTTAAGAGATTTTATTTGAAAGAAAATGATTGCATATCCAATGGTGACACTTTCCACTTTGAGCAGTAATGATTGCTTCACATGTAGATATAACCTCTCTTTCAGCAGATAGCTTTGGGTTGTTTCTTCTTGTTAGTGATTGATGCTGGCAGAAATTTAGTGATATCAAGTAATGTCTATATTGCAGTTTCTACCTTAAGAGCTCTTTGACCCAGATTCTATAAGGCTCTGGTTAAAAAAGTAGTGTTTATGCAACAGTGTTCAATCCTAGGGCAGGATTAAATGGCTTAAGAGTAAAAATTTGGAATGTCTTTGCATTTCTAGGTCAAAGCAGGCTGTCAGGGTTTGTTTGTGCAATACTGATTAATATACCTTAGTCGGGTATATATATTCTCTGCAAGTCATCTTTAAAAATAAACGATGGTGTCTTTTCCAACATAGAATTCGGAAGTGAAATAATTAACTTTCGGTTTCTTTTTTTTGCCAGTCCTGGGGCTTGGACTCAGGGCTTGAGCACTGTCCCTGGCTTCTTTTTGCTCAAGGCTAGCACTCTGCCACTTGAGCCACAGCGCCACTTCTGGCCGTTTTCTACATATGTGGTGCTGGGGAATCGAACCCAGGGCTTTATGTATACGAGGCAAGCACTCTTGCCACTAGGCCATATTCCCAGCCCCTCAGTTTCGTTTCTTTTCTTTTTTTTTTAACTGTATATTTTTGTGTTTTCTTTTTTGCTACTGGGGATCGAACCCAGGACGTTGCACTTGCTAGGCAAGCGCTTTGCCACTGAGCTACATCCCAGCCCCCAACCCCTCAGTTTCTTATTTGTATCTGAAAATCGTTTTCGGTAACTATCCTGATGCCACCCCAAGTCTGAAATGGTGCAATAACTTAGGGTTACAAACTGAACACCTCAGCTATGCTAAATTGGGTTGGTTGTCTATCTACTCCCAGGCACCCCTTTTCTGTCCCCCTACAATTTGGGGAGACAGTGTGTAGACACCGATACGGGGGTGGGAGGAGTGGGAGCTCGCTGTCAACAAAAGGCCGTTAAAAAAGGCTGCCAGATCTTCTCACTAAACCGGTCTGACCCGAGGGCAGGAGGACCTGACTGTGAAGCAAGCGATGACTCGACGAGATTGCGAGGGTGTTCGCAGGCCGGCACTCCCGCCTCCCCCGTCAGGACCGAGGACCTTTCTCCACCACTCCTTAGGCGGTCCAACTCCCGCGCACAGGGCGGAGCTAGCACGCTAAGCCTTCGAGGGGGCAAACACTAACCATGTTCAAATGACAGGACGCGACCTTGGCGCCATTCCGCCAGCCGACTTTCCTCCTAGTGCACTTAGGGGGCCCGCAAGGGTGAAGTGAAGCCAGGGAGGGAGCGCACCCTCACCCGGCCAGGTACGAAGTAAGGGGTGAGGCGGAGGAAGGAGAGAGGGAATGTCCGGACCGCGAGCGCGCAGGCGCATCCGCGAGCACGGCGCCCAGTGGTGGAGTCCTTTTCTAGTAAGTTCGCTACCCATGACGTAATCACACTGCGCCGCCACACCTCTCAGAAGCAATAGGGGGGGAGGGAAGGGGTGTAAGTAGTGTGTGTGTGTGGGGGGGTGGAACTCACTTATTTTGCTCCACTTTGCTTTGTACGAACCTGCACGTCAGGCAAAAGGGCGAGAAACGAAGACCCAAAGGGAGCTCGAATCTGTATGGGGAAGTGGGCCGGCGTCGCCGAGTCATCCAGCCCGACGCGTTACCCGGCGTGCTCCGCGCGGCGCCGGCGGCGTGGGGGAGGGGGAGGAGGAAGCCGCGGCGGTGCGGATGTCGCGACGGGAGATCTGCGCCTGAGCACCGGTGGCTGCGAGCGCCCGCGCTGGGCCTGTGCCGGGAGCCCGCCCGAGGTCCGCGGCCCCCTGGGCGGCCCCTGCACCCATTACCTCTGAGCTGGTGTGTCCTGCACTCCTCGCTGCCCGGGCCGGCCGGTTCCGGCGTCTTCTGGCTCCCCGTTCGCTCACCGCTCCCTCCTGCTCGCCTGAGTCACCGCCGCCGCCATGGCCGAGAGTGGAGAAAGCGGCGGCCCTCAAGGCTCTCCGGACAGCCCGGCCGAGGGTGCCAGCGCCCCTGCGGCCGCCGCCGCCGCCGAGCCCAAGATCATGAAAGTCACGGTGAAGACCCCGAAGGAGAAGGAGGAGTTCGCCGTGCCCGAGAACAGTTCCGTCCAGCAGGTGAGGACGGCCTGGGGCTCGGCTGGGCTTGGCTCGGGGACATCGCCGCAGACGGTTTAAGAAAGGCCTGGAGAGGGTCGGCCCCGAAGCTGACCTCAGCCATTTTCTTTGCTCTCGCCCCGAATCAGGTCGCCCCCCAAGTTCTCGGGGTTCGTCCCAGTGGACGCCCGTCAGTGGCGGGGCCGCGCGGTCTGCCGAGCCGCTGTCGCTTAGCCCTGTGCCTCTTGGTGTCCCCGGACCCCCCCGACCTCCTCCCTTCCAGCTCCTCACAAAGGAAAGGGACCCACTGGCTGGCTGCGGCCCGGGTGGAGGCTGGGCGGAGGCCAGGGTTCGCCTTAGTCCGGGCTGCGGTGTCGTTTCATGATTAAGGGGGGCAGGGGAAAGATGGTGGTGGGGTGCTCATTGTTTTACCTGCCTGAGGGCTAACGTGGGTTGGGGATGAGGTGCATTTGCACATTTAGGTCTGCATTCTGAATGCTGAAAGCTTGCTTTCCCATCTTCCAGCCTTTTATTTAAAAAAATTAGTTGTGACGTAGAAATTATTTTCAGCCTGTTATCTTAATAGTACTAGGCTTAGGGTAAAAGTGAATGACTTTGATTCATTGATGACTTGCTGTTTTATTTTTACTGTATTTTCCCTCTCTTAGATGCCAGTCATTTGGGTGGGTTTTTGTTTGATTTTTTAAGAGGGATGGGCGACGTTAGTAGATGTTAGCAGTTTGCAACCAAATGAAGAAGGGGAACGTTGATGTTAATGGGAGACTCTCACCAAATAATTTACTGCTGCAAGCCTGTTTAGGAACGCAAGTTTTGCACAACATTAAGAATCTTGATGAAATTGAGTAACTTTTTGTAGTTCATTGTTGAATACATCCTGAAGTGTTTTCAGTAATTATCGACTCGATCTGTGACAATCTCCGTTTATGTGTAGAAGCAGTTAACAATAACAGAAATGTACCTTTAAGTTTTTCCCGGGTTTATTTAGTTCCAAAGACGGTATGTGAAGCCCAGTGGTGTGGATCATCAGTTGAGAAAATCTTTCATCATCAACTAAATTATTATTTGTCTTTCAATGTTTTTACAAAAGTTTTCCTTAACATTTTTGTTTTTCAGTACATGGAAGTTGAAAGAGTTGGACAGCAAACATCTGTATGTCCATCTCCTGTAGTTAACATTTTTCTGTGTATGAGTTCATCTTAATTCAGATTTCTGCACATCAGAGTTGCAAATATCAGCTTGTCACCCTAAAAGGGCACTTCATATAATTAACCGAACTCAACTTTCTTTATTTACTTAGTAAATTTGCCACCTAATGAAACACATGTGCCATTCTGAGTTTTCATAAATTTTTGCACCTGTGTCACTCAAGCTCTTAACAAGGTGTAGAACAATATAATTGATTAGGAAGTTCTCCTCTTGCCTTTTTCCTTGTGCAGTCATTACCACTGTCTTTTTTTTCCCCACCAGAGATTAGATTTGCCTGCTCTAGAACTGAACATAAACAGATCACATAGTATGTACTGATTTTGTGTGATCTTTTTTGTTTTTTAAATTCAGCATATTTGGGGGACTTTATCCTTGTGTATGCCCTATCTAACTCAGGGACTTGCCTGCTAGGCAAATGCTCTACCACTTGATTACAGCGCTAGCCTAGTATTTGTTTTATTGCTGAGTAGTTTTCCACATTCACTCTTGAGGGTCACCTGTTTCCAGCTGTTTTTATTTCAGTTAGTTGCTGTTTTTATTTTTTTCAGTTAGAGCAGTCTTGTACTGGTCCTTTTGGGAACATATGCTTTTATATCTATGGTAAAATACTTAGAAGTGGAATGAATAGGTGGTGGGGCTGGTCACTGTTTACTTAATTTTTTAGTGCTATTTTATAATTCCACCAGTGATGTATGGGTATTCCTATTACTCCATGTCCTTGCTGAGATTTCATATTATCAGCGTTTTTAATTTTTAACTGTTTTGGAGCCATATTAAATTTAGAAGCCCTTGGTTCTTTAGAAAGGATTCCTAGTGTAGGCCTCCACCATCCTGTCTACTTTCAGCAAAAGATAAATTAAAATTTTTAAAGAAAAAATTCACTTAAGCATTTATGAAGGTTCTTTTTGATTAGCTTACATTAGTCATGCAGGGAGGGGAATTTCACTTAACATTTCCTCTTGTGGAACTTCCACTAACTGGGGCTTGAACTCAGTATGGGCTTTCAATCAGCTTTTCCTCTCAAGGCTGGTGTTCTGCCACTTGAGCCACACTTCCAGTTGCAGCGCCCCTCCACCCCCTTCGTTAATTTATCTGCCTGGCCTCTTGAAGAGCTAGTACATTTATATGTGTGAGCTACTAGCTACTAGTGCTTAGCTCCATATAGCTTTTTTTTCCTTCTTTTTCTTGTCTGGTACTGGGGTATGAACTCAGGGCCTGGGTTCTGGCCTTTAGTTTTTTTTGCTCAACAAGCAGGAGTTTTACCACTTGAATGAGGTCCACTTCTGGCTTTTTTCTGATTAATTGGAGACAAGATTCTCATGGACTCGCCTGCTCCAGGCTGGCTTTGAACTGTGATCTTCAGGTCTGTTACAGGCATGAGCAACCAGCACCAGGCTTTCATAGCTCTTTATTGCCAAGTAACATGTCCTTGTATAGATTCTCCATGATTTGGTGGATATTGGTTCTTTCTGCTTGTTTGTTTTTTTTACTCACACCTGGCTCTGTACCACTTGAGCCACACTTCTGGCTTTTTGATGATAAATTGGGCCAGGTACCTGTGGCTCACACCTGTAATCCTAACCACTCAGGAGGCTGAGATTTGAGGATTGTCTTCCAAGCCAGCCTGGAAGGGCAGAAAAATTCTTGAGACTTACCAGAAAACTGGAAGTGGAACTGTGGCTCAAAGTGGTAGAGTGCTAGCCTTGAACAAAATGAGCTCGGGGATACCGCCAAGGCCCGGAGTTAGAGCCTTACAATAACAACAAAAGTTTCCTGGATTTAGCTGCTTTGGCTGGTTTTGAACTTTGATCATCAGTCTCCTGAGTCACTTGGGATTATGGGCATGAACAGTTGCTATCTGGCTTGTTTCTGCTTTTTAGCTATTATAAACATACTTCTATGAGCATTCATAAATTTGGTGGTGGTGGTGGGGCTTGGCCTGGGCGTTGTTGCTGAGCCTTTTTGCCCAAGGCTAGTGCTTTACCACTTTGAGCCCCAACACCACTTCCAGTTTTCTTGTGGTTAATTGGAGAGAAGAGAAATGGACTTTCCTATCCAAGCTGGCTTCCAGCCATGATCTTCAGATCTGAGCCTCCCAAATAGCTAGGATTACAGATGAATAGCTAGGCATGAGCCAATGGTGCCCAGCTCATTCATAAATTTTTGTGTGGACATAATGTCTTCATTTTTCTTGAGTGTATCCCTAGGAATGGAATTGTGGGTTGCATGGTAGGTCTTTAACTTTATGAAGAGCTGCCAAACTACTTTCCAAAGTGACCACATACCATTTTGCATTTACCTCCAGCATGCATGAGGACTCCAGTTACCACATTTTCACTTAACACTTGTTATTTCTGTCTTAAAAAAAAACAAAACCCCAAAAACTATAGCCCTCTTAGTTGCTGATGGTATTTACTTTGCCTTTTACTGCTGCTTGAGCAATGCTCTTATTGTAGTCTGCGGGGGGGGGGGGGTGGGGTGGTGGTGGTGGTCTCTAATACCCTTTTAACCATGAGACCAAACCACTTTGGTAATAATTTTCAGATAATCATATCTTTTTTTTTTTTTTTTTTGGCCAGTCCTGGGCCTTGGACTCAGGGCCTGAGCACTGTCCCTGGCTTCTTCCTGCTCAAGGCTAGCACTCTGCCACTTGAGCCACAGCGCCGCTTCTGGCCGTTTTCTGTATATGTGGTGCTGGGGAATCGAACCTAGGGCCTCGTGTATCCGAGGCAGGCACTCTTGCCACTAGGCTATATCCCCAGCCCGATAATCATATCTTGCAGTCTAATTGTTGGGAAAAACGAACAGTGTACTTTGGCAGAGGCTTTAAAAGGTGAGATAACTGGGCTGAGAATATGACCTAGTGGCAAGAGTGCTTGCCTCCTATACATAAGGCCCTGGGTTCAATTCCCGAACACCACATATATAGAAAATGGCCAGAAGTGGCGCTGTGGCTCAAGTGGCAGAGTGCTAGCCTTGAGCAAAAAGGAGCCAGGGATAGTACTCAGGCCCTGAGTCCAAGGCCCAGGACTGGCAAAAAAATAAAAAGTGAGATAACTGCAACAGATACATAACCTGACTGTCATTTATGTTAGACTATGAATGATTTACAAAAATGTAGAACTGCTGTTCTCATTACTATTTTTTTCAGAAGCACACTAACACATATCGGAATTTTTTAGGCTAAACATTTTTCAAAGAATTTTCAAGTTTTAGTTTCCAATACAGTAAATATCAGTGGATAAAACTTGAATTCTGAAATTGAAATTATGTTCTGAGACCAAAAATAGTTGTACAATATTTAATTAATAAATAGGTACTTAAAGAAGGACTAAGTTGCCATTAGTAGTTTGACTAGAAATTATAGTAATCTGCCAATCTCCCTACTTTTATATAAGGCCTTCATTTCCCCCATTCATTCCTATATAATACGTGGAAATTATTAATCAGATCATGTCATTCTGAGTAAAAATAATGGCTTCTCTTTGATCATAGCATCTATCATTTGGTAGTGAGGCCCTATGTGGTAGCTCTGGCCTACATCTCTATTCTCTGCTGATTTCTTCTTACTCTCTAGTTTACTGAATTATCTTTATAGTTCCTTGCCTGTTATTATATTGTTCTCCTCTGCCTCAGAACATTTGTACAGCTTGTTCTTGCTACTTGGCTTGCCTCCCAATCTTTGTTAGGTCCCACACATCCTTTAAATCACAGTGCAAAACGCAGTGCAAAATCAAAGAACTGTCCTGGGGCTGGTAATAGGGCCTAGTGGTAGAGTGCTTGCCTTGAATACATGAAGCCCTGGGTTTGATTTCTCAGCACCACATATATAGAAAACGGCCAGAAGTGGTGCTGTGGCTCAAGTGGCAGAGTGCTAGCCTTGAGCAAAAAAAAGCCAGGGACAGTGCTCAGGCACTGAGTTCAAGGCCCAAGACTGGCCAAAAAAAAAAAAAATCAAAGAACTATCCTCATTGTCCAGACTATATTGGGATCCCCTGGTACTTTATCATAGTGCTTGTGCTCTCTCCCCCTCCCTCTCCTCCTTCCCTCCCTCCCTCCCTCCCTCCCTCCCTCCCTCCCTCCCTCCCTCCCTCCCTCCCTCCCTCCTTCCTTCTGATGTATGTGTGCTGGTGTTGGAACTCATGACTAGACTTTCTTGCTCATAGTGTGCCCTATCACTTGAGCCACACCTTCTAGTTTAACATATTAAGAGTTAATTGGAGATGGAGTCTTTCAGACTTTTCTGCCCAGGCTAGCTTTGAACCAAGGTCTTCTAGGTCTCAGCCTCCTGAATAGCAAGGATTATTTATGTTCTGGTTTTAGTATAATTTATTGCAGTTTAAAAGTTTATATTTCTGTGGTTAATTCTCCTCTACTAGAGAGGGACGGAGTTACACAGTGTTTCCATAACCTAGGATATCGTATGTGGTTAGTAAACATTTGTTTACAGGTGAATCTAGAACATTGTGCACAGTAATCCAGATTTAATTACTAGTTGATAAACCTTGACCAAGTTCAGTATGGATTTAATCTCACAGCTTCCGTCCTCTGGAAGCTTCATTGTAAGCTGTTCTCCCTTAGCTCACTATTCTCTCAGGACAATGCTTAAAAGCCTCAGGATGTTGATTCTTGCATCTCTCTCTTGCTTGTGCATTGTTCACCCAGAATAGCCTTTTTTACCTAGTTTATAGAATCTAGAATATGATTTGCAAACTATGAATTGTTGTCAAAGATAGCTAATGACTAATGTGGTTTAGATGTCAATCAACCAGTTCTTCAGGAAAAACAGCACTGATTTGCAGTGTTTGAGAATGATTCCCATGATGTAAGAATTCTTACCACTGTTGATTTCAAGCTACCAGTAATTAGACCAGCTCAAAAAAATTAAGTAACTATTACTCAAAGTAGGTACCACAGGGCAGGGATCAATTGGTGGATTTGTTTTACCACCACCAATGAATATTACCATTATCCCTACTAGATGTAGCTTCTTTTCAAACATCACCTGGTCCAGAGAGACAAAGATATTTATTATGTAACATTTTGCCGGAAGTTTGCAAAAGTTTTAGGGCTTATACTTCTATGTCTTGTTATCAAAACCCTTCTCATGCAGAGTACTAGTGGCTCACAAGTATAGTCCTAATTACTCAGGAGGCTGAGATCTTAGGATTGCAATTACAGCCAGACCAGGAAGGTAGGTCTGAAATTTATATCTCCAATTAACCACCACCAAAAAGCAGGAAGCAGAACTGTGGCTTAAGTGGTAGAGCAATAGTCTTGAGTGAAAAAGCTAAGAGATAAGCACCCAGGCACTGAGTTCAAGCCCCAGTACTGGCATCAAAAAGAAAAGAAAGGAAAAAAACATTTTTGTAATGATATCTAAACAGTCTAGTAAGAATGTGAGTCACATGTAAATTTTTAGTGAACATTTAACTTAGTCCACTAAAGTTTTGTTTTTCTGTGTGTTAAAAATACGTGAAATGGGGGCTGGGAATATGGCCTAGTGGCAGCAGTGCTTGCCTCGTATACATGAGGCCCTGGGTTCAATTCCTCAGCACCACATATACAGAAAATGGCCAGAAGTGGCACTGTGGTTCAAGTGGCAGAGTGCTAGCCTTGAGCAAAAAGAAGCCAGGGACAGTGCTCAGGCCCTGAGTTCAAGCCCCAGGACTGGCAAAAAAAAAAAAATACATGAAATGGGCTGGGAATATAGCTTAGCAATAGAGTACTTGCCTCGCATACATGAAGCCCTGGGTTGGATCCCTCAGCACCACATAAACTGAAAAAGCTGGAAGAGGCACTGTGGCTCAAGTGATAGAGTGCTTAGCTTTGAGCAAAAAGAAGCCAGGGACAGTGCTCAGGCCCTGAGTCCAAGCCCCAGGACTGACCAAAAAACAAAACAAAAAACAAAAAAAAAAAGAAAAAAACAACCCATGAAACACCGGCTAACCATCTCTTTTTTGAGGCAGTTATGTGGACTAGGTTGATCTTGAACTTATAGTTCTACTGCCTTAGCCCACTAAGTGCTGGGATTATAGGCATGCCCCAGCTATTTTTAATTTTTATTGCATGGGAATTGCTGTGCACCTATATTACCATTTTCCCTCTCCAGAATTCTTTTCATCTAAGGACTGAATCCTGACCTAATAGGTCCTCTCTTGTCCATTCTTTTATCTCCATGAATTTAACTATATGAATTTCACAGACGTGGAATCAGTTCATACAATATTTTGCTCATTTGTGATTGGCCTGCTTTACTTACACTTATCTATTAAGCGTATCTATTCATTTGTGGTTACTTGGGTAGCTTTTGCCTTTTTGCTTGTAAATTTTTTTTTTTTTTGGCCAGTCCTGGGCCTTGGACTCAGGGCCTGAGCACTGTCCCTGGCTTCTTCCCGCTCAAGGCTAGCACTCTGCCACTTGAGCCACAGCGCCGCTTCTGGCCGTTTTCTGTATATGTGGTGCTGGGGAATCGAACCTAGGGCCTCGTGTATCCGAGGCAGGCACTCTTGCCACTAGGCTATATCCCCAGCCCTTGCTTGTAAATTTTTATTTTTGTTTCATTTTTAGGGAGGTACTGGAGTCAGGACTCATCATGGTCTAGTGCTTTAACGACGTGAGCCATACCTCCAGTCTAGCCTTTTAGGGATTAGTTTGTAGAATCTCACAGAATCTTTTTTTTTTTTTGGCCAGTTTTGGGGCTTGGACTCAGGGCCTGAGCACTGTCCCTGGCTTTTTGCTCAAGGCTAGCACTCTGCCACTTGAGCCACAGTGCCACTTCTGGCCGTTTTCTATATATGTGGTGCTGGAGAATTGAACCCAAGGCTTCATGTATATGAGGCAAGCCCTCTTGCCACTAGGCCATATCCCCAGCCCTCACAGAATCTTAAAAAAAAAAAAAAAAAAATTTCTGCCCAGACTGCCTTCAAATGAAAATTCTCCCAGTCTCAGCCTCCTGAGTAGCTAAGAGTTCACGTGTGGGCCACTGGTGCCCAACCTAGCTTGTAACTGTAATGTGTTTTATTTAATCCAGTATATTGAAAGTTGTTATACTCAATATGTAATATTTACTCAATATGTAATATTTACTTTTTTGTGTAGGGGCAGTACTGGGTTTGAACTTGGGGCCTCCTCTCATGCTTTCTAGGTGGGCATGCTACTACTTTGAGCTACCTATGTCAGCCTTTTCTGTGCTTTTGTTATTTTTCTGATAAAATTTTGCATTTTTGCTTGGAGCAAGCCTCAGATTGTGTCCTTGTGCCTTTTACATAGCCATAATTGGGATCACAAACACTCGACCCATTCCCCCACCTTAGTGGCTGAGATGGGGTCTCACTAACTTTGTCAGAGCCAGAATAGAACCTCTGTCCTTTGAATCTTGCCTATGTAGTAGCTGGGATTACAAACAAGCATGAGCCTCACAACTGGCCATAGTTTACATTTTTTATGCCAAGCCTTTCAAATCTCTTGTGTATACGTTGAGATCACATGAACTAGTCTTGTTTCACCTGGTACTGTAGACGTATGTAGCTAGTAACTACCAAATTAGCATAACTAGTAAAGGTTTTGAAGTGTGAATACCATATTCCTTTTCACTATATTCTAGCCATTTGTGGTATTCTTAAATCACTAGCTCTTTCCTCCTCAATCTGAGCCTTCATAAATATTGCCGTGTATTTTCGCAAGGCATAATCCCTCCCTCCTTTTTTTGGGATTCAGCCAGCCTTTAAAAGTGCTGTACCACTTGAACCAGTTCTTGAAGTCTGTGAGACTCATCTCCAGCTAACCAGCAAAAAAGCTGGAAATGGAGCTGTGTCTCAAATGCCAGAGCACTGGCCTTGAGTGCAAAAGCTTAGGGACAGCACCCAGGCCCTGAGTTTAAGCCCCAGTAGGTACACACCTGCATATGTGTGTGTGCGCACATGCGGGGGGGGGGGGGGGGGACGGACGGACGGACAAAATACAAAGGAAAATGTACATGTTATTACTCCATGAAGATTCAAATAATATGTGAGCGTATGAAGTAAAAGAACCCTTTAGAAAAAAAGATGTTACTTGTTTAAAGTGATTCTTCCTAGAAAGGTATTCATCTCTATACTCATAATTGGTTTTATTCCTAATAAACAAGTGAATCACTATCCACATAGCTTACTTTAGCTTACTCATTGTTTGCTTGTTTGTTTTTACTTGTATTATCTTGACCGTTTTTCCATTTCACTAGTGCTTTTTGGGGGTAATTTTGGTGGTGGTAATAGCTTTTTTTTTTAAAAAAAATAGGTTTCTCATTTATTTATTTATTTATCTATCTATCTATCTTATCTATCTATCTATCTATCTATTTATTTATTTATGCTTGTCCTGGGGCTTGGACTCAGGGCCTGAACACTGTCCCTAGCTTCTTTTTGCTCAAGGCTAATACTCTACCACTTGAGCCACACAGCACCCCTTCTGGCTCTTTTTTGCTTTATGTGGTGCTGAGGAATTGAACCCAGGACTTTTGCATGTAAGGCAAGCACTCTACCGCTAAACCATACTTCCAGCCCCTAGTGGTAATAGCTTTTGAAGTCAGACCTCCTGCTTACTAAGCAGTCTTTGCCATTTGGGCCATACCCTCAGGCTGTTTTGCTTATTTGTTCATGGGCTCTCTGTCTCTGTCTGTTTAACCAGTACTTTCTAATTTCACCAATACCTGGCTTTGAATTCAGCTCTCTCTCTTTTTTTTTTTTTTTTGGCCAGTCCTGGGCCTTGGACTCAGGGCCTGAGCACTGTCCCTGGCTTCTTCCCGCTCAAGGCTAGCACTCGGCCGCTTGAGCCACAGCACCGCTTCTGGCTGTTTTCTGTATATGTGGTGCTGGGGAATCGAACCTAGGGCCTCGTGTATCCGAGGCAGGCGCTCTTGCCACTAGGCTATATCCCCAGCCCTCAGCTCTCATATTTGTTCAGCTTGTTTGCAGCGCTAGTGTTTTACCACTTAAGCTATGCCTCTAGCTCACTTTTAGTTACTTTTCAGTTAGGATCTTTTCTTGTTCGGGCTGACTATATATACTATAGTTCCCTTCCTTGTGTGATGACAGGTGTGCCACCACACCTAGTGCTTTTCCTTGAATGGGGTTCTTTTTCTGCAACTACAGTCCTCTAGATTTCTACCTCCCAAGTAGCTAGGGTTTATATGCTTGAGCCACCATGCCCAGCCATTTTTCTAGTATTGATTTTTGAGAAAGGGAAAAATGAGTTGCCATGTTGTTGCTAACAAAGGTAGATTGAAATATGATTTGCAATCTCAGGGAATATGAATGTTGTGGTTGGGAAAACCTGACAGTAGTCATAGAACTGTACTCATCAAAGCTTCATTGGCGGGTGTATCTCCCTATCTGTTCCAGTCCTGGGGCTTGAACTCAGGACCTGGGTGCTGCTGTCTGAGCTTTTTCATTCAAAGCCAGTGCTCTGTCACTTGAGCCACAGCTCCATTTCCAGCTTTTTTTGTTGTTGATTAATTGGAGATTGATGTCTCATGGAACTTCCTGCCTTGTCTGACTTCCAATTGTGATCTTCATATCTCAGCCTCCTAAGTAGCTAGGATTCCAGGTATGAGCCACCAATGCCTGTCTTTCTTGCATTTTTAATGTGATGTAATTCTTCCTTCTTTAGATTGTTTAGAAGATTTCATAAGATAATATGCATACAGTACTTGGCTAGTGCTTATATCCTTTATTTGTATTAGGTCTTTTTCTTTGCACTGTCGGTCACTATTGAGTTTGAAGATTTCGCAACAGAGGACCCTTAAAGAATATGCCTACACATAGATGGGAGAGGACCCTTAAAGAATATGCCCACATATAGATGGGAAAAACATAGTTTGTTGAAAAGTGATAACTAACAAAACTTTCTTATGGATGGCTTATTTAATATGAATGTTCTTAAAGTGACATATCGATTTCAAAGTAACTTTAGCAATATTGGGTAAAAATAGATTCAGATATTCTTGAAGAATTATAATGTATTCAAATATATTACTTAGACTTATATTTAGAAAAGCATTCCAAGGAAACTTTGATTATAGAACTCTGTGTGTTTATATGTGTATGTGTTGTGTCACATCACTGTATCCCAGGCTAGTGTGGTACCTATGGCTCACTTGCTTCAGTCTCTTGAGTTCTGGGATTATAGGCCTGTACCCACCATGCCTGTCTGTCTCTGTCTCTTTTTTCTATCCCTGCAGATATTTAATAGGGGGGGTTATAGTCCATCTATTGAAAGATAAGTTTGGATTGTGGAATATTTTGTTCCTTTAAAAGGAACAGCAGATGCAGGAACAGATATGTTTCTTTTAAAATCAGATGAACCTTTTGTTTGTATGTGTGTTCTGAGAATTGAACCCAGCATCTCCCATGCTAAGCATGTACTTTACTACTGAGCTATGTCATACTCAACTTCAGTTCTTTTAAGAGTGTTTATAATTTAGTTTATCTTTACACAATTAAGATAGCCATACTTGAATCTCTTGTCTGAATATAGGTACTGCACCATGTAGTTGACACATCTCTTAATTCTGCCATCAGCCCTGCAAAATAAATACTATCTCCATTTTACTGATGAAGAAACCAAGGTTCAGAGACAAGTAGCATCCCCAGTTTACACAACTATAAAATTACAAAACCAAGATTTGAATTAAGGTATGCATGTCTCAAAAACATTCTCTCCTGGTAACACTTTGAATTTCATGTCTTACCTCCATACTTGTCTTATTTTCTTCCCAGACAATCAGAACCAGGGCCCTAAGCAGGTGAAATTGGCATTATAAAAATTGATATACCAAATTTTTTGTATTGTCACTTCAGGACAGCATTTCAAGTTCTCTTCACATTGTTTTTATATGGTTTCTTTAGTTATTTTTTGTTTTGTTTTTTGCCAGCCCTGGGGCTTGAATTCAGCGCCTTAGCACTGTCCCTGGCTTCTTTTTGCTCAAGGATAGCGCTCTACCACTTGAGCCACAGTGCCACTTCCAGCTTTTTCAATATATGTGGTGCTGAGGAATTGAACCTAGGGCTTCATGTATACAAGGTGAGCACTTTACCACTAGGCCATATTCCCAGCCCCTCTTTAGTTATTTTTTTTTTGCCTGTTCTTTATATTAAAAATAGCAAAATTGTGGAAAAGAAAGTAATGCTGACAAGATCTTACAATCTTTTTTTTTTTTTTTAAGCAGATACAGGGCACATTTGAATGTCTCCTGGAAGTTATCCCTGTATTGAAGATTTGATATTCACATTAAGAGCTCAACATTGTCAAAATGTTAGATTTAGTAGAATGAAAAAAATGTTGGTGCTTACACAGGGGTAAACTTCAGTTAGTTGGAGAATCTACTGATGTAAAACACTAGACTTTTGAGTGATACATAACATTTTTTCCATTGTGGATTAGTTTTCATATCATTATTGTGTATTCAAGGTTCGTTAGTTTCCGTTCTATAGTTGTTCAGAAGTAATCTAATAATTCTCAATTTTTTTTTTTTGCCAGTCCTGGGGCTTGGACTCAGGGCTTGAGTACTGTCCCTGGCTTCTTTTTGCTCAAGGCTGGCACTCTACCTCTTGAGCCACAGTACCACTTCCAGCTTTTTCTATATATGTGGTGCTGAGGAATCAAACCCAGGGCTTCATGTATGTGAGGCAAACACTCTACCACTATGCCATATTCCCAGCCCCTAATTCTCACTTTTCAACTCTGTCCAGTTCGTTATTATTGTAAGTCGTCAGGGCAAGCATTGAGTGAAAAATGAACACTTATTTTGCTGGTTATGGGGCTTGAACTCTGGGCCTGGGTGCTGTCCCCAGGTTTCTTTTACTGAAGGCTAGCAGCACTCTACCACTTGAACCACAGTGCCACTTCCATATTTTTCTGAGTAGTTTATTGGAGATAAGAGGCTCAGACTTTACTACCTGGACTGGCTTCAAAGAGTGAGCCTCAGATCTTGAGTAGCTAGGATTACAGGCATGAGCCACCAGTGCCCAGCTTGTGTTTATTTTTTAATATGGGTAATTCCACACGTAGAAAGTAATTCATATAACATATTTACCCTTGGGTATATCCCCAGCAAACCAAAACAATAGCAACAAAAAATTTCAGAAAGTGGAGATAATAGTGTTAATCCACCAAGTATTCTTTATTCAGCTTTGACAGTTTTGTGTGTGTGGGGGTCTTGTTTTAGCATTATTTCCCCTTGATGATTCTCCCCTTGCCCTGTTATTTTGTAGCATCTCTCATGTATTTTATTAGCTTATCACTTAATATTTGAGTATATTATCTTGCCTTACCACTTAATGCTTTAATCACTTATCACTGTATAAAATTGCTCAATGGTCTCAAAAATAAATATGTTAGCATAAATTTATAAGGTTTTACTTCTTAGATCCGTTTTAGGTTAGCAGGAAAATTGAAAAAAAAATGTGTAATTCTCTCATTTCCCTTCCCTTTTCCCCTTTCTCCTGTGATTCAGTCTGATTTGCTTGACATATCAGTGTCCAAAATCCATACTTTAAGATTGATTTAATCTTGGTATTCTCTGAGTTTGACAAATATATGATGGCATGTGTTCTGCCTATTCATCCTTCCATTATCTGAACCTCCTAGCAACTACTGATTCTTTTACTGTCTCCATAGTTTTTGTATTTGCATCAGAAATGGTGTGAGAATTCTTGGTGTTCCACATTGTTGCCAGCATTTGGATTTGGGCTATTATGATAGGTCCATCTTGTTAATTTAGTTCACATTTTAAAGTTGGTTGTTTTTCCATTGTTGAGTTTCACACCTTTTTTTGTATTTGGACAATAGTCCTTTACCAAATATGATTTTGGCAAATGTTTTTCTCTAGTGTACTGTTTATCTCCTCACTTCTTGAGAGATATATTTTTAAAATAATGTACAAGTAAAAATCACAAATTATGAGGAATTTATAAAAATATTTTTTCTTTTTTCTCAGTAAGGATGCCTTTCCTTGTCACATTGCATTGGCTAGGACTTGTAGTCTGGTGTTAATTAAATACAAGTAGTGAGGCTGGACATCTTCCTTTTGTTCCTGATTTTAGAGGGGATTCATCCATTAGTTTACCATTAAATATGTTAAATGCAAAAACATTTTTCATCGATTTCTATCCATTTAAGGCACTACTCACCAAGTCCATACCCTCTCAGTGCTGGGGATTAAACCCAGGGACTTGTGCATGCTAGGCTAGTACTCTACCACTGCTCCTTTTATTCTGATTTGTTTAGAATTTTGTCATGAATGAGTGTTGTTACGTGCCTTTTCATGGCTGATTATGTGAGGTTTTTTTCCTCTGTGTCTTGTCTGTATATTGTAAATTACACTGTTTTCCTCCCCAAAATGTTGGCTTAGCCTCACATTTCTAGGCTAAGTTCCACACGGTCAATAAGACATTTCTCATTGCTATTAAACTAGATTGGATTTGGTGATTTTCTGTGCAGGATTTATTCATCTGTATTTAGGAGGGATATTGGTCTATAGTGTTCTTGTTTTGTTTTGTTTTGTTTTTTGTTGCCAGTCCTGGGGCATGGACTCAGGGCCTGAGCACTTTCCCTGGCTTCTTTTTGCTCAAGGCTAGCACTCAACCTCTTGAGCCACAGTGCTACTTCCGGCTTTTTTCTATATATGTGGTGCTGAGGAATTGAACCCAGGGCTTCATGTATACGAGGCGAGCACTTTACCACTAGGCCATATTCCCAGCCCCTCTATAGTGTTCTTATACTGTCTTTGCTGATATTTGTATAAGTGGTAATATTGGCCTCATGAAACACATTGCGAAGTATTCCCTTACATAGTTTCATAAAGAATTGGTTGTATTTTGATAGTTTGCATCCTTATCCAAGTTGGTTTTTTTTTTTTTTTTTTTAAAGACTGGGACTTGTACTTAGCCCAGGCTTGCCTAGAACTTTTGATTGTTTTTATGCTTGTTTTTACCCTCAAAGAGAGCTTGGATTACAGTCATGAGCCACTGTTTGGTCATTGAAGTGCTCTCTTTTTGTGTAGTGTTATTTTTATTTTTGGCCAGTCCTGGGGCTTTGCCAGTCCTCAGAGCCTGAGCACTGTCCCTGGCTTCCTTTCGCTCAAGGCTAGCACTCTACCATTTGAGCCACAGTGACACTTGTGGCTTTTTCTGTTTATGTGGTACTGAGGAATTGAACCCAGGACTTCATGCATGCTAGGCTAGCACTCTACCACTAAGCCACATTCCCAGCCCCGGTGTTATTTTTTATTTTCTGACATTATGGGTTACATTTTCTGCGCATTCTGCACTAGAACCATGATCCTAGCTCTGCTTTTTATTCTTCACTTGGGTTTGTTGTGCCAAGTCGTGAGACCACCACCAAGAAGACCACCGAGACTCAGACATTCCGAAATGCAAAAGCAAGGCAAGGCTTTATTTAAGCGAGCTGCAACTCGGGCCTCGTCCTACCCACCGACACAAGGAGGTTAGGAAGGAGCCCCGAGCTGTGATTACACAGGGTTTATAAAGGCAAAGAACAAGGTTACAACAATCAGGTGTTCAAGCAAGCAAGATTAGGACACAGGTACAAATCTGATTGGCTCAGGGTTCGATTCTAAAATGGGGTTCACGTGGTAAAATGGGGTTCACGTGGTAAAATGGGGCCTGACTTCAAAGTCTGGCACTTCAGGTTAAGGTTTTTTCATGGCCACCCCCCCCCCCCCGTTTTAAATGTGTGGAAATTTAGATGATCAATATGTGATCTTTTTCCTTAAATACAATCCTTTAATACTATATATTTTAATAAGCATTGATATAGCATAGCTGCAGATTGCAGCTTATTTCATCTTCATTTCTGCCCAGTTGAAAATATTTTCTTAATTTGCTTTTAAGACTTCTTGACTCATAAACTATTTAGAAGTGTTTAATTAGGAAACTTGGAAGATATTTTTCTGTTGCTGATATCTAATGTGATTTAGTATCAGAAAATAAATGATTTCTTGTGTACTTAAAAAATGCCCTTTTTTTTTTGTGCTAGTCTTAGGGCTTGAGTCCAGTCAGTGCCTTGGCACTGCTCCTGAGATTTTGCACTCTACCACTTGAACTACAACTCTACTTCTGATTTTTTTGCTGGTTAAAGAGTCTCACAGATTTTCCTGCCCAGGCTGGCTGGCTTTGAACTAGAATCCTCAGATCTCAACCTTTTTAGTAGCTAGGATTATAGGCGTAAGCCAGTGGAGCCTGATGAGTTCTGCTTAATTTACTTTGCTTCTCCATAATACTGTAAGTGTTGATAAAATAAGTGGATAGGCTAATCAGTATAAATAGGCTGAGAATGCAAGGTATATATATGGAATTAGAAACAAAACAAGATTGGAGGTAAGAGTCTAAGAAATAGATAATGGCAGATTTGGTGAGAGCTATTTGTAGCCTGAACTAAATTTGGTCCTGATGAGATTTAAAAATAAGAATATTTCAAAGAAATAAACTCTTAGGTCTTAGCAGACTCATTATAGAGTAAGACTTGTGCATTAGGGATAAAGTGATGATCACTATATCCCACAGTAAACATATATAGAAAAGATGTATCTTTATATTTTGTGAGTTGTAATATGTGTAGTAGGAGTTTTTTTGTGGTACTGGAGGAACTGGTTTGAATGGTACTGTGCAAGCACACCTGTAATGCATATTTATTTTTATTTTATTTTAGTTTAAAGAAGAAATTTCTAAACGTTTCAAATCACATACTGAACAACTAGTATTGATATTTGCTGGAAAAATATTAAAAGATCAGGATACTTTGAGCCAGCATGGAATTCATGATGGACTTACTGTTCACCTGGTCATCAAAACTCAAAACAGGTATGTTTTTAGAAGACATAAAGCTTTAAGCTGTGGTGTTTGTTTCTCCTTTTGAAATAGTCTTGGAAGGGGAGGCGTAGCTCAAGTGTTAAGAGTGCCAGCCTTAATTGAAAAAAGCTAAGTGAGGGCAGAAAGCCCTGAGTACCAGCACCACTACACATAAAAAGTAATCTTGGCTTTAAAATGGCTTTCCCTGTCATTACTATTTGAATTCCTTTCTTTGTTGTTGCTAACAGTGTTTTAAAATAATAGTATGATTCCACGTTAATTCCTACACTGTGACATAGTGCTGGGGATTCACACCCAGTGCAGAGTGCTATTTCTTAGCTTTTTTGCTCAAGGCTCTACATCACAGCTCTACATCCCAGCTTTTGGTTAGTTGCAGATAAGGGTCCCAGAGATCTTTCCTACTTGGGCTGGCTTTGAACCATGATCCTCAGATCTTAGCCTTAGGATTATAGACATGAGCCACTGGTGCCTGCTGATAACTTCTTTCAGTGGTTTAGGTAAACTCAACATATGTGGTCAGCAGTGTAAGGAGCACATTCAAGTTGGCTATCAAGCAATTATGAAGACATGTTCTACAGAACTAGAAGGGGCTAGGTTAAAAAGTTGTTTAGTCAGGCTTTGTAGTTGTATGGGTGATCATTGACAGTTTTCTCTGAAGTGACTTACCTCCCATTTTTATTTAATCAGCATGATTGAAAGGAATGAAATATTTGTATCTGCCTCAAGAAGGGGCAGTAGCAGTATGTGTTGGATCTTAAAAAGTTTTTGCTATGTTTCTATTCTTCGTAATCTCAGGGTATTTATGATCCTTTGAGTTAGTCTGATTGCTCCTGGTTATTATATTTATAGTTTCTTTGAAAAATAATTATCTCCACTGCTTACATTGTGATTGAATTTTCCTTAGGTCTCAAGACCATTCAGCTCAGCAGACAAACACTACTGGGAACAATGCTACCAATTCAACTCCTAATAGTAACCCCACATCTGGTTCTGCTACCAGCAATCCTTTTGGTTTAGGTAAGCATCTTTAGTAATTTTTATAGGGATGACAAAAACAAAACAATCTTCTGCTTTCCAGAGTGGTTTCAAATAAAACAACAAAATAAAACATTAAGTTGCCTTAAAGAATTTTAAAAACTTCATGTAGTTTCCTTCTAGATTGTATTAAGGAAGTAGTTGGGATACAGGTGTGCTTGATGAGCTCACATTTATGAAGTGGTCAATAAGTGACACATTTGTTTAATAATGAAAGAGATGTGTTTGTGTACTTAATCTGACCAACACATAATTGGATCTGGGAAAAATTGGCTGTTGATCATAATCTATGATTAGTTGAATAGTAACTTTCTCTTTAGTAAATTGATGGGATTGAATTGTACTTTACTTTGAAACTTCTGAAAGCAAGACCAGTGGTTAAGAAGCTCTTGGCATAAGCTAAATCAGCTTTTCTTCTATCAGGGGCAGGAGTGTGAGCTTGTACTCAGGGTCTGGGCACTGACCCTGAGCTTTTTATTTTCCATTAAGGATAGTGCTCTACCACTTTGAGCCACAGCACCAGTTCTGGTTTTCTGGTTAATTGGAGATGAGTCTCATGGACATTCCTGCTTGGCTTCAACCCATGATCCTCAGATCTCAGCCTCCTGAGAAACCTAGGATTACAAGCATGAGCCACCAGTGCCCAGCTTGGCAAATTTTTTTTGTTTTGTTTTTTTGCCAGTCCTGGGGCTTGAACTCAGTGCCTGAGCACTGTCCCTGGCTTCTTTTTGCTCAAGGCTAGCACAGTGCCACTTCTGGCCTTTTCGATATATGTGGTGCTGAGAAATTGAACCCAGAGCTTCATGTATACGAGGCAAGCACTCTTGCCACTAGGCCATATTTCTAGCTCCCCCCTTTTTATGGGGAGGGGGGCAGTCCTGGCACTTGAACTCAAGGTCTGGGCACTGTCCCTGAGCTTCTTTTGCTCAAGGCTAGCACTCTGCTACTTGAGCCACTTGCGGCTTTTTCTGGTTATATGGTACTAAGGAATCAAACCCAGGGCTTCATGCATGCTAAGACAAGCACTCTACCACTAAGCCACATTCCTAGCCTTGGCAGTATTTTTTATATGTACCATTTTCATGTATTAGAGACCATACCTTTTATCCTTTCCATAAGAAGTTTTTTGGTTTGTCTTTTTTTGTTTGTAAGTCAGTTACACAATAATGTGTGTTGGAGATATTTTACACTATGACTTGCTACAACTGGAGGCACTGTTGAGAAGTGACTGAATCATAAGGGCACTAACCCCATCAGTAGATTTGTTCATTGATGAGGTCATAACTGAATGGGCTATCAGGACCACTGAAAGCTAGAGAAGTCTTTAATTTTAATGTGAAGCTTCACAACTCCCTAATCATCTTTTTTTTTTTTTTTTTTTTTTTTTTTTTTTTGGCCAGTCCTGGGCCTTGGACTCAGGGCCTGAGCACTGTCCCTGGCTTCTTCCCCCTCAAGGCTAGCACTCTGCCACTTGAGCCACAGCGCCGCTTCTGGCCGTTTTCTGCATATGTGGTGCTGGGGAATCGAACCTAGGGCCTCGTGTATCCGAGGCAGGCACTCTTGCCACTAGGCTATATCCCCAGCCCTCTAATCATCTTTTTTGTTGAACTGAGTCTTACTGTGGAAAAGCTAGGCTGGCCTCAAACTTGAGATCCTTTTGCTATGACTGCTGCTGTCATCAAGCCCAATATTAAATCAGTACTGGCACTACTTCAAGGAGTTAGTGTTAGATCTCATAAGTTTTAGTCCTGAAGCCCTCCAAGACTTTCCCTAAGGACAGTAGTTAGAATTCTGTCTCTGGCCACCTGTGCTTCTGATCAGCTAGCTACAAAATTGGATCTTGATTTAGTTCAGCTTCAGAATTGCCTGCATGGCTCCTAGTACTCGAGAAAATACTTGCTTATTATGAAGGATACCACCTAGACATAAGCCAGTGCTTTGAAGAGGTAAATAATCAAAATATGTAGGTGGCTGAAGGAAGCTAGGCACAAATCTTCTGTTTTTTTTTTTCAGCACATCATCTTCCTAATACCAGATGTGCTCAGTAATCTAGAAGCTTTTCTGAATTTTTTTAACTTATTTTTTTTCTCCTTCCTTTTTTTTCTTTTCTATTTATTTATTTATTTATTTTTGGCCAGTCCTGGGGCTTGGACTCGGGGCCTGAGCACTGTCCCTGGCTTCTTTTTGCTCAAGGCTAGCACTCTGCCACTTGAGCCACAGCGCCACTTCTGGCCATTTTCTGTATATGTGGTGCTGGGGAATTGAACCCAGGGCCTCATGTATACGAGGCAAGCACTCTTGCCACTAGGCCATATCCCTAGCCCCTCTTTTCTATTTATTGACAAAGTGATGGTCAGAGAGGTTACAGTTTCATATGTTAGGCCTTGGGTTTTTAACAATTATATACAGCTTAATCTCTAGTTTCCTCTGATTTCCCCTAATGGACTTGGGTGGGTGGAGCTAGAATTGCCAACCATTTAATTCCTTGGTTTTCCTAGTGATCAGCTTCATCCCAAGACTGTCTAAAAGTACTACACTTAGTCTTAATGATCAAACCGTCTTATTATAAATAATAAAGGATATTAGCACTTTCAGAATCCCAAAGTTTTTAAGAACTGAAGGAGAAAACCCACAAATATTGTTGTATTTTATACTAAAAACCTGAAAGTATATTTCGTTGGTTATTTAATTATCCAATTATAGTTTAGGGGCAATTTCAACTGTAGGATACATTAGTTTTTTTGTTGATGTGACAAAATATCTCAGAAAAGGAAGGAAACATTTGGCCCCATTGTTGCTAAGCATGTCACAAGTCAGAATCATTATGATGTAAGGCATACAGTGCAAAGGAAAGTGATCACCTCATAGCCTGGAGGATGGAAGAGGACAAGATACTATTAGTACCCTTCAAAGGCATAGTCTCAGTGACGTACTCTCTTCAACCAGGCCCTACTCCTGATAGCCTATGTGCACCTTTTGTGGGTTACTTCATATCTAAATCATAATGTGGGAATTAAACACATGTAGAAATAATATGAACTCTTTTTGTTTTAAAATAGTTCTTTGGAAGTGGTACTGTGGCTCATAAGTGCTAGAGCACTAGCCTTGAACAAAGAGCTCAGGGACAGTGCCCAGGCCCGGAGTTCAAGCCCCACCACCACCAAAAAAAAACTTGTAAAATAGTTGCTTATATTGGGCTGTTAAGTCAGGTAATAATTTTGCCTCTTTATATTTTAACAAAATTATAAGTAATGATGAAATATCTGACTTTGATTGATTTGTGTGTTTTTTCCCTTATCTAAGGTGGACTTGGAGGACTTGCAGGTTTGAGTAGCTTGGGCTTGAATACTACCAACTTCTCTGAACTACAGAGCCAAATGCAACGACAGCTTTTATCCAACCCTGAAATGATGGTCCAGATCATGGAAAATCCCTTCGTTCAGAGCATGCTCTCCAATCCTGACCTGATGAGGCAGTTAATTATGGCCAACCCACAAATGCAGCAGTTGATACAGAGAAATCCAGAAATTAGTCATATGCTTAATAATCCAGATATAATGAGACAAGTATGTAGACAATTACTTATCTAAAGAATTTTGTTTTTATTTATTAGTTACAGATATTGCTCTCTATCCCAATCATTAAAAAAGCTCAAAGCGGGGCTGGGAATATGGCCTAATGGCAAGAGTGCTTGCTTCATATACATGAAGCAATACCTGGGTTCAATTCCCCAGCACCACATATATAGAAAATGGCCAGAAGTGGCGCTGTGGCTCAAGTGGCAGAGTGCTAGCCTTGAGCAAAAAGAAGCCAGGGACAGTGCTCAGACCCTGAGTCAAAGGCCCAGGACTGGCAAAAATAAATATTTTGGACTATTTGAGGTCTGAGTTTTTCCTCAAACTAAAAGGTGTTTTTTGTTTGTGTTGCTTTCTTTTCCTTGTTTTGTCTTCTACTTGGGCTTGAACTCAGGGTCTTTTCCTTACTTGACAAGTACTATACCACTTGAGCTGCTAGCCACTTCTCCAGCAGGATATTTTTTTATTATCTTTAAGTAGTTGTATAAAGGATTTTCACTTCAATCTATCAGTTTATAAATAGAGTGCGTCTTGATCAGTGTTGTGTTTTGCAGTCTTCTCCATTTCTTCAGTCTCCACCCATATCCCCAAGTTACTTGTTAGAGTTTTCACATATGTCCATTGAATATAATGACTGTATTTACCCACCCTTGCCCTTTCCATTCATCTGCTTCCTCTCCCCTTGTTGCCCTTCCACAAAAATTCTTTATAAAAACGGTTTGGTTTAAGAAATGAAAAGTTAATTTCTGCATTAGAGGATGTTGACCCATAACAGAATGGTTCTGTATTGATTTTATATGAAAGTTTGCTTGTATATCTAAGTAAAATCTACCAGAAAAAATTAAAAATAACTTTTTGTTGAAAGAGCAAATTTAATTTAAAACACTAATGAACTTTCATTTTGATTATAAAATCACACCTCATTCTATGAAAAAAATGAGTGTTCCCATTAACTGGGCAAAGGAAGTTAGTTTTCAGGAGGTAGAAAAAGGCTGAAAAAAGCAGAAAAAAGGGAACAAATGACAGTTTGGTTGTTGTAGACTTACTTTCCTAATTCGGTTACTGTGCTGGCTTAGGTTGCCTGGAATCTTGTTTCTGTTTTTTAGTCTTTCAGAGTTCAGTTGATTGGCATTTAGCACAAGTAACTCTGTTCAGTATACTAGGGTCTATGGCAACAGGCTAGTTTGAAGCAGTGGTCTTCCATAAACTTTGTAGCTAAAATAATTCCAAGTGTGTTTCAAGGCATTTAAAAAATTTTTTCCCCCTAGACATTGGAACTTGCCAGGAATCCAGCAATGATGCAGGAAATGATGAGAAACCAGGACCGAGCTTTGAGCAACCTGGAAAGTATCCCTGGAGGATACAATGCTTTGCGCCGCATGTATACAGATATTCAGGAACCAATGCTGAGTGCTGCCCAAGAGCAGGTGATCCAGTGGCTCACATTAACTCCTGTTTAACACGAGTGGTCTGAAGGGTGGATGCCTTTGTATTGGAAATGTAACTTCATTAAAAAGTACTTCCCTATGTTATTTAAAACAAAAGCTTCTTTATGATTTTTTTTTTTTGTCTTTACAGTTTGGTGGCAATCCATTTGCTTCCTTAGTGAGCAGTACATCCTCAGGTGAAGGTAGTCAACCTTCTCGTACAGAAAATAGAGATCCATTACCTAATCCATGGGCTCCACAGGCTTCCCAGAGTTCATCAGCTTCCAGTGGCTCCACTAACACTGTGAGTGGCACTACTGGCAATGCTACCAGTGCCACTGCTGGGCAGAGTACTGCTGGGCCAAATTTGGCGCCTGGAGTAGGAGGAGGTATGCTTAAAGTAAAACTTCTTTTGTGTCTTCATTCAGTTGAATAATAATGAAAGTGTTGCTTACATTGATAGTGCTTTTGTATATTTGGGGTATGCCTTTTATGAACTTTTTTCATGTGGCAAGTTTTGTGAAATTATTAGGGGGAGATATTTTTAAATTATATATGTTGATGGGATGCAACATGTTGTTTTGTTTTGTTTTTGGTTTTTTTGGCCTGGGGCTTGGACTCAGGGCCTGAGCACTGTCCCTGGCATCTTTTTTGCTCAAGGCTAGCACTCTACCACTTGAGCCACAGTACCACTTCCGGCATTTTCTGTGTATGTGGTGTGGAGGAATTGAACCCAGGGCTTCATGCATGCTAGAAAAGCACTCTACCACTAAGCCACATTCCCAGCCCACAACATGATGTTTTGATAAGTGTATTAGGTCCCACGCTTACTTCTTTTGATTAGAAAAATTGCTATTGTTATAGTAATTTTCAAGTACAATATACACTATTAATTATAGTCACTATGCAGTTGATATCCACAACTCATTCATGGAAACATCTTAAGCAGATGAATGACACAAAATAAGGGGTCACTGTAGTTACTATTTGAAGAACATATTCAAGGAGAAAAAAACTAAAGGAGCTGATTATAAGGTCATTCAAGTAGTCCAGGATATAGAAAATGATGGGTGAGGACATAACCAAAAATAGAAAGTAGAAAAATAAGCAACCTATCTGTTTATTTTGTTAGTCATGGGTTTGAACTCAGGGTCTAGGTCCCTGAGCTTTTTTGGCTCAAGGGTAGCGCTCTACTACTTTGAGACACAGTGCCACTTCCAATTTTCTGGTGGTTAATTGGAGATACAAGTCTCAAGGGCTTTGCTGCCCAGGCTGGCTTCTAACTGGGATCCTCAGATCTCAGCCTACTGAGTAGCTAGGATTATAGGCATGAGCCACTGGCTCCCGGCCATATTTGTTTTTTTTAATTAACATGACGTGTAAAATAGATTTTAGATGTCTAGTTCTACCCACTTCAGTGCATTTATATAGCCAGGCTTATATGCCACTCTAATACAAAGCAATTCTCTCACCCTAGTAAATTTATTTCATTTCTCTGTATTCAGTTGCTCTCTAAGGCGTTTCAGGATACTGAACTATTTTTAACCAAAATTTATTAAACTAAATGGATAAGTTCATAAGAACAAACAACATTCATTGATATTCCTACTGGTTTAATATTTTAAAGAAAGATTAGGACACTTTCTAGAGTACCTGATGATGAATAAGACAGTGGATAACCAGTCATTAAATGCCTTATTATTTTTTTTATAAGGTTTGTACGTTGGCCTGAGTTCTTTCCATTGTTCGCACATTTTTGCAAACATCAAATGCAACTTACCTTAGTGAATCCCATTTCAAGTTGTACTGAAGTATTATCTTAGCTTCCTGGTGTGTGTGTGGGGGGCGGGGGATGGGATTTTTTTGTCTTTTTTTTTTTTAGATACTTTTGCTGTTAACTGTGTAGGTTGATTTTTGAACTAGTGACTTTGTTTCTTTGGAAATAGTCTTACGTTAGTTGTTCCATGGAAGACTTACTAGAAGCTCAGTTTTCAGACACTTCAGACTTGGCCTTGTCTTTCCACATAAACTAGAACCAAACAATATCAGTAAAATCAGTTATTTATTAAGAATCTTTTGTATGGTGTTTGAATTGAATATTGGTGTTGTGTGCTTATCTGAAAACTTCACCTTCAGCCTTACCTCGATTTTTCATTTTATGTGAAGAATTGTAGCTCTAATGAAGTATTTAATTATCTTTTTTACCCCCCTCCCAGTCTTGGGGCTTAAACTCAGGGCCTGGGTGCTATCCCTGAGCTTTTCACTCAACCACTTAGTAGAACCACAATGCCACTTCCCATATTCTGGTTGTTACTTGGAGATAAGAGTCTTGTGCACATTCCTGCCTGGTCTGGCTTCAAACCATGATCCTCAGAACTCAGTCTACTCAGTAGCTAGGGTTATAGGTTTGAGCTACCAGTGGTAGACTTTTTTCTTGGTAATGGTCTTGGATCTTGAACTCAGGAGCCTGAGTATTGTCCCTGAGTTTTGTGTTTGAAGATAGCATTCTACCATTTGAGCCATAGCTCTACTTTTGGCTTTTTTTTTTTTTTGTGGTTAATTGAAGGCAAGACTCTCAGGCTAACTTCAAACTGTGACCCTCATATCTCATCCTTCTGAGTAACTAGGATTATAGGTATGAGCCACTGTTTTGTTTTGCTTTTGAGATGGTCTTGCTAGTTAGCTATGTAGCCCAGGTTGACTTTGAACTAGGGACCTTCAATTTCTTTGGAAATAGTCTCGCCTTAGTTATTCAATGCTAGGCTTTAGAAGCTCAGTTTGGGGCACTCCCATATCCTGGGATTATATCCTGGGATTACAGGTGCATGTCATCATTTCTGTCTGGAGTATTGTAAGAAGTGGTTATTTTGGAAATGTCCACATATTGTATTATTTAATTTCATCACACAATAAACAGTGTTTTGCAATATCATTTTATGAAACATTGTTTTCTGCTGTGCCTTAAAAGTATGATATTCATAGCTTTTTTCTTCATATGGTTGGTATGTTTTGGTAATTAAGAAAAACAGGTTGCTAGAAGGATTTTGTGTGGCCTGAGTTATAACTGATTCACTATAATTTGGTTTGTAGTACAGTCTGCAGCAGAGTGAAACAGTGATTAGCACCACAGCCTGTCACAAGTCTTCCAACTCTGCTTTTCTAGTGCAGAAGCAACTATGGACAATAAATGTGTCAGCATGAATGGTCCAACAAAATGATATTTATGGACACTGATATTTGAATTTCATAGTTTCCATGTTTCACAAAATACTTATCTTCATTAGATTGTTTTCCTAATAACAGAGTTTGAACCTGAGGCATTGCACTTAAGCCACTCCTCCCATTCATTTTTGCTTTAGTTTCCTTTTTGGATAAGATCTCAGGTTTGTTTTGGGCTGGACTGTTCTGGGATGACACATTTTCACCACATTTTAACCTATTTGTTGAGATGAAGATGTGCTAACCTCTTGCCTGGACTGCCCTCTAACCTCCATCCTGATCTCTGTCTCTGCTGGGATAACAAGTTTGAGCTATCATGACCAAGCCTTTTTGTCTTTATTATTTCCCTCCTATCTTGTCCCTAATCATTTAAAAATGTAGAAACAATTATTTCGGTGATGTACAAAAACATAGTATATCCAGTTAAGTGGGAAGAGTCAAATATTTTAAGCTTGATAAAAGTATTCTCATTAGATGGAAGAATAGAAGGGAAATGAAAAAGTTAATGAGTTCACTTGATATAATAACTTTTAGAAAACATTTAAGGTTAAATAGCTAATCAGCAATTGAAAATCTGCATAAATTAAACACAAAAGACATTTACCTATATAAATGAGTTAATCACAGCTGAGTTTTTATATAAACTCAGCTATAGCTTTCAACAACAAAAATAATTTTTTAACAAGCACTTTACACATTAATTGAACCATCACAACCATCCTATGAAGTAGGTACTATTTTTTTCCATTTTACAGATGGGGGAACAGAAGTATGAAGAAGCTAAATAACTTGCCCCAAGTTGTATAGTTAGGTTGGATTTGAACTCAGGTAATCTTTCTTGAGATGCTGCTTTTAGTCACTATTCTCTAAAGTCTCAAACATGCCAGCCAATTGTGCCAGTGCTCAGTGGAAATGGGATAGAGGCTTTATATATCTTTATTCCTCCAGGCAGGAAGTGGGAAAATCTTATACTATTGACTATGAATATTATCCTGTGGATTTTTTTTTTTTTGTAATCCTGGAGGAAAATTTGTCTCAGACTGTGGCTTAGATTTCTATGAGATTTTTTTTTCTTTTCAGCAGTAGTTTCAGCATGTCCAAGTTTTGCCTTAAGCAGAGTTTAGAACTTAGTTGTGCTAGTAGATGTGATTTTACAGTAAATACAACCATAATTCTAATAAAATCATGTCTTTGTTTTACTAGAATATGTTTGACATGTACTTTTGAGGATCTTAGTTTTAGTTTTTTTCCTAAGTTCAGTTGATGCATAATATGGATGCAGCCCAGCTTTTGTTTCCTTCATCCTATGGGCACATGTTCCAAGGCTTCTGGTAGAAGGCCTAGATCAAAGAATATTGATCCCTGATAATACATTTTTTTCTTTTTTTTCTTTTTTTTGCCAGTCCTGGGCCTTGGACTCAGGGCCTGAACACTGTCCCTGGCTTCTTCCCGCTCAAGGCTAGCACTCTGCCGCTTGAGCCACAGCGCCGCTTCTGGCCGTTTTCTGTATATGTGGTGCTGGGGAAATTCTGTATATGTGGTGCTGGGGAATCGAACCTAGGGCCTCGTGTATCCGAGGCAGGCACTCTTGCCACTAGGCCATATCCCCAACCCCCTATTTATTGTATTTTAAAGCGTAAATGTTTTCCTTTTTAAAAATAAACTTTCCTTCTTTTAAATAAACTTTCAGCTAGTATGTTCAACACACCAGGAATGCAGAGCTTGTTGCAGCAAATAACTGAAAACCCACAACTTATGCAAAACATGTTGTCCGCCCCGTACATGAGGAGCATGATGCAATCCCTAAGCCAGAATCCTGACCTTGCTGCACAGGTGAGTTCATAAATAGATTGGAGACTGAAGTGTGAACTGAATGACTGATCATGTTGATTGGGCAAATTTGCATTGTGATGTCTGAACACACTAAATGTAGGCAAACTGCATCTCCCAATTTTTTGTAGCAGTTTAGTTTATATAAAATTAAAACTTCAGGGTCTGGGAATGTGGCTTTAGTTGGTAGAGCGCTTGCCTAGCATAGCATGCATGAGGCCCTCAGTTCAGTTCCTCAGTAATATATAAATAAAAATAATAAAGAAATAAAAATAATAGATCTTTTTTAAAAAGTAAAATTAAAACTTCATTGCTGTAATTGATTAGAACTGCAAGTTTATAAAATCTACTTATATTGACTTGGGAAATGAAGACTAAAGTTTTAGATTGCTTTATAAGATACATGTTCTGAAATGTGAATCTTTTTGAGCATTGTCAGTGTTTGGAATGCTTTTGTGTATTAGGTGGCTTAGATTATTATAGTTAAGCTAAACATACTTGTAAAACAGCTTAAATTGCTTATTAAAAACAGGCAGACTTTCAGGAATAATGTTCTCATTCTTTCCATTGTACGCCACTTCCTAACTATTGACATTCTCTGTCTTTTACTGATTTATTCATTTATAATTTGTCTTCATAGAGACTTTAACTGAGAAAACTCATGTATTACATACAACACTGGCTCAAACATTGAGCTTCACTTGGACCTTTGAAAACAGTACTGAGCTGAGTGCCAGTGGGCTCACGCCTGTAATCCTAGCTACTCAGGAAGCTGAGATCTGAGTATTGCGGTTCAAAGCCAGCCTGCGCAGGAATGTCCCCGTGAGACTCTTATTTCCAATAAACCACTCAAAATCCAGAAGTGGTGCTATGGCTCAAGTGGTAGAGCACTAGCCTTGAGCACGTAAGAGGCTCAGGGACAGTGCTCAGGCCCTGAGTTCAAGCCCCACAACCAAAGAAAAAAAATAAACAAGCTGGACATAGGTGTTTCACACCTGTAATCCTAGCTATTCAAGAGGCTGAGATCTGAGTTTGAAGCCAGCCTGAGCAGGAAAGTCCCTGAGACTCTTAATCTCCAATTAACCACCCAAAACATCAGAAGTAGAGCTGTGGCTCAAGTGGCAGAGTGTCTAGCCTTTAAGCACAGGGACAATGTCCAGGCCCCGAGTTCAAGCATATGCACGCGCACACAACACACACACACACACACCCTCATCTTTAGAGATTTTGATGAACTTGTGTTGGATCTTACTTTCTGATTTTTTTTTAGTTCCCCAGGTTCCATAGGAGATTTGGATGTGTCACATAGATTTTGTGGCAATGGGCTTGATAAGCTGTGGAGGATGTGAATTAAGCCTCAGTCATCCAGTTTATATTTGCCATTCATTAAAAATGGCTTCTGTTGAGTGTTAAGAATTTGAAATGGCTTCATAGTTAATCTAAATCTTAAGTTTTTTTAAAAAACGAATCACTTGGTTATATTAGATGAAATGTTTTTGTTTTTTAAACCCCTAGAACTATATGGTATAAAGTACATATCTACTGAAGATTATGTCTTCAGTAACATCTTGTAAAATTGGAAACAGTTAATGATCCATTCATTACTCCCCCTCCCCTGCTTTGACCTCTGGATCCTCCCACTTGCTACACCTGAGTTCTACAACTAAGCCACACCTCTACCTCAGTTTTTGTGTTGCTTTTTTTGAAATAGGGTCTTATTAACTGCCTAGGTGTGTGTCTTCTATACTGCAGTCCATTTGTTTTAAGCTTCTTGTCATTGATGAGATGACAAACCTCTGCTACTAAGGTCCAGCTTCCCTCCTATAAGAGTCCATCTTGTAGACTTTTTTCTGCATGTGCTGGCCTTGAACTGTGATCCTCACATTCATAGCTTCCTATGTAAGTCTTATAGATATGAGCTACCAGTGCTTGGCTCTAAGATGAAGAACAATTTTTGTATTTAAAATACGTTATATTGTTGATAGTTTTATTAAAGACAGTTTTATTAATTTGAAAATTATCAGACTCAACAAGTGCTAAAGGTTTGAGTTAACATTGAAAAAAGCTAAAATGTTTACATTTGTTTAAAATGGAGAAAAAGGAAAAATAAAAAATTGGAATAAAATGTATATAGTGATTATATTTGTACATTATGAAATGTGTAGTTAGTAGTACTGAATGTTCATCTTGCTTTTAAAATTTGACTTCAGAATATTCCTAGTTGTATGAAATAATTTACATTCTCAGAGGACTTTAACTACTTCCACATAATGGTTTTTTCACTCTAAAGCAGAATGTTGACAAGGAATATTAGATAAGAACACCTGTTAATATAGAAAATGAAGGAACATTTACAGTGTACTCTACATATCAGAATGTTAAATCTTAGAGTTTTTATTTTGTTTTTACTTTTAAGTGATAGAGATCTTAAATGTAAAAATCTAACTGATATGAAGCCAGGTAAGGAGAAATATATTCAAAAGAGATGATTTTCTGAGAAAGAATGAGTATGTTTTAGTAATACAAATCTTGAAAAGTAAATGTGGTACTTATATGCTCATAGTCAAGAGGTATTTAACTGGAACTAATAAAGAAGCAAATTTTTTGGCCTCAGTAGGTATTTTATTCGTTACTTTGAAATGAACACTATATGTCCATAAAACATTGTTTAATTTCTTTATTGTGTTAAGTGATCTGCTTTGTAATGATGATTGGATAGAGGGAGACAGAAATTCTTTTCTTTCAGCATTTACGGTATACCTGCTCTTGAACATGGTTATTTAATTGAGGGCAAGCATCATTTTCTCCCAGACTTTGGGCAGATAAATAGGCTATCAGTAAATCATTGTTAGTTGATTTTTCACTTTGGGAAAAGTGGTATGAAATTTGGCTTTTTTGAAGCTAAGAGAATTTATTCTTTTTCTGGTTTTGCTGATTGTGCATTGCAATCTTATTTTCAGGTATCCAATATGTTAATATTAACCAGGATTTTTAAAAAATTGTGTAAACTGTTTGAAGGTTAGAAGATGTGCCACTTTCATCTATAGTGGTAGTAAGGTGAAATCCAGATGCTAATCTTGGTCTTCTTAAATGGATTTACATCTTTCAGGTCTTAAAGCATTTTAGCATGTTCCCCAGAGGACTGTTGGTGCTAGTTTTGGCTGTTTTTCACCTAGCAGCTCCATTTCTCTGGCACAAGTTGGTTGATGTTTTGTGGTGTTACTTTTCTGGACCTACTATTAGCTGTTTTGTAGTAGTCAGGTAGATACAGTGGTTCCAGATCTGGACTTTCTCTGTGCTTGCCATTTGTGTGGAGGTTTCTAAGCAAGCAAAATAGTTTTTAAATATTTGATGTTTGTTTCTTCTGACAGTTTAGCTGAGAATACATTATAAGAACCAGTTATTCCCATTTTTCTTTCAAAGGCAAATATTCACCTTTGCTCAAGAAAAAAAAAACCTAAGAAAATGATTGTTTTTATTTTTTAGGAAATTGCATGTCATTATCATATTCACCATTCTTGTTAGGAGAGAAGATACCTCATTTTTGTTTTTGTTTTTTGGAGATCCCTTGGGATAGTATTTTCCCTTTTCCTTTTTTTTTTTTAATCTATGTTCTACCTTTCTCCTTTTCAAGTGCCAGATTAGGCATTTGGAGGAAGATAGAATATTAAACAAGGTACATTACTTGTTTCAGATATTTCTAGTTAAAATTGTTTGAACACTTGCCCCATAGATGATGCTGAATAATCCCCTATTTGCTGGAAATCCTCAGCTTCAAGAGCAAATGAGACAACAACTCCCAACTTTCCTCCAACAAGTGAGTAAGAAAAGATGCTAGCTATCTTCCATAATGATTTGCTTGAAAAACTTTGATGAACATTTTCTTGCTCTTTTCTGGCCGATAGCAAAATGCAAAACAGCATATAAGTGCTATCAATTCCTTGCAGAGAATTTAGCTTGTTCCTACTTGATTCCCCTTTCATTGCTGACTTTTTGCCTGTATTTCTGAAATATATAAGTTCTGAGGAAAGAACCATCTTGTTTTGTTTTTGAGGAGTTAGGATTTTGAATGCTTTGTGTTAGGTCCTCTCCTTGAGGGCTCCATGTAGCTGCCCCCACCTCACTAAGTCTCCACCCAGTTACCTGGGTAACCTGCAGACCTGGAGGCAGTTACCTCCCCTTTCCCTGAGGTCACATCCTAATCCACTTGGCCACACCCCTTGCCCCTGCCCTAGATATAAGGCAGGGCTGGGTGGGGGTCGCGTGCGCTCTCTCTCTCTCTCTCTCTCTCTCTCTCTCTCTCTCTCTCCCTTCTCTCCGGCCATGGATCATCTTGGCCACAGGCCAGCAGAGCAGTTCGGTAATAAACTTTCTTTCCTGCCTGAATACCGCGTGGTGTTCTCCTTTACCGGCTACCTACTTTAAAAACCTAACATTTTGTTAATATCATGAGCCATTTCCTTTCACTTTACTACTTTGAAGTGCTTCCTTGTGTTATATTATACTTTATGGTTTAATCTTGAGTGACAGGAAAGAGCTTCCCTATCCTATTTTACAGGTGTGTAGTTTGGTTTGGTTTTTCCTAAATTAGTAGAATGCCTGTTTTCTCCAAGGGGTGGATCTTAATTTCTCAAACTTGGAACTAGTAAGATTGCCATGGTGTTTTATTATTTAAGAAGATAAAAGTCATTTGTGGTGTTTTTGAAATGGTGGTTTATGTAAATGACAAGGTTGGTTAGTGTCCTTGATCTATTGTGATGATGTAAGTCTAGTTGGTCATTCAGGTGGTGGATATTTGGAAATAGGTAAAGCTAAAAACTCAAGACACATTTGTTATTTTCAAATTTGGAATTTTTGCTTCAGAGTGTACATTATTGGTAATTAGCACCAAAAACACTTGGTCAGAAGAGGAGTATGTGGCTCCAAGCACTTTTTCCCTCTAAGAATGAAACTTTGTTCTTTTGGAACAACATAATAATTGTGGTTTTCAAAGAAGTTCTGAAATGGCTTTTATGATTCATTTGGGAGATCAAGTAATGTTTTGTACATTGGGTTTGCTGTCAAAGAAGCAGATTTGTGTTTATTTTGGGAAGAAGTTAAAGGGTCTGGGAGCAGGTTTTTAATTTTCTCCAAAAAAATATAGCAGCAGCAAAAGAACAAAAAGTCTAAGAATTCACTTATTTTCTTTTTCTGAGACTACTTTTTTTTTTTTCCTCCTTAGATGCAGAATCCTGATACATTATCAGCAATGTCAAACCCTAGAGCAATGCAGGCCTTGCTACAGATTCAGCAGGGTTTACAGACATTGGCAACGGAAGCCCCCGGCCTCATCCCAGGGTAGGATTACTTCAGGGAAGTTTGCATAATGGTTACATTAAAGATCTCAGATTTAATGTTCTTTTGCCTTTTTTGTTGTTAAGGTTGCTTTCAGTTTTCAGAGTTACAAATGATTTTAAGAGGATAATTTAGCCAGTATTCTGTTAAAATATAACTGATTTACTGCCTGATCTGGCTTCTAGTTTTGTAAGAATTTAGGTTTGTGTTACTTATATGTACTTTTTCCATAGGTTTAATCCTAGCTTGGGGGCATTAGGAAGCACTGGAGGCCCTTCAGGAACCAATGGTGCTAACACCGCACCTAGTGAAAATGCAAACCCTACAACAGGAACTACTGAACAACCTGGACACCAGCAGTTCATTCAACAAATGCTGCAGGCTCTGGCTGGAGTAAACCCACAGGTAACAGGGGCTTTTTTTTTTTTGGCCAGTCTTAGGCAGGCGGTGAACTCAGGGCCTGAGCACTGTCCCTGGCTTCTTTTTTGCTCAAGGCTAGCACTCTGCCACTTGAGCCACAGTGCCACTTCTGGCCATTTTCTGTATACGTGGTGCTGAGGAATCGAACCCAGGGTCTCATGTATACGAGGCAAGCACTCTTGCCACTAGGACATATTCCCAGCCCCAACTTTTTTTTTTATTGTTTAGATTTCTCATTCAATTAGAAATTTAAGAATTGCCAAAGGGGAAAGGATCGAAGCTGCCCTTTATATAGACTAATGAAAAGTACAATTTTAAGGGTATTGAATGAAGAAACACACTGCAGAGATAATGTTATGCTACTATATCAGATAGTAAAGTGGGGAAGAATTCTTTAGTGTATAGTTTTTTCTTATTTATTGTCAAAGTGATATACAGAGAGGTTACAGTTTCATACATTAGGCATTGGATACATTTCTTGTACTGTTACCTCGTCCCTCATTCCCCCCCCCTCCTCCCCCTTTCCCTCTCCCCCATGAGTTGTTCAATTGATTTACACCAAACAGTTTTGCAAGTATTGCTTTTGTGTCTTTTTATCCTGTGTCTCTCAATTTTGGTATTCCCTTTCACTTTCTTAGCTCTAATTCCAGTATATACAGTTTCCAGTGTACTCAGATAAGATACAGTGATAGTGCAGGTAATACTGGAGTTTGAACTTGGGCCTTTATTTGCTAAGCAGATGCTGTATCACTGAGCCATGCTCCAAGTTCCTTCCCCCGCTTTTATTCCCCACTGTTATTTGAGAGGGAATTTCACTGTCTGGCCAGGCACATGCATAGACCTCGCTCTGCCTATTTTAGGCTTTCCATTATACCTGGAATGACAGGGTATACTACTATGCCCAACTTCTACTGTAGAGATGGTGTCTTGTGAGCTTTTTTACCTGGCTGTCATGAACTGTCAGCCTCTTGATATCAGATTCCCATGTAAATAGGAAGACAGGCATTTGCCACTGTACCCAGTATTGGTTGAGAAAGAGATCTGCCTTCAAGGCTAGCTCTGAACTGTGATCCTCCCCACCTCAATGTTTAAGTAGGATTATAGGCATGGGCCACTAGCACCTGGCTTCAGACCATAAGGTATATAGAAGCATCCTTTTTTTTTTTTTTAAAGTGATTTGTTGAAGTCTGTGCTTGAAAATAATTTGAAATGGTTTTGTTTTATAAAAGTTTGTCAGGAGTAGAAATTTAGTGTCCTCAGTACTGCAGGACAACTGTATCAGTCTTTCTTTTTTACTTTGAAAAATTACAGTTTATCTATATGTCTTTGGGAGGGTAAGGAGAGGCACAGAAATGAAGGAACAAAGGGTGAACAAGTCAGCAATTGCACTCACTGGACACTATGTTGAAAGTGAGCGATACAACTTGTAGGTGGGATGGGAGGGGAAAATTGGGAGAGAGCAAGGCAAGGGGTGGCATTGTCCAAAAGGAAATATACAATTTTCCTGACTTACATACTGTAACCCCTCTTTTTAGCATTTTCAAATAAAAATAATAAAAACAATCATTGATGCCATCAAACATCTTACCACTTCTGTGGTAAAGTTGTATTACATGTCTATCTCAAAAAATATGGACCCCTTTAATAACGTTTATGTGATTGTAAATATTTATTGGCTTTTTACCAAGAGGCTACGACTGGGCATTAACTGTGTGTGTGTGTGTGTGTGTGTGTGTGTGCGCGCGCATGTGTACATGTACGTACATGTGTATATGTATGAATATGGATCCTAGGCTTGAACTCAGAGCCTGACACTGTCCTTCAGCTTTCTTTTGCTCAAGGCTAATGCTCTGCCACCTGAGCCACATCTCTATTTCTAGCTTCTTGTTGGTTATTTGAGATCAGAGTCTCATAGATTATCCTGTCTGGGCTCGTTTTGACCCTTGATACTTTTAGATCTCAGCCTCTTGAGTAGCTAGGATTACAGATGTGGGCCACTAATGCCCAGCATTATAAACCTATTATGATAAGTTGCCCAAACTTCTGCATGTAGAAAAGTGTTTCAAGGTCTTATTTTGTTTTTTGAGTGACAGGGCTTCAACTCAGGGCCTCTTGCTCTCAGGCTTTTTACTCATCACCAGTGCTCTGTCACTTCAGCCATGCTTCCATTGTGGCATTTTGCTAGTTAACTGGAGATAGAGTCTCTCTGACTTTTCTGCCTGGGCTACCTTTAAACCTCAATCTTCCAGGTCTCAGACTTCTAAATAGTTAGGATTACAAGCATGAGCTACCAATGCCCAGCTCCTAGATTTTTTTTTTAAATTTTGAGCCTTGCTTAATGCAATAAAGGGAGAATGCTGTCTTATATGTGTTTGAATTCCTTGATACCTAAGTGTTTAGTAAATGTTCACTGAATTAATAAGAAAAGCTGTTGAGTTTTGGACAGAATTGTTACATAAGTTGAACAGCCTCTAAGCCTCTCTCTCCTACCTTTACCCAGATAGAACAGGGTTGATTGGATGTTCATGTGCTTTTTTGTTGAGCCTCATTTCTGGTTGAATTGTCAGGATTAGGAGTATAGTTTGTGAATCTGAAATTGGAATTCAGTCTCCAAGTGACCACAAAAAAAGCATTCTAGAGATGATACTGAAGTGGTGAAGCATTGAGCAAGAAAGCTGAGCAAGTTCAAACCCCAGAATCAGCAAAAAGGGGAAAGTCATTGAAAAGATATTTGATGTAACATGGACTGGTTTGCCTTAGGATTTTTTTTTTTTTTTTTAACAGCTACAGAATCCCGAAGTCAGATTTCAGCAACAACTGGAGCAGCTCAGTGCTATGGGGTTTTTGAACCGTGAAGCAAACTTACAAGCACTAATAGCAACAGGAGGCGACATCAATGCAGCTATTGAACGGTTATTGGGCTCTCAACCATCATAGCAGCATTTCTGTATCTTGGAAAAAATGTAATTTATTTTTGATAACGGCTCTTAAATCTTTAAAATACCTGCTTTATTTCATTTTGACTCTTGGAATTCTGTGCTGTTATAAACCCAATATGATGGCTTTTTAAGGTGGAGTACAGTAAGATGTGTGGATTTTTCTGTATTTTTCTTTTTTGGAACAGTGGGAATCAATGCTTTTTCATTTAAGGCTACTGCATGCATTAAACACTTCAGCATTGTAATTTTTTTAAAAACACCTTTTATAATTGGGTGAACAGATTTTTGTCCTGCATCTGTCCAATTTATTTGCTTTTTAACATTAGCCTATGGTAGTAATTTATGTAGAATAAAAGCATTTAAAAAGAAGCAAATCATTTGCGCTCTATAATTTGTAGTACAGTATTGCTTATTGTGACTTTGGCATGTATTTTTGCAAATGCTGTAAGGTTTATACTATTAACAATTTTTTCTTTGTATACAAATACAGTATGCATATTTGGGATTGCATTTCTAGAAACATAATAGGTTATCTGAGCAAAAACACCTATAACCTAACCCAAAACGTAAAGATAAGGAAATACTCTTGAAGTATTTCCTGTTGTATACAATCTTACAGCATCTTTGATAAACATCTCAGCAGAAGTGCCAGTCAGGTTTGTTGAAAATAAGGAAAAGCTGATTTCTGGTTATCTGTCATAGGACATTTAATTGTGTAGACAACATAATGTAATTTTGTCTCAACATTCACAGATTCACTGTAAATTACCTTAATCTCTGTGCTTACTGAAGGAGCACTGTAGTATATCCCAAAATGCATTTACCTAGGATTTTTCAGCTTCTCCCATAGGTAGTTTAATAGGCATTACAATTTGTAATTGAAATGTTGCTTTCACTGAAAGTGTTGATGTTTCAGTTTTTAATTGCCACATAAAAATAGAACTATCTTTTGGGTTTATCAGTTTTCTCATGTACAGGCAATACATGAATTTAAAATGATTTGTGAGCCAATTGTTTCTGAAGTGTTTGGATAGTTCTAAGAAATAGTTAAATATTGTGCTTTTCAGAGCCTCAGAGAAGGGCTAATGGGGGAGGGGGGGTGAGATGGAATCTATCTTGGATTGGGCCAGCCTAAACTAAATAATACTGGCAACCAAGATTCTGTTAGGATTTTTGTGCATATAGTGTAGTAATGAAGTATCATTCGGGGTGAAAAACAAAGAGCCGTTTAAACAATGTTGAGTACATTTGGCTAATCCATAGCCTTTTCTTCCTTTCCCAAAGAAGTTCTGTTTGTCTAACTCTCAAATTGTTGGGGTGGTACATTCCTTTAGGACCAATTAAAACATAACTTTAGGGTCAGAAATGTATTTGGCTGACTCTGGTTCAGTATTCATTATATCCTCTTGTGTACAGTTACAGGAAAATTACAATGACAAAATAACCTAAAATGAATTCAGACCAGTAAAATCAAGGGAAATACAAGTTGAATTCCATTACTTCTGTAAGTTGCTTGCTATTAAAAAAGGTCAGGAGGCCTGGTTGCCCACCGGTGCATTCACTGTTTTGACACTTTCCCCAGAAGGAAAGCGTGTACGAAGGTCAGGGTGGAGGCATGCTTAGAGGAGGTTGTTATGGATGGAATTCATGTGTCTTTGCTAGACTTTTGTACCGGTGAATGGTGGTGTACAGTGTGGGGCAGTGTCATAACCAATTTGATGATTTATTAATCACAAAATAACAATAAATCTCTAGCTTTCACAACTTGATTTGTCTTGCCTCTTTTGTAGAAAGAAAAAAAGTCTTCATTTTATTTTCCCTAAGCATGTCTGTTAGAAGGGTATTGGAGTTGATTTATCCCAAATTTTATGACAATATTCTTCAATGGATTTTTGAACTCCAATTAAAAAACATTGCAAACACTATTAAAAAAGCTAGGAATGGCTAGGCAAAAACTAGGAATGGTTATGTGTTGGGCTCCATTTCTCTTTTGATTTCAGTTTGTATTTGGCTTTCAGTTCAGTAAGGAATCATGATTTCTTTATTGTAAATGGGGGACTGCTGGGTAGTCTGGACTAGGCCATCAGTAAGCTGCCAGAGTGACATGATTTTTGTTTGTTTCTAATGTTTTCTTAGATTTAAACATTGGTAAAAAAAAAAAAGTTCAAAATTAGGAATTTTTCACTTTCTGGTATAAAGTCCACACACACTGAGTAGAAGTAGAAAGATTAGTCATAAATGGTAGATCAGATGGGCTAGAGAAGGGCCCTTGGTTATTGGAAATATTAAGTATCCTATTTGAGGAGCTAAGCTGCAAAGCAGATGTAACGATCTGAGAACCAGAAGTCATGAAAGCAAGAGAAGAAACTTAATCACAGGGAGTTTGGTATGAATGGTTTATGTGAAATCCTGCTGCTTCATATACTCACCATGGATTGCACAGTAACTTGGATTTGCTAAAGGGAAGGACCCTCATGGTTACAGCTAGAGGTTTAGAGTGGCAGGGTAAATTGAGGAGGTATTGGGGTGAACTCAGTATCTCATACTTGCTAGGTGAATGTTTTATTTACCATTGGAGCCACACTGCTGCCCCTTTTGTACTTTAGACTTGTAATAGAGTTACATTTTTGCCTATGCTAGCTGGACTACACATTTTTTACACCTCTCAAGTAAATGAGAGGTTGGCTTTTTTGTGTTCTCCACTCCCCCCCCCCCCCATACTGGACTCAGCCCAGTGATCTGATCTCTGCTTCCTGGGATTACAGGTGTGAAGAACTGTGCCTGGGAGGAAGCCAGTTTTGAGGTGAGAATCAGAATTGGGGCAGTGAGTGACTATAGGGAGAGGTGCGGTGGTCTTGTAGTTTGCATTATGTTTCAAACTAGAAAATAATATGCTAATGTTCTAATGGAAATTAATCAGTGTGCAGATAGAGGGAGGACTTAGTTACTGCTAGCTTTGATTTTTATTTTATTTTTTTGTTGGTCATAGGGCTTGAACTCTGGGCATGGGTACTGTCCCTGAGCTCTTCAGCCTCAAGGCTAGTGCTCTACCACTTGAGCCACAGTGCCACTTCTGGTGGTAGATTGGAGATAAGAGTTTCATGGACTTTCCTGCCCAGGCTGGCTTTGAACCATGATCCTCTCAGATCTCAGCCTCCTGAGTAGCTAGGATTACAGGTATGAGCAGCACCAGCTTTTTTTTCTAAGTAGCAACTTTGTTACAGGAGCTAAGATTTAAGGCTTATCTTTCCAGTCCTTGTTTCCTTTAGATGGGTATCCTGAAATGGCAGCTATCTAGTCCATCTGAGCTCCCCTGTGGCTAATCCTTTCTGAATCAGAAGCAACCCCCCCCCCCATTTTATTTGGATAAGATTGAATAGAAGGACATTGGGATTGTCACTGAAGATAAGAGTCAGGAAACCTTTTTTGGTGTGTAGAGTCTATACACACTGATTAAAATATAGTCTGTCTAGCTAGGCTGCTTCTTTGCCACTATATCCTTAGATTAGAACTAGGCATGGGTTGGAGCTCTCAGTGCAGTTTCCTTTAAAAAAAAAATGTGTGGAGACAAATTCCTTATTGAGATATATAATCATTTGTATATTCAGAGACTTTTTTTTTTTTACAAGTTATTTGACACATTTACTTGTATTTCAAGAGAGGAAATTTTCACTGTTGTATCTATCCAATGCTTTGTAACACTACCACAGCTTGGTCACTTGGGAGCAAGTCAGTCATCTGTTTTATTCCTGAATGAGCAGTTTTCACAGGGCTTGGTGAATACAGTTGCATGAGTTGACTGAGCCTGAAAATTTTACATTCAAGAGGTTTTATTCACATGGCTCTTTAAAAAAATTGAATGTCCTCAGGGTCTCAGTTCCTTTCTATCTGGCATCTGTATTTCTTCAGAGTTACTTATGCTTTCCTTATTTATTTATTTTTTGTGATGCGCAATATCAAACTTAGGGATGTGTCAAACAAGAACTCTACCACTGAGCGGTATTTCTCTCTAGCTTGAAACAGTATCTCACTGTGGAGCACAGGCTGGCTTTGAACTTACTGTGTAAACTTTCTTTTGCTCAAACTTGTGGTCTTTCTGCCTCTATCCGAGATCTGGAATCATAAGCTTGTGTCCCTATATCCAGCTGCTACCAGCTTTTTTTTTTTTAAAGTTCCAGACCCCAAACTGGTCCAGTTTCACTTCCATTTTCCCCCTTCCCCCATTCCCTTTCTTTTCTTCTTCTTCTTTTTTTTTTGCCAGTGGAGTTTGAATTCAGCCTTACCTAGGCTAAGCTTTAGCTCTATCATTTGAGTCATACTTCTGGGTTTTTGCTGGTCATTTTAGATATGAAATCTCACTGACTTTTCTGCCTGGTCTGGCCTTGATCATAGTCTCCTGGATCTCAGCCTCCTCAGGAGGCAGGAGCCACCAGCATTGGCTTCCTTGGATAACCTGATGATCAAGCAAGAGTTAAGAGAATGGGGAGAATGTGGAGGAGTTTGTGACAAGTAGTCCTACAAGGAAAACAATTGAGGGAGAAGCACAATTTTTTTCTTCACTGTCCATTCCTTTCTCAGAAAAACAGTGACTTAGTTTTTATTGAATATTATAGAAGGAAATAATGCTTGACTAGGAGTTCCTTTGTGTGGGAAATAGGCTGTCAAAAGACGTATTCATTCTAATCTACTTCCTCCCATGTAGTAATAAGGTGATTAGATGGGCTTTAATCTTGTGGGGAACTCAAGTAGTTTTCTTAATTGTGGTAAAGCACCCATAACATAAAATTTACCATTGTGATTGTGCACTGGAGTTTATTCTCAGTATTCTATAACAATCACTATTACCTAGAATTTTTCATCACCCTCAGAAGAAAACTCTATTGCCTCATTCCTTGCCTCATTCCAGCCCCAGGAAACCACCAGCCTGCTTTGTCTTTGTGGGTTTAGCTATTCTGGATATTTCATATAATTAGAATTACATAACATGGCTTTTTGGCTTCATTCACTTAGTGTGATTTCAAGGCCCATCTGTGTTGTACCATATACTAAGTTTATGGCTGAATAATCTGTTCAACATTTCCACTGTTTGCCATTATGAATAATGTTACAATGAACATCAGTCTACAAGTTTGAGTTTCTGCTTTCATTTGGGGCGGGGGGGATATATGAGCAGAATTGCTGGGTCATATGATAAACTCTACTTTTAACTTTTGAGGACTGTTAAAACTTTTCCATAGATACTATATACCATGTGGAATTTCCACTATTAGTGTGTAGATTCTAGTTGCCCTATATCCCTGGCTAATATTTTTTATTACATTGGTCCTGGTAGATGAAACACACATCTTGTGGTTTTGATTACATTTCTCTATCGACTTACTGGAAGCTAGCATCTTTTCTTTTGTGTTTAGTGGCCTATTACATATCTTCATTGGAAAGATGATCAACTATTCAGGTACTTTCTCCATTTGGAATACAGTTTTTCTATTTTTAAATAATAGGTTATGCTTTTGGTGGCATAACTGAAAAGTCATTGAAGCTTTCCTGTTTTGAGAGTTTTGTGGTTCCTGCCACCCACTGATCCATTTGGGTTATTTTAATTTGCAACTGGTTCTGTGGATCTGAATTTGCAAAGGGGAACCCTGAACCATTCTCACTCATTGCAGCAGAGGGGGAAAGAGCGAGAGGGGAAAGAACAATTTCTTGATGTTCATATGTTGTTGGTAAGGTCCTGAGGTGACCAAATAGCAGTGTCCAGTGCTTCCCTCTTCCATGGAGAATCAAAACATTGCAAGGTTGCTTTTCAGGTGAGTGGCTGAGAGCGAGCACTGGAGTTGAGCAAAGGAGAGACAAGAACCATGTAAGACAGAATCGGAATGGGCCTTAGAGGTTTGAGCTTTGGACATAACCTCCTTGGGCTCTATAGGTGTGTCACATACTCATTCCACATATTCATTCATGGCCCTGGTGTTGTTTGCCTGTGTCTTCTACAAGTCCTTATGCTTCTTGGAGAAATATGTGGTCCTCTGGGGATTTGGGGTCTATCTCCTTAAGAGTTTATGTCTTTGATCAAAGTTTTTAGGACCATTTTGGGGACTGGGTTCTATATGGTGGTGGTTCTTGGACTTGGCCATGTCTTGGATTTGCATTTCTGAAAAAAAAGGAAGCAACTAGCATTTTTATACATGAATAAGTTGCTTGAAACAGGTTTTGAAAATGCAGTGCTGTTCACAATAGTGCCAAGAAAACTAAGAAAGTGAAACGTCTGCAATGGAAGAATAACAAGATAATCTCAGGCCTCATAGGTGGGAGGATTTAATACTGTTAAAATGTTCTTTACGGGGCTGGGGATATGGCCTAGTGGCAAGAGTGCTTGCCTCGTATACATGAAGCCCTGGGTTCGATTCCCCAGCACCACATATACAGAAAATGGCCGGAAGGGGCGCTGTGGCTCAAGTGGCAGAGTGCTAGCCTTGAGCAAGAAGAAGCCAGGGACAGTGCTCAGGCCCTGAGTCCAAGCCCCAGGACTGGCCAAAAAAAAAGAAAAAAAAATGTTCTTTACCCAAAACAACCCAAAGAGGGGAAAAGTATGAGGAATCAAGAGATGCAAAATAGCCAAAAGCAATCGAACAAAAAACAAGAATTGGAGGTATTTGCATCACAACACCACAATGCCCATAATAGTTATTACCTTATGTCAATTATTTTGAGCATGTGGGTTATTCAGTGTAGGGAGAATAAATGTATATATTACTGTTTCAGAAACTTAAAGTCTCTGATGGTGTCTTTAATTAGAGTTAGCCTGTTTTAATTTCTGTATTCTTGCACTCCCTTCCATTGAAGAAGAGTTGCTCATTCAAGCCACCTGTAGAGGCATAAGAGAGCACTGGTCCATGGAAGTGTCTGGGGATACACCTAGGATTGTCATGCCAAGTGAGTTTTGGGCAGTGTTGTAGTGGGGGCACAGCCTTTTCTGGGTCCCAAATCCATAGCTGACCACTCAACAGGTTAGGTTATCCCAGTGCCTCTTCCCACATCCTGACTGGTCTAGCCTGGCCTGGGGCTGAGTGAAGGCATGGAGGGAGATTTTGGCAGGTGCTAAGAGAGAAGAATCACCAGAGACTAGAGACTTGAGTCTCACATACATGAAGTGGTTGCTAAGCTCACCCAGTTGAGAGAGCAGAGGTGTTCCTGTGCTCTCAGGCATGACAGGTATACGGACATGTAGCTCATGTGTCAGGTTTTGTTCTCAGTTCTTGGCACATCTTAGCTCACTTCTCACAACTTTGTAAGGCAGGAAGCATCTGCATTTTCCAGAAGAGGAAAATAGTACAAAATTTCTGTGATGTGAAGGCCCTGCCCAAGGTATGGTAAGTGGTATTTTCTGGGGTGAGAAAATTTATTTGAGCCACTGTGGACTATTCTTCACTTGGCTTTTTTCCCAGGTGAGAGGGACTGATTGAGGAGTGGGGGAATGGTATGGCTCCCAACCCAGACACCATTGGAGGGGTTCTCTGGGCTATTAGTGCTTGATGTGTCTTTCCTCACCACCAGAGGGCAGCAGTGGGCCACATCTTGGGAAAGTCATAATATACGTTAACTAGGAAACAGAGCCGAGGATGATGACCTTGGATGTTGGTAAGGAATTACATCTTGGTTCACTAAACTTAATGGAATGACTTGTGACATACAGAAGGGCTTTGCTGACCTGAAGCCCCTTAAAAAAAAGTAACAGTTCAGTTTCACCATCCAAAGCCAAGAACTCCCCTGACTGACTGTGGGACACACTGATAGGCTATACACAGGCTCTGAAAGTTAATGACCTATTAGTTTTCCAGGACTGACCCTACCCCTGTATCTTCAGACCACAGTAAAATATTGAGGCCTCAGGACCTCCCAATGCAGCATTCCTTGAGCCACAAACCCTCCATCTGGAGAGGGTATTGTTTTCACTTTGCTTTGTATTCATAAACCAGCTCTTGCTCAATGTCCTAGGCCAGTTTTCTATTTTAATTCTTTCTCTGATGAAGATCTGGTCCCTAGATCTAGATCTGGTGACAAGAATAATAGTTCTTAAGCTACCAGCTTCATGGTAGTTCTTTTTTTTTTTGGTCTTGTCCTGGGGCTTTAACTCTGAGCTAGGGAATTGTCCCTGAGCTTTTGTTGTTGTTACAAAGGTGATGTACAAGTTGGGCACTGGTGTCTCAAGCCTGTAATCGTAGCTACTCGGGAGGCTGAGGTCTGAGGATCTCTGTTCAAAGCCAGCCAGGCAGGAAAGTCTGGGACACACTCTCCAATTAACCACCAGAAAACTATAAGTGGTGTTGTAGCTCATGAGCAAAAAGAGCTCAGGGACAGTGCCCAGGCCCTAAGTTCAACCCCTGTGACTGACAAAAAAAAAAAAAAGATGTACAGAGGGGTTACAGTTACATAAGTCAGGTAAGGAGTACATTTCTTTTTGGACAATGTCACCCCTTCCCTGGTTCTCTCCCAGTTGTTCCCTCCCATCTCCAACCACAAGGTTTATCTTCAACAGTGTCTAGTGATAGCATTGCTGCATTTGTTCACCCTTTGTTCCTCCCATTTCTGTGGACGGTGCTTTTTAAAAAGTTCCTAATTATTCTTTTAGTCTCAAAGTAAAATTAGCTGCTAATAAAACTTTACCTCAGCAGGCTAGGTATGGGTGGTTCACACTTGTAATTCTAGCTACACAGGAGGCTGAGCTCTGAGGTTTAAGCCTGGGCAGCTAAATCCAAGAGACTTACCTCCAATTACCAACAAAACATTTGGAGTAGAGGTGTGGCTTAAATAGTAGAGTACCAGCTTTGAGGGAAAAAGATAAGCAAGAGTGAAAGCTCTAAGCAACTGACAAATATGCTTTAACATAAAGAAGCTGGGCACCAGTGTCTTATGCTTGTAATCCCAGCTGAAATCTGAAGATCATGGTTCAAAGCCAGGACAGGTAGGAAAGTCCATGGGACTTATCGCCAATTAATTGTCCAAAAGCTTGAAGTGGAGCTGTGATTCCAGTGGTAGAGCACTAGCCTTCAGTGAAAAAACTAAAAACTAAGGGAAAGTACTCAGGCTGAGTTCAAGCCCCAGTACTAACACAAAAATATAAAGGGGTGACCTTTGTTTGTTTTTTAAAGAGGAGCCATTAAAGCTGGAGGCTAGTGGCTCACTCATGCTTGTAATCGTAGCTACTCAGGAGGCGGAGATCTGGTTTGAGTTTCAAAGCCAGCCTCAACAGGAAAGTGTTTGAACCATGATCCTCAGCTCTCAGCCTCCTAGGTAATTAGGATTATAGGCATGAGCCACCAGCACCTAGCCACCTAGCTCTATTTCTAAGGAAACATTAATGCCATTACTTTAAATGAAAATGAACACTTGACTCAAATAGAAGAAAAATGGCCAAAACAATAACATAAAAGTGATTAAACTGTGGGGAGATGAGCCTCCACTAGTGGGTAGAGGCTGAGCCTCTGACTGCCACTCTCTGTTGGAGGGACATCAGCCAACGCAGAGGAGTGTAGAAGACACTTGCACAAAACAGGTGTCTTCCACACCACTGATTGGCAGAATGGCAGAACAATCCACTAATCCTGTGCCTTGTGCCAGTATTACTGTATCCTTTAGGCTGATTGCTGGGTCTGACTCCAGCTCCACTACTCTGCAAAATCAGACATTTTGGAGTAGCAAGTTCTCAACTGAACTACATAGACAGTTCTACTGGAAATACAATTTTTTTCTCTAATGTAATTGTTTTTCACCGTTCTCCTACCAAAGGATCTTTTTACAAAATTTTGATCAACTTTACCTTTTAAGGAACAGTTGATTTTGTGTGTAGGTGTGTGTCTATACTGGGACTTGAACTCTGGACCTTACATTCTTAGCTTTTTTTTTTTTTTTTGGCCAGTCCTGGGGCTTGGACTCAGGGCCTGAGCACTGTCCCTGGCTTCTTTTTGCTCAAGGCTAGCACTCTGCCACTTGAGCCACAGTGCCCTTTCTGGCCATTTTCTATATATGTGGTGCTGGGGAATTGAACCCAGGGCCTCATGTATACGGGGCAAGCACTCTTGCCACTAGGCCATATCCCCAGCCCCCCATTCTTAGCTTTTTTGGTTCAAGGATGGTGCTCTACCACTTGAGGCACACCTCTACTTTCAGCTTTTTGCTAATGGAAGATAAGATTCTCATGGGCCTTTCTGGCTGTGCTGGCTTTGAACTGGGATCCCCAGATCTCAGCCTCCCGAGTAGCTAGGATTGTAGGCATGAGCCAACAATGCCTGGCCAGTTAATTTTCAGGTTTAAATAATTCACATATGATAAGTAACTGTTTGGCAGAACCCTGTTGATCAGCAGAGACAGTCACCACTCTGAGTTGAGAACTTGACAAGGCTGATGTGTTCTGCCTTTATTGCCAGGACAGAGAGTGGATTTGGCAGTGTGTGGTGCAAAGTGAGTGCTCATAGGTGGCTAATTTTGAACAGGTTTATGCTACAGTAATTCCAGAGAGGATGGCAAAGGTAGCAGCTTTTCTTTCATTTTTTCTTCTTTATCTCTTTTTCCTTTTTCTTTTCCTTCTTTTCTAGTACTAGAACCAAGACCTGGGTGCTGTCACATAGGTTTTTTCGCTCAAAGCTGGCACTGTATCATTTGAGTGACACCTTCACTTCCAGCTGTTTGGTGGTTAACTGGATATAAGAGTCTCACTAACTTTTCTGCCCAGGCTGGCTTTGAATGGAGATCTTTAGATAGCCTCCTGAGTAGAGCCAAAAGTACCCAGCTCCAAGTTTCATTTATTTGGAAAAATATAGGCACGAGTAGTACATTGATTACAAGATCTCATTTGATTGAGTTGAAACAAACTTTCATTTTCGAAGTCTCTTCCTTTTCCTCAGATGTGCCACCATAGGGTGTGAAGTATGTCACAGCTCTTACAAGTTCAATCAACTCCCTGTGGTTTGCTCACTTGAAGAATTTCAAGTACCTACAGGTTAAGGAGACTGGAACAAAGTTGTTTTTATTTCTGGGCCGCAGCTATGAAACACTTCTCATGTTGTCTGTAGAGTCTCGGTGATTGTAGCAATGATCTCAGGAAGGTTTTTTTCCACATTGATTTGGATGAAGTTCTCTGGAGCTGATGGGGGCTCCAGAATATCAAACTGAGACTGCAATAACTCGGGGGGCATAAAATGTCCTTTTCTTTGGCGTAACTGTGCAGAAATGACCTCGAATGACCCATTCAGATGGATCACCAAGAGCTGTATCTCAGCTGGCCCTTCTCCCTTTCCCAATTCTGCACATTTCAGAGGAGTGCTCTCCTTCCCTCGTATTAGGATGTCTCTGTACATTTTCTTCAGGGCTGAACAAGCTAGAACCACATGGTGTCCCGACGACACATCTCTAATTAAACAGAAAAAGGAGAGATGAAATTTAAAGAATGAAGACATTAGCTGGGCACTGGCGGCTCACATCTGTAATCCTAGTTATTCAGAAGGCTGAGATCTGAGGATCACAGTTCAGAGCCATTTCTGGTCAGGAATGTCCATGAGATGCTTTATATCCAATTAACCAGTAAAAAGCCAAAAGTAGAAGTGTGGCTCAAGTGGTAGAGCACCATCCTTGAGCTAAGTGAGAACACAAAGTCCTGAGTTCAACCCAAGTACCATAACAAAAAAATAATAAATAAAAGTAATTGTCAACAGGTGTTAAATGTAATGGACTTTAAGCATCAGGCACTCTTTGCTTTGAGTTTAAGGATCCTTCGCTGGTAAATTGCACAATCTTGGACAAAAGTTTCTACTTTCCTTGGCACCAGTTTATGGTCTGTTGAACAGGTCTTACTCAAGATAACTGTTCATACATATTGCTATCCTGGGACAAAGTTGTCTGGCCAGTGTGCAGAAGTGCCAGTTCTGGCCAGCAGATTCCAGGGTGATAAATGAAGAATATGCCCATGCAGTGTTACCTCATAATCTTCTCAATAACACTATGGGGTAAGGAACAGGTTAACCAACAGAGACATGGTTAAACTGAACATGGCCAGGAGCTTGCTTAAGAGAGTTATAGGAAAATGAACAAAAGGGCACGTTCCAAGAGGTAAATAGTAAGAAATCAGGAAATACTGATGTAAGCACTTTCAGCAACACATCCAGGATACCAGGAATTACTGAGATAAGCACATGTGGAGATTCCTGCCTTATAACAGGATTGGTGCAGGTCAGACACTCATAATTCTGTCTTGTAGGATCAACAACCATACAACCAGGGTTTGCACTGGTAGCATCCATACTCCAAGCACACTTAGTCAAATCTGTAGTTAGTCACAATCCCCACTGGGTTCTAGGGTTCCCACACAGAAATGCTCCCGAAGTGTTGACTTTGCTCCTTTGGATGCAGAGTGTGTCTCAACCTGAGTCCGTGGGTGCCAAGCTGCCCAAGTGCACCTGCTCCAGGCAAACAGCTCAGCTCAGGTCCTCAGCAAGCTGTTCAGTGTTACACTCTAAAATTGGCTTCTCCCCATTCCCACTTGGCAGCATGCGGGCAAGAGGTGGAGGAAGTGAAGGGACCACAGTGCCTGTGGGTAAAGGGAGCAGGATGTGAGGTTTGTAGGATGCCCTGTGGAGAAAACTTGAGCCAGAACAGAGGTATGTGGCCTCCACCTGTGAGGGGGGAACCCATGTTGCCAGAATCCACCCAGTGTTGTCACAGCATCCACTTCACTGCAGTGAGTGGCTGGCTGGCAGTCATCCTGGGCTAGCAAGAGGTGGGGAGTAGAGAATTCTTGGCACTGTCTCTTGTTGAGCACCGCTGGGAGAGCTTGCTTCTTGTCGGTCTGGAGGTTTGCTCTGTGTCCTCCCCACAGATCCCCACCTCTGCCTCTGTTATTGGTCACTATGACAGCACAGTAGACTCCAATGACTCTATTGATTTAGAGACCCAGAGGGCAGAAATTCTCAAGACTCCGCCTAAAACTTGCAACCTCTAAATAATAAAACTAAGCCCATGCAAAGAGCTGAAAGCCATGTGGGAAGACTCAGCAGGGTAGGACAAAGCTGATTTTCTTTTTTAATCTTTAGAGTATTTTAACTTCCAATGGTTCCAATAGTTAAGTCTGATAAAATATGACTTTATGTGAGGAAGATTTCCAAGCTACCCTCTGAACTTTGATTTTCCTTCATGATTCCCAGTCAGCATCCCAGTCAGCATCTAGCCTGTGACTAGGTGGAAGGTCCTTGTTACAATGGTCAGAGGTAGGCCACAGAGCTGGACAATGCAGGACACCAATCCTGGTGGCCAATTACCTGTTGACTTACAAATGACTCCAGGCCCTATTGGTAGTCACAACTTGAAGTAGAAGGAGAAAAGTGATGAGGAACACAAGCTACAACAGAAGCAGCACTTGTTAACTTTGCTCAAGGTCTTTACATGCTAGGCAAGCATTCCACCTCTGCCCAATAACCCAAGCACACAGCTAACATTTCTGGAGGATTTACTTGCATATTAGCATTGTTCTAAGTGTAACCCATGCTATCTCTCACAATAATCTGTGGTTAGGAATTGGCGTGTGTGTGTGTGTTATGCTGGCACTGGGACTTGAACTCCTGGCATAGGCATTGTCCCTAACCTTTTCACTCAAGGCTTGGTGTTCTACTACTTTAGCCCACAGATCTACTTCTGCTTTTTAGTGGCTAACTGGAGATAAGAGTCTCATGGACTTCCCTGTTCAGGCTGGCTTCAAACCGTAATTATCAGATCTCAGCCTCCTAAGCAGCTAGGATTACAGGCATGAGCACTAGTGCCCACCTTGAGAAGCTACATTTATTCCCATTTCACGGATGAAGAAACAGGTTTGTGCAAGCCAGTGCTAATCAAGGCTCTCAGCTACTAATTATGAAGAATTTCTGTGTGAGTCTGAATTAGCATTGGTGATAAATGTGCTTTTTGTGTTAGTGCGGATAGTGAGGCTTAAATTTAGTGCTTCACACTTTCACTTGGCTAAATTTTCTGCTCAAGGCTAGTGCTGTACTATTTGAGCCACACCCCCACTTCCAGCTTTTTGCCAATTCATTAGAAATGAGTTCCAAGGACTTTCCTGCTTGGGCTGGTTTTGAACTGTGATCCTTGTATCTCAGCCTCCTGAATAGCTAGGGTTACAGGAATGAGCCATGGTGCCTGTTGATAGGAGTGCATTCCATTTCTCATCAGCCAGTTGTAATTTCGGGAGTGTTTTCTCTTTTTCTGGCTTTTCAGACAGATTTTACTCACCAGTTTATGCCAAGGCCTTATGGTCTCTTACCTTAGTAAAATGTCATGCAAGTTGCAGAGCCATGGAATCCTGTCCTGAAATTAGAAGACTCAAAGTAACTCTCACAAGTATTGTTTGCTAGTACAGAAAGTCACATTAAGACTCTAAAGTCTAGAGAGATCCTGGTAGTTCTGACAAGCAGGCCATGCACAGGCCACAAGCTGCATCAGTGGAGGACAAACCACAGACATGTTTACACTGAATTCCAATCATTTCATTCCCTCTATCACTCCCTGTCCCTTCCCCCATCCCCAACACATCCCTACCAGGTTTCCTTGTTTCATTTTCATAGTTGCAAATTATTTATTTCAACATGATTCTGCCTCCTTTTTCCTCCCCCCAGGCACAGCCTCCTTCACTAGTCCTCACACACCCAGTCTTTCTCTTCCCTCAACCCCCTACGATGGTCAGCGTTTGCTGAGTCTCTGTGCTGCTTTCACATATACCCATCATGTGTTACAGTTACTAACTTTCCATTCTCTCTCTTCGCCTGAGTAGTCTCTTATCTTTTTTTTTTTTTGGCCAGTCCTGGGCCTTGGACTCAGGGCCTGAGCACTGTCCCTGGCTTCTTCCCGCTCAAGGCTAGCACTCTGCCACTTGAGCCACAGCGCCGCTTCTGGCCGTTTTCTGTATATGTGGTGCTGGGGAATCGAACCTAGGGCCTCGTGTATACGAGGCAGGCACTCTTGCCACTAGGCTATATCCCCAGCCCCTAGTCTCTTATCTTGATTCATGTTCTACGTTTAACAACATGTGAAATTATGTGGATATTCTTATACACCATGTACATGTCCATGGATATGTATGTCTTTTAGGCTTACACATTTGACTTTTTTTTAGATTGGTTTGTCTTGCTCAGTATGTTGTTCTCTAGTTGCATCAATTTTCTAGCAAATTACGTAATTTCACTTTTTTATGACTTGTGTCCATGGTGTATATATATATAATGGTGTGTGTATATGTATACGTATATGTATATGCATACATATATATACACACACATATATACATATACATATGACATCTTCTTTACTCATTCATCTGTCGTAGACCTCAGTTGATTGCACCATCAGTGAACACTGTTGTAATAAATATGGATATGCAGATATCTTTCTGTTATATTGTCTACTTTCCTTCAGATATATGTCCAATAGTCATATGGCAGGTTCCTAAGGTAGATCTGTTTTTAGGCTTTTGAGGAACCTCCATACTTACTTCCACAGTACTCTATCATCCTAAATAAGGAGCAGAGTACCTCAGAGTGCTCTAGAATAGAACCACTCATGGTCTGGAGGCTCCCGTTCTTTAAGGAAAGAAGATGCAATGAACACTCACAACAGGGTAACTAGGGGCCACTGAGTGGAAGCAAGCATTGGCTTTGGGCCAATTCCATGAATTCCTGCTCTGTGAACACAGTAGCATGTGGCTACCTGCCATGGCTGCTGGGACCTGGCCCTTAGCCCTGCCCTCCACTCACATCCCGAGTTCCAGCTAGTGATTTCAGCAAGTCTAGTTTTGTAGCTGTGGTTTGTGAGACACTCTGGGACACAGCTTCAAGGCTCTGTATGAAGGAGAGTACCATTCATTCATTCATTCATAAATATACTCCACAGTTTCTGACACTTATGGTGATCTTGCTCGTCTTGGGACCACAGTGGTTACCAGCTGCTGCCCTTTTGGGGTTAAAGCCTAGCTGCACAAGCACACATTAAGCAGATTCTTACAGCATGTATGGCTGAGTGGCAGCTGGGACAAGGACAACAGGCCATGGTGCTCTGAGAGCTCCTGGTGGAGGCTTTAAGGTGGTGGGCAGAGAAGACTTCCATGTGGAGCTGAGGTTGGAAGGATGAGCAGGGTTCACTGGGGAAAAGGGAAGGGAACACAGTCCAGGCTGTGGAAAGATAGTGAATACAAAGACCTAGAAGAGAGGCACATGACCTAGGAAGGACTCAGGGGCTAGGGTGGCTCCCATGGAGATAGAGGGGTACATGGTACCTAGAAGAGGCTGGGAGTGGTGAGTGTGGAGGCCAGAAGGCACATTTAGGCCCGTTCGTGTTTGGTTTGACTTTGAGAACATTGTGAAGTCTCTAGCTTAGGCATGAGTGACATGGCCACATTTGAGATCGAGACCTTGGGTAGACTGACAGGACCTGGGAGGAGGTAATCCACTCCCCATTCATGAGGCACAGGGGAGCCCCTGCCACTCAGGAAGTATACTGAAGCTTAAAATTCTGCAGCAAGATGTGGTAGCCTCTAGCCCACTGGGGCTGAGGGCGGCATTGCTCCTGCAGCTGAGTTCATGGGGATGTGCAGAGCTCATTACCTGGTCAGTCAGTGGTATCTCTTTTCCCATCTTCTTTCGATTTTCCTCTGGGTGGTAGTCATCCGCATCGTAGAACTTCCAGCCCAGCTTTAAGAACAAAGAGAAGGGGTATGGGTCTGCTCCTCTGCCAGGTTAAGAATGAAGACACAGAGGAATGGTAAAGAGTAGTAAAGCAGTAAGCTCTCCCTAGCCTGCACTCCCTGGAAAGCAGTCCCGGGGCCAGGGTTCAGTGAATTCCCCCAGGGAAGTGGCCTTTATGCTTTATTAATTTTCTTTTTACTTTCAATCCCAGGACACAAATGGTCAGTGTGGGCCTAAACACCAACTTGGGTTCCTCATTGATCTCTGCCATTGGGCAAGAGTGTAGAAGTAAGTCTGATTGGTCCTGCTGATGGTATACAGGCATGATTACCTCACTACTGATTTGAAGCAGAAACCCAATAGCATTATAGGGAGAAGTACCATTTAAGCAGAAGCCTGAGGCACTATCGGAAGAAGCACCACAATGGGCCACATGCTGTCTGCCATGTGTTATGTCCATAATTTCCTCTCTCTACCCTTTAAGGGTGTGTGTGGCAGGCAGTATGGTCCATGTGACAGCTCCTAGGGAGCTACCACAGGACAGCTAGAAACAATACCACCACCCTCTTCCCCATTATCAGCTCCAAGGACCATCCCCCAAACAGGGGACAGGACAGCCTTGTAATGCTGCTTCCCAATCTCTTTCCATTCATTACTGATTTTAACTAGCAAGGAGAAACCCAGATTGCTCCAATGGTTTCAAAGCTGTTCAAAGGTACCTAGAGCAACTAGTAGTTCTGCAGGTTGGAAGAGAAGCAACAAGGCAAGAACACAGCAGGGCAGTCAGAAGCATTAGGGCAGGTTACCTCAGAGGCCAGCAGAGCGCCCACGGTGGACCTGGGGGAGAGGACAGAGATGCTGCTGTTACTGCCCTTGGGGAACAGATGAGTGCCCTAGCTAGAGTCAAAGTGCTGGCTCTGGCCTTCACTGTTCCAGAACAATGTCAATGAAGACATAATTAACATGCTACCACTATTTTTTTCCACAAGGTAATTTATTAAATTGCATTAAATCCTTGAGTTTTCCCATCAATAAACAGTGTTCAGGTTCCGCGTTTATCTTTTTTTTTTTTTGAGAAAACATTAATAAAAGGATCGGACTGTGTTAGGTATATTGGAGAGGTGTGTGTGTGTGTGTGTGTGTGTGTGTGTGTGTGTGTGTGTGTGCGCACTGATACTGGGACTTGAACTCAAGGACTTGAGTTCTCCCTTAGATTTTTTTGTTCAAGGCTGGAATGCTACCGCTTGAACCACATCTCCACTTCTGGTTAATTGGAGATAAGAGTCTCTACCTGGGTTGGCTTTTAAACAGAATCTTTAGATCTCAGCCTCTGAGTAGCTAGAATTACAGGTATGAGCCACTAGGGCTTGCTTTTTGCTGTCAAATTTTAAAATACTGCTTATATACCAATCATTGAAGTCTTGCCTTCAGAATTATATTGTGTCCTTATTTATTGTGACCACTGTTTTATATCTACCACCCCTACTTCACTTTATTTATTTATTTAGCCAGCCAGTCCTGGGGCTTGGACTCAGGGCCTGAGCACTGTCCCTGGCTTCTTTTTGCTTAAGGCTAGCACTCTGCCACTTGTGCCACAGCGCCACTTCTGGCCCTTTTCTGTGTGGTGCTGGGGAATTGAACCCAGGGCTTCATGTATACAAGGCAAGCACTCTTGCCACTAGGCCATATCCCCAGCCCACTACTTCACTTTAAAATGAAATTTAAAGTTATGTTTATATTTAAGTAAACTGGTGAAACTCCTTTTCCTTTTCTTATATAGGGAGCTATTATTGCATAGTTTAAACAAGATAATAAAAATATATACAATTAAAAAATGTCATCAAGATACATTGCACACGTAAACTGCTTTGTTAGAAGGCAAAAAATTAAATACATAACCTAAAATTAAGATAAGTAAGGGAAGGGGTGGATTGGAAGGAGTGAGACTGATGAAAGGGATGACAGTGATCAAGATGTAATGTATTCAAAACTGCTTTGGTGAAGGCAACTCCTTTGTACAACTACTTAAATAAGAATATATTTTTAAAAGAAATCACCCCCCAACAACCAAAACAAAATGTCATTAAATTTTAGCTGGAAACTGCGGCCAAAAAAGGGTCTTATTTATCTTTTGTTAAAAGACTATGAGGTGAATTACAAGCTTGTAATCCCAGGGACTTAGAAGTGAAAGTTGGAAGGCCAAATAAGGCAAAAAGTTATTGACAAGCTAGAATTGAGGGCCCGTGCCTGTGTTCCTAGCTACCCAAGAGGGATCGGTGGCAGTACTGTGGTCCAAAGCTGGTCCAAGCTAAAAAAGCAAGACTCTACCTGAAAACCTTTCAAAGCAAAAAGGGTGAAGATGTGGCTCAAGCGGTAGAGTACCTGCCTATTAAGTATGAGACCCTAAGTTCAAACTCCATTACTGGGGGTGGGGGGGAAGCATTGGAGAGGTATAAAACCACATTTGTCCCACTTGAGACATGCTCCTTGATGTAACCAAAGGATTGAAGGAACAATGGACCTTCCCACGATGAGTTTGAGGTCCACCCCTACTGAAGACTGCAGAAGGTGACAGACAGGCTACAGACCAGTAGTGAACTGTCACCCACACTGAGGACTGCGGAAGGTGACGGGCAGGCTACAACACAGAAGTGAAATGTCATTTTCACTAAAGACTGCAGAAGGTGACAGGCAGGCTACAACCTAAGAGTGAATTGTCACCTCCATTGAGGACTGCAGGTGACAGGCTACAACCCAGGAATGAACTGTCACCCCAGTGGAACGCCACAGCTGGTGAAGCCAGAGCTGTGTGTAACAACAGAAATCACATAAAGACTAAGTCTGGTTAATCATGAATGAACAGATCTGCCACAACTCACCATCTAAAAGAGCTAAACATACCTAGCAGGCCGGAGATAGAAAGTAAAGCAACAACACCTGAGAACAAGGGGAATAAGGCTCCGCGCGAGGCTTCAAGCGCGATGAACTACGATGGCTAGTTTGGTCAACTAGACTGCAATTGGAACACCTGGGTGTGTCTGGTGGTGTTTCCTGGGGCACTGGGATCCTGTGGGCTCTGTGGGCTCAGACTCCATCAGTGGGTTCGTCCTCCTGGGCGCCCCACGGGCTTTATATCAGAAGGCGGAGCTTCTGGAGGAAGTGCGTCATGGAGGGGCATGTCGGGGGGAGGGCTCCGCCTGGTCCCACCCCCTCCCGCAGCCCCTCCCTCCGCCAGCCCGCTCAAGTGGACCCCGATATTTCCCGGTGTTTCCACCCCTCACCCCGGCACGCAGTGTGTCTCCTCCAGTTTAAGCTGTTCAAAGAAGGGGGGGGGGATAACTCACCCACGCTGGCACCCGCGTTTCCCAAACTTGCGCGGGGTTGGGGCAGCCGCCTGCCCGGCGCGGCAGGTGTGAGCGGTAGCCTGGGCGGTGGCTGCTTTACGGGCCTTGGCCTTTGCACCCTCCCTTCCAATCCAGCCAGGACGCCCCCAAACCCGCGGGCAAGGCCGCTCCTCGCGTCCACAACCTCATACTCGTTGCACCCCAACATCCTCTTCACAACGGCTTCCCGACCTTGGCTGGCTCTCTGGGGGCCTTTCCTCCTCTACCTGAGGGAGTCGGGGGCCCCAGGGGATCCCGTCAGGTGCGGGTGGGGGAAGAGCGGGAGCCACGGGCGCCATGAGCCTCGGCCTCCACCTCTGCACGGGGAACGGTAGGGACCGCAGGCCCACCGCGGCGGGCCACCTCCTCCCGGGGTCCTCCCGCAACCCGGTTCCTGGACCTACTTTCCTGAGCCGCTCACTCCCATCACTAGGAGCGCGCAGGGCGCTGCCATGGCCGGATCCAGCGGCACGCCCATCGCCTTCCGGGCCTGCGGGTCCAGAGGGCGGAGCCACCCGGCGCGGCCCCGGGGATGGAGAGCGTGGCCCGGGAGCGGAGAGCGCGTCCTCGTGATACCCCGAGGTGAAGAGCGCGAGCGCTTTCCCGCGCATCCCGGGAGTGGAGGGCGCGTCCTCGTGATACCCGGAGGTGGCGAGCGCGTCCTCGTGACACCCGGCGGCGGAAAGCGCGCCCCCCCCCGCGCGCGGCCTGAGAGCGAGAGCGCGTCCCAGCAGGGCCTGGGAGCGGAAAGCGCGCGTCCCGCAGCTTGGGAGTGGAGCCTGGCTTCCGCTACAGACTGTAGACTTCCCTGCTCCAGCTCCCCACGCATTCCTGTGTAGAAATGTCCCAGTAAAAAGAATAAATAGGACAAGTGCGCTCTCACACCGGAAGGCAAGAAGCAACTCTTCCCAAAACGATCCCCCCTCCTTCCATGTAGATAGGTAGATGGGTGCAATGTTTTTATGAAATTGGGACCATGCTCTGCACAGGATTTTGAAATCTCGCTTTTCTGTTACAATACTTTTGTTGTCAGATTTGGAGTTGATCTGAGTAGCCTGCGTGATGACGTCAGGGCTCGCTGATAATCCTGATTCTGTCAGAGGAGGGAGCATTCCTCTTCAGGGCCCATTTGTCTTAAAATGATGTCCTTCATGATATTTGATTTAAAACTCTTCCAGGACATTTTGCAATACCTCCTTTGTTTACAAGCTTCGTGTCCTAGAAATCAATTAAGGAAATAGAGAAGCATTTGTTTGATGATGATTTATCTTAGCTCCGACTTTTTTTTTTATACTTAGTAAAGGGGATGAGATTTTAATCTGATAGGTTGTACAAGTGGAGAAGATAAAGGCCACAGAAACACGTTTTATAGTTCAGTTATGGTCAATGAACATGGTTGAGCATCTGCCACCAGCGGGTTGGTGTAACGCTGGGGGAGGTTTAGGGCCTTGCTGAGCATGGGTGGGAGGACATGAAAGGGAAGTGAGAGGGGGGCGCAGAAGAGGGGAGAATGCACTCAGCTCTCCCGTGTTGCTTAATTGAGAGAGGTCAGGATTCAAGGAAAAGCTGTAGATGCTCCAGTAAACCCAAGGGAAAAGGAATCAGGAGAATTAATGGCCTCCTCGCCCACCTCTGGCCTTCTCTCTCACCTGCTAAGGGTCATGTAAGGTCCTCTCCCTGAGGGCTACATGCAGATGCCCCCACCCATTAAGTCTCCACCCAGTTACCTGGGTAACCAGCAGGCCTGGAGGCAGTTACCTCCCCCTTCCCTGAAGTTACATCCTGGCCACACCTCCCCATCCCTGCCCTACATAAGGCATCCCCCCCCCCCCCACCCCGTGGTTCGCTCTCTTGCCTACCTCGTGCACCTTGAGCTTGGGAGCAGGTCAGTAGAATAAACTTTTCTCTCCTGCCTGAATACCGCGTGGCGTTCTCCTTTACCAGCTACCAACTTTAAAAACTTAACATATATGGTGCCGTGACCCGGGAAGGGCTTAAGAGTCAGGACAGGCGGAATTCCCATCTATTTTTCTCCTTTTTCTGGGAGTATCCCCAGTCCTGACGGCCCTTTTTCCGCGAACCAAACTACTGTGAGACGCCACGTGGGACTTTTCATCAATACCATTGCTGGCCTCTGCATCCACGTCCATACCACTCCTCTACTCCCGTGAGTGAAACTGCTACGCAGATTTTCTGTTGCTTTTTCTGGACGTGGTACCGTACCAGAGAACTTCTCAGGCCCAGGGCCTGGTCACCTCCAAAGTGGGGACACTTGTTTCAGTTCTTGCCAAATTTATTTCCCTCTGTGGTTCTAATGCTGCAAGTCACGCCCAAAGCAGGAAACCCCTTTGGAATGCCTTCTGCAATCGCTGGATGTCTTGTCCCTTAAGGACCGAAAACGGCTAACTCATTATTGCACTGAGGTCTGGCCGTAGTACCGACTTGACAATCACTCCCAATGGCCTAGAGATGGGACTCTAGATTATATCGTTCTCAGAGATTTAGACAGTTTTTGTCGCCGCAATGGTAAATGGTCAGAGGTTGTCCATGTTCAGGCCTTTTTTGCTCTCAGGAATAACCCAGCTCTCTGTCAAACATGTCTGACTTTCCCCATTCTGCTGGCACATGGACACACAGTTGCTGAGAGCTCTGAGGCCCCTCTGGAACCTGATGTGTCTGACCCCCTTTTTGACTCCACCCCTCTTCCTGCTGAGTCTTCAGCACCTTCACCTTCTTCCCCTTCCTCTCCCCCTCCCTCACCTCCTCTCCCCTCCCCTCCTGCGGCTCGCACCCGGTCTCGCACAGGTGACACTCGAGCCCCACCAAACTCCTTGTGTCCTTTGCGGGATGTGGCGGGGCCTGCTCCATTTGGTGCATGCTCCATTTTCAATGTTTTTTTTTTTTTTTTTGGCCAGTCCTGGGCCTTGGACTCAGGGCCTGAGCACTGTCCCTGGCTTCTTCCCGTTCAAGGCTAGCACTCCGCCACTTGAGCCACAGCGCCGCTTCTGGCCGTTTTCTGTATATGTGGTGCTGGGGAATCGAACCTAGGGCCTCGTGTATCCGAGGCAGGCACGCTTGCCACTAGGCTATATCCCCAGCCCCCCTGGCTTCTTTTTGCTCAAGGCTAGCACTCTGCCACTTGAGCCACAGCACCGCTTCTGGCCGTTTTCTGTATATGTGGTGCTGGGGAATCGAACCTAGGGCCTCGTGTATCCGAGGCAGGCACTCTTGCCACTAGGCTATATCCCCAGCCCCATTTTCAATGTTTGATATGGCTCAGATTGAGAAGAAACTGGGATCATATTCCCAAGACCCTAATGGTTATGTCAAACAGTTTAAGTACCTTGCTCAGGCCTATGACCTTACCTGGCATGATATATATTTAATAATATCCTCCACTCTTAGCCCGGAGGAAAAGGAAAGGGTGTGGAGTGCCGCCCAGGCACATGCGGACAAGGCCCACCGCGTAGATAATGACTTCCCAGTGGAGCAACAGCCGTGCCCAGGGAGGAGACCAATTGGGATTATCAAAGTAATGCCCCTGGGAGGAAAAGTAGAAATAGGATGATAACTTGCTTAGTGGCTGGCCTCCAAAAAGCGGCTCATCGCCCAGTTAACTATGACAAATTAAGACACATTACCCAAAGAGGGGATGAGAATCCGGCCGAATTTCTTGACCGCCTTACTGAAGCTCTCCAGCGTTATACTAAGCTGGACCCAGATTCAGCAGAGGCTAAGGTAATCCTCAATACTCATTTCATAGCCCAATCTGCTCCTGATATTAGGAAAAAGTTAAAAAAGGCTGAGGACGGTCCTCAAACCCCCCAACGAGATCTGGTGAGCATGGCATTTAAGGTTTTCAATAATCGAGAGGAGCAGGAGATCGCCGATAAGACTGCTCGCCAGAGGGAGAACTATCAGTTCCTGGCTGCTGCCATCTGGCCTCCTCCGAGAAGAAGCACCCAACGTAAGCCATCCGGAACATGCTACAAGTGTGGGCAAGAAGGCCACTGGGCAAAATTCTGCCCTTCACCGCGACCACCGCCTGGACCCTGCCCAAGATGTGGACAACTGGGGCACTGGGCAGACGACTGTCCCTCCTCGCCTCCACGAGGTAGGCCAGTCCCTCCCCGGCCCCAACCACGCAGGCAGGAGGAGCCCAACCCGACTGAGATTCTCTGCTTAGCAACACAATGATGGTGCCCGGGGCCACTGGCTCCCAAGAACATCACAATGGAGGAGCCCAGGGTGTGCTTTTATGTAGCCGGTAAGTTAGTATCCTTCCTCTTGGATACAGGAGCCAGTTTTTCGGTGTTATCTCAATATGCAGGGAAGACTTTTCCCTCCCAGATCTCAGTGGTGGGTGTTGACGGCCTACCTTCTTGTCCCCCATCTACGGGACCAGTACCATGCAAAATAGACAACTTTCCGTTTTCACACTCCTTCCTAATCTTACCCCGCTGCCCTACCCCCCTCCTAGGGAGAGACTTGCTCTCCAAATTCCAAGTCTCCCTCTCATTCCATATCCCCAAGCAGCCAACTCCTATTCTACTTTTATCTCTAGATGAACCCCCACCTGTAACCTCCCAGTTAGACCCTTTCCCCCTCCCTCCAGATCTTGTCAACCCTCTAATCTGGGATACTTCTACACCCACTATGGCTAGACACCATACTCCTGTTCTCATTAAGCTTAAAAACCCTACCCATTTCCCCAGCACATCTCAATACCCCATTTCCCTCAGACATAGGCAAGGTTTAAAGCCTATCATTCTCCGCCTTCTTAAACAAGGACTTCTCAGACCTACTAACTCCCCCTTCAACACCCCTATTCTGCCAGTAATTAAGCCTGATGGAACCTATCGTCTAGTCCAGGACCTGCGCATCATTAATGCTGCAGTCCTTCCTATTCACCCTGTTGTGCCTAACCCATATACACTCCTTTCACAGATACCTCCTGGTACCACCCACTTCTCAGTGCTGGACCTGAAGGATGCATTTTTTACAATTCCCTTGCATCCTGACTGTCAGGACTTCTTTGCCTTCACCTGGATGGACCCAGATACCTCCAGGGCACAACAGCTAACCTGGACAGTCCTCCCTCAGGGGTTCCGGGACAGCCCCCATTTTTTTGGACAAGCTCTAGCAAAGGACCTTCTCTCTCTCCAGGTATCCCCTAGTGTCATTCTTCAGTATGTGGATGATCTCTTGCTTTGCAGCCCTTCCCTCGAGTTGGCGCGCCAACACACGGCTGACCTCCTTAACTTCCTATTGGCCAAAGGATATAGAGTCTCTCCTTTTAAAGCCCAGATAACAAAGCCAGAAGTAACGTACCTGGGTCTCTCCATAACTCCTACAGAGAGAAGAATTACTCTTGATAGAAAAGCTTATATTGAGTCTCTCTCTGTCCCGCAGACCAAGGAGGACATTCTGTCCTTCTTGGGACTTGCGGGCTTTCTTCGCATTTGGATACCTGGATTTGCTACCTTGGCCAAACCGCTTTATGAGGCAGCCAAGGGCTCCCTAAAAGAGCCACCAGAGCCCACAAAGCCCATTGACACCCCATTTAAGGTACTGAAACAAGCGCTTCTACAGGCTCCAGCACTGGCTCTACCCAATCTTAAAGAACCCTTTTTACTTTATGTCACTGAGAAGTGGGGAATTGGCCTTGGGGTGCTTAGGCAAATGTCAGGCCCCTCTTTTAGACCTGTGGCCTACCTCTCGAAACAACTAGACCCAACGGTAAAAGGCTGGCCAGCCTGCCTTCGGGCTCTGGCAGCAGCAGCCACCCTAGCACAGGAGAGCACAAAGCTCACTTTTGGCCAGCTCACTACCATTCGCTCTCCCCACAGGCTAAAGGACCTTTTATCTCATAAATCCCTGTCTTGCCTCTCCCCTTCCCGCCTACAGCTGCTTCATGTTACCTTTATTGAGAACCCTGACTTCTCACTGGAAAGCTGCTCCCCTCTTAATCCAGCCACTTTGCTTCCATCCAATTCTAACCCTCTTGTCCACTCCTGTTCAGAAACTTTGGATGATGTCACACCCCATTTTACAGGTATCTCAGAAACCCCCCTTCCTGACCCAGAAGACACCTGGTACATTGATGGCAGTTCCACACTCACCCCTTCAGCCAGCCGAGTTGCGGGTTATGCCATTGTTAGTGACTGCACCATTATTGAAAGCAGCCCTCTGCCCCCTGGCACTACCTCACAAAAGGCAGAGCTTATAGCTTTAACCAGGGCCTTAACTCTAGCCAAGGGCCGGAGGATTAACATTTATACAGACTCAAAATATGCCTATCATATTCTCCATTCACATGCAGCCATCTGGAAGGAGCGTAGTTTCCTGTCTACTAAAGGGACCCCCATTACTAATGCTTCCCTTATTCTTAAGCTCCTAGAAGCGGCTTCCCTTCCCCAACAGGTAGCTGTCATTCACTGCCGGGGACACCAGACGGGACCTGATGCCATTAAGGTGGGCAACTCAAAAGCAGACCAGGAGGCAAAGAAAGCAGCCCAGAGACAACTTCTAGCACCCTTACTTCCAGTATTGCCTCCAGTTCAACCGTCTTACACCCCACAGGAGCTGGAGGAACTCACTCATCAGGGAGCCTCACAGGAGGCACAGGGATGGTGGTCCCTAGCAGGACGATTTGTTCTCCCTGAGTCCCAAGCAGACAATTTCCTTTCCCAGGTGCATCAGGCATTACACATTGGATACAAGCCTCTCTCCCACCTTCTCAAGCCTTTACTTCATTGCTCTAGCCTAACTGCTCGACTGAAGGCCATTACCCAAGCCTGCCCTACCTGTTCCCTTACCTCCTCACAGGGTGGTCTCCGACCAGCTGCATTCCCCACACACCAAGCCCGGGGACATACCCCAGGGGAAGACTGGCAGATAGACTTCACCCACATGCCTCGATGTAAGCAGCTGAAATACCTTCTAACCATGGTAGATACATTTTCAGGATGGATTGAGGCCTATCCTACAACATCAGAGACTGCTGACACTGTTGCCTCTGTCCTAATAAAAGAAATTATTCCTAGGTTTGGCCTACCTAGGTCACTTCAATCTGACAATGGACCTGCGTTCATCTCCAAGGTGACTCAACAGGTAGCCACCTCTTTAAATATCCAGTGGAATCTTCACATTCCCTACAGGCCTCAGTCATCTGGAAAGGTGGAAAGAGCTAATGCACTCATTAAGACACAGCTTTCTAAACTTTCTTTAGAGCTCCAGCAATCCTGGCCAGAACTGTTACCTCTGGCGCTCACCCGCTTACGTGCCTCTCCCCGCAGCCCTACTTTTCTCAGTCCTTTTGAATTAATGTATGGAAGGCCTTTTCTTCTAGGTAATTTCCCTACTGACAGTACCAAGACTCCACTGATAGACTACCTTCCTGTTCTAACCTTCCTTATGAAAGCCCCCCAGCAAGCACATGTAGAGCCATCTTGCAATAAGCTGACATTTTGACAAAACTCAGGGCTAGGCAGGGCAGATAACCACCCCCAAGGCTAGGCAGGGCAGATAACCGCCCTCAAGGATAGGCAGGGCAGATAACCGCCCTCAAGGCTAGGCAGGGCAGATAACCACTCTCAGGGCTAGGCAGACAACCACCCATGATTACTGGAAAAACCGCAAATTCCCTTTAAGGAAAGGACCAATTAGAACCCTGTAACTATGCTTCTTGCTTCTGTAAACCGCTTCTGCAAACCCCTTAAAAACCCCCCACAAATCGAGCCTCGACGCGCCATCTCCCTGCGAGGACTTGGACGCCCGGGTACCCGCAACCCTCAATAAACCTCTTGCTGTTGCATCCATCGCGTGTCTCGCTGATCCTTGGAAAGGGGTCTCCCTAGGGAAAGACCACCCAAAACTCGGGGGTCTTTCACTTAGGCACATGTTACGCCAACATGCTGACCAATGTCTTCCTCAGCCACATCAAGGTCCCTTTCCCACTCCCCCAATCTTGCCTGGGGATCAAGTATTTCTCAAGACCCTTAATCCATCTGGTTTACATCCTAAGTGGACAGGCCCTCACCAGGTTCTGCTGACCACCCCCACTGCGGTCAAGCTCCAAGGACAGCCACAGTGGATTCATCTGTCAAGAATAAAAAGGGCTTCTGCTCCTGCCCCTTCTATACCAACGTTGACTTCGAGGTACACCTGTTCCTCCCTTGGGCCTACCAAGGTAAAGCTGTCTCGCATACCTGAAGGCCCGAGTGAGTAACAGTAACACGGAGCCAGCTGCCTTCCACACACCTCTCTACCCCATCCCTTTGTCCTCCAAGCCATTAGTACCCAATTTTTCTCTTTTCATTTCAGTAATATTTTTCTTTTTATTATTGTCCAGCCCCAACCTCAGGAAACCTCTTGGAGACTTTACCTAAGGATCTACCACCAAGGGACACCTGCTGCTCGCCTTCAGGAGGGACCACACATTTCTGCCTTTTACCCCTAATGCCGACGCCCCTTGCCAGCAGGAAGCAGCCAGAGAGAGTCTTCGCCCTTTTTCATAACTATTAAAAGGCTGGAATGTAAGGTCCTCTCCCTGAGGGCTACACGCAGATGCCCCCACCCATTAAGTCTCCACCCAGTTACCTGGGTAACCAGCAGACCTGGAGGCAGTTACCTCCCCCTTCCCTGAAGTTACATCCTGGCCACACCTCCCCATCCCTGCCCTACATAAGGCATCCCTTTCCCCCCCCCCCCCCCCCGGGTGGTTTGCTCTCTTGCCTACCTCGTGCACCTTGAGCTTGGGAGCAGGTCAGTAGAATAAACTTTTCTCTCCTGCCTGAATACCGCGTGGCGTTCTCCTTTACCAGCTACCTACTTTAAAAACCTAACAGGTCAGATTTCCCTGGCCAAATCTCCCCCCTTCCTCCTTTAATTCAAAGGCAGAGAGCTTGGAAGTCTGTTGGAAGGGCCCTGCTGCCAATCTCTCAGGTGAGATCAGGTAAGAGAAGGCTGGAACATCAGGAGGAACAAATGAAAGTTGTCCAGAGTTGATGAAATCCCTCTGTGCTTGCTTGTAGGTCAGCAAAAATGGTGCCCTAAGAACGGAATTCCATTTTCTGATTTCCAGAGAGCCCCACCTATTGGTCCTGACTGTGTCAGGGCTTCCCAGCTGTCACTAATTGGCAACCCCAGGGCTGAATGTTGCTTTGGTATCAGGTGCAAAACTGTTATCCCAAGGCAGTGATGCCCTGAAAATCTCCAAGTCTCCAGTGAGACACAGCTTCCGGTATGTGTTACCATAGTGATCTGAATCCAGATCACCTTCCCCCCACCCCCCATTTCAGGTCAGACTCAGCTCTCTCCCAGTAATAGCAGCTGTGGCAAGGAAGCGTGTGTGTGTGTGTGTGTGTGTGTGTGTGTGTGTGTGTGTGTAAGCATGCTGCTACCCATTCCACGGGGATAACGCCTTCTCTTTATGCATAGAGGCACTTCCCTGGGAAACGGATCAGCTAAGTAAGAAAATGGTTAGGCAGTGTCAGATATTCCCATGAAAGGAACTTCACAGACCTATTCCCATGAAGAGGGAAGATTATTGATCCTATTCTAATTTTGAGAATTCAAATAAGTACATTGGAGAGCACTTCAGGTCAAATCCCAAGTTGTAATCAATCAGTATGACAGAAACAGAAAGTCCAATAAAAGAAGGCAAGCTGTGAACCCCAAGAGGATACCCCAGAGGAGGAGACAAGAAAATCATCAGTTCAAGACTAGCCTAGGCAAAGCTATCAAACCCTTTCTCACAAACAAACAAAAACCAAAACAACAAACAAGCAAAAAGGCTGTGGTTTCAAGAGGTAGAGTACCCAGGACAAAAAGAGATGAATTCCTAGCAGACTGGTTTATTGGGCAGTAAGACTTGGCTGGAGGAAGTAGAAGCCTACTTTTGAAGGCTATGATGCTTGTTCTGGTTCTCTTCGTGGCTGTTTCCTGGCTTCTATGAGCTGGATAACTAACTTTCCTCTGTCATTCCCTCCCACCACGCTGTTCCACCATGCGGTTCCACGATTGTACAAGTTGAAAAGCAACAGAGCCATGGACCTCTGAAATAATGAGCCAAAATAAATTTTATCTCCTTTAAACTGTTTTTCTCAGGTATTTTGTCAGTGATGACAAAGTGACTAACACAGCTACATAGGTATTCATCTTATTCTTTTTCTCAAAATTATGTATGTATATTTTATAGACTTTCATTCGTATGATGTATCATACACACATACATTTTGGACCTTTTCAATGTATTTTACAAGCTCCAGTAGTAGAGAGGGACCCAAGAAAGCCCCTCCTGCTGAAAAAACCAGAAGGAGTAAGGTCTAATGTGCTAGGAATCTAAAATGGATCTCCAGCCAGATGCCAGTGGCTCATGCTTATAATCCTAGCTATGCAAGAGGCTGGAAATCTAAGGATCCTGGTTCGAAGTCAGCTCAGGCACACAAATCCAACAGATTATTATCCCCAATTAACTAGAAATTGTCTGGAAATAGAGGAGTGGCTCAAGTAGTAGAGCTCCAACCTTGAATGAAAAATCCAAGCAAGTGCTCAAGGCCCTGAATTTAAGCCACAGTATTGGGGTGCGTGCACGTGCGCGCGCACACACACACACACACACACACACGTACATGTAAATAAATAAATAAGTAAATTGCCAAGCTGCTTGTCATTTGGCTCCTCTCTTATTCTTTCTTTGTAGTAAATTCTTACTGTGTTGGGTAGGAGGATATGGGTTTCAAAAGTTCTTACCACTGGGTACCAGTGGCTCATGCCTGTAATCTTAGCTACTCAGGAGGCTGAGATCTGAGGATCATAGTTTAAAGCTTGCCTGGGCAGGAAAGTCTGTGAGATTCTTATCTCCAGTTAATCACCAAAAAACCACAAGTAGAGCTGTGGGTCAACTGGTAGAGTGAGCAAAAAAGCTCAGGGACTGTGCCCAGGCCCTGAGTTCAAGCCCTAGTACAGGCAAAAGGAAAAAAAAATAGTCCATGTCAATGGAGGGTGACAATTAGTGTCAAATAGGGAAGCTGAGTACACTAAGTCTTCGGTGAGTGTCAGAAGGCTGTCTGCACTTGCATCTTCTTATGGGAAGTTTAGAAAATGTGCCTGAATCTTTTAGTGCCCTGGGTCATGACATTATGAATATCAACCATCACACGAGGTACTAATCACATTACAAATTATCCTCAAAATGTTCACAGCAACAAGGATTTGTTATCTCACAGTTTCTGGGGGCTAAGAATCTGTGACTGTCAGCAGGGCTGCATTCTCATCTGGAAGCTCAGCTGGAGTAGCATCTGCTTCTAAACTCTCTTGTAGAAGTTGGCCACTTCAGTTCCATGACTGCTGTTGGATGGAGACTTAGTTTCCTTCATAGGTCTGTCACTGAGTGGCTTCACAACATGATAGCTGGCTTCCTCCTGAATGAGTGATGGAGGCTGGAGTGGAGGGGGGGAAGTTTTATAACCTAATCTTCAACCATTAGTTCTGGACAACAATATTTACACACTGGTGTGAATCTCAGGAGGCAGGAATATTTGAAGGCCATCTTGAAGGCTGGCTTCCATAAAAAGAATGTATAGTGGCATGACTTCTTTAAAAACAATTAAGCATGGAAAGGTGGGCACTGGTAGCTCATGCCTGTCATCCTAGCTACTCAGGAGGCTGAGATCTGAGAAGGTCTTTAGAAAAGGTATTATCTGATCTATTATGTAAAAAAATAAAGAATATTTACCACCAGCCACCTGTGGCTCACACCTGTATCCCTAGCTACTCAGAAGGCTGAGATCTGAGGATTGTAGTTCAAAGCTAGCCTGGGCAAGAAAGTTCATGAGCCTTTCATCTCCAATTAATAACCAGAAAACCGGAAGTGGCGCTGTGGCTTGAGTGGTAGAGCCTTGAGCTGAAGAGCTCAGGGACAGTGCTCAGGCCTTGAGTTCAATCCCCAGTACCAACAACAAAAAATTAACTGTGGGGCAGGAAAAAAATAAAACCACATGAGAAAATTTCCCTGTCTGGATGAATGAGCACAAAAGCCACAGTGTCATCAGGATATGATGAGGACAAGAGGGGCAACTGCCCTCTCATCTTTTACTGTGCAAGGCCTAGCCTTCCACCATGAGAGAACGGAACAACAGATGCCATCTTGGAAGCAGAAAGCAGCCTTTGCCAGACACGGAATATTCCGTTACTTTGGTATTAGGCTCCCTGACCTTTAGAACCATGTCTAATAAACTTCTGTTGTTTATAAATTACTCAGTCCAAAGTTATTTTGTTATAGAAGCAGAAACAGAAGCTGGAGGATTTAGCAGTTAGCAAACAGCTGCCCAAACCCCCTAGGATTCCTCCTCCTCCTCCTCTCCTCCTCCCTTCCCCCCCCTCCTCCTCCTCCTCCTCCTCCTCCTCGTCCTCGTCCTCCTCCTCGTCCTCGTCCTCCTCCTCCTCCCCCCCCCTTCTCCCCTCCTCCTCCTCCTTGTCCTCCTCATCCTCATTTTCCTCCTGTGTGCTGGTACTAGGGCTTGAACTCAGGGCTGGGTGCTGTCCCTTAGCTTTCTCCCTCAAAGCTGGTGCTATACCTCTTTAATCACAGCTCCATTCCAGCTTTTTCTTGGTTATTGAAGATAAGAGTCTCATAGACTTTCCTGTTGGGCTGGTATCAAACCACAATTCCCAAATCTCAGCCTCCTGAGTAAGATTATAGGTATGAGCCACCAACACTCAGCTAAAGATTTTTTAAATGACATTAATGGAATATTTGTTTAAAATATTATATATCAACATTTGGACTATTAGTATCAATGAAACAATATTTTATGAAAGGCCAACGCATGTTGGCATTACAAAATCATTACATGGGTAAAAGATTCATTCAAAGTACAAAATGGGCCAATGGATTTTAGTGTGACAGAGAACAAAAGTTTCATTCATGGGGTTTAGATTCTCCTCCGCAACTAACCCTTAAGGATCTACCCAGCATCAGTTGCTCACACCTATTATACTGGCTTCTAGGAAGATGAAAATCAGGAGAATCTTGGTTCTAGGCTAGCCTGGGGAAAAAAAGTTCTCAAGATCACATCTCAACAGAAAAGGTTGGGCATGGTGATATGAGCCTATTACTGTAGCTATGGCAGGAGGTATAAATAGAAGGAATATGGTCGGGCTGACTAAAGCAGAAAGTGAGAACTTATTTCAAAAACAACCAAAATGGCAGGGTGTGTGTGTTCATACCTGTAACCCTAGCTACTCAGAGGCTGAGATCCGAGGATCATGTTTTGAAACCAGCTTGGGCAGGAAAGTCCCTGAGACTCTTATCTCCAATTAACTACCCCTAAAGGTAGAAGTGGAACTATGGCTCAAGTGGTAGAGTGCTAGCCTTGAGCAAGATGGCTCAGCGACAGTGTGCAGGCCCTGAGTTCAAGTCTAAGACCAGCACAACAAAGAGGAAGGAAGGAAGGAAGGAAGGAAGGAAAGAAGGAAGGAAGGAAGGAAGGGAGAAAAGAAAACAAGAAAGAAAGAAAAGGAATAGAGACATATCCAAGAGTAGAGCGCCTGTATCTAGCAAGCATGAATCCCTGGGGTTCAAACCCCAGAACTGGAAAAAAGTGAAAAGCTGAGAGTGCATGGCTCATATTCGCCACCTTAGCTACTTGCAAGGCTTAAAATACAAAGGTTTTAGGCTTGAGGCCTTTCTGTGAGACTCATACCAACAGGAGGGAAGCTGGGTCTGTGATCTAAGCAATGGCAGGTTACATAAAGCAGGCAGATCACAGCTCAGACACACATCATGACAGGGGATTCTATCTTAAAAATAACCAGTGAAAAACAGGGCTGGAGGCGTGGCTCAATGATATCACAATAGCCTAGCAAACACAAAGCCCTGAGTTCAGTCCCACCAAAACAAACAAAAACCCCTTACAATCCAGAATTTCATCTAAATATCCTGCACATTAGCAATGGATGCCTTTCAAGGAAGGATTATCCTGAGGCAAGGTGCTTTCCAGATGTGAGCCTGTGAAATCAGACACATTATATAGAAAGGCCCTGGATAGCCATACTCATGCTCAAAAGGAGAAACAGGAAGGGAGAAAGATGTAACACGTTCCAAACAAATTCAACACCTAAGATAGCAAATAAGATCAAATCTTTTCTAAAAAAATTTAAAATATGATTTTATTATAATTATTAAGGTGTTACTCAGAGGAGTTACCATTTCATAAGTCAGGTAATGAGAACAATTCTTTTTTGACAAAGTCATCATTTCCTTCCCTTTCCTCCAGTTTTCTCCTGTTCATGCCCACAAGTTGCATCGTTCAAGTTGCATAGTGTCTATTAAATATGCCAGGATAGCAAGATCAAACCTGGGAGCTTAGGGCTAATCTTTGATTCCATGTTCTGCTTCTGAACACACTGGGGTGAGGGTCAGGCTCTCAGGGCTCTGGATAGCCCTGTCCCCGTGCACCATGGCTTTGCTTGTCTGCACTGTGTAGAGACCAAGGCTCTTATGTTAAGGCCATGCTCCTGAAATTCTCCATGAGGCACTTCTACAATGTTGGTGTCTCAGGGGTTGGCCTTTCTTCCCCAATTCCATTAGATACTGCGCTAGCAGAGGCTATTTGTGGTACTTCACCTCTGTGAAAGCTCTCTGCCTAGCCCTGAGCTTTCTCCAGAGCTCGTGTGTGTGTGTGTGTGTGTGTGTGTGTGTGTGTGTGTGTGTGTGTCTTGAACTCAGGGCCTGAGTGCTGTCCCTTAGTTTTTACACTCAAGGCTGGCTACCATTTTAGCCACAGTTCCACTTCTGGCTTTTTGCTGTTAATTGGAGATGAGAGTATCATACATTTGACTGCCTGAGCTAGCTTTGAATGTTGATCCTCATATATCAGCTAGAATTACAGCTGTGAACCACTGGTGCCCAGGGATGGTATCTTTGGATATCCAGGTGGGAGTAGCCATAGCTGGGTCCTTAGTGTACCTGAAGAGGGAATATCACATGCACACTGCCATGGCTCCTACCTGCACCTTCCAGAGGGCCTGAGCTACAGCTGTGCCCACTGGGGATGGGTCTCAGGGGACCAAGGAGTACAGTGCCCAAAGCAGTGTTGAGCAAACAGCCTTTAGCTGTTTGTGTTGAAGTCTGATTACAGATCATGATTTCCCATATATCTGGCATCACAGGTAAACTAGCTTCTATTTTACCCACATTGGAGTCAAACAGCCATCTTCTTTTTTTTTTTTTTTTTTTTTTTGGCCAGTCCTGGGCCTTGGACTCAGGGCCTGAGCACTGTCCCTGGCTTCTTTTTGCTCAAGGCTAGCACTCTGCCACTTGAGCCACAGCACCACTTCTGGCCATTTTCTGTATATGTGGTGCTGGGGAATCGAACCCAGGGCCTCATGTATATGAGGCAGGCACTCTTGCCACTAGGCCATATCCCCAGCCCCTACAGTATATTTTGGATTAACACACACACACTTTATTAAAGTAATTGACTCATGTGACTGTTAGGTCCTCTCCCTGAGGGCTACATGCAGATGCCCCCACCTCATTAAGTCTCCACCCAGTTACCTGGGTAACCTGCAGACCTGGAGGCAGTTGCCTCCCCTTTCCCTGAGGTTACCTCCTAATCCACCTGGCCACACCCCTTGCCCCTGCCCTAAATAAAGCAGGGCTGGGTGGGGGTCTCTCTCTCTCTCCCTTCTCTCCGGCCATGGATCATCTTGGCCACATGCCAGCAGTTCAGTAATAAACTTTCTTTCCTGCCTGAATACCGCGTGGCATTCTCCTTTACCGGCTACCTACTTTAAAAACCTAACATATATGGTGCCGTGACTCGGGAAGGGCTTAAGAGTCAGGACAGGCGGAATTCCCATCTATTTTTCTCCTTTTTCTGGGAGTATCCCCAGTCCTGACGGCCCTTTTTCTGCGAACCGAACTGCTGTGAGTCGCCACGCGGCACTTTTCACTAATATCATTGCTGGCCTCCACATCCACCTCCACCTCCACACCACTTGTCTGCCCTGGTGAGTGAAACTGCTGCTGCTCTGGTTCTCTGCCGCTCCGTCCGCCGCTTCTGCCGCTTCTGCCCGGTAAGCTCATTCACTCACCAGGTGCCTCTCTCCCGTGCTTTTTGGGTTTTGCATCACAGTCACACCCAAGCCGGGACACTGCTAGCACGCCTCTTGACAATGAGGCCTGCTCGAAATACTCGCTCAGATACAGTTTTTGCCACTGCAATGAAGACTCTGCTAGCACGCCTCTTGACAGTGCAATGAGGCCTGCTCGAAATACTCGCTCAGATACAGTTTTTGCCACTGCAATGGTAAATGGTTAGAAGTCACTTATATTCAGGCTCTCTCTTTCTCTTTTCCTCTCTTTCTCTTCCTTTTTCTCCCTCTCTCTCTCATCTTCCTGCTTACTTGCTTACTTGATAAAATTCCCAAGTCATACCATCGTGTGCCTTGCTCACAAAACTGCCTCTTTTCACAGACCTTCAAAACTGAGGCTTGACCACCAATGTGCTTTGTCAGCAAAGATATCTAAAAGTTCTTTTCTCTAGCATTGACCACGGGGTGAATATTGGGTTTAACAGTCATCAGCTCAGGCGCCATTATGCCATGCCATGTGTTCTCTATTAGTGTGTTTGTGTCCTGCCACCCCCCTCAACATGGCATCCCACTGGAGTTTATCAAAATATGGTTTCTTCATTTGATAATCTGAAAATTGTTGTTTGCTAGCAAAATTGTTTTTCTAACCGACCACGTGGTTTTAAAATATTGGGCAAAAAAAAAAAATGTCATTTACTATTGGAATTCCAAAAGACTCTACTGCTGAAATTCATTTTTGCATGCTGTAAAACCTATGTGCACAGTGTGTATGTCTGTGTAAATGTCATTTGTTAATGTGTTCATCTAGCTATATATCTGTGCTAAAACTCATCACATCTACTGAGTTTTGTCATTGCAGAATTCTGGCAAGTATTTGGTCAGTTCTTGACAAGGTACAGGTAAGCTCTAGTCCCCTTGGTCTCCTTGTTGTTTTAATTGGAAATCAAAAGGGCTTTTGTTGCAAAGACTCCTTGGATTGCAGTTCGAAGCCAGCCCGGGCTGAAAATCTCTCTCAAACTCCATCTCTCAACTAACCAGCGAAGAGCCAGGCTGGAAGCATGGCTGAAGAGACTTATCTCTAACCAGCCAAATGCGGGAAGTGGAGCTCAAGTGGTAGAGTACTAGCCTCAAGCAGAAGTGCTCAGGGACAGTGCCCAGGCCCTGAGTTCAAATCCTTTGAATGCCATCGGGGACAAGCCATCCCAGCAACAAGCACCTAGATCCCTGGGACTCAGCCAGTTCAGGGAACAAGGATCACGGAGAGGAGTAAGAGGAGAATTATGTCAGATCCTAAATGGAGTCACTTTGTCTCGCCCTTTCAAAATTAATCAGAGCCGGGGGATCAAGAGATAGTAGCTTGTCCATCTAATGTCCATGCCTGAGTATAAGAACTGTCCAAGTAATCCAATTTTTAATTTTGTGCCCTAAACCCTTCCTTTTGCCTTAATATTTTTTTTGTCCAGCCCCTGCCTCATGAGACTTCTTCCAGGCTTCATTCAAGGACTGGCATCTACCACCAAGGGACCCTGCTGCTCGCCTTCTCCAGGAGAGGCCACATTTCTGCCTTTTACCCCTAATGCCGATGCCCCTTGCCAGCAGGAAGCAGCCAGAGAGAGTCTTCGTCCTTTTTCATTACTATTAAAAGGCTGGAATGTTAGGTCCTCTCCCTGAGGGCTACATGCAGATGCCCCCACCTCATTAAGTCTCCACCCAGTTACCTGGGTAACCTGCAGACCTGGAGGCAGTTGCCTCCCCTTTCCCTGAGGTTACCTCCTAATCCACCTGGCCACACCCCTTGCCCCTGCCCTAAATAAAGCAGGGCTGGGTGGGGGTCTCTCTCTCTCTCCCTTCTCTCCGGCCATGGATCATCTTGGCCACATGCCAGCAGTTCAGTAATAAACTTTCTTTCCTGCCTGAATACCGCGTGGCATTCTCCTTTACCGGCTACCTACTTTAAAAACCTAACAGTGACCTTGAGGGTTGAGAAGTCCTTTGTGTTAGCCTGAAGGACTGGACACAGGTTTGGAAGAAGAATGCAAGTCCTGAGTCTGAAGACCAAAGAAGCTTGATTCTCATATATAAGGGCAGTGGGAGAAGATGGCTGTCCTAGCTTTAGAGGGGGTGAGGGAGAGAGAATTCATCCTTTCTCTGTCTTTTTGTTCTATGGGTCCACTGACTCAAATGTCAACATCTCCTAGAAATAGCCTCACAGACACCCAGAAATTAAGATGACCACCAGTCTCAATAGGAGAGCTCCATGGACAGTGCCAGGCATCTTTGCCCTGCTGGGCTATGATGAGGAGACAATTTGCAGGGCATCCTGACCTCTGAGCTGTGCTGCTGCCTCTCACCTTAGACTTTTACATTTAGTGCTAGATCTGCACCCCCATCTACCAGGTGACATATGCTTTCCTCAAAGCCTATTTTGCTTAGTTAAGAGGAGAGCAGGAGAGGAAGCTGGGAAACGACCACATAGAGGTGGTTTTTGCAGTGCTGCTGGTGGAGACTGGCTTCTAGATAATTCCAGTAACCTGTTTTCTCATTCTTCCCTCACCTCTACTTTCAAGAGTTTATTGTGTTCTCTTTGTCAGAAAGACCTACCCTGGGCTCCCAGCTGCTTTCTTTCCACTGAGCTGCATGCTGACAATTGCTGCTAGGCTGTGGTCTCTGAGTGTGGGACTCGCAGGTGAGTGGTAGAGGAGGATCTTCAGGCTCAGAGGAAGCCCATGGGGGAAGAGTGGACTTCTTCACCCTTCTTGTCATCTGAGTTCAACTTGACCTTGCAACCTGACTTTTGTAATCCACTTGACCTCTTCTGGTTTTCTCTGATTAAAAAAACCCACAAAAACTGAAAAATGGTGTTCCGCATTACTGTGTATTATAAGTTTCAAAGCCCCTTATGTAAGAGTAATGTAACAGACACAAACAAGTAGCAGCCTAGGTATTCCCTTTCTCCCCGGGGTTCCAGCTTCAGGCCCATTTCGTTCTGTGAATGAGGAGTTTGGGGCATCTCACAACCAGCAGCTTCATTCCCGTGGCCTCAGGCAATGGTTTCCCTTAAAGAAAAACAGGAGTCCTGGGGAGGATTCTCAAGTCTCATGCATCAGAACCCCACAGAGCCTGTTGCAATCCAGATGGCAGGAGGTCACCATTGGTTTCTGATAGAGCTGGGGTGGGGCCTGAGAAATTGCATTGCCACCAAGATTGCAGGGGATGTAGCTGCTGGAGCAATGGCTGCACTTTGAGAACCACTAGCTTTGCCTGCTGCTGAACTTCCCAACATGGCTGGGGTCATCCTTGCCCACTGGGCCAGCTCTCCCTGTGGTCTCTAGCCGTTAGGCATTTCAGGGAGGTCAAGGGTGACCTGAGTATTGGGTGCTTTGGTGAGCAGTCAGCTTTCCATTGGTTCCTTCTCCTGTCAGAGGGCAAGGAACCCCAAGGAGAATCTCCAAGCTCCTTTACAAGCCTTATATGTTAGCTTAACTTAATGGAACTGGGTGCTTTACTTGAGCTGGCCTCACAGTCTCCTGATGTCATCTAGGATTAGGAACTGGTTCCTCCCCCAGGTAAAGAATTGAAGCAGAGGAGTGGTGACATATAATAAAACACTGAACACATTGAAAATGAAAATAGAGTACAAATTCTCTATAGAAGGCTCCCAGAGCCAGAAGTCCATTGAAGTTCCCCAGGGAAATGGCTTTATAGGCTTTTAATATTGTCCTTCTAGCCAAGGGCATGACTGGTCAGGGAGGGCTGATTTGGGTTCCTCATTGGCCTCTTCAACTGTATGAAGAGCTTGGAGGTAAGTGTGACTGGTCATGCCTGCTCACCATGAATGGAGGATTTTGAGCGGGAACCCATAGGAAGCAGTGCTATTTTGAGCAGGAGCCCGAAGCACTATAGGAACAGGAAGCACCATGATGAGCCACATGCTGGTCATGTGTTACATCCACCATTTTCTATCCCTGTCTAGTGATATCCCTTTCTCTCTTGTCTTTCGTTTCTTCATCTTAGTATCATAGTTTGGGAAATAAATGTCTTAGACCTCATATTTTAGAAAAAAATACCAGGTTAGTATTTATTGGGGATGCCAGGGTGGTACAACAGTTCAAGGAGAATGGCAAACTTTTGTCACTTTTGCTAGGTTAGCAACAAATTGCACTCAGTAGAATACACCAGTAAAAGCCTTCATGTGCTATGGGCCTGGGTACAGCAGAAAGCAAGCATCTTCCTCCCTTCTCTCTGAGGCATCCTTAGATGAAGCTCCAAGGTCTTTCATTTTTTTAATTTTTATTATTTTTTTGCATGGTCCAAGTAGCTTTATTATACAAAGCCAAGATTACTCAGGACTTAAGAGTTTGCATTGGGGCCCTTCTTGCCAAAGGTGGGCACAACATTGACAAAGCGTCGTTTATACTGCATCTGCCTCTTGGCCTGGCCAGTCGTCGTCATCATCGTCGTCGTCGTCGTCGTCCTCCCCCTCCCCCTCCCCCTCCTCCTCCTGTTTGGCCACCTTGGGAGTCTGACCTCTCACTTTTCCAGCACGGGCCAAGGATCCATGGACTTTACCTCCAAGCAAGCGGCCAGTTATCTGCAGAGTAGCCAGGGCCGGTCACCTCAAGGGTGTGGAGCTCCTGGGCGCGGACAAAGAGCTGCATTTTGGCGACAAAACCGCGGGATCAGCGGCCGCTATGGAGAAGATGGAGTTGAGAAAGAGGAAGCAGCGCGGTGCGCAGGCGCGCTGGGGGCCGGCTGCGTGGCTCGTCACTCAGGTCTTTCATTTTAGATTGCCTTTGGTCACATCTTCAGGCCTGAAGCATAGCTGATTACTCACTTACTACAAGACTGAAACATTTCTGTAAGCATTGGCCAGTAGCATCAGCCTGGAGTCTCTGCTGCCTGGGTTTTGTGTACTACAAGGGCATGTGTTTAAGTCAAAGGGGGTACTGACTGGGGCCTGTTGTGTTGACAGATGGCTACGGAATAGGCTTGGAGACCAAGAGGAACTCAGAGGCTCAGGGGAAGTCGAGTCCATTTCTGGGCAATCAGGGCAGGGTGCTGCGACCAGAGGAAATGAAGTGCCATTGTCAGTCTTCTCCATCCTCTGCTCAGATTGGAAGTGAGGCTTTTGCCATCCTTTTCTCTTTATAAGTCAATTGCATCGTGTCTTTGTTAAAACAATAGAAAGAGATTGACACTGAAGTGTGCCGAGGGATGTAACAATGCTATCTAAAATACAATTTGAGAAAAATACTAACAATGTATTTTCCCTTTAGAACAAAATGGTAATAAAATGTGGGAATGTTGAAAGGAAAACAAAAGAAGTGTTTGCATTTAAAAATTACTGATGAAAAATATGGAAACAACCCAGATGCCCCTCTACAGATGAATGGATCCAAAAAATGTGGTACCTATACACAATGGAATACTACATAGCGATTAGAAATGATAAAATATTTGTATTCACAGGGAAATGGTCAGAACTTGAACAAATGATGTTGAGCGAGACAAGCCTAGAACACAGAGAACAAAGGGGCATGATCTCCTTGATAATATGACTGTTGGGGTGGGGGGGGGGAGACAGTAGAGACCAAGTCTGAGAAACAAAATCTTGTCAAATGGTATTTCCCACAGGTTTGGGTCAGCGACCTTACATTATGTATCTAAAACCAAACAACTACTCAACATATAAAGGTCAAAAATAGACCTCTCAGTGGATCACAATAGCTCAAAAGCTATGTATGTATGATCATATAAGAGAAGGATAAGCAAACTCTATTGTTGATGTTATATTTAAAGTTCTAGGTGAATTTCCTTTGGCGTATGCCATGTGGCTACTGTATATGTTTTTGGTACACTGGGTATTGTATATATGCCTACCTGATCTAGGGAAGGGAAAGAAAAACGAGGGTGTAAGATATCACAAGAAATGTACTCACTGCCCTATTATGTAACTGTACCCCTTTTGCACAACACCTTGTCAACAAAATTTAATTAATAAAAAATAAAATAAAAAGACAAGAGGTCTTGCTCACACTCTTAAAACCTTATGTGGCTTCTCATGGGGAACTGTGGCTTTTTAATAGTAAGCTAAAATTAGTCTTTGTCATATATTCCTTCATTTGGCCCACAAAGAAGAATCTAGGCACTTCTCTAAAACAGCAACTCAATGTGGTCCAAACAAGCATGAAGACTATAAATGTGACCCTTAATCAGTTCTGGGAAGTCAACTTTAATCTTTCTTTACTTTAAATTCTGCCATAATCCTACTTGTTACCCCCAATTTATTTTATTTGTCCAAGTGACCAGGGTTTACAGTCATACAGAGAAGAAGGCAGTCCCAATACTGAGAAGGAACTCCTAATTGGCACGACAAAATCCACAGAGTATCAAGTGGATTGAATAGCTTTGCCTCAAAGAGACACTTCTGAGCCTCCTGTGGCTCCACAGAAGAGCTAGGGATGTTATTTTTTCTGGAAAAGGAGGAAGCAGAAGATCATGCTCTCCACATCAAGAAAGAACAGGTCTGTAACATTAACAAATCGAAGTGAAAACTCACCTTTCTTGAACTGTCTTCTGCAGCAATATAAAGTCCTTTCTGAGGTTCTGTACCCTGTCTTGGTGTTGGGACAAGTCTACTGGAAGGCCACAAGAACTCAGTGTAGTGACTAGGTGCTATAGGGCAACTAGGCTCTCCTTTTGGTCTTCCATTTCCAAAGTGAGCTCCTATACAAATCCCTGAAGCTCCTATTAAAATCCCTGAAGTTTATGAATATACACAGAAAGGTGAGAGCTATCTACAACTCCAGGGAAAATTCTTGTTAATCTGTGGGAAGAGGGAGAATTAAAAAAAATTACTTTGCTACAGCAAAATAATAAAAATGTAGATTTTCTCTAATCAAATGGAGAATGACTAGGAATCACAAAGAAATTTTGTCTCCTTTACAAAAATGTTTGAAGCTTTAGAAGAAGGCAACATAACAGAATGGCAAGAATAAAACGTTTCAGAGGATCAGAAAGATCTGTAATTCAGTCACGGCTGTACTGCTCATTATTTTGTAATCTTAAGCCATTTAAGTTCTCAAAGCTTCCAGTCTCATCGCAAATCTACTATCTCTATCATTGTTTAACACTGTAGTTAAAGATATTAACCAATGAAATTATGCTTTTTGTCAACATCTCTTAATACTCAAAAGGAAAAAAAAAGGGCTGGGAATATGGCCTAGTGGCAAGAGCACTTGCCTCCTACACATGAAGCTCTCGGTTCGATTCCCCAGCACCACATATATGGAAAACGGCCAGAAGGGGTGCTGTGGCTCAGGTGGCAGAGTGCTAGCCTTGAGCGGGAAGAAGCCAGGGACAGTGCTCAGGCCCTGAGTCCAAGGCCCAGGACTGGCCAAAAAAAGGAAAAAAAAAATTAAATCTTATTAAATTCTTACCTTCACCTGTGACCTAATGTATATTTCTTTGGTAGCATTCTATCAAACACATTAGCAGCTCCTGAGCATATAATGAAGATGAGGTAAACTAAAAGCAGCAAAAACCGAGAGCCCAATTTGTAGAGGATTGTTATCTTTTGACCAAATTCCAAGAAACTTTCACATGTTATAAAGAATAATGAATATAGAGGCTCATAATGAAACTGTCTCTGTTTTGGTGTTTTCTTTGGGGGGGGGGGGCAGTTCTGGGGCTTGGACAAAGGGTCTGAGCACTGTCCCTGGCTTCTTTTTGCTCAAGGCGATCACTCTACCACTTAAGCCACAGTGCCACTTCTGGCTTTTTCTACATATGTGGTGCTGAGGAATTGAACCCACGGCTTCATGTATACGAGACAAGCACTCTACCACTAGGCCATATTCCCAGCTCTCTCTTTTTTTTGTGGCCAGTTCTGTGGCTTGGACTCAGGGCCTGAGCACTGTCCCTGGCTTCTTTATGTTCAAAGCTAGCACTCTACCACTTGAGCCACAGCACCACTTCTGGCTTTTTCTATGTATGTAGTACTGAGGAATTGAACCCAGGGCTTCATGCATGCAAGGCAAGCACTCTACCGCTAAGCCATATTCTCAGCCCCTTTTTGGTATTCTTATAAAGAGAGATTAAAGTAATTGGCCATTGGTGAATCAAGGTGAAGTGTATACAGTTTATTTATTGGATTCTTCCTTCTATTTCTCTACAAAGTTTGAAATTATTCAAAGCAAAACTAAGAAATTTAGGAAACAGAACTGTACGATCCCACTTGAAAATTGAGAAAAGATAAGTTGGATAAACCTGAAATAATATTAGAGATATTGAGGTACTGCTGGGGGCAAGGTGTGCTGGCTTAGTCATTATTAAGTTTTAAATTGGCTGTTAGATAGTCAAATTAAGTACATAAATATACTATGATGTGGCAATCCTACCCTGGCTATGTATTTGTGATAGCTATTAACACTTTTCATCAAATGTTCTAGATCTGTGCCTTCTAGGTACAGTAAGATGACATTTCCCAACCCCTCTGAAAATTGGGTGTGGACATATGTAACTTTGATTAATGAAATGTAAATGCCTCTGCTGTGTTCTCTTTCCCTTGTAACAGAAGTCATGAAAGCTACTGTCAGGGTAAAGACTCAACCTGCATCCCTGGATGGCTAGACTGAGCCAGGTGTGCCTGCTGATCTGGTTCGAACATGCAGTATGAGAGAAAAGTAAATCAAGGATGGTCGTTGATCATTCTCTGAGATGATGCAGACAGAACTTTAATAAAGTGACAGATAGTATGCACTAAATAAAAAAATTACTGATGAACTGGGCACTGGTGGCTCATGCCTATAATCCTAGTTACTCTGGAGGCTAAGATCTGATGACTGTGGTTCAAAGCCAGGTTGGGCAGGAAAGTCTGTGAGATTCTTACATCCAGTTAACCACCAGTAAACCAGAAGTAGAGCTGTGGCTCAAAGTGGTAGAGAGCTAGCCTTCAGCAAAAGAAGTTCAGGGACAGTGCCCAGGTCCTGAGTTCAAGCTCCAGGACTGATCAAAAAGAAAAAAGAAAAAAATTGCTGATGGTGTTGCCATATGGACTGCCACTCTGCCCTCTGGTGGTAGAACTTGGTCATGGCTATATGTAGAAGAGAAAGCCGAGTAGAGAGATGGATAAAGTTGTTAACATTGAGTGTTAAAAATGAAATTTAATCAGCATGTTTTATTTATAGATAAGACTTGTCTGAGGAAATTACATTTTATGAAGATAAGTTTGTATAAAAACATGTGAAACTAGAAGAGAACAGTTTCACTGAAGTGAATTCTGGGGGAAAATGTGATTTAGTATGGTGGCTTATGCTTACTTGGGAGGCTGCAGTACAATTCAAGGCGAACTTAGCAAAAAGCTCTTGAGACCCCTATCTCAACTGGGTTTGGTTTGGTGAGAGAAGTGTAAATAAAATGGTGATCTCAGCTGGCCTGGGCAAAATGTGGGATAAATGAAAAAATAACAACAACAAATAAAAAGCAAAAAGGGCTGGAGGCATGGCTCAACTGATGGAGCGTTTGCATCACCAGCGGCCTTTGGCCTCAACAGGAAGGCCACAGGGGCCATTGGGCTCCTGGTAAATCTCATTATCATATGATTTCCAGGAAATGGACAGTGTTTACATGGGGAAAATTAAATTAAATAACACTGGTATTAACCACCTGACTGTCAGCCAGCTCCAACAGGGCTGCTAAACAACATTAAATAGAATGAGTTTCCAGCCTCTGTTGCCTCTGCCTTTTGAGGTGATTATTTTTGAACTTTGATTTTCTCAGTGACCCCACGTTGGCCTGCCAGCTGCACCCTGGCAACACTGGGGTTAAAGGCAAATGGTATGCTGTGTGTGGCTTCTGGGTAGCCCTGGACATGTCCCTTATGTCCCACCTCCATGAGAAAAGCAGGGGTTTTCCAAGAGTCACCTATGTGTGAGGCCAGGAATAGGACATCTCTAAGTTTTCTGGTGACTGGTTCTTGAGTATGAACCGCGGGCATCTTTCTCCCTCTACAAATGAATGTCTGGCCATTCAGCATGAATCCCACCCCACAGCGCCCCTCCTCCTCTTCCTCCAGGAGTATCAAAGATGATCTTTCCCCAAAATCTTGAGAGTTTTGAGTCTTGCTTTAGATAGGGAAACACACATGCCGGGCTGCTCTACCCCCCCATCCACGTGGGGGTCCTGGGCTTCTCTGCCTCTTCCGTGTGTGGTCCTCTGCCGCCCTCTCACATCCCCCTGGCCAGTAGGGAAATAACTGCAGGAGCGGAGTCCACGGGTAGCCTCAGGTGGCGTGTAGTCGCGAGACCCCCATACCCAAGGAAGACATGGGCTAGTGGGAGTCCTGGAGAAAGCCTCAGGGGCGTTCTGGTTTATTCAAGGGAGAGGCTAACAGTTTATACCCCCAGAGGCATGCAGGAGAGAGGCTACTGGATTTTAACGATTGGCTACAGGACTGTCCATCAGGTGATGTCACGGCACTTCCTCTATGGGCCGAGACCACAGCCCCCCAAGGATCAGGTCTCCGCCATTACACACGTGGCCAAGCCGAGTGGCACAAGATAGCAATGAGTATTAGTTTAAAATAGGGTAAATAACCAATATCTTCAAGTAGTCAGCTAGCAAATCTTTTTAAATGGCCCATGCTGGTGTTTTTTTTGCCACTGTTGGAACTTGGACTCAGGGCCTGAGCACTGTCCCTGGCTTCTTTTTGCTCAAGGCTAGCATTCTACCTCTTGAGCCCACCACTTCCGGCTTTTTCTGTTTATGTGGTGCTGAGGAATCAAACCCAGGGCTTCATGCATACTAGGCAAAGCACTGTACCACTAGACCACATTCCCAGTCCTAAATGGCCTGTACTTTTAAAGAAATCTATTGGCTGGGAAGGTGACATAGTGGTAGAGTGCTTGCCTCACATACATGAAACCCTGGGTTCGATTCCTCAGCACCACATATATAGAATAAGCCAGAAGTGGCACTGTGGCTCAAGTGGTAGTGTGTTAGCCTTGAGCAAAAAGAAGCTCAGGGACAGTGCTCAGGTTATACAGAAGCAGGTTCTGTATAAAAGCACCTTCAATCAATCCTTTTTGCTCTGTGAATTTTTCAAATATGGTCTTGCTTTTTGCTGTAGTTGGCCTAGATTATGATCCTCTCATTTATCATTCACACCATAGCTAGAATGGTAGACCTGCCTCACCACACCAGACCATTTCTGTTGAGATGGTGTTTTGCTAATTTTCTTCCCTGGGCTAGTCTTGAACTGTGATCCTTCCCATCTTTGTCTCCTGAGTAGCTAGTATTACCCATGTGAACCACTGGTGCCAGGCTCTAATACTACTTGGAGCCAACTAATTGCAACTGTATTACATTTAGAAGTATAATGTATTATTATACACATATGTGTGTTTGCTTATATATGTACGTGATATACATGACGTGTGTCAGGATGATTAAATCAATCTAACTACATATTTGTTATCGTAACATTGTTGGTGCTGTTACTTTTGAAATTTACTGATTTAGTTATTTTTGAAATATGTAACACATTACTACTGACTACAGGTATCCCACTCACTGTACAATAGATTTGATTTAAAGCCTATTCCTCATATCTAGCTGAAATATTGTACCTTGTAATTCTCTAATCCCTCCCTCCTCTCTCCCTCAGTCTTTGGTAACCATGGCTTTACTTTTTTTTTTTTTAACTACCAGAGTTACAGAATTAACTTATATTCCATTTCAAATATAAGTAAGATCATGAGGAATTTTTCTTTCAACATCTTTCACTCAGTACCATGTTTTCTAGATTCATCGATGTGGTTCTAAGTGACATATTTTTTTTTTCCTCTTAAAGCTGAATTATTTATACCAATGATGCTTAGGCTGATTTCCTGTCTTGCCAATTTCATTCTACTGCTGTGACCATGAGAATGCAGCTATCTCTTCAACACAATGATCTCAGTTTCCTTTGACATATTCCCGGAAGCGGGGTTGCTGAATCTTATGGTAATTCAATTTTGAGTTTTTGCAGAACCTCTTCCATTGCCCACAATGCTGTACAGATTTACATTCCCACAAATAGCTTCAAGGGATCCCTTTTCATGATGGTTAGGCACGTGTTCTATCACTTCAGCTCCACTCCAGGTTAGTAATCTTTTTCTTTTTCCCTGCAGAATTCTCTATTGCCTTTCAGTAAGTCATGCTGCACTTTAGATGTTAGCTGTTGTCTAGATCCTGATCTTTTGCAGGTGAGTCCCTCCCTTCCTCCTTCTTCCTTTCTTTTGTTCCTTCCTGCTGTTTTTGAATATTTTTATTATCTTTAAGTAGTTGTACAAAGAGTTGCCATTCACTGAAGCAGTTTATGAATACAGTGCTTCTTGATCAATGTCACCCTCTCAACATTCTCACCCACACCTCCCAGTCCATCTTTTCCCTCACTTACATTAATTTGAGGTTATGTATTAGATTTTTTTTGCTATTTAACAAAACAGTTTATCTGTACAATGCATCTTGATCTGTGTCATCACTTCACCCTCCCTTTCAACCCACCCCTTTCCTTATATTTCTCAATTCTGTAGTATATACAATGAATTCTTCCCTGCATTCTCCACGCCCCCCCTCCCCCCCCTTCATTCTTCTACCCCTTTCCCATGCACCCCCCCCCCCCTCTTGCAAGTACCCATTTCCTGGTACTTATTTTTGTTGGGCTTTGATTTAGTTTAGTTTTTTTTTTAAAGAATTATACTATGTGTGCTCTCCAAAGTGTCTATTACACTCCAATTAATTCATTTCATTTGTAACCCCTTGCTTACCACCCAATATGTTCACTTATAGATTTATAGGCATATTCTAGCTACCACAAATGAGGGAAACCTGTGTAACCTATGTCTTTCTGGGTCTGGCTTACTTTGCTTAATATAATTTTTTCCAAATCTTTCCATTTCCTTACAATGGTATAAGATGATTTTTTTTCTGATGGATGAGTAGAATTCCATTGTGTATATGTATCATATTTTCTTGATCCATTAATCCATTGAGTGGCTTCTTGGCTTATTTCATGTCTTGGTTATGATAATGCTGCAATGAATATGGATGTGGTAGTAGCTTTAGTGTGGCCTTGTTTGTGTTCCACTGGGTAAATACCCACAAGTGGAATACCCACAAGTGGCAGCTGAATGTTTAGTTTTTTGAGGAACCTCCATACTGCTTTCCAGGTGTCCTCATCCTCACCAACCCTTAGGTTTTATCTTCTCCATAAAACATGTTCTTATGGGTAGGAAGTGATATCTTACTGTGGTTTTGATTTGCATTTCCCTGATACCAGGTGGCAGAAGCTTTCCTTCATGAACCCACTAGCCATTTATATGTATTTTCCAATTCTTTGCCCAGTTTATCTTCTTGCTTTTGAGTTGTTTGAGTTCTGTCTATATTTTAGTTAGTAATCTCTTCTCAGATGTATGATTTGCAATTATTTATTCTTTCTTTTTTTGCCAGTGACATAGTATAAGCTCAGGGCCTTGTGCTATGGTTCAGCTTGCTTGCTCTACCACTGGAGCCACACCTCCTACCCAGCTTTTTGCTTGTTCATTGTAGGTGGAATCTCTTGAACTTTTCTGCCCAGGCTAGTTTATAACATTGATCATCCAAGTCTTAGCCTTGATCCTCGAAGTCTCAGCCTCCTGCATAGCTTGCTTACAACCAGTGCCTGGCTTCTTCTTCTTCTTCTTCTTCTTCTTCTTCTTCTTCTTCTTCTTCTTCTTCTTCTTCTTTTAAATTTGTTTTTTAATTATTTCAGTTCAGACTTTATTGCTCATTAGTTGTGACATTTCACACATTTTTATGTAATGCTGAGGAAAATGTTCAAGTGTTTTACATAGGCTCAGAGGAACCATGGCTACCATTGTCCCAGAAATATGTACATTTGTGAAAAAATAGTTAATTTAACTAGCATTGTTCTTTATAGTCTATAAACCACAACAAGCTTGACCATTGCAGAGTCTGTAGAGTGGAGTAAATACCTTTCTACTACCAGATGTTTCTTACAAAAATAAATCAATAGAACAACAAAAGAATACACATATCCAAAGTGGTCTTTAATTTTAATATGAATCCAAGACACAAAATGTAATTTAGATTTTTAAAAGGAGATTAAACTCTTTCATTATAGTTATACTTATATTATTATTCATACAATTTTACTGAAGCCAAAATAAACTCTACAAATCCCTGGATTTATCTCAAACTAATCTTATGCCAAGGTTCCTCCTCTTTCTCTCTCTCTTTCTTTCTCTCTCATTCTTTCTTTCTTTCTTTCTTTCTTTCTTTCTTTCTTTCTTTCTTTCTTTCTTTCTTTCTTCATATTTGCACCAATCCTATTATGTGGCTTGAACTCAAAGCCTGGGCTCTGTCCCTGAGATCCCTTTGCTGAAGGCTAGCACTCTACCACTTGAGCCATAGCAGCACTTCCAGCCTTTTTATGTGATACTGAGGAATTGAACCCAGGGCTTCATGCACACTAGGCAAGCACTCTACCACTAAGCTCCATTCCTAGCCCATACTTCCAGCTTTGTAACAGTTCATTGGAGATAAGAGTCTCACAGACTTTCCTGCCTGGGCTGGTTCTGACCCTCAGCCTCCTGAGTAGCTAGATTACAAGTATGAGCCACGGGCTCTGAGCTTGAGCTAATTTCTTTCAAAGCTAATTATTCAAGCAGGCACTGGTGGTTCACACTTACAATCCTAGTTCCTCAGGAGGCTGGAGCTTTGGAGATTGGAGGATCCTAGTTTGAATTCAGCCTGTGTTGAAAAGTCTGTGAAACTACATCTACAATTCACTAGCAAAATGGTGGGTTGGGGGTGTGGCTCAAGTTGTAGAGCACTAACTGTGAGAAAGCAAGTCAAGTAACAGTGAGGCCCTGAGTTCAAGCCTCAAGACTGGCAAAAACAAACAAATGAATACATAAATATCACCATTTTCACCTAATTTAATTCCAGAAGACTTAGACATACTTTACAAATAGAACATAACACTCTTGTTCCCTCTCAAATCCAGTGTGAGGAAGGGGAAAGGAAGGATAGCTCATTCCCTGGTCCTCACTGCCTCTCTTCCTGCTCCCCTCTTCCCAGATGGCATTGGTGACAACGAAGAGGAAGAGGAGAGTGGCCTGAGACTAGGGCTTCTCCTTCCCAGGCCTTGGCTGTGGGGTACACTTTTTACACGAGCAAATTCATGTGTACCCTCAGCTCTGGACAGTGAAAATGCCTGGACAATAGGCTGTACAGCAATAACCCAAGTCCACGGCAGTTGGCCAACTGGGATTGTTGTCTCTCTTTTATTAATTGAGTTAAAGTAACTACATATATCTCACAGTACACATTTTAACCTTCACAATGATGGAACTCATCATTCTACTCTACAAAGCTTATGAACTCTAACATAAAACTATTTCTTCCAGATAAGATGATATGTACATTTCTTTCATTTTGTTTAGTCTCATCTGTTCCCTTTTTCTCTCTCAGTTCTTCCCTCCCATTACTGCCCTTGAGTTGCTCAGTTCACTTTCATCAATGTCCATCCGATGTAGCTGATGGGCCTCTCTGCTGTATTTTCCCCCACCCTCTTTCCACTCATTGGTTGTCTCTTACCTTTTGTTTTGTTTTGCAAAAGCTTTTTAATTCAATGCAATTCACTGGTCTGTTTTTGCTTTTGCTGCAACTGTTAGGCTCTTATCCAAAAAATCCTTGCCTAGGTCAATGACATGGAGCTTTTCCTTCATGTTTTCTTTAGTAGTTTTTACAATTTAAAGTCTTAAATCTCATTATTCAATCCATTTTGATGTAATATGAGGGTCTATTTCATTCTTCATGTAAATAACCAGTTTCCTAGTGCCATTTATTAAACAGCTTGACCTTTCTCCACTGTAGTCTGAAGCCTCCATTTTTTTGCTAGTCACTGGACTTACCAAAGGCAAATGACTGAGGACCGAGGCAGAGATTGAGCTTCTGACTCCCCTGAAATGGGAGGAGGAGATCAACACCTGAATATTCCCATTCTTTTCTTACCAGTAACATACAAAATGGCCTATTATCTAATTTCACACTGGAAAGGACTAAGGAAGGGTCTGTGGTGATGAGGTAGGCATAGATGTGGCACTTCAGGGTACCATCAAGAGATGATTCATCAAGAGATTAATTTCAGTACATTTCTCTCTCTTTCTTACCTTTTTCATTTCCTTTCTTTCCATTCTTCCTTCCCTTTCTCTTCCCTTTCCCTTCCCTTCCCTTCCCTTCTCTTCTCTCCCTCCCTTTCTTCTTTCTTCCTTCTTTTTTTTTTTGCCAGTCCTGGGGCTTGAACTCAGGTCCTGAGCACTGTCCATGGCTTCTTTTTGCTCAAGGCTAGCACTCTATCACTTGAGCTGCAGTGCCACTTCTGGTTTTTCTGTTTATGTGGTGCTGAGGAATGGAACACAGGGCATGCTAGGCAAGCACTCTACCACTAAGCCACATTCCCAACCCTCCCTCCCTCCCACCCTCCCTCCCTCCCTCCCTCCCTCCCTCCCTCCCTCCCTCCCTCCCTCCTTCCCTTCTTTCCTTCCTTCCTTTCTTTCTTTTTCTTCTTTCTTTGTGGTACTGGGGTTTGAATTCAGGACCTCATGCTTGCTGGGATGCTCTACCTCTTGAACCACACTTCCATCTCATTTTGCGCTGGTTATTTTGGGATAGAGTCTTATTTTTTGCATGAGACTGGCCTGGACCATACTCCTTCTATTTATGCGTTTATCCTTTCCATATCTGGGATGATAGACATGTGCCACCATATCCAGCTATTTATGTTGGAATAGGGTATCACGAATTATTTTGCCTGGGCCAGACTCATGCCATTATTTCCTAGATATGAGCCACTGTGCATGGCTAGATTAATTTCAAATGAGCATTTCAAAATTCATAGAAGCACATGTATTATCATCTGAAGTAGTTACTGTCAAAAGATATATTCTTATTCTAGTAAATTAATACAGATGAAAGTGCTCAGAAACCCTTCAAGTGCCTTATGGCTGGAAAATATTTCAAGACATTTAATTCTCCCTTCCCCCTCTCCCTGTGATGCATTATTTCTTCTTTTAAGAAAAGACGATTCTTCTTAATGTTTGGTTTTCAAAGCCCATGTCCTGTGTGGGCTGGAAAGGACATGGTGGAGAGCTAAGATGTTTGATTGAGGAGGGGTGCTTGTAGACTTGCTGGACAGGGGCCTGGGCTGCCAAGAGAATGGATGCAAAGGGAGCCCTAGGGAGGGAGCTTGCCAGCAAGGGCCACCAGCAGGCTCTGTGGGCGTGGTTTGAGCACCCAGAGCCTTCTCATCCTCCAGAGAGCAGCCTTTACTGAGCTCAGGGGCTAAACCTACACAGTTTGTAATTTTTAAAAATTATTTTGAAAGTTGTTTGGATTTAAATTCATCTTGCTAGGCAGATGCTCTACCACTTGAGGCTCAGTTCCACTTCTGGCTTTTTTTTTATTTTTTATTTTTTGGTAGTTGATAGGAGATAAAAGTGTCATGAATTTTCGTTCCCAGGCTAGCTTTAAACCATGATTCTCAGTTCTCTTAGCTAAGATTACAGGCTTGAGATCCCAATACCTGGTTTCTATGAGCATTTATTGAGCATGATTTAGGGGAGAGATCCTGTTTTGAGTACTGGACATAGATATGTCACTGTGTAGAGGCCAACATAATTATCTCAGAGCTCCAAAGTGAAGGAGTCTAGACAGCTGCTCTCCACATTTCTGCCACTTCTGAAACATTCTATAATTCTATTCCTATTGGAAATTTGCATATATATATATATATATATATATATGACCCGTGGCTCAGTGACAGCTAATTCTTGTCCTTTGAGATTGGTTTAGAAATGGCTAACAGTCATTTGGAGTTATGTATGGTGACAAAAAGCACCCAGGTCCCAGGTGGCCTGACATGGGAGTCTCATGTTCCTGCATTTCTTCCTGCTTGAACTCACCTTGAACACAGCTTTTGAATGTGGGGGGTGTGTGTGTGTGTGTGTGTGTGTGTGTGTGTGTGTAGTTGATAGTGGCATGTCTGCCCAAGAATCCATTTTGTTAAGCTTTTCACATCATCCCCCAGAATCCTAGTTTGCTGACTCCAGGATGGAGAGAATGCTTTCCAGCTGTCCAGGGGCCACACTGGCAAGTTAGGCAGTGTCATCAGTTCTTCATGTCTCTGCCCTTGTCACAAATGTGCTGTGCTATCCTCTTTCCCTGCCCTCCTGTCCAACAGAAGCAGCACACTCCAAATAGTGAAAGACACCACACCTAAGACTTTGTCATAAATGTGAATCACACCCCAATTTTTGACTGCTCTTGTTTTTGTTTGTTTTGTCAGTGCTGGAGCTTGAACTGGGTGCTGTCCCTAAGCTTTTTGGCTCAAGGCTAGCACTTTACCACTGGAGCCACAGCTCCACTTCCAGCTTTTTGTGGTTAACTGGAGATAAGAGTCTCATAGACTTTTCTGCTAGGACTGGCTTTGGACTGTGATTCTCAGATCTCAGCTTCCTGAGTAGCTAGTATGACAAGTGTGAGCCACTGGTGTCTGGCTTATGTCTACTCTTGTACTTTGTGGGCAAGACTCCTGTAGAACTCTTCCCTTCCATTAATATTTCCTAATTGGGAGGATTGTTCTGCAGGTGGGTCCTTTCAGGTCTTATATCCCCTTCCCCCACAACCCCTCAACAGGAACAACCTAATTCCATCCACTTACCCCCTTTAGGCTCCAAGAAAAAGTACTCTGTACTTACATCTCACAGGGCAATAGCATGGTGCATTTGACACGATCCCTGCCTGATGTAGCTCAAGGCCCTGCAGGAAAGCTGGGCACAGGTACCACTACTTGTGGGGTGACATAGAAGGTACAGGTAGGGGAGTGTAGGAGAGAGCCAGGAATACAGAGGGGAATAGCAGCCAGCTGGGATGTTGTTTATGGTTGAACCTGTGCTTGTTTGAAACATACTCTATCCCCCTCTGGGTAAGGACTATCTCCCTTACCCTGTGGGTGTCAGGGTTGGCCACAGACTGGCTTTGATCTGTTAAGACGTGAATTGCATATGCAGAGCTAGATATAAAATACAGTTGGGTATGATAAATTATACAGGACTCCAGGTATTCAATAAAGTGAGACCAATGAGGATATTCTTAGGAGACAAGCACAAAGGCACAATGTCTATGTGCATATCTGATCATATAAAATAATATTTATCAAAATGAACTCCAGGAAATGGAAACAAGAGGGCTTTTTTTTTCTTTGTTGCTGTTTTTCTTTTCTTTTGGTCTTGTTTATTCACTTATCTGTCTTTGGGAAGGTAAGGGGAGGAACAGAAATGGAAGGACAAAAGGTGAACAAAACTCACTAGACACTATGTTGAAAATGAACTATACAACTTGTGCGTGGGGACAGGAGGAAAAACTGGGTGAGAGCGATAGTAGGGTGACATTGTCTAAAAGGAAATGTACTCTTTACCTGACTTACCTAACTGTAATCCCTCTGTGCATCACTTTACAACAAAATTTTTTAGAAAGGTGAGTTGCTTGGTGCCAAAAACTTTAAGAGGCAACAGATTGTCTGTTATGTTGTTTGCTTTTGTTCTTGAGCGTGATGTTCTTGATCAGCAAATATTCCATGTTGTTATGTCAAACCTAGGTCTTGGAGTTGGGATGACATGGTCATGTGCAATAGGCAAGAAATTATTATTTTTTAAGTCATTGGGGCTTTAGAGCAATTTCTTTTTGTGGTACTGGGACTTGAACTCTGGGCCTGTTGTTGGCTAGGTAGGTAGTCTTTGAGTCACACTCCCAGTGATTAGTTCTTTTTGCATTAATTCTTTTTGAAATAGAATCTTGTGTTTTGACCGTGGATTGGCCTGAACCAAGAATCTCCATTTTACCTTCTAACTTAGCTGAATGAGATGTGTACTACCATACCTAGCTTTATTGATTTAGATGAGAGTCTTCTACCATTTTGCCCAGGCTGGCCTTGAACTGAAATCTTTCTGATCTTTGTTTCCTGAATAGCTGGGATTATGAGCATGAGCTATTGCATCTAGCAAGGGCTGGGTTAGTTCTGGCTGACACAGTTTCATTTTTCCTTCTTGAATTCTTTGAACTCTATTTTTATTTTTAATCAATACATTTTCCATATTTCGAGACACAATATGACTTTTTTGTGGGTGGGGCCTGGTCCTGGAGTCTAGACCTCAGGTTCTGGACACTGACCCTGAGCATTTTTTGCTCAAGGCTAGTGCTCGACCACTTGAACCACAGCTCTACTTCCAACTTTTCTGGAGGTTAGTTGGAGATAAGAATCTCACAGACTTTCCTGGCCAGGCTGGCTTCAAAAAACTGAGATCTTCAGATCTCAGTCTTCTGAGTAGCTAGGATGACAGGCACTGTGGCATTTTAATACATTATACATAATGTATTAGAGTAAGTGGCATATCTGTCACCCCTGACATTTATCATTTCTTTGTGTTGGAAATACTTAAAATTCCCTCTCCTAGTTATTGTGAAATAGTCAATTCATTTTTTTTTTCACCTCTAGCTATCTTACTGGTTCATAGTGGCAACTCCACAAATGTTTGTTGAGTGAAGAAGTAAAGGGGGCTGACTGGGCTGAGTGTGAGAGAGAGAAAGAAAGGTTCAGTAGAATCTGGAAGTCCTTTGGTAAGGAAGTTCAGCAAGAACTTGGCTATGGTGGGTGCTGGAAAGTTCCAGAGGAACCTAACAGGAAAGGCCCCCAGTGCTTTTATCTCCCTCATGCCTTGCATTTCCAGATGATATCACCAGCAAGCTGTGGACTCTGGTCCTACAGAAACAAGTGGTATCCAAATGACAGTGAATGTTTCACAAATTACCAGGCAGGAGGGTCATCTCTAGAGAAGCAGTTGGGGGAGGAGTTTCTAGAAGCACTGTGGTGTTTTTCTGGGAGGGCAGTGCTTTTCCATCTACTAGTAAGGGAAAACAGACAGGAAAACAAAGATACTCAAAATGGCTTAAAGGACATAGAGAATTATTTTCTCTTTGAGAAACAATTCTAAGATAAGTAGAGTAAGTCATCACTGATTAAAAATCCAAAACAGAAAAACCCTAGAACTTTCCAAGTCCTGTCCTCATCCTAGGAGGGGTGGGGTGTCATGTGGATTATAGTGGCCAAGTGCCTCCTGTACCACCTTGTGTGTAGCCAGTGGGAAGAGAGGAGGGACTATTGATATTGCAAGTAGCATGTAGCACTTCTGCTCCTATTTCATTGGTAAGAAGTTAGCCCCATGTTCTCATCTAATTCTGAGGATCCAGTGCTGGCTCTATTAGTATGTGTACAAGTCAGCTGTCATTGCATTAATGCTGTGTAACAAACCACTACTATTTGATAGCTTTTGAACAAGCAGAATTTATTTTCATTCTCACAAATTTGAGTATTGACTGCTGCTCTGCTGACTGCAATAGGGCTAAGCTGTAAGGCTCTGATTAAGCCCAAAAGCTAATGGCCATGGTACCAGGGTGTGGTTTCCGTCCATGCCTAATCCACATATGTTTGTTCTGGGGTCCAGACTTAAGGGGCTGGCTGTATTCTCTGTAGGCTGTGTTTTTTTAAATTTTTAATGGCAGACAAACAAGGAGTGAGAAGAGGTGGTTAAAATCTCTGAAGTCTCAGTCAGATGTGGCACCTTGTCCTTCTACCCACATTCCTGGGGCAAAACAAGTCACATGTCTAAGCTTCAACATCAGCCTGGCAGGGAAATACTCTGCCTGCTGTATGAGAAGACACTGTGCAAGTAGCAAAGGCACGAGTGTGAACTTCTAACACAGGGAGAGCATGAATATTCAGGAGCAATCATTCCATTCATGTGTAATAAATGAAGATGTATTTTGATGGACAGCTAGAAATCTCTGCTACATCTACCTTTTACATTTCTTGTCGTTCTCATGGGAATGAGTTGAAAGAAATTCCAAACCATATATGTGAAACTTTGTAACTCTCTCTCTCTCTCTCTCTCTCTCTCTCTCTCTCTCTCTCTCTCTCTCTCTCTCCTCTCTCTCTCTCTCTCTCCACACACACACACACACAGTACTGGGGTTTGAATTAACTACCTGCATACTATCCTGACACTACCATTTGAGCCCCACCTCCACTTCTGGCTTTTTCTGGTTAATTAGAGATAAGAGTCTCACAGACTTTCCTGCCCAGTCTGGCTTCCAAGAAAGATCCTCATATCTCAGCCTCTTGAGTAGCTAGGACTATACACTTGAGCCACTGGTGCCTGGCTGATTTTTAACTTGCTTCTTGTGATTTTATTAATTTTACTAGGCGTATAATTTATATACAAATATATACACCATTTCAAGTTCACAATTGGATGAGTCATGACCGACTTACATATAACTTCTCTTATATATCAGATTATATATATATATATATATATATTTTTTTTGTTTGTTTGTTTTTTGGCCAGTCCTGGGCCTTGGACTCAGGGCCTGAGCACTGTCCCTGGCTTCTTCCCGTTCAAGGCTAGCACTCTGCCACTTGAGCCACAGCGCCGCTTCTGGCCGTTTTCTGTATATGTGGTGCTGGGGAATTGAACCTAGGGCCTCGTGTATCCGAGGCAGGCACTCTTGCCACTAGGCTATATCCCCAGCCCCAGATTTTATATTTGAAATGTCTACTTTCAAATGCTGCAGAAATTTCCTGTGATTATAGTGTTACATTTTGAATAATAGATTGAATCATACAAAATCGCCAATACCAGAGCTCATCCTTTACTTCACGTATAACTTTAATCCTTGCATCTGAGCAATTTTAACTTTTCTTCTCAAAGTTGGCATTTGGATTTAAATTCCATAGTATTTGATAACTCATACACACATACTCAGATGCATTTTACACATGTTAAAATATTTTTATTACTAATTTTAGAAATTATTATTGTTATTATTGGTTGGTCATGGGGCTTGAACTCTGGGTATGGACACTGTCCCTGAGCTTTTTCTCTTATAGTGCTATACCACTTTGAGTCATAGCACTGCTTCCAGTTTTCTGGTAGTTAATTGGAGATAAGAGTCTCATGAACTTTCCTGTAGGGAGTGGCTTCAAACCACAATCCTCAGATCTCAGCCTAGGATTTCATGCGTGAGCCACCAGCAGCAGCTAAAATTGTAATTATTAAGATGTTCTATAGAGAAGCTACAGTTTCATAAATTAGGTAATGAATGCATTTCCTTTTGGAAAATGTCACCTCTTCTTTCTCTTTCTTCCAGATTCCCCCTCCTGTCTCTGCCCACAGGGGGCATAGTTCATTTTTCAACATATTGTCTTCTGTGTACCAGGCTGCATTTATTCACCCCTTATCCCTCCATTTTTGTGTTCCCCTTTAAAAGACAGATAAAAGTACAAAAAAGACCCAAAAGAAAGCAAAAAAGCAAAACACCACCATCTCCACCAACACTGGCAACAAAACCCTCCATATTTCCATTTTCTGGAATTTGTTTCAATAAATAATATTTTAAGTTTTCAGAGGCATTACATCTTTTGGGTTAACCTCACTGTGTGTGAGTACCTAGAGATGTTTCACACATGAAAATTTTTCTGATATTCAACTTAACTTCAGGTACACAAAAGTATCAGTTAAGTTGCTGTGTTTAAGCTGAAAATATGCTTTAACAAATCTACAATGTCAGATTCATTTGCAGATAACTACTCATTTCTTTCTCCTTGTATGTTCTTGGACAATCTACCTCTGGTGAATGTTAATATCTTTTGCTGGAACCCTGACCCATCCCTCACACACAGCCGAAGCCACATGCATTCTAGGACTTGTATTTTGTTCAGAGTCACCATTATGGTTTCATCATGCAATGTGCAATTCAGAGCCACAGGAAACATTCACATGGAGATCTGCTATATGAATAAACACTATGTGTTACTTGTGTCTCAGAGTATTATACAAAATCCATACTATATTAGGCCTTTATATTTCCCTGACAGTACAGTAAAATCATAAGCATACAAGCACCCACGATTTTTCCTCCAAACCTTCATTTATCACATTGAATAACTTACCTGCATTAGTTTGGTTTGATTATTTGCTGTGGAACAAATCACATTGCTCCAGGCATTGAACTATGAACTAACATCCTTATTCATCTCTTTAGTTATATCAGTCACCTGATAATCTGATGTAGGTGCCTTCCCCTTTATATGAGACCTCTTCCGTGTGTATGTGTGTGTGTGTGTGTGTGTGTGTGTGTGTGTTTCCTGTTTCCTTTATTTTGAGGCATCTCAACTAAGCTGTTGGTCATTTCCATACAGACAGAGAAAAAGCAATTCTGCCCTTGTATGAGGCATTTTAGCTTTAATAATGTCATGATTTTTGTACCTAAGTTTCTAATACAATTGTTTCTAATAGCATTTTAAAAAACCTTTCTTATTCTGTATATGTGGAGCTTAAAAACCATTGTATCTTTTTTGTTTGTGTATTTTATCTGTGGGAGCAGGGCTGAGGTAGGATAGCAGTCTGCATGAGCCATTGTTACATTTGAAGACCTGCAGAGGTAGACATCTAACTTGAGGTAGAGAAGACAACAGGGTAGACAAATTCAAGTTAAGATGATGTTTGTAAATTACCTAACTAGTGATTCAAGTTCTTTTTTAATTGTTTTTTAAACTTCAGTGTTTGTCTTGTGTACCTGATAACTTACAAACTTTAGTATAAAAGGCTAAGTACAGTAGCTCATGCCCATAACCCCAGCTACATAGGAGGCAGAGGCAAGAGTATGGTGAATTCTAGGCAAGCCCAGACAAAGTTATGGAAATTTGTCTCAGAGGATGCTATATAAACACATACAGAATATAACTGTGTGTGTGTGTGTGCGTGCGTGTCTGTGTCTGTGTATACACATATAATATGAGACTGTTTGAGGGAATTAGAGAAGGGTGAGGAAAAGAAAATATTAGAACAAGACCTAAATACAGTATACCTGTGAATGAAGATAGCAAAATGAAACTCACAGCAAGTTCTTGAATAATAGGGGATGGTGGGGATGGGGAATTTGAGCATAAGTCAGGGGATGAATCTGTCAGACATGTGTGAAATACCTCAGTGAAACCCCCTCGAACAATCAGCATACACATAAATAAATAAATGACAGGAATGTGAATGAGGTCCTGTCTGGAAATGGCACAATAGTGGGGGGGGGGGTGTGATGGAGAGGATGAAGAAGGGTGAATGTGGCCACAACACTTTATGTACACAGAACAGTGAAGCATGCTGAAACTGATTTAGGAAGGGGGAGGGAGGATGAGAGAGTGATGGAGGATGTGTGTTCATCTAGGTATATGTGGGCATATCAAAACAAAATCCTTTTTTTTTTTTTTTTTTTTGCCAGTCCTGGGGCTTGGACTCAGGGCCTGAGCACTGTCCCTGGCTTCTTCTTGCTCAAGGCTAACACTCTGCCACTTGAGCCACAGCGCCACTTCTGGCCATTTTCTGTATATGTGGTGCTGGGGAATTGAACCCAGGGCCTCATGTATACGAGGCAAGTACTCTTGCCACTAGGCCATATCCCCAGCCCAACAAAATCCTTCTTTATACCTAACTGATGCTAACAAAAACATGGAGAAAATCCTACACACTACAGGCTGGATGAGATAAGACCATGCCTGCAATTCCAGCTATTCAGGAAGTAGAGATTTAGGAAGATCATGGTTTGAGGACAGCCTGGGTATAAAGTTAGTATGGATTCCATTTCAACTAACAAGCTAGGCTTGATGGCACACACCAGTGATCCTAGCTGTAAAGGAGGCCTTAGGTAGGAGGGCTGAGGTTAGAGGCTGGCCTAGGAAAAACCATGAGACTCTGTAAAATAATCTAAGGCAAAAGCAATAAAGATGTGGCTCAAGAGGTAGCAAGTATGAACATCAAACAAACAAGGGAAAGGGGATATCAAAATTGAGATACAAAGGATAAAGATAAACCAAGGCAACAGCAATTCTTACAAAACTATATGGTGTAAGTCAACTGCACAACTCATGGTGGGGGGAGAGGGAAATAAAGAGGGGGAGGGGTGGGGGAAAAACAGGGAGGAGGTAACAAGTTGGATAAGAAATGTACACATTGTCCTATGTATGAAACTGTAACCCCTCTGTACCTCTCTTTGACAATAAAGAAATGGAAAACAGAGAAACAACAACAGCAACAAAGTCAAACAAAAGGGTTGGTGGTGAGGTTCAAGTGGAACAGTGCTTACAGGTTCAAGTTAATAAAAGCTTTTCATATATGTAAGTATGTGTAAAATTATAAATGTAAATATAAAATAATGGAGGTCTTTGTAGCTTCCAAATATCTTTGAATCAAAAACATTTTAGGTCATCTTTATTCCTAAGAATATTTTATAGGGGCTGGGGATATAGCCTAGTGGCAAGAGTGCCTGCCTCGGATACACGAGGCCCTAGGTTCGATTCCCCAGCACCACATATACAGAAAACGGCCAGAAGCGGCGCTGTGGCTCAAGTGGCAGAGTGCTAGCCTTGAACGGGAAGAAGCCAGGGACAGTGCTCAGGCCCTGAGTCCAAGGCCCAGGACTGGCCAAAAAAAAAAAGAATATTTTATAATAAATTATACAAGCATTGAAGAAATGAAACATGTAGAAATAAAATGCTGAAAAAATTGAAAATTTCATTTCATTTTATAACAAACATCCTGAAAAAGTACAAAAAGTACAAATATTTCTAACTTCATCTATCCTAAAATATTTAGGAAAAAAACAATTCTATGAAGTAGTAAAGACCTGAAAAAAATTTTTGGTGCTTAGCCCGAGGCTTCAACTCAGGGCCTGAGCATGGTTTCTGAGCTTACAATTTTCGCTCGGAGCTCTACCACCTGTGTCACAGCTCCACTACTGGCTTTTCTTTCTGGTTAATGGAGATAAGAATTTCATGGCTTTCTTGCTCTGCTTGCTTTAAACTGTGACTCTCAGCTCTCAGTCTCCTTAGTAGCCAACTATACAGTCACGAGCCACCAGTGCCCAGCTTCTGCATCCGTTTTTTTTTTTTAATAAGTAATCTTTTTTTGTTACCATCAGTGGTTTTGAGTTTTTATTTATTTTTATTTTATTTATTTATTTATTTATTTTGCCAGTCTCAGGGCTTGAACTCAAGGGCCTGAGCACTGTCCCTGGCTTCTTTTTGCTCAAGGCTAGCACTCTGCCACTTGAGCCACAGTGCCACTTCTGGCTGTTTTCTATATATGTGATGCTGGGGAATCAAACCCAGGGCTTCATGTATACGGGTCAAGCACTCTTACCACTAGGCCATATTCCCAGCCGCATGAATCCATTTTTAATGAGTATCTAGGAGCAGAATTGCTAGACTGTAGTGCAAGGCCATGCTCAGTTTCACAAGAAATGCCAACCTGTCTTCCAAAGTGAGTGTACTAATAGAAGTTCCCGCGGTGAGAGCTTCCAGTACCTCACACCGTTGCCAACGTGCAGTGCTGTCAGTGACTTGGGTTTGATACATCCCACAGGTGTGTATAGTATCTCATGGTTGGAATTTGCAGTCTTCCACTGATACTGAGTGCACTTTCATTCTGCACATCTTATTTACGGAAGAGATGTGTCCATTTTAAAATTGGATTCTTTGTGTTTTGTTTTGTTTTTGGCCAGTCCTGGGCCTTGGACTTAGGGCCTGAGCACTGTCCCTGGCTTCTTTTTGCTCAAGGCTAGCACTCTGCCAACTTGAGCCACAGTGCCACTTCTGGCCATTTTCTGTATATGTGGTGCTGGAGAATTGAACCCAGGGCTTCATGTATACGAGGCAAGCACTCTTGCCACTAGGCCATATTCCCAGCCAGGATTCTTTGTTTTCTTACTGTTGAGATTTGAAAGTTCTTCCTATATTCCACATACAAGCCTTTTGGTGGGTGTTTCACAAATATTTTATTCTAGCCTGTGGCTTACCACTTGAGTAAAGCCTCCAGCTCTACTTTTTGTTGGTTATTATGGAGATGGGGTCTCATAGAGTTTTCTGCCTGGTCTGGCTTTGAACTGAGGTGCACCTAATCTCAATCTCAGCCTAAGTGGCTAGGATTAAGGGTGGGGGTGGGGTCGTGAGCCACTGGTGCCAGACTCCAGGAAGTTTTTTTTTTTTTTTTAATTTTTATTGTCAAACTGATGTATAGAGAGGTTACAGTTTCATACGTTAGGCACTGGATACATTTCTTGTACTGTTTGTTACCTCCTCCCTCATCCCCCCTTCCCCTTTCCCTTTCCCCCCCATGAGTTGTTCAGTTCATTTACACCAAACAGTTTTGCAAGTATTACTTTTGTAGTCATTTGTCTTTTTTACCCGGTGTCTCTCGATTTTGGTATTCCCTTTCAGTTTCCTAGTTCTAATACCAGTATACATGGTTTCCAATGTACTCAGCTAAGATATAGAGATAGTGCAGGTACAACCACAGGAAGGGGATACAAGAAGATCATCAATAATAGACGCTACGGTTACACATAGCATGTTGAAAGTAGTTACAACAGTGATATAACAATCATTTCTATAACATGGAGTTCATTTCACTTAGCATCATGTTATATGTTCATAAGGGTATAGCTATTGGGCTTTTATGATCCTGTGCTGTGACTTGCCTAAACCTGTGCTAATTATTCCCTATGAGGGAAACCATAGAGTCCATGTTTCTTTGGGTCTGGCTCACTTCACTTAGTATAATTTTTTCCAAGTCCTTCCATTTTCCAGGAAGTTTTTTAAGTGAGGAGCAGCAGCAACTACCATTGAACATGATTGTCTACATTGCTGCTTTGGCTAAGATGAATCTCAAAAGCAGAACTACTTTATTATTACTATTATTATTATTTACTCAGATGTTACTTGGAGGAACAGGCTCAGATAGGCTTTTTTACAGTATGTATTTAGTTAGTTCTTTTTTTTTTTTTTCTTGGCCAGTCCTGGGCCTTGGACTCAGGGCCTGAGCACTGTCCCTGGCTTCTTCCCGCTCAAGGCTAGCACTCTGCCACTTGAGCCACAGCGCCGCTTCTGGGCGTTTTCTGTATATGTGGTGCTGGGGAATCGAACCTAGGGCCTCGTGTATCCGAGGCAGGCACTCCTGCCACTAGGCTATATCCCCAGCCCTAGTTAGTTCTTTTTCATCAGCCCTAGATGTGTGTTGTACGGATCAAAAACCTTAGCTTAACAAAATCCTAGTGGGTCACCTCACTGAAGTTCGCTTGAATATCAGTGCTCCTGATTGTATTCACGTTCTCCTTGGCACTGAAATGTCTATCAACCCAGGTTCCATCACTCCTGTTTAAACTGGTAGGCCTCTTTCAACTGACTAGCCATAGAGAACTGTCATTGTGGTACTTTTCAAAGATAGCGGTGCCTCCTCCAATGATTCTCTGCAGGCCGTGGTAGAGGTCATTTCTGGGGACACAATCAGAAGACAGGTAAGCTACAGGAGAAAACCCACTGTGATATTTCCTGCTTCTTGGTTCTTTGGATTTTTCCCTGCACATGTACAAGGAGATTCTTCCTTTCACATCCTTATTCAGCTTCTCAACTTCACTCCCAAAAGTCAGTTGATCCAGGTGCTAGTAGCTCATACCTGTAATCCTAGCTACTCAGGAGGCTGAGATCTGAGGCTCATGGTTCAAAGCCAGCTTGAGCATGAAGGTCTGTGAGACTCTGATCTCCACTTGAGCTGTGGTAGAGAGCTAGCCTTGAGCAAAGGAAGCTCAGGGACACTGCACAGGCTCTGGGTTCAAGACCTAACACTGGCACGCATGCACATGCGTGCACACGCACACACACACACATATCAGTTGAAGGATTTCAATAATATACTGAAAACACAGTCAGTGTGAAGTGAATCTGAGTGGACTGGCTCATCCACACAGATGGTCCTCAACGTAAAGTAGAATCAGCTGAGCTCCAGTGGCTCACAGCTGTAATGATAGCTACTCAGGAGGCTGAGATCATGGTTCGAAGCCAGCCTGAGCAGAAAATCCATGAGACTTTCATCTCAAGTTAACTAGCAAACAAAGCTATAGAGGAGCTGTGGCTCAAATGGTAGAGCGCTAGCCTTGAGCAAAAAAACTTAGGGACAGTGTGCAGGCCCTGAGTTCAAGCCCCAGGAAAGTCACCAAAAATAAAAAAAATTAAAAAAATAGCAGAATAATATGATTCTTTCTTTTCCTAGGGTTTGCCTTGTAAATTAGGCTCCCAGAGTGTGCCTGGATCCAATTCAAATATGAAGAGTGAAGTAGAGTGAGAGGTGGGAGACAGTCTAAGAAGGCTGACTTCTCTTTCCAAGGTAAATATCTCAAGTAAGGTTAAAATAGGGTCTTCAAACAAGTCTGGGACAACTTCATTACTTAAAGAAAGGGCTGTTTCTGGGGCAAAGAGGGAGTTGGGACTGGATTTACTAGAAATTATTCAATTTTCTTTTATAGTCCTAATCCCCGAATCCCATTCTTTTCTGATAATAACTATCTTTTCCACATGAAATTTAATGAGAGTGACAATTCAACTTCCTGCTATTTGGCAACTTGTTAAAGTTTTGAGTTTGGTTTTTACTTATTTTAGCCTTTTGTCTTGATTAATAATAGTTTAGTCATAGAAAAATACAGATTTTCTTTACACTCTTGAGTTGAGAATTTAGAATAATGTCATTGTTTTCTTTAAGGGCTCCAACTTAAATTTCTTTCTTTCTTTTTTTTTTTTTTTGCCAGTCCTGGGCCTTGGACTCAGGGCCTGAGCACTGTCCCTGGCTTCTTCCCGCTCAAGGCTAGCAACTCTGCCACTTGAGCCACAGCGCCGCTTCTGGCCGTTTTCTCTATATGTGGTGCCGGGGAATCGAACCTAGGGCCTCGTGTATCCGAGGCAGGCATTCTTGCCACTAGGCTATATCCCCAGCCCTTAAATTTATTTCTTGAATTCATCCTTTGAATAATTCCCCCTTTCCCTTTTTTGGAGGTACTGGGTTTGAACTCAGGGCCTTACACTTATCAGTGTTACTCTTTGCCCTCTTTTGTTTTAGCTGTTTTTCAGATTGGGTTCTTGTTCTTGCTGTGACATGCCTTAGACCATGATCTTTCTAACTATGGACTCCTGCCTAACTGAGATCAGAGGCATAAGCCTTCTCCCTGGCTCATTCTTTGAAATTTTGTTCTTCATACTTAAAAAAAAAGCAACTCATTCTTTCAAAGCTTTTTTAGGTAGGTACCTCAATTCAGTCAACCATGAAGGGTAATTTACCTAGCTGTTTTTCCTCCCACATATACCAAGGGTTTCCAGATCCTGTATTTTTTTTAATAGTAATTGAAATATCAGCCTTTATTCCCAACCAGGTCAGAAATATTTCTTAGATTACTCTTGTTTCCTTGGAATTCTGTTTCTTGTGATCCTATATTGGTGAGCTTTGTTGTGACATTTTTCATACTATCTTATTTTGCTTCCTTGAAATTTGGGATGATGATTTCCCGGTACTGATATAGCTCTTTGAGTGTCTAAATGCTGCTATAATAGGATGACCAAGTGTGTGGCCTTGGAGGAAAAGCATAGGCTGTGTGTGTGTGTGTGTGTGTGTGTGTGTTGTGTGTGTGTGAGAGAGAGAGACAGAGACAGAGATGAAGAGAGAGATAGAGAGAGACAGAGGTCAGTAGAGAGGTAGCGCTGGGTCTTTGATGCAGGAGGCATACCCACAAGTCTGTGTAACACATGCCTGGAATCCTAGCATGCCCCTGTGGAGCCATACTGCTCTTTAGCAGTGAGGGGGGGTGGTGGCTGGGAGGTCTGGCTTGCCACTAAGTGCCTTCTAATTTTGCTCTGCATGGGCAGAGCTTTCCAGAGCAGGGTAAGAGTTTGATGCTTCGATCTTTCGTTCCAGCTTAGGAATTCCTGACTTTCACATGAGAAAGCATCCCTTACTGTATCTGTCCCTGGTCCTTCTTAGTCCTTTGATTATGGTTGAGGTATGTCTTTTGTTTGTTTGATTTTACTGTCACTAGGGTTTGAACTTAGGGCCTTGGACTCACTTGGTTGGTGTTCTACCACTTGAGCCAGTCTTTCAGCTTGGCTATTTGCTGGCTGCTTTGGAGATGGAGTTTCACAGACTTTTCAAACCAGGCTAGCTTCAAATCTTGATCCTCCGGATCTCAGCCTCCTGGTAGCTAGGATTATAGCTGGCCAGCTTGGGCATCTGTAAAGAATCCTGACCCAAGCCTAGAAAGGTCCATGGACATCCAAGATGAAGACCACACCTTTAAAATATTTACTTATTTTATTAAGTATTTGTGCAAAGGGATTTCATTTCCAAGAGACATTTTATGAATATAATACTTTTTTTTTTGCCAGTCCTGGGGCTTGAACTCAGGGCCTGGGCAATGTCCATGAGCTTCTTTTGCTTAAGGTTAGCACTCTACCACTTGAGCCACAGTGCCACTTTTGGCTTTTTTTCTGTGTATGTGATACTGAGGCTAGGCAAGCACTCTATCACTAAGCCACATTCCCAGCCTCTGTAACACATCTTGATCAATGTCACCCCTTCTCTCATTGTCTCCCATTTTCCCCTCCAATCCCTGCCCTCAAGTCACATAGCTCAATTTTTACAGAACTGCATTTGCTCACCCTTCCACTTTCCATTCATATGTGTCCTCCATTTCCCTCCCCTGAAAAAATATCATATTTCAACTTCCTTTTTGTTAAATGGTTCTTTAAGTGTTCAAAGGAGTTACTACACCTTTAGACTCCTTTAGTCATTGGTTTGTGTGTGTAGGGGAGGTGGTAGTATTGACCTTTTTCCGATCTCTTGTCTATCTATTTGGGTTGGGAGAGATGATTCAAGCACAGCCATCAAAACAGAATGGGTCCCATTCCATCATGGCCACCTCACACATACATGGGGGAGGCTTTACCAATGGCAGACTGTAACCTGTGCTCCCGTGGCTTGTCTCATCTCAACTTCTCAGCCACCTGTGGGGTGCAGAAGGGACTGCTCCAGCTGAGCTACAGGGAGGCCCGTGTACTACTGTCTACATATTTTAAAGCCATAACCCTGTTCTCACAATGGCCCATGAAATATTGATTTTCCTGTCTTGACAATTGTGGCAGTTTGGCCTGTAGGTGTTTGCTAGTGATCAAGGATGGGAGGAAGCTGGAGAAGTCCCAGGGAGAAATCCAAATACAATGCAGGGTCCATCAAACCAAGGCTAAGGCCAAGTCCAAGTCCACCAGGACCAGGTGTCCTAGAGCATTTATGGTCCATTGGGAATGTATCAGGGTTAGGTCAAATTTCTGGGCTTCCTCTCCTCCACAGAATGAGGGGATTCTGTTCAGGCACAGCAAATCTTGAAACAACTTAGAGCTGGCAACAGTTCCTTCCTTCACAACGACCTGTTCTTAAGAAGGTACAGCAGAGCTGGAGGGCTTGGATCAATGTTCACTCCCCACTATCTTTACCTTTACTTCCAAGCTCCACCCACAGCCTCAGCACCCGCTCTTTCCTTCCTTACTCCCAAGACAGAGAGTTCCTGGAGGCAGTTGGGAATTCCACGGCCCCCAGTACTCTGGGGTTAGTTTTGAGTAGGTGGAGCGGCCCCTCTTTTGACAGGAATCGCCTGGGTTCCTGGGCATTTGAAGGTAGAAGAGGCTCTCTAAAGGGGAGGGGCAGCATAGGCACTCATCTTGGTCTGGTCTGTGGTACAGGCTCCCAAAGATCCTACTGAGACCTTAGGAGACATAAAGGAGAGATCACTTAAGCACGGTTTGGAATTTCTTAGCGAAGGGGGTTGATCTCTGCTGCTATTAAATAAACCAGTAGCTTTATAAACCAGGTATTGTTACGATAGCCATATTCCTGGAGTCACTGTGTCTGGGCCTCCAGTCACTCCTGGGGATATCCCAAAGGCTCAGTCATCTTCTCCCTCCCGTCACTCCCCCTCCCCTCCCAGCGATCTCCCTTGGGAGGGGGTTGGTGCAGGTCAGGGGCGCACTCTCCACACAGGGCCCTAGGCCCGAGCCTTGCGGGGCGCTCTGGGGCGCCCTCGGTATGCGGGACTAGCACTCCCCGGAGCCAGAGCGCGCGCAGCCGGTTGGCAGAGGGAGGAGGCGGCTGGGGCAAGGAAGGCAGCCGGGCCCAGACTGACGCAGTGGCGGCGGTGGCAGAACAGGCCCTCTCCTGGACTCTCTGGCCATTGGAACCCGCGATCCGTCTGCCAGCTCCTCCAGCCTTCGGGTGGGGAGGGAGTGCGCAGCGCCGGGTGCGGTTGCCTAGTCGGGCCGACCTCGGCGATCCAGCTCGGGCGGAGGGAGGCGCCCGAGTGCGCGCGGCCGCCCGAAGGAGGCGGGGACAGGAGCGGGCGAGGCGGGGGAGCGGGCGGGGGACGGAGGGACCCGCCCGCCGCGCCCGCCCGCCCGCCCGCCCGCCCGCCTGGCCAGCATGTGTGGCCCAAGGCGCACGAAGCCTCTGCTGTCCCGGGCTTGAGCCGCGCCCAGGTGTCCGGGACGGTGCGTGAGCCTCGCCGTGTGTGTGCCTGCGCGGACGAGCCTCGCGGCGCGCCGGCCTGGAGCTTCCCGCTCGCTCCTCGGCGCTGTGGTGCATGTTCGCCTCCTGCCACTGTGTGCCGAGAGGCAGAAGGACCATGAAAATGATCCACTTTCGGAGCTCCAGCATCAAATCGCTCAGCCAGGAGATGAAATGCACCATCCGACTGCTGGACGACTCGGAGATCTCCTGTCACATCCAGGTGCGGGCGGCACCCCGCGAGGGTGCAGGGCGCGCGGTATCCCCTGGGCGCAGGGCGGCGTGGAGGGCCTCTGCGGGTGGGCGTGCGCGGGGAGGAAACCCACCCGGGCGGAGAAGCCTGATCGGAAGGCAAGCTTGGCTTCTTCTGTCCTCAGGGATTGTGTGTGTGGAGGCTTAGCCAGACCCGGGGGGCGGGGGACATGGTCCTCAGCAGGAGCCTGGCTCGCGTTATCCGCGCCTCCACGACCCCCTCTTGGGGCATGTGCACTCTGCACTCGCGTCTAGCTATGGGGACACGCGGGAAGTGGGGTGTCGCTGGCCTTGGTGACCTTTATCCCCTCAGGAAACAGGCGTGCCCCGAAGCCGAGAGGGGCACTTGCATGCCGGCCTCCTCCCGCCCCCCCCGGGCTTCCTCACCTCCCTCCACGTGGACAAGGCATACAACCCGGCCCCGATGCCACTCATTCCTGTCTCCCGCGCCCGGGCTCCAGCCGTGCCCTCAGCTCTGCTGCCCCTCGGGCCGGTGGTGGTCTTTCCTTCTCTGCGGGGCAGTGGCGAAGTTTCCCCTGAGCGAGGAGAGAGACATTTGGGTAGCCTCGGGTTTCAGCCCGCAGGGACACGCTCGCCGGGCGCCGGTGCGGCGTTAGAACTGGGGCTGTCTGGGAAGGAACGTGTGAAGTCTGTGTTCAGATGGGGAGTTCTGCAGGAGCAGTGGGAAACTGTCCTCTTGTGACTGGTGGGGGACATTCACTTGTCGCTCCAGTTGGAGGAGAAGGAGAGATCTTTGGACGAAGGCTGTTTTCCTGGCAGTTTCCTCCCTGGGGTCATTATATGCCATTGGGATTACAGATCTAATGTTAGCTGCGAGTGTGTGTGTGTGTGTGTGTGTGTGTGTGTGTGTGTGTGTGTATGCTTGAGCACGTGTGTGCATTTGCGGATGAGTGTACACATAGGCAGGTGTGTGTGTGTGTGTTTTGTAACCCCAAAGGTGCCCAAAGAGCACAACCTGGAAAAGTCGTGTCAGGATTCAGAACTATTTGTTACTAGACTTCCAATTTTTTTTTTGTAATTTAATAATTTATTTCAGGGATTTCCTCTTTTAGCCTCTTTAAAGTCTGGAAGCTCCAGGACCGTGTCTGTGGGAAATGAACAGGGCAGCGCCTCCCCGTGGCTGGAATCCACCTCTAGACTGTGTTAACATGAATGAATGAAAAGTGTTTCCCAGCTGTGTGTGTGTGTGTGTGTGTGTGTGTGTGTGTGTGTGTGTGTGTGTGTGTAAAATATTTGCTTGTGGGAGTTTATGATAGTGGGATAGTGTCATTCCTCTGTAAACAGACAACTGGACAAGTTTTAAGGACAGACTGTGGTGCTCCATGATCCAAGGAAAGCAAGCACACACTGAATTTTCTGGAGGATCTTGAATTTCATTCTGAGCTAAGTGCTTCTGCTAAACTTAATAATAAAAGGATTAGGTGATAGGCAGGGTTTTTTTTTCCTACCATGGTTGCAGAGAAATGTTTGGCATGTACTTTCTTGTGATCCAGAGAGTTTGGTTTGTGTACTTTGTGTTAAGTTCAAAAGTGGCCGCATAGGTGGCTTAAGTCCTTGAAATAAACCAATAATAGCAGGGCCAGAAGCAGGCTGTGAGACCCCTAGGTCTCCTTTTTCTTTCAGTCCTTAAGTGGAGCTGACTCTTCCTTAGAATAGATAAGTAGTCCTGTCCTCAAAGGTTTTGTACCAGTTGCCCAGTGTCAGTCTAGTAACAGTAAAGTTTAATCTCCTGTGGTCCAACTGGTGCCAGAGAGATTAAAATTTTGGCTTTTGATATGTTGATTCTGGCATTGATTAAAATTTGTACAGCCACATCTTTTCCAGCCTCTCTGCCCTTCTGGATAGTGATTAACATTTAGCCAAAGAAAAAGACTTGAAAGATTTTATTTAGATAATTTTGGTCTTCATCCTTCCTAAAGTATTCCAGACAAGGATTTGAAATTGTCTTTCCAGACACAGGTTATAAAGACTTCCCATGCTCCCATGAGAACAAAAAAGAGGACTTAAAAACCAAACCAAACTAAACCAAAAACATCTGGAGTCAGTACACTTGTGCTGAGTGAATCTCATGTCTCCCTCTTCCCCTCTCTCCCTTCCTCCTTCTGGACCCCCTTCTCCCTCTCTTCCTTCTTTTCTTCACATAATCCCCAAATCGAAAGATTATGGCCACTATCACAGAGTCATATACCCCCTTTCTCTATATCCCACATTAGCCTTCCTAGATTAGGAGTGCATTCTTGGTGCCTGGATCACAGGGGCCTTGTAGGATCCTCAGGGACTCTTGAACATTTCTCAGTTGTTCTGTTCAGTCTGGGGCATAAGGAGTGCTGCCCATGGAGTCCAGAATAAGTGGGATGGTTATTTTGAGTGCCCTAAATCTGAGCTTCCTTGATTGAGAGAAAAACAAATTGTTAAGATAGATTCCTTTGGCTGCTGCTAATTGGATCCAGGAATGAAAGAAATCTTCAGGACTGTTGTTTGGGAACATGTGAATAGCGCTACATAGCTTTTAAAAATACAATTTTATTGTTATTAGTAAGGTGTTGTACAAAAGGGCTACCATTTCATAAGTCAGATACTGTGTATATTTTTTGGACCATGTCACCCCTTCCTTTGCTTCTACATACCTTTTAAAAAGCATCTTCCATCTGCCAGCCCTTTATATTCATTATAGCTAAACTCCACGGCAAGTCTTTGAGATTGCTATTATTCCTATATTATAGATACCAGAATTGAGACATTGAAAGGATAAGTGACATATCCACAACCAAATCTGTGACAAGAAATTAAGCTCTAGGAATCCAAGCTATCATTGTCCAGATCTAAATCTCATGCATGTCTTTCACATATTATCCTATAGTTAAAACAGTGGAATCTCTTGTGATAGTTCCAGACACCAAAGTAGATAAATTCAAGGAATTAGATTTGAACCAGTTATTGAAGGCCACTGGGATTCATGATCTGAATGGCCGAAGTATTCTTCCTTGCCAGTCTGTACTTGTCTAGAGTCTGGTGGAAAAGGTGCCATGCTGGAGCTAATTGGAATGCTGTAACCTAAAGGCTACTGGGGCCATTTCCACTTTTAGACAACTTGGCATTAACCTTCCAGGAAACTAATAACAGTAAATGCAGTTAGATTCCCTGTACTGTGTTCTTATACCTCAGATTATGGCTCCCTCAAATGACCCCTGAGCATCAGAAGATGCTCAGCTAGAGGTTAAGAAGGAATGACCTGGCTGTGCCTGATTACAGGGTATAACTGAAGGTGCATGTGTGAAAAGGTTTCCTTTTTCTCCAAAGGAGGATGAGGAGGAATATTATTCTTGATACTTTTCTATTCACCTTTCAGTCTTTGAATTCACCACTGTATTGATTATAACAAACAGCCTTTTCATAACAGCATGTGTGTGTGTGTGTGTGTGTGTGTATATGTGTGTGTGTGAAAAAAGAGAGAGAGTGACACCATTATGGGGCTTGAACTCAGGGTTCAGGCACTGTCCCTGAGCTTCTTTTACTCAAGGCTAGCTCTCTACCATTTGAGCTACAGCTCCACATACAGCTTTTTGGTAATTAATTGGAGATGGGAGTCTAATAGACTTTTCTGCTCAGGCTGGCTTCAAATCTTGATCCTTAGATCTCAGCCTCATGAGTAGCTAGTAGTAGTAGGATTACAAGTGTGAGCCATGGAGGTCCAGCTGAAATAGCAGCTTTTTTTTTTTTTTTTTGCCAGTCCTGGGGCTTGAACTCAGGGTCTGAGCTTCTCTGGCTCAAGGCTAGCACTCTACCACTTGAGCCACAGCTACACTTCTGGCTTTTTTTTCTTTCTGAGTAGTTTATGGGATGTAAAAGTTTTATAAACTTCCTTGCCAGGGCTGGCTTCAAAACAGATCTTCAGATTTCAGCTTTCTGAGTAACTAGGGTTACAGGCATGGGGCTGGGAATATGGCCTAGTGGCAAGAGTGCTTGCCTCATATACATGAAGCCCTAGGTTTGATTCCCCACCACCACATATATAGAAAACGTCCAGAAGTGGTGCTGTGGCTCAAGTGGCAGAATGCTAGCCTTGAGCAAAAAGAAGCCAGGGACAGTGCTCAGGCCCTGAGTCCAAGCCTCAGGACTGGCAAAAAAAAAAAAAAATAAAATAAAAAAGGATTACAGGCATAAGCCACTGGTGATGGCTTAAAACAGCAGCTTTAAGTACTTTTTTTCCCCCAGTGATGTAAGTTGAGACTACTTTGACAAAGAGAATTCTCAGTCACACATACAACCTAACAGCTCAGTCTCGGCAGCTTGCTGGCCAGTTCGTTTGGAAGTGTCGAACTCACTTGGCTGTTTCTTTTTGCTAGATGCTGTCTTATCATCTAGACTTGTGTGTGAATGTCTATATAGGATGGAGGAGGAATTCTGCATGGACAAGGAGTAAAAGAAACTAAGCATCACACAGAGGTTTAGGGTGGGAGTTGTTGAGAGCTTCTTTTGACTTTTCAAATGGAGCCAGCCCTCGAAGTCTGTATATCACAGAAAGGATGTGGTTTAGCTCTAGTACTTTTCTTTTCAACTTTAATGCTTCAATTAGAGCAGAATTCTAGCCATCTTCTGTCCACTTATCAGATGTGGATGTAATTATTCCTAATTCCTTCTAAAGAACTTGTCATTTTTAATACTGGCATTTATGGAACAAAACAGACTTCACTTTACCCGTTCTTGAAGCACTGCCTGGCCTCTTTGAAACTGTTGGGAATTTGTATTTGGACAGCAATCCTTGCATACTACTTTCACACACATAATAAGTTCTCAGTAAACGTAGATGCAGTTTGGGTGATTTCCTTTCAAAGTAGTATGTTGCATGTATTTGTTAAATACTATTTGAATGAATGAGTACTCATCCACATAGAACTTAATTTAGCTCATTCGCCATCAACACAGGGTAGCATGAGAGCATTGGATGAGGAATCAGAAGTGGAGTGAACTTATTATCCCAGTTGTATGACACTGAATGACTCATTTCAAATTTATAAAATAAAGGAGTGGGGCTGGCTGGGCTGGCTACAGTAAAAAAGGGCTATAGGTTAATTATTAGCTAGAAAATTGCATTTGAACATTTGGTATTGACATAGTGATTATGTCCACATTGTCTTATAATTTTCATAACTATCCTGAATTATCTTCATTTTATTGATATTGCATTATTGCCTGTTATTGTGTTATTTCGGTTTTACAGATATGGAAAATATGGCTCAGAGAGATTAAGCAATTTGCTTTGCTAAGTGAATTCGAACCTGTGTCATTTGACTGAAAATCTACACTTCTTTTTTTTCCCTCCAAAACACTGCTACTTGGGACTGAGACTTAGGGTGCTTTTGGGTACAAGTTAACGTGGCTAAGTTAATGTGTCTTAAATACTAAGGACACTCATTATGTAATCTTACTTTACAACAGGCCCAGAGATATGACAGCCTCACAGACATTGTCTAGCTCTTCATGGACCCAGGTGCTTCCCACCCTTCTACTCTGCCATTCTTAGCACATCTGCGGTGTCATGGTAGTCATTAGGATTATATAAGGTGGTCAGAGTACTGGATGTTGGACACTACCACAGACAACATCAAGAGGAGGCACATACTCACGTAACTTTTCCTTTTCTTTTCTTCTTTAGTCACAGAGGGACGTTTCTTCTTGAGGCTCCATCAGTCTTCTTCTCAGATTCCATTGGTCAAGCTTGGATCATATTTCTGTGGTGTAGCTTCAGGGCATTTAGGAGTACATGCATCCAGGGTCTCCCCTCTCTATAATTAAAAGTGATCGTTGCCATTATGGAAGGAATGGAGGTGTGATGTGATGTATGTGTGTGTGTGTGTCCATGCACATGCACACATGCATGTATACACACATGTGTGCAAATGCATGTGTGTGTGTGTGTAGGGGAGGAACAGCTGTTAGACAATGTCTTTCAGAATATGTCAAATTGGGTTGTAATTATTGTTACAATAAACCTTTCAGGGGCTGGGAATATGGCCTAGTGGCAAGAGAGCTCACCTCATATACATGAAGCCCTGGGTTCGATTCTCCAGCACCACATATTTAGAAAACGGCCAGAAGTGGTGCTGTGGCTCAAGTGGCAGAGTGCTAGCCTTGAGCAAAAAGAAGCCAGGGACAGTGCTCAGGCCCTGAGTCCAAGCCCCAGGACTGGCAAAAAAACAAAAACAAAAACAACTCAAAAACAATAAACCTTCCAGGAGAGTTTACTAAGCTGTTATCTAAGCACTGGCTTATTTTAGGAAATCTTTGTACAATCAAATTTCAGAAGAAAAATTAGAGAATCCTTTGTAATTTGTGTTGTTCAATATCAGTACAGTCTCTACTAAACTAGCATGTTGATGCAGCATAAGGAGTTTGTCTAGAGCAGGTGCAGTTCTATGGAGTGAGTGAGCATTCTGTTTGTCTAAGTGGCAGGATGGCAGTGCCGCAGGGAGCCCATGTGTGGGACACTGCTTGCTTGTGCTTTGAGTCGTGATGCTGCCATTGGCTGGCTAACCAGGTGACTTTGGACAAGTCACTTTACATGTTTGGGCCTAAGTTTCCTCACCTATAATTAAGGAGAATAATAGCACAGAGCTCATGAATCTGTTGAAAGGATGAAAAGGAAGAATACGTATCGTTATATACATATAGTTTAGTTTACTATACATACATAATGTTTAGCTTAGTTCTTGATCTGTAGGAAGAACTGAAAAAGTAGTGCTGCAGTTTTTATCCTAACTAGTAGAAAGCTTTGACTTTGAGTCTAATGACTTTAAGCCCTAACTCAGTCATTTTCTTTTCAAGTTACCAGGCCTTTTGTTTTCCATCTGCATAATAATTCCTCCTTTGGGTTCCTGAGATAATGTATGTACAAACATGTAAATGTTAAAACATCACCCAAGTGTAGATGCTATTTTAATCAATTTGTTGGGAGGAAAATAATTTATTTGTTGGAAAGACCATTTGATGATCATATGGATACATACATAACTGCTAAATGTCAGGCCCATGACATTCCTGCTGGTGAAATGCAAGCTACAACCAGCAGACAGCCACACTTTTCTGCTAGTGAGGACAACCCAAAACTTTTCTCTACCAAGCACATTCAGAATGGCATTCAGAGTACACTGAAAGTCAGATGCAAAAGGAACAGAAGGGGGAGTTTCTCAAATACTGTGACCCAGCACTGGTGTTTTTAGACCTACATTACACGGGCCAGCTCTTTACATTAACTAGATACTTAAAGAAACCCACCCACTGTCTTTCCAATGCTCTGCTATGATATTATCTCTTGATGGCCTCAGTGGTGTGTGTGTGTGTGTGTGTGTGTGTGTGTGTGTGTGTGTGTGTGTGTGTGTGTTTGGTACCAGGCCTGGGGATTGAACTCAGGGCCTCATGTTCTTGCTTGGCTTTTTGATCAAGACTGGTACTGTATCATTTGAGCAATATCTTCACTTCTAGCTTTCTGCTGGTTAATTGGAGATAGACATCTCATGAACTTTTTCTGCCCTGGCTGTCTTTAAATCTTGATCTTCAAGTCTCTTGAGTAGTTAGGATTACAGGCATAAGCCATTGGCACCCAGAAAAGGCAGTGTGTTTTGGCTGTAGGGTGAAAGATACTGTTCTTCATTATTTGGAGGATATATCAGTTATAATGACAAGCAATAAGTTCTAATTCAAACTGGCTTTAATAAGGACATTTACTGGCTTTTATTATGAATTCTGAGTTAAGCACATAGTTCAGGTACTGTGGGTTTGTTTCTCTGGGGCTTCCTTGCCTCTTCTTTATGTTTGGGATGGCTTTTCTCAGGCTGGTAATGAAATTATTGCACTAGTTAAAGCCCTCCTATTTTCACAGGACTTTCCCTGTCTCCTTTCTTTGTGCTCTCTGTGTATAGAAAGAAACCACTTCCAACTCAGCATTCTAGGTGAAAGTTTTGCAGTCATCCTGATCAAACTTCCTGGGTCCCTGAATCTGGGCTGTGGCAGGGGAAGGGAAAGAAAGGCAATATGTTTAGTCACACCAATGCTGGGATTCAGGGTGGGATCACAGTATCTCCTCTGGTCGGTCTTCCTGGAGAGAGTGAATACCTGAAAATCGGGGCTCTCTTTGGTAGGAGAGGTGGAGAAATGGCTCCTTGGTGAATAAGGCACAATACCCACTCTAAGCTGAGTGTTGGGGCTCATGCCTATAATCCTATTACTCAGGAGGCTGAGGCAGAAGGAACTTGAGTTTGAGGACAGCCTGAGCTAACTCTCTCAGTATTTGAGACTCCTCTTTCAAAACAAAATGAAACAAAATAAACAAAGAACAAAAAACCTTGATTGGTCTGGGGGTGTAACTCAGTAGTAGAGTGCTTGCTTCCCTGGTGTTCAATCCCTAGCATCAGCAGCAGGAGAAGGAAGAGGAGGATGTATTCTGAATACAAATCTTTTTATAATAAGTGATTTGCAAGTTTTCTCTTCCCATCAGTGGGCTATAGTTTCTCTCTCTCTCTCTCTCTCTCTCTCTCTCTCTCTCTCTCTCTCTCTCTCTCTCTCTCTCTCTCTCTCTCTCTTGTCTTTCTCTCTTTCCTTTGTGCTGGTTCTGGGTTTGAAAAGCCTTGTGTTCTTGTTTGGTTTCTTTTGCTCATGGTGGGCACTCTATCACTTCAGCCATGCCTCCAGTTCCGGGTTTTTCTGCTTAATTGGAGATAAGAGTCTCTCAGATTTGTCTGCCTGGACTGACTTCAAGCCATTATCCTCACATCTCAGCCTCCTACATAGCTAGGATTATAGTCGCAATCCACTAGTCTGCAACAATTTCACACTCTCTTGATGGTATAAAGATTTTTAGAATTTAAAAAAATCGACTCATATACCTGTATGTGCATAAGTGTGTGTGTGTGTGTGTGCTGTATACAAGTGTGTACATTGCAGTATTAAGATTAGAAGGACATCCCAAGCTCTGCTGTGTAAGCATTTCCCAGCTGTACTTCCCTCTCCAGCTGCATCTTGACTTTTCAACTCTAATAATCAGATTAAGCCATGCCTCATTTTGAGACCCTTATTCTGATTATGGAAAATGTGCAGCCACCTTGCATCCAGGGTTTAAAATGTCAGCCACTTGAATCAGATCCTTCAGTCATTAGAGTTCTTCAATGGTTACTCCTTTTTCTGAGGAAGCAATGTGGGAGAACTGGGAAAGCATTGAAGGGACGATGACATCAGGAAGTATAACATGGAGAATTGAATCTGATAGGCTGTAGGTAGAGAAGTTAGTCTTCCTGTAGTTCTGTACTTTGTGTGGTGGAGAGTTCCAAATCACTCTTCCCATGAAGAAGCAGAGGCCCAACTGTACATTCTGAGATGGAAAAAAATCCCAATGACATTATGGTCAGGAGCTATCCAGAGCAGATTTTGCAGCCTAAGTTTCATTTGAACTTGATCAGGCTAAAAAGCATCAGCGTTGAGATCTCTGTCTGATGTTTCTGAGCATCTTCTGTGCTCTTGTTTCAGTGTGGACTCTGATGTAGGAGGTCTTGGGAAGGACCTAGAATGGGGCATTTCTAATGTGCTTTCTGGTGATATTTGTGATGCTGGACCATGAGTCACACTCAGAAGAGTAGGGCAAGTAGAGTTGATCTGTCTCATAATAATAGCCATAATAATAATGTTCATAGTGTCCTTGAGTCTAAAGAGTCTTCCATTTGCACCTCACCTGGTGCATTTCCCTTAACAGATATCCAGTGGATATCTGATTCAGTGAGTGGATGAATACAGAATTCCATTCTGGTATATTTATCCCAATTAGGCCAAATTGCTGACCAGACAGTGTTATTGGGAATGGAGTGATTCCTTATGACTCCCTTCCCCAGCCAAATCAAGAGATGGTTTTTCAAAAAGGATTTCCTTTGATGGTAAATCTGATCATGTGCTTGCTGAATGTCAGGCATAGCACAGAGGGGCTTGGTGTGACAGCCTTTTTGTCTCTCTGGGCCATACTTCCTGCTTCCTGGTGGCATTGCTAAGGGTTTCTAGAAATGTTGCAGCACAAACAAGTCATCGTGTATAGGACACCAATGCTCAGAAGCCCCCAAAGGCATAGGGGGCACAGCTGTTCTTACTTACCAAAGTGACCTCCAGGGACAGAGACCCTGGAGGGCAGTGCAAATGCACTGTAGTTGTAACATGAGCTCCGCGGGCTGTTTGTGTTAGTGACTCCTGCCCTGAAGTGTGAAGAACAGAAAGGAAAAAAAACATTTTAGAACAAAAATGAAGCACATTCTAAAAGCTGTGAAGAATATGTGTGTAGATCAAACCATTGTGTTTTTCAAAGTACATTAAAAAAAAGAAAACTCATATCAATCTTATTCAATAAGCATTTGTTAAATATCTTCTATATGCCAAGCATAGCGCTACTAACTAGGATACACAAGAAGATAAAAATCATCCACCAAGCTACTCATAGTCACTTGGGGGGAAAGATAGGCAATTTGAGGATAAAATGACAGATGTGCAGATCAATGTCTGTAGGTGGGAGACCAAGAGGAGGCATCTGTATAAGGTTGGAGCATCGTAAATGTCTGGTGTAGACAAACCATGATTACGACTTAAAGGACAATGGAAGTCATCTGGGAGCATGTTAAAAATGACAAATTTCACATGACCTCATGCCTCTACAGCAGTGCAGAAGATGAAGATCTTCATTTAATTTCTACTTGTCTTTTTGTTCCCTGCTTGGTACAAAAACCCTCAGCACGAAATGATAGGATCGAATGTGGGAATGAAGGATGACTCCCAGATGACCGATTTTCAGTGTCAGGACCAATAGTGATTCCATTCCAGAAGGGACAGGACTGGTCATGTCATTTTGGGGGCCCAGTGTAAAATGAAAATGCTAGGCTCTTTGATAGAAAATATGTCTTTGTTAAAAGTATTTTCCCTTGCTACCACTGTATGATATCCAAGTACCCTGGATACTGTTTATACAGGTAATAGAACTGGGGAAGGGAGAGGGAATACCAAAATCAAGAGACAAAGAACAAAAAGACAAACCATTCAAAAAGCAACACTTAGAAACCATTTGGTGTAAACCAACTGCACAACTCTTGGGGGGAGTGGGGAAGGGGCAAAGGGATGGGGGGGAAATGAGGTAGGAGGAAACAAGTAGAAAAATATTTTAAGCTGGAGACATGGCTTACAGAAGTGCTGAGGTTGTGAGTTCAAATCCTAGTATGGACAACACAAATACATTTTGGATTGCAGGCATGAGTGGTAGAGTGCCTTCTTAGCATGTGGGAGGCACTGAATTCAAACTCTGATAACTCCAAAAGAGAGACAAAGAGAGAGACACAGAAACACACACAGACACAGACACAGACACAGACACACAGACACACACACACACACACAAAATGATTTAAAATTTCATGATGTCAGTTGACGACCCTATTAAGCCAATCATGGATCCCTGAGCAAGGGTACAGGTCACATAAAAAATGAAGCTGGGGGCTGGGGATATAGCCTAGTGGCAAGAGTGCCTGCCTCGGATACACGAGGCCCTAGGTTCGATTCCCCAGCACCACATATACAGAAAACGGCCAGAAGCGGCGCTGTGGCTCAAGTGGCAGAGTGCTAGCCTTGAGCGGGAAGAAGCCAGGGACAGTGCTCAGGCCCTGAGTCCAAGGCCCAGGACTGGCCAAAAAAAAAAAAAAAAAAAAAAAAAAAAAAAAAATGAAGCTGGCCCTCAGGACAAAAGACTAAAGGAGAGAGAGGGTTGGGAAGAAGACGACAAGCTCTGTTTTGGTTATGGTGACCTTGAGTGGATACCCAATACACAGTTGGATATAAGGACCTAAAATTGCCAGTGATACAGGTGTGATACAGAGACAGTATCAGGGAATCCTGGCCTTTGCTAGTGGTGACAGATACCACTATGAATGAAAACACCATGACTAGTCTTCCATTTTTTTTTTTGGGGGGGGGGGCTCTGCATTTCTGTTTGATCACATCAATGGATTATGAACCTAGAGTTCTTTCCAAGAACACTTGATCATTTTTCCCCCTTATTAGTTAACTCTGATCTGAACAAGAATGAGGGTTGGTTTCCTATTCTTCTGCAGATAAGGTAGCTAAACTCTGGCCTGTCCTTAGTCCTCATGGTATAGCTGGGACTAGGAAATGAAGATTATATCACTCAGCTTAAGAGTTCTGAGTTTCAATGTGAAATTATTTCTTTTTTCTTTTGTTTTTATCCTCTATGGTTTAGCCCTTATTGTCACTGTACTTGATTTTGGTACCCTGGGTATTGTATATATGTTTATCTGAATTAGGGAAGGAAGGGGGAACATCAAAATGGTGAGACAAAGGTTAAAAGGTGAACCAGTGCAACAAAAATACTTAAAGACAATATGTTGTAAACCAATTATATGACTCGGGGTGGGGACTAGGGATGAGGGAAGGTGGAAGAAAAATGAGGGAGGAGGTAACAAGTTGGACAAGAAATATACTCACTACCTTACCTATGTAACTATAGCCCCTCTGTACATCACCTTGACAATAAAATTAAATACAAAAAAAAGCTGAGATTTGAAGACAGAAGTTCAGAACCAGTTTGGGCAGGAAATTTTATAAGATTCTAGCTCTAATTAAGCACCAAAAAGTGAGAAGTGGCGTTATGGATCAAGAGGTAGAGTGCTATCCTAGGCAAAAAAAAAAAAATTTAGGGACCATGTCCAGAGCCCTGAATTCAAACCCCAGGACTGGCACACAAAAATAGTTCTGAGTTTCAAAGTATAAGATTTCTACGCTAGGGAAGCTGTCCTTTGAGACAGTGTCATGACCATTAAATAGACAATAAAAACCCTATCAATGTGGTGCAAAATTAAACATATAATAAGAAATAGCTTTATAAGTTATGTCATTATGATTTATCACTTATTTAATACTTATTTATAACAGCTGAGCTCTATGGCACAGGTAATAACCTGCTTAGTTTCCAGGGTAGTATTTTGGATATTAGTCAAAATAATTCAAGTTCTAGAAAATAATTCAGAGATATAATTTAACAATAGTCATGGAATAACATGAATTTTCTATGTACAACAGTGTTTTGTCTGACTGTATATATTATTACAAATAAGTTATAAATTATAAATATGATTTAGGGAGTTGGAAGATAATTAGCATGTTAAAAAGATTGGAGTTTGGTTTACTTTCTCTCAGCTCTGGAGTGTGATTTATTGCTTTAAAGCTATAGGCCTTGTTGGTGAATGCTTATCTGTAATGGTAAGGCACAGTGAACCAGAGCCTTTACATACACAGAAAATTAAAACACAGTGTCATTTACTCATGGATATCATGGTAAAATAAACTAGTACTTTAAACAAATCAGTAACTAATTAGCTCAGTCATAAAAAAGTGGCAGAAACCTAATTAACAAGTTGGCTAATAATTTTTCATTCATGTTTCTAGCTGTTACTTTTTTCTGATCTATACACAAAGTACTGTTCTAAAAATAAAATAATGCTAGTATTTGTAATCTCGTATGTAGGTGTTATGACAATGTTATAGTGGTGTTGAGTATCTGTTTTTTTTTTGTTGTCATTCAATAACATCCTTTGTTTTCACTTCTTTGCTTGTTACTATCCTTGAGTAGTTCAATGATAATGTGTATTAGCTAACAGGAAATAAATTGAAATCTAGAGAAGCAATATGGTTTCCTTGAATCTTATATTTGGCAAGGTAGGATAGAGTATTAGGTTTGTTCCAACTGTACTAATACTAACGTTATCTTGCTTTTGAATTTTCTTCAATACCCTTCTTCAATAGTGATGTAATTCTTTTTCACTGACAGCGTGTTGTTTTTTTTTTAACAGCACAGAGGAAGACCGTACATCCATCACACCTCTGAGAAAGAGAAGGCAAATTGGTGTCTTAGAACCATAACCCAAAGACACAGTTTAACTTCTTCCTTTACCATTTTTTAGAGTAGTATTTGGCTGAAGATAAAAATTCATTGTATAGCCCTACAAAATTAAGAAAAGTGAGAAAAGGGGTTAAGAGGAATGGGTGACATTGATCAAGATGTATATTCATAAACTGCTTTGTTAAATAGCAACTCCTTTACACAATGACTTACAAATAATACATATATTAAAAAGAAAACAAAAACATCCTGTTATAAATATATATACACACACACACACACAAATACTTTGCCATCTAACTAGTAAGTTCCTTTTGCATGAATGACATGGCACAGATATTTATTTTTATACATCTAATTGTTTCCTATGGCAAGTGTTACTTTCTGGTTACTTTCCCATGGAGTTATTGTCCATATTAATTAAAATAATTCATGGGTGCTGGTGGCTTATGCCTATAGTCCTACTTACTCAGGAAGCTGAGATATGAGAATTGCAGTTCAAAGCTAGTCCAAGCAGAAAAGTCAGTGAGCTCTGTCTCCAATTAACCACCAAAAACTAGAAGTGGAGATGTGGCTCAAGTGGTAGAGTGCCAGCTTTGAGTGAGAAGGCTAAGGGACAGCATCCAGATCTTAAGTGAGTTCCAGCCCGAGTACTGCCGGGCACATGCACAGGTACACACACACACACACACACACACACACACACACATACACACACACACACGCACGCATACACACAGAAATTCAAATCATCCAAGTTTTGGAAAAATCACCCAAAGAAAGAATCGAATCTTAGATTGTCAATAGAGTTACCTGAATCTTAGCTATTTAATAGAGTAAAAGCAATATTACAATCTCATTAGCATAACAATTGAATACAATCTAAGAATTTGAATTCTAAGAATTTGAAATTTCGAATGAATGCCTAAGAAATCATGAAGAGAGAGAGAGAGAGAAAAAATAAAGATGATGTGAATAGAATTTTTTAAAACTCTTCTGAAATAATTGTTTTTGCAAGTTTAACTCTTAGCAATCCCAGACCCTGGGATTTAGAAGCCGGAAACAAGAGTTATATCACTGTTGTAATTATTCTCAACATGCATGTGAATGCGTACTACTTTTTTTTTTCTCTTTGTCCTTGTCTGTTTGTTTGACTGAGTGGTCTGTTTAGTTTTGTTTTTCTTTTATTCCCTGTGGCTGTACCCTCATTACCACTGTATTATATCGGAGTACCCTGGATACTGTTTATACGGATAATAGAACTGGAGAAGGGGGAGGGAATACCAAAATTGAGAGACAAAGAACAAAAAGACCAACCATTCAAAAAGCAGCACTTAGAAACCATTTGGTGTAAACCAACTGCACAACTCTTGTGGGGAGAGGGGATAGGGGAGGGAGGAGGGGGGGAAATGAGGGAGGAGGTAACAAGTAGAACAAGAAATGTATTCACTGCCTTTCATATGAATCTGTAACCCCCTCTGTATCACACTTTGACAATAAAGAAAAAAACATGAAAAAATATGAGGACAAAGTGCTTATTGGCTGGGCATGAGCTACAGCCTTGAGGAGTACAATAGTAATGAGATATTTGGAGTCTGGGGTGAAAAAAAAAAAAGCCCACTTAAGTTTCTTTTCATACTACCCCAAGGCTGGTCAGGGAGAATTTCTGCTGTGTTTCTGAATCTGAGATGTGTTTTGTCCAGGGCAGCCTGGCCTGGAGAGGAGGACCGAGGAGGAGGCACCTTGAACAACACCTTGTGACTCTGAGTTGGTTCTATGGTTTTTCCACCAGGTGGAAGTGGCTCCTTCTTGGTTCAGTGCTGAATTAAAGGGAAAATAAAAGGGAGGTGAAGTTGCACAGTGATTCAAGGGCAGCCACCAAAGCTGAGCTTTGCAGCGCCAGCAGCAGTGTGGTAATTTGAGAAGGGCAAATTAGAAGAACAAAGCAGATTTTAATCATATGCCGTGGAGAGGAAGGTGGTTTAGGTTTATCTCCAAATTGTACCTCCATTAGCAGAAAGGAGGCTTTTAATGCTATTTATTATCTAATATACATTGTTAAAGATTTATTTCTTCCTTTCTGTAGGCTTTCTTTAGTATCCTCACCAAGTAGGAAATTCCAGCCTTTTTTTCTTCCTTAGTGTATCGAGTGGTTGTTAAATACAAAAGATTTTCTTGGTGTTCCTAGAAATGAAGGGTGATGGGGCAGGTTAAAGGGACAGAGGGAGGGGGCCACAGAAACATAGAAAGGAGAGACAAGGAGAGAGAAGAGAAAAGGAGAGAGAGAGAGAGAGAGAGACAGAGACAGATAGCAAAAGAGAGTTTTCTAAGAGATTCCATGATGAATATAGAATTGAATACTTCAAAATTCTTATACATGTATATATTCATCTATTCACTCTCCTACTCATTCACCAATTCACCCATCCACCTACTCATTTACAAACCAATCCATTCATTCCCTGGTCCTATCCATCCATTGATGCTTCCATCCATGCATCCATCCATTCACCCATCTATGCATCCATTCATCCACTTGTCCACCCACCCACTCATATCTGTCTATCCAATAAACAAACATTGTCCCCAAGGGATATTCAAATTTGCAAGTTCACAGTTAAAGTTTTAAACTTCTGTGTGCTCTTGGAGGGGTGATGGTTTCTTGAACTATAGCTACCCACAGAGAGTTTTTCTTGATACAGATCAGTAAATTGGGAGTTCTCACCAAAGGCAATTCAATTCATTTACCTATGTACTCAAATCATTTACCTATTAAAGTGCTTAGCTAGAAAGGGCTTGATGTGAATAAGTGTGGTGGATGCAGAGAATGAATGTTGGACAGAAGAACAGAGTTGTGAAAAGGCTTTGGTTGAAAAGAAATTGCTCTGGGTCGAGTGGTGAGGACCACCTTAAATGCTTTATGAAAAGCACCACCACTCCAGGAGACATTGGAGTTTGTGAGTTCTTAGCTAATATTTGAAGCTTTTATGTGCAGTTGGGAGAGGTGAAGGCTGCATAATGTGATCTTCAGTGAACTCATTGATGAAGCAAGTCTTTCTTAGTCACAGGTTAGAAGTTGGGAGACCTTGCTGAAGCTACTTATCCCATTCACCTGTTAACACAGCTAGAGAAGTCTTGCTATAAATAATTGTGGATGCTGCAGGAAGAAGTGTTGGACAGAAGAGTGAGGAGTTGAAAAAGACCTCTGTATGCCTTCCAACAGAACATTCATGATGATCAATTGTGTCTGCACTCTGCTTTGGTAGACAATATCCTCATCTGGCAACTGAGCTCTTGACTAGGGTGCCTATAGAGCTGAATTTTCAATGTTATTTTACTTTGTTTTTCTTTTTGTGCTAGTACCAAGGATTGAAGTAAGGGACTAGGTGTTATCCTTTGGCTTTTTTGCTCATGGCTGAGGCTCTACCACTTGAACACACCTCCACTTCCAGCTTTCTGATGGTTTACTGGAGACGAGGGTCTCCTGGACTTTTCTGTCCAGACTATTCTCAAGCTGTGATCCTCAGATCTTAGCCTACTGAAGAGCACAAGCCACTGGTGATAGACTTATTTACTTTTTTTGTGCTTGTACTGGGGCTTGAACTCAGGGCTTGGGTGCTGCCCCTTTTTCTCAAGGCTAGAGCTCTACCACTTGAGCCACATCTCCACTTCCAGCTTTTTGGTGGCTAATTGGAGATCAAAGTCAAGTGAATTTTTCTATCCAAGTTGGTTTCAAACTGCAATCCTCAGATTTCAGTCTCCCAAGTAGTTAGGATTATAGGCAGGAGCTTCCAGCACCTGGCTTGTTATTTACTTTTAACTCATTACAAGTTAAATAGGTCTTTGTGCTAGTGGCCACCATCTTGGACAGTATAACACTAACCTCTTCTTGGTGGTTAACTCTGGAAGAGGAGAGGAAATAGGAGTGTATTAGGGGCCCAGGACCCAGAAGTCATTTGAACCTTTGGTAAGCACAGGTTTCATCTGTAATTTTAGAGCCATAAGAGAATTTGGAGTAACTCTATATATCTTTATTCTCAGAGGTGATTTGGATAGTTGGAAACAGTTTCATGTTTTCAATTTAATGTCTGAATCTTTATTAGGAACTCATGAAGTCCAGACAAGGGATTCCTCTAACCTGCTGAGTGACTGAGAAGGTTGATCTTCACATTCAGTATAAGGCTCCAAATGTCTCAGAAATGTTACCCATATTATATATTCATTTCCCATATCACCAATATTCTCTTTGGTGGACTTACCTTTGTGCTAGAGAGCTGATAGTCACATCCTGTGGGGACCATGACCAGATCATTGCCCCCCCCCCCTTTTTTTGAAGACTCTTATTACTTCCTCCATTGTATCATTTCCCCCCCTTCTTCAAGGTGTGACTAGAATAATGAAAAGTCTTGGGGAAGAGGGCTTTCCTTTCTCTGCTTGTCTCTGCTGTCTTATAGTCTTCAGATGTCTTCAAAGAAGACCTTTCTCCCAAGGGCCCTGCTTAAAATTCTATTCTCTCAGTGAGGTGTGAAGAACAGTCAGAGATGCTGAAAGATGTCTGATGTGTGAGATTTCTCCCAATAGTGACTTTCTTAGATCTCAGGGGCCTCAGGAGAGTGAGGGGCATGAAGGAAGAAGAGCAGGCCTCTGGGAACAGAGCAAGATGGGAAGGCTTGGGGATGTGTGCAGAAATTTTAAAAGTAGATACAATTACTCAACTAATAGCATTTTAATGCCCATCACACACATTATGCGCATATTCTCTCTAAAGTGACACTCCCAGACACACTTTGCCACATTTTCATAGTGCGTCTGTCTGTTCATTAATTTGTTCACTCTTTTTTCATTTTTTTTCCATTAACAATTTTATAAATATATATATATATTTTTTTGCTAGTCCTGGAGCTTGAACTCAGGGCCTGAGCACTGTCCCTGGATTCTTTTTTGCTCAAGGATAGCACTCTACCACTTGAGCCACAGCACCACTTCTGACTTTTTCTGTATATGTGGTACTGAGGAATTGAACCCAGGGCTTCATGCATACTAGGCAAGCACTCTACTACTAAGCCACATTCCCAGACCCTATAAATATATTTTTATTATTTTTAAGTAGTTGCTATTCAACAAAGCAGTTTATGAATACAAGAATTTAATGAACACCTTTTTTTTTTCTTAATGGAAACGAGGATTTTTCTTTGTTGTTGTTTTTGTTTTCTCTTCCCTTTGTCTTGTTTGTTTTTCTGTTTTTGGAAGGGGGCACAGAAATGGTGAGACCAAGGGTAAACAAATGCAGGAGAGGTACTCACTAGACACTGTGATGAAGGCGAACTATATATATATAACTTGTGGGTGAGGAGGGGAAAACTGGGAAAGAGTGAAGGAAGGGGTGACATTGTTCAAAAAGAAATGTACTCTTTTTCTAACTTATTTAACTGTAACCTCTATATACACCACCTTTATAATAACAATAAAAAATCTTGCTCATTCCTTTGTCTTTGTCTGTTGTGGGGCCTTGGTGCTGTTCCTGAGCTTATTTGCTCTAGTCTAGTGCTCTACCACTTTGAGTCACAGTTCCACTTCTTGTTTTCAGATGGTTAATTGGAGCTCAGAATCTCATGGACTTTCCTGTTTGGGTTGGCTTTGAACCGTGATCTTCAGATCTCAAGTAGCTAGGAGTACAGATGTGAACCACTGGCTCCCAGCTTTGCTCATTCTCTTGTGGGTCTGCTGTTACTTTTCCCCATAGACTGGGCAGGGAGGGTGCTCTACCCCTGTGTCTCGAACACTGTAGGGGCTCAATACAAATAGTGGTTAGCTGAAAGAATAAACAAATGAATACACCAAAGACTAACAATCAACACAGAAGCCATAACTGTCATCTGTTGAGCACTGAGCAAGTGCCAGCCTCTTGGTTAAATACCTTTTATGTCATCCAGGCCTCACAAAAAGTAGCCCTTGGATGTGGAAATTAATATTCTTATTTTATATTCTTTAATATATTCCTATTTTTATTTTGTTCTTATTTATTGATCCTCTATTTCATTACTATTCTCTATTTAGTTCTTATTTTATCACAGTCTCATTTTGAGTAAAATGAACCACAGAAATCTTCTCCCCATATGGCCAGTGAGGAATGTGCTGTCTAAGATCTTAACAATGAGACATTTAAGCTGTAATACCTTGAGATAGCAACCTTGAGCAGTAACGTCAGAGAGGGTCCTTGCGAAGGAAGGAAGTTTCCAACTTCCAGGTGAATGTGAGGTGGTTGGGAGCAGGCCAGGCACCTGGTCAGCATGGCCTGTGGAGTGAGTTCATCTCTGACCTGGGCTCTGGGTAGAGATTTTGAGGAGCTGTGAATTATTTACGTGCGGAGGCAGAGAAGCTTCCTTGTACTGAATCCTAATTGAAAATGGTTCTGAAATTAAGGCATAGAGGTTAAGCAGTTATTTTTTTTTCTGTTAATGGATAGGAGGGGGGGGGGACGGACTAAAAAACAACCCTGGCTGGGCCATATGCTTTACTTTTTTGGTATTCTTCCTTGCCTCTCCAAATGGCCCTATAGTGCTTGTGAGTATTTTTAACTTTACAAGATATTTTGCAAAATACCCTGTTTTCTTCTTTAAAAACACCATCCTGGATATCTAGAGAGCACTTGGTTTGATCCATTTTCCTACCAGGAAAGTCAAAGTTGAAAGAAGGAAGGACTAAGGAGCATCCTGGTGTCTCCAAATACCCTCATTTATGCTTTCCCTGAGCTTCAGTGCTTTTCCTCTTCTGCTAGGAAGGATCATGGGAGTCTATTACTGTGAGATTATGCAACATATTATGTTTTGTAAAATATCTGTTCTGGCTGGGTGCTGGTGGCTCACACCTGCAATCCTAGCTACTCAGGAGGCTGAGATCTAAGGATCATGGTTCAAAGCCAGTCCAGGCAGGAAAGCTGTGAGACTCTTACCTCCAGTTAAACATCAGAAAACTGAAAGTAGAGCTGTGGCTCAAGGTGACAGAACAGTAGCCTTGAGCGAAAGAGCTTAGGGACAGTGCTCAGGCTCTGAGTTTAAGTCCCACAACAGACCAAAAAAAAAAAAATCTGTTCTGTTTATTGGTCATCTCTAAGTGTGTTGTTATATCTATCTCTAAGGAGGAAAACTCAACTAGACAAGTAAGGTCAGGTCAGGGCAAAACCTTTTAAGAGGTCAAAATACATTTCTTTTTTTCAGTCTTGGGGGGTAAAACCCCAAGTCCTATGCCTGTTGGGCAGGTGCTCTACCACTTACCTCCTAGCCTCATGCACTTTTCTGATGAGGGCTGATGCTGCCTCTTTTTGAGTGAGATCCCACAAGCAGTGCATGGGGATTATGATGTTTCCATATTCCCATTAATAACCTTGTTATGGTCTGACTTCTTTTTTTTTTTTTTTTTTGGCCAGTCCTGGGCCTTGGACTCAGGGCCTGAGCACTGTCCCTGGCTTCTTCCCGCTCAAGGCTAGCACTCCGCCACTTGAGCCACAGCGCCGCTTCTGGCCGTTTTCTGTATATGTGGTGCTGGGGAATCGAACCTAGGGCCTCGTGTATCCGAGGCAGGCACTCTTGCCACTAGGCTATATCCCCAGCCCCTTGGCCTGACTTCTTGATTGTAGCCATCCTAGGGGGCTTGAAGTGGAAACGTGGATTAGTATTGTGGTTTGGATCTGCATTTCAGATGGCTTCTAATACCTCTTGTCTATATGGTTTTTCCCTGGTGGCTGGACAGTTTATCAAAAGTTAACATTTGAACTGGTGAGGAGAATGATGCGATCTCTGGCTGCTATCTCTGCAGTTGCATGTGTGTGGGGGTGATCACATGTTTGCACCTTTTTCTATCTGCAAAGGTGTGGGGACCATGACCAGACCACTGCCCAGGACTGCACATGACAGCCACATGCACAATTAGCCCCCTGTTTTAAACTGGCCATTTCTACTTATCACAAGACTCATGAAAAATAGAAGACTAGGGAAATTGCTTTTATAAGCCAGTGACAGATGTCTTGTTCTACCACAACCTAGGTCCTGAGTGTCTAAAGCTGTGATGTTTTTATGAAGACACTGTATGTCAAGCCCACAGCATGGAGAATCCCTGTGTTTTTTTTTTTTTTAAACCTTTTCTAGATTCTCAACAGGTAGATAGAGCCCAAGCACTAGAACAATGTGTATATTTTAATTCAACTCTTTATTTTGAGATACTTGTAGATTCACATGAAGTTGTAAGAAGTGATGTCAGGAGACCCAAGTCTTAAAATTGTTTTTCTGGGAGAGAAAATGAGGTCTGAAAATAATTCTGGAATAGTTCCAAGAATCCAAACTATTTCTGTGCCATCAGCTCCCGGCTTCTCCCAGGATAAGGATCCTCAAACCATGGAATGAGCTGCTTCTGGGAGGGGCTATTTATTGGATGGCAGTTATCCAGTTCTGTTTCTTATTCAGGCTTAAGGTAGATAAATCTGATAACACTGCCTCTTTCTTCCGTCTCTTGATCTCAAGCGGCACTTGCTCATATTGAACCTTTTTGGCCACAGATATGGTAGCTGGCCCTCACCTATTTTGAGACTGCCAAATACCTTAGACCTAATTCATTTTGGGGGGAAATAGAAGTCCTCTAAATGAAACAAAGAATGTAAATGAGCCAGAGGTAGTAAACATCAGCCTAGTACTTGCAGTAGGGGGTGGTGTTAGTCACTTTACATCACTGTGCCAAAATGCCTTAGATCAACAATTTAAAGGAAAACAAGATTCATTGGTTGCTTGGCACTCTTTAAATGCTACTTTATTTTGGCTACAGTTCACTGAGGGGTGACCACAGGAATATGTAGATTTAATAGCCATGGTGAGAGAGAACATCATGGAGGGAAGCATGTGGAGGAGCAGAGCTGCTCACTTCATGGCAGCCAGGAAGCAGAGTGAGAGGAAACCGATGGAAAAGATGTACCTTTTAAACACATTCCCTTAGTGATGTACATCCCTTTAGTTCCCACCCTCTAGTTCTACCACCTCAGAATAATGTCTTCGAATTAATCCATTGAATGAGTCACATCTCTCATGACTTAATCATTTCCCCAAAGCTGAACCTCTGAACATTGGGTTGTGGACCAACCCTTCAACACATGTATTTTGGGGTAGCATTTCATATAAAAATATAACATCATTTGAGTTTGGTACTATTACTTAATTTTGCACATATTTACTGAGTACCCTTTCACTGTTAGGTAGTACTTGAAGTTCTAAGGATGTAATTAGAGAACAAAGAACTCCCTGTCTTCCTGGAGCTTATATTTTCCTCAAGGGACACAGAAACAAAAAAAAATATAGAATACATTATTTGTTGGTAAATACTTTGGATAAAAGGTGAGAAAAGGACAAGAGAGACAGATGGGAGGGAGAGATAAGGGAATTGATTTTGGTTTTAAATGAGAGAAGGTTACATTAGAGCAGGGGTTGGCAGTCTTTTTTGATAAATGGCCAGGACGTATGGATATTAGACTTGGCCAGACAACTACTCAATTCTTGTAGTTAAAAAGCATCTGTAGGAGCTAGGGCTATAGCTCAGGAGCAGAGTGCTTACCTAGCATAACTGAAGCCTTGGGTTTGATTGCTAGCTCTGTGAACAAAAGCAAAACAACAAGAGACAAAAAGAGTAGTAGATACCATATAAAGGAATAGGTGTGTCCCTGTTCCCATAGAACTTTATTTACAGAACAATAGACTGAATTTGGAGACTATAGTTTGTCAATCCCTGCATTAAATTAAACTGGAACAGAAGAAACCAGGCATGATGGAATCTGAGGGAAGCACATTCTAAGCAGAAGGTAGAGCCAGTGCAAAGGCCCTGAGGTGGGTTGGTAACCAGCTTGAGCAAAGAACGGGAGGAGGCAAGTGATCAAAAAGAAGTCAGATGAGGTCAGAGATGAGGTCAGTCATGACAGGGGTCCATTCTCTGGAACTGTGGAGCAATGTGGACTCAACACATTTGTTAAGAAGAACCAAACCAATCTATGAATTGAGTTTTTTTTTTAAACAATTGGAGCTTGATATGCAACCAGAAAAAAGTATGCAAAGTTACAAGTGTGCAACATGATGCATTTTTTTTTATAACATCTACATCCAGAAACTCAACATGACTTGTACCTCAGCAGCCATCATGGAACCCCACAATCCACACCCCGAGGGTAACCCCTATCCTGGCTTCTTACAGTACAGATTCGGTTCTTCTGTTGTCCACCCATACATAACTTTCCAGAAAAGGAACCAGCTGCTAGGAACACTTTGGCTTTCTTGCATTTGGATGCTTATATTCAACATGATAGGTTGTTTCCAGTTTGGACCATTGCTAACTGCTTTTCTTGTTCTAATAGCTCAACTTTTTCAGGCAGTGTCCTAATATGTAGCTCAGACTGGCCTCAACTTGAGGCCAGGTCTCAGACTCACTGGGGCTGGGATTACAATACTCCACAAACTTTTGCTTTTAAATAAATAATAAACTCTTCTATACAGTGGCAGCCATATTTGGAGGCTTCTAAAATTTTTGGAATACAGCCTCAAATGTCAGAGAACAAGATAGGCCCAAACCATTCACAGACTTATACAGGAATGACATTATTTTCTGTTTTAATTCAAGACTTGGGAGCTGTCCAGTACTGCAGGGGTACACAGATTGGGGTGTGTAGTGGATAGTCACCACAAGTTGGTGCAATTGACTCAAATCATTGTTGGAGGGCTTCTTCCAAAATAGGGTCCTAGGTGGAGGGCCCCCCCAAGACTCCCATGAGGTCTTCCATTGCCATTTATCTGTGGGACCACAATCTTCAGGCCAGGTGCCAGTGGCTCATTCCCATAATCCTAACTACTAAAGAGGCTGAGATCTGAGGACTGTAGTTTGAAGCCAGCCCAGGCAAGAAATTCTGTGAGACTTGTATCTCTAATTAAGCACCAAACAGCTGGAAGTGGAATTATGGCTCAAGTGGTGATAAAGCTAAGGAACAGCACCAAAGCCCTGAGTTCAAGCCCCCACCCCTGCTTATACTCCTCTTCCCCCCCCCCCCGCCAAAATTTAAAAACAAAGAATCATCAGTCTCCATATACCTGAACTTATGATGCAGGGAAACTCAACGTTTTAGGCTCTAATACATTCATTTAGCACATCCCAGCATTCTTTCTACATCCCAGGAAGGAATTTGAACCTGTAGGTCTCTCAAGACAAAATCTTGGGAGAATCCTTGGGAGGAAGAAGATTGTATAGTGATGTTCTCCATGAAGGCAGCCATGGGCTGGATCCCTTCAGATGATGGGGAAGATGACCTTGTTGGAAACACTGTTCTAGTGCTGAAAATGCAGAGCAGGTGCACCTGGCAGCTGTGGAGTCCATGAGCTGGGAATCTGATCACTGTGTTAGGAGGACCTTGGTGGCCTTCTCACCTCTCCTAATGCTCTCAGGCCACCTGTCCCATTGCCCCTCTGCTTAGCCAGCATCTCTGTCTGTAAGTCATCCTCCTAGTCAACAGAATGGTCCCAGCTGTCAGTTTGGAGTCCTCAGCACTTGGCTAATATTAGTGTATTCCCAAGTCACCAGGTGGGGGCTTACATGGCTTTCAGTGTCCTTCATGAGTGCTTTGTGATTGTTTTTTTGGGGGGAAGGGAATTCCTCCTTTGTGGACTCATTCTAAGTTGAAGAGCCCAAATAGACAAATGAATAAGAAAATTAGTAGGTTGGATAGAGCAAGAGAAAGAAATGTTTTTCAAGTTAGTAGAACTGAGCTTTCTCAACTATGTCCTGATTTATGACTGTATTTTACAGACTTTCTTAGTCATTGCTTATTCATTGCTGCTATGAAAGTCATTATAAAACATTCCTTCCATGGTTCCTTAATGAAGGAGGGGAAGGGCTCTTCTTGGTCCTGGGAACGAACCACTTATGACAGGTAAGGACACCTGGTACAGAGTCAATGTTTGGAAATTGTTTGCCAAAAGACTGAATACAGTCTATCTTTGGTCTTCTTCATTTTGAAACCTCCTGAACCCAACATGGCTTGCCAATTGTCTTTAGTCCCACCAATCTGATTACCTAAACATCTCCTAGAAGATTCCTGACAGTCATTCATTCATTCATTCATTCATTCACTCATGTTCTGTGAGAGGATCCTGAGAACCAGAATTGAACAAAACAACCTCGTTGAGTTTATATTCTAGTGTATGGAGGCTGACAGTAAGCAAAGCACTCATGATAGGTGGTAATGAATTCAGTGTACAAAAATAAAAGTTGGGCAAGGGATGAGAAAGAAAAGGTAGGAAGAGATACTTCTTTTCAGAGTGATGTTAGTAGATGTTTGAAAGACTTGTAAGAAAGAACTCAAGGGCTAAGGATATGGCCTAGTGGCTAGAGTGCTTGCCTCGTATACATGAGGCCCTAGGTTCTATTCCCCAGCACCACATATACAGAAAATGGCCAGAAGTGGCGCTGTGGCTCAAGTGGCAGAGTGCTAGCCTTGAGCAAGAAGAAGCCAGGGACAGTGCTCAGGCCCTGAGTCCAAGCCCCAGGACTGGCCAAAAAAAAAAAAAAAGAAAGAACTCAAGTGATACCTGGGAAAAGAACATTCCTGAAAGAGACAGGTTTAAAGGTACTCAGATAGAAGGGAGCTTAAGTAGTTGAGGAGTTTGAGAAAGGAAGTGAGGGAGAGGACAAGGCCCAGACAGATGGTGCAGGGCCAAATCTAAGGGTTTTGTAGGTTATTTGAAGAACTTTGGAGGTCCCTGGAAATTTTTGGTAGAGAATAACATAGTCACATCTGTTTATTTTTTCTAATAGTAGGATTTGAACTCAGGGCTTTGTGCTTGGCAGGCAGATACTCTACCACTTGAACCATGTTCCCAGTCCTTTTTGATTTAGTTCTTGTTCTCTTTGCCTGGGGATATATTTGGACCATGATTATCCTATTTATGCCTCCTATAGTCTTTTTTTTTTTTTTTTGGTGCTGGTACCCAGGCTTAAACTCAGAGCCTTACACTCTTGCTCTCTTTTTAGCTCATGGCTGGTACTCTACCACTTGAGTCATACCTCCAGTCCAACATTTTACTGGTTAACTGGAGATGGAGTCTTAAGGACTGTGCTACCTGAGATGGCTTTGAATTATAATCCTCAGATCTCATTCCCATGAGTAGCTAGGATTACAGGCATTGGCCAGTGGCACCTAGCCAATAACTTGTTCTTTGAGATAGAGTCTTGCTAACAATTTTGTCCATGTTGGCTTTGAACTGTGATCCTCCTATTTCTGCCTCCCAAGTAGACCTGTATATTTAAAGAGAACCACTCACTTTGTGTGATGAGAATGAGCCCTAAGGAGACAAGGAGCAAAGGCAGGAAGACCTGTCAGGAAGGGAGAGATATGCCATTGGGTGATGCCATTTGGAAGTTTTAGGGAGCCTATGGCCACTAGCATTTCCATTGGTCACTGATGCTGCTCTCCTTTTGTGTGAATTTCAGAGGGAGGGCCATCTCCATGAGGTAGCACAAACCCCAGTGGGGCTGGGTAGATTTGGGTATCAGCATCACTCAATATACACTGCAAATTACTCAGTATACACTGAAAATTACAGCAGGTTCTTCCTCCTTAATCCTAGCCTCCCCCCTGGCCCCTTATCCCAGCTGTAGGGTACCTCTTCTTTGAGACACAGGAGTGTCAGATGGTGTTAATCACCCAGGGCCTCATGGTTTCCCTTTTTCTTCTTGCCCAAATAAGTTCCGTCCATGATTTTAATTAAGCCAGCCAAGACATTGCTTCTCTGAGACTTCTCTCTATTGGACATATATGGTCCCCTTAGCTGGTGGAGGTGTGGCCGGAACTGTGAGCCTTTCTGACACTTGGGTCCCACTTACAATGCCTCATCATCACCATTTGGATTCTGTATTGTTTATCTATTGCTGCGTAACAATGAGCACACATAGTGGCAGAGACCAACTCTTATTCATTAGCTCTGTAAGCTGAAAGTCTGGGCAGGCTTAGATGAACTCTAAGCTCATAAAAGCCCAGCCTTTTATCTGAAGGTCTTGGGGAGAAATTCATTTCCAAAATCATTCAGGTTGGTGGTAGAATACAATTCTTTTGGTCATAGAACTGTGGTCCCCGTTTCCTTGCTGCTGTTGGCTGGAGTCACTTTATATTCTGGAGATCATGTGCTTTCTTCAGCTTCAAGCCAGCTGTTGTATCAAATTCTTCTTGTGCTTTGAATCACCCTGAATTCCCTTTGCCAGCCACTGGAGAAAGTGCTCTGCTTTTAAGGGCTGCACTTGGATAACCTGAAGGTCACGTGTGCCATAGAACACTTCCTAACAACTGTGCTGTGTACCATAGTACCATGCTGGAAGTGCTGTCTTATGCTGATAGGTTCTGGGGTCATGGCAGACATCATTAGAGAGCCAGTTTAGAGATTCTTCCTACCCCATTTGTCTTTTGCTGCCACTATCAGTATTATTTGCATACCCCATGACAAGGTCCTTTTCTTCTATTTTCCCCCAGCTCTTGATTTCCTCCTTATTTAGAAAGGACAATTGACATTTTGAAACCATGCAATGCCCCAGAACCCAGTGTATGATCAGAAACCAGGATTTAATGTTTTTTGTCAGACTGAGAATGATGGAAGACTAGGAAATGATTGCCTATTATATCATTAAATGATCATAAAACCTCTCATTAAGTTAAAGTTACAAGGGCTGAGATATCCAAGGTATTTGTGTGTTTTGATTTGAAGCTTCCTGAATAAAAAGGAATTGGAAGTAACTTTTACACATTCCCTCAGCTAGCCTGTCATAGCAAGCTGTGGTTAATGACTCAGGTAGGTTTCATACCTCTTCCATAATACTTTAGATGATGCATCCATTTATTTAAAAGTCCCCTGACCTTCACCCAGTATATTCATGAGTAGCCTTAGAGCCACATTTCATGCCTATTTAAAAAACATGGATATTATAGAGCCAGTAGAAAAATTCAGAAAATTATCAGAATATAAAAATCAACATACAGCCAAGCACCAGTGGCTCACACCTTTAATCCTAGCAACTCAGGAAGTAGAGATGTGGCAATTGTGGATTGAAACCAGCTCTGGCAGAAAAGTTTGTGACTCTTATCTCTGATTAGCCAGAAGAAAGTTGGAAGTAGAAATGTGGCTCAAGTGATAGAGTTCAAGCCTTGAGTTGAAAAGCTAAGGGATAATGCCCACACATTGGACCATCTTCACAACTACCAAGGGATGGTAATTACACTGGGTAATTTCTGGGGCAATGCATGGTTTCAAAATGTCAACTGTCCTCTCTAAATAAGGAGGAAATTAGGTCCAGGGGGAAAACAGAAAAAAGGACATTGTCATAATTCCCAAACTCAACAGCTCATGCGGGCAAATACTACTGATATTGGCAGCAAAAGTAAACTGGCTCTCTAATGATGTCTGCCACAACCTCAGAACCTATCAGCACAAGGCAGCACTTCTGTAGTGGTACTACGGTACGTGGCACAGTTGTTAGGAAGTGCTCTATGGTGCACATGACCTTCAGGTTATCCAAGTACTCCCTTAAAAGCTGAGAGCTTACTCCAGGAATAGGTAGGTGCTTGTCAACAGATGAATGGGAAAATGAATGGAACTGGAGACGATCAGGTTAAGAAAAATAAGCTAGAAACAGAAAGGCAATTTCACACATTCTCTCTCATACATGGAAATACATCAAATCAAGAAGAGAGACTAATAGGGAAAGAGAATAGTCATGAGAAATGGAGAGAGAAGAGGGCAAAAAAGGGTATTAGAAGGACAGATTCAATCAAAGAATGCTATAGGCATGGATAGGAAGGTCACAGTGAAATCCATTAATCTGTATAATTAACAATGAGTTAATAACTAATAAAACACTGGAAAACGCTGTTCCTTTTAATGGCTCCTGTCATTGTCCTTCTGCCTTTTGTGTTTCCATTTGTGGCCTACAGCGGTTCCACATGCCTCTGGATATTCAGATATTCAGAGGTAGATATCAAATCCTCAACATTTCTTCTCCAGTCTTGCCAGACAGTCTTGCTTCGGGGACTGGACTCCACCTTACAATGCAGGCTCCATTCATGTCCTAAGGACACTCTGTCATACTCATTATTGTATCCTCAGCTCCTGGCACAATAGCAGGTATGTAAGGGGAATCAATAAATATTTATTGTCTGAGATGCAATTTCCTTCGAAACTAAAGCCTAAGTGCTTCAGAGTTAGTTGTTTGCATTTCTCTCCCTTGATACACATTGTTCAGTCTTGCGTTTGCCTAGAAACAGTTCCTGTTTTCTGTCTTCAATCCTTTTCAGAAAAAGGCTCATAAGTAAGTAGGTAAATAAAATAAGTTAATGACTCAGGCACTTGAGACTGGTTTCTTTCATAAGGGAGGCATTTTGGCGCTTGATTTAAATTGTACCCCATTTAGAGTTGCAGTGGGAAGGAGGAAGTGAATTCATTACTGAGAGAAAAGATATTAAGCCTGGAGCTAGTTTCCTTTTTCCCTTTCTACTCAAGTGGGTGTGCCACTTAATCAGATGCATCTGTGAATGTGAGCACTGGCTGCTGGGATAAGATAAAGCCCACTTTAGCAATATGGAGAAATCCTACCCAACACCAAATAGGAGATGGGGTTGCCAGGCTGCTTGCTACATCACAATCACCTGATCACCACCAAGCAGAGATTTCCATTTTCATGGCAGGCATTGGCTCTGATATTTTAACATTACTTCTTGGCTTAAAAGGCGTATTTTCTGTATTACAATGATTAACACATTTGTATCATTTTTCTATCAGAAAAAATGTATGTGATTATGTATGGAAGAAATTGCAAGTTAGCTCTACTGGCTGTGTCGCTCAGCTCCATATCTGGAATGTATTAGAATGCACTCTTGAAAGACCATTCCACATTTATAAAAATTTCAGGATGCAGCTCTGCTCTCTGAAAAATTGATGGAACACCTTGTATGCATAAGTAAAGGATCTTGCCTAGTCCACAGCACATTTACCTTTCCTCCTTCCCAAAGGTATCTGCTAGTTCTTGTCATATGTGAGTACAGTTTTTGTTTGCTCCTGTTGTTTCTACTATTTTACTTATATTTATTTGTATTATTTTAAGAAATTGCATAAAAGGTGTTTCAGTTCAACAAATCAGTTTATCAGTACAATACATCTTGATCAGTGTCATCCCTTCTACTGTTATCCCTCTTCTTTCCCAAATAAGTACAGTTTTTAAGTAGGATTTTAAAAGGAAAACCTCTTTCTGTATCATGTAATAGCTATAGAAAACCAAGTATAGAAAATAATTGTTTATTGTCCTTTAATAGTATTTGGTAAACATCTAAATAAATGGAGTTAAGTCTTTTGACAATCCTGATTTGGCTATGTTTCATATGCATTATGCAAATTAATTTTTACAGTAAAGCTAATCATTCTCAGTGAGAAATTTTAGTTCATTCTTTATTGATCTCTCCTAATAGTGTGCTTAATAATTCTGACAGCTCATAGTTGACTAAGAGATGATTGTGAAGCATGGACTGTTAATTGTAAAGTGTTAGAGAGAAACTAGCCTCATTCACCACTCGACTCTCCTTCAAACTCATATTTTTCTGTCTCTAGATATTTGCATTATTTTAGAGCCCAGAGAATGCATTAAATCTGTTTTTTTGCACCCAACATTGTTGACTGACTTGGTTCAGTCATTTGTCAAATATTAGAACACAATACTAGAGGTTGAGAGAAGAAAAACCTCTATAAGACATGAGGGGCTCAACTTTTCTTTCTTTCCCTCCCTCCCTCCCTGAGACTAGGACTCTTTCATTCAGTGGCCAGCATTCTACCAACTGAGCTATGCCTCCAACCCCATGTGAAATCCTTACCTTTTTAAAATTTTTGGTGCTGGTCCAAGGTCTTGAACTCAGGGCCTGGGAGATATCCCTGAACTTTTGTGCACAAGGCTAGCACATCTGTGTGTAATTGTGTGTGTGTGTGTGTATATATGTCTGTGTGTCTTTATACATCGATGTGTGCATGTGTGGATATTCCCATATCTCTGTGTGTATACATGCAAGCATATGCATACATGCATACATTTGTGTGCATGTACACAGGCTCGTGCAGACTGCATTTCTGCATGCTTACAGTTGGGAGTACATATTCAGGATGAGTAAAAACTAATAGACTTTTCTTTACAGCAGCTTTAGGTATAAAGAAAAATTATACAGAATAGAGTTCCTATCTGGCTCTTCATTTCTATTTTCTGTTATTCACAGCTTTCTTTACTTGGTACATATCTTTCAGTTGATATTAATTGAAATTCACAGTTTATGTTAGGATTCACTCTGAGTGTATATGTGGTTGTTGTTGTTGGTGGTGGTTGTGGTGGTGGTGGGGTGTGTGTAGGTGTGTTTGTGTTTGTCCAGGTCCTGGGGATTGAAATGAAGGTCCCTGAGGATTTGTTGTTGTTTTTTCTCAAAGCTAGTGCTTTACCATTTGAGCCACAACTTTACTTCCCGATTTTGGTGATTAATTGGAGATAAAAATCTTACAGACTTTGAACTTTAATCTTCAGATCTCAGCCTCTTGAGTAGCTGGATTATAGGTGTGAGCCACTGTTCCCTGTCTCCTTTTATGAGTAATGACAGATGCGAACCGTCAGGTCAACAGAATAGTTTGACTGTCCTAAAAATTTCTTGTGGTTTACCTATTCATCTCTCCCTCTGAATTCTTAGAAAACACTGAGGGTTTTTTTTTTTTTTTTTGGCCAGTCCTGGGGCTTGGACTCAGGGCCTAAGCACTGTCCCTGGCTTCTTCCCGCTCAAGGCTAGCACTCTGCCACTTGAGCCACAGTGCCGCTTCTGGCCGTTTTCTGTATATGTGGTGCTGGGGAATCGAACCTAGGGCCTCGTGTATCTGAGGCAGGCACTCTTGCCACTAGGCTATATCCCCAGCCCCGATTTTTTTAAACAATCTCTATAGTTTTTCTTTTTTTTTTTTATTTTCAAACTGATGTACAGAGAGGTTACAGTTCCATACGTTAGGCATTGGATACATTTCTTTTACTGCTTGTTACCTCCTCCCTCATTTCCCTCTCCTCCTTCCCCCTTTCTCTTCCCCCCTCAAGAGTTGTTCAGTTCATTTACACCAAACAGTTGTGCAAATATTGCTTTTGTAGTCATTTGTCTTTTTTACCCTGTCTCTCTCGATTTTAGTATTCCCTTTCAGTTTCCCAGTTCTAATACCAGTATACACGGTTTCCAATGTACTCAGATAAGATACAGAGGTAGTGCAGGTACAACCACAGGAAGGGGATACAAGAAGATCATCAATAATAGACGCTACGGTTACACATAGCATGTTGAAAGTAGTTACAACAGTGATATAACAATCGTTTCCATAACCTGGAGTTCATTTCACTTAGCATCATGTTATGTATTCATAAGGGTATAGCTATTGGGCTCTTGTGATCCTCTGCTGTGACTTGCCTAAACCTGTGCTAATTATTCCCTATGAGGGAGACCATAGAGTCCATGTTTCTTTGGGTCTGGCTCACTTCACTTAGTGTAATTTTTTCCAAGTCCTTCCATTTCCTTACGAATGGGGCAATGTCATTCTTTCTGATAGAGGCATAAAATTCCATTGTGTATATGTATAACATTTTCCCGATCCATTCGTCTACTGAGGGGCATCTGGGTTGGTTCCATATTTTAGCTATGACAAATTGTGCTGCGATGAACATTGTTGTACTGGTAGCTTTAGTGTGTTCTTGTTTGTGGTCTTTTGGGTAGATGCCCAAAAGTGGGGCTGCTGGGTCATAGGGGAGCTCTATGTTTAGCCTTCTGAGGAATCTCCATACTGCTTGCCAGAGTGGCTGAACCTCTATAGTTTTTCTATCCAGAAGTGATTTAGTTAGATTTATTTAGAAATGGACAATATGACACATTTTCAAACTACCTTCTTTCACTTAGCAGTGTAAGTTAAACTTCTACTCACCTATGGTTTGGTAGCTCATTTATTTTTATTGCTGAAAAATAGTTCATTTTCTGAATGATAATACCCTGCAACCTACTGGGGACATGTTTGTGGCATCCAATTTTGAAATTGTTATTAGTATATACTAACACACAAAGGAGTTTTACTGTAATGTTTCATAATGTATGTAATGTACATTAGCCATATTCACTCTGTTTTGTTCCCCTTTTTGCACCTACCTTTTTTTTTTTTTTTACTATTTTAATGAGTTTCATTATGCATCCAAGTTTGACAAGTAGGTATCAATTTCCTATTTGTGTGCAGGTTTTGAAACTCCTGTGTGGCTAAAAAGTTTTTCATTTATTTGGGTGAATACTAAGGAACATTGACATTGGGCCATACAGTAAGTATTTAGCTTTGTAAGGAATTGCCAAGCCATTTTTACCTAGCTGTCAATGATTGATGGGAGTTCCTGTTCCTTCACACTATCCCCAATGTTTAATGGTGGCCTTTTTCTTTCTTTTTTTTGCCAGTCCTGGGCCTTGGACTCAGGGCCTGAGCACTGTCCCTGGCTTCTTCCCGCTCAAGGCTAGCACTCTGCCACTTGAGCCACAGCGCCGCTTCTGGCCGTTTTCTGTATATGTGGTGCTGGGGAATCAAACCTAGGGCCTCGTGTATCCGAGGCAGGCACTCTTGCCACAAGGCTATATCCCTAGCCCAATGGTGGCCTTTTCCGATGGTAGAATTTGTTTGATAGTTGTTGGGTCATTTTACTAGACACTTAACCATGATAAATGCACTGCACAGATATGCAGGGGTGGAAAGCTATAACTATTTGGTTTCTGGATCCTATTTGCATCAGAAGATACTTTCCTTCATTTTGATTTTTACACATTCATCTGCTTTCAGTTAAAAAAAAACAATGGTGAGAACTCTTTGAGAACTGCTAGTCAGCTCTGTTTGGACAGATTTTCTTTTTCTTCTTCTAAAGGGGCTTTTCATATACCTCAGTTTTAAAGAACTAGTCTTGTGGGAATTTTCATCTCATAGTCAGTATGGTTGAGTTTGCACCTGGTGCTCCCTCCAGGGAAAAACATCTTGCTGACAGGTGTATCTTTGTGTCATTCTGGGTAATACTTCAGACAGGTCTTTTGTTTACATAACAATTCCATGGCAGTATCTATGTCAAGTTTTCTTTGGTGTTTTGATAGCTCAATAGCAGTGACAGTTGCGATCAATCATCTGCTTAATCAACTTTTCCTGCTGCAGGAAGATTTCTGCCTTTTGATAACAAAGTCAGACTTAGTAAATAGGCAAAGATAGGTCCACGTTAAAAGTAACATGCACATTTTGCACATCTGGTCCCATCAATGGTCTGAAGAGCTAATATGGCAGATCTTATGGTAGAGCCTTTCTGTATTTCACAGATGTTTCTTTCAGGTGTTCCTTTTCCCAATTTTATCCCATTTGTGGGAATAATGTGATTACTATCCTATTAATGATAATATTACCTGGGAGAGAGAGAATTGAGCCTGTTTTCTAAGAAGGATTGTACGTAAGAAATACATTGGGCTGGGTGCCAGTGGATCATGCTGTTTATCTTAGCCACTCAGGAGGGTTACAGTTCGAAGCCAACTTGGGCAGACAAGTCTGAGAGACTCTTATCTCCAATTAACCAGCAAACAGCCAGAAGTGGAGGTGTGGTTTAAGTACTAGCCTTGAGTGAAAAAGTTGAGAGAATGAAAAACCTCAGCATTAGTGCGTGCACACACACACACACACACACACACACACACACACACATTGTTTTGTTTTGTTTTTTTTTTTGGCCAGTCCTGGGCTTGGACTCAGGGCCTGAACACTGTCCCTGGCTTCTTTTTGCTCAAGGCTAGCACTCTGCCACTTGAGCCACAGCGACACTTCTGGCCATTTTCTGTATATGTGGTGCTGGGGAATTGAACCCAGGGCCTCATGTATACGAGGCAAGCACTCTTGCCACTAGGCCATATTCCCAGCCCCCCACACACACATTGAATACATTGTGTTCCTCTGATTATATGTGTTGAGGAGTGGCTTTGAGGGTAGATAGTGAGTGGATATTCTATGCCAGTGCTGTGCAATAAAATTCTGCATGATAATGTTCTGCAATGTTCAATATGATCGCCAGTTGCCACAACTATACATAGAACATTTGAAAAGTGGCTAGCACAGCTGAGGAACTAGCTGTTTAAAATTTTATTTTAAAATTTATGTAGTTTTAATTAGTTTAAATATGAATTTACGTAGTTCCATTGGCTGGTGTCTGATAGAGGAAGGGGAACATGAATTATTTGTTGCATTCTTGCTCTTTTTGTCGACAGATTGATCAATACCTTATGGAAAGTGGAACTAAAACAAATTAAAAAATTTTTGGCCTATTATTTTCTGTCATGGAATTTGAGAAGATTATTTAGAAATGATTCTTAGGAGCTGGGGATGTTGTTCAAGTGGTAGAGTGCCTACCTATTAAGTTCAAGAGCTGAAGTTCAAATCCACCAGGAAAAAATCCTCTGTTTGATTTGATTTTGATTCTTTTAGGTCAAGTTTCATCCTATGTCTCAAGATATTTGTAAATAATACCCATGAGGTTCAGGGAAAATTCAAGCTTTCTACTGTTTGTTTAAACCAACTAGGAGAAAGAATAGAACAATTCCCAGGTTCAAGGAGGGCAATGGAGAATATCCTGTCAGGCTATCTGGTTTCAGTGATAGGTATGAATCTGAGCAGATCCACTGAATAATTTCCCTTGCTGTCATTAACCGGAGAAACCAGGTGAGTGCCAAGTATTTACCCAGGATGGCATAACTTTAATCTCAGGGTCTTTATGCCCTAAAAGATGCTTTTTTGCTCTGTAAAACTTGGATGCAGCATCTATCTATCTATCTATCTATCTATCTATCTATCTATCTATCTATCTATCTATATCTATCTATTTTTGTGCTAGTACTGATGCTTGGACTCAAGGCCTTGCAATCATGCTTAGTTCAAGGCTAGTGTTCTAACAGTTGAGCCACGTCTCCACTTCTGGCTTTTTGCTAGTTAATTGGAGACACGAGTCTCATGGACTTTTTTTTTGTCCTATCTGACTTGGAACCATGATCCTCAGATCTCAGCTTCCTGAGTAGCTAAAATTACAGGCATGAACCACCAGCACCTGGCTTGCATGGCATCTATTAAAAGCTCTATGAATTTGTTCATCTGTCGTGGTGGCTTTCATGTTGCCCCTTCATCATCAAAGCCACCAGGATCGCCCCAGGAGAGAAACAGAGGGAGCTGGAAAGTTTCACATCAGATTGGAACTCATGGAGATCCAGAAATGGCCCAGGCCCTCTGCTCATACTGCATGGATAACATGATCCTGCAAGGTGGTTGGAGCGTGTGGAGTAACTCGTGGATATCTGGTAAGTAGTGAATGCTGGTTTTTTTTTTTTCATACTGAATTCTTGCCACTTAGTAATTCAAACACTTTAGAGTGATTTTTGAATTTTTAACTATTTCCACCACGTCACCTACTTATAATTTGGGTGACTGAATAAAACACTTTATTTCTAGACATTAGCTACACTTGGGGATTTCACCAGAAACCCTATTCCTCAGTAAATTTCATTTCTCCTGTGTGTGTGTGTGTGTGTGTGTGTGTGTGTGTGTGTGTGTGTGTGTGTGTGTGTGTGTTCTGGGGCTTGAATTAAGGGCCTAGGTGCTGTCTGTGAGATTCTTTTGCTCAAGGCTAATCCTCTACCACTTGAGCCAAACTTCCACTTCTGTTCTTTCTTGGAGGTGGGGTGGGTAGTTTTTTAATGATAAGAATCTCACGGGGGGCTTGGAATATGGCCTAGTGGCAAGAGTGCTTGCCTCATATACATGAAGCCTTGGGTTCAATTGCCCAGTACCACATATATAGAAAATGGCCAGAAGTGGTGCTGTGGCTCAAGTGGCAGAGGGCTAGCCTTGAGCAAAAAGAAGCCAAGGGACTGGGGATATGGCCTAGTGGCAAGAGTGCTTGCCTCGTATACATGGGTTCGATTCCCCAGCACCACATATACAGAAAACGGCCAGAAGTGGCGCTGTGGCTCAAGTGGCAGAGTGCTAGCCTTGAGCGGGAAGAAGCCAGGGACAGTGCTCAGGCCCTGAGTCCAAGCCCCAGGACTGGCCAAAAAAAAAAAAAAAAAAAGAAAGAAGCCAAGGACAGTGCTCAGGCCCTGAGTCCAAGGCCCAAGACTGGCAAAATAAATAAACAAATAAATAAATGTTTCTCCACTTAAAAAAAAAAAAAAGAGTCTCATGGATTTATTTGCCTGGGCTGGCTTCAAACTGATCCTTAGATCCCAGCCTCCTGAGTAGCTAGGATTACAGGCATAAGCCATCAGAGGCTGGCTTTCTGTTTTGTTTTTAACATTTGCTTTTACAAAACGAATTCGCATTTGAGATCCTTTGAATTCAAGTGCTCTTAAATTAAGAAAAAAAAGACATGCTAATACTTTTATTGAGTTGAAAATTTTTGGTCCATATCTTTGAGGATGCAAAATAAAAATGCAAAGAGTGTCATGAATGAATTCCCCCAAGTTTGCACTGAACTTGGACCTTGCTATGATATTTCACAAGCATTTTATTTTTAATTTTATAAACCCCTGTGTATTATAAGCCCTTGGGAAACACAGTCCTCACTTCTAACAGCCAGCTTTAAAATAGCAATCATGAAGAATCCATCCATGCTATTTTCTAATGGCAATCATGGAGAATCTACTGAGTTTTTCCCCTAGGTACCCTCTTACCTCAGCTTCTCGAGGAACTCACATTGATACACTTTATGTCATTATATAGCAATTTTTTTTCTTATAGAATTTGCCAGGACATTTGTCAAAATTATATGGTCTCTATTTTCTGTTTTCTTTTTCCCCCTAGTTCTTGAAATTCAGGGCCTGGGTGCTTCCCTGAGCATTTGTATTCAGGGCTAGCACTCTAGCACTTGGGCCACACCTCTATTTGCTGTTTTTTGGTGGTTAATTGGTGCTAAGAGTCTCACAGACTTTCATGCCCAACTTGACATAGCTCCACACTTGTTCTGTTTTTAGTAATGATGAGATGGTGTCTAGGAATATGTGTTTTAACAAGTACACCAAGGTGTTTCTTAAGATTGAGATTGGAAATTTTTTCTTATTTCAAGGTAACCAAGTTGGTTTAAGAGTAGGATTCTTGTCATAATTAAGGTTACCCATAAAACACTAAGTGTGTTTTTGAGAAAGAACAGTCGATGAGCTAGAGTGTCACTTCATCAGCTTCCCAAACTTCGGTCAGTGGTTTGTTGTTTTCACACATTATGCAATGGTCACATACTGTTCAGCCAGCGATTTATCTAATATTTTCTTTGCATGACAGAAGCCAAGTTGTTTAAATGGAAATTTTATGCCACCAAGTCATTAAAAAAAGTGTGTGCATCACTTATAATTTCAGACCCTTACTGTGAACAAGTACCATATTTGGGAAATAATTTATACTCGTGTAGGAGGATTTTTGTTGACTGATTTGTCAGGCAAATGTGCTTGCCAAAATTCAAACATTTACATTCTACTCAAAGTCATCTATAGCCATCACGAAGCATAACATTTGGCTATAGATACCCAGACTTGATAATAAATAATCATCACAACTGTCATTTGTATAATTAGTCATTTGTTTGACTCTATGTTTATTTTTTTAATTAAAACAATTTTTTTTTGCCAGTCCTGGGGCTTGAACTCAGGGCCTGAGCACTGTCCCTGGCTTCTTTTTGCTCAAGGCTAGCACTCTACCACTTGAGCCACAGCGCCACTTCTGGCCCTTTCTATATATGTGGTGTTGAGGAATTGAACCGAGGGCTTCATGTATATGAGGCAAGCACTCTTGCCACTGGGCCATATTTCCAGCCCCTGACTATGTTTATTTATGGTGATCACAGTAGCATTTTTTTAAGCAAATATTATCCATTACCATGACCTTTGTTTCAAAAAAGATGTTCCTCATATTTTCTAAGTACATATATGTATTTTTGCAGACCTGGAATATTTCCCATGTGCTATGAGGTGAATTTGAATTTGTGCACTGTTGATCTCTTTGGCCATTGGAAATGCCTAATGATTTTAGCTTAGCTTGGATTTATCATGAGCTGAGCCCTCTCTCTTGACCCCACTTTTCCCTCAGTTGCCATTGACTATAACAAAATTCTTTGAAAAACGATTTCTTCTAGGCTTTGTTCCCCCATTCCAGTGAGGCCGCTGTCCATTTATCAAGGGTACCAAGGGCTCCTACTTTTTCCAAACCTCACTCACTTCCGGGGACAGTTTTGGGCAGAGGTGGCATTTCTCCTCTCTTGGAAACTTCTCTCTTGGCTTCTAGGACCTTCCTTCCTACTGCTTGGATTTCCTCCTGCTTTGGTCTCCTTGCCTGACTCTTCCCTCATCTCTGCTTCTTTAAACATTAAATTCAGATAAAGAGAGTGTCATAAAGAGGAATGTAGAGGTATATTTTGCAGCATAATTTGTATAAGTAAGCAAATGGAAACAATGGGAGAATGGCTAAATAAATAATAAAATGCCCATAGTGGAATATTGTGCCACTAGAAAAGCATATGCTCTATGAAAATTTAATGACTTTGGAAATATTTATGACATTTCAGTGAGACAAAAGTAGGAATTTACAACTGTGTGGGTAGAATATGAAGCTCAAGGCCAACTCAAAAAGAAATTGAAATGGGACACACTATTCTAAAATATTGCATATTGAGAAAACTTACATGAAATAGACATACAATTGTGTGGTATAGATTTGTAAAAAAAGTATATATGTAATATACAGATTAAATAAACATATAAACAACAGATAGCTATAAATATATGACTATTTTAAGAGATATTAACTTAAAAAATTCCAAAAGAGCCTGGTGCCAGTGGGTCACACCTGTAATCCTAATTACTCAGGAGTCTGAGATCTGAGGGTTGAGGCTGGAGCCAGCCTGGGCAGAAGAATCGCCTTGAGACTCTTATCTTCAATTAACCACTCAAAAACTGGAAGTAGCAAAGTGGCTCAAGTGATAGAGCACTAGCCTAGTGTAAAAAGGCTCAGGGACAGAGCCCAGACCCTGAGTTCAAGCCCCACAGCCGACAAAAAAAATTCTAAAAGGAGCATGTATTATTATTATTATTATTTATTATTATTTGCCAGTCCTGGGGCTTAGACTCAGGGTCTGAGCACTGTCCCAGGCTTATTTTTTCTCAATGCTAGCACTCTACCTCTTGAGGCACAGTATCACTTCCAGCTTTTTCTGTTTATGTGGTGCTGAGGAATCAAACCCGCTAAGCCACATTCCCAGCTCCTGTATTATTTTTATAAACAAAACAATTCTAGAGAAAGGAAGCAAAATTTGCAAAAATCTAAGACAGACTTAACGATGAGGTGCTTTTTAAAAATTTTTATTGTCAAGATGATGTACAGAGGGGTTAGTTACATATGTAAGATAGTGAGTACATTTCTTGTCAAACTTGTTACCTCTTCCCTCATTTTTCTTCCATTCTCCTTCCTCCCCATTTCCCTGCTACCCCCCTGCCCCCGCTCCCAGTTTTATAGTTGGTTTACAACATATTGTCTTGTAAGTATTGTTGTTGCATTGGCTCACCTTTTACCCTTTGTTTCACCATTTTGATGTTCCCCTTCCCTTCCCTGATTCAGACAAACATATATACAATACCCAGACTACCAAATCCAATACAGGGACAACAGGGGCAAAACCATAGGGAAGATATAAAAAAAGAAAAAGAAATAATTTTACACCGTGCATTAAAAATAACAACAACAATGATAAAACACTTGTTTTTATAACTTGGAGTTCATTTCCCTTAGCATCATCTTATTTGATCATACGTACATAGCTATTGAGCTATTGTGATCATCTGCTAGTCTGCTAGGACTATCCTAGACATATACTAATTATTACCAATGAGGGAAACCATAGAGCCTGTGTTTGTTTGGGTCTGGCTCACTTCACTTAGTATGATTTTTTTCCCCAATCTTTCCATTTATTTATGAATAGGGCAATGTCATTCTTTCTGACAGAAGCATTGAATTCCATTGTGTATATATACCATAATTTATGTATCCATTCATCTACCGAGGGGCATCTGGGTTGGTTCTCTATTTTAGCTGTGATAAATAGTGCTGCAATGAACATGGTGGTGCAGGTAGCTTAAGTATGGCCTTGTTTGTGATCCTTTGGGTAAATGCTCAGAAGTGGGATTGCTGGGTTATATGAGAGCTCTAAGTTTAGCCTTTTGCAGAACCTCCATACTGCTGCTGGTGGGGATGTGGCCAAAAGGGAACCCTGCTACACTGTTGGGGGTGGGTTTTTAGAGTATAGTAATAGTTACTTGTGTATCAGCCCAGGTTTTCCAGAGTCATTTTTTAAAACTTTCTGCTCAAGTGTAAAATATTTTAATGGATATAACATCTGTGGGGGTACACATTCTAATTTAGTATCTGTATATAATGTATACTAATCAAGTCAGGGAACTATCAAACCATTAAAAATAAAGAGCAAGATAAATAAATTGGCATGAATTTTGAGGATATCAAAGCAGATTGTCATTCTAAGGGGCCTCTGGGCCACTTTTCCCTAAATGCCTCTAGGGACCCTGAATGTTGCTGAACTTGAACTGAGCTCAAGGCTAGGGGATCCCTGAGAATTGTGGGTGCTGGAGCCTGGAGAGGTGGTAAGTGAGGCAGATCTTACAACAGATGGGAGGAGAAACCTTGGTAGATTCTCCAAGGAATGTATGCATACACCCACTTCCCTATCCCAGAATTCTTGGTGGTCAGACAGGGCCAAAGGGATGAATAGCAGCAGGCAAGAAAATAGAGGCTGCACCCTCCCTGCTTTATCATGGGGCCTATGGAAAGGCAAGGAAGGTGCAGAGAGGTCCTTCCCATTCTTTATTTGTACAGTTATGGGGAAGGGTGATGTACTACATAGAGGGCAATTTTGGGGGAAAATCTTCTAAATTTATGCCATAGTTATAGCCCAATAAGATGAAATTTGTCTTCTTTTATAATTAGCAGATTTTTTTTTTTTTTGGTGATCCATGGGATTTCTTATGGCTGACTTGCATGTGCTTTATGTTATCAGACAGGCCTCATGGTGTCATTTAATTTTTTTTGCTTAATGCTCTCAGTTCTGTGGGTTTCGTGGTCTATTGGGAAGAGGCTTTAATCAAACTAGCATTAATTAATTTAGGGCTGAGTTGTCCTAGGGTGACTTATGGGAATGACAGAAGTTTTGATTTATTCCTCGCATTTAGGGAACTTCATTTCCTTGAGGGCCCAGAATGTGATGCTTACGCATCTTGTTACATTAAATGTTATCACATATTTTACAAAATAATTTCAAGAGTGGGTCACAAACACCATGGAATGATATCTAGCTCAGGAAGGAGCCCAAGGGCAGTTGTGTGTCACTTAACTATGGAGACATGAACAATGCATCATTAGTGGATTTTGTCACTGTGTGAACATCGAGGTGTACCTATACAAACAAAGTAAGCTATGACATCATCCAGCAATATAGTTTCTGGGTTTTTTTTTAGGGTAGTGGTGGTACTGGGCTTGAACTCAGGGCCTGGGTGCTGTCCCTGAGCTTTTTTGCTCAAGGATGAGCCACAGCTCCACTTCCAGCCTTTTGATGGTTAATTGGAGATATGAGTCTCACAGACTTTCCAGCCTGAGCTATCTTTAAACTTTGACTCTCAGATCTCAGCCTCTTGAGTAGCTAGGATTATAGGTGCCCAGCCTAAGACAACACAGTGGTATATGTCACTCTTTGAATGGTCATTTCTGTCATTTGTACAATTTGGTTATTGACTAAAGTAACCTTGCGGGACACTTTGCTATACAATCAAAAGCCTATCCCTTCCCATTTATTTCTTTTTTTCTCCCAACCCTCCTCCCAGAGTTCTCGCCTTTTGTGAATTTGATGCTACATACACATGCTCATTCCCTCTAGGTAAGATGACTTTTCCAGGCAACCATATCCAGCTAAATATATAAGAGCTCAAAATACCACTTCCTGTCTGTGTGTAATGTAATCCTTTTCCTACCAGGAGCCAGGTCAGGAGGCCGCTGGGGTGGTTTTCCTGGCTAACCTTCCTTTTTTTCCATTGTGTCAGCCCTGTATGGGTTGTATAGAAGGACAGGGTCAAATAATGCTTGTGTTGCTGCTGATGAAGCAGAATATTCCAGAGAGGAGATTCCTGACAGTTCATCACAGACTTGAAGTGCCCATGGCAGCTGCTGTGCTGCCTGTGGCATTTCATCCCCAGATGGAGGGAGAACTTCTGGCTGGTGTCTGCTTCACCCACTCCTTGGGGAGTCATTACCCCAGCTGGGCCTTTGTTTACTGGACAGGCTCTTCAGCATGCTTGTCTCCCCAGGCCTCTGACAGAAACATTAAATATCAGGGACTGAAGGACACACAGCAGGTACCATTTTTATAACATCTCAAATCACCTTTATGACCTTTACTTGCTCAGGGCTCAGCTTGCTACTACAGCCTTCCCCTCTTCCCCATAGTGGAACATGGAACAAATAGTTACATTTCCCTTTCTCCTTCCATTCCTGTGCCAAATACTAAGAGGATGCAGCTTGGGCATAACATTTTCTAAAGTGTTCTAGGTATTACCTGGAAAAAAAGAGATTCCATGGGAGATGCAGAGTTAAATAAAAAGTCCTTAAGGAAACAGAGGGAGGGGGGGGTGGAGAGAGAGAGAGAGAGAGAGAGAGAGAGAGAGAGAGAGAGAGAGAGAGAGAGAGAGAGAGAGAGAGAGAGAGAGAGAGAACACTACAGGACTTCCCAGAGTGTTCAAGAAGCTAACATTTATTGAGATGCTTCAAGAGTGAAATATACTTGTGATGGTCCTCGCAGCCATCTGAAGAACAGGGCTGTTCAGACGAAGCATCTCATGGAACAGTGCACTCCGGACACACTTGGGAATCTGCAATAAAATATTTGGCTTCTCGTGCTTCTCACTCTGTGAGGCTTTCTTTCTTTCTTTCTCCTTTTTTTTTTTGGCCAGTCCTGGGCCTTGGACTCAGGGCCTGAGCACTGTCCCTGGCTTCTTCCCGCTCAAGGCTAGCACTCTGCCACCTGAGCCACAGCGCCCCTTCTGGCCGTTTTCTATATATGTGGTGCTGGGTGCCAAGAGCTTCATGAGTAGGAGGCAAGCACTCTTGCCACTAGGCCATATTCCCAGCCCAAGGCTTGCTTTCTAAATGGTTGCTACTGGCAACCATTTAGGAATTGTGTGTGTGTGTGTGTGTGTGTGTGTGTGTGTGTGGTGTGTGTGAGAGAGAGAGAGGGAAAGAGGGAGAGAGGGAGAAAGAGAGAGAAAGAAAGAGAGAGAAGCAGGCATAGGAACTAACAAACTGGATTATTATTTTCTGGTGAGTGCAAGTCTTGGCTCAGTGCAAGTCTTGAGCTCAGGGTTTGGGCACTCTCCCTGAGCTCTTTTGCTCAAGGTTAGCTCTCTGCTACTTGAGCCACAGCTCCACTTCTAGCCTTTGGTGGTTAATTAGAGATTAGAATCTCATGGACATCCCTGGACATTTGGCTTTGAATCTCGATTCTCAGATCTCAGCCTTCCATGTAGCTAGGATTATAGGTGTGAGCCACTGGTGCCTGGCCACACTGGAATTTTCATGAACTTTTGTTAGTGGAAAATTTTAGAAAGTTCATTCAAGGCATTAATTTTTTTTTTTTTAAAGATTTCTTGTAGTTTTTAGCTTTCCTACATTTCCAAGCCTTTGGATCCAGATGGATTGAAAGATTATTAAAGAATGTTAAAATGACAATACCTGTTTATTTTCCCACTTCAGTGTCGCAGGGATGTGCATATGTGGACTGCTGTTGTGAATGGTCTGGAGCTTTTGATAGATGTGAGGGTCCTTTCTGTTCTGGGGTGAGGGAGCCACAGGCCAATTTCTGTCATGATTGAGGGGAATGGCACTTACTGGATATAATGCACACTGACAGGATGTGGAGAAGAGGCTGGTATTAATATATTTTAAATCTGATGAAGTTGAAGTTCTCTAGGACAGGAAACATCCTTACAAGAATGGAATGAACTTTGGTTGCCTTCTTGTTTTTGACTTCCTAGTGACCTGACTAAGGTCAAGAGTTTGACCTGGGGAGGCTAGAGGCCAGTTCTGGGCCCCTATTAGTCTGTTTATTATACTCAGTTGCCATATTTATTGGGGTTTATCTTACTGAATTATGTCACCTGAAGATAACTACAGGAAACTGCAGCTATTAAAAACCATTTCCTGGGCTGGGAATATGGTCCTGTCATAGAGTGCTTGCCTTGTATACATGAAACCCTGGGTTTGATTCCTCAGCACCACATAAGTAGAAAAAGCCAAAAGGGGCACTGTGGCTCAAGTGGTAGAGTGCTAGCCTTGAGCAAAAAGAAGCTAGGGGGGGCTGGGGATATAGCCTAGCGGCAAGAGTGCCTGCCTCGGATACACGAGGCCCTAGGTTCGATTCCCCAGCACCACATATACAGAAAACGGCCAGAAACGGCGCTGTGGCTCAAGTGGCAGAGTGCTAGCCTTGAGCGGGAAGAAGCCAGGGACAGTGCTCAGGCCCCCAGGATTGGCCAAAAAAAGAAAAAGACCCAAATCCATTTCCTACAGCTATTTGAGGTAGAATCAAGGGTAGTATTTTAGCCAGACACTGGTGCTTACACCTATATTCCTAGCTACTCAGGAGGCTGAGCTCTCAGGATCGAAGTTTGAAGCCAGCCTAGGCAGGAAAGTCTGTGAGATTCTTGCCTCCAGGTAACTACCAAAAAGCTCTAAGTGGAGCTGTGGCTCAAGTGGTAGAACATCAGCCTTGAGTGAAAGGGACAGTACCCAGGCCCTGATTTCTTTTAAAAATGATTCTATTAAGAGCAACAAGTTAACGTGGTTGTATGTTACACTAAAGAGACATTTCTGAAGCAAATGGAAAAGGCATCTTTGATACTTACAGGCAGCCTAATGGTCCAAGTAGAATTGTTGAATTTCATGATGAGTATATAGTTCTAAATGCTTATCTCGAAGTGGCCCCCAATTTGCTGTCAAGGTACCATTCTCCAGCCATGGAACATTTTCTTTCCTTCCATCTCTGCTTCCCTAATGAATGGGGCCCATAGAATCTGCAGGCTTCTGCTCTATATCAGGGTAGGACCACTGGAGAAGGATGTTGAGATAGCTAGAGATGCCACTCTCATCTGTGAGGTTGAACTCCAGCTGAGGAGGAAATGGAGGCCTTCTGATGACTTGGCCACCTATGCAGCCTCTCCTAGCATGGTCTACTTTGTGCCTTTATTTTTTTTCCCTTGTGTTATTTTCTTCATTATACATAATGAACAATGTCTAAAATCACTGCCTGTTTATGTTCTTTAATGAATTAATCACACAATGAATAAGGATGGTATTGACAGCCCAGTGCTAGGTTTGGGAGTAGGGAGGTCTGTTAGTGAATGACAGTAGGTGCAGAACCTCATTATACAATGGGTTGGCTTCTGTAAAGCATTGAGTGTGCAGGGGAGGGAGGAGAATAATCCATGTGGCAAAGAAATAGAAGTGTTATATCTGAGATATTTACATCTAACTGTCTGATATCGATTTATATTTAAAGCAGAAGTCCCTTTTTCTAAAAATCTTTTTGCTTTTCTTCTTCTATCTTTTCTTCTAATTTCATGTATGTTAAGTCCATAGTTTTGAGTCATTATTTCATTATGGATAAATTTCAACATGATTTTTCAGTGCATGCATGACTGACTTCCCACTTAAAGATAGCTAAGTGAATGAGAATGTGTCAGACCACATTAGCTCAGGATGGCATGAGAATGAGGTGTTTCAAAAGGGTTTCAAACAAACTACCTTCATTATGTCTTTTCTTTCTAGGCACTATAGATTGTTGTCTCTCCTGCTGAGTTGAGGGAGAACATATGTTTGGGATGTTTGTGCATCTTCAACATCAATTACTTAGTTGTATGTAAATTATGTTGTTTGTAACAGAAGGACAGAAATTCTGATTAATCATATTTCTTTTAGAAAGAAGTCAAAGAAGTGGAGTATATATTTTGGTGTATCCAGATAAAATACATACAAGCAAGTAGGACATATTGTGAGAGTTCATGGCTTATAGCCTATTCTGATTGTTGCAAGAAATTGGTGAAAACAAATCAGTCTCTGTTGTCTTCAGCTGAAAATTTGGTTTGACTTAGTCTGACATTATGGACAAGTCCCCCTCTGTAAGTTTCTGGAAAAAGACACTTTGGTGAAGTTTTATTCTGGGTAGGCGCTGGCTTGGGTCTACCTTCCCTGCTAAAATTCCAATGCTTTCATCTCCCAGAGGCCCTCCGATGTCACCTCAGATTTTCTCCTGGCACTTGATCTTGCCTTCCTCTGCGCTACTTCTCAGGTTCTCCATGGTCTGCAGAGCAGTATTTGACTGCTCAGTATTTGTCTCCCTCATTAGATGTGTAGCATCCTAGAGCCTGTGTAGGACTGGCAGGTTGTCTGTGTTCAGTTAATATTTATTAGCTCTGTTTGTGGACAGTCTACCCATTATCAGGGCATTTGAAATTCACCAATTCCAGCAGCACTCAGGAGAAATCTTTATTACATCTCACCTATGCCTCCAGAAGCCTTTTAGAAGATTTCTGAGATGAGAAAAAAGACGGTTTACATTAAAATTCAATTTTCTACAAGTAGAGTAAAATATGCTAGCTAGTCAGTAGTTTTCTTTTATACTCCATTGAGATAGTCTATTTGGGGGAGGGGAGGAAGTCTTTATTTTTAGAACCAAGAGAAAGATGAGAAAGGCCTTTAGTAAAAGCTGCCTGACTCACTTGAGTAGGTGGCTTTCTAGCAGCCTTTCATAACCCATTGCTAAAGGCATTTTCCTCACACAGGATTGTGAGTACCACCATAAATTTTACTTCTTGGTAATGATAACTTGGGAGCCACCATTAATATTCTCTTCTTTGCTCTGCTAAAATCAAGCAGCATGTCCAGAGAGATGGATGGCAAGGGTTAGAGGGGAATTATGGTATTTGCTGAGTAAGCAATGTCACAAGGATTCCTGCTAACTAAATGCTTTGATATAATGTGCAGTCTTATAGAGAGTCCTGATGGCAGTCTATTTAGGTGATTTCTCAGCAATGGGGATAGTCAAAGGAGATTTTCAAAGTCTAGTGGTTTCAAATTTTAGAATATCAAAATTGTGCCTCTGAGTGGGATTTAGCAACACATTCATAGCATATTATTCTCTATTGATCAATATAGATATGTTTGTGCCAGAAGGTATTAATTCCTTACTATAGGATTACACATGTACATTATAATTTATTAACATATATTAGGTATTATATGTACTTCATATTATATATCCAACATATATGTATATTGTATCTATTAAGAATATTAGACCCTTGTAAAAGAATTATTTTTCCTGATATCCATTATATTAAACTGTATACTAGTTGTTCAAAGGAGTTACACCATTTAAGTCCTCCTCTGAATATATTATACTCCTTTGAGCAACTAATGTACAGTTTAACAAAATGGATACCAGGAAGTTGCAATGTGTTATCAGGAGGCGAGGAGGTCAAGGAGAAGGAAGGCAGGCAAACAGAGAGAGGTGGACAAATACAGTCATAATATTTAATGTGCATAGGTGAAATGGAACCAGGCTACTTGAGGGGATGTGTGAAGTTGGGAGAGATGGGGGAAAATGATGGAAAGGGTGATATTGATCAAGATGCATAAACTCATAAACTGACATGTTGTATTGAAACTCCTTTGCACAACTACTGAAAGATAATAATTAAAAATAGTTTTCCCTTTAACGTTTTTTGAAGGTGTTTAAAGATCATGGATTTTTTTTTTTCCAGAGCTGAGGACCGAACTTGGGGCCTTGCGCTCGCCAGGCAGGTGCTCTTCCGCTGAGCCAGATCCCAGCCCCTTAAAGATCATGGATTTAAGTCCATTGCCAGTAGTTTACTTCTGTAATCGTATTTACTTGAGAAGCTGAGATTGGGAAGATGACAGTTTGAGACTAACGCAGGCAGAAAAGTTTGCAAGAATCCTTTCTTAGGTGAGAGCTAGGTTACCCTGGCTACAAAGGGAAGTGTTACAGGCAGTTGATAGCACAAGTATGTTCCTGGGAAGAAAGCAAAATCTATAGAATAATCAGCCCCAGCAAAGGCTTAAGAGAATGGCTAAGTGGTAGAGTACCTGCCTAGCAAATGTTAGGTCTTGAGTTCAAATCCCCGTACCACCACCACCACCACACACAAAAAAGTCACTGGCCTGGAAGGGAATTTTGAGTTCTCTTGATTAAAGTTACCCAGTTTTCACAGATAAGCAAGCTTTCAGAGTTGAGCATGTGAAGGACAGTGTAAATTAGAACCTAAATGGGAGCTGGTAGTGGGTCTTCTGGTATCTGGCTTAAAGCTTTACTACTCCTTGGTAAGATGCTTTTTCATTATGGGTTTCTTGGTTGGCTTGAATCACCTTTCAGCAGTGGGAAGTCCCATAAGCCAATTCATAGTGATTCCAGCTGTATTTCCTCTCTGTTTCTGAAACGGGATCAGTACAGGTTGCACAGGAAACATAAGAGGTTTGGCAGGAAAAGCCAGCTTTAGATGAGACGTATCTCTTGTTGAGAATCTAATGACCTGACGAATTTACATACTTCCCAATTATTTTTTCATCATTTTAATGAACTCGCTTAATGTAATTAGAGGCTAGCCAGCAGCAAAGAGAGAGACACCATTTACAGATCTCCCATCGTATACAGATCAAACAGGAACTGCAAAATGAGTCATGTGCTTGTTATCTACAAATTACCCTGGGGTCTAATGAGTTAGATGTTAGTGTGGAAGGTAAAGCCAGCCAGCTTTCCACCTCAGATTGCTAAACGTTATTTTCACAGAAGAATCTTAACACATAAGCACATGTCATTCGGCACATCAGGAAGCAAGTAGCATCAGCCTCGCTCAGGCTCTTCCCACAAAGAACTTCAGCTTAGGTTTGTTTGTCTGGGGTCAGCTCTCGCAGGATTGTGAAAGGTCCAAATACAGTTGGTCATCAATATTTGCCTCAGTGATTGAGGCTCTAGGGACAGAATTGCAACCATCCTGCATGCACAGAAGCTAAGCCACTGACATTTATTTATCTAGTTATCTGTGGCAGTGGACTTTATTTTATGTTTTGTGTTTTATGTTATGCTTGTATCTTCAAGATATAGTGTATTTCTCTATTGTTTCTCTGCACAATTGCTTTGATTTTACTAAGATGCAAATGGTATTTCCCAAGCCTGCATTGTTTTCCTTCAGTAGATTTGAGACTTTAACTGGTCTAATCCTTGATATGTCACATCCTTTGGAAGTTAGCCACATATCTACACAGGACTTGTAAATCATTTCATCTGTCCTTTGTCACATGTCCCTGCAATTGACTGGAGTGATTTTATAGCTTGGAAATGATTCCAGTCCATAGCTGATTTACATAAGTTTACATCTAGTATCATATGACTAGCAAGTTAACAAATGTCTCACAACGTCCCTTTTGCTCATTCTACTAAAACTTACTGTGACTGACCTTTCCAGTTATCTCATGGAGGAATTAGTTCTGAGAGCCTTCACTTATACAATCTGAGGATGCCCAAGTCCCTTATGTAAATTAGTATAGTATTTATATATAAGCTATTTATAGTCTCCTATGCATGTTAAATTATGTCTAAATTCCTTATAATATTTAACACAATGTAAGTGCTGCATAAGCAGTTACATTATTTAGGTAATAATGACAAGAAAAAGTAGTTAAAATACATTCAGGCTGGCTGGGCACTGGTGGCTCACTCCTGTAATCCTAGCTACTCAGGAGGCTGAGGGAAAGCCAGCCTAAGCATGAAAGTCAATGAGACTCTTATCCCCAATTAACCACCAGAAACCCAGGAGTGCTACTGTGGCTCAAAGTGGTAGAATGCTAGCCTTGAGCATAGTAGCTCAGGGATAGTGCCCAGGCTGCGAGTTCAAACCCCATGACTGACAAAAGAAAAACAAAAACAAAAAAATTCAGGCTGATGTTATTGTTTTTCCCTCAAACATTTTGATCTGGGGTTGGTTAGACTGTATGACTACAGAATCATGGAGGGCTAACTGTATATATTGGCTGTCATTTTTAAATACAATGACAGAAAGCATGGAGTCTGATCTTTCTCAGAAGGATCTAGAGTTCTTTCTCAGGTATTCTAAATAAGAATGTAGCGGATACTATTGACCTCACTACCTGCAGATTACAGTACCAATGGCTGTCTTCCTAAAGAAAACAGTCTATGATGGTTTGGGGAATGACACACAGTTGCAAAATGCTACCCAATTTTCACTGAAATACTCTAGTAGGGAATCCAGGAAATAAATATTCTTCGAAGTGTTCAAACAGATGGAGTGCGACTTCCAAAAATGTACCTGGTAGGAACTCCCTGTAAATAAGTGACTGTCTCCTGCAGAAGCATCATTAGGGATGGCTGAGGCCCAACAGTCAGCACAGAAACTGCCAACCCACACGCTGTGAAAGACTGCATGGTGCATGCGAGTGATTTGTTGTCTTCCCTTTTGCTTTCTTGGCTTTAAACCTTATTTGTTTGGCTTCCCCTTTCATAGTTCTTGTGAGCTTTTTGACAAAAATGAAACAGCATCTTCAATGTATGCAACATCCTGCTTGCAGGATGTTGGTCTTTAAGATACAAAAAGAGTTCTGTGATCAATGCTCTGGGGAAGAAAAACCCTCCAGTTCCTCTCTTGGCAATCACTGTGTGCATCAGCAAAGAAAGTTCAGAGAAGCATGATGGAATTTACATTAGCCCTTGTATGAGACTGGCGTCTCTACTTTCCAGATTACTCTAGAACATCACATAAGATAATTCTGATACTAGATACCCTAGGAATTGTAGGTGAACTGATTTCACACACATGGAATTTAATTTAAAATTTTAATTTAAAACTTTTAGTATTGAAGCTGGTGCTAGTGGCTCATGTCTATAATCTTAATTATTTAGGAGGCTGAAATCTGAGGATGGAGGTTTGAAGCCAGCCCAAGATCATAAATCTGAGACACTCTTTGCTGATGCACCAATTATCAGAGAGCAGGAAGTGGCGTAAGTGGTAAAGCACCAGCTATGAGTTGAAAAAGCTGACCAAGGCCAGAAGCCCTGAGTTCAAGTCCCAGTGTACACATATACTTTAGAATTGGCCTCTTTCTGATGTGATTAGTGCCCTTTTTTCATCTTTCTAAACTGTAAATTTATAGGACCATATTGGTTTACCTTTAATGATGTTATTGTAGAATCTGGCTTGTCTATGTCTGAATAACCTTCTAAAAATCCTTTTAAGTGATTATTTTCAAAAGCTGAAAAGCAAAATTTCTCTTAGGAAGGGGATTTCCCTCCGCTTTGCCAGGAATTAAAAATCTAGAATGTCATACATGCTAGGCAAGCGCTCTACCCCTGAGTTATAACCCTAGCCTGGGACTTGACCATTTTAATTAGTGTAGGTAGAAGAACATTTCTTATTGGTATTTTTTTCTTGAATTGTAGAGATTATGACTAATGAATCATAATCCCCACTTTGTGTACTCTTAGGTATTTACTTGTTAGCTTGTTTATGATAATCTTTTATAAATCTGTTGTCCAACACAGAGCTGGACTCAACAACTGCACTCTCTCACCCCATCCTCATGCGTTTTTCTACTTGGCACTGTTAACCAGGACTCTGACTTTTTTTCCTTGATTTTCTTTTCTTATTTTCCTTTTGATTGACTTTATTACATCTGTATGTTTTCCTGTAAAACATTACAGTATTTCAGTGTTTTTCATTTTATAATTGGCATATCCTGCTCTATGTTATCTCCTCACACTTAACCTTTTTCACTTGAACAGTCTATTGCTGCAGTGCAGTGATAACTCTTAATGTTGTTTCAGCTTGTTTGTTCTGACTGCTGAGTAGATTGTCTGAGTAGATTGCAGTATACTCATTTACTGTCCTAGTTCTGGACATTGGGATTATTTCTGAAGATGTTGTATGTTGAAAGTGGTGAGCTTTTGGTACTTATCTCCAACTCCAGTTGTCAGTCCTGCATAACCTTTTGTGATGCATATCTATCTAATTGAGGCATTGCTAGAGTGACAATATTCCATTTTAGGAGACAAATATCAAACTCCAAGGACAGCACTACTGCATTTCTATTAACAGTAAGTAAAAGATCCTGTAGATTCATAGTGTTCCAACACTTGGTGTTGTTAGACTTTCACATTTTTGCTAGTTTAATGATACCTCACTGTGAAGACTTGCATTTTCCTCATCATCGCTGATTTTTGGATAGCTTTGTTTACTGGACATCTTTGTTTCCTCTCTAGTGAGTGCCGGTCCACAGTTGGAGCCCATTTTATATTATATTTTGTTTTTCTGATTAATGTGTAGCTTTTTGTTCCTGGTCCTAGGGTTTGAACTCAGGGCCCTAGCCTTTTTGCTTAAGGCTAGCACTCTACCACTTGAACTATATCTCTACTTCTAGATTTTTGCTGATTAATTGGAGATAAAAGTCTCATGGATTTTTCTGCCTGGACTGGCTTCAAGTTATGGTTCTCAAATATCAGCCTACTGAGTAATTAGGATTATGGTCATGCGACACCAGTGCCTGGCATAAGCCATTTCTGTAAAGAGAATGAATCTTAGGTTAAGGAATGTGAGAACTGGACAGCTCTAAGCTAGAAGGTAAGTCTTTTGACACAGGAACTTCTGTTCTTCAGGATGTAGTTTTTGGGGTTGAAAGGAGGAGAAAGAAAGAATGCCAGGCCTTGAGAAAAATCAAAAGAATAAGGCTGTTGTGAAGCTAAAGAAAATTAGTCCAAACAATAGGTCAGGGCCAACCTGAAGATAAACTATTGTAGGGGAAGAGGTATTAGAATCTAATGGCTTTTCTCAATCCAGGCCCAAGCCATAGTGAAAAAGGACAAATAATGTCCATGCCTCCACAGAAAGCAGGAAACAAGGGCCAAGGCCTGGGATGTTGGAGAGAGTGGGAAAGGAGGAACAACTGGAGGCCCAGGTGGGTGCCCCACTTGGGAAGCCTAGGAGATAGGAAGCCTAGAGTAAGGACACTGAAGAGTCAGGGTCATGATGCTAATGGCAGAGTCATGGGTGGGATCTGGAAGTACAGTGCAGGAATGCTTTGACTCACCAGGATGAATGGACCTTTTCTTTGTCAGGAATAGAATGGTGTGTTAGGAAGGTCTTGGTAATTGGCAGGGAGAAGTGCAGTCACTAAAGAACTGGAAAATAAGGCTTTGAATTCTGGGAGTGGGATCTAAAATCTGATCAGTTTGTAAGGGACAACAGCAGTGGGCAGGTCACCTGCCACCAAGGGCTTGACATAAGTGGAGAGAAGTTTGGTCCTGCCTGGGGCACACCTGGCTCCAACCCCTTTACTTTCTAGTGCAGGAGCTGGAATTATCTGGGGCAGATTCTCAACAGTGCAACCCTTGTTTCTCTGGGTCTGATTTACTCCACTTATTTACTGTCTTTGAAAAAAAGATCATTCTCAAGGTTGGTTGGAACCAGGCTGGTAAGAAAATTGTTTCTTCTTTCTCCTTCCATTCATTTAGGAGAAGGTCTTCCTGGCCTAGCTATCAAAGGAGGTTGCAGGAGCCAAGACTTTTCAAACTTTTCTGTGCACGGAAATCACTTGTGGCTTGTGAGATAGTTGATCTGAGCCTGCCAACTTGCATTTCTTACAGGCTCTCAGATGGTGTTCACACTGCTGGACTTCTTTGAGTAGCCACTGAGCTGACTTTCAGTTATTTTAGTACCTTTGGTGCTACTGGGGCCTTGTACTTGCTAGGCAGGTGCTTTGCCACTTGATCCATTTCCATTTCAGGTTACTTTTCAAATAGGGTCTTACATTTTTGCCAAGAGCCAGCCTCAGATGAAGATCTTGCTATCTGTGCCTTCTGCATAGCTGAAATTATAGAACTAGACCAGCATGCATGGGTTGTTTGTTGAGATGAAGATCTTACTAATGTTTTGCTCTGGCTGGCCTGGAACCATGATCTTCTCTATCTCTGCCTACTTAATAGCTGGGATTACAGGCATGAGTCACATTGCTTGGTCTTACTCACTCTTTAATTCACTCAACTATTGTAATGTTCTTATTACTTGCAAGACATTTTGCTAGTTAGGCACCAGGCATGTGGATGTGAGCATGAAAGAGAAAGCCCCAGCCCTCAAGGATCATAAAATCTAGGAGGAAGGGCAACGAACCCATAATTCATAAATAGTTACTTAAATACAATTGCAAGAAGGCCATAAAGGAAAACTACAGGGAGCTATGAAACCACGTGACAGGGATATGGTTGGGTGACACAGTTGTGACTCATGAAGTCAAGTGATCCCCAAGAGACCCATGTGGGAACTGTGGGAACCTGCTGATTTCTTCACGAGACTCCCCACAAATGGTGGCCATTTTTAGCATTTTGGTCCTTGTTTCCTGCTATTCATTTTCCCATTGTGACCTAAACCATTCCTTTAGCTGCCCTAATTGCACTCTCTCACCATTCACTTCCAGGTTTGAGATCCAGGTTCTGCTTTCTAACCACTGATGCACATCTCAACCTGGAGGGACACATTAGCATGTTAAATTTAATATGTTCTGGAACACACTCCTCACCCTGGCTAACAAAATAGCAGTTCCTCCTCATCTACCACCTGAATCACACCCCAAGGTCCTTTTTGCTTTGATTATTTTTCAACTAAGGTCTTGTGTTTATGCCTGGGACAGCCTGGACTGGGCTGCTCCTGTTTATGTTTACTCTGTAGAAGGCAGGATAGCACCATATCTGTTTTATTGGTTGAGATGGGGGTTTAACCATCATTTTGTTTAAAATGGATTCAAAGCGCTATCCTCCTGATTTCTGTCTCCTAACTAGACAAGATAGTAGGCATAAGCCAGTAGATTCATCTATGCTTGGTATTTTGTAATGGAATGTTGGACATTATACATGAAAAATTTCCATAAAGGATTTTTTTCTTTAGCTTCTGGTAGGCAGAATTTTGATCATCTTAAATCAATCTCTTTTACTCAAGCAGTGTGTATTCTTTCAGGGATCCCAATTGGAAGGCCAAAGTATATCCCAAGCTGCCTCCACTTTGAGGGGTGCTGACCTCCATTCATTATTTCCTTATCAGTGGTGACAGCTGTTCTTAGTTTATCATTCTATAGCAGCTGTTTTCCACTCTGCTTCTCTCCTCTCTGCCTGTGATGTTTATAAATCAGAAAATGCCTTGGACAGTCTTAGAGCTGTTCGGATATTTCTAACATCATTATGGGCCAAACTGAATTATCAATACAGAAGAATGGCCATAAGCAGCTAACAAGAAGTATATAAGAAGAAAATATACCTGTCCTGTCATGTACCAAATGATTTCCTGGGTTTTATGTGGCCTGGAAGCCAGAACTCATTGCCCACTGGTTGATGCTGGGCAGGGGGGAGGAGTGTGGGTAACCTCTGTTTTCTTATTCTAGGGGCTTTGCCTCTAAGGTTCTAGTACCTCTTAGATGCTTTCAAAGAGATATTTTGTTTTACATTTGTATCTAGGTTTTCCACATGCTTGATTCTCCTTGTTGAAAGTGACATGTATGTTTTCAGAGTTTTGAAATATGTCACTGAGAGACCTGTGTGAGTTTCTGTGCAGTCTGCTGCCATCTCATCCTAAAGAACCTTTGACTTGTCTTTTATTTTTTTGCTTTTTTGCTTTACATTCTAAGGAGAGAACTTGAAACTGAGCAAATCAAACATTATGCACTAAATTAGATGTAGAAGGATATATCTACTTAGCCTGGAACAGGTTAAATAAAGGCTAGAGACTAGGTGTCTTAGGAGGTTCTAATCTTGAGTTGATCTATATCATAACAAAAAAATCAGTCACTACTAAAGGAAGAGAACAAAGTGATGTCTAGTGACCTTGTGATACTTAAAGTTTTACTGTACTTGACACTTTTGAGGGTTCGCAAGTTTATCTTATTTTTAAAATGCAATTATATTATTATTAAGGTGTTGTACAAAGTAGTTACCATTTCATAAGTCAGATAATGAGTACACTTCTTTTTTTGATAACTTACCCCTTCCTTCACTTTCCCCCAGTTAGGGTTTGCAAGTTTTAAGGGTGGGCTAGGTTTTTGTTTTTTGTTTTTTTTTTGAAGTATTTTTAATGCCATTTGTGTGATGCACAGATAACGTGTGCATATAAACGTATGTGGCGCATATCTTTTTTGTTTGTTTGCATCTCCTTTTGAAAAGGAAAAGAATTGAAAGCAAAATTTTCAACTGTCTGAAGTTTCAATTTCTAGGAAGAGAGGAAGCTTAAGCCCAGAGGTTCTTAATGTTGGCAGAAGGTTATGGCTGTAAGATGTCATAGCCTTGTTCTGGGTCACTGCATCTGCTCCAGTTAATTTTTCTTTCTACCTCTTTCTCTGCCAGCAGTGAACCTGGAATTTGAAAGAGGCCAAACTACATTCCTTGTTATAACTGTGAGGTAGGAGCCCCAGGTCTTTCAAAGCTAGAAGTTGTCATGAACACTTTCCTTCAGACAAGTGAACTTTCCCACTCAAGCTCACCCTACCTCCATTCTCTATCACTGTTATTGAGTACAAAGAGGGTGTGGTGCATTTCCGTTTTTAAGAAGCTTTAAGAGTCTAGATGTGGGGAACATCAAAGACATATATAAACTTAACTAATTGGTAAAAAAAATAGCAACAAGAATTAACACAAGAGCAACTGCTAAGTGATGGCCTACACAGCCTACCATGGAAGCCCTCTGGGGAAGGGGGGCTGGAATCATGTGGAAGGATTTTTGAATTTGAAGTTTGGAGTTCCTATAGATTTGGAGTCAGGAAGAAGTGAAATGGATTTCTTGGTTCCTTGATGAGGAAATTAGCATGGACAAAGGCGTGAGTTGAGAAGGAACTAGATAACTTCAACACAGGGACTCAGTATAAGATTCTTTTTTTTTTTTTTTGCCAGTCTTGGGGCTTGGACTCAGGGTCTGAGCACTGCCCCTGGCTTCTTTTTGCTCAAGGCTAGCACTCTGCCACTTGAGACATGGCACCACTTCTGGCTTTTTCTGTATATGTGGTGCTGAGGAATCGAACCCAGGGCTTCATGATATATGTGAGACAAGTGCTCTACCGCTAGGCCATATTCCCAGCCCTAATATAAGATTCTGATTCAAGCCATGGGGGCTAAAGTCCTATGGTGTAGAGCCACAATTGCCAATTTCTGAGTTGAGTTTGAATACTCTATAAGCAAAGGGAGGACAGGAGGATATGAAGAGTATTTGAGCAAGAAGGCAGAATGATGATTGTTTTGAGAGGTTTAAACTGGCAGAAACTATAAGGGGAGACATCGTAAGCATGGCAGATGGGAGGTTTTAAGAGATTTAGTTTTAAAATGATTCCTGTGAATATGGTAAGTGCTTAGCAATGGGAACCGAAAAATGGTGAGGCAGATGGAGAATGCTTTTGAAAGAGCACCAGTGACTGATGGGCTCTGAACAAAGGCCTTTCTATTTTATGGAGACACTGAGGATTGAGTTTAGGGCCTTGTAGTTGCTAGACCTAGACTGATATTCTAACATTTGAGCCAGTCTCCCAGCCCTTGTTTGCATGCTTGTTATTTTGAAGATCTGGTTTTACCTTCTGTCCAGGAATATAATTGAAGCATCACCCACCTATTCTAGACTTATGTTGTGGCTTGGATGATAGCTGTGTACTACCGTGCCCAGTTTCTTTCCCTTCATTTGGTGTCTTGAGGACTTTTCTGTTTCATTTGGCCTAGAACCCTGAGTTTCCTAATCTCAGCCTCCTTGGATGACAGTTGTGTGCTGACATGCCCAGCTATTGGTTGAGAAGGGGTCTTGTGAACTTTTCTGCTTGGGCTGGTCTGAAACAGTGATTCTTTTATTCTCAATCTTCCACGTAACAATGATTACAGGTATGAGTCACCTGGCTCCACTAGGCCATTGGCATTTGATACAAATGTAAATAATGTGATTTGAGGTGGTACAACACAAGACATAAGATATTTCATATGAAAATGTTGAAACAACATTAAGCCCCAACTTCTCATCTGTGATAGTCAACTCTCATTACAGATTTCTACAATCTACCAAGATAGATCCATTCATCCCCACAAAAAGTGGTTCTTTTTTCCAGTAAGGAGGATCTGATTTTTGTGTTAACAACAAGCATTCTAAATTTTCTTTTGAGGTAGAAAGCACCTAATGGATACTGTACTGGGTGGCACTGGACTGGCATCTGTTCCCTTGGTTGGTGTTTTCTTTGTGAGTTGGCCTTCCCCTCATTTCTGACTCCAGAATGTCTCTACCACAATGTTGGCAGTTGGGTAAGCAGTACTTAGGAAATGCCCTATTCCAGAGGGTGACTGAATGAGCTCCTCTTTCCCCTGTATAACTGACCATTGTTTCTGATGCAGATTTCATGAACTGTGGCCCATGGGACATTGTCAAGACAGGGTGTCTTCTAGGGCAGACTAGGATGGGAAATGCAACTCTTTCCGTGTCAACTCTGATAGTAGCATAGTCCTTTAAGTGAATCAGAAAACAAATGTTTTATTAGCTCCCTGCTCTGTGCTGTCATTACGTAGGTGGTTCAAAAACCATCAAAACCAACCTCTGAAGTACATCTAGGTAAACTAAGGCTCAGATGAGTTAGAGCCCTTGTTCAAATATATGGTTAGAAAATGACGAGCTCAGAACTGTGGTCAGATCATTTCAAGTCTGGTGCAGGACCCCATTGGCAGCTTCCTGGTGAGTGTTGGGGTACAGCTATAAACCAGCAGTGTTTTCCAGGTGTTCGTAATTCAGCTAGCTCTTGAACAAACACAAGTGTCTATGTGGTAAGATAATACCCCACCCAGATCTTTGCAGAGGCCATCTAGTGCCTTATGGTCAGAAAAGAAGCTTGAACCAGCAAGTCTGCAATGAGATTGGTCTTCAATTCTTCCTAGGGAAGGGATGAAAACAATACCTTATAAGGCTTTCTTTTCCTTTACCTTGAGAAGTTTAGACTTTCATAGCACTGTTCTTCCAAACCTTGCCTTCTTGCCTTCAATGTCCTAGCTAGTGTCTTGCTTACCCTATTCATCTGCACTCATGCCTTTCCCTTGTAGACCGTAGTTCAGAATGGCTAAAAAGGATGCCAGGCATCTCCACAGCACCTTAGCAAAAGACTGGGCAAGATAACTAACTACCTGTCTGTCTAGTTGCATGATGGGTTCAGAGACTCTGATGTGTTTAGGGATTTTCAGGTCATCCAGAATAATTCAGATTCCTTCTCTCCTGTCATCTTCTTTAGCATCCGTGACTCTTTATCGAGAGAGCAAAAGGCCAGACAGTTGCCTGTGTTCTCAAGCCTGATCTGAGATTCCCATGTTGAGGGGGAGTGTTTGTGAGTTCGTCTTTCCTCCTTGGTTTCCTCTTGCCTGTTGAGAGGTAGAGGATGGCCCTCCTTTTACCTCATCAGAGCTTATTGAAAACTAAACAGATGGCTGGGCACTTAGGGCTCAGGTGTGTAATCTTAGCTACTTAGGAGGCTGAGATCTGAGAGTCATAGTTCAAAGCCAACTCCAGCAAGAAAGTCCATAGAATTCTTGTCTTCAGTTAACCACAGAATAAAACCAAACAGGGCAAGAGCACCAGATTTGAACTCAAAGATCTGGATTCAAGCCTTAGTAGGTGTGTGTGTGTGTGTGTGTGTGTGTGTGTGTGTGTGTGTGTGTGTATGTTTGGGTGCATGTGCACACACACAGACTTTGTTTTTTCCTTTACATTCAGTGAAATAAGACAATCTCATACAAACTGGAGCACTTTCTTCTATCTCCTCCCTCCCTCCCTCCCTCCCTCCCTCCCTCCCTCCCTCCCTCCCTCCCTCCCTCCCTCCCTCCCTCCCTCCCTCCCTCCTTTCTTCCTTCTTTCCCTCCCTCCCTCTATCCCTTCCTTTCTTCCTTTCTTCTTTCATGCTGCTCCTTGGGCTTGAACTCAGGATCTAGGTTCTGGTCCTGAGCCATTTTGCTCAAGGCTAGTACTCTACCACCTGAGCTACAGCTTCACTTCTGGCTTTTTGTGGCTAATTGGAGATAAGAGTCTCACAGACTTTCTTGCCCAGGCTAACTGAACTTCAACTCTCACTAAGATCTCAACCTCTTGAGTCACTAGAATTATAGGTGTGAACCATTGGTTCCTGGCTTAAAGCTTTCTTTAAATACTTCAGCCCTTAATCTCTTATTTGTTCTTCCTCTGCACTGTAAGGCACCACATGAAATCTTGGACACCAGGAGCCACCTTACATATCTTCCTGATTAATCTGTGTTTCCCACTCGTGAGTCCAGTCCTTCTGATTGGAATCTTCTTGACTTGGCAAAGGTCAGCACCTCTCTCACTGAGGCACTGCTGGAGTGCAAGCAGACCTCTGGAGCTAGCTGAGTTGTCACAAAACAAAGAGATTTCTGAGGGCGAAAATCCCAATCTACTCTCAGTGTAGCATAGTCACCTAAAGAGTACATATTCATTTGGTCCCTGGCCTTGGTAGTGACTATGCAAGGTGATTTAGTGTATTTTCACTTAATTCCTCCCATAAACCCTTGAGATAGATCTGTGGGAACTGAGGCTTAGATCAAATTATATAAAGTTATACAGGAAATGGCAGTGCCAGAACTGGTTCAACTTGAAGTCCAGTCTGAGACTCTATTGTGCCTTGTCTATGAGATATTTTAGTTCAGCAAGTGCAGCAGTGTGGGATCCAAACCTTCTCTGAACTTTTGTAAATGTGCTCTGGTGAAGTGAGAACTATGAATGGAGCTTTGGAGCATCTGCAATCTGAGGTTGATGTCCTAAAGGGTAGAACTTCTCCCATCTCTTCCCCTCTTCTTCCCTCTCCTCTTCTCTCTTCCTCTCCCCTCCCCATTCCTCCTCTCTCCTCTCCTACACTCCTCCTCTCTCCTCCCCTCTACTTCTCCCCCCCCCCTTATTCCCTTTCCTTCCTCTTTCTTCTTTCTTCCTTTGTCTCCTCCTTCTCTTCTCCTTAAAGAAAAATTCTTTTGTATATGCTTTATGAGTCTCTCCTGGAAAATTGTCAGTTGTTATGAGCGCATAACTATTCTTAACCAGATTTGATGTTTTCAACATTTTGGACCAATTGTACTTTTAAAAGAACTCTAGAGGCCCCAGCCCTGGGAATCTCTGTCTAAAAAAACTCCTGGGGATTCAAATTTCAGAACTAGTAGACCAACAATTCTTCTTTCTAGATCTTTCAGCTCAGGACTCCTTTCACAGACTTCCTTCCCAGCCCCTATCTTAGTTTTCTGAGACTCACCATTGATGAGGAGTCACCAGCCACATGAGCTTTAATTATTTATGACCCTGGAGCCTTTGCCTGACAATGTCTGGTTTCTAATTCCCATCTCGGCTTTGACAGTCATCTCTCTTCTCCAATTTAATGCTTGCTTTTTCTCTCTTCTCTGTGGAAAATAAAAAAAGATATAGAGGTTGTCCTTTAATTTCATGTCTTCTAAAAAGTGATTTGTGCAAGTTTATCTTTATCAGTGACTTTGAAAATGTGCAGTTGCTGGGTTTTAATTTGCCCTCTGCCAGTGAGTGATCACCTTATGCATAAGGCATGACTTCTTTTTCTAACCAAGGCCTTCCCAGATGCCCCATATTCTTTGCCAGTTTTTGATATTTGAACCTGTGGAAATTCAAATTCTCTCTACCTGGTATGAAATCTGTAACTATGTCACCTGCAGATGTGCCATTTATTGGTGATCCAAGAAACTGATGCCTTTGCTAGAAGTGACTTTATCAAGGAGAGGTATTGAGTAAATCCCTACTGGATTGATTTTGGCACTTTTGAGTTTTCTTAGAGCTGCCAAATAGTCATTAACCTTCCACAGTGAACTGCTACTTACCGCCCCTGGGGATCAAATTGTTTCCCAGTTTGCTCTGAACAAACTGGGGGCTTAATTTTGTCTGCCACTGTGTTTGACTTAGGTTGATTTTTATTTGCTCGGTGGTGGGATTGTCTCCAACTAGTATAATTCCTCATTTATGTTCGTGCCTGTCTTGTCACTGTTTAATTTAACCTCCTTTGAATGCTGGGCTAGTTGTTGGACATTTATAGAACATATTGGGACACCATGACCAAATTAGCTTTAATGATGGCTGCCTCTCAGTTCTGGGTATTTCTAGTGTTTATATCTTTTATCAGGCTAGGGTGTTTAGATATTTTTATTTGTCTAGCATACTGTCACCACTTCAGGGTGAGTCAAGAAGTCATATCCATGGCCACTGTCAGGCTGTTTGGCCACTGTCATAGGTCCCGGCTGAATAAGGAACTTCCTTGCTTCTTTCTCTTCTCCTATGTCCCATGTGGTCAGGGGTGTCTTGTCCTTCCCTGACCTTATAAATAGGACAAAGGTCCATGGTGATAAATTGCTGTACTGTTCCTGTAGTTAAATGCCCCAAAGTTCCCACAGACAAGTTTATTAATCCCACTGTTGGAGAGAGTGGGAATTATTTACTAAGACTCCAAGTTTCTGAGGAATTTGGAACAGTATGGATTTGTAGACCCAGTTACAGATCTGGGAATAAATTCAGCAAGACTTGACTTGTTGAGACCCTAGTTTAAATACTTTTTCATGATCACGAAAGAGAAGAAACAAGCCTTTTTAGAATGCCAGGTTTGGTTCATTTGTTCCCTTTACCTCACTTTTCTGGGGGCCATGTACTTGAGAATCATTTGGCCTTGATATTTCCCACTTGAAATTTCTGTCTATTACTTCTCTACATATAGGGTCCCCCCTCCCCCACCCCGCCCAGTGGTCCTGGGAAATCGAACTCAGGACTTTAGTACATGCTAGCCAGGCGCTCTACCTCTGTGCTATATCTTCAGCACTTTGCTTCAAACAGCAGGGATTCATTTAATTCATTTGAGAGTGCAGCTTCAGGCTGTGGTTATGGTTTTAGTACATGAAATTCTTGGAAAATACCCAAAGATAAAAATGACTTAGGTCAAAGCTATTTCCCTATAGAAATTAACTCTAGGTATAGAAAGACTGCTTTCTGACCTTGAATCCTTCAAATTCTTATGGAAATAAATACAAAACTGTGTGTAATCAAATGGGTTTAGTTGTAAGCAGTATCATATAAGCCTGGTGTCAAGAAAGATGTATTACTGTCAATGAACTCACAGGCAGGTGTTGAGTGAGGTCTTTATTCCCACTGAATTTTTTAGGTTTCTCCTTGGGGAAGTAGTAATGAGGTCTGTGTATCACACATCCCCATCTGCTACCATCTGATAGAGAAAAAGGAAAATTTGTATCTTAATATCTAGCAGGTGCTTGAACAAAAGCACCTTGAGTTTTTTTAATCCTTTTGAAAGTCATTGTTCTGGATATGGTGACAGAATCAGGAAATAGGATTTGAGTGGCAGTCAAATCTCTGTACCTAGCAATGAAATATTAGAACTGAAGGAAAAATGGACTGAAGCCCAGGACTCCAAGAGACAGAAGAGAAGATAGAAGTACTCTGAAGTCCTGGAAGATCATGGTAGAACAAGCCCATCCCACAGCTTTCACAGGTGTGTGCCTGTCAGTGAAAATATGATCTATTCAGGCACAATTTTATTTAAATAATACATGTCATCTGGGTGCTGGAAGCTCACCTCTGTAATCCTAGCTACTCTTGAGGCTGAGATCTGAGGATCATAATTGGAAGCCAGCCCAGGCAAGAAAGATTATGAGACTCTTATCTTCAATTACCCGTAAGAAAGCCAGAAGTGGAGCTGTGGATCAAGTGGTAGAATGCTAGCTTTGAGTAAAAAAGCTCAATGATAGTGCCCAGAGAGATTTCAAGCTCCAATACTAGCAAAACAAATGACAACAACAACAACAACAACAATAAAACCTACTACACATCATGAACTACTATGTGGTGTACTGTACTATTTTTCCTGAAACCAATTAGAGAGATGTACACAATTCAAGAGAATCTCATTTAGACAGTTCCTGATGTGAATGTTGGAATTTAGCTCAACAGCCTAGAACTTGGTAGGCGTAGGCAAAGCTCTACCTCTTGAGCCACGCTCCCACTTTTCCTCCCTAATCTTTTTTGCTCTTAGTTTATCAAATAGGATCTCTTGCTAACTTCGGCTTAGCTGGCTCCAGGCCTTGATCTATATCTACTTCTGCCTCCTGAGTAGCTAGGATTATAGGCATTCACCACTACTCTCAAGCTCTGGTGGGTATCTTAGAGGAACCTTTTTAGTTCTAATTAATGGTCTTTGAGAAGCCAAATCAGAGATCTCGTATTACTTTTTCCTCCTCACAGTAAAATTTTCCCAAGTCTTGTGGCAATAATGATTCTGAAGGTATTTTGTTACCTGACTAAGCACTAAACCTTAGGGTCATAATCCCTGGGCTTATTGCCAGTTTTAGATATAGTTTTTGATATAATTCTTTTTTATTTGGGTTTAATACTTGCCAGTTTCTGTATAATTTGTGAGAAAAATCTTTCTACTATTAAAGATTTATTTTCTGATATCTACCTGACAGTTTGGTGGTTTCCCAAAGGATTCACAAATTTGAGATTATTTGAGTGGTTCAAGAGCCTGCTGATAGTAGATATGTCTTATTGTTTCTCTCTCAGACCGAGGTGTTGGTACCAATTATGGAGTCACAGTGAGGGAAAAGGTAGGTAGTGCCTTGCCTGCTAGCAATCAGGTTGTAATTCCTCCAGCTTCCTTTTTATTTCATCAGTACCAACATCTTTTGAGGATGGCCTATATTCTTCCATTTTTTACGTTCTCTAAAACATTCTTTACCTCTGTCTTACCTATGTATTGTACACATGTGTTTGTATATATAGAGAGATGCTAGGATTATTCACAGGGAGCCACAGTGGAGGTTCACTTTGGGGGATCATCTCAGCTCCAGGCACTGTTTCAGTCTCTCATTGTTTGTCCATGACAAAAACAATGGGTCCTTTTCCCTGACAGTCTTTTTTAGTGTTACTGCTTTCCAGAGCATAGCTGGGTACTACGCAGCTTCTCAGCCTGTGCCTTTACACTGGCTGATTTCCCCGATGAACCTACTGAGATTCTATTATCAGAAATGTGTAGTGACAAATGTGCATCTGGTGCATCTAGGCCCCAGAATTTCAGGCTCAGCAGGATTAGAGATTTAGCTTTCCGGCTGTTTTTTTTTTTGTTTGTTTGTTTGTTTGTTTATTTGGTGCTTTTTTTTTCTCAGATATAATGCTTTTCATTTATTTCAGTTTATAGATTGGTCACGTGCTAGCAGTTATCTTTTCAGCTTCTTGAGAAATTCTTGTATCCATGCAATCTCTGCTAGTTTACTTTCTTTCTGAACAATGTTACAAGAATTCTAGTTCATCTACATCCTCAACAATTCTTGTTATCATTAATTTTTTGATAAAATGTATCCCTGGCAGATGTGCAATAATCCCTCATTGTAATTTTAATTTCCCTGTGCATTAACAATGCTGAGAAGTTTTGTCATAAGATGCCACAGAATTGTTTGACTTTTGTCATACATTTGAATATATTTTGCAGCAGGAGTCTCTCCATATTGCCTTATTTTCTCTCTTTATAAATTCTTTTTTTAAGTTTTATTATAAAACTGATGTACAGAGAGGTTACAGTTTCATACGTTAGGCATTGGATACATTTCTTGTACTGTTTGTTACCTTGTCCCTCATACCCCCCTCCCCCCTCCCCCTTTCCCCCCCTGAGGTGTTCAGTTTGCTTACACCATACAGTTTTGCAAGTATTGCTTTTGTTGTTGTTTCTCTTAATTTACCCTTTGTCTCTCAATTTTGGTATTCCCTCTCAATTTCCTAATTCTAACACCAGTATACACGGTTTCCGATATACTCAGATAAGATTACAGAGATAGTGTAGATACAATCCAAGAAGGTGATACAAGAACATCATCAACAGTATAAACTACAGATACACATGGGATGTTGAAAGTAGTTACAACTGTGATATAACAATCATTTCCATAAAATGGAGGTCATTTCACTTAGCATCATCTTATGTGCTGGTCCTGGGGTGTGAACTCAGGGCTTGAGCACTGTCTCTTAGCCTCTTTTGCTCTACAGCTTTGAACCACAGCTCTACTTCCAGCTTTTCCTGTGATTAATTGGAGGTAAGAGTCTCATGCATGGATTTAGGTGCTCTGGCTAACTTTGAACCACAGTCCTCAGATCTCAGCCTCCTGAGTAGATAGGATTACAGGAGAAATGTGAAACAAAACACAGCCTGATAACTGGTCTTGGTTACAAGAAGAAGAGCATGATGCCTTTCATGTACACATTCCAAACCAACATGCAGATTCTTTCATTTTTCCTCCCTGGTCTTATCATTAAATGGATACATTTTTGCATAAACAGTCATGTTTCCACTATACATATATTACATATATATTTTTGATGTAAACATGATTAGATTGAAAAGAGGTAGGCTAACATCATGAAATAATTCCTAATTATTTTAAGTGAATGAGTTAGATTTGCCAGTGATCTAATTTGATTAGAAACACACACATACTCTTTCTTTCTACCTCTCTCTCTCTCTCTCTCTCTCACACACACACACACTTTTACACACATTCTTCCACAGGTAATTTCTTTTTTAGAAATTTAATTTTATTGTCAAGATGATGTACAAAAGGGGTTACAGTTACATACAGAGGGTAGTGAGGACATTTCTTGTTGAACTGTTACCCTCTTCCTTGTTTTTCCTCCCATTTCCTTTCCCCTGCCCCCACCCCAAGTTGTACAGTTCATTTCCAACATATTGTCTTGTGAGTATCTACCATTGCATTGGTTCACCCTTTGTCATTTGTCTCACCATTTTGTTGTTCTCCTTCCCTTCCCTAATGGTCAGATTAATGTATATACAATGCACAGGGTCACAGGTAATTTCTTAAATAAATAAAACTTAGAAAATCACATTTGACTCTACTGGTCATATTGATTTTCCAGACAAGAGCTTAGTTTCCCTAATGGATCCCTCAGTAATTACAGACAAGGCTGCTAATAGCCAGAATGAATAACAAGTTTGCAATGGCAAGTCTTTTTCTTTTTTTTTTTTTTAAAATAGTGGGACTTGAACTTTGTGCCTTGCATTTTCATTCAGCTTTTCACTCACTGCTGGTACTCTAACCCTCAAGCCATACCTCCACTTCTGGCTTTTTGCATGTTATTTGGTGACAATAGTCTCTCAGATTTGTCTTCTCTGACTTACTTTAAACCATGATCTTCATATCTCAGCCTCTTGAGTAGCCAGGATTATAGTAGTGAGCCTCAATGGCAATTCTTGCCTTCTCTGGTTTTCTTCCTTTCCTTTGCTCTTTGGACTGCATACTCATGGTCCTCATGATGTAGAGTATCGACGGAGCCAGTTCCTATAGGAATCAGGTTGTTGATGGACTTGAAAGGAGATGAAGAAATTCCAAGTGATGATGTTGTTGGTTAGGCTTGTTGTTGATTAGTATCAACCCCATAATTAAGACACTTTTCAAATTAGAAAACAAAAAAAATGCTGAGTACAGATCCAATTGATTAGATGAAAAACAGACAATAGTTTCTAGTATTTTCATTCTTACTATCTGATTTTAAATCTGAGACACAGAATTTCTGTCTGCCAGGGTACATTCAGGAATTCAGCTTACATTCAGGAATCCTATACTGCCCTTATATCACCTTTCAATTGTTCTTTTCTTTCAGTACTCAGGATTGAATTCAGGGTTTTAGGAATAGAAGCACTCTACTACTGAACTATACTACAAAGCCTTTTAAAGTGTGTGTGTGTGTGTGTGTGTGTGTGTGTGTGTGCGCGCGCGTGCCAGTACTGGGGCACAAAAACTAAGGGCCTGGGTGCTGTTCCTTAGCTTTTTTGCTTGACGCTAGCACTCCACCACCTTGAGTCACATCACTATTTCTGTTTTTCTGGCAAGCTAATTGGAGATAAGAGTCTCAGGGACTTTTTTTTGCTAGGGCTGGCTTTGAAAGGTGATTCTCAGATCTCAGCCTCTTGAGTAGCTAGGATTATAAGCGTAAGCAACGGACACCTGGCTTTTAAACAGTTTTTTCTTTTGCCAGTCTTGGGACTTGAACTCAGGGCCTGTTTGCTCAAGGCTAGCACTCTGCCAACTTGAGCCACAGCGCCACTTCTGGACTTTTCTGTATATGTGGTGCTGAGGAATCAAACCTAGGGCTTCACGTATATGAGGCAAGCACCCTTGCTACCAGGACATGTTCACAGCCCCGCTTTTAAACATTTTTGAAGTAAATTTCTCACCAAGTTATCTGAACTGATCTTGAATTTTTGATTCTTCTGCATCTACCACCCAAATAGTTGGTATTATGGGTAGCAACCACCATGCCTGGCTATGCCACCTGTATTTCTGTGACTTAAATGCAAATTTCTGCTTCCCAAAGAATTCAGGCACACAGAGTGGAAATTGTATGGAAACTTGGAAAAATATTTTTTAAAAAATCAAACAGAAAGTTTGGTACCTTTCCACACTTGGAGGATTTATATGGTTTACATTTGAACATAGAAGAACAGAAGGAAGAGGAGATTGGCATCGTAGGCAGAGCACTAGGACAGAAGTCTCTTAGGCACATACCAGGGCCCTCACCTCTAAGATATGGTTAATCTCGGCCTTGCCCCATCACCCCTGCAAGTTTTTGGTGAAGTTGAGTGGTGAGGGTGGTAAAATAATTAATGAAGTTCTAGTTCTGTTTGAGAGATTGGTGAGGAGCTGCTGGTTTCTAAGGAATCTCATGAACCTCTGATCAGTTTTATTGTCCAGTGGGCGAGGTCTTATTCAAGGAATGAAACTCCATGGTCTGGGAGCATGCAGTCTGCTGGAAATAGCTGTAGGTCACTAACGTATTTTTGCAACACAGAAAGAACAGTCTCCTGGCAGTTTTGGCACAAATCTTCCCTCCCCAGGAAATGCTGATCATTGCTGTCAAAGAACTCTTGGAAGAGTAAGGATTTGGTCTTAAGACAAAGAGTACGGGTGGTGACCTTTACTACCCTCCACCATCAAATATGACAGAGCAAGAGTCCAAATCCAGCTGGTCACATTAGGGAGAAATCACTGGCTCTTGAACCAGCAATTATGATGAAGGATTGGGGCTGAAGAGAAAGTGATGGGCCAAGTTCTCTTTGATCAGGAAACTACAGACTCCAACCAGTACATATCTTTTGCCAGCCCAGGTAAAGCTGCTCTTGAATAATTCATGAGGGTTATCAATAACTAGAAAATGTCAGGAGAAATGACAAGGGAATGGTCCAATCTGAATTAAGAGTTGTGGCTACTGCTGGTAAATGTCATCATAGGAGAAAGTTGGATGGCTTTCGTTTCCAGTGAACAATGGGAATGTAGCTGGAATTGGATAGGTGGATAGATATGCAGAGGGCCAGAGAAGATGCTGAAGAACCCTGAAGTAAAGAGGAAGGCTATGTAAATGGGAAAGGTAAGGACCCCAGGAAGAGGTGTTGATGCACCAGATGGCATGCCCTCTCCTTGCCTTGCTTCATCCAAGGCCAAAATTCTGATGCTCCGTGGCTGAGTGGACAAAGCTCACTTTCTCTATGGGGTGGGTGGAAGGTGAACATTCCTCCAGATGTAAGCTGTTTGGGAAATCATTGCACCGCTGTTGAGTGGGCTTTCCATGGAAGAGTGCATGCAGGGCATTTCCTTTCTGGCTGGAATGAAGTTCCTTGGCAAAATAAAATAGCAAACAACTTATTATTATAAATGGAGAGAAGATGCCTGTTATTCATCACTAGCAAGCAATCTTGAATATTTCAAGATTTAAGGTAAACACTTTTTTCATTATTTAGAGAATATTAGCTTCTGTAATCAAATCTGGCACTGGGACTTGGACTCAGGACCTCCATTTCTTGGCTTTTTCTGCTCAGGGCTGGTCCTTTACCACTTGAGTCACACTTTCAAATCCAGCTTTTTGCTGACTAATTGGACACAAGAGTTTTTCAGATTTGTCTGCCTGGCATGACTTTGAACCATAATCCTCAGATTTCAGCCTCCTGAGTTGCTAGGATTATAAACATGAGCTACTGGTACTGGTGCTGGGCACCTGCCAAGAGTTTTAACTTTTCTCTCTATTATTATGTTGGGTGGGAGCCAGCAAACAGATGGCACAAGGCAGAAAGGTAGCTGAGTATAAAAATTGCCTAGAACATAAATATTTGTTAACAAAATGACCAATTAATTCACAAATGGAGACTGATTGTTGGCCAACTGACACTTTCTATTTCAATCTTTACCCCCACTACAAGTTCTTTATTTTATTTTGTGTCCTTTTTTGGTTTATGAAATTTCTGTATTTGATAAAAATGACTATTAATTATTATTGTTTCTTGAAAAAGTACTTCCAATTTTAATCATTAGCACATGAATTGTATGAGTGAATGGATCCACAGTGATATTTCTATACATTCATACATTTTGTATGGCGCATGTACCTTTGATTCTTTTCAACTAACTTTGCCATTTCTTCCGATTTTAATCTCATTAGATGTGGTCATCTTGTTTTCTCAATCCCTTTGATTTTCATTCCTGCGATAGCATCCCTGATGAAAGCTGTCAAAACCACTCACTCATTGCAGGCTTCATAGCGGATGACTTGGGTATCCATTTATTGGGACCCATGTTTTTTTTTGGATTATGCCATTGCAAGGGTCTCAAGCTAAGAGAGCTCCTGAGCCACTGATGTAATCCTCTTTGATTCTAAATTTCAGAATGTGTTTTCTCACCCCACTGAGTCATGGCATGTGATAAAAGACACCCTTGTCATTTGACTTCTTGGAAACATCCTAGGATTACAGTACCTTTGCTTAGTACATATAGAAATCTCTGTCTTTTGGTTAGAGTGGTTACTGATCACTCTCCAGCTACAGGCATGCATCCTACAAATCTATGTTACAATGAAGGTGAATGGCAGCAAATGCTGTCTTAGAAAAACCACTCTTGCATTGCTCAGTACCATCCAAAGTATCTTTTCTCTGGGAGGGACTTTAAACAAAATTCCACTTCAACCTGTCCATTTATTTTTTTGGGGGGTGTATGGTACTGGGATTTGAACTCAGGACTGAAAGTTTGCCAGATATGGGCTCTACCATTGGTTATTTTGCCATAGTGTATTACTTCCTGCCTGGGTATTTACTAGGCCATGATCCACCTATTTTATGCTTTCTGTGGTAGTTAAAATAATAGGTATGTATTGCTGTGTTCAGCTGTCATTTGAGAAAGGGCCCTGTGAAATTTTTTATTTAGTCTGGCCTCAAGCCATGATCCTTCCAATTTTAGCCTCCTGAGTACCTAGGATTACAGGTGTGAGCCACCAGCACCTGACAGACCTTTTTCATTTTAGTAGATAAGGATCCAGATGCCACAGGGGTCAAGTGAAATGTCTGAGTTCATTCAACCAGTCGGTAGCCACCATACCCTGGTTTAGAACATCAGTGACCCAGCTCCAACTCTGTCGTTGTGCTGAAGGACAGGACTGTTTGGGGGGGTCAATGAAAATGTGCATGCCCTTGCCACACACTGGGAAGAGTCACTTTCTTTTGTCCCTCAGTTTTTCCATCTTTCTTTTTGCCAGCTAAGCCCAGGAAATCCATATATCATAAACCAGACTCACATGTGGAGTGCTGTTTCTGAGTAGTTGAACTTTAGACAGCTGCTGGGTGGTTCGCTGTATGTTATATGAGAGAACCCACTGTGAGTTTTTATAATGCTTGTACTTACATTGACATTATGAATTACTTTATTGTAAGAGGTTGGGAAATACTATAATTAGGCATGTGCTTTTATTCCTCAGATGAACCTAGCAACCTTTTTATAGGCTAGTGCCATGTCTCGAACTTTCATAACACCTTCCTCTCAACAAACACGGGGTATTTTATTTATTGGCTTTCTTATATTCATTATTGTGTACTGGTTTAAGTTGTGCTAATTTCTTTTAAAAACTGGGCTAAACATTTAAAATGCACCCGTGAACTAAAATTCCAGTAAGACTAATGACTTACTAATGAGTTGATGAATGGAGCCCACAATTCATTACGTTGACAAAGAGTAGGGGAAAAGATTCATGTATTCCAATGGGAGTTAAATTGTGTAACGTCTACAGCAGACCCTGCTTTAATATCCATAAAAACATTTTTTATCTACTTACTCTTGTCCACCCATCTAGTCATCTATCTATCTACCTGTCTATCTATCTATCTATCTATCTATCTATCTATCTATCTATCTATCTATCTATCTATCTATCTATCATCTATCTCTTTGACTCATTTCCAGTTCTAGTAAGTTGTGGATATTCCTGATTATTGTGAAATATTGATAGCAGCACTGTTTATTTCAAGTCACCTCCCTATCGATAGGGGATAGACTGGACTGAATCAAATATGGCAAGTCTGTTCAACATATATGGTCACTGAAAAGAAAACAGATCCATATGCATCAATGTGAAATGATCTATAGACATACACTATCAAATGAAAGCAGCAAGATACTACCAGTTGTATTAGAAAGACGAGGAATATATACATGATTATTTATGTGTGGGATGTTTCTGGCTGTACAAGGAAAAGTTATATTCTTTACTTATGGGAAAGGTTACTGGGTAGCTTGGGGACAAGGATATGAGGAAGTTTGCTTTTCACCATACATTTCACTTTTTGTATGTTTTTCAGCATTCAAAAATTCTAATTTAAGCTGGGTGTCTCAGAGTCATAATCCTAGCTACTTGGGAGCCTGAGAATAAGAGAATTGCCATGTGAGGCAAGCTGCAGTAGAGACCCCTTCTCAACCCACAGCCGCATGCTGTAACACACACCCATCACCCCAGGTGTCATTGGAGGCTGAGACTGGGAGACTGTAGTTCCAGACCAGGCTGAGCAGAAAAAGTCTTCAAGATTCCATCTCCAAGGAGGAAAAACTGGCTTCAGTGGCACTCACCTTTCATCACAGTATTGACAGGAAACCTGAAATTGGCAGATGGTGGTCCAGGTGCATGCCTGAGCAGGAAGTAAGACCCCTCTATCTCAAAAATAAGAACACAAAAAGTAGGGCTGGAGGTATTACTTGGTGGTAGAATATATGGCTAGCAAGCAAGAGGTCAATTTCAAACACCACTAGTGCACCGCCCCCCCACTAATTTAAAGCATTTTTTTTAAAAGCACATATGCAAGTGATTTCTAATCTGTTCCAAATTTTAAGTGATTTTGAAACACATCAAACTTCTTCTATTATTCTTGCTGTGAATTCTGTATTCTATAATTATACATATATAAATAATCATATGTTGTTTTAAATGTATACTCATTTGGATGCAACTTGGGGAGTAACAAGAGAAATATATTTTCCATCTGTAAAGCTGGTAAATTGTTGAAGATTTTGGTCTAGTCAGAGATAGTTGCTTATCTTGACTTTAAGCAGGTTTTGAAAAAAATAATTATTTAAAATGCATTTTATGTGTATACAATTTTAAAACATGCTAAATCTCATATTGCTTAGGATTATGAGGATATATAATGAAAGTGTAAAGAAGTTCACAGACATAAATACTAGTTCACTGAGGTCCAGGGTAGAGATATTAGGACATAGACCTTGGGTGTTCTGGGTACACGATTGTTGCATTTTCCTTTACATCATCTCCATATTTCAGACATTGCATAAGTAAAAAATGATCAGTGTTACCAACCTGTTGTCAGAAAATTACAGTCAGGGTTCAGTGAGATCATGAAATGACACACCATTGGGGCATGAGTGACCTTTTCTTGTTCTTCATTTTATTACAATGATACAGAACAGAGTCTGGAAGAAAATGGGCCCTAAAAATGTAAAAATAAATAAACAAGAATACAAGTCAGTCAAGCTGTTGAAATGGTGACTAATAGATTGTGTGGTCTTCCAGTGCATCTTCCTTCAGAGAAGGAAGTGGACGTAATTGGTAATGTCTACAACATTAGGATGAGGAGGAAAGAAGACCCTGGAAATAAAGATGAGGTAGAGAGAGGTTATTGGGTATAGACTGTGTTATTGGATTAGACTAAAGCTTGAAAAGATCTTTCCCTGGTCCTCAGTAAGACTAGAATGTTGTTTCTCAGTGTCATGTTCAGTGGTCTCCTTTGTCAATGCTGTAGATTTGGCTAAGATGATGGATGTGGGTTACCTTTGAGCTCCTTAGTGATGCCACTGCTGTGTGTCACGTACCTGTGCCCAGCTGGAGAGCCAGGTTATATGGGAATGCTAGGAAGACTGACATTTACCACTGCCCACTGCCAGTGGTGAATTGCTCTTTGTCAGCCATTGGGTTTATGGATTTGTTTAGTATTTAGAGACAGGACAAAAGCTGTGTGGGAAAATAATAAACAGAGATTCCACACCAGCAACAAAGGATATATTAGTATACATTGCCATAAATGAATAATATGCTACTGTTCCTAACTACCCCACCAGATATAGCCAGCTAGAGTAGTCCTTTCCCATAAGAATACAACACATGATGTAACATAAAATGTTCTTGTAGCTTCACTAATCGTATGTGTATTTATATCTTTAGTAGCATGCTAAGTTTTCTTCAGAAATACTCAGATCTATTTATATTTCATAAAGCCTACAATTGAAAAAAATTCACATATTCAACTTATTCCATGCATACTTAAACTTTTTTTTGAAAAATGTATTCAAGCATTAGCTTTTGAATTTAAAAGGTTAACTTAAATAATCACTGCCTCAGTTCTACAAAATTTAAGTGGCCAGTAGCTCCATTTGGGTAGTGGCTCCTCTGTTAATCATCCATCTCTATATTAGATTTTTTCCAGGAAAATCTGTTTATAGGTATGTTTTGAGGGGTTATAGTAAAGGTTATATATATATTCCATGCTTGAGTAGCTTTTCAGCTAATAAAACAGACATTTTTTTGTGTGCGGTATATTTTCTGAATGGCCATTGTAGCTGATTTGAGGAGTCTAATTTTGACAACTCAGACTTACTATTTGAGATTTTTAGCAAATAAAATTTTAGATGACAGTTCCTTCACAAGCCTACTTAGGCATTGATCAAAAGATTCAAATAGCCCTCGCTCTGAAAAGTAAAATGCAATTTTCCTGCTTTTAGAGAAAAATAGAGTAACTTTGAAAAAAAAGTCTATCTACAAATAATGAAGTTAAACTAAAAAATGGAAAATAAAAGTTTATGACTTCAATGAATCTTAAGAAAAAGGAGAGGGGTAATAAAGTTATGGGATGCTAACTGGTAACATTTGAAATCTGGCAAACCAATTTTGAGTTTAGAATCACTCTGATTTTTTTTTCTGGTCCTGCGGCTTGAACTTAGGGCCTGAGTGTTATCCCTGAGCCCCCTTGTATTCAAGGTCAGCACTCTACCACTTGAGCCACATGGCTACTTCCAGCTTTTTCTGAGTAGTTTTTTTTTTTTTTAAAGTGGAGATAAGGGTCTCATGGACTTTCCTGTGAAGGCTGGCTTCAAACTGTGATCCTCAAATCTCAGCCTTCTGAGTAGCTAGGATTACAGGTGTGAGCCACTGGCACCCAGCTTATTCTGGATTTTTGGCGGTTCCCATAGCATATAGGGAAGAGATGGTATGGTGAGTCTATCACATCAAAATTCAGGCTAGCTAGACATAACCATGGAAAGAAGGCTACCATTTATGCATCCTCACTGAGTATGCCTTTGGAAAGTTTTAAGAGCCTAGAGGAAAGGGGGCAGGGTGGGGAAGGTTTAATGGTAATCCAGTTTCCCTGGTCTTCCTGATGATGATAGCTTGTGAAGAGGAATAGATTTCTAGGAATTGAGTTTTTGTTATTTCTAATTTTTAATTTTTTCCTGACACTGGAGCTTGAACTTGAGGTGTGGGTGCTGTCCCTGACATTCTCTCACTTGAATTGCAGCTTTGCTTCCAACTTTTTGATGGCTAATTAGAGATAAGAGTCTTATTTCCTACTTGGGCTGGTTTTGAACCAGGATCCTCAGATCTTAGCCTCTTGAGTAGCTAGGGTTACAGGTATGAGCTGCCAGCATCCAGCTGGGACTTGAGTTTTATAGAAAACAATGTTAGCTTTCCTTTAAACTGACAAACCATCAAGGTCTCCCCACTGAGTGACAGTTGACAGTTAGAGATGCCTATACTTCATATAGGTTATCTTAGTAGCTACCAAATTATTAAATCTACCAGTTAATAGTTATTGTAGTTATTAATGATTAATTAATTAGCTTAAATGGTTGTTAATTATCACAGTTTCAAATTCTCTCACTATTAGCTTATTATCATTATTAATAATTTATAAGTAGCTTTATTTGTCCAAATGAGGAGGAGAGTGGGAAAGAGGAGACCAAATCTGCCTTGATGCTATTTGGTAGAACTGGTCCTGTGGATGGTTCGTTTTGATGGCTGCCTTCTCATCTCTGCTGGCTTCTACTTCATCTCCTTGCCTGGTAAGTTCTCCCACCTGCAGTCCTGGCACACCCCGGAAGAAGCTGACCATGGGCATTTTGTGAGAAGTTCATCCTTGTCAGGCGGTTGCTCAGGTTATTTGACAGCATTATAGGAAGTGCATTGTGATCAGTGGCTCAGGTGGGTCATTATTGTTCCATATTCATGTATAAGCAGGATAGGATGCTTAGTAAGGAAGTGTGTGTATGTGTGTGTGTGTGTGTGTGGTGTGTGCATTTGTATGGTGTATAGGGACACCAGGAAGCAGCTTAGCATTTCTATCTATTGTTTTAAGATAAACTGAAAAACTACCTTTTTAAGTAAATATGTATACTAGAGAAAAATGCAATCTAACCATTTACCTCTTGTGTTTAACAACCCTTTAGGAGCCAGATGCTGGTGGCTCACACTGTAATTCTAGCTACTCAGTAGGCTGAGATCTGAGGATCGAGGTTTGAAACTAGCCTGGGCAGGAAAGTTTGTGAGACTCTTATTTCCAATTAGTAAGCAAAAAGCTGGAAATAGAATTGTGGCTCAAGTGGTAGAGTGCTAGTCTTGAAAAAGAGCTAAGGGATAACACCCTTGCCCTAAGTTCAAGCACCACAGACTTTCATGCATGTGTGCGTGTGCACACACATGTACACACACACGAACCGACAGACAGACAGACAGCCACACACACACACACAGATCCTTTAGAAAGAGTACCATTGACTTTGCTTAAAAGGATGAAGTGTATTTCTTTTTGCTATGAAAATCAGTGAATAAGTCACTCAGTTTAGCGGGCCATGCTCAGTGCTGTTGAGTTAAAACTAATTTTTCTGTAGATTTCTTATATCCTAGAGATCCTACTCATGTTGCAGTTTGTTTTGAGACACTTCTGTGTGCCTTCATTTAAGCCCACTTCGAAAGACTGTTTCTTCCCCCAATTGAAAGCATGTCTTTTTCGCCTTGCTTTGCTTTGACTTTGCTCTCACCGTTGCCAGGATTCAGATGTCCTGCTACTGCTTTGGTACTTGATTTGCAGCCTAGTGTTTTTCTAGGGTGGTAATTTCTTTTTTTTTTTTAAAGGTACATATTTGAACCAATCAAACTCACTTTATTTTTTTTAATATTTACTTATTTATTGTCAAAGTAATATACAGAAGGGTTACAGTTTCATACATAAGGCAGTTGAGTACATTTCTTTGTTTTGTTTTGTTTTTGCCAGTCCTGGGGCTTGGACTCAGGGTCTGAGCACTGTCCTTGGCTTCTTTTTGCTCAAGGCTGGCACTCTGCCACTTGAGCCACAGCACCACTTCTGGCTTTTTCTGTTTATATAGTGCTGAGGAATTGAACCCAGGGCTTCATGTACATGAGGCAAGCACCCCCACCACTAGGCCATATTCCCAGCCCGGGAATATGGGAACAACCAAGGTTATTCCTACTGCCAGTCACAGGTAGGCAGGCAGGCAAGCGGCTCTTACAGCAGTGGATAAGTACCTAGACTGGTGGCCACCGAGACTCCAGGTCTGCCATCTCCTTGGAGTCATAGCCCACCCTTTAAGGGGAACTGAGGGTCTTTGTTTCAGGCTGTCAGGTGGAGATTTTGCTATTCTGAAGAAAGAAGCTGATCATATGCATTTTGCCCTTATCTTCCTTGTGAGCAATGGTATTGGAATGAAAACACGAAAAACAAATGCAGCAAGGGTGACAGTTGGGATCTCATTAACGTAGTGGCTGTCACAATATATCTAGGAAACAGGCTGTGGGCATGTGGCTGACTGTCTGCAAAGTTGATTTGTGTGTGTGTGTGTGTGTGTGTGTGTGTGTGTGTGCATTCTGCGTGTCTGGAGGTGGGGCTGACATTTCAGTTTTGCCATATAATTTACTTGCTTAAGCTTTATAAAAATTGTCAGTTGGGTTGCAACATCAATGCTTATTTTTCCTTATGAATGTTTCTGTAAATATCTTTAAATACTGGGGTTTGAATTCAGAACCTAGGCAGGCATTCTGCCACTGGAGACACTCACTTCAGTCCTTTTAGCTTCGGCTATTTCCTGCATCAGATCTCATATTTTACCCCGCTTCCCCTGACCCTCTGGCATCAGGCGGGACTTTGATCCTCTTATTTATGATTCCTAAATAGCTGGTACTATAGATATACAACACCATACTTATCCTTCAGTTTAGGCTTTTAAGAGAGATAGTCAATGTGAAGAATAAATATGGATTGTGTGTGTGTGTGTGTGTGTGTGTGTGTGTGTGTGTGTGTGTGTGTGTGTGTTCCTGTGCTAGTCTTGGGATTTAACTCAGGACCTTGGCATTGTCCCTGAATTTTTTTTTTTTTTACAAGGCTAGAGCTCTACCACTTGAGCCACAGCTACACTTCTGATTTTGGAAGTTCATTGGAGATAAGAGTCTCATGGACTTTCCTTCCCAGGCTGGCTTTGCATTGCAGTCCTCAGATCTCAGCCTTCTGTGTAGCTAAGATTGCAGACATGAGTCACTGGCACCTGGCCATGGATGTTTTTGTAAAACAAACAAACAAATATGAAACTCATATACTAAAGTGATTTAAGTGAAAGGAGCAGTCCAGATCAAAATGTGAACATTTCCAAACTCTACAGGGCAGATCTTGATTTTTTGACATTTTGGAACTATATTGAGTGCCTCAGTCTTAGTGTTCCATGGCTGACTTCCTTACCTACCTTCCCAGTTTCCAATACTTGAACTTTCTTAGAAAGCTTCTGGAATCTAACCTAGCATCCACTTGTAATTTCTAGTCAATTAAGATGTGCCCAGAACTATGACATCAACTCCTGTTTTCAGGTGGAGAACTGTGCACAGTGCTGCAGAGTTTGAAAGGGGCTATTTGTGACTTTGAGCATTGCAAGCATGGGAATCAGGGGCCTGGCTTCTAGATCTTCTGTTATTAGCCTACAGGGAACTGCACTGTGATTTCTGGAGTCTTGTTCTTCTGCATGACAACATTAGGGTTCCAATGGACCATGTCCCTTTGTGTAAATACCCTAAAACCCATGTCCTCAGAGTTCAACCAGAAGACCTCTGTGATCCGGGAAACAGACCAGATGGCCTTCCTCTAAAAGACATTTCACAGCTGTTCCCTGGCATCATTATGTCTTCCCAGAGGTGGGGGTCAAGCCTCTGTGTAGGCTGAGTGGAAGCTTAGAGAACCATTCACCAGTTTCTATGTTAGGTTTGCAAAATGCCGGGGACAATATTCTATTCTCCATGGAGCTGTTGGAATGGCATGCCATGATTCTGATTGGATGCCAGTAGATCTGATTCGGTGATAATACATAATTTGAGGGCTACTCCTAGCTCTTGAGAGCCTCTAGTGAGGTCCCTAGTGCCTGACTTCATGAACACTGTTTTCTAAAGTTATTATTGTTTATTATTATTTGTTTCAGTACTGGGTTTGAACTCAGGGCCTGGTGCTGTCCCTTAGCTTTTTCACTAAAGGATGGCACTCTACCACTTGAGCCACACTACTTTGGCTTTTTACTTATTAATTGGAGATAATAATTTCATGGACTTTCCTCCCTAGGCTAGTTTCAACTGCTATCCTCAGATCTCAGCCTTCCTGAGTAGCTACAATCACAAGTGTGAACCCTCAGTGTCCCAGCTAATATTTATTATTTTTTCCTAATCCTCAGCAGCAAGTCTCGCTCTCTAAGGAAGCATGTTTCATGCAGATAAGATTCAAGGCTCATTCAGCCCATGGCAGTGAGCTTAAGCAAGGCCACAGGCTTCAGGAGGCCAAGGAGTCTGGGGTCTTCTTTCTTCTTCCAGATGTTCCAATAAACTTGAAAGGAATCTGAGCAGGAAGCTGTCCATCCCTGCTGCCAAGGTAATGGGGAACTTGTGGAGATTAGATGCTTTTGAGGTTAAGATGGCTTTGGTCATTTTAAGTCAAAATGAAATGGAAACTTGAAAAATCGTATCTGTTTTCAAGCATGTTTCCCTCTGGGATCTTAGGGAGATGAATGACAAAGGGCTCACAGATCCTTGTTTCTGAGTGATTGTGCCTATTCTGACCTACAGAGGGCATTGGAAACTGGGCTATGGTTGACTCATGCATGACCTGTGTGGTTAACCCAGAAGGCTGCTCGTGTCCCTCCTTCTTCTTTCACCACCTTGCTAGGCTGCCGCTGGCGTGGTGCCACATGAGGACTGATCTGCTGGGTTCAACTCTGCTGCCACCACTTGTAGCAGGCTGTTGTTCTGGAATCACAGCTGTCTATACCACATGGTTGGAGAGGCTATATGTGCGCTAATGCTTTACCTCTTGTGCCTGGGTCTCTGCCTGCAGTATGTTCTGATTTTTTTCGCTTAAGAGCAAGGGCCACAAATTCAGATACTGGCAGGACCAGGCAGTTGGCATAAATGTTTAGAGAGGGCACATAGCAGAGGTGGGCAGGCCCCTACCCCATCATATGATTTCAGGCAATGCAATATAATGTCTCTTAGAGAAGAGTGTTTAACAATCCCTATAGGAAGATTAAAAACAATCTTGAAATTGGATTCATGCATTCCTCTTTTTTTTTTTTTTTGTGCCAGTGTCCTTGAGTTTCTTTTGCTTAAAGCTAGTGCTCTATCACTTTTAGCCATAGCATCACTTCTTGTCTGGCGGTTAATTGGAGATAAGAGTCTCATGGAATTTCCTGCCCATGCTGGCTTCAAACCACGATCCTCAGATCTCAGCCTCTTAATCAGCTAGGATTACAGAAATGAGCTACCAGTACCTGGCTTAGAGTCACACATTCTTAAAAAGAACCAACCAGGTGTTCAACTAACAAAAATGAGGAAAAAAGCAATCTACACAAGCAGGTTGTATTTAGCTTGAACTTGTAACTTCTGGTAGAGTCTGAAAGACATGTCTGTGCACCTACTAAGTGCCAGATAATGCACTGGTCTGTAAAAACATTTGATAAATATTTAATGATCATATATATCCCACAATGGAGATCTCTTACTAGTAGTAGGAAAAGCAATCTGTCTGGAAATCAGGAAAAATAATCTGTCTGGAGGTATTCAGCCAGAATATGGTGACATTTGAGTTTGGCACATCTAACTTGTGTCTTTTGGTTCAAGAGCCAATGCCTATATGTTAATATCCCTGGGTTTTGTGGCCCTGCCTGCCCTCTGGGCTCCTGGACTGCCACTAGATGGTCTCCAGGTTTGAGTCTTTCTCTAGTTAGTTTAGGGCTGGTCATCTCCTTCTGCTGTAGTCCACATTGGAGCTCACATTGGAGGGAAGGTAACTGCCCACACTGGCTTGGAACTGTGATTCTCAGATCTCAGCCTCCTGAGTAGCTAGGATTATAGGAATGAGCTACCATTGCCCAGCTTTGCATCATGCATTCTTTTTTTTTTTTTTTTGCCAGTCCTGGGGCTTGGACTCAGGGCCTGAGCACTGTCCCTGGCTTCTTTTTGCTCAAGGCTAGCACTCTGCCACTTGAGCCACAGTGCCACTTCTGGCCATTTTCTGTATATGTGGTGCTGGGGAATTGAACCCAGGGCCTCATGTGTACGAGGCAAGTACTCTTACCACTAGGCCATATCCCCAGCCCAAGCATCATGCATTCTTAAAAAGAACCAACCTCCAACTATTCAGCTAACAAAAAAGAAAAAAACACACAAATCTGTACCAGCAGGTTGTATTTATCATTTCTAGACTTTTTAGACATGATGAGTTAGAAATAAGACCTGCTGGTGCTGGGCACTGGGGACTCACACCTGTAGTCCTAGTTACTTAGGAGGCTGAGATCTGAGGATCAAGGTTTGAAATCAGCCCAGGCAGAAACATCTGAGAAACTCTGTCTAAAATAACCAGAAAAATTCTGGACAAGAGACATGGGTTCAATGCCAACTTTGAGTGAAAAAGCCGAGAGAGAGAGACTGCAAGGCCCTGAGTGTGAGCTCTGACACACCCCCGCCCTCCCTCTCCCAACAGGCATGCCTGCTATCAGCAAAGAGGTCAGATAGCAGGGAAAGCTGACAGTGTAAGTGTTGGGGGAGGGTGGTGTCATTTGCTTTTCAGGGTTGGGTTTTCTTCCCATTTCACATATACTTGATTATAAATAAATTAGAACATTTGGAATCCAGAAAATTTAGCACCCCATACTCAAGTGCCCCAGAAATGTTTCACATATGCAGGAAAAGAAAAAACAATTGGTGTAAAGGACAAGAAAAGAACTTTCCTAGTTAGCAGGTGTTTTCTTGTGCGTGGATATCATTGCAGCAAAGGAGATTTTTTATTTTTCAGTGTTTTCCTTAGAGGTCTTTATGAAGGGGTAGCAAAACGCAGACTATACCATGTGGATCTGCTGTGCTCGTGTGAAAGTTACAGGGGAATGGAGTCTCACATACTCCATCCTCTGGGCCAGCCCAAGACTTGTGATGCCTGAGCTGTGTCTTTCTTACTGGTATGTTCCATATGTGTGGCATGGATATGGCTCAGAGCACTCGATGGACCATTTTCTGGTGGAGAGGAGACTGTGCTTTTATCTCATCTCTGCCACTGCACAGTTACCCATTGTTGGACAAGCGACTGACTTCTCTGAGCTGCATTCTCCTATTTCTCTCATCAGGATTTTGATGGAAACCATCAGAGTCACTTTGAAGACTGAGCTAGAACCTGTGAAGAGTTCCTTGTGAGTGCTGAAATGCAGTGCATTTCTAGTTACTATACATGGCAGGCCATTTGTCACAGACTTGCAGGCCTGGATTTGGATGCTTGTACCAAATTGTGAAACAAGTGGAGTGAATCTTAGCCATTTCTACTCCTTTGCTTGATCAAGTGGCCCTCTCACCTTGTGATCATGCATATCTTGGAAAAACAGTACCTATCTCAGTCAGGTTCTGGTAGCTTATACCTGTAATCCTAGATGCTCAGGAGGTGAGATCTAAGGATGTAGGTTCAAAGCCAGCCCAGAGAGATAAATCTGAGACTCTTATTTCCAATTAACTAGCAAAAAAAATCAGAAGTGGATCTGTGGTTCAAGTGGTAGAACTATAGTCATGAGTGAAAAGGCTAAGGGACAGCACCCAGGCCCTGAGTTCAAGCCCCAGTGCCGAGGGAAAAAGAGAGAGAGAGAGAAAAAAGAAAAGCAGAACCTTTACGTGCAAATATTTCCCAACCCTCAAGCATTCCTTAAATCTTTCATCAAATCTCTTATTGTTTCTTCTTAAATCCATGCCTATACCCAACTACATATGATTATGCAGAATCATCATAAACTTCTTTGCAAAGATAATAATGAGCCATTCTTCCTAACTATATTTGTGCTTTCTCAAGAATAGAAGAAAATGAGGCAAGATTAATGTGAAGATCAAAGCATATGTTGGGAGTCTTTCTAAGACTAATAGTGACTGGATTTAGAAGGAGTATCACAGGAATAGTCTACCATTGAGCCAGTGGTAGAAAGGTGAAGAGTACTAAATGAAATTGACAGAGCTGGAGAGAAGTAGGCCCATGTGACTTCATGACAGACCATCCTGAGGAGTTCCCCCCCCCCCAGCCCCCCACTGTGACTTCCATTATCCGAGGAGGCAGCCTGGTGTTCCTCAGAAATGAGAGATCAGGTTTAGGAGTTGGACAAATCTAAATTTATATATTGGTCTTATTTCTTACTTGTTTAGAGCCTCATGTTTCCTCATAAGATCATATACATCTTCTATCGTATGGTTATTGTAAGGGCTGAAAGCTGTAATGCACATGGAGCTTTTATGCCTGGTCTATGGAAGCTGTGCTCACAAATGGAAGCTTTTATTGCTACTAAACTAAGTTGAGTGCCAGAAGGTAATGCACCTAAGATCCCGCAGCTTCAGACTGATAAAGACTGGGTTTGAACTCTAATGTGCTGGACTTTGGAGCTCATGCTGTTGATATTGTGTTGAGTTCACAGCTAGGGAAAAAGATCATTTTTTTCAACAATTGCATTTCATTTCTTCTCTGTCATGTATCTACAAAGCAGTAGAGGCTTTATGCTTTGGAATTCATTCTGGCCTTATTTTGGGGGCAACATGGTGGCAAGTGAAGCATTTTGCTCTGTTTAGATATAGAACTGGGGGGAAGCATGTCTTCCTCTCTGTAGTGACATCCATCTGTGCAGGAGACATCTGTGACCAGCAACAGAGGGAGGGTTAATGTGCCTAGTGGGTTTTGCCCAGGAAAAAAATGGCAGTGAATTTCATGCTCAGGGATGTGACTACTATTTAGCAATGAGTTTTTCCTCCTACCAGATTAGGAAACAGATGTTTTCTGGTTCATTGAAGAGCTTTAAAGGCTGATAATACTTAAGAGTTATTTTCCAGGGCTGTTGACCTTGATTCTTAGATTATGACTATTTGGGGTGGGAGCCAGAGCTCTAGAGCTTTTTTAATCTGTAGAGACTCTTCTGTATATTTATCTTCCTAGGCTCAGTGTGACCTTTTAAATCCCTAATTCATAGAGGCATCATTTAGACTCAGGCACTGGGATTATTTGTTTTTCTCCCTGAAAGTCTACATAACAAAAACGTCAGGGCCCTTGACTGGTGCGCTAGTTTGTACCTGTCTTGGGATAAGTTCATTTGTTTTTTTTTTTTTTGGCCAGTCCTGGGGCTTGGACTCAGGGCCTGAGCACTGTCCTTGGCTTCTTTTTGCTCAAGGCTAGCACTCTGCCACTTGAGCCACAGCGCCACTTCTGGCCATTTTCTGTATATGTGGTGCTGGGGAATCGAACCCAGGGCCTCATGTATATGAGGCAGGCACTCTTGCCACTAGGCCATATCCCCAGCCCGGGATAAGTTCATTTGGAATCTTTGACTTTGCAGACAGTCCCCCTTTCTTTTCAATGGTGGCATTTCAAATCAACAAAAACCAGAATCAACATTAGCCAAAATTCTTTTCATTAATTATCTCAGTGAGGTTAGGATAGGTCATACTACAGTAACAGTCCCTTCCCCAGACATCAAAGGCTCAGGACAGCATTTCTTTGTGTGTGTGTGTGTGTGTGTGTGTGTGTGTGTGTGTGTGTGTATTGGTACTGGGACTTGAACTCAAGGCCAGAGCACTGTCCCTAACCTTTTTATGCTCAAGACTAGTGCTCTACAACTTGAGCCACAGCTCTACTTCCATTTGACTGGTTTACACTTTACTAGTTAATTGAAGATAAAAGTCTCACGGACTTTTCTGTCTAATCTGACTTGGAACCATTATCCTCAGATCTCAACCTCTTGAGTAGCTACGATTACAGATATGAACTACTGGTATCAAGCTTGCACTTCTTTTCTTATTTATATAATGATGTTCTATGTGGGGTTGTATAGGTATTCTGGTCAGCATAGCCTCATGGTGACCCAGGATGGTGGAAGCTTTATTGTGAGTGCTACTGTGACCCCCATAGTAGTGGAAAAGAGCATGGTGAACTCTTCACTAACTCTTTAAATTTTATTGGCCAAAGCTGGACACTGGTGGCTCATGCCTGTAAATCTACCTATTCAAGAGGTTGAGATCTGAGGACCATGGTTTAAAGCCAGCTCAGGCGAAGTTCATTCTCTAATTAACCACCAAAAAGCCAGAAGTGGATCTGTGGCTCAAGTGATAGAAAGCTAGCCTTGAGCAAACACCCAGGCCCTGAGTTCAGGACCCAGGACTAGCACAAAACAAACAAATAGACAAACCAAAACCAAACTTCATTGTCCAAAAACAAGTTCCAAGAATAAGATCTCTTTCATATGGAGCCAGAAAGTATTGTTGAATCATGTATCTGGAAGAAAAGAAGAACCAGAATATGTGGAAGCAACCTTGATGGCTCTTATATATACGTACCCAGTACCACATTCTGTATTAGGAACCTCGATGTGCTATCTGTAATCTTCACCCTTCATCTTTGAGGCACAGGTTTCTTATTCCTACTATAGATGAGAAAACCAGACTCAGAGAATTCAGATGAATTGTCTAAGTACACATGAGATAGGGACTGAAATCTAGTCTTTCCAGCACTAAAATACATGTACTTGACTGTTATGCTACTGTTGACAGCTAAGGCTTGCATCTTCTTCCTCATCTGTACAATTCCCATGATAGTGACACTGCTGGTTAATCATCTTCCTGCATGCATTTCATGTGCTTCTGATGTTTGTTGAAAATTGTAGTGGGAGGTGCAATTATCTCAGCAATTAAAAGTGGAGCAATGTTACATGCACTTAGCTACTCTATACTTGTTGGTTTGCTTTGAAAAATATATTCTGTTTTCTTTTTTGGAATGTCCCACAGCTGTTTCCTTGGGTCAGAGATTTTCTGGATATGCTTAATAGTAATTTAGCAGATTTTTTTTTGTTTGCGATGATGCCATGAGAATGATCTAGCTAGGACTTCATGCACTGAATCAACTTGTCTAGGGACAAGGAGAGTTCAGTTCTCAGAGGAGTTGGGTGCTGGTGGCTCATGCCTATAATCCTAGTGACTCAGGAGGCTGAGATCTGAAGACTGTGGTTCAAAGCCAGCCCAGACAAGAAAGTCTGTGAGACTCTTACCTTCAATTAAACAGCAAAAAGCTTAGAGGTAAAGGTGTGGTCCAAGTGATGGAATGCAAGTTTTGAACAAAAACAGCTCAGGGACAGCACCCAGACCCTGAGTTCAATCCCCAGGGCAGGCAGGCAGGCAGACAGACAGTCACAGACACATGCACACAGAAGTCAGAGGGACTGAATAGTAATCCTGAGGCCTTTAGGGAAGTCAGAAAATGGACAAATGTCCTCCTTGGTCATTAGACTTGTAGACACTACTGAAAATCTATTGTATTTAGCATTTACACACTGATTATGTGTATACTGACAGAGAGAGATTTATGTTTTACTTGCCTAAATGACAGTTTGGTTGAATAATTGCCTTGGGCAGGACATGGATTACAGAATTAGAGTACAGGTCAGCTATAAAGAAGTGAGGTTGATCTCTCCTCCTGATAGAAGTAAGAGCTTTCTCCTGGGAAGCCAGTGTATACCCACAAATTTATGACTGTCTAGGGCCACCTCCTCCAGTTTTCTTAATGGCAATTGTCAGGGTGCCACTAAGATGCTATTAGAAAATAAAAAGCCGGGCTGGCACTGTGACTTAGTGGTAGAGTGCTTGCCTAACATGCATGAAGCCCTGGGTTTGATTCCTTAGTACCACATAAATGGAAAAAGCCAGAAGTGGCATGTGGCTCAAGTGGTAGAATGCTAGCCATAAGCAAAAGAAGCTCAGGGACAATGCCCAGGCCCTGAGTTCAAGCCCCAGGACTGGCAAAAAAAGAAAGAAAGAAAAAAAGAAAGAGAAAGAAAGAAAGAAAGAAAGAAAGAAAGAAAGGAAGGAAGGAAGGAAGGAAGGAAGGAAGGAAGGAAGGAAGGAAGGAAGGAAAGAAGGAAGGAAGGAAGGGAAACGCCACTCGGAATTATAATGAAACAAAATAAAAATTGCGGATCAGTGTTTCTCTACCAGTTTCTCTTCATTTTGTATGTATGGCTGTAGTACTATCTTTGTTCTCTCATGGATCAGTTGCTGTCACTTGCTCACTGATCACCTTCCAATGGCTTCGCATTGCCCATAGGGAAATATTAAAAACCTTAGCAAAGCACATGCAGCTTTGAATGATCTTGTCTGCACCTACTAATTAAATAATCATAGTATGAATAATGTGTTTAGGAACGTTCTGCCCACAGAAGAGCCATAAGCAACTGTTTACCAAACAGGAAGTGAGGATTTCTTTTAAGAAAGGTTTTGCCATTCCTCCCTACTCAGCAATGTGCTGATTTGATGGGGAGAAGCTAACTATAAGTAAAATGGTGGCTCTGGCTGGGCGTTGGTGGCTTATGCTTGTAGCTACTCAGAAGGCTGACCTTCAAGCCTGGATGGAGAAATATTTGAGACTCCTACCACCAATTAAACAGCAAAGAGCTGGAAGTAGAGGTATGGCTAATGTGGTAGAGCACTAACTGTGAGCTAAAAAGCTGAGCGAGAGCCCGAGACCCTGAGTTCAAGCCCAGTAATGTGAATAAAAAGCTGATTTGGAATGTCATGTTGGAAAGAAAAGTGATTCAGTATTTCATAATCATCTTGTTGGCAGTAACCAGCAAAGATTGAATGCATTCTCTTAAGGCAGAAGTTGTCTCCTCAGAACTGGCCAGAGTTTTAAGGAAATGTTATGTTTGTTTATCATTCATTATAGGGCTCTTCCCTTGATTATTGGTGATGGGCTGATGCCATATCATTAAGGAAGAGGAATTGGAAACTAATATCATAATCCTCTCTGGAACCTTATGGACATGATCCATTAATGGACATTAAATTTTTATGGCATTCATGGCCTCAACCCTATATTGGCATGTTTATTAAGTTTTAGGTTAAAAAAATGAATCATAATGTGTAGTATCCTGGACTGAGTTTGGTCCTTATTTTTTTTTTGGCGATGAGCCTTAAGATTCTGGGGCTCAGCTTAGGCATGTTAAGGAAAGCTGAGTCCCATCACAGATGCTTTTATTCTTTATTTTTATTTTTGGCAGTTCTGGCATTTGAAGTTAAGGCCTTGTACTTGCTCAGCTTCCTTGCTGAGTTGATGCTCTTCCACTTGACTCATGCCTCCAGTCTAGCTTTGTGCTGGTTATTTTAGAGATAGAGTCTTATAGACTTTCCCCCCCCCCCCAGCTGGCCTCAAAACATGGTCCTCCAGCTTTCAGCCTCCTGAGTAGTTAGGATTACAGGTATGAGACATTTTTGCAGGTGCGTGTGTGCGTTTGTGTGTGTGTATGCCCACACATGTGCACCCATGCATTCTGGTACTAGGGCTTGAAACCTGGGCACTGTCCTTTAGCTTTTGTGCTCAATGCTCATCCTCCACCAGTGAGCCACACCTCCACCTCTTGCTTTTTGATGTTTAATTGTGATAAAAGTCTCATGAATTTTCCTGCCCAGGCTGGCTTTGAACTGTGATAATCAGATCTCAGTCTCCTAAATAGTTGGATTACAGGTATTCTAGGAAATTGGTATCTGGCTCACAGATGTCTTTTTAAAAGAAGTTTCCACATGCCTGTTGATATAGCCCTTACATAAAAAGCATTAGGATTTTTCTTTTTTGCAGGAGTTTCTTCCTCTGGAGAAAGATCAATTATAGCCACAATATTGTGTAGGAGGAAGTAATGTTGAAGTTCAGCTGTGAATCAGAAACAACTTTTGCTAGTCCTCTCAACTGTAGGAGAAGGAGAACCCACAGAACAAGAAAGGTGTTTCTACCCTAGTTCCATTTTTACACAGTACATCGAATATTATGACTGCAGAAGAACAATGGGAGGGATGATATTGATCAAGATATGTTATACTCATAAACTGATAGGTTGAATTGAACTCCCTTTTTACAACTACTTAAAGATAGTAAAAAGTTTTTTTTTAATTAAAAAAGTTATTTCAGCCTCTGTCCACCAGTGAGATTCTTTGCCCTACTTTCAGGGGCCTTGGTTATGCTTAATTATAGAAATGTACTTACGTGTGGAGAAAGCATTCTGTTCTGAGACATGCAGAAGGGACAGAGGGAAACTACCCATAATTCTTCCTAAATGTGCATCTGCAGGACCCATTCAGGAAATCATCTGTGAATGACAAGCATGACTATCCCCCAAAAGTTGGTAGCTATTCATTTTGACAAATTTGAAAAAATGGAAAATTTGGAGTAATGCTGTATATACTTAGTTACCCCATACTTTGTGACTGGCTTTGAAAATACATTTTCTTTTCACTTTTGGAAAATACCATAAGGTATTTCCTTGAGTCAGACCTTTCCTTGGTGTGCTTAATAGTAATTTAGCAGAAATTTTTAGCGTGTTACTGGCACTTGCAGCCTTGCTGGGAGTCTGCTTATAGCACAGAACAGCTAGTGTGTGGGAGGTGAGGCTGAGCCTGGTGGCTGATGCTGTAAAATCAAGTGTTTCCCGCATGTGCCCTTGCATGCCCTCCTTCTATTTGTTTTTGAGGACACCCCCAGCTTCATTCATTTGCTTTGCTCCATCACCCCCAGTGCCATACACATTCTTCTAAAATGACACATTGGTGCAAACTTCATGCTCTATAGCCAAAAAGAAATAAGATATTGAGCCTGAGAAGATTCAAATGTGACCCTGCATTGTGTTTTATTTACTTCTATGGATGACCTACATCTTTGACTTCTGTTTATACACCGAGTTCATCTCCTGATCAAATGTTGGGGTCCACAGCAGGATCTATTTAATGTTGGCTAGAGGAAGAGCCAGTTGTGGTCATGGTTACTGGTGATGGACCTATGTCAACTGTGCAAGCCAAATGGAACCTTCCTCAGCATCATTGTATTGTGGAAATAATTGTCAACCTCGGACCTGGGTGACAGAATAGGGAAATGTGTCCTTCAAGTGTGAAAGGACACAATTCTCTATGTGTAATTTTTAATACATTGAAAGCATGGCTTATATAAACAGTAGGCATGCATCTGAGATGCATTAATTCAGTGAGAACTGGCAGGATGGTGAACCTTGTTCAAGAGAAAATACAGTACCTATATGTAGCCAGGGAAACAAAATAATGCCGGAAGAAGCTTCATGGAGGCACAGTGAGATAGATAAAAGTGATGAGGAAATAAAGTGATAACCTTTGGGTTCTGGGAAATGAAAATAATATCAAACTTTTCAGTCTTCCACAAGTTGACACTTACCTTTATAGTTTAGATCCTAAAGAGACGTAAATATGGAGTTAGCTGTTTTCATCTCTCAGACATAATGTGCCCTGTTATGCAGTTTTGTAAAACAATGTTCTGTGTGACCTTGGAAAGGAACCTCACCATCTTTTTGCTTTATTTCCAAAGTTTTCAGAATTGTTCTTGATAATACATGATGGAACCATTACAGAAGGGCTTCTTGACTCAATTGCCTTCTAACTTCTCAGGCTGATGTTTATTCTGAGTAGTCATAGTGGCTCCAGGGGTATCTATTGCCCATCTGTTTCTCCCCTCAGTGTTATATGTTGTCACTGATTTCAGGGGTACTGATGCCAGGTAAAATTATCTGGCTCAATCTTCTTTTCTTGTCTGGCTCTCTTGATCTCCCTCCTCCACCTCCTACCTCAGTCCAGGTTGGAAAACTTTGGTCATAGAATAAAAACATATGTCTTCCTTTTTTAAAAATCTGTTTTGAGAAGGGTGTAATTTAGAGCAAAATGTGTTCTTGTCTAGGTCCAGAACAATTTGAAATGAATTGTTTGAAATAACTAGTTTCAGTATAGGAAATGAGTATTTTATCGTTACGTTAACTTATGAGCAGTGACTTAAAAATTATTAATTTGGATCGAGAAGTTCTTGTTGCTTTTTAAAAATTGCCCTTTGAAGTAAGGTTTTCTTTGTGAATGGAGTGGTTTCTTGTGCATATATATGTGCATGTATATATACACACACACACATACTTACAATAACATTTTAAATTTAGATCTCAAAAAAGAAAACTGTGGTTAATTTGGACTCATAGATTCTTATTTAGCATAAAGCTAAGTATAGCATTAGCCTTTTGAGTCCTTTGTAATTCTTGCTGTGCCGACAGTTTCATATATCAATTGCTTTGTTTAATTATGTTTTAGGAGCTATGATTTGACTCCCTGGGTGGCAGAAGAAGAAATGGTTCATGTATTTCCATGGTCACTTCTTTCTTGTTGACACTATTTAGTCTCAAGGAAGTTGCTACAAAGTCAGAATCTAAGATCAGATTTTCAGGAGAGGGACTTCAGGAGTGGGGACAAGGTGAGCTGGAGCCAAAGTGAGGATAGAGGTTTGGGAGAGGGAGCCAGTGCATTCACCCTTGCCAGGGTGTCTTTGGTGCACTGGAGATTTCTTACATCTGATTCTGGAAATGACTGTTTTCCAGGCTCTCTCTTCCTAATACTTAGTGTATGTGTGGATTTAACCTTTGTATCAAGCCGCATTCTAAGGTTCTAGAGATTTATTTTGGTGGACAACCTGGTATGTTGCCTTCATATTGTGGTCGGAGGACCACAGCAGAATCTTGAAGAAGATGGTTGTTAAAAAAACGTAGGTACCTGACTGGGAATATGGCTTAGTGCAAAGAGTGCTTGCCTCATATACATGAAGCCCTGGGTTCGATTCCTCAGTACCACATATGTAGAAAAGGCCTGAAGTGGCACTGTGGCTCAAGTTGGCAGAGTGCTAGCCTTGAGCAAAAGGAAGCCTGGGGCAGTGCTCAGGCCCTGAGTTCAAGCCCCAGGACTGACAAAAACAAAACAAAAAAAAACAAACAAAACCAAACAAAATAAAAAACATAGATACCTGGTTTCTACCTCAGCTTTGCTGAATGAGACTCTGAGGACAGATTAAAAAAAAAAAAAGGCTTCATTCTAAGCCTACCAGGTCATTCTTAGCAATATGAAGTTGGGTGCTGGTGCCCCATACCTGTAGTTCTAGCTATTCAGGAGACTGAGATTGGGAAGGTCATAGTCTGGGACTAACCTGAGCTGAAAGGTTCACAGGACCCTCTCTCAGCAGAAAGAAAACAGCTGGAAGTGGCACACATCTGTCATTTCTGCTAAAGTGGGAAGCATAAATAAGAGGATTGGATCTAGGCCATTCTGGGCAAAAAGTGAGTTTCTATCTCAAAAATAAAGCAAAAAGTACAGGAGGCTTAGCTGAAGTGGTAGAGATCCTGCCTCGCAAGTGTTTAAACCCTGAGTTCAACCACTAGCACTACCAAAACAAATTTGAGAATCACTAAGATGAATGTCGTGTGAATTCTGCACTTTCTCTCCTGCCCTCTATCAGACAAACAAACAAAAAAAGGCAAAACATCTTTTTGCTGTTTTAACTTCTTGCAAACCATCAAGATTAAAATAACCTATACCACAGAGTAAATGGCTAAACAAGAGCCTTCCAGAGGTATTTGTGGTTTAGGGGAGGATTTTGTCACCTCCCACCCCTCCATCCCTCACCCTCTCCATGCCTCCCTGGTGAGGTGAGAACTCCATGGAACTTTTCTGATCTGGAACCCTGGGACCTCCCTGTTGGCTTCCTGGTTTGCAGTGGTATTATGGAGAAGCCCATAAGTCTTTGTAAGCAGGTTACTTGCATTCATGGTATTCTGCTTTTCCCATAGATGGTTTTTTGATAGGTCAGGTGCTTAAAATCAGAGGCACATTGCACACTACTTATTGACTAGGAGAAAATAAAATAGAAGGCCCTGTTGTAGCAATGTTGCTTCAATCTCCATACAGATAGCTACAGAAGTGAGAAACACTTAACAAGGACCATTGAATAAAGGATTCAGACCATAACACCTCATGTTGATTGTGGTTTCCTATATTAAGGAGAAGTTAGACTATTGATCATTTACAGCATTTAATTTCTTCTTGCTCTCCACTGCAAATGACAAGAACTTATAGGCTTTATATAAGACATTAGGCAAGAACTGTCGATAAGCATGACCTGTGTCTTCTTTGATATGACCTAGTTTGCTTTATAAAAGCTTATTAATATGACTTAATGATTTACAAACCCCACTGTTCTATTGCCGGGTGTACAGGAAGGGACGGTTGTGTTATAGTTTACTGGGCTCAAGTATACCATGAGTGAGTTGAATGCTATACCAGGTTTAATGTCAGACATCAGTCCCATTTGCAGATAAACATATGCAATGATGTCCTTCTGTGTACAGCACCACTGCCTGGAAGAATAGGCACAATTCTGCCCCCCATCCCCAGGCCTGTGTAAACCAGTGCCATGGCATCCAGTGACCTCAATCTTCATCGAAAGGCCCAGACATGAAAAATATCAAGCAATGTTCAATCTTTAGTCTTGGAAGAATTAGGTATTTATGAACACAAATTGCTAAGCCTGAGACCTTGAGGAAAGAGATTTATGAAGAACTTTCTGTGTCCTTGTGGACATTGTTCAGCCTCAGAACCTGCACAGGACACTCCCTGACATATGATAAAAGGGAGAATTTATAGAACAAAGCAAGATAGATAGTTCCAATTCAGATCATTGCCCATGTGGAATGCATGAGAGGGGCAAGGCGTAGGGTGGGGGGGGTTCTTTTAATTTTTTACTTCTGCCTTTATTGCTGAGTACACGGACTTTTATGATGTAGTTCAGGGTCAAGGGTCATTTCCTCCATGTCCTTTATTAACATACTAAACTCAGCATTCACTGGCATCTTCCTAGGATTTTTAAAAAAAAAATATTTTAAGAACCAAAAGGATTCCTCTCATAATTCAACTTATAATCCTATTACATTGAACTTGTAATTTAATATTTCATCAGACTTTGGATGTATGCTATTTGACCTTTGTTTTGAATGTGGGCTCTGAAAATTTCAGAGGGCTTGGGGCAGTGGGCTACATTTTCTTGTGTGGTGGCGGGCTTATGTGGTTCACATAAAATCTTGGCATGTGAGTGGGCTGTGGTAGCCACACAAAGGCATAGTTACATTCTTCCCAGGCCAGCCAGCCAGCCTTGGTGGCTGCTTGCCACCTAGCAGTGCTCTTTGGCATTCTCCCTGGAGAGATTCCTGGATTCCTTGGTGCAAAGGCAACTCAGTGACTGGGGAGACACAGGGCCTGGCCCATGGCAAGGCCAGGTGCAAAGCCATTTATGGAGGAGGAGACTGCATAGAAAATACAACTCCAGCTCATTGGCCTCTGGGTAGATCAGCCAGCCTCCTGGAAAATGGGTAGGCATCATGAGAACTAGAAACTTGGGGAACATTCAGAAAGTGAACTGGTTTTTATTTTATTTTATGTGTGTGTGTGTGTGTGTGTGTGTGTGTGTGTGTGTGTGTTTCTAGGGCTTAAACTCAGGGACTGGGTGCTGTCCCTGAGCTTTTTCTTTTCTTTTTTGCTCAAGGCTAGCAATATACTACTAGAGCCACAGCTCCACTTCTGGCTTTTTTTTTTTTTTTTTTTTTTGTAGTTCATTGGAGATTAGAGTCTCATGGGTTTTCTTGTCTGTGCTGGCTTTGAACCACAGTCCTCACATCTCAGCCTCTTGAGTAGCTAGGATTACAGGTATAAGCCACTAGTGGCCAGCAGTGTGCTGTTTTGATTCCAACTCTGCCATCTGTGTGGCATGGTAGTCTCCTGCTTTGGAGGATGCATTTGGGAAAGGTAATCAGTAAGTATGATACTGATGCCTATTGAAGTGTGCCTGTGCCTGGAGCTGCTATGGCTCCTTCTGAAGCCAACAATGAACTAAGAGTTTCTGACAAGTATGTCTATGAGTGGGTTATTTATTTATTTATTTTTGGATAAGAGCTCATTCCTGAAAGGCAAATGGAAATTTCTGGCTAAACTTAGACCAGGTCATGAGGTTGAGAATATGGGAAAAATAGCATCAGATGCAAGCACAAAACTGGGAAAGCCAAAGAATAAGGAAGCTGCAAGGTTGTGGAAGTAAAAAAGTGCATCAACAAACCAGTGAAAAAGGGAAAGCCAAGGCAAGTGACACTTTCAACACCTTTATAAGCTCAGCAAAAGCGGGTATTCCCAGGAACCAGAGTAGAACATGTTTTATCTCAGTGTTAAAAAGAAAAGGAAATCACAAAGCTATTTGAGATAATCACCTGTGAAATATAAAGCAAAACATGAAATAGAGTATGGGGGAAAACATAGAATAGATAAGAAAGGGACTGAGCACCAATGATGATATGTTCAAATTTGGGAATTTTATTCTGTCCTAGAAGTTATAAGAAAACAAAGTTGATCTTGGGTGTGGGACAAATCATCCTATATCTCATATTCCTAGAAATGTGCTGGAATAATTATTCACAAGGGACTAATAAACATTTGGGACACATGCAGGCTACTTTCATCTTGTGAAACATGAAATCTGTTATGCCAACACCATATTCAGTTATGGCTAAGAGTCTTGTTGGATGAGGGACATTGCGTAAGTAAGATACACACATTCTCAAGATGCTCAAAACGTGGGCTGTGAAACAAAGTCCTTTAGTGGGTTCATAAAGGACCAGAAGATCCCTCTCTAAAAGGCTTTGAATGTCAGATGTACACTGCTGTTTTGTATGATTATCATAAGGTCTCAGCATTCACATGAGGGGTTGAAGCATCAAGTTCCCAATGGGGTCAGATAAATAACCTCAATGAATCAAGTGTGCAGGGTGGATGGTTTGCCCAAAATGGGCAGTGTTTGCTCCCCTCTCCCTGCCTGCTCGTTCCTGTGGGTTGGCTTAACAAGGGTCATCTGATGGGTGACTTTTTTCCCCCCAAGATAGACAGATTTTCACATTATAGGGGAGATCATCTGATTTTGAAGCAGTGGTGTTAAGCATCTAAGATAGGGATTTGGGGCCACTGAGGTGCTAAACCTGGCTTTACACTTTTAAGGAGATAACAGTCAGACACATACAGGTTCTTTGATATGATATGGATGAAGTTTTATGAAAAATAAACCAAGCCTGTGAAAATAGGAAGTTTTCTTTTATCATGGTTATAATTTTAACAAGTTAGGGAATAGAGAAGTGAAAAGATAACTAATCTATCTGCTTATTGCAGTGTATTAGGTATATAATACACTCTAAAATTCAAACTTTTTGAGTGCCAATATGAGTCCAGAGTGGTAAGTTCTACACCTGGCCTGGGGTGATGGGTTACAGTGAAAATAGGTGTATGAAGAATATGGTATAGAATTACCTCATGCTCTGTGTTTAGACCTATTTGAAATCTAAGTGAATTTCTTGTATATAAAGATTCTAAAATCTAAAAAATACCCAAAATCTGAAAATACTTCTCATCCCAAGCATTCCAGATAAAGGCTAGTGAACTTGTCATTTTCTATCCTGACGAGGCAAAGTTAGCTCTTTGTGATCTGTGTGATCATATGATATTCATCTATGTATTATCTATAATGGCTGGTATGGCTTAGACTTATTTTCTACCACATGGGGCTGATCCTGAGGTTTTATTTGGCAGATGAAAGAATCTATGGTGGGATTAGGACTGTACCATAGGAAGATCTCTGCATTATGGCTTGTAGGACAGGGAAGAAGGATGGGATAGAGGATCAAGAGAGGCTCGGCTTTGGAACTTTCCTCCTCTCTCTCTCTCTCTCTCTCTCTCTCTCTCTCTCTCTCTCTCTCTCTCTCTCTGTGTTACCAGGGAATCCAACCCATGCCCTTGTATATGCTAAGCATATACTGTACTACTGAGTTACACTTACCTTCCGCCTTCCTTCCTTCCTTCCTTCCTTCCTTCCTTCCTTCCTTCCTTCCTTCCTTCCTTCCTTCCTTCCTTCCTTCCTTCCCTCCCTCCCTCCCTCCCTCCCTCCCTCCCTCCCTCCCTCCCTCCTTCCTTCCTTCCTTCCTTCCTTCCTTCCTTCCTTCCTTCCTTCCTTCCTTTCTCCTTCCTTCCTTCTACTCTTCATCCTCCCTCCCTCCCCCTCTCTCTCTCCCTCCCTCCCTCCCTATCTCCCTCCCTCCTTCTCTCCTTCGTTCTTTGATGGTACTGAGGATTTAACTCAGGGTCTCATGCTTGCTAGGAAAGTACTCCATTTACTCATGCCCCTTGTTCTTTTTGCTTTGATTTTTTTTTCAAATAAGGTTTCTTGCTTTTGCCTCAGCAGGCCTCAGATTGTGATCCTCCTACCCTCACCTCCAGAGAAGCTGGGATGATAGGCATATACCATCATGTCTATCCCCTAAAGTAGCTTTACGGTAAGAAGAATATTCAATTGATGTGGCATACAATGAGAGGATCTAGCCAATAATGAATGCCCAATGAGGAAACAGGTCCCAGGTCTAAGCAACTGGCAAATGGTGGTGAGGAGAAGCAGTTGTTCAGGAGTAGGGTCTGTGTGGCTAGGATGTTACATTTGACCTGGGTATGTGGAGACACACCTGCCTCTCTGTACAGAGGTTAAGATTAGAGCTAGGAGATTGAATGGTGGCAGAGAGGGGACAAACATCCTGGACCAGAAAAAATAATAAAGGGCTAACTGGAGTACAAGAAAGGAGAATTTTATGAAGTAGAATATTGTAAACTCCCATTCAATACATGACATTTTTACATATTTTCACAGAAGCTTCACAGGAGCCTCAAAGAGGCGGTGTAATCTTTCCACTATTAAGGGATAATGAAACAGGGTTTAACATGGAGAGGATGTTACGGCTGCAGGCTGTGGGGCAGGTGAGGCTTTTGCTAGTAGGCATGTGGAGAAGGGAGAGAGGAGAGAGAGCCCTCAGTACTTAGGGGCACGTTTGAATGAAAGCACAGGGCATTTTTAAGGATGTCATGGGGAACATGTTTGTTAGAGAGGGGAAAGATCAAAGGGAGAAGGAAATGCAGGAGATGAGAGCTGAAGATGGAGTAAATAATTAATGGGACTGAGTCACTAATACAGGAGACAAGAGATGGGATCAAGAAGGATTGTCTTAGTGATGGAACCTGATAGGATGCTGTTGTTGGACAGAGGACTCAGCCCCAAGAAATGGTGAAGGATCCCAGTAGGGGAGCTGTGGACCTGAAAGGAGCCACCAGCACTGGATGTGATGGACACTTTCCATTATAAAGAGAAGTGGGCTGTCCTTTTTCTTTTCTTTATCTTTTCCTTTTTAAAAAAAATTTTATTATCAAACTGGTATACAGAGAGTTTACAGTTTCATACGTTAGGCATTGGATACATTTCTTGTACTGTTTGTTACCTTGTCCCTTATACCCCCCTCCCTCCTCCCACTTTCCCTTTCCCGCCCCCTGAGGTGTTCAGTTCACTTACACCAAACAGTTTTGCAAGTATTGCTTTTGTAGTTGTTTGTCTTTTTTTACCCTGTGTCTCTCAATTTTGGTATTCCCTTTCAATTTCCTCCTTTTGCTCCTGCTGGTCCTGGAGCTTGAACTCAGGGCCTAGACACTGTCCCTTTTGTGCTCAAGGCTAGCACTTGACCACTTAGCCACAGCTCTACTTCTGGCTTATTTTTTGGTAGTTAATTGGTGATAAGAGTCTTTCCTGCCGGGATGGCTTTGAACCATGATCCTCAGAACTCAGCCTTCTGGGTAGTTACGATTATAGGTGTGAGCCACTGGTGCCTGCCTTTGTCCATTTTCTTTTTTTTTTTTTTTTTTTTTTTTGGCCAGTCCTGGGCCTTGGACTCAGGGCCTGAGCACTGTCCCTGGCTTCTTCCCGCTCAAGGCTAGCACTCTGCCACTTGAGCCACAGCGCCGCTTCTGGCCGTTTTCTGTATATGTGGTGCTGGGGAATCGAACCTAGGGCCTCGTGTATCCGAGGCAGGCACTCTTGCCACTAGGCTATATCCCCAGCCCCCATTTTCTTTTTATCTGAATATTTTCTATAACTCCTTCATGTTACTGTCATCAATTATAGATCAACACAAATAAATTCAGCATCAATGAAGTCAAGATGACTTTAATTAGCTCATACCATCCCCCTCCCTGCCCAGGAGACAATGTCATTATGTTGCTATCACTTGTGTGTTTGTACAAATAACTGTGGTTGTTTCCCTTGTGTATTTCCTCAGACTCTCCACTGATGTTGCTAGGGCCTGATCCTAGAGCCCTTTGCATACTACACAAGCATGATTTGGCACTGAGCTACAACCCCAGCCTGTAATTGTTTTCCTGTTGAGGACAATGACTTGATGGAGAATTAGCTCCACTTTCTTTTTTTGTTTTTTTTTTTTTTTTTTTGGCCAGTCCTAGGCCGTGAACTCAGGGCCTGAGCACTGTCCCTGGCTTCTTTTTGCTCAAGGCTAGTACTCTGCCACTTGAGCCACAGCGCCACTTCTGGCCATTTTCTGTATATGTGGTGCTGAGGAATCGAACCCAGGGCCTCATGTATATGAGGCAAGCACTCTTGCCACTAGGCCATATTCCCAGCCCTAGCTCCACTTTCTATGTCACAATAGATCTTGCCAGGGGAAGGGCATGTGGGTAGGTGTTCAGCTTTGGCATTGGCAGAGCCTTCTCTGTGCCCAATTGAGGTCAAGATTAGTAGATATAAAATGAGTCCCTGGTTCTGAGTTTTCTTTGGATGGTTGGTTCATGTTTGTGGACATTCACGCTTGGTTTGCATCTCTTACAGGTTAAACTGCTGAGGCTTAATAGCCTCCTCTTCGAATGCCATTCTCCATATAGGCTCCAGAATAGTCTTTCTAAAATGGGTATTTAAACTATGCCACACAATTGGTGGCTTTCTGCCCTTATAGGGAAATATCTAATACCATCCCAAGGCTTGCGGACATGGTAGCTGATGGTCAGATAACTAGTCCCTGCTTCCTTCTGCTATTGCTGAGTGCTCCTTCCATTTGCTACATCTAGGATGACTGAGGACAAGATGCCTTTCCTGCTGAGACCCTTCAGCGACTGCCCTGACATCCATGTTCCATAGCCTCTTACTCCACTTTTCAGCCAGGTTGTTTGGTTGTGAGGGCATGCTTACACTGGTGCCGATTCTCTGGCTAGTGATTCTCATGAAGGACTCCTTGGGACCAGCTCCCTCTTGGATTTGTGTTGGATTGGTACTCTCTAAACTAGATTATCAGTGTGACTCTAGAATCACTGTAAATTCTGTGAAATCCTGCAAGGTTAGGTAGTGAACAGGTGGCTTTATGTTTTCCTTCTGCACCTTTTTATTTATATGATTTAAAAATTATCTGTAAGTAGTTGTACAAAGAGGTTTCAATTCAATATGTCAGTTCATACGTATAATGCGTCTTGTTCAATTCTCTCCCATCTCTCCCAACCATACCCAGGCCTTCAAGTTAACTCATTCAATCTTCACATATGGACATCGGCATTCGCTCTTCTCCTTTAGCACTTTTAGCAGTGATCTCTTAATGACTGTATCTATTTTTAAATGGACAGATGAGTACAAGCCATTCTACTTGTAGTGAGGAAATGTAGCTAGATGGCAGAGGAAGTTCCCAGTCTACAATACTTTTTCTGTGGACACAATGTAATCTCCATCTTGCATCCATTATAAATTTGCTCTTCAGCACTGGTTGGAGCAGTGTATAGGACAATAATAAATTAACTTGAGTTAACCACAGGTTGCTTTTCATCCTTTTGGGAGTATTTGCACCCAAACGTGAAAATAACAAGATCTTCTTTGTGTAGGTAGAAATGTTGAGCTATGTACACCATAGGTAAAAGTATCTCGTTAAAAAATCAAGCATTCATCTCTCTCTCTCTCTCTCTCTCTCTCTCTCTCTCTCTCTCTCTCTCTCTCTCTCTCTCTCTCTCTCCCTTTCTTTTTTAGACAGTTTCCCCCCATTGCTCAGGCTGGCTTCAAACTTGCTATGTAGCCCAGATTGGCCTGAAATTTAGAATTTTCCAGCCTCTACCTCCCAAATACTGGAATCATGGGTGTGTACCACTATGCCTGGCTCTGAGGTTTCTGACTTTTAGGAACAGTGATGGGGCTGCAAATAATTTTACTTTGCCATTGTTTTTTTTTTTTTTTTAACCATAGTGAAATGTTCTGTACTTAATCTGGGAGAGCCTCTTTCTTCTCCCTTTATTATTCTAAATATATTTTATCAGTGCAGCTCCACTGGTTTCCTGCATATGCTTGAGAGGCTGCTGAGGGCGGGATGCAGAAGGACTGCTCTTATCTTCTCAAAACACAGCTCCTTAAATTATGTTGGGCCAGGCTTTCTGGTAAGGAAACCTGCACTGCAGAGAGTCGAAATTCAATGAAGATAGAGAGAGAGTCCATGGTCTGTACATTTGTGCTGTGAGCTCTGGGAAATTTTGAAAACCACATGGTAGAAAGGTAGAGAGACAGGAAAGAGTCTATAAAGTTCCTTGTTTTGTAGCACTGCAAATTTGAATGTAAAAGGTGCGCTTTGTGCTGGAGCAGGGGAGTGCTTTGCAGGATGCTGTGAAGGCCTCTCAGCTTCTCACTCTGGCCCATGGACCAGAACATCTCGGGTTCTCAGATCTCTTCATAGATTACTCAAGGAGAAGCTACAGTTTAACAAGCACTTCAAGTGATCCTAATGCTCTTTCAAGTTTGAATAAGTTTTTTGTTCATCAGTACTCTCTAACAGAAATCATGCCTCACCCTGCTCCACTGTGCCCAGAACATGAGACATTGTTTCATCCAGTGTATCCATACTGTATATGCTGCCTACCCATCTGCCACTTGGCTGTCTTAGTTATTTGATAAACAGTTGTAGTATTACAGTACATGTGTTCAGGAAATCCTTATTTTACATAAAAATGACCTCACCAGGCAAGAGTAGTGATGCTGGAAATCTGTGTATACTGAGGAGTTAGCTATAAAGTGCTTCCTTCAAGCAAGACTCAGGATATTGTTGACTTAATCAGAAAAGAAAATAAGCTGCATGCTGAGGCAGCTAAGATTTACAATTCAATCATATGCTTTATATAGAGAGAAAGCATATGTTCATAAGTTTTATTATAGTATATACTTTATATAGTATAATATTTTAATAGTGGATGTGCTATTTTATTATTAGTTATCATTAATATCTTATTGTACCTAATGTATATATTGCTTTATCATAGGTAAGAACATATAGGAAATTGCATGTATGCAGGTAGGTACAAATATGTATGTATGTGTGTATGGCTTAGTATTATCTGTAGTTTTAGGTTCTCTGTGCCTTTGAGAATTCATTGGGTTCTTGCACTATAACCCCAACAGATAAGGGGTGGAGGTGGGGTAGGGACTGCTGTATTTTATTATTTCACAAGTCCCTGAGGCTCATAAAGCAGCTTTTTGTTTGATTGTTTTGGTGCCAGTACTTGGGCTTGAACTCAGAGCCTTTCACTCTTGGTTGGCTTTTTTGGTCAAATCTGTCAGTCTACCACTTGAGTCACATGTTCACTTCCTGAATTTTGCTGGTTAATTGGAGATAAGAATTTCTCTGCTTTCTCTGCACAGGCTGGCTTTGAACTTCGGTACTCATATCTTACCCTCTGGAGTAGATAGGATTAGAGGTGTAAACAACTGGTGCCTGACAAGAAAACAATATTTTTTTGCTTTGTTCTATCTGCAATGTATTTGGCTTGTAAGATATGTATGTTGATGCTTTATTTATAACTTTTTAAATATCATTCTTTACCCATTAAAAACTCTGTCTCCAATAAGTTCCAGGTCCCCAAAGAGGATTTAGGAAACTCACTTCTGTCTTTTCCCAAGCATCATTTTCCTGTCTCATGGTGTAGGCACTGCTGAGCTGGAGGCATCTACCACACAAACATCCCTTCTATTCCTGTGGTGACAAAAACAGGTTCTGAAACTTCAATAGAACTGTTTTTCTGTGCCTCCATGCACATCATCTCTAATCATTGTTTCAGACTTAAATTCTCCTTAAAAAAAATCAGATTTGGCAATATAAAATACTTCTCAGCTGTTCACTGGTGATCCATTTCTCAGAAATGATGCAAACATCTGTTCTGGCTGGAGTTGTTCTTATATTTTTCCAATTGGAGTTCTGTGACCATCTGTCTGTTGCTCCTTTCACCACCCCAAAGTCATTTGAGGAAGGCAAATGAAGCTTAGGGGGATAAGAAAAATGTTTTACTCTAAAATCAAAATATTTGTTGACTGAAGTTATACCTTTAATTTTACTTAACAAATATCTTTCGTCAGGTAGAGTAGCTTGTCATTTCCATCTATCTAGATGAATATATATATGTATATATATGTATACACACACACACACACACACACACACACACACACACACACACACACATATATATATATATATATATATATATATATATATATATATATATATATATATATGAAGAGAGAGAGAGAAAAATATTGCCTGACTCTGACAGGAGACATTCCTAGACCTAACATGGGAATGGGTTGGGGTGAGCATCCCATTGCATAGAAGAGTAAAGGGGCTTTGTCCTGGGAGTTGGCAGAAGATACAGGTCAGGAATTTGGATCTTCTGATGTATAGGTCTCTAGATGAGTATCAGGGGGTCCTTGGACCCCTAAGGCTTTACACGTATGTGTAGAGTTGGGACAGATGGTCTGTAGCATTTGTGACTTGCATTATACAATCTGTTCTTTTACATTCCTCTCTGGCTCTAGTGGTTATTGCACCTCCAGCTCCTCAGACTTAGGATAAATCCTACAGAACATCCACAGCGAAACTGTGATACTTTGAGACCTTAGCTTTACTGTAGGAGAGAAACATCACTCTGCCCTTGGCAATCCCTATCTCCATGAGAAAAGGGCAAAGATGTTTAAGCTCACTGTGATGCCTCCATCTTCCTGATCAAGAGTTTGTGCAGGCTTTGGAGTCTGATAACTTGTGCTACTCCATTATGCTGCCTCCTACAGTGTGACTTTGAACAAATGACTTTCCCCTCCCTGCCCCTGCATCTAAGTTTTCTCATATGAAAAATACAAGGAGAGGAACAGGTGTCTGCTGCACTGTGATGAATGTTCAGTGTGTGACTTGTAGAGAATTTCCACTGCTCTCTGGCCACCATTTCCCAGCTGCTGAAGTCAAAGTCTTTCTAAATATAAGGCACCTTTCAGGTTTTCTCTAACCACTAGTAGAGGGGTGGGATGCTGAGGAATCCCAAATCCCAGGAAAGCCTACCATCAAGCTGATTGGGAGCCATCATGAAATATGTGTATGTGTTAATTTGAATAATGTGGTAGGAGGCAAAAGTATAACTGTGTTTATTTATAGTGTCTGATTCCTTGAAATATAAATGTTCTGACACCTACTTTTCTGAAGCTACTTTTCTTTGAGCTGTTGAGGTTCTAGGAGTTGAAGAGGATGCTGCAGCTTTCCCTCATTACTAGCTTTCCGATTTTCTTTCTGTCACCATCCATGAGGCTTTCCCAGAAGCTTGCTATTATTCTGCTTCCCATGGTAGAGTTCTAGGATAACAAGAACACATGATCTGACAGGAAGCTAAGTGCCAGCTAGACATAGCATTTTAGGAACAGAGCACGTAGGAATTGTTTTTGGCAATTGATCTGTTGTTTAGAGGATGGATATGATCCATTTCAGGCTACAGATAAAGCCTTACTTAAAGGTACTATGATAGTTCAGTAGTCCATCATCTACCTTTCTTTTTCTTTCTTTCTTTTTTATAACTTGGCTTGTGTATGCAGCTAGCACAATGCAGCTAGCACTCTACCACTTGAATCATACCTCCAGCATGGCTTTTTGCTTTTTTATTTTGGAAATGGAATCTTGCAGGTTTTTCCCCCCTTCTTGCTCAGGCTCTCCTTGAATTGCAGTCCTACAGTTCTCAGCCTCCTGAGTAGCTAGGATTATAGGCATGAGCCATAGACATCCATTTCCTTAGTTTGTTTGGTGACCTAGCTCAACTTTTCTCATTCCTTAAAAGGAAGTATATCCTAGAGCTGGTGTAAAAGAGGAACATTTGCTTTAAAAAGAGTGATATGAGGGCTGGGAATATGGCCTAGTGGCAAGAGTGCTTGACTCGTATACATGAAGCCCTGGGTTCGATTCCCCAGTACCACATATATAGAAAATGGCCAGAAGTGGCGCTGTGGCTCAAGTGGCAGAGTGCTAGCCTTGAGCAAAGAGAAGCCAGGGACAGTGCTCAGGCCCTGAGTCCAAAGCCCCAGGACTGGCCAAAAACAAAACAAAACAAAAAGAGTGATATGACAACACTAGTGACAGTAGTAAAAAAGTAACAATGACAAAAATAATATTGGTAGTTAAAAATACTCAGGGAGTTAGATCGTTAGAATAAGGTGAACACAGACTGTGAAACATGCCTCTTACATCTTTCCTGACCATATACTACACCTTGCCCTAGTAGCACACATACAACACACATGTACAGTACACATACAACTAACTCCTTGGGGTCGTGAAGCTAGTGCTGAGTTTTCTCCCACAGAACCCACTTGTTTGCAGACTATGAACCTATCATAGTGCTTGAGAAAATCATTTCTAACAAGCATTTCCTTTAAGACTTTTTTTTTCTTCACTAAGTTTTTCAAAAAGTGAAAAGAAATTCTGTTTCAGGCTTTATTTAAAAGCAACACATTTAAAAAGAGTCAAGTTTCCAGGAGCAAAGAATTAGTTTTATGTGTGTTTTGCTTGCCATGAACAATCTTATTTATACCTACAAGTATACTTGCCAATGAACCCCCCTCAGAGGTATTTTAGGTATAAAATATCCGGTGGTTGCTGGGAACTGATGGCCCCTGACTATAAACCTAGCAACTCAGGAGGCTGAGATCTGAGATCTGAGAATCATAGTTCAAAGCCAGCCTGGATAAGGAAGTCTCCTATTTCCAATTAACCACCAGAAAACCAGAAGTGGCGCTGTGGTTCAAAGTGATAGAGAGCTAGCATTGAGTAAAAAGAGGGCAGGGCCAGTGCACAGGCCCTAATTCAAGCCCCATGTCTGACAAAATAATAAAATAAAATCCGGTGTTTTCCCTTGGCAGAGCAGTTCTGGCAAAAGGACTATTTTGATGGACTCTAATGTAATCTTACTCCAGAAGAGTTTCTTCCTTCTAATTTGCTACCCTTAGGGCTATGCTTCTTTCTGTCTCCATATGAGTGCTGGGAGATGGACTCTGCTGCATGTTTAAATCTGAAGGATTTTTTATGTCTCTTCTTGTGGCTGTCTCTGTAGCTCATCCAACCCCATCTCCCTCTGTTGCTTGGGCTTTCCCTTTCTCCCTTCCTTGTCCTTCCTGAAATCATGGCCTTGATCTTCTTTTAGTATTTATCCTCACACTACAACAGTGTTTCTCAAACTGAGATTTCATACAGCATCTTCAACATCAGCTGGTGTTCAGGCAGAATAATGGCTTCCCCAGGACACCTCTTTCCTAGTGCCTGGAATGTGTGTGCACATGTGCATGTTCACATGTGTGTGACATGGTAATGGGGATCTATGGTGATACTAAGTGGTATAACCAGGGTTGCTAACTAGTCCTCAAGAAAAGGATATTATTTTAGATTGTCCAGCTTGGCCCAATTAAATCACAGGGTCTTTAATATGAAAAGAAAGGCAGAAGAGTCAATGCCACATAGAAGAGATGTGAGAAAGACTTGATCAGCCTTGGCTGGCTTTGAAGATGAAGGGGACCATGACCAAGGAATGTAGGCAAGTCCTAAAACCAGGAAAGACAAGACCAAAAGTCTCCCCTAAAGCCTCTGAAGATGGTCACAGTCCTCTCAGCACCTTGATTTTAACCCAGTAAAATCCACTTTTAAAGTTCTGAATTCCAAAACCATAAGACAATGAATTTGTGATGTTTTCAGTCACTAAATTTGTGGTAATTGCTTAACAACAGTGATAAGAAATAAGTGTCACCTAGGAACTTGTTAGATATGAATATTCTAGGAACCCTCTTTCTACTCTAGATTTTCTCTATCAGAAATTTCTGGGGTGGGGCCCAGAAATCTGTGTTCTAATAAGTCTCGCTGGTGACTTGGGTACATATCAGGCATGAGAAAAGCTGCTTTACACTCATGCCTTCTTGTGTGTATAAAGCACAGGAGCCTTCAGTTTAGCAGGGGAGACAATAAGTGTACACATTTCCTAATACCCGAGATGATTTCAGGCTGGAGAAGTCCTTTCTAGAGCAGCCTGGTTTCTCTTTGCTTTATAATTTGGAGAGGTTTGGAAGAGGAAAGCCACTGAGCACACAGTGTCCCACATTACCTTGCAGATGGAGGCTGGTGGAGTAGGGAATGCATCAGTGTGCGTTTGATGGACACTTCTAAAACTTTTTAAGAAAATCAATGCAGGTGCCATCTTGGATCCTGCAATAATGGTAGCTGTGGATGAGAACTTTAAAGAGAGGGAATGATGAAGAGGGGTGAGTGGACTCAGGGCAGCAGAGAAAATGTGTCATGATGGATGGGAGACCAGAAAGGAGGTTGGAGGTGCCTTACAGGCTGTTCAAACAGATACCTGTCCAAGGGAAGGTTTATTTTGTAGTTCTGTAGGACAATCATCTTCTGAAATTACCCAGAGGCTGTCTCTGTGGTAAGTTTGAGAGGCATAACCCCCCTCGAAGAAGCTGTATCATTTGCTTCCCAGGATGTCTCATTTCCTTTTAGACAGGAGTGGGCTCCGGCTCCCATTTCCAATCAATAGAAGACAAATTACACCGAGCATAGCTTGGTTGAATACATAATAATGAACCACTACCTCTCCTTCTTTCGCCTACACAGATTGCCTATGAGAAACCAATATAATGTCCCCAGAGAATCTCCTTTCTCTGTGCCAGGAGCAGGGTTTTATTGGTTGTGATATTTGTTCAGTATATTTTCCTGTGTATTTTAAAAGCATTTCTTGGTAGTTCACAGTGGTGTCCCAGATCACTTTCCTTTACCCCTGCAGAGCTACTCTCTGCCAATCCTGGCCCCAGATGGCTGACTGGGAAGTAACTTTGCTATGAAAATTACCTTGTCTTTTACCTTCTGCTTGGGCTTGACCAACAAGGACCTCAGAAGACAGAGTCCTCTCTCTGAGGTAAGTTGCCCTGGACTGTTTTTGCTCCTGAGCTTGTGACCATTCATTAGTTTTCCTAAGCTAAGTCATAAGCTTATGTTGATGACCTTCAAGAGGTTCCTTTGTTCCTGGTGGGTGGTGGCTGGTTGATATTCTTGCTGCTTGTCACTAGATTCTGTACCACCTCTATGCTCCTCCTCATCTACCTCACACCCTATAAACAATCTCTTTGGGAAGAGCCTTTTCTTGTTTTAATTTTTTTTCCTACTATCAGTTGAACGAGGGAGTTTCATTTGAACATTGAAGCAAGGAGACTGGATCTATGCTTCCACTAGATAATTGGCCCTTGGTTTTCCCTGATTGTTTGCTTTGATGTAACATTTCTATGAGGTTTAAGTGTCTTCATCTGGATTTCTTTGCTTATGTATAACACTTTTGTTTGGTTTAATTTCACACACCTTATGTGGTTTTGGCCTATATAAGCTTTGTGCTAGCTGCATTCAGGGCTGCTAGTCTACAAGACAAGGGTCCACCAGCAGTTCTCCGAACTCTCCAATAAAGACTCATAATTTGGCCTCTTAAGTGGCCTCTTAAATTCTGTTTCTCGTGAATGAGTTTCCTTACAACATATCCATTTATATATACAATAAATTGTGATCACAGTCAACCCTCCACCATTCTCCTTATTCCCGAACCAATCTCAAGTTTCCTTGTTCCATTTCACTCAAGTACATTAAGTATTTTGACTATATTTGCCCTCCTCTCTGTTTGTCTGCCCCTTCCCACTAGAGTCTATACCTGTGATATGTTTCAACTTCCTAAAAATATTCACTTTTGTTAAAGTGTTTGTTCATTGTTCAGAAGGATTTCCCCATGATATCTGACACAGGCATATATTATAACTTAGTCAGATTGATCACACACACATACATACACATATATGTATATACATATGACCTAATCTTTGTGTTTATATATATATATATGTTTATATTTTAGCCAAAATCCTTATATGAAAGAAAACATAAAACCTTTGTCCCTTTGAGCCTGGCATACTTTACTTAATATGATGGCTTCCAGGTACATCTATTTCCCTAAAAATAATAATTTCATGCTTTTTAAGGCTGAATAATATTCATTGGACATATGGCACACCACATTTTTTTGACCCATTCATCAGTTGTAAGGATTCTGGGCAGTTTCCATGGCTTGGCTATTGTGAAAGGTGCTGCAATGGACATGAATGTACAGGTGCTACTATTCTATCCTGATTTATGTTCCTTTGCACAAATACCCATGAGTGGTATCACTGGACCTATGGCAGTTCCATGTTTTAGGCTTTTTTGTTGTTGTCTGCTGCTTTTGTTGGTCATGGGGCTTGAACTCAGGGCCTGGGTGCTCTCTCTCTGAGCTTTTGTGCTGAGGGCTAGTGCTTTACCACTTTGAGCCACAGCTCCAGTTCCAGTTTTTAGGTGGTTAATTGGAGAAAAGAGTCTCACAGACTTTCCTGCTCTGGATGAGTTGGAACCATGATCTCAACCTCCTGAGTAGCTAGGATTACAGGCATGAGCTACTAACACCCAGTCCATTTTTTAGTGTTTTTTTTCTCAAACTTCTATACTGATTTCAGTAGTGGTTGCACTAGTTTATAGTCCTATCAACAAGAAGGAAGCCCTTCTTTAATTACTTTAAACTAATGTGTCATTTTCATCATGTTGGGAACTTAAGTAGGTTAAGAAAAGTCAAAATCCATAGAACAAAACCATTAAGCAAATTGAAAGGCTTGGAGGTTTAGAACTAGGAATCTGGATAGCAAAAACCATGACACTGTATTTGTTGATTAATTAGGTACCTATCTTTTTTGTTAAACTGCCTATTGCAGTCTCTTGCTTCTTTGTGATTTGGGTGGTTTGTTTGCTTTGTATAGGGATATTTAAAAAATATATTCTTGAGACAAGTGCTAGTGGCTCACTTTTGTAGTCCTAGCTACTCATGAGACTGAGATTTGGGGGTCATGGTTTGAAGCCAGCCCAGGTGGTGAAATTGGTGAGATTCTTATCTCCAGCCAACCACCAAACAGCCAGAAGTGAAGCTGCAGCTCAGGCGGTAGAGAGCTGGCTTTGAGCACAAAAAACTCAGGGACAGTGTCCAGGCAAAGCTCAGGATTGGCACACATGGACACACACACACACACACACACACGCACACACACACACACACACAATTACATAATATTCTTGATGTTATTTCATTTTTTGTTGTTAGTTCATTTTTTGTCTTATATAAATACTGTAATTTCTCATGGCTTATATTTTTCACTATCTGATACCCTTTGCCGAATAGACATTCTCCTCTCAGTGAAGTCTATTTTACCATTTTAAAAAATGTTGTTAGCACTTTTGTATTCGATTTCAGAAATAGCTGCCTATGCCAAAATAGTGATAATATTCTCCTACATTTTCCTTTTGAAGTTTTATTGTTTTACTTTTCATTTTTATACCTATGATCCATCTTGGAATGCTATATTAAAACAGCTTTATTGGTGAGGTATAATTTGCGTGCCATTAAATTTACTCATTTTATGAGTCCAATGCAATGATTTCTTAGTCAATTGACAGTTGCACAACCACCTCTATAATTTCAGAACATTTTCTTCACTTAGAGGAGAAACTTTGAACCTATTTGCAGCCCCTCCCTCTTTCCACACCCAGCCCTAGGCAGCCAGGAATCTACTTCTTGTCTATATAGATTCATCTTTTGTTTTCTCTGTGTGTATGGTGTGTACTTATTTCCTCTAAGAAAAAGGAATATCTCAGTGCTTTTTAGGTCTTCCTGTCTAATTTTTGCTTGGATTACAATTCTATCGTTTCTGGAAAGCATTATATATGCACTGAGTAATGGGATAGATAGTGTCTGATTATATTTTGGCAAGAGATGTGGAAATACTAATAATTATTTTATCTGTTTCCTCTTGTTAAGAGTTAGAGAATTGCTATGTGTTAAGGGATTATCTGTCAACAAGATGAGATTAGAGAAGATTCTTGAGTGATACAGTTACAATATGAAGGTTTCAGCTGTGGTTATATGTTGATCTAAATTAACAGATTACTTGGAGAACTTGGAAAAGTAACTAATGGTCAGGTAGTATTGTTCTATTAAATTTTGCCAATCTGAAGTTAGCCTTTGGCGAGGATGGATCAGAATAATTTTTACTGTTTAATTGTCTGATGGCTGGGTGTCTGAATGAAGTACCAGAAAAATCTCTCTCTCTCTCTCTCTCTCTTTCTCTCCCTCCCCCCCCCCCCCAATCCGTCTCTTCTCTATCAATTGTGTTGGTCCTGGGGTTTGAACTTAGGACCTGGGTGCTGTCCTGGAGCTTCTTTTGTTCAAGGCAAGTGGTTTACCACTTGAGCCACAGTTCCACATCCAGCTTTTGGGGTAGTTAATTGGAGATGAGAGTCTCACAGACTTTCCTGGCTGGTTTCAAACCGTGATCCTCAGATCTCAGCCTCCTGAGTAGCTAAGACTACTGGCATGAGTCACTGGTGCCCAGCAGTAAGATATATTTTTATTTAGATGGATCTGTGTGTTGTGTCCAGCCACTAGACATGCAGGTGCCAGAGCTGACCTGTCATTGTAAACATTCTGCCCATCAATGAGCAGCATGGACTGTAAAGAGCACCAACATGCTCCACTAAGAGGATCTTCCATCCTACTTGGGCACCTGAAAAAATAAATGTTTGGGCTCCACAGATGTCTGCATCATAAAGTATAAGAGAAAATGACATGGCACTCCTACAATTTTCAGATTTTCTACATCTGGCCATTTCAAGAGATAGACTTATGTTTTGATATATTCAACAGGAACAGGAAGCTTGAAAATAGCCTTAAATGGATGAATGAATTGGCTTGTTGAAAAAACTTACTTGTAGCTCACTAAGCATTAATGATGACCTGCCAAATGCAATTATTTTATTTGGACTACATTTTGATGCTAAAGGTTTTTAGGACATTATTTAACCAACATAGTCAGCCACTCTACCTATTTATTGGTCATGTTGAAGCCATATCATTGGTCCAGGGAAAATACTTACCCTACTATTGTTAAGACAATTATTAATTGTTAAGACAACAGTAGGGTAGGTATCTACTTTACTCAACAGCTCTATTAACTGAATATATTGAAAAGGAAGACTCTTGTCACACCATTTAACCCACCAGATGTTTTACACTTCCACAGTTTTGCCTTTCCTAAGATGCCTACTCAATTTTTTATCCAGCAAGATCCTGTTCCTTTGGGAGTCCAGTTTGTGTATCAACAGCTTCCCCTAAGTCTTGCCCCTCCCCGCCTTAAAAACACAAGGGGCAATGGTTCCCTGAGAATCATTTCCAGTTGCCTTATACCTGCATTGGATGGAGCTCTAACATTTATTACCATTTTTTAAAAATGCATCTGTCTTCCCCTTTTTTTTTTTTTTTTTTTCTCAAATTTTTATTGTCAAACTGATGTACAGAGAGGTTACAGTATCATACGTTGGGCATTGGATACATTTCTTGTACTGTTTGTTACCTTGTCCCTCATGCCCCCCTCCCTCCCCCCTGTCTTCCCCTTTTGACTGCTAGTTCCCAAGGAAACAGAGTATCTCACAGCATAATATTCTTAGTTCATACTATTCAATAAATTAGGGCTGAGTGGATGAATAAAAATGTAGCAACCTCTAAAATATAAGAAAAACTTCTATTACCAGTGAGAGTATAAACTGGTAAAATCACTTAGGAGAGCTCTCAGGCAGTATCTATATAGACAGATACATCATATCTCAGTAACTCTACTCCTATGTATATGCTTAGTATAAATACTTAAGCTTATTTACCAAAGGAATGTCAACGGGTGATTGTAGTAGTTTTCTCTGCAATTACCAAGAACTGCAAACCACCCAACAGTAAGACTGGATAAATGGGCAGTATATTGTCACAATGGTTGTACTATAGAAAATAAATGAATGAATGATTTTACACACAGGAACATATATAAACATCAGAAGTTATTTTGAAGTAAACAAGAAAGGTGCAAACAGAACAGTACTGTCAGATTTTCACTTAAGTTGTAGAAATAAGAAAAATATGATTTAATGATAGAAGTCAGACTGGTGGGAACCTTAGGTAGGTAATAACTGGAGGATAGGGAGAAGGTTTTTGAAGAGCTAGGAGTGTTTTATTGTTTGAATGGATGGTGGTTATATTATTGATCCATGAACAATCCTGAATTCTGTATTGATAAAGTTCACATATAGGTACACAAATTCTAGAAATGGTACAGACTTGATGAATCCCAAATGATCTGAGATTAAAATATGAGTGGATAACTTACTAGAGGCTCCATGCATAGTCTGAAAAACTGACAGAAATTAATGATTGAGGTGAGAAAATGCATACTTTAAAAATGTTCAGTGAGATGAAATAATGTATAATCGTGAGCTATGGTGACATAGTTGTGTCTAAAACTGTTTGCTTCTCCTCTATGATATTAAATGGAAACACTCAAGTTTATAGTCCCAGCACCACTAAACAACCTTCCCACTCCCCAAGGAAAACGGACAGCTTAGTGTTATGAATACGGGGATTTCCAGCACAGTAACTATGGATACTCTTGAGGACTGTTTTCCTCCTACCCCTCCTTAACACTGAGGAACTGGTATATAATAATTTTCATCCTCTTCAGGGTGTGTTAGGGTGTGTGAGGAATGAGGAGAGACTGTCAGAGTGAGTTATTAGGTATACATGGGGGCCTCCCTCATCCTTGGTCCTTCAGGGTGTGACCATAGTCACCTCTCTGACCTTCTTTACTCCTGTATCCTGTGTTCATTCTGCTTTAGTCTTTTCCCAGCCTCTTCAATGAGACCCAGCCTAGTCACTCCTACCACAATGCCCTACCTTTCTTCTCTTCCAACTATATTCTTCCCTGTTCATCTCATGTGTAATGCCTTCTAGTTTCTAAGGTCTTTGCTCACGTGTTGTCTGCTTAAAGAGACCTGCCACCATCATCCTACTTAATATTGCACTGCCTTATGTAGCCCTTCACTGTCCTGGTGAGAAATTTCTGGACACACCTATGGAACACTGTGGATGGGATACTAGAAATGTTGGTAGGCTTTGCAATGAAATGAAGGTAGAGTTTGAAATTAAGCTCCAGCATCTTGGGGGCATTACTTAGTCTTTCTCTGGACTTCACTGGATGCTTGTCAGGGTTGGACAGGGTTATGTAGGTGAATGACTAGCTCTCTATGGTATACAGGGAGTCTCAGTAAATGGAATCTCCAACTCTTGTCTCTCTAGTTAATGTCTCCCTGCATCAGCAAGGATGGACTTACTCATAGGGATGTTTCTGGAAGTCAGTTCAACATAACGCTGTAAACCAGTGCCCCACAGGAAGTCAGTTCAACATGAGGACAAATCCGTTTTTACAGGGTGACCATGCTAGCACTGAGAAGTTGAACTAATTTATTATCTAGAATTATACAGTCAGGCTCATCTTCTCTATTCTAGAATGACTTTATTAAAAGTCCCAAATGAAATGACCCAAAGCCTTAGGGACTAGTGGAAATTGATGGCTTAATAAGCCAGGTATCTAAAGGGCAGGTGATGTTCCAACATTAGAGGGAGGTGAGACAGTAAGGCTTTTGGCTCTTGCTTCACACATTCAGAGGGTTTCCAGGGAGGAGGTATGGCATTAAAAATCATGTTCCTGAATACCCTGAGAAGCAGCAAAAGATACCCCTTGCCTCTGAGTACAGAGATATGTGATTTCAGTTACTAAGCAACTCAGCCCTTTGCATTGGATTAGACTTATAATTATGGCCTGTGGTCAGGACTTGAGGATAGGATGCTTTTAGAAAGAAAATCCATGGGGCTGGGGATGTAGCTCAGTGGCAGAGCACTTGCCTAGCATAAATAAGGCCTAAGTTTGATCTCCAGTCCCTCAAGAAAACAAAATAACAAACCATCAAAGAAACAAGTCAATCTCCTGATCATTCTGTATATGAAAGAGAGGATGTTGCTTCCCCAGTAAGACTGGGTTGATTCTGTTCTTTGTCTACTGAGGGCAGGAATAGGAAGGTCCCAATCTAGAGGGAAGGCTGTAAGTAGAAGCTAGCGTTAAAGGGTGAACACACAATATACATCCCTGTGCACAAGTATCACATTCCATCTAGCAAACACTCAGGAAATCTGTGTGGTCGATACTGGCTGGGAAGCAGAGGAGCTTGTGGAAAATAAATATTTGTAAAATGTGCACACCATGAGGACTAGCTCTCTTATCTTTTTTCTTTTTTTCTTTTGTAAGTATGCTAGTATTGGGTCTGAACTTAGGGCCTGGATACTATCCCTTATCTTTTTTTTTTTTTTTTTTTTTTCTCAAGGCTGCTGCTATATACCACTTGAGTCCTACTTCCAGCTTATTTTCTGGTGGTTAACTGGAGATAAAGGTTTCAAGTATTTTCCTGACTTCAAACCTCAATCCTTAGGTCTAGCTGGTTAGACTATTTCCTGATCTGTTAACATGGGAATAATAATATGACTAGTTACCAGAGTGACTGTGTGTATTAGTTGTTTAAAATGTAGCCTGGTCTATGATATGTGCTAACAATGTCTGTATATTTCTATTTTTTGGCAGTATTTGGTTTTGAACTCAGGGCTTCACTCTTGCTAAGTAGGTGCTTTATTACTTAGTGATACTTCTAACCCTAAAAATGTTTTTAAGAAGTGTGGATAGCTGGGTGCCAGTAACTCACGCCTATAAACCTAGGTACTCGGGAGGCTGAGATCTGAGGATCACAGTTTGAAGCCAGCCCAGGCAGGAAAGTCCTTGAGACTCTTATTTCCAATTAACCACCAGAAAGCTGTAAGTGGAACCGTGATTCAAAGTGGTGGAGAGCTACCCTTTAGTGATACAGCTCAGGGACAGCACTCAGACCCTAAGTTCGAAGCTCTATGACAGACAAAAAAACCCCCCCAAAACTGTGGATAGTTGTCATTACATATAATGATGTGTGTTTTGGCCAATTTTGTCAAGCTGCCCATGTTCTTATGAAAGTTTTTGTTTGCTTCTGAATAATATGGATTAAAGATTTTCCTGTGTTGATGAAGCATGCCTTTCTTTCTCTCTCTCTTTCTTTCTTTCTTTCTTTCTTTCTTTCTTTCTTTCTTTCTTTCTTTCTTTCTTTCTTTCTTTCTTTCTCTCTCTCTCTCTCTCTTCTTTCTTTCTTTCTTTCTTTCTTTCTTTCTTTCTTTCTTTCTTTCTTTCTTTCTTTCTCTTCCTTCCTTTCTTCCCTCCCTTCCTCCCTCCCCCTTTCTCTCTTCATTCGTTCGTTCCTTCCTTCCTTCCTTCGTTCCTTCCCTCCCTCCCTCCTTCCTTCGCCCCTCCCTCCCTCTGTCCCTCCCTCCCTCCCTCCCTCTGTCCCTCCCTCCCTCCCTCCCTCCCTTCCTCCCTCCCTCCCTTCCTTCCTCTTCATTAAGAGAGGGCAGAAATGAGGTGACAAGGCAGATCACCATCAGTGAGCAACTAGGAGCTTAATAAATGCTATAAGAGAGAATACAGGCTAAGGGCAGGAAGAGGAGGCAGTCAACCTCATTCTGTACCTCGTAACTTGCATTATCAAGAGTTGTGCTTTTAGAGGATCACAAGAGCCCAATAGCTATACCCTTATGATCACATAAGATGATGCTAAGTGAAATGAACTCCATTTTATGGAAATGATTGTTATATCACAGTTGTAACTACTTTCAACATCCCATGATCCCAATAGTTTCTACTATTGATGATGTTCTTGTATCACCTTCTTGTGATTGTATCTACACTATCTCTGTAATCTTATCTGAGTATATTGGAAACCGTGTATACTGGTATTAGAATTAGGAAATTGAAAGGGAATACCAAAATTGAGAGACAAAGGGTAAAATAAGAGAAACAACAACAAAAGCAATACTTGCAAAACTGTTTGGTGTAAGTGAACTGAACACCTCAGGGGGGGAAAGGGGGAGGGGGGAGGGGGGTATGAGGGACAAGGTAACAAACAGTACAAGAAATGTTTCCAATGCCTAACATATGAAACTGTAACCTCTCTGTACATCAGTTTGATAATAAAAATTTGAAAAAAAGAAAAAAAGAAATGTATCCAATGCCTAACGTATGAAACTGTAACCTCTCTGTACATCAGTTTTATAATAAAAACTTAAAAAAAAAAGAAGTCCCCCCCCCCACACACAAAAAAAGTTGTGCTTTTCCACATATATAGAAAACAGCCAGTAGTGGCGCTGTGGCTCAAGTGGCAGAGTGCTAGCCTTGAGCAAAAAAAAAAAAAAAAAAAAAAAAAAAAAAAAAAAAAAAGCCAGGGACAGTGCTCAGGCTCTGAGTCCAAGGCCCAGGACTGGCAAAAAAAAAAAAAAAAAAAAAAAAAAAAAAAAAAAAAAAAAATACTAACTAGTCTGGTGAAATGTATATATTTATCACTATTGTCAATATATAAATTGCACATTAAAAAAACTACACAAGAAAAAAAAAGAGTTGTGCTTTTATTATCTTCCTGACTTTTCTGCTCAGCCTCCCACCTCAACTGGGGCTACTTTCTAGGAGCCTGGTGTAAGGGAAGTTCACCTCTATGCCTGAACACTTTGTGTTCCCAATGGCGCTAGTGACCTAAACAGACTGATGATCTGGGGAGCAAGGAGAGGTATAGATAATTTACCACCACATTATTTAAACTGCCCAGGTAGACCTCTAGGGCCATGGATTTGGTTCTGATGGCTCTGGCCAAGTTGTTATCTTCCTTTTCTTCTCTTCCCTAGCATGACATGAAGAAACCATATCCAAACTGAGCTCTGGTTTGGTCTCTCCATGGTCTTCTCTGCCCTTGGATGGTTGCTGTTTCATGGGCTTCTGTGTAGATTGGGCTAGTGAGTGCCTGAAACAAAAGCTTGACTATTCCAGTAGTTAGTGCTAAGAAGAGAAAAAGCAGAGGGCTCAGCTTTAGAAAGGTCTGAACATCAAGTGTCATGACAAGGAAAGCTTCTCTGTTCCCAATCCCAGGCTGTAGGAGAGATTGTTTTATGTTCCTCCCAACTAAACCTAATTCATTGTCAAGCCCCTCCTGCTTGGGTAGCTAGAAATTTTCATCTATGTCTCCTGGACTTTTTATTCCTTCAGAAAGTTGTGCTAAGGTTCTACCGTTTTGAGGTTCCCTCTCATCATGGACCCTGTCCCTAGACAGAATAGCAGTTCTTAGGCATGGAGGCCTGGTAAAGCCAGAACACTTAGTCCTTGAGTTTTTTTTTTCTTTATATGGCATCTCTTTCCTCCCTAATATCTTTCTTGTCCAATAAGGAGAATACTCAGGGCGCAGGCACGGGTTCATAGAGCTTGTCTATTTCTTCCTTTTAATCTGAAGAAGTCTCCTTTTCTCTGGTAAAATAAACATAGCAATGAGTTGTTTGCTATTTCTCCCATTCAGAGGAGAAATTTAATTTTTCTGTCCTTGAGTTTGTACTGAGCTTAGTAATTTCCTTGTAACCAGTAGATGCAGTAGAAATGACATGGCATGAAATGCCCTTTGGGAATGCTCATTTGGGGGAATGTAAGCTGCCAGTCAAGAAACGAGGCTTCCTTGAGATTGTCATAATGTGAGAATGCCCAAGTTATACTTGTGGAGATGCTAAATGAGGTTAAAAAGAAAAATAGAAACAGAGGGTGAAGGAGAGGAAGTGGAGAGGAGATGAAAGAAGAGAGAAGAGGTAGTATAAAGAAGGTGCTTAAACAAGCCCGCAGTGATTCCAGCAAGTCCAGCCCACACAGGCACCAGACCTAAGTGAAGAACTCTTCAATTGTTTCCAGGTCACAAAGGATCATAGTCAAGAGCCATCAGGATGAACATGGCCAATACACAGAGCTATGAGATAGAATATTTATTGTCCTAAACTTCTGTATTTGAGAGTGGGTGATGGCAGAGATAGGTATCTAGAACATTCTTCATATTCTCCTTAGTGAGTTCAGATACTTAAAAACAAAATCTATAAGCCCTTGCCTGTTACTTTTACTCTTCCTCACATATCCTCCTTAAAAAGAAGACAGACAAGGACAGAGGTTAAAAATCCCCTCAGTTCTTTCACCTGTTCCAATACGATCTTGATTTCTATTAGAATGTGACTCCACAGTTGTCCCCTTGTGGTGGTTGGCCATTTTTAGTTTCTTGACTTGGTGATTAACAGGTAAAATGACATTTCCTTATGAGTCAATGATTTATTCTGTGGAGTGCAATGAAAAAGTCACAATAATCAGTATTCTTCAGAAAGGAAAGCTTGAGAGAAGGAATAACGCGAGAGTTATGTGATCACACAAGACCATAGAAAGGGAGATGACCAGGATAGCACTTCTTCAATACCCACGGAGGTCTAAGGACCATGTATTATGCAGCACCTGGGCAGTGCAACATAGAAGCAGGTCTTGCACTGGAGTCTTTCTTCTCAGGGGAACACATCAATAGCAGAATTTGGGCAGATGGAGATGAAGGCTTTGTTCATACAGAGGAGTAGGGTGATGATGTTGGTGCAAAATTTTGTGTAGTAGTTTGAGTGCTAAAATGAATTGGAGGGAAATGTGTGAAGTAAAGCAAAAACCAAGCAACCAGTCACCTCCAACAACAAAATAAAACTCAGCAAATTGAACAATAAATACCTATAGTGCCACAACCAGTGCTGCAAGAACAGGTACATAGAAGGAGGTTGGTGAGGTATGAAAGAGAAAGACACAAAGACTATTTTGGGAATCATAGTGAAAAACCAGAGAACACTTGTCTTGGAGAACAAAGGCCTCTAGTTCATCTCCCAAGCAGTTTTTATTATCTAGCATGATACGGTAGGAAAGCTAGTAATAACTTTATACATAAATAGTGATGAATAAATAAGTCTCTTCTTTAACACAAAGCAGGCATCATTCTGGTAGAAAAAGTAACCCTGAGTTAAACAAGCTCTTAAGCTAACACCCTTGAGTAAACTAGCTAGCTTCTTATCTTGCTCTAGGAGAAGGGTTAAGGAGCCAAGCTGAGCATAAACTCTTCAGCCAACATTCGTGAGTGAACTAGCTATCTTCTTTTCTTATCTTGATTTAGGAGAGGGGTCAGGGATAGGGGCTAGAGCCGCTGTTCTTCTGTGCATACCTCTGTACTCTGCCTAAGCAGTCCTTGCCATTTAGGCATCCCTGGAATGGTGCTTTTGCACATAGCCGAGGGTGCCTTCAGCCTTGCTTAGAGAGATCAGTGGTCCCTAACACTATAATTTATATTTCCAGCTTTGTGCCGTGGGGGTGTGTCCACACCAATACCGATTCACATTATGTGACCACCAAATGAAGAGCCTGGAACCTATTTTTTGAGGTGCAGTATATAATTTGGGGGAAGCAGCACTCATAGTTATAAGTTGGGTTCTGATTTTGGCTTTAAAATCAACCAGCACTTGTTATCCATGCAAGCTTTCCTCCATTGCAAGAGGCCTGTGTGGAACCTGTAGGAGCTGCTTCTCTTTGTTTGCACAAAGCATACATACATACACACACTCTGCAGTCAAGTGTGGAACTTACAATGATGCTTCCAGACTCGTTCTTCAAGACATGGAGAGGTCATTGTCTCTGGTGGCCTCTGACTTCTCTCCTCATCCTCCAACTTTTGGCCATGCAGATGGGGATGAAGGGGGTGTCCCCATGGAGAAAGTGATTGGAGCTAGCAGATATGGAGAGGGATGCAGGGATAACAACTATTTCTGGTGCTCTAGGGAGTCTGGGGAAGCACACAGCTCCTCAGCAGTACTGTTTCATGCTTTCTGGTGCCTTGTCATTAATGCTGTAGCCTCTCCACTCTCCTTTGTGGAGGTGGGAAGATGGGAAGTGGAATGTGATAGAATTGCTAGAAAAGATATGAAATTGCCCATGTAAAATGAAATAAAGATGTTGCTTGGCTTATTATATAATTGAATAATATTGACACAATTTTCATCAGGATAGGAAGTAAGAACCAAAATGTAGCCCTGCTCTGTCTCCCACAAACTTGTCAAGAAAAATCGGTGCCAAGTTCTTGGTGTGACCTTCATTCCATGCATTGTATTAAGAAGGAATGGCGGACACTTTCAACAGCATCTCTCTTCATCCCCAAACCAACAGCCCCTTGTAAATTCCTTTACATAATTTACAAGGGACATGACTACCTATGTTTGTGTGTATGTGGGCAATGCTAGGGTCATATTCCACTAAAGAGGCAGAGTGGAAAACCAGAACTGCCTTGGGATGGGCATTCACCAGGACCAAGCCCAGACAAATCCTGCATACCTTGGTACTTGGAGGCCCAGTAAGGTTAGGACTATTGGTTGGCAGAGGCAGGGGACTCTAAAACTAGTGATGGGACTTTGCATGTGTGTATGTGTTGGTTCTGAGGCTTGAACTCAGGGCCTGGGTGCTGCCTTTGAGCTTTTTGTGCTCAAGGCTAGCACTCTACCACTTGAGCCACAGCTTCACTTCTGGCTTTTTCTTATTGCTGTTTGGTAGCTAGTTGTAGATAAGAGCCTCACAGACTTTCCTGCATGGGCTGGCTTTGAATCATGATCCTCAAATCTCAGTCTCCTGAGTAGCTAGGATTATAGATGTGAGCCACTGGTGCCTAGAAGTAAAGGCACTTTAAAAAAGATTAGAGATTTTGTCATTTTGACTCTGCCTCTGGCTTGTTTTCCTTCCTGGATGAAAAGGAAGTGATATTTCTAGATAGTATGATAACTAGAATTCTGGCTTGGGAGGTCTTAAGGACACTTCTAGTCCATTGGCCTGTGAGAATATAGTCTGCATATTACCGGCAGAAAGTAAACTATTGCTCTATGTGGTTAAAAATAAACATGTTATACCATTAGTCAACCCATTGCTTGTGCTTGTGGAAAAATTAGAAAACGTAAGTAGGCACAAGGGAAAGTAGATAATAACAACATCCACATTTAGCCTAGTGATACTGTACTGACCATGCCAGTCAAAAACTTTATTGTTTGGGTCTATATGTAAATATATGTATATTATGTGTGTAAATATAAATATGTGAAACATGAGATGTACAAAATGATTAGTTCTATTTTTTATTTCCTTCTATTGTTTGAAAAAGTATCTCTAAGTAGTTGTACAAAGGAGTTTCAATTCAACATGTCACTTTGAGTATAATGCATCCTGATCAGTGTCAGCCCTTCCATCATCCTCTCCTATGTTTCCCAATCTCACCCATTCCCTCAATATATATCCCTAATTATAAGTGAAGCTCTAATGGAATCCCTCAATTTTATGCTTCTTTGAGCATGCATTCTGGTGCATTTTTAGGTGTTTATATGATGTGATCAGATTCTGCAATGATGCATTGAAAAACAATGGACAAGAATAGTCTTCAGGAACAATGAAGTGATAGAGTGCACGTGATGTTTTCCTTCTTTTAGCAACCTGCCATCTGCTGAAAAGATTTTAAAAGGCAGAGGAGGCTGAAAGCAGAAAGTGGGCTGGTAATGGCTGATAATGGCGATTAAAAGTCCCATCCATCATTTTGTACATTTTTAGTTTTCATAAAAACAAAACACTCATGGCTTGGATGGTGGTGTAGTCAGAAGATATATAAATACAACCAAAATGTTTTTCTTTTCTTCTCCATGACTAATCATTTGAAAAAAAGGGGGAGGTGTGATAGATGGGGAGACCAGCCTACAACTCCTAGTCTTTAAATATTTATTTGTGACAAATCACTCTGGTTCTCGTGTATTCTTCTCTCTGTGTGGTGTGTGTGTGTGTGTGTGTGTGTGTGTGTGTGTGTGTGTGTGTGTGTGTGTGTTCAGTAATTCCCCCAGTACACACAGTGGTTCTTTCAGAATTTCAGGGCCCATGTGGGCATGAAGCTTGCTCATTGCCTGATCACTGGTATGGTCAGTGCAGTATCATGGTACTACTGAAGTCAGACAATGACTTCGTGAGTGTAGTATGGGCCATGTCTGCCTGCCTACCTGCTTGCCTGCCTTCCTTCCTTCCTTCCTTCCTTCCTTCCTTCCTTCCTTCCTTCCTTCCTTCCTTCCTTCCTTCCTTCCTTCCTTCCTTCCTCCTTCCTTCCTTTCTTCCTTCTTCCTTCCTTTCTTTCTTCTTTCCTTCTTTTCTTTTTTTTTTTTTTTTCTCAAATTTTTATTTTCAAACTGACGTACAGAGAGGTTACAGTATCATACGTTGGGCATTGGATACATTTCTTGTACTGTTTGTTGCCTTGTCCCTCATGCCCCCCTCCCTCCCCCCCTTTCCCTCCCCCCGCCCAGTTGTTCAGTTCACTTACACCAAACAGTTTTGCAAGTATTGCTTTTGTAGTTATTTCTCTTTTTTTACCCTGTGTCTCTCGAATTTGGTATTCCCTTTGAATTTCCTACTTCCAATACCAGTAACCACGGTTTCCAATATACTCAGATAAGATTACAGAGATAGTGTAGGTACAAACATAGGAGGGTGATACAAAACATCATCAATAATAGAAACTACACATATACATAGGACGTTGAAAGTAGTTATAACTGTGATATATCACTTGTTTCCATATCATGGAGTTCATTTCACTTAGCATCATCTTATGTGTTCCTAAGGGTATAGCTATTGGGCCTTGTGATGCTCTGCTATGGCTTGCCTAAACCTGTACTAATTATTCCCAATAAGGGAGGCCATAGAGTCCATGTTTCTTTGGGTCTGGCTCACTTCACTTAGTATAACTTTTTCCAAGTCCTTCCATTTCCTTACAAATGGAACAATGTCATTCTTTCTGATAGAGGCATAAAATTCCATTGTGTAAATGTACCACATTTTCCTGATCCATTCATCTATGGAGGGGCATCTGGGTTGGTTCCAGCTTCTCGCTATGACAAATTGTGCTGCGATGAACATTGTTGTGCTGGTGGCATTACTGTGATTTTGTTTGTGGTCTTTTGGATAGATACCCAGCAGTGGGGCTGCTGGGTCATAGGGGAGTTCTATATTGAGCCTTCTGAGGAATCTCCATACTGCTTGCCAGAGTGGCTGAACCAGTTTACATTCCCACCAACAATGAAGTAGGGTTCCCTTTTGGCCACATCCCCTCCAACAATTGTTATTATTAGTTTTCTTGATATATGACATTCTTGCTGGGGTGAGATGGAATCTCAATGTTGTTTTGATTTGCATTTCCTTTATGGCCAGTGATGTAGAGCATTTTTTCATATGTCTATTGGCCATTCTCATTTCCTCATCAGAGAAGTTTCTTTGTAAGTCTTTAGCCCACTTGATGAGGGGGCTGTTGGTTCTTTGCAGTTTTGTTTTGGAAGAAGGTAATTTTTTTAGTTCTGCATATATTTTAGAGATGAGGCCTTTGTCTGTTGAATGTCCGGTAAAGATCTTCTCCCAGTCTGTGGGCTTTCTGTTTATCTTGAGAGCTATGTCCTTTGCCGTGCAGAAGCTCTGGAGTTTGATGCAATCCCATTTGTCCAACCTTTCTTTGATTTGTAGCCTTTCAGGGTCTTTGTTAAGGAAGTTCTGTCCTGTGCCAAGGAGCCCAAGTGTTTCTCCTACTCCTTCCTTTAGTGTCTTCAGGGTGCCTGTTTTGATTTCAAGGTCTTTAATCCATTTGGAATTGATTTTGGTGCAGGGTGATATATAAGGATCTAGTTTTAGTTTGTTGCATGTGTTGAGCCAGTTTTGCCAGCACCACTTGTTAAAGAGGCTATCTTTCTTCCATACTATTGTTTTAGCTCCTTTATCAAAGATTAAGTAGGCATAGTTCTGTGGGTTTAATTCTGGGTCTTCAATTCTGTTCCATTGGTCTTCAGGCCTGTTCCGGTGCCAATACCAAGCTGTTTTTATTACTATAGCTTTATAATACAGCTTGAAGTTGGGTATTGTAATTCCTCCAGCACTGTTCTTTCTGCTTAGGAGTGTTTTTGCTATTCTAGGTCTTTTATTGTTCCATATGAATTTCTGGATTGCTTCCTCTATTTCATTAAAGAATGGTGTTGGGATATTAATGGGTATTGCATTGAATTTGTAGATAGCCTTTGGCAATATTGCCATTTTGATTATATTAATCCTCCCAATCCAGGAGCATGGGAGGTTTTTCCATTTTCTTAGTTCTGACTTAATTTCATTTTTCAAGCTTTTAAAGTTCTCTTCAAAGAGGTCTTTCACTTCTTTGGTTAAGGTTATTCCTAGGTATTTTATGTTTTGGGGGGCTATTGCAAAAGGAGTTGCTTTCCTGATTTCAGCCTCGGTCTTCGGGTTGTTAGCATAGAGAAAGGCCGTTGATTTTTGAAGGTTTATTTTATATCCCGCAACTTTGCCAAAGTTTTGTATCAGCTCTAGTAGCTTGGGGGTAGAGTCTATGGGATTCTTTAGGTATAGGATCATGTCATCTGCGAAGAGAGAAAGTTTAACTTCATCTTTTCCTATTTGGATCCCCTTTATATTCTCTTCTTGCCTAATTGCTCTGGCTAGGAATTCTAGTACTATGTTGAAGAGCAGGGGAGAGAGTGGACATCCCTGCCTTGTTCCTGATTTTAAAGGGAATGGCTTTAGTTTTTCACCATTTAGAGTTATGCTTGCTGTTGGTTTGTCATAAACTGCCTTGATTATATTCAGGAATGTTCCCTGGAATCCCAGTTTTTCCAGGGCTTTTAGCATAAATGGGTGCTGGATTTTATCAAACGCTTTTTCCGCATCCAGTGATAAAACCATGTGGTTCTTTACCTTGCTCCGGTTGATGTGGTGGATTACATTAATTGACTTGCGTATATTAAACCAGCTTTGCATCCCTGGGATGAATCCAGTTTGATCGTGGTGTATGATTTTTTTGATGACTTGTTGAAGTCGATTGGCCAGAATTTTGTTGAGAATTTTTGCATCTATGTTCATCAGGGAGATTGGTCTGTAGTCCTCTTTCCGTGATGAGTCTCTGCCTGGTTTTGGGATGAGGGTTATACTGGCTTCATAAAATGAGTCTGGCAGTGAACGTTCTCTTTCAATTTCATTGAAGAGTTTGAGAAATATTGGAGTGAGTTCTGTTTTGAAGGCCTTGTAGAATTCTGCGGTGAATCCATCTGGACCTGGGCTTTTCTTGGATGGGAGATCATTTATTGCTGTTTCTATTTCAATACTGGATATGGGTCTGTTTAGAAGGTTTAAGTCTTCATAGTTGAGTTTGGGGGTATCAATTTTTTCTAGGAAATCATCCATTTCTTCCAAGTTCTCGAATTTGTTGGCATAAAGGTTTGCAAAATAGTCCCTTATTATTTTCTGAATTTCGGTTATTTCTGTGGTGATGCTACCTGTTTCATCTCTTATCTTGTTTATTTGAGTGTGCTGCCTTCGTTCTTTGGTCAGGTTTGCCAGGGGTCTGTCTATCTTGTTGATTTTTTCAAAGAACCAACTCTTTGTTTTGTTGATTCTTTCGATGGTTTTTTTCGTCTCTAATTGATTTAATTCTGATTTGATTTTAATTATTTGCTTCCGTCTATTGACTTGGGGTTTGGCTTGCTGTTCTCTCTCCAGAAAATTAAGGTGCTTCCTTAAATTACTGAGTTGCTGTTTCTCCAGTTTGTTGATGTATGTACTCAGAGATATAAATTTTCCTTTGAGTACTGCCTTTGCTGTGTCCCAAAGGAGCTGGTACTTTGTGCCCTCAACTTGGTTGAAGTCCATAAACATTTGAATTTCTGTTTTAATTTCTTCAATGATCCACTGATGGTTCAGCAGTGTGTTCTTTAGTCTCCATGAATTGTGGGATTTTCTGTGGTGGCTGAATGAGTTGAGCTCTAATTTTATTCCATTGTGGTCTGAAAGAATGCTGATTTTGATACTTCTGAATTTGTACAGATTTTCTTTGTGCCCTAAGATGTGATCTATTTTGGAGAATGTTCCGTGTGCTGCCGAGAAGAATGTGTATTCTGTCCTTGCTGGGTGGAATATTCTGTAGATGTCGATTAAGTCTAGTTGGTCTATGCAATTGTTTAGTTCTGTGGTTTCTTTGTTCAGTTTTTGGCGTGTTGATCTGTCCAGAGGTGATAGTGGAGTGTTAAAGTCCCCCACTATCATTGTGTTTGGGTCTATGAATGTTTTTAGAGCCAGTAGTGTTTGTTTGATGAAGTTGGGTGCTCCTGCATTTGGCATGTAGATATTTAGGATGGTTATTTCTTCCTGTTGGAGAGATCCTTTTACTAGTATGTAGTAACCTTCTTTGTCTCTTCTTACCTTTTTTAATTTGAAGTCAATTTTGTCTGATACTAGGATTGCAACTCCAGCCTGCTTATGGGGGCCATTTGCTTGATAGATTTGTTTCCAGCCTTTCACTTTTAGAAGATGTTTACTTTTGCTGGATAGGTGTGTCTCTTGGAGGCAGCAGAAAGATGGATCTTGATTTTTGATCCAACTTATGAGCCTATGTCGTTTGATTGGAGAATTAAGTCCATTAATGTTGACAGTTAGGATTGAGAGGTGATCGTTTGTTCCTTTCATTATCACTGTCTTGTTTGAAGCTGTGTCTTCCCATTTCTTGATCTAGTGTTTACTAATTAGGGTTCATTTCTCTGTCTGTGTTGGGATCCTGATTATTTTCCCTGTATAGTACATCTTTAAGGATTTTGTGTAAAGCTGGTTTGGTGGAGATATATTGTTTCAGTTTTTCCTTATTGTGGAAGACTTTTATTTGACCTTCGGCTATGAAGGAGAGTTTGGCGGGGTACAGAATTCTTGGTTGGTAGTTATTTTTATTTAGAGTTTGGTATACTTCATTCCAGGCTCTCCTTGCTTTCATGGTCTCTGCTGAGAAGTCTGGGGTGATTCTTATTGCTTTTCCTTTATATGTGATTGTTTTCTTTGCCCTAACAGCTTTGAGTATTTTTTCCTTGCACTCTGCAGAAGCTGTTTTGATCACAATGTGTCGGTGGGAAGTCCTATTCTGGTCTGGTCGATTTGGGGTTCTAAATGCTTCTTGTATCTGTATAGGCCTTTCCTTCTGGATATTTGGGAAGTTCTCAGCTAATATTCTGTTAAATAGGTTGCCTATCCCATTAACCTCTTTCTCCAAGTTTTCCTCAATACCTATTATCCTTAAATTGGGCTTCCTGATTGTGTCTTGAATCTCCTGTAGCGATCTGTTTTGTTGCTTGGACTGGATTTGTATTGATTTTTGATCTTTCTCCATAGAATCTAAGGAATCTTCAGCTCCTGAGATTCGATCCTCTGCTTCAGTTAGTCGGGACTGTAGGCTAACTACTTGATTTCGAATCTCTTTTCCTTCTGACTGGTCTTTCCTGATGTTTTCCATGTCATTTCTTAGGTCCTGTATGGACTTCTTTACTTCATTAACTTCATTACTTTGGTTTTGAGTGTTGTCTCTCAAATCTTTAAGTTGGGTAGCTATCTTTTCATTTGACTCTTGAAGCTCACTTATCTTTCTATTTGTGAATGCCATGAAATTCTCCATTAATTTTTGCTTTGCCTCCTCACGCTCTAACATAATTGACTGAAGAGATTCAAACTTTTCATTTATCATGTTTATCAGTAAACTTTGTAGAGCATTTTGGGGGTTTTCTTCTATGTTTTTGATTGACTGCTCTGCTTCCTGCTTGTTTTGGGTGGGGGATAAGACTTCATTATTTGCCATCTTTCTTGTGTTTCTTCTGCCCATTTGAATTGGGAATGCCAACCTACCAGCACCTGTGAGCACTGTTTAAGACCCAAAGCAGCCCTTACCAAGCACTGTTGTGTAAATCTTACAATTTCACAATTATAAACAGATAACTTGTATACCTGTCTATAAAGTTAGATTTGGTGTTCCTAAAGAATACAATTTCAATATAACATCTGATCCTGGGCCCTGTATTCAGTAGTTACTTATTTACTGTTACAACCTTATACGCAATTCTTGTTTTTATATTAAGTTCTTTTAGGACTGGCTTTCTCTATGAACCCCTTTGATTCACTCGTATTAAGCTGGGATATCCTCTATCCAATAACCAGAAGTCAATGGAACCTGGAGGTCCAGGCAGTAAGTCTGGAGGGTAAGTTGGAGGTAGTAAAGAGAATAGAGTAAAGTGTTTTGGGGGGGGGTGGTGGTGATTTTGGTTTAGTTTCAGTGACGTGGAAATGTGGAGAAGAGTAGAATCAGTAGAAAGAACATTCATAAAATGACAGACACTGGAGAGTTAGCAGAAAAGGGTGTAGGTGTTATTTATAGGAAAGTAATTTTTATAGGAAGAGGACGCAATGAGAGAAATGAAGTAAAAAATACTGGAAGACAGATACACAAAACAGAGAAAAATCATTTAACAAGGAAGTATAAGTAAATAAAAAGGAAAATAACCGAAAAGGAACAAACCTAGCAAATAAACAAACACACAAAAAAACTTGATAAAACAAACCAGTAAAAATGGAAAACAAACAAACAAACAAAAAAAAAAAAAGAAAAAAAAAAAACAAAAACAGCCAATGATGTTTCAGGTGTGAAAAAATTAAAAAGAAAATTTAAAAGAAAAGTTAAAAAAAAATGTTTGAAAAGAAAAAGAAACCAGTCTCTCGTTTCCCTGCAATGGACTGCAGTCTATTTTCCTGATTGGCTGGTTTGACTTGATTTCAGTTGGCAAGGGGTGGTTCTGTTCTGACTTTCTCCCCTGTTGGTGCAATCGTGGGTCTCTGAGGTTCGCACAGCTTGCAGGCAGGCCTTGGGCGTCCTCTGTCGATGGGGACGTGGGCATTCACAGGAACTGTGGCTCCTCTGTCTGCTGTGGGGCCGCTGCCTTTGATGCCTGGTCTTGACTAGACTGTGAACTCAGCAGAGCGTGGCGCCTCTAGCCTGTGTTGCTCCACTAAGAGTTGCTTGCCTGAGGGAGGCGGCCTCCTTGGCATAGGTAGCTATGGAATGCAGCTCCGTTTTGGGCTGGGAATTAGTTTCCTCTGTGACGGGACCGTTTAGCTGTCCCCGGAACTGTTTGTTCCTCCTTCTGTTGTTTCCGTGCCCCTGGTAGCTGCTCGCAGCTTTTGCTTTAAGTTTAGAAGTTCCGGCGGGCAGGGCGGGGCATCTCTGGCTAGGCCCCGGACTCGCCTCCCACCAGGGCAGGGGGCGTTCTTCTGCACGGAGCTGGTTCTCACTGATTCCGCCCCTCCTGCCCTTTTCAAAGATGGCTTTTTTGACCTCGCTTTCCCCAGGCCCGCTTCAGTTCCAGTCTGGTCTGACCCTATGCCAGTGGCAAAGATGGCGCTTTGCTCTGGCGGTGGGGACAGGGATGCCTTCCAGAAGCTGGACTGTGGGCTCAAGCGAGAATAATTTTTTTTTTTTTTTTTTTTTTTTTGCGGGGTACTCACGCGGTCTCTGCGATGTCAGGTCCTCCGTGCTCGGCTGCCGTCTGGAGTATTTCTCGCTTTAGCTGCGCGGAGTGCGGGGGGCTGTGCCCGGCACTGTGCCGGAGCCGGCGCTGGCGCCGCGGCGGGACGCCGCCTGGAGCTCAAAACTGTGTTTTCAGACCAGCAAAGTCGATTTTTCCTTCCTGTAGAGAATCCCTGTACTGTTAGAAGTTACTTTGGCTGTCTTTCTCGGAGAAACAGTTTCTATGAGGTGAGAAACTACGCTATCGGAGGGAGCTCTGCAGGGCACAGCCGCTCCTCCGCCGTCTTCCGAGAATCTCTTCCCTTCTTTTCTTTTTTACCAGAAAAAGGAGTAAAGTTTGACAGAGCAAAAAAATCTCAGAAGAATTAGGAATAGAAGTGGATAGAAATCATACATTTCTAGAAGGTCATCCACTCAAATCAGGCCAGTGCCTGGGCTGTTGGTAGGGTAAATGGAATGCTCTGTGCAGCAATTAGCATAGACTTCAGTGATAGCACACAGAATTTGTCACTATGATTTCTGTTATGGATACAACCTTTGTTTTAGTTTGAATATGAAATATGTCCCAGAGGCTAAGAAGTTGAATGCTTGCTCCCCAGCTGGTGGTGCTGTTTGGGAAGGTGATGGAAACTTTAGGAAGCAGGGCCTCACTTTAGGAAGTGAGTTACTGGGGGGGTGTGCCTTTGCAGGTTGTACCTGGTCTCTGGTTCTTCTTTCTCCCCACTTCCTATCAGCCATGCAATGACCAGCTTTTCCCACAAGGCTCCTACCTCTGTGATGTTCTACATTACCAGGGTTCAGATCTATGGAGTCCAGGACTGATATCTCTGAAACTGTGAGCCAGGATAAACACTTCCTCCCTGAAGTTGTCTATGTCAAGTGTTGCATTATTGCAATAAGAAGGTTAAATGAGTTATCCTGGATTGTGGTTTCTTTCAGTGTAGCAATATCTGGCCAGGAATTTACTGAAAGCAGAAGACATTCTGGGGCTACCTCCTCAGTGCATCTCCTCTCTTACTGGCCTATTATGTTCCTCGCCTGGGCGTAATTCCCAGGCAAGTTCACCAAGTGTGGCAGCAGTACACTCTGGACCATGTAAAGGTGCTTTTAAATCTGTATCTCTGGATCCACTCCTTTTCTTGATCTCTCCATTTATCTCTCCACCTGTCTTCTAGAGAAAAAAAGATGATTTTTTTTTTTGCTACAAAAAGATGCTACCAGCCTACATAATATTAAGAGAGAGTTGGGATGCAGTGGCCTTATGGGATTGTCCTGGGGGATAGAATCTGGATGTTTTAGTAGTTGAGTCTGCAGTAACTCGAAACTGCAAGAGTAGTCAGACAATTTAAAGGCAAATGTTCAGGAAATGTCATTGGGGCTTTCTTTTAAGTCCCTTGAAAAATTATGATAACCATTGAATGTCACTTCAAGTATTTTGGCTATTGACAGGCTCTTCTTTCAATAAGTCGGTACTGTAGAAATGAAGCCCTTGGACTTCTCTGGTTCTATTAGGGCACCATGTTTGCAGTCTCCTCTTAAATTCATCTCTTGGTTCCTGCTTATTGTGTGTGTGTGTGTGTGTGTGTGTGTGTGTGTGTGTGTGCGCGCGCGCGCGCTTGTGCTGGTCCTGGAGCTTGAACTCAGGGCCTGCCCTCTGTCCTCAAGGGCCTTGACCTTGTTTTGCTCAAGGCTAGTACTCTGCCACTTGAACCACAGCTTCACTTCGGCTTTTCTCTTTTTTTTTTTTGGCAATTTAGTAGAGATATGAGTTTCATAGACTTTCCTGCCCAAGCTGGGCTTTGATCTGCGACCCACAGACATTAGTCTTCTGAGTAGCTAGGATTACAGGCATGAGTCACCTGGGCCCAGCTTGGTTCCTGCTTGGTTTTCCTTTCTGGCTGGCATAGTTGAAGGGACCACTTACCCCTCCCCCCAACAGTGTGACATTGAATTTTTGAATTTTTCCATAAACCACTCAACGGTTCTTCATTGGTTTTTACAGTGGAGCAGAGAGCTGCCCTGTCAGATCATTCTTAGAAATTGGGGGCCCCCTCTATCCAAGATTCTTGACAGAGAGATAGGAGTTTGAAGTTTCGTGTTTAACTGACTTAAGGATTTTCTATTTTCTGTTCTTCCTCCTTTACCTCTTCTTTTCCTTCTCTTTCTGCTCCTTCTCTTTCCTTCTCTTTTCTGCTTTTCCTTAACTGTGGTTGTCAGTGCTGCCATACTGTATGCAATTTCAGGGGAAATTCCTATTAAGTTGTCTGGCTGTGTTAAGAATTCCACAAGCAGAAACCATCTCTTTGTTCTTTATCAGTGAGTGGCAGCTCCTAGTTGACAGTTGCTGTGTTTTTCTTGGAGCCCTGTACTGACAATTCATTAAAAAATAGAATCTAAAAGTGATTCCAGCTAGGTCATGGACTCTGTACTCATCGAATTCTTGAAAATGCAAATGATATCTTAGAATGATTATGAAAATGCCTGAAGGAAATCAGTGAGGACTGTGAAATAGATGGTGATGCTGTTATTTTATGTAGGTGTTTATAAAAGGATATTACTTTTGGAGGCAAATTGGATTCGATCTATCTATCTATCTGTCTGTCTGTCTGTCTGTCTATCTATCTATCTATCTCTGTCTCTGCCTGTACTAGGGCTTGAACTTAAAGTCTCTCATTCTCATTGGATTTTCTTCTCAAGGTGAGCATTTGAGCCATACCTCCATTTCTGGCTTTTTTGTGGTTAATTAGAGCTAAGCATCTAATGGGCTTTTCTGTCCAGGCTGGCTTCAAACTCCTTAACTCTCTGCCTCCCGAGTAGCTAGGATTACAAGCATGAGCCATTAGTACCTGGCTTTCTTTTATGCTCTTTGAAGTTAGACAAGATATAGAATTTTCTTTGTCCAGTGGGCAGTAGTGATCTATGTGGCTTCTGGGTAGAATGTCTAATTGAAAATACTACCAGTCTTCCCTTTTTGGATTTTGAGAGGTCAAAGTTTTTTACCATTTGCCTGCCCATCCAACTTTGGGCAAGATAGTCAATAGTTAACCAACCTAACCTCTACCTATATTCTTATTTTTGAAAATGGAAAAGAAGCTGGCTTCTGGGCTCATGTAAATTAAGTTGGGTGGGATAGTAGAGCAGAGAATAATGGGCAGGAACACCTCACCAGCACACTGAGGTTGTTCTGAACATTGCTTGTGGACTTACAATCTGAGCAGAAGAGGCTGGGTGCTGGTAGTTCACACCTGTATCCTAGCTACTCAGGAGGCTGAGATCTGAGGATTGTGATTTGAAGCCAGCCAGAGTAGGAAAGTCTATGAGACTAACATCTCTAGTTAATCACCTAAGACCAACAGTGGAGCTGTGGCTCAAGTGGTAGAGTGCTAGCCTTGAGCACAAAAGCTCAGAGACAATGTCCAGGCCTTGAGTTCACCCACCAGGACTTGGACACACATGCACACATGTATACACACACACATACACACATACGCACACACACACACACACACACACATGAATCTGAGCAGAAAGAGAGGTGATCAGGGAGACCATGAGGCCCAGCAGGTTTAGCCTTTCTGTTTCACAGTTTCCTAGAGAGGTAAATGCTGCTTACCAGGGACGAGACTAGGAGAAAGGGGCAGTAAATGAAGTTAAGTGAAGACATATTTAAATTCAAGAAGCTTGAATTCAAGCTTGTTTAAATTAAAGATAGCTGGCTTCTGAAAGCACTTTGCCCAAATTCTTGTCTACTTGGGCTAGCCTAGAACTGGGATCCTCTAGATCTCAGCTTCCTGAGTAGCTAGAATTACATGAGCCAGTTAGTATCCAGCTTTGTTTACTTCTTGAACATTTATAGTTGGGCATTTTATATTTAGGTTTATGATTCAGTTTGAATTAATTTTATAAATGGTGAAAGGTCTGTGACTAGTCCTGCCCACCCATTTTTTTTTTTTTTTGGCCAGTCCTGGGCCTTGGACTCAGGGTCTGAGCACTGTCCCTGGCTTCTTCCCGCTCAAGGCTAGCATAGCACTCTGCCACTTGAGCCACAGCGCCGCTTCTGGCCGTTTTCTGTATATGTGGTACTGGGGAATCGAACCTAGGGCCTCGTGTATCCGAGGCAGGCACTCTTGCCACTAGGCTATATCCCCAGCCCCTGCTGCCCACCCATTTTTATACATATGATTATCTAGTTTTCCTAACACCAATTTGTTGAAAAGACCGTCCTTTTCCCAATGTGATATCTTTACTCCTTTGCCAAAGCTCAGTTGGCAACATTTGTATGCTCCTATTTCCGCACTACATTCTGTTCCATTGATCTAACACCACCCTATTTTGATCATTGTAACTTAATAGTCCTGAAGTTGGATAGTGTCAGTTCTCTGACTTTGTTTCTCATCCATATTGCATTGGTTATTCTGGATCACAATAGCTTTAGAATTAGTCTATACTCATTAGCACTTTGATAGGGCTTGCATTGTCTATATAGATCAATCTAGAAAAAATTGACATTTAACAGTATTAGCTATTTATCCTGGTCATATCTCTTTAGTTACTTAGGTCTCGAGACCTATTTCTTCATCAGAGTATTACAGTTTTCCTTATACAGATGTTGTACATATTTTCTTATCTATACTTAGCATTTTTTGTTTTGAAACTTTATTGCAAAGGTATTATTCAGAGGAATTACAGTTAATAAGTCGGGTAGTGAGTATATTTCTTTTTGTATGGTGTTACTCTCTCCCTCATTTTCTCCAAGTTTTTCCCCTCCTGACCCCTCTACCCCCCAAGTTGTATAATTCATTTCCAACATGGTGTCTAGTGATTATCTCTACTGAATTTCTTTACCCTTTATCTCACTATTTTTGTTCTTCCCCTTCCCCTCTTCAAATCAGATAAACTTATATACAAGACAAAGAGTACAGAAGTGAAAACAATGACAAAAGGGAATAAACCTAAGGAAAGAAAAAAATAACTGCAAACAGCACAATAAAATCCCCTATTTACATTTCTTGTAGTTCATTTCAATAAGCATCATTTTATATGATCATATGCACATAGCTATTGAGCCCTGTGATCCTATCCTAAGAATAGCCTCCTTTGTTCTCACTGTGTGAATGTTTAGAGTACTATTTAATTACTCCAATCCAAGTGTAATTATTTGTCTTTTACTAGCCATTGGGTTTACTTGTAGGTTTACAGGCACATTCTAATTATTACAAATGAGGAAAACCATGCAGCCTATGTTTCTTTAGGTCTGGCTTACTTTGCTTAGTATAATTTTTTTCCAAGTCTTTCAATTTCCTTATGAAAGGGACATTGTCATTCTTTCTGAAGGAAGCACACAATTCCATTGTGTATATATACCACATTTTCCTGATCCACTTCTTCACTGAGGGATGTCTGGGTTGATACCATATCTTAGCTATGGTAAACAATGCTGCAGTGGACATGGTTGTGCTGGTTGTACCACCTGGTTTGTGGTCATTTGGGTAAATGCCAGGAGTGGGATTGCTGGCTCATAGGGAAGCTCTATGTATATGGTCTTTTGAGGGCGTTCCATACTGCTTTCCAGAGTGGTTGAACAAGTTTACATTCCCACCACCACCTATACTTAGTATTTTTTTAAAGGTCTTCTGCTTCTCATTTTGACTTCTATTTGTTTATTGTTGATGGAAAATAATTCGCTTTTGCAATCTTTTTTTTTTTTTTGCCAGTCCTGGGCCTTGGACTCAGGGCCTGAGCACTGTCCCTGGCTTCTTCCCGCTCAAGGCTAGCACTCCGCCACTTGTAGCCACAGCGCCCCTTCTGGCCGTTTTCTGTATATGTGGTGCTGGGGAATCGAACCTAGGGCCTCGTGTATCCGAGGCAGGCACTCTTGCCACTAACTAGGCTATATCCCCAGCCCCGCTTTTGCAATCTTGATATCATAGCTTATTAGTTCTAAAAGGTTGTTTTGTTTTTAAATTCTAGTTAATCATGCTATCTTAGAATGAATCTTTATTTCTTCCTTCTCTATCTGCATGCCTTTTACTTCATTTTTCTTGTCTTATTGCATTAACTAGGACTTTCATTAGAAGGGGCAACCAGGGATATCCTTGCCTTCTTCCCAGTTATTCCCAATTTTATTGGGAATTTAACATTTAGTTTCTTTGTTTGGTCTGTATGGAGGTTTGAACTCAGGGCCTTGTACTTTCTAGGTAGTCATTCTGTATCTTGAGCCTGGCCTCCATCCCTTGTAGCCTTGGTTATTTTTCAGGCAGGATATGGAGTTTTAGGATCCTGGGGTTGGCCCAGATTGAGAATTTCCTATCTATGGCCTTTATATAAGTAGGATTACAGGCAGAAGCCACCACACCTAATTTATTGATTCAAATGGGGTTTTCCTTTTTGCATAGTTTGATCTGGAACTACAATCTTGATCTCTGCCTCTAGCTTACTGGAATTGATTTTGCCTTCCATGTAACTGGGATTATAGTATGAGCCACCGCACCTGGCAGAATTTAGTTTTTCACCAGGAGAAAGAGGGGTGTGTGTGTGTGTGTGTGTGTGTGTGTGTGTGTGTGTGTGTGTGTGTGCGTGTGACAGAGAGAAAAAGAGGAGGGAGAACTGGACTGGGGCTTAAACTCAGTGCCCCGGCATTGTCCTTTTATGCTTGAAGGCAGTGCTCTATCACTTGAGCCTCACCTCCACTTCCAGATTTTTGGTGGTTAACTGGACGTAAGAGTCTCATGGACTTTCCTGCCTGGGTTGGTTTGAAGGCAGTCCTCAAATTTCAGCCTCCTGAGTAGATGGGATTACTGGCATTACTGGCACCTAGCTATCTGTAGGATTTTTAATAGATGCTCTCTATCAAGCTGAGGAATTAAATTTTTAATCATTTCAAAACTAAATCAGTGCACACATATAAACTCAACACTTGGGTGGTGGAGACAGAACAATCATGAGTTCAAGACTATTTTGAATTACAAAATGAGACTCTCACAAAAAATATAAACAAAAGAAAACAAAACAAAAATTCAAGCAGACATGGATGTAATTATTGACTCTGCTATATCTAGCTCTGTTGACCTTGGACAAATTAACCTATTTAGCCTTAGCCTAATTTTCCTCAGTGTGAAAAAAAAGTGCTTTATTGAAACTATAGAAAAGATTAAAATTGGAAGACTTTAAAATGATTCAGAGCTGAGTGCTTTTAAAGAAAGGGCCGAGCTGGGCACCAGTGGCTCACATATGTATTCCTAGCTACTCGGGAGGCTGAGATCTGAGAATCACAGTTCAGAACTAGCCTGGGCAGTAAAGTCCCAATTATTTCCAATTAACCACTCAAAAAAATGGAAGTAGAGCTTGGCTCAAAGTGATAGAGTGCTAGCCTTGAGCAAAAGTTCCAGGACAGCACCCAGGCCCTGAGTTCAAGACCCATGATTGACAAAAAAGAAAAGTCTTGAGTCAAATCCCTGAAATGGGAAGGAAGAACCCTTGAAACATTAAGTTGTCACAGAGATTGATTAAGAAAAAAGGCTGACAAATCAAACCTGGGCCCTAAGCACTGGGATAGTCTTGTGTCCCCCTAAGAACAGAAGTGACCCAGTGACCCAGCCTATTACAGAAAGTATCTTTTAGATGAAAGCTATGGGGGTCTGGAGGAAATGAAGCTGGAGAACACCAGAAGACAAACAAGGAGAAGGCAAGCTCTGTTAACTGCAAATTTGCCTACTTGATCAGCTAGGACACTCCTTTAGAAAATACCACTCAGGAGGATATAGGTAACAGAGTGACCCACACGATTTAGCTTTCCTGGCCTTTGGTGTTACCTTCCATATACCCAAAAATATTTGAATAACACAAACCAAACCTGAATTTCTGTGTGAGGATGATAGATTCAACCCTGAGAGGCACTGCTAGTTTTTTTTTCTTTACATTTCTGCCACTGAAAACAGCTTTACATGTACTTACTCCCTTCCTGTCCTGGAATGATGTGATTTTATAAATACATGGCAGAAATGTCAAATGCAGTCACTGCATGCAGTGAGAGGGGACAATTAAAGCTATGTATCATTTACTGTTTCAAATCTAATTACATAGGCCATATTTTTATTTTGATTAAAACCAGCATTTCTACTTAAATACAATGTGTGAATTTATACAAATAAGCTTGGATTGTTTTTAGCATATTATCAATGCAGTATTTTTATGTTGTTCAACCAAGCCACAAATGTTCTTAAATTAACAAATGCTGGCTGTTCACAACAGAAGCAGAACTATTTAGTTCACCAACTTCCCATTAATGTTCCATATTTATGTGCCTATGAAGGTAGATAAATGGAAACTCATAATTCAATAAAAATGGAGCCACAGAAGACATAATTATGTCCACAGAAGTACATAGTATTAGCAAAAAGCTGAGTATTGTTATCTTTTAGGGCTCAAAATGGACTAGAAAGGTCTCATGGAGTTCCTACTTATCTGAGTGGGAATTTATTTTTCCTTAGAAAGAAGATCAGCAGAGACAATTCTGTTCTTCCTAGATGTTCATCAAATAGAAGCTTCTGTCAACAGAGTAACTGATGTAGGCATTCAGGCTCTGGTGCAAGCCACTGAGTCTCTCTCTTATTACCAAAGAAATAACATGCCCCATCTCCAACTTCTGTTGGTCTCAGAGCTTCTGAAAACAGTTCCAACCCAAGCATCAATGGGTCCTGGTGCCGTGGGTCTGAGATTCTGAGTCCTCTAGCCCATGACCTTGGTCTGTGATGAGCCTTTTTTTCCCTAGTAGTACTTAAACTTTAGCACCTGATAGTCTCAGAAAGTAGTTTAAATCTTTGTTCACTGAGGACTTTACTTGGCTTTGAGGATGCTAAGAACTTCCAAGAGTGAATAAGAAACCCTAGTGAATTATTTCATATGTCTCATTGGCCTAAACTGGGTCATGTATCCTTTCTTGAGCCAATCAGATAAGGGGGGGGGGGGAATTACCCTTATACCAGTCAAGTTTGAGTACTGGAAACAAGGGTGGGTTTTAGCTCCTTGAAGCTTTTGAATATCAGCTTGTGTGTACATGAATATGCATTCTTCTTCAACAAAATCAGAGGTCTTAAGAGACTTTTTTTTTTTTTTTTTTTTTTTTTGCCAGTCCTGGGGCTTGGACTCAGGGTCTGAGCACTGTCCCTGGTTTCTTTTTGCTCAAGGCCAGCACTCTGCCTCTTGAGCCACAGCACCACTTCTGGCATTTTCTGTTTATGTGGTGCTGAGAAATGAAACCCAGGGCTTCATGCATGCTAGGCAAGCACTCTACCTCTAAGCCATATTCTCAGCCTCTAAAATCAGAGGTCTATTTGGAAAGACAAAGGTGACAACCAGTGACATGCACTACAATGTGTTTTGTATTTTATAAAAATACAGTTCTGGGTTGGGAATGTGGCTTAGTGGTAGACTGCTTGCTTAGCATGCATGAAGCCCTGGGTTTGATTCCTCAGCACTATATAAACAGAAAAAGCCACAAGAGGTGCTGTGGCCGAAGTGGTAGAGTGCTAGCCTTGAACAACAACAACAACAAAAAGCCAGGGACAGTGCTCAGGCCCTGAGTCCAAGCCCCAGGACTGGCAAAAAACAAAACAACAAAAAAAGAATACAGGTCTAGGTCTGTGTTTGATGACTGACTGTGCTCCTATCTGCCACTGTCCAAATTCTAATAACTGTAGAACTTAATATTATTCCTAAATTCTCCTATTATTTCATTACTCTTTTTCCACATAGATAATGGGAACATTTAGGCAAATCGAGTTACTAGAGCAGATTTGATATAGGTGTTGAGTATGGATTTGATATCCTATAAACAAATACAGTATTTATGAGACCATTTTTCTTGGTCTGTATAAGATGGAAAGAGTATTAACTACCTCAGTAGGTTGCAAGGAGATGAAATATAAAGAATGTAGCACAATACACGGTGTACCATAAATGCTAAAATAGAAGAGTGGTTATATAATTCTGTTTACATTCCTGAAGGTAGATATTCAAACTCTAACCTTTACTTTCTGGCACTATTGGAAGTACTTTTGGGTTGTCACCATTTTCCCCAGTTAACTAATATCTAAAAGGTAGACAAATGTCTTAGCCTAGAGTTTCAGGATTTGAAGCCTGAGGTCTGCCATACTTTCTCACTGAAGACAAACCATTGCTGATGCAGGCAACTGACTTGTTTGCACTTTTTCCTTAAGCACAGATTTCTTGTTGCTTTGACTTTGTCACTGAACCAGGGAGTTGAAGTAAATGCATCAGCAGCAGTAAGCTGGAACAGGAATCAAAGGAAGGATTGAGCTCTTGGTCTCTGTTCACTTTTTCCCCCCCCCACAGAGGCCAATTCTGGGAGGCGAATAACATTCTACTCAACTCCTTTGAATTTAAAAGAATGTATGTAATTGCAGACAAAGGCTTATCTTTAACATAATTTTAATGGAATCATTAATGACATTGGGTCACTAACAAGCCCTATCAGGTATATTGCTTTACCATTTACAAAATGCATTCATATTTTACCAAGCACAGAATTTTAAGATCTGGGAGTTTATACATTGTCAGGTTTCACTCATTGTTTTTCTTAAATCACAATTTCAATGCATAATAGGCGTTTAACAAACATGTGAATGAGCCTTAAAATAACCCTTTGGGAATATATCTGGATGTCTTCATCATTTTTAGCCATTTAACGAATAAGAAACTAAGTTTCAGGAAGATTTCATGACTTACTTAAGGCCACTCAGCTGGTAGGTGGTAGAAACAAGACTTGAATAGTGTCTTGTTCTGAAGAGATGTGAAATTTTCTGATCAGTAGATTACTTTCTGATCAGTAGATTACAAAGAAGGTTTCTTAGGATCTGAGGATGTAAAACCCATCCTGTGAAAGAATGCCCAGTTCTGCAGTCTTTTGCGTTTGGTGAACTTCCTGTTCATTCCAGTCCCCATGACAGCTTTGAAGAGAGAAGGGACAATGGAATAAAAAGAAAATGTCATCCTGTTACCAAAAAAAAAAAAAAAAATAGAATATACTTTCCATTTGTTGAGCATCTACTATGTGTCCAACACGATGTCTTACGAATACACATACGGCCTTTAATTTACACAAAATGAAGTATAATTTAACTTATATAGAGAGAAATTTAGAGCAACTAAATGATCTTTTCATTTTCTCAAAGTGATTTCCAAAGAAACTTAAATATTTGCCCCATTATCAGAATAATTTAGAAAATCCAATCAATTTACTGGCAGCAGTTCCAAGGTGGGTGAGGAACACCTCTTTGGCCACAGGACTCCTTTCTCTGAATTTATGCAAAACCAGAAAAAAATAAAACAGAAAACTATGCTTAACATACTTAAAGGACTTTAGGCACAGATATTCAAATCTTACTCTTACTTGAGGCCCTGTTCATACGTTTGTACTCTCATGGCTTCACCTGTATAAATGGCTGTTGTGATTGATGAAACCCACTTTAGGTAACAGCTTTAAAGATAGTATATGAGCCCTTTGATTTTGTTCCTTTATTCAACCAATACTGAAAGTGCAACTGATATCCCATGAAAGCACCAACAATGTTTTAACATTAAATCGCAGTCCTCTTACTTCAGATCTTTAATAACCACTTGCCCACACAGACTGTGAAGGAGACTCATGGAAATTAGCTGATTTCTCTATGCTTGGGGAATTGCCAATGTGAGGACTTTACTTTCTTAGGTTAGGCTACTCTTAGCTCTCTCTTGGAAATACTGTGTGAAGAGCTACCATATCTTCCCAGACCCCAGGCTTTCCATGAGCCAGAAGCATCATCCATTGTGTGAGGCACTGGATCAGGCAGCAGAGGATATGTTTTCTACTCTCAAGAGGTTCAGGAACTCTAGTTAGGAACCCTGTGCACCCCTAAACCTCTCCCCTGAAGTGTGGTTCACAGACAGGTAGCTGGGCTATTGTTCCTCATTCAACTGGCCCTGAATGACTGTTCCAGCCCTCAGTATTGTGCCTGTGTGTTCTACTGTAATGCAAGAACTGAACTTCTTGTTCAGAAATGACAACAGGAACCTAAATGGCAGACACAGATCCAGATTCCCAGGCAGGAAGGGACCACTACTAAACATGAGTCTGCACGCTGTCTGCCTTGGCAGGAAGCATTGTGAATAGGAATATGTTGGGATGTTGTGGGTGATGAGGCTAAGTGGGGTAGTCTGTAGATGCAGGAGAAGGACAGCAGTGGTGAGGTCTCTGATGTAGGCAGGGTCAGCTTGGGTACATGAAATGGAAAAGGACTTTGATCTGAGTCCAGGAATGGACGATTCTCAAGAGACAAAATGACCTCTGTAGACAGTAGAAGTCGCTACTTTGTACTCTTTCTACTTTTTCCACATCAGGAAATTTTGTACTTTTCCCATGTCAGGGAATTCCCTCTGGACCAATGCTTCTCAAACATTACTGAGCATAGTAATAGCCTAGTGATGTTGTCATGGTGCTCACCAGCCTCAACAAGTCAAAAGTAGGGCCTGAGAGTCTACGTTCCATCTAGCTTCCTCCCTGGCAGCACTGAAGCCACTGTTTTTCTTTCTTTCTTTCTTTTTTTTTTTCAATCTTGCTGGCCTTTGTCTCATACTTCAAGTTGTAAAGATCTAGAACCCATCTGCTGTCCTGGAACCAGGGCGTCAGTCTGTTTTGTGTTGTAACACAGAACCAGACAATGGGTAAGGTATAAAGAAAAGAAGTTTATCTGACTTATGATTCTGGTGGCTCAGAAATCTAAAGAGTATGATGTTATATCTGTCTGTGTCTCAGCAAGAGGGAGGAGTGGAAATGGAACTGTTCACATACAGATGAGCCACGCATGTGAGGAAGAAAGCAAGAGATTGGAAAGGGGCTGAGCTCACTATTTTTTTCATTAAACAACCTATTCTTGTAGGAAAGCTTGGTTCTGAAAAATCTATATGAATCCCTCCTGAGGGTGGTGACCTGTGATCTAACCATCTGTGTTACATTGAGGGCCAGTCTTCCAACAAATGAACCATAACTAGTAACAGACAAACCATGTCCTCCCAACCATCCAACCTGGGAATTGACCTGACCTGGTCTGTACTCATGAAAAGCTTTGGCCTCTATTTCAGTCACACACGCACACACACACACACACACACACACACACACACACACACACACACACACCCACACACACACCAGTTACTCCATTATTTGCTATGGCTATTTCCTTATCTCATGGGTCTTTGATAGCTGGACTGTGTATATTAGTCACTGTGTTTAATCACTTAAAAACAACTTTATTATGCTTTGGAGCACATATTCCTTAGGGTAAAATGACAGCCATATCCATATTTCCAATTAGTGTCTTCTCAATCCCATACCTGTGTATCACAGTGCCTTGACCCAGGTTTCATAAACCTTACATACAAGAGGAGTAGTTCCTCTTAGTAAACCCAGTGCAGGGGAGCTTTGTAGTCCAACCATAAACAACAGACTCATGTTTACTTTCAGTAAGTTGATATTGCTGAGCCTTTTTATGATGAATGACTTACAGAGTGCAGCAAAGGAACTAATCTATACCCACAACCTAGGCATTGGAGTTAGCTGCCACTAGACAGAGCTTGTTCTCTGGGCCACCTAGCTTCACAAAACAATTATGGAATTTGAAAAACCAAGTTCAATTTTGATGTTTTTATCTCTTTTGAATGACATCAGACCTTTTTCTTTTAGAAAGAAAGTAAAGGATAACCATCATGAAAAATTAAACTTGAAAGCGATTTCAGGAAAACAGAGGCTTTGTAGCACAGTAAGTGATTATAAACCCAGAGCTTTGTTCAAAGCAATGCACCCCAGGATTTGCCATCCAACTTCTTAGATGTAGTAATTTCAATGAAAGGAAAGGATTTAATGAAAATAACATCATGTAGCATAGACCAAACTAATCTTCTACAATTGTTTTTAATGGCTCGGAAGAGTGGCTCACTTAATATCTCTAATTTCTTTTTATAGGTCACATTCCAACCCAAAAATATCTCATGAGTCTGTCAGCAACTTTGATTGAAAAAGAAATTAATCTTATCAGATATCTTGCTGAGATCTCAGATGAGTCTTGGCTATTAAGAGCATTTTGTTATAGTAGTATTTATCTTAATCAGATTTGGATGACAGACCTTTCGTTTAGAATTTTGGAAGGGAAAAGATCTAGCTAACGAACTTGGAAATCATTAAACTTAACAATCTCATTTTACCAAAATGGAAATAGCTGGAGTTTTAGCCAAGATTACAGGGCCTGTCTTTATTTATTTTTACTTAATTTTTTTTGTAATCAGTTGCTCCAACTCATTTTACTTTACTTATTTTATTCTATACCTCAAAAGTTTCTACAAGGGGGCTGCAATTTAATATGTCCATCTAAGTGTCCAATGCTGCTTCTTCTTCTTCTTCTTCTTCTTCTTCTTCTTCTTCTTCTTCTTCTTCTTCTTCTTCTTCTTCTTCTTCTTCTTCTTCTTCTCCTCCTCCTCCTCCTCCTCCTCCTCCTCCTCCTCCTCCTCCTCCTCCTCCTCGTCCTCTTCCTCTTCCTCTTCCTCCTCCTCCTCTTCCTCCTCCTCCTCTGCTTCTTCTTTTTGTTGGACTTGGGGTTTGAACTCAGATCCTGAGTACTGTCCCTGAGCTAGCACTCTACCCCTTGAGACACTGCACCACTTCTGGCTTTTTCTGAACAATTTTACTGGAGACAAGGAGTCTCATGGACTTTCCTCCCTGGCTGGCTTCAAACCATGATCCTTAGATTGCAGCCTCCAGACTAGCTGGATTATAAGTGTGAACCACCAGCAGCCAGCTTTGTCCAGTGCTTCTTGATCAGAATTCTCCCCTATCCCATCCTTTCCCTGCTCCCAGACTAGCTTCCCATTTCCCACTTCCTTTATTACATATGTACACTGAGCATTCTTGCTGTATTTTGTCCCCTATTCCCTTTTTCATTTATCTTCCTTTCACTAGTTCCAGTTTCCTGATGGGCATTTTTTAAAGTTTTTTTTTTAATTAAACTTTTTTCTTTATTGTCAAAGTATGGTACAGAGGGGTTACAGATTCATATGTAAGGCAGTGAGCACATTTCTTGTTCAACTTGTTACCTCTTCCATCATTTCCCCCCAACCTCGATGGGCATTTTTTTAAACTGTCAATTTTTCAAAGGCTTAGAGCTTGTCTTTAGATTTCAGTCTGGGCTTTTCCAGTTTCCCAATTTGCCTTTCTATGTTGGCTGCCGGTGGCTTTGAGGAAGATTATTTCTTATCATCCCTTGTGGAAACTGAGATTATTTCAGTACCTTTCCCTCATGCCACCCAGAGCCTGACTTCTGTAGCATCTCAAAGGATGCAGTGTACGGGGAGACAAGTGGCCCAGAAGGAGAGCCCAGGTTCTATAGCCAGTTGGTCTGGCTCAGATACTACCTTGTTCTGTATAAGTTGTATGACTTTGGGTGAAACACTGACTGCCTTTGTGGCTGCTTTTACTGATGAATTGAGGACCTTCCATATAAGATCATGGTGAAAATTGGATGAATATTTCAGAGTGATTAGAATAAGCAACCAGGAACATATGTGTTATAGGGTAGTTTGTAAACTGTAGGCCTCCACAAAACATTGAATTGTGAAGTCAGTGTTCTGAATCATAAATAGCACTGACAAAGTTAGTGGCTTGTGATAGAATGAAATAAAACATACCAGACCATTATATTTTTGTAGTATTTTGGGTGTACATTTTGAGGCGCGCGTGCGTGTGTGTGTGTATGTGTGTCTGTGTGTGTGTGATGGCTCACATTGAACAATACACTTTTCACCGAGGTTATGTCTAGGAGTTGAGAAGGCCCTACTCCAGAACTGGAGTGGGCAATGAATCCATTTGTCTAGGTTCAGGCTCACTGGGCTGAGTGAAACCCCTTGTGGGTGAAATGTGAACACTCTGGCAAGCTCTGGCTAACACTTTGATGTACTTCCCTTGCAGAGGGAGACCAAAGGGCAGTTTCTGATCGACCACATCTGCAACTACTACAGCTTGCTGGAGAAGGACTATTTTGGCATTCGTTATGTGGACCCAGAGAAGCAGAGGGTAAGAGCCATCTTCTCTCTCAACCCATTTTGGAGGAGGTACACAGTTTGGAGAGCACTCTAGAGGTTCTTCTCAGAACCCTCATGACACCTTTGATTTAATGGGCCACAGGAAACCAAGCAGTGGAGACAAACTTAGGCCCTGTCCCACAGACAGAGTGGAGCAAGAGGGAAAAGTCAAGTATTTCCAGGAGGCTGCTTCCATCTGGAGAGCAGAGTGGATGCTCCTGCACCCTTTGAAATGAGGGTTTGCAAAGTTCTTCAGTGGCAGCTACATAAAATCTAGTCATAGAGAAAAATCCCTATGCAACACTACAAAAGGCTTGTGGCAGAATCACTCCTTCAGACTGACTGCTTCATGGAAATGGGTTTTTTCTTCTTTTTTTGTGTGTATGTGTGTACCCATCCTGGAGCTTGAACTCAAGGCCTTGGGTAATATCCTTGAGGTTTTGTGCTCAAGGCTACTGCTCTACCACTTGAGCCATAGCTCCACTTCTGCCTTTGGGGCTGTTAATTGAATAAAAGAGTCTCACAAACTTTCCTGCCCAGGCTGGCTTCAAGCCAGGAACCTCAGATCTCACCTTCCAGAGTAGCTAGGATTACAGTCGTGAGCTGTCCAGCTGAGGAGCTTTCTTTTGTGATGAAAATGTCTGGAATTTGGTATAGGTGGTGCTTGATAAACACTGTGAATGTTTTCAATGCCATTGAAATGCACAGTAAATTTTTTATTATTATTACAAAGATTATATACAGAGAGGTTACAGTTATGTAAGTCAGCCAAAGAGAACATTTCTTTTTAGCCAGTGTTACCCATTCCTTCACTCTTTCCCAGTTTTTCACCCTCATCTGAAATGCACATTTTTAAATGGATGATTTTACGTGGGTTTCACCTCATGAAGTAAAACAAAACAATTTTAAATCTGGGAATAATGGCTCACACCTGTGATCTTAGCTACTTGGGAGGCTCAGAATGCAAGGATCTTGGTTCAAGACCAACTCAGGTAGAAAAGTTGGCAAGACTCCTTTTCAACCCATAGCTGGGTACAAGGATACATACCTGTTTCTCAAACTATGTGGGAAGCTGAGATTGGGAGGATCATAGGTCAAGGATAATCTAGACAAAATAGTCTGACTCTTGTCACCACAAAGAGAAACTGGACTCAGGGGTGCATATTTGTGATTCCACTGATGACAGAAGTCCTATAAGTAGGAGGATCACACATGCTGAGGTGGGAAGTGAGACCCTTTCCTAAAAATAATCAGTGAACAAACAGGACCAGGGATGTGGGTCAGCAGTTTTGTACCAGCCTAGGAAACTGCAAGGCTCTGAGTCCTATATCACCAAAACAAGGAAAAAAACAAAAATATTTTCACAGAAGCTACTCCTTAAGCACCACTAAATTTGGCAGCTCCAGGTGTGTTTTCACTTAGATACACCCATTTGTTTTGGCACCTGTGGGGGGTAAGAACGAGTAGGAGAGCTTTACCTTTCCAGTTGGTATGCCAGTCTAAGTGTGCACGGGCATGGCATATACTGGACTTAGTGTGGTGTGGGCTCTTCTTATCCATCTTTGTCCTGGTCATTTCTGGAGCTCTACTATGTCACCCATTGATGGGCCAGGGCCTCAGTGCTTCTTACATGCAGAATATGTGTGAAGGGACCTCCTGAGGCTAGCCAGTGGTAGAGGATAAGACCTCTCTGCTCCATTCAACTTGATCTCTTTGCCAGTGCCCCTGGCTTGCTTCTTGGTAAGGGAAAAAGACTTTCCTCCCTATGAGCCCACCTGACTCTTAGTAGTATTTACAAACCCAATACCATGAGTAAAGGCAGCTGAATGTATTTTTGTACAGGAAGAGGATGTTTAAAAAAATAGAATTTTTTTTTTCCTGAAACATAGAGGCTCTTACTAAGCTCCTGGAGTTCTGCAGACCCAGGGGGATTCAGAGGAAGGAGGTGTGGTTTCCAGCTGAACCTTAGTTACCTGAGTGAGAGAAGCACAGAGTTGTAATGTGCAAGGTAGAGGGGCTGACTTGAGATCAGGGAGAGGACTAGTGTAGCATTTACTACAGTGGTTTCCAGATTTGGTCCTGCAATGGAAATAGCTTAGGTGTTTTCTGAAATGTTCCCTTCCACATAGCCTGTCAGAATTTTTGGAGCAGGGACAGGAATGTGGATTCTTAACACATTCTTCTGTGTGTGTGTGTGTGTGTGTGTGTGTGTGTGTGTGTGTGTGAGTGACGGTATCAGAGCTTGAATTCACACCCTTCACATTCTTGCTTGTTTTTTTATTTTTATTTTTATTTTTTTATCAAGGCTGGTACTCCATCACTTGAGCCACACCTTCCCTTCCAGTTTTTTTTTTTTTTGGTCCTAGGCCGTGAACTCAGGGCCTGAGCACTGTCCCTGGCTTCTTTTTTGCTCAAGGCTAGCACTCTGCCACTAGAGCCACAGCGCCCCTTCTGGCCATTTTCTGTATATGTGGTGCTGAGGAATCGAACCCAGGGCCTCGTGTATACGAGGCAAGCACTCTTGCCACTAGGCCATATTCCCAGCCCCCCTTCCAGTTTTTGGTGGTTAATTTGATGTAAGAGTCTGATGGAATTTTCTGCTTGGGCTGGTTTAGTTTGACACTCTTGTGCAAATTCCTGTTTCTTACTGTCTTAATGGTACAACATTCATAACAAGGTATGAACGTAAGGGTAAGATGGGTGAAAATTATGCATATTTGCAGCTACTTCATAAATCTAAAAGTCCTTTTTAATGTTCAAGTGCTTAGATTGATATTCTTCTTTGTTCTTTATAGTCTACTTGGTTTAACAATTTTTTTTTTCTGGTCCTGGGGCTCGAACTCAGCACCTGGACATTGTCCCTGAACTTCTTTTGTTTAAGGCGAGCACTCTGCCACGTGAGCCATACCACCACTTCCAGGTTTTTCTGAGTGGTTCTTTGGAGATAAGATTCTCATGGACTTTCCTGCTAGGCTGGCTTCAAACCACGATCCTCAGATCTCAACTTCCTGAGTAAATAGTATTATAGGCCTGAGCCACCAGCACCCTTAACTTAATTTTTAATGTTTACATCTGACTTTTAAATTTGAGGGAAAAATGGAGCCAAAACCTAAATAGAACTGCTCTATCTTTTGTAGAATTGCTGAATTGCTTACAGCAGTACCTGAAGAGTTCTGATGTTTTTCTTTGTGTGATAGGGCTGTTATCATCATTTGCTTTTGAGAATACAAGGTATAGGTAACATCTGTATGAGTGGCTAGGGTAGTTTCTAAACAAAATGACACTGTCTGGCCTTGAACCCTAGATCTGATCCTTCTGCCTTAGCATGTCAAATGCTAGGATTGTAGCATGGCTACATTGTTTCTTTATTAGGGCTGAGGATGGAATCTAGTACTTTGTACATGTTAAGCAAACAAATCATCACAGAGCTATATCAAGCCTTAAAACTACTGTAGACTTTGGATTTAGAAAGATGTGGTTTAGAAATCCCATCTAGTTAGCAAGCTCTATGATCTTGACCAAGAAATTTAACCTCTTTGAGTCTCAGTCCTAATGGACTAATTATTAGAGATAAAGCTCATGAATGCTTAACACGTGGTAATAACTGACTATATGGTGTGGTTTTAGTACTAATTATTGCTATTGCTAGTGTGTGTGTGTGTGTGTGTGTGTGTGTGTGTGTATACTGGGCTTGGCTCTCTCCTTTACCTTTTTTTGTGCAAGGCTGGTGCTCTATCACTTAAGCAATATCTCTACTTTTGGCTTTTTTCCTGGTTAATTGGAGATTAAGAGTCTCAAGGATTTGCCTACCCTGGCTGATTTTGAACCATGAACCTCAGATCTCATCCTCCTGAGTAGCTAGAATTACAGGCGTGAGCCACTGGTTCCTGGCTTGCTGTTGATATTTGTGGAATTATTATACCTTGACTAGGTCCAGATAATTACAGGAATGGGCTCAGAGGCATAGAGGCATGCTGGTATGGGAGTCTTAGGCAGAGACTAGTTGACCACCATTAGTTCTTGACAAGCTCCCATACTTTTCTCAATGACAAATAAAACAAATGAACTCATTAGTAGGATAGAAAGCTAATCAAGAGAGAAAACCCAGGTAAGCCAGAGAAGCTGAAGTGGAAATTACCTCTGCTGTGGGACTGATGAAACTCTAAATCAATTGATGGTAAACCATTGTGGAATATTAAATATTTAGCATTATTACATTTGGAACAGCATATGTTGCACAAGATGTCTCTTCCCCATATGCTCTGGAAATGGTGAGGATTAAATCAGTCAATGATGACTGTCATTTCTATTGTGATGGCAAAGGTCCAGATTTTCCATTATTATTATTTTAGATGCTGTAGAAAGGCATAGGTTGAGTATCCATCAATGTCATCCCCCTGAATTTCCACCATATTCATCTTCTGAGGAATTTGTATCATCTTTGCTGCCTAAGAGTTGGGAAAGAATGAGTGTAATTCTCCTTGTTTTATTGATAGAGACAGCTGGCACAATACATCTGGAAGCCTTGGAAAAAATAATTCCAGGAGAGATACCAGTTGGCATAAGTACCAGTTCTTTCAGTTCTCTCTCTCTCTCTCTTTCTCTCTCCCTCCCCCCTCTCCCTCTCCCTATCTCTATGTCTCTCTCTCTCTCTTAAATTTAACATGGTCTTTTCACCATTTGCTTAGGTTTTCAAGTAACTTCTTGTTGGAAAGATGAAGTTTTGAAATAATTAGCTGGGTTTCATAACTAGTTTCTATTGCTATGATTTGAGATACACATGTAATAAATTGTGCTTCCATGTCCACCATTTCCCCATAGCCAGCTAAGGAAGCCACCAGGGCTTTAGAGTTGAGCTACCTGGCTTTCAGTGCAGCCTTACCGGAAGGAAGGGAGGCTGAATTCAGTGCTTTTGATTTCAACTGCCCTATTTCAATGCAGCTGCTGAGCCCTGAGCCCATCTACATTAGTGCCATTGGTTTATGTAATGTGATGACGATTCTAATGTGGACTCAAACACAAGTGATTCACTGAAATTCCACTCCTCCAGGGGCGTGGTTCTCACGTGCTTTGTGCTAGTGCATTGTGTCACATGTCAGATAGATGCCAGAGGGTTTAGCGTGCCTTAAAAAACAAACGGTGAACAAATGCAGCAGTGACACTCACTAGACACTATGTTGAAAATGAAGTATACAATTTGTGGGGGAGGGAGGTCAGGAGGGAAAAAAACTGGGAGAAAATGAAGGAAGAGGTGACACTGTTAAAAAAGAAATGTACTCAATACCTGACTTGTGTAAATGTAACCCATCTGTATATCACCTTTACAATAACAATAAAAAATACAAAATTAAAACAAAATAAATTCCCCTTTGAAGTATTAGGGATTGTATTCAGGACCTTGACCTGAAGAGTTAAAGTAAACATTTTCAGGCAGCCCCCGTTTTGTTGTCTGTTTAAACTATGAGTAACCCAGGCCACCAATTATCCCGGCTAGCAGGACAAGCTTATTAGGGCCCAGCCGGTCAGGAAACTCCCTGCTTAACTCTAACCACCTGGGAATGCTTAACCCTAACCGCCCTGGAATGCCTCGAGCCCTGAGCCAATCAGATTTGTACCTGTATCCTAGTCTTGCTTGAACACCTGATTGCTGTAACTTTGGTTTTTTGCCTTTATAAGTAAGCCCTGTGAAATCTCAGCTCGGGGCCTTCCTCCTAATCCGCTGCGTCAGAGTGTAGGACGAGGCCCAGACCTGCAGCTCCCCTGAATAAAGCCTTGCTTTTGCATTTCGGAATGTCTGGCTCTCAGTGGTCTTCTTGGTGGTCTTCTTGCGACTTGGGCATAACAGAGTATGCTAGACAAGTGTTTCTGAGCCACACCTCTCAGACTGTATTTTTGGTTTTGAGATAGGAGCACACTAACTCTGTCCAGTCTAGCCTCAAACTCATGATCTTCCTGCCTTCTGAATAGCTGAGATTACAGATCTGTCCTACCACACTGGCTTAATGGTTTCTGATGGAAGGATAAAGCCACAAAATCATGAGTGTGAGGGCACCCTGAACTCTGATATCTTCCTCTAATATGACAGACGAGATTTTTATGTAGGTAGCCAGAAAGAGCTAGTGAGCCTATTAGTGAGTTTTATTAACAATGGGGAAAGACCTTGTCTATGTTACAGCCATTTGCTTTTTTTTTTAAGAGGAACCTTAGGGGAGGACATAGCATGGAATAAAAGTCAGCCCAATGATTTGAGGTTTCACTATGGGGAGGATGCCAGGAAGCCAGCCAGCATGATGTCTCGCCAGCTGCTCTTGCCATTGAAAGGCTGCTTCCTGCTCCTCCGATAATTGCTTCCCAGATGCTCATCACTAGGAATAAGAGTAGTACCTAAGATTTAGGGCAGCCTCATGCCAGAGAACAGGATTGTATTAACATGCTGCCTTGCGTCCTTGCTCATGAATTTGTACTCTTACTGAGTTTTCCTTTGTTTTTAAATATCAAGAAAGATCAAAGTCAGGAGTTGCTAGGTACTGGTAGCTCATGTCTGTAATCCTAGCTACTCAGGAGGCTGCCATCTGAGGATCGTGGTTTGAAACCAGCCTGGTCAGGAAAGTCCATGAGACACTTGTCTCCAATTAGCCTCAAAGAAGCTGGAAGCAGAGCTGTGGTTCAAGAGGTAGAGTGCTAGCTTGAGCAGAGGAAGCTCAGTCAGGGACAGTGTCCAGGCCCTGAGTTCAAACCCCAGGACCAGCGCGTGTGCACACACACTCAGGAGTTCTTGGATAATTGTGTAGAGAGGTATGCAAAGGTAACTTGGTATTATAAGAGAAGACTTTGTCACTCAAGTTCCAAGAAAGTACACTATTATAACATCTTTAAAATCAAACAAAAGAAACAAAATGAAAGAAAAAATTAAATATATTATCTAGTGGATTGGTTGTGTGCTGCAGTATCTACATTACTAGGTTTGGGGGAGCCTGTCAGAATTCTTCTACAGAAAGTAGAACTAGGAATTAAAAATGATAGGTCATAATTGGCTCTGTCGGCTCTGTCTAGATCTGACATTCTTCTGGGAGGGAGAACATGATGGAAGGTTATGATCTGGAATGCCATTTTATCCCTATTTGAGAAAACAGGAATACTTAAGGAAGGGATACTTTTCTTTCTTGGTGGTAGGGATAGGAGCAGGAATTGGTGAGTTAAGGCTTAAGGACCATCATTAGAGAGAGTAGCATTTGCTGGAGGTTTCTAACAGCCAGGAACCTCAGAGCTGATAAGCTTCTAGTAGGTCCGCAAGTTTTGAAATCACTTTAAAGACAGCTTTTAAATCAAGTTGAGAATATTAGGCTGTAACTGGGATGTATAACTTGGAGTCATACAAACAATATAGGTCAGAAAAGAACCAGTGGCACTAGGGATCAAACCTAGGGACTTGTCTGTGATAAATAAACTCTCCCAATGAGTTTATATCTCTAGTCCTTTTGTTTCTTTCTGATTCAGGCTTTAGCAGATTTCTTTCAAAACTTAGTTGTAATTGTGCTTCAGATTCATGGAGGGAAATAAGAAGCTAGTGTTCTAGTCATCTTGCTATACCACCGGTCTCCTCATCATTTAGTGGCCTAAAACACCACCATTTTATTACATCAAAGGATTTTGTGGCTCAGGACTTGGTGCAGGGCTCAGCTGAGTGGTTCTTTGGCTTCTCTTGGCATTGACAGGGTTTCTTAGTGGTATTCAACTGCTGGCCAATCTGGTGAGGAGGGAATAACACATCTTCACTTGTATGCATGGTGCTTTGCTGTAGGTGGCTAGAAGATGGCTCAGCTGCATCTCAAACTTCTGATGTGGTTATTTAGGGCTCCACATATAAATGGACAAATTATAAAATAAGAAAGAAATGGTATTGAAGAGATCTGATACATTTTAAACATATTGAGTTTAGGAAGTCTATCAGAACTGATTATTGAGGAGAGGGGCAGGGGAGAGAGAGATTATGATTGTGAGAAGAGAATCTGAGAGCTAAGGAGCACCTCTATTTTCAAGAGTGGTCCAGAAGATAAAACCAACAATGAAAACAGGCAAGGAATAGACAGAGCAGAAAGAAGACTATAGAAAAGATACATTCTGGAAGCAAGTGTGGTCGTAGGCTTAGTACAAGGGAACAGGTCTGCAGTTCCAAGCAGAATGAGGACCAGAGTGGGATGGTTTAAGAGCTTTAGCACCCAGAACCAGGATGACTGGGTCAAGTCCTATCCCTACAACTTGCAGGTTAAATGACTTTGAGCAGATCCTGTTACCTTTCTATGTTCAATTTCTTAACCTGTAAGATGGGAGCACTTATCTAAGTCAGTGCATCCGTATTACCAACATATGTAACTGATCATATATTCCATACTTCAGTGAGTAGGAATAGGTGCATAGGTCTGACAATTAGATGATATTTGACCCCAGAGTTGTTTATTGATGATGCTATTAAATTTAGATGTCATGACAATAAATGTTACATAGTAATAAAGTCTACTGGTCTGAAGGAATCCTATAAATTCCTTTTTGATTGCTGTTTACTATCCTATGCACTTTAAAACAATTAGGGATACTTACTATCCTATGCACTTTAAAACAATTAGGGATAGTTTATTCTTTTCCTTTGTTTTTTTTTTTTTTTTACAACATATTACATTTTCTAAATGGGTACAATAAAGATTTTTTGGATGTAGAGTAGGGACTAGCATGCCAAGATCAAGATGTCTTTCCATATGCTTTTGTAAATAAAGTTTCATTGGAACATAGTTATTCCTGTCATTTATATATTTGTCTGCTTTCATGCTCCAAAAGCAGACAAGTAATCCAACAGAGAGCCGGGGCCACAGAGACTGAAATATTTACTCTTTCCTCCTCCTCCTCGTCCTCCTTGTCCTTGTCCTCGTCCTCGTCCTCGTCCTCGTCCTCGTCCTCGTCCTCCTCCTCCTCCTCCTCCTCCTCCTCCTCCTCCTCCTCCTCTTCTGTGCTCGAGTTTGAACTGAGGGCCTTGTTTGGCTTGCTTTCTTGGCTGGTGCTTTGCCTTGAGCCATGCCAACAGACCTACTTTTTGCTGCTTATTTTGGAGAGGGAGTCAAGAAAATCTTTTCTTCCTGGGCTGAACTTGAATTGTCTCAAGATCTCAGTGTCACACACACACACACACACACAGTTCTGGTAAAAAGCATGGATATTGTGGAAGGAGATGGAAGGTGATAACAATTGAATGGTTGAAGGCTGATGGAGAGTGAGGAAGGTTTGCTTTAGGCCAAGCATAAACAGACCTTGAGATAAAAATTCTAACACGAGTGATGTGTTAGGCGATTTTCCTCATCTAAAAAAGCATCTAGAATACTAGCAGGCCACATTTTTTTTTAGTTGTTCCTGATGATGGCCATGAGTGGTATTTTTTAATATTCTGTAACTTTATATAATACTGCAGTGAAAATCCTTATGACGTTCCTTGCCTCTCTGTTCATATGGGTGAAATAGAGAATAAAGGCCATAGGCCACCCAGTTTTTTGTTTGTTTGTTTTAATAATATCAACAAATAGAGCTTGGCTGCCCTTGGAACAAATGATTTCCTTTAATCCTTTGAGACATGATTATTGCTAGGTTGTTTTTCCTGGAGCTTTCTACTCCATGACTCTCCCATTGGGAACAAATAGTGATCCTGAAAAAGTAAGTAGCAATTGCACTGTATAGGTAGGTAATTGAAGTGCACAGAGCCCAAAAGGCCAGGGTAAGGGATAAACAGAACAAGAGGAGATCTGAACAGGAACTGAACAGAATCTGCAAGCTATATTTCTTAGGTACTATATTTCTTAGGAAACTAGTTATTTAAGAAACAACTTATTTAGGGCACAGATGGCAAAGACCTTGCAGGCATGTTGTCCATGTTTTCTACCCTTCCATAGCAGGCATAACCAATCAATAGTGGCATGGTAGACATAGCCAGTCCATCAGGGCACTCATTCTCCTAGACTTTACCCCGCTTTGGAACCCTCCTCACAGCTCTGGTATGGAAGCCCACCTATCTTTCCTGGAATCAGAGAGAAGTTGGAGAGACAGCCTAAGTTAGAAAATGTCTGAGGTGTTCAAAGGGCATGAAGCAAGGAGAATTTAGAAAACTTAGGTACATTTCATTGTTGACAAAACACCTGAGGATTTTCTTCATGAAACAACTACAGAAAATGTTGCTTGTTGGTCAGTCTTTTTTGGTACTGGGGCTTGAACTCAGGGCTGAGGCACTTTTTAGCTTTTCCCCTCAACTCTAGTGCTCTGCCACTTGAGCCAGAGTGCCACTTTGGGCTTTTTGGTGGTTAATTGGAGATGAAAGTTTTATGGTCTTTCTTGCCCCAACTGGCTTAGAACTGTGATCCTCAGAATCTCAGCCTCAGTCTCCTGATTACCAAGGATTACAGATGTGAGCCACCAGCACCCAACTCTCTGATCACTCTTAATTGTTTTGTGCCTTAGGTCTAAATTATCCTAGGTATTTATTTCTAGCAAAGTAATTTAATCATAAGGGACTCCATTTAGTATCCTCCAGAAAGATGTTGTCTACAAATTAAAAGATGGTAGGTGAAGACAACTACAGCAGCAAGCCAGCATTTATTGAACACTTATTATGTGTCAGATTCTGTGTGTCTTAGATTTATTACCTTTTTATTAACTTTATAAATCATCACAACCCAAAGACCCATTTTTAATATTGTAAAGGTCATAATGTACAGAGGGGTTACAGTTACATAAGTCAGATAATGAGTACATTTCTTTTTTTTTTTTAGTTATGGAATTTGAGACATAGAGCGTTTAAACATTTTGCACAAGGTTACACTGGTAAGTGGCATAATGAATGAGTTGTCTTGTGTTTAATTATAGATATGTCATTTCTAATTAGAAGAAGATAATAAGAATTCCCCAAAGAAGCTGATATCATTTTGTTCAGAAGAAAAGAAACTTGCTGTCTCAGCCCATGTGTGCAAGGCGAGCAGGAGAAGAGGCAGAATTTTCACTAAGTTAAAATAATGAAGACTCTCATTATTTGTGTGTGTGTGTGTGTGTGTGTGTGTGTGTGTGTGTGTGCACACACGCGGGCTAGGACTCAGGATCTGGGCACTGCGCCTTAGCTTTTATGCTCAAGGCTAGAGTGCCCATACTTGAACTATAGTCCTACTTCTGTTTTTTTGTGGTTGTTGTTGGTGGTGGTTAATTGGAGATAAGAGTCTCATAAACTTTCCTAGCCAGGCTGGCTTCTGAGTGTGATCCTCAGATCTCAGCCTCCTGAATAACTGGGATTGCAGGCGTGAGCCACTGGTGCCTGACTTTCATAATTGTTTTTAAAGACTGCAGGGTTCTGACACCTTAGATGGCAAACCACTGATTTGGCCTCTCCTCTGCCTTGTTTTGTTTTGTTTTTGGTTCCTGAGAAAATAGGGAGGCCTGGTCAAAGGGAATAATGCATAGTATTGCAAACTGATGAGTTGGGAGGCTACACAGCTGAAGTGTTGATGACCCATTTCCTGCAACCCTCCAGCATAGCTGGTGTCACCCTTTATCAGCTGAATAACTCTGGGCACATGCTGAGCCCCAGGTTTCACCCCTGGAAAGGCTTGAAGGGAACATGGCACTTTGTAAGGACTCAGGATGCATTTGCATCCAATGAACAGGGTAATACAGAACCTGAAGGCTTAGTGAGCAACAGAAAGGAGGTCAAGTGAGCTGCAGAGCTCATTCCAACTTTCCTCTCCACCACAAGCAGGTAAGCAGCTCCATGAGGGAGACTTTGATCTCCCAATGGATCTCCAGTGGCACTGCTGTTTGTAATCCACTCCTGACATCCTCTGAGAAACTTCAGGGACATCATGACTAGTGACTTCACAAGCTGTTGGACTCGCAGCATGTGCAAGTAACCCTTCTCTGTGGTCTAGAGAGAAGAGAGAGCCAGCCACAAAGACCAGTTTGGAGTATAAGTCAAATAAACGCCTGTTGGGGTAACATGATTTGGGGCCACTAAGGTCTTTCCTCCTGATGATATCACATTTGAGAAAATGATCTCTCCCCACTTACTGTGAGGGAGGCATCTCCTCTGGTGCTGGCCTGGCCCAATATTCATTCTAGAGGACCTGGCCTGGAAGAGGAACTGGATGCTGATCCTGGATTGGGTTTGTCTGATGTCCTTAATGGTAAATGCTCCAAGTCCTTAGCCACCTGTGGCTTTCCCAGAATCACCTGGGAGTCAACTAAAGCTACTAGAACAGCCCACTTAAGTGCAAACTCCCTCGCCTGTCCTTCTCTCCTAGCAACTGTGACTCAAGTATTACTCAGAAACCTTGAACTCTCTGTAATTTGTACCCTTGTCTAGGTTGTTATTATTGTTGAGTTGTTTATGTAGACTACTGAGGAATAGCTATAGGAACCAAGGCTGTACCTTGGAATTCCATGTAGTTATTAGTCAATAATTTGACCCACAATCTCTTTTGTGTTTTTTTTTTCTCCCTAGCACTGGCTTGAACCTAACAAATCCATCTTCAAGCAAATGAAATGTAAGTGTCAATATATACTTTTACTTTTTCTATGAAAGTATTGACAGATTCTATTTCCTGATACTTCTCTGAGAAGAAGGGGTAGAGTGGAAGATAGGTGAGCAAGAGCTTCTCTCTCGTTATTAGGTTGGGTGCTAGTTCAACATGCTGGGTATTTTTATACAAGATGACATTGGGGCACAAAGAGAAGCAGAGTGAAGACAGAATGAAGACTGTGGGAGAAATGTCACCTACTCACAAACACCTGAGGCCACCAGCAGCCAGGAGCAAGGCAAGGAGTTGCTTTTCCCTTGGAGTCTTCAACAGGGACCAATCTGATCCAATGTTTGAATTTGAACTTTTAGCCTCCAGAACTGTGAGGCAATAAATCTGTTGTTTAAGCTAAAAAAAAAAAAAAGAGCTTCTTTCTCTCCTCATGAGACCTAGTATGTCCTCTCCCTTTCCCTTTTTTTCCCATCTCTTTCCCTTTTCTCTGACTTCTGTTAGCTGCAGTCATGAATCCCCTGTCTCCTGGGCCCTTATACTTCCCTACCATCTTGCCCTCACATTTCATATTTGACAACCATCTGAGTTTTAATACTTAAAAATCCCTCAAACATAATCACAGATGTCTGGTTCCTTCTGAGTATGGGGTTGCTAATAAAAGGTTCAGTGGGGGGTGCAGTTTTGAGTGGGATGGGGCAAGTAGGTATGTTTGGAAACTAAAATCATACCCATGACAACACAATTATTCTTCTCTGCTTTGTTAAATCTGAAAACATTTTTTCCCATGGTAATTAGTTTGAGGTTTTGGTTTTCTGAAAACAACTCTAAAATGTTTTGGTCATTCACCAAGGGTCAACACCAAGGGTGTTGACTGGTAGCTGACCTAGGTGACATGGTATTTTGTCTTGTATCAATTTTGTCTTGTATTAATTACACCAAGAGCTTTCAGTATGTTCCAGGATAGAGCCAACTTGCTTTTTATTTATGGTTTGATAGAGAATTTATGAAGTGCACCTTAGGAATTCACTGCCTGTCCCCAAATCCATTTATCTCCCTATGTCTACTTTCTCAGAGCTCTGAAATGCAGGCAATAATCAGTTTCTCGTTAGAGATAAGATTAGTGGATATCATGCCCCGTGTCATATTCATGGGCTTTCTCAAATATGGAATTATTCTGGATAGGGTTTCTCAGTAGGAGAAAGAAGACATTGAACATGGATTACAAATGCAGCAGCCACTGACCCGAGTGTGCCTCTCCTTGTCCCTCTCCCCCCACCTTTCAAAAGCAACTCTGGGTCAGGGCAGGAAGGATGCATTAAGCTGAGAACAGGTGCTGTGGCAGGTGTGGGCAGTCCAGGGAGGCCAGGCTGTAGGCGAATCTGGAACAGAGTGGGGCATACATCCCCCTCAAGGCAGGAACACAGGAGGTTCTATATCGATTAATATAGCAGAAATAGAGTCCACTAGCACACGTGAGGAAAAGAGAATGGATGCTTTGTTTTTCTCCCTTCACTGCTAAAAGTTGACACTTTTGTTTGGATATTTGCAAGTGTTTAAGCTACTTTCCAATACTCTTATTTATTTTAAATGGCCCCATTTCTAGGGTGCATTAGTTACACAAGGGAAGGTTTCATTTTGACATTTCCACACAATTAAATAATGTATTCTGATCTACCTCCCTCATCCCACTCCTCCTGCTTAAAACAGTGTCAATAGATTTTATTGTTCTATTTTCATACGTGCAAATAAATTACACGGACCATATTCATAATCATTCACCCACTTTCTTAGCCCTGCTGGTGCTCATTCTCTAACCCTAGCCTGCTTACTCCACCCACCCCTCTCTTGGTCAATCATGGGGCTTGAATTCAGGGCCTGGATGCTGTCTTTGAGTGATTTTGCTCAAGGTTAGTGTTCTATCACCTTGAGCCACAGCACCATTTCCAGTTTATGAGTAATTAATTGGAAATAAGAATCTTACGGGGCCTTTCTGCTGCCAAAGCTGGCTTTGAGTCGTGATCCTCAAATTTTAGCCTCCTGAGTAGCTAGGATTACAGGCATGAACCACTGGTGCTCACCTTTCTTTACTGTGTATTAATTACAACAAGAGTTTTCAAGATGGTATTTCAGGCATTTATATTATACATAATATATTACATATATGCACGTATATATGTATGATACATATGTATATATATGTATGTATGTATATATGTGACTGAGTATAGGGTTGTGTGCCTGTCACCCCCAGTGACACAGGGAAACATAATTAGTAAGATCATATCATCATAGCCCAGGCAGGATCCTACCTTGAAAATAATCAATGTAAAAAGAGACTGGAGGTATGACTCAAGTGGCAGAGTACCTGCCTAGCAAGTATGGGGTCCTGAATTCAAATCCCAGTACTGCAAAAAAAAAAAAACACCCACCTTGTTCAAATACATTAATTTTTCTTACTAGTTTTAACAATGATACTATGTTCATGGATTTCACACAGCTCAGAGTGATTTAAAATGAAGGCCAAATGATTGCCTTTCTTCTCCTTGTATGCCCAAGCCCAAACAGACAGAGAACTATTGCTAACAGACATTTTTATTTTAAACACTTATGGGACACAGGGTGATTTTTCAGTATCTGTGTAAAATTTGTCATGATCCAATCAGATCACAAACAGTTTTTTCATATCGTTCCATTGGTTTTTATGTATATATACTTTTTCCTACTGTATATAATAAAGTCTACTATAAACAGTAATAAGATCAATCTCTAAATACCGTTTTTCACCTTGGTATTTTTGCTTATTTATTAATTTTAGAGGTTTTTCATTACCTGCAATTGAAGACTGGCTTTATTTTTAATAGTGGGATTTTGCTCACTAATTATATACATATGTATATGATTTATTTATCTATGAAGATTAAACTTGATTCTTAAATTTTCCTGTTATAAATTATGCTACCAAGAACAAGCTCACACACACTCTTGCATCTTGTGAAAGTACAACTGTACTCCAAATTTCTAGAAATGGATCAAATTGAGTCCTCATTTGATATTTTCTAAGTGATGCACATTGATCCAAGAAACCAGTATTAGTTTACTCCCAATAATTTTGAATGAGAATGCTTGTTTCTTTTCCAAAACTTTGTTGAAAATAGATGTAGCTGAACATTATTTTAATATTGACTTTAGATTTAGAAAGGAAAAGAAATATTTAATTGGATGGTTAGTTACTTTGAAAAAAATTTTGCATTTGGATACTTCTTCAGACAAACTCTTACTTGTTCTCTTAGAAAACACACTGTATTTTATTTTTAAATTAATATTTATAAAATTGACTTTATTTTGGTGTAGTTTTTTTTAATGAATTTTAACATGCATTTTGATTTTCATTCTCACAACTTCTTTTGGGTAGTCATCCCGTGTCTTCAACAGCTAGCAATCACTGGTCTGTTCTTTGTCAATATAGTTTTATCTTCTGAGAATGACAAAGAAATGAAATGATACTGCATGTAATCCTAGCAACTGGCTTTCAATTTTCTAGTTATTTATTTTTCTTTTTGTGTCATTACTGGGGCTTGAACTCATGCCTTATACTCTTTTTTTTTTATCCCTTATACTCTTGCTTTGATTTTTTTTTTTCCTCAAGGTTGGTGCTCTACCACTCAAGTGATTTTTGGTAGTTAATTAGAGATAAGAATTTCACAGATTCTCTTGTGTGTGCTCGCTTTGAAGCATGATCCTCAGATCTCAGCCTCCTGAGTAGCAAGGATTACAAGCATGAGCCACTGATGTCTGAGTGAGACTGACTTTTTTTTTTTTTGGCCAGTCCTGGGCCTTGGACTCAGGGCCTGAGCACTGTCCCTGGCTTCTTTTTGCTCAAGGCTAGCACTCTGCCACTTGAGCCACAGCGCCGCTTCTGGCCGTTTTCTGTATATGTGGTGCTGGGGAATCGAACCTAGGGCCTCGTGTATCCGAGGCAGGCACTCTTGCCACTAGGCTATATCCCCAGCCCGAGACTGACTTTTTAAATTCAGCCTAAACCCCTCCAAGTTGCTGTGTTTAATCAACATGCAGCACATAAAATCAATGAGGATAGAAGCCATTCTTGGAGAGAACCAAGAAAATTCTTCAACCTCTAGTAGCAAGATTGAGAGAAGAAAAAAAGATGAGTTACTGATGTCAGGAATGAAGAGAGACTATCATTATAGATCTAGGTATATAAATTTGACAGCTTGATGAAACACACTAATGCTTCAGAAACTACATATTACCTAAGATCATTCGATATGAAGTATATGTTAAGTTTAACAACATCCAGAAATACCTCCTCTCTCTTATTCTTTCTCTCCTCCTCCCTCCTTCCCCCTCTACTTGCCTCCTTTGTATATGTATACACATGCTCTCTGGTCTTGGGAATTGAACTCTGGGCCTTGTGCTTGCTATTAAGATGCTGTACCACTTGAGCCATATCTCCAAGTCCAAGTTCTTTTCTGCTCTTAGTTATTTTTTGGATAGAATCTCCTACCTTTTACTTGGGGCTGTTCTCAAACTGCAGTCCTCTGATTCATGCTTCCTACATAGCTGGGATTACAGGCCTGATTTGTTTGTGAGCAAGAGTCTCATTTTTTTTCCGTGCTGCTCATGAACCACAATCCTTCCAAGTTCTACATTCGAAGGCAGAGAGGAATATCTAGCTCCCTTGCCATTGCTCTTGGTGGTTACTTCCAGAACTCCCTCTCCTGCCCCTCAAGCTGTAACTAGGAGCTTTAAAGTTTTCCCCATAACAGCTGATACCCGTTTTTACCTATCTCTTGAGTTCCTGGCCAGAGGATTCCAGAGGAAAAGATGTGAATTCAGCACAACTGTCCACTACTGTTTATCTTCATAGTCCTTAAATCATGGCTTGGTTTTATAGCTGAGTTTCATGAGAGAAATAGGATGGATGCAATTAGTTTATCCTTTTGGGAGTTGGAACCTTAAGGTAAAACTGTAAGCATGCAAAAGATTAGCAAGTGTGGCTTATTGTGGATGCTTAGTTTTCAGAGTCCTAGCTTTCCCCAAAGGAATGTTGCTATGCAACATAATGGTGTACATCCATCTCTTCTCACCTTAAACCTACAGCTTTTAGCCTTGACCCCATAACTGTGGAACACAGCCTGGTATGGTATACATTAAAAAGAATTACTGTGTGCTCTACAGAAACTATGTTGCTGCGCAGATTATATCAGAAAGAAAAAGTTTTGAAATGTTTTGTGCTTTGATTCAGACATACAGAAATGTAGGGCTGGGAACATGGCTTAGTGGCAAGAGTGCTTGACTTGTATACATGAAGCCCTAAGTTCGATTCCCAGCACCACATATATAGAAAATGGCCAGAAGTGGTGCTGTGGCTCAAGTGGCAGAGTGCTAGCCTTGGGCACAGAGAAGCCAGGGACAGTGCTCAGGCCCTGAGTCCAAGCCCCAGGACTGGCAAAAAAAAAAAAAAAAAAAAAAAAAAAAAGGCAGAGTGCTAGCCTTGAGCAAAGAGAAGCTTGACTCAGAAATGTAACATTTCCCCTATGACTGAGTTAACTTTGTCAGTTAGCACCTGTTTTTCTCTGGAAGCAAAAAGTTGAATCTTGTCATTTCAGAGTAACTTGAGATCTTTTAGCTCAGAGCTTGAGAGAAATGTACATCCATTTGCATGTACATACATCATGTTGGGATTTTTTCCCCATATCAAGTGCTTTCTCATTTCCTCCTTCCCACAAAGACATCATGAGGCAGGAAAGGGTAAGGTACCTTTTGGTAGTGAGGGTAAATTTCTTTTGTGTGTCCTCTGCATACTGGTGTGGTGTGTTTCCTGTGACTCTTTGGATGTTTGCGTGTCTCCCCACACCCATCCTGGTCCTGAGGAGCTACTAAGGCCTATGATCCCTGCTGTGATCTTAGTGCACAAGTCTCTTAGTGTGCCTGTCCTCCTGTGGTCCTCATTCCAGGCCTCTCAATGGTTAGCTCTTAACACATCTATCTGAATTCACCATCAAAGAAGGCAGAAACTCATCTGCCTTGAGGAAACTTGTAAAGACTATATAAGCTTTTCTCTGTGCTCAAACATACCAACCTACCATTTCAGAATTCCAAGGGTTCCCCACAGACCATTTCTCCTCAATTGCTCTGGGATTTCTTTTGTTTCATCCCTACATTTTAGTCTATTCAGCCAAACACAGGGTGTAGAGGATGCTGGGTTCCTTCTCAGAGATCTAGCTAACATTTTAAGCTTGATTTATCTTAAGCTCCCCATCTGCCTTCCTTTCCCACTTTCCACCTACATCCAATAATGGCTTTTCTGATTGGATACAAGATGAACATCCTTTTAACAATAGCTTTCTTATATAACAGCAACTGTTTCTCAAAATGCAATTATTTACAATAACAGGTGAAAACATAAATTCCTTACAAATAAGTAGAACAAGAAACATTCAAAAGCCGTAAAAAGAAAACTATGGAGTCCTACTGCAGAGTTAGTGCATTGTAGACAGAAAACAAAAAGAGCTCAATAAATGGAGACTCCTTGTGATTCTGGCTAAAATTGTTAATAAAATCAATTCCTCACCAATTAATATGTATGTACAATACCAAGTAAAAAATTCATGAAATTCATAATGGCATATAATGATTCTAAGCCTCATTTGCAAAGCAAAATGCTAAACATTAAGCACATAAAAGGGGCAATGAGAGAGGCATTGTTCTGTAAGGTGGCGAATCAAAGCATAGGAGCAACAGTAATTAAAAGATACTGAGAGGTGGGTGTGGCTAGGTGCCTGAGTAGAAGCTTTGTCTGTGAAAGGGGGAGTGGGAGTGTCATGGCATCAAAGGAGAGACTGCATTGTAAAGAAATAGAAGAGAAGCATCACAAACCAATCACTTGGGAGGTGTCAGGACAGCGGAAAAGCACGGGGAAATAGAAAGATGAGGAAGAAAAAAATAGCTAAAATTCTATAGCTCCAACCGCATCCCCTGGGAAAGGATTGGGAAAGGATAGCCTAAGCCATAACCACATGATCAGTCAGGCTGACAAATGAATGGATCATTCTAACTCCAGGATGAGCCCATTCTTCCCACAGTCTGTGATTGTTTGATGTGACAGTGACTGCATATATATGGCAGGTTAGCACCAGAGAAGAAGACATTTTGCCACTCCTCATATCTCAGAGGTCCATAATCAGATGCCATTCTAGAGAGGGCCTGTGTTTGGGACCCAGCTACTTTGGGGCTGAAAACAAGGATGAGTACAACTCAGACAGCCTGAGATCTCAGCTTCCTGAGTAGGTAGAACTACAGGTGTGAGCTGTGGGTGTCTGGCTAAGGCTTTGGTTTTTATTATGAACAGTTGTATTTTTCAGTTCTTTTACAATGACAATATATTCACACATCACTTGATAATAAGAAAGATAAGGTAGGTAAAAGGAGAGGTAGAGTTACCCAAAACGGAGATAGAGAAACTAAGAAAGGAGAACTGAAGTGCATTGTTCATTTGAGGGGAGGACATAACATACAGTATATTCACACATGGAAACATTACTGTGAAATCCAGGAATGTGTGCAATTTATATATTTTAATGACTATAATTTGAAAAGGGCATTATGTGTCAAGTATGTACTATAAAAACAAAGGCCTACATGAAGGCAATCCTACTTATTCTTCTAATACAAACTCTCTGCTTAATCCTGGCTGGGGCCTATATGAAGGCTGATTAGCACAGCAGGGAAGTTGAGCTCTTACTCTTGCTCTAGTTATCATTGTGTTGCTGCCAAGCACCCCAAAGGGGCAGGGGTGGGTAAATCAGAGTGGAAAGCCCCCCCCACCCCCAGCCTCTGCACGAGAAATGGGTTCCACTCTGTCACACTAGCCATGTGGAGTCAAATTGTTGGCTGATATCTAGTGCTCCTTCCAAGAATTGCCACAGCGCTGTCTGGAAACCTGAGGTGGCATGTCTGTCCTGACTTTGATAGCAATCTTAGTACAGCATGCTCACATCACATTCCTGGGCTTTCCAGCATCCTCTCTGGGGCTAACTTAACAAATATGTCCTTCACTGGTTAATAATTTCAGCATAAACAGAGTAGGAAGATGCTAGAACTTATAGGCACAGGTAGGAACTTCCTGAATATAGTCCCAGGGGCACAACAGATAGGGGAGAGACTCAACAAGTGGGAATACCACAAAAGAAAAAGTTTCTGCACAGCTAAAGACATAGCCACCAAACTAGAAAGACAGCCAACCATATGGGAAAGGATCTTCACCAGCACAGTGACAGACAAAGGCCTAATAGCCATCATCTACAGAGAACTCAAAAAACTAACCCCTCCAAACCCAGTAAACCAATTATTAAATGGGCAAAGGAGCTAAAGAGAGAATTCACAGGAGAAGAGATAAAAATGGCCAAGAAACATATGAGGAAATGTTCAACATCCTTAACAGTAAAGGAAATGCAAATAAAAACAACCCTGAGATACCACCTCATTTCAGTTAGAATGGCCTATACCCTGAACTCAGGCAACAACAAATGCTGGAGGGGATGCGGGGAAAAGGGAACCCTTCTCCACTGTTGGTGGGAGTGCAAATTAGTACAATCACTCTGGAGAACAGTATGGAAGTTCCTCAAAAAGCTCAGCATAGACCTACCCTATGAACCAGCCATACCACTCCTAGGCATCTATCCTGAACAACAGGTTTCAGGATATCATAAAGACATCTGCACATCCATGTTTATTGCTGCACAATTTACAATAGCCAAAATATGGAAACAGCCCAGATGCCCCACTACAGATGAATGGATCTAAAAAATGTGGTACCTATACACAATGGAATACTACATAGTGATTAGAAATGATAAAATATTGGTATTCACAGGGAAATGGTCAGAACTTGAACAAATAATGTTGAGCGAGACAAGCCTAGAACACAGAGAGCAAAGGGGCATGGTCTTCTTGATATATGACTGTTGGTTGCGGGGGTGGGGGGGCAGTAGAGACCAGGTCTGTGAAACAAAAAACTTCTTTTCAAATGGTATTTCCACAGGTTTGGGTCAGCGACCTTACATTACGTATAAGCAAAAACAACTCCAAGGACACAGGAGGATTCTATTGTTGACATTACATTTAAAGTTCTAGGTGAATTTCCTTTGGTGTACACTACGTGGTTACTGTATATGATTTTGGTACACTGGGTATTGTAGATACGCTTACCTGATCCAGGAAAGGGAAAGAAAAACGAGGGTGTAAGGTATCACAAGAAATGTACTCACTGCACTATCATGTAACAGTACCCCTTTTGCACAACACCTTGTCAACAAAATTTAATTAATAAAAAACGAAACAAACCAAAAAATAATTTCACCATAAGACAGACAGACAGACAGACAGACAGAAGGAGAGAGAGAGATAGTCATGTGAGTGCTAGAGATAACTTAAACACAGGCCAAGTGACAAGAACAGGAAAAAAAAAAGCCACATTTCTTATCTCATTCAGAAGCCAGGTTGGATGCCTAACTCCCAACACCATTTGTTCTTTTCACATTACTCCCCTTGCTAGGTGCATTAGTTTTCTAGGAATTTCATAACAAATAGTCATATGGTGGATGGCTTAAAATAAGAGAAAGTCATCTTCTCACAGTTTTGAAGGCTGGACATTTGGAATTAAGGTGTCAGCAGAGTTATACTCTTTCTGAGAGATCTAGGAAGAACTGTCTGCTTGTTGCCTGGTATTCCTAGTTTCCCTTGGCTTGTAGCTGCATCACTCCATTCTCTACCTTCATCTTCAGATGGCTTCTCAATCTGTTTCACAGTGTATTAGTGTCCAAGTCTCCCTGACCTTTGTCTTAGAAAGACATCAGCCATGATCTCATCTTAACTTAATGAATTAACTACATTTGCAGAAACCATATTTCTAGAGTCACAATAGAGGCTCCAGATGACCATGAGATTGTTTTTGGAAAGCCATAAAGCCCACTACACCTAGCTATCCCTGTTTAGTCTCCCTTGCTCTCAGGATTTGTCTTTTTTCCTTGGATGAGCTTTGTGCCTTTGTTCTGTGGTTCATTCCTCCTTCCCTCCCACTTTGTGAATAGGTTCTTTCATACTGAACTTGATTGTATGCTTCTGACAGTAAAGTTTTTCATATTCTGCTTCTCCAAATACCTACAATGGAATTCTCCAGACCTCCTGGTCCAGCCTCTCTTCTTGCCCTCCATACATCTAATCACATCCTCACTGTGGAGTTTGGGAGAGTCCTCTACCAGGCCCTGGCTAAATAAAAGACTGTGCATGTAATCAGTTCACGACGAATGCTGATTAGCTAGAATTGTAATGCTCCTTTTAGGTAGCAAGTAGAAGAAATGGAACTGTCATGTTCTGTTTTTTCAATTTAAAACACACTCATATGAATGAAGGGTATCATATAAATCAAAGAACATGAAGTTCCAATTACTGTAGTTCAGATTTGGTTGTTTTGGCTTGCTCTGGTTTTCTTCTTTCCAGTGCTTCTTTTCAGTAAGATCAACTGTGATTTTTATTCAAGCCATGAAGTGCCAGAATCTCCAACTTTGGAAACTTATTTCTCTTGCTCTAATGATAGTTTAATAGGTTGGGCCAAGTGTCTCTTTCTATCCCATGTTTAACTATGTCATCATAATTTTCCATATTTGATCCCTCTCTAAGAATGTTAATGCAATTTTAGCCTATAAATAGTTTCTATGTAATGATTTTTCATTATTTCAACCAATTGAAAGAAGTCATGGGAAAAATAGAAGTGGCAAAGATAACCTTATTTACATGTCATACAATTCTAAATCATGTGCATACGGGAACTCAGAGCCTTGTGCTTGCTACATAAATGCTCAACAACTTGAGCTTCAACTCTAGACTTTTAAATTTTTGTTATTTTCTCTGAATATGGTTTTACTTTTTGTCCAGGTCATCTTAGATCTTTTTCTAAAAAAGTTTATCTCATTTTATTGTAAGGGTAATGTCAGAGGGGTTACAGTTAAATACGTAAGGTAATAAGTACATTTCTTGTCAAACATTGTTACCGGCTTCCTTGTTCTCTACCACTTTCTCTCCCCCCCTTGACTTCCCTACCCACCACAGCCTGGATCTTGATGCACCTATTTACGCTTCCCATATAGTTGGAATAGCAGGTTCGAGTTAGCATGCCCAGCTCTTTGTTGAGTTGGGGCAGGGGAGGGTCTTCCTTTTTGCCTGAGGGTCCTCCTGATCTCAGCCTGTGAGTAGGTATAATTACAGGCATAAGCCACTGCACATTTGGCAAGTTTAAAAGTTTCTACTCTAAACTTTGTCCTTATAATGTAGTTAGTAGCAGCATAAGTGTCAATTTGGCTGGAGGATCCCTGGCTTTCAGGGAGGACAATACTCTGCTTGTGGGCAGATAGTGAAGGGATATAAGTTTCTTCCGCTGAAAATTATGGGTAAGGATCATGGGATGGGGCTTCTGGGAGCTTCCTTCTACCTTTGTGTTGTCCATTGTCTTTCCTAGTGGTCACACTATTGTATGGTACAGGTATATTGACAGCACAAATGTCCAGAAAGGACCTGTGTGATATATAGCATGAGACTCCATGCTTGGCATGAGGGCTAGAGGTAACTTAAACACAAACCAAGTGGGTAGGAGATCTGTATTCCTTTTGGTTGGACATTCTTATAATGAGTGGTATAGTACGTTGATGCAATTTGAGAGGATAGCACCTCAGCATTGAGTTATGTAGGTCATTGACTTGTATGCTGCAATGATCATTATTCCAGGTTGCTGTATACCTACTGATATGACTCTTGAGGGGTCCATTTGGTTACACACCAGGCAACAAGCAGGTGCTAGGACTCATGCTTCAGTTTTGGTGTCCTTTGGCTAAAATTTTGAAGTCACTGACCTGTAGGATCAGGGAGCAAACTTCTCTTTTAGATACAAGGACTACCAATTATCTTTTCATATGTATATTCATTTCATGACACTCCTTCATCCAAGGACAGGTGAAGATTCCTTGCATGCACATCTGAGTCATCATAATTCATAATGACTGTAGGTTGAATCCTTGATGTTGAGCTGTCTGCCAAGTGCTCCTCAGTCATTAAATCATACCACTTTCATTGTGTGTCTCCTGGGGAGGGGTATGGGACAAACCCAATCAACACTTGTGTAGGCCATGCTAAAAACAGGTTTCACATTTTTAAAAGGTTAGAATAAATTAAAAAAATAATACTTTATGACATACAAAAATGATATGAAATTCAGATTCCAGATTTTATCGGAACCCAACTATATTCATTTGTTTATCTGTTGTCTGGTTCTAGCTTCTGACTAAAACAACTGAACACTTAGGACCCAGAGTCAAAAATAGTTACCTTGTGGCCTTTGGAGAAAAAGTTCACCGACACTTACCATCTGCAAATAGTTCTGTGTTGTGTAGGGGGAGGAAGAGTTGTATTAGGGCTCAAACTTGGGGCCTCATTCCCTCCCTTAGCCTTTTCACTCAAGGCTGGCACTCTACCACTTTAGTTACACTGTTGGGATCTCTGAGGACCCCTTCTCCTCACTTCTCCGGAGGAGATGCTCAAATGTTGGGGTCTCTAGGACCCCTTCCTCCCCCCCCCCATCTCCTGGGGGAATGCCTGAACCTCGATTCTATGGAAGAAACTACACCCTACCCCTCATACTGGCAGAAGGAGTAAGGCGTGTCCTTACCAGACTGCTCTAAGCTGAAGTGGGATGCCGAAATCCCTTCCTCGGCCCCCCATAATGTGTCAGGAACCGCAGGACAAAGGTAACAGGGAGACGGTTGGATGGTTGAATGAGTCTCAAAGGATTTAATTGGGAGGAGGGTTTATATAGCGGTAATGGCGGGAAAGGGAAGGACTTGGGCCATTGGCTAAGCCGGGCTGCCCATCAGGTGATGTCATGAAACTTCCTTTGTGGGCTGGACAATCCCTATCATGGTGGCACGCACGTGTCTGTCTCCCCCAGGGGGGGCGGTCTTCTCTTCTGGTTGAGGCCGGAAGGTGGGAGGGACTCGCTGTTACACTGTCCCAGGGCTGGGGGAAGGGCAGCATCTCGCTCTTGGCACCCTTCCTCCACCAAGGCCAAAACTGAGTCCCCAACATTACATCACCACTTCTGGTTGTTTTGCTGGTTAATTGGAGATAAGCCTCTCAAGGATTTGTTTGCTTGGGCTGGCTTCAAACCTCAATTCTCAGATCTCAGACTTTTGGACTGCTAGGATTATAGGTGTGAGCTATTAGTGTCCAGCTAGTTAGTTCCGTATATATTACAGTTGGACAAATAGAAACTGAGAGTTTTAAGTTTGGTCCTAGTGCTTTGTTGAAATGATGAATTCCAGGTTAGATGAATTAAACCCCAAATTCTCTTTTTGAGCTTTTTCTGATCAAGTAGAGGTAGTAAAAAAAAAAAAAAAAACAACAACAAAAAACAGAGGGACCATGCATGCATGAGACAGCCACTCAACATTCTAGTCTCCTTTGAGTTCTCAGATTGAACTCCATGAGTGTGTTTGTATGTGTCCATGCATGTGTGTGTGTGTGTGTGTGCATGCACGTGCACGTGCCTTTGAATGTGGGTGATAAAAGCACAGGAAAGAGCTATAACAGGAAAAGAAGGAGAGGCTGAAGCACAGTTAAAAACACCATGGCTGCTTTGGGAGCAGAGGCAACACAGTAGCTATTTTTTTTTGGTTTGAGTAATGCTGGGATCATCACTGTTGTTGAGGATGCAGATAGTAACAGTTTAAATGATGATAGTCATTTCCAAGTAGAAGAGAGAAGGCGTTAATGTAGCCTGTGTTCTCTGTGCTGTCTTATTTGCACATATCCCAAGGGTCCTGTTCACTGAGTGAGCAAGCCATGCTCTGCCTTGTTGGTATTCAAGTATTATTTTGCACATGTGCAGATACTTGTGCTTTTGAGCTATTTTGTTACAGAATGCAGCATGGATGAATTGGTGTGTCATTGAGCATACCATGGATATGGCAGAGATGTGGAGTTCCCTCCACTGTCCTTACGCTAAAGTCTCCCCAGAAAAATATGGATGGAAGATGGCCAATTGCTCAGGAATATAATGGCACTATTTATGTGGAAAAAGCTTGGAGCTCTCAACACCCACTCAGGCTCTCCTGGAATGCAGCCTGAATGCTCAGAGGTGCAATTGCAGGGTGTTAAAGGTCCTGTCTGTAACACCAAATTCTTTGCAATGTTTTTCTAGAGTCTAGAAACCTGACATATTGGTCACAGTTGTTTTTCTCAAAACAGTCCCAGAGGAGGAAGGCAGTACAGATGTGTCTCAGGTATAAGAATTTCCCTGCAACCTGCCAAAGCCATGAACTTGAAATCTGTTTATGTAAGTTTAGGGAGATATTTCCTAGTTGTAACAGAATTAAGGAATGTGAGTTTATAAATTATATATCTACATCTATCTGAAGTTATATCTTCTATTTCCCTACAAGTCTGTGTTTTTTTGTTTTTTGTTTTTGCCAGTGCTGGGGCTTGGACTCAGGGCCTGAGCACTGTCCCTGGCTTCTTTTTGCTCAGGCTAGCACTCTATCACTTGAGCCATAGCACCCCTTCTGGATTTTTCTATATATGTGGTACTGACAAATTGAACCTAGGGCTTCATTTATATGAGACAAGTACTCTACCACTAGGCCATATTCCCAGCCCCCAGTATCTGCATTTTTTGTGTGCCAGTACTGGGGCTTGAACTCAGGGTCTGAAAGCTATCCCTTAGCTTTTGTCTCAAAGCTAGCACTCTACCACTTGAGCTATAGTTCCACTTCCAGCTTTTTGTGGTTAGTTGGAGATAAGCATTTCACAACTTTCTTACTCCAGCTGGCTTTGAGTTCAGCCTCCTGAATATCTGGGATTACAGACTCAGCCTTCTGCATTTTAAGAAAAGCATCTAAGTAATGTTTCTCTTTTTTAAAACTCCTATTTGTTTCTAAAGAGATGTGAGTAAGATTGTTGGTTAAAAATAGAAACTCCCATATTTTTGTTTCCACCCAGGAGCCTGCTCAACTAATAATTTTTGTCTCCCCAATTTCATTTTGGAATAAGATCTCAATGTGGAGATGAGAAAGTCTGTCTCTGCTTTATTAATGGCTAGACCTCTCCCCAAGTTCTCAGAGCTAACCACCTACTGAAATGAGGATGCCCTGGGATCTGCCAATGTGAAAAGTGGCCACTGAGGTGCCCTGAGGAAATGCTTGGCCTCCTCAGCCCTTCTGGCAGGCATTAGTCAGCTGGGCAAGAGGAACAATTACTTGCTCCTGGCATTTTAAAGTAGATTTTGGTTTGTTTCCTTCTCTGCTACTCAGTGATATTCTCTGATTTTAGCATTTGCATGGCTGAGTAAAATGTCTTTCAGCTGTTGAGCTGAGCTCAGTTCAGCCCTTCCTATTGCCTCCCTCCCATTTCCATCTCCTGTGTCCTTCTCTTCTGGTAAAAGTGTTTATTCCAACAAAACAACTCATATTTAGATAATGCCCCATGTGTGTACATGCCAAGAGACCATTGGGTTCACTCAAATGCCTCTGGGAATATAGTGGCAGCTGGTACTGTTTGCTATTCAGAGCCAGGGACAGAAAAGTTGAGTGGACTTCCCAAGGGGCTGAACATCCCCTTCAAAGTTGGAGTCTCACCCTATGGGAGATATAGTGTTTCTGCCACTCTCTTTACCCTGTTGTGAATGCAGAAGCTTGAGTTCCAGGGCCCATCATTCTAGACAGATGATGCTAATTGGTCTTGCAACAATTCACAGTGGCTGTTCATGTTGACCCAGGTGGTGTGAGTTTTCTTCATCAAATGTCTTCATCTACTGATTCTACACAAACACTGATCTACAATATTTGGCACACAATCATCCTTTATTTATCCTTCTTTTCCTATAGATGAAGAGTGAGAAGATATAGAAGCATTTAGCAGCTTGCAAAAGGGCAGAGGCATCTGGCTACAGGAAAATTCAGGACCACGGACATTTCCCACATAGTAAACGCCAGCTGCCAGGTGACATCAGGGAAGGCTCCTTTCAGTGGTTATATAGCTGGCACAAGTGTCTGAGAGCTCAAGTGCCAGCTTCTGACACCAAACCAGTGCCTACCATTACCCAATGTCCTTGTTGAATGGGAGAGGGGTGGAGCAATGGTTATAGATCTTCAGTCTTTGATTTTCTAGAAAGAGAATTGCATGGATTTGGATTGGAATAGGGCTAAGAAGAGGGAACAGAAGTGGGGGTCTTTTCTCACTCCCAAATTCCCCACAGTACTCATGGTCTGCTAGATCATTTACTTTGATTGTGTCCTTGATGAAGACAAAACTTTTATCTACCCTTATTTGCTGTTATTCATTCAATATCTAAAGTTGTGCCTGGTAGCTATTAGATGCTCAGTAAATATTTATAAGTTGAATTAATCCTTTGTCATGCTGGAACCTGGAACTGAGGGCTCTGTTTAACAGACAGAGTAACTCTTGTTCTCTTATTGCCCATAAAGGGGTCAAATGATGTTGGATAGATAAGCATGTGGCAGATGGTGAAGAAAAGAAACAGCAAATTTTGAACTTGAAAACTGAAGGTATTTTCTGGGTTTTTTTTTTTTCTGCTGCCAGCAAGCATCCCTTTTCTGATTATGGGTCTAGTGGTAATTGTGTCCTTGCTACCATGTATCAATTTCTTTTATGAATGATCATAGGAAATGGAGGGTGATATCCGAGTATAGTGAATCCTTTTTATGAGACAAAGTGCTCAAACTCATCATCCTCCTGCTTCTGCATCCCAAGTGCTGAGATTTTCCTGTGTGCTTTGGCAACAGTGTATGTGAAAAGAATTCAATGTAGGTTTGTTATAAACTCAGAGAGAATTAACATGGAGGGTGCTTTTGAGAAGAGGCAACAGTTATGTCAACAAACCTCAGAACCTATGCTGGAGGAAGCACAGAATAGATTAAAAAGCTTTAATGGCAGCCCTTAGGCTGTTGTCTAGAAGGAGTTAAAAGAACTGGAAGTTTTTGTCTTAGAGAAGACTTGGAAGGACCATGAGTGCTGTCTTGTAATAAAGCAGGATTCTCATGGATAAGCAGCATTAGACATTTCTGGATCCTTAGTGCTGGAGTGGGGAAGGATTGGCCAAAAGAATACTTACACTCTGAGTTGTTCAATGATGGTAGCTGGTCACCAGGCACCACTGTCTGGTGCCTATAGTCTTAGCAACTCAGGAGGCTAAGATCTGAGGATTATGGCTCATAACTAGTCTGGGCAGGAAATTCTGTTGAGACTTTTCTCTCCAATTAGTCACTAAAAAGTCTGAAGTAAGCTGTGGCTCAAATGGCAGAGCAATAGCTTTGAGCAAAAGCTGGTCAGAAACAACTCCCAAGTCCTGATTTCAAGCCCCAGGACTGGCAATGAAAAATGACGGTGGCCAAGGAGTTTAATCTGGGCTTCACTACTCCATCACTTAGGGAGGGTGCAAGTCCTGATTTGTGCATGACCAACCCACAAACCAACCAGTGGGCATGGTCTGCTCAGGTGAGAAAGTAAAGACAGTTCTCCTTAGAGGACATCCTCTCCCACCCTTCCTTCCCCAGTTTGCCTTCATCAGCTGACTTTATTTTTCTGCTTCCTTCAACACATTCTCCTAGCCTGTTGGTTCACTCATTCAACTTTGGGAGTCTGCACCATAGGAATAAAAGTGCCTCCTAATCTGTACACAAGGACTTTGTGGAGTTGCAAAACAGTAGAGAGAGCCCAAACAATAGTGAAATAGGAGTGGCTAAATCAATTCCAGTTTATCCATGATATGAATTACTGTGCTGTTATCGAAAGTAGGTTGTACCTATAACTAGTACCCTGGGAAGATGGGCAGGATATATAAGTAAGTGATAAAGATAGGAGGAACATGTATAGTATGATTTCATATTGAAAAACAATGTATCCAATGCCTAATGTATGAAATTATAACCTCTCTGTACATCAGTTTGATAATAAAAATTTGAAAGAAAAAAAAAGTACATCTTAAGAATAAAAAAAGAAAAAAAGAAAAAAAATTTCTTTTTTAAATCCAGAGAATTTGGGTATGCGTTAGGAGCAGCTACTCTGTTAGGAAACTGCTGCTTAAGACAGAGTTCTACTTTCTCTTTGTGTGTATAGCATGTGTGTGAGAGTGAGTGTATGTGTGTGTGTGCTAGTGGGGTCCTGATCACTTTTTCTGTGTTGAGATAGCAAAATACTGCTCCTGTGGTAGGGGTGCTTTCTACCAAGTAATTTTCAATAACGAATTCCCATCTTAGAATGTTTTCATCATACAGTCATATTTGAAGTTGGTATTTCTTTCCATGAGAACAATTGTCTACATCTACAATAGCCTACATATTGCAGAATTGGCTAGTGCTGTAGCCCCTGCTTATGTTGAGAGAGGAGCAGAATGAGAATAGGATGCTGCTGTTCTCATTTGCTTTGGATGTAAATTTTAGCTGGTCCAAAATAGCTGTATTGATTGACATAGGGACAAATGAGCAAGCATATCAGGCCTATGGGAACAGGAATACTTGCCATCATATTTCTTTGAGATTTTAGGTGTCCCTTTTATACATTAACACATGTTGAATGCATTCTGCTTCACTTGTTTGCATTTATTTGCATAATACCACAAATCATAAATGGGCTTGCAACTAATGATACTGGAAATCTTATTTGAATCTCATTAGCTAATCATTGAGTTCCAGATATTTGATCTGATTCAAACATTTCAGAATCATCAACCCCAAGTCTACATGATACTATCTTGAGTCAGATAAACTAGGAAATTCTAAGTGTTCATTTTCATAGAACCTCATATACAGAAAATACTAAAATTCTAGCAAGTAAGGTCTATATGAGTGATTGGATTTTTTAAGCCTTGATTTTAAATCAAAGGCATCATCATTTTGGGAAAACCAGTCATGCATAGTGACATCTTTCCAGGATTAACAAAAACTTTCATGAGCCCTGAAACCTGACTAGTGCTTATGGACCATTTGTGGGTCAGCAAGGGGTGAGGAGATTGGGAGGAAATGTTCTTTGGAGTTGTGACCTGGAGAGAATGGAGAAATGAAGGTGCTGTGATGTGGAAAGATGCTCTTACTGATGAAGTTGTTCAGATTCTGCATTTGCTCTGGGTATCTTGTCAAGCATTTCCTCGGAGGCTTGTTTTCATGGTCACCATTATTTTCTTGACCATTCTATCTGCTTTTCCCCAAATCACTGTTCCTTGTCACCCCCAGGCCAGCATGTAAGGCTTCATGGCTGAAGTCCCTGGATGTGTGTTGGAATCATGGTGTTCTGCTGCTTATCTCATGCTTTTTCTTTATGATATTTCAGCTCATCCACCATACACCATGTGCTTTAGAGTGAAATTCTACCCTCACGAACCCCTGAAGATTAAAGAAGAGCTCACCAGGTATTTCTCATTTGTTTGTATGTTTAATTTGCACCTTTAACTGGCCAGCATCTTGCTGTCTTATAGACTAGACACGCTTCTTATCTAGATCAGAACAGCTACACAAAGTACGTGCTTGGAGTCAGTGTTTTGGCTTGGAATGCTTCTTTTACTCTAAATTGTCTTGGGAATTTTTTCAAACAATTGTCATTGGGAGTGTAATTAACTGCAGAGAAAAAAAAGCTGTGGTTATGAGGGGGAGGTGCTCTCTGAAAACATCTGACAGTGGGGTGCTAAAAATAAGTAGAAGACAAATGTCTTTAGGTCGTGGGCAGATCCATAGCTAGTGCGACAGAGTGGATAGTTGGGCACTCTGCTTTCTGCTTGCTCAGTGACAGTCACAAGGCAGCCTTCTCTTCACTTGTAGATTGTTTTCAGCCCAACTCTGAGTATCCCAGACCTCCCATTCATCTCATTCTCCCAGGACTGCATCCAGTATATAATCTAGGAGTTTTGCGTCTCTGAATAAAGTTAGCAAATGAGTAGAACTTGGGGAGTGGGGGGCGCCAAACTACCCCTGGATAGAGAAGAGAGCTATGGTGCACTTAATTCTTGAGGAGGTGCAGATTCCGTGTCCAACCCCTCCTCAAATTACTGTGTATAATCATCTCCAAAATAGTCTGCTTAAGTGCAGACACCATGGGAAAGCAAACACCGATTGCTCTGATAGTCAGTGGAGGAAGGTTTGGGCTCTTGGAGATTTTTCTTTGTTCTTACCCAGATTCTCTGCCGATGCTTGACCACATTGGTGCTAAGGTGACTTTGGAAGGGAGCAGATGGCTTTGTTTTCTATTATTAAGTTGCCAATAGCCACTTAGTGAGGTTTGTGCTAGGTGGAAGGACAGCATTAGAAGCTGTGTGTGTGTGTGTGTGTGTGTGTGTGTGTGTGTGTGTAAAAGAGGGAGGATAAGGAACTCTTCTGATGGTAGTAGGTTTACAATCTGTTCTACTTTTTTGTTTTTATTCAAGTAAAACTTATGTAACAAACACATAACATAAAATTCATATAACATAAACATACAACATTTTGTCAGCTTTTCTTTTTTTTTTACCAGAATATTCACAACTGGACAATCATTACCACTATCTAGTTTCAGAGCAATTTCATCATCCCCTAAAACAAACCCTTTACACAGCAGTATTTATTCTCCCCATTCCTAGTTTCCAGAAGCTGGTAATATATCCTGTTTCTACAATCCCTTATTTGTACATTTCATATGAGTGTAGTAATCATAAAATATATGGCCTTGACCTGTTTTGGGCTAGAAATTTTTAGAGAGAGAGAGAAAGAGAGAGAGAGAGAGAGAGAGAGAGAGAGAGAGAGAGAGAGAGAGAGAGAGAGAGAGAGAGAGAGAGAGAGAGGTGTTCTGCCCTAGAATACGAACAGTATTATTAGGAAGATCAAGTAAAAAACAAATGTCTCACTTTGGTCATTGGTTTTCTTTGGAACCTTGTCTGGAGGATAATAATTGAATATATTTCAACAACAAAAATAAAGGATGGGGGCTGGGGATATGGCCTAGTGGCAAGAGTGCCTGCCTCGGATAGACGAGGCCCTAGGTTCGATTCCCCAGCACCACATATACAGAAAATCGCCAGAAGCGGTGCTGTGGCTCAAGCGGCAGAGTGCTAGCCTTGAGCGAGAAGAAGCCAGGGACAGTGCTCAGGCCCTGAGTCCAAGGCCCAGGACTGGCAAAAAAAATAAATAAATAAAATAAAGGATGGATGTTTTGTTATTGAGACAAGTCTCATTTGCAAGTAAAAGAATACAAAGTTTTAGTTACTAGCCCTAGGTAAGCCCCTTACAATGAACTTTACTGAATTTTCCTGCTTTGACTGAATATCTCAGGTATGAAGAGTAGAATGGGGTGAAAACTTAGATGTTCCCAAAGGAAATTAAGATGGATTCTTGCCTTTGTAGAAATATATATGTTATGCAACTATATGTGTGTGTGTGTGTGTGTGTGTGTGTGTGTGTGTGTCTCACATACGTATTTCCTTGGAATTCCAAAATAATTTAGAAATCATGAGATGGCTGAAGTATCTGTAATTTTAGCCTTTGTCCTGAAAACTTTTAGCGTTTCTTGAGAGGAAGTTACTATACTGTAAGATTCACAAATTTCAAGTGCTTCACATCTGATGAGAAGTTAAGATCATAAGCATGACCACACTTACAAGTATAGAAATGTTATGCAAAAGGCAGTTTTAACAGAACAGACCCACAAAAATATCCATAAAAATAGCACTTGAAATAATCTTCTGTCCTCTCTTTATCCCCTCCAGTTGAGTAATCATCTTACAGTTATTTAGATTTTGAGTTTTGTTAATGCTATATGCAATGAAGTATAACCAAAAGTTTGTTGGTTTTAATTTTTTAATGAGAAGCATCTTTACATTCACATTAGGTGGACAAGCAATACCATGAGTGGCAGCACAATAATTTATGCCCCAGATCTTTCTGTGTTTTAGTTGCTGATTTCTTCATGCAGGAACAATATTACAGAAAGATGCATCATTTTTTTATAGCAATTACATTTTGAAAAATCAGCATTTTGAAGCTGAGGCCATTAAAAGACCCACTGTATTATGTTGAATACACAGTAATCCTTGATTATCTCTAGAGACAACAGATGTGGTCTGTAGACCTCAGAAAGCTTTCATCAAACCTGATTTCTGAATTAAGGGTTTAGAGTACAAACCTTCAGCTAGCAATAAATAGTTACTTAAAACTGTGTTCATGACCAGACTCATCAAACAGTAGAAATGAATGCTCTCATAACAGTTCAGTGTATAACTACAACAACTGGAAAGGAAGCCACATGGTATTTGGCCAAGTGGCTCATAGTCCTTTAATAAAGGGAAGATTTCACCTAGTATTTGTGTGACTCTGGTATTCTTAATAATCTAGGGCCATGATTTTCCAAGTGAGGTCTGCATACCAGCAGCATCCACTTTACCTAGAAACTTGTAGGTGGAGATTCTTGGTTTGTTGACCAGACCTACTACATCTAGAACTCTGAGGCCCAAAAATCTGTTTTCATAAGTTCACCAGGTAATTCTAAACCATGCCAAAATCTGAGAGACATTATTATGAGACAAATTGAATTTTCAAGAGTAGTAATTTCTTTTGACAAATATCATAGTGTCCAATCTAGTGGGTTTTTATATAATCACAAGGTTGTGTCACTATCATGATGACATAATACCCATTATTTTTTATTATTACCTAGGTAGGAAGCCTGGTAACAAGGCAGACATTCTGTTTTCTCCCATCATTGCCATTCTTGAAAACCACTAATCTTGTTTCCTATGAGGTGTTTTTTTTTAAAATCCTGGATATTTCATATAAATTGAATCATAAACTATGTGATCTTTTATATCTGGCTTTCTTTCATGTAGCATAATGTTTTCAAGATTCACCTATATTGTAGCATCTATCAGTAATCCTTCCTTCCTCCCTCCCTCCCTTCCTTCCTTCCTTCCTTCCTTCCTTCCTTCCTTCTTTCCTTCCTTCCTTCCTCCCTTCCTCCCTTCCGTCCTCCCTCCCTCCCTCCCTCCCTCCCTCCCTCCCTCCCTCCCTCCCTCCCTCCCTCCCTCCCTCCCTCCCTCCCTTCCTTCCTTCCTTCCTTCCTTCCTTCCTTCCTTCCTTCCTTCCTTCCTTCCTTCCTTCCTTCCTTCTCTCCTCCTCACTCCCCTCTCCCCTTTCTCCTCTCCTCTCTCTCCCCTGCCCTCTCTCTCTCTTACTTGTACCAGTCCTGGGGCTTGAACTCAGGACCACAGCATTGAGTTTTTTTCTCAAAGCTAGCTCTCTACCACTTGAGCCACAGCTCCAGTTCGGGCATTTTGGTAGTTAGTTGGGGGTAAGAGTCTCACAAACTTTCCTGCTTGGGCTGGCTTTGAACCATGATCTTCATATCTCAGCCTTCTATGTAGCTAGAATTACAACATGAGCTACCAGTTCAGTAGTTGAATGCTATTCTACTTTTTATGCATTTATGTATTTATTTTATGTATTCATCAGTTGATGGATATTTCAGTGTTTTTTTTTTTTTTTTTACTATAATGAATAATGCTACCATTCATGAGTGAATTTTGGTGAAGGCTCACACACTGATTTGATTTGGTCTGGGATAGCATCCAAGGGCACACGTCATAGGTATTTCCTAAATGCTCCCACTGATGATTCTAATGTGGGGTGAAGGTTGAGAACTATGGGTTTGGAACCTTAGTACACAGAGTGCGGTAGGACCCACAGGACAGCATCGCCAGGAGGCTTCTAGAAATACAGAATTTCATGTCATCCAAGGCTTGCTGAATCACAATCTGCACTTTAGCAAGATCTCCATGTGTTGATCAATGTGGGTATTTGGAGATCTAGTCTGGATTCTTATTAACAGGTGTAATGTATTTGCTTTGAGCATATACATACCAAACTGAATATGAAATTTGTTATTAATTTTACCTGCTAAAATTTGAAATTTATTAGCAACTCTGTCCTGTAAAATGGAACCAGTTGTTGTCTCTTTGGTCTTCCCTGTGTCTCCAATGCCTAGCGTCAAACAGGTATGAGATAAAGAGCTGTAGAATGGAAACACTAACTTACTTCTGAATCCTTCTGTGTGTCTGGTGTAATTTCAGTGACCCTGTACCCAGCAATAGGGCAGACAGAACCTCCATGACCATAGCACCCTAATTACTCTCTGACCCTTCATTTCCTTGCCTTTAAAATGAGAATTACTTATGTTGCTCCTCATGAGCTAAGCCAAGAACTGATAACTTGAGCATTGGAGATGTATATTAGTCAGGGTTCTCCAGAGAACCTAAGCTATATATCATATATGTATATAAATGTAAAGAATGGTAGGTCTGGGATGTAGCTCAGTGGTAAAGTGCTTGCCTAGCCAGTACAACGTCCTGGGTTCAATCCCCAGTACCAAAAAAGAAAAGACAAAAAAATACAGTTAAAAAAAAAAGAACAGATCTGTAAATAAGGCTGGGAATGTGGCCTAGTGGTAAATGTAAAGAATGGACTTACATTATTATGAAGATCAAGAAATCCCACAATCTTCTATCTGCAAGCTGGAGGCCCAGTAGGGATGCTACTGGCCTAGCTAGAAAGTCTGAGATCCAGAGAGCTCTTGATGCAGATTACAGTCTAGGCCTGAAGACCTGAGAATCACGACCACCAAAAGCTGATGTCCCCGTCCCCACAGTCAAACTTTCTTGGTGTTTTTGTCCCTTTGAGTCCCTCAACAGATTGCATGATGAGTTCCCACACTGGGGGAGAGCCTTCTACTCTGCTCAGTTCATCAGTTCAAGTGTTTATCTCCTCTAGAAATGACTTCACAGATGCCCCCAAAACAATAGTTACCATATACCTGGGTATCCTATAGTTCAGTTAAGTTGACACATAAATTAACCATCTCATAGTAATAACTGGAACTGTCTAAAAGGTACCCCACCCTACTAAGAATATGAAAAGAAAAAGTAGTAACTTGGTCTGTAGGCATTAAGTACTAAATAAACATGGAAAGGGATCTATATACATCTATGACATCACTTTGGTCAGAACAAATAGATCCTAGACCGGAGCGTTGAAGGAGAGAATTTACTTGGCTAAGAAAGTCCAAAATATTAGAGGAGGTCTTGAAAAGCATGGAAGAGTCTAGGTAGCAAGGTGACCAGGAACAGTGAGAAAGTGAAATAAAACAAGGGATTGTAAACTGCCAACTCTGACTGACTGGTTTTTGTTTGGCACTGCAATGTTTTTAAAATCCATGTGTGGCAACATTTTAATTATTTCACATGCAAATCCAGTCTCTTTTGTTTTCTCTAAAAGTGGAGACATCATTCTGCTTTTCTAGAAGGCAACATTAGCAAGTCTCTTTTGGGTTGGTTACTGTAATTGTCTAACCCTGAGAAATGATGGGTTGGTATTGTCATAAAAATTAAATCTAGTTCCTAGTACTCCATTTCAAACAGGATTTGGACAGCAAGTACGGGAGGTTAGAGGTGGGGGTGGGGTGGGGCGGGAACAATGGCTATGATTGTCCCTAGGTGGGGGTGGAGGAGGGGCTGCCGAGCTTGTGGCTCACTTCAGCTCTTCTCATGCTTCTTTGTAAAGGCTGAGCCCATCCAACTTTGGAAGCTCATAAGGTCTATGAAGACATAGATGCTCAGGATTATCCATCTTCCTTGGGCTTTTCTGACTTTCTCTCCACCTGCTCTAATCTAAGAGGAGCCTGGTGTGTCTAACTGCTTCCTGGATCTTGGTGCAGATAGACCAAGCATGAATTGTCCTTCTTCCAGGCCTCAGCCAAACTCTGGGTAACTGTTTCTTCTTTTGTGTTGCAGGTACCTTTTGTATTTGCAAATTAAAAGAGATATTTTTCATGGTCGACTGCTGTGTTCTTTTTCTGATGCTGCCTACCTAGGTGCCTGTATTGTTCAAGGTGAGTCTGACTTCTGCATGCCCAACCCTACTATTGCATTCAGACATAGAAGTTTGTTCACCTCACTTCTCCCCCCACCGATGTGTAGTCTTCCTGTGTCTGCTAGTGGAGGCCAGGTGGGGCCATGTACACAGAGAGCCTTCAACTCACCTTTCCTCTTGAGCTGACAGAGTCGTTGTGGAAGGCTGGACTACCATGTTCACAGTGGGTCATTCCACACTTTAAGGCCCCAAAGGAGAGCTTGGTGTATCTTTTAGAAAGGGGCTAGATTGTGTGGTTTTCTAAGTATCTCAGAGGGATGAGGGTAGTCAGGGCTCTAAGCTCTAGTTACCAGGTACTGGGCCCACTGGGGAGATAGAGGAAGAAACCATGCCCAATGAGTTGGTTTCATACAGGTTATTCAGAAGCATTTTTGTATATAAACTTCTCTATTTTAGATAGATACTTATATCTATACTTATTTCACATGTGTATATGTGTGCCTCTAACCCCTCAGCTTTTCTAGCCTTGTGATAGGTGAGGAGAGTACCAGTTAACAATCCATCATAGCTCAGTTTGAATCTTTCTTCCCCTTTCCTGGTTATTTCACCACAGATGAGTGGTTTTAGTCCTTCAAGCTTTGGGATCTTTATATATTCAATGGGAGTAGTCATACCTCCTTCTCAGTAGTGTGATTTCCTGAGACCAACCTGCACCAGGCTGGGAGAGAGCTGGCCCATTAGCAGTGGTTACTGTCCTCTTTAGGGTTGAACAAGCCGTAAGGGTTGAGGTCAGAGGGAAACAGTGAATGTATCTACCTTGGCTGGATTCTGGATGCTTCTACCCAAGAGAGAAGGCAGCTTCCAGACCTGGGGCAGCAAATGGCTGAAAATGGCCCCAGCAAAGAAGAGAAGAGTGGCTCAGGAGTTCTGATTTCTGGGCTTGTAAAAGGCAGCTAGCTGGCTGCAGAGGCTTCTGCGGGGAGCCCTACTGCTCCTCCATCTGTGGTCTGAATGCTAATGATAGGTTTATGAGAGAGAAAGAGGGGACTGTGGGGAACAGAGGAGAGAAGGGAGAAAGGAGGGAGAGGAAAAGAGAAAGGAAGAAAGAGAGAAAAGGAGAGAGAGAAAGGTATTATTCTGTGTCTGCGTATGATATTTTTACAGTAGATCTAGAAAATAGAACAAAGGAGCTTGTGATATGCCATCAGCTGACCATAGGTGCCAGTCTCCTGTCCATCACAATGCCAAGCTTTATTCACAGATTAAGAGAGAAATTTGTCCTTTCTGGGAAGCTCACAGTGGCCTACTGCTATACCTATGGAATACCCCGTGATCGCTGAGAATTTTGAAGTGGGCATTTCCTCTTCCCTGAGAGCCAAGTAGTGCTGTGTAGGAGATGTTAAACCCAGTGGGGAGATTCCAGTTTAAAGTGGTTAGGATTATTCCAGGTACTGGTGGCTCATACCTGTGATCATACCTACTCTGGAGGCTGAGACCTAGAGGATCAAGATTTGAAGCCAGCTTGGGCATGAAAATCTGAAAGACTCCATCTCCAATTAAATAGCAAAAGATTGAGTTGGAAGTGTAGCTCAAATGGTAGAATGCCAACTTGTGTCACTGTAAGCAAACTAAGGGAGAGTGCAAGGCTCTGAGTTCAAGCCCTAGTATCATTACACAGATATACTGTCACACAGACACAGAAACACGCACACACAGACACACACTCATACACACACACATATACAAGTGCTTAGAACTGTGGAGACACTGTGATGGGAAGTAGTTCTAGGAGTCTGAGTGTACTTCTGAAAGCTGCCTCTTACCCGAGAGTGGAAGTGTGTTAAAAACTCCCTCTTCTCTTCTTTCCTGGTGAGGTAGAGGTGTTCTCAATTAGGGGACTCCATCTCAGGAAGGGAAAAGAGAATCGATGTTAATCTAGGCAGAAGACAAACACAGGAAGATTTGAGAGTGCATTTAGGCATTAGTGAATTATTGTCGATTCTCCAAGGACAAGTTGGTATGGGTCTGTAATACAACACTCTCATCCTGCTCTGTGCTTGAAATAAAGCCACAAAGTCTCCATGCAGTTGGACAGAGTCCTATTTCAGCCCTTTATGCTATTACCGCTGACCACACACACTGGCTCTGCAGAGAAGGTATCATAGGAAAAGGACAGGGAGGGCCCTGAGAGGATCTCTAAAATGCAGTATCTATGGGTCATTTGCAGTGAGCTCACTGAAAGCTGGGTTCATAAAGTCCTCTGATGCTCAGGGTGAACAGCAAGCAGCTCTGAAGGTCGTTAACAAATGGAGATGGAGATGGACTCTATCAGAGTGAAGAGGAAGGGGAAGCCCCTGCTTAGAAAGTGGGAGGCCACCCACCTGGTGGTCCAGTGTTTTGCTTGCCAGCACTTTTCTTTAAAAAATTATTTATTTATTGTCAATGTGATGTACAGAGGGGTTACAGTTTCATATGTAAGGCAGTGGGTACATTTCTTGTGTAACTTATTACCTCCTCCCTCATTTCCCCCTCCCCCTCTCCTTTTCCCTCTCCCCACCATGAGTTGTTCAGTTGGTTTACACCAAATGGTTTTGTAAGTATTGCTTTTGGAGTCATTTGTCTTTTTATCCTTTGTCTCTTGATTTTGATATTCTCTTTCCCTTCCCTAGTTCTAATACAAGTATATACAGTATCCACGGTACTCAGATGAGATACAGTGATAGCGCAGGCACAACCGCAGGAAGGGGATACAAGAGGAACAACAACAAAAAAGGCTACGCTTTCACATGGCATGTTGAAAATGATTACAACAGTGATAAAACTCTTGTTTCCATAACATGGAGTTCATTTCACTTAGCATCATCTTATGTGTTCATAGGGCATAGCTATTGGGCTCTTGTGATCCTCTGCTGTGACTAGCCTAAACCTGTACTAATTATACCCTATGAGGGAAACCATAGAGTCCATGTTTCTTTGGGTCTGGCTCACTTCACTTAGTATAATTTTTCCAAGTCCTTCCATTTCCTTATGAATGGGGCAATGCCATTTTTTCTGATAGAGGCATAAAATTCCATTGTGTATATGTACCACATTTTCCTGATCCACTCATCTACTGAGGGGCATCTGGGTTGGTTCCATATTTTAGCTATGACAAATTGTGCTGCGATGAACATTGTTGTGCTGGTGGCTTTAGTGCGTTCTTGCTTGTAATCTTTTGGGTAGATGCCCAAGAGTGGGGCTGCTGGGTTGTAGGGGAGCTCTATGTTTAACCTTCTGATGAATCTCCATACCACTTTCCAGAGTGGCTGAACAAGTTTGTATTCCCACCAACAATGTAGTAGGGTTCCCTATTGGCCACATCTCCTCCAACATTTATTATTGTTAGTTTTCTTGATAATGGACATTCTTACTAGGGTGAGGTGGAATCACAATGTTGTTTTGATTTGCATTCTTTTATGGCCAGTGATGTAGAGCACTTCTTTATGTGTCTCTTGGCCATTCTCAATTCTTCTTCAGAGAAGTCTCTTTTTAGGTCTTTAGCCCACTTGGAGAGGGCTGTTGGTTCTGTGAGGATTTGTTTTGGAGGAATTTAATTTTTTTAGTTCTGCATGGGGAGTATGTTTTAAGCTTCACTATAGTCTGGATGAGTAAAACAGCCGATAAACATATTCAATTTGTACAAAACGTAGGGATTTTTTTCACCATACACACTGTAAAACAAACACAGAGTGTCCTTGGGGTTTATTTATATCCTCTCCTGGTGAAAATATCTGCCCCATTCTTTCTACAAAACATCATCAAGAGGGAATTAATTTATTCCCTCTGCTTGGTGTGCCTAACTTGTGGTGTTGCAGCTCCTGCTACATATTCTGAGATGAGAGTAGTGCTCTCTTCCTCTGCTCCTGGTCCACTCCATCTAATGAAGCGTCCTTGGCACTTTCTTCCTTCTTTATTTCCTTCCTTCCTTGCTTCCTTCTCTCCCTCCCTTCTCTCCCTCTCTCCCTTCCTTATTTCCTTTCTTTCTTCCCTCCATTTCCTCTTTCCTACCCTCCTTCCCTTCCCTCCCTCCCTCCTTTCTTCCTTTCTTTGTGGTGGTTTTATGGTTAGAATCACTTTTTTTTCTTTAGTTATATATTTTTTTGATAGAATCATATACTTTTCCCCAGGACTAGCATCAGACCAAGATGGTCCTTACTATGCCTCTTTCATATATGGAACAACAGACATGTGCCACCCTACCCAGCTTATTGGTTGAGATTGGATCTCACCAACTCTTTGCCTAGGCTGAGGTGTATGTTTCCCAATCTCTACCTTCCAAGTGGCTGGAATAAGTACAGTATGTGACACCACATCCAATTCAACACCATTCTTCCTCAAACTTTTGCTCTGTTGTCTTGTAAGCATTTATAGTTGAAATTATCTTTCTGAGTTGTTTGGGAGTCTATTGTGATTTTCCTGTCAAGTTAGCTTTCTGTCACTCTAACACATATCTGAGATAATCAACTTGTAAAGGTAAAAAATTTATTTGGGTTAAGGTTTCAGAGGTTCTACCCCATGGTTGCTTGTCCCTTACTGTTTGGGGACTTGTGGTAAAGCAGTGCATCATGGCAGGAACATGTGACAAAACAAAAACCACTCACCTTATTAGGAAAGACAGTAAAACCCAAATTGAAGAGAGCTGTGATCCTACAATCCACTTTGAAGTTACACCCCTAATGACCTAAAGACCTCTCACTAAGCTCTACCTCATAAGGGTTCCACCATCTACCAGTAGCACCAAGCTGAGGGCCAAACATTTAACCCTTGGCCTTTGGGTGAGACTTCCAGATCCTATGTAGAATTTTCCTTTGGAGTAAGTAACTGGATGCCTTTTTCACTGCAGGATTCTTGTGTCTAGCAGACAGAAGATGTTCTATGATATCTGTTAAATGAGGCAGGATGCTTGCCTCAATTTCTGTATACTATGGGGAAGGTATTCAATACCTCATTCATCTCTTTATGCTCCATAAACACTTACTGAGCAGCTGTTGGGTGGTAGATACGATAGTACAAAGGCCATGTGGGAAGACAGGCAAATGAATAGACTATTGTGATGACTAAATGAGAGACATGTGAGTTAGGCCCTTGTGTTTAGCAAGGACCGCCAGGGGTCACTCCTGGAGCAGCTGACTTTCGGATCCATGTCTGGAGTTCTTTTTTTTTGCCAGTCCTGGGGCTTGAACTCAGGGCCTGAGCACTGTCCCTGGCTTCTTTTTGCTCAAGTCTAGCACTCTGCCACTTGAACCACAGCGCCACTTCTGGCCATTTTCTGTATATGTGGTGCTGGGGAATTGAACCCAGGCCTTCATGTATATGAGGCAAGCACTCTTGCCACTAGGTCATAGATGTACATGTCTTGAGTTCTTTAGAAGGAGCCTGTTTCCAACAGAGAAAAAACACCATTGTCCTTTAGCCTAACCATAAACCCATCTTACTCACTCTTTAATTCAAATTCTTCGGATTTTTCTGCAGTTGACTTCTCTTTAGGAAACTTGTTTGAAACCACAGGTTATCTGGCATGTGTCATTTGTCATGTCAGTCGTGGGTAAGAGTTAGAACCATAGGCTATTTAATCCTCTTGGCATAAACATTTAGAAGTCCTTGTTCACAAGAACTCACCTCTGGTTTCACCTGAAGACAGAATTAAGAGGATATGGGACTGGGTAGGCAGGGCCTGTGATGGGGGTGGCAACCCTGTGTGCTATCCATAGAACTTCTATGTCTGCTAAATATTTGGTCAGCCTACTTGCTTGCAAAGCCAACAAGGCCTCTCTTCATCCCCACCTCTGTCAGCTGACATGTGCACCAGTAGTCCATTGTCTCATCTCCTAGGGATATGGATGTGTCAGCCAGCTCACAGGGGCATGTACACACACGTGTGTATGCTGTTGTGGGTGTGGATGTTCTTGAGTATGTTTTATGTGTACTTCACTTGGAACTTAGGTTGAATCTCTCATCAGTTCATGGCTCACTGTCATCACCCATCCCTTTGGGCCTATGTATTGATTGTTCAATCCATTTTTCCATTCTCCATTTCTTTTCTTAAGGCAACCGCTGACTGTCTTTGCTTATAGCCTTATAATACAATTGATATGGTTCTATGTTCACTTACTTCTACATTCTTTAACTGAGACTATGGGCCTCATTTCTTTCCTCATTTTTTTGGGGCTCAGAATGCTGTTTGGGGATCCATCTATGTTGCTAGGAACATCTCTTGTTGCTTTTAGCTACCACAGAGCATCTTGTAGATGCATCTCCCATCTTTATCCTTAACTTGTCCATCCCACCAGCGCATGCTCAAGCTGCCTTCACTTCTGATGTGCATGACTGATGCTGTGATAGGAAATGGTGAACTTATCCTTTCTAGCATCTAGAGCATTTCTAGGATATATGCCCAGACGAAGGATTTCTGAGTCATAATATTTGGCTAAATCCTCCCACCTTGCTCTCCAGTAGAAGTGCATCTATCAAGAAATCCCCAGAAGTGCACAAGTGTTTCTGTTTACTCAAGTCTCTGCCAACTTCCTCATTTTTTGGGGCAACGGTCAGGGAAACAAATGACATCTCTTGGCTCCCATGGATCTGATTCCTAATGAGTGTGATTACACCAGTCTTTCCTATCCTCTTCTGTGAGATTGCCTGTTCATCTCTTTGACCATTTCCCAATTGGTTTTTCTGTCCATTTTCTTACTGATTCGTGTGGAGTTTTCTTTATTCTAGGAATCTGACTTTGTCAATTTGAGGTTTTGTGATTATATCCTTCCAGCTTGCCATCTCTCTTCCTTTGACTCTGATGCCACCCAGTGAACAGAAATATTAGTTTTTATATATGATAATAATAGTTTTTATGTATGATCAAACTGATCAATTTTCCTCCCACAACCAGTAGTATTTGGGTTTTTATTTTTAACAGTCATCCTGTGCTGTATATATACCCTAGGTTGTTTTAAGAACTGTGCAATTTAACTTCTGTAAAGAAGCTCTAAAGAGCATTGCTTTCTTCATGGAATTGCTCTTATGCAGTCATCAGAAGCTTTGGCAATGAAGGAATAACAGATAAGAATTACAGTGCTGGATGTGAATTTTTTAATGTGCTTAAGGTATGCTCATGGTTTTTCTACTTCAAAGTTTTAGTGGCTGCTAATTTTGCCTAATACAGTTTTCCCACCATTATTAGTCTACTCTCCCAGGCTGTAACTCCTGTTTCTGCCAAGCTGCCTACTCCATTTGGCTGGCTTTCTTTCACAAGCTCTTAGAATCAGCAGAAAGTATTCATACTGCCAGACATCATTTTGGCTTCCCCAGGCTGAGGTCAGGCACCTGTTCTGCTGGGTCTGTATGAGCTTGGAGAGGCGTTTCTTCTCCCCCTCACCACCGCCTTGAAGATTTTCTGGAGGTGTGTTGCTAGAAAGCAGCTACAACCTTAATACAATATGACATTTGTTCTTAGAGTTGTGCTCTTGAATTTAAAGAACATAGTTATTTTTTAAAATTTCATTGTAAAGGTGATGTACAGAGGGGTTACAGTTAACTAAGTCAGGTAATGAGTATGTTTCCTTTAGAACAGTGTCACCCCCTCCCTCATTCTCTCCCAGTTAGAATAGTTATTTCTAATGCAGCCCTCTTCGGTTCTTTCACATTTTGACTTTTTAAAAATTAAATGATACATACTGCACAAACCAAAGCCCTTAGTTCTAGCCAGGGATTTCTTGGAATCCAAAGACCATAGTAACTGTGGATGGAACATTGAGAAAGGTTCCCAGCATAGGTACTACATATCCGAAGGTCATTTGGAAATTTTGGGGATGTGATTAAAATTTTATAAGTGAAAATATTAATTAACAAGTATTGTAGAGGCTTACAGTGTACAGTGGTGTTTTACAATGTGCCTATTTATGAAATGGCTACATTGAACTAATTAATGTATGTATAACCTCACACACTTACCATTGTATTGTGATGAGAACATTGAAATCTAGCCTCTTAGAGATTTTCACGCATACTACACATTATCATTAACTGTAGTCACAATTGTTGTACAGGAGATCTCTTAAATGGCTAGACTTCTCCTGTCTAACTGAACTTTTGTATCCTTTGGCTAACTTCCTAGGGTTGTATTACTGATGGTAAGAGAGTATGCGAGCTGAGTGCCTATGGCTCATACCTGTAATCCTAACTAGTCAGGATGCTGAGATCTGAATATTATGGCTTGAAGATAGCCAAGGCAGGAAAAATCATGAGACACTTACCTCCAATTAACCATCAAAGACATAAAAGTGGAGCTATAGGGGCTGGGGATATGGCCTAATGGCAAGAGTGCCTGCCTCGTATACATGAGGTCCTGGGTTCCATTCCCCAGCACCACATATACAGAAAACGGCCAGAAGTGGCGCTGTGGCTCAAGTGGCAGAGTGCTAGCCTTGAGCAAAAGGAAGCCAGGGACAGTGCTCAGGCCCTGAGTCCAAGCCCCAGGACTGGCAAAAAAAAAAAAAAAAAAAAGTGGAGCTATAGCTCAAATGGTAGAGTGCCAGCCTTGAGGAAAAAAAAAAAAGATGTCTTGAATTTGAGCCACAGGACTTGCACTGAAAAGAAAAACAGGGAGGAGGAGAGGAGGAAGGAAGGAAGGAAGGAAGGAAGGAAGGAAGGAAGGAAGGAAGGAAGGGAGGGAGGGAGGGAGGGAGGGAGGGAGGGAAAGAAAGAAGAAATTCCTAGCATTTTTGAGCCTGAAGGGCAGCGATGCAAAACACCCTGAAATTCCTCGGGAAATTTGAATCCTTGGCCCCTCATATATCAATAGTGCGTCCATTGGGACATCATTATTCAAGTTGATTTAGTATATAGATAAAGTAAATGAGACTCAAAGCATGTTGACAAGTGCCCAGACTCACTGCACAGCTATCAGCAAGTTTCTGGACACTGAAGTGTGGTCTTCCCATGGGCACACACACATTTTGTTGGTGAGCTCATTCCAAGCTCTTCCTTTGCCTGGCAGGACACATTTTCCATGCACCATGCTTGTGTTGTTGTCTTAAATGTCTCCTTTTCTTTGCTTTTCACTGGGTACAGCTGAGCTTGGTGATTACGATCCTGATGAGCATCCTGAGAATTACCTCAGTGAATTTGAGATTTTCCCAAAGCAGTCACAGAAACTGGAACGAAAAATCATGGAAATTCACAGAAATGATCTCAGGTAATATGGTATGAATTGTGACAATGATACAGGTGAAGAAAGCATGTTTCTTGTGGGGAATTCCATGAAGTGAAAATGTTGGTACCAGATAGGTAACATGTTTTAAGTGGCCAAGCAAGATCTCTGGCCTTCCAAGGGTACTTGATACCATTTATCAGTGACAATTTCAGTCGTGTGGGGCCTGGGTAACTGTTTATGAAACATCAGCAGTGATGGGTTAGATCTATATATTTTCTTATACAAATGGCTTTCTAACCCCCTTCTGTTTCTTTTTCTTTTTTTTGTGCTAGTACTAGGGATTGCACTCAGAGCCTGGGCGCTGTCCCTGATCTTTTTTCACTCAAAGCATGTGCTCTACTACTAGAGCCATAGTGCTACTTCTGGCCTTTTTGGTGGTTCATTGGAGATAAGTCTCATGGACTTTCCTATTCAGGCTACTTTCAAACCATAATCCTCATATCTCAGCCTCCTTGAGTAGCTAAGATTACAGGCTCAAGCTACTGACTCCCAGCCACCTTGTTTCTGAAAGTGAAACCTAGGGTAAATGAACAGTTCGTTCTTACTTGACATTTGTGTTGACTTTACCCCTCTTGTGGCCCTTGCTGGAATCATTGATTTCAAATAGAGTAGAACTTATTGACATAATTCCTTCCCTTAGCTATCATGTTTCACACAATAGCTAAGTTTCACATGATAGATGATCACACAGAATCCCAGTGGTCTGTAAAGGGCCAAATTCTACAGAGGATTCACAAGGTATCCAACACTTATCTAAGCCCTTTGCATACGCTGATTCATTTAATGCTCACAGCATTTTAGGAGATAGGTGCTGTGGTTTGTCTACTCCAGATGTGGGAACTGAGGGCTGCCTGCATGTAGAGCCTGTGCTCTTAAGCACTGGACAATGCATAATTCCACTCTGCATAGGCTATGGGAAATGAAATGAAGCATGCTTAAGACTCATCACCAATGTGGACCTCAGGTAACTCTGGTATTCTAGTCTGTAATTAGCACGTAGAGCCTGTGCAGATCATAGAAAGCAAACACTTTCATAATAATGGCAAGCACAGACTCTGATATAATAAGTATTGATAGAGAAGTACCAGAGCAGAGATGTTGCCATCTTCTGGGCCTCTGATAATTACAGCCACTGGATTATGAATTCTGCAACAAATAACTGCCCTCTTTGTGAAGGCATGCAGCAGCTCCCTGCTTTGTACGGGCACGCCCCCTTCTGGTAAGTATGGAAAGAGCACAAGTGTGTGCAGGCCTCAGTTTGGAAAAGCAATCTTTATTTTTGGGAATAAAAATGATTAGATACCAACACATTGCAGTCCTTTCAGAAACTTTAGAGTATTATACCCTGATAAAAAAGTGTGTGGAGATGCTCATGTCTGTAATCCTACTCAGGAGGCTGAGATTTGAGGATCATATTTCTTTTTTTTTCTTCATTTTTTTTGTTGTTTAGGTGATGTACAGAGGTGTTACAGTTACATACATAAGGTAGTGAGTACATTTCTTGTCAAACTTGTTACCTCCTCCCTCATTTTTCTCCCACCTTCCCTTCTCTCTAATCTGTCCCCCACCCTGAGTTATACAGTTAGTTTACATTATATTGTCTTGTAAGTATTGCTGTTGCATTGGTTTGCCTTTTACCCTTTGTGTCACCATTAGGATCATATTTCAAAGCCAGCTTGGGCAAGAAAATTTGTGAGATTCTTATCTCTAATTAACTACCAAAAGTCCCGAAATGTGACTCAATGTGGTTGAGTACTATCCTTGAGCACAAAAGCTCAAGGAAGGTGCCTAGGCCCTGAGTTTAGGCCCCAGGAATGGCCCAGTTGTTGTGTGCGCATGTGTGTGCACGCACATGTGTATGTACACATACACACATGCACATATATATAATATTTATTTAACTTGTACTGTTCTTATACACTTTGGGAATATGTGCTGGCATTAACAATGTTTTCTTTTTTTTTTTTTTTTGGCCAGTCGTGGGCCTTGGACTCAGGGCCTGAGCACTGTCCCTGGCTTCTTCCTGCTCAAGGCTAGCACTCTGCCACTTGAGCCACAGCGCCGCTTCTGGCCGTTTTCTGTATATGTGGTGCTGGGGAATCGAACCTAGGGCCTCGTGTATCCGAGGCAGGCACTCTTGCCACTAGGCTATATCCCCAGCCCTGGCATTAACAATGAAGTTCCCATATTCCACTTGTATTCCAGTTGAAGGCACTGTGGCTTAGAGGTGCCACCACATAATGAGAGCCATTGGAGAAGGAACAGAGTCTTAAATATTTTAAGTCTATCTTAGTAACAGATGTTTATTTAGCACTTATTGGAGGTCAAAGAGCTTTATGTGTTCGAGGTCACTTGATCCTCCCAAACTCTCCAAGGCAGGACAGTGGGGGAAGAGGGGGGGGGCGTGAAATGAAGAAAATACAGCCTGGAAAGGCTGTTAGACAGCAGCAGTCAGGATGTGAACCTTGGAATTTTCTGATATGAAGATGCTATCCTGCACTGAGCAATTGTGGGAAACAGCTAGTTAGCTGAGTATTTCAAGGTGTTGCCATGGCAATGGTACCCAGGGTGGACACTGGGAGTAGGAGCAGTTAGAAATTTCTGTCTCCAGAGCTTCAAAGACCTGAATAAAGAATAAGAGGAGATGAAATTGAAAGAGACTCTTGAAAGACATTGCAGTAAGACTTGGTGACTCACTGGATTTAATGAAGAATGGATGGTTCAAAGAAAATTTATTTCTTCCTTCTCTTTCTTTGTTTCTTCCTTCCTTTCTTCCTGCCTGCCTGCCTGCCTTTCTTCTTCTCCTCTGCCCTCTTACTTTTTGAGCCAGAAGTGGCACTGGAACTCAGGGCCTGGGTGCTGTCCTTAGCTTTTTTTTTTTTTCTTTTTAAACAAAAGCCTATAACTCTTCTACTTGAGCCACGTCTTTACTTCTAGCTTTTTGCTAGTTGATTGGCAATAAGAGCCTCCAATTTTCCTCCCTGGGATGGCTTTGAACCACAGTTCTTAGATCTCAGCCTTCTTAGAAGCTCATATTACAAGCATGAGCCACCAGCACCCAGCTCAAATTGTTTCTTAACAATCACAACGTGGTATAGTGGACCCTGTGCCAGCACCTGGATTTGTTGGTATTTCTGACAGAAAACATCATGATTTAGAGGTAATCAGGCATCCATGCATTATGAATATTATGCTTTAGGTCCAAAATTGGCATGAACTAGAAACAGTTGTCAAACAGCCCTTTATGAGTCTTCATTATATCACTGACTAAAAAAGTTGGTTTTTAGAGAAGTTTAGATTCTTATCAAAATTGAAAGGAAGCTGGGGTGCCGGTGGCTTATGCCTGTAATCCTAGCTATTCATGAGGCTGACATCTGAGGATTGCAGTTCAAAGCCAGCCCAAGCAGGAAAGTCCATGAGACTCTTATCTCCAATTAACAACCAGAAAACTGGAAGTGGCTTTGTGGCTCAAAGTGGTAGAGCTCTAACCTTGAGCTGAAGAGCTCAGGGACACTGGACAGGCCCAGAGTTCAAGCCCTACAACTGGAAAAAAAAATTGAAGGGAATGTCTGGGTGTTGGTAACTCACACTTGTAATCCTACCTTGAAGCTTGGGAATAAAGTCCTTGGGACCCGTACCTCTAATTAACCAGCAAAAATCTAGAGGTTCAAGTAGTAGAGCACCAGCATTGAGCAAAAAAAGTTGAGTAGAAGCACTTCCTGAGTTCAGGTGCACTTCTGGCACATTAAAAAAAAAAAAAAAGAAAGGAAAGAAATGGGAGGATAATTCCTACATACCCTCTGCCACCACACATGCTGGCCTGCACTGTTATTTACATCTTTCTTGGAGCTGTCCATTAGTTATAATTAATCAAGCTATGTCAATACATACAAATGTAAGCCAGAATTTATGCTTGATGATTATTTCATGAATGTGGACAAATGTTCAGTAACACATCTCCACTATTATAGTGCCATTCATAATAGATTCTCTGTTCTAAAAATCAGTCACCTAAGTCTTGGAACCACTGATCAAGTTATTTTTTTTCTGTAGGTTTGACTGTTCTAGTATGTCACAAATGGGAGATACAGTTTTTCAGGTTGGATTTTCACTTCGTAATATGCATTTCTACCACTTCCATTTGTATTCCTGGCTTGATTGCTCACTTTGTCTTTTTATTTTAACCATTGACTAATATTCTGTTGTCTAAATTTGTGATGTATCACTGATAATTTATTCATTCACTTACTGAAGACAACTTGGTTGCTTCCAAATTTGAGTATAATGTTATTCAAAATAAATGCCAGTGTGAAGGTTTTTCTGTGGATGAATGCTTTCAGCTTCTTTAGGTAAATTCCAGAGGAGTATGTTTGCCACAGCATATAGTATCCATATGTTTAGTTTTGTAAGAAACTGTTTCCCACTGTCTACACCGTTTTACATTCCTACCAGAAATGAATAAGAGTTCCAGTTGCTTCCTATCCTAGCCAGCATTTGATGGTGTTGGCGTTCTGGACATTAGCCATTCTAATGAGCGTATTGATAATAGGGCTTTATTTTAAAATATTTCATAAAGGTATCTTTGTACCTCTTAATATCCTGTGAACCAGAGGATATGTGGTTATATCATTTACATTAGTGAACAGATGTTATGTTAAAATCTACTGAGTCTGAGTTGAACTTAAATACAACTCTTCTAGCTACACAGCTTTTATATTTTGTAGAAATAAAAATAATTGGGCCATAAATAATAAATGGATCATGATTGAATAAACTTTGTTGATAAACCAGATGATGGTCCTCAGTTGTGCCACAAGAATTAGTTTGCTGACTCCTGTTCTAAAAGACGGGTCTGGAATCAAGTTCTACTTGACTTATGTATTGCCTCTATACATAATTATAAGACAAGAAGAGTAATAACTGTATTTAAAACTAGGTGTGAGGAAGAGTCTTGTTTTAATTGGTAGACTTCATTGAGTTTGGTGTGCAAAGATGTGATCCTAGCGTAGGACTGATTTAAAATAGGTTTCCCTCTTCTAGCGCCATCTGGTGTCCATGAGGACTCATTACCATGATCCCATGGTACTTAACCATTCAGTTGTTTTGGCCCTCTTGGTTTCTGTTTTCCACAGGTTTAATTGTAGCCACCTGAGTTAAGAGAAAGCTCCCATTCCGTTAGTCCTCAGGATTCTCAGTGAGGGAATGAAGATAAAAATAAGATTTTTTTGGGGGGGGCTGGGGATTTAGCTTAGCGGAAGAGCGCCTGCCTGGCGAGTGCAAGGCCCCATGTTTGGTCCTTAGCTCTGGAAAAAAAAAACCCAAAAAAAACCCCAACTCTAAAAGACCCCCCCAAAAAAAGCAAAATAAGATTTTTTCCACTGTAAAGAACCCTGATAAACTTCTCTGACTTCTCTGGAGCTTTTCCTTAATCTTACCATTCTCTCTTCACCAAATGAATCACCAGTTCATTAGGAGAAAAATAACATTTACAGCAACTTCAGTCATAGGTCAAAAGCTTTTAAATAGTCACGAAGATGAATTGGCATTGAGACAGTCTTGGTGAAGTTCATTCCTTGTTGTTAGGCAGCAGGACAAACATCTCTAATTGGCTGCTGTTGTGAAGGTCAAATTCAATGCAATGGGGCTGGAGGCAACAATGACCTATGTGTGTTTTACATCTAGCAGTTGTCTTTGTTTCTTACTTCACATTTCTGCACATAGTTATTATTTAGCAAATGACTATCTTCCTAAAAGTAAGTATTCCACCATGATAAATATCTTCTCATGTGATCCGGATAAATACATCACAAGAACCCCCTTGAGAAATGTTTCTGTCTGTTTTGAGAAGAGTGTTTATTGAATAGAAGGAAGAGGAGAACATGTCCAGTTATGTACTTTCTATCTGCCATGTCTCCCCCCTCTCCGTGTCCTTTCCCTTCTTGAGCCCCTTCCCAAACCACCCATGCCTCCCTCTGATAATCAGGTCCATTTCTGTTATATTTAGTATAACAGCCTTGCTAGGCAGAAAAAGATGAAATCATTTAGCATAAAATATTCCTCTATGAAAACAAAATCCTTGCATTACCTGGCTTAGAATTGGACATTTCTGGAGTGGGCCAGGGCAAACATGTGCAACATCTGAGTTGGTAACACTTTTCTATAAGTGAAATCTGGGTAAAGCAACTTGAAGGAGAATGAACAATGTCACCAAAGTTCAATGAAGCTGTGAAGGAGAGGGGGGAGGGCTGGTACTGAAAGTCAGAGTTAACCATGCTTAGTATATTCTCTAGCTACCCCTGTTTGTGATTCCAACTTACAAGGCAGAGTCAAAGACTCTTAACTTGGATGACACTATAACAATGTATCCACTTATCATCTGTCCACCAACCCATTATCTATCCATCTATCCATCCATGATTCATCTATCTATCTATTCATTCATCCACTAGTGATTCACTCATTCATCCATGTATTTTTCCATCTGTCCATTCAAATAGCATGTATTTGTTGAAGAGCAAGGTTGGTTAGGAAAATGTAGCAGTATACAACCTCCAATCTTCAGCTATTTCACCAGCAAGCTAGAGTCTCCTAGATTCCTCTTCATCAATCACACTACCTAGACTTCATGTATTCAAAGATTTTTAAGCCTAAAAATAATATCCATGAGGCAACATGTATTTTCTTCCTACTTTTAATGAAAGAATCTGTACCCACCACTCAGAGCCTTTAACTTGGAAAAGGTGACTAGCTGAAAACGAAATGATATGGCATCCAGTTACTACCTTGGATAGGCTTTGTGGGTCATAAAATGACAGCCTTTGGGCAATACTCTGACTTATATCTATGTTCTCTGGGATATATAATAGTTGTGTGGGTTTTTTTAAATGACCTCAGTTTCCAGAAGATTGTTTGCCTGCTGCTGGTGATGTAATAATGCCAAGCACCATTTCCTCTCTGGCAGCACCCTTTCAAACAGAAACAGCACCCTTTCAAAGAATCCTTGGCTCTCGTGGCTAATCACTTCTGTGTCCACCAGTAGAGTTTGTGAACACTAACAGCCAATTTGGACAAATAAGGAAACAGAGGTTTGAGAAAGTGTCTTATCTAATGCTCCACAGTTACCAAGCAGTAGTTTGACCCGAAACTCAGGCTTTTGTCTTTTGAAGTTGCTGTTCTCCTATAAGGAGATAACTGTGTGGCCTCAGTTTGTCATCCTGTACTCCCTCATCACATAGTTGTTACCAAATTTGTGATGTCTCATCTAATTCTCTGCAGAGATGGTGCCTAGTGGTCTCGATGGATAATATCACTCTCCAAGTAAAAGGAAAAATTGAAGACTTGTATTTCTAGTCAGAACATTGAAAGATGTGCAACATCCATGTTTTCTAAGTACAAAACAACACCAACAACAAACAAAAAAGTATTTTATTTTGTTTTGTTTTTGTGCCAGTACTGGGGTTTGAACTCAGGATCTTGCGCTCCTGCTTGGCTTTCTCACTTGAACCACACCTCCACTTCCAAGTTTTTGATGATTCATTGGAGATAAGCATCTCATGGACTTTCTGTCCAGGCTGGCTTTAAACCTTGATCCTCATATCTCAGCCTCCTGAGTAGTTAGGATTACAGGCTTGGCTGTGAAAAATTATACTTTCGATTCCATCTGAGAGCTGAAGATACAAGAAACTTAGGTGTACTAACATCTAGAATGTTCTTCCAAGGAGCCTCATAGTTACTATAGCTTTGGGTGGGCTGATGACGGGATATGAAGATGCCAATAGGTGGGGGTAAGAACCACAGCCAATCCTTTGCCCTGCTGCAGAATTGTGTGGCATTTCTTAGAGTCCTTCTAGTCAGACATGAGCCAATGGCAAGGGAGAGGACAGCAGGAAGGAGAAAGAACTTCCGAAGTCCCAAGGGCTATGGATGATACTGATGAACACAGGCATTCCCCTGCAAGTCCCAGTATCTGTAGCCAAACTCTGAAGCACACAGAGCTCTCACTCTCTCTCCCAAACATTGGAAGCCAGAGTAAGGAAAGCATAAAATTACCACAACACTAAATCCAGGTTGTGTTCAAGTTGAAGCATGATCTAATTAAACTTAAATTGAGAATTCCACTGTTCAGGAAGAGAATGTTCTAATCATCTTCTCTACCAGAGTGTAATTCTGATCCTCATAGGTCCATATGGGCTGAAAGAGAGAGAAGAGGAGCCAAACCCACCCCCTACCCTGCCAGTTGTGCAGTCTAGGTCATTTCTAGCAAAATGTACACTTCATCCTACAGTTAGTGGCAATGAATTATTTGCATTCATTCTTTGAGCATATCATGTTTCTATACTTTATGTGATGGTTTGCTAAAGGAAGATAAATATAACAGAGATTGTTTCTCTCTAGCTTAAAGTATTCAGAGAGGGAAGGGGGGATACACAGCTAAATACATAATTATTTCACCTTACCTAACTTATTAGAAAAGCATATCTTTGGTGAATTGCTAACTCTTAAAGAATTCCCTAGTCTTTATTTCTACACGTCTCAGTTGAGACACTATTAATCTTAGCAGATAATTTCCCAGTGTAATGTTTAAAGGATAGAAAATCTTTATTTTCCATTACCAAACAGAGTTTTTGCCAGAACCAAATGTCCACCAAGAGATTCAAAGGAGAAAAAGAAAGCTTTTATATTTACTTGGCTTCTTCTTGGAAACATAGATCATTAAATGGCTTCTTCCTCAGTAAATCAGGAGCCTTCAGCATTTCAGTACTGTTGAGGTCCTTATGTTTTTTCCTTTTGGTTGTCGTTCTCCCCCCTCCCCGAATGGGGCTTGAACTCAGGGCCTAAGCACTGTCCCTGAGATATTTTGCTCTACCACTTCCAGTTTCTATGGCGCTTGATCAGAGATAAGGGTCTCACTGACCTTACTACCCAGGCTGGCTTTGAACCAAGATACTCAACTCTCAGTCTCCTGAAAGTCATAGAAATAGCACCACAAGGCATTTGTTAATTTATTTGTAGCTTCTTTGGTTCAATGTTGTTTTTGTGATATCTACTTATCTTGATGTATGTAGCTTTATTTCATCAGTCTTTATGGCTATGTAGTATTCCGTTGCTTATCCATCTGTTGATTAATATTTGAGCTGCTTTCTATGTTTTGCAATACAAATAGAACAACTATGACAGTTTCATATATTTCTTGGTGCAGCACTGGTATGTGTTGTATATATAAATGTGAACACAATTGTTGTATGTTAGAGTAAATATATGCAATTTTAGTATGCCAAGGTATTTCCCAGATTAGGTTTACCAAATGCTTTCCTACAACAGTATACGGTGCTTTTTTCCATTGGATATGATCATAGCTTCTCATAGTTATTATCAACTTATTTATTTTTACAGTATTGGGGTTTTAACTTAGGGGCCTCATGCTTGCTACACAGATAACCTATCATTTGAGCTGTGCCCTCAACGCTCATCATTTTAATTTACATTTTCTTTCTTTTTTTTTCTTTCTTCCTTCCTTTCCTTTCTCTTTCTTCCTTTCTTCCTTCCTTTCTCTTTTTCCCTCCTCCTCTCTCTCCTCCCCCCCTCTCTTTCTTCTTTCTGCCAGTCCTAAGGTTTGAAGTCAGGGCCTGGGCACTGTCACTAAACTTCTTTTGCTCAAGGTTAGTTCTCTACTACTTGAACCAGAGCTCTACTTCCAGCTCTTTTTTAGTTTATTGTAGACAAGAGTCTCACAGACTTTCTTACATGGGCTGGCTTTGAACCATGATCCTCAGATTTCAGCCTTCTGAATAGCTAGGATTACAGGTGTGGGTTATCAGTGCCAGCTAACTTGTATTTTCTTTCTTTCTTTCTTTCTTTTTTTTTTTTTTATAAAACTTTATTATTTATTTATTTATTTATTTATTTATTTTGCCAGTCCTGGGGCTTGGACTCAGGGTCTGAGCACTGTCCCTGGCTTCTTCCTGCTCAAGGCTAGCACTCTGCCACTTGAGCCACAGTGCCACTTCTGGCCATTTTCTGTATATGTGGTGCTGGGGAATTGAACCTGGGGCCTCATGTATACAAAGCAAGCACTCTTGCCACTAGGCCATATCCCCAGCCCATAACTTGTATTTTCTTGATCATGCAGAGGGTAAGCAGATCTACATGTATTTTTTTGTAGACTTTCCATTGTTAAGACCTTATTAAGTCCTTAATTTTTTCTGAACTATTTGGCTTGAATTCTTTTGGACAGTTCATTGACTCATAGAAACTTTAAAGGTATTTTAAGTTGGAGTCCCTTTTTAGTTACTAACAGCTTCTTGCACTTGGTGACTTGCCTTTTTGTAGCCTGGATGACATCTCCCGATGAATAGAAAGCCTTGAGTATAATGGGATCCCCTGTGGAGCTGTGTAGCATTGGCACCCTGTGGAGCTGAGTGCTTGTGATTTGAAATTACATGCCCATCAAACTTGGAAAAGATGGGGAAGTAGCTGAAAAGAGATCTCCAAAGCAAGGGAATTAGTCTCTTTCCATTTCAGCTGGTTTTCTAGTACAACAAAATACTTAAGACAGGATACTTTTCCAGGAAGAGAGATCTATTTAGCTTACGCTTTTGGGAATTCAAGAGCATAGTTTCAACATGTGAATAGTTCTGGTGAGGGCCTTCAGCCTCCATCACCACATGTCGTGTGGCCAAAGAGAGAGCATGTGTGTACTAGAGAGGCCACATGGAAAGACAACAAGCCGGAGAAATTCAGAGGTTAGACTTTCTGTGAGCTAGAAATGGAGGTTTACTTACACCTGTGATCCAGCTGCACAGGAGGCATAGGTTAGGATTGTGATTCAAGCCTAGCAAGGGCAAAAACACAAGATACTATTCAAAAATTAACTAAAGCAAAAATGAGCTTGAGGCATGGCTCAAGTGCCAGAGAACTTGACAAGCAAGTATAAGGCCCTGAGTCTCAATCCCAGTGCCAGCCAATGGATAAACACAAACCAACCTGCTCCCACATGAATTTACCAAGATATCGTGAAAGCATCAGTAACCCCTCTTAGGGCATTAGCAGTAGTGGCCTAATGGTCTATCACTGAGCCTCCTCTTCAAGGTCCCACCACTCCTCCTCACACTGCTACTCTGTAGACCAAGTATCCATCCATGAGTCCTGGGAAACACATTCAAACTATCCCCAAGCCATAGCCCTTTCCAACATGAACTTCTAAGAATTTGTGAATAAAAGAGAAAGGTGGACTTTCAAGTCACGTTGGATTTTCAGAATTAACAATGTGGTTATATAGAGGCACTGACTATTTGGCCAGTTACAGGCATGCTTTGCTCTTAGAGTGGAGGGTGTGTGATCGTGTGTAGCAGAAGAGGGGCCTTTTAAGAACTAGGGAAGATCATCTTCACAGAGCCAATGGCCTGAAACTGTGGGAGGCACACAGATGCCTTAGCTTTGGTTCTGGTTTGCTTTGGCCATGGCCAATGAGTTCTTAAATTTCAAGTTTAGAAGGTTGAAATGGAGATCCTTAGAATCACACTGGAGAGCATAGATTGAAATAAATGCTTTGTCCTGAGATGTATATGAGGAAGTGGAATGAGGGAAGATGAGGGCCAAGAGAGTGCCAAAGAGAAAGAGAGAAAGAGACAGACACACAGACAGATAGAGACAGAAAGGCAGAGAGACAGAGGGATAGACAACACAATATCTGGATACAAAATTATCTTTATTTTCTGATGAAAGTTAACATACTGTAAAAACATTTGAGAGACTCACACAAAGAGAAATAGCTGTATATTTGTACCGGGTGACTCTCCTGAGTCTATTATCAAGGCGAAAAGTACAATGACTGTCTCATGAAGAAAAGAATCAACAAAGGGCCAAACAATAGGATTTATTAGATTTTGAGAGTTCACACAATACTACTCAGGATAAATAAATAAACCTTTCCTGTTAGTAACACAGTGACCTTTCACACTCTAAAACTGAAGAATATATCATAAAAGCTTCAGAAAGACTTCAAATTTCCAAAGTAGGCAACTGAATTAATTCCTTAGAAACATTCTATAAAATATGGACTTAAATGTTATTTCTTCATTGTGACCAGGTGATGGTGGCTCACATCTGTAATCCTAGCTACTTAGGAGGCTGAAATCAGAGGATCATGGTTAGAAATCAGTGTAGGCAGGAAAGTCTGTGAGACTGTTATGTCAAATTAATCAGCAAAAAGCCAGAAATGGAACTGCAGCTCAAGCAGTAGAGTGCTAGATTTGAGTACAAAAGCTCGGGGACCACACCAAATCCTTGAGTTCAAATCCCAGGACCTGCCTCTCCCCTGCCAAAAAAAAGTATCTCTACATTGAAAATAAACAGGGGTGCTGGTGGTTCACAACTGTAATCCTAGATATTTAGGAGGCTGAGATCTGAGGATTTCGGTTTGAAGCCAGCCTTGGCAGAAAAGACCATGAGACTCATCTCCAAAAAGCTGCAAGTGGAATTGTGGCTCAAGTGGGAGGGTGTCAGCCTTGAGTAAAAATGCCAAATGACAGTATAGACCTTGAGTTCAAGCCCCAGTACAGATAAACATAAGAAAAGAAAAGAGAGGAGAATAGAAGGAAGGAAGGAAAGTAGGAAAAAAAAAGAAACAGGCAGTTTCTTTTTCATGGAAACCTTTTCCTTCCCCAAGTTCCTGTGAGTAGTAGAAAACACAAAAACTATTAGACAAGTGATACAAGAAATAATTCCCTCCTTGGTCAGAAGGCCTGTGGTGTCTCTGGAACACAGGAAACAGAGGGACAAAGCCAAATGTGTGCAGCATGGCAATGGTTCTGGGGGCCGAGGGCTTTGGATGCACAAGGAAGCCACCATAGTGAGTAGACAAATATATTTGGGGCCACTTGTCCCCTTTCTCTCTTGCTTTGTGAAAGCAAGAGCAGCATTAATCTTTAGCTGAGGGCACCTACCTGTGTGTGAGAAAATAATATTCCAGATAGATCTAAAAATCTTACTGACAAGTTAGCCATATATACTGTTTCCATATCAAACCCCTGGTGGCCACTTTATTAAGCAGATACATTAAGCCCAAAGGTGAGCAACCCACAAGAATCAGCAACAAAGGACTCCTCACCAAGAAATAGCATTCTGGGAGCCAATAGGATTGAACCTTTCCAGGAAATGAAGGGTAATCTTTCCAAGGAAAAGAGCAAATCCTGTTCATGAAATGAGAACAGTCTGCTATTTCAAGATCCAACAGGTTGTATTATATGGGAACTGAAATACTTAATTGACATAAATGAGAGCAGAATGTGCACAGCTGAAGAATGAATTGGCAAGCTAGAAGTTTGAATAATGAAATAACTTGGTATCTGGAAAATACAGAGAGAAAAAGATGAAACAAAGATTGAAAGGCAGGAAAGATAGGCCTGGGAATGTCAAGATATACATGCCAGTAATGTACCAGGTTCTTTCAATGGAAAAAATAGAGAGATGAAAGGGGAACAGACAGGGAAGAGGGGGAGACGGGGAGAGAAAAAGAGTGAGAGAGCTGGGGAAGGGAAGAAAATAATCAAAGAAAGACAGGAGTCATTGGTTGAAAGGGTATAGACAGGGCAATAGGACAGCCGTAGTTAAGGCAAAAAAGCAAAGAGGCTCCTTGGACATGTTGATGCCAAATTTTGGAAGAATAAACTTTGAAGGGCTTTAGGGAGAAGATAGTTGGACCGATTTGTTTTAAAGACCTGATGACTGGTGTCTTCAAGAGATGAGGGGGATCCATTTAAGAGGAGGGAGCCTGGGTGCAGGGAGCTTTAATACTGCTCTACAATTTTGCATTTTAAATGTAAGAATGGTTTCCAATAGCAAACTTTTCTTATGTAATTAGACTTATGTAATTATTGAGAAGAGTGAGTAGTTCAGATTCTCTAGGATACATGTGGGCTGTTAGTCCAAGTAAGGTCTTTGAAATGTTGTGCAATCCTGGTGTCAATGTTTTCCCTGCAAGGATTTCACCACCATGAATGTTTGTAGGCCTTTTCTTCCCCCTGAGGACACGACCTTGTTTATCACCCTAGAGGTCAGTACTAGGACTCAACTCGTGATTGAGATTTCCTTTCAAAATCTCTGGCTCTCCATGCCATGGCTGACAATTCTTTGTGCCCAGAGGCCTCTGTTTAGTCTTGTTGATAGAGCTACAGGATTACCCAGTTTCTACCCAGAGCAAGATGGAATGCTATTTACCCTGAGTAATCTTTTAAAATGAGTAGGAGAGAACAGATGCTGTTTTATTTTGTATTAAGATTGAATTAGCAAGAACCGGCCCATTCGTAACTTGATCACCTTGATTAACTGTACAAGTCACTGGAGTGCTCAGAATACTTGTGGGTACATCATAGGACAATTAGAAAGAACATGAGACCAGAGTTTTTAGCCAACAGCTCCTCATTGTGACATATAATGACCGGTTTTCCTGATCACTATTTATATAGAAATCTCTTTATTCTGTTCAGAATATATGCTTTATTGATTAAAGGGACCCTAACCAATGACTTTTACATTGTAACTCCCTAACGTTTTCTTGTATGATTTTAGAGGCCAGAGCCCACCATTTGCTGAGTTTAACTTACTCCTGAAGGCACACACTTTGGAAACCTACGGGGTGGATCCTCACCCATGCAAGGTAACTGCTCCGCACACTGAGTGACTGTATAATGATTGTCTAGCCCCAAAGAGAATTAGCTGACGTGCAGGCAGAACCCTTTCATAAGATTGCCACAGCCTGACCCACACTTCATAATTGGAAAGGTCACCAATGGGCTGTGGTCACAAGTTTTGGTAGTTGATTGTTTTTTCATTGGGGTCTTGCAGTTGCTCAATAATTGCTAGTAGGGAGCTGTGTTTTATACATTCACATACATGAATTTATTTACTAAGTGGATTGTTTCTTTTGGATCTTAGAGGATTCTAACAGGTTTACTTTTGAGATTAATACCAGTAAGTCACCTGGCCAAAGCAGAAACTTTTCAGAAAACCAATTCTCAGATTAATTAACAATTAACAGAAAGGAAACAAACTACTTTGACAGAAAATACACTTTTCTCACAGCTATAAAAGGATGAAAGTGGAGGTGTGGTTCAAATGGTAGAACACTTCCCTCTGAGAGCATGAGGTCCTGGGTTTAAGTCCCAGTTCCAGCAAAAAAGGAACAAAAATATAAGAGAAGAGTTTTCATAAGGGAAAAACAGGAAGAAAAAAAGAGATTTCCAATTACATGCTGTAATTTCTATTGTTTGGTAGAATTTTTCACAAGGGGTTGAACACAGACCACCTTTATCAGGATCACTGGGCTGTACCCCCATAACTATTGAGTCAGATTTTAGGAATACAGCCAGGAAATTTGTTACTTAAGTTCCGAAGGTGGTGCCATGTGCACTTTTACAGAAAGGATTTATGCAAGCAATATTCTCCTTTCCATAGTTTTAACTATGTATCAACCAATACAAGCATAAATCCTAAATTATTTATATCAGGCAGGCTCTTAAAGATAAAGTTTTGAGTAGCCCTGCCACATGTATTTACCAAACCCAACCAGCTAATCAGCAAAGTGCTGGTTCCTCAGTGTTCCATTCAGGCGGCTCATTTGGAAGGTTCATAAACACCTGCTGGCCAGAACACACCCATTCCTGATGTACATGGATCTGTGGGAATAGAGAAAAGTTTTTCCATGATTCTGGTGTTTGCACAAGGTGTGGTATCCTCCAGACTGACAGTTAAATCCACTTGTTCTGCCTGTGCGATTGTTCTGGGAATATTCTCCAACTTCTCCTTTTAGGAAGTTACTGCATTCCATTGATTGCTTTAGGTTTGACCTAGAAATTTGAGTCTATTTTATTTAGTATTTGGAGACAGACTTGATTTTGTTGTTATTCCTTGGGCTGAACTTATTTATGAGATATTGAGTGCTCCTGGTCTAGGCTGAAAGCAAAGTAGGCTTTGCTGGCCAAATTTTATACTGAAATTGCCAGAAACTCTTTGTGGGGTTGATTCAGGTGAATAGAAACGGCTTGGGGGTTGGTTTCATTCTATTAAAGCATTAATGGGAACCAAGAATAATTGCTCATGGTATAAAAGCAGATCTAGTTCACATTAGAAAGGAGGCAGTGTTTGGAAGTCACCTGTATGTTTTCTAGTGGGCTGAAGACCATTTCTTACTCTCAGCAGCTCCCCATCTCAGAAACTTCGTTTATTGCTGCAATTACTGAATTAAACCTGAAATCAACCAAGGAAGACGAATGAGCATTTTATTTATTGTTTACTTATTCTCCTCACTCCAAAAAGGTTTTTTTCCCCTTTCTTTTGTCAGGATTCAACAGGTACTACAACATTTTTAGGATTCACTGCTGCAGGCTTTGTGGTATTCCAGGGAAATAAAAGAATCCATTTGATAAAATGGTGAGTATTTTTTTAAAACTGGTTTATTGATTTTTTTTAATCCCTCTTCCTTTTTTGGGCTGTTTAGGGCCATATAAAAAAACATTTCTCATATTGATTGCTTTGCTTTACAATTGATCACAAAGGGTTCCTCTACCCATAAATGAATGCCAGTCTGGCTTGTACTTGGAGGGGAACTGAATTTGTCTAGCTGAGGCCCTGGCATGGAAGACCTAGCCTCAGAGTCTTTGCCTTAAAGAGACAGGTCTGCACTAGAAGCTTCTGCTGATCTGGCCAGTGTGGGCAAGGGAAACTTGGGATGAAATAAGCTGCTAACATTTGTGTCCCTGAAACAAAATGCTCAAAGCTGGATAATGTATAGAGAAAAGAGGTTGATTTTTGCTTGTGATTCTGGTGGCTGGGAATCTAGTTAACATAGTGTGGCATCTGGCAACAGCCTCCTGGCTGCTTCACAATGTGACAGAGACTAGAAGGGAGGTGGGCATGTGCAAAGAGCATGTGTGTGAGGAAAAGGAAGAGAGATTGGGCAGGGGGGCAGGTGTACTCTTTATAACAACCTGCTCTCTTAGCAGGACCTAACTCACTCTGTGAGGCCAGCACTAATGTCTACAGAGGCTGCAGAGGTGGCCATTACATCTCACTTCTACATCTCACTTCTTTTAATACCTTACTGGTACCAAGCTTTCAGTATACAGAACATCCCTCACGAGGAAACGTAGCAGTCCTTGGAACAACTCAGGACCCAGTCTCCTCTTCTGTTGAACGCTCAATGCAAACTCGTCCTTTGTTGTCCAGGCCATCAGTGAAGTTGCTTTTTGCAAAATGTTATCAAACATGTCTACTACCAATGGTATCCAGATAATAGGACTGACTGGTACAGAAAGTAAAAGTCCTAGAATCAGGGAAGTCTTGTGTCCCTTAACGTAGATGCCAACACAGCATGAAAGATTTTGGTTTCCATCTTCTTCTCTACCATCCCCATTATGACTTTTGTTCCACCATCATGTTCATAAGATGGCCAGATATGGGACATTAGCCTTAATGTCTTCACACTGCAGTGCCCAGAGCCTGGAGAACAAAAGCCCCTTCCATGTGTTTCCTTCTAAAATAAGGCTACTTTACCCAGAAGCACTATAGGAGACTTCCTGTATATATAGCTGGACGGAATTGGGTCACCTGTGCCTACTTAAACCAATCTTTGCTGAGAAGAATGGAAACTCCATGCTTGAGCTGATCATGTGGTGATACCAGCCCTTTGCAGCCAGAGGAGCATAATGTGCATGAACGCATGACTTTGCAGAAGGGCAGAGTCTAAGCTGTATCAGGAAAAGAAGTATGAGGTTGGAGAGGGGTGAACAGCAGAGCCTGCTGCATCCCATCTAAGGGCAAAACGGTTTTGCTAAATAGTGAAGAAGGCTGAGCATTATACAGGCATTGGAATATTGTAAAAGTGTGGCTTTATTGGTATATACTACTTGACTCCTTTTCTTTTGTGGGGAGGATGTACTGAGGTTTGAACTCAAGAACTTGCACTTTCTAGGCAGGTGCTGGTGCCAGTGAGGTTTTTTTTTTGTACTGGTTATTTCTGAGCTAAGATCTCACCTCCATACCTTAGACCATGATCTTCTTTCCTATTTTTTTCTTTTGCTTCCCACTGTAGCTGGGGTGACAAGAGGCATGCACCACCACATCTAACTCTTGGTGGCTAGAAGATCTTGTGAACTTTTGTTTGCCTGGATTCATTTTGACCATGATCTTCCTGATCTCAGCCTTCCAAATCATTAGGATGACAGACACGAGCTAGCAGCACTTAACTTCCACTTCTTTCTGATGGCCCATGATAGACTTGTCACCCCTTTCGATGTATAATACAATAATTGTTCTTCCAGTAGCATGAGGAGTGGACAGTTTTGCATTATGGTATGTGTGCTTTTTGGAGATGGATGGAGAAAGAGGAGAAAATCAGATACTTTTAAGCCATGATAATTTACTGAGTCATAAATAAGCCACTTTTTTCTACCTTGCACAATGAGCTGGCCAGTTACTATTTCCATCCTTAAAAACCCACAAGCACTCTTGAGGTCATTAGAAGGGGGATATAGCCTCACAATAAATAACTCTGAGCTGCCTATGGATCCTTTCTTGGGGGAGAAATTTACTGTATAACTTACTTGGGGCTTGTATTGTTTGTTAGACCTTCACCAATGACAAGACAGTATCTTCTTTTATCATGGTCTGCTTGGCATAACAGGATTACCACAGGAAAGCCAGGTACCCTAATCAGCTGCCATATTTTCTTCCTTCTCACTCTGACCTTTTCTCTCCTTAGGCCAGATGTCTGCAAATTGAAGTTTGAAGGGAAGACATTTTATGTGATTGGCACCCAGAAGGAGGTCAGACACTTTCTCTAACTACCTATTGCTATGCGTACATGTGTAATGTACGTATGTGTGTAAGAGGGAGATTCAAGAATGAAATATACACTTTTAGGATCTCAGTTCTCAAAGACTACAACTTTGCACTGTAATGTTAGTGGTAGGCTGAGAACATTAGAGAAAATCAACCCAATCAGCCCTAAGTTTCCACACTGAAAAATACTGTCTATAACAATGAAGGTTGATTGCACAGCCCTGGGGTAAACTTGTTGGGCTCTCTCCCTACTTCTCTGTGTCAAAATATGGATAGATGAAATAAATGAAGGATATTTACAAAAGTAGATAGCAACTGACTGTGGATAGTCATACAAGTAGAGTTCAAAGACCCATGAGTCTTAAAATAAAAGAGTTAGCAGGTACCCACTGTGGTTTACCACAGCATGTATTTTGGAGGAGGCAATTACCAAAATATTAAACTCCAGAGATAACTCTGGTATTAGCAGATGTTCTTGGGGGTTTTGTCATTTTTGTTTATTTGTTTTGTTTTAATGTGCCAGTACTGGGGCTTGAATTCAGGGATCCTGGGCACTGTCTCTTAGCTTTTTCACTCAAGGCTGGTGCTCTACCACTTGAGTCACATCTCCACTTCCAGCTTTTTGGTGGTTAATTGGAGACAAGAGTCTTATATGGACTTTCTTGATGAAATTGTGATCCTTAGATCTCAGCCTCCTGAGTATCTAGGATTACAGGCATAAACCACCAATAACATGGTTTAGTACGTGTTCTTGAGCCTGGAACTTAGCTCAAGTACTAGTTATTCAAGGATGCAAATAATACACTAGACTAATCCCAACTTCATAAAGGTAAGTGATGCCTGGAATGTTAAGAAAAATTGGAAAGCTCATTTCTTTTTTTTAAATTTAAGTTTTATTGTAATGGTGATATACACAGGGATTACAATTACATAAGTCAGGAAATGAATACATTTCTTCTTTTTGTCAATCACAAAGTTTTTATTACTTGAAAGATCCAACTAAGCTAGAAAGGCAAGGACAATTGTGACCATAATTCTTTTTGAACATGTTACCCCTCCCTCATTTTCCCCACTTTTCCCCCTCCTGATCCCCCCTCCAAGTTGTAAAGTTCATTTCCAACGTAGTGTCTAGTGAGTATCAGTATTGAATTGGTTCACCTTTTATCCCAACGTTTCTGTGATTCCCCTTATTTTCTCCAAGTCAGATAAACTTATATACTATACCGAGGGTACAGAAATCAGAAACAGTGGCAACATGGAATAAACAAAAGGGAAAAAAACAAAAAAGGAAATAACTGCAAACAGTACAATAAGAAACCTCTTGTTTCCATTTCTTGGAGTTCATTTCAATAAGCATCATTTCATATGATCATATGCACATAGCTATTGTGATCCTCTCCTAAGAATATCCTAGACATATTCTACTTATTCCAAGTGAGGGAAACCATGTAGCCTATGTTTCTTTGTGTCTGGCTTACTTTGCTTAATATCATTTTCCCCAAGTCTTTCCATTGCCTTACAACAGGGGCAATGTCATTCTTTCTGATGGAAGCATAGGATTCCATTGTGTACCACATTTTCTTGATCCATTATCTATATCTACTGAGGGGCATCTGGGTTGATTGCATATCTTAACTGTGGTAAACAATGCTGCAGTGAAGATGGTTGTGCTGGTGGCTTTAGTGCGACCTGGTTTGTGGTCATTTGGCTAAATGTCCAGAAGTAAGATTACTGGGTCCTAGGGAAGCTCTATGTTTAGTCTTTTGAGGAGCCTCCAGACTGTTTTCCAGAGTGATTGTGCAAGTTTTCATTCCCACCAACAGTGTAGTAGTGTTCCCCTTTGGCTGCATTCCTGCAAGCATCTGTTGTTATTAAATTTCTTGATAATGGTCATTCTAACTAGGGTGAAGTAGAATCTCAATGTAGTTTTGATTCACATTTCTTTTATGGCCAGAAATGTTGACCATTTCTTCATGTGTCTATTGACCATTCTTATTTCCTCTTTAGAGAAATCTCTTAATTCTTTTGCCCACTTATTAGTGGGGCTGTTGTTTCTTTGAGGAGTTTTGGAAGGTTTAATTTTTTGAGCTCTAAGTATACTAAGTATACTCTAAGTATACTGTAGCTATGAGACCCTTGTCTGATGCATAGCTAGTGAAGATCTTCTCCCAATTTGTGGTCATTTATCTTGCTGGCTACGTCCTTAGCCCTGCAGAAGCTCTTCAATTTCATGCAATTCCATCTGTTGAACCTTTCTTTGATTTGTTGTGTTTTTGGGTCTTTATTGAGGAAGTTTCAACCTGTGCCAAGGAGCCCTATCCCTTCCTGTAACGTTTCCAGAGTATCTGCTCTTACCTCAAGGTCTTTGATCCATTTGGAATTGATTCTAGTACAGGGTGAAATGTAAGGATCTAACCAGTTTTCCGCACATGTGTAGCCAATTTTGCCAGCACCATTTGTTGAAGATACTGACTTCCTTCTATCCTATGATTTTGGCTCCCTTATGAAAGATTAGGTGGTTGTTAGTCTATACATTCATTTCTGGGCCTTTGATTCTATTCCATTGGTCCTCAGGACTGTTTTTGTGCCAGTACCAAGCAGGTATTATTACAGCTTTGTAATAGAGTTTGAAATTTGGTATTTATATCCCTCTAACAATGTTCTTCCTGTTAAGGATTGTTTTTGCTCTTCAAGATCTTCTATTATTCCATATGAATTTTTGGATTGCTTCTTATATTTCATTAAGGAATGTTGTTGGGCTTTTGATGGGTATTGAATTGAATTTGTAGATTTGGGCAGTATTGCCATTTTCACAATGTTAATCCTCTCAATCCAGGAGCATGGGAGGTTTTTCCACTTCCTTAAATCTGCTTTAATTTCCTTTTACAGGTTTTTAAAGTTTTCATCATAGAGGTCCTTTACATCCTTGGTTAAGTTAATTCCTAGGTATTTTATTTTTGAGGCTATTAGAAAAGGAGTTGCCTTCTTGATTTCAGCCTTGCTGTTCTCATTGTTGGCATACAGAAAGGGTATTGATTTTTTTGGGTTAATTTTATACCCGGCTACTTTGCTGAAGTTTTGGATCAGCTCAAATAACTTGGGGGAGGAATCTATGGAGTTCTTTAAATACAGGATCATGTCATCTACAAAGAGGGAGAGTTTTACTTCATCTTTCTCTATTTTGATCCCGTTTGTGTGTGTCTCTTACCTTATTACTCTAGCTATGAATTCCAATACTATATTGAGGAGGAGTGGAGAGAGCAGGCACCTTTATCTCCTTCCTGATTTCAGAGGAAGTGGTTTTAACTTTCACCATTAAGTATAATGCCAGCTGTAAGTGTCATATACAGCCTTTGTTATATTGAGGAATATTCCATGGATTCCTAGCTTGGGACAGACATTGTAGTGCACACTTGCTTCTGAACACCTAGGAGGCTCAGGCAAAAAGATCTTGGGTGTGACACCATCCTGGGCAATCTGGTAAGTCCACCGCCAGCCTGGACTACATAGTGTGGCCCTAAATCAAGGGGGGAAAAAAGAGGAGAGACAGACCTTATATAGATTAGTTATGTCTGCAAGGGAACAAGGCTGAAATACTATTTCAACAACACTTTTAAAAACATAGTAATATAAGTTGCTTCAAATCTGTGTGGTAGGAGGTAAGATACAAGTGAGTAAATTCCTGACAGAAAAACATGTAAAAGATAAACTGTTTGACATGCTCTTTCTTGTTTTTTATTTTTTAATTAGAAAAAAGCCATGTTGGCATTCCATACTTCAACACCAGCTGCCTGCAAACATCTTTGGAAGTGTGGGGTAGAGAATCAGGCCTTTTATAAGTAAGTAGCTTTTATTCACTTAATAATGGGCTTTAAAAGTACTCATGGAACACTTGATGTTTTGCAAATGGCGGAATATTCATTTCTATTAATATAGCTCTTTTTTTAGTGTGTGGAAGTAAACTATAAATTTGGTTATTGTTGGCCTAAGTCCTGGAGTCTATGTTGGATATTTCCATTATACATGTGACAGAATATCTTTACACTCCCTACTCCAAACAGATCTTAAGATGGAATTTAATGTAAGTGGTCTATTGGGGATGTAGTTAGCAGCTTTATGAGTTGGGGATTATTGGACTGAGGCAGTAAATCAAGCAATGTAGCATTCTCCCTCCCTCCCTTATGACCTCATTCCCTTCCTCTCTCCCCCTCCCTCCCTCCCTTCCTTTCTTCTTTCTTTCTCCTCCTTCCTTCCACTCTCTCTTGCTTTTCTTTTCCCTTCCTTCCTTCTCCTATCCTTTCTTATTTCATTTCTTTCTTCCTTATTCCATTCCCTTTCTTTTTCCTTCCTTCCCTCTCCTTCCTCTCTCATCTCCCTCTTTGACCTCTCTCTGTCCCTCTCCTTTCCCTCTCCTCTCCTCTCTCTCCCTCTCTTTCTCCCCTTTCTATTCCTGGAACTCAAAATCCTCCTGACTCAGCCTCCTGACTGATGGATTATAGGTGTACACCACCTGCTAGGCAACCCTGGAAGACTAAAACATGCCTCAGAGTTCTTTAACAGTAGGTGAGGAAGAAACTATCTCTCAATTCCTTTTGGAGGAGGGCAGAGTTAGTACTATATGGTACTTCTGGCTTTCTCTGAGAGTGTGTCAGGTTGAATATGCCCTCGCACGAGGCCTTTGACAGAGTCACATGTAGGTACAGGAATTAACATTTTGCTGGTAGAATTTTGGCGGATTTAGGATCGTGGGAAGTTGGGTCTGGATGGGACTTCAGAAGCCACCACTAAGACTCTCAGAGAGAAAGAAGGTCCACCTTCTCCTTGCTGAGACTTCCTTGCTGACTGGGTGCTAGCACCTCCCACTCCTGCAGTGCACCTGGATGGAATTTGCTCAGTTTCTCCCACTAATCACGAAACTCACTATACTAGAAATGATGTCTGTGAACCTTCAAAGCATCTTTGTCTCCTCCAGTGTAGACTAGTAAAACAAACAAACAAACAAACAAACTTGGTCTCTAAGGAATCAACATTTCAGGCTAAGTATGATGGTGCTATGTGCAATCCTAGCTACTCAGGCAGCAGGGATCTAGAGAATCATGGTTCAAGACTAGCTCAGGCAAAAAGTTACCAAAACCTCAACTCAACCATCAATCTGTAATTTTAGCTATATAGAAAGTATAGGCATGAGCAGCCAAGTCTGAAGCCAGCTCTAGGCTAAAACTTTGAGAGCCTATCTGAAAAATAACTAAAGCAAAAAAGGGGCTGGTGATGTGGCTCAAGTAATAGAACCCCTGTTTAGCAAACATGGGGCTCTGGGTTCAAACCCTAGTATTTGTCAACTATCAATATACTGAGAAAGGCACTGGTGACTCATGCCTGTAATCCTAGCTACTCAGGAGGCTGAGATCTGAGACTCACAACTTGAAGCCAACCCAGGGAGGAAAGTCTGTGAGACTCTTATCTCCAATTAACAACCAAGAAGTCATAAGTGGCACCATGGCTCAAAGTGGTAGAGTGCTAGCCTTGAGCAAAAAGAGCTCAGGGACAGCGCCCAAGCACCAAGTTCAAGCTCTGCAACCAATAAACAAACAATAAATATACTGACAATGTGCAAGTCAAAGAGGGAAATGCCCACAAATTCCCTGGAGTGATTTGAAGACATAAATGTGCTGTTGGTATCAGCTGGCTCTGGGCCATAGATCTGGTTGGGAAGACCTTGTTCTGAGATCTGCTGTCTGGGAATAAAGCCCAGAAGTAGCAGCCTTGACTTTCCCCGCCTACTCCAGGCCTTAGGGGATTCCAACACAAACTTAGCATTTCAGACCTTCCTTTATATCACCTGTGCTGTAGATGCTGCCAGCTCTGGGGTATGCTGCTCTTGTTGCTGGTTCACTGAATTCACATAGATTTTCATTCAAAGCCTTTATCTCACATCTGTTTGGGGCTGTGCACTGTACCTACTGAGCATGGAGTTGTGTGCAGGGGAGAAAGACCGCTAGAAAAACATTTCTCATTTGTAACTTGTAGTGCTAGGAGAAAAATAATACAAAAAAATAAAAATAAAAAACATCCCAGCCTGGCTCCCTGTGCTGAGGCCTCCCCACTTCAATGAGTGCTTAAATTCTCTTATTATAATGGGGGCAATGATTCAGTAGTTCTAGAGTGTTGTGAGATTACGTACTCTTTCTCTAGCTAGCTAGCTAGCTATTTTGGTGCTGGAGTTTGAACTTAGGACCTGACACTTGCTCAGCTTGCTTGCTTAGCTAGCACTCTCCTGTTTGAACCACACCTCTAGCCCTGCTTTTAGCTGGCTATTTTTAGATGGAGCCTCACAGACTTTTCTGCCCAGACTGGCTTAGAATTAGGACTCCCCAGATCTCAGTCTCGTGAGTTGCTAGGATTACAGGTATGAGCTGCCAACTGGCACATGGTAAAATTACATATTTATAGTAAGTTTTCAAATGATGTTACAGGCAGGCCTATGGACTAGTTGTTGAATGATAAGATTCACAACCTTGACTGTATATCACAATCACCAGGAAACTTTCACAAAAAATACCAATGCCATGGGCTCTTGGATCCTACCCTAGACCAAATAAAACTGAATCTGAATTCTCACCAAGACATGTATATGAATGTTCATCATAGCATAATTCTGAATAGTGAAAAGGTAGAAACACCCCAAATGTCCAAACATGCAAACTGAAGGTGCAAACCACCCCCAAACCAGGAAAGACTAGAACTTAGCTGTGTTTGGGGAAGCCATTAAAATGCAGTACCCTTGGCAGAGCTGGAGGCAGGGTCAGGATGCCTCCAGGGGTAAGAGACAGAGCAGTGAAGAAAGCAGGTGATGGAACATTGTTCAGCCATAAGGAGGCTTTAAGTACTGCTCCATGCTACAACATGGGTGAATCTTGAAAACACTGTGCTAAGTGAAACAAACCATTTGCAGAATATCACAGAGTGCATGATTCCATTGAGAAGGGATGTCTAGAACAGGACAATTGAACATGAAGACATTGCTATCACCCAGAGATTTCCCCTAAGGTCCCTGGACCAGTACTCCAGAATTTGTCAGAAATACCAACTCTGAGTCTGGATCTAGACTATACCCCAGACTTACAGGATTAGCAACCTGTGTACTCAGAAGTTTTGGAGTGACTCTGGTCTCATTGCAGTTTCAGAGCCTGTCCAGAAGAAGCTTCTATCACATGAAATGTCAATTTACTTCATCTGTTAGTGCCTCAGGTTCCTTATGGAAAAATGGATGTCTTCCTTCTGGGAAAGAGTTGTGGGAATAAGATGAATTGAAGACACTTTGGGTAGTGCACAGCCTGTAGTAACTTTTCAATACTATCAAATGCTGTTATTATTCCAGAAACCCCAAAGCATGGTTTTGATAGGACATTATATTGTTAATTCTAGAGGTGGCCTTCTTGGAACAATATCCAACACCCCCACACACCCCCACCCCCACCAGCACTCAACCTGAACTCCACCCTTGGGCTCTGAAGTAGCAAGTACCAGAGGAGAAACTGAGGCTAGGATAAAGGGATGTGAGCTCCACAGGGATTTATCTGGCTTTCCCTGTGAGGTCAGATGAATTCTATAAGGGGACTTGGATGACTCTAGAAGAAGCAGGCAAGTTAGAAGGCAGAGGATGGAGGAGAGAGTTGCTGTCCTAACTAGGTTGTGGATGCATTGTGTTAGGTGGAAAGAGGGCCCTCGCTGGACTTGCTGGTGATGAGAGAGGCTGGCACACAGGGCATCTGGACATATACCTGCTTGAGTGTGAGCTCTTTATCTGCTTCACTGTTCCCCAGAGTCTCATTGATTTGGAGAATTGGCTTTGGTGGCTGCATAGTGAAAAGGCAAGGGGAAGATTTAGAAAGGCCTGTAAGGAAGGAAGAAGGAATGAAGGCAGGTGGGGAAGGGAAGGAGGGAGGGAAATGTCTCTGCCAGGAGCAAACACTTCACTAGTTGCTTTCAAGCCATTTAATCTCATGTGCTCTTCCTCTGCACACTGTGAAGTAAGCGGCATAAAACCCACTCCTCTGAAAATACACAACAACAAAGGTCACTGAGCTAGAGGCCAGCCAGAATTTGTGATGCTAATCTTTCTGGTGAGTGTCACCTCTGGGAGAATTTGGAGGTGCAAAGGCTCTCAAATGGAAGCAGTCTGAGTCGGAATTGCTTTGGAGTGGTTAGTTGAAATACAGACATTCTCCAGACCTGCTGAGTTGCAATCTTGAGACATCAAGCACGAGACCTTGTGTTTTAAGATTATCTTAATGAGCTTTGTGTGTGTTTGTGTGTGTATGCCAGTCCTAGAGCTTGAACTCAGGGCCTAGGGCACTGTCCCTGAGCTTTTATGCTCAAGGGTGGTGCTCTGCCACTTGAGCCACAGCTCTACTTTTAGATTTTTAGTGGTTAATTGGTTAATTGGAGGTAAGAGTCTCACAGTCTGGCTTCAAACTGTCATCCTCAGATCTGAGCCTCCTGAGTAAGTAGGATTAGAAGTGTGAGACATTGGTGCCCAGCTTAATTATTATTTTTTATTGAGACATAATATTTGTATAACTTTATGTGGCCTGTACAATAATTTGATAGATCTTTATAATATGTATCGATCAAATCACAATAATAAGAACTTTCATCTTTTCAAATATTAGTCATTCCTATGTGTTGGGAACTTTTGGACTCTTCTGAAGTATATCATGATTTTACCATAAATAGTTACTGTACTGAGCTATTAATAAACTATAACTAATTCCTCCTATTTAACTGAGTTTTGGTGCTTCTTATCAGTTTAACTTCTTTTTAAATCTTTATTTCTTTGTCCATTTAATTAATTTTTTTGTACCTGTATTGTGGTTTGAACGCAGGATCTCAAGCTCTCTTACTTGGCTTTTTCACTCAGGGTTGGTACTCTACCACTTGAATGACACTTCTACTTTTCCTAGTTAATTGGAGATAAGAGCCTCATGAACTTTTCTTCTGGGGCTAGTTTCAAACCAGGTTCTCAGAGCTCAGCCTCCTGAGTAGCTAGGATTGTAGGTATGAGCCTGTAGCACTTGGCTTCTATTATTATTTATTAAATTATAATTATTAATGCATACTAATTGCCCAAATTAATTGAAGAAACCTAGCCTTTTGTTGATTTGTTTTAGAGACGTGGTTTAATACTAGGTAGCTCAGCTTGCTTCAAACTTTCAATCTGCCTACCTTCAATAAAGCTGGTGCCTGGCCGGGTTTGGGAATTAATTAGTTCACTGGATTTGGGTAATTCAAACCAGTTAACATTCTTGTTCCCTGTCCATTTCCCTCCACTTATCTTTGTGTCCCAAATCCTGTTCTGTCTATGTCATTGAACAATCAAATCAGATTAAATGCTGTTAAAATTCTACAGATCTCAAGTGAAATGTTTTGGGAGTCCACCTGGACACTGGGGAGGGAAGGGATTTGACAAAAATGAGCTAAGCGACACAAATGATCATACAGGATCATCAGTGCTCCACCATTTCTCCTCACCCCCAGCCCCTCCTTTAGACAGCTGCTGCCTTTCTCTGTCAAATGTGTCTTTGGACTTGTGTGGAGTCACTTGAAGGGTTTTCTGGGGAGGCAGTGCAGCACTGAGTCCCCCAGCAACAGTCTAGGAGGGCTTTCCCAGGCCTCCTAATAGGACAGGGACTGAGGCTGAACCATTACTAACAGAGCTGCCACCTCTCCCCAACAGTCCCATGACCCTGTAGATGCCACATCTGTAAAAAGAGTGCAGTGTTGAGTCTGAATTTCCAAAACCCAATGGAATTCTACTCATTTTCTTTATAGCAGGCTGTGGATCCTAAACAAAGAGTACAAAAAATCTAAATAAACAATAAAAGGCAAAACATTTCTTGAAAGACTTCTCTTCTTTTTAACCCCTGAGGACCTAAGGAATAATGCCCTTACCAAGAGTAGATGAGGACAGGGGACAAAGAGACTGTCCCATGGAGCTCCAGCTGAGAAAGTATCAGACCTACATCTCTTCTTAGTTAGGAGTGGAACACAGGACAGTGCACAAAATCCTGGAGCAAGGCTGGTGATGGTGGGTCATCACCAAAGGATGGCTTTCTGGGCATTTTGTCCTGTTGATTTTGTGTGTGGCTTGGAGAGAAGGTCTGGCCAGCAGCACAGGCTGCTGGTCTTCAGTGTCAGGACCCACCAACATGTGGATCTCACTTATGCCTGTGTGTCCTGGCATCTTCTCTGGGCTCTGTCTGGGCAGGAATCCTCCTCCCCAGGCTGGTTCCTTCCTCCTCTGCCCTCTCATTGTCCCTGATTGACATTTATATAGCCAATGAACTTCTGCATCATTTTCCACTGTTTAGAAGGTGAACAGGGCAGGAGGGAGAGGGACCTCCTTGCAAAGGATCAAATTTGTAACACTGGATACCTTGGGAGACAAAGATTTGAGAGTCATGGTTTGAGGCCAGCCCATGCAAAAGGAAACATACAAGACTCCATCTTAACCAATGACTAAGCATGGCGGTATGCACCTATTATCCCAGCTACAGGGGAAGCACAATAGCTAAATGCAGTGGTATGTGCCTGACAACTCCAACAACTCAGAAAAACACAAGTAGGAGGATTGCAGCCTAGGCCACCCTGAGGCATAAAGTGAGACTATATCTAAAAAATAACCAGTGCAAAAAGGAGTTAGAAGCATGGTTCAAGTAGTAGAGAGGTTGTCTTACAAGTGTAAGACAGGAAAAAATGCCCAGAAAACCATCCTTTGGTGATGACCCACCATCACCAGCCTTGCTCCAGGATTTTGTGCACTGTCCTGTGTTCCTAACTAAGGAGAGATGTAGGTCTGATACTTTCTCAGCTGGAGCTCCATGGGACAGTCTCTTTGTCCCCTGTCCTCATCTACTCTTGGTAAGGGCATTATTCCTTGGGTCCTCGGGGGTTAAAAACAGGAGAAGTCTTTCAAGAAATGTTTTGCTTTTTATTGTTTATTTAGATTTTTTGTACTCTTTGTTTAGGATCCACGGTCTGCTATAAAGAAAATGAGTAGAATTCCATTGGGTTTTGGAAATTCAGACTCAACACTGCACTGTTCAATACTGCCTGCCCCATCCCCCCCCCCCAAATTATAACAACAAGTTGGGAAAATACCCAGGTCTTTATTTAGACTGAGGGCTTCTGTGGCTGCTGGCCTTTCTGTCAGTTACACCAACCTCACCCCCAATTCTCAGATCAAATCTTTTCTGCAAAGCCCCTTCCCTGGCCCCCAGAATAGACTGCCTCCTTCCCCTGCTCTCAGTGCACCTTTTCCTTCCTAGCAAACTCTGAGGCCATCATTTTTATGTGTTTACATGGTCGGTAGATGTATGTTAATTGCTCTTCCTGACTTTGCACCCCATGAATGCAGAGTCATGTGTCTCCCCTGGGATCAGCTTGGTGGACAGAGAACTCATTTACTGAACAAATAAATAGACCAGAGATTCAAGGGACTCAGAACTGGAGGTCATATTGTCTGTCCTGAAATTTCTAGCCAGAACCTACTTAGTCTCTGCTCTCTATATGACTTTGCTCAGAATTTTATAGAGCCAAACTGGTTTTGTGTTTTGTATGTTTTAAAGAGATTTTGTGATTATCAAAACTTCCAATCATCTCAATCTATGGAAGTTCTTTTCTCATATTTTTGGATTTAGCTGCAGAAGGCTTAAAGTAACTGTTGTAGAAACATCCTCAGATACTGTAGTAATTTAGAGCCTTGTGTTTGGCCTGGGGCAGCCTATGTTCTTGGTTGCTTTTCAGAGTGGTGTTGTTTTGTTCTCATTTATGATTATTCTCAGATGTGCTCTATCTGTGCTTTCTTGTTCCTTATAAATCTTAGTCACCTACCAGTGTGGATTCTGTTGAAGGGCTGTAGCTCATGGTGATATAGACGCTAGTAACAAGGCCATGGTGACATAGCCTTTGTTGTTCTGCTTGGGCAACACACAGTGAGTTCTTTATAACACAGTGAGTGACCTGAATGGCCAGAAAGCTGTTTCCTATTGTTTTTTGGTCTTAGGGTTTGAGCTGGGGTGGGAGGGGCTTGGCATTTACCCTGAGCTCTTTTTTGCTCCAGGTTAGTGTTCTACCCCTTTGAGCCAGAGCTCTACTTCCCCAGAAAGCTGTTTTCTATTGAAATATTGACACAGCACAACCAACAACATGCCTTCAACATCAATGAACTTGACAATGCCATGTCAAAAGTACACCTTCTGTGTCTCTTAACTAGACACCAAGGAAGCGTCTTTTCTGTTCATTAACACTGCCTACTCCTTTTCACCGGCCTTGACCTAAGTTATAAAACCAAATATGTCGATCACAATGTCAGCAATGGCATCAGGTTACCATTCACATAATGTAATGGCTCCTTTATGAGATCTTTCTTTAAATTCTTGTGCGTAGGAAGTGTTGCTGTAGCTCAAGTAAAGTGCTAGCCTTGAGCTAGCACTTGAGCTCAGGGGCAGTGACCTGGCCCAGAGTTCCAATTCCATGACTGACAAAAAAAAAATCAATTATTGTGTGTACAAGTTGGGTCACTATATCAAATATATTTATTTCTTGGATTCAAAACTCATCTGATTACTGAAGTTCTATAGCAGGCTCCTTGAATTTACCAATGTCATGATCACCTCTGCTTTTTTATTTCTTAAAGGTATGCAAAATCCAGTCAGATCAAGACTGTGTCAAGCAGCAAGATATTTTTTAAAGGAAGTAGATTTCGATATAGGTGGGTACCACTAGCAATAGAGTTGGAATTGGGGAGGCAGCCATTTTTACTTGATTGTTTTGCTTGCAAGTAAGTTCACTTGGGGTTATGCCTTTGAGGTACTTTTCCATTTCCCTTCATTGCAGTCTAGTCATATAACATCCAACCTCCATAAGAAGCTCTCCTAATTGAAGAAAGAAAGGGGTGGATTTATATTTGTGGCTCAGACTATTGTAATGTTAAAGGAAAAAAGATATTGTGCATGCCTTCTTCCCAGCCTGCCCTCTGCTTTTCCACTGATTGTGTACATGCACTGTATTCTGTCTTTTACAGTGGTAAAGTTGCCAAGGAGGTGGTGGAAGCGAGCTCCAAGATCCAGAGGGAACCTCCTGAGGTACACAGGTGAGTAGGGGGTGTCCCCCTATTTTGTTCTACAATGGACATAGGGATTTAAAAGCTGGCTTTTTGCTGTGAGCTGTTGGCTCATGCCCATCAACCTAGCTACTCAGGAGACTGAGGTCAGAGGATTGTGGTTCAAAGCCAGCCCAGGCAAGAAAGTCCATGAGACTATTTATCTCCAATTAAACACCAAAAAAACCCCACCACCACCACCACCAACAACAACAACCAAACAAAACAACAAACCTAGAAATAGAGTTGTGGCTCAAGTGTCAGAGTGCTAACCTTGAGCACAAAAGTTCAGGGACAGCATATGGGCCCTGAGTTCAAGTCCCAGGTCTGACACCAAAATTTTTTAAAAGGTGGGGAGGTCAGGAGTAGAGATATGCATACCAGTTAGAATGGCCATTATCAAGAAAATACTAACAACAGATGCTGGAGGTGATGGGGCCAAAGGGGAATGCTACTCTACTGTTGGTGGGAGTACAAACCTGCACAACCACTCTGGAAAGCACTGTGGAGGTTCCACAAAAGACTAAACATAGAGCTCCCCTATGATCCAGCAATCCCAGTTCTGGATATTTACCAAAATGACCACAAACAAGGCCATACTAAAGTTACCAGCACAACCATTTCATTGTAGCATTATTTACCATAGTAAAGCCATGCAACTAACCCAGATGCCCCTCAGTAGATTAATGGAACAAGAAGATGTGTTAAATATACTCAATGGAGTTCTATGCCTCCATCAGAAAGAATGACATTGTCACATTCATAAGGAAATGGAAAGACTTGGAAAAAATTGTATTAAGTGAAGTAAGCCAAACCCAAAGAAAAGTAGATTGCATGTTTTCCCTCATTTGCAAGAACTACAATAGGTCTATGATATTCTTAACAGGGGATTTCAACAACTCAATTGCTTAATACATAGGACCATATATAATGAAGTGTACCAACATAAACTCCAAGATATAGAAGCAAAAGGTTCTTATTATGTACTGTACATAGTTTTTTATTTGTTTATTTTTATTATTTTTAGTTTTATTTCTTTCATCTCTCTTAATTTTCTGTACCTTGTGTCTTGTATATAAGATTATTTGACCAGAGTAAGGGAAGGAGAATCACAGAAACAGCAGGTCAAAGGATGAACTAATACAACCATGATACTCACTTAACAATAGGCTAAATATCAACCTTACAACTTGCGAGGGTGGGGGGTGGGTGGGAGGGAAGTAGAAAGGGGGAGAAAATGAAGGATGGGGTAACATTGTTTAAAAACAAATGTACTCATCACCTTATTTATGTAAGTGTAAGCCCCCTGCTCATCAACTTTTCAATAATTTTTTTAATTAAAAAAGAAGAGGTGTGGCTTAAGTGATAGAGCCCCCGCCTTGAATGAAAAAGCCAAGTGAGAATATAAAGACTTTAAGCCTCAGTACCATCACACGCACGCACGCATGCATGCATGCACGCTCATACACACAAGCTGCTTTTCCAAGAGTTGAGGCATAGTTCAGCAGTAGAGTGCTGCCTTAACGTGTTTGATCCTGAGCCTTACAAAAAGAAAATGTTTTTTAAAAGCTAGTTTCCCCAAATCTTCCTCTGTGTACTATGACCCCAGTATTAAATAAGGCCATGCCCACCTCAAATTTGGCCTGGCCAAATTTGTAGTACAGATAGGACTTTTTGAGCCACTTGCTCTGCAGTCACTGCTTAGGTCTGGTAAATCACATGAGCAAGCACCATGTGCACCATCTCCTAGCCACACTCCCTTGTCCTGCCTGCTCAGAATTCTCCGTACCCATCTCATTTCTATTGGCCTCACTCCTTCTTGACCACTGAGAGAAGTGGCTCACATGTCAGGGGCCTTTTATTTCCAAGGGTTAACCAGAGGAATGAGGGCTTGGTCATTATTGATTTAAAGTATCTTCATTAAGAAAAAAATTGATGTTGATTTCAGGGATTAAATATCATCTTGGCCTAGCTGAGACTTCACACCATGGCCCACATGTACACATTCTACTTCCTAACCTTCAGGCATGCTAACTATGCTAATGCTGAACATGCTTTGTATGGTGCCTCCTTCTTTTTAAGACAATAAATCATCACAAGCTAAATACATCAGGGAATCTCCTTACATGCTGGTTGGCAGCCCTCCTTTTTTTTCCCTGTCTTTGGACCCAGGTTTATGTCTCCTCCAATTCTGGGGTGTACTGAGCGGATGCCACTCCTTGTCCTGACTGACTCTGTACGTGTAGGTGTGCGTGTGCCTGTGTGTGTGCATGTGCATGTGTGTCTGTGTGTGTGGTGGGGGTAGAGGAAAGGATTCAGCCCCACAGAAATGAGAAATGAGGTCAGCATGGTGAGGGCATCTGGATGATGCTTCTCTTCCAAAAAGAGAGACAGAGTCAGCAGGCAGTTATGCAGCTGCATACAAATTATGCTCTGTTATGGCTTGGTAGAGCACTGGCACATCATATGCAGTATCTCCTGCTTCTTAAAGCTGCAGAGCTAGGGAAGCTGAACATGATGACTGAGAGTACCTCCACATATACCTGAACACCCATGAGGCTGCCCATCCATGAAGAGAGTCTTTTTATAGACCACAGCATGGGGTCTTCCCCCACACTATAGTCATTCCACCGCAGAAAGGAAGAATAAGAAATGACAAAATATACCCTTTCTTGGAAACAACCTCAGGGATCACCTCATTCATTGCTTCTATTTTATTGGCAGAAAATCGAATCTTGGATTAGTCAGATTCAGCCCAATTCTTTTGTGTATATGTATGTATGTGTGTCAGACCTAAGCCTAGAGCTCCAGTGTTCTGCTACTCTGACCCGAGCTCTTATCTCCATGGCCCTTGCCATTCTGAAAGCCTCTGGCATTCTCTCAGAAGCTGGGAATAGAGGCAGAACTATCCCGTGTCTCAGCTCAGGTTTTTATCTCCCACTTTGAAATGTGAGCATTTGATCTTAAAAAGAAAAGAAATACTCAGTGCTGGAGGAGTTCTTGTAGAGTTGGCAGTTAGGCCAGGCCAGGACATACGCCATGATTCTCTACTCTTGAAATCCATCCATTAGCTTACTTCAACAATGTAGCCACCTCACAGCTTACTCATGCCTAGAACTGTCTTATAAAACCCCCAAAACTTCATTAAGAAATCTATTGAGGTAGAAAAGTTTCCTTTGGGAACTGAAATTGAACAGGGGAATGTAGTTTGTATACACTCGATTACTTTGGATTCTCTCAGTGGTTTGTAATATGTACACGAAAAATAACATACCCACGTTTTCTCTCGTATCTGGAAGTTAGATCTAAAATACAAACATATGAAAACATATACAGGGCCATACATATGTGCACACAACTGACTATACACAGTAAACACAGGGGTGTATTCCAATGATGTAACACTTAAACAACTTATAGCTCGTGGGAAAATGAGGTAATAGGAGTAATTTTTACAGCAGGTGGTAAGTATAGTGAGTTTGAGCTGCTAAAACAAATTAACATAGACTGGGTAGTTTATAAATGACGTACATTTATTTTGCACAGTTCTGGAGGTTGGGAAGTTCTTGATCTGACAGATCTGATGACATCAAAGATGACAATCTTTTTCTGTGTCCTCACATGATAGACGAAGTCCCTTAGACTTCTTTGATAAGGCCAGTAAGATATTCATAGTAGTCCTGAATCCAGGACTTGCCTCTTTCCATCACAGTGGCGATTAGGTTTTAGGAAACACATTCTGTTGCTCTCTGTATCCATTATTAGAGAATCTCAGGTAGCAATCTGTTGGAGGCATCATCAGATCTAACTCTAGGGAGACCCATAGGTCCTGTCTGTAGTCATTGGCCTCTACTGTAAGCAACACAGAGATGGTTCATAGCTACAGAACATTCATGCCATCATCTGTCAGGGATTTTTGGTAGTTATTCAGTGACTCTGGGCCACACCCTCCACTCACCTTTCTGAATGTCTAGTTCATTGATGGCTGACTCACAGTCTGTTTCTCCTGTCTTTTTAAAAATGTTGTATGGTCATGCAGCCTTCTGGGTCTAGCGATACCTGGGAAGTATATTTTCTTTCACTGTGTTACACTGAACATGAGGGCATTCATCTTGGGATTTCACATCTGTCCCAGTGGCTAGTCCACTGTGTGTATCCACAGTCAGTTTCCCACTTGGGCAGTCACTGAGAAGGAGGGCCCAGTGTTTATAGTGGAGACCAACCTCACCTGGCTGGTATCTGCTTTCAGAGTTAACATCACTCAGAGCCGCAGTTCCCACTCCTTGAACAAACAGCTCATCATTAACATGGAACCCCTGCAGCCGCTGCTTCCTTCCCCCATTGAACATGAAGAGGAACTTCCCCTGGGTGAGGGTAAGTCTATATACTTGTTTTAGAGGCCAGCTTCAGAAAAACCAGCAAACTAGTTAGGGTTTTTAAAATCTTGTGTGAAACATTAATGGTGCTAGACCTACACAGTTCAATAAGGCAACCACAACTATGTATGGCTATTACAAACTAAGTTTACATTTTTTAAAAACGAAAGTTCCAGTTCCTAAGTCACACTTGCCAGATTTCCAAAGCCCAGTGGGCCACGTGGGACTGATGGCTGCCATATTGGAACTGAGACTGAGGAGACTATTTCCATCATTACACAAAGTCTTACCAGAAGCCAATGTTTCCATGACAATCAGAATTTGTTTCTAAGGAATTTTTCAAGCTGGATACTGATGGCTAATGTCTGTAATTCTAGCTATTCAGGAGGCTGAGATTTGAGAATCACAGCTGGAAGCCAGCTGGGCAGGAAAGTCTGTGAGACTCCTCCAATTAACCAGCAAAAAGGCCAAGTGAGAGCAGGAGGTCCTAAATTCAACCCCACTAGTATCATACAAATAAACAGACAGACACACACTCACATACACACACATATATACACACACATGCACACACACACACTCACACACACAAACAGCTGGGAGCCAGTTGCTCATGCCTCTAATTCTAGCTGTTCAGGAGGTTGAGATCTGAGAGTCACAGTTTGAAGCCAGCCTTGGCAGAAAAATTCATGACACGTTTAACTTCAAGTAACCACTAAAAAGCCAAAGTAGAGGTATGGCTCAAGTGGTAGAGTGCTAACCTTGAGTGAAAGGATAAGAGACAGTGCCCAGACCCTGATTTCAAGCCTCGGAACCAGTGCACACACAAAACAATTCTTCCCAAATGTCTCTACACTCCTCACCCTTTGTGCCTCTCTTATTTCCTCTTCCGCAGCTGTCTCATCTGATGTTTTTTTCACAGGCTAAATGTATAGTGTCCACTTTAACCCACAAGTTGTTGCTTCTCTTTTCCTTCCTCCTTTCCTTTTTCTTTTTCTTCTTTGCAAATACTTTATTACTTCAGAAAGTATCTCACCACACCACTTGCTGCAGATATCTCGTGAGACAAATCTCATACTCTTACTAATTTCAAATTAAATTAACAACAAAGACAAACAAAAGGAAGTTATTATAATCCTAAATATAAACACAACTTGCTTTTCCTTCACTCTATATGAATATTAGTTTCATCACTGGAGACCTGGATATTGGGCATATTCAAGAGGGCAAGGCTCTCTGTCTGCCAAATATTACCTTCACTTTTACTTCAAGAATTCTTTCCTTAGGAAAAAACTGTACAGTTCATAATAAGAAACTGCCTTGGAATACAGTCTTCAGAGAGGAAACAAGCACCAGTCACACTGAAGCATAAAGGATCTCTTCCTGAAAGGATACTTTGATAATTAGTGAGGAAACTGGTGGGTACTCAAATGCCAAAATTTCTCCAGGTAGAGAAAAAGCTTTTAAGATATAAAGGACTAGGGTCTCAAAAGACACTTGTCTTCTGCTGGCTACAAAATATCCTGGTTATGAGAACTGTCTTGGTATAATGGCCCCTTGCTATGTGTCCTAACCATTTACTCTATAAGTTCCATTGTAAGTTCATTTTCATAGCCTAAACGCTTCTGAATCTATGTTGCTTGTCTTGGTTTGTGAATGTGTTTCAAGTGAAAGAAAAATGGCCTTCCTTTCTTATTACTGATGATTTATAGACTTTATCTTATATGCCTGGAATATTCGGATGAAAACCATTCTTTTCTGAAGGTAATTATTATCCCTGGGTTGAATGAGGAGCATGTGAGTAATGGAGAAAGGGAGAGAAAAGATACTTTATGTATGGAGTTGTGACTTCACACTTTCTGCAAAGAGAGAACCTAAATGTGAATAAAATTTGGGGGGCCAGACTGAACAACTGGCATAGGGAATGTAGAATCCTAGGCCACTACTGCCTTCAGAGCCCCCTGGGTTTTGAAGGAGAGCCTGGGTTAAGATTTACTCTGAACCTTCTACTCCATGTGGTTACAAAATTCCATTTTGTTCTGAAATTTTACTGCTAAACACTAGCTTTGTCTTTTACACAACTGCATATACAATGGACACACCATTATACTGAAGTGCAAGAAACTTTTAAATATTATCCTATAGGATAGGAATCCATGAACTACATTTTCAATTTTTTCTGTTATTTGCAGAAAGCATCTTAAATTCTTTCATCAGCTACAAAGTTAAACTGACATGTCTCTCTCTTAAAAGTAGCCCTATATGTATATCGAGTACAAATTTTCCCCAGGAGAGTTGCCTTTTGTAGGACATATTTATGGGATTTGAAACTCAGACCAATCATAACTACCTTTAGGATGTAGAATCAATTTAAAATGAAGAAAAAGGGCTGAGGTCCTGGTTCACGTGGTAGAGCATCTGTCTAGCAGGCATGAGACTCTGAGTTCAAATCCCAGTACCATCAAAACAAACAAAAGTAGAAACAAAATAACGCTATTTATCCAATAATGATACTTTCAATCTAGAGTAAGAGCAGAAGTATCTTAGGTACCATGAAGTTCAAAGTGTGGTTTATACAGTGAGTGAAGATTTGTGTTCTTGACGTATCTTTATTGTTTATCAAACTTCTGTTCCATGTCTCTCGTCTTTAAATGTAAAACAGTGAGCATCAAATAACATTCAAGAAGAATACTGAATGTACAGGTTTGTATTTCCCTGGTATATAAACAGAAATCAGACATGGTGAGACATGTCTATATTTCCAGCAATTAGTACGCTGAAGCAAGAGAATTGAAAATTTGATGCCAGCCTCGGCTACATAACAAGACCTTATCCCCACCTCCCACTCCCAAAATAAAATGGCACCCAATTTAAAAAGAAATTCCATAATTGTCCCCTAACATAACAGCTATACAATTGGTAGACCACACATGCGGTGTGCTGGTTGCTGTGCATTATAAAGATGATACTGACTCTTTTCTATCCAGGGTCTCAAAGCAGGTTGAAGGATGGCAGTGAGCTCAGAGTCCCTAAGTAAGTTCTACCTCTGCTGATTGAATTGTGTGATCACTTTCTGTGTATCTTTGTATACCAGTGCCTTGGGCTGTCTGGGGAGTAACTTGCTCCTTTGTCACCATAGAGCATCTGAAATAACATTGGTGGACAAAAGAATGAATGGATGAGACCAGTAGGAAGAGGATGATGCACACAGTCTGGTCCACATAAGAGGAGAAGGAAGGAGAAGGAGAAAGTGACTTAGAAGGCCAGGAAATATAGCCAAGATGATAGTGGGTCTTGTATGACTTGTTGGGACATTTAAATTCTAGATAGCCACTCCTGGAAGGCACTGAAGGATTCAGACATGGAGTTGACTTGATTAGGAGTTGCATTTTGTAACACTGTGGTATAAGTGGAGGAAGGCCAGAGGTTCTCTATTATTATTATTGAACAGGACACTTCTTTCTTGTGGCACTGTCCTGTGCAGTGTAGGATACCTAGCAGTCTCTCTGGCTTCTATCTAGTGTGCACTAGAGCATTCCACCAGTCTTTGTAACCCAAAATATATTTAGGTATTACCAAATATCCGTTGGGGTGCAAAATTACTCTCTGAGTGATTGTAAGTGGATTTAAGGCATAGAGCCCATGCAGGAACCATTGCAATAACCCAGAGAATAAATAGACCAGAGCTGAAGTAAGGCAGAGATGGAGAGGAGGAGGAGGAGGCAACAGATTTAAGACTTAGGAACAAGATTGTAGAGACAGTGCCCTTGCTATGGTGACATAGAAACATTGGCTTTATATCATCTACATCCTGTGCTTGTCTCTGAGATACGGAATAAAAAACTTCAACCTCTTGATTTCAAGTATGAAACTAATGACAGACCCAGGAAGACTTAAGTGGCATGTTAGCATTGCACAGGGAATAAGTGGCAAAAATGATTGCTTAGATGTTGGAGCTATTGAGAGAATTCTGCACTGAGATCATCTACCTGAGCATCACATACTGGGTTAGGGGACTCTCCGATGTTACTGCCCACCTTTTTTTTTTTTTTGTCAGTTCTAGGGCTTGAACTCAGGGCCTAGGCACTGTCCCTGAGCTTCTTTTTGCTCAATGCTAGCACTCTACCACTTAAGCCACAGTACCACTTCTAGCTTTTTCTGTTTACGTGGTACCAAGGAATCCAAACCCAGGGCTTTATGCATGCTAGGCAAGCTCTGTACCACTAAGTCACATTCCCAGCCCCATTGCTCATCTTTAATGTGGCTGTGCCCCCTCTCCAAGTCATGGCTCCCATTGTTATTTGGAGGAGTTTCAAATCATACATTCAAAAACTAGATCCAGAAACAGGTCATCCCAAGTCAAAGTTGTTTGATTAGGAATGAAAAACTAGTTGATTTAATGGAACAGTGACCCTTGAAAGCTCCCAGGTGAGGTTCTGGGAAGGTCCTGGCACCTTATCTCCCATGATGCCCCTAGAGATCTGTTCGCACTTCCACTGCCGCCATGGCTTTCAGAGGTCACGACCACACATTTATCTGAATGAAGCAAGCTGGGCAAGAAAGTCTATGAGACATTTTTCTCCAGTTAACTATCAAAATGAAAATGAAAATGCCAGAAGTGGAGCTATAGCCTCAAGTAGTAGAATGCTAGTCACGGGCTAAAAGCTCAGAGGCAGCACCCAGGCACTGAGTTCAAGCCCCTGGACAGGCAAAAAAACCCAAAAGTATGCAACCTCTCATATTTAGGACATTCATGTATGTATTCATCTACACATGGATACATACCTACATAAAATTCACAGGCTATCCTTGGCTTGGGGGCTTTAGTTTTACAATGCTCTTCAATTCCCAACTATTCCTTGACAGTTATTTCATTCATCCCAGAATTTCAAGCCTTTCAACAACAGCTGGGCAGAGTAGTGCAGCCCTGGAAACTCCCCTGGTATTCTGAGAGAGTGTGTGACCCCATTCACCCAAAGCACAGCTGGAGGATTAGCTCTGGAGTGGGCTGTGTCTGTGTAGAAGAAAAACAGTCAGTTCCTAGGCACCGCTCAGCAACAAGAATGTTTTTACTGCTTACCCTGAGGTTTCTGGGTTACAGAATCCAGGGAAGTACTGTGGTGGACAACTTGGGATGAGAAGAGGTAACAAGCCATCTTGAAAAATGCTGCTTTAGAGTATTGGAGAATTGCAAAAGAAGAAAAATTTGAAAGTGGGAATTGCTTTGAGTGAAAATATTATCTCACGGAGTAAATTCACTTGTAAAATGGAGCAGTTTCTCTACTGTGTAATTAGGCACAGGCTTCTGTGTTTCATTGGTGGAGTAAATTTCTCATTCTGGAAGAAAGTTGGATTATGGTAGGCAGTAGTAATAAGAATAAACACCTGAGAACTGGCCAGTGACAGTTACTGACACACTCGTGTCTGTCACAGCAGGAGTGTGTCACTAACAGCAGTAGTGCAGGTTGCAATAATAACCATGATTGGGAAACCAGGATATCCCTTGGTAAGTGAAATGAAATAAGAATAAGAATAACTCCCCCTTCCTCACCCACTGGCCAAGTGAAAGCACAGTTGAAACAGACTTTCTATAATAGAGGGTCTTGGAAAGGTAATGCTGTTGACTAAGTGGAAGTCTGTTTCTGGCTGCATTTGCCTAGGACTGAAATAGCTGTCAAAGAATAGCTGGGAATTGGAGAACATTGTAAAACTAACTCCCCCAAGGCAACCATAGCAGTGTGCCTGTGAATTTTATGTAGGTACATGTCCATGTGTAGATGAATACATGCACATTTGTCCTAAATATGACAGGTTATACTTTTGGTTGTTTGTGCCTGTCCTGGGGCTTGAACTCAGGGCCTGGGTGCTATCTATGAGCTTTCAGCTCATAGCTAGCATTCTATTACTTGAGGCTACAGCTCCACCTCTGGCATTTTCATTTTCATTTTGATAGCTAATTGGAGAAAAGAGTCTCACAGACTTTCCAGCCTAGCTGGCTTCAAATTGTAATCCTCAGATCTCAGCCTCCTGAGTACCTAGGATTATAAGCAGGAGCCACTGGCTCCCAGCCAGGTCGTGTGTGTGTGTGTGTGTGTGTGTGTGTGTGTGTGTGTGTGTGTGGAGAGAGAGAGAGGAGGCAAGGGCATTAAGTGTTTGCTTTGTGTCTATTGCTAACCATAGATGGCTTCAAGTGGCTTCACTGAAATTCTAGAATGACTGTTTGAATATGTGAATATTTGAACATATTTATAGTAGTGTCCTGATCCACCAAGAATGCCCCCCCCAAAAAAAACAGGTGCCTGGTGGGGTCTCCTGCATCTTCCCTGGGCAGCCCTTCCTCCTCATTCCAGGCTTAGCCTTTCACAGCCTACACAGTTGCTCCAACCCTATCTCTAGGTTGCATGACAGGGAGTTCCTCTGCCCCTTGCTGCTCACTCTGGCATTCCCTCCCCTCCCCTCCCCTCCTTTCCCTTCCCTTCCCTTCCCTTCCTTCTTTTGGTTTCATAGATAATGGCTCAAACAGATTAACCTTCTTCTCATGGCATTCTCCCAGCCCTGCCCATTCCCCATGTGTTAAGTTAGTTCCCATTGGTTTAGGTATATCGGGACATATGTGTTATTAGCAATAATTAGCACTAGTCTTTAAGTTTGTTTTTTCTTCCCATGAAACAGCTGGAATTGCTTATGCATTTGGGGAAGCTACTCTTCAGTAACTTACTTGAGGATGGCAGACTCATTTGCACTTGAATTAGCCTCATCTTTGCCACCATGTTTTGTGATTGCTGTTATTTTCTCATTATAAAAAGAATATATTATCTTCCCCCCAAATGTTGAAAGTATGGAAATCATAAAAGAGCAGGAAAAAAGTCACCACTTAGATTGTTACCCTCCTTGCTGTAACCCAATGTTAACAAATTAAGAGTTTCCTGTGCTTTTTTTTTTTTCCTGGTTGGTACTAGGGCTTGAACTTAGGGCCTGGGGAGGTGCCCCGAGCTTCTTAAGACTAGTGCCACAGCTCTACTGCTGTCTTTTCTGTGGTGAATTGGAGATAAGAGTTTCACAGACTATCTTCAGACTATCTTGTCGTGGCTGGCTTCAGACCATGGTCTTCAGATCTCAACCTCCTGAGTAGTTAGGATTACAGGCAGGAGCCACTGGCACCTGGTTCACTGTGCATTTTAATATGGCTGGATCACTGTGTACACAATTCTTTAAATTCTTGCTTTTTTGTTTAAAAATTTAAAATATTAGTGCAGGAAGATATACTATAAATTGGGCTATAGGTAAAACAATGAATTAGGAATGTATTTAACACAAGGTATACAAATAGATTAAAACCTCAAATTAGAAGAATTCATACAAAGCACCACATTTTTTGGTGGTTTTGTGTGTGTGTGTGTGTGTGTGTGTGAACGAGCACATGTGCACACTGTACACATATGCATGCTGGTACTGGGCTTGAACACAGGATTTCTCACTTTCTCTTGGCTTATTCTAGTCAAAGCTACTCCTCTACCACTTGGGCCACACCTCCACTTTCAGCTTTTTGCTCGTTAATTGGAGATAAGACTCTCACAGGCTTTTCTGCCTGGGATGACTTTGAAGCTAGGATTACAGGCTAGAGCCACCCTCCCTCCCCAGCCCAAAGCATAGTTTCAAGCATCATTTCCTCACTGCGGGTGCTCCCTAGTGAGCAGCCACAGGGCCTCATCACTGACAGCCACATTCAGCAGGTCGTGGCTCTTTCAGAGCTAGCAGGTCTCAGAGGAGCTGCACTATCAGATTAGCAAAATCAAAATTCAGAAGTCATTGTCACACCGATTATATTCTAGCAGAAAGCACTACAGTTCAGGCCAACATCGGGAGCAGATGCCAGGAGTAGCTCTGGGTGACAAGATACTGGTTTGAGCCAGCTCCACAGTCATGTTCTGTGGTTTCTTCAAAAGCTTGTCATCTTCCCTTTGGCTTTCTTCTGAGCTGTTCTCATCCTTGGAACTCTGGTTTCTGGTTTACTTTAGTATTCTCCAGAAGTTTCCAACACTTGAAAGAAATCTTTGAACTTTTGATTCTTTTCTAAAAGCATTAGTGTTGGTTTCTGATGCAAGTTAAATGCATTGTTTCTTGGGAGGATTATGTAGTTTACATTTTTTAATTGGAAATACTGGGATTTGAACTCAGCCTCATGGTTATAAGTAGATGCTCTACCACTTGAGCCATGTCCCCAACCCTTCTTTTTTAAAGTTATTTTTCAGGCAGAGTTCTTGTTTTGTCTACTTACCTCAAACTATAAGTTTCCTATTAATGGTTTTAGTAGCTGGGGTAATAACAGTGCACCCACCACTGTTATTTGTTGAGCTGGAGTCTCATTAACTTTTTGCTCAGACTAGCCTTGGACTATGATCCTCCTACCTCCTAAGTAGAATAGCTGGTATAACAAGCATGAGCCACCATGCATGGCCTTAGTTTACATCTAAAGATAGCAATGGTGTATGTTGTGTCAGCTCTGTAGTTGGCTAATTTTACACAAATAGTTCATTTTATGGCATATGGTATTCTTCAGAATAAGTATTTTCAGCTATCAATAGTGCTTCATTTCAGTTATTTATATGGCTAATTTACTAGTAGTTGGCTTTATTAATTACAGTGGTTCTCTATGTACACATAGCATTGGCTTGGGTTGTTGCATTAATGCTTTGGACAAAAGGTAAAGCTCAAACTTAGATCTGGGCTCCTCCATCAAGAGCTGAATAACCAGAGTATAAAGATTCATCAGCTTTCCAGTCTTTATTTTCCCAGTCTATAAAGCAAGAAAGTTGAGCTTGAACAAATTCATACACTTCCCAGCTCTTACATTGTGATTGTTTAGCTGAAAGTCAAAGAGAAGAAAAATTAAGATGATAGCTTAAGGCTGTTTTTTTTTTTTTTTTTAAATTGTCAAACTGATATACAGAGTGGTTACAGTTTCATACGTTAGGCTTTGGATACATTTCTTGTACTGTTTGTTACCTCCTCCCTCATTCCCCCCTCTCCCCCCCCCTTTCCTTTTCCCCCCATGAGTTGTTCAGTAGATTTACACTAAACAGTTTTACAAGTATTGCTTTTGTACTCGTTTATCTTTTTTACCCTGTGTCTCTCAATTTTGGTATTCCCTTTCAGTTTCCTAGTTCTAATACTTGTATACATGGTTTCCAATGTACTCAGATAAGATACAGAGATAGTGCAGGTACAACCACAGAAAGGGGATACAAGAGAATCATCAACAATAGAAGCTACGGTTTCACATCACATGTTGAAAGTAATTACAACAGTGATAGAACAGTCATTTCCATAACATGGAGTTCATTTCACTTAGCATCATCTTTTGTGTTCATAAGGGTATAGCTATTGGGCTCTTGTGATCCTCTACTGTGACTAGCCTAAACCTGTGCTAATTATTCCCTATGAGGGAGACCGTAGAGTCCATGTTTCTTTGGGTCTGGCTCACTTCACTTAGTATAATTTTTTCCAAGTCCTTCCATTTCCTTACAAATGAGGCAATGTCATTCTTTCTGACAGAAGAATAAAATTCCATCGTGTATATGTACCCGTCTACTGAGGGGCATCTGGGTTGGTTCCATATTCTAGCTATGACAAATTGTGCTGCGATGAACATTGTTGTGCTGGTGGCTTTAGTGTGTTCTTTTTTGTGGTCTTTTGGGTAGATGCCCAAAAGTGGGGCTGCTGGGTCATAGGGGAGCTCTATGCTTAGCCTTCTGAGGAATCGCCACACTGCTTGCCAGAGGGGCTGAACCAGTTTACATTCCCACCAACAATAAACTAGGGCTCCCTTTTGGCCACATGCCCTCCAACATTTGTCATTGTTAGTTTTCTTGATACAGGACATTCTTACTGGGGTGAGGAGGAATCTCAATGTTGCTTTGATTTGCATTTCTTTTATGGCCAGTGATGTAGAGCACTTTTTCATATGTCTCTTGGCCATTCTCATAATAGGAAAAGATGAAGTTAAACTTTCTCTCTTTGCAGATGACATGATCCTATACCTAAAGAACCCCATTGACTCTACTCCCAAGTTACTAGAGCTGATCCAAAACGTTGGCAAAGTTGCAGGATATAAAATAAACCCTCAAAAAATCAATAGCATTTTTATATGCTAATGACCCAAACACCGAGGCTGAAATCAGGAAAGCAACCCCTTTTGCAATAGCCTCAAAAAACATAAAATACCTAGGAATAACCTTAACCAAAGAAGTGAAAGACCTCTATGATGAGAACTTTAAAAACATGAAAAACAAAATTAAGGCAGAACTAAGGAAATGGAAAAACCTCCCATGCTCCTGGATTGTGAGGATTAATATAATCAAAATGGCAATATTGCCAAAGGCTATCTACAAATTCAATGCAATACCCATTAATATCCCAACACCATTTTTTAATGAAATACAGGAAGCAATCCAGAAATTTGTATGGAACAATAAAATACCCAGAATATCAAAAACAATCCTAAGCAGAAAAAACAGTGCTGGAGGAATTACAATACCCAACTTCAAGCTGTATTATAAAGCTATAGTAATAAAAACAGCTTGGTATTGGCACCGGAACAGGCCTGAAGACCATTGGAACAGAATTGAAGACCCAGAAATGAACCCACAGAACTACGCCTACTTAATCTTTGATAAAGGAGCTAAAAAAAATAGGATGGAAGAAAGACAGCCTCTTTAACAAATGGTGCTGGCAAAGCTGGTTCAACACATGCAACAAACTAAAACTAGATCCTTATATATCACCCTGCACCAAAATCAATTCCAAATGGATCAAAAACCTTGAAATTAAAATAGATACCCTGAAAACACGAAAGGAAGGAGTAGGAGAAACACTTGGGCTCCTTGGCACAGGACGGAACTTCCTTAACAAAGACCCAGAAATGCGACAAATCAAAGAAAGCCTGGACAAATGGGACTGCATACAACTGCAGAGCTTCTGCAGGGCAAAGGACATAGCTTGCAAGATAAACAGAAATCCCACAGAATGGGGAAAGTTCTTTACCGGTCATACAATGGAGAAAGGCCTCATATCTAAAATAAAGGCAGAACTAAAAAACTTACATTCTTCTAAAACAAAACCACAGAGAACCAATAGCCCCCTCAAAAAGTGGGCTAACAACTTAAAAAGAGACTTCTCTGATGAGGAAATAAGAATAGCTTAGGGTCTGGGTAGCTTAGCAGTAGAGTGCTTGCCTTGTATACATGAAACCCTGAGTTCAATTCCTCAGCACCATATAAACAGAAAAAGCCAGAAGTGGCCCTGTGGCTCAAGTGGTAGAGTGCTAGCCTTGAGAAAAAGAAGCCAGGGACAGTGCTCAGGCCCTGAGTCCTAGCCCCAGGACTTGCAAACAAACAAACAAACAAACTTGGGAAGTTGGGGACAAGATTATTTTTCATAGATTATGGGGAACATTGAAGATAGGCTTGTACAGGGAGTGGTTAGCAGAGTTACAGCTCATTGCCAGTCCAGTCCAGCCCCTATTTATTCCTGGCCTTGGAGGAAGCAGTCAAGTTTTAAATAATTATATAAGTATTTACATAATATCCTTGATTTTGTGTCTTGATTTACAATCTGGGCCTTGATTTTCAAAAGGCCCTGATCTAGCACCTTCTCTCAGGATCCTTCTAAATGGATGGTTGAGAGGTGAGATGATCACCCTAAATCTCATACTTGGGTAAGTATTGGTGCTGGAATTGTGTCCAGGCTCTCTAATTCCTGGCCTAGGTATCTTAGATGACATGAAACAAATGTAAAACCGCTTATTTCAGTCTTGCAAAAACTTAATAACTAAGAATTGCATTTATTTTGTACATAAATCAAATAATAAAAACAATATGGCTGGGATGTAGCTTAATGGTAGATAGAGAAAGTGCCTAGTCTTTACTCTATGGCCATAGTTTCAATCCCAGAATCCCCTCCCCTCCCACACACAAAGACAACATTGTATGTAAATATGGGGGAGCTCTGGGATTCAGTGAGAAAAGCTGCCACATATTCAGGGCTGCATACAAGCCTTTGGTCTTCTACCAGAGCACAAGAGGACCTGGGGGCTCCTTGAGGACACAGTAGAATGGCGGGTGAAAGACTGGGCACCAAGCATACTGCAGCAAATAGAACTCAGCAGAGCCAGGCTGTGGGAAACAGATTCCCCACAGGACCTCTCACTGCCTTCCGGAAACCATGTTCTGATTTTAAAGTTGAATTCGTTAAATATGGAAGAGTTCATTCTGGGGCTAGTTCTAACTATTCATCTGCTTATGATCCATGTTAGGGGTGGTTGGTTTAGTAGCTCAGTAGTGAAGTTTCTAAACCATCACTCTTGCTCAAGCTGGCATTTGGATGTTAACTTATCTATTAGTAATTAATTACTTTAAATGATTTGTCCAGGGTTTTTTTCTTTTTTTTAAAAAATGTGTCAATTGTGTATACTATGATGTAATCGAGCCACAGTTCTTGAGGGCTGGGATTTAAACCAGAGAGCACTGTGAGTATGACCAACTGTGACCAACAGAACATGGTCTGCTTGGCTCTTAGACAAATAACACTTTCACCACTCTCTAAGAAATCACAGCAAAGAAGTAAAAAAGAAAAACTACTTACCTCATTATCTTTAGAAAACAGAGGCTTTGTTCTAATACCAGTATACACGGTTTCCAATGTACTGAGATAAGATACAGAGATAGTGCAGGTACAACCACAGGAAGGGGATACAAGAGAATCATCAACAATAGAAGCTACGGTTTCACATCACATGTTGAAAGTAATTACAACAGTGATAGAACAGTTGTTTCCATAACATGGAGTTCATTTCATTTCTTATGTGTTCATAAGGATATAGCTATTGGGCTCTTGTGATCCTCTACTGTGACTAGCCTAAACCTGTGCTAATTATTCCCTATGAGGGAGACCATAGAGTCCATGTTTCTTTGGGTCTGGCTCACTTCACTTAGTATAATTTTTTCCAAGTCCTTCCATTTCCTTACAAATGAGGCAATGTCATTCTTTCTGATAGAGGCATAAAATTCCATTGTGTATATGTACCACATTTTCCTGATCCATTCATCTACTGAGGGGCATCTGGGTTGGTTCCATATTCTAGCTATGACAAATTGTGCTGCGATAAACATTTTTGTGCTGGTGGCTTTAGTGTGTTCTTGTTTGTGGTCTTTTGGGTAGATGCCCAAAAGTGGGGCTGCTGGGTCATAGGGGAGCTCTATGCTTAGCCTTCTGAGGAATCTCCATACAGCTTTCCAAGAGTGGCTGAACCAGTTTACATTCCCACCAACAATGAACGAGGGTTCCCTTTTGGCCACATGCCCTCCAACATTTGTCATTGTTAGTTTTCTTGATACAGGACATTCTTACTGGGGTGAGGTGGAATCTCAATGTTGTTTTGATTTGCATTTCTTTTATGGCCAGTGATGTAGAGCACTTTTTCATATGTTACTTGGCCATTCTCATTTCCTCATCAGAGGAGTCTCTTTTTAAGTCTTTAGCCCACTTGTTGAGGGGGCAATTGGGAAACTGAAAGGGAATACCAAAATGAGAGACACAGGGTAAAAAGACAAATGACTACAAAAGAAATACTTGTGAAACTGTTTGGTGTAAATCAACTGAACAACTCATGGGGGGAAAGGGAAAGGGAGAGCAGGGGGAATGAGGGAAGAGGTAACAGTACAAAAATGTATCCAATGCCTTACGTATGAAACTGTAACCTCTCTGTACATAGTTTGACAATAAAAATTTAAAAACAAACAAAGAAAGAAAGAAAGCAGAGGCTTTCTAAGAGCCTGGGAAGTATTCACCAGTCATCCTGAGGCTCTGTGTTCTAGCATTTTTGGTTAGTTGGATGGCAACAAGTGTTGAGTAGATGTTCTTTCAGTTATCCAAGTTCATCTCCTACCCTTTCCCACATTTCTTTCTTTTAAGACTCAGGGTCCCTCATGTGGAAGAGAGCCATGGGCAGTGTGGGACAGTGACCCTTTATGTGGGCCAATAATGGTGGATAGTCTGCAGTAATTGGGCAGGGTCCACATGAGATGCTCTGGTCAGTTAGCACCAGGCTGGTATCCAGGAGCAACTGCTGGAAAGCCAACTCAGTGTCATAACCATAACCATAACCTTCTGTGGTTGGTTTGGCTGATGGTGAACTAGAGGCTATAGAGCCCTGGGTTTCAGGTCAGGTGCACATGCAGTAGGCTCCTGCAGAGACCCACTGGGCTGGAGGAGGAAACCCTTCCACTACTTATTTGTATCATTTTCTTGTAAAATATAATAAGTAAAGACAGCTATATACATATCAAATTTCTCAACAAATATGCCATTTATTAGCAAGTAGGCATACTTATAATTTGGAAACTAGCACATAAGATCTTAGCGATGAGTTTGCAAAGAAGAAAAGAAGGGATGTGTTTCTGCAACTTTGAAGTCCCTGTTCATGTCAAAGTTCCAGGTGCCTAAAATAGATGTGAGATCTATCTTCTCTGGTTACCGCAGTGATGCATCATTTTACATGCTTCTGGTCTAGCACTTGGTGAAGCAGCATTAGTCACCCAAGTAGGCTTTGGCCTTTGCCAAGATGTTTGATGGATGCTGTGTCACTGTCATTTAAGCATTTTATAGTGGCCATTTACATGGAGAATAGATGCCACTTGGGTGGACACAGGCCACAACATTTGTAGGGGTTCTGAGGTGCTGAGAAGAGCACTGGACAGTAAGTTCATTCATTTATTCATGTATTCAATTTGGTGAACATTTACAGTTCTCCAGCATGTTCTGACCACTAACACTACTTCCATTTAATTTCCTCTTCTGCAAAACAAGGTGAAATGACATCTAAGCTTACTCCACAAAACTGTTCTATCATAACTCCCTGCCCTTCCCCCACCAGATTTTGCTATTCTTAAACAGGTCCTTTTGGATTACTCATCTGTGTTTGAAAGCAAAAGTTTAGCTCTCTTCTTTATAAATGTGGTAAATGAATGAGGCAGCATATGGCACTATGATTTCAAAAAGAAGCCTTTGGTTTTCTTCTTTTCATTTGTGTGTGGCACATTTCCAGCATAAAATTTAAAATAACAGCTAGCTTGAAAGGGAATACAAAATGAATGTTTTGTTACTTGAAAGAGCCCTTACTTCCTTGAGAATTGTGTCTCTTAGATATTCAACTGAAAAGTTTTCAACCTCTGTGAAACATGTTAGTTGCCCAAACATCTAATAAATACATAGTATTGGTGCAATTACAGTTAGCATTCGTTAGGTGCTACAACCTATCAGGATATCATGTTATATAAACACCACTGTCATCACAATTTTGCAGTGCAGTTCTGTGAGCTGATATAATTTCCCCAAGGTAGCAGGCTGGCCAGGTAAACTCTTAACAGCTGCCAATACTATGTTATCTAGGAAGAAGTAACTAGTAATGGTGTGTTAAAGGGACAGATGGTGAACAGTGTTGGAGTCTCTAGCCCCCCCTTCCCCTCCCCCCCCCCATGCTCCCCCGACCCACAGGAGAGACGGGGAAGGGCACACTCTGACCCGGACGAGCCAAGAAAGGAAAGGGTCGGCAGGCTGCCGGTACCCAGCTCTCCCTCACTGGAGGACAATCAGACGGCCTGGGAGTCTTGTCGGCGCAAGATCTCATTTTGGGGGGAAGTACGTGCCACTAATATAAGGCACAGGAACCAATCAGGTCTAAGATTGGCAGGAAGGGGAGGGGTGAGCTGTCCATCAAAGGCGGAAGAGCCAGGGCGTCACAGCCCACAGAACTGCCTCCGGGTTATAACCAAAGACACTTGTAGCAGCTGCACATTGTTGTTAGGCGCCGCCATCTTAGCCACACGTGGCCCCAAGACTGAGAAACAGGCGGGGCCAGCTAGTTGACTTCCAGGTGTGCTCCACAGGACAGGAGTAGAAATCTAGACTTTTAAGATCTGTATTATCCTTCTCTTGAACTGTTACAAGAGACAAAGGAATGTGTTGAAAATTTCACTAACATTCATTGAGTAATAATGAAGTAAAGTGGGGGTTCGCTACAGTGAAACGGGTCCTCCTCCAACAGAGGGGATTCCTGGTTCCCCCAAGAGTCCACCACACAGTCTCCAGCTACAAGATGATAAAAAGATGGGTTTATTGGGGAAGTAAAAAGTGAACAAAAAGTGAACCAACTGGCCTTGGTCGCAGCCCAGACTCGGAAGCCGAAACTGCCGACCACGTGTGCAGGGTCGGGGCCCAGACTTGGGATCCAGAACCGCATGCCCATGTGGCCTTCCAGCCTGGTTATAAGGCAAACATCACAGTCAAACTTGCCACACGCAGGTGGCCAATGAAGATACAGCACTTACAGAGCATGTTAGGCCGCACGCAGGTGGCCAATAGAGGTACAGTCTGTCTCATAGTATCTATTTGGACCAACCTATCATTCTAGTTAGAATTTGGCATGTAGATTTGACATCTGGTGGATACGCCCATTCTGGAGGGCACATGGATTTGACATCAGGTGGATACACCTACCCATGGGAGAGCACAGGTTTCCTTGAAGCTCCCAAGCCTCAGGTGGTCAATTTACATAACTTATCATAATAAAGGGGAGCTTCCCTGGATAGGGTGTGGGAGAGCTTAGTGAAGATGGAGTTGGCTTTTGCTCTAATCTGAGCTGGAGTCAACCTGAAGTCCCTCCACAGTTAATGATGGCACTGGCCAGATCTGACCTCCCTATTACAATAATTCATGGCACGGCACTGATCTGAGCATATTCTGGCTATTAACTTGATTCTTCTTAACAATGATCTGTGGAGACACATGCCTTTAGAAAGCTCATCTTACAGCCATGGTGACTGAATTTGAGATTAAAAAATGGAACAGCCTGGCATAGAACCCAAAGATACCTCCTGAGCCTGTGATTTAAAGCCATGTTTTCCACAACCATTTGTCAAGTTCTGGTTTGTTAATGAGAAACCTGCACTATGGCAGGCACTTGGAATTCCTGTCTCATTTCCTTGTCATTCAAACCCAGAGAGGAGGTCTTGTCTTCATTTTTACAACTGAGGCACTAAGGCTCCAAATTTTCCAATAATTTCCATTTGCCCACCAAGTTAGCCAAGTTGAATGACTTACACAAATCTATGTCTGCATTTGTTTCAGTAGCAGTTCTTACTGCTGAACTAAACTCTAGGCCCCCTCTTTGTATTCTACCTGATTTGGCAGTGCTTCTGGCCTCTCATTATGAAAAATGGATTCTCTTCATAATCCTCTGCTTTCTTTGTTCTCTTGCCACTGCCCTGACATGAATTCCAAGATCTACCCCCCCCCCAGCCCCACCCCACCCCACACCAGGAGAATTGTTTAAGGGCATATGAATGATATTCTCTGGAGCACAGTGGACCAAACAAGAGCAACACTTAGCTCAGTGGTATGCAGACCTTTGGACCAGTGCACATCACTGCCTCCCTCTTCTTCCTTTACCAAGAAAGCCACATATTTGGGCAGAGTTAGGCAGAGAGAAGTGGCTGGGACCACACAGAATGCCCTGCTTCATTCTCTTTCACTTAACCAAAGCAAATAATCCACAAGAGGAAGAGTAAAAGTGTTTGCTTAAGAGCTCTGAAAATTAACATAGAGAAGAACAAATTTCAAGAGAGGGGAAAATGAAAAGTGTAGTAACTGAATGTAGTTAAAAAATAACAAAATGATAGTCTATAATAATAATGTAACCATAATGAAAGGGAGGAAAGATAATTGAAAGTATGGTGAGGGTTTATGCTTGAGGATTAAAGAAGAATTACTGTCCTCCTGGAAAAGAATGAGAATAAAATGTGCTGTTGTTTCTCTTTGCTTTCTGTTTTGGTTTTGGAAAACATGCTTATCCCAGGAGAGAAATGGCTTGATTGGTTACAGCTCCTGTCTTATGTGAATATGGTCTGAACAGTTGGCCCTTGTGATTGGCTAAGACTTGGCTGTCACAAGAGTGCATTAGTTTGTTTACATATCATTATGTTTCAGATGAAAGAATCCTTTAAACTCAATCTACAACTTGTACAGTAAGCCCATCTTACTCATGAATTTGCTACATGTGGTTTTTAACACAAGGGCAAAAAATAATAAATTTTGAAAAATCAAAAGAGATTTCAAAAACAAAATATTTAAATTCCCACTCACTCATTGTGCAGTTTTAGTGGATGTGAAGAATTTTTCAGTCAATCCATTATTGTCATTGAATTGAAACCATTGTGGGATCTGCTGAGTTTCCCTGTCCTTATATTTGTGGAAATATGACCACCCCCCCCCCCACCCTTGGGCTGGTATGTAGCTCAGTGGCAAAGCGCTTGCCTAGCAAGTGCAATGTCCTGGGTTCGATCCCCAGTACCAGAAAAAAAAAAAAGAACTATGACTCCCCCACAGCAAAGTAAAGTGGGTGTGCTCAGTTTAAGTCATGAGGTAAAAACTTGAGATTTGTTGAAAGGCAGCAAGCATGTCTTCAGAGGAAGTCAGGTGTTACAACGGGAAAAATAAATCCAGGACTCAGGTGCCAAATGGTTCACACCTGCAATCCTATCTCAGGTAGATCTGAGGATTGCAGTTTGAAGCCAGTCCAGGCAGGAAAATCCTTGAGACTCTTATCAAAGCAAGCCAAAGTGGAGGTGTGGCTCAAGTGGTAGAGCACTAGCTTTGAACACAAAAGTTCAGGGACAGTGCCCAGAACGTGAGTCGAAACCCCAGGATCAGCACACAAAAAAAACAAAACAATGATAAAAAAAACAACAACCAGTCAACCAAGCATCTAGGCAAAATGCAATACTGAGTGTGAGGTATTTCTTCAGTGATTATCTCCTTGGAACTATATATCTGTGAATATCAAGAATCTAGTGTATAGAAGTACCTTTGGGCCAAACTTTGTTCAATTTATCTGACTCATTTATATAATCTCTAAGCAGGCCAAAGGGAAATTTCTTCATGTTTGAGAGCAGGCCCATGGCCTTATTAACCATGGAAGTTCTCCATCTGAGTTACTACAAAGTAGCCCTGGTTTTCAAATTTGTTTCTCAGTACCAAAGATATTCAGCAGTACTTAAGAACCACCACTGGTGGCAAGTGAGAGAGGATTCATGGGTACCATCTGGGGGCCATGCCTCTAGGTCAGTATGTCTGTTTTGTATGTGGGAATGCTCCTCAGAATTATTTCATAAGGGGAACTACAAAGGGTGCAGGTTTAGTAACTTTTTAGGTTGACAGTTTCAGCTTTAAGAGTTTGAAGTTTTGAGCTCAAGTTGGGAAACAGACTTCCTCTTGGGAGTAGGAGCTGGGATTGATAACCTCTGAGAGAGAATAAAGTGTCTCCAAATGTGAACTCCCCCATCTCAAGTCGCTGGGCCTAGCTGGCCATGCCCTTCCCTCCTTCCAGGGCTTAATATTTGGTCTTATTTTATTTTTCTGTATGCATTTTTACACAGCTGAGGTCACATTATTTAAATATGCTTTTCCTATTTAGTAATATATTGCAACCATTTCCTCACATCACTAAATTCCTCTAAGCAGGAATTTTAATGACTGTACAGGGTTCAACCACCACATCTATTTCACCACTTTCCTGTTGAAGCTGAGAATTTCTGACTATTTTCTCAGAGATTTCTCAAAATGTAATTCCTGGGTTAAAGTGGACATACTTGTGAAACTCCATCTGTATTGCTAAGCTTCAGTCCAGATATTCTAAATCAGTTTATATTTCCACAGTGAAGTAGAACAATGCAGAATCCCAGTTGACAGTTCTGAATGTAACCATTTGCTTCGTTAGGCAAGTAAATAGAACATTTTATTAGATCATCTTTTGGCAGCAATTGCTATTTAAAATAGAAAAGTGCAATTAATGTGAGAGAGATTTCTTTCTTCTAAAAGTCAAGGTGAGGAAAAAATACGACATAGAAATGTAAATGAAAGACAGTGTGTCAGGCACAGTAATTAAGGAGCTGAATTTTTGTTTTAACTTATCACTTGTCCTGAGAAATGAAGACAGTTTGCTTCCTGAGAATTGACACTAGACCTCAAACCCACCTACGCTCAGTTGTCCTCCTGATAACGTCTTTCCCCCAAAGTCAATGGATCTTATTTGGATTTTGAGTTTCAAATCATGGCTTTGCCACTCACTATGTATGGATTTGGTCATATTTTTGTTGAGTCAAGGATACATCTTTAACCTAAGCCTTATCTATGATAGTCAAGAATACAATAAGCCTTGTCTGCAAGATGGAAGGAATGTTAGCCTTGCTGTGAGAATGTTGATGGAGCAACTGAGAGCTGTGCTGTCCCCTGTTTCCACCTCATGTCGCTGCTGAACACCCCCAGCAAAACTGGCCCTCATACACAGGAGTCTAATGCATTCTCCTGAAAGAATGCAAACGATCTCCTTCGTCATGTTAGACAGTTACATGTTGAATGGATACTACTTTGAATACCTTAATTCCAGATAAAGTAGGTTATTAAAATGAATTGCAATATATTTACTTTTAAAATGCCTTTTCTTTCTGTTTTGGTGCTGGTCCTGGGGCTTGAACTCAGGACACAAGCACTGTCCCTGAGCTATTTTGCTCAAGGCTGGCACTCTTGCTACTTGAGCTGCAGCTTCATGTTCATCTTTTTGGTATTGGGGATAAGAGTCTCACGGACTTTCCTGCCTGGGCTGGCTTCAATCTGTGCCCCTCAAATCTCAGCCTCCTGAGTAGCTAGGATTATAGGCATAACCATTGGTGCCAGGTTGTTATTTCCCTTTTTAAAAATTATGTCTGGCATTATATTTTTTATTTCTATTGGACATCTCATCTAGAGTTTACTGAAGGTTTAATAAATATTTTTATTGTGGGCTATATTTCCTTTTTGTGGAGTTACCCCACTGTTGTCTGATCATGGGGGCATTTGAGTCTTGGGACCTCAAGAGACATTTGGCTGAGTTCCCTGGTCTGCATGGGTTTGGAAAGGCTGGGCAAGGCTGATGCATACGATTTCATTGTTTGTTAGAAGAGTGAGTAGAGAGTCTAAAAATAGCCTCCTCCTCCCTCCTCCCTGCTGCATGCCTATCTCTCATGAGTTATTTCTGTTGGCTGTGTGAACCTGACATTTGATTCACTGTCAGTGTGCCCTGCCTCAGTCCTTTAAAACAGAATGGACAGTTAAAGAAAGGTCAAAACTGCTATGGCTGGCTGTGGCTGCCTTGGGCCGTGACGGGCAGAGAAGACCTAGGGAGCTCGGCATAATAAATATGGCAAAATGTTTGGTCAAGATCCAGACTCGACGAAGCCTCCAGTTGCATATGGTGAACCACTGTAGCAGTAATGTGTTTGTCCGTCTGCTGAGACACAGCGCTAAGGTCACAGCTCGAAATGCCGGTATGTGCCATGCCCTGGGCTGTCATCCCAAGTCTAGAGAAGGGGCGTGCTTCCAGCTATCTGCTCACTGCTGGCAACTCTGAGAAGCCAAAGGGGGATGTGGTGTCCAAGTTTTTGATAAGGATGGGAAAGAGGAGGGCTTAAACAGAGACAGGCAGGAGAGAGAGGGAATGGGCAAGTGCTAGAGGGAATAGGAGGGCTTGATCCGTAGTTCAAATAAAAGGCACTAAGCTGTCAAAAAGACAAATTATATTTGTTAGTCAATGCTTGCTGGCAGCAGGGAGTGGCATGTGTTCCTCCAGATTGCTCAGTAATCAGAGATGATTGGAAGATCAAACATAACTCCCTCATTGTTTAAAGGTTTACGATCTCAGATAGTGTCGGGGATAAGGCAAAGCTCCCCTTTATTGTCAAAGCAGTGCTTTACTAAAGAGTTGGGCTCATACTGACATTCTGCCAATTTTCTGCTCAGTGTAAATGCCATGTTTTATGGTCCTTGGGGGAAAGAGAAATTGAAATCAAAATTTAAAGTTTAAGCCTATAGATGTGAAAAGACTATGGTTATATATGAAGAAGCCATGGAGACTATATGTACATGTGTGTATATGTGTATATATATATATATTCAAGCAAAATGTATTTTAGAAAATGTCTGGAACTGAGTATATCTTATGGACAGTTTTTGAGCTGACTTCTGAGTTGACATGAAATTAATCATACTTGTATGATGATATAAGTGATGCATGATGTGTTCCTGTTGTAAAACACTTATTTTTTGAGACAAAATCTTGCGATGTAGCCCAGACTGATGGTAAACTTGTGATCCTCCTGCTTCCCAAGTGCTGGAATTATAGGTGTGCATCACCACAATGGGGTTGTAACAGATTTTTTTTTTTTGGTGGAGGCCAGTGGGCCTTGGACTCAGGGCCTGAGCACTGTCCCTGGCTTCCTTTTGCTCAAGGCTAGCACTCTGCCACTTGAGCCACAGTGCCTCTTCTGGCCGTTTTCTGTATATGTGGTGCTGGGGAATCGAACCCAGGGCCTCATGTATACGAGGCAAGCTCTCTTGCCACTAGGCCATATCCCCAGCCCCTGTAACAGATTTTTTTGACAGTCCTGGTGCTTGAACTCAGGGCCTGAGCACTGTCTCTGGCTTCTTTTTGTTCAAGGCTAGCACTCTACCACTTGAGCCACAGCACCACTACCGATTTTTTTTTTCTGTTTATATGGTACTCAGGAATCAAACCCAGGGCTTCATGCATGCTAGGCAAGCACTCTACCACCAAGCCACATTCCCAGCCCCATCGTAAAAGATTTTTTAAAGCACAAATATGCAGAATGCTTTCCTCTCCCTCTGTGTGTATGTTTGTATATATCTCAATGTCTAAGATGTAGAATTTTTTCATGAATGACATTGTTTTAGGCATACTATTTTATAATTTTCCATTGTGTGTGTGTGGGAGAGGTATCTTTTGAAAATGCCAATAAACTGGATCCAGTGACTTGTACCTACAACCCCAGCTACTTAGGAGGATAGTAGTTCAAGGCCAGCCAGGAGAAGTTTGTAACACTCAATCTTAACTAACTAAAGCCAAGCCCAGTGGGGCATGCTTGTCATCCTAGCTATGCAGGAAGCATGAATAGGATGTTCATGATCTAAATTGGCTTAGGCATAAATGCAAGACCCTATCCCCAAAATAACTAAAGCACAAAGGACTGGTACAGCTTGACTATCAAGTCCAAACACCAGAACCATGAAAGAAATGCCAAGTTGTATTATGCAACATGGAGATTCAGTATTGACTTATTTAATCACCAAATTATTGTTGGAAATTGGTATTGCTTACTTTTTTGCTTTAGCACATAGTAATGAAATAAATTTAGAAACAAGCATTTCTGTATAATAGATGTGTGTGTGTGCGCGCATGCTCGCACGTGCTGGTACTCGGACTTGAACACGGGGCTTCATGCTCTTGCTTGGTGTTTTCACTCAAGGCTGCCATTCTACCACTTAAGCTACCACTCCTCTTCTGGCTTTTTGGTGGTAAATTGGAGATAAGAGTCTTGTGGACTTTTCTTCCTCAGGCTGGCTTTAAACCATGATCCTCAGATACCAACCACTATGTGACTATTCACAAATAATCATTGGTCATTTTCACTGGAAATTTGCCTGTCCATTTACTTTGCACATTTTTTTTTGTCCTTCACTTATAGACTTTAGGAATTTTAAAAAAATTGAACATTAATCCTTTGTTTTTACAGGTGTTAAACTTTTCTTCCTAATTAGTGATTGGCAGCTTTGATCTTTATTGTAAATTTATTGTAAAAGTGATATACAGTGGGGTTACAGTTACATAGGTCAGTAATGAGTCCTTTTGTTTCTGAACAGTGTCACCTCTTCCCTCATTTTCTCCCAGTTGTTTTTCCCTCCCGGTCCCCTCCCCTACACGTTGTATAAAACTCATTTCTAACATAGCATCTAGTGAGTATCACTGCTGAATTAGTTCACCCTTCATCCCACCATGTCTGTGCTTCCTTCCCCTTACCCTCCCCAAATCAGATAAATTTACGTACACAACATAAAGTACAGAAAAAAAAAATTTACTCTCCGAGGAAGTTGAGGACCCCCAAGGGCAGTCTTCACCCAACAGTGAAAAGTTGGGTGAGTTAATCAGTCCCACAATGAACCTCTAAGCCCCTGACCCTCCTGCCCTGCTACATTGAAGCAGGTGATTTGCCTGCTTGCTTCTGTCCACTGTGGAGCCAGCTGACTGGCCATCCAGGGAAGTAAATAACCATTGGCTATAAGACACAATCCCACCGGGTTCAGAAGAGGCCGTGTGTGCGGCTTCCTATTTCTTAGGGAAGGCATGTAGAAAACTCTGCATAGAAAAAAATGTGGGATTCAGGCTGGATTCACAGGTGAACTTCCTAGCAACAAGGATCTTCTCCTGGAATGATGTTCTGTCTTTCTGAAGGCTGTCAGCTGTATCCATTGGGAAGCTAGGTCCCACCCAACAACCCATGATTAAGTCTGACCTCAAGTCAGATTTAAAGGCAGCTGCTCTTGTGCCCCATTGACCAGATGGAGAAAACTGAGGCTTGGGAGGAAAAAGAGCTATAAGCAGTGGCTGGAGATGATAGTGATAGACAGACAGACAGACAGGCAGGCAGGCAGGCAGACAAAGGTTTCATTGACACATGATTACCTAGAATCGACAGCGGACATATGCATCCCTATGTCTTACACTCCAAGATATGAACAACTGAATGTCAGCTACGCAGCACTACAGTATCCTTTCTGCTATTCCTATTCATCCCTCCCTTCTCCCATCCCTGGCAGCCACTGATTTTTTTTAACCATTTTCAGAATGTTAAATAGTTGGGATCAGACAATCTGCAGCCTTTTGAGATTGCTTATCTTCACTGAGTCATATGCACTTAAGATCCCTCCATGGGTTTTTATGGCTTTTCTTTTCAGCACTGAATGATGTCTACATGGACCCATTCTTGCTCTGCCAACTTTTTTTCATTGCTCATGTGGCTTTTCTCCAGTTATCTGTTGTTTTTTTTAATGAGTCGATATTTGTATTGGAATTGAATTTCAAATTAGTGAGAGTCAAATTTTCAAAATATGGAGGCTTCCTATCCAGAAACCCAGGAACATCACTATGTTCCCTCATTGTTTCAAGTTTTCTTTTACATTACTCAGTTCTGTTTTACCACTGTCTTTATGAAAAATGTTCATATTTCCTATGATGGATATTCCTGGATATTATGACTATGTTAGTTTGTGATTTTAGCTATTTTGAATAGGGTCTTCCATGATTATAGTTTTATAATGTCTTTTCAGACATGTGGTGGACTACTTGCTTTGATGCAAAGAAAACAGTTTTGTAACCTTACTGAACTCATTAATTAATCCTGTTTATGTGAAGGTCTTTTGATGGGACTTACAATATTTCACTATGATATATGATGGCTATCTTGCTTGACAGATTCTGCATTCTTATAGTAGATATTTCTAGTCCTTGCCTTTTGGAGATAAAGATTAAATGATAATAAAAAATAAAACTTGCAGAATACAATGACTGATTATAATGATAAACAGATTTATAAGGTAGGAGGACAGCTGCATGATTTCAACTGCTACTACCATCAACAGCAAGTAATAGGGGATCCTGGTTGACATTGGTTTAAATAATAAGGTGAGTTGTTACCCAAGATAACAAGTCCAGAGGCACAAAGAACTCTAGGGCTGAGGGTCACTTTCATTTCCTCTCTCTACACAGCCAGGCTTTCCCTCAGAGCAGTAACCATTTATCAGAACCAAAAGATGGCTGCCACAGTTCTTGCAGTGTTAACAACAGAAAGAGTCTCTACTTCCAAATGTTCTTTTTAGAAGCGAAAGTCCTTTCTCAGATGCTACTTCCTCATGCTCCACTCTCTGGCAATTTTCATTTTCAAAGTTGGCTTGTATGCCCATTTCTAAACCAAATGTTACCAAGAACATGGGATTGCTATGCTGCCTTAGACTAATCAATTGAGAAAATACAGATGATGAAGTGTAAATCATCAAGTCCCCCTCCATAAGCATCTGCATCACACTGGGAGTGAGAGGTAGGAGAGAGAGCTTTCCAAAGAGGTGACATGACATGACATGAGCATAAGCCTTCTAAGTGTGAAGGACATTCCAGAAAGAGGCACAGAGACATGACACAGCACAGATGTATAGTATAGAGGAAAGGCTTTTGTGTTAAGTGAGGAGTTTAGTTTAATATTTAGCCTAAAAGACAGGAGAACCTTTTTAATAAAAAGATTGAAATAACAAATTAACATTTCTAAAATGATTGTTCTGGAAGCAATTCCCAAGAAGTCAGACTGAAATCAAGGAAACCAGATGGGATGCTGTTTTCTGTCAACCAGTTGGTAAGTGGTAAGGATGAAGAGGCAGGGACAGCTTTGAAAGTGAGTAAGATGGCAGTGTTCACAGGAGGTAGAGACAGATGTGAGCTCTAAGGCATTTTTGGTGTTGGTGTTGTTTTGGAGTTTGTTTTTTGTTGTTGTTGTTGTTTTGGTTTGGTTTTGGTTTTGTGAAAGTCCTGTGGCTTTAGCTCAAAGCCAGGGTGTTGCTCCTGAGCTTTTGTGCTCAAGGCTAGCATTCTGCCACATGAGCCACAGCTCCACTTCTGGCTTTTTGTTGGTTAATTAGAAATAAGAGTCTCACAGAGTAGCTGTCCCTTTGACTGGCTTTGAACTGTGATTTTCAGATCTCAGCCTCCTGAGTAGCTAGGATTGATTACAGGCATGAGCCACCAGTGCCCTGCAGGAAGTTTTATTCAATGCTTGGATTGCTGTGTTGGGAGACTGGAGAAGGTGGTGGCACTATCTATAAAGGGAGTGATGGAAGAGGCAGTGAGTTGAGTGGGAGATGATATATTGGTTTGGGACTTACTGAGATACATGTTACTATGACCAAATGTATGGTGTCCATGGAGCTCATTGCATGGTTTAGTCTTGACATGCATCAGAGATACAGTACTATGCATTTCTCAAACAAAGCTGAGTTCTAAGATCTCTGGGCAAACAAATTTGAGAAATGTCACGTTAAATAAAATAAAACTGATTTTTTAGAATTAGGACCTCTCAGTTTGACAGGTCCATAGCAACATTACTGAGTGTTTGAGGAACTTTACATGCATTAACTCATGCATTCCTTTACACAAAAAATCACACTGTCATGTCCTAGAATTTCTACAATTTTGCAGATGAGGAGACAGAGACAGAGAAAACAGCATAAAGCCAGGATTCAAATTAAGGTAGTTTTGAGAGCTTCTATTTTAAGTTGATGGTAATGTCCAGAAGATAATATACTTTGTAATCCCTCAAACTCTGACCACCAAATATTCTTTTAGAGGAATGGCTGGTAGTATTTTAAAGGACACTGACAACTTGTAGACTTGCATGAAGTCTTCATACAATTCTGCTGTAACACTTTAGAGCATTGCATGTGACTGAGACATCACAGAAGAGGATATAGGTCTAGAGTGAGGAGAGTGGAGAAGTGAGACCACCGTGAAGAAGTTGAAGCAAATAAAAGGATAGAGGTAACTTACAAACCAGTAAGAACCAAGGGAGTGTGGACTCTCAGAGGTTGAGTGATGAGCAGGAGGACAGGAAAAGAACACACACAGGCGCTAACAATGTAAGACCTTGGTGGGAACCATTTAAATAGACAGTCGACTATAGAAATGCAAAAGGATAAGAACTGTGTGAAGCAACCCTGTAAGTTCTAGATATTGAAGTCACCCAAGATGATGGTACTATGGCTGTCAAGAGAGTCAGCAAAAGTAGATGCAAAACCAGAGGATGAAGTCACCAAGGATATGAGAAGAAAAGAGAAGAATGTGGAGACACACTGCCTGTCCTGGGTGTTAGGAGACAACTATTAAGTGGGAGTTAGTGTTCTAGGCTTCTGATGGAGTTGGAAAGATAGGGAGGATGTTCTTGTCTTTCTGTAAGACTGTGTCTGTCTGTCTCTCTGTTTATCTGTCATCTATCTATCTAGCATCTATCAACATCAATTTCTATCTGTAGGTGTACGTCTGTCTTTGTCTAAGTTTCCATTTATATATACTTTCCTGAGTCATTGGGATGACTTTTCATAGGTTTTAAATAGAATGAGCCGGCAGGCAGCCTGCCAAAGATGCTTAGAGGCATCAGGAACATTTCCACTATTAGATATCTTGTAGTGTCCATGCCTGAAAGTAAAAACCCTCACCAGGAAAAGTAAATGTCATTCTGAGGGTTTTTTCTTCAAACTCATAGCTCATGAATTTCTTTTGCAATACAAGTTTCTTATTCCCAACAAAGGAAAGATGAAGGAGTCAAGTGTGTGGCAGAGATCCTCCTGTCGTGAAATTTCATGTCTGCATGCTCCTTAGTATGGATAGAAAACATTTTTATAAACTGATAGCTCATAGAATGTTGTAAATTTTAAAGTTAATATGTTCTGATCAAAGCTATTAATTCACATAACAGCAGTTGATTTTTTAGCTCTTGTGATAGCTATGATATAGTTACAGGAGCTTGATGTATAATTAAAATGATCATATTATCAATCAAACAAACCTTCAGAGAATGAAAAGGTCATTTTCATGACACTACCAGGACATCTACAACAACAGTAAGATTGTCCCAGGCAGAGGAGGATGAGTGGTTACCTGGAGCAAAAGAACCTGTGGTTTCAGCAAATGAAATTGGGTCAATAGCTGAGACAGTGATTCCTCCTTAATTAAGAAGTGAGGACCCTAGTTAGAATGGCCATTATCAAAAAAATGAGGGAGGAGGTAACAAGTTGGATAAGCAATGTACTCACTGCCTTACATATGAAACTATAACCCCTCTGTACTTCACTCTGGTAATAAAGAAATTTAAAAAAAAAGAAAACTAATAACAACAGATGCTGGCAGGGATGTGGCCAAAAGGGAATGCTACTGTACCATTGGTGAGAATGTAAACTTACTAAACCACTCTGGAAAGAAGCATGGAGGTTTCTCAAAAGACTAAATATAGAGCTTCCCTATGACCCAGCAATCCCATTCCTGGGCATTTACCCAAATAACCACAACCCATCCCACACTAAAGCCACCAGCACAAACATCTTCACTGCAGCATTGTTTACCATAGCTAAGATATAGAATCAACCCAGATGCCCCTCGGTAGATGAATAGATCAAGAAAATGTGGTATATTTACACAATGGAATTCTGTGTTTCCATCAGAAAGAATGACATTGCCCCTTTCATAAAGGAATGGAAAGAAGGAAAAAATTATATTAAGCGAAGTAAACCAGACCAAAGAAACATAGGCTGCATGGTTTCCCTCATTTGTAATAACTAGATAGGTCTATAAATCTACAATTTAATCCATTGGATACAAAAAGACTTGGACATGATTAATTAAAAAGCACTCTAAGCATACACAGTGAGAACAAAGAGGGATATTCTTAGGAGAGGATCACATTGGCTCAATAGCTATGTGCATATGACCATATAAAATGATGCTTACAGAAATGAACTCCAAGAAATGGAAATGAGGTTTTTTATTGTATTATTTTCAGTTCTTTTTTCCTTTGTTTTATTCCCTTTGCCACTCTTTGATTTCTGTACCCTTTGTCTTATATATTATAAGTTTATCTGACTTGAAGAGGAGAAATGGAAGCACAGAAATGGTGTGACAATGGGTGAACCAATTCAGCAGTGATACTCACTAGACACTATGTTGGAAATAAACTTTACAATCTGAGGGATAAGAGGGGTCTGGAGAGGGAAATGGTGGAGAAAACAAGGGCAGAGGTAACACTGTTCAAAAAGAAAAGTACTCATTACCTGACTTATGTAACTGTAACCCCTCTGTACATCCCCTTTATAATAAAATTTTATTAAAAAATAGAAGTATATTGCATGTGTAAAAAATAAAATAAAATGAGGTTGATGACTGGGAAAAAAGTGCGGTTGTCTGAGCATCTCAGATCATCATCATGGCATAGACATGGCATGGAGTGTGACAGACTCTTGCTCTGTTGCTTTCTACCTTTGTGACCTGCTGCAAGTTACTAAAGCTCTTTATGTCTCAGGGTGCTGGGGTTGGAGGTGTGGCTCAGTTGGTAGAGGGCCAGTCAATGAGTAAAACATCAGGTATCAAGCTTGAGTACTAGTATTGGAGAGAGAGAGAGAGAGAGAGAGAGAGAGAGAGAGAGAGACCCAGGTTTCTTAACTCTTATAAATATCACAGGATTATGTTGAAAGAATCTGTCCCAGCCATCCCAGGGGACCATGCATAGATAGTCACAGACAGAAGAAGAAAGTTTATAAGGAGATTTATTAGTGGAGCCATATCTCCCTCCAGAGAGGGAGCAATATTGCATTTGCACCTTAATCCAGGTGGCAGCTTAAATAACTCTGGGGCTAGAGGGGAAGTAGGTAGGTCTGAGTGGTGACTGGGAGTGGCCAATTATAGCTTTAGGGCAAGGAGTTCAGGTATCAGTGGAGCTGGGGGCTGGTGGGAGGAGCAGAGGACCTGAGATGGGAGAAATACTAACATATGTACTTTAAATTATCCTCTGGTGGGAGGAGCAGAGGATCTGAGGTGGGAGAAATACTAACATATGTACTTTAAATTATCTAGCCATACAGAAATGTATTAAAAATCTTATTGCCCTCTTCCCTACTCCCACCTCTTACATTAGTGTAAGTGAAGCAGTATACTGACAAACTTAGTCTAACAAAGCCACACAATATGAGAATTTGAACAGGTCTGGTTCATTTTGCAGATAAGAAGTCCAGGATTGGAATGACTTACATACAGTTCTCAGATTGTTATGGCTCAGTTGGAGAATGAAATCTAGGTGTCCTGACTTGGCCTGGAAATCACAACCCATAGTGTTTTCTTGCGGGGGGGGGGGGTTATGTCTACTGGATAGTTCATAAAATTGAATTGTGTAATTATGTAATCCTTGCATCTGATTTCTTTCACTTAACATGGTTTTGTAGTTAATCCTTTGTGGTGTGTATTAGTGCTTTATTGCTTTTATGCCTGAATAATTGTGTGTGTGTGTGTGTGTGTGTGAACAGAGCACTTTTTTCCCCACTCATTCAGCCAGTGATGGGCTTTTAGATTGTTTTCACCTTTTAAAAAAATGTGGAGTAGGTCAGGCACACACCTGTGGCACACACCTTCAATCCTAGCTATTCATGATCTGATGATGACAGTTCAGAGCCAGCCTGGGCAGATAAATCTTGGAGATTCTTATGTACAATTAACCACCAAAAAAACTGAAAGTAAAGGTGTGACTCCAAGAGGTGTGGCTCAAGCAGTAAAGTACCAGCTTTGGGTAAAAAAATCCAAGGGACAGTGTGAGGTCCTGAGTTCAAACCCCAAAAAAGAAAATTGGGATAGTACTATTACAGGGTTCAAGGGAGGAGATTCCCCATCCCTCCAAGAGTCCACCACTCAAGAGACAGTCTCAAGCAAAAAGATGGATTTATTGGGGAAGCAAAAAGGGAACTGACCGTCCAGGGACGCAGCACAGACTCTGGAGCTGAAACTGTGATAGTGAAAAGCAGGCTGACGGGCCAGGGACACAGTGCAGACTCGGGCACTGACACTGTGACCCCGAGCAGTCCTCAAGTTGGGGTTCATAAAGGTAAAAGTGTAGCACAGATGTAGGGGCTTGACGCAGGGGGTAGAGCAAGCAAACAAGTTAAGCAAGCATGCCACAGATGTAGGAGGTTGACGCAGCGGGTAGAGTAAGCAGCAAACAAGTTAAGCAAGCCATTTACAAAAGCAGAATTTGGGGGTCAGGTTGACCTAATCTACTCCCCCCAACATTTCCTACCATGTTTCCCTAGTCAAGATGGAATCAGCTGTATTCCCTACAACAGTACTATTATGAACATTGGCTCACAAGTATTTATTTAATTACCTGTTTCAATTCTTAAGAAAAAAAATTTATTAGAAGACATTATTTGTACAAGAGCATTTCATAGTGACATTTCCCCCACATATATACACAGAATCCAGGTCAAACATCCAATCACTCTTCTTCTTCTCTACTCCCCACTTCCTGAAACAATTTCAACAAGTTTTATTGTTCTGTTTACGCACATGCCTTTGAAGTTCTTCCACTATACTCAGCCTCATCCATCTCTCTTCTCTCCCTTCCTCTCCCACTGGTCCCCATTGGTCAACCAACAAAGCCTGCTTTACTTGCCTGTCATCATTTTTTTAAGTATCTGTTAATTATAAAAGGATGTTTCACCACAGCATTTCATATGTGTTGTATATACTATATTTTAGACAAATTAACTCCCTCTGGTCTCTCCTTCCTCGAGCCCTCCTCTTCTATGGCACAATGAGTCAGTGAGTTTCCTTTTGCCATCTTCCTGCATAGACACAATGTGTTTAAGTATTATTGGAGCATATAATTATGATTAGGATTATCAATCATATAATAATTCTGTATTTGATTTTTTTTTTTTGGTCCGCCATGGGGCTTGAATTCAGAGTCTGGGCACTGTTCCTGAGCTCTTTTGCTCAAGACTAGTGCTCTTCCACTTTAAGCCACAATGCCACTTCTAGTTTTTGAGTGGTTAATTAGCGCTAAGAGTCTTATGGTGACTTTTCTGCCCAGGCTGGTTTTGACCTGCAATCCTCAGGTCTTAGCTTCCTGAGTAGCTAGGATTATAGGCATGAGCCACTGGCACCCGGCCTGTATTTGATTTTTTGAAGTGCCACCTCATTATTTTCCACAGTGATTGAACCCTTTTATTTATATTACTACTAGCAATATACAGTTATAATCTCCCCGCATCATCACCCACATTTGTTATTTTGTTTAATTACTACCATCCTAATATGTGTGATGTGGAATCTTATTGTGGTTCTGCTTTGCATTTCTTAGTTACTTATGATGTTGTACACATTTTCATATGCTCGTTGGCCATTTACATATTCCTTTTAAAAATGTAGTCATTTCGGTTTTGACTCTTTAGAGCTCTTAGGCTAGAACTTGCGGAAAATATCTGGTGTTTTTTTCTTTTGAAAGAAATAGAGTGTGAATTCACTCCTACACAGCTGGAAAAGATAGAAATTGTAGAATGTTACCTAGTGCATTTGGCTGCTAACTTGGTGCTGCATTGTAGCTCCAACCCAAAAGGTGTTGGTTCATTCAAGAGAGTGCTATTCTATCCCAGAGGATGCTATTCCACCCCAAGAAGGTGCTACACCACCCCAGAGAATACTGTACCATCTCAAAGAACATGGATTCATCTTAAAAGGTGCTATGCCACCCCAGAAGATGCTCCTCCATCCCAGAAAATGCTATTCCATCCCATTCGCCATCTGAGAGTGTGCTATTCTGTCACAAAGGGTGCTGCTTCTCCACCCCAAAGGACCTGCTTTGATACTACTTTTCTTTCTCACTAAGAATCCAAGACCCCAAATTAGCTGCATTCCCCAAATTGTATGAAAAGATACCCAGAAACACATGTATCCACCAAGCCTTTCAGAAAGCCATATCTTTTAATTAAGCAAATTGTCTCCTAGATATATCTATCTATCTACCAAAAACAAGCTGAAAAGCTCTAGAGGTAAAGATGCCTTTATCACATTGTTTAAGGATTGTAAGTCAATCCGAGATTTTACCAAGTAGTCAACTGATGTGTTGAGTTAACTACTAGGTAGAAATCAGGGAGTTGATTATGGCTTACACCTATAATTCTAGCAACTCAGGAGGTAGAGATTGTGAGGATTGTAGTTTGAGGCCAGTATGGCAAAAAGTTAATAAGACCCCCATCTCAACAGTTTTAGCATGTGGTCAGTGCCTATGATTTTAATCTGAAGGAGGTATAGGTAGGAAAATCATGGTCTGAAATCTTCCCTGAGGGGGAGGGGAATGTGAGACCTTATCTGGAAACAAAAAGAAGCAACAAAAAAGGGGGGGGGGCTATGTTAGCAGCTGTGGTTTCAGTATAGTTCTATCTAGCAAGCCTAAGGCCTTGAGTCAAACCCCATTATTGGGGGCGGGGGGAATGTTTCTGATAAATAAAACTGAAAAAGATGTTTCAACAAAAAATGTGAGTTAAAATATTAGATGAGAGAGGAAAGATGAGAGTTTGTATACACAATGCAATATAATTATAAGTTGTGTTGCTCTTACCAAAAATATTTGAGATCAGAACTATTTCAGATTTCAGACTTTTTCAGATTTTGGAATATTTGCTTAGTGATAGTGCTAGATTCACAAAGGAATCCTGTATAATTATATAATTACGATGTTTACCATATTATAATATAGGTATATATAAATACAATTATAATGTAATAGTAAATTATATTTTTATAAATATATTTTTACAAATATAAGCAAAGTTAGACATTTTCAGACCAGAATTGCACATCTAAATTTGATATATATTGCCAGCCATTGTTGGCTGATCATTGTTGATTATTTTGAGTTTAGAACTAATGCTACAGGAGCTGTCATCAACAGAACTTTGTTTAAAGCCAGAATTCCACAGATCAACTCATGGATTCCTTGAATTCAGTTTTTTTTTTTTTTTTTTTTTTTTTTGTGTGTGTGTGTGTGTGTGTGTGTGAAAAAAAGAAAAGCTGAGACTTAAAATTAAGACAAGAATGTCTCTCTACAGGTGTCCCCTTGCCTAAAGAGGATGTTTCTGCTCCCCTGAACTCCAGCTCACCAGTGAAGGAAGCCCGGGTGTATGAAGAGCCCCCAAGTGAAGAGGAAGATAAAATAAAAGAAGAGCCTTTAACCATTTCAGAACTAGCGTACAACCCAAGTGCCAGCCTTCTCCCCACCCCTGTGGATGACGATGAGATTGACATGCTCTTTGACTGTCCATCTAGGCTGGAGTTGGAAAGAGAAGACACAGATTCATTTGAGGAACTGGAAGCAGATGAAAATGCCTTTCTGATTGCTGAGGAAGAGGAGCTGAAGGAAGCTCGCCGAGCTTTATCATGGAGTTATGACATTCTGACGGGCCATTTTCGGGTGAACCCACTGGTCAAGAGTTTTTCCAGGCTCCTTGTGGTGGGCCTGGGACTGCTGCTCTTTGTATTTCCCTTGCTCCTCCTCCTTTTGGAGTCAGGTATTGATCTCTCCTTCTTATGTGAAATCCGCCAGACACCAGAGTTTGAGCAGTTTCACCATGAGTACTACTGTCCCCTCAAGGAGTGGGTGGCTGGGAAGGTTAACTTCATCCTCTACATGCTGGGTTGCTCATGAAGTGGATATCTTAGAAGACTAAGGGCTATATTCAATACTAGTGATTTGGATTTTTCTGGTTCTGAATGATCATGGGGTCATCAACAGGTATTCCTTTCTCATATCTAATTACTCTAACCCTTGTTAGCTTTCCATAATTCATGCACTGAAATAAATTTAAATCAAATGTAGTTAATTTTAGTTACAGGTCAGGTAGGTGGCTTTAAGTAATCAAAAATCTTGTTTATTTTTAATGTAGTATAGACATCCTCTATTATATAATGAATAATACAATGAACTGATTTTCCCACTTTTGATAGTTAATATCATTATTACATGTTATAAAGTTCAGAATCAGAATTTTAGTAAAATTTGAAGGGTATGTTTTTGAATATAATCCTTAGTGAAAACAATGTCCTCCAACCAATGCCTATACCACTAAATTTATGCTGGTTTTTTGTTTTTGTTTTTAAAAAATATTTTTATGTGTTCAAACTATTTTGGTAAATTTTTAGCAAAAAAAAGAAGCTTCCTGGAGTTATTCAAGCATACAGATTATAAGATGCAAAAAGGTATATTGGGATTTTTTTAATGTTTTGGCAGCAGTTTGTTTTTAAAGATATTTTTAGCTGAACAATCTTATAATTTGTTATTACATACATATGAGATAGAAAATGGGTAGAGAGACACTGTAATAAATTTCCAAAACAGATGGTGGAATAAGAGAATGTAGAAATTGAGAGCAAGAGTTGAAAAGGAGAAGTCTATTTTTCAAAGTTTTGGACAAGTTGACTTGATACTTTAGTTTGCATTTTGTCCATCTATTTGGGCTGAGGAAGCAGAATGTTTTAAAAAGAAAGTAAAACTCAACAGAAAAAATGATATCAGTTAATCGCTTACTGTATATTAACCCAAGAAGGGAAGTAGACAGGAACAGGACAAATGGAAAGTAGCTGCAAAGCAGAGTTCTGGTGAGGCTGAGGCTGGTAGGCACGTGGTGGTAGGTAAATGGTCTCTTTGTTAAAGTGATGGAGACACAAGGCATTCAATTATGTAAAGAACAGTGCACTGCCAAGTTCACATGGACGTTTAAGTGACATAAATAAAAGTGGAGAAACTTTAAGGTAATGTTTTTGTTCCCTTATACCATTCATTATGATTCTGTAAGAGGAACTTTTAAAATGCGTACAATGTGTGTGTGTGTGTGTGTGTGTGTGTGTGTGTGTGTGAGAGAGAGAGAGAGAGAGAGAGAGAGAGAGAGAATATGGCATTATGGTAAGTACCAATGACACTCCTTTGTGTTCAGCAACATACTCTTTCTTTTGCCTGGTTTCTATAAGATCTTAACTCATTGGGGCTTCCATGGAGAAAATAGAATGGGCTCATCAGATGTATGTATCAATTGAGCTTGGGTGAAGTAGACAACAGAGGAGATAACTCTTCTAGTACCTTCCTCCATACCATGAGATCCAAGATAGAAAGGATATGATGCTTTGCTATACAGAGTACTCAACCCAAATAACTGAAGAAGTAAAGGGTATGGAGTTTATAACATAGAGTTTAGGATTTCTTTATGGGTTGAAAACATCCCATTGCTTTCAGTTACAAAGAGATGTGGTCCATCCCTAATCTCTCCCCAACCCTGATGACATCCCAACCTTATAGTTAACAGAACTTCCAAAGTGGTCATTCCAGTCCCACTAATTCAATGGCATTTTGGGTGATTTATCAGACAATTGCTTTTGAAAGTTAAGTTTGAAAGTCAGTTCATTAGGCCTTCTGTTGAATACAGTATAACATATACTTGCTAGTAAGTTAGCAAGAATTTCTTCTCATGGACTTCCAGTGATTTATACTGACATGGAAATTTGTTTTCTGTGGTTGAAACCTGCAATGATTTATTTTGGAAATTTGCAAATGGCAAGCTTTGACAATGAAATTTAAATTTTTCCTTTATCTTCTTGTGTGACTTCTAAGTCATCCTACTGCATAGAAGAGGTGTTCCAATGTAATTCTCTTCTAATTGTTTTCCTGTCATTAACTTTGAAATTCTAAACTAAGAATAATAATCTAGATCTTACATTAAAAATAATATTAAATAATATTTTTAAACAATCAAAGTGATATATTTTCCATTTAATTTTTTTAAGATAACAGGAAAAGTGTCACTGGTAATCCAACCACACAGATTTATTTTAAAGAAAAAAATATCTTTTTTTTTTTTTTTTTACCAGTCCTAGGACTTGAACTCAGGGTCTGGGTGCTGTCCCTAAGCTTTTTCACTCAAGGCTGGCATTCTTCTACTTGAGCCATAGCTCCACTTCCACTTTTTTTTGGTAGTTAATTAGAAGTAAGTCTCAGATGGACTTTTCTGCCTGGGTTGGCTTCAAACTGCAATTCTCAGATCTCAGCCTCTTGAGTAGTTTGGATTACAAGCACGAGCCACTTATTTCTAACATTTCCAATGAGCATCTATCTAATCTTAGGCAGAAAGAAGTTCTATTGTGGAATAGAAATGTTTTCGGGTAGATGAGTTGAAAGAATAGGAACTGATAATTTAAATAATAGCCTCCCAAAGGAGAACTGGGATCATAAAATGAAAGCCTTTTAGAAATATCTAAGTTTTGTTAGAAGATAGTCACCAGTTGCCTGAATCAAATGAGGAGAAGATTGCTTCCAAAGATGGACAGCATATAATCTAGTGATACACTATAGTTCAAAACAAGTGTGTGAGTATATGTATACCCCATATTATTGGCATATGTGCATTTATATATGAATCTATATATGTGTGTGTATTAGCATAGACACAACCAGTATGCCTTTCATACACAGTTGTGCTTATTTTGCCCCAGTTGAGAAATCTGTGAGATGTTATCATTCCTTTCCCTTTCAGATATCATGGTGGGTAAAACCCAAAGCCTCAGAAGATTTCCATAGAAACAAATGTGTGTACAGTCATTGTGGATTTGTCCACACACACATATGGCAAATACATATACACATGCAATCTTGCTTTTAGTGCTAATCCAAGTTGAATAATGAAAATGATATCGACAAAGAATCACATATTTCTATATGTTCTGATCACATTGTAAAATGTTATGTATTTGAGGCATATTTTGTGGTTTGTCTAATAATTATATACATAACTCTGGGGGAGAATTCACAGTGAGTTGATTTCATTAAGGTACTAGTGATATGGGGACCACTTTACTGTGAATGGAGCAGTATCTGTGAATGGAGCCCTATCATTGTATAGTGAAATTTGCATTTACTTGTCAACTTCCAAATTGTTTTATATGTTAATATGGTGGCAGGAATCCCTAATAAAATACTCTGGGGTAAAATATTTTTGCAATCATTCAGTCTTATTTAAAGTTGTGTAGTTAACTTGCTGAAAACTAGAAGAGGATATACTTTAGAACTATGACTTCAAGTCACTCTTTAATGGTGATAATAAAAAAAAAAATCAAGTAATTAAGGAGAATTACCCAGACCAAAAAGCAGGAACATTAGCTCTGAAATGCCTCTAAAGAAAAACAACAATAAAAGAAGGCTGTAGTCTAATTAATGATATTACTTTAACTAGGGAAATTCAAAAGCAATGGAAAAGTAGGAAAAGAGGAAAGATATCACAACACTAAAAATTAAGAGGTCACCACCACTGGCCAGAACAGGGAGCCTTCTCTTGCCAAACAGAACTGTTGTCAGATTGTACTATGTAACATTTGCCGTGAGACTTCTCTTTCTGTCACAGGTTTTAGAATAAGCTCACTACTTTACATTATTTCCCTTTCACACACAGTAGCCTTTTAGGTCTCCTGGGATATTCACTACAAAGACTATAATTCCACATCTGATGTGAAATCAGAAGGTGTTACTCTGAACAAAACAAAGGGAGGAGGAGGATGCCTTTTACAGGAGAAATAAGGTAGATGTCAAGAGGAATTGGCCCCTAGTTGTGAAGACCTCTTTAGTCTACCAAGCTCTTCTTATGCATCAGTTTTCAGAATGCCAGGCTACAGAGTATAAGGCAAAGAGAACTCACTAGTTAGGGCTTAGGTATGAGGTGATTTGTGAACCTAGAGTTCTGGCTCTGCTAGCTCTAGTCAGTGCCTTTTTGGGGGGTCAGTGTCTCCTAATCCTAAAAAGCTCACACAAAATTGTCTTTGGTGGCTTATTCATTGTGTAAGTTCACTGGGCTCCTGAACCAACCTTACCTCTTGGGGGAAACCTTTTCCTTTATTGTCACATTTTTTCCTGCTCAGTCAAATAGAGGAAGTATCACTTCCTGACATTCCCAACTTGGAAAGAAAGTACTAGGTTGAAGTAGCCTAAGTCTACCACAGGGTAACACCTGGGATGATTGTGGCTGATGGGTGTCAGTCTTGGGCCATTTTCCACTACTGGGTGTGGAGATAATGTACTAAAGGTCTCTGCTTACTTGTCCTCCTGCTTCTTCTTCTCTCTTTCTGTCTTGGGCTTCCAGTATCCATGCCGTAAACAGACCCAGCAGGACCTGCCCGTGGTGGGCCCAGCTAAGCTCCGCTCTCCATGTTCCAGCCTCGGTCTGTGACTGGGTAGGTAAGTTTGGCAAGCCTGCCCAGAGGACTCAGCTGCCATCACTTTGGAGAGAGAGAGAAAGAAAACTTACTTAGGCTTCAGCTTCCAGCTGTATAATGCAATCCATAAATAAAACTGATTTGAACCCTCTTCTGGCCATTGTGTTATCTGTCTATTGAGAAATGGTGGTTAATATTTAGGATTTCCAACCTCCAATATCACAAGGAAGGAAGGAGTGGGGAAGGCTGATTACAGCCGGGCCTCAGGTGTCTGCGGATGACTGATGTTGACCTGAGTACTCACAGGGTTCATTAATGAGAGAGGACTTGTGGGGAGAGGGGCCAGGAGAGCAAAACCTGGGAGAAAATGAGGGAGGGGGTAACACACTGCTCAAAAAAATGTACTCAATACCTGACTTATGTAGCTAATCCTTCTGTATATCACCTTTACAATAAAAAAAATAAAAATGAATAGAGGGTGGAGAAACCATGTATCTATTCTGTGCCCTTAGTTGAAATTATACCAAATAGCTATTTGGCAAGGGAACCAAAACCATTTTCCTGATTACAAAATGAAACAGAACAAAACAAAAAACCCACCAAAAAAACAGGAAAGTCTTCAAAGGATAAAGTATTTTTTCTTTCCTTTGTTGGTCATGGGGCTTAAACTCTGGGCCTGGGCTCTGTCCTTGAGATATTGTGCTCAAAGCTAGCCCTTTACTACTTGAGCCACTTCCAGATTTTTGTGGTTAATTGGAGACAGGAGTCTTAGAGACTTTCCTGCCTGGGCTGGCTTTGAACTATGATCCTCAGATCTCAGCCTCCTGAATACCTATGATTACACATGTGAGCCACCAGCACCAGATAAGACATATTTTTGTGGATACTAAGTATGGAGTCATTCCTGGCATATTCCAAGAACTTCTGTAGCTAGCACCCATCAACTAATTCATCTCACCCAAAGAAATAATTACAATATCATTGGCCTCCTGATGAGCCTCTTTTTCAAGGGAGTAAACCACATTAACAATTCTAGTTTCTAGTCTACATAGCAGCTATATTCTTCAGAAGTTTTCTCACTTAAGTATTGATACATATTAGTAGAAAAGCAACATCCAATCAGAGAAAAACAGACCTATACAGCTTGCTGGTGACAGTATAAACTGATTACCCAAAACCTGTCCAATAATTAAATGGAGATTGAGGGCTACAAAAGAATGAGAGAAAATGACTGGGCACTAAATCTTTGGTATTACAACCTTAAAGAAAACAAAAGAAAGGAGATCAACCAATCAGAAAGCCTTCCAGTTCTCACTATTTAACCTAAGGCCAAGTTCTATATCCAGGAAAATGGCTGAAGATGGCCAAGTTGGCCAAGTCACAGCTGTCCTACTTGTTATCAATCAGATTATATGAATTATATGCTTTGGCATGAGATTATAAATGACAGCAATAATTTAAAGTGAAACTACTACCACATAGTAAATTCCTTTTGCCATTAATGTTTAATTTCTTGTTTAATGTGAGATTGGAGTAGAAAAGATTAAAGTTCCCTCTACACTGCTTTTACTTCACACTTCCAAATCTGACATTTATAATCACATTTTGAATATACTATATGTAAGGAAAAAGGACAGAATCATCAAAAAAGGCCATAAACTAAAAAACAACTAAAAAGTAAAAAGAAAAGAGGTCTCTCGTCTCCATGGCTTGGAGTTCATTTCAGTATGTATATTATTTTATATAAATATGATGAGGCACTTAGACATTGAGCCTTTGTGTTTCTCTCCTAAGACTATCCTCTTTTAGTCTCATTGTGTATCTCTGGAATCCTGTATAATTTATCATATCACAATGCATTTTAGATCTAATTTCCACATAGCAGAGAGAACATGTGCTGTTTGTCTCTCTGAGTTTGTCTTACCTCACTTAACATGATTTTTTCTAGTTCCATCCATTTACCTTCTAATGGCTATGTAAAATTCCATTGCATATAGATAGCACATGTTTTGGATCCATTCATCTATTATGGGGCACTGGGCAGTTTCCATTACCATGGATTCTGGAGTTGAAAAATAAGAAATAATCAAAATGAAGAAATTCACTAGAGCAGCTTGATAGAAAATTCAAACTAGCTAAAGAAATAATCAGGAAGCTTTAATGATCAACCAGTTGAGCTTACCCAATCTGAAAAGGAGAAAGAAGAAAAAGAACAGAGAGCTTGAGAGACTTATACATACCATCCCGATTCTTAGGAGGACAGGAAAAGGAGAAAAGAGAAGAAAGACTATTTAAAGAAATAATGCTAATAATTTGAGCTAAGTGAGTTCGATAAGGTTGCAAAATGCAAGATCACTACTCACAAAAATAATTGTATTTTTATATATGAAAGATAAGAAAAAAAAAGAAAGATAAGAAATCAAACATTGAAATCATGTAAATGTTTTCACTCACAACAATATCAGAAACAAAAATTTAATTGTGAAGTTTAATACTTCTACAGTGTTAACAACAAAATTAAAGACCTACATAATTGGAAAGGCATCTATGCTCATAGATTAGAACTGTTTGTATTTTTATGGTGTGAAACTTCTTAAAGAAGTTTTTGGATCAGTGACAATCTCTATCAAAGTCTCAGCTTCAGTTTTGCAGAAATGGATAACTTGGTCCTAAAAAACACACCAAATAACTCATATGAAACTGCAAGAGACCCAAAACAGACCTTATCAGTCTTGAAAATAAGAGCAAGTTGAAATTGAGTACTTCTCAATTTCAAATTTTAATGCAACAGGTCAGCCATCCAAACATTGTGGTACTAAAAAACAACAACAGATATATAGACCTACAGAATAAACTTTGGGTCCATGTATTTATTAACAATTCAATTTGGCCAGCATACCAACACAACTCACAGGAAAAGTATGAGATCTTTATTGTCAAAGTGATGTACAGAGGGGTTACAGTTTCATATGTAAGGCAGCGCGTACATTCCTTATCTGACTTGTTACTTCCTCCCTCATTGCCCCCATCTGCTCCCTCCCAGTTTCCCTCCCCCAGACAAGATTTTTAGCACCTGAATATCTACATGCAAAATAATGATGTTGGATTCATTTTACACACAAAAATTAATATAAAATAGTCAGAAATCTTGATGTAAGTGATAAAACTACAAAACTCTTTTTTTTTTTTTTTTGGCCAGTCCTAGAGCTTGGACTCAAGGGCCTGAGCACCGTTCCCTGGCTTCTTTTTGCTCAAGGCTAGCACTCTGCCACTTGAGCCATAGCGCCACTTCTGGCTGTTTTCTGTATATGTGGTGCTGGGGAATCGAACCGAGGGCTTCATGTATACGAGACAAGCAGTCTTGCTACTAGGCCATATTCCCAGCCCAAAACTATGAAACTCTTAAGAGACATAAAGAGCATTATTTTTGTGGCTTTTAGTTAAGATTCTGACAACAAAAGCATTAATGATGAAAGAAAAAATTAATGAATTAGATAGTAATAAATAAATAGAGACACATTTTGGCTTTAAAGAACACTATGGGGAAAGTAAAAAGCCACTGAAGTGAAGATAATAGCTTCAAATCATATATCTGATAAGGGATTTGTATTTATACCTCATATAGGATTTTTACAACTAAGTAAGAATACAAATAACCCAATTTTTAAAAATGAGCAAAGTATTGCAGTCAATATCTGTCCAAGAAAATATACAAATGGCTAAGCAGTACACAAACACATGCTCATTTTCATTAATCATTGAAAAAAGGCAAATACAAATGACAATAAAGTGCTACTTTATTCATCTGTCTGGTTTTAATGAAGATGAGAGATCAAAACATCATTGGTAAGGATATGGATAAATTGAAAGGCTCCCATCTTGTTGGTGGCAATGTGAAGATGTACAGCTATTTTGGAAAACTAGCAGTTCTTCAAACAGTTAAATATGGATGGGCACCTCTGGCTCATGCCTGTAATCCTAGCTATTCAAGAGGCTGACATTGGAAGATCATAGATCAGAGCCAATTCAGGCAAGAAATTCCAAGAGATTCTTATCTTCAATGAAACAGCAAAAATCTGGAAGTGTAATTGTGGTTCAAATGATAGAATGAATGCCAGCCTTCAGTAAAAAAGCCAAGAGAGTGCCTGAGGCCCTGAGTTCAAGTCCCAGTACTAGCACACAAAATGAAGTTAAATATAAGGTTCACATGAGTCAATAATTCCATCCTTAAGTACATATGCACGAGAATGGAAAATATGTTCACACAAAAAACAGCACACAATTTTCAAAGTAGTATTTATATGAGCACAAGAATGGAAACAATGCAAATAATGTTCATCCATTTGTAAATTGGATGAGCAAAATATGGTGTTATCTAGTGCATTCACATAATGAAGTATAGATCCATGCTGTATCATGGATAAACTTTGAAAACATATATTAATATAAAAGAAGTTAGAAGCAAAAAAATCGATTATTTGGTTCTATTTCTATAAATTTTCCACAACAAACAACTTTGTAGAGTCAGAAAGTAAATTAGTGATTTCCAAGGTAAAAGGATTAGGGAGGGTAAAAAGATTGGAGGTGACCGATAATGGTAACAAATATAGAATTTGTTTATTGGATGAAAAATGTATAGAACTACACAAGTAGTGATAGTTATGTGACTTTGTGAATAGACAAGACCAATGAATTTCAATTTATAAATAGGTGGGTTTTTTGGTATATAAACAATGTATCTATACAGTTGTTCTAAAAGTGTTTATATTTCCTCGCTATCTTATTTTTGTAACATTTTATGAGTTATACATGGGAAAAGTGGCTTTTTTTTTCCTGATCCTGGAGCTTGAACTCAGAGCCTCTTTGTGCTCAAGGCTAGGGCTCTACCATTTGAGCCACTTCCAGCTTTTTCTTTTTTCTTTTTTCTTTTTGGCTAGTCCTGGGCCTTGGACTCAGGGCCTGAGCACCGTTCCCTGGCTTCTTCCCGCTCAAGGCTAGCACTCTGCCACCTGAGCCACAGCGCCCCCTTTGGCCGTTTTCCATATATGTGGTGCTGGGGAATCGAACCGAGAGCTTCATGTGTAGGAGGCAAGCACTCTTGCCACTAGGCCATATTCCCAGCCCCTTCCAGGTTTTTCTGAAAAGGTTATTGGGTACAAGAATCTCAAAGGATTTTCCTGCCTTGGTTAGCTTTGAACTGTGATCGTTAGATCTCAGCTTCTTAAGTAGCTAGGATTACAGGTATGAGCCACAAGCACCCAGCTAAAAATGGCTTTCTTATAACCCTAATGATTTCCATGTTTATATATTTGTCAGCAAGTTTTATTACCATTTAATTCTATGAAGATGTAAAGTAAATGATATTAAACCTAGTTTCATTTTAGTGGTGAAAAAAATTGTCCACGAATAAATAATAATAATGCTCCTTATACCACGAAGAGATACACTGCTAATTAAATTTTGTTTTCTGTTTAGTAGTCACACCTCTGGATGTTGGTTGTATGATATGGCTTCATGAGTTGGAAAAGAGACATGCAAGACCACAGAAGTGTAGTCAAACTGTCTGCAAGTATTTCTTCCCACTGACACTTTCAGGAGGCTCCAATTAGACCTGCACGTCCCTCCTCTTCCTCTTCCTTAGGTTAGTTTCTTCAGGCTGTTTTAAGTCTTCCCGAAGCCTTTTTTTCTCCTTTTCTTCCCTTTCTCTTTCCTTCTTTCTCTCCATCCTCTCTTTCCCTCACTCCTTTCCCTCCCTCTCTCTTTCCCTCCTTCCCTCACCCCTCCTTCTCTTTCTCTCCTTTGTTCTTTCCTGACTTTTTGTTTCTGTCTTTATGAAAGAACAGGCCAGACATTCTATTGGTTATTTTCTCAAATCCATAGCAGTTAGCTTATAAAAGAAAATTGAAAAGAGTTAAATGAAATCACCAATGCTAACTTTAGATTTGCATTGTTTCAGAACTGAATGTTAAATTCTTCAACCTGCAGTAAAGAGATTGAGAAGAGGACCTCGTAGAATGTGCTCTGTATAGTTTTTCACAATAAAAAAAGAACACATCTGTTATTATCTGTCATTATCCCAGGCTTTCTGCCTTTACCATCTGCCTTCCCGATGGAAATTCAGAGCTTTCATTTGGGGAAGACCTTCCTTCATTGGCAGCATGACTTTTCTCTCCTCAGATTTTCAGGAATCTGAGTTGGTTGCCAGCCTCCAATTCTTCATACACAGATTTGGAATCCTGCCTCTGACCAGCTGTTGGCCATAGCAGAGGCCTCTTGGCATGGTCCCTTGTTTTGGCCCAACCACATTTAAAGTCAGCTTTTTATTTTTTCAATTTTTGATTTTTGGCTTCTCTACATGACATGATTATCAGATCTCTGGCACCAAGCCCACAGATCCTGCCTGAGGATTAAGCTTCCAAAAATTTCACCTGTTATGTACAGATCAAATTTAAATTAGGTGCGAAATGCTCTCTTCCTTGGAGTCCACTTGGAATACCCTCTGCTACTCCCCCCACCAATTTAGCTAATCTAACCTTACTAACTCCCTTTGCAGATATGTTCATTTTAGCTTGCAGGGTCTATGTCCTTCCAGTACAAAATCGCATAAATGGTACCACCATCTTCTCCCCGAGGTAGAGGAAGTCCTGTGTTCTATCCATTCAACATTTCTTTCCATCTCAGCAGGGTTGGTTTTCTTTGATTTCAATGCCTTTACTATCTGCATGTTTTCTATCTGCATGTCTAGCAGAACCAATGTCCTAAGTTTTTTTCTTTTCTTTTATTATAAAGGGGATGTACAGAAGGGTTCCAGTTACATAAGTAAGGTAATGAATACATTTCTTTTTGAACAGCCTTACCCTTTAGAAAAACAAAAATAAACAAACAAAAAATCCCTCTAGTTTCCTTATCATAGAGTTCATTTCAATTAGCTTCGTTTCATATGGTCATATGTACATAGCCATTAGGCTATTGTGATGGTCGGCTAGGACTATTCTAGGCATATATTAATTATCATAAGTGAAGGAGACCAGGAAGCCTATGTTTCTTTGGGTCTGGCTTACTTCACTTGATGTAATTTTTTTTCCAAGTCTTTCCATTTCCTTACAAATAAAGCAATATCATTCTTTCTGATGGAAGCATAGGATTCCATTGTATATATATATATATATATATATATATATATATATATATATATATATATATACACCATATTTTCTTGATCCATTCATATACTGAGGGGCATCTGGGTTGATTCCATATCTTGACTTCGGTAAATTAGCTGCAATGAACATAGTTCTGCTGGTAGCTTTAGTGTGGCCTGTTTGTGATCATTTGGGTAAATGCCCAGGAGTGGGTCACAGGGAAGCTTTTGAGGAACCTCCGTACTGCTTTTCAGAGTAGTTGTACAAGTTTACATTCCCACCAACAGTGTAGTAGTGTTCCCTTTTGGACACAACCCTGCCAGCATCTGTTATTATTAGTTTTCTTGATAATGGCCATTCTAACTGGGGTGAGGTAGAATATCAATGTAGTTTTGATTCCCATTTCTTTTATGGCCACAGATGTTGAACATTTCTCCATGTGTCTATTTCCTCTTCAGAGAAGTCTCTTTTAATTATTTTGCCTACTTATTAATGGGGTAGTTGTTTCTTTTTTTTTTTCCAAATTTTTATTATCAAACATGTACAGAGAGGTTACAGTTTCATACGTTAGGCATTGGATACATTTCTTGTACTGTTTGTTACCTCGTCCCTCATTCCACCCCCCCCCTTTTCCCTTTCCCCCCATGAGGTGTTCAGTTCACTTACACCAAACAGTTTTGCAAGTATTGCTTTTGTAGTTGTTTGTCTTTTTTTTTTTTTACCCTGTATCTCTCGATTTTGGTATTCCCTTTCAATTTCCTAGTGGGGTGGTTGTTTCTTTGAGGAGTTTTGGAAGGTTTAATTTTTGAGCTCTAAGTATATTGTAGCTATGAGGCACTTGTCTGATGCATAGCTAGTGAAGATGTTCCCCCAATCTGTGGGCTTTCTATTTATCTTGCTGGCTATGTCCTTTGTCCTGCAGAAGCTCTTCAAATTCATCTGTCCTGCCTTTCTTTGATTTGTTGTGTTTCTGGGTCTTTATTTAGTAAGTTCCAACTTGTGTCAAAGAGCCTTAGTGTATCCCCTATCCCTTCCTGTAATACTTTCAGAGTTTCTGTTCTTACCTCAAGGTCTTTGATCCATTTGGAATTTATTCTGGTGCAGGGTGAAATGTAAGGATCTAACTTCAGTTTTCTCATGTATAGCCAATTTTGCCAGCACCATTTGTTGAAGAGGCTGTCTTCCTTCCATCCAGTATTTTTGGCACCCTTATCAAAGATTAGTTTGCCATAGGTCTGTGGGATCATTTCTGGATCTTCTACTCTATTCCATCGGTACTCAGGCCTGTTCCCGCTCTAGTTCCAACCTGTTTGTTTGTTTGTTTTTTATAACTACAGCTTTATAATCCAGCACTGTTTTTCCTGCTAAGGGTTGTTTTTGCTCTTCAGGGTCTTCTATTATTCCATATGAATTTTTGGATTGCTTCTTCTATTTCATTAAGGAATGTCATGGGATATTGATGGGCATTGTATTGAATTTGTAGATAGCTTTGAGCTGTATTGCCATTTTCACAATGTTAATCCTCTTAATCCTAGAGCATGGGAGGTCTTTCCATTCCCTTAAATCTGCTTTAATTTCCTTTTTTAGGTTTTTAAAATTTTTATCATAAAGGTCCTCACATCTTTGGTTAATTTCTAGATGTTTTATTTTTGAGGCTATTACAAAGGGAGTTGCTTTCCTGACTTCAGTATCACTCTTATTGTTGGCTACTGACTTTTGTGGGTGAATTTTAAACCCTGCTACTTTGCCAAAGTTTTGGATCAGCTCAAGAAACTTGATAGTGGAGTCTATGGGGCTCTTTAAATACAGGATCATGTCATCTGCAAAGTGGGAGAGTTTTACTTCTTCTTCCTTTATTTGGATCCCCTTTATGTTTATCTCTTACCTTATTACTCTGGACAGGAATTCCAATACTACATGGAAGGGGAGTGGAAAGAGTGGACACCCTTGTCTCATTCCTGTTTTTAGAGGAAGTGGTTTTACCTTTTCACCATTAAATTTAATGCTGGCTGTAGGTTTGTGATATACAGACTTTATTATATTAAATGTTCCACAGATTCCTAGTTTCTCCAGAGCTTTCATCATAAAGGGGTATAGGATCTGGTCCAATACTTTTTTTGTAGGTTGGTATTATGACATTTATTAAAATAATGCTATGGGTTAATAGAAACAGCAAAGAACCAAAGAATTAAAATGCAAGCTATGTAAAATCCCAACTAAATCCTAGAAGTGTCTAATGTATTCATCTATTAGCTAACTAAAAGCCCAAGAAAGACAAGACACCCAATACAATAAAGTACTGCAAAACAATTGGCAATTTTCAGTTATCAAAATTGTGGATTTTGCATTGTATCCTTTTCTCAATCAAGAAAAAAATTCTTTTTGAATGTTATATAACATACATATAAAACAAGATAGAAAAATACATTATAAACTTGTAACAGTGGCTGTAAATACATTATCTTACATGTTTCTCATAGGCAATAGGTTGGTTATGGTACATACATAGCATGAAACTGCTAAGATAATAATGGGAGTGTTGCTTGTATATTATCGTACAGCTGACATGTATTTTTTTGTCCAATACTTTTTCTGCATCTTTAAGATGATCATGTGGTTCTTGTCCTTGCTCCTATTGATGTGTTGAATTACATTAATTGACTTACATATATTGAAACAGCTTTATATCCCTGGAATGAATCCCGTTTGATCATAGGGTATGATTTTTTTTTATTAGTTTTTGAAGTCAGTTGACCATAATTCTATTGAGAAACTCTACATCAATGTTCATTAGTGGAATGGGCCTATAGTTCTCTTTCTTTGATGAATTTTGGGATGAGGGTTATGTTGGACTCATAGAACCAGTTTGGCAGTGATCTCTCACTTTCAATTTCATTGAAGAGTTTGAGGAGTATTGGAGTGAGTTCTTCTTTGAAGTCCTTATAGAATTTGACTGTAAATCTATATGGTTCTGGGCTTTTCTTGGGTGAGAGGTCTTTTTCAATACTAGATATGGGTCTATGTAATTGGTTTAAATCTCCTTAGTTTAGTTTGGGAATATCAATATTCACTAGAATTTTTTTCCATTTCTTCCAGATTCTCAAATTTGTTAGCATAAAGATATTCAAAATATTCTCATATAATGTCTTAAATCTTGTTTATTTCTGTCGTGATGTTCTCATTCTCATCTCATTTGTTTTTTATTTGGTTGTGTTCTCTCTACCTCCCATTTTGAGGGTCCTATTTGCTAGGGGTCTGTCAATTTGTTACTTTTTTTCAAAGAACCAACTCTTTTTTTATTGATCCTTGTTATGTTTGACTTAATTCATTTAATTATGACTTAATTTTAATTACTTGTTTCTCATCACTTGATTGGAGTTTGGCTTGTTGATCATTTTCAAGGAGCTTAAGGCGTGTCATTAAATTGTTGGTTTGAGATTTCTCCAGTTTGTTGATGTAGGTACTCAGAACTATAAATTTTCCTCCAGGTACTACCTTTGCTGTGTCCCAGAGGAGCAGATATTTTGTGTGCTCATTTTTGTTAAATACCACAGGAGTTTGAATTTCTATTCTGATCTCTTCAATGAGCCACTGGTGATTCAACAACATGTTGTTCAGTCTCCCTAAGTTACAGAATTTTCTATGGTAGCATTTGGTGTAGAGCTCTAATTTTGTTCCATTGTGGTCTGAGAGATTGCAAGGCACAATTTCAATATTTCTGAGTTTGCAAAGATTTGCTTTGTGACCTAAAATGAGATCTATTTGGAGGATGGTGCATGTGCTGCAGTGAAAATTGTGTATTTTGATGCTGCTGGGTGAAATATTCTGTTAAGTCTGTTAAGTTCTGAGGTTTCTCTGTTGAGTTTTTGCAGGGTTGATCTATCCAGAGGTGACAAATCCTAGCTCAATGTCAGTATCAAAGATGGCATTCTTTTCTGGTGTGGGGAGGGTTTCTTTCCAGAATCTGTTCTCTGGGTAGGAGTAAGGATGGCTTTTGTGGGGTACTCACACTTTCCCTTGGTATTTTTGACCAGCTATGATCTGCATCCATCTGTGACCAGCAGAATATAGTTTTCTGCTCCTAGTCATCCAGTTCCTGCTGGAGATGAGTGAAAAGCCACGTACTGGGACTGGTGCCTTCATACTCTCTTCATACTTTATACTTTCTCAGGCCACCAAAGTTGTCATAGCTGCTGCTGCTGGCATGTGTTCAAATCTGTCTTCTTAAGCAGGCTGCCTATAATGTTCCTCTCTGGCAAGACTTTCTACAATTATGGCTCACTTGGTATGACTCTAGATGCAGACTATTCTATTCTGTAAGATCCCAAGGCTCTGGCTTCTCTGAGAGAGCTGTGTAGGCTCCCTCTTGACTCTCCACTATCTTCCTTCTACCCCTAAGTTTTTTCTTGATCATACACTTTGTGTGTGCATGTGTGTGTGTGTGTGTGTGTGTGTGTGTGTGTATGAATATGTACTGGTACTGGGGCTTGAACTCAGAACCTGAGCATTGTCTGTTCACTTTTTTACTCCAGGTTGGTGCTTTATCACTTGATATACACCTCCAATTTCAGCTTTTTTTCTGGTAAACTGAAAATAAGATTTTCTCAGATTTGTCTACTTGGGCTGGTTTGAACCATGATCCTCAAATCTACCTACTGAGTAGCTAGGGTTACAGGCATGAGCTACCCATGTGCCTGGCAACCTTCTTCCCTTACTCATCACCATCTATCACTCAGGTAACCATAACAACTAAATCAATTCTTCTCCCCAAGCCTAGTTCTGCCTCTGGGCACTTTGGTTGTATGGAACAAGATCTGATTCTAAATACTAGCCCTTTACTTCCTGAATAAGAAGCTTAGATGTGGGATTCTGAGTAATTTTGTGAGTCTTTTGGTCTGCAAAATGAGGATAATCAATATCTATCCCTGAAAGTGGTAGTGAGGAGCTGGATAATAATGGCTCACACCTATATTCCTAGCTACTCGGGAGCTGAGATCTGAAGATTGTAGTTTGAAACCAGCAGAAGCAGAAATTGTCTCCAATAAACTACCAAAAAGCCAGAAGTGGAGTTGTGATGCAAGAGCACCAGTCTTGAGTGAAAAAGCTAAAGGACAGTACTTAGTTCCTGAGTTCAAATCTGTTTTAGCCACAAAAAAGTGGTGGTGAGAATAAAATGAACAAAAGAATGTTAAGAAGGTGAAGCATAAACTTCAATATATTCTCCCTGCCAGCTTAATACTTCATCCTCTGTTTCTAAAGATCACTCTCATATTCTCCTAGATATGTAAATCGGGTTTTCCCGTTGAAAAACCAGAGGTGCCCAACAACCTGTATCACTTTGCCTCACAGAAACTTCCAGGAGAGGTCACAGTTGCTCAAGAGTTTGCCAAAATATGGGCTCCAGGTCACTGTTAGAAAAATATTCCATGGGAGTAAGTATGAGAAATACTGCATATTGTAGCCTTAATTTGACTCATTAATTTGCCAAAAGTATCTCAACAGATAAGTACATTTAACCAACTGCTATGCACATTTATTTAACAGTGCATCCTCCTCTATGGAAAGGAGCTTTATTATCTCAAATAACATATTGTGATCTACTTACTTGGTCCTTTCTCAGTCTTCTAACTTCTGTTTAGCAATAAAATTCATAACTTGGAATTTTGAACTGAAAGAAGTGCATTTTGGCTAATGTAAAACATACTACTTTTGCTTATGATATGCCATGCATGTAAAAAGACAGAAGTCAGCTCTATGAACAAGTTATTAAAATGCATGAATGCATACGTAACTAGAGCCCATCCATTTTCCCATTCTGGTGAGCAGAGTTTTCCCTAAGTCTAAGAGGGGCTGTGGAAATGTTACAGGTGTTGATATCATGGTCATGAGGATTATACTATGAGGAAGCCCATGAGTGTAGAGGGATCCAACCTCAGCTTTATATTACCTCCTAAAGTGGGCAGATACAGCTCATAAGGCCCCTCGGGGCCTAGCCAGTGCCCAGAATTATCTGTCCAGCAAGATCCCAGGTCTCTACATCAGTCCTAAAATCCCACCAGATCATCCAATAACAGATAAAGCTCAGAGGGATAAGCCCTGTACATGTAATTTTTTCCCCCAGAAAAACAGTGTTGCTTTCCAAGAGTGGGTTCTTTATCCTGAACCTTAACTGTGAAGAAGTTGTTAGGACTAAGAACTGCTTTCATGTAAAGCTGGCTATACTACTGATCTATTCCCCCTGAAGAGTCATTTCTATTGCCATACAATTCCACTTTCAGGACATGGTTATACTAATCAGGTGAGACAAAAGTAACCTGAACTCGTGATCCTCCTGCTTCATCCTCCTCGTTGATTACCGGAAGTGAAAGGGAATATCAAAATCGAGAGACAAAGGATAAAAAGACAAATGACTCCAAAAGCAATACTTGCAAAACCATTTGGTGTAAACCAACTGAACAACTCATGAGGGAAGAGGAAAAGGGGGAGGGGGAGGGGGGAATGAGGGAGGAGGTAACAAACAGTACAAGAAATATACCCAAGGCGAACCCTACTTCATTGTTGGTGGGAATGTAAATTGGTTCAGCCACTCTGGCAAGCAGTATGGAGATTCCTCAGAAGGCTAAATATAGAACTCCCCTATGACCCAGCAGCCCCACTTTTGGGTATCTATCCAAAAGACCACAAACAAAATCACAGTAAAGCCACCAGTACAACAATGTTCATCGCAGCACAATTTGTCATAGCTAGAATCTGGAACCAACCCAGATGCCCCTCAGTAAACGAATGGATCAGGAAAATGTGGTACATATACACAATGGAATTTTATGCCTCTATCAGAAAGAATGACATTGCCCCATTTGTAAGGAAATGGAAGGACTTGGAAAAAATTATACTAAGTGAAGTGAGCCAGACCCAAAGAAACGGACTCTATGGTCTCCCTTATTGGGAATAATTAGTACAGCTTTAGGGAAGTCATAGCAGAGGGTCACAAGAGCCCAATAGCTGTACCCTTATGAACACATAAGATGATGCTAAGTGAAATGAACTCCATGTTATGGAAACGATTGTTATATCACAGTTGTAACCACTTTCAACGTCCCATGTGTATCTGTAGCTTCTATTATTGATGATGTTCTTGTATCACCTTCCTGTGATTGTATATACACTATCTCTGTAATCTTATCTGAGTATATTGGAAACCGTGTATACTGGTATTAGAACTAGGAAATTGAAAGGGAATACCAAAATTGAGAGACACAGGGTAAAAAAAGACAAACAACTACAAAAGCAATACTTGCAAAACTGTTTGGTATAAGTGAACTGAACACCTCATGGGGGGAAAGGGAAAGGGGGAGGAGGAAGGGGAGGTAACAAACAGTACAAGAAATGTATCCAATGCCTAACGTATGAAACTGTAACCTCTCTGACATCAGTTTGACAATAAAAATTAAAAAAAAGAAATATACCCAAGCTTAGCATATGAAACGGTAACCCCTCTGTACATCACTTTGAAAATAAAACAAAATTTAAAGAAAAAGTAACTTGACTATCAAGGGCTACTCCTCTGGAATGATTTGGAACAAAAGACAAGGCTGCCTCCAAGAGGGATACTGTCAAATAGCACGGACACTCCCAAGGAACTGAATGGGCACCACATTTCCACCATAAATGCCACCCATCCTACTCCCTCAGCTACTGGGAAGGAAATAGGACAGCAGAGTATGGCTCCTGTTTCCTGGTGATAGCTGCCAGTTGCATTGTGGAGCTGAGTAAAACAAATAAGTGGACACAGGGCCTATACAGAACCTTCAGGGCCTATAAAGGAACCTCCAGGACCCATAAAGAATCCCTTGTTAAATCCAGATTTTCTGGTCAGAGCCTATTTTGATTTGGGAGGCTATTTTGAGACTATTTTGATTTGTAGTGGCCCTGGGTTTCTAACTAGAGTGATTCTGACCATCGGGCAAATTTGCATATTCTTGGGATGGAAAGCCATTCCGGTTTTCCTTCCCTGGAGCCCAAGTAAGGCTCTGGAGCTTGTGAGTTAAGTGACCCAGGAAGAGGAGTCTAAGCTAGATGCTCCTTCCTGTAGCCTCTTCCTCCACCAGCAGTGTCCTCCTCAACTCCTCCTTCCACAATCACCTGAGTTTCCTTGATCCTTCAACCCCATTGCCAACTTCTGTGTCCACCTAGGACACTGGGAAGGGCCACCTACCCTCTCTGGTATTAGCTGTCCAATCTGGATTGGTGACTTCTCCATCAGAACTGTCAGGCTAAAAGGGAGCTTTACTGACAGTATTACAATGACTTTTCTTATTGGTTTGAGTACTTTTAGAATTCCTTATTTTATTTTTTGTTGTTCATGGTACTTAAACTCTGGACCTGGGTGCTGTCCTTAAGATTTTTTTTTTTTTGCTCAAAAGTAGCAGCTCGGGCTGGGGATTATAGCCTAGTGGCAAGAGTGCTTGCCTCGTATACATGAGGCCCTGGGTTCAATTCCCCAGCACCACATATACAGAAAATGGCCAGAAGTGGCGCTGTGGCTCAAGTGGCAGAGTGCTGGCCTTGAGCAAAAAGAACCCAGGGACAGTGCTCAGGCCCTGAGTCCAAGCCCCAGGACTGGCAAAAAAAAAAAAAAAAAAAAAAAACACCCTTTAAAAAGTAGCAGCTCCATTTGTGGTTTTTACGTGGTTAATTGGAGTCTCACAGCTTTTCCTGCCCAGGCTGGCTTCAAACTGCGGTCCTCAGATCTCAGCCTCCTGAGTCACTGAGATTATAGGCATTAGCCACCAGATACCACCATAGCATTCATTATTTTAAAAAGAAGTTTTACATTCTTTGGGGGGTTGGATGTTTTTGAGTGGAGGGGAATATATGTGACAAGTCTTCCTAGTGCTTTTTCTTAACCTTTGGCCTTCATATTTGGACAGAAAGGCCTTGTCTGGGAGCAGCCATGTGGCGTCAACTACTTGCTTAGCATTTGATCTGCACATGCTCCTTGGGTGGCAACTGTGACGCTCAGGTATGTAGCCTATATAACTGGCCAAATGGAAGTGGTTGCAAGGCCATCATTTTCTGTCCCTCCCTCAACTGTCCAGTCCTGCCTTTCTCCCCAAGGGTCAGTGGCGCAGCCCAAAGAAGAATGATGGGAATGCAAAGCTGTGTGCTCAGATGACCATGGGGTGAACATGGTGCTCAAACACCTAAGAATTGTACTGAGTAACCTTAGAACAGGTGAGTCAGGAAGTCAGGGAGTATGGCTTTTATGCTTCTCATTCCTTCACCCAAAACCGATGCTTTTTGGATGCATTTGACCTAATGCTCAACAAGAAATCTCCTGAGAAAATACTACTAGGTGGTTTTAAGGGATAATTAATGTCATATGTACAATGCCAATGCTAAATAATAATAAATGTATCTAAAACCAAACAACTACTAAACATAAAAAGGTCTAAAATAGACCTCTCAGTGGATCACAATAGCTCAAAAGCTATGTATGTGTGATCATATAAGACAAGGATAAGCAAACTCTATTGTTGACGTTATATTTAAAGTTCTAGGTGAATTTCCTTTGGCATATGCCATGTGGCTACTGTATATATTTTTGGTACACTGGGTATTATATATATGTCTATATGATCTAAGGAAGGTAAAAAAAAAAGGGTGTAAGATATCACAAGAAATGTACTCACTGCCCTATTATGTAACTGTACCCCTTTTGCACAACACCTTGTCAACAAAATTTAATTAATAAAAAAGATATTAAAAATAATAAATGAAATTTATGCATTTTGTGCAATGTATTTATGTGTTTGTACTTGTGCACTTTGACAAATGATTTCTGAAGGTATCATAAAATAATAAATGAACTTTATGCATTTTGTCCAATGTATTTATGTGTTTGTACTTGTGCACTTTGACAAATTATTTCTGAAGGTATCATGCTATTTTCACAATAGGGTTTTTCAGGGAAAAGGGACAATCCCTTGTCTTGTAATACAAAGCAGAGATCATAAATGACAAAGACAAAAAGAGGATCATTAGTACTGAAATCAGCAGCATTCAGAGGCAGCATTCAGAGAGACTGACAGAAAGAAGGAAGACAAATGATAACAGAATTCAAGAATCAAAGACAGAAATACAACTACCTTACATTAAGGGTTGGATCACAGAACAGTCCTTGAGCAAGAACCTGGAACTAGAGGGCTTCCTCAAAGCCAATATGTGAGGTGGTGAATCATTAGAACATAAAACAGATTCTAGGAAGATAAGTTAGGGAGCAATAGAGTCTTTTTAATGGAATCTATTCCACAGCAAACACTCTTCCTCCCAATACAGCAGAACCCACTGTTCTGTTTCTGAAGCTATTCTTCTATTTCTGGTGCTTGCATGATACCTTCGCAGTTTAAAGAACCAACGTAAAAGCACTTCCAGCCCATGATGCAGGCATAAGAAGGGAATGGCTGATGGAGAGTCTCCTTATTATCCCAGCTCCTAACAATGTGGAAGTGTAGAGGTGTGTACTTTTCTGCTCTTATTTCTTCCCTAGCATGCCACACCAAATGCACAATTTTTTACTAACTGAAGAAGAACACAATTGTTACAACCAAATTTTTCCCCTTGAAAAGAGTATGGCTTCATCCCCTGACATCTGTTTCACCTTTCTGCATGTGGTGGCATGCTGAAATGATGTGTAAATCAGGCAAACCATCATGGGCTAAATTTTTAGTTCCACCACAAGCTGTCAGAGTGTCTTTATACAATGTATTTTCACAGTTGTAAATGGGGGGGGGGGGGGAGATGGAATCACATGGTGCCACATACCTGTAACCACAGCATTTCTGAGCCTGAGACAAGAGGATCACAGGGTTGAAGAAAAGCCAGCCTGGACCACAATGCAACCCCATCTCTCACACATACACACACACACACACAATTAGAATTACACTCTTCTTTTCATGATGTAGAGCAAAGGTGGATAAAATATGTTGGGTTCCTGGTCCCAAAAGAGTAATGGAGATACGGATGCTGGTGGCTCATGCCTGCAATCGTTAATTACTTGGTAGGCTAAGATCTAAGGATCACAGTTTGAAGCTGACCTAGGCAAAAAAGTCTGTGAGGCTCTATTTCTCCAATTATCCAACAAAAGCCAGAAATGGAACTGTGGCTCAAGTGGTAGAGCACCATCCTTAAGCAAAAAACCTAAGGGACAGTGCCCAGGTCCTGAGTTGAAGCCCAGATCTGGTACACACACATACACAAATGAATTATAAATGAACTCATGTATCCTTCCCCTAATTTATAGGAAAAGGCAAAAATAGGTAAGCTTTCTTGTTCTTTTTTCATACACCAGTTTCTTAGTAGCCTTCTGTGTGCCACACAAGAAACTTCTTTTTTAAAAAATGGGCCTCTTTCAGGATTTTTTTTTCTGTTACTCATCCTCAAGCACATTTTCTGTGCTTAGTGTGGCTAGGCACATACCCTCAGAAATTTTATAGGTTTGCTTGTGTTCACTCTGCCTGTGTTATGCCTCCTCTAGCCACATCCTTTTCTGAGTTATTAAGAATCAAACCTTGAAAACATAAAGACCTTAGTACTCTCAACTGTTAAACATGATACATTCCTGCTGATTCCTAAAAATGTCACACTAAGTGAAAAAAGACAGACAAGTATCAATCTTAGCTCCTCAATTGTTTAGGATTAGGATGTATTTATTATTAAGGAATCACTAACATTGTTTCAAGTGGATGCACTGAGATCCTGGGGATTTATTAGTCAAGGCTTTGCTAGTGACTGTGTCATTTCACAAGTGATTTATTTACCATGTCTGAGCTATCATTTTTTTTCTCACTAAGAAAATGGTCACAATACCTGCCTTGATTACCTTGTATGGACCACCTTTGTGAAAGTCCGTTGAGATTATTGGGAGTATGGAGCTTTGTAAGTACATTGTGCACAGTTGATGTTAATGTAGGAAGGGTAAGTCCTAGGTAGCTGTTGCTATCAAGGGAGTTTATTGGTGGTGTTACTCAAAATCAATGTGGTTTTAGTTAACTTCCTTTAAACTTTTTTTTTTTTTTGGCCAGTCCTGGGGCTTGGACTCAGGGCCTGAGCACCGTTCCCTGGCTTCTTTTTGCTCAAGGCTAGCACTCTGCCACTTGAGCCACAGCGCCACTTCTGGCCATTTTCTGCATATGTGGTGCTGGGGAATTGAACCCAGGGCCTCATGTATACGAGGCAAGCACTCTTGCCACTAGGCCATATCCCCAGCCCCTCCTTTAAACTTTTGAAGGAGCGTCTACCAGGACCCATGTTAACATTCTGAGGAAAACCTGTTCATTGACTCCTCTGGTAGGTTTCGATCTAGGCACACATATGAAAAGGACAACTGTTCTTTGGCCCTGTTCCCAAAGACTGCTCATTCATAGAGAAAACAGTGCATACATGCAGGGAAGCCTTGCTAAGAGCATGCTGTGTTTTAGCAGCTCTGACCGCTGGCTCTGGCTGATTCACACGTTGCCTGGCAACTAAGCAATGCCAAGTGGTGGTGGACTCTCCTGTGCATGTGTGCAGCCTGTGACCCATGAGGGATTGCTCTCTACAGCCTTTCCATGAGCTCAAGAGCAAAGTCTATGACTCTGGGCTCCAATGTAATCATTTGCTAAATGAAATCCTGGCTGAGATTGCACATCAAAGAGAAGAGGGTCCTTGTCCTCAAGGCAGGCATTTGCTCCTGTGTAATTGACAGGAGACAGTCTGGCTTGGAGCCCCTCTTACTCCATCACAGGAGATCAAGTAAGAGTTCTGGGCCATGACAACAAAGGAAGGGCTTCGAATTTTATGAAAAACATGGTATACAAAGAGACAATCAGAGGAAAGTTCATATAGGGTAAGAGCTTAAGAAAAAAAATGTGTAGAAAAGGGATGGGGGTGTGGTGCAGGATTTTGAGTTTATTTAAACTGAGAAGAAATGCTTGAATCACACATGATGGTGGATTTTTGGACTTTAGCAGGATGATTACACAACATGTCTCAATCTTTTTTTCATGACAAGTCACTCTTAGGAAAATATCATATTTAATAAGGACAATGCTCCAGCTTAGGGTCTTCCCAAATTTCTGACACTTCTAGGCCATCTCCTGCCACCAGTCACTGAGGGCATTTGTCTCTTATGCTATGTGTTATCAGCTTCCCATTCATGTACCAACATCCCTGAGACAATCAGCTGCATAAAGAATTAGGTTTATTTTGGCCCACAGCTATAGAGGATTCAGTCTATGGTTGGTTGGCTTTGATCCTTTTGAGCCTGTGGAAAGTGAGTATATCCTGGTGGGAACATGTGGCAGAGCCAACTCCTGGCCTCATGCCTTCAGAAAGTGAAAGAGCTACCTATATAGGAAGGAGCAGGGTCCCACTTTCTCTTTTCAAGCTAAGTTCCCAATTACTGGAAGGCCTTCCCCAATGTCTGACTTCTTACAGATTCCAACACTTCACAATAGCATTATCCTGGAGAATAAGACTTTGGGAGATATTCCAGATGCAAACTAGCATGCTGTAACCCCTCCCAAGTTACAGATTTGTGGGAGTGACATAACTGCTACAAAATTGCTGGATTGGGGACTATTCACGTTTTTAGGAAGTGTTAGGAGACACAGGATCAAAAAATGGGTAAAAAATTGAAATAAAAGGAGGAAATTGATTCTGATTTGAAAACACTAGCTATCTTTGTCAAAGGACGTGTGTTTGTGTGTGTAAAAGTCATTACAGTTTGTTATTGAAAATAATTTACATTTAGTTTTAAATTATTGAAAATAAGTGCTATAATATGATCAATAAAATAAGTTGAAGTATTTATACTTATTTTGTTTTTTCAAATACTAAAAAAATGAATTACTAGGATTATGTTAATCCACCTGAAGACAGTACAGGCTAAAAGAAACAAAATTTATAGTCAGTATTCTCAAAATTAAATAGAAGTGTAAAAGAATATTCTCTAGAATAGTTCTAGAGAAGAATAAAATATTCTCTAGAAGAGATAGATCTCAGACATTCCTCCTGAGAATGCAAATGTCTAAATAAAAGCAAAATTTTCAAGCAGTATGTCAGACTTTCAAGGCGGTGGATATGTGGAGTGAAAGTCAAGACCACAAAGAGTAAAAAGGGCTCAGGTAATAACTTGGTCATAGATGAACAAATAGGAAAGTTCCCTGGGTAAATACACAACACCAGGAAATACACAACCTGAGTGGGAAATGGTGCAACAGTGTGACAGTGTGGACAGGGAGCACTACTGGCCTGGCAAGTGAGGGCGGAGCTGTGGACAAGCCCTCTTCAGACTGCCCCTCCCCCACCCCCAGAAACCTTCTGTGACTCTTCTTTGCACTATGATGCAGGCCAGTGGTTACGGATGAGCCCCTGCACTTTCAGAGCCCAGTTGCTGCAGGCAGCCATAAGATCCAGACCATGGAGAATGGTTTCTCTTTTCTGAATAGTCATATTGAGCCATGGCTGAGTTCTGGCTCACCTCTTTTAAAGGTACACCCCAGGTTCATCTTTCTAAGTGCCCTGGGGTTGCTACTCGTGTGTCTGTGCTACTGGTTGTTGAAACCACAATCACCAAAACTCCAGAAAAAGAAATACATCCAAGAGGTAAGGAAGTACAGGAGAATCCCCAAGAGAGCTTGTTTGTTAGAGTTTTCATCTCTGTTCTCACATCACTGAATGAATGAGTCAGTCTGTCTCACAGAGACATCTAACAGAAAATGTGAAAAGACAAAGCATTCATGTTAGAGGGCACGGCGCCTGGCAGGGGAGGAGTTCATGGAAGACTCCATCTGAAGTCCACAGACCACCTCTCTGTTAGAGGATCTTAGAGAAAGAGATCTCACAGTGACACTGTGGTTCTAATTGGTTTAGTGTTCAGAAGAACACTGGCTCCTGACACTTGATCTCCAGTCAGGTGCCCCATCACCACGCTCTTCTTCCTGTTGGGATGGTCATGAGAGCAGTGCTGACCTCTGAGGTCCCCTGAGCAGAGCCTAGCATCTGTTCACAGTACAGAGTCCTCCGAGGAAACACACCTGTGGCTGCTGGCTGCAGATTCTATGCCCTCCTCTGGCAGAGGACCTCTAACTGGGAACCTCAGTGTGGAACTTCTTTAAATTCTTCCAAGAAGAAAAACTGAGACTACTTGATTACCTTTAAAGGCTAATAAAAGGAAGAATAAAATCTGAATTTAATGTATAGACATCTTATTATTAGATAATGATTATCAGAACTTGCTACAAACAGGAGCAATAGAAATAAGTCCCAGAACCTCATTCTTTTTTTTTTTTTTTTGCTCTCAATGACAGGGAAGAATTACAAGGAAGAGGAGAGGAGCATTTAGAGGTATGTTTCTTCCTATCTGATTTGATCTCACCAAGATTATTATCTTGTCCCATCCACAGTTTCTGAGGATATCAGCTACTAGACTCGGTTTCTCTCAGAAAACGAGCCCTTAGAGGAGAGGCTCAGAGACCCAAAATGCATCTCAGAGCCCATGCTCTGCCAATCATGAGCTTGAGGCAATGATAGACCCAGGCAGTGGGTTCTGCTCATTAGGGGGCCAGGTGAGACATCAAGTCCTAACTTCAGTGTCCAAGCATTGTGTAGCGCTTTACTACTGGGTGCTCATTGACTTCACAGCTTCAATTGGTGGGTTTAGGTCTCACATGGGATGATGCAGAAGAAGGTATTTTATAAATGATGCCACTTTCATATGAACCTTCTTAATAAATGAAACTGGTCATTTGACTTTGTCTATTCATAATTTGGGCCTTTAGCATTTATATCCTAAGTGTTTCCCATAGAGGGACAGTGATGTTCCTACATTTATCATGTGTAACCCATTGTCCTGGCCAGGTCGGAGAAGTCACCGGGAAGAAGCAGAGGAGGGGAGGAAGCTTCTTTCTATTCTGAAAAGGTGATTATTATTTATTATCCTGGTCCATTTTTAAGTAAAATGTATTTTAAACACGGTATCCTGGGGATGAAGGGCTGCCAGTCCCAGTCATGGGAGGGATAGCCACAGAAAAAGCATGTGAAGAAAGGTTCTGGAGAGAAGCTCTAGACTGTGTTGAGAGCGCATGGATGTTAGAGAACATAAAGAAAGTAGCAGGCATCCCAACAACCACTGAGCCAGTAGGCCCTCTCTTCCTTGTGCTAGTCATAGTTTTGTACCTTCTATCTCCTGCAGCCCCCTGAACTTACCACATGATACTACCTCCTTTCGGCAACTGCTCTGTCCAGATCCCTTCTGTGAGGTATGCAACAGAACAACTGCTGAGGTCAGTCATCTGCTTTCTCAGGCATACCTGAAGGAAGTTACATGCGCTCTACCCCTGTTAGCTTCCACAGCTCCCATGAAAAAGTCATCATCTCCAACCACTGCTCTTTCAGCAGTTCCTCCACAACAACCAATTCAAGCCCCCACACCTGAACTTTCTTCATCCACCTTCTCTGTACTCTCACCAAACCAAGACACTCCCTTGAAGGACTTAAATTCACTCCCATCACTTGATGGTTCTGGGCCATCAGAACCAATTTCTCCTTTGGATATCAAATTCCCAGTGGACCCATCACCAGCTGAACAACTTGCCATAATTCCTCCTCCCCTAGCACATCATACTCAAGGAAGAGAACTTGTTCTCCAACAAAACTCCCCTTTGTCTACTGTGGACAGTCCTGATAGGTTGTCCACTTATGACCCAACAACTAGAGGCGTTAAGTCTTCCAGCTTGGCAATGTCAGGATTCTCCTGCAGGCAGCCTATTGTAAACAACACAGTCCCTTCCAATTTGGTAGAATGTGAAGCCAAGCAGGATTTCCTTGACCTTCATTCTTCTGAGGCCCCCACAGGAGGTGTCACTGCAACCTACTATGTAGAGCCTTGTAACCTCTCATTTGTTAGACTTGATGTTCTTGAATTCCTGGAGACACAAATTAAGAAGAAAGAAGGGTTCTTGATGTGGAAAGAAAAGGAAAACAAAACTGCTTCCTTTTCAAAACAAGATATGCTACTGAATTCTGTAGGGAAAGTGTTAGAGTCTGTTGCTGAGCAGCAGGACTTGACAGTTTCCCTTCCATTTGGAATCTCCAAAGGCAAGCAAGGGGAGCTGCACAAGTATATGCAGGCCCCAGTTCCACATCCCTATGAGGACCATTCTCAGGAAAAATCATCTACCAAGCACTTCTGGGGGCTCCCATCTCTACACAGTGAGTCCCTGAGCCCTACTGCCCCTGCCTTAGGTGACTGTAACTTGAAACTTGTCTGCTTCAATATAATCTCCAATGTCTCCACAGCCCATGAATCCCCCATCATCTCTAATCCTAAACCTCTGCCATTATCTGAGATCCAATCTCAAGTCTTGCCTGAAACCTTGTGCCAAGATCTTCTAGGAGCCCAGACCCAGCTTCAATCTCCACTCCTAGTACTGCCACCTTCTCTCATACCCCAGGTTAGGACCTGTGGAGTTTGTTTTTATGGACCACAGAGTGAGGCACAGCTTCTCATACCATCTGAAACTCATCTCCTAGAAAATAATATATTGAAGAAAAAGCAGGAGATTGTATGGGGTTTACCTTCTGTGGTCCAGAGATCTCAGGATGATTTTTGTCCACCAGCTCCAAAACTTCCATTGGTCAGACAGTACTCCAAGGCCAATGTTACGATCTCCATCCTTCTTGGTGATTTCCCCCTCACCAGTGAGCTGCGGCAAAAGCTAGAGCATCATCTTCGAAAGAGGCTCATCCAGCACCACTGGGGCCTGCCCCGCAGGATCCAGGAGTCCCTGTCACTGATAAGTCCTAGGATAGAAATGCCCCAGAGCTCTGAGTCTAAGAGCAGTCAGGGACTCTCAGAGATTTCCTCCGTGAAACGTGAGGGAAGCAAAAATCCAAACTTTGAATCCAGCCAACCAGAAAATTCTGATGAGAAGAGCTCAGAGATACCTCTGCTAGAGGAGGAAGTGGGGAAGAAACAGGGACACAGTGCAGAGACTGGCTCCACAGACGATCTGTCCAGTGACTCAGAGGGGGTTTCACATAGTAGTTCAGGATCGGACTCTGAGTCGAGCCCAGAAAGTTCTACAGGGAGTGTGTCAAGAAATAATTTAAGTACCTCGCTGAGTCAGAAACAACTCAAAGATGCCCTGGAAAGACACTGGGACAAGAAGTTTGCAGAAATCAGTGAAGGTCACACCCCTGGTTCACATCATTCCAACAACATGCACTTGTCCACACATGAAAAATCCCCTAGCCAAATGAAACAGAGAGCACTGGAACCATTGATGGGGAGGGAGAACAGCTTGAACACACCCCACGATATTTCCTTCCATGATTCCTGCAAGCAAAATATTTTGGCAGATCGTATTAAGTTTTTCCATATGAAGATGATGCATGGCCTTCTCCAGAAAGTCCAGGAATCCATAGAAATTGCTAATGAGAAAGAAAGTCCATCTCAGGCGTGTACCAACTTTAAACTTCCCTCCCCATCCATTTCTGGGGTAGATTCTAAATTTAGTGTGTCTCAGCCCTTTAGAGAAAATTCTCATAGTGATGAGAAGATAAGAACAACAAATTCACCCTTCATCATGGACTGTCCTGATCTTGCTGCCTCTTCTGTGAGCAGGGAAGGGCAGGGATCCCAGAGACAATCACTCCCTAATATGAATCATGAATATGTAGATCTTCACAAAATGAAGGATAGAAATTGTCATTTGCTTTGTCAGACACAAAGTATCACCAACAAGGCCAGTCTGGAACAGCCTGTAGCCTCCACTAGTCATAGTCCCAAACTACACACAAGCCCAGCTGAAGCTCTATCTGAGCCACTGGGTAAGAGAAAAATTTCTGACAAAAGTGTAAAACAGCCTCAGGAAAAAAGTGAGAGGTTGAGGCATAATTCCATGTCTACCACAGGAAAATCCAGGGAGATATCTAAGATGGAGGACCTCTGTTATCTTAAATCACAAGCTAGTACCACCTTAAAAATCAGCAAGTGCAAGAGCTCCCTAGTGACACATACAGATACCAGTAAAGTAGACTTTAAAGCAGACACACTGACTACTCAAAGTCCCTTAATGGGAACATCAGGTCTCCATAATCCCGAATTATCAGACTTAAAATGTCAACTTTTTGATGAGTTGAAATTGAAACTGGAGAGCAAAAGGACAGGAAAGGCCCAGGGTCTTCAAGATGACCTGCCTCTGAGGTCAGATAACTTACTTACTCCTAACTCTGGTGTCTCCAGTGTGGACATGGCAGCTTCCCATGGGCTGTATGCCCGACTGGACAAGACAAAGGTCAGCAGGGAGCAGGGACAGGAGCCCTTGTTGCCTTGTGGCAACAAGGGTGTGAGCCCTTCAGCACCAAAATCAGGGGAGCTTGGTAAAGGGGATGCAGCACTCCCTGCATCCCAACCCAGAAAGAGGAGCCACGATCCTCAAGATAAAACATTAAAGAACATGGCTGGGAGCAAATCCTCCCATCTGCTGTCACAGAAGGGACAGCCTCCTTGTGAAAACCGTCTCAGAAATCATGTCAAACAATTTTTTCAGTGGCTTAGTATGGTTAAAAATGGCAAAGGACAAGAAAGTTCCCTGGGAAAGGGCAGTTTTCCACGATCATCTATGCAGGCCAGGAGCCTAGGTAAAGGGAGAGCTGCTTTTCCTGGGAACACTGAAAATCAGAAAGTCACCAAAAACACTGGGAAAGTCCCAGTGGAAAAACAAGGGCAGAGGCATGGAGTAGATGTCACATGCCCTCAAGGACCCCCTTTGTCTCCCATGAAGTCTGGAAAGACTCAACAGAATCTGCAGACCAAAACAGATTGTATCCAGGGCCAGAACCTCAGCTACAAAGCTTCCTGCTCTGGAGTGTTATATGTCAAGTCCAGGATGCAAGAAGCTGCTTGTCCTGGCCAGAATTACCTTGAGAAGAATAGACAGGGCACAGCCTGGCATGGAAAGCCAACAAAAGTTGTGCTGTTTGCTGACCACAGACATCCCACAGCCACGGCACACATGGAGCCAGTGCTCCACAGCAGACCCATCTGCACGCATCAAGTGCATCAGGTGCCTCTGGCTGCCCCTATCATTCCTAATGGTGGTGTGTTGGAAAATGTTTCCTTACTGAAAGAGAGAATCTTCATCATTCCCAGGGACAAAAGTTTCCTCTCTCAAAATAATTCATTCCTTTTCCCCCAATAAACCTTCAACACATTGCCTTGTTTTCACCTGCAATAAATATTCTGACAGTAGTTCTGCCTTTTGTGTACTGTTTTGTGCATATGAGTTTTGCATAACACACGGTTGGTACTTAGGCATAGGAAGTTCTTACCGATTTTTTTCTGCTGTCTTTTACAAGATGAGTTGATTCCCTTTCCTACCTGATAAAGCCATAATGACACTGTATGACAACTGGAAGATCTCACCCTCATTGATTGCTTTCCATCCTCCAAAATAGTAGGGAAGAACTAGCATAGCTGTATAAGGGATTAAAGGCAAGCATATGTTTCAGAACAACTTGTGTATGTGTGTCCTGTGTGTGTGTGTGTGTGTGTGTGTGTGTGTGTGTGTTAGTCATGGGGCTTGAACTCAGGACCTAGGCATTGTCCCGGAGCTGCTTTTCCTCAAGGCTAACGTTCTACCATTAGAGCCACAGCTCCACTTCTGGCTTTTTTGGTAGTTTATTAGAGATAAGAGTCTCATGGAGCAAGGCACTAGGGACTCACTCCTGTAATCCTACTCAGGAAGCTCAGATCTGAGGATCATAGTACAAAGCCAGCCCAGGCAGGAAAATCTTGTAAGACTCTTATCTCCAATTAACCACCAGAAAACCAGTAGTGGAGCTGTGGTTCAAAGTGGTAGAGCACTAGGCTTGAGCGAAAAATCTCAAGGACATCACCCAGGCCCTGAGTTCAAGCCCCATGACAAACAAAAAATAAGAAGAATAAAGTCTCGGACTTTCATGCCCAGACTGGCTTCAAACTATGGTCTTCAGATCTCAGCCTCCTGAGTCACTAGGATTACAAGTATGAACCACCGGTACCCAGTGCACTGCTTGACCTTTTTTTAAGAGGTCAAAATACCTATATTAATAATTTTTGACATTATAAAAGAATTTTACCTTATGATCTGTGGGTGGTAGGGTAAAGAGGGGCAGTAGAACAATCAAACAACAACAACAACAAAAAAAACCCTGAGAAAACATAATGGGAGTGGGGAAGAAATCCAAAGGGGAGGTTGGGGTTCTGCCAAACTAAAATGCAATTGGTTTGTTAATAAGCATATTCATGGAGGAGACTATCTAGACTCCTCTTCTACAGAATACTGGAAACAAAAATGATGCAGCCTGGGTGGAAATATGATTGAGGGTTGAAAGACAAAAATGAGTAGGCACTGAGTCACTGGTAGGCTAACCACAGATATCAAGTCTCATGAAGGGGGGGGAGAATAAAAAAGCTGAAGAGTTGACATAAAAGCTGTAACACTAGGGGCTGGGAATATGGCCTAGTGGTAAAGTGCTCGCCTAGTTTACATGAAGCCCTGAGTTTGATTCCTCAACACCACATATATAGTGAAAGCCCAACATCGTGCTGTGGCTCAAGCAGAGTGCTAGCCTTGAGCAAAAACAAAAGAAAAAGCCAGTAACAGTGTTCCAGCCCCAGGACTGGCAATAAAAAAAAGCTGTAACAATAAGTGATACCTCTGAAAGATTCAAAGGAGTCAACTTGCTCTAGTTTTGATCTCTAGTTTTACATCCATAATCACACACACACACACACACACACATGTGTGTATGTGCATGCACACACACACTAATTACTGCTTTCCCTGGAAGCACAATATTACAAAAAAACTATTCCCGAAAGGGAAAGCCCATTGAGAGCATCACCATCTGGACCTCACATAGGCAAGCACCTCACTCCTGTGTTCACTTGCTCTGGAAGAAGGCAAGCAGGTGTCAAAAAGAACTTGTCTCAGAGGAAAAGGCCTTCCCCAGTCCTCTGCTGCTCAGCTAATGGGTCTCCTTCAATTTATCCTGGGCACTAAGTGGCTACAATATCAGGAGGAAGGATGGGACTAGGACTTTTGCCTGGGTAGAAGAGAACTAGGACAACTATCACCTGCCAAAAGCTAGCTGTGACAGGAGCAGTAAGCAAAGGAATGGTGGTGAGGAAAGAAGGTAAGTGAGGTAATGGAGAAGGAGGGTACATATTCCTATCTGTATGTGTATGTACATGTAGACACATGGAAAATCCCAGTTATAAAATGAACTAGGGATACAGCTGAAGGCCTTAGAAGTTCCCTGTTAGATCAGGTTCAAGGTGGGATTAATATAGATTGGAAACCCTAGGTCATCACCAGGGAAACGGTGGCAGGAAGGACCACCCAATGTCCCACACAGAAGCAAGTGACAGCCCAACAGGAAGTATGATAGTCTTCCCCACTCCCACCATCCTAGTTCCTTAACTTTTTTTTTTTTTTTTTGGCCAGTCCTGGGACTTGGACTCTGGGCCTGAGCACTGTCCCTGGCTTCTTTTTGCTCAAGGCTAGCACTCTGCCACTTGAGCCACAGTGCCACTTCTGGCCATTTTCTGTATATGTGGTGCTGGGGAATCGAACCCAGGGCCTCATGTATATGAGGCAGGCACTCTTGCCACTAGGCCATATCCCCAGCCCCTAGTTCCTTAACTTTTAAACAACCAATCATCAAAAGGAACAAAACATAAAATTCCATTTTGTATATGTACCACATTTTCCTGATCCATTCGTCTACTGAGGGGCATCTGGGTTGGTCCCAAATTCTTGCTATGACAAATTGTGCTGCGATGAACATTGTTGTGCTGGTGGCTTTAGTGTGTTCTTGTTTGTGGTATTTTGGGTAGATGCCCAAAAGTGGGGCTGCTGGGTCATAGGGGAGCTCTGTGTTTAGCCTTCCGAGGAATCTCCATACCGCTTTCCAGAGTGGCTGAACCAGTTTACAATCCCACCGATAATGAAGTAGGGTTCCCTTGAAACATGGACTCTATGGTCTCCCTCATAGAGAATAATTAGCACAAGTTTAGGCTAGTCACAGCAGAGGATCACAAGAACCCAATAGCTATACCCTTATGAACACATAGGATGATGCTAAGTGAAATGAACTCCATGTTATGGAAACGACTGTTATATCACTGTTGTAATTACTTTCAACATGCGATGTGAAACCATAGCTTCTATTATTGATAATCCTCTGTATGCCCTTCCTGTGGTCGTTACCTTCACTATCTCTGTATCTTATCTGAGTACACTGGAAACCGTGTATACAGGTATTAGAACTAGGAAACTGTAAGGGAATACCAAAATCGAGAGACATGGTAAAAAAGACAAACGATTACAAAAGCAATACTTGCAAAACTGTTTAGTGTAAATCTACTGAACAACTCATGGGAGGAAAGGGAAAGGGGGAGGGGGGAGGGGGGAATGAGGGAGGAGGTAACAAACAGTACAAGAAATGTATCCAATGCCTAAAGTATGAAACTGTAACCGCTCTGTATATCAGTTTGACAATAAAAAGAAAAGGAAGAAAACACAAAACTTAAGGCAAAGGAGGAGAAGGGGTGGAGGGGGAGAAAAAACAAGCATTCTCATGCTAATATCCTTCACACACAAAGATCTGGAATTCTCCAGAAATTAGAGAAGGCTAGGTGTGGGGAATTAGAGAAGGAGATAAAAACTTCCTCCAGCCTGAAAAAAAGTATCACATCACAGAACTAGAGGAGAGTTTCATTAGACTCTAAAAACAGAGGTGTGATTACTATTTCCAGTTTCTCCATCACAATAATATACAAACCAAGGCAAGACTCACAGATTCCCTTGGCCCTGGCCTCAGTACAATGTATCTACATTACTGATTCTGGGCCATTTGATCTAGGTATTTTTTTAGGATCATGTCATATAGAGTTACATACTCATTCCACAGCTCTGTACATGATAAGCTGAAAGTGGATGAATTCTTTTTTTTCATTAAACTCTGTCACAATGAGGGGACAGTCCTCCTCGTGGGGATGTTTAGCTATTTTAGAAACCAATTTGGCCTTATAATCTAGAAATCTGGTCCAGAAACAGAGCTTCACTCTCAAACGGTTTTTAGCTTTGCAACTGTCTCTTCCTGAATAGGTAAAAGTTGTTCCCATTGTCTACCCTGAGAATCAGGAGCTGTACCCACATTTAAACTCTGTTACATTTCTGGGTCAGCAGTCAGACCTCGTTTGTCTTTCAATAATGTCCACTAGCTGCTGGTTGTGTTTTTGCATCCCATTGGTTCCTTGAAAGGTCTCTTCACATTCATCCAACCTTCACTTCTTGTGAAACCATCCAGACCATTGTGGATATTGGTGAGAAGAATGGAGTCAGGGACAGGTAGAATCATGTCTAAGTGGATGAGTTTAGTCATGGATATCTAGGATTGGTTCCTTAAACTATCAGGTTCTAACAATTTCTTTGGGAAAATAATTGTCACCAAGTCTTCCACTTCATTTGTGCTAAACTCGCTGAAATGATCAACCTTGAGCTTCACTTCCTGATCCACCTCCAGCAATGAGGCCATCAAGGCCTAGCGACTGGAAAAAAAAAAAAAAGTAGCTTAAAGTGAAGCGTGTAGCTCGTGGTACAGCCCATGCTTACTGAGTAAAAGGTTCTCAGATCAAACACTAGTACCACCAAGAAAAAAATGTATTTAAAACAAACTTGCAAAAAGTTAAACAAATGGTAAATAACAGTATACATTAATCAGATTCACTTCTTACTAATGTTTAACCCATTTGCTGGGTTTCCTCTCTTTACATATATTTATATACATATGTGTATGCGATGTATGTGATAGATAGAGATAGAGATAGCCTAGCCCACAGATATACATACATCAAATAAATGTACGTAATATTTTACAAGACATTTCATACATTATGGATGGATACCTCATTCCATGTATCAAAAGAATATTTAATGAGGACTTCAGGGAAGACGTCGGAGGAGCAGCAGAGCCCTAGCTGAGCTTCCTCCAACATCGCAGTTTTCCCACCTCATAGAAACTTTTACTCCTAGAAAGACAGCCCAAGTAAGTTCTAACTGTACAGGGATTCTGGCCAGGAAGGAAAAATCGACTTTGCTGGTCTGAAAACACAGATTTGAGCTCCAGGCGGTGTCCCGCTGCCATGCTAGTGCTGGTGCCTGGCACAGCAACCCGCACTCCACGTGGCTAAAGCACACAGTGCAGACCAGGGAGAAATCCTCCAGACGGCGGCAGACACATGCAGATTGCAGGCTGAGCACGGACGGGCTGAAATTGCAGAGAAAGCGTGAGTACCCCACGAAAGACATTCTCACTCATGCCCACAGAGCAGTTTCTGGAAGGTAGCCCTTCCCCCAACGCCAGAGAAAAGCGCCATCTTTGACACTGGTGTAGGGTCAGACCAGACTGGAACTAAAGCAGGCCTGGGGAAAGCAAGGACAAAGAAGCCATCTTTGAAAAGGGCAAGAGGGACCAATCAGTGAGAGCCAGTTCCACCCAGGAGAATACCCCCTGCCCAGGCAGGAGGCTCGTCCTGAATCGAGGCTTAGCCAGAGGTGCCCTGCCCTGCCCGCCAGAATTTCTAAATTAAAGCGAAAGCAGCGAGCAGCTACTGGAGGCATGGAACTCCCAGATGGGGGAGCAAACAGTTCCCAAGACAGATCAATGGTCCCGTCACAGAGGAAGCTCAATTCCCAGCCCTAAAGGCAGCTGAATTCCATAGCCACCTCCACTCAGGAGGCCGCCCCACCCAGGAGGGAGGAGCCTCCCCCAGGTGAGCAACTCTCAGCAGGGTAAACCAGGCCAGAGGTGCCTCGCCCTGCTGAGTCCACAGCCTATTCAAAGCCAGGCGTTAAAGGCAGCAGCCCCACAGGAGACGGAGGAGCCACGGTTCCCAAGACTGCTCACGTCCCCATCTACAGTGGACGCCCAAGGCCTACCTGCAAGCTGTGCGAACCACAGAGACCCAGGATTTCACCAACAGGGGAGGAGGGTCAGAACAGATCTACCCCCTGCAAACTGAAAGCAAGTCAAACCAGCCAAGCAGCAAAATAGACTGCAGACCATCCCAAGGAAACCAGAGACTGTAGAAAGACCGCCCAAACAAGAAAGACTCCATGTTTTTTCTTCTCAAACATTTTTTAAGCTTTTTATTAATTTTTTTTTATTTTTTCACTTCTAAATGTCTTTTTTTTTGTTTTCCATTTTTACCTGTTTGTTTTATCAAGATTTTTTTTTTTGGTTGTTCGTTTTTCTGGTTTTTTCCTTTTTATTTTTTAAAAATAATTTTTCTCTGTTTTGTGCATCTGCCTTTCAGTATTTTTTCTTTATTTCTCTCTTTGCATTCCCTTTCTTTAAAAATTACTTCCCTCTGAATAACACCTCCACCCTTTTCTGCTAACTCTCCATTGTCTATCATTTTAACCTTGTTCTTTCTACTGATTCTACTCTTCTCCACATTTCCATGACACTGAAACTAAACCAAAACCATCAACTTCCCCTTATATTTTACTCTATTCTCTTTACTACCTCTAACTTACCCTCCTGACTTACTTCCAGAACCTCCAGATTCCATTGACTCCTGGTTATTGGATAGAGGGTATCCCTGCTTCATCCGAGTGAATCAAAGGGGTTCATAGAAAAAGCCAGTCCTAAAAGAACTTAATATAAGAACAAGAATTGCTCATAGGGTTGTAACAGTAAATAAGTAACTACTGAATACAGGGCTCAGGACTGGTTGTTATATCAAAATTGTATTCTTTAGGAACACCAAATCTAATTTTATATATAGGTATACAAGGTATCTGTATATAATAGTGAACTTCTAAGATTTACACAACAGTGCTTGGTAAGGTCTGCTTTGGGTCTTAAATGGTGCTCACAGGTGCTTGTAGATTGGCACTCCCAATCCAAATGGGCAGAAGAAACACAAGAAAGATGGCAAACAATGGGGTCTTATCTCCCACTCAAAACAAGCAGGAAGCAGAGCAGTCAATCCAAGACATAGAAGAGAACCCTCAAAATGCTCTACAAAGTCTACTGATAAACATGATAAATGAAAAGTTTGAATCAATACAGCAATCCTTCCATAAAGTAATAGACGACTTCATGGCCTTGACAAATAGAAAGATACATGAAATTCAAGAGTCAAATGAAAAGATAGCTACCCAGCTAAAAGATTTGAGAGACAACACTCAAAATCAAATTAATGAAGTTAATGAAGTAAAGAAGTCCGTGCAGGACCTAAGAGATGACATGGAAATCATCAGGAAAGACCAGTCAGAAGGAAAAGAGATTTGAAATCAAGTAGCTAGCCTACAGTCCTGACTAACTGAAGCAGAGGATCGAATCACAGGAGCTGAAGATTCCCTAGAATCTATGGAGACAGATCAAAAATCAATACAAGGGCTGGGGATATAGCCTAGTGGCAAGAGTGCCTGCCTCAGATACACGAGGCCCTAGGTTCGATTCCCCAGCACCACATATACAGAAAACGGCCAGAAGCGGCGCTGTGGCTCAAGTGGCAGAGTGTTAGCCTTGAGCAAAGAGAAGCCAGGGACAGTGCTCAGGCCCTGAGGTCCAAGGCCCAGGACTGGCCAAAAAAAAAAAAAAAAAATCAATACAAAACCAATCCAATCGACAAAACAGATTACTCCAGGAGCTCCAAGACACAATCAGGAAGCCCAATTTAAGGATAATAGGTATTGAGGAAAACCTGGAGAAAGAAGTTAATGGAATAGGCAACCTATTTAACAGAATATTAGCCGAGAACTTCCCAAATATCTGGAAGCATAGGCCTATACAGATACAAGAAGCATTTAGAACCCCAAACCGACCAGACCAGAATAGGACATCCCACCGCCATATTGGGATCAAAACAGGATCAATAGAGTCCAAGGACAGAATCCTTAAAGCTGTTAGGGAGAAGAAAACAATCACATATAAAGGAAAAGCAATCAGAATTACCCCAGACTTCTCAGCAGAGACCATGAAAGCAAGGAGAGCCTGGAATGAGGTATGCCAAACCCTAAATAAAAATAACTACCAACCAAGAATAGTGTACTGAACTAAACTCTCATTCATAGCCAAAGGTCAAATAAAAGTCTTCCACAGTAAGGAAAAACTGAAACAATATATCTCTACCAAACCAGCTTTACAGAAAATCCTCAAAGATGTACTATACAGGGAAAATAATCAAGATCCCAAACAGACAGAGAAATGAACCCTAAATAGTAAACCAGAATATCAGATCAAGAAATGGGAAGACACAGCTTTTAACAAGATAGTGATAATGAAAGGAACAAATGATCATCTCTCAATCCTAACTCTCAACATTAATGGTCTTAATTCTCCAATCAAATGACATCGACTCATAAGTTGGATCAAAAATCAAGATCCATCTTTCTGCTGCCTCCAAGAGACACATCTATCCAGCAAAAGTAAACATCTTCTAAAAGTGAAAGGCTGGAATCAAACCTACCAAACAAATGGCCCCCATAAGCAGGCCGGAGTTGCAATCCTAGAATTAGACAAAATTGACTTAAAATTAAAAAAGGTAAGAAGAGACAAAGAAGGTTACTACATACTAATAAAGGGATATATAACCATCCTAAATATCTACACACCAAATACATGAGCACCCAACTTCATCAAAAAAAACACTACTGAATCTAAAAACACTCATAGACACAAAGACATTGATAGTTGCGGACTTTAACACTCCACTGTCACCTCTGGACAGATCAACACGCCAAAAACTGAACAAAGAAACCACAGAACTAAACAATTCCAGAGACCAACTAGACTTAACCAACATCTACTGAATATTCCACCCAGTAACAACAGAATATACATTCTTCTCAGCAGCACATGGAACATTCTCCAAAATAGATCACATCTTAGGGCACAAAGCAAATCTGTACAAATTCAGAAGTATCAAATCCATTCCCTGCATTCTCTCAGACTACAATGGAATAAAATTAGAACTTAACTCAAACAGCCACCACAGAAAATTCCACAATTCATGGATACTAAACAACACATTGCTGAACCATCAGTGGGTCATTGAAGAAATTAAAATAGAAATTCAAATGTTTATGGAATTCAACCAAGATGAGGACACCAAGTACCAGCTCCTTTGGGACACATCAAAGGCAGTACTCAGAGGAAAATTTATATCTCTGAGTGCATACACCAGCAAACTGGAGAAACATCAACTCAATAATTTAAGGTAGCACCTTAATTTCCTTGAAAGAGAAGAACAAGCCAAACCCCAAGTCAATAGATGGAAGCAAATAATTAAAATCAAATCAGAGTTAAATCAATTAGAGACAAAAAAAAAAAATCGAAAGAATCAACAAAACAAAGAGTTGGTTCTTTGAAAATATCAACAAGATAGACAGACCCATAGCAAACCTGACCAAAAAACTAAGGCAGCACACTCAAATAAACAAGATCAGAGATGAAACAGGTAACATCACCACAGAAACAACCAAAATTCAAAACACAATAAGCACAATAAACACAATAATAACACTATTTTGCAAACCTTTATGCCAAAAAATTTGAGAACTTGGAAGAAATGGATTATTTCCTAGAAAAAATTGATATCCCCAAACTCAACCATGAAGATTTAAACCTCGTGAACAGACCCATATCCAGCATTGAAATAGGAATGGCAATAAGTGGTCTCCCATCCAAGAAAAGCCCAGGTCCAGATGGATTCACAGCAGAATTCTACAAGGCCTTCAAAACAGAACTCACACCAATATTACTCAAACTCTTCAATGAACTTGAAAGAGAACATTCACTACCAGATACATTCAATGAAGCCAGTATAACCCTCATCCCAAAACCAGGCAGGGACTCATCACGAAAAGAGAACTATAGACCGATTACCCTGATGAACATAGATGCAAAAATTCTCAACAAAATTCTGGCCACGCGATGTCAACATGTCATCAAAAAAATCATACACCACGATCAAACTGGATTCAATCCCAGGGATGCAAAGTTGGTTCAATATACGCAAATCAATTAATGTAATCCACCACCTCAACCGGAGCAAGGTAAAGATCCACATGGTTATATTACTGGATGCATAAAAAGTGTTCGATAAAATCCAGCACCCATTTATGCTAAAAGCCCTGGAAACACTGGGATTCCAGGGAACATTCCTGAATATAATCAAGGCATTTTATCACAAACCAACAGCATAACTCTAAATGGTGAAAAACTAAAGCCATTCCCTTTAAAATCAGGAGCAAGACAGGGATGTCCACTCTCTCTCCTTCTCTTCAACACAGTTCAACCAGAATTCCTAGCCAGAGCAATTAGGCAAGAAGAAAATATAAAGGGGAGCCAAATAGGAAAAGATGAAGTTAAACTTTCTCTCTTCGCAGATGACATGATCCTATACCTAAAGAACCCCATAGACTCTACCCCCAAGCTACTAGAGTTGATCCAAAACTTTGGCAAAGTTGCAGGATATAAAATAAACCCTCAAAAATCAATGGCATTTCTATATGCTAATGACCCAAACACTGAGGCTGAAATCTGGAAAGCAACACCTTTTGCAATAGCCTCAAAAAACATAAAATACCTAGGAATAACCTTAACCAAAGAAGTGAAAGACCTCTATGAGGAGAACTTTAAAAACATGAAAAACAAAATTAAGGCAGATTTAAGGAAATGGAAAAACCTCCCATGCTCCTGGATTGGGAGGATTAATATAATCAAAATGGCAATATTGCCAAAGGCTATCTACAAATTCAATGCAATACCCATTAATATCCCAACACCATATTTTTTAATGAAATAGAGGAAGCAATCCAGAAATTCATATGGAACAATAAAAGACCCAGAATAGCAAAAACAATCCTAAGCAGAAAGAACACTGCTGGAGGAATTACAATACCCAACTTTAAGCTGTATTATAAAGCTATAGTAATAAAAAGAGCTTGGTATTGGCACCGGAACAGGCCTGAAGACCAATGGAACAGAATTGAAGACTGAGAAATGAACCCACAGAACTATGCCTACTTGATCTTTGATAAAGGAGCTAAAAAAAATAGGATGGAAGAAAGATAGCCTCTTTAACAAATGGTGCTGGCAAAACTGGTTCAACACGTGCAACAAACTAAAACTAGATCCTTATATATATATCATCCTGCACCAAAATCAATTCCAAATGGATCAAAGACCTTGAAATCAAAACAGATACCCTGAAAACACTAAAGGAAGGAGTAAGAGAAACAGTTGGGCTCCTTGGCACAGGACAGAACTTCCTTAACAAAGACCCATAAAGGCTACAAATCAAAGAAAGATTGGACAAATGGGACTGCATACAACTGCAGAGCTTCTGCACGGCAAGGGACATAGCTTGCAAGATAAACAGAAAGCCCACAGATTGGGAAAAGATCTTTACCGGCCATACAATGGACAAAGTCCTCATATCTAAAATATATGCAGAACTAAAAAAAATTACATTCCTTCAAACAAGTCCTCAATGAACCCCTAGCCCCCTCATCAAGTGGGCTAAAGACTTAAAAAGAGACTTCTCTGAGGAGGAAATTAGAATAGTCAAGAGACATATGAAAAAGTGCTCTACATCACTGGCCATAAAAGAAATGCAAATCAAAACAACATTGAGGGCTGGGGATATAGCCTAGTGGCAAGAGTGCCTGCCTCGGATACACGAGGCCCTAGGTTCGATTCCCCAGCACCACATATACAGAAAACGGCCAGAAGCGGCGCTGTGGCTCAAGTGGCAGAGTGCTAGCCTTGAGCGGGAAGAAGCCAGGGACAGTGCTCAGGCCCTGAGTCCAAGGCCCAGGACTGGCAAAAAAAAAAAAAAAAAAAAAAAAAAAAAAACAACATTGAGATTCCATCTCACCCCAGTAAGAATGTCCTATATCAAGAAAACCAACAATAACAATTGTTGAAGGGGATGTGGCCAAAAGGGAACCCTACTTCATTGTTGGTGGGAATGTAAACTGGTTCAGCCACTCTGGCAAGCAGTACGGAGATTCCTCAGAAGGCTAAACATAGAGCTCCACTATGACCCAGCAGCCCCACTTTTGGGTATCTATCCAAAAGACCATAAACAAAATTACACTAAAGCCACCAGCACAACAATGTTCATCGCAGCACAATTTGTCATTGCTAGAATCTGGAACCAACCAAGATGCCCCTCAGTAGACGAATGGATCAGGAAAATGTGGTACATATACACAATGAAATTTTATGCCTCTATCAGAATGACATTGCCCCATTTGTAAGGAAATGGAAGGACTTAGAAAAAATTATACTAAGTGAAGTGAGCCAGACCCAAAGAAACATGGACTCTATGGTCTCCCTTATAGGGAATAATTAGTACAGGTTTAGGCTAGTCACAGCAGAGGATCACAAGAGCCCAATAGCTATACCCTTATGAACACATAAGATGATGCTGAGTGAAATGAACTCCATGTTATGGAAATGATTGTTATATCACTGTTGTAACTACTGTCAATGTGTAACTGTAGCTTCTATTATTGATGATCCTCTTGTATCCCCTTCCTGTGGTTGTACCTACACTATCTCTGTATCTTATCTGAGTATATTGGAAACCATGTATACTGGTAAACAGTGGTATATAGGCTAAAAAATACAAACAACTCCAAAAGCAATACTTGCAAAACTGTTTGGTGTAAATGAACTGAACAACTCATGGGGGGAAAGGGAAAGGGGGAGGGGGGAATGAGGGACGAGGTAACAAACAGTACAGGAAAATGTATCCAATGCCTAACATATGAAACTGTAACCTCTCTGTACATCAGTTTGATAATAAAAATTTGGAAAAAAATAAAGATTTTTTAGTTAAAAAAAGAATACTTAATAAGATTAATACTTAATATTATCTTCCAGTAACATTAACATAGTTATAATTTTTATTTAGTTGTACAGTTATAAATTTTTAAAAATAATTATCCATATTCATGTAGTATAAGTTGTGCTTTTCCTGTTATTATGATTATTATTTTTGTCAGTTGTGGGGCTTAAACTCAGAGCTTGGACATTGTCCTAAGCCTTTTTGTCCTCAAGGCTAGTGCTCTTTCATTTGAGCCACAGTGCCATTTCTGGTTTTTGAGTAGTTAATTGGAGGTAAGAGTCTCACTGATACATTTCTGCTCCAGTTGGCTTCTAACTGTGATCCTCAGATCTCAGTCTTGTGAATAGCTAGAATTACAGGCTACTGGCACCTGGCTGTTTTTCTTGTTTTTACATCTCCATTACAAGGGCAGTCTAGACTTTCCTATTGTGTTTGGTTGTGTGTCTTCAATCTCTTCTAATTTGGAATAATATTTCATCCTTTCCTTTTTATGACTTGGCTTCATTTGAAGAATATACCTATTATTCCAGTTTTATGAACCCCTGCTTTCACTTTTGTGATGAAGTTTCTCTTGCTCAAATATTAAGGGATGTTTTTGCATTTGTGAGTCCTGGAGAACTCAAGGCTATCAAGACTAGTTTGTTACAAACAACAATATAGGAATATCAGGAAAGCAGAGCTATATGGAGAGATATTTCTGAAAATACAGACCTTCTGTTATCAAGAGAAGGTAGATGAGAGGAAGCTGGCTTGAAGCAGAGTTTGTTTGTAAATGAGACAAAGGAGAAGCTATGTATGCAGGACAAGACAAATAATGGTCTGGTATGTCTGGTAAGCTTTCATCATAAGGAAAAGCAAGGATTGGGTGTCTGGGGTGAAGGTGGATTCATCAACCCCAATGGATAAACAAAGCCAACAATGTGAGGTCTGACTTCCTGCCTAGATATGCATCAGAGCCATGATCTGTCTACATTACTGGATCCCAGGAGTATGCCACTGTCCAGTTTCCCTACATGGAGCCAGAGTCTCATGGATTTTCCTGACCTTGCTGCACCGGCACTGCAATCCTCCCAATCTCAGCCTCCCTTGTAGCTCAGAATAAGAGACATGAAGGAATCTCATGAACTTTTCTGCCCTGGCTAGCTTTGAATTGCAATCCTCTGGTCCTCAACATCCCATGTAGCTAGGATTACAGGTTTGAACCACCAGAGACTGGTTCTAACTAAAGAAGTCTTAAGAGTTTTAATGGTTAAGTGAGTAGATAACATGAAAGAATAAAACAGATATATTGTACAATATCCACCAAGATAACATCTTATTTAAATATATATGAACAAATGCGAATTTTTGTGAAAAGTTAAAATGTAGATGGAAAAAAGCTCATAAATCTTTCATGGTAGCCATAAATGTGATTCAAAGCAAAAGGCTATGCCAAATGAAAATTGTCATCCTAATTAGAAGACCCATGATGTTAAGGTGAAGCCTACTCCTCAAATTAGGATAAGTCTGGTTGTGTGGGCTGTTGTCATGCACAATTGCTCTGTAAAACTGATGCAAAACTACATGGGACAGGGGAGGCAGAATGAGGAGGCTGCAGTGTTAGGGTGGGGTTGTTTTGAAAGCCAGATTAGGGGAGAAAGAAATATTAAAAGCATGTTGAAGATGTTTTCTGTGGAAGTTCCTTGTCTCCCTTTTTCCCCCCCTTGGATTCTGTTGATATGAACTACTGTGCTCTTTACAGGTTTTTGGTAAGCATGGAACTTTTTGAAGAATGTGAGGGGGTCTTGTGCTCAAGGTTTCTGTTTCTGTGCAGGTAAAAAAGCACTGTGTGTTTGGGAAGCTGTAGTTGAGGGCAGAGTAGAACTTGTAAGTCCCTGAGCATGCAAGGCTTTCAAAAATTATGTATTATCCAAAGGGAGATAGAATGATTAAAATACTGAGGTATAGTGAACAGGTGCAGTGAAGGGATCTAAAGGATGCCAGATGGATGTACAGATTAGCATATGTGGGTGATGGGGGAGGGTTGTGAGTTCATTTCCTTTATGTTGTTCTCTCCTCCACCAGCCTTAAGAATCTTTGTTGTTTGCTAAGGCTCTGTGATGTGGGCTTGGAACTGTGTGTAATTTAGAATGTGTACTCTGTGTCCAGATTCTGATGTGGATCTTCTTCTTTGACCTGGGAGCCATATCACAGCAGACTAAACTCCAACTTGACTTCCTGTGTGTTCCTGTTGCTGACTTTCTGTATCTGTTTCTCCTGTCTCTGTGCTAACAGAAGAGGAATCTGTATTTCAAAATATTCTAGAAACAGAGTGACAGGTAATAAATAAAATTAGAGCTGCTCAGAGAGAGTAGATCTTCTTGTATAACATATGTATTTAATGCCATAAATTTCCCTTTAAACTACTTTTGCTGCATCCAACACATATTTATAAGTTGCAATATATTTTATTTACTTTTACATATTAGCCTATCAAAATTTGTTTTGATCAATGAGTTAATAACGCTATGTTTAATCTCAGATCATTTTGAGATTTTTCCAACTACCTTTCTATTACTGATTTCTATTTTAACACCTTTTTGGTCTAAATGCATATTTTGTATGGCTACTGCTCTTTTATATTTGTTAAGGTGTAGCTTATGGGCCAAATGTGTCATATCCTGGGAATGTACCACTTGAGCTTGGGGAAACTGTGTATTCTGCTATGCTTGGGGGCTTATTTTATAATATTAATGATGTCCAAGTTATTTAGTGTGCCATTTCAGGCTTTGTCCTCATGATGTTTAACCTGATGGACCTGTCAATTTTGAACAGAAAGCTGTTGAAGCTTCTAACAGTAGCAGTGGATTAATCTATTTCCTTTTGTATTTCTACCAGTTTGTCATATATTTTGACAATGTTATTAGATATATACACAAAGATTTTCATGTGTTGTTGGATAATTGAACCCTTTGTTATTATGTGATGCTTTTATTCCTGGCAACGTTTCTTATTCTTAAGTTTGCTGTGTTTGAAATTAATACTACTGTATCTGTTCTCTTTTGATTCATGGCAATATTTCCTCAGTCATTTTCTGTCATTTGTCTCTATATTTAAAATGTGTGTCTTCAAAACAACATGCACATGGGTCTTCCCTTCTTTATTTTTGTTGTGGCTTCAGGCATGTACCCCAAACTTTTTTGCTTTTTCAGATACAATCTTACATATTTGCCTAGGCTGGCCCTCAGAGTGAGATCCTCATACCTTCACCTCCTATGTTGCTACAACTACAAGTGTGCCATACCTCTCTTCTTCTTTGCGATAAGGTCTTCCCCAACTTCCAAATTAGCCTTTGTGATTCTCCTATCTCTGCCTCCCAAGTATCTGGGATTATATGCATGAGTCACTGTATATGAGTCGTAGATCTTATTTATGTATATCTACTCTGACATGCTGCCTTTTAATTAGTAAATTCAAACCATTCAAATTTAAAGCAATAAACATGATTTATTGATTTATATACAAGATTTATATATTAGGAATATTATATCATATATTCATTGTACCTAATCTTTCTTTTTTATCTTCCTTTTTTTCTCCCTTATGTTATCTTCAACAGGAATTTTGCTTTATTTTATTTGGATAACTTTATCTATATATGACAAACACCCAGTATGTTGTTACTATTATGTCAACTAAAGATAGTAAATAGAATCACTTTACCTTCACTGATTCTTGTACTGGTAACTTTATATTCTTTGCATAGGTCTGAGCTATTGTTTTTCTTCTCCCTAGAGCTTCTTTTAACAATTCTTTCAGGGAAGTTCTGCTGATGATGTTTTGTGTGTGAACGTTTCTACATTTCCTGCACTTTATGTGAGTGTGGTTTGTCTGTGTATGTGCGCACTCATGTCCACACAGCATGCCAGTACAGTAATAATATTTGAACTCAGGGCTTAGGAACTGTTCCTTAGTTTTGTTGCTCCAGGCTTGCACTCTACCTCTTGAGTTTTTTTTGATGGTTAATCGGACATAAAAGTCTCACATATTTTCCACCTGGGACTGGCCTTGAACCAGGATCCTCAGATGTCAGCCTGATGAGTAGCTAGGATTATAGCTGTGAGACCCTGGCACCTAGCAATGTTTCTCTTTTTTCAGAGAGGCCTTGGTTTCAGTGATAAAACATGTGGTCATACTACTTTGTAGGAGCTTAGGAGGTAGCCTTGAGGTTTGGGTTTTTTTTTGAAAGTTATTAATGGTGTCCAGTAATAGGAGCTATTAGTGGTAGAATTTATGTTCGTTTCTTTAGGAGCTAGATTATGTTTAATATCTATTATAGTTATAACTATCAGAGTTTCAAATTTCTTCTACTGCCCAGGTTTTTGTCTCTTCTGGTGCTTTAGTTTTCCACAAGATGACTTCTTAAGTAGAGCAGTCATGTGAAAACTCATGCTGTGTTTAAATCTCCTACTTCTATGCTCCTGTGTCCCTGAGCTGTGGTGTTCATCTGTGACTCTAGTCTTTCCTGAATCGTAGGTAAGATAGGATGGGTAGAAGAGGTTGGGGATAGATAACTTTCCTTCTCCCGTATGACATAACACCTAGTGTTGATGTCTTCTTTTAAGGAGACTTCTGTTACAGAGAATAATTGGGGTCTATTTGAAAATGGTTCCTTTTCCTCTCTTACTGATAGAAATGTGAAGTTTTTCTCCATGAGTCTATGCTGTGAAGGCCTGAAGGGGGTCCTGCAGAAAAAAATAATAAAATGTAGCAAACTGTGTAAGATTATAACCTATGGGATATTCTCACTCAAATGATAGTTCACAAACATCCCTTAGCAATTCATCTAAATGTCCATTTAAATATCCTTTTCAGTTTACAATTCCATTGGATTTTGCTCCAGGTAAGGTATTCTAATTATACTTTTCTGTGAAGATGTTAGAGGTGGTTTTATCTGTGAGCTTCATTCTCTGATGGCACTAAAAAAGTATTTTTTTTTCACTTTCGTTTCCTATCATTGAAGCAAGAACTGTCTTCTCATAGGAAGTTTCCTGTCCATCTTCTCACACTGCTAGATGACTTTTGGTTGGCTCAGAGAGACCTCAGAGAAAGAAGGCTAGGAAAGACCAGGGGATCACTCTCCTACAAGAAGAGGCCAGGCAGGGCTAGAGATTCAAGTAGTGCTAATGTTTAATTCACAGCTGAAGCTCACAGCCAACCAGTTGGGGTACAGGAGGTTCCAATCACCACTTCAATGATTCTGAATTGGCTTAGTTACAAATTACAAGTGCTCTAAAGGGGAACCGACTCTTCCTAACACTTGATCCCATGTCCCATTCTATGTCAAGTATCCTTTCCCCAAGCCCTCCTCCAAGTTAGGCAAATCTGGAGAGGAGAGACTTCTGACTAAACTTCTAAACTAAACTTCAACTATGAACTCAAGTCCTTCTTTCATATTCTCAAAGAAAGAAAAATTCAAATATCTGAGCATCTTATAAAATTAATCAAAGAAAGGAATAAGCTTCTATTATTTAAAATGGGGAATAATATTGTTCTTAGATAATGGATGTCAGTATTTCCTAAGAGTAGCTAGAGAAGTGAATCCCATCAACAGTTGTTGTTTTTTTTTTTTTCTTCTCAGCATCAGGGAAGAGCCAAGAAAAGAAAAGAAAGGTAGGAAATTTAAAGGTAAAATGCAGCCTGTTTCACCTACCATCTCAAAAGTGAAATGTCATTCTATGAGGTCCTAGATTGATGGTCTCTGAAGATATCATTTTTTTTTTGTTTTGTTTTGATGGTCATGGGGCTTGGACTCGGGGCCTAGATGCTGTCCTTGAGCTTTTTTTTTGTTTTTTTGGCCAGTCCTGGGGCTTGGACTCAGGGCCTGAGCACTGTCCCTGGGTTCTTTTTGCTCAAGGCTAGCACTCTGCCACTTGAGCCACAGCGCCACTTCTGGCCATTTTCTGTATATGTGGTGCTGGGGAATCGAACCCAGGGCCTCATGTATATGAGGCAGGCACTCTTGCCGCTAGGCCATATCCCCAGCCCCTGTCCTTGAGCTTTTTGTGTTCAAGGCTAGCTCTCTACCAAGTTGAGCCACAGTGCTACTTCTAGTTTTCTTTCATTGGAGATATGAGTCTCATGTATTTTCCTTCCTGGGCTGGCTTTGAACAGCAATCCTCAGATCTCAGCCTCCTGAGCAGCTATAGGTGGAGGTGTAAGCCACTGATGCCCAGGCAAGAATATCAGCTTTTAAGCAGTGTCTCTCAGGAAATAAAGCCTGTAGAAGAGAAATAAGGAGGAAAGGAAGTCGAACTAGACACACTTCTCCATCTGGATTCTTGCCCAGTCACAGGCATGATGGACCTGAACAGTAGGAGCTGGTTAAGAGGAGAATGCAGGACCTGGCAAGGAAAGTTTAGTGGTTGCTTTGAAGTCACAACTCCTGGGTTCTATGCTTTATTTCTGAGTGCTTGGATTCATTTCTGGGGTAACCATTGATGTCTGTGTTTTCTGTGGTGGTTTTGAGCATCAGATGGAAATGAAGCCATGTGAAGTATGTGAACCTTCCTAGTGTTATTGTTGCCAGGTACAGCAGCTCATGCTTGTCAAGCCAGCTACTTAGTCAAAAGTTGATCCCATCTCAAAAAAACAAACAAACAAACAACCACACCAAAAAACCAAAAAACAACTGAGTGTGGTGGCACTCTCCTATCATCCCAACTATGTGGGAAATATAAATAGAATAATCACTGACTAGGCCACCATGGACCAAAATATATGACCCTATTTCAAAAAACAAACAAACAAAAAACATAGCCAAAAGGCTGTGAGTATGACTCAGGTGATAGTGCTCCTGCCTAGCCAACACGAAACAGAGTTCAAAATCACCAGAAGAATCTTGTCCCCTCATTCTTGGTGTTTTCAGATTGAAATATCCTATGGGATTCCTATAAATGAACTCATGTATGTTTCTACTTTCCTTATGTATACTACTTTCCTGGCTGTTTAGGTCAGAGAACTTGCCAGAAAGAAGCAGAGCAGGAGAGAAAGCTTCTTTATGTTCTGAAAAGGTGATTAGTCTTTTTTTTTTGTCTTTCCTGGCTCTTTGTTTTATATTTCCTGTGTATCCTGGGGATTCAGTGTTGCTTGTCCTAGTTATAAGAGGGGTGGCCATAGGAAAAGGTATGTGAAGGACGGTCCTGAAGAGAGCCTATAGAAAATTGAGAGAGAATGAATATGGGACAAAGTAAAGAAGATCTCAGGCTTCACTCTACTAGGCTACCATGCCCCCCATTCTTAGTGTACTATTTGGCTACCTACAGCTTTGTGTTTTCTCTCTTGCAGCCAGCCCTCTAGGCCTGTATCATGATACCACCTTTTTCAGCAACTACTATGTGCAGACCCCATTCATGAGGTACGTAATAAAACAACTGCTGATGTCAATCATTTGCTTTGATAGGCATTCATGTCCTCTGACCACTGCTTACTCAGAAATCCCTCCTGGAGACCTAATGCTAGCATCTCTGCCTGAGCTTTCTTCACTTTTCCCTCCCATCCTCTCACTTTTGCTAGATCATGCTCAGCTGAAATTCTTTCATCTTCACTACTGTGTAACTGACACTCTACCACAAGAGCTTATATCTCCCCTTGATCCCAAATTTCCCACTCCAATTGCATGCACCTCCCTCTTTCAACACATCATACTCAGAGAGAAGATTCTATTCTCTAACCATGGGCCATTTTGTTTCTGGTAGGTAGTATTGCTGGGTGTTCATTTATGTCCCAACGATCAAAGGCAAGGAGTATTGCAACATGGAAATTTCTCAGTTCTCTTGGTGGGAAGCTCATAAGAAGAACACATTCCTCCCAAGATTAGCACACTATGATTTTCAGCAAGAAAATGCTTCCCTCCAACTACCAGATTCCTGTTTCTGGGGACACACTAATGCATCACACATGGAGAACAGACAAATTCCCATTCTTGGCTTTAACATACAGGAACTCTTAAAGAGACAAAAAAAGAAGAAAATTATTTTTGAAATTTTGGAAAAGGCAAAAAAGGAGGATGGACCAGTTTTGGAACAAAAGTGGTCAGAATATCAATTGACATCTTCATGGAACTCTTTGCATTCTCTTGTTGGTGAGAAGGATAACATAGTCCACCAAACTGACTGGGACATTAAAGGCAAACCAGAACAGCTAGGACTTCATAAGCAGCTCCCATATATGAAAACTGTTGGGAAAAACTTAGAGCAGAAAGATGGCCAGCTTTTTTGGGGTCTTCCATCTCTGCACAGTGAGTCAATAGTGGCTACCATCTTGGTGTCTAGGAGAGGTAGCTCAGTAGAACCTCGTTTTGTCTTCTTCAATGAAATCTGTGAAGATCCTGTAGTCCAAATGCAAGACAGACAATCGCTACCACTTCCTCAATCCCTCCCCCTTCCTCTGACCAATGTGCATACCCAACCCATGACTCAATCTCAGACTCTACCTTTCACTCAGGCCCATTTCCATACCTCTATGAATCCTCCACTTCTCACTGTACCACTATCTTCTCAATCCTGTGGAACTATTTCCCACAGTCCACAGAACAGAGCCAACTCTGACATCTTAAGTGGAAATCAATACTTAGGATGTCACGTGTTTCAGAAACATCATGATGGTTTATGGGGTTCAATTCCTGAGGTCCAAAATCACCAAGAATCTGTTTGTCCTCAAGCTCCCAACTTAAAATTTGTGAGGCAAACCACCTCACAGTCCTATGTCCCAGTGTCTGCCTTTTCTGGCCATTTTTGTAACGTCAGTGAACCCCAGAACCTGCATGTAGCAAACAGGCTAATCCCACCCTGGTGCTTCCAGGCCTGTCTCAATCCAGGATCTCTGGTACTGATGGAACCTCAGTGCACTTCAACAGAGATAACTCACCACAACTGCAATCATGTATACTTGCAACCCTTTGAGTATCATGGCCACAGTTGCAATGACCTAAGGAAGAGAATAGTGAGTCAATCTGGAACTTTCTATGACAGTGTTGCAACAAACTCTCAGCTAAGAAGGAATACAGCACAGAATCTTGGACACATCCTAGGGAAATACTCGTTAAACAATCTACCAATGGGTTCACAATGCTATGTATTGAACTATCCAAGAGCTGCACCTGAGACACAAAATACATGGGGATATAATTCAAGGACTAGTTCAGGTAATAAATTACATCTCTCAATGAATAACTTGAGTGAGATTCAAATAAGAAGCATTCTTAGATTACATGTGATCAGAAAATTTTGGCAGATCAGTGTAGGTCGGATTCCTTTAATGGTATGTCGTTCTTGGCTGGTTGATGACAATACAGTATCTCATTCTGGGAGTTCTCATACAAATATGGAAAAAACAAATTTTCTACCACTATTAAGCAGAAGCTACTGCTCTATTACTACACTGGAACTTTCCTTTCTTGATCAAAAAACACAACAGATGCTAGAAGCCCATATTATAAGGTTTCAGATGAGTCAGAGGTGGGGTCTCCCCCTCAAGGTTCTTGAATCTGTAAAATTCTATATGTTGAGAGAAGCAAAAACATGGCCCCTTCCCCAAATTGACATTCTCTCATCCTCTAGGCACTTTACACCCAGCTCTACATCTTTTCAAGAAGATATGGTAGGAACAACAAATTCAATCCCCATCTTGTGTCATTCTCTCTCTGCCAAGTTACACGTAGACCGGGAAGGACATGGGCTCCTGAGACAATCACCTTCTAATACTGATCATGAGCTTATAGATGAGACTTTTTTGCTCTGCACACAAAATATCATAGAAAAGGTGAATCAGAATAAAACTGTCTTAGAAAATAGATACAGTCCAAGGCAGTCCACAGTGCAAGATGTGGCTGTGCCTAAACTAAGAGATGAAAAGATAAGTTTTAGCCATGTAGAAAAAGTACTTCAGGATAAAAGGATGGGGGGAAAATCAGGACATTTTCTAACATCCAGTATAGACAGCGTTAATGAGGAAAAGACTGTAGGCTCAGAGTCTATGAGGCAAAATGGAGATGAATGTAAGTCAGAGGATAAGCATTCTCACCACAGAAGAGGAGTGCTTCAGAAAAAAAAGATGGTGCATGAGAATCTAGAACATTTTGCAATATCAAACAAGTTAGGAAATTCACAAATGAAAAATACAAATTTAAGTAAAGCAGAAGCTACTCTGACCACTGAATATGACCCAATAAGCATATCAATTCTGCAAGATCCTACACTCAAGTTTAAGTTGGACACTGGGTCATATAGCCAGGATGAGGCTTCCTCCAGTGACATGTCCCTTTCTTCGAGCAGCTTTATTTCTGAATCTTCACTGCCTTATGACAACAGTATCTCCAGTGGAGACATGGAAGCTTTCCAGGAGCTGCATACCTACCTGGATGGCCTAAGGAACAATATGGAGCAGGGGGATGCCATTGGTAAGCATGCCAAGTTACAGGATAAGAGTTGCACACCAACTAAGAGAAGATTGATTTCATCAGAATCCGGAAAAGACAAATGTATAAATGAGGACTCAGGATTAGAGATATCCAGAGCAACAGGAGAGAGCTATGCGGCTAAGGAAAGGAAATCAGAGAATCCTTCTGAAAGCTATTTCAGAAAAAAAATAAGGCAATTTTTTCAGTGGATTGATTTCAGGAAAAAATGCACAGGAGAAGAAGGGTCTGAGAAAGATAAAGCTCTCTTTATGAGTTGTGGCCCTCCTGAAGCCCATGAGCTCATGGCAACCCTTGGAAAGCTCCTGGAGAAGAAACTGGCATGTAGACAGGAAACTCAGAACATGGAGTTGAGTCAGGAGAAGGAAGAACTGCAGGACTGGACAAAACCCAACAAGGAACAGCCTTCTAACTCTGATGTGACCACTGACACACAGCAAGAAACTATCTCTTCTGGCCTGAGTTACTGTTGGATGGATGTGTGACTGGAACAGACTTCCTCAAAAAATTATAGCCTTCAAGGAAGAGTCATGAGTCCAGAAACTTCCTCCTTCCCTGCACTCTCCAGAATGCCAAAGTCCCATCCAAGCTTTACCTACAAGCAAGAGTGCCAGGTGTTTGTACATGCTCTCATATTTTTTGAACACTGTGAAAGCTAATTCATCTTTGAAAACAGCAAATGCTTCTGTAGCACTTACAGGAAGGAAAAATTCCATAAAGGAATACTCTCTATTTAAATTTTTTTCAGTATAATACATCTTGTGATGGGAATAATCTCTCTAATAGCAAATCAAGAATAAATGTTTCTTTTAATAGAATGGGTTTCTCTGTGTTCTGCTCTAGGGTTTGGGGTATCCTGGATGTATGCTTAGGGGAAAGAAGGAATTATATTAGCTGTTAATGATATTTGTCTTATTTGGCTTCTATGATGGATGGTCAATGCCTTTTGGGGTGCCAGACAATGGCTTTCTTAGCTTTATCCTGGAGTCTTTGATTTCACCATTTTCAGATATCTTTCATCTAAAGAATTTTTTATGCTAGGCCCTGGTGGCTCACACCTGTAATCTTAGCTACTCAGGAGGCTGAGGTCAGAAGATTGTAGTTCAAAGCCAGCTCAAGCACAAAAGTCTATGAGACACCTATTGCCAATTAAGTACCAAAACAGCTGGAAGTAGAGCTGTGGTACAAGTAGTAGAGCATTAACTAGCCTCTAGCAAAAGAATAGCTCAGGGATAATACCCAGACCCTGAGTTCTAGCCTCAAGACTGGCACGTATATGCACACACACACACATACACACACACACACACACACACACACACACACTTTTTTTTCTTGAAAAATAATTCAAAGTATTCAGACATTTCAAAAATGAGAAAAACTTACAAAATCAAGAATGTGTCTCAAATAATCTTTTTATCTACTTTTCAGTATCCCAAACTACAAACAACTCTAGAGTAGGATGAGTAGTATTTGCCTACAATTGAGCCATAAATTCCCCTTGCTGCCTCCAGGAAGTTTTGTACCTGCAAATACGGCACTGGTTAGACATGAAGCCCAATCTGAAGTCAGTGGTAAGAAGAAAGTATCCTCTTGGATACCTTAGTGAGGGATAGTGGGTGGCACATTGCCTATTCCATGTCATCTATTCTTTTTATAGCAGTACAAACAATGGAGCTCTGAAGATGCCAGGTATAAAACTGTTTTCCAAGAAATTGGCTCTCTCCCATTTCTAAAAAAAAATAACAGATTTGAGCTGGCACTAGTAGCTCACACCTGTAATCCTAGCTACTTTGGAGGATGAGATAAGGGGATCATGGTTTGAGGCTAGCTGAGGCAGAAAAGTACATGAGAACCCTTCTCAACCCATACTGGCAATAGTGGTATGCTCCAATCCTCCTAAGCTATCCTAGAGCCAGCAATTGGGATGATTGCTGTTTAGCCCAGTCTAATCAGAGAAGTCCATGAGTCTCATCTCCACAAAGGGAAGGTGGAAGCAGTGGCATGTATCTGTGACCCAAGCAGATATGGGAAGCCTAAAGTAGGCAGACTGTGGTTTAGGTGACTATTTGAGTAGCCCTTGTTTTTTACAAGGGCTGAAAGTGTCTCTCAAGGGGTAGAGCATCATCAGAGCAAGGCAAGAAGAGTTCAAACTCTTCTTGTAAGGCCATAAAGGAAAAAAAAACCCTAGATTTGAGTATAACACAATTAAGTGCTCATTATGTGGGGTGTGTGATATGTATTGGTATTATGGACCCTGCACAGATGCCATGAAATACCATACATAGCATGTTACTCTTAAACTCACACTATTCATATTTCTAGCTTAACAATTATATATCTCTCTGCGTATGAGGGCACCTTGAAGGAAGGATGAGCTTCTTCTCTGTGAATCTCTTTGGGATGCCTGGCTTGACTGCATCATTGTAAGACCCAGAGATCACATGGTAGTCCCTTGTTAGAACTGTCATTAAACATCTACCCAGAACTTGAGAACAAAAGAGACAAAGAGGAAGTTAAACATACTAGTAGAATGAATGAACACATTATCTTTACTTATGTGGCCTCAAGTTGGTCATTCTATCTACCATCAGCCCCTTACCTATCCTTACCTAACCTCTGGAAGCTAGTAAGGACTTTCCAGAGCAAAATACTATCATTTCACTATAGGAATACAAGGGACAGACCCTCAACATGAAGACAATACAAATACCATGTGCAGAGATGTCAGATTCTATATTTTCCTCTTTGAAGGTCTTGGCCCCTATCTACCAGCCACAATGTTTTCCATTCAAAGCTTACAATAACTTAGGGCATGTTATCTACTGTTATATTATAGAAACTATAAAATTTAGTCATTTAACAAACTACTCACAATTTTTGTGGATTGGAATCCATGCATGGTCAATCTGGGTTCACTGCTTCAAGATTCTCCCCAAGACTAATCAAGCTGTTGACTGGGTCTGGTGTCTCATCTGAAGGCTTGACTAGAGAAGTGTGAAATTTCCTATGTTCACCAGGTAGCTGCTGACAGAAGTCAGTTCTTCCATCCTATTGAGCTGAGGGTCTCAATTTCTTGCTAGCTATCAGCTAGAGTTGGTTGGAGGCCTTGCTCAGTTCCTTGTGAACTTCTCCAATGTGACAGCAGCTTGTTTCATTAAATCCAGGAAAGCAGAAATGCAGACAGCAAGACAAAAGTTACAATCAGTTGAAAACTGAAAATGGAAGTAACATCATCACCTTTCTGTTATTTTACTGGTCAAATATCTAAGTTAAAAAATGTAAGTGAATATGTTAAAATTTGACCACATACTCAAAAGGAAATGAAATTACACAAATGTGTGAGTATGAGGAAGCAGGGTGAGTAGAGGACTCTCAGAAGTCTCCCTAATGTTAGGCTCTCTTCTTGGAAACCACATTGTGTATACTGCATCTGAGAACAAGTCAGCATCAGAAACAACTTGGTCACTCTCTCCAAAGCTAGAGCTAGCCTAGGAATCCTAGCCACACCTTGTGTTATCTCCTGCCTTTCCCTACCCAAAGTCTTGTGTTTGGCTCCCTAGTACTTTTTTTTCTTGTGTATGTTTCTTTCTTTAAAACAAAAAACAAAAACCAAAAAACTTCTTTTAAAGAAAATGTAGGGTTTTTCTTTTAACATTTTCAGTGGCTATAAGGCATTCTTGGGGTTGTACAGACATTATTATTGTCTAGTTTAGAGATTTCCCTCAATTCTGTGCTTCTAAACAGTCTCTTCAGCCTTCTTCTCATAGTCCCTGGCATCCTGAACCTTCCTGACCCCATAATTTCCCTGTTCTGGATTTCTTAATGTCACTCATAGCAGATTTGTTTGCCCATAAACTACTAGAAGGACCTGATTAATTTTGCCCTTTGTTACAAAAGCAAATCCCAGAGAAAACAAAGTTCATATGAAGAAGAAAAAGGCTAACAGTTTACATTTTCATCTTCATAGGACGGAAAGTGTTTTCCTATAACAGGAATGTCAGAAGCCACAAAGAAAATGGGCTTATTTTGGCTGCTGCCAAACCAACCCTGAGAGCAAAGTGAGAGGGTAGAAAGGCAAACTCCATTCCTAGTTCAGAAGCCCTTAACTTGATTCCACTCTGCGGGCTCCAACAGCAACAACACAACAACAAAAAATTCAATTTGTGTGCTCTGTGTTTGTTCTGTGCTTCATATTTTGTAGAACAGGGTTCATATAGTACATCCAAGAATCTTTGGAACCTCTGTAATAATAAATTAATAATAATAAAAATCCTTGGAAAACCCTATGGTCACGAGAGGAACAGACAAGGAAATACCTCCATCATGATAGCGCTACCACATTTCCTTCCGTGGCTAAACTCTCTACCATGATGGTATAAAATAGAACATGACTACTGGAAAATCAGAGCACCAAGACTGAAATGAGTGGCAATACCTTGCCAAACCATCCCCAGGCTCCTCTAATGAAAATCCCCACTGCCATTCCTAAGACTAAAAACACTAAAGGGGAAGAAAAAAAAAACATGTTGGAGAATTCTGTTTATATGAAATCTCTACTTTTTAACCTGGAACAAGAAAACCTGTTGGGAATGAAATTTCTTAAAGGGAAGTGTACAGGAAGTATGACAAAGGGGTGAAACATTGAAATACAATATAAATATATGGTGATATAATAATGAAATCCCCCCCATAACTGACATAGCCAATTTTTTAAAGGAAAAACTAAGCAACAACAAAAAAGGAAAGCAATCTCCAGAATATATCAGTCAAAAGATCTAAACCCTTGTGAGATGGCTCATGTCTCTAATCCTAACACTGAGTCAAGAAGATCACAAGTTTGGGGCTAGCCTGAAATACAGAGACAGATCATAATCTTTTAGAATTGAAACAAATAAACGAGATATCCAACGCCCTGTCAGCAAGAGAACAGCCTCTGGAAAAATTGATTGGGTTCAAGTTTTCACTAGGCTCCTCCTCACTGTATAACCCTGAGCAAACTATTTACCTCTCAGGGTCTCTGTTTCTCCATTAGAAAACAAGAATGACATGGAATCACACTCTATTACTACATATAAACCAGATAGTATATGAACATTCATCAAAAACTGCCTGTCTGTAATATGAGCTAATGATGTAGGTTTCCCCCCTGGGGCTTGAACTCTGGGCCTGCCTCTGAGCTTTTCAGCTCAAAGATAGTGCTCTACCACCTGAGCCACAGCACCACTTTCTGTTTTCTGGTGGTTAACTGGAGATAAGAGTCGCATGGGCAGGGATTTTCCTGCAGGGGGCTGGCTTTGAACCACAATGCTCATATTTCAGTCTTCTGAGTAGCTAGGATTACAGGCGCCAGGCTTGATGTAATTCTTATTCTTATCATCACTCTTTACAGATTCGTCACAAGATTAAAACTTCATACAAAGTGTCCAGACCAAGGCTGAAAAAAAAATAAACTCTGAGCTCAATTTTAATATGTGCTTAAAATATCTAACCTAAAATTTATGTACATTTGCATGGGTGTAAAATCATTTTCAAAAAGTTATTTTAATACATGAAACTTGCTATCATGAAATGTATTACTTTAATATATAATTATGTTATTTCAATCATGTCTAACCAAAACACAGGTGTTCAGGAATTAAATCTGGATCAAGAAAAAAATCTCAAATTATTTTAAACTCCAATGACAAAGTCTTGTGTATTGGGTATTTACAATGTATGGAATTTAACAAATGTGTTTAATCATTACCTAGAAAAATAATTTGGGATTGCTTTACTTCCTCGATATAGAAAGGATTTTATCTATATTGAAAATATTGGTTATGGGATATCATATTTCCTGATAATGTTCATTAAACTAGATATAAACAGGCACTTCTGAAGATTCAAAATGCAGATACTTTTCAAGATCCAGGATGACTTTCTGGAGCCAATGTTTTTTTTAAAACCCTCAAAAAAAAGTCAGTCTTAATATTTCTGTTCTCCAATTATGTAAGCTGCCTCAGACACAAAGCTAAGAAAAAGCTGCATGCCTATAATTCTAATTACTCAGGAGGCGGAGATCTGAAGATCATGGTTAAAAGCCAGCCCAGGCAAGAAAGTCCATGAGACTCTTATTGCCAGTTAACAACCAAAAAGCTGGAAGCAATACTGTGGCTCAAGTTGGTACAGTGATAGCCTTGAGCAAAAAAAGATCAAAAACAGCACTAGGCCCTGAGTTCAACCCCCAGGACCAGAACAACAACAACAAAAAGACATTACCAGACCAAACAGGTACCCTCTACCTTAATGCTACTATACCAAACAGGCTTGAGTCCATATGTTTGTCATTGTAATAACAAAGAATTAGTGACTTAATATAATGCTGTTAATCTTAATTAGTATACTAAAATGCTTAATACAAGGAAAATAACTAGGTTGTTTAATCAGTTACTCTTCTGTATCTTCACTATGGCTAGTCTAAAGACTTTTGTCATTGTAGATTTAATCCTCTTCTGTATAGTTAGGCTTACATTAGATGACCCTTGAAAGTATCAATTTATCAAACTTAGCTTTTTTTTAAACTTACTAGATTTGAGGTAAGCCCTGCTTGAGAACTGTTTCTATTTGTCTCTCTGTTGCTTAATTTTTATTTGTTTGTTTATTGTCAGTCATAGGGTATGAACTCAAGGCCTGGGCACTGTCCCTGAGTTCTTTTGCTCAGGCTAATGCTCTACCACTCTGAGCCACAGATCCAATTCTGGCTTTATTTTTTTTTTTCCTGGTAGTCAATTGGAGATAAGAGTTTCATGGACTTTCCTGTCCAGACTGGCTTTGTCATGATCCTCAGATCTCAGCTTCATGAATAGCTGAGATTACAGATATGAACCACCAGTGCCTAGCTGTTGTGTAAGTTTGGGCCAATCTTTGGTCTTACTGGCACAGCCTCCCACCTGACCTGTCAGTTACCCCCTCCAATATGGATCAAAACCAAACTGAGGTATCTCATTCCAGCAATGAGGATATACCTACTGGAACAAAGCTGATCCTGGTGACCAGGGACAATATGGACAGTTGAAAAAACTACTCAGATAAGAGGGGAAATCCTCAGATTCCAAATGGAGTCATTTGTGCTTGATCTTTCAAAAGTAACTAAAGCCTAGAAGTTAAGAAAAATGGTTACTTAGTATAGCTACCTGATGCTCATGCCTGTCTACTTTCCTAGAAGACAGGAACTTACACTACTGCCTTTCCTTTGCTAGTAATTTCTCTAAGTACAGGAAAAAACTTCAAGCCTTCCCTGATTTTGTTCAAAAGTACCCATTCAACCTGACTTAAGATAAGATTAAAAAAACACCCTAAATTAGATGGCTACCTTTTCTTAAGAGTTTTGCCTTCACCTTCCTGGTCACTTCTTTCTCTATAGGACTACTCTTAACAGATGCTTACCAGCCAACTGGACTAGTGATGGTACTTTGGTTTATTTGTTCCCCTCTAACTCAGCCTTCTTAGATGACGAAGTCTTTGTTTTTCCCCTTACAGTCCCCATTGCATTCTCTACCTCAAGATCATAAAGGGTACCAGTGGCTCATTCCTGTAATCCTAGCTACTCAAGAGGCTGAGATCTGAGGATCGCAGTTCAAAGCCAATGCAATCAGGAGAATCCATGAGACTCTATCTCCAATTTAGCCACAAAAAAAGCTGGAAGTGGGGCTGTGGCTCAAGTGGTAGAGCACTAGCCCTGAGAAGAAAAAAAAGCTCAGGGATACTGCTTAGGCACTGAGTTCAAGCCTCAGGACTGGAAAAAAAAAGGAGAGATAAGAAGAATATTTTAGAACACAGATCAAATTTTAACAAATATAAGAAAACTGAAATGGCATCCTGTGTTTTATCAGATTATAACATAAAATTCAAACTCAACAGAAAATAAAAACTATAGGAAATATTACAAACACATATACTAAACATATAACAAACATATATACTAAACATGCATACTAAACATGTTGAGTGGGTCATTCAAAACATAAAAGGAATCAAAAAGTTCCTAGAAGCTAATGAAAAGGAAAATACAACCAGCAAAAACCTTTGGGGTACTGCAAAGTTGATCCTATGAGGAAAGTTTATAATTATTAGGGACTATATTAAAAAAGATATAAGCTCCTTGAAAAACAAAAACAAATCAACCCCCATACTAGCAGATGGAAAGAAATAAAATATAAGAGAGAAATTTATTTTTAAAAAAGACTAAAAAAAACTATAGAAATAATTAGAGCAGCAAAGGGTTGATTTTTTTAAATGTGATAACCCCTTAATAAATCAGACCAAAATGAAGTCCCAAATTAATAAAATCAGAAATGAAAAGGAAATTTTATATTAAATATTAATAAAATCCACAAGATCATGAGGAATTTGTGAACACCTACTTTCAAATAAATTGCAAGATATAGAAAAATGAACACAGTTCAAGATGCTTTCACCTACCAAAAGTGAACCAAGAGGATATAAAACCCTTACTTAGAGCTATAGTAAAGCAATGAGATTAAAGCAGAAATAAAAAGGTTCACAAGCAAAGGGACTTTTCTGATTAATTTATTGCCAAATTCCACCTAATTTTTTTAAAGAAGAACTAAAACTAATACTCCTCAAATTTCTCCATGGTAACCTTAAATACTCTTTCACTTGCACAAAGGCTCTTTTGGAGAGGAAGGGGTAGTGGGTTTGAATTCAGAGCTTCAGCATTTGCTAAGCTGAAATTCTACCACTTGAGCCACAACATTAAATTCTGATTTTCTTTTTTTTTTTTGAGTTATTATCAAACAAACTTTTTTGCCCTGCCTGTCCTCAAACCTTGAACCTACAGATATCAGTCTCCTGAGTATATAGTATTCCAGGCATGAGCCACTAGCACTAGGCTCCACAAAGACTTCTTTCTTGAGAGTGGGGTGTATATGAGAATAATGAACTGATCTTAACTAAGCTTGTCAACTGGGGTAAAAATTTATTGAAAGTGAGTTAGATATAGTACTATGTAAGAAACACAGGGAAAGAGAAGATGGTGCAAGTCAGCTCCTGAGAGGAGAGAACTAATGCTCATGGATCAGAGCCAGCCCACCTGTACTCCGAGATTTTGGCACGCATGATCTGAAGCAGAGGATCCAATAAAAATGCCCATAGGAGCTCCTCAACATTATACCCACCAATCTGGAAAAGACAGAACTATGCTTCAGATATGACTTAGAAAGGGAATAAAAATATAAGGAGAGGCTGGGAATGTAGCTTGGTGATAGAGTGCTTGCCTGGCATGTATGAAGCTCTGGATTCAATTCCTGAGTAAACAGAAACAGCTCTGGATTCATTCCATATAAACAGAAAAGGCCTTAAGTGTGCTGTGACTCAAGTGGTAGAGTGATAGCCTTGAGCAAAAAGAAGCTCAGGGACAATGCCCAAGCCCTGTGTTCAAAGATGGGCAAACACACACACACACACACACACACACACACACACACAGAGAGAGGGGGCGGGGGCTGGAAACGTATAGATATTACCAGTCTACCAACTCTGGGACCTGTTCTTTAGAGAAGTCTATTACTTTCTCTTTCATACCTCTGGCATACCTTTTACTTCTATACATTGTGTTTGGCATTCTGTTCTTTAAACATCTCCTCCCAGGAATTACAATACCAAACTTCAAGCTGTATTACAAAGCTACAGTAATAAAAACAGCTTGGTATTGGCACAAGAACAGGCCTGAGGACCAATGGAACAGAATTGAAGACCCAGAAATGAACCCGCAGAACTGTGCTTACTTATTCTCTGATAAAGAAGCTAAAAAAATAGGATGGAAGAAAGGTAGCCTCTTTAACAAATGGTGCTGGCAAAACTGGTTCAACACCTGCAACAAATTAAAACTAGATCCTTCTATCTCACCCTGCACCAAAATCAATTCCAAATGGACCAAAGACCTCAAAATAAAAAGATACCCTGAAAACACTACAAGAAGGAGTAGGAGAAACACTTGGGCTCCTTGGCACAGGACGAAACTTCCTTAACAAAGACCCAGAAATGCAACAAATCATAGAAAGTTTGGATAAATGGGACTGCATCAAACTGCAGAGCTTCTGTAGGGCAAAGGACATAGCTTGTAAGATAAAAAGAAAGCCCACAGATTGGGAGAAGATCTTTACCAGCCATACAACAATATGAGGACAAAGGCCTCATATCTAAAATATATGCAGAACTAAAAAAATTAAATTCCTCTAAAACAAAACCTCAAAGAACCAACAGCCCCCTCATCAAGTGCGCTAAAGACCTAAAAAGAGATTTCTTGGAAGAGGAAATGAGAATGGCCAAGAGACACATGAAGAAGTGCTCTACATCACTGGCCATAAAAGAAATGCAAATCAAAACAACATTGAGATTCCACCTCACCCCAGTAAGAATGTCCATTATCAGGAAAACTAACAATAATAAATGTTGGAGGGGATGTGGCCAATAGGGAACCCTACTACATTGTTGGTGGGAATGTAAACTGGTTCAGCCACTCTGGAAAGCGGTATGGAGGTTCCTCAGAAGGTTAAACATAGAGCTCCCCTACCATCTAGCAGCCCCACTCTTGGGCATCTACCCAAAAGACCATAAACAAAATTACACTAAAGCCACCAGCACAACAATGTTTATCGCAGCACAATTTGTCATTACTCAAATATGGAACCAACACAGATGCCCCTCAGTAGACAAATGGGTCAGGAAAATGTGGCATAGATACACAATGAAATTTTGTGTCTCTATCAGAGAGAATGACATTGCCCTATGCGTAAGGAAATGGAAGGACTTGGAAAAAAATATACTAAGTGAAGTGAGCCAGACCCAAAGAAACATGGACTCTATGGTTTCTCTCATAGGGAATAATTAGTACAGGTTAAGGCTAGTCACAGCAGAGGATCACAAGAGCCCAATAGTTATGCCCTTATGAACACATAAGATGATGCTAAGTGAAATGAACTCCATGTTATAGAAACGAGAGTTATATCACTGTTGTATTTTCAACAAGCCATGTGAAACCATAGATTTTTTTGTTGATGATCCTCTTGTATCCCCTGCCTGTGGTTGCCCCTGTGCTATCACTGTATCTCATCTGAGTACCCTGGATACTGTATATACTGGTATTAGAACTAGGGAAGGGAAAGGGAATATCAAAATCGAGAGACAAAGGATAAAAAGACAAACGACTCCAAAAGCAATACTTACAAAACCTTTTGGTGTAAACCAACTGAACAACTCATGGGGGGAAGAGGGAAAGGGGAAGGGGGCAATGAAGGAGGAGGTAACAAATTGTACAAGAAATGTACCCACTGCCTTATGTATGAAACTGTAACCCCTCTCTACATCACTTTGACAATAGATAAGTAATTATTTTAAAAAATCTCCCAATTATCAGACCTTATATGGGGTAAGATGACCCACCACAGCTCTGGCCAGGGGATTATACTGACCTGCCAGTCACCAAGAGGTAAAATGTGAGGGATTTTGTCTCCTTGTTGAACTTCATCCTTTCAAAACTCCAAACTTGTCTTCTGCCTTGTTAATTCTTTAAAATGAGCAGAGAAGAACCAATTCCCTAGAAAGCAACAGAACCGTGACATGGAGGTGGTAGTTGTGCAACCTATCAAGTGCCAGAGAAAGGGTGATTCAGAAAGGCTGTGCAGCTTCCTCTCACTCACATCCTTAACATGGTTAACATCTTGGACATCCCTGAACCTCAGGCCATGGCTCAGATACCACAGGTTGCCCACACCCCCAGGCACAGGATGTGCAGGCTTCAAGGTCGGGCCCCCACCACCTTGGCCCTGCCCCTTCTGCTCTGCCCCAGCCAGCCACTTCGAGGAGGCCATTGGACAAGTCCCTTGAGTGACAGGTATGAGTGGGCATTGATTTGCCACCTGGGCATGCTGAAAGTTGGAAGGCTACCTGGCTTCTGCTGAGATGTGGGCCCTGGCCAGGAGACAGGAGTTCACAAGTACCTTGCTTTACCATCTACTTGCTGTTCGAAACATCTTCTCATCCGGTGAGGAGGCAAATGAGCTGTTGTCATTTGTGATATCTGAAAGTAATAAATTCTCCTCTTCTAGCTTTCATAAAATTACATCAGTTACTAAAATGATCTTTCCAAATGGTTTTTGACGATCGCTGTGACTTTTGGTAACATAATTAAAAATGAATGAAAATAACCAAGTGGTATTTTTGTAATAGTACATATTCCCCTTTCAAACTCATCAAAGCATTTGTTACTTAAATTTCTTTTAAAGACTATTAGGTTTTGCAAGGTTTACCAACCACAAAACCAAGACAATGTGGAACTGAAATGATAAGGAACACTTGTACCAGTGCAATAACTGATGATGAACCAATCTCATTTACCTTAACATATAAAAGTCATTTTCAGTGAGCAAACATAAAAAGTAACTGCTAATAAAAGTTTGATCATACATTTTAATAATTTTGAGCACTCATTTGATGAGATGTTTTCAAAACTTGAGATTTAATAAAAGACCCTTCAAATAGATTTTTGTTTTCTGCAGTATTACATAAAACTGTAAAATTTATACATCAAATAACTGCCTAACTCTATATACACATATATGGATACATTCATATATATATATAATTCATCTTGGTACTGGCCAAATTAAAGATGACATTATGTTATTAATGCCATTCCTCTTTCTCCTGTTAGCAGCATTCAAAGTAGATAAAACACAACACTCCTTGCTCTAGTGTTTCTAGGGTTGTTCAGGGACAGGGTATGATCACAGTGCCCTTGCCTGTGATTAGGGAAACCAGAGATGATCTCTCCTTATTGTGAACCTAGGTATCTGCCATGGATCTGCATATTCTTCCACATTTGAATGATGCAAAGAGACAGCGAAGATGCCTCACTCTGTAACTAACAATTCTTAACTCTAGAGTCAAATACTTGTTGCTCTTAGCAATAAGATGCAATCATGCATAGAAGATGAGATTGGATATAGTAATCCTCTCATACCCTAGGACAGGAGTTCTGAGACCCTCAGTGGATGCCTAAGAGGACAAATGCTACCATATCCTGAACACACTGTTTTCATACATATATACCTATGATAAAATTTAATTCATAGAAATTAAAGGTAAGAAATAATAGTTACAACAGTATTATAATAAGAGTTATTTGAATGCAGTCTCTCTAAATATCACCTTGACTTTTAGTATCCTTTCAGTTGCTGTTGAGTGCAGGTCACTAGACATACAGGAAGTAAAACATGGCTGAGAGAAACACTGTCAGTGGGTTGTTTTATATGGCATTCAAGTCAGGTTATACCAGCGATGTTTCAAGATTTACAAAAAGAAATCTATGCTTATGAACTAAACAGTGATTTAGTGATTTAGGACTACTCGTGCTCAGTTGAGGAAGTGGCCCTTACAGGAGAAATAGCAGGAGGGGAAAGACAGTGATAGAGAGTACAAGGCCTGGAGACCACTACTGTGTAGTCATTTACATAAGCCATATGCCTGAGCATCCTGGTTGCCCACAGGAATATCATGCAAAGGTCATTTGGTAAGCAGGTAGACCTCATGGCTGTTAGGAAAATGGAGGCAAAATAACAGACCAGACTTGATCTCAACAGGCGAGTGAGGAACAAACAATCTTTCTGTGGGATGAAGTTTGGATGAGGAATTGGAGTTGGGGTCATGCTTATATTGGTATTAACAAGGAACCAGAAAATTAAAAAACAAAACAAAACAAAAAAAGAAAAGCAGGCTGTGATCTCAGGACTAGGTCAGAATGGCCTGCCTATGGTCAAGCACATGAGCATGCACCTAGTGTTTTGCTTGACTAGGGGGAGTAAAGTGAGGGTCAATCCTTCAATTGCTACTCCAACCCAGGGTTTGTCAGTGTATCTAAATAATTTGACTCTGGAGGTATTTTTTTTTAAGCAAGAAAGCTGGGTGCCAGTGGCTCATGTATGTGATCCTAGCTACTCCTGAAGGTTGTGGTTTGAAGCTAGTCTAGGAAGGAGACTCCTATCTCCAATTAAATGTGAAAAGAAGAAGAAGAGGAAGAAGAGGAGGAGGAGGAGGAAGAAAATCCAGAAGTGGAGCTGTGGCTCAAGTGGTAGAGTGCTATCCTTGAGATAAAAAAAAAAAAAAAAAAAAAAAGCTCAAGACTCAGCATCCAGGCCCTACATTCAAGTTCCAGGACTGGCACACACACACACACACACACACACACACACACACACACACACACACACACACTACAAAGACATATTGAAATATAATACATATATTCTCATTAGAGTTTATTAGACTTTGCCAGAAACCCACACAGACATCTAGGTATAAAGAAAAGGTTTATTGCCAGCAAAGGGACTGGCGAGATCCCTTCTCACAAGAGAGAAGTACAGGCTATTGTCTGAGGTGACCTATATAATTTACAGGGGCTAGACAGTCTTGGAGGCAGAGACCTAGGTGTGGACATGTGGACCAGGGACTTCATCATGCTGGCATAGGATTATGGCTACTGTCCAAATAGTAGATACCTGATTTTGCAGCTGCTCAGACCTGAAGGTCACTCTAATGGGATCTTGTTGCCTTATATGGTTGTAGCCGCCCCAAAGGAGTGCCATCTCAAGGTAAAGTGGATGAAGGCTGATTATTTACTGCCATTACCAGATAGGCCTAGTGTTGCTTAGGAAAGGAGCATGCTGAGCTGTGAGAAAGGAGGCTATTGGGCCAATTCTTCTCTGCTACAAAAGAAAAGATCTGTTAAAGCTTCTTGTTAATAATGAGCATAACAAATACAGTAAAAAAGGAAAGGCATTATACTGACATAACAGTTCTCATAGCCTGAGGATTGAAAATCCTGATGGAGAATCCACCTTGGAAGATGGATCCAAGGAGAGACGCCATCATTTACATCACTCTGAGGATGCTGAAGTTTGTATACTGTAGTCATCATGAGAACCATGCATACAGAGGTAGAGAGAGTAGGAATGGGGGCAGGATTGTCTGTGGCCAGTGGGAAATGTAGGGACAGTGCAGGGGTTACATGAAAGCAGATCAAATATAGAAACTTCATGCTAGTTGTCTATAAGCCAGAAGAGCTAGAATCTTGTTCCAAACCAGAAAGAAAGGAATCACTTTCCAGTCCAGAATATCCCTATTTTCCTAATGATCACACTCACACTTAGAAACCCAGGGCCACCTATTTCCTACCAGGGTTCCCAAATAAAACAGCTATGGTGAGGAGCCAGAATCTGCATTTAACTAAGGCAATTGGCCTGGAGATAACTGAACCCTCTGATTGCCTATTCTATTTACTTGACTCTTCCTTTCATATCACTTGGCATTGGCAAAAAGATCTGAACTCGGCAGCCCAGTTTCTTCCTCCGTGGCTTCTGTAAGTTGGAGAAGAGATGGGGGAAATGGTGAATGTTGTCCTTGAAGCTGGAAATGCCCTATGAGCCTGGTATCCCTGAAAAGGAAAAGGAGGACTCAGTTCTGGCAAGCTGAGATCAAACAGGAAGAAGCATACTTCTAAGTCCTCCTTCCCTTTTTCTATAAAAATTCCCCGGTCTAGGAGAAGAAAAAAAAATCTAGAATTAAGGGCTTGGAACTTACTATAGTCCGCTGTATAGGAGGCTCAGACATCCAGTATCCAGGAATAGTATGACAGTCCATTTTCTTAACTCTTAAAGGTGATATTTTCTGCGGGTGTTGCTGGCTCATGCCTGTAATCCTAGCAACTCAAGGTGCTGGGCAGGGTTCTTCTAGGGAAGATGCTTTACTTCCTGCAAAGAAAACAGAGAAAAAGGGGGAAAATCTATGAGCAGACTCACATGGAGTAAGTGGCCCTTTTCCCTGGCAGACCTCACATTCCATCCTTTTGATAATTATAAAGGGATGCTGACTCTCTCTAGCTACTTCCTGCTGGCAAAGTGTGTCAATGTTAGGGCTAAAAGACAGGGATGTGGTTCCATCCAGGAAAGAGCAGCAAGCAGGTGGCAGATACATGTATGTGCCCTTAGATGAAGTCTGGAAGAAGTCTTACAAGGCAGGGACTGAGAAATAAGAAAACACACTAGAAGGCACACAAATAGCAGAAGGGAAGGTTAGGGGCAGGAAATTAAAAATTGGATGACTTGGCTAGTTTGACTAGTTCCTGGATTCCAGGCAGCCCTGGAGTTGGTGGAAAGTGTCCCTAAGCTACTTCTGACATCTGGCAACTAGGTAAGGGAGAGCATGGTAGACTGGTTAGGAATAAGTAGTTAGCAGCTGGGGCTGGATTGGAGTGGTTAAGGGCTCCAGAGGAGGCTTTGGTAGATGTCTAGATTATAGAGTATGTATAGGAGACCCAGGAAACTGCCAAGGCTAACTGTCCTGAATGTAAGACTCACTTTAAGTTCCTGTCCAATTAGAAGACAGGTATAAACACTAGGTGAACATGCAGACACAAAATAAATCCATTTAGGATGTGACACAATCACCTTTTACTCCTCTCCATGATCCCTTGTTGCCAGGACTGGCTTTGTCCTGGGTGTCTAGGTGCTTGTTGCTGGGATGGCTTGTCCCAGTTGACATTTTTACTGGCCTGAGAGCTGTCCCTCTACCACTTGAACCACAGCTCCATTTATGTGGGGGTTTTTTCTTTGTATTTATTTATTTAATATATATTATGAAACTGAATTACAGAGAGGTTACAGTTTCATACATTAGGTGTTGGATACATTTCGTGTACTGTTTGTTATCTCGTCCCTCATTCCCCCTTCCCCCTCCCCCTTTCCCTTCCCCCCCCTCCATGAGTTGTTCAGTTCATTTACACCAAACAGTTTTGCTAGTATTACTTTTGTAGTTGTTTGTCTTTTTTTACCCTGTGTCTCTCGATTTTGGTATTCCCTTCCAATTTCCTAGTTCTAATACCAGTATACCCGGTTTCCAATATACTCAGATAAGATACAGAGATAGTGTAGGTACAACCATAGGAAGGTGATACAAGAAGATCATCAATAATAGAGGCTACAGTTACATATGGCACGTTGAAAGTAGTTACAACTGTGATATAACAATCGTTTCTGTAACATGGAGTTCATTTCACTTATGTGTTCATAAGGGTATAGCTATTGGGCTCCTGTGATCCTCTGCTGTGACTTGCCTAAATCTGTGCTAATTATTCCCTATGAGGGAGACCATAGAGTCCATGTTTCTTTGGGTCTGGCTCACTTCACTTAGTATAACTTTTTTCTAAGTCCTTCCATTTCCTTACAAATGGGGCAATGTCATTCTTTCTGATAGAGGCATAAAATTCCATTGTGTTTATGTATATGTGGGTTTATTTTTGTGTGTAGCTTATTTTTATTTTTTATTTTTTGGCCAGTCCTGGGGCTTGGACTCAGGGCCTGAGCACTGTCCCTGGCTTCTTTTTGCTCAAGGCTAGCACTCTGCCACTTGAGCCACAGTGCCACTTCTGGCCATTTTATGTATATGTGGTGCTGGGGAATTGAACCCAAGGCCTCATGTATAGGAGGCAAGCACTCTTGCCACTAGGCCATATCCCTAGTCCCTGTGTGTAACTTATTGGACATAAGAGTCATAGAATAATTTTTCTGCTTCGGCTGGCTCCAAACTGAAATCCTCAGATCAAGTGAGCCTTTGCCCCTTTTACTTCCAATTGAAGCAACAAAGAGATCAATAGAAAATAGTCAGGGCTCACCTGGAACTTGTTAAGAATACTGCAAGAGTTATTTTTCACTCTGTGGGTCTAACTAAATATGGCAGAGGATAAAATGTGTAATGACAAAACTCAGTAGACACTATGAGAATTTTCAAACAGCAACTGATTAACATAATATAGCACTTTAGGATACTGCTTAAGATTTAAACCATTGTCAGCTGTGTATCCAAGGTGGCTTACATACTTGAAAACACATATTAAGAACTTCACAAACTTAATAGTGTACAATTATTTTCATAGATGGACATAAAGAATGGTATGCTGGTTTTATATCAGTGTATTCATTTTTAATTTACTTGAATCACAACTTAGTTACATATCAACTTTACTCATAAGTTCTATCTTATAAAACTTCCTTTTTTCTCCTTTGAACTGCAGAGCTAATTACCAGAAAACTTTTCAAATTATTTTTGTAAAGAGACACATTAGCCTATAAACTGACATTTGAATGCAAGCAAGCAGGAAGGCACGTAAAAGAAATAGAGAGGGAGGGAGGGAGAGAAAGGGAGAAAGAGGGAGAGAGTGAGAGTGAGGAGGAGGACATTGAACTCTTACAAGTCAAGGAGAGTTACCTTTCTAAAGGAGATGGTTGGGAGGCTATGAGCAGAGATAAGCGACTTGAAAAAAAAATACCCTGGGCTCCTCCGTTGTGACATTCATGGCCAACATGTAAAAAGTTGGCCTCCTAGCTGCATGGGCAGGTGTGGGAGGGGCTGGCCCACCTCACAGAGACAAGAAGCAACAATCGACTCCCCAGTGTCCCCGTTGTCTACACTTTGGGAAGGTCCAGGAAATGGCTATGGAGCAGGGCAGGTTTTTGCCACACTTGAAGCATGATCTGGGTGGTGTGCATTGGGTGTCTCTTCTTTGAGGAGTCTGAAGAACAGCTGCCAGGAATTGGCACTTTTTCCCATTACAGATGGCTTTATTAGCCTTCTGTTCCTTCTGATTATTGAAAACCTTAAAGGCTGTGCTGGCCAGATCTCATTGAAGGGTTTGAGGGGCCATCTTTGGCTTTGTTTTTAAAATAAAATGAGTTTTAGAAATAATATGCTCCTTCTTAGCATAGTGTTGAAGCGCCACTGTGAGGCAACTGAGAAATGCAGCTGGATTTTCATTAGGTCCCTGGGTAATCTCCAAGCTCTGCAGTGACTTGGCAGGAATGGGCTGCCCACTCTAGGTGGGTAGGGAAAATTAGACCAGAAAGTTAGGGGGAAGGACAAGCGTGTAAAGTAAGGAAAGCCTGAATGTATAAGATGTCTAGCAATTTATCATCGTGACCACAATATTGTTCAAATCTCTGAGGGTACTATACTTAAAAGTCCTGTTTTTTGGCCTTTGAGACAAGATAGCCTATACTTTGGCCAGGCCTTAGTGCAATAAAAAACAAAACAAAAAAACATGCCGCTTTGACTTTATAGAGTCCTTTGGTGAGAGGACATCTAGAGAGCACAGGAGGCAGCCCAGGAGAGTGTCCTGGCTCAGGAATGACTCATAGCACCCCATCAGAGGGAGAAACACAGCAAGTCTAGTGAGTGTAAAGAGATTAGGGATGAAAGGTGTGCCTACTCACCCATATTGCCTCTTTTTTTTTTTTTTTTTTTTGGCCAGTCCTGGGCCTTGGACTCAGGGCCTGAGCACTGTCCCTGGCTTCTTCCCGCTCAAGGCTAGCACTCTGCCACTTGAGCCACAGCGCCGCTTCTGGCCGTTTTCTGTATATGTGGTGCTGGGGAATCGATCCTAGGGCCTCGGGTATACCGAGGCAGGCACTCTTGCCACTAGGCTATATCCCCAGCCCCCCATATTGCCTCTTTTGGAGTGGGGGTCAATTGCCAATTCAAGCATTCCCAAAGCAAGAGATGGGCCAAGGAGGTTCAGGAACCCTTTGGAGTGGTACCACATCTAGAGAGACAGAGTCCAAAGGCTCATAGAGTAGCACTCACCAGAAGTGGGGAAGTGGTGGGAGACTGGTGTGGTGGATGCAAGGCCAGCAATGGTAAAGGCGGGAAGTCTATGACACAGTTCCAAGGGCAGTTTGGTTTGTAAGGGAAGGTCTGGATGGGAATTATCCCTCCGAAAAGAAAAAGCAGAGGGAATTCCTGACACTGGCCCCACCTGTGCATTTGGCACTAGAAGTAAAGTTTTGGTCCAAAGGAACTACTACATGGTTCAGGCAGAAAAGAGTTGATATCCGAAATGCTGTCACACACTTAGTGGAAGCTGTTTGGAAAAGAGGGTCGACAACTGGAGGGAATGGAATTCATGGAGGAGAAGGATGGGGAAGAGGTGTGGCCACCATGGGTGCAGAGGTGACCTCAGAGTCTGGGAACCTCCCATGAGCTAAGCAGGTGCTGGGGGGTGGGAGGCTTCTAGGGAAGACGACGACTTCCTGCATGGAAAGCAAAGCCCAGGAGGGGGAAGTCTAAGTGCAGACTCCCTTAGAGAAAGTGGCACTTTCCCCAGCAGACCTAACACTTCCGTCTGTGGAATCTGGTGGTATTAGCAGGCTGAGGCCTGGGGCGGTCCCCCAGCAGGCAAGGGTCCTGGCCCCTAAGGATCCAGGCCTCTTCCCCCGCCCCCCAAGCCCCCTTCCCCGCCATGCCTGGGTCACCCAGCATCTCTAGAAGCTAAGGGAAAGTTCATCTATTCCTTCCCCCATATAGTCAGTTATTTCCAGAGTGGTTTGGTTGTTTAAGTCTGAGAGGACACAAGCAAGAATCCCCAGCAGACAGGTGGATGTGGGCAGAGCCAAGGAAAATCCAAAGTGGCAACCAAGGTAGTGCTGAGCCCTGGGTTCCTAAAGCTGAGGTGAATGTGGCCTTGTGGCCTAAGCGCAATCCCAAGAGGGCACTGGGGGCCAATCCGACACCAGCCTTCCCGCCTCCTGGCCCAGGCTGCCTGGAGACCAGGTAGTGATCCAGGCCTCTTGCCTGGGGCCTCCACAAGACAGGGCCGGCCGGGCCGGGCCATTCGCCCAAGGTTGCTCCATCCTCCTCTGTGTTGCTCCTCCTCGGAGTTGGGAGAGTCAAGGAGGCCTGCCCCCTGGCCCCCGGGTGTGCAGCCTTTAGTTCTGGGTCCCCGCTCCTGAGAGACCTCAGTCCGCCTGTGGTTCTAGAAGCTTCCAGAAACTTGCTTGGCAAACCGTCCCTGCACATAGTCGGTTATTTCTGGCGGTTTTTCCCAGTCTGGCAGGTGGACTGGGCGGAGCCGAGGGCATCCACACGGTTGAGGCCGAGGCCAAGCTGAGCCGCTGAGCATGGTCAGGAGGGCACCAGGGGCTGCCCCAGACCCTCAGGGCCGCTCCCTCGCCTTGGGCTGCCTTCCTCAGCCCCTCAGCCCTCCGCTCTGAGACCCCGACGCCCCTTCTGGACCAAGGCCTCTCGCCCCAGCCTTCCCTGACACCCGGCCAGCACATGGCCCTTGGCCCTGGGTGGCTTCGAGATTGGGGTCGGCCCTGGTTTCCTCGTCCAGGGCTGCCAGAGAGACCCCAGCCGGCCCTCCGTCTTTGGTCCCTAGTTGTTCCTACACCACAGCCGTCCCTCGGTTCCTCCTGGGCTCCTCAGAAACCCTGTCTGGCTTCCAGCCCCCAGCCCGACAGCCCGGAGACTCCAGGCCACCTGAAGACCCCTGCAGGCCTTCCGCCTTCAGCCCCAGCCTTTCCAGAGCCCCCGCCTGCCTTCAGCCCCTGGCCATGGGCTGCCCCGACACCCTGTCCGGAAACTTTGCTTGGTTTAATGGCCTGCAGGTAATCGGTTATTTCTGACGGTTCCCCCCCACCCCCGCCCCGCCAGTCTCTTAGAGCGCAGGCACGAATCCTGAGACAGGGGCGAGGCCGTGGGAACCTGCTCTGCGGCGGCCCAGGCGGCACTGAGCCCCGTAGCGCACCCGGGCCGCCCCGAGACCAGCCCCGGGCTGCCTCAAGACCCCGTTCTATTGCGGCCCCTTCCCCGGACCCGTCCAGCCAACCCTCAGCCCCACTCCAGGCCTGTCTGGAGACCCCAGCCGGCCCTCTGTCCATTCCCCTGGACTCCCTGGAAACCTCTCCAGCCTCTGCCCTGAGCCCCGCACCACCCCAAGACCCCAGCTCGCAGCCTCTCATCCCGACTGGAGTTGAGATCCTGGCCAGTCCCTAGACCCGGCTGGTGCCTACTGCCCCAAGATTCCCGCTGCTCCCCCACCCTGGCCCTCTCCCCTGGCTGCCCTGAGACCCCATCTCTCTCCCCTCCCTCCCTCTTGCCCAGGTCTTCCTGGATGCTTGCCCAGGGCTGCCCAGGGCTCTGGAACCAGCAGGGAGGCGGCCGAGAGTAGCAGGTCCTCACCTGCCAGACATGGATCAGCCAACAGCACTAGCAACTACTGGAAACGTCCTTGGTAAAGCATTCACACACATAATTAGTTGTTTTTGCACTTGTGCTCCAGCATATGCCTGCCCTCCCTCCCCCCTCCCCCAACCCTCGGCCTTTGGTCCCTTTCCCTCTTCCTCTCCTTTTTCTTTCAACTTTATTTCAACCCAGACTGGTATCTTCAGACACAGGTGGACAGGGGAGAGGCAGCCTTGAAGCCTTGAAGCCTGCAGCTGAGGCGGGGAGTGGTTGTGGCCAGGGCCACTATCTATCCCAGAAGCAGAGAATGGGGAGGAGGGAGTGGGTAGGGCCCCACTGCTCTTTTCCTCACCCCTTTTCCTGCTAAGTGTCTCCTCCTGGTGAGTGAGTTCTCTTTTTTCTGTTGAAGGAGTTCTCTTTTCCTGATGAATGAGTGCCCTGATGCTGATGTGTGAGTGTTATCCTCCTTACGTTGTACACTGCCCTTCTCAGCAAGAACTGTCTTTTGAGGGTAGGTCTCCTATAGTCCTTTATGTTAAAACACTTTCATGAGTGATGCTAGTGATAGGTGACAAGTTTTCTCATTATTGGTAAAATAAGAAGCTGGTAACTTTTGTCTTTAAAATGCTGTAATTGATGCAAGTATTTGGGATTTTATGGGCTTAACTGTCTTAAAGTCAGAGGATTCTGGAACCTGAATTGGACTGTGGTGGTCCTCATTCCTCCTTGTCAAGGATTTCTGCAGGTTGGCATCAGAGATGGAGTGTCATGATCAGAGGTGGTTGTCATGACCACAGGCCTATTGGACGCCTGACTTTGGCTATGACTTCCTGGGAGCCATTCTTTCTTTTCCCATAGTGCTCCCTGAGTAGCAGAGGACAGGACTGTTCTGGGGAAGCTGGGGGTCCAGGTGTGGATGGGTATCTTGCTAGCCAGGCTTTCTTTCTCATTTTAGGCCCTTTTGAAATGCAAGTGTAAGGCACACACTCTATAATGCCTTAGTGTGTGTGTAAACAGAAAGTACATTCTCTTTGGGATATAGTTGGATGCCCCAATTATAGCTGGAAACAAGGATCCAGGTGTGCCTGGGCCGTTCAGGATGACACCTGTCATCCCTGTGTGGCATGGTGGGCTTCTTGGCAGAGGCTTGGGCTTGAGGCATAAAAGTGATAGCCAAAGGCTACTGAAGGTGAAGGATGAAATTATGGTCCTCTGGATAACAGTGATGGGGACTGAAAAGAGATTAATGTAGAGGGAATAAACAAAAGATCAATACATAGGTGGAAGGATTGAACAGATGCTGGTTGCTGGTGGGGTGGGTCTACTGTCACATTGATCTGGGACTTCTATGAATTGGCTTGTGCACTCTGGGATGTCCTGCCACATCCCTGGCTTCTACCCATCATATGTCAGGCACATGCTGCTGCTCCTCTGTGGCAAGCAGAAGTGCCTCTAAATATCCCACTTCCCTCTGGGGTGAGATTGTCTCCTGTAGCCAGTGGTTCTCAGAATTTTAGTGCTCATAAGTCTTCTGATAATGTCTCTAGGAGACTCTGAGTAAGTGAGTGAGTGTGGTATATCCCGACATTCTGTGTGTGTCCCTTACCTGGGAGTGTATGTAGCTGGTGTCACTGACCCTCAGAGACCTTTCAAAAGTTGGGGCTCTGGGGTAGATAGAGCCATGGTTCAAGTAATAGAGTACAAGCCTAGCAAGCTCAAGGGACTGAGTTTAAAACCCCAGTATTACAAAAAAAAAAAAAAAAAGGTTGGGTCCCAGTAGAGTATGGTGGTGCATAACTATAATCTCAGCACTTGGGAGCCTGAGATAGGAGGGTTTTAAGATGCAGGGCAGCCTGGGCTACATGGTAAGAACCTATTTTTAAAGTAAAGTTGGGGGTGGCTGAGTAGTGGGGGAGGAGATCTGGGTATATAGCTCAATACTCTAAAATCAAATTGTATTCTGATGTCAGGTAGAAGCCAGAATCATACTCAGCAGGAGAGGGAAAGGGCCATGTAGCTAGGACATGGGCAGGTGCAGGTACCCACAAAAGCCCATGTGTCATCAGCAGGATAGTAGGCCTCAGGCCTTCACCCTGCCAGAGGGTTCTGAGCTCTGGACAGCCAGGGTCCTGGCTCATGCTTTTAACCATGGGCAACCTAAGATTGAAGAACCCAGTGGTCTGTGACATCCAAAATGAGCTTGTAAACCAGTGGTGTCTTAGCTCACAAGTTTGTGTGATTTGTTACACAGCTATCAAAAAAAACTTTCTATCCTCAAACAAGCTCTAACATTTTCATTTTTTTAAGGACAACTCTTTATTGCTACCAGAGGCTTTTATCATCAGTACATGGTCTGACTGCAATACCTTCTTCAGACTGCAAAAGGAGCTCAGGACCCAGAAATCATGAAGAGAAACTTCGGTAGCCAACACTTTCATCTTAAAATCCATCTGTCTGTCTCTCTTCTGTGAACCTCTCTCCCTTCTACCTCCTCCACCCCTCTTCAGACTAGTGTTTGAACTCAGCCTCATACTTGCTAGGCAAGCGCTGTATCACTTGAGCCCCAGAAAACCATAGTCTTCAGAAGTTAATTTTGCCTTGTTGCGTTCCATTGGAGTTGGTGTTCTTATTCCTACAGGACACCCCAACATTCAGACCCATTTCTAACACTAGTGGCTCTAGGGATAGTTTATGTGGGCAGCTTTCATGGAAGCTTTCAGGCAGAGAGCTGCAGTGCTGGTCTCGTGCCACCAGCAATCACCCCTGTCCTCCCAGGACCCTGGTCCTGCCCTTTGCTCCCTCCCTTCTCTGTGGCTGACAGAGACCCTGTCAGAGCCCTGTGCATCATGGAGTAAGAGGTCTGAAAGAGGTTCCAGTTTTGTCTCCCCCTCCCCAGCCTCCCTAGCCTTAATGGTAGGTTGTGGCTTTTAGGGTTGTACATGATGTGGCAGTTGCAGGCAGGCCAAGTATAAATTGATTGTGTCTGCAGGTCAGTGTCTGTGCCTTGTCTTATTCCAGTCATCTAGTGGTTGCAGGAGTGCACTCATTTAAGAATGATCTAAAGCTTCTTTCAAAGGTTGATTCTGAATTTAAAATTTTTCCGTGTTCCATCTTCTCCCTGCAAAGATCATCTCTGTGAGCAGACAGTGTAGACAGTGTGGTGTGGTTGATGTCAGAAGCCTCCTGGGGCCTGGCTCCTTAGAGTAGAGCCTGCCTTGCTGCTGTGGTAGAAGCACTGATGCATGCATGGGGTTCCAGGTCTTGTACTGGTTTTACTTTGGCTTGGCTAATAGGCCTGTGGCTCGTATTTGAGCCTGAGGGGCCTGGGGTGCTGCTGTCCGGATGCTTCCTTGTGTTCGCATCTCACTCTGCCAGCTTTTTCTTTGTCCAGAACATGAAGTGGACTACAAGCAGGAGCTGCTGGCATGCATTCAGCAACTTCAGTAGCCAGAGGACTAGGTGGAGGAGAAGATGCAGGAGCAGCTGGGACACTACAGAAATAGCTCAAGCAGAGCCCCGGCACCACCAAGTGCTTGCATGAATAAGAGCATGGCCTGGCTGCAGCCAATGAGATGAGTGCAGTCTGGGAGAAGGCTTCTTGGACCTTGGCTATTTTCCAGGGAAGAAGAATATGCTTCTAACTCCACCATGGTGACACAGAGATGTCTTCACTTTAGATTACACCTCTCATGGTGCACCTATATTTTTGCTTGGCAATGATCGTAGTGAAAATACTAATTTTTCATTCTGCGGTTTCTTTTAGTACTGAGTACTTTTTTGGTCTTTGTAACTAGCAATTTAAATGACTGGCTGATCTATCTTGTTGTTTTCAAGTGTTTAAGTGTGTGTGTTCACCCAGTGTGGCAGATAACATCATGCATGCAGCCTATTTGCTTCTGTTGCCTTGTTTTGTGTGGATAGACCCTGGAGCAGGATGTTGGACCTTGGCATAGCTCTCTCTGGCTATGGCTGTCAGATGCTGACAGCTTTGTTTAGTATTCTTAGATCATTACAGTCTTAACTGTCATAGATTGTCATATATTCTAGAAACTTGGTTTTCATTTTTCCCCAAAAGATGTGAATGGATACCTCTGGATTTACATTTCTTTGATTACCAGCGAGTTCTGTTAGCATCTCCTGTATCAGAAAACATCTTTGAACCAGGATATGTGTGAACTACTGTAGTCCAAGGGAAGGTTTTGCTTCATCTTTGTTTTAGAAATAGCCTGACTGTTAGCACTGCTGACAACTAGGCCTCCCTGACCTTTCCTGTCCCTCTTTGTGGTGTTGAAGATCACAAGGGACTAGAGGAGAGAGATAAGTGCTGCCAGGTAGCACCCCAGGCTGCTTCACACTATTGGTATTCCATTTCCACAAGCTTTCTCTACTTGATAGACTCAGAGCAGATTCCAGGGTTTTTGTTTTTGTTTTTTTTTTTTTGCCTCTACAGCACCAGGACCATGTTAAGGTTGTTCCTTCCTTTGTCTACTGAAGGAAACAGGGTATGTCTACTGTTAGGCCTAGATTTCCGTTCCCCAATGACCACCGAGGAGCCAATGCTAATGCAAATGCATGAGAGTCTTTATTGCAAGCTCGAGCCTGGACTCTCAACTGTCACTGACACAGCGGATCTGGATTGAGAGCCCCTACCCTCAGATAGGCAGGGTTTTTATTGTGATTACAACAGGGCCAAGGTATTTCCAACTTGGCAGATACTTGATTGGATGGCATTTAGCAAGCAAGTTTTGTCCTATTTCTATTGGCTATCTACCCTTTTAGTTATCTATTTTGGCTTTGGTATTGGGAACTGGCCTCAATATCAGGACTTGAAAACAGGTGGTCATGTAGCACTGATGCAGGGGGTTAGTGCAGGGGGTAGAGCAAGTCACAAATGGGTTAAGCAAGCTGTTTACAGAAGCAGAATTTTGTGGTCAGACAGACCTAGTACCACCTTTATTTTAACAATTGCGACCATGTTTTCCCATCACCACTAAGCAAGCTTGAGTGGGCTAAAATAATCCAGTACTCAATCATAAGTAAACCAACCCAACAGTTACCATGGCATTTCTACTACTATTATGGTTATTTCTATAGTCGATGACTATGATCATTTTTTACTCTCCATTACCATGGTTGCTACCCAGGTACAGAGGGGAACAAGTGCTCCCTATATTTTTAAATGTCAAACTACAAGAAACTAGTCTCACGGGTGGGGGATGCAGCCCTCTATCTTGGAGTCATCACCAGGGTTTAGAAGCTGTTAGAATTTTAACACTAAAGCTTATATTTAGTTACTCCAGTTTTCAGGTCAGCCCTAACACTACCTTTTAGAGAAGATGGCTCTTGTCCTGCACTGACTTGCCTGGGCTCTGGGTCTCTCGTCTTATGAGCAACTCTGTGCAGGAGGGGAGCCTTGCATATCTCAATAAAGAGAGGAGGTAGAGCTCAGAAGCCCCTGTGGCTGTTCAGTCCTGAGTTGGAGCCTGCATGTGGCTGCATTGTCCTTTATCCAGTTTGTGGCTCTCCTCACTGAAGCTGTGGCCCCAGCCCCCTATGACACTGTCTTCCATGGCAGTATCTAGTGTCTGTGTCTGGGCATTTTCCTGAATCCAGTGAGACATGCTCCTTGTTGAGCATGGCTTAATACTGATAAGCCCAGATTTCAGGGGTCCCCAAAGACCACCAAGGAGCCAATTCCAATGCAAGTACAAAAGAGTCATTATTGCAAGCTCGAGCCTGGACTTACAACCTTCACTGATGCAGTGGATCTAGATTGAGAGCCCCGCCCCTCTATCTAGCAGGGTTTTTATAGGGTTGTCAGTGGCGTTTCATGCATCATAGTATCATACAACAAATGACATCATGCGCGGGAAAATAATGAAACAATTTTAAAAGCTGGTTGGTGCAGCGGGTTGGGGGGGGGAACAGGTCTGGAAAAGGTGGTTGGCTGGCTCATGGGGGCAGTCACTTAAGCTTGATGGTCCAGGCCCTCATGACATATGTGCCATCCTGCAGGGCTGTCTAGCCATTATCTTGCTGCCTGAAGAAGCATCTGGACCTTGAGGCCTTCTCCGCCACCTGCTGATTGGCTGAAATTGGGGAGTTTACCACAAAAAGGGGGTTAGAGATATGTTTCCTAGAGTCTAAGTCCTTGGTATTTTCTTAGAATAGCTGCTAGGGATTAACATTATTAATAGTTGACTGTGGCTGAGAGGGACTGATTTTAACTCCCTAGGTGTGGGAAAGTAAAACAGTTTATTCAAGCTCAATTATCTAGGCAAGGCCATGGGTACATTTTAAATAATGACTGAAAGTATCCTAGCTCCACTGACTTCTGGCTACCTAAATTGTTTAGATTGTATTGATATTTTGTCTAGACCTTACAATACCTCTGTCCTCTGAGGGCCAAGTCAATGTGCACTGTTGTGACAGAGTGAACTGTGCAGGTTTTGGGGTGATACCACTCCTGTGTGCCTTCCCAGAGGGTGTGAGGGAACAGTGCTTCTGTGTTCCAGTGGGTTTGCAAGGACAAGGAACAAATTCTGTGGCCTCTTTGCAGAGGGTGCTGGGGTACCCTGGCCCAGGCTACCCAGCATCACTGTGGGGAGGCTGCTGACTGGGCCCAGTGTCTTGCCCTCTGTGTGCTTGTTCTGTGTTGTTTATGTCAGGCCTCATTTGCATGTTTGTTTATGTGTCTGGGCTGGCTGTTACCATAGTCTTGGCCAGCATGCTCTTCCTCCAGGTGTTATAGGGACTGTTGCTCAGATAGGGCCCCAGAGTGGAGGGTGGCAGTTGCTTTAGACAGACTCACATATCATCCTGGAGGCTGCTGGGTGGGCAGCTGCTCTGGGTCAGCCCTCCTTTTGAGTCCTGTTTCTGCAGTACCTTCTGGCCCAACTTACTAGCTTGCCAGTTCTGTCCTCAAGGCCATCTTTCAGCTCTCCAGTCTGGATGGCTTTAATAACATAGTTTCACGGACAGCCTCTGTGTCCTGTGTCTGGTGTTCCAGAGAAGAACTTGCTGCCCTTCCAGCCTGGGTTATGTCCTCACATACTGTTGGAACACAGCCCAAGTCTGGTCAGGGAGAGAGTTCAAGGTAGAGGGTCTGCTGATGTGAGACAAGGTGTTGGGGTGGGTACGTGTGGTCAGGAATGCTGGCTGGTACCAGGCATGGTGGCCACCAGGCCTCAGGTCAGGTGTGTCCTGGCTTGAGGCAGCTTTTGCTCCAGAGCCCCTAAATGGGACCAGCTTTCCCTGCAGCCTGGCCGTGCCCCACATCTGTCAGCAGGTGGCAGGCAAGGCCAGTCCCAGGCTGGGAGCCTCCATAGGGACTTGGTTTTGTCTAGCTGGTACCATCTCACTGGGAGAAGGGGCTCTGTCTCTGCCTTCAGGTAGGGGAGAGGAGGTGATGGTCCCTTTCTGTTGCTTCTGCTTCCCTGTGGAAGCTACAGCTACTAGTCTGTGCAGACTGGGTTCAAACCATGAATGTGTTGAAGGAGGAAGTCTTAGAGATCCAGTAGAACATGATGGACCAGGATGTGCTGTTGAAATGCCTAGAGTCTGAGAAGCAGAGTAGACCTGATGCACAGGTGAGGGGAGTGGGACTCTGCCTTGTGCTAAGTCTTCCAATACTGTCCCCGACTGCAAATTGCAGGAGAGATTTACACTGAGGTCTCTGAAGCCAGGAAACTATGTGTCAGAACAAAATAGCACCTTCATATTACTGAGCTAGAAGTAGAACTCTTTTCTTTCCTCTGTCCTAAGGTGCTGTGGCTCCTTGTAGTATGATTACAGAGGAGGATTATGATGAGCATGAATTTTCCCTGGGTCCAATGCCATTGACTGGAAAAGATGTTCTAGGGGCAGAAGATACACCAAACCAGGCATGAACATGTGGCACGTGGAAAGCCACATGGTTTCCCCCAAGAGCTAACCTCTCCCTGAGCAGTTATTATCTGAGGAGCATTTTGTCCTTGGAGGAGAAGAGAAGGCAGACCCCAGTGGGCCCCTGCTGCCTGTAGCCATACCAGGAGTGCACAGTCTCACCCACTGCCCCATGCAGATGAGGATACTGAGGCCATAGTCCTGGCATAGGGGCTAGTCCAGGACTTGACATTCCTTGAAGCAGGCATATATGGTTCATGCTGGGGGCTGGCCTTACATGTGACATACTCTCCTTTCCATAGACAAGGCAAGAAGTGAATCAGAAGATCAAGGATCTGCTGGCCAGCCAAGAAATAACAGAAAGTTAAGTTGAGCAAGAAGGTTAAGGTGGGTTGCTTCACATCAGCCTGCATTGTGTATCCTGCAGAAAGCTGGTGGCCTTGCTCTCCTACCACCCCAGGCCATTCATACTAGGAGTACCCAGGCCCATCTTACCCTGGTTTTCCTGGTAGCTTGTGTATTTTGCATTTAATCTGTGAGACCAGGAAGGAGTGAGGCTGAGGTGTGCTATGGAACTCGAGTAGTTTAGACCAGTAAGACTGCTTTGAAGCAGACTTGGGACATTCCTATGTGTGGGCTCAGGCAGGGGCAGGATGTCTTCAAATGTCTGGGAACTTGGCTTTTTAATCCTCATCGTCATAATTGTTTGGCCTTTGGTGAGGAGTCCATAGTTGCTCTTGTCCTTTCAGAAGCTGGTGGTGAAGCTGTAGAGAGGGGAGAGATTGGACCAGACCTGGGGCTTGAACCTCAGGGAGGTGGGCTGCTGCTCTCACCTCACCCCTTTGGCAGCCAGCTTCTGCTGTGGTTCTGCCTCTGGTAGGCAGCCTCACTCTCTCATTTGGAGTTTCTCTCTCTCTCTATGAATGGGGGCAGAAGCTTTTGTTCCACACTGCCCAGGTTATCATGGTGTTTTTTCATCAGGAAGAAAATAGAGCTGAATTATTAAACTTGTTCAAGTAAAATTCATTGTAAAATTCCAACAGGGGTGATCCAATGTCTGTCCTGTACTGTTACAGAACTCTGTGTGTGCTGAGGAAGTTATTGCTTTGGGGGATAGGCATTCCTTTCGATGATGGTAATCAACACACACACACACACACACACACACACACACACACACACACACACAAAATCTAGTAAGGTATCCCATCAGCAAATAGAAGAATACATACCGCTAGGATTCAGAGCAGCTGATGCCTACAATTACAAAAAGAAAAAAAAAAAGAAACTCAAAAACTATGAGAATCAGAATAGAATAGACACTTTATACAGGTTGTTATTCCTCTGAATACACCTAACATGAGACAGAAAATAAACTGTTGAACCAATGGCCATATACCTCCCTCCCCAAAATCGCAAGGGGTTAGGCTTTTCCTGTAGGGTATACCTTTGAAGTTCTATGACGTATTCAAGTATAATCCTTTGTTCATGTATAATCCTTAATTCAAGAAGAAAAATATGAGCTGTCAAAAGTACTTCTACCATACAGTTGATAATTGGTGAAGTGATTTCCATTGTCCTAGAGTCCATATCAGAAGGTAGGAGATTTCCACTCAATTAATCTTTGTAAAGGAATTATGGCTTTCAAAGAGTAATGGCCATGGCTAGTCTCTCAAAGCTAATTTGGTATAAAATACAACTTCTTTTCGTTGTGTGTGTGGACATGTACTCATTCTAGAATTAAACTCAGGTCCTAGGCACTGTCCTTTGAGCATTTTGGCTCAAGGCTGGCACAATAACCACTTGAGCCATACCCAAAGTTCTAGCTTTTTGCTATTTAGTTGGAGATAATTCAGATTCTGGGGGACTTTTATACCCAAGCTGGGTCAAACTTCAATCCTCAGATTGAGGTGGGATTACATAAGCCACAGGCCTTGAGCTGCCTAGGTGACCTGAAGGAGTACAGACTTTAGGAAAGAAGTCAAAGGACCTATATTCCTTTCTTATGATTTGCCCTCATGAAAATGTTGTCAGGTGGCCAGTTGATAACATGAGCATATGTCCATCATTTTGCTGATTCTGAAATTCAGGATAGGAAAGTCTCCTCTATTTGGCTTCCAGTGACTTTTCCCTACTAACCATCACAACAGGGATGAGAAAATAGGGGATAACAGTCCTGTGGAGAAGTGCCCAAGCCTAAGTGGTAACCTTGCTTTATAACAGCCCATCTTGTGAAAACTAATGTACCTGGCAGAACCATCCTCAATCCCTGACCTTTTATCCTCCAATTCCCACTTCAACATTTCTTTATGCTGGGTTAGCAAGCTTGCAACCTACTACCTTTTGAGGAACGTGGTCAAACCATATGCAAACCACAGAGGCTCCCCAATCAGAGGACAAATACAGAAAGCACACAAGATTTCAGGATGACTGAGTCAAGCCACACCTCCACTTCCAGCATACCAGCCCAGGCTGGCTTCAGACTTCAATACTATGATCTCAGCCATCTTGCATTTGCTAGGATTACAGGCATGAGCCACCAATTCCATCTGAGAATTTCATTTGAATGTACAATACAGAAACATGAACTTACTTTCTCCAAGTCCACGTATTCAATGGCATCTTTAGTGGGACCTAGGAAGAAATAGAGCAGCTGTCAGTATGTTGGTGATTGGTGACTGCAAATCACTTAGAAACTTTTCTGGCTGTGGATATAGGACCAGACCTCTGGGTGATTTACAAGGATTGATTGATTTGGTCCTGGCCCGTCCTCCTGCTTAGAGGAAGGATAGCCTTGAAAATATGCAAGCAACAATAGAAAACCCACATATAACCCATTGTTCTGATGTGATTTCATTCTTTCCAGTCTTCCACACAGAGGGTCTAGCTCGACCGCTCCTGGCTCCCACATTACCTCCCACCTGGAATGATGACTCCTACCTGTGAAGTCATCACTGCTAAATCTCAAGTACTGATCTACCTCTTTGACGGCAGGTGTCTGGAAAAAAATCACTGGATGTGTGGCTCATCTCTTCCAGCCTATCCCAAGTGACACCATGCTGCTTCACAGAAGATAAACCCTCATCTTTCCTTCAATTTACAGACTCTCCCATGAACCTTTGTGTTCATAGCCCTCCCAACAAAATCAAGTTCCCACTTCTTCAACACCTTTCAATGCTATATTAGGAAGCCTCCAACACAACACCCACACCACCCTTTGAAGAACTCCAACCCTCCGGATTATCAAGAATCCAGAATCTGGAAGTGGAGCTGTAGCTCAAGTGGTAGAGTGCAAAAAAACTAGAGCAAAAAACGGTCAGGGCAGCACTTAGGCACTGTGATGTCACCCCAGTATTCACACAAAAGAAGACAAATAGAAAAAGAAAAAAATAGAATCAGGGTTACACACACACACACACACACACACACACACACACACACACACACACGTAAGGTATCCCATCACCAAAGAGATGTATACTTACCACAACTCCTAGGCATATGGTTTTCCTACAATTACAAAAAAAGAAAAAAAGAAACTCAAAAACTATGAGAATCAGACCAGCAGAGGAACTTTATACATGTTGTTATTCTTCTGAATACACAGAAAACGAGACAGGAAATAAATGTTGAAGCAATGGTCTGGTACCTCCCTCCTCAAAATCACAAGAGGTTAGGCTTTTCCTGTAGGTTATACTTTTGAATCTATTAAGTTATTCAAGTATAATCCTTAACCTAAGAAGGAAAAATTTGTGCTGTCAAAAATACTTCTACCATACAGTTGATAATTGAAGTGATTTCCATTGTCCTAGAGTCCATATCAGAAGGTAGGAGATTTCCACTCAATTAATCTTTGTAAAGGAATTATGGCTTTCAAAGAGTAATGGCCATGGCTAATCTCTCATAGCTAATTTTGTGAAAAATACAACTTCATTTCTTTGTGTGTGTGTGTCGGTCATATACTCATTCTAGCACTTGAACTCAGGACCTCGGCACTGACTTTGAGCATTTGGCTCAAGGCTGGCACTCTAACCACTTGAGCCATACCCACAGTTCCAGCTTCTTACTACTTAGATGGAGATAATTCAGATTTGCAGGATTTTATACCCAAGCTGGGTCAAACTTCAATCCTCAGATTGAGTTACCTAAGCTGCCTAGGTGACATGAAGGAGGACAGACTTTAGGAAAGAAGTCAAAGGACCTATATTCCTTTCTTATGATTTGCCCTCATGAAAATGTTGTCAGGTGGCCAGTTGATAACATGAGCATATGTCCATCATTTTGCTGATTCTGAAATTCAGGATAGGACAGTCTCCTCTATTTGGCTTCCAGTGACTTTTCCCTACTAACCATCACAACAGGGATGAGAAAATAGGGGATAACAGTCCTGTGGAGAAGTGCCCAAGCCTAAGTGGTAACCTTGCTTTCTAACAGCCCATCTTGTGAAAACTAATGTACCTGGCAGACCATCCTCAATCCCTGACCTTTTAACCTCCAATTCCCACTTCAACATTTCTTTATGCTGGGTTAGCAAGCTTGCAACCTACTACCTTTTGAGGAACGTGGTCAAACCATATGCAAACCACAGAGGCTCCCCAATCAGAGGACAATTACAGAAAACACACAAGATTTCAGGATGACTGAGTCAAGCCACACCTCCACTTCTAGCATTTTGCTGGTTAAGTGTTTTTACAACCAGCCCAGGCTGGCTTCAGACTGCAATACTATGATCTCAGCCATCTTGCATTTGCTAGGCTTACAGGCATGAGCCACCAATCCCAACCGAGAATTTCATTTGAATGTATGAAACAAAAACATGCACTTACTTTATCCAAGTCTATGTATTCAATGCCATCTTCAGAAAAGACACTTTATACAGGTTATTCCTCTGAATACACCGGTCAAGGATGTGACCTCAGAGAAGAGTGAGGTAACTGCCTCCAGGTGTGCCAGTTACCTAGGTTACACAGGTATTGGGTGGAGACTTAGCTAAGAGGAGGGAGGAGTCAGCCCAGCCTTCCTAGGTAGACCCTAAGGGGGCCATTGCTTATGATATTCAGCATAGTCTCTACCTGCCTTTTTGTTGTGATCTGTAGACTGACCACTTCCTGTCTCAGGGAGGTGGAGGGCTCATCCTTCCAGATGGGCCATTAAGCATGGACCCATCCTCATGGAGTTGGTTTTGTATGCTCAGGATTTAAGTCTTTCAGCTTCCTGGTTATCTTTCCTGCTGTTCTGGGAAAAGAGGCCAGGATTGAGACTGTCCTAAAGAGATGAGCTGTCATTAATTATGGTGTTCACCACTGGCTCAGAAACCTGCCACCTCCCCAGGGCAGAACTACCTTCAGTTCTCTGCCTCTTGGCAATACCTCTTGACTTTCTTTTTGCCTTGAGAAGTCACAGGGTGCAGTCTGAGCCACTGTTTCCCCTTTGCACTCCACCTGCAGAACTAAGGCTCATGGAGGCTGTCCCAGCAGGCAGTTTCTGGGGCTTCCTCCTCTTCTCTGTGAGAGTTAACTACCCACAGGTGTCCCTCCTGTTCCTGGAGCCACTCTGGTCTGGTGAGAAACCTCTGGGCCTTGTTTCTTGCTAGGAAGAGTACAGGCCTTTTGTGCTCATCTGGACCGGCTCTGGTGAGCAGATAGCATGCTGGTGTGCCCAATGTCTACCATATGGCACTGTGCATCAGGAACTAGGAGCTGCCACTCTTGCAGAGTAGCATAGGCTTCCATGGCCAGCTGGAGCTTCTACTTTCTTCCTTAGTCCTTTGCAAGTATTTCTATGCCCAAGGGCCCTATCACAAGCATGACTGCTCCTTAGGTGGTTATATGCAACATCATTTCTTGTGTTCTCCCCTCTGTCCTTGTCTAGACGCAAGTGTGATTGCCTGTCTCTCTTCCAGGACTAAGTTGGAAGGAGGAGCTGGATTTTGTCTATGTTTTCATTGGGGAAAGTGTATTTGCTAGGTTCTGATAGCAGCTGCCTGTAATCCCAGCTTCTCAGGAGAGTGAGCTCAAAAGATCTGAGGATTGTGGTTTTAAGCTGGTCAGAGCAGAAAAGTCTGGGTAAACTGATGTTCAATTAGCTAGCCAAAAGTTTGATACTGGCAAATTCCCAGGTGTGAAGACCTTCCCAAGGTGCTGAGACCTCCCCCAGGAGAGGAAATTCCCTCAGATGATGAGGCGCCCCCTCCCCAAGTGGCTGCCCTGCTTCTGTGGCAGAGAAACACAGGAGCACAGTATTGCTCCTGGGCTCTGCTGTGATGAGCTGGCAGGATCACATCCTGTCCTAAGGAAGTGCCTCCTCATGGCCTCCTTGGGCTTTCTGAGAGGCAGAGTGAGTAAACTTTGTGGTGTCCCTGGTCTTTGGAAGCTCCTTGGGGAGCAGCTTCTGTTTAGGGAAGATTCTCCTGTGCTTCCTGTGTTGTACTGCAGCTTTGCAGCTCCCTGTGGGGAGCGAGTATCTTGGAAGCTTCAGTGCTGTGTGCCCATCTCCTTGTGAAGCCTCCCTGTGTCTTGTTTGTTGTCTGGCCAGCCTTGAACTCAGTAGTCTTGGGCTCCACTCCCATGTTATACTCTTCATAGGTAGAAGGCAGACCTACTAAATTAAGTCTCATCAGAACCATCTTGAGCTCAAGGGAAGCCAGGGCAACTGCATGTGTGAGTCCCTGAGTTCAGGTCACATGTGCTTCTTGTCACAGCACCAAGAAGGGAGATAAAATGAAGGTTTCCACTTTAAGGTGGTATACCTGTAGTCCCAGCTACTTGAGGGCTGAGGCAGGAGGACTGCTTGAGCCCAGGATTTCTATGCCATCCTAGGTAATATGGTGTGAGTCCCATGTACTTCCAAAACAAATGAACCCCATGGATACTGGAGAAAAGGCAGATTTTTCTTCTTCTTTTCATGGGAGTGGGAGGTCAGCAGTTTTGGGGCACCTATTGGAACCTCCTCTGCAAGGAAGGTGACTTGGAGAAGCCTGTGCCTAATGATTGAACATGGTGCTGGGAATGGGTGGAAGGTGTTGTAGAATCAGAGAAGAGTTGGACCCTCTGCTCTGGCTTGTATCCCTGCAGGAGAAGTTGCACATTAGTACATTGGCAAGTCATGCTCAGGTATGTGTGACTGTTAGTTCAGGTATCCACCCCTAAAGCAGCTGCATGAGTGGACTGGAAATGTGGCCTTGGTGAGGGTGGAAGAGGGGCACACACGGGTCAGTACTTGGGTTTGAATCATGGCTTAGGCAATCTACCTTAGCTTTTTTTCCTCGAGGCTGGCACTACCATTTGAGCCACAACTCCACTTCAGGTTTCTTTGGTGGTAAATTGGAGATAAGAGTCTTACAAATTTTTCTGCCTTGGCTGGCTTTGAACCACGATCCTTGTATCTCAGCCTTCTGAGTAGCTAGGATGACCGGCCACTGGTGCTTGGATCTTTTTGTTTTTCTTTCTATGTTTTTATTATCTTTAGTTGACAAAGGGGTTACCATTTTGAGTACAGTGCCTCTTACTTCGTCTTTTTAGTTCTTGCCATCATTTGTGGTAGTCTGATCCCACATTGTTGGTTCTGAGGTATGGCTACTACTAGGTGGCATTATACCCTTTGTGATCTGGCCTTTTTTGTGGTTGTGGTTGTGGTTGTAATGCTTGAACTTGAGGCCTGGGCACTTTCCCTGAGCTTTTCTGCTCAAGGCCAGCACTCTACCACTACTAAGTGGTACTACTATAGTGCCACTTTTTTGTTTTCTAGTGATTAATTGACAATATGAGTCTCACAGACTTTCCATGCCTGGACTGGCTTTGAACCATGATGCTCAGATCTCAGGCTCCTGAGGTTGGAGTACAGGTGTGAGCCACCAGTATCAGGCCAATCTGGCTTTTTAAGAAAGGTCACCTTTTGCAGGTCTTCCTCAGCCCCACTGCTTTCTGACAGGGGACTTCCAGCTAACTCCAGAGGTCTAGCTAACTAGAGTGTTAGTGGTCTTTGTCCCAAGGTTAGGCTGCATCTGGGCAGCATATAGCTGTTCCCTCTCCTCTCTAGGAACACTTGTCCCTGGGGTCCAGACAGAAAGATACTTGAAATAAATGTGGCTCTTCTCTGTGGACAAGGCTCTGGCTTCCCACGGACCTCTGTGTCCTCAGCCCTAAGTTGAGGGAAGCACTCTGGCCTAACATTATTTCCCATAATGTGACACTGGTCATCTTTACAATTTGAATTTCTGATGTCTGAGGAATCCAGAGGGATTAGGAGAGGTAGAGGCAGATGAGTGAGTTGGTTGGGTGGGTGTATTAGAGTAAATCATGAGGAAGAGGGCTTTGGACTAGCCCTCTTATGACTGTCTCAGGCTGTGATGTGTCCTAAACACAAAGTCATTTGGCTTGGGGAGCTTGGGCTTGACTTTGAGAGTCAGTGGATGGAGAATGGCAGTAGGTATGTGTGAATGCTGTGACATCATTTCCCTAGCCTCAGGTCCTCAGCTCCTCCCACTAGCCCCCCAGATCTACCCATACTTAATGAGCCGCCACTCCTACCTACCTACTTCCCCTTTACCCCTAGAGAGAGAAGCTGCCACCTGGATAAGGTGCAGACGCCATGTAGCTCCCTCTCCCGTGGGAACTATGGCCCCACTAATAAACCTCCTTATGAACCTTCTTCTCCTGCCTGTGATTATCTCTGCATGGTCCCCTGGGATGGCCGGGACATATCCTTTCATTGGTGCCGAAACCTGGGATAGGTTCCCCAGTGGATTTGCTCCCCCATTTCTGGAGGGTCCAAGCTGCCCCTGAGACCTATTCTGCTGTCCTAAGCCCACCCAGAGGACCACCAAGGTCCTGACCGAGCGCTGTACTTCCATCTACCACAACAATCTACAAATTTGCCCTCACACCCAGGGTAAGTGATCATCTAACCTGGGGCTTGGATCTGATTTTCCAGTTTACCGTAGGGCCACAGGGCCGTGGCTTCAGGGCCACACTAGAAAGGCTTCAGAGCCATACAAAGAGAACAGAAAAATCTTGGCCCCAAGTTCCAAGCCCCACTCCAGGCCACTGTAGCATCTGCTCTCGGTCCGGGACACAGCAACTGGGGTGACGACCTCATTGCTGATTGTCTCCTACATTTCAGCTGACCAGAGTAATACTGAGGACGCTTGGTATTTAACTCCTCAGCTCCGCTAATCACTTACCATGGGAGGGGCACAATCTAAAAGCTGCTCAAGTTTGAGCCCAATATTACAAATTTGGAATATTTTACAGGACTTAAATAACTTCTATGAGTGCTGGGGCAGATGGAGTTCTCTCTCTCTCTCTCTCTCTCTCTCTCTCTCTCTGCCTCTCTCTAAACTCTGCCTGCCTGTGATGTAGTATGGGCTGGTACTAGCTTCCAAAGGTACCAATATTTGTTTAACATCTGCTTTGAAAGACAGAAGGATTTTCTGTTCTTGTTATTGATGTTAAGTTGGAAGATTCAGTTAAGTTCTGCTTGTTGTTGCCTAAAGTTTCCTAAGTTGCCTAAGTTTTCTCTAGCATTGACCACGTGGTGGACAATAGAATTGATTTTTGCAAACACCATTTTGGTTCCATCAAGGTTCCAAAGATTCTTGGAGGTGGAAGCCCACCTATCCCCCAGGTAATGGGTGTGCCAAATTCTTGGAGGCAGGGCCAGGATGTGGAGACTCAAGCTCCCAGTAACCCTGTCCCCGACCCTGAACTCTGTAACTGTGGCCTTGCAATTCAAATGTACCTTGCAATTCAAATGCTGGAAGGTGAAAGTGTCTTGCTGTGAGCCTGCTAAGGCTCTGACCAGCTCCAACGCCATTACGCCATGCCACGTGTCTGTGTTCTGTTAGTGTTCTGTCTCCCATCTCCTGGACCTTCTCTGATCTTAGCATCCCACTTCAGCTCCCCATTGATGCTGAACTAGTTTCTCAAAATATGGCTTCTTCATTTCTTCACAGGATAATCTGTGAAAATTTTTGTTTGCTGGAAAAGTTTTTGTTTTCTAACTGACCACGTGGTTCTAAAATATGGGCAAAATAATATCATTTTGCCACTGGAATTCCAGAAAACTTACACGGCCAATAAAAAAAAAATTCTAAGCACGCCCCAAAGCTTGTGCACAACTGTCTGTCTGTCTGTCTGTCTGTTGGTAAAACATGTAAAAACTGGCATCATGGTTTCAAAATTACATGCTTTTTGACTACGATTTTAACTTACTTTAAGTATTGTGTTAAACTGATCTTTGCAGCCTGTGGGTGGAGTCACAGTGAACAGCCTGGAGGCAATCCTGACTCTTATCACCAGACTCCAAGCCAAAGCAAAAAACAAAAAAACAAAACCTAGGTTTTAAACCCAAACTGATCATGTTCGGGTGCAAGCAAATGTGTCTTAGAAAAACTCCAAAAGGTTCTGATAAACTGCTCATGGTATAAGTGCAATCATGTAAAACCAGTGTGTTATTCTTTATGTCCATTTATGCTAAAAGTTAAGTGTACATCTGGTCCTGACAATTCTTTGTTACTAAGATTTTGCTTCTCCATTTTTCTCTCCTGTGCTCTCATAAACTCTTTAAGATCAAGAGACCAGAGTCATTTTGGAACAAGTGTGAAAATGTGGCTACTAACCTCGATTTTCCTGACCCAAGATTGATATTTTGCTTGATAGGATGCAGGTTGACATGTGTGCGAGCTGCGTGGACTGTGGCAGTCCATGCCTACCGGAAGCTGCCTCCACAGTCTGCTCCCAAACTGCCTGGTTTTACTACTAGTGATTCCTTATTCTCTCTCTCTCTCTCTCTTGCATGGAAAACTGCTCAGGGAATCTAGGAGTCACTGGTGGTGCTCCTGTGAAGATTTTTGACAGGCCCAGAGTGCTCCTGCCCCCCGCCCCCAAATTAGAGTTGGGCCTATAGCAGGACTATCATGACAGAGTTGCAACCAAGATTTACTCCAAGGTTAAAAGCATCAGAGTTGTGTTTGGTGGCACAGGATTGCATTGGGGTAGCATTGGTGTCTTCCCCCTCCATATCTCAGAAACTGAAATGGCTGCTGCAGAGAGCAGACTTGGTTGGCCTTTGATCTGTGTGAATTTTGTGACTAGGAAGATGGTTAAAGGCCCAAGCCGTCTAAAATATTTTTACTGGGAGATTTCAAATGTCTTTAACCAGTCTGTGTAGAAATTTGCAGGCAACCCAGCAGGAGGTGTGACAGTCTATCCAGGGGACACTGAGAGATGCCACTACAGCCTTGCCCAGATCCAACCCATCTCTCCTGCCTGCCTCCATCACACATGACTAACAAAGCCTGCTGATTCGGGATGGAAGACACAGCCACTTCGGATCCACTGAAGCTGAGAGTTTTACATTGTCCCAACCCTTTGCCCTCTTGTTATTCATTTGTGCTCTCTTCCACCTGCAAGTAAGGTTAAATGATATGATTTGATTTGATGGCACATGGATCTCATTCAGTCTGCTGTTCTCTAAGTGTTACAGCAGAACTCTGGCAAGTATTTGTTGGTCATTTCTCAACAAGTTACAGGTAAGCTCTACTCCTATTGTTCTCCTGTTGCTCTAATTGGAAATAAAAGGGCTTTTATGGCTAAGACTCCTTGGATTGCAGTTCAAAGCCAGCCCGGGCAGAAAAAAAAAGATCCCTCTAAAACTCCTTCTCCCAACTAACCAACAAAGAGCCAGACTGGAAGTTTAGCTCAAGAGAACCAGCCAAATACTGAAAGTAGCACCGTGGCTCAAGTGGTAGAGCACTAGCCTCGAGCAGAAGTGCTCAGGGAAGTGCCCAGTCCTTGAGTTCAAATCCCATGAATGCCAACTGGGACAAGCTGTGCAAGCAATGAGCACCTAGACCTTCAGGACGAGGTCAATCCTGACAATGAGGAACCGTGGACAGGAGTAAGAGGAGATGAAGTCTCATCTTAAATGGAGTCAATTTAAACTTGTCCTTTCAAAATTAATCAGAGCCGGGAGACCAAGAGGAATAGTTGTTAACCCACCTAATGTCCATACCTGTCCATTTTTCCATCTGGACAGAAACTTGCATTCTTGACTTTGTTACTTGATACACACACACACACACATACACACATACACACACACACACACACACACACACACATATTAGCTTCTGACTGGTTACTCCCAACCAGTCCACTATCCCTAAACACTTCCTTCCTGCCCCCAGTCCAGTTATTTCTCCTTCCTTGTAATGGGCCATAATTGGGTTTATGTTCCAAATGGAACTTTTCTGGCTTGTGCCCAGGGTGTGTTCTCCCATGTTGTTCATGTTAACTGGTCCTGTGAACTTGTCAGCCTTTTGCCTTACCTTTCCAAAAGTCTCTTTTAACAGGATAACATCCCTTACCCAGGATACCACCTGGGAACTTGCAGTTCAAGGCCATCCTCTTACTATACTGCTCTGCCTAGTACAGATCTGGACCCTGGAGACCCCAGCCCCAGTGACTCTTTGATGTGTCCAAGCTGCAGGAGGTAGCCAGAGGAGACCATGACACCCATTGGCCCTGATGACCATTCTCGTGGAAATGATGAGGACTTTTACCAACCAAACTGTCAAACAAATACTTCTTGGACGGTACCAGGCCAAATGATGAATCAGGGACCCCTGACTACTTCGCCCCTTTACAGCAGGAAGTAGCTCCAGAAGAAACAACCTCCACCCATACTCCCTGTCTGGTACCCCTCCTCTGTTATTAATAAACAACAAATGGGGGAATGTTAGCATTTCCCTAGCCTCAGGTCCTCAGGTCTTCATCTCCTCCCACTAGCCCTCCAGATCCACCCATACCTAATGAGCCATTCCTACTCACTACCTACCTACTTCCCCTTTACCCCCAGAGAGAGAAGCTGCCACCTGGATAAGGTGCAGACGCCATGTAGCTCCCTCTCCCGTGGGAACTATGGCCCCACTAATAAACCTCCTTATGAGCCTTCTTCTCCTGTCTGTGATTATCTCTGCATGGTCCCCTGGGATGTCCGGGACATATCCTTTCAGTGTGAGCCTGGGGCTTTCCTGATCCTCAGGGATTTGATGGTGGCTGAAGGATTTAAAGTGAGGGGCAAGAATAAATTCCAAATGGATCAAAGACCTCAATATAAAAGCAGATACTCTGAAAATATTACTGTAAGGAATAGGAGAAACACTAGGGCAGCATAGGTCAAAACTTTGTTAATAAAGGCCCAGAAGCACAACAAATCAAAGAAAGGTTGTGTTGGGGTTCTGGACACCCCCTTTCTCCCCCCACAGGGAGAATGGTAACCACAAACTCTATGAAAGAGCACTCAGCCTGGCCCTCCGCCAGCGGAAGGCCAAAGGCGTGCTCACACGGGCAAGCGCTAAGTTGAGGACAGGTTGCTGAAGCTTCCCCTCCCCCCAGGCCCCCCACATGTTACCGAGGGCGGAGGCGAAAAGAAAGGCATCAGGGACACGCTGCGGTGGTGGAATGCGTCTCAAAGACTTTAATATGGAAGGGCACTTATATAGAAGTAATGGCGGGAAAGAAAGGGGGCTGGCCAAAGGGTCAGTCATAGGCTAGGGGTCACGTTCATCAAGTGACATCACGAAACTTCCCTTTGTGGGCGGGACAACCCCATCATGGTGGCACGCACGTGTTCACCTCCCAAGGGGTGGAGGTCAGAAGGTGGGAGGGACTTCTATTGTCCCAAGGCTGGTGGAAGGGCAGTCTTTCCCAGGCCATAATAATCCCCAACATCTCCCCCTTTTTGTTTTTTTCAATAAGCAGGGGATGCTGTAAACACATGGCATGTGTGGGCATAAGGCAAATGCTGACATAAGATCTGTGGGGCCCCTTCCACAAAACTGGGGTGAGGGGTAGGTAAGGGTCCATCCATCTGGCTATGTCCAGAAGTCAGAATCCTCAGCTGGTTTCTGCCAAGTGCAGGAAGGTGCAGACAGCAGCCCTCTTTTGTTGGTGAGGTAGAAGCTGAAACTCTGGCATTCCCGGCAGTTCACAGTAGCTGATAACTCAAACATAAGTGATTAGTGAAACATTCTTTTATATAAACATTGAAGCCAAGGTGTTAAACCTTTGCATTTACTTTTTCAAACATTTCTATCATAAAACATTGGGGTTGAGTGTCAATACCCTCAGCTCCTATTTTCTTTCCAATGGGACTCCCCAAGTCTAGCAGCAGGGGGAGAGGAAAGGAAGAAGCATGGTGCAAAATTCCTTTAGTTTCTTTGTGTGACGCTGTAGGCAGTATTGCCCCAGCAAAACATTGAGCCATGAGACGCTCAAGAAGGAATCTAGAAAGCAAACAAGGAAAGGAAGCTTGGTTGCTTCCTACCGTAGGCAGTCCTACTTTCCATATTTCATGGGAGAGCAGAAGTCCAACATGGTCCTCCTTTTCCTGGAGAGAACAAGAAAACATTTCTCCAGAGTGGGTGCTCTGGGTTTAATTTTCCAATCTGGAAAAACACATATACTGTACTCCATCCCACACTGATTCGGGATGATTTAAAATTTCTGGATAATTGACATAAGCATAACTAATCCTTAATTAATCCTAGGGAATCCTTAATTAATCCTGGGGAATACCTCCCCCTTTTGTTTTTTTTAAAATTATGACACCGGCGGCCACCAGGCAGGGAGTATGGATGGAGGTCTCGTCTTCTGTAGCTACTTCCTGCTGTCAAGGGGGCGACGTAAATCAAGGGCCCCTGGTCAGCCTGGCAGTCCGGTGTAGCTGGCAAAAAGTCCCCATCATTACTATGAGTATGGTCACTAGGGCCAGAGAGCGCTATGGTTTTCTCCAGCCCCCCCTGAGTCTTTGGGCATACCCAGAAGTTTCCAAGGTTGGTGCCTCCAGGGTTCAGGCCTGTGTTAGGGTGACGACTGTGAACGGCAAATTCCCCATTGGTGATCTCAGCAAGAGATGTTATTCTGTCAAAAGACACTTTTGAAAAGGTCAGGCAAAGTATCGACAAGTTCTCAGAGCTGGTTGGCATGAATGGCATAGAACACACCCTGGGCATAAGCCAGGAACAGTTCCCTTTTGGAGCATAAACCCAATTGTAAAGTGAACGAGTAAGGAGAAACGACTGAAAGAAGTGTTTAATGATAGAAAACTGGTTTGGCATAGCCAGTCAGAGGCAAAATAAATAAATATATATATACACCTATATACAACTGGCAAAAAAGAAGAAAATGGACAGGAATTATCTCTCTCGATTTCCCGGCTCTGATCCATTTTGAAAGGGTGAAACAAGGCAGCTCCCTTTAGGATAATATGGCACCATTCTCCTCTCACTCCACTCCACCTTTCCGTCTCCTGGACTGGCCAAGTCCCAGGAATTTTAACGTTTGTGGCTGGAATTGCATTTTTCCATCCGCGTTTGAACTCGGGGTCTGAGCACTGTCCATGAGCACTTTCGCTCAAGGCTAGTGCTCTACCACTTGAGTCACGGTGCTGCTTCAGCCTTTTGCTCGCTCTCTATGGTTGAGCTCTCAATCTGGCTCTTTGCTGTTTAACTGGGAGGTGGGATTTTGGAGAGATTTTTTCCTTTTGCCCGGGCTGGCTTTGAACTATCCAGGGAGTCATAGTCCTACAAGCCCTTTTTATTTCCAATTGAGCAACAAGGAAAAAACACAACAGAGATAATCCATTTGTAACTCGTTGAGAACTGACCAAAAACTGTTTGTGAAGATTTGGCTATAACACTTAGAGAACATGAGATTTACATGCCATCAACTTGAATCACGCCGTTGAATCCCACTGGCAAGTGAAAGAGAACACAGATAAATGACAACCAAGGGCAAAGGGTTAAAGCATTGTGGAATCCTCAGTCTCGGAAGTGGCTGCGTCCCTCATCCCCATTTGGCAAGTTCCATGCCATGCGATGGGGAACTCGAGGCAAAGCTGTAGTGGTATCTCTTGCTCACATCTTGCTCTGGGTTGCCTGCAAAATTTCTATATAGATTGGTTAGGGTGTTCAAAATTTTTCAGCACTTCTGGCTCTGGTATATCGATGCCCTTCTGGTTTAAGCAGGGTGAAAAGACTTTCTTAATCACAAAATTTAAAGACTTTTTTAATCACCAAATTTTAAGACTTTCTTAATCCCAAAATTTTACCTGGCTAGCTGTGACCACTAACATAACTATGGTGATTTAACCTGGAGTAACTGTTAGGATGGAACTATTCACATCCTACTCAAGGCTCATAAATCATTCGAGCAGCTTCCAATGGGAGAGAGAGCAAAGAATCATTAGCAGTGAAACAAGGCAGTTTGGGAACAGACTGTGGTGGCATCTTCCTATATCCAGGAGCTGCCATCGTCCATGCGGCTAGCATCTGTCCACCTGTATCCTATAAAGCAGTATATTAATCCTGGGTCAGGAAAGCTGAGGTTAATAGTCACATTTGTATGAAGCAATCTCAATTTCTTGATCTTGAGAGTTTATGAGAACACAGGAGAAAAAATGGGAAGGTAAAATCTTAATTTATGCCAAGAGTTGTTAAGGCTACATGCACACTTAACTTTTAACACACTGAGTATAAAATAACATGCTGATTTTATACCATTATGCTTTTACCACATGCTGCATATTTGAACCTTATGGAAACACACAAAATATAAAATAACATACTGGTGTACTTTTACCACATGTTGCATATTTGGACCTTATGGAAATTTTTATAGGCACCTTTATCTGTATCGAATATTGGGATGGAAACCTATTGTTATGCTCTTAAATCTTACCAACAACCACACGCGCGCGCGCGCACACACACACACACACAAAAATACCTGAGCGCTCTTTAAAATTTCTTTGATTGGCCATTTAAATTTTCTGGAATTCCAGCGGCAAATGATATTAATTTGCCCATAATAGAACCACGTGGTTGAATAAAAAACAAAAGGGAAACCTGTCAATTACACACTCCCAACATGACAATTTTTAAATCACAGTGGACAAGCAAACCCTTTTATCCATCTAGAAAAACTCCAGTTGATTTTATATCTTTGAACTGGTAAACATGGAAGTTCAATCAAATTACCTATTGCTGTATCAAAACTCTTTGTTTTCCTTTCAATATTCCATTTTAGTTTATAATTTGAGGCTTTCCTGTCTCCAACCCCGTCTGCAGCTGACACAGAGAGAAAACGTGCAGGCAAGCACAGCGGGGTGCTTGCCTCTCTCAGCTGCAGCGCAATCGCTTGAGGCCTGTTAGTCTGAGTCCCCGCCCCTCACCTGGGGGGAATGGGTGGGGCCCCGCCTCCAATATGGCGTGCCCCATTGTGCTCCACGTGTGTGTTAAGTCAGAGAAATCAGGATTCAACCAACTCACCCGAATTTCTGAGCTTAACGACCATCGGCGGGCATAAAGCAGTTTGCCGGGCTGCAGCAGGTCCAGCCACTCCGGGGCTGCTGCCGCCGCTGCTGCCACCCACGCACCCCAACTGGGACGCCGGCCCATGGTCTAAACTGCACGCCACGCCTTTTTTTTTTTTTTTTTTTTTTTTACTCTATCCGCAGGCTGGGGCCGCAAGCAAGCTGCCGGCTCCAGCCCAGCCACTGTAAATACAAGCCTGGCCAAAGCAGCGCTCTGCCGCCGCCATGCCACAGCTTCCCACATGGCGGAACCGCGCTTCCGCCACGCCGTGCTCGGCCCGCCACACTCGGCTGCCCAAATGCTACCGCAAAAGACGCCTGGTGCCACGCGGGCCCCAGCGCACGCAGCTCGCGAACCCGGGCCGCGCAGAGCCCAGTGTACTCAGCTCAGCCCGCGCAAGCCAAACCGCTCCGGCGCTTGGCCACCCACTGCTTCTCAAGCACCACTGCGGGTGCCTGCCGTCTGGCCCGGGGCGCACAGAGCAGAACTAACCGACCCCAGCCCGGGGTCGCATTCCTCTTGCTCCGGCCCCACTGCTCCACTGACATGTTTCCGCGGGAGGCGCGCCCCGCTCCCTCCGCCGCCTGGCGCCAAATCGCCACGGCGGGGCAACTCTCTGGCGCAGCGTCCCGCGAGCCCATGTCTCCATGCTTCTGCCCCGTCTGGATGGGCAGGACCCTCCTCTAAAACCCTACTTAGCAAAATCTGTGGGGATACTGTACCCCGAACTTCTCGGCCGTACGATTTGGCCCCCCGTCTGGGCGCCATTTATGTTGGGGTTCTGGACACCCCCTTTCTCCCCCCACGGGGAGAATGGTAACCACAAACTCTATGAAAGAGCACTCAGCCTGGCCCTCCGCCAGCGGAAGGCCAAAGGCGTGCTCACACGGGCAAGCGCTAAGTTGAGGACGGGTTGCTGAAGCTTCCCCTCCCCCCAGGCCCCCCACATGTTACCGAGGGCGGAGGCGAAAAGAAAGGCATCAGGGACACGCTGCGGTGGTGGAATGCATCTCAAAGACTTTAATATGGAAGGGCACTTATATAGAAGTAATGGCGGGAAAGAAAGGGGGCTGGCCAAAGGGTCAGTCATAGGCTAGGGGTCACGTTCATCAAGTGACATCACGAAACTTCCCTTTGTGGGCGGGACAACCCCATCATGGTGGCACGCACGTGTTCACCTCCCAAGGGGTGGAGGTCAGAAGGTGGGAGGGACTTCTATTGTCCCAAGGCTGGTGGAAGGGCAGTCTTTCCCAGGCCATAATAATCCCCAACAAGGTTGGGCAAATGGGATTGCATTAAACTGCAGAGCTTCTGCATGGCGAAGGACATAGCAAGCAAGATATGTAGAAAGCCCACAAACTGGAAGAAGATCTTCACTAGCCATACAACAGAAAAGGGCCTCATATCTAAAGTAGACGCACAGGTCAAGAAATTAAATTCCACAAAAACAAACCTCCAAGCAAACAACTATCCCCATTAAAAACTGGGAAAAAGACTTAAAAAGAAACTTCTCTGAAGAGGAAATATGAATGGTCAAGAGACACATGAAGAAATACTCAACATCTCTGGCCATAAAAGAAATGCAAATCAAAACAACATTAAGATTTTGAGATTCCAACTTATACCAGTTAGAATGGCCATTATCGAGGAAACTAATAAAACAGATGTTGTCGGGGACATGGCCAAAGGAGAATGCTACTCCACTGTTGGTGGGAGTGCAAACTTGTCCAACCACTCTGAAAAGCAGTGTGGAGGTTTCTCAGAAGACTAAAAATAGAGCTCCCCTATGATCTAGCAATCCCACTCTTGGACATTTACCAAAATGACCACAAACAAGGCCATACTAAAGCTACCACCACAACCATGTTCATTGAAGCATTATTTACCATAGTTAAGATATGGAATCAACCCAGATGCCCCTCTGTAGATGAATGGATCAAGAACATGTGGTATATATACACAATAGAGTACTGTGCATCCATCAGAAAGAATGACACTGCCCTATTTGTAAGGGAATGGAAAGATCTGGGAAAAAAATACATTAAGTGAAGTAAGACAGACCAAAGAAAAGTAGGTTGCATGGTATCCCTCATTTGTAAGAATTAGAATATGTCTATGATATTCTTAACAAGAGATCTCAATAACCCACTTGCTTTGTTCATGGGACCATATGCAATGAAGTCAATGAAGTATATCAACATGAACTCCAAGATATGGGAACAAGAGGTTCTATGTCCTAATGTAGTTTTACTTTTCTTTTGTTGTTGTTGTTGTTTCTCTTCATTTTCTGTACCTTGTGTCTTGAATGTAAGATTATTCGATCTGTGGAAAGGGAATCACAGAAACAGCAGGACAAAGGATGAACTAATACAACATTGATATTTTTCACTAAGTTAGATACAAACCTTACAACTTTGGGGGAGGGGAATAGGATGGGGTAAGCCAGAGAAAATGAGGGATGGGGTAACAATATTTTAAAACAAATGTACTCATTACCTTACTTATGTAACTGTGAACCCTGCTCATCACCTTTTTCATAAAAATCAAATGTGGGGAAAACATGGACAGTGGCCATATATTGAACTTGATCTCTTTCTGGAGAGTGACAAGTATGGAAAGTAGATGAACAGAGACTGTTACTAACTGTACAGGACTATGTGGGGGGTCTGGAGACAGGCCTATAGGAAAGATGGGAACAGTGAAGTTCATCCAGGAATTTGGCTGCTGTTCTGAAGAATATTAGCTATTTTAGTAGAACAAGGCAAGGGCATGCACATATCTCACAGTTGTATCAAAATGCCATATATGACTGAAAACTCAGCACATGGGAAAGAAGGGAAACTCCATAACTGATTGATACCTAGTACTTGTGCCTGAACTCTGGGCTTGGACACTGTCCCTTATTAGCCTTTTAGCTCAAAGCTGGTACCACCTAAGCTCTACTTTTGGTCTTTTATTTTTCTTTTTTGTGGTTAATTGAAAATAAGAGCCTCATGGACTTTCCTACAGGGGCCAATTTCAACCTGCAGTCAGATCTTAGACTCCTATGTAGCCAGGATTACATGCGTGAGCCACAAGGTTTTTATAAAACATACAGGGCTGGGGATATGGCCTAGTGGCAAGAGTGCCTGCCTCATATACATGAGGCCCTGGGTTCGATTCCCCAGCACCACATATACAGAAAATGGCCAGAAGTGGCGCTGTGGCTCAAGTGGCAGAGTGCTAGCCTTGAGCAAAAAAAAAGCCAGGGACAGTGCTCAGGCCCTGAGTCCAAGCCCCAGGACTGGCCAAAAAAAAAAAAAATATACAGTGACTATAATACTGAATTGAATATTGACTGCTGCTCTGACACTGAGGATGAGATGAAGCTGTACTGAGCATCCTCACCTGTGTAGTCAGGTAAGGGAAAGAAGGCCAGGACAGACCAAGGAAAAGAGGTAAAACTGTCTCTACTTACAGAATGTGTAATTATGTAGGAATTCTCCAAGTATTAACAAAAAGTCATTTGCACTAGTTAACAAGGTAAAGCACGTCACAGGAACCAGGGACAATGGACAAAATCGATTGCATTTCCATATAGTGGCAGTGAACTGTTCAAGGGACATCCAGTTTACAATAGCATCAAAACCATGAAATACACCTCTCTCCTTGGCCTCACCCTCCCTTCTTGCAAGTACCCATTCCCTGGTACTTACTTTGTTGGCTTTGACTTAGTCTTTTAAAATAATTACACTATTTGTGTTCTCCATAGAGTCTATTGCATTTAAGTTAATTCATCTGAAACCACTGTTTACCAGCCAGTGTACTTATTTGTAGATTTATAGGCACATTCTAGCTACCACAAATGAAGGGGAAACATGCAACTTATGTTTCTCTGGGTCAGGCTTTTGCTTAATATAGGGGAAGAATGCAGGCAAGAATCCAGTGTATATTCCACAGAATTGAGAAATATAAGGGAAGGGAGTGGGTTGAAGGAGGGTAAAGATGTTGAAGTGGTGACACAGATGACGATGCATTGTACATATAAACTATTTGTTGCAAGGCAAAAAAATCCATTACATAACTTAAAATCATGTAAGAGAAGGGGAGTTGGGTGGGCTGGAAAGAGTGGGTGAGATCAAAAGGCGAGGGCTTTTCACCTTGAGAAACAGAGGCCAAGGCAGTGTTGATCACCAGTGGCCAACCATGTAGCTGCTCATGCCTACATGAGAAAACAAAACAAAACAAAACAAAGCATGGGGTTCATAGCACTCAGTGCCCTGAGACAAAAGAGAGCACTGACAAAAGAGTTGCCACTCACCAAAACAGGTTATGAATATATTGCATCTTGATCGATGTCACCCCTTTCAACATCTACACAGGGAATAACATACAGAGCAGTAAGGAGCAGACATACAAGAGACTCATGCTGAGAGATCAAGCTTGTGTTCATAAAGTTTGTGATTCCAGTTTGCCTGAAGTGTTATAAAAGGTGACACAAACCTAGAGTGACAGGAAGTCAGAGTTCTTCAGTTCAAGCTAGGGATCGTCTTGGTTGTTGGGACTGCTCTCAGTGGAGGCACTGCCTGGATGCATATGTAATGATGGTGCAGCTTTAAAATGGATTTCATTGAAACATGTTTCATTGGGGAGAGGAGTAGGCTGGTAAGCCAGCCTACTTTGGGGGAGGAGCTCATCCCCTGAGCTTGTCAAAGGCCTTGGGAAACCTGGACCTCTCAGGCTTTTGAGCTGTGCTAGAATCTGTCTACTGGCCTGGATCTGGGTTTCTTCCTGTCTTGAAGAAGGCTTCAAGATATAATAAGAGCCACTTGGAGAGGAAGCATTTAACTTCCGAGGCAGCAACACAATACTGTCTTGCTTGTGGAGGTGGCTGAGGAAGAAGATTAGCAGTTTTTTGATACGTGCAAACTCCTTTTCAGTTCTGTGTTTCCAAATAGCACTGCCACATCGAGGGAGGGTCAAGCTACCACCTTGGTTGTCAGTGCACTGCTGTTTGTCTGCTTTTGAACGGATAGGGATTGTTGAAGAGTCTTCGTGGAAGACATTCAAATGTATAGTTCTCTGCATTACTATTTTCTCTCTCTGGTTTTTGCTTGCTAGTTATTGCACTTTGGTCTCTGGAGTATTGTGCCTTTTATTGAAATTTCTATTCCAAAATGCAGATACCAGTCATCTTCTAGACTAGACAAGTTATGGAAAGTTGATTAATAGTAGTTTCCTTTATGTTTTATGTTTTTGTTGACTTATGTGAAAATGGAAATTAGGAGAGAGTCACTGTGTGTTGTTTAGTTTGGACATTCATATTGCTTTCTGCAGTCTCGTTGCGTTTCCATAGATATTCCAGTAGGGGTCACTACTAAGTCATCTGTAGTAGTAGAAGCTTGCTTTTTTGGATGCTTAGACTTGAAATGTACTTTGGTTTATTTCATCCCTTTAGTCAGCTCGGCTTCTTTTTGCACTTTTATAAGTAAGCATTTGGATACCTACGATATCATGGGATGCATTTAGGGTTGTGGCTGATAGGAAGTAAAATTTCAAGGTAGTGTGGGCCTTCAAGTTTATGTCACAGTAGTGCAGATTGGGGCTGAGGAGTTTTCCCTGGGAAAGCAAGATTGTCTATACTAAAACCAGGACAACTAGGGGCAAAACAGGACTATGGTTGCCCCAGTGCAGTGGCCACCATTGACACTGTAGGAGTGAGTGGACATGGTTGTGTCCAATAAAACTGTCCTTGGGCCGGGGAAGAGCGCTTGCCTGCTACTGGGGATGCTCTGGATTTCATCCCCACTACTGGAAATAAACTACCTTATTTTTCCAAAACAGATGAATCCATTTGGTTTGAGGGCTAGCACCTGAGTAACGGTACTCAGCACACAGGCCTGGTAATGTGGTTTAAGCCAGAGAAGAGCTTTGCTCTCTGTTTTCTTGGCAGCTGTGTACCTTTGACTGAGAAGCAAGCTGGTAGTGTGAGCTGCTGTACTTTGTGAGAAGCACCTGCTCTCACTGGAGTCTTGACAGTAGGCATCCAGGTCTGCTCCAGGGGCCCAGATGTTTTGTGCTATCATGCAGAGTTGTAAAGGAGGAGGCAGGCTCTAGTGGCTCATATCTGTAATTCTAGCTACTCAGGAGGCTGAGATTTGAGGATTGATGTGAGAAGCCAGCCTGAACAGAAAAGCCTGTGAGATTCTTGCCTCCACCTAGCTACCTAAAAAGCCAGAAGTGGAGTTGTGGCTCTAGTAGTAGGGTGCTAGCTAGCTGGGAGCACAAAGGCTCAGGGAGAGGGCTCAGGCCCAGAGTTCAAGCCCCAGGACTACTATCTCCTCGAAAAAAACAAAAACAAATAACAAAAAGAGTTGTGAAGGAGGATGAAACCTTGTAGGGTGACTTCAAGGCTAAGGAATGAGGGCATGTGAGCCCCATTCTGTGGCTGGGGCTCTAGGAACGAAGAGTAGGAGGATCTGACCCATTTAAGTCTGGAAAAGCCTCTCCAGGAGTAAACCATTCTCCTTGAAGGGGAGTGCTCTTGGAGCTGGCTGCACAGTGCTTGTCTCTCCCCCATGGGTGAGAGGATGGAGGGTGCCAGAGGTGCATGTGCAACCATAAGGGGGGCTGTGGCTGCTCCCTGCGTGCCTCAGTATGTCATTGATTCTGGATGACATTCCAGAGCTCTCCTGGAGAGCATTTGAGCTTTCTTTTCCCCATCATCTCTTCCCAAGCACCTGTTGCTATATGCTTTGGGCTGGGGTTAGAACATCCTATCTCCCAGCTCTGAGAAGGCTACAGGAGGGCCCCAGCATATACTTTTCAGCACCATTGAAAAGAAAGTTGAACTGAATTAATGACTGCCTTCTTTCTTGTTTCCTTGGTTTAGGAGCACAGGAGAGGATGTGGAGGGGGAGGAAAGCCACTCTTCACCTTTCCTTGCAAAGAATTAAAAAAAAAAACACTTCCTTGGAGACCCAGTTTCCAAGAAGGGTTATTTTAGTCTTATTTTTGTTCTCTTAACTGCTCTTTCTCTTAGCTGCTCTATTACAATAGGCAGTGGGTGGTTTTTCTGGACTATTTCTGGTCCTTAAGGAAGGGGCCACCATTCGTAAGGAAATGGAAAGACTTGGAAAAAATCATACTAAGTAAAGTGAGCCAGACCCAAAGAAACATGGACTCTATGGTTTCCCTCATTGGTAATAATTAGTAATTGTTTAGGATTTCCCTAACAGAGGATCACAATAGCTACGTATATATGACCACATAAGATAATGCTAAGCAAAGTGAACTCCAAGTTATGGAAATAACTGGTTTATCAATGTTGTTATTTTCAACATACTATGTGGAATTATGCCTTTTTCTTTTGTTTTTCGTCCCAATAGTTTAGCCCCTGTATTTGGTTTTGGTACCCTGGGTATTGTATATATGTTTACCTGAATTAGGGAAGGGAAGGGGAAAATCAATATGGTGAGACAAAGGATAAAGGGCAAACCAATACAACAGCAATACTTAGGAAACAACATGTTGTAATCCAACTGAACAACTGAGGGTGGGGGGAATTGGAGAGGAGGGAGGAGGGAAGGTGAGAAAAATGAGGGAGGAGGTAACAAGTTTGACAAGAAATGTACCCACTACCTTATGTATGTAACTGTAACCCCTCTATACATCACCTTGACAATAAAAATAAATAAAAATTTTTAAAGGAAGGGATCAGCACTCTACTAGGCTCTCCTTCAGCCCAGAATGCGGGATTCTAATTAACAAGGGATTTTGATTAAGGACTTCCTAATTATTATTATTATTATTTTTTGTCAGTCTTGGGGCCTGAACTCTGGGACTGAACTGAGTGCTGTCCCTGAGCGATTCAGCTGAAAGCTAGTGTTCTACCACTTTGAGACACAATAACACTTTCGGTTTCCTGTTGGCTAATTGAAGATAAGAGTCTCATGGATTTTCCTGCCCGGACTGGCTTTGAACCATGATCCTTAGATCTCAACCTTCTTAGTAGCTAGGATGAAAGGTGTGAGCCATTGGCACCCAGCCATTGGCACCCACCTAAGGGCTTCCTGATTCTACCTCACTCCTACAGTACTAATGAGTTTATGTTCCTTTTTTAAAATTACTACTTACTTTATTGTTAGTTTAAAGGTGATGTAGAGAGGGGTTGCAATTACCTGAGTTAGGTAATGAGTACATTTCCTTTTGTACAATGTCTTCCTTCCCTCAAGTTTATTATTCTTGACTGCTGTCTGGAGTGACTATAAGACTGGCTGGGATTGTATTCCACCAAAGGCAGTTTGCTGTGTGGTGAATTTGGGCCATCTTGCCTGCTCTGGACCTTACCACAGACCTGTTGAACGGACACCTAGGTTTTAGATCTATTTTACTTTTTCTCAGAGAAACATCTGGGGCAGGGTGAGGATTTCTGAGTACGTACATGGTGAGTATGCTTGAACTTGGCACAATGCAGCAAAAGTTCAGTTGAGCCTTTTTTCAGAGTGTCTTCTTTGTTGTGTCCTCCCATTGTCAGTGCTCAGAACATGCTCTGTTGCCATCGTTCAGAGTCATCATGAGGCAAGGTGCACTAAACGGGCCCCACTGCACCAGTTCCTTTCTTGGTGGCTGGCTGCTGGCAGTAAACACCATCTGTGTCTCCAGTGAGGCATCTTTTCAAAGTCTTTCAAAGGCCTGTATTTGGGCTGGATTGTTGCCATCTAGTTCTGTAACCAGAGTCCTAGGTCATAGGCCTGAATCTAGCAGTTCCAATTTATCAGGTCTAGCCCTTTGCCCAAAGAAAGCAAACAGATGTAATAGGGAAAGGCAGGAACAGATTTTAGTGAAAATGGCCATTTCAGCTCATCATGGGAGTACGGACATGAATGAGCTTTTAGGTGTAAATACAGGAAGAATGGGGGAGGTGGAGAGAGTCATGTATGCAATTAGAGAAGTCTGGTTGATCATGACCTTGGCTCTGGTTGTGTAGGAGGGCCTTGGAGAGATCCTTATCACTGGAGGGCACAGTGTGGCCGTGGTCCTGCTTGTGGGTGATGTCTATGAGGCTCTGTTCTTTCTGGAATCCAAGGTAACTGCAGGGTTAAGACAGTGACTGGAGGCATTCTGGCACCATTTCAGGGAACCTGGATGTTGTAAAAAAAAAAAAAAACTGGCAGTAAAATACCTCAGTTACCTTTACCTTCTTGTCTTGAGCTTTGAAAGAAGATAAGACAAATCAGGTGTCACTAATGTTTAGGTAGACCTCTTGAGTGATAGAGGTTTATATGCGGAATGACAGAGACAGAATGAAGGAAAGGATACCAGGCCTTTATGCTGCTTTAAATACCTTGAGAACCCAAGTGAGTCAGTCCTGGGGGGGGACGGAGAGGGGGGAAGGAGGGAAGGAGAGAGACAGAGAAAGTTAATTTGTACTAGGACTTGAACTCAAGGCTTAACACTGTTCTTTAGCTTTTTCTCTTAAGGTTACTAATTTACCACTTGACCCACAGCTCCACTTCAGCTTTTGCTAGCTAATTTGAGACAAAAGTCTAAAAAATTTTACATGCCTGGTCTGACTTCAAACTGAGATCTTCATATCTCAAGTCTCTTCAGTATCTAGGATTATAGGCCTGAGCCACCAGTGCCTGGCAGAGTCAGTAATTTTGTCAAAAGAAGTATGTGTGTGTGTGTGTGTGCATGCACACATGCGTGTGCATTTTTAGATGTATTTTCATATTTATAGGTATTGATCCTCTGTCCTCTGCTAAGAAAGTTACTAACTTCACAGCAGTTTTTGAAATAAGGTAGGAGGTCCTTAAACATTTTTCTTTTTTGCAAAAACTGTTTGGCCCATGTGCTTGTTAAACATCGGCTGCTGGGTCAATATTCTTGAGAAACCATTTAAAAGTGAGAGCGGATTGATTTTGCTTCACAGTCTTCAGTCTGCCATAAAGGGGTGGTATGATTGAGTACAGCAGTTCATGGAACCAGAAGGCAGCAGCCTTTCTCCATCTCTCTCCCCCCTTCCCGGTTTGCTTTCATTTAGAAATTGAGTTTCCAGCAGGGTGTTGGTGGCTCACCCCTGTAATCCTAGCAACCAAAGAGGCTGAGATCTGAAGATCTAGGTTCAAAGCCATCCCTCACAGGAAAGCCTGTGGGTCTCTTCAGTTTACCTTCAGAAAGGCAAAAGTTGATGATACTGGGGCTTGAACTCAGGGACTGTGTTGGGTGGACTTTCTTGTTCACTGTGGATACTCTGCCATTGATGCAATGCTTTCCAGCCTGTTTCATATCAATCTTACAATCAGATTTAAATTTTTTCCATATGGTTTAGATTTAATAAATGGTTTATTTGTCCTAACTAGTTTTTAGTGTACTGCTCCATGGCATTAAGAACTGTGTAGTCGTTACCACCACCTGTCACCAGAAGTCTTTTCAAGTTGCAAAACTGGAATTTCATACCCCTCACATACTGACTACCCAGCCCCCTGGACCTGTTCAAAATCTTCTGGTGTTTCCTGTTCTCTAAGGCTACATTGCTGTGTGCACATGCAGCATTCTGTTTTCAGTGCATGTCTTTTCAGACACTTGTGTGGCATTGGTGCTTTGTGTGTGGAGAGTGATGCTTCCATGACCTTGAGTGTGACTGGCTCCCTTCAGGACCCCCATGTTGAACTGGTTTGGGTACACACGCAGATGTGCAACTGAGGGATCATGTGGTAATTCCTGTTCACAGAGGAGAACAGGTTACACTGCCCTGATCCCCACTGAGTTTCACTGCCCATTAATCCATTTCTTCCTTTTGGGTTGTAGAATGATCCTCTAGAAGGGTGGGCGGGGACAGAGCAGGGCAGAGGTGAGTGATTGTGATTGCTGCGGTGCACTGGGGCCATGCTGGGCTGCAGCTGGAGCTGCTCAGCTGGGGTCAGGCACCAGTGCTGCTTCCTCCTCCAGTCTTTGCACCCTCAGAACCATAAACTTCCTGCTCTCTGCTCTGCTGGGATCCTAGAGGCCGCAGCATTGACTATTGCCCCCGGCTTCCCTGAAATCCCAGTTGGCCCTCTTAACATTTGCCCCTGGCTGACCAAACCTCCCTGGTGGCCCCTTGCCCAGAGGTGCCCCTAGACCCCAGCCAGCCCCTGGCTCCTCACGCAGGCTGTTGCAATACTCTGGCTGTCCCTACCCCCTTGTCCCAGGCTACTCCAATATATTGGCTGGCCCAGAGTTCCTAGTGTCCCAGTGCCACACCTCTGGCCTCTCTTAGGCCCCTTTGCTCCTCATTCTGGGATGCTCCAAAATCCCATGCAGGCTGTCCAGAATACCCGGTTGTCTGCTCTATCTCTTTTTCCCCTTACCCCAGAGATCAGCTTGGGCATTATGGGCTTCTCACCTCCCAGGGGTTCCCTTGTCACTCAGGGTTCCCACTTGGGACTGCCAGAGGGGGGCTTTCTGTAGGTAGACTTCACTGGGGGACCAGCTTGGCCAGGTTGCTGGTGGTAGGCTTCTGCTCTTTCTTTGAAAGTCATTTAATTTTAAAGAATTGAGACAGTATTATTTCTTAAATGAATTGTCTGTTTTTAGTCTTCTGCAAAGTTTTATTTTAGTTTTTGCCAGTCCTGGGGCAGTGACTCAGGGTCTGAGCACTGTCCCTGGCTTCTTTGTGATCACTAGACCTCTTGAGCCACAACACCACTTCCAGCTTTTTCTATTTATGTGGGGCTGAGGCATCAAACCCAGGGCTTCCTGCATGGTAGGCAAGCACTCTACCGCTAAGCCACATTCCCAGCTCCCTATTGGGTTATCTTTGTTGTTTATTTTTTTCTACTATCTTCCTTCTGGACACAACTCCTGTATGAAGTTATACATCTTGCCAACACTGTGAACAATTCCATGGCTTGTCTTTTCATTTCCTTGACTCTTCAGTTGTTACTGAAATGTTATTTATGTGCTATGAAACCGATGGTTTTAATATGTATATTATATAATTTAGTATACACAGAAGGTTGTACAACCTCTGTGATTCCCCATAAAAGGCATTTACCACTCCCTTTCCTTTTAGCCCATGCAGCCACTGATCTTCTGTCTCTTTAACTTGCCTGTCCAGCACACATGGGTGGAAGCCTAGAACAATGTGGCTCTTTCTCTTGACCTGGCATTTTCAAGCAGCTGTGGGGTCTGCACCATTGTGGGCAATTCTCCCTGGAGCCTGGCTACATTTCTGTCATCTGTGTCTTGTGCAACCCATGAGCTGTTCATTGAGCTCTGTCTTGACATTTTCAGGAGTTCCAGACTCTTTTGGCCGTGGCCCTTCTCTTTCTCTTCTCTCAAGGAAGCTACTTGCTCTCTTACCTGAAATTCAGTCATTGCATCTCGGTCACACTTAGAATATAATTCTAGAATCTGGTTCTGTAAATGTTTTCCAGATATTCATCCAACAGAGGATTGATGTCTAGAATGTGTGGAGAAATAAAATATAATCCAATCAAGAAGTGGATAGCTGAATTGCACAGGCACTTTTCAAATGAAGAAAGACAAATGGCCAATACATATATGAAAAATGTTTGACATCCTTAGACATGAGGAAAATGCAAGAGGCTAAACTCTGAGGATTGTGGTTTGAAGTGCAGAAAACTCTGTGAGACATTTTTCTCCAATTAATCACCAAAAAAAAAAAAATCCAGCAATAGAGTTGTGTTTCAGGTGGTAGAGTGCTAACTTTGAGCACAAACGCTTCGGGCAGCAACACTCAAACCCTGTGTTCAAGTCCCAGAACCATTACAATATATTCCACTTAGATTTGAGTCTTAGCTCCAGAATAGCTACAGTATTTCAAATGGTTAAAACATCTGCAATATATAGAATGTTTCTGGTCCCAAGAATTTCAGAAAGACAATATTTTACCTGGGTATACATACAAGATAAAATGGGCAGTTAAACGGTCCTTGCTTAGAGTTATGTCATCTGGCATGAGCCAAATAGGTCTCTATCTTATGCTGATGAGAAGCCTTCAGGGTGGGAAATGTATAAGGCACTCAGAATAACTGCTATACAACAGAGTAGACACAAGTGCTTCTCATCAGCTGCCTACAGACTATCTGCCAGTAGCGATAATTTTGTGTGGCTCACAGTGTTGCTATAAATACCCAAATGTCCCTTGGCAGAGAAAAGGTCCCCAATCCATTGATGTGGCTACTTAGTAAAAAGAAACAAAGACATCCCTTAGTATAGTCTAGTTTTTAATATTTTACAACTTTTATTTTCAAAGGTGGTCTCCAGATTTAGAGTTGGCTTCTCTTGGGTCTATGTTAGAAAAGCATAAAACTAACCCCTTCCCTGTTAGTTTTGCATATATATTATATTTTGAATAGCTATATATTTTAAGTTCATATATATATGTATATATATATATATATATATATATATATATATATATATGTTCATTTAAGTCTTCAGTGTGTAAATGAGAAGCACTGCTCTAAGATATGGACTCCCAAATGGGGGCATGACTCATTTGAAGAGCATGCCAAAGGATTTTTAAAAACCTGCAAAGCAGGGCACTTGAAGCTCACACCTTTAATCCTAGCTACTGTGGAATCTTAGGTCTGAGATCATAGTTCACTGCCATATTGGGTTAGAAAGTCCATGAGATTCTTATCTCCAAGTAACCACCAGAAAACTAGAAGTGGAGTTATGGTTCAAAGTGGTAGAGTACCAAGGACCAACAAAAAGAAAATTAAACAAAAATAAGGGAAGGTGGGAACTGAGAGAGATGGGTGAGAAAGTTGAAAAGGGTGACGTTGATCAAGACGCATTGTATTTAAAATGCTATGTTAAATGGCAACTCCTTTGCACAACCATTTAAAGATCATTCTGAAAAATGAAAACTCAAACGCGGATACAATAAATGGCTAAATGAAATAAACAAAATGGAAGATATGGAAGAGAACTTCTAGAAATCCTAGAATAAAGTAAAATGGAAACTCTGGAAATGAAAAAATTCCTTAGTGCAAATAAAAATGTTTTTCTAGAAAGGCTCTCCAGCATGAGATGGAAACAAATAGAAGACAGAATATTAAGGCTTGAAGACAAAGTACATATAGAAAAGTGAGATAGAGGAGAAAGCAGGAAGAAATATAATGGGAGGATGCAAAAGCTCTAGGACTCCATTTAAAAATCAAATAGCGGAATCCTGATCATTGAAAACAGAGAAGTGGGCAGAGAGGAAGATGACGCCGCCACAGTAGGGAGGCACCCCAACTCGCTCCAACTGAATAGCGAGCTGGGAACTCCAGCACCCAACACCCCAGCAAGAACCGAGTAAACCAGCAGCCAGAAGCAGTAGAGAAACACAGGAAATGAAAAAGAACAAAAAAAGAAGAGCCTATAACCTGTACGGAGCCGGAAAATCTCCGGGGTACGCCCCCCCCCGCACCGACCCTGGCCCAAACAGGGCCAGGCTGGGAAAGGGGACCCGGCGCCAACAAACCGACTGCCGAAAAGTCATGCCAGGAGCGCAGAGTTCAGATAGCAAGAGCGCCACGTACTCCAGGGGGAGCGCAGACTGATCAAGACAGAAGGCGGCAATGGGAGGCACAGGACCGTACAGCCAGGATCAGACATGAGCGGCAGGAGAACCGGGTGGTGCAGAAGGGGAGAGCCAGGGCTGACACCACCAAATGACCGATCGCCACACCCCAGCACATCACCCCCAAAGGGCCAACAGCAGCATGGGACACACACACACAATCCAGGACCAGTAAGTTCCCCATTACTCCCTCCCCCAACGGGAGACCAGCTATCAGAGACCCAAACCCTACAAAGAAGCTAGAGCTCCCTCCCTCCCCCTCCCCACCCCGAGGGAACAAAAAAAAACCAAATCAGGCGGCAAAAGGTCCCTTCAGACTCTGGGAGAACACAGGAGCTAGAAGGAGCAGAGCAGCGCCAAGGCAGCAGAGGAGCCTGAACCCGCCGCACCGGCCCCGCCCCCTTCCCAACAGGGGCCCGGGGACTGGCAGGCATTGGAAGCCGCACCTGAGGCGCCTGGGCCTCGAGGAGTTTTTGAACAAAAGTCACAGGCGCTGGTGGGCAATACCAGCCCAGCAGGGACACCTGGGCCCGACCTCACGCCCCGCTCGCAGAGGAGGCGCAGTCTGTGGGCGCCAACCCACGCCCGGGCACTTGATCCCACTGGGGCCCACACATACCGCCCCCCACAGCAAACTCGCAGGAGGGCACAAGCACACCCCAACAACCCGGGGTTCGCTCTGGTAGGCGTACCCCACACAGGTGGGCAGGGCCCCCCAGTGGCAGCGCCCGCTCTGATAGGTGCACCCACACAGGAGGGCAGAGCCCCCCAGCAGCAGCACCCACTCAGATTGGCAAATTTCACACAAGTGGGTGGGCCGCTCCTCAACAACACCGGCCCTGGAGCTATCCAAACAGGAGGGTGAACCGCCTGAGAGGTGAGCTCCTCTGACCAAGATACCAAGTGGAAAAAAGAACCAAAGAAGAGAAAAGCCTCCATGCCACGCAGAATCAGCAACCAGCAAACCCCCACCAGGGGCACACTAGGGTCAGCACAACACAGCGGCAGGACACTATCCCGCAGAGAAAGACAAAGAACATACCCACCCCCAAGTACAGTGAGGGTGACCACCACGGCAAAAACCGAGATGGTCACGCTCACCCATTGAGCAATAAGGTTCAACAGCCAAACTCAAACCCAGAGCCAGGACACAAACAAGTCTCCCACTGACAGACCAGCAGGAACCAGCACAAAGCCAAACCAGGGAAGCTACCCACAGATCTCCAGATGTGCAAATCACAAAGAAATATAACACATTTCATCAAAGGGCAAGCCAACTCGCCAGCTCCAAAAAGCAGCACAACTGAAGAGGAGATGGAGAATAAAAAAAACAACTGAGGCTATGTTAGCAGAAATGATGGCAAGCCTCAGAAACAAAATCAGAAAACAATTCCAGGAGTTTAGAGTGGAAGTCTTGAAGGACATCCAGGAAGTCAAGAAAGAAATGGAAGCAAAAATGGATACAATGCAGGGCTGGGGATATGGCCTAGTGGCAAGAGTGCTTGCCTCGTATACATGAGGCCCTGGGTTCGATTCCCCAGCACCACATATACAGAAAATGGCCAGAAGTGGTGCTGTAGCTCAAGTGGCAGAGTGCTAGCCTTGAGCAAGAAGAAGCCAGGGACAGTGCTCAGGCCCTGAGTCCAAGCCCCAGGACTGGCCAAAAAAAAAAAAAAAAAAGGATACAATGCAAACCTCCATTAAAGAAGACCTTAACATCCTGAGAAGTAAAATGCATGAAAAAATAGATTTAAAATACAACTCTTTAAAAGGAAGAAATTTCCACAATCAGAGCTGATCTGGCAACCATAAATAGCTCCCTGACATCCATAAACTCCGCAATTGAATCCACAGCACAAAGAATTGACCATATGAAAGCCAGAATCAATCTCTTGCATGATGATACAGCCGATAAGAACCAGGAAATTACCATAGTCCAAGAAACGGTAAAGCTCCAGGGCAGACTAATCCAGGAGCTAGTGGACAAAGACAAGAGATATAATCTGTGCATAATTGGAATAGAAGAAGGAGCCAAACACCAGAGCAGAGGGCTTCAAAATATTCTCAATAAAGTGATTGCAGAAAAACTTCCCCAATCTCACAAGGGACCCGATCCAGGTAACCGAAGCCTATAGGACACCTGGTAGACAAGATCCTAGAAAAGCCACGCCAAGGCCCATAATATTTAAGACTTCAGATCTCGAGAATAAAGGGCACATTTTGAATGCAGCCAAAGCAAAGAAAGAAATTATTACAATGGGAAGAGGATCTGAATAACAGCAGACCTCTCCACACAAACCTACCACGCGCAAAGAGAATGGAAGAACACCATCCAAGTCTTACAGGCCAACAATTGCCAACCTAAAATAAAATATCCAGTGAAGCTGGAGTTCATAATCGAGGGGAAAACCAGATATTTCCATAGCAAAGAGGATCTAAAAGACTATGTGAATAAAAAACCAGCCCTACAGCAAATTCTAAGAGGGGAATCCCACCCAACAGAAATTGTGCAGGGCACACAGACAGAAACAGAAAGAAACTACAATAGCCAGAGCCCAACAAAAAGAGCAGCTCACTAAAGAGAAGAAACAAAAAGAGGAAAAACAGCCCAACAAGAAAATGGAAGGAGAAAAAACACTCTCATCCTTGATCTCTTTTAATATAAACGGTATAAACTCTCCGATAAAGAGGAGCAGACTGGCAGAATGGATCCGCAAACAAAAAGTTGCCATCTGTTGTCTACAAGAGACCCACCTTACAGCAAGGGATAAAAAACAGGCTCCAAATGAAAGGATGGAGCAAGATCTTCCAAGCATATTACATATTAATACATATTAATACAAGGAAAAATCCAGAATCAAGAAATCACGGTGATAAATGTATACTCACCGAACAAAAGAGGCCCTACATATGTCATGAAAATTCTCACAGAACTACAGAACAAGATAGACCCAAACACAATCATAGTGGGTGACTTTAATACCCCACTCTCTCCAAGAGACAGATCCAACACCCAGAGGATTATCAAGGGAGCTGAGGACCTAAGTAACACCATATCCCAAATGGATCTGACAGATCTGTACAGAATCTTCCACCCTACAGAGACCCAATACAACTTCTTCTCAGCAGCACATGGATCATACTCCAAAATAGACCATGTAATAGCCCACACAAAGAACCTCAGCAAATACAAAAGTATTGACATCATCCCCTGTGTTATATCTGACCACAGTGGATTAAAGGTAACCATCAACAGCAACGGTTACCACAGAAGCTATACACATTCTTGGAGGCTAAACCCCACACTATTATCCAACACTTGGGCCACAGACCAAATTAACGATGAAATTAACGAATTCATAAGCCACAATGACAATGAAAACACATCACAAAGAAACCTATGGGACACAGCTAAGGCAGTACTGAGGGGCAAGATCATCGCCCTCAGCACTCATATTAAAAGAATGGAAGCAGAGCAGGTGAATACCCTCACGATGAAACTGAAACAACTGGAGAAACAAGAAATGATTGAATCTAAAATGACTAGTAGGAGAGAGATCACAAAGATTAAAGAAGACATAAATCTGATTGAAAATAGAAAGACCATTCAACAAATAAATAAGACTAAAAGCTGGTTCTTTGAGAAAATAAATAAAATTGACAGACCCCTCACAAGACTTAAAAAAAAAAGAAGAGAAGAGACTCATATACGTAAAATCAGGGACTCTACTGGAAAAATAACAAGTACACACGATATTCAAACAATCATAAGCAACTATTTCCAGAACCTCTACTCACTAAAAAACAATAATTTTACAGAAATGGATCAATTCTTAGAGAAGTATAAACTGCCCAAACTGAACCAAGAAGAAATAAATCAACTAAATAAACCAATAACCTACAGCGATATACAGGGGGTAACCAAGAACCTCCCAACAAAGAAAAGCCCAGGCCCAGATGTATTCACCAACGAATTCTATAAAACCTTTAGTGAGGAGCTAATACCAATACTCCTCAAACTCTTCTGCGAAATAGAAACAGAGGGAGAAATCCCAAACTCATTCTATGAAGTTAATATCATACTCATTCCCAAACCAGGCAAAGACCCAACAAAGAAAGAGAACTACAGACCAATATCACTAATGAACACAGACACAAAGCTCCTCAATAAAATATTAGCTAACAGGATCCAGAAACTGATCAAGAAAATTATACATCATGACCAAGTAGGCTTCATCCCACAGTCACAAGGATGGTTCAACATCCGTAAATCAATCAATGTAATCCACCACCACAACAGTACTAAAATCAAGAATCACATTGTTATCTCAGTCGATGCCCAAAAAGCCTTTGACAAAATACAACATCCATACTTATTAAAAGCTCTGGAGAGAACAGGAATAGATGGAACATTCCTCAAAACAATAAAAGCCATATACAACAGACCAACTGCTAACATCATATTAAATGGAGAGAAACTTAAATCATTCCCCTAAACTCAGGAACAAGACAAGGATGCCCATTCTCCCCACTTCTCTTCAACATAGTGCTGGAATCCCTAGCCATAGCAATAAGGCAAGAGGAGGACATCAAAGGGATCCACATCGGCAAGGAAAAAATCAAGCTGTCCCCATTTGCAGATGATATGATCTTATATCTGAAAGACCCAAAAAACTCAGTTCCCAAACTCCTACACCTAATAAACCATTTTGGCAAAGTAGCAGGATACAAAATCAATCCACAAAAGTCAGCACCTTTCTGTACACCAGCAATGTATAAGCAGAAAAGGAAATTATGGAAACAATTCCATTTACAGTAGCCAAAAAAAGAATAAAGTACCTAGGGATCAACCTAACCAAGGACGTGACGGACCTATTTAATGAGAACTATAAAAATCTAATAAGGGAAATCAAAGAAGACACAAGGAGATGGAAAGACCTCCCATGCTCATGGGTAGGCAGAATCAATATAGTGAAAATGGCCATATTGCCCAAATTATTATACAAATTCAATGCAATCCCTACCAAAATCCCAGTCACATTCTTCACTGAAATAGAGAAAGCAATCCATAAATTCATATGGAACAGCAAAAGACCTGGAATAGCCAAAGCAATTCTAGGCAAAAAAAAATCAGGGCAGGAGGTATCACAATACCAGACTTCAAGCTCTACTACAGGGCCATCATAACAAAAACAGCCTGGTATTGGTATAAAAACAGACCGGAAGCCCAATGGATCAGAATTGAAGATCCAGAAATAAAACCACACTTTTACAGTCAGCTGATATTCGACAAAGGAGCTAAAGACATACAATGGAATAAACATTTCCTCTTCAACTACTGGTGCTGGGAGAACTGGGCAGCCATATGCAGAAAACTCAAAGTAGACCCAAGCCTATCACCTTGCACCAAGATCAACGCAAAATGGATCAAGGACCTCAATATCAGACCTGAATCCTTGGAACTACTGAAGGACAGAGCAAGAAAGACACTAGAACTTATAGGCACAGGAAGGAACTTCTGAATATAGTCCCAGGGGCACAACCAATAGGGGAGAGACTCGACAAATGGGACTACTACAAATTACAAAGTTTCTGCACAGCTAAGGATATAGCCACCAAACTAGAAAGACAGCCAACCATATGGGAAAGGATCTTTACCAGCACAGCAACAGACAAAGGCCTAATATCTGTCATCTACAGAGAACTCACAAAACTAAGCCCCTCCAAGCCCAGTAAACTAATTAGCAAATGAGCAAAGGAGCTAAAGAGAGACTTCACAGGAGAAGAGATAAAAATGGCAAAGAAACATATGAGGAAATGTTCAACATACCTGGTAGTAAAGGAAATGCAAATAAAAACCTGATATACCACCTCACTCCAGTTAGAATGGCCTATACTCTGAACTCAGGCAACAACAAATGCTGGAGGGGGTGCGGGGAAAGAGGAACCCTTCTCCATTGTTGGTGGGAGTGCAAATTAGTACAACCACTTTGGAGATCAGTATGGAGGTTTTTCAAAAAGCTCAACATAGACCTACCCTATGAACCAGCCATATCACTCCTAGGCATCTATCCTGACCAGCAGGTCCCAATATATCAAAAAGACATTTGCACTTCCATGTTTATCGCTGCACAATTCACAATAGCCAAAATATGGAATCAACCCAGATGCCCCTCCACAGATGAATGGATCCAAAAAATATGGTACCTATACACAATGGAATACTACATAGCGATTAGAAATGGTGAAATATTGTTATTCGCGCAGGGAAATGGTCAGAACTTGAACAAATAATGTTGAGCGAGACAAGCCTAGAACACAGAAAACAAAGGGGCATGATCTCCCTGATATATGACTGTTAAGATGGGGTGACGGAGAGACAGTAGAGACCAGGTCTGTGAAACCAAAAACTGCTTGTCAAATGGTATTTCCCACAGGATTGGGGCAGAGACCCAACATTATGTAACTAAAACCAAACAACTACTCAACATATAAAGGTCAAAAATTGACCTCTCAGTGGAATACAATAGCTCAAATGCTATGTATGTACATTCATATAACACTACTGTCAACATATTGTCTAATGTCCATATTACATTTAAAGCCCTAGGCGAATTTTCTTTGGCGTAGGCCACGTGGCTACTGTATATGTTCTTGGTACATTGTGTATTGTATATATGTCTACATGACCTAGAGAAGGGAAAGAAAAATAGGGTGTAAGATATCACAAGAAATGTACACACTGCCCTACTATGTAACTGTACCCTTTTTGCACAACACCTTGTCAAAAAAAATTTGTTTAATAAATGAATTACAAAAAAAAAAGAAAACAGAGAAGTGCAAGATGAAGGCATAGGAAACTATTCAATCAAGTAATAACAGATTATATCCCAACTCATAGTAAAGAGATTCCCAGCATGTTACAGCAGAGCTTTCCAATCCCAAATACATGCATGGCAATTACAGTTAAAATGGTAAGTACAGAGAATGAAAAAGAACATTGCACGTTGTGAGAGAATGATCAAGACATCTATAAAAGCAAACCCATCTGAAGCATTAAAAGTTAGGATAGCATGCAAAGATATAATTCAAGCCCTGAAAGGAAACAACTGACAGCCTAAATCATTGTTTCTAGCAGAGCTAACATTCATAACTGAAGGTGGAATAACGACTTCCCATGAGCAACAATTAACTAAAGCATTTTATCAACAATAAATCAACACATTGTAAGATACTCAAAAAAATGTACACAAACATAGGTACACATGCAATTGTGGAGAATATAGATCTATCCAGAGGAGTAAAGTGAAGGGTGGGATGGGGCCCATGACCAGTATACTACTCATCTTGACAGGCCATGCAGTAACCAGGACAACAACATGCTGTCTACCCAGTGTCTCCCTGGGGACCCTACCCAAGGGGGCATTGTGGCCTTTTAGAGCCTCTCCTTTCCTCCTCCTCCTCCTCCTCCTCCTCCTCCTCCTCCTCCTCCTCCTCCTCCTCCTCCTCCTCCTCCTCCTCCTCCTCCTCCTCTCCTCCTCCTCCTCCTCCTTCTCTCTTCCCCCACTCCCTCTTTCCCAGCCAGTCACTAGTCCCACCATTTGCCCTTTCACTAAGTAGGACACTTAGGATGGTATCCGCAGGACTTCCCTTGAGTCTCAATGATACTTGAGCAATAAGAGCAGTCAGTGTTTTGCTGTTGCTTTTCTAAAAACGAGGTCCAAAATGGATGCCGTTTTCCAGGCAAAGAGACAACAAGGAGCCTGGTGTGAGTGGCTCATGCTTGTAATGCTAGCTACTCAGTAGGCCTCGATCTGAGGATCCAGGCTCAAAGCCAGGACAGTCTATGAGACTTTTGTCTTCAATGAACCACCAGGAAACCGAGGTGGGGCTCTTTGGCTCAAGTAGAGCTCTGCCTTGAGCTGAAGAACTCAACCAAGTGCCAATGACAGTGTCAAGGCCCAGAATTCAAGTCCCATGTCTGAGAGAGAGAGAGAGAGAGAGAAAGAGAGAGAGTGTTTTCTTTGCAAAATGCTCCCATGCAATGGGTGTTGGTGGGGGAGGACAGATAGTTTGGTTGGTTGGTTGTTTTGCAAATTTCTCATCAAGCCTAGGAGGAGGGGCTGGTAAGAGGAACCAGCTGTAGCAGGATATTGAGCAGGACTGTGGCCTTGTGGGGGAGGGGAGGGGCCATTGGCTGACTTGCTTGCTCCTCAGTAACCTGTGTCCTGTGCCCTTTGGACTTCATTCTTGGGGTTGGCCAGATGAGATCAAGCTTGTGAGCCCCTTGCTGGAAAAGCTGGGGAAGCAAGTCTGGGCTTTGCTTGCATGGGGGGATGGGGAAGAGGGAGGAAAAGAAGAGAGGGACTGGACAGGAAGTGAGGGCACTGGAGGGGATGCAAGGAGAGGGAAGGGGAGGAAAAGACAGATACAGTGCATGTGGGAAACTCTCTTCAGGACGTGCCTTACCCCCACAAAAGAGATTATGGATTGATTGATTGAGGGGCAGGGCCACAAGTCTCCTTGGGACACACGTGGGTAGGGAGCAGACTCCCATCCACCCTTGGCCAGGTCAGTTGTCTTTTGCCCCTGTTCCTAGCCCAGGGGCACACTCCTTGTTTTCCTGGAAGGAATGTCCTAGCCTCCATTTGAGCGCCCTGAAGTCTAAACACCACCTGTTTCTTTGGCTCCAGAGTAAGCTGAGGATGGAGAGGCTTGATAGAGCATGGGATAGAACCCTCCCTCCTCTAGGAAAAGCACGGCCTCGGGGAAGACATTGCAGTGTGATGACATTGCAGTTCCCTGGTGAAGAAAGAAATGGCTGTCCCCACTTCTGTCCCTGGGGAGCTGGTCGGGGAGTTGGGATCGGGTCAGGTGGGCCAGCTGTGAGCCTGAGTTTTGTCTCCTGGGACTGTCTTGTGTGGCTGTGTGTTCTGGAGCCAGGGAATCCTTGGCCCCTGTGTGTGCTCTCAGGTGGGAAATGTAAGCCGGGTGCGGTGCTTTCCGCAGTGAGAGAGATCTCCCAACTGCCTTCCTTGTCAGGGAAGGGGAAGTGTTTTGCTAGGCTTGCTGGACTGTTTTTATTCTTTTAAATGTAATGAAATTTACTGTTATTGTAAGGGAGGCTTTCTGCCTTCTCTCTGACAGAGCTCTGGGCCACCCAACCTCCCGTCTTATTCCTCCTGCTCCCCCTCTGCCGCCTCCTGCCGCTGCCGCCTGCTTTGCTGCTGTGCCTACTGCCAGCACCACACAGTGTTTCCTGGTAGCCATCGACCAGGTGTAGCCATCGGTGCCTTCTGTGGGGAGGTTGCAGCGCTTTCCACCCTCTTGGTCTTCGCAGAGCTGCCAGGAGTAAGTCTTGCCAGGATACCCCAGCACGGACCGCATTCTCCCCCCCCCCACCCCCGCACAAAGGTCTCCCCAGCTAGTCAGCAGTGCTGGAGGCTGGGAAACCTCTACAACAACTTGAGGCCACGGATTGGAAATCTTTCTCTCTCTCTTTGGGGGTGTGTCTGTCTGCGTGTGTGTGTGTTGCTCAAGAAATGACATTGTGTGACTTTTTATCCTTGAATTTTTAATAAATTTTAGAAGAAAAATAACCAGTAGTTTAACAAAGAGAAGGGTAAGGATGAGCAGGAACAGGGCAGGCAGGAGTGGGTCAGGGGCTGGTGCAAGGGGAGGCTGGGCTAAAGAGCCGGTTGGCAGGCGCGGGCAAGGGCTGTGTGGTGGTGTCTATGGCGGTGTCCTGTGACAGTGCAGGTTGGAGCCCAGAGGATTCTGGCACCACTGGGGCTGGAGCTGGCCCCGAAGCTGCAAGAGGAACAGAAAAGGTGCAGCGGCCATGTGAGCGCTGGCAACCAGTCCCGCCCGCCCGCACACTGCCTTGCAGATGGAACCCTGGCCACTTGCAACGCGAGGTTGCGCCCGTGTGCACTGGGGCTGTGAGTCCAGGCGAAGCTCAGCAGGGTGAGGCAGGCGTGTCGGCGAGCCACCGACCACCTGGAGCAACATGGGGGCCAAGGGGCCACGGCACAGTGAGGGCCCCGGCAACTCTTCCTACCCGCCCATCCGGGTGAGCCCCTGGATGAGCTGCGGCTGCCCATGTGAGCCAGAGCCCTCACCTGGTGACACGCAGGATCTCTAGGCCGCAGCACAGTGCCTCCATGGGGCTCAAAGAGCTGGGGCTTTGAAGAAGGGCAGGTGCCCTGTACTGGTACGCTACCCTGGGCGACAGGTGACACGTGTCCTGTGTCACCATGCAGATGTTCTGTACCATGTAGCTTTCCTGCAGGTTCAGGACCTTCAGGCTGTTGTCGCTCTAGGGAGACCCACAGTTGGTTGTAAAAGTATGACTCACCCTGCTGGAGGGGCATGAGCTCAGAACAGAGCCCAGCACCCTTGGAATGGGGTCCCAAGGAGGGACACAGTACAAGCCCAACACCACATGCAGGCAGGCACAGAAGCAGGCCTGCACCCACCCACACAAACCAGGAGCCTGCAGTAGCAAATGTGCCCTGAGACTTTGGCTAAAGCCAGCCTCTACCCTGATGGTTGATGGTGAACGCCTCCAGAAGTTGGGGAAGGTGTTAGGTGCCTGGTGTTAGGTACCTTTCAGAATGGGGCCAAAGCATGCCCAGTGAAATGCAGTGGGGTGGAGGTGTCTCTCGGGCCACCTCGGTGCACGTGTGGGCAGTGAGCTAGGTGCTTCTACCTGTACTGAGCGTCAAAGTTGTGGGGCGTCTAGATAGCAGGCTTGGAGACGGGGGCCTGGATGGCACTGGGTGCCGGACTTTTTTCCAGCGGTGTCCCTGACAAGCCAGGAAGTGTGGGAGATGGAGGGGGAGCTAGGGCGTTGTGGGGATGGCAGAGAAAGCCCCCTGTGACTTTGTCCAAGCCGGGCCCAGTGTGAGTGTGTCCTGTGGGCTGGGTGTCCTTGGAGGAAGCAGCGTTCATCCACACTCACCCAGGTAAGTGACCAGCACCGGCGCCTCACGGTCACGCTGTAGGAGATGGCGGTCCCCCAGCTGGTATTTGCCATCTGCTGTGTGCAGATCTGACAAGACAGGGGCGGCCAAGGGGCCATCCAGTGAGAAGCATGAGGACGAAGATGGGAGGGAGGGTTGTGGTGTGTATCTGCGGTTGGGGCTGTTTGTGGCTCTGTGGAAGCTTTTGGGAGTCCCCTCTCCCCAGCTGGCACTGAGCCCCTTGGACCAGCAAGGTTGCTGGCTGGTATTGAGTGGGCAGAGTGGAGTAGGTAAGATAAGAGGGAGGCAGGCAAGGGCATTGCCTCCCAGACTCATGCGGCAAGGTGACAGGAGCGAGGGCTGTCTTGCCAGGACCCTGTGCTTTGTCAACCATCCCTGGGGAGACCTCATGCCCACTTCCAACCAGGCCTGGGCTCCATCCTCCCTGGGGCCCAGGAAGAAGAGGAAGGGTTTGGAGTTGATGAGGGCACTCACATTGATAGACGTGGGCCAGCCATGGTGAACTTCCCTTGGGCTGAGTGGTGGGAGTGGCTCGGTGGTGGAAGGAGGCTCTCCAGAGCCCTGGCCCTGACTGTTTGGACTGGCCTGTGGGATATCCACGTAGTCTTTAGAGTGTGGGGCATCTCATTGGCTGTGCAGGATTCATGGGTGCCACCTTCCAAATAGCTCTGCTGGTTGGAGTGGATCTGAGCCAGCATCTCAGGTGCTGTGGGGAGCTCTGAACTCAGCAAGCTTCTTGGCCATGTTTGGAGTGGTGACCTGGAGGCCATGGGAGACAACAGCAAAACATCACCATTTTTCTCAGTGGCAGAAGGGAAGAGTGCATGACGCCATCTCCTCAGATGGGGTGCATGTGTTCCGACCATTTCTGTAGAATCATGGGGCAGAAGATAAGACATGGGCTGGCCATGTGCTTTGGATTGACAGGCTCTCCCTTCCTCTTTCTCCCTCAGAAATCCCTGAGCAAGATGGCTGCCAGTAGCTGGTAGCATCTTTGTGTGCACTTCGGGCCCCAGGAATGGTCTTCCCAACATGGACCCTCCCTCAAAGGTCTCTTCAGCTTGTACCAGGCTTTGGCTGGAGTAGGCCCTCCCCTCTGTGTGTGCCCTAGACACTCCTGTCCTCTGAAAGTCCATGCCACCCTGGCAGGATGCAAACTAGGGTCGCCAAGCTTTCCCTTTTGCTCTGCTAAAGTTCTGTTCTGCCTTCCAATTCCCATTGGGACACACAGACCTGTGACCTGAATCAGAGCCTTCCTCCTCCTCGTCCTCCTCCTCCTCTTCCACTTCCTCCTCCTCCTCCTGTTCTTACTGGTACTACATGCATAGATAGGAATCCACCATCGAGGGAGGTGAGCAATAGAATAAAAGCAAGGTTGTGTAGTGTTGTGGCTGCCAAGGACAAGGAGGAGAAGGGTGGGAGGTCCTCTGAAGAGTAGCTGAGGACTGTGCTGCCTAATACACAAGGCTGGTGGTTGCACCACTTCAAAAAGGACTTGAACCCATGGATGAGAACTGTTTATCTTTGTTTTCTTTTCTTTTGCCAAGAGAGTGTTCCTTATGTGGCTTGGTTTCCTAGAAATAATAAAGGCAACAGCAGGTCCTACAGGACGAAGGGCAAAGGATTAGTGAGTCCAAGGGCAGGCCTGTGGCAGGGGCTGGTGCAAGGTGGGGTTTAGCTCTAGAGTTGGCAAGGTTTCGTGTGTAGTAACTTGTGGTCAAGGTATTTGTGGTATTGTCTGTTGCTCTAGAGCTGGAACATGATATGGAGTGCCAGTGCCTGCAGCAGTGCTGTTCAGAGCTCAGCTTTGAAACTCAGCTTGAAGCTATCTTCTTCAAATATTGAAAGGCAATTTCAGTTTATGAGTATTCCATCATGCTCCTACTCTGTTATGTCTTCTAGTGGATTTCCCAATTGATTAAATGCCATCAGTATGCACTAGATTCTATTCTAGTAATTTTTTGTAGCATATTTATCTATTCTAGTAAATTCTTTGTATTGTATTTATCACCCCTTTTTGTCAAAATAGGTTTAATATGGAAGTTATGGCAATATTAAAATAGAACAACTTAGCTTGGTGCCAGTGGCTCATGCCTGTTATCCTAGCTACTAAGGAGACTGAGTTCTGCAGACTGTGGTTCAAAGCCACCTGTCAGGAAAGAAAGTACAGGTGACTCTTCTCCAACAAACTACTCAGAAAAGCTAAAAGTGGCACTGTGGCTCAAGTGGTAGAGCATGAGCCATAAGCACACACAGGCTAAGAGAAGAACCCAGGCTTTGAGTTCAAGCCCAAGGACTGGCAAAATACAACAAAAATAGAAGAACTTAATATGACAGCTGTTTCTTCTTTTAGCTTGTCATCCTCATAGTAAAGTGCTGTTTCTTCTTTTAGCTTGTCATCCTTGTAGTAAAGTACACATACCATACCCTCTCATTTTCCTGTGGGCAGAAGAAGCAGACTTTGTGCCCCTCTCCCTGAAATTGTGCCCTTAAGAAATGGCTGAAGCTCACAGAGAGAGCCTCTGTGCCTACCTTAGTGAAGCTAAGCAACCTTACCCAGAACACATTCAAAAAAGGATACCAAGTAGCCATAAATCATGGATTTCTGAAGGTTTGTGTTTTTTTAAGATCTAAGTGATCAAGTTTTTCCCTTTGATTTCTTCTTCTTTTTTTGAATCAGGAGTCTTTATTTTTCTAAATAATTATTTATTGTCAAATTGATGTACAGAGGGGTTACAGTTTCATACGAAAGGCAGTGGGTACATTTTTATTAAAAAGGTGGTGACTGAAGGTGGGCTCAAGTCCCATAGAACCTTAGATTCCCACGCAGTAAGACAAAATTAATTGGTTTGGGGCTGTGTGCCAGAGGCTCCTTAGTAATACTAGCTAAACAGGAGGCTAAGATCTGAGGATCACAGTTGAAAACTAGTCTGGACCAACAAATCTGAAAGACACTTATCTCCAAAACCAGCAAAATACTGAAAGTGGAGGAGGTCTGACTCAAGAGGTAAGACACCAACTGTTTCCAAAAACAAAAACAGCAACAACAACAACAACAATAACAAAAAACACTCAGTAGGGCCTCAGTAAGAGCCTGAAATCAAACTTCACACAAAAAGTTTCAGTGGTTACTTGAACTGAGGATCAGGGCCACAGGACTGACTGACAAGTATTGTACAACATTAGCCATATCTCCAGAATTTTTTTGCATGGTTTTATTTTTCTGTGTCTCTGTGTGTGTGTGTGGCGGGGGTGGGGGGTGGGGGGTGTTTGTTGGCCAGGGCCCTAATGAACTGTGATTCTCCTATTTTTATTCCTCCTGTGTAGCTGAGTTTGGCAACAGCTTGCCTGGCATTTGCTAACTTTTGTGCCTTGGATTCCCTTCAGCCATGATTTTCCTCAATTTTTAAATATGCTGAATACTTAGAATCATAGGCATGAGCCAGTGTACCTGACCTAAGACACCAATTTTTAAGTCTAAGCAGGATTTTCTTGGAATGATATATGTTAATACTATCTGACTTATCAACTGTCATTCTAGAAAGTATCACTTTTTGGTTATAAGAACAAACAATGGAAACCTAAGTAATAGGATTGATTCAGTTAAGCCCCAAATCCTTTAGTTTGACTGCAAAGCTACATGAAAATCTTATTCTATCTACTACACATACATCTTTCTGCTTGCAGTACACGTCCTTTGTGGAAGAAGCCAGGGAAAGAGAAGAAATACACCAAACTTGAGGCCTTGGCTAAAGCCCAAGATTCAGACATAATGGGACATGAGATGGTCTATCTACTACAAACTCATACAGTATGCACTATGATTCCATGGTCATCTGACCATTTCTGCCCATTTTGAAGTCCATCATGTTCAAAACTCATTTACATGTACCAAACCACTGACCCACCAAGAAGATAACTCCACTGATGTGAATAGGATTCACATCTCACTTAAACATTCGTCAAGATCCTTGAATGAATATTTTTGGCAAAATATGTAATCCACGAATGCTATCTCTAGATATAATGTATTGAAATTTTGAAAATACTGATCTACAACTGAAAGTGACCACAAATCTTAATGACATCCTTCCTGGCACCTGTTTCTATGGCATGTGTTATGTGTCCATTGAGGTGGGGCTGTGCAGATCACACTAGTAACTAGTGACATACTTCATCATGGAGGCATAGGCTGGGTGTACAAGACACTTTCCACACAAATATGGAAATAATCCTAAAATCAATTTTACGTCCTTATTTGTCACTTCCCTAGGATCTTCAATAAACATAATTTGAGCCTTTTATTGTTCATTATGACAGTATTCTAATTTGTACTAGAATACTTGGCCAGATTTAATGTTTGAGTCCAGCCTCTTCTAAGACACAAATCAAGAATTTACAGGATGTAAAAAAGATGGCACCGACAGAATAGGGAGGCACCCCGACTCGCTCCAACTGAATAGCGAGCTGGGAACTCCAACACCCAACACCCCATCAAGAACCCAGCAAAACCAACAGCCAGAAACAGTGGAGAAACGCAGGAAAACAAAAAGGAGCAAAAAAGAAGAATCGAAAACCTACACGGAGCCAGAGAATCTCCGGGGCACCCTCCCCCCACCAGCCGACCCTGGCCCAAACAGGGCTAGGCTGGAAGAGGGGAACCCGGTGATCGGCAGACAGGCTGCCAGGAGTGCAGAATTCATATAGCGGGAGACCCCACGGACACAAGGCAGGGTGCGGACCAAGACAAACACCGGCAGCGACGAGAAGTTTGGGTCCACACTGGGTTCGGACAAGGGACCCCAGCGGGGCAGAAAGAGGGAACTGGGGAAGCCACCACGACACTTCGCCAACCCCTGAAGGGCGAACGGCTGCGCGGGACACACACACAAAGCAGCAACTGTGAGTCCCCCATTATCCCCTCCCCCAACGGGAGACCAGCTATCAGAGACCCAAGCCCGACAAAGAAGCTAGATCTCCCTCCCTCCCCCTCCCCACCCCCGAGGGAACAAAGACCCCCCAAATCAGGCGGGGAGCTCCCATCAGGCGCTGGGAAGTCAGTTTAGCAGGGGAAGGGCAGAGCAGCCCCAAGGCCCCACAGGTTCCTGAACTGGCAGAACCAGCCCCGCCCCCTTCCCAACAGGGGCCGGGGGACGGCTGGCAGGGCAAGCCCCACCCGAGGCGCCTGGACCTCACAGACTCTTACAACTAAAATTACAGGCACTGGTGGGCAATACCAGCCCAGCAGGGTCACCTGAGCCCGATCACGTCCCCCCTCGCAGCAGAGGCGAGGTCTGAGGGTGCCAAGCCATACCCGGACAGTCGATCCCACTGGGCCCCACAGATACCGCCCCCCCCAACGGACTCGCGGGAGGGCGCAAGCACAACCCAACAACCCGGGGCTCGCTCTGGGAGGCATATCCCGCTAAAGTGCCTGTTGTAGTGGACGCACAGCGCACAGGAGGGCAGGGCCCCCGGTGACAGCGCCCGCTCTGGTAGGCATACCCTGCACTGGTGGGCGGGGCCACAGCGACAGCACCTGCTGCCGTAGACACGCCTACACAGAAGGGAGGGAAGACCTACACAGATCTCCAGATGTGCAAAGCACAAAGAAACATAACTCAGTTCATCAAAGGGCAAGCCAACTCGCCAGATCCAAAAAGCAGCACGACTGAAGAGGAGATGGAGACTAAAAAAGCAAATGAGGCCATGTTAACAGGAATGATCAAAAGCGTCAGAAAAGAAATCAGAAAACAATTCCAGGAGTTTAGAGCAGAAATCTGGAAGGACACCCAGGAAGCCAAGAAAGAAATGGAAGCAAAAATGGATACAATGCAAGCCTCCTTTAAAGAAAATCTCCACATCCTAAGAATTGAAATGCATAAAAAAATAGATTTAAAATACAACTCTTTAAAGGAAGAAATTTCCACAATCAGAGCTGATATGACAACCATCAATAGCTCTCTGACATCCATAAACTCCGCAATTGAAACCATAACAGAAAGAGTGGACCATATAGAATCCAGAATCTCTCGCCTGGACGATGAAGCAGCTGACAACAACCAGAAAATGACCACACTCCAAGAAAAGGTGAAGCTTCAGGGAAGACTAATCCAGGAACTAATGGACAAAGACAAGAGATATAATCTGCGCATAATTGGAATAGAAGAAGGAGCCGAATACCAGAACAGAGGACTTAATCATGTTCTCAATAAAGTAATTGCAGAAAACTTCCCCAACCTCACAGGGGATCCCATCAAGGTAACCGAAGCCTATAGGACACCTCGCAGGCCAGACCCCAGGAAAGCCACCCCAAGGCACATAATATTCAAGACTACAGACCTCAAGATTAAAGAGCAAATTCTGAATTCAGCCAAAGCGAAGAAGGAAACTTTCTTCAATGGGAAGAGGATTCGAATAACATCCGACTTATCCACACAAACTTACCAAGCTCGAAGTGAGTGGAAGAACACCATCCAAGTACTTCAGAATAACAATTTACAACCTCGGATCAAATATCCAGCGAAATTGGAGTTCACATTCGAGGGGAAAACCAGATCTTTCCACACCAAAGAGGAGCTAAAGGAGTATGTGAATAAAAAACCAGCCCTATAGCGAATATTAAGAGGGGAACCTCACCCAACAGAGATCGTAAAAGACACACAGACAGAATCAGAAAGAAACTCCAATAGGCAAAGTCCAGCAGAAAGACCAGCTCACTAAAGACAAGAAGAAAAAAAAAGAGGAAAAAAACAGCCCAACAAGAAAATGGAAGGAGAAAAAACACCCTTATCCTTGATCTCTTTAAATATAAATGGCTTAAACTCCCCGATTAAGAGGAGCAGACTGGCCGAATGGATTCGCAAACAAAAAGTTGACATCTGCTGTCTACAAGAGACCCACCTTACAGCAAGGGACAAAAACAGGCTTCGAATGAAAGGATGGAGCAAGATCTACCAAGCAAATGCACCCACCAAAATGGCAGGTGTAGCCATTCTGATCTCAGACAAGCTGGAGTTCTCATTAAAGTCAACTCAAAAAGACAAAGAAGGACACTACATATTAATACAAGGAAAAATCCAGAATCAAGAAATCACGGTGATAAATGTATACTCACCGAACAAAAGAGGCCCTACATATGTCAAGCAAATTCTCACAGAATGACAGAGCAAGATAGACGCAAACACAAACATAGTGGGTGACTTTAATACTCCTCTCTCTCCAAGAGACAGATCCAACACCCAGAGGATTAGGAAGGGAGCTGAGGACCTAAATAACACCATTTCCCAAATGGATCTAACAGACCTATATAGAACCTTCCACCCTACAGAGACCCAATACACCTTCTTTTCAGCAGCCCATGGATCATATTCCAAAATAGACCACGTCATAGTCCACACAAAGAACCTCAGCAAATACAAAAGTATTGACGTCATCCCATGTATTATATCTGATCACAGTGGATTAAACGTAACCCTCAACAACAAAGGATACCACAAAGGCTATACACACTCTTGGAGGCTAAACCCCACGCTGCTCTCCAACACTTGGGCCACAGACCAAATTAAAGATGAAATCAACGAATTCATAAGCCACAATGACAAAACACATCACAAAGAAACCTATGGGACACAACTAAGGCAGTACTGAGGGGCAAGATCATTGCACTCAGCACCCACATTAAAAGAATGGAAGCAGAGCAGGTGAATACCCTCACGATGAAACTAAAACAACTGGAGAAACAAGAAATGACAGAATCTAAAACGACTAGGAGGGGAGAGATCACAAAGATTAAAGAAGAGATAAATCTGATTGAAAATAGAAAGACCATTGAACAAATAAATAAGACTAAAAGCTGGTTCTTTGAGAAAATAAATAAAATTGACAGACCCCTCACAAGACTTACAAAAAAAAAAGAAGAGAAGAGACTCATATACGTAAAATCAGGGACTCTACTGGAAAAATAACAAGTACACACGATATTCAAACAATCATAAGCAACTATTTCCAGAACCTCTACTCACTAAAAAACAATAATTTTACAGAAATGGATCAATTCTTAGAGAAGTACAAACTGCCCAAACTGAACCAAGAAGAAATAAATCAACTAAATAAACCAATAATTTACGGTGAGATACAGGAGGTAATCAAGAACCTCCCAACAAAGAAAAGCCCAGGCCCAGATGGATTCACCAATGAATTCTACAAAACCTTTAGTGAGGAGCTAATACCAATACTCCTCAAACTCTTCTGCAAAATAGAAACAGAGGGAGAAATCCCAAACTCATTCTACGAAGCTAATATCATACTCATTCCCAAACCAGGCAAAGATCCAACAAAAAAAGAGAACTACAGACCAATATCACTAATGAACACAGACACAAAGCTCCTCAATAAAATATTAGCTAACAGGATCCAGAAACTGATCAAGAAAATTATACATCATGACCAAGTAGGCTTCATCCCACAGTCACAAGGATGGTTCAACATCCGTAAATCAATCAATGTAATTCACCACATAAACAGATCTAAAATCAAGAATCACATTGTTATCTCAGTCGATGCCCAAAAAGCCTTTGACAAAATACAACATCCATACCTTTTAAAAGCTTTGGAGAGAACAGGAATAGATGGAACATTCCTCAAAACAATAAAAGCCATATACAACAGACCAACTGCTAATATCATATTAAATGGAGAGAAACTTAAATCATTCCCGCTAAACTCAGGAACAAGACAAGGATGCCCACTCTCCCCACTTCTCTTCAACATAGTGCTGGAATCCCTAGCCATAGCAATAAGGCAAGAGGAGGACATCAAAGGGATCCACATCGGCAAGGAACAAATCAAGTTATCCCTTTTCGCAGACAACATGATCTTATATCTGAAGGACCCAAAAAACTCAGTACCCAAATTCCTACACCTAATAAACCAATTTGGCAAAGTAGCAGGATACAAAATCAATCCACAAAAGTCAGCAGCTTTTCTGTACACCAGCAATAGACAAACAGAAAAGGAAATTATGGAAACAATTCCATTTACAGTAGCCAAAAAAAGAATAAAGTACCTAGGGATCAACTTAACCAAGGACGTGACGGACCTATTCAATGAAAAGTACAAAAATCTAATAAGGGAAATCAAAGAAGACACAAGGAGATGGAAAGACCTCCCATGCTCATGGGTAGGCAGAATCAATATAGTGAAAATGGCCATATTGCCCAAATTATTATACAAATTCAATGCAATACCTATCAAAATCCCAGCCACGTTCTTCACTGAAATAGAGAAACCAAACCACAAATTCATATGGAACAGCAAAAAACCTAGAATAGCCAAAGCAATTCTAGGCAAAAAAAATAGTGCAGGAGGTATCACAATACCAGACTTCAAGCTCTACTACAAGGCCATCATAACAAATACAGCATGTTATTGGTATAAAAACAGACTGGAAGACCAATGGATTAGAATTGAAGACCCAGAAATAAAACCGCACTCTTACAGCCAACTGATATTTGACAAAGGAGCTAAAGACATACAATGGAATAAACATAGCCTCTTTAACTACTGGTGCTGGGAGAACTGGGCAGCCATATGCAGAAAACTCAAAGTAGACCCAAGCCTATCACCATGCACCAAGATCAACTCAAAATGGATCAAGGACCTCAATATCAGACCTGAATCCTTGAAACTACTGAAAGACAGAGTAGGAAAGACGCTAGAACTTATAGGCACAGGAAGGAACTTCCTGAATAGAGTCCCAGGGGCACAACAAATAGGGGAAAGATTCGACAAATGGGAATACTACAAATTAAAAAGTTTCTGCACAGCTAAGGTCATAGCCACCAAACTAGAAAGACAGCCAACGATATGGGAAAGGATATTTACCAGCACAGCAACAGACAAAGGCCTGATATCGGTCATCTACAGAGAACTTAAAAAACTAAGCCCCTCCAAGCCCAATAAACCTATTAGGAAATGGGCAAAAGAGCTAAAGAGAGACTTCACAGGAGAAGATATAAAAATGGCAAAGAAACACATGAGGAAATGCTCAACATCCCTGCTAGTAAAGGAAATGCAAATAAAAACAACCCTGAGATACCACCTCACCCCAGTTAGAATGGCCTATACTCTGAACTCAGGAAACAACAAATGCTGGAGGGGCTGTGGGGAAAGAGGAACCCTTCTCCACTGTTGGTGGGAGTGCAAATTAGTACAACCACTTTGGAGAACAGTATGGAGGTTTCCCAAAAAGGTCAATATAGACCTACCCTATGACCCAGCCATACCACTCCTAGGCATCTATCCTAAACAGCAAAACCCAAGATATCAAAAAGACATTTGTACTTCCATGTTTATCGTGGCACAATTCACAATAGCCAAAATATGGAAACAACCCAGATGCCCCTCCACAGACGAATGGATCCAAAAAATATGGTACTTATACACAATGGAATACTACATAGCGATTAGGAATAGTGAAATATTGTTATTCGCAGGGAAATGGTCAGAACTCGAACAAATAATGTTGAGTGAGACAAGCCTAGAACACAGAAAACAAAGGGGCATGATCTCCCTGATATATGACTGTTAACAAAGGGAGACGGAGAGACAGTAGAGACCAAGTCTGTGAATACTGTATATGTTCTTGATACATTGTATATTGCATATATGTCTACCTGACCTAGACAAGGGATAGAAAAACAGGCCGTAAGATATCACAAGAAATGTACACACTGCCCTACTATGTAACTGCACCCTTTTTGCACAACACCTTGTAAAAAAAATTTATGTTCAATTAATAAAAAAAAAAAAAGAATTTACAGAATTTGGCCACACTGTCTCAGGTGGTCTTGTACCTCAAAGGACAGATGAACAGACCAGAAACATTCAGGGTACATCATTGAGTTTATTACATGCTTTGCATGTGAAAGTCTGTGTATAACAGCTTCCTATTACTACCTTGGTTTATGTGACAATAAAAGGCAACTTGGTATCCCTGGACAGCATCTAGGAACTCTATAGGCTGGAAGTTAGTCAAGCAGGGCTTGACTACACAGGGAAGCTTACAAAAAGAAGTCTGCCATGATTGAATCTTAAATTCATTTCAGTAGTTGGGAGAAATGGCTTTGGTTTACATAAACCTGAGTTCACATTTTGCATTTCCTACATGAAGATTTTTGTGAGTTTGGGTCTTTTGTTGGGTTGCTCTAGTTTCTCCCCTGAGTGTGACCAGTGGGTGTAGGGGTAGAGGTGGTGTGGCTTCTCAAGAGGAGTAGGTAACACTACACTTGGTGGGAGTGTAAACTTGTTCAACTACTCTGGAAAGAAGTATGGAGATCTCTCAAAAGGCAAAACATAGAGCTCTCCTATGATCCAGCAACCCCACATTTGGGCACTTACCCAAAGGATCACAAGCAAGAGCATACTAAAGCTACCGGCACAAACATGTTCATTGCAGCTCTATTTATCATAGCTAAAATATGGAACCAACCCAGATGCCCCTCAGTAGATGAATGGATCAAGAAATTATGGTATTTGCAATGGAACTGTGCCCCATTCATATGAAAATGTAAAGACAAACATCATAACAAGTGATGCAGACCCAAAGAAACATAGATTCTACAGTTTCCCTCACTGGCAATAATTGTAAGTGTCTAGGATAGTCCTAACCAATGAGCATAATAGCTCAATATGTACATGATCACATGACATGATGCTAATTAAAATGAACCCCACGTTATGGAAATAAATTGTAATTGTTATTTTCAACATACTATCAGAAATTACACCCTTTTCTTCCAAATTATTTAATCCATGTTGTTGCTATTTGATTTTGTTACCCTGAGTATTGTATATAGGTTTATCTGAACTAGGGAGGGGAAAGGGAACATCAAAGTGGTGAGACCAAGGGTAAAAGGTGAAACAATGCAAAAGCAATACAAGACAATATGTTGTAAACAAACTGTACAACTGAGGGGGAGGGAAGGTGGGAGAAAAATGATGGAGGAGGTAACACATTTCACAAGAAATGTGCTCGCTGCCTTACCTATGTAACTAACACCTCTGTACATCACCTTTGACAATTAAACTGAAGAGTGGGTGACTTCAAACATAGAAAGTTTGAAAAGAGGTCTTTATGATAGATTTTGTGTCTCAGGGGGTTATTAAAGGCCATTCTTTGCTTAGGTCCAATATGGAAGTAGGTTCTAGGAAAATACATTACCTCATAGTCATACATCCATTTAGTCAGGAAAGAGAATTATATAAAATCCAGCAATCTCAAAGTCCACAAGCCCTGCTAAGCCATATTTCTTCCTGTATTGGAGAAACTTCACCATGAAATTTTAGATAAACAGCCAATTTGTACATTCTGTAAATTACTTGGGAGGCATTGCTCGTCTTTAACAAATATTTTCTACTGGAATTTTTATTGCAGTTAACTCACTCATTATGAATGTCAACTGATACTTCTTTGCTCCAAGGGAATTCAAAAGCAGGCATGTGACAAAATGATTCAACCTATACGTCTGTCATTGTGACTACTGATACCTCCTTGAAATAAAACAACTAATGATTGAGCTGAAAATATCTCTACAGTTTTGTAAGTACTAACATTTGCACTCAAGGCTTTCTGTTTGGGAAGCAGGCACTCTCCCATCCCACTTTCATCCTGAAAATTTTCCATACTGTCATAGAAAGAGGAAGCATTCAGCCTCTTTCATAGGACTCTATTTTTGTGTTGAAAAACAGCACCAGCTCTTGGCCTTACTGTTTCAGAAATTTATCTGAAGTTGTCCTTCCTATGTGAGCAAAGTCTCACCATCAGTTGCAAGTAAGATACAAGGATATTTCCAGGAATTTTTCTGTGTGGCTAGCCCTACACAAAATTACATTGTTCCCTATTTACTCAGATTTTCTTCAACAGATATCCCATAACCTTATGTAATCCCAAGAGAAACACTGCATATAACTTTTTTTTTTTTTTTTGGCCAGTTCTGGGCCTTGGACTCAGGGCCTGAGCACTGTCCCTGGCTTCTTCCCGCTCAAGGCTAGCACTCTGCCACTTGAGCCACAGCGCCGCTTCTGGCCGTTTTCTGTATATGTGGTGCTGGGGAATCGAATCTAGGGCCTCGTGTATCCGAGGCAGGCACTCTTGCCACTAGGCTATATCCCCAGCCCTGCATGTAACTTTTACAGCAGATGTCTGTGAGAAAAGACTAGCTTCAGTACGGAAGTTGGACTTACTTAAAATATACACAATGCAAATATAGAAATATGAGACAGATACAGGGACACAGGGCAGTCGCGCAATGGATAATGTGTCTCACTACAAAATATGAGACAGATACAGTGATATCCTGCATGAAAAGAGCTACTGAGGGAGCTACATTCCTGTCATATTACCATTCATGTGACTTCCAAATATGTACCCTTAATATTTTCTATTTAAATTTTGTTCTTTACAAGTCCCGGGGGTTGTCCAAAGCTTTTTGTGCTCAAGGTTAGCACACTACCACTTGAGCTGCAATTCCAATTCCAGATTTTCAATAGTTTATTCGAGATAAAAAATTATACAGGACTCTGGACATTGACACAATGAGAAACCAGAGGAGGATATTAAGAAAGGGACACAAGGGTATACCTTTATAATAACAATTTTAAAAATGCTGTCTGCCCTGAAGTGAGGTGTGAGAATGACACTCATGATCAAACTCTGCTTGAGGCAGTACTGACTAGGTCAAGGGAAATTTTCACTTGTTCAAAATTCTGCCAGAAATCTTTAGTCTTCTACTGGCAACAGGGTGTTGCATAATTATTGTCTCAGACTCAAGCTAATGGTTGTATTTTCACAATACCTTTCTCGATGCCTGATATCACAGCAGCCCAGGAAGTGGATGGACTTCATCTTGGGGTTCATCTTGGGGTTCAACAATCTGTGGAATGCATCCATCGTGAAGGTTACTAAGGAAGATATTTGCAGAAAATGGTGGAATAAATCAGCTTCACGATAGAAAACCAAAAGAAATTAAGTTATGCAGAATTTATACTTCTGATGTGTGGGTTCTCTGTTTTCCAAAGAGGAGCCCATGCCTGTCAGAGTGTGGTTCAATACGTTCATGATTACGGTGTTGCATCCCTTTTCCCTTTACCCATTCCTCCACAAACCCTAGCTCCTCCCTCCCTTTCAAACTGGCTTTCAGCTCTGAGGTTTACTCAATGGAATTTCACTCCTGCATCTATTATACAATCTTGATGTTGGGCTGTTTCTTCAGGCAGTGATTCCAGAATACCTACCAGATTTCTTCTTTTTCTGTTGCAGGTCCCGCTGTAGGGAGGGAAAAAAAAAAAAACAGAAGGTAAATCTCAGAGTGAGTTCGGCTTGTACACCTCTTTGGTCCTTTGGTAACTTTGCTATGTTTATGTGTGCCAGTCCCAGAATGTGACCTCAGGTCCTAGGCATTGTTCCTTGAGTTTTTGGCTAAAGGTTGGCACATCCTCCCAGTTCTGGCTTCTAGCTAGTTAATTGCTAGTTCATTGGAGACAATACAGACCCTGGAGGACTTTGCTGAAGGAGTTGGGTCAAAGCTCAATCCTCAGATCTCAAACTTCTGAGCAGCTAGGTAGGGTAACATGCATGAGCCATGGAGACTGAGCACCCCTGGTGACCTGAAGTAACTGAGACTTTGGAAAGCAGTGGTCAAGTCAAAGGACTTGTGTTACTTTGTTAGGAGCTCCTCTCAGGAAAATGGCCCACTTATAACACATATCTCTCACCATTTTGCTGATTCAGAGTTGAGGATCAGGCAGTCTCCCTGTTTAGCCTCCAGTGAGATTTCCTACCTGGTAAGAGAACTAACATGCCTGGCCATGTACAGGGCTTGCCTGTCATCAGTTCCTTCTGAGAGGTGGTGTGTCCAATCTGAAAGGAGGTATGTCCTCTCTCCTTATCTAGTACTTGGGACCTTGTGACTTCCAAGTTCCCATGTCTTCAATACCTCTCTATCCTGTGTTAGGAAGCTTTTAACACATCACCCAAGGAAGAGTACAGTAAAATCATGCCTAAACTACAAAGGGCCCCGAGTCAATCACGGAGTACACAAGCTTTTCACTGTTGTTGTGTTCAATAGGTGAGTGAATATTACAAAATTATTCTTAAACCTAAAGAGCAATACTTGCTCCAGATAAAAGTTTTAGTGTATACTTCACAATATACCATTTGCAATTACTAAAGTTCATACTTTCAGATCCAGATTCAGAGCTGGAACATGGTGCCAGTCACTGTCTGGTGTTACTTTGTTTTGGGTTTTTTTGTTTTGTTTTGTTTTGGCCAGTCCTGGGGCTTGGACTCAGGGCCTGAGCACTGTCCGTGGCTTCTTTTTGCTCAAGGCTAGTACTCTGCCACTTGAGCCAAAGTGCCACTTCTGGCCATTTTCTATATATGTGGTGCAGAGGAATCAAACCCAGGGCTTCATGTATATGAGGAAAGCACTCTTGCCATTAGGTCATATTCCCAGCCCTGGTTTTATTTTGTTGTTTCAGGGCATGGATCTCAGTGATGCTTGAACAGCTGTGATTGGAGCTGGTCCTCCAGCTAGCTGCAAGAGGAACAGAGAAGATACATGTAGGTGCAGGATACAATACTTCCCTCTGACTTTCTGGTGGAGTTCTGCCCTTTATGGCACCCTGGAAGTCAATACAGACCCCAACTGCTTCCACAAAGTGAATCCTCCCATCACCCCACAAAACACTCTGCTCCTCGTCTGTTTCCCATACCCTGCACACATTCCGTGCCTTGTATAACCTTGTCTTGTGTACAGAGTAGGGCTGTCTTTTCTTGCCCTCAAAACCATAGTCAACCTCATGTGTTGATGCCTCAAGATTTACCAGATGCCTCGGGTAAATTTTTCACATATTTATCCAGGCCTTCTCTGCACTTACTTTTCTCTCCAGTGAAATTAGACACAGAAACTCAAACCATGTATATAATATCTTAACCCCAAACAGACCATCTAAAACTATATGTACAACACTTCCAATAGAAGGATCCCATCATTATTTGTACACACTTTGAAACTCAGCTTGAAGCTATCTTCTTCAAATATTGAAGGGCAATTTCAGTTTGCATATTCCATCATGCTCCTACTCTGTTATTGAGAAGCCTGACCAGCTGTTGCACCTCCATATTGTAGTTTGGGCCTGAACGAGCCCTGAAGCTTCCTAGAATAACTACAGAACATGTCAATGTGAAGCCTGAACAAAATGCAGTCTAAAATAATCAAGGTAGCCAGAGAGACTTCATTTGACCAGAGGTCAGTTAAAGTTAGAATGCTTTAGCCATTGTATGTAAGATGCTTCACCGCCCTGTTTGATGATTGTGCTGTGTACTAGAATATGTTTCTCATAGATATGATTAACTACTAATAAACAAGTCAAGGACCTGAATTCCAGGAAAGGTGTAAACTCCCCAAGGAACAGATTAGCAGATAAATATTTGAAGTGCCAAGTGCTCCACCACACAATTAAGATAATCAATAACGGGACTCCGAACAAGTTAGTGCTCTAATAAGTAACTAATGTATACATAGCAGGAGGGGACTGATGCCAAAAGTCCCTTGCAGCACCCCCCACTAACAGTCTGGAGGTCAATAACAGGAGAAGGCTGACACCAGATGTCTTTTGCAAACTTTGACTTATTGTCTTGCTGTTAAGTGACAAAGCTCCAGCTAAACAGGAATAGATAAAGGTTAACCAATTACATGTCTTTTTAACTGGGAATCCCCGAGATTTGTTTACTATAAAAACCCGATGTAATCTATGCTCGGGCCTTCATCCATCTTGGCTGTGTTTTGTGGGTGTAGGTCCAAGCTAGAGCTTGCTAATAAACAACTCTTTGCTTTTGCATCGGGATCAGCTTCTCGGTGGTCTTTAGGGGGTCTCAAATTTTGGGCATGTCATTATATGTTCTAGAGGATTTCCCAATTGATTAAATGCCATCAGCATGCACTAGACTCTAATAAATTCTTTGTATCATATTTATCACCCCTTTCATCAAAATATGTTTAATATAGAAGATAAAGCATTATTAAAATAGAACAACTTAGCCACAAATCTTATGACATTCTTTCTGACACCTGTTTTTATGACATGTGTTATGTGTCCATTGAGGTGGGGCTGTGCAGATCACACTAGTAACTAGTGACATACTTCAACATGGAGGCATAGGCTGCGTACCAATGCTCTTAAGCTTGAGTGTACAAGACACTTCCCACACAAATATGGAAATTATTCTAAAAACAACTTTAGGTCCTTATATGTCACCTCTCTAGGGTCTTCAGTGAATATAATTTGAGCCTTTTATTGTTCGTGGTGACAGTATTCTAACTCGTACTAAAATGCTTGGTCAGATTTTATTGAGTCCAGCTTCTTCTAAGACATAAATGAAGAACTTACAGAATTTGGCCACACTGTCTTAGGCAGTCACTTGTACCTCAAAGGATAGATGAACAGACCAGAAACATTCACGGTACATCAGTCTGTGTATAAAAGCTCCCTATTACTACCCTGGTTTATGTGATAATAAAAGGCAACTTGATATCCTTGGACAGCATCTAGGGACTCCATAGGCTGGAAGTTAGTCAAGCAGGGCTTGATTACAAGGGAAGAAAAAAAATTCTGCCATGACTGAATCTTAAGTTTATTTCGGTAGTTGGGAGAAATGGCATTGGCTTACATAAACCTGAGTTCATGTTTTGCATTTCCTACATGAAGATTTTTGTGAGCTTGGGTCTTTTGTTGGGTTGCTTTAGTTTCTACCCTGGGTGTGACCAGTGGGGGTGGGGGCAAACATCTAACTTGTTGCTTCTCAAGAGTCATAGATAAATTCAAAAGTAGAAAGTTTGAAGTGTGTCTTTATGATGGATTTTGTGTCTCAAGAGGTTATTAAGGGCTATTGTTTGCTTAGGTCCAAGGTGGAAGTAGGTTCCAAAAAAATACATCACCTTATATAGCTACACAGAGTCACACATCTACTCAGTCAGGAAACACAGAATCATATAAAATCCCAGCAATCCCAAAGTACACAACCCTTCCTAAACCATATTTCTTCCAGAAATTGGATAAACTTGACCATGAGATATTACCTAAACAGCCAACTTTTATCCAACACTTGGTATTATATTAGTTCCCTTCAGAAATTCACAATCAGGGGGGCTATCGGTATCAGTAAGGTTATCTATCACACTTAGCCTTACTTAACATCTGATTTTTGTTTTCCATAACATGGTAGTCATTGGAGAACACTTACTTGCTTTTAGAGATGGAGATGCCACCTGAAATGATAGGAATATAGATATTAGCAAGATGACTTATGATCTAAATTTGACTTATTTGCATGTTCTTTTTGTGCTCTGTGTGACTATTGGGAAGATATTAGAAATAATGGCAAAGTCAAAAGGATCTCAAAACCAAGGATAAGGTAAATGTACAGAGAACTCCAGAGTCTTTTCTAGCTGATTTGTGTCAACTCTGTTTAGGTCATCTATCAATCATGAAATACTTAATCTAAGCAAGAATCATTTCCAGGGAACTTCCAGGAAGACGGCAGAGGAGCAGCAGAGCCCTAGCTAAGCTCCCTCTGACATCGCAGTTTTACCACTCCAGAGAAACTTTTACTCCTAGAAAGACAGCCCAAGTAAGTTCTAACAGTACAGGGATTCTGGCCAGGAAGGAAAAAATCGACTTTGCTGGCCTGAAAACACAGATTTGAGCTCCGGGTGGCATCCTGCCACAACACCAGTGCCGCAACGGGCACAGCGCCCCGCACTCCGTGCACCTAAAGCACACAGCGGTGACCAGGGAGAAATCCTCCCGAAGGCGCACACAGACATGGATCACAGGCTGAGCATGGGCGGGCTGAAACCGCAGAGAAAGCATGAGTAACCCACAAAAGACATCCCACTCGTGCCCACAGAGCAGCTTCTGGGAGGGAGCCCTTCCCCCACCATCAGAGCAAAGTGCCATCTTTGACACTGGCATAGGGTCAGACCAGACTGGAACTAAAGTGGGCCTGGGGAAAGTGAGGACAAAGGGGCCATGTTTGAAAAGGGCAAGAGGGACCAACCAGTGAGAGTCAGCTCCGCACAGGAGAATGACCCCTGCCCAGGCAGGAGGCTCATCCCAGGCCTCGACTCACACACTCAGGTGAACTCAGCCAGAGGTGCCCCGCCCTGCCCCCTGGAATTCCTAAATTAAAAACGAAAGCAAGCAGCTACTGGCGGCACGGAACAACCAGATGGGAGAACAAACAGTTCCTGAGACAGAAAAACGGTCCCATCACAGAGGAAGCCCAATTCCCACCTGAAACAGAGCTGAATTCCATAGCCAGCTCCGCCCAGGAGGCTGCCCTGTCCAGGAAGGAGGAACCACCCCCAGGCAAGCGAATCTCAGCCAGATAAACCAGGCCAGCAGCGCCCCACCCTGCTGAGTCCACAGACTATTCAAAGCCAGGCGTTAATGGAAGCAGCCCCACAGCAGACAGGAGGAGCCATGGTTCCCAAGATTGTTCACGTCCCCCATCTACAGAAGACACCCAAGTCCTACCTGCAAGCTGTGCGAACCACAGAGCCCCTGGATATCACTAACAGGGAAGGACGGTCAAAGCAGATCCACCCCCTGCAAACTGAAAGCACGTCAAACCAGCCAAGCAGCAAAATAAAATGTAGACCATAGCAAGGAAACCAGAGACTGTAGAAAGTCCGCCCAAATAAGGAAGACTCCATTTTTTTAAAACATTTTTTAACTTTTTTTTTTCATTTCTGACACATCGTTGGTTTTTGGTTTTCCATTTTTATTTGTTTTCTCAGGTTTTTTTTTATTGTTTGTTTTTCTGGATTTTTTATTATAATTTTTCTCTGTTTTGTATATTTGTCTTCCAGTATTTTTTTCTTTCTCTCTTCACATTCTCTTTCTTTAAAATTACTTTCCTATGAAGAACACCTTCACTCTTTTCTGCTAACTCTCCATTGTCTATCATTTTAACCTTGTTATTTCTACTGATTCTACTCTTATCCACAATTCCACGTCACTGAAACTAAACCAAAATCATCACCTCCCCATACATTTTACTCTATTCTCTTCACTACCTCTAATTTACACTCCTGATTTACTTCCAGGACCTCCAGATTCTAGTTACCCCTGGTTATTGGATAGAGGGTATCCCTGCTCAATCTGAGTGAATCAAAAGGGTTCATAGAGAAAGCCAGCCAGTTGAAAAAGAACTTAATATAAGAACATAAATTGCTCATAGGGTTATAACAGTAAATAAGTAGCTACTCAATACAGGGCTCAGGACTGGTTGTTATATCAAAATTGTATTATTTAGGAACACCAAATCTAATTTTATATACAGGTATACAGGTATCTGTATATAATTGTGAACTTATAAGATTTACACAACAGTGCTTGGTAAGGTCTGCTCTGGGAAAAGCAATCAGAATTACCCCAGACTTCTCAGCAGAGACCATGAAAGCAAGGAGAGCCTGGAATGAGGTATGCCAAACCCTAAATAAAAATAACTACCAACCAAGAATAGTGTACTGAACTAAACTCTCATTCATAGCCAAAGGTCAAATAAAAGTCTTCCACAGTAAGGAAAAACTGAAACAATATATCTCTACCAAACCAGCTTTACAGAAAATCCTCAAAGATGTACTATACGGGGAAAATAATCAAGATCCCAAACAGACAGAGAAATGAACCCTAAATAGTAAACCAGAATATCAGATCAAGAAATGGGAAGACACAGCTTTTAACAAGATAGTGATAATGAAAGGAACAAATGATCATCTCTCAATCCTAACTCTCAACATTAATGGTCTTAATTCTCCAATCAAATGACATCGACTCATAAGTTGGATCAAAAATCAAGATCCACCTTTCTGCTGCCTCCAAGAGACACATCTATCCAGCAAAAGTAAACATCTTCTAAAAGTGAAAGGCTGGAATCAAACCTACCAAACAAATGGCCCCATAAGCAGGCCGGAGTTGCAATCCTAGTATCAGACAAAATTGACTTCAAATTAAAAAAGGTAAGAAAAGACAAAGAAGGTTACTACATACTAATAAAGGGATCACTCCTACAGGAATATATAACCATCCTAAATATCTACACACCAAATACATGAGCACCCAACTTCATCAAAAAAACACTACTGAATCTAAAAACACTCATAGACACAAAGACATTGATAGTTGCGGACTTTAACACTCCACTGTCACCTCTGGACAGATCAACACGCCAAAAACTGAACAAAGAAACCACAGAACTAAACAATTGCAGAGACCAACTAGACTTAACCAACATCTACAGAATATTCCACCCAGCAACAACAGAATATACATTCTTCTCAGCAGCACATGGAACATTTTCCAAAATAGATCACATATTAGGGCACAAAGCAAATCTGTACAAATTCAGAAGTATCAAATCCATTCCCTGCATTCTCTCAGACCACAATGGAATAAAATTAGAGCTCAACTCAAACAGCCACCACAGAAAATCCTACAATTCAAGAAGACTAAACAACACACTGCTGAACCATCGGTCGGTCATTGAAGAAATTAAAACAGAAATTCAAATGTTTATGGAATCCATCCAAGATGAGTACACAAAGTACCAGCTCCTTTGGGACACAGCAAAGGCAGTACTCAGAGGGAAAATTTATATCTCTGAATGCCTACACCAACAAACTGAAGAAAGAGCATCTCAACAACTTAAGGAAGCACCTTAATCTCCTCAAAAGAGAACAACAAGCCAAACCCCAAGTCAATAGATGGAAGCAAATAATTAAAATCAAATCAGAATTAAATTAATTAGAGACAAAAAAATCGAAAGAATCAACAAAACAAGGAGTTGGTTCTTTGAAAAAATCAACAAGACAGACAGACCCCTAGCAAACCTGACCAAAAAATGAAAGCAGCACACCCCAAATAAACAAGATCAAAGATGAAACAGGTAACATCACCACAGAAACAACCAAAATTCAGAACACAATACGGGAATATTTTGCAAACCTTTATGCCAACAAATTCAAGAACCTGGAAGAAATCGATGATTTCCTAGAAAAAACTGATATGACCAAACTCAACCATGAAGATTTAAACCTCCTGAACCAGACCCATATCCAGCATTGAAATAGAAATGGCAATTAGTCATCTCCCATCCAAGAAAAGCCCAGGTTCAGACGGATTCACAGCAGAATACTGCAAGCCCTTCAAAACAGAACTCACACCAATAATTCTCAAATTCTTCAATGAAATTGAAAGAGAACGTTCACGGGCTGGGATATGGCCTAGTGGCAAGAGTGCTTGCCCTTTATACATGAAGCCCTGGGTTCAATTCCCCAGCACCACATATATAAAAAAACGGCCAGAATGGCGCTGTGGCTCAAGTGGTAGAGTGCTACCCTTGACCAAAAAGAAGCCAGGGACGTTGCTCAGGCCCTGAGTCCAAGCCCCAGGACTGGCAAAAAAAAAAAAAAAAGAGAAAGAGAACATTCACTACAAGACACATTCTATGAAGCCAGTATCATCCTCATCCCAAAACCAGGCAGGGACTCATCCAGAAAGAGAACTATAGACTGATTTCCCTGATGAACATAGATGCAAAAATTCAAGACAAAATTCTGGCCAATCAACTTCAACAGGTCATCAAAAAAATCATACACCATAATCAAACTGGATTTATCCCAGGGATGCAAAGTTGGTTCAATATACGCAAGTCAATTAATGTAACCTACCACATCAACCGGAGCAAGGTAAAGAACCACATGGTTATATCTCTGGATGGGGAAAAGGGGTTCGAAAAAATCCAGCACCCATTTATGATACAAGCCATGGAAAATTTGGGATTCCACACTCCTGAATATAATGAAGTCAGTTTATGAAAACACTAAAGGAACGAGTAGGAGAAACACTTGGGCTCCTTAGTGCAGGACGGAACTTCCTTAACAAAGAACCAGAAATGCTACAAATCAAAGAAAGGTTGGACAAATGGGACTGCATCAAACTGCAGAGCTTCTTCACGGCAAAGGACATAGCTCACAAGATAAACAGAAAGCCCACAGAATGCGAGAAGATCTTTACCAGCCATTCAACGGACAAAGGCCTCATATCTAAAATATATGAAGAACTAAAAAAATTACCTTCCTCAAAAACAAAACTGCAAAGAACCAATAGCCCCCTCATGAAGTGGGCTAAAGACTTTCAAAGAGACTTCTCTGATGAGGAAATGAGAATGGCCAAGAGATATATGAAAAAGTGCTCTACATCACTGGCCATAAAAGAAATGCAAATCAAAACAACATTGAGATTCCATCTCACCCCAGTAGGAATGTCCTATATCAAGAAAACTAACTATAACAATTGTTGGAGGGGATGTGGCCAAAAGGGAACCCAACTTCATTGTTGGTGGGAATGTAAACTGGTTCAGCCACTCTGGCAAGCAGTATGGAGATTCCTCAGAAGGCTAAATATAGAACTCCCCTATGACCCAGCAACCCCACTTTTGGGTATCTATCCAAAAGACCACAAACAAAATCACAGTAAAGCCACCAGCACAACAATGTTCATCGCAGCGCAATTATAGCTAGAATCTGGAACCAACCCAGATGCCCCACAGTAGATGAATGGATCAGCAAAATGTGGTACATATACACAATGGAATTTTATGCCTGTATCAGAAAGAATGACATTGCCCCATTTGTAAGGAAATGGAAGGACTTGGAAAAAAATTATACTAAGTGAAGTGAGCCAGACCCAAAGAAACATGGACTCTATGGTCTCCCTTATTGGGAATAATTAGTACAGGTTTAGGCAAGTCACAGCAGAGGATCACAAGAGCCCAATAGCTATACCCTTATGAACACATGAGATGATGTTAAGTGAACTGTTCTCCATGTTATGGAAACGATTGTTATATCACAGTTGTAACTACTTTCAATGTCTCATATGTATCTGTAGCTTCTATTATTGATGATGTTCTTGTATCACCTTCCTGTGGTTGTACCTACACTATCTCTGTAATCTTATCTGAGTATATTGGAAACCTTGTATCCTGGTATTAGAACTAGGAAATTGAAAGGGAATACCAAAATTGAGAGACACGGGGTTAAAAAAGGCAAACGACACAAAAGCAATACGTGCAAAACTGTTTGGTGTAAGTGAACTGAACACCTCATGTGCGGAAAGGGAAAGAGGGAGGAGAGAGGGGGGTATGAGGGATGAGTTAACAAACAGTACAAGAAATGTATCCAATGCCTAACGCATGATACTGTAACCTCTCTGTACATCAGTTTGATAATAAAAATTTGAAAAAAAAGAAAAAAAAATAAAGTCAGTTTATGACAAACCAACAGCAAGCACAATTCTAAATGGTGAAAAGCTAAAGCCATTTCCTTTAAAACCAGGAGCAAGACAGGGATGTCCACTCTCTCCCATTCTCTTCAACATAGTACAAGAATTCCTAGCCAGAGCAATTAGGCAAGATGAAAATATAAAGGGGATCCAAATAGGAAAAGATGAAGTTAAACTTTCTCTCATCACAGATGGCATGATCCTATACCTTCCCAAGCTACTAGAGCTGATCCAAAACTTTGGCAAAGTTGCAGGATATAAAATGAACCCTCAAAAATCAATGGCCTTTCTATATGCTAATGACCCGAACGCTGACGCTGAAATAAGAAAAGCAACTCCTTTTGCAAGAGCCTCAAAAAACATAAAATTCCTAGGAATAACCTTAACCAAAGAAGTGAAAGACATCTATGATGAGAACTTTAAAAACATGAAAAACAAAATTAAGAAAGAACTAAGGAAATGGAAAAACCTCCCATGCTCCTGGATTGGGAGGATTAATATAATCAAAATGGCAATATTGCCAAAGGCTATCTACAAATTCAATGCAATATCCATTAATATCCCAACACCATTTTTAATGAAATACAGGAAGAAATCCAGAAATTCATATGGAACAATAAAAGACCCAGAATGGCACAAACAATCCTAAGCAGAAAGAACACTGCTGGAGGAATTACAATACCCAACTTCAAGCTGTATTATAAAGCTATAGTAATAAAAACAGCTTGGTATTGGCACCAGAACAGGCCTGAAGACCAATGGAACAGAATTGAAGACCCAGATATGAACCCACAGAACTATGCCTACTTAATCTTTGATAAAGGAACTAAAAACATAGGATCGAAGAAAAAAGCCTCTTTAACAAATGGTGCTGGCAAAACTGGTTCAACACATGCAACAAACTAATACTAGATCCTTATATATATCACCCTGCAACAAAATCAATTCCAAATGGATCAAAGACCTCGAAATTAAAAGAAATACCCTGAAAACACTACAAGGAGTAGGAGAAACACTTGGGCTCCTTGGCACAGGATGGAACTTCTTTAACAAAGAACTAGAAATGCTACAAGTCAAAGAAAGGATGGACAAATGGGACTGCATCAAATTGCAGAGCTTCTGCAGGGCAAATTACATAGCTCGCAAGATAAACAGAAAGCCCACAGAATACGAAAAGATCTTTACTGGCCATACAATGGACAAAGGCCTCATATCTAAAATATATGAAGAACTAAAAAAATTACATTCCTCCAAAACAAAACCGCAAAGAACCAATAGCCCCTTCAACAAGTGGGCTAAAGATGTAAAAAGAGACTTCTCTGATGAGGAAATGAGAATGGCCAAGAGATATATGAAAAAGTGCTCTACATCACTGGCCATAAAAGAAATGCAAATCAAAACAACATTGAGATTCCATCTCACCCCAGTAAGAATGTCCTATATCAAGAAAACTAACAATAATAAATGTTGGAGTGGATGTGGCCAAAAGAGAAACCTAATTCATTGTAGGTGGGAATGTAAACTGGTTCAGCCACTCTGGAAAGCTGTATGGAGTTCCTCAGAAGGCTAAATATAGAGCTCCCCTATGACCCAGCAGCCCCACTTTTGGGCATCTACCCAAAAGACCACAAACAAAATCACAGTAAAGCCACCAGCAAAAATATGGAACCAACCCAAATGCCCCTCAGTAGTCTAATGGGTCAGGAAAATGTGTTACATATACACAATGGAATTTTATGTCTCCATCAGAAAGAATTTCATTGCCCCATTTGCAAGGAAATGGAAGTACTTGGAAAAAATTATACTAAGTGAAGTGAGCCAGACCCAAAGAAACATGGACTCTATGGTCTCCCTCATAGGGAATAATTAGCACAGGTTTAGGCTAGTCACAGCAGAGGATTACAAGAGCCCAATAGCTATACCCTTATGAACACATGAGATGATGCTAAGTGAAATGAACTCCATGTTATGGAAACTACTGTTATTTCACTGTTGTAATTACTTTCAATATGCCATGTGAAACCATAGCTTCTATTGTTGATGATCCTCTTGTATCCCCGTCCTGTGGTTGTACCTGCACTATCACTGTATCTTATCTGAGTATATTGGAAACTGTGTATATTGGTTATTAGAACTAGGAAAGTGAAAGGGAATACCAAAATCGAGAGACATAGGATAAAAAGACAAACGACTACAAAAGCAATACTTGCAAAACTGTTTGGTGTAAATCAACTGAACAACTCATGGCGGGGGAGAGGGAAAGGGGGAGGAGGGAGGGAGGAATGAGGGAGGAGGTAACAAACAGTACAAGAAATGTATCCAATGCCTAACATATGAAACTGTAACCTCCCTGTACATCAGTTTGACAATAAAAAATTTTTTTAAAGAATCATTTCCAAAAAGAAGATCCCTTTAGGCAGGTTATAATGCAGTCCTACAACTTGCAAATGTCTATTTGCAACAGATATTAGTTGTTAAGGGTCTTCTCTTCTACCACGCCAGATGGCAGAATCTGATGTGCATAGTGGACGCTGTGGGATTTAGCTGATACTGGTGTTACTGTGTTGGGCAAACTGAGTTCAAACACTCACTCCTCAGGCAAGAGCCCTAGCACTTGAACCGTGCTTCTATATCCTTTTTTGGCTTTCCTCAATGTTGAGTAAGGTCTTGCTTTTGGCCTGATTAGTGGTGTGCACTGTGATCTCCTTGTTCATGCTTCCCGAGGTGCTGAGATGGCAAGTGTGCACTGTCACACCAAAGTTTTTATTGGTTGGGGTGGGGTCTCATGGGCCCATGCTCAGACTACCTTGAAATTGCAATCTTCCCACTCTAAGCCTCCTGAGTCTGTAGGACTACGGGCTTGAGCCACTGCAAATCAACTGTGTTTTCCCAGCAAAACCCAATTTAAAAACAGATAACAGACAAGGCAACATTCCTATTCCAGGCAAAAAAGAGTTGTCTTACTATATTGGTGGAAGTCTCAACTGGCAGGTTTGGCGCAGCTGGAAAAACAGAGAATTTTATTTTAATCTTTGATTAAATGTAACTTGGGTGTTTCTCAATCAAATCAAGTTGACAACCAGGACTAATGGTCATAGGTAGCCTGGATGGAGACATACCAATTTTTTATGGATATTTCCAAAGAACCAAATGTTAATTCAATTGCTTTTGTAGTAATTACATATTATTTAAAAGCTAGAGGGACTTTCAGGATTAAAAAAAATAACTTGAATTATCTATTATATAGGTGTACTTCTTTCTTACCATTTACCAAAGACTTAAATTACCAATTTCAACTCATATACATATTTGTTGCCATATGATAAGTTAATTTGTAAGCACTGTTGGTGTTTCACAAATTTATACTACTGGAATCTTTAAGTCTTATAACTCACAAATCTAGGAATGTCAATTGATACATCCTCATTCCAAGGGAATTCAAAAGCAGGCATGTGACAAAATGATTCCTCCTATGCATGTGACATTATGACTACTGATACTTCCTTGAAATAAAACAACCAATGATTATACTGAAAATATCTCTACAGTTTTGTAAGTACTAACATTTGAACTCAAGGCTTTCTGTTTGGGAAGCAGGCACTCTCCCATCCCACTTTCATCCTGAAAATTTTCCATACTGTCATAGAAAGAGTAAGCATTCAGCCTCTTTCATAGGACTCTATTTTGTATTGAGAAACAGCATCACCTCTTGGCTTTAGTGTTTAGAGATTTATCAGAGGTTGTCCTACCTTCCTATGTGAGCAAAGTCTCACCATCAATTGCAAGTGAGATACAAGGATATTTCCAGGGGGTTTTCTCTGTGTGTGGCTAGACCTACACAAAATTACGTTGCTCCCTATTTACTCAGATTTTCTTCAACAGATATCCCATAACCTTATATAACCCCAAGAGAAACACTGCATGTAACTTTTACAGCAGATGTCTGTGAGAAAAGACTAGCTTCAGTACAGAAGTTGGACTTACTTCAAATACACACAATGCACATATAGAAATATGAGACAGATACAGGGGCGCAGGCCAGTCGTGCAATGGATAATGTGTCTCACTACAAAATATGAGACAGATACAGTGATATCCTGCATGAAAAGAGCCACTGAGGGAGCTCCATTCCTGTCATATTACCATTCATGTGACTTCCAAATATGTACCCTTAATATTTTCTATTTAAATTTTGCTCTTTATAGGTCCCGGGGGTTGTCCAAAGCTTTTTGTGCTCAAGGTTAGCACACTACCACTTGAGCTGCAATTCCAATTCCAGATTTTCAATAATTTATTCAAGATAAAAAAATTGGGGCTGGGGATATGGCCTAGTGGCAAGAGTGCTTGCCTCATATACATGAAGCCCTGGGTTCAATTCCCCAGCACCACATATAGAAAACGGCCAGAAGTGGCGCTGTGGCTCAAGTGGCCGAGTGCTAGCCTTGAGCAAAAGGAAGCCAGGGACAGTGCTCAGGCCCTGAGTCCAAGGCCCAGGACTGGCAAAAAAAAAAAAAAAGATAAAAAAAATTATACAGGACTCTGGACATTCACACAATGAGAGATCAGTGGAAGATATTAAGAAAGGGACACAAGGGCATACCTTTATAATAACAATTTAAAAAATGCTGTCTGCCCTGAAGTGAGGTGTGAGAATGACACTCATGATCAAACTCTGCTTGAGGCAGTACTGACTAGGTCAATGGAAACTTTCACTTGTTCAAAATTCTGCCAGAAATCTTCAGTCTTTCCTCTACTGGCAACAGGGTGTTGCATAATTATTGTCTCAGACTCAAGCTAATGATTGTATTTTCACAGTACCTTTACCCATGCCTGATGTTGAAGGCAGGGCGGGGGGTGGATGAACTTCATCTTGGGGCTTTGGTACCGCCATCAAAGGTCTGCCCATATTGTCTACCAGGAAACGAACTAAGGAAGATATTTACAGAAAATGGTAGAATAAATCAGCTTCAAGACAAAAAACCAAAAGAAAATAAGTTATGCAGAATTTATACTTCTGGTGTGTGGGTTCTCTGTTTTCCAGAGCCCATGCTGGTCAGTGCGGTTCCTGGAAGTTCAAGTTTACTATGTTGCATCCCATTTCCCTTCACCCACCCCTCCACACACCCTAGCTCCTCCCTCCCTTTCGAACTGGCTTACAGCTCTGAGGTTTACTCCATGGAGTTTCACTCCTACATCTATTATAAATTCTTTTTTTTTAATTGTCAAACTGATCTACAGAGAGGTGACAATTTCATACATTAAGCCTTGAGTACATTTCTTATACTGTTTGTTACCTCCTCCCTCATTCCCCATTCACCGGTACCCCTTTCCCACACCCCCCATGAGTTGTTCAGTTGGTTTACACCAAGTGGTTTTTGCAAGTATTGCTTTTGGAGTCATTGGGTTTTTTTAATCATTTGTCTCTCAATTTTGATATTCCCTTTCACTTGCCTAGTTCTAATACCAGTATATACAATATCCAGTCTACTCAAATAAGACACAGTGATACTGCGGGTAAAATGGCAGGATTCTTGATGTCGGGGCTATGTCTTCAGGCAGTGATTCCAGAATACATACCGGACTTTTTCTTTTTCTTCTCTGGCATCTCATGCTATAGAGAAAGAAAACAAAAAACACTCACAAGGTAAAGTTCAGGAGGAGTTCTGCTTGTACACCTCTTTGGCTCTTTAGTAACTTTCCTATGTTTCTGTGTGTCAGTCCCAGAATGTAACCTCGGGTCTGAAGCACTGTTCCATGAGTTTTTGGCTATAAGTTGGCACATCCTCCAAGTCCTGGCTTCTAGCTAGTTAATTACTAGTTCAGTGGAGACAATTCAGAGTCTGGAGGACTTTGCTGAAGGAGTTGGGTCAAAGCTCAATCCTCAGATCTCAACCTTTTGAGCAGCTAGGTAGGGTAACATGCATGAGCCATGGAGACTGAGCACCCCTGGTGACCTGAAGTAATTGAGACTTTGGAAAACAGTGGTCAAGTCAAAGGACTTGTGCTACTTTGTTAGGAGTTCCTCTCAGGAAAATGGCTCACTTATAACACATATCTCTCACCATTTTGCTAATTCAAAGTTGAGGATCAGGCAGTCCCCTCTGTTTAGCCTCCAGTGAGATATCCTACCTCATGAGAACTAACATACCTGGCCATGTCAGGGCTTGCCTGTCATCAGTTCCTTCTGAGAGGTGGTGTGTCCAATCTGAAAGGAGGTATGTCCTCTCTCTTTATCTAGTATTTGGGACCTGTGACTTCCAAGTTCCCGTGTCTTCAACACCTCTCTATCCTATATTAGGTAGCTTTTAACACATCACCCAATGAAGAATACATCATGCCCAAACCACAAAGGCTCCTGAATCAATCACTGAGCACACAAGCTTTTCACTGTTGTTGTGTTTGATAGGTGAGTGAAAATTATAAAATTACTCCTAAAGCTAAAGAGAAACACTTGCTCCAGATAAAATGTTTTAGTGTGTACTTCACAACCTAACATTTCCAATTACTAAAATTCTTCCTTCCCAATCATTGAAAAGATTCTATCTCCTCTTCGTACATTTTTTATAATTGGATATATTTATATGTAGTGTAATTAAGAACTTTTAAAAAGAGTACCATAAAATACAACTTATATCTCAAAGTTAAGTTATCTTACCTGGACAGAGTCAGTCTTTGGCTCTTCATGAGAACCTAGAAGGACAAAAAATAATACTTAGCTCCTTGGAAATAATTATCACTGATGACGCAGGGAACCTGGTATGCTGTGGAAGAAGGTTTACATGCCTACTTTACAGGGCACAATTCTGTAGGGCTGTACTTGATAACAATCGCAGGTGGAGCTGTGAAAGTTGAGAAGGCATAGAAAGGATAAGGACTAGGGTTTCTGGCTCCCTAAAAAAGTCCAACTACTCTAAGAAATGTAAAACAACTTACTGCTGATAAAGTGAAGATTTAAATTGACCTTAAATTGGATGACTGAATCTTGTCATTACTTTAAATCATTTTGATGGTAGGAAGAACTGAACTTAGACTAACTGTCTTGGCATCTATCAAGCCTTCAATCTCAATCAGGAATTGCTTCCAGTTAAAATTGGCTGGATGTATGTCAAAGTCCATATATGCAAATCTGCATTGATTATATTTGATTTTGCCTCCAGTGATGTATATATTTACTTGCATACTGGATATAATACTCGGAGCAAGATATAGCTATATATATCCATTTACTCTCTGTTATAGAAATAGCGTTTGGGCTGGGGATATAGCCTAGTGGCAAGAGTGCCTGCCTCGGATACACGAGGCCCTAGGTTCGATTCCCCAGCACCACATATACAGAAAAGGGCCAGAAGCTGCGCTGTGGCTCAAGTGGCAGAGTGCTAGCCTTGAGCGGGAAGAAGCCAGGGACAGTGCTCAGGCCCTGAGTCCAAGGCCCAGGACTGGCCCAAAAAAAAAAAAAAGAAAAAAAAGAAATAGCATTTAACAGGATTTTCACTCTGTCAAAATGTTATTTTTTTGAAAGAACCACTAGAAATCAGTGTAAGTCATACACTATGTTTATGCTTGTAGTCTAGAAAGCATAGATCCAGCTGTGCTTGCACATCCTCCTCAGTGGAAGCTCTAACCTACTCATTGGGAGAAAAAGATCAGTAAGTAACAGGAAAAAAAATGAGAAACTGAGGTCTTGACATTCTGATAATGGCATTGTAGAGAAACAAGGAACAGTCAAGTCTTCAAATGCGACCAGAGTCCCTTCACTCAGAGTGGTAGCTTAGAAGCACAGACATATGATGTTCTAAAACACATGAAGTACTTCACATAATTTATGCCAAGTGGCATCTCAGCCTACAAACTCACAACAAAATCTGTAGTAGATGTGACAAAAAACTGTTCTGGGAGATGATGTCAGTGAAGGTAACAGAATCTATATTTGGATTTTTCTTTGGCAAAACTTCTGTTCTCCACAACATATCTTACTATTTCAACATTCTAAAAGTAGTATTGAATCTGTTTACTCCATTTAGGAATAAACATTAAGGAAACTAACCATTAAAATAGACAATAAATACCATGAAAGAAAATAAATGCAGCAATACTTATAAAACTCTATGCCTTAATCCAACAGTAGAACTCTTGGGAGGGGGAGATGGAGAGGGAGAAAGGTAGGAGGAAAATGAGGGAGGAGGTAACAAGTTGATAAGAAATGTACTCGCTGCCTTAAGTATGAAACTGTAATCCCTCTGAACATCACTTTGACAATTAAATAAAAAATGTTTAAAAGAAAAGAATCTCAGTAACAGCAACAACCATTCTGGCATGTTAACCCATGCTATCTCAGCACACTCCTCTACAATCTGGTTCTGTGGTCAGCTGAAATGTAGCAACCATATTCATGGTATAAACTCTGACACTATGAGATGGGGAGTATAATTGGGATGCAACTCTGTCCAGGCCCCTTTCCATGCAAAACATGATCATTTTATCTGTCTGATAGATCTGTATCTATGCTTGTTTTTTTTTTAAATCAGACAAACTTTCTCAGTGAAGAAAGCAGTTTCTTAGAGACATAAAGTATAAAAACTTACCTGCAGTGCTTTTCTTGGGGTTACCTAAGGCGAAGGATAAATGTTGGAACATGTATCAAACAAAAAGTGAGCAATGACCTTTTACATATCTAAAAGTCACACTGTTATGTATGGCTACCTGCATACACAGAGCTCTGAGCATGATCAGAGAAGACCCTCAGATACCCCAGTATCTCACCTGCAATGTATAGTGAGGCTTTGCTCAAGTAGGAAAGGAAGCCTCAGCTAGATTTCTAAAACACCAGGGCCAAGAGGTGATGCTGCTTCTCAACACAAAAGCAAAGAATCTGTGAAAAAGTCCGGAGTGCCTACTGGGTTTACACAGGAAAAGAAAACTTGAGGGAATTGGAAATGTGGTTCGAATGGTGAGTATAGGGTGCCTGCTTCTCAAGCACAAACCCTGAGTTCAAACCATAGTACTGCCAAACTATGCACAAATTCTTAAAAAGAAAGAAAATTCAGTACAACTCTTTGTTGTCTACTGCTAAAAGACAAAAAGATTATATGCACGGTGATAAGTAAACAGTAATTTAGTGGCACTTGCCTATCAAAGTCAGTAAAAATATGAAATAACTAAAAGGTATAGGTTTCTAGAGGAATGAGTTTGTCACATGAACGCTTTTGAATTCCTGTGGAGAAAACAGCAACCATCAATTGGCATTTATAAAACTACTGAATTAAATGAAGTAAAAATTCCAGTAGAATAAATTGGTGAGACACAAAAAAAGAATGCTTATAAAGAATGGAAGCAATTTATTACAAAATGACATTAAAATTAGAAATTGAAGGCTTTAATTAAGATTTGATTTTAAGTAAAGCAATCCAACACAAATTCAAACACAAAATGAGAAAGTGGCTCATGCCCTTAGTCCTAGCTACTCAGGAGGCTGAGATCTGAGGATCACAGTTCAAAGCTGGGCCAGGGAGGACACTCCCTGAGATGCTTATCTCCAATTAACCACAAGAAAACTGGATGTGGCACTGTGGCTCGAGTGCCAGAGTGCTAGCCTTGAGCTGAAGAGCTCAGTGACAGCACCCAGGCCCACAGTTCAAGCCCCAAGGCAAAAAAAAAAAAAAAAATCATAAAATTCTCAGTAGTTCTGATGCCCGTATAAACAGTATCCAGGATATTTGGATGAGATATAGTTCTCTCAAGTTTTTAAATGAAACATAATTATTATAGAAGCAATGAAATTAAAATCTGGGAGAAGATCAGTAAAACTTATATGTCCCTGTCTTGGCTACAAAATGATTAGTCTTAGTGTTGGGTTATCAACTTGATATGATTGAGAAACCACCACTGGAGAACTAAAGCATGCCTCAGGATATGTCTGTCCAGCTGTTTAGGTGTGTTACAATGAGTCCTATAAAACCAGTGTGCTGTTTGCAAATATTATCTAGGTGGCGGAGATGGGGGGATATTCCTAAGAATCCATGGGAAGCTGCAAGAATTAGCTTTCAGGCATTTTATATTGCTCTTGGCTTATCTTATTTCTGTTCATCAAAAATATTAAAGACCTTTGAGCACTCTTTGCAATGTTGCCTCACTGTGGAAAATACCTTTTAAAAAAATACAAGAAAAGAATTTTCATATGTGCCCTGATATGCTTTCAGAGTTAAGAAGGATTGATTGTAAAAGCATATTTCTGGTTACAAAACCAATCCATAGAATCTGTTACCAAACAACTTTTTGGTTAATTCCCAAACAGAAAACCATACTGCAACAGATGGGTCTCTGTGAATGCCTTCAGTTAAGAGTTACCCAAAGGGGTCTCAATTGAAGCTTATAGTACTCTGTGAAATGAAATCCCTAAATTGCTTCTCTTTGCAATTTCCTGGAGGAAGGGTGGCTGAAGATTGTTTGACTTTTTGGATGAGTAAAGCCTAAACTAGTGTCCAGGGTAGACAATAAGGGAATCTAGTTAGCTATTATTACTGACAAAATTATGCAAAATCATATGCAAAATTTATATGTTAAAGCTCTGACATCTAGAACCTAAGAATGTGACTGTATTTGGAAAAAAGGACTTTAAAATGTGATCAAGTTAAATGAGATCATGAGCTTATATACTAATAGTTTCACTGGTATCCTTCTGAAGAGAAAATAGCGATATAAAAAGAAACACCAGGCACACATATGCAGAGAAAAGATCTGTATGAGGACACAAAGAAGGCAGCCATTTGCAGCCAGAGAGAGGCCTCAGAAAACAAACAAATCTGCTGATTCCTTGATCATGAGCTTCTAACCTCTTGTACTTTGAGAAAATAAACTTCTGTTTAAGTCATCAAAAAAAAATAGAAAGGGGGCTGTGGATATAGCCTTGTGGCAAGAGTGCCTGCCTCGGATACACGAGGCCCTAGGTTCGATTCCCCAGCACCACATATACAGAAAACGGCCAGAAGTGGTGCTGTGGCTCAAGTGGCAGAGTGCTAGCCTTGAGCGGGAAGAAGCCAGGGACAGTACTCAGGCCCTGAGTCCAAGGCCCAGGACTGGCCAAAAAAAAAAAAAAATAGAAAGAGAATTGGAACAACATGATTTTGACCTAATGAGTAGACCCATCCCTTGGTGGGATTCAAAATAGGGTAGGACTAATGGAATATGGTAAACAGCAGGAAAAGGTCCCTAGGAAGAGGAAGTAAGTCACTGCGGGTGAAATGAATGAATGAATGAGTAAATGGGGTCAGCAATGCTGACCCATGGATATGGAAACACTAAGAGGCACACTAAGTGTATGCCTGATGTTGGATAATCACAATGGAATTTACAAATCCTTGAGATTTTTAGTTTCCAAGGCTCACACAAATCAACAATTTGAATTACATCCTAACTATTAAATAAGTTGAACCAATATTCATACCATTAAGAAAATAAAGCACTAGGTGATGATGATCAAGTTAATAAAATCATCGAAATATCAAACTTTAAAAGAAACATTTAAAAAAATGAATAAAGCAAGGAGGTGAGATCGAGGAAGGGAAGCAGGGAGAAAAATGAGGAAGGGGTAGTAAGTATGACAAGAAATGTATATGTATTCACTACCTTAAGTATGTAACTATAACCTCCTCTATACATCATCTTGACAATTAGAAAACATAATTAGTCATGGGTAGAAAACACTGTATTCTTTATTTTTTATTCCATTAAGATAAAAAGTTAAATCTGCTTGAACTATTCCACAGGAATGGACCCAATAACTTTACCTATAGACACAAACTGGAAGAAAACATGATAACTTTCACAAGGTGGAACTTCCTCATTTCTTCATGTAGTGCAATACTATTCCATGAGAAAGGAATAAGCTCTCATGCACTTAAAAAGACATGAAACAACCATAAATGAATACTGATTTGTGAAACAGGTTATGCCGAAAAAACTACATTACTTGTGATTTTAACTATATACCATAGAAGCTGTAGATACCAAGGTGAGTACACATAAGAATTTGGTGGATACTTCACTAATGCAGATATCAAATCAAACTTCTACATAAAGGAAACTGTATGAACTGAAAAACAACAATACAGCACCTAAGTTACAATAATATCTGATATGCCAAGGTTCAGTGTAGCACTTGGGTAAGTTAAGGACATTAGCTGATCTCTGCCTATAAAGGAAATGCAAATCAAAACAACATTGAGATGTCACCTCACCCCAGTTAGAATGGCCAGTATGAATCAAACTGATGATAACAAATGGTGGACGCAGCCAAAAGGGAAGAAACTCTATTAGACTGTTGGTAAGAATGTAAACTTGTTCAATGGCTCTGTAAAGAAGTATGGAAGTTGGATAAGAAATGTACACATTGCTGTATGTATAAAACTGTAACCCCTCTGTGCATCACTTTGTCAATAAATAAAAGGAAAGAAAATAAGTATAGGAATTCCTCAAAAGTCCTAACATAGAGCTTTCCTATGGCTCAGCAATTCCACTCTAGTGTTTTATCCAGTAGAAAACTAACAAAACCACACTAAAATTACTAGAACACCCATATCCACTGCAGCATTATTTACCAAGCCAGGATTTGGATTCGGCCCAGATGCCCCTCAATACAGGAATGGATCAAGAATATGTGGTATGTGGTATATACATAATGGAATTATACTCATGAAGAATGATATTGTATCATTCATAACAAAATGAGAAGGTTGGGGGGATAATCATATTAAGCATAGTAATACAGATCTAAATTAACTTAGGTTTGCATGCTTTCCCTCATTTGCAGCAGCTGGAATGTCTCTATTAGTAAACACTATGGATGGTTTCAGAAAATAAAATCAATGGGACATGATCAATTATATAGGTCTCTAGGCATTCACAATGAGACCAAAGGAAAGGAATACAAAGGCACAATACCCATTTGCATCTGATCATATAAAATAATACTTATCAAAATGACCTCCATGAAATGGAAACAAAGGTGCTTTTTTCTTTGTTGTTATTATCATTTTCCTTTTCCTTGTCTTTTGTTTTCTATGTTAGATTGTCTTTCTGGGGAGACCACAGATGGTGGGACAAAGGTGAACAATGCAGCAGTACTACTCCCAAGACACTATGTTGAAAATTAAAACTTGTGGGTGGGGATAGGAGGAAAAAACTGGGGGAGAGTGAGGGAAGGGGTGACACTTTTCAAAAATGATTTTCTTATCTGACTTATGTAACTATAAAATCACCTTCATAATATCAATTTAAAAACACTGTCTCCTGTGAAGTCAGTTGTGAAAATGGCATTCATGATCATACTGCTGGAAGCACTACTGATTGGGTCAATGGCAACGTTCACATATTGAAAATTCTGCTCAAAATCTTATTCTTCCCTCTCTCTGCTGGCAACACGATGTCACATAATTATTGTCCCTGACTCAAGAATTCCACAGTACCTTTTCTTGTGCCCGTTGTTTTCAGCACCCCAGGGAGTGGATGGACTTCCTTTGTGGAATTTGGTGCCACTATCACAGGTCTGCCCAGGTGGTATATCAGGAAGCGAACTAAGGAAGATATTTGCAGAAAATGGTAGAATAAATCAGTTTCAAGACAGAAAACAAAAAAAATAATAAGTTATGCAGAATTTATACTTCTGGTGTGTGGGTTCTCTGTTTTCCAAGCCTGTCACTGCGGGGTTCTAGAAGTTCAAGTTTACTGTGTTGCATCCCATTTCCCTTCATCCACCCCTCCACACACCCTAGCTCCACCCTCCCTTTCAAACTGGCTTTCAGCTCTGAGGTTTACTTCATGGAGTTTCACTCCTACATCTATTATACATTCTTTTTTTGTTTTTAATCGTCAAACTGATCTACAGAGAGGTCACGGTTTCATACATTAAGCCTTGGGTACAATTCTTGTACTGTTACCTCCTCCCTCAGTCCCCATTCACCCATACCCCTTCCCCACTCCCCCCATGAGTTGTGCAGTTGGTTTACACAAAATGGTTTTACAAATATTGCTTTTGGAGGCGTTGGTCTTAATCTCATTTGTCTGTGGATTTTGATATTCCCTTTAAATTCCTTAGTTCTAATACCAGTATATACAGTATCCAGTCTATTCATAAGATAGAAAAATAGTGCAGGTACAACCACAGGATTCTTGAAGTCGGGCTGTGTCTTCAGGCAGTGATTCCAGAATACCTACCAGATTTTTTCGTTTTCTTCTCTGGCAGCTCGTGCTGTAGGGAGGGAAAACAAAAAATACTCACAAGGTAAAGCTCAGGAGGAGTTCTGCTTGTACACCTCTTTGGTTCTTTGGTAACTTTCCTATGTTTCTGTGTGCCATTCCAAGAACGTGACCTAAGGTCCTACCTTGCGTTTTTGGCTAAAGGTTGGCACATCCTCCAAGTCCTGGCTTCTAGCTAGTTAATTACTAGTTCAGTGGAGACAATTCAGAGTCTGGAGGACTTTGCTGAAGGAGTTGGGTCAAAGCTCAATCCTCAGATCTCAGCCTTCTGAGCACCTAGGTAGGGTAACATGCATTAGCCATGGAGACTGAGCACCCCTGGTGACCTGAAGTAATTGAGGCTTTGGAAAACAGTGGTCAAGTCAAAGGACTTGTGTTACTTTGTTAGGAGTTCCTCTCAGGAAAATGGCTCACTTATAACACATATCTCTCACCATTTTGCTGATTCAGAGTTGAGGATCAGGCAGTCCCCTCTGTTTAGCCTCCAGTGAGATTTCCTACCTGGTAAGAGAACTAACATGCCTGGCCATGTACAGGGCTTGCCTGTCATCAGTTCCTTCTGAGAGGTGGTGTGTCCAATCTGAAAGGAGGTATGTCCTCTCTCCTTATCTAGTACTTGGGACCTTGTGAATTCCAAGTTCCCGTGTCTTCAACACCTCTCTATCCTGTGTTAGGAAGCTTTTAACACATCACCCAATAAAGAATACCGTAAAATCATGCCCAAACCACAAAGGCTCCTGAATCTATCACTGAGCACCAAAGCTTTTCACTTTTGTTGTGTCGATAGGTGAGTGAAAATTATAATATTGCTCCTAAAGTTAAAGAGCAACACTTGCTCCAGATAAAATGTCTTAGTGTATACTTCACAACCTAACACTTCCAGTTATGAAAATTCTTGCTTCCCAATCATTGAAAATATTCTATCTCCTCCTCCTACATTTTCATAATTGGATATATTTTATGTAGTAGCATTAAGAAATTTTAAAAAGAGTACTATAAAATACCTGTGATCTCAAACTTAGGTTATCTTACCAGGATAGAGTCAGTCTTTGGCTCTTCCTGAGAACCTAGAAGGACAAAAAATAATGCTTAGCTAATTGGAAATAATTATCACTGATAACGCAGGGAACCTGGTATGTTGTGGAAGAAGGTTTACATGCCTACTTTACAGGGCACAATTCTGTAGGGCTGTACTTGATAACAACCGCAGGTCAAGCTGCGAAAGTTGAAAAGGCACAGGAAGGATATGGACTAGGGTTTCTGGCTCCCTAAAAAAGTCCAACTACTCTAAGCAATGTAAAACAACTTACTGCTGAAGACTTAAATTGATCTGAAAATTGGATGACTGAATTTTGTCATTATTTCAAATCATTTTGATGGTAGGAAGAACTGAAATTAGACAAACTGTCTTGGCATCTAATCAAGCCTTCAATCTCAATCAGGAATTGCTTCCACTTAAAATTGGCTAGATGTATGTCAAAGTCCATATTTGCAAATCTGCATTGATTATATTCGATTTTGCCTCCAGTGATGTATATATTTACTTGTATACTGGATATAATACTGGGAGCAAGATATACCTATATGTACCCATTTACTCTCTGTTATAGAAATAGCATTTAACAGGTTATTCACTCTGTCAAAATGTTATTTTTTTAAAGAACCACTAGAAATCACTGTAAGTCATACACTATGTTTATGCTTGTACTCTAGAAAGCATAGATCCAGCTGTGCTTGCACATCCTCCTCAGTGGAAGCTCCAACCTACTCATTGGGAGAAAAAGATAAGTAAGTAACAGGAAAAAAAATGAGAAACTGAGGTCTTGACATTCTGATAATAGCATTGTAGGGAAACAAGGAACAGTCAAGTCTTCAAAGGCTACCAGAGTCCCTTCACTCAGAGAGGTAGCTTAGGAGCACAGACATGTGATGTTCTAAAATACATGAAGTACTTCACATAATTTATGCCAAGTGGCATCTCATCATACAAACTCACAACAAAATCTGTAGTAGATGTGACAAAAAACTGTTCTGGGAGATGATGTCAGTGAAGGTAACAGAATCTATATTCTGATTTTGCTTTGCCAAAACTTCTCTTCCCCACAATATATCTTAATATTTCAGCATTCTAAAAGTAGTATTGAATCTGATTCCTCCATTTAGGAATAAACATTAAGGAAATTAGCCATTAAAATAGACAATAAATTCCATGAAAGAAAATAAATGCAGCAATACTTACAAAACTCTATGTCATAATCCAACAGTACAACGCTTGGGAAGGGGAGTAGGGGAGGGAGAAAGGGGGGAGGAAAATGAGGGAGAAGGTAACAAGTTGATAAGAAATGTACTCGCTGCCTTACAAATGAAACTGTAACCCCTCTGAACATCACTTTGACCATTAATTAAAAAATGTTTAAAAGAAAAGAAATGGCTGAATCTCAGTAACAGCAACAACCATTCTGGCATATTAACCCGTGCTAGCATGCTCTTCTACAATCTGGTTCTGTGGTCAGCTGAAATGTAGCAACCATATATATGGTATAAACTCTGAAGACATCAGATGGGGAGTATAATTGGGATGCAACTCTGTCCAGGCCCCTTTCCATGCAAAACATGATCATTTTATCTGTCTGATAGATCTGTATCTATGTCTGTTGTTTTTTTTTTTAAATCAGACCACCTTCCTCAGTGAAGAAAGCAGTTTCTTAGAGACATATAGTATAAAAAGTTACCTGCAGTGCTTCTCTTGGGGTTACCTAATGCGAAGGATAAATGTTGGAACATGTATCAAACAAAAAGTGAGCAATGACCTTTTACATATCTAAAAGTCACACTGTTATGTATGGCTACCTGCATACACAGAGCTCTGAGCATGATCAGAGAAGACCCTCAGATACCCCAGTATCTCACCTGCAATGTATAGTGAGGCTTTGCTCAAGTAGGAAAGGAAGCCTCAGCTAGATTTCTAAAACACCAGGGCCAAGAGGTGATGCTGCTTCTCAACACAAAAGCAAAGAATCTGTGAAAAAGGCCGGAGTGCCTACTGGGGTTACACAGGAAAAGAAAACTTGAGGGGATTGGAAATGTGGTTCGAATGGTGAGTATAGGGTGCCTACTTCTCAAGCACAAACCCTGAGTTCAAACCATAGTACTGCCAAACTATGCACAAATTCTTAAAAAGAAAGAAAATTCAGTACAACTCTTCGTTGTCTACTGCTAAAAGACAAAAAGATTATATGCACGGTGATAAGTAAACAGTAACTTAGTGGCACTTGCCTATCAAAGTCAGTAAAAATATGAAATAACTAAAAGGTATAGGAGTAACAATCTTGAGGTTGCTAGAGGAATGAGTTTGTCACATGAACGCTTTTGAATTCCTGTGGAGCAAAGAGGAACCTTCAGTTGGCATTTATAAAACTCCTGAATTAAATGAAGTAAAAATTCCAGTATAATAAATTGGTGAGACACAAAAAAAGAATGCTTATAAAGAATGGAAGCAATATATTGCAAAATGACATTAAAATGAAAAATTGAAGGCTTTAATTAAGATTTGATTTGAAGTAAAGCAATCCAACACAAATTCAAACACAAAGTGAGCCGGTGGCTCATGCCCATAATCCTAGCTACTCAGGTGGCTGAGATCTGAGGATCACAGTTCAAAGCTGGGCCAGGGAGGACACTCCCTGAGATGCTTATCTCCAATTAACCACAAGAAAACTGGATGTGGCACTGTGGCTCGAGTGCCAGAGTGCTAGCCTTGAGCTGAAGAGCTCAGTGACAGCACCCAGGCCCACAGTTCAAGCCCCAAGGCCAAAAAATAAAAATAAAAATCATAAAATTCTCAGTAGTTCTGATGCCCATATAAACAGTATCCAGGGTATTTGGATGAGATATAGTTCTTTCAAGTTTTTAAATGAAACATAATTATTATAGAAGCAATGAAACTAAAATCTGGGAGAAGATCAGTAAAACTTATATGTCCCTGTCATGGCTACACAATGATTAGTCTTAGTGTTGGGGTATCAACTTGATATGATTGAGAAACCACCACTGGAGAACTAAAGCATGCCTCAGGATATGTCTGTCCAGCTGTTTAGGTGTGTTACAATGAGTCCTATAAAACCAGTGTGCTGTTTGCAAATATTATCTAGGGGGAGGAGGTGGGGGGATATTCCTAAGAATCCATGGGAAGCTGCAAGAATTAGCTTTCAGGCATTTTATATTGCTCTTGGCTTATCTTATTTCTGTTCATCAAAAATATTAAAGACCTTTGAGCACTCTTTGCAATGTTGCCTCACTGTGGAAAATACCTTTTAAAAAATACAAGAAAAGAATTTTCATATGTGCCCTGATATGCTTTCAGAGTTAAGAAGGATTGTAAAAGCATATTTCTGGTTACAAAACCAATTCATAGAATCTGTTACCAAACAACTTTTTGGTTAATTCCCAAACAGAAAACCATACTGCAACAGATGGGTCTCTGTGAATGCCTTCAGTTAAGAGTTACCCAAAGGGTCTCACTTGAAGCTTATAGTACTCTGTGAAATGAAATCCCTAAATTGCTTCTCTTTGCAATTTCCTGGAGGAAGGGTGGCTGAAGATTGTTTGGCTTTTTGGATGAGTAAAGCCTAAACTAGTGTCCAGGGTAGACAATAAGGAAATCTAGTTAGCTATTGTTACAGACAGATTTAGGTCTCCTTATAATTCATATGCAAAATTTATATGTTGAAGCTCTGACATCTAGAACCTAAGAATGTGACTGTATTTGGAAAAAAGGACTTTAAAATGTGATCAAGTTAAATGAGATCATGAGCTTATATACTAATAGTTTCACTGGTATCCTTCTGAAGAGAAAATAGCGATATAAAAAGAAACACCAGGCACACATATGCAGAGTAAAGATCTGTATGAGGACACAAAGAAGGAAGCCATTTGCAGCCAGAGAAAGGCCTCAGGGAAAAAAAAATCTGCTGATTCCTTGATCATAAACTTCTAACCTCTTGTACTGTGAGAAAATAAACTCTTTAAGCCGTCAAAAAAAAAAATAGAAAGAATTGGAACAACATGATTTTGACCTAATGAGTAGATCCATCCCTTGGTGGGATTCAAAATAGGGTAGGACTAATGGAATATGGTAAACAGCAGGAAAAGGGCCCTAGGAAGAGGAAGTAAGTCACTGGGGGTGAAATGAATGAATGAAAGAGTAAATTGGGACAGCTCTGCTGATCCATGAATATGGAAAGCACACTAAGAGTATGCCTGATGTTGGATAATCACAATGGAATTTACAAATCCTTGAGATTTTTAGTTTCCAAGGCTCACACAAATCAACAATTTGAATTACATCCTAACTATTAAATAAGTTGAACCAATATTCATACCATTAAGAAAATAAAGCACTAGGTGATGACAATCAAGTTAATAAAATCATCGAAATATCTAACTTTAAAAGAAACATTTAAAAAAATGAATAAAGCAAGGAGGTGAGATCGAGGAAGGGAAGCAGGGAGAAAAATGAGGAAGGGGTAGTAAGTATGACAAGAAATGTATATGTATTCACTACCTTAAGTATGTAACTGCAACCTCCTCCATACATCATCTTGACAATTAGAAAACATAATTAGTCATGGGTAGAAAACACTGTATTCTTTATTTTTTATTCCATTAAGATAAAAAGTTAAATCTGCTTGAACTATTCCACAGTAATAGACCCAGTTACTTTACTTATAGATACAAACTGGAAGAAAACATGATAACTTTCACAAGGTGGAACTTCCTCATTTCTTCATGTAGTGCAATACTATTCCATGAGAAAGGAATAAGCTCTCATGCACTTAAAAAGACATGAAACAACCATAAATGAATACTGATTTGTGAAACAGGTTATGCCGAAAAAACTACATTAACTGTGATTTCAACTATATAACATAGAAGGTGTACATGCCAAGATGACTACACATGAGAATTTGGTGGATACCTCACTAATGCAGATATCAACTCAAACTTCTACATAAAAGAAAAGTGTATGACACCTAAGTTACAAGAATATCTAATATGCCAAGGTTCAGTGCAGCACTTGGGTAAGTTAAGGACATTAGCTGATCTCTGCCTATAAAGGAAATGCAAATCAAAACAACATTGAGATGTTACCTCAACCCAGTTAGAATGGCCAATATGAATCAAACTAATGATAACAAATGGTGGATGCAGCCAAAAGGGAAGAAACTCTATTAGACTGTTGGTAAGAATGTAAACTTGTTCAATGGCTCTGTAAAGAAGTATAGGAGTTGGATAAGAAATGTACTCACTGCTGTACATATGAAACTGTAACCCCTCTGCACATCACTTAGACAAATAAATGAGAAAAAAAAGAAGTATAGGAATTCCTCAAAAGTCTAAACATAGAACTTTCCTATGGCCCAGTAATTCCACTCTAGTGTATTTATCCAGTAGAACACAAACAAAACCACACTAAAATTACCAGAAAAACCATATCCACTGCAGCATTATTTAGCATTTTCCACTCAGGAAAAGGGAATGTTGCGGGGGGGGGGGGATCATATTAAGCATAATAAGAGAGATGTTGAGAAACATGGGTTACATGCTTTCCCTCATTTGTAGCACCTGGAATTTCCCTATTAGTTAACACAGAGGATGGCTTAAAAAAATAAAAATAATGGGACATGATGAATCATATAGATCTCTAGGCATTCACAAACAATGAGACCAAAGGAAAGGAATACAAAAGCACAATACCCATCTGCATCTGATCATATAAAATAATACTTATCAAAATGACCTCCTTGAAATGGAAACAAGGGTGCTTTTTTCTTTATTGCTATTATCATTTTCTTTTTCCTTGTCTTTATGTTTTCTTTGTTTGATTATCTTTCTTTCTGCTGGTAAGGGAGACCACGGATGGTGGGACAAATATGAACAATGCAGCAGTACTACTCTCAAGACATGTTGAAAATTAAAACTTGTGGGTGGTGATAGGATGGAAAAAGGGGGAATTAGAGAGGGAAAGTTGACACTGTTCAAAAAGAAATATATCCTTTATCTGACTTATGTAACTATAAAATCACCTTGATAGTAACAATTGAAAAAATGCTGTCTGCCCTGAAGTGAGATATGAGAATGGCATTCACGACCAAACTCTGCTAGAGGCACTACTGATTAAGTCAATGGAAACTTTCATGTATTGAAAAGTCTGCTTGGAATCTTATTCTTCTCTCTCTCTCTGGTGGCAAGAGGGTTTCACATAATTATTGTCCCTGACTTAAGAATTCCACAGTACCTTTTGGTATGGCTGAGGTTGGGAGCACCCCGGGGACTGGATGGACTTCATTTTCCTGTTTTGGTGCCACCATCATAGGTTGACAAAATGCATTCATCATGTATGTTACTAAGGAAGATATTGGGAAAAAATGGTGGAAAAAGTCAGAATCATGACAGAAAATGAAAAGAAATGTTTTGTAGATTTTGTACATCTGGTTGTGTGGGTTCTGTTTTCTAAAGGAGAAACCATGCCGATCAATGTGGGGTTCTAGCAGTTCAAGATTCCTGTGTTGCATCCCATTTCTATTCACCCACCCCTCCACACACCCTAGCTCCTCCCTCCCTTTCAAACTGGCTTTCAGCTCTGAGGTTTACTCCACGGAGTTTCACTCCTGCATCTATTACACATTCTTGATGACGGGCTGTGTCTTCAGGCAATGATTCCAGAATACCTACCAAATTTGTTTCTCTTCTTCTCTGGCACCTCGTGCTATAGGGAGGGAAAAAAAAAAAAAAACTCACAAGAGAAAGCGCAGGAGAAGTTCTACTTTTACACCTCTTTGGCTCTTTGGTAACTTTGCTATGTTTATGTGTGCCAGGCCCAGAGAGTGACCTCCGGTCCTATGCACTGTTCCTTGAGTTTTTGGCTAAAGGTTGGCACATCCTCCCATTTCTGGCTTCTAGCTAGTTCATTGGAGACAATACAGAGGCTGGAGGACTTTTCTGAAGGATTTGGGTCAAAGCTCAATCCTCAGATCTCAGACTCCTGAGCACCTAGGTAGGGTAACATGCATGAACCATGGAGACTGAGCACCCCCGATGACCTGAAGTAATTGAGACTTTGGAAAACAGTGGTCAAGTCAAAGGACTTGTGTTACTTTGTTAGGAGTTCCTCTCAGGAAAATGGCCCACTTATAACACATATCTCTCACCATTTTGCTGATTCAGAGTTGAGGATCAGGCAGTCTCCCTGTTTAGCCTCCAGTGAGATTTCCCACCTGGTGAGAGAACTAACAACCTGGCCATGTACAGGGCTTGCCTGTCATCAGTTCCCTCTGATCGGTGGTGTGTCCTATCTGAAAGCAGGTATGTCCTCTCTCCTTATCTAGTATTTGGGACCTTGTGACTTCCAAGTTCCTGTGTCTTCAACACCTCTCTATCCTGTGTTAGGAAGCTTTTAAAACATCACTCAATGAAGAATACAGTAAAATCATATCCAAACCACAAAGACTCCTGAATCAATCACTGAGCACACAAGCTTTTCACAGTACTTGTGTTTGATAGGTGAGTGAAAATTATAAAATTACTCCTAAAGCTAAAAAGCAACACTTGCTCCAGATAAAATGTCTTAGTGTGTACTTCACAACCTAACATTTCCCATTACTAAAATTCTTGCCTCTAATTATTGAGAAGATTCTATCTCCTCTTCCTAATTTTCATAATTGGATATATTCATATGTAGTGGCATTAAGAAATTTAAGAAAGAGTACCATAAAATATCATTTGTATCTCAAATTAGGTTACCTTACCTGCACAGAGTCAGTCCCAGACTCTTTCTGAGAACCTAGAAAGACAAAATATAATGCTTAGCTCCTTGGACATAAATATCACTGATGATGCAGGGAAACTGGTGTGTTGTGGAAGAAGGTTTACATGTCTACTTTATAGGGCACAATTATCTAGGGCTGTACTTGATAACCACCACAGGTCCAGCAGTGAAAGTTGAGAAGGCACAGGAAGGATAAGGACTAGGGTTTCTGGCTACCTAACAAAGTCCAACTACTCTAAGAAATGTAAAAAATTTACAATTGATAAAGTGAAGACTTGTAAATTGACCAGAAAATTGGATGACTGAATCTTGTAATTACTTCAAATCATTTTGATAGTAGGGAAAACTGCACTTAGTCTAACTGTCTTGGCATCTATCAAGCCTTCAATCTCAAACAGGAATTGCTTCCACTTAAAATCGGCTTGATGTATGTCAAAGTTCATATATGCAAATCTGCATAGAATATATTCGATTTTGCCTCAAGTGATGTATATATTTACTTGCATACTGGATATATTTACTGGGAGCAATTTACCCATTTACTCTCTGTTATAGAAACAGCATTTAACAGGTTTTTCACTCTGTCAAAATGTTATTTTTTTTAAGAACCATTAGAAATCACTGAAAGTTATACACTCTGTTTATGCTTGTACTCTAGAAAGCATAGATCCAGCTGTGCTTGCACATCCTCCTCAGTGGAAGCTCTAACCTACTCATTGGGAAAAAAAGATAAGTAACAGGAAAAAAATGAGAAACTGAGGTCTTGACATTCTGATAATAGCATTGTAGGGAAACAAGGAACAGTCAAGTCTTCAAAGGCTACCAGAGTCCCTTCACTCAGAGAGGTAGCTTAGGAGCACAGACATGTGATGTTCTAAAATACATGAAGTACTTCACATAATTTATGCCAAGTGGCATCTCATCATACAAACTCACAACAAAATCTGTAGTAGATGTGACAAAAAACTGTTCTGGGAGATGATGTCAGTGAAGGTAACAGAATCTATATTCTGATTTTGCTTTGCCAAAACTTCTCTTCCCCACAATATATCTTAATATTTCAGCATTCTAAAAGTAGTATTGAATCTGTTTCCTCCATTTAGGAATAAACATTAAGGAAATTAGCCATTAAAATAGACAATAAATTCCATGAAAGAAAATAAATGCAGCAATACTTACAAAACTCTATGTCATAATCCAACAGTACAACTCTTGGGAGGGGGAGTAGGGTAGAGAGAAAGGGGGAGGAAAATGAGGAAGAAGGTAACAAGTTGATAAGAAATGTACTTGCTGCCTTACAAATGAAACTGTAACCCCTCTGAACATCACTTTGACCATTAATTAAAAAATATTTAAAAGAAAAGAAATGGCTGAATCTCAGTAACAGCAACAACCATTCTGGCATGTTAATCCGTGCTAGCATGCTCTTCTACAATCTGGTTCTGTGGTCAGCTGAAATGTAGCAACCATATATATGGTATAAACTCTGAAGACATCAGATGGGGAGTATAATTGGGATGCAACTCTGTCCAGGCCCCTTTCCATGCAAAACATGATCATTTTATCTGTCTGATAGATCTGTATCTATGTCTGTTGTTTTTTTTAAATCAGACCACCTTCCTCAGTGAAGAAAGCAGTTTCTTAGAGACATATAGTATAAAAAGTTACCTGCAGTGCTTCTCTTGGGGTTACCTAATGCGAAGGATAAATGTTGGAACATGTATCAAACAAAAAGTGAGCAATGACCTTTTACATATCTAAAAGTCACACTGTTATGTATGGCTACCTGCATACACAGAGCTCTGAGCATGATCAGAGAAGACCCTCAGATACCCCAGTATCTCACCTGCAATGTATAGTGAGGCTTTGCTCAAGTAGGAAAGGAAGCCTCAGCTAGATTTCTAAAACACCAGGGCCAAGAGGTGATGCTGCTTCTCAACACAAAAGCAAAGAATCTGTGAAAAAGGCCGGAGTGCCTACTGGGGTTACACAGGAAAAGAAAACTTGAGGGGATTGGAAATGTGGTTCGAATGGTGAGTATAGGGTGCCTACTTCTCAAGCACAAACCCTGAGTTCAAACCATAGTACTGCCAAACTATGCACAAATTAATTATTAAAAAAAAAAGAAAATTCAGTACAACTACTAGTTGTCTACTGCTAAAAGACAAAAAGATTATATGCACGGTGATAAGTAAACAGTAAATTAGTGGCACTTGTCTATCAAAGTCAGTAAAAATATGAAATAACTAGAAGGTAAAGGAGTAACAATCTTGAGGTTGCTAGAGGAATGAGTTTGTCACATGAACGCTTTTGAATTCCTGTGGAGCAAACAGGAACCTTCAATTGGCATTTATAAAACTCCTGAATTAAATGAAGTAAAAATTCCAGTAGAATAAAATGGTGAGACACAAAAAAGAATGCTTATAAAGAATGGAAGCAATAGGTTGCAAAATGACATTAAAATTAAAAATTGAAGGCTTTATTTAAGTTTTGATTTGAAGTAAAGCAATCCAAAACAAATTCAAACACAAAGTAAGCTGGTGGCTCATGCCCATAATCCTAGCTACTCAGGTGGCTGAGATCTGAGGATCACAGTTCAAAGCTGGGCCAGGCAGGACACTCCCTTAGATTCTTATCTCCAATTAACCACAAGAAAACTGGATGTGGCACTGTGGCTCGAGTGCCAGAGTGCTAGCCTTGAGCTGAAGAGCTCAGTGACAGCACCCAGGCCCACAGTTCAAGCCCCAAGGCCAAAAAAAAAAAAAAAAATCATAAAATTCTCAGGAGTTCTGATGCCCGTATAAACAGTATCCAGGATATTTGGATGAGATATAGTTCTCTCAAGTTTTTAAATGAAACATAATTATTATAGAAGCAATGAAACTAAAATCTGGGAGAAGATCAGTAAAACTTTTATGTCCCTGTCTTGGCTACACAATGATTAGTCTTAGTGTTGGGTTATCAACTTGATATGATTGAGAAACCACCACTGGAGAACTAAGGCATGCCTCAGGATATGTCTGTCCAGCTGTTTAGGTGTGTTTCAATGAGTCCTATAAAACCAGTGTGCTGTTTGCAAATATTATCTAGGTGGCGGAGATGGGGGGATATTCCTAAGAATCCATGGGAAGCTGCAAGAATTAGCTTTCAGGCATTTTATATTGCTCTTGGCTTATCTTATTTCTGTTCATCAAAAATATTAAAGACCTTTGAGCACTCTTTGCAATGTTGCCTCACTGTGGAAAATACCTTTTAAAAAATACAAGAAAAGAATTTTCATATGTGCCCTGATATGCTTTCAGAGTTAAGAAGGATTGATTGTAAAAGCATATTTCTGGTTACAAAACCAATCCATAGAATCTGTTACCAAACAACTTTTTGGTTAATTCCCAAACAGAAAACCATACTGCAACAGATGGGTCTCTGTGTATGCCTTCAGTTAAGAGTTACCCAAAGGGTCTCACTTGAAGCTTATAGTACTCTGTGAAATGAAATCCCTAAATTGCTTCTCTTTGCAATTTCCTGGAGGAAGGGTGGCTGAAGATTGTTTGGCTTTTTGGATGAGTAAAGCCTAAACTAGTGTCCAGGGTAGACAATAAGGAAATCTAGTTAGCTATTGTTACAGACAGATTTAGGTCTCCTTATAATTCATATGCAAAATTTATATGTTGAAGCTCTGACATCTAGAACCTAAGAATGTGACTGTATTTGGAAAAAAGGACTTTAAAATGTGATCAAGTTAAATGAGATCATGAGCTTATATACTAATAGTTTCACTGGTATCCTTCTGAAGAGAAAATAGCGATATAAAAAGAAACACCAGGCACACATATGCAGAGTAAAGATCTGTATGAGGACACAAAGAAGGCAGCCATTTGCAGCCAGAGAAAGGCCTCAGGGAAAAAAAAAATCTGCTGATTCCTTGATCATAAACTTCTAACCTCTTGTACTGTGAGAAAATAAACTTCTCTTTAAGCCGTCAAAAAAAAAATACAAAGAGAATTGGAACAACATGATTTTGACCTAATGAGTAGATCCATCCCTTGGTGGGATTCAAAATAGGGTAGGACTAATGGAATATGGTAAACAGCAGGAAAAGGGCCCTAGGAAGAGGAAGTAAGTCACTGGGGGTGAAATGAATGAATGAAAGAGTAAATTGGGACAGCTCTACTGATCCATGAATATGGAAAGCACACTAAGAGTATGCCTGATGTTGGATAATCACAATGGAATTTACAAATCCTTGAGATTTTTAGTTTCCAAGGCTCACACAAATCAACAATTTGAATTACATCCTAACTATTAAATAAGTTGAACCAATATTCATACCATTAAGAAAATAAAGCACTAGGTGATGACAATCAAGTTAATAAAATCATCGAAATATCAAACTTTAAAAGAAACATTTAAAAAAATGAAAAAAGCAAGGAGGTGAGATCGAGGAAGGGAAGCAGGGAGAAAAATGAGTAAGGGGTAGTAAGTATGACAAGAAATGTATATGTATTCACTACCTTAAGTATGTAACTATAACCTCCTCCATACATCATCTTGACAATTAGAAAACATAATTAGTCATGGGTAGAAAACACTGTATTCTTTATTTTTTATTCCATTAAGATAAAAAGTTAAATCTGCTTGAACTATTCCACAGTAATAGACCCAGTTACTTTACCTATAGACACAAACTGGAAGAAAACATGATAACTTTCACAAGGTGGAACTTCCTCATTTCTTCATGTAGTGCAATACTATTCCATGAGAAAGGAATAAGCTCTCATGCACTAAAAAAGACATGAAGCAACCATAAATGAATACTGATTTGTGAAACAGGTTATGCCGAAAAAACATTACCTGTGATTTCAACTATATAACATAGAAGCTGTATATACCAAGATGACTACACATGAGAATTTGGTGGATACCTCACTAATGCAGATATCAACTCAAACTTCTACATAAAAGAAAAGTGTATGAACTGAAAAGCAACAACATAGCACCTAAGTTACAAGAATATCTAGTATGCCAAGGTTCAGTGCAGCACTTGGGTAAGGTAAGGACATCAGCTTATCTCTGCCTATAACAGAAATGCAAATCAAAACAACATTGAGATGTTACCTCAACCCAGTTAGAATGGCCAATATGAATCAAACTAATGATAACAAATGGTGGATGCAGCCAAAAGGGAAGAAACTCTATTAGACTGTTGGTAAGAATGTAAACTTGTTCAATGGCTCTGTAAAGAAGTATAGGAGTTGGATAAGAAATGTACTCACTGCTGTACATATGAAACTGTAACTCCTCTGAACATCACTTTGACAAATATATGGGGAAAAAAAAGAAGTATAGGAATTCCTCAAAAGTCTAAACATAGAACTTTCCTATGGCCCAGTAATTCCACTCTAGTGTATTTATCCAGTAGAACAGAAACAAAACCACACTAAAATTACCAGAAAAACCATATCCACTGCAGCATTAGTTACCATTTTCCACTCAGGAAAAGGGAATGTTGCGGGGGTGTGGGGGGGGGATCGTATTAAGCTGAATAGGACAGATGTTGAGAAACATGGGTTACATGCTTTCCCTCATTTGTAGCACCTGGAATTTCCCTATTAGTTAACACAGAGGATGGCTTAAAAAAATAAAAATAATGGGACATGATGAATCATATAGATCTCTAGGCATTCACAAACAATGAGACCAAAGGAAAGGAATACAAAGGCACAATACTCATCTGCATCTGATCATATAAAATAATACTTATCAAAATGACCTCCTTGAAATGGAAACAAGGGTGCTTTTTTCTTTATTGCTATTATCATTTTCTTTTTCCTTGTCTTTATGTTTTCTTTGTTTGATTATCTTTCTTTCTGCTGGTAAGGGAGACCACGGATGGTGGGACAAATATGAACAATGCAGCAGTACTACTCTCAAGACATGTTGAAAATTAAAACTTGTGGGTGGTGATAGGATGGAAAAAGGGGGAATTAGAGAGGGAAAGTTGACACTGTTCAAAAAGAAATATATCCTTTATCTGACTTATGTAACTATAAAATCACCTTGATAGTAACAATTGAAAAAATGCTGTCTGCCCTGAAGTGAGATATGAGAATGGCATTCACGACCAAACTCTGCTAGAGGCACTACTGATTAAGTCAATGGAAACTTTCATGTATTGAAAAGTCTGCTTGGAATCTTATTCTTCTCTCTCTCTCTGGTGGCAAGAGGGTTTCACATAATTATTGTCCCTGACTTAAGAATTCCACAGTACCTTTTGGTATGGCTGAGGTTGGGAGCACCCCGGGGACTGGATGGACTTCATTTTCCTGTTTTGGTGCCACCATCAAAGGTCGACAAAATGCATTCATTAGGTATGTTACTAAGGAAGATATTGGGAAAAAATGGTGGAAAAAGTCAGAATCATGACAGAAAATGAAAAGAAATGTTTTGTAGATTTTGTACATCTGGTTGTGTGGGTTCTGTTTTCTAAAGGAGAAACCATGCCGATCAATGTGGGGTTCTAGCAGTTCAAGATTCCTGTGTTGCATCCCATTTCTATTCACCCACCCCTCCACACACCCTAGTTCCTCCCTCCCTTTCAAACTGGCTTTCAGCTCTGAGGTTTACTCCACGGAGTTTCACTCCTGCATCTATTACACATTCTTGATGATGGGCTGTGTCTTCAGGCAATGATTCCAGAATACCTACCAAATTTGTTTCTCTTCTTCTCTGGCACCTCGTGCTATAGGGAGGGAAAAAAAAAACTCACAAGAGAAAGCGCAGGAGAAGTTCTACTTTTACACCTCTTTGGCTCTTTGGTAACTTTGCTATGTTTATGTGTGCCAGGCCCAGAGAGTGACCTCCGGTCCTATGCACTGTTCCTTGAGTTTTTGGCTAAAGGTTGGCACATCCTCCCATTTCTGGCTTCTAGCTAGTTCATTGGAGACAATACAGAGGCTGGAGGACTTTTCTGAAGGATTTGGGTCAAAGCTCAATCCTCAGATCTCAGACTCCTGAGCACCTAGGTAGGGTAACATGCATGAGCCATGGAGACTGAGCACCCCCGATGACCTGAAGTAATTGAGACTTTGGAAAACAGTGGTCAAGTCAAAGGACTTGTGTTACTTTGTTAGGAGTTCCTCTCAGGAAAATGGCCCACTTATAACACATATCTCTCACCATTTTGCTGATTCAGAGTTGAGGATCAGGCAGTCTCCCTGTTTAGCCTCCAGTGAGATTTCCCACCTGGTGAGAGAACTAACAACCTGGCCATGTACAGGGCTTGCCTGTCATCAGTTCCCTCTGATCGGTGGTGTGTCCTATCTGAAAGGAGGTATGTCCTCTCTCCTTATCTAGTATTTGGGACCTTGTGACTTCCAAATTCCTGTGTCTTCAACACCTCTCTATCCTGTGTTAGGAAGCTTTTAAAACATCACTCAATGAAGAATACAGTAAAATCATATCCAAACCACAAAGACTCCTGAATCAATCACTGAGCACACAAGCTTTTCACAGTACTTGTGTTTGATAGGTGAGTGAAAATTATAAAATTACTCCTAAAGCTAAAAAGCAACACTTGCTCCAGATAAAATGTCTAAGTGTGTACTTTACAACCTAACATTTCCATTTACTTAAATTCTTGCCTCCAATCATTGAAAATATTCTATCTCCTCTTCCTAATTTTCATAATTGGATATATTCATATGTAGTGGCATTAAGAAATTTAAGAAAGAGTACCATAAAATATCATTTGTATCTCAAATTAGGTTACCTTACCTGCACAGAGTCAGTCCCAGACTTTTTCTGAGAACCTAGAAGGACAAAAAATAATGCTTAGCTCCTTGGAAATAATTATCACTGATGACGCAAGGAACCTAGTGTGTTGTTCAAGCTTATGTACATGCCTGCTTTATAGGGCACAATTCTATAGGGCCATACTTGATAACAACCACAGATTCAGCTGTGAAAATTGAGAAGGCACAGGAAGGATAAGGACTGGGGTTTCTAGCTCTCTAAAGAAGTCCAACTACATGGGATGTGGCCAGAAGGGAACCCTACTTCATTGTTGGTGGGAATGTAAACTGGTTCAGCCACTCTGGCAAGCGGTATGGAGATTTCTCAGAAGGCTAAACATAGAACTCCCTGTGACCCACCAGCCCCACTTTTGGGTATCTATCCAAAAGACCACAATCATAATCATACTAAAGCCACCAGCACAACAATGTTTATCGCAGCACAATTTGTCATTACTCAAATATGTAACCAACACAGATGCCCCTCAGTAGAAGAATGGATCAGGAAAATATGGTACATATACACAATGGAATTTTATGCCTCTATCAGAAAGAATGACATTGCCCATTTGTAAGGAAATGGAAGGATTTGGAAAAAGTTATACTAAGTGAAGTGAGCCAGACCCAAAGAAACATGGACTCTATGATCTCCCTTATGGGGAATAATTAGCACAGGATTAGGCAAGTCACAGCAGAGGATCACAGGAGCCCAATAGCTATACCCTTATGAACACATAAGAAAAAGCAAAGTGAAATAAACTCCATGTTATGGAACTGAATGTCATATCACAGTTGTAACTACTTTCAACATGCCATATGTAACTGTAGCCTCTATTAGTGATGATCTTCCGGTATCACCTTCCTGTGGTTGTACCTACACTATCTCTGTATCTTATTTGAGTATACTGGAAACCAGGGATACTGGTATTAGAACTAGGAAATTGGAAGGGAAAACCAAAATCGAGAGACACAGGGTAAAAAAAGACAACTACAAAAGGAATTCTTGCAAAATGGTTTGGTGTAAATGAACCAAACAACTGAACAACTCATTGCGGGGGGGGGGGGAGGGAAAGAGGGAGGGGGAGGAGGGAATGAGGGACGAGGTAACAAACAGTACAAGAAATGTATCCAATGGCTAATGTATGAAACTGTAACCTCTCTGTAATTCAGTTTGATAATAAAAAATGGAAAAAAAAACAAGTCCAAATACTCTAAGCAATGTAAAACAACTTACAGCTGATAAAGTGAAGACTTAAATTGACCTGAAAATTGGATGACTGAATCTTGTCATTACTTCAAATCATTTTGATGGTAGGGAGTCTTGGCATCTATCAAGCCTTCAATCTCAATCAGGAATTGTTTCCAGTTAAAATCGGCTTGATGTATGTCAAAGTCCATATATGCAAATCTGCATTGATTATATTCGATTTTGCCTCCAGTGATGTATATATTTACTTGTATACTGGATATAATACTGGAAGCAAGATATAGCTATATGTACCCATTTACTCTCTGTTATAGAAATAGCATTTAACAAGTTTTTCACTCTGTCAAAATGTTATTTTTTTAAAGAACCACTAGAAATCACTGTAAGTCATACACTATGTTTATGCTTGTACTCTAGAAAGCATAGATCCAGCTGTGCTTGCACATGCTCCTCAGTGGAAGCTCTAACCTACTCATTGGAAGAGAAAGATCAGTAAGTAGCAGGAAAAAATGAGAAACTGAGGTCTTGACATTCTGATAATGGCATTGTAGGGAAACATGGAACAGTCAAGTCTTCAAATGCTACCAGAGTCCCTTCACTCAGAGTGGTAGCTTAGAAGCACAGACATGTGATGTTCTAAAACACATGAAGTACTTCACATAATTTATGCCAAGTGGCATCTCATCATACAAACTCACAACAAAATCTGTAGTAGATGTGACAAAAACCTGTTCTGGGAGATGATGTCAGTGAAGGTAACAGAATCTATATTCTGATTTTGCTTTGCCAAAACTTCTCTTCCCCACAATATATCTTAATATTTCAGCATTCTAAAAGTAGTATTGAATCTGTTTCCTCCATTTAGGAATAAACATTAAGGAAATTAGCCATTAAAATAGACAATAAATTCCATGAAAGAAAATAAATGCAGCAATACTTACAAAACTCTATGTCATAATCCAACAGTACAACTCTTGGGAGGGGGAGTAGGGTAGAGAGAAAGGGGGAGGAAAATGAGGAAGAAGGTAACAAGTTGATAAGAAATGTACTTGCTGCCTTACAAATGAAACTGTAACCCCTCTGAACATCACTTTGACCATTAATTAAAAAATATTTAAAAGAAAAGAAATGGCTGAATCTCAGTAACAGCAACAACCATTCTGGCATGTTAATCCGTGCTAGCATGCTCTTCTACAATCTGGTTCTGTGGTCAGCTGAAATGTAGCAACCATATTCATGGTATAAACTCTGAAGACATCAGATGGGGAGTATAATTGGGATGCAACTCTGTCCAGGCCCCTTTCCATGCAAAACATGATCATTTTATCTGTCTGATAGATCTGTATCTATGTCTGTTGTTTTTTTTAAATCAGACCACCTTCCTCAGTGAAGAAAGCAGTTTCTTAGAGACATATAGTATAAAAAGTTACCTGCAGTGCTTCTCTTGGGGTTACCTAATGCGAAGGATAAATGTTGGAATATGTATCAAACAAAAAGTGAGCATTGACCTTTTACATATCTAAAAGTCACACTGTTATGTATGGCTACCTGCATACACAGAGCTCTGAGCATGATCAGAGAAGACCCTCAGATGCCCCAGTATCTCACCTGCAATGTATAGTGAGATTGCTCAAGTAGGAAAGGAAGCCTCAGGTAGATTTCTAAAACACCAGAGCCAAGAGGTGATGCTGCTTCTCAACACAAAAGCAAAGAATCTGTGAAAAAGGCCGGAGTGCCTACTGGGTTTACACAGGAAAAGAAAACTTGAGGGGATTGGAAATGTGGTTCGAATGGTGAGTATAGGGTGCCTGCTTCTCAAGCACAAACCCTGAGTTCAAACCATAGTACTGCCAAACTATGCACAAATTAATTATTAAAAAAAAAGAAAATTCAGTACAACTCTTCGTTGTCTACTGCTAAAAGACAAAAAGATTATATGCACGGTGACAAGCAAACAGTAACAGTAGCACTTACCTATCAAAGTCAGTAAAAATATGAAATAACTAAAAGGTATAGGAGTAACAATCTTGAGGTATCTAGAGGAATGAGTTTGTCACATGAACGCTTTTGAATTCCTGTGGAGCAAACAGGAACCTTCAATTGGCATTTATAAAACTCCTGAATTTAATAAAGTAAAAATTCCAGTGGAATAAATTGGTGAGACACAAAAAAAGAATGCTTATAAAGAATGGAAGCAATATATTGCAAAATGACATTAAAATGAAAAATTGAAGGCTTTAATTAAGATTTGATTTGAAGTAAAGCAATCCAATACAAACTCAAACACACAGTGAGCTGGTGGCTCATGCTACTCAGGAAGCTGAGATCTGAGGATCACAGTTCAAAGCTGGGCCAGGCAGGACACTCCCTGAGATGCTTATCTCCAATTAACCACAAGAAAACTGGACGTGGCACTGTGGCTCGAGTGCCAGAGTGCTATCCTTGAGCTGAAGTGCTCAGGGACAGCACCCAGGCCCACATATATATATCGTAAAATTCTCAGAAGTTCTGATGCCCATATAATCAGTATCCAGGGTATTTGCATGAGATATAGTTCTCTCAAGTTTTTAATTGAAACATAATTATTATAAAAGCAATGAAACTAAAATCTGGGAGAAGATCAGTAAAACTTTTATGTCCCTGTCTTGGCTACACAATGATTAGTCTTAGTGTTGGGTTATCAACTTGATATGATTAAGAAACCACCAGTGGAGAACTAAAGCATGCCTCAGGATATGTCTGTCCACCTGTTTCAAAAGAGAATTGGAGCATCAGGATTTTGACCTAATGAGTAAATCCATCCCTTGGTGGGATTCAAAATAGTGTAGGAGTAATGGAATATGGTAACCAGTAGGAAAAGGGCCCTAGGAACAGGATGTAATCCCTGGGCGTGAAATGAATAAATGAATGAGTAAATGGGGACTGCTCTGCTGGCCCATGGATATGGAAAGCACAAAACGATTACTGTGAGCAATTTTATGTCTGATGTTGGATAATCACAATGGAATGTACTAATCCTTGAGATTTTTATCTTCCTAGGCTCAGACAAATCAACAATTTGAATTACATCATAACTACTAAATAATTTGAACCAATATTCATATCATTAAGAAAATAAAGCACTAAGTGATGATGATCATGTTAATGGAATCACTGAAATCTCAAATTTTAAAACAAGGGGGTGGGACGGGGGAGGGAAGGAGGGAGAGAAATGAGGAAGGGGTAGTAAGTATGACAAGAAATGTATATGTATTCACTACCTTAAGTATGTAACTGTAACCTCCTCCATACATCATCTTGACAATTAAAAAACATACATTAGCCATTTGGTAGAAAACACTGTATTCTTTATTCCATTAAGATAAAAAGTTAAATCTGCGTGAACTATTCCATGGGAAAGGACCCAGTAACTTTACATATAGACACAAACTGGAAGAAAACATGATGACTTTCACAAGGTGGAACTTCCTCATTTCTTCATGTAGTGCAATACTATTCCATGAGAAAGGAATAAGCTCTCATGCACTTAAAAAGACATGAAGCAACCATAAATGAATACTGATTTGTGAAACCAGTTATGTCGAAAAAAACTACATTACCTGTGATTTCAACTATATAACATAGAAGGTGAGTACACATGAGAATTTGGTGGGTACCTCACTAATGCAGATATCAACTCAAACTTCTACATAAAAGAAAAGTGTATGAACTGAAAAGCAACAATACAGCACCTAAGTTACAAGAATATCTGATATGCCAAGGTTCAGTGCAGCTCTTGGGTAAGTTAAGGACATTAGCTTATCTCTGCCTATAAAGGAAATGCAAATCAAAACAACATTGAGATGTTACCTCAACCCAGTTAGAATGGCCAGTATGAATCAAACTAATGATAACAAATGGTTGATGGAGCCAAACTGGAAGAAACTCTATTAGACTGTTGGTAAGAATGTAAACTTGTTCAACGGCTTTGTAAAGAAGTATAGGAGTTGGATAAGAAATGTACTCACTGCTGTACATATGAAACTGTAACCCCTCTGTACATCACTTTGACAATAAAGAAATGGAAAGAAAAGAAGTATGGATTTCCTCAAAAGTTTAAACATAGAGCTTTCCTATGGCTCAGTAATTCCACTCTAGTGTATTTATCCAGTAGAACACAAACAAAACCACACTAAAATTACCGGAACACCTATATCCACTGCAGCATTATTTACCAAGCCAGGATTTGGATTCGGCCCAGATTCCCCTCAGTAGACGAATGGATCAAGAAAATGTGGCATATATACATAATGGAATTACGCTCAGGAAAAATGATATAGTATCATTCATAACGAAATGGGACGGTTTGGGTAAAAAAATCATATTAAGCATAGTAAGAGATATCTGGAGAAACATAGGTTACAGACTTTCCCTCATTTGCAGTAGCTGGAATGTCTCCATAAGTAAACACACAGGATGGTTTAAAAAACAATAAAAATAATGGGACATGATCAATTATATAGGTCTCTAGGCATTCACAAACAATGAGACCAAAGGAAAGGAAGACAAAGGCACAATACCCACGTGCATCTGATCACATAAAATATTATTTAGCGAAATGACATCCATGAAATGGAAACAAGGGTGCTTTTTTTCTTCATTGCTGTTATCATTTCCCTTTTCTTTTTGTTTTCTTTGTTGGTTTGTCTCTCTTTGAGATGGTAAAGAGGACCAGAGATGGTGGAACAAAGGTGAACAAATGCAGCAGTACTGCTGTCACAACATTATGTTGAAAATTAAAACATATGGGTGGGGATTTAGGGAAAAATTGGGAGTGAGTGAAGGAAGGGGTGACACTGTTCAAAAAGAAATGAATAATTTATCTGACTTATGTAACCATAAAATCACCTTGTTAATATCAATTTAAGAAATGCTGTCTGCCTTGAATTGAGATGTGAGAGTGGCATTCATGATCAAATTATGCTAGAGACAGTAAAGACTAAGTCAATGGAAATTTCAACTATTGAAAATTCTGCTCGAAATCTTATTCTTCTCTCACTCTGGTGGCAACAAGATGTCACATAGTTATTGTCCATGACTCAAGAATTTTTATAACTCACATTACCTCGCAACTGGAATGCTGAATCCTACCTGTGAAGTCCTCACTGCTAAACCTCAATTACTGATCTACCTCTTCCATGGCAGGTATATCTGGAGAAAAATCACTGGATGTGTGGCTCACCTCTTCCAGCCTATACCAGGTGACGCCATGCCGCTTCACAGGAGATCAACCCTCATCGTTCCTTCAATTTACAGACTCTCCCATGAACCTTTGTATTCATAGCCCTCCCAACAAAATCAAGTTCCCACTTCTATAACACCTTTCAATGCTATATTAGGAAGCTTACAACACAACACCCACACCACCCTTTGAAGAACTCCAACCCTCCAGATTATCAGGTATCCAGAATCTGGAAGTGGAGCTGTAGCTCAAGTGGGAGAGTGCTAACCTAGAGCAAAAAAAGGTCAGGGGCAACAGTAAGGCCATGAGATGAAGCCCCAGTATCCACACATGAGGAGACAAAAAGAAAAAAGAAAAAACTAGAATCAGGGTTACACATACACACACCCACACACAGACACACACAGGGTAAGGTGCCTAATCAGCAAAAATATGAATACATACCGCTAGTACTTGGAGCAGCTGATGTCTAAAATTAAAAAAAAAAAGGAAATAAAAAACTGTGAGAATCAGACCAGAATAGACAATTTAGACAGGATGTTATTCCTCTGAATACACCAAACATGAGACAGATAATAACTGTTGAACCAATGGCCACATACCGCCCTCCCCAAAATCCCAAAGGGAAAGGCTTTTCCTGTAGGGTATACTTTTGTACTTCCATTAAGTATTCACGCATAATCCTTTATTCAAGTATAATCGTTAATCCAAAAAGAAATATCTGAGCTGTCAAAAATAATTCTACCAAACAGTTGATAATTGGTGAAGTGATTATCCTAGAGTCCATATCAGAAGGTAGGAGATTTCCAATCAATTAAAATTTGTAAAGGAATTACAGCTTTCAAAGAGTAATGTCAGTGGCTAGTCTCTCATAGCTAATTTTGTGAAAAATACAACTTCATTTCTTTATGTGTGTGTGTGCGGTCATATACTCATTCTAGAGCTTGAACTCAGGACCTCAGCACTGACTCTGAGCATTTGGCTCAAGGCTGGCACTTTAACCACTTCAGCCATACTCCCAGTTCCAGCTTCTTGCCACTTAGATGGAGATAAGTGAGATTTGGAGGACTTTTATACCCAAAATGGGTCAAACTTCAATCCTCAGATTGAGGTGCCTGAGCTGCCTATGTGACCTGAAGGAGGACAGACTTTAGGAAAGATTCAAAGACCTATACACCTTTCTTATGATTTGCCTTCATGAAAATGTTGTCAGGTGGCCAGTTGATAACATGAGCATATGTCCATCATTTTGCTGATTCTGAAATTCAGGATAGGACAGTCTCCTCTATTTGGCTTCCAGTGACTTTTCCCTACTAACCATCACAACAGGAATGACAAAATAGGAGATAACAGTCCTGTGGAGAAGTGTCCAAATCTAAGTGATAACAGTGCTTTACAACAACGCATCTTGTGAAAACTAATGTAACTGGCAGAAGCATCCTTAATCCCTGACGTTTTAACCTCCAATTCCCACTTCTTCAACATCCCTTTATGCTGGGTTAGCAAGCCTGCAACCTACCACTTTTGATGAATGTGGTCAAACCATATGGGAATCACAGAGGCTCCCCAATCAGAAGACAATTACAGAAAGCACACAAGATTTCAGGATGACTGAGTCAAGCCACACCTCCAATTCCAGCATTTTGCTGGATCAGTGTTTTCCAGCAATCCCAGGCTGGCTTCAGACTGCAATACTATGATCTCAGCTATCTTGGATTTGCTAGGATTACAGGCATGAGCCACCAATCCCAACCGAGAATTTCATTTGAATGTGCAATACAGAAACATGAACTTACGTTCTCTAAGACATCTTCAGGGGAACCTAGGAAGAAATAGAGCAGCTGTCAGTATGTTGGTGATTGGTGACTGCATATCACTTAGAAACTTTTCTGGCTGTGGATATAGGACCAGACCTCTGGGTGATTGACAAGGATTGATTGATTTGGTCCTGACCCGTCCTCCTGCTTAGAGGAAGGATAGCCTTGAAAATATGCAAGCAACAACAGAAAAGCCACATATAACCCATTGTTCTGATGTGATTTTGTTCCTTCTGGTCTTCCACCCACAGGGTCTAACTTGACTGTTCCTGGGTCTAACTCACGTTACCTCCCACCTGGCATGCTGACTCCTACCTGTGAAGTCATCACTGCTAAATCTCAAGTACTGATCTACCTCTTTGACGGCAGGTGTCTGGAGAAAAATCACGGGATGTGTGGCTCACTTCTTCCAGCCTATACGAGGTGACGCCATGCTGCTTCACAGAAGATCAACCCACACCTTTCCTTCAATTTACAGACTCTCACATGAACCTTTGGGTTCTTGCCCCATCTAGCAAAACCAAGTTCCCAATTCTGTAACACCTTTCAATGCTATATTAGGAAGCTTCCAACACAACACCCACACCACCTTTGAAGAACTCCAACCCTCCAGATTATCAAGAATCCAGAATCGGGAAATGGAGCTGTAGCTCAAGTGGGAGAGGGCTAACCTAGAGCAAAAAAAGGTCAGGGGAAACACTTAGGCCATGAGATGAAGCCCCAGTATCCACACATAAGGAGACAAAAAGAAAGACTAGAATAAGGGTTAGACACACACAGACACACAGACACACAGACACACACACACACACACACACACACACACACGGTAAGGTGTCTAATCAGCAAAAATATGAATACATACTGCTAGTACTCGGAGCAGCTGGTGCCTACAATGCCAAAAAAAAAAAAAGGAAATCAAAAACTGTGACAATCAGACCAGAATAGACAATTTATACAAGTTGTTATTCCTCTGAATACACCAAACATAAGACAGAAAATAACTGTTGAACCAATGGCCATATACCTCCCTCCCCAAAATCGCAAAGGGTTAGGCTTTGCCTGTAGGGTATATTTTTGTACTTCCATTAAGTATTCACGCATAATCCTTTATTCAAGAATAATCCTCAATCCAAAAGGAATCTGAGCTGTCAAAAATAATTCTACCACACAGTTGATAATTGGTGAAGTGATTTCCATTGTCCTAGAGCCCATATAAGAAGGTAGGAGATTTCCACTCAATCTTTGTAAAGGAATTACGGCTTTCAAAGAGTAATGGCCATGGCTAGTCTCTCATAACAAATTTTGTGAAAAATACAACTTCATTTCCTTGTATATGTGTGTGTGTGTGTGTGTGAGTGTGTGTGTGTGTGTGTGTGTGTGTGTGTGTGTGTGTGTGGTCATATACTCATTCTAGAGCTTGAACTCAGGGTCTCGGCTCTGACTTTGAGCATTTGGCTCAAGGCTGGCACTTTAACCACTTCAGCCATACTCCCAGTTCCAGCTTCTTGCCACTTAGATGGAGATAAGTGAGATTTGGAGGACTTTTATACCCAAGATGGGTCAAACTTCAATCCTCAGATTGAGGTGCCTGAGCTGCCTAGGTGACCTAAAGGAGCACAGACTTTAGGAAAGAATTCAAAGACCTATACTCCTTTCTTATGGTTTGCCCTCATGAAAATGTTTGTCAGGTGGCCAGTTGATAACATGAGCATATGCCCATCAATTTGCTGATTCTGAAATTCAGGATAGGACATTCTCCTCTATTTGGCTACCAGTGACTTTTCCCTACTAACCATCACAACAGGGATGAGAAAAAAGGAGATAACAGTCCTGTGGAGATTGTCCAAATCTAAGTGATAACAGTGCTTTACAACAACACATCTTGTGAAAACTAATGTAACTGGCAGAAGCATCCTTAATCCCTGACCTTTTAACCTGCAATTCCCACTTCTTCAACATCCCTTTATGCTGGGTTAGCAAGCCTGCAACCTACCACTTTTGATGAACGTGGTCCAACCACATGGGAATGACAGAGGCTCCCCAATCAGAAGACAATTACAGAAAGCACAAAAGATTTCAGGATGACTGAGTCAAGCCACACCTCCACTTCCAGCATTTTGCTGGATCAGTGTTTTCCAGCAAGCCCAGGCTGGCTTCAGACTGCAATACTATGATCTCAGCTATCTTGGATTTGCTAGGATTACAGGCAGGAGCCACCAATCCCAACCGAGAATTTCATTTGAATGTGCAATACAGAAACATGAACTTACGTTCTCTAAGACATCTTCAGGAAAACCTAGGAAGAAATAGAGCAGCTGTCAGTATGTTGGTGATTGGTGACTGCAAATCACTTAGAAACTTTTCTGGCTGTGGATATAGGACCAGATCTGGGTGATTGACAAGGATTAATTGATTTGGTCCTGACCTGTCCTCCTGCTTAGAGGAAGGATAGCCTTGAAAATATGCAAGCAACAACAGAAAAGCCACATATAACCCATTGTTCTGATGTGATTTTGTTCCTTCCAGTCTTCCACCCACAGGGTCTAACTTGACTGCTCCTGGGTCTATCTCACGTTACCTCCCACCTGGAATGCTGACTCCTAGCTGTGAAGTCATCACTGCTAAATCTCAAGTACTGATCTACCTCTTTGACGGCAGGTGTCTGGAGAAAAATCACGGGATGTGTGGCTCACTTCTTCCAGCCTATACCAGGTGAGGCCATGCTGCTTCACAGAAGATCAACCCACACCTTTCCTTCAATTTACAGACTCTCACATGAACCTTTGTGTTCTTGCCGCTTCTAGCAAAATCAAGTTCCCACTTCTATAACACCTTTCAATGATACATTAGGAAGCTTCCAACACAACACCCACACCACCTTTGAAGAACTCCAACCCTCCAGATTATCATGAATACAGAATCTGGAAATTAAGGTGTAGCTCAAGTGGGAGAGTGCTAACCTAGAGTAAAAAAAGGTCAGGGGAAACACTAATGCCATGAGATGAAGCCCCAGTATCCACACATAAGGAGACAAAAAGAAAAAAGAAAAAACTAGAATCAGGATTAGACACATACACACACACACACACACACACACACACAGAGAGAGAGAGACACACACACGGTAAGGTGTCTAATCAGGAAAAAATATGAATACATACCGCTAGTACTAGGAGCAGCTGGTGCCTATAAAGACAAAAAAAAAAAGGAAATCAAAAACTGTGACAATCAGAGCAGAATAGACAATTTATACAAGTTGTTATTCCTCTGAATACACCAAACATAGGACAGAAAATAACTGTTGAACCAATGGCCATATACCTCCCTCCCCAAAATCGCAAAGGGTTAGGCTTAGCCTGTAGGGTATATTTTTGTACTTCCATTAAGTATTCACGCATAATCCTTTATTCAAGAATAATCCTTAATCCAAAAGGAAAAATCTGAGCTGTCAAAAATAATTCTACCACACAGTTGATAATTGATGAAGTGATTTGCATTGTCCTAGAGCCCATATAAGAAGGTAGGACATTTCCACTCAATCTTTGTAAAGGAATTACGGCTTTCAAAGATTAATGGCCATGGCTAGTCTCTCATAGCTAATTTTGTGAAAAATACAACTTCATTTCTTTGTGTGTGTGTGTGTGTGTGTGTGTGTGTGTGTGTGTGTGTGTGTGTGTGTCATATACTCATTCTAGAGCTTGAACTCAGGGCCTCGGCACTGACTTTGAGCATAGGGCTCAAGGCTGGTACTTTAACCACTTCAGCCATACTCCCAGTCCCAGCTTCTTGCCACTTAGACAGAGATAAGTGAGATTTGGAGGACTTTTATACACAAGATGGGTCAAACTTCAATCCTCAGATTGAGGTGCCTGAGCTGCCAAGGTGACCTGAAGGAGGACAGACTTTAGGAAAGAATTCAAAGACCTATACTCCTTTCTTATGTTTTGCCCTCATGAAAATGTTGTCAGGTGGCCAGTTGATAACATGAGCATATGCCCATCAATTTGCTGATTCTGAAATTCAGGATAGGACATTCTCCTCTATTTGGCTACCAGTGACTTTTCCCTACTAACCATCACAACAGGGATGAGAAAATAGGAGATAACAGTCCTGTGGGGAAGTGTCCAAATCTAAGTGATAACAGTGCTTTACAACAACGCATCTTGTGAAAACTAATGTAACTGGCAGAAGCATCCTTAATCCCTGACGTTTTAACCTCCAATTCCCACTTCTTCAACATCCCTTTATGCTGGGTTAGCAAGCCTGCAACCTACCACTTTTGATGAATGTGGTCAAACCATATGGGAATCACAGAGGCTCCCCAATCAGAAGACAATTACAGAAAGCACACAAGATTTCAGGATGACTGAGTCAAGCCACACCTCCAATTCCAGCATTTTGCTGGATCAGTGTTTTCCAGCAATCCCAGGCTGGCTTCAGACTGCAATACTATGATCTCAGCTATCTTGGATTTGCTAGGATTACAGGCATGAGCCACCAATCCCAACCGAGAATTTCATTTGAATGTGCAATACAGAAACATGAACTTACGTTCTCTAAGACATCTTCAGGGGAACCTAGGAAGAAATAGAGCAGCTGTCAGTATGTTGGTGATTGGTGACTGCATATCACTTAGAAACTTTTCTGGCTGTGGATATAGGACCAGACCTCTGGGTGATTGACAAGGATTGATTGATTTGGTCCTGACCCGTCCTCCTGCTTAGAGGAAGGATAGCCTTGAAAATATGCAAGCAACAACAGAAAAGCCACATATAACCCATTGTTCTGATGTGATTTTGTTCCTTCTGGTCTTCCACCCACAGGGTCTAACTTGACTGTTCCTGGGTCTAACTCACGTTACCTCCCACCTGGCATGCTGACTCCTACCTGTGAAGTCATCACTGCTAAATCTCAAGTACTGATCTACCTCTTTGACGGCAGGTGTCTGGAGAAAAATCACGGGATGTGTGGCTCACTTCTTCCAGCCTATACGAGGTGACGCCATGCTGCTTCACAGAAGATCAACCCACACCTTTCCTTCAATTTACAGACTCTCACATGAACCTTTGGGTTCTTGCCCCATCTAGCAAAACCAAGTTCCCAATTCTGTAACACCTTTCAATGCTATATTAGGAAGCTTCCAACACAACACCCACACCACCTTTGAAGAACTCCAACCCTCCAGATTATCAAGAATCCAGAATCGGGAAATGGAGCTGTAGCTCAAGTGGGAGAGGGCTAACCTAGAGCAAAAAAAGGTCAGGGGAAACACTTAGGCCATGAGATGAAGCCCCAGTATCCACACATAAGGAGACAAAAAGAAAGACTAGAATAAGGGTTAGACACACACAGACACACAGACACACAGACACACACACACACACACACACACACACACACGGTAAGGTGTCTAATCAGCAAAAATATGAATACATACTGCTAGTACTCGGAGCAGCTGGTGCCTACAATGCCAAAAAAAAAAAAAGGAAATCAAAAACTGTGACAATCAGACCAGAATAGACAATTTATACAAGTTGTTATTCCTCTGAATACACCAAACATAAGACAGAAAATAACTGTTGAACCAATGGCCATATACCTCCCTCCCCAAAATCGCAAAGGGTTAGGCTTTGCCTGTAGGGTATATTTTTGTACTTCCATTAAGTATTCACGCATAATCCTTTATTCAAGAATAATCCTCAATCCAAAAGGAATCTGAGCTGTCAAAAATAATTCTACCACACAGTTGATAATTGGTGAAGTGATTTCCATTGTCCTAGAGCCCATATAAGAAGGTAGGAGATTTCCACTCAATCTTTGTAAAGGAATTACGGCTTTCAAAGAGTAATGGCCATGGCTAGTCTCTCATAACAAATTTTGTGAAAAATACAACTTCATTTCCTTGTATATGTGTGTGTGTGTGTGTGTGTGTGTGGTGTGTGTGTGTGTGTGTGTGTGTGTGTGTGTGGTCATATACTCATTCTAGAGCTTGAACTCAGGGTCTCGGCTCTGACTTTGAGCATTTGGCTCAAGGCTGGCACTTTAACCACTTCAGCCATACTCCCAGTTCCAGCTTCTTGCCACTTAGATGGAGATAAGTGAGATTTGGAGGACTTTTATACCCAAGATGGGTCAAACTTCAATCCTCAGATTGAGGTGCCTGAGCTGCCTAGGTGACCTAAAGGAGCACAGACTTTAGGAAAGAATTCAAAGACCTATACTCCTTTCTTATGGTTTGCCCTCATGAAAATGTTTGTCAGGTGGCCAGTTGATAACATGAGCATATGCCCATCAATTTGCTGATTCTGAAATTCAGGATAGGACATTCTCCTCTATTTGGCTACCAGTGACTTTTCCCTACTAACCATCACAACAGGGATGAGAAAAAAGGAGATAACAGTCCTGTGGAGATTGTCCAAATCTAAGTGATAACAGTGCTTTACAACAACACATCTTGTGAAAACTAATGTAACTGGCAGAAGCATCCTTAATCCCTGACCTTTTAACCTGCAATTCCCACTTCTTCAACATCCCTTTATGCTGGGTTAGCAAGCCTGCAACCTACCACTTTTGATGAACGTGGTCCAACCACATGGGAATGACAGAGGCTCCCCAATCAGAAGACAATTACAGAAAGCACAAAAGATTTCAGGATGACTGAGTCAAGCCACACCTCCACTTCCAGCATTTTGCTGGATCAGTGTTTTCCAGCAAGCCCAGGCTGGCTTCAGACTGCAATACTATGATCTCAGCTATCTTGGATTTGCTAGGATTACAGGCAGGAGCCACCAATCCCAACCGAGAATTTCATTTGAATGTGCAATACAGAAACATGAACTTACGTTCTCTAAGACATCTTCAGGAAAACCTAGGAAGAAATAGAGCAGCTGTCAGTATGTTGGTGATTGGTGACTGCAAATCACTTAGAAACTTTTCTGGCTGTGGATATAGGACCAGATCTGGGTGATTGACAAGGATTAATTGATTTGGTCCTGACCTGTCCTCCTGCTTAGAGGAAGGATAGCCTTGAAAATATGCAAGCAACAACAGAAAAGCCACATATAACCCATTGTTCTGATGTGATTTTGTTCCTTCCAGTCTTCCACCCACAGGGTCTAACTTGACTGCTCCTGGGTCTATCTCACGTTACCTCCCACCTGGAATGCTGACTCCTAGCTGTGAAGTCATCACTGCTAAATCTCAAGTACTGATCTACCTCTTTGACGGCAGGTGTCTGGAGAAAAATCACGGGATGTGTGGCTCACTTCTTCCAGCCTATACCAGGTGAGGCCATGCTGCTTCACAGAAGATCAACCCACACCTTTCCTTCAATTTACAGACTCTCACATGAACCTTTGTGTTCTTGCCGCTTCTAGCAAAATCAAGTTCCCACTTCTATAACACCTTTCAATGATACATTAGGAAGCTTCCAACACAACACCCACACCACCTTTGAAGAACTCCAACCCTCCAGATTATCATGAATACAGAATCTGGAAATTAAGGTGTAGCTCAAGTGGGAGAGTGCTAACCTAGAGTAAAAAAAGGTCAGGGGAAACACTAATGCCATGAGATGAAGCCCCAGTATCCACACATAAGGAGAGAAAAAGAAAAAAGAAAAAACTAGAATCAGGATTAGACACATACACACACACACACACACACACACACACACAGAGAGAGAGAGACACACACACGGTAAGGTGTCTAATCAGGAAAAAATATGAATACATACCGCTAGTACTAGGAGCAGCTGGTGCCTATAAAGACAAAAAAAAAAAGGAAATCAAAAACTGTGACAATCAGAGCAGAATAGACAATTTATACAAGTTGTTATTCCTCTGAATACACCAAACATAGGACAGAAAATAACTGTTGAACCAATGGCCATATACCTCCCTCCCCAAAATCGCAAAGGGTTAGGCTTAGCCTGTAGGGTATATTTTTGTACTTCCATTAAGTATTCACGCATAATCCTTTATTCAAGAATAATCCTTAATCCAAAAGGAAAAATCTGAGCTGTCAAAAATAATTCTACCACACAGTTGATAATTGATGAAGTGATTTGCATTGTCCTAGAGCCCATATAAGAAGGTAGGACATTTCCACTCAATCTTTGTAAAGGAATTACGGCTTTCAAAGATTAATGGCCATGGCTAGTCTCTCATAGCTAATTTTGTGAAAAATACAACTTCATTTCTTTGTGTGTGTGTGTGTGTGTGTGTGTGTGTGTGTGTGTGTGTGTGTGGTCATATACTCATTCTAGAGCTTGAACTCAGGGCCTCGGCACTGACTTTGAGCATAGGGCTCAAGGCTGGTACTTTAACCACTTCAGCCATACTCCCAGTCCCAGCTTCTTGCCACTTAGACAGAGATAAGTGAGATTTGGAGGACTTTTATACACAAGATGGGTCAAACTTCAATCCTCAGATTGAGGTGCCTGAGCTGCCAAGGTGACCTGAAGGAGGACAGACTTTAGGAAAGAATTCAAAGACCTATACTCCTTTCTTATGTTTTGCCCTCATGAAAATGTTGTCAGGTGGCCAGTTCATAACATGAGCATATGTCCATCACTTTGCTGATTCTGAAATTCAGGATAGGACAGTCTCCTCTATTTGGCTTCCAGTGACTTTTCCCTACTAACCATCACAACAGGGATGAGAAAATAGGAGATAACAGTCCTGTGGGGAAGTGTCCAAATCTAAGTGATAACACTGCTTTACCACAACGCATCTTGTGACAACTAATGTAACTGGCAGAAGCATCCTTAATACCTGACCTTTTAACCTCCAATTCCCACTTCTTCAACATCCCTTTATGCTGGGTTAGCAAGCCTGCAACCTACCACTTTTGATGAACGTAGTCAAACCACATGCGAATCACAGAGGCTCTCCAATCAGAAGACAATTACAGAAAGCACACAAGATTTCGGGATGACTGAGTCAAGCCACACCTCCACTTCCAGCATTTTGCTGGATCAGTGTTTTCCAGCAAGCCCAGGCTGGCTTCAGACTGCAATACTATGATCTCAGCTATCTTGGATTTGCTAGGATTACAGGCATGAGCCACCAATCCCAACCGAGAATTTCATTTGAATGTGCAATACAGAAACATGAACTTACGTTCTCTAAGACATCTTCAGGGGAACCTAGGAAGAAATAGAGCAGCTGTCAGTATGTTGGTGATTGGTGACTGCATATCACTTAGAAACTTTTCTGGCTGTGGATATAGGACCAGACCTCTGGGTGATTGACAAGGATTGATTGATTTGGTCCTGGCCTGTCCTCCTGCTTAGAGGAAGGATAGCCTTGAAAATATGCAAGCAACAACAGAAAACCCACATATAACCCATTGTTCTGATGTGATTTTGTTCCTTCCGGTCTTCCACCCACAGGGTCTAACTTGACTGTTCCTGGGTCTATCTCACGTTACCTCCCACCTGGCATGCTGACTCCTACCTGTGAAGTCATCACTGCTAAATCTCAAGTACTGATCTACCTCTTTGACGGCAGGTGTCTGGAGAAAAATCACTGGATGTGTGGCTCATTTCTTCCAGCCTATACGAGGTGACGCCATGCTGCTTCACAGAAGATCAACCCACACCTTTCCTTCAATTTACAGACTCTCACATGAACCTTTGGGTTCTTGCCCCATCTAGCAAAACCAAGTTCCCAATTCTGTAACACCTTTCAATGCTATATTAGGAAGCTTCCAACACAACACCCACACCACCTTTGAAGAACTCCAACCCTCCAGATTATCAAGAATCCAGAATCTGGAAGTGGAGCTGTAGCTCAAGTGGGAGAGGGCTAACCTAGAGCAAAAAAAGGTCAGTGGAAACACTAAGGCCATGAGATGAAGCCGCAGTATCCACACATAAGGAGACAAAAAGAAAAAAGAAAAAACTAGAATCAGGGTTAGACACATACACACACAAACACACACAGGCACACACACACGGTAAGGTGTCTAATCAGGAAAAAATATAAATACATACCGCTAGTAATCGGAGCAACTGGTGCCTATATTGACAAAAAAAAAAAAGGAAATCAAAAACTGTGACAATCAGACCAGAATAGAAAATTTATACAGGTTGGTATTCCTCTGAATACACCAAACATAAGACAGAAAATATCTGTTGAACAAATGGCCATATAACAACCTCCTAAAATCGCAAAGGATTAAGCTTTTCCTGTAGGGTATATTTGTGTACTTCCATTAAGTATTCTCGCATAATCCTTTATTCAAGTATAATCCTTAATCAAAAAAGAAAAATCTGAGCTGATAAAAATAATTCTACCACACAGTTGATAATTGGTGAAGTGATTTCCATTGTCCTAGAGTCCATATAAGAAGGTAGGAGATTTCCACTCAATCTTTGTAAAGGAATTACGGCTTTCAAAGAGTAATGGCCATGGCTAGTCTCTCATAGCTAATTTTGTGAAAAATACAACTTCATTTCTTTGTGTGTGTGTGTGTGTGTGTGTGTGTGTGTGTGTGTGTGTGTGTGTGTGTCATATACTCATTCTAGAGCTTGAACTCAGGGTCTCGGCACTGACTTTGAGCATTTGGCTCAAGGCTGGCACTTTAACCACTTCAGCCATACTCCCAGTTCCAGCTTCTTGCCACTTAGATAGAGGTAAGTGAGATTTGAAGGACTTTTAGACCCAAGATGGGTCAAAATTCAATCCTCAGATTGAGGTGCCTGAGCTGCCTAGGTGACCTGAAGGAGGACAGACTTTAGGAAAGAATTCAAAGACCTATACTCCTTTCTTTGATTTGCCCTCATGAAAATGTTGTCAGGTGGCCAGTTGATAACATGAGCATATGTCCATCATTTTGCTGATTCTGAAATTGAGGATAGGACATTCTCCTCTATTTGGCTTCCAGTGAATTTTCCCTACTAACCATCACAACAGGAATGAGAAAATAGGAGATAACAGTCCTGTGGAGAAGTGTCCAAATCTAAGTGATAACAGTGCTTTACAACAACGCATCTTGTGAAAACTAATGTAACTGGCAGAAGCATCCTTAATCCCTGACCTTTAAACCTCCAATTCCCACTTCTTCAACATCCCTTTATGCTGGGTTAGCAAGCCTGCAACCTACCACTTTTGATGAACGTAGTCAAACCACATGCGAATCACAGAGGCTCTCCAATCAGAAGACAATTACAGAAAGCACACAAGATTTCGGGATGACTGAGTCAAGCCACACCTCCACTTCCAGCATTTTGCTGGATCAGTGTTTTCCAGCAAGCCCAGGCTGGCTTCAGACTGCAATACTATGATCTCAGCTATCTTGGATTTGCTAGGATTACAGGCAGGAGCCACCAATCCCAACCGAGAATTTCATTTGAATGTGCAATACAGAAACATGAACTTACGTTCTCTAAGACATCTTCAGGGGAACCTAGGAAGAAATAGAGCAGCTGTCAGTATGTTGGTGATTGGTGACTGCATATCACTTAGAAACTTTTCTGGCTGTGGATATAGGACCAGACCTCTGGGTGATTGACAAGGATTGATTGATTTGGTCCTGGCCTGTCCTCCTGCTTAGAGGAAGGATAGCCTTGAAAATATGCAAGCAACAACAGAAAACCCACATATAACCCATTGTTCTGATGTGATTTTGTTCCTTCCGGTCTTCCACCCACAGGGTCTAACTTGACTGTTCCTGGGTCTATCTCACGTTACCTCCCACCTGGCATGCTGACTCCTACCTGTGAAGTCATCACTGCTAAATCTCAAGTACTGATCTACCTCTTTGACGGCAGGTGTCTGGAGAAAAATCACTGGATGTGTGGCTCACTTCTTCCAGCCTATACGAGGTGACGCCATGCTGCTTCACAGAAGATCAACCCACACCTTTCCTTCAATTTACAGACTCTCACATGAACCTTTGGGTTCTTGCCCCATCTAGCAAAACCAAGTTCCCAATTCTGTAACACCTTTCAATGCTATATTAGGAAGCTTCCAACACAACACCCACACCACCTTTGAAGAACTCCAACCCTCCAGATTATCATGAATACAGAATCTGGAAATTAAGGTGTAGCTCAAGTGGGAGAGTGCTAACCTAGAGTAAAAAAAGGTCAGGGGAAACACTAATGCCATGAGATGAAGCCCCAGTATCCACACATAAGGAGAGAAAAAGAAAAAAGAAAAAACTAGAATCAGGATTAGACACATACACACACACACACACACACACACACACACAGAGAGACAGAGACACACACACGGTAAGGTGTCTAATCAGGAAAAAATATGAATACATACCGCTAGTACTAGGAGCAGCTGGTGCCTATAAAGACAAAAAAAAAAAGGAAATCAAAAACTGTGACAATCAGAGCAGAATAGACAATTTATACAAGTTGTTATTCCTCTGAATACACCAAACATAGGACAGAAAATAACTGTTGAACCAATGGCCATATACCTCCCTCCCCAAAATCGCAAAGGGTTAGGCTTAGCCTGTAGGGTATATTTTTGTACTTCCATTAAGTATTCACGCATAATCCTTTATTCAAGAATAATCCTTAATCCAAAAGGAAAAATCTGAGCTGTCAAAAATAATTCTACCACACAGTTGATAATTGATGAAGTGATTTGCATTGTCCTAGAGCCCATATAAGAAGGTAGGAGATTTCCACTCAATCTTTGTAAAGGAATTACGGCTTTCAAAGATTAATGGCCATGGCTAGTCTCTCATAGCTAATTTTGTGAAAAATACAACTTCATTTCTTTGTGTGTGTGTGTGTGTGTGTGTGTGTGTGTGTGTGTGTGTGTGTGGTCATATACTCATTCTAGAGCTTGAACTCAGGGCCTCGGCACTGACTTTGAGCATAGGGCTCAAGGCTGGTACTTTAACCACTTCAGCCATACTCCCAGTCCCAGCTTCTTGCCACTTAGACAGAGATAAGTGAGATTTGGAGGACTTTTATACACAAGATGGGTCAAACTTCAATCCTCAGATTGAGGTGCCTGAGCTGCCAAGGTGACCTGAAGGAGGACAGACTTTAGGAAAGAATTCAAAGACCTATACTCCTTTCTTATGTTTTGCCCTCATGAAAATGTTGTCAGGTGGCCAGTTCATAACATGAGCATATGTCCATCACTTTGCTGATTCTGAAATTCAGGATAGGACAGTCTCCTCTATTTGGCTTCCAGTGACTTTTCCCTACTAACCATCACAACAGGGATGAGAAAATAGGAGATAACAGTCCTGTGGGGAAGTGTCCAAATCTAAGTGATAACACTGCTTTACCACAACGCATCTTGTGACAACTAATGTAACTGGCAGAAGCATCCTTAATACCTGACCTTTTAACCTCCAATTCCCACTTCTTCAACATCCCTTTATGCTGGGTTAGCAAGCCTGCAACCTACCACTTTTGATGAACGTAGTCAAACCACATGCGAATCACAGAGGCTCTCCAATCAGAAGACAATTACAGAAAGCACACAAGATTTCGGGATGACTGAGTCAAGCCACACCTCCACTTCCAGCATTTTGCTGGATCAGTGTTTTCCAGCAAGCCCAGGCTGGCTTCAGACTGCAATACTATGATCTCAGCTATCTTGGATTTGCTAGGAGTACAGGCATGAGCCACCAATCCCAACCGAGAATTTCATTTGAATGTGCAATACAGAAACATGAACTTACGTTCTCTAAGACATCTTCAGGGGAACCTAGGAAGAAATAGAGCAGCTGTCAGTATGTTGGTGATTGGTGACTGCATATCACTTAGAAACTTTTCTGGCTGTGGATATAGGACCAGACCTCTGGGTGATTGACAAGGATTGATTGATTTGGTCCTGGCCTGTCCTCCTGCTTAGAGGAAGGATAGCCTTGAAAATATGCAAGCAACAACAGAAAACCCACATATAACCCATTGTTCTGATGTGATTTTGTTCCTTCCGGTCTTCCACCCACAGGGTCTAACTTGACTGTTCCTGGGTCTATCTCACGTTACCTCCCACCTGGCATGCTGACTCCTACCTGTGAAGTCATCACTGCTAAATCTCAAGTACTGATCTACCTCTTTGACGGCAGGTGTCTGGAGAAAAATCACTGGATGTGTGGCTCATTTCTTCCAGCCTATACGAGGTGACGCCATGCTGCTTCACAGAAGATCAACCCACACCTTTCCTTCAATTTACAGACTCTCACATGAACCTTTGGGTTCTTGCCCCATCTAGCAAAACCAAGTTCCCAATTCTGTAACACCTTTCAATGCTATATTAGGAAGCTTCCAACACAACACCCACACCACCTTTGAAGAACTCCAACCCTCCAGATTATCAAGAATCCAGAATCTGGAAGTGGAGCTGTAGCTCAAGTGGGAGAGGGCTAACCTAGAGCAAAAAAAGGTCAGTGGAAACACTAAGGCCATGAGATGAAGCCGCAGTATCCACACATAAGGAGACAAAAAGAAAAAAGAAAAAACTAGAATCAGGGTTAGACACATACACACACAAACACACACAGGCACACACACACGGTAAGGTGTCTAATCAGGAAAAAATATAAATACATACCGCTAGTAATCGGAGCAACTGGTGCCTATATTGACAAAAAAAAAAGGAAATCAAAAACTGTGACAATCAGACCAGAATAGAAAATTTATACAGGTTGGTATTCCTCTGAATACACCAAACATAAGACAGAAAATATCTGTTGAACAAATGGCCATATAACAACCTCCTAAAATCGCAAAGGATTAAGCTTTTCCTGTAGGGTATATTTGTGTACTTCCATTAAGTATTCTCGCATAATCCTTTATTCAAGTATAATCCTTAATCAAAAAAGAAAAATCTGAGCTGATAAAAATAATTCTACCACACAGTTGATAATTGGTGAAGTGATTTCCATTGTCCTAGAGTCCATATAAGAAGGTAGGAGATTTCCACTCAATCTTTGTAAAGGAATTACGGCTTTCAAAGAGTAATGGCCATGGCTAGTCTCTCATAGCTAATTTTGTGAAAAATACAACTTCATTTCTTTGTGTGTGTGTGTGTGTGTGTGTGTGTGTGTGTGTGTGTGTGTGTGTGTCATATACTCATTCTAGAGCTTGAACTCAGGGTCTCGGCACTGACTTTGAGCATTTGGCTCAAGGCTGGCACTTTAACCACTTCAGCCATACTCCCAGTTCCAGCTTCTTGCCACTTAGATAGAGGTAAGTGAGATTTGAAGGACTTTTAGACCCAAGATGGGTCAAAATTCAATCCTCAGATTGAGGTGCCTGAGCTGCCTAGGTGACCTGAAGGAGGACAGACTTTAGGAAAGAATTCAAAGACCTATACTCCTTTCTTTGATTTGCCCTCATGAAAATGTTGTCAGGTGGCCAGTTGATAACATGAGCATATGTCCATCATTTTGCTGATTCTGAAATTGAGGATAGGACATTCTCCTCTATTTGGCTTCCAGTGAATTTTCCCTACTAACCATCACAACAGGAATGAGAAAATAGGAGATAACAGTCCTGTGGAGAAGTGTCCAAATCTAAGTGATAACAGTGCTTTACAACAACGCATCTTGTGAAAACTAATGTAACTGGCAGAAGCATCCTTAATCCCTGACCTTTAAACCTCCAATTCCCACTTCTTCAACATCCCTTTATGCTGGGTTAGCAAGCCTGCAACCTACCACTTTTGATGAACGTAGTCAAACCACATGCGAATCACAGAGGCTCTCCAATCAGAAGACAATTACAGAAAGCACACAAGATTTCGGGATGACTGAGTCAAGCCACACCTCCACTTCCAGCATTTTGCTGGATCAGTGTTTTCCAGCAAGCCCAGGCTGGCTTCAGACTGCAATACTATGATCTCAGCTATCTTGGATTTGCTAGGATTACAGGCATGAGCCACCAATCCCAACCGAGAATTTCATTTGAATGTGCAATACAGAAACATGAACTTACGTTCTCTAAGACATCTTCAGGGGAACCTAGGAAGAAATAGAGCAGCTGTCAGTATGTTGGTGATTGGTGACTGCATATCACTTAGAAACTTTTCTGGCTGTGGATATAGGACCAGACCTCTGGGTGATTGACAAGGATTGATTGATTTGGTCCTGGCCTGTCCTCCTGCTTAGAGGAAGGATAGCCTTGAAAATATGCAAGCAACAACAGAAAACCCACATATAACCCATTGTTCTGATGTGATTTTGTTCCTTCCGGTCTTCCACCCACAGGGTCTAACTTGACTGTTCCTGGGTCTATCTCACGTTACCTCCCACCTGGCATGCTGACTCCTACCTGTGAAGTCATCACTGCTAAATCTCAAGTACTGATCTACCTCTTTGACGGCAGGTGTCTGGAGAAAAATCACTGGATGTGTGGCTCACTTCTTCCAGCCTATACGAGGTGACGCCATGCTGCTTCACAGAAGATCAACCCACACCTTTCCTTCAATTTACAGACTCTCACATGAACCTTTGGGTTCTTGCCCCATCTAGCAAAACCAAGTTCCCAATTCTGTAACACCTTTCAATGCTATATTAGGAAGCTTCCAACACAACACCCACACCACCTTTGAAGAACTCCAACCCTCCAGATTATCATGAATACAGAATCTGGAAATTAAGGTGTAGCTCAAGTGGGAGAGTGCTAACCTAGAGTAAAAAAAGGTCAGGGAAACACTAATGCCATGAGATGAAGCCCCAGTATCCACACATAAGGAGACAAAAAGAAAAAAGAAAAAACTAGAATCAGGATTAGACACATACACACACACACACACACACACACACACACAGAGCAGAGACACACACACGGTAAGGTGTCTAATCAGGAAAAAATATGAATACATACCGCTAGTAATCTAGGAGCAGCTGGTGCCTATAAAGACAAAAAAAAAAAGGAAATCAAAAACTGTGACAATCAGAGCAGAATAGACAATTTATACAAGTTGTTATTCCTCTGAATACACCAAACATAGGACAGAAAATAACTGTTGAACCAATGGCCATATACCTCCCTCCCCAAAATCGCAAAGGGTTAGGCTTAGCCTGTAGGGTATATTTTTGTACTTCCATTAAGTATTCACGCATAATCCTTTATTCAAGAATAATCCTTAATCCAAAAGGAAAAATCTGAGCTGTCAAAAATAATTCTACCACACAGTTGATAATTGATGAAGTGATTTGCATTGTCCTAGAGCCCATATAAGAAGGTAGGAGATTTCCACTCAATCTTTGTAAAGGAATTACGGCTTTCAAAGATTAATGGCCATGGCTAGTCTCTCATAGCTAATTTTGTGAAAAATACAACTTCATTTCTTTGTGTGTGTGTGTGTGTGTGTGTGTGTGTGTGTGTGTGTGTCATATACTCATTCTAGAGCTTGAACTCAGGGCCTCGGCACTGACTTTGAGCATAGGGCTCAAGGCTGGTACTTTAACCACTTCAGCCATACTCCCAGTCCCAGCTTCTTGCCACTTAGACAGAGATAAGTGAGATTTGGAGGACTTTTATACACAAGATGGGTCAAACTTCAATCCTCAGATTGAGGTGCCTGAGCTGCCAAGGTGACCTGAAGGAGGACAGACTTTAGGAAAGAATTCAAAGACCTATACTCCTTTCTTATGTTTTGCCCTCATGAAAATGTTGTCAGGTGGCCAGTTGATAACATGAGCATATGTCCATCATTTGCTGATTCTGAAATTCAGGATAGGACATTCTCCTCTATTTGGCTTCCAGTGACTTTTCCCTACTAACCATCACAACAGGGATGAGAAAATAGGAGATAACAGTCCTGTGGGGAAGTGTCCAAATCTAAGTGATAACAGTGCTTTACAACAACGCATCTTGTGAAAACTAATGTAACTGGCAGAAGCATCCTTAATCCCTGACCTTTTAACCTCCAATTCCCACTTCTTCAACATCCCTTTATGCTGGGTTAGCAAGCCTGCAACCTACCACTTTTGATGAACGTAGTCAAACCACATGCGAATCACAGAGGCTCTCCAATCAGAAGACAATTACAGAAAGCACACAAGATTTCGGGATGACTGAGTCAAGCCACACCTCCACTTCCAGCATTTTGCTGGATCAGTGTTTTCCAGCAAGCCCAGGCTGGCTTCAGACTGCAATACTATGATCTCAGCTATCTTGGATTTGCTAGGATTACAGGCATGAGCCACCAATCCCAACCGAGAATTTCATTTGAATGTGCAATACAGAAACATGAACTTACGTTCTCTAAGACATCTTCAGGGGAACCTAGGAAGAAATAGAGCAGCTGTCAGTATGTTGGTGATTGGTGACTGCATATCACTTAGAAACTTTTCTGGCTGTGGATATAGGACCAGACCTCTGGGTGATTGACAAGGATTGATTGATTTGGTCCTGGCCTGTCCTCCTGCTTAGAGGAAGGATAGCCTTGAAAATATGCAAGCAACAACAGAAAACCCACATATAACCCATTGTTCTGATGTGATTTTGTTCCTTCCGGTCTTCCACCCACAGGGTCTAACTTGACTGTTCCTGGGTCTATCTCACGTTACCTCCCACCTGGCATGCTGACTCCTACCTGTGAAGTCATCACTGCTAAATCTCAAGTACTGATCTACCTCTTTGACGGCAGGTGTCTGGAGAAAAATCACTGGATGTGTGGCTCATTTCTTCCAGCCTATACGAGGTGACGCCATGCTGCTTCACAGAAGATCAACCCACACCTTTCCTTCAATTTACAGACTCTCACATGAACCTTTGGGTTCTTGCCCCATCTAGCAAAACCAAGTTCCCAATTCTGTAACACCTTTCAATGCTATATTAGGAAGCTTCCAACACAACACCCACACCACCTTTGAAGAACTCCAACCCTCCAGATTATCAAGAATCCAGAATCTGGAAGTGGAGCTGTAGCTCAAGTGGGAGAGGGCTAACCTAGAGCAAAAAAAGGTCAGTGGAAACACTAAGGCCATGAGATGAAGCCGCAGTATCCACACATAAGGAGACAAAAAGAAAAAAGAAAAAACTAGAATCAGGGTTAGACACATACACACACAAACACACAGAGGCACACACACACGGTAAGGTGTCTAATCAGGAAAAAATATAAATACATACCGCTAGTAATCGGAGCAACTGGTGCCTATATTGACAAAAAAAAGAAGGAAATCAAAAACTGTGACAATCAGACCAGAATAGAAAATTTATACAGGTTGGTATTCCTCTGAATACACCAAACATAAGACAGAAAATATCTGTTGAACAAATGGCCATATAACAACCTCCTAAAATCGCAAAGGATTAAGCTTTTCCTGTAGGGTATATTTGTGTACTTCCATTAAGTATTCTCGCATAATCCTTTATTCAAGTATAATCCTTAATCAAAAAAGAAAAATCTGAGCTGATAAAAATAATTCTACCACACAGTTGATAATTGGTGAAGTGATTTCCATTGTCCTAGAGTCCATATAAGAAGGTAGGAGATTTCCACTCAATCTTTGTAAAGGAATTACGGCTTTCAAAGAGTAATGGCCATGGCTAGTCTCTCATAGCTAATTTTGTGAAAAATACAACTTCATTTCTTTGTGTGTGTGTGTGTGTGTGTGTGTGTGTGTGTGTGTGTGTGTGTGTGTCATATACTCATTCTAGAGCTTGAACTCAGGGTCTCGGCACTGACTTTGAGCATTTGGCTCAAGGCTGGCACTTTAACCACTTCAGCCATACTCCCAGTTCCAGCTTCTTGCCACTTAGATAGAGGTAAGTGAGATTTGAAGGACTTTTAGACCCAAGATGGGTCAAAATTCAATCCTCAGATTGAGGTGCCTGAGCTGCCTAGGTGACCTGAAGGAGGACAGACTTTAGGAAAGAATTCAAAGACCTATACTCCTTTCTTTGATTTGCCCTCATGAAAATGTTGTCAGGTGGCCAGTTGATAACATGAGCATATGTCCATCATTTTGCTGATTCTGAAATTGAGGATAGGACATTCTCCTCTATTTGGCTTCCAGTGAATTTTCCCTACTAACCATCACAACAGGAATGAGAAAATAGGAGATAACAGTCCTGTGGAGAAGTGTCCAAATCTAAGTGATAACAGTGCTTTACAACAACGCATCTTGTGAAAACTAATGTAACTGGCAGAAGCATCCTTAATCCCTGACCTTTAAACCTCCAATTCCCACTTCTTCAACATCCCTTTATGCTGGGTTAGCAAGCCTGCAACCTACCACTTTTGATGAACGTAGTCAAACCACATGCGAATCACAGAGGCTCTCCAATCAGAAGACAATTACAGAAAGCACACAAGATTTCGGGATGACTGAGTCAAGCCACACCTCCACTTCCAGCATTTTGCTGGATCAGTGTTTTCCAGCAAGCCCAGGCTGGCTTCAGACTGCAATACTATGATCTCAGCTATCTTGGATTTGCTAGGATTACAGGCATGAGCCACCAATCCCAACCGAGAATTTCATTTGAATGTGCAATACAGAAACATGAACTTACGTTCTCTAAGACATCTTCAGGGGAACCTAGGAAGAAATAGAGCAGCTGTCAGTATGTTGGTGATTGGTGACTGCATATCACTTAGAAACTTTTCTGGCTGTGGATATAGGACCAGACCTCTGGGTGATTGACAAGGATTGATTGATTTGGTCCTGGCCTGTCCTCCTGCTTAGAGGAAGGATAGCCTTGAAAATATGCAAGCAACAACAGAAAACCCACATATAACCCATTGTTCTGATGTGATTTTGTTCCTTCCGGTCTTCCACCCACAGGGTCTAACTTGACTGTTCCTGGGTCTATCTCACGTTACCTCCCACCTGGCATGCTGACTCCTACCTGTGAAGTCATCACTGCTAAATCTCAAGTACTGATCTACCTCTTTGACGGCAGGTGTCTGGAGAAAAATCACTGGATGTGTGGCTCACTTCTTCCAGCCTATACGAGGTGACGCCATGCTGCTTCACAGAAGATCAACCCACACCTTTCCTTCAATTTACAGACTCTCACATGAACCTTTGGGTTCTTGCCCCATCTAGCAAAACCAAGTTCCCAATTCTGTAACACCTTTCAATGCTATATTAGGAAGCTTCCAACACAACACCCACACCACCTTTGAAGAACTCCAACCCTCCAGATTATCAAGAATCCAGAATCTGGAAGTGGAGCTGTAGCTCAAGTGGGAGAGGGCTAACCTAGAGCAAAAAAAGGTCAGTGGAAACACTAAGGCCATGAGATGAAGCCGCAGTATCCACACATAAGGAGACAAAAAGAAAAAAGAAAAAACTAGAATCAGGGTTAGACACATACACACACAAACACACAGAGGCACACACACACGGTAAGGTGTCTAATCAGGAAAAAATATAAATACATACCGCTAGTAATCGGAGCAACTGGTGCCTATATTGACAAAAAAAAGAAGGAAATCAAAAACTGTGACAATCAGACCAGAATAGAAAATTTATACAGGTTGGTATTCCTCTGAATACACCAAACATAAGACAGAAAATATCTGTTGAACAAATGGCCATATAACAACCTCCTAAAATCGCAAAGGATTAAGCTTTTCCTGTAGGGTATATTTGTGTACTTCCATTAAGTATTCTCGCATAATCCTTTATTCAAGTATAATCCTTAATCAAAAAAGAAAAATCTGAGCTGATAAAAATAATTCTACCACACAGTTGATAATTGGTGAAGTGATTTCCATTGTCCTAGAGTCCATATAAGAAGGTAGGAGATTTCCACTCAATCTTTGTAAAGGAATTACGGCTTTCAAAGAGTAATGGCCATGGCTAGTCTCTCATAGCTAATTTTGTGAAAAATACAACTTCATTTCTTTGTGTGTGTGTGTGTGTGTGTGTGTGTGTGTGTGTGTGTGTGTGTGGTCATATACTCATTCTAGAGCTTGAACTCAGGGTCTCGGCACTGACTTTGAGCATTTGGCTCAAGGCTGGCACTTTAACCACTTCAGCCATACTCCCAGTTCCAGCTTCTTGCCACTTAGATAGAGGTAAGTGAGATTTGAAGGACTTTTAGACCCAAGATGGGTCAAAATTCAATCCTCAGATTGAGGTGCCTGAGCTGCCTAGGTGACCTGAAGGAGGACAGACTTTAGGAAAGAATTCAAAGACCTATACTCCTTTCTTTGATTTGCCCTCATGAAAATGTTGTCAGGTGGCCAGTTGATAACATGAGCATATGTCCATCATTTTGCTGATTCTGAAATTGAGGATAGGACATTCTCCTCTATTTGGCTTCCAGTGAATTTTCCCTACTAACCATCACAACAGGAATGAGAAAATAGGAGATAACAGTCCTGTGGGGAAGTGTCCAAATCTAAGTGATAACAGTGCTTTACAACAACGCATCTTGTGAAAACTAATGTAACTGGCAGAAGCATCCGTAATCCCTGACCTTTAAACCTCCAATTCCCACTTCTTCAACATCCCTTTATGCTGGGTTAGCAAGCCTGCAACCTACCACTTTTGATGAACGTAGTCAAACCACATGCGAATCACAGAGGCTCTCCAATCAGAAGACAATTACAGAAAGCACACAAGATTTCGGGATGACTGAGTCAAGCCACACCTCCACTTCCAGCATTTTGCTGGATCAGTGTTTTCCAGCAAGCCCAGGCTGGCTTCAGACTGCAATACTATGATCTCAGCTATCTTGGATTTGCTAGGATTACAGGCATGAGCCACCAATCCCAACCGAGAATTTCATTTGAATGTGCAATACAGAAACATGAACTTACGTTCTCTAAGACATCTTCAGGGGAACCTAGGAAGAAATAGAGCAGCTGTCAGTATGTTGGTGATTGGTGACTGCATATCACTTAGAAACTTTTCTGGCTGTGGATATAGGACCAGACCTCTGGGTGATTGACAAGGATTGATTGATTTGGTCCTGGCCTGTCCTCCTGCTTAGAGGAAGGATAGCCTTGAAAATATGCAAGCAACAACAGAAAACCCACATATAACCCATTGTTCTGATGTGATTTTGTTCCTTCCGGTCTTCCACCCACAGGGTCTAACTTGACTGTTCCTGGGTCTATCTCACGTTACCTCCCACCTGGCATGCTGACTCCTACCTGTGAAGTCATCACTGCTAAATCTCAAGTACTGATCTACCTCTTTGACGGCAGGTGTCTGGAGAAAAATCACTGGATGTGTGGCTCACTTCTTCCAGCCTATACGAGGTGACGCCATGCTGCTTCACAGAAGATCAACCCACACCTTTCCTTCAATTTACAGACTCTCACATGAACCTTTGGGTTCTTGCCCCATCTAGCAAAACCAAGTTCCCAATTCTGTAACACCTTTCAATGCTATATTAGGAAGCTTCCAACACAACACCCACACCACCTTTGAAGAACTCCAACCCTCCAGATTATCAAGAATCCAGAATCTGGAAGTGGAGCTGTAGCTCAAGTGGGAGAGGGCTAACCTAGAGCAAAAAAAGGTCAGTGGAAACACTAAGGCCATGAGATGAAGCCGCAGTATCCACACATAAGGAGACAAAAAGAAAAAAGAAAAAACTAGAATCAGGGTTAGACACATACACACACAAACACACAGAGGCACACACACACGGTAAGGTGTCTAATCAGGAAAAAATATAAATACATACCGCTAGTAATCGGAGCAACTGGTGCCTATATTGACAAAAAAAAGAAGGAAATCAAAAACTGTGACAATCAGACCAGAATAGAAAATTTATACAGGTTGGTATTCCTCTGAATACACCAAACATAAGACAGAAAATATCTGTTGAACAAATGGCCATATAACAACCTCCTAAAATCGCAAAGGATTAAGCTTTTCCTGTAGGGTATATTTGTGTACTTCCATTAAGTATTCTCGCATAATCCTTTATTCAAGTATAATCCTTAATCAAAAAAGAAAAATCTGAGCTGATAAAAATAATTCTACCACACAGTTGATAATTGGTGAAGTGATTTCCATTGTCCTAGAGTCCATATAAGAAGGTAGGAGATTTCCACTCAATCTTTGTAAAGGAATTACGGCTTTCAAAGAGTAATGGCCATGGCTAGTCTCTCATAGCTAATTTTGTGAAAAATACAACTTCATTTCTTTGTGTGTGTGTGTGTGTGTGTGTGTGTGTGTGTGTGTGTGTGTGTGTCATATACTCATTCTAGAGCTTGAACTCAGGGTCTCGGCACTGACTTTGAGCATTTGGCTCAAGGCTGGCACTTTAACCACTTCAGCCATACTCCCAGTTCCAGCTTCTTGCCACTTAGATAGAGGTAAGTGAGATTTGAAGGACTTTTAGACCCAAGATGGGTCAAAATTCAATCCTCAGATTGAGGTGCCTGAGCTGCCTAGGTGACCTGAAGGAGGACAGACTTTAGGAAAGAATTCAAAGACCTATACTCCTTTCTTTGATTTGCCCTCATGAAAATGTTGTCAGGTGGCCAGTTGATAACATGAGCATATGTCCATCATTTTGCTGATTCTGAAATTGAGGATAGGACATTCTCCTCTATTTGGCTTCCAGTGAATTTTCCCTACTAACCATCACAACAGGAATGAGAAAATAGGAGATAACAGTGCTGTGGAGAAGTGTCCAAATCTAAGTGATAACAGTGCTTTACAACAACGCATCTTGTGAAAACTAATGTAACTGGCAGAAGCATCCGTAATCCCTGACCTTTAAACCTCCAATTCCCACTTCTTCAACATCCCTTTATGCTAGGTTAGCAAGCCTGCAACCTACCACTTTTGATGAACGTAGTCAAACCACATGCGAATCACAGAGGCTCTCCAATCAGAAGACAATTACAGAAAGCACACAAGATTTCGGGATGACTGAGTCAAGCCACACCTCCACTTCCAGCATTTTGCTGGATCAGTGTTTTCCAGCAAGCCCAGGCTGGCTTCAGACTGCAATACTATGATCTCAGCTATCTTGGATTTGCTAGGATTACAGGCATGAGCCACCAATCCCAACCGAGAATTTCATTTGAATGTGCAATACAGAAACATGAACTTACGTTCTCTAAGACATCTTCAGGGGAACCTAGGAAGAAATAGAGCAGCTGTCAGTATGTTGGTGATTGGTGACTGCATATCACTTAGAAACTTTTCTGGCTGTGGATATAGGACCAGACCTCTGGGTGATTGACAAGGATTGATTGATTTGGTCCTGGCCTGTCCTCCTGCTTAGAGGAAGGATAGCCTTGAAAATATGCAAGCAACAACAGAAAACCCACATATAACCCATTGTTCTGATGTGATTTTGTTCCTTCCGGTCTTCCACCCACAGGGTCTAACTTGACTGTTCCTGGGTCTATCTCACGTTACCTCCCACCTGGCATGCTGACTCCTACCTGTGAAGTCATCACTGCTAAATCTCAAGTACTGATCTACCTCTTTGACGGCAGGTGTCTGGAGAAAAATCACTGGATGTGTGGCTCACTTCTTCCAGCCTATACGAGGTGACGCCATGCTGCTTCACAGAAGATCAACCCACACCTTTCCTTCAATTTACAGACTCTCACATGAACCTTTGGGTTCTTGCCCCATCTAGCAAAACCAAGTTCCCAATTCTGTAACACCTTTCAATGCTATATTAGGAAGCTTCCAACACAACACCCACACCACCTTTGAAGAACTCCAACCCTCCAGATTATCAAGAATCCAGAATCTGGAAGTGGAGCTGTAGCTCAAGTGGGAGAGGGCTAACCTAGAGCAAAAAAAGGTCAGTGGAAACACTAAGGCCATGAGATGAAGCCGCAGTATCCACACATAAGGAGACAAAAAGAAAAAAGAAAAAACTAGAATCAGGGTTAGACACATACACACACAAACACACACAGGCACACACACACGGTAAGGTGTCTAATCAGGAAAAAATATAAATACATACCGCTAGTAATCGGAGCAACTGGTGCCTATATTGACAAAAAAAAGAAGGAAATCAAAAACTGTGACAATCAGACCAGAATAGAAAATTTATACAGGTTGGTATTCCTCTGAATACACCAAACATAAGACAGAAAATATCTGTTGAACAAATGGCCATATAACAACCTCCTAAAATCGCAAAGGATTAAGCTTTTCCTGTAGGGTATATTTGTGTACTTCCATTAAGTATTCTCGCATAATCCTTTATTCAAGTATAATCCTTAATCAAAAAAGAAAAATCTGAGCTGATAAAAATAATTCTACCACACAGTTGATAATTGGTGAAGTGATTTCCATTGTCCTAGAGTCCATATAAGAAGGTAGGAGATTTCCACTCAATCTTTGTAAAGGAATTACGGCTTTCAAAGAGTAATGGCCATGGCTAGTCTCTCATAGCTAATTTTGTGAAAAATACAACTTCATTTCTTTGTGTGTGTGTGTGTGTGTGTGTGTGTGTGTGTGTGTGTGTGTGTGTGTCATATACTCATTCTAGAGCTTGAACTCAGGGTCTCGGCACTGACTTTGAGCATTTGGCTCAAGGCTGGCACTTTAACCACTTCAGCCATACTCCCAGTTCCAGCTTCTTGCCACTTAGATAGAGGTAAGTGAGATTTGAAGGACTTTTAGACCCAAGATGGGTCAAAATTCAATCCTCAGATTGAGGTGCCTGAGCTGCCTAGGTGACCTGAAGGAGGACAGACTTTAGGAAAGAATTCAAAGACCTATACTCCTTTCTTTGATTTGCCCTCATGAAAATGTTGTCAGGTGGCCAGTTGATAACATGAGCATATGTCCATCATTTTGCTGATTCTGAAATTGAGGATAGGACATTCTCCTCTATTTGGCTTCCAGTGAATTTTCCCTACTAACCATCACAACAGGAATGAGAAAATAGGAGATAACAGTCCTGTGGGGAAGTGTCCAAATCTAAGTGATAACAGTGCTTTACAACAACGCATCTTGTGAAAACTAATGTAACTGGCAGAAGCATCCGTAATCCCTGACCTTTAAACCTCCAATTCCCACTTCTTCAACATCCCTTTATGCTGGGTTAGCAAGCCTGCAACCTACCACTTTTGATGAACGTAGTCAAACCACATGCGAATCACAGAGGCTCTCCAATCAGAAGACAATTACAGAAAGCACACAAGATTTCGGGATGACTGAGTCAAGCCACACCTCCACTTCCAGCATTTTGCTGGATCAGTGTTTTCCAGCAAGCCCAGGCTGGCTTCAGACTGCAATACTATGATCTCAGCTATCTTGGATTTGCTAGGATTACAGGCATGAGCCACCAATCCCAACCGAGAATTTCATTTGAATGTGCAATACAGAAACATGAACTTACGTTCTCTAAGACATCTTCAGGGGAACCTAGGAAGAAATAGAGCAGCTGTCAGTATGTTGGTGATTGGTGACTGCATATCACTTAGAAACTTTTCTGGCTGTGGATATAGGACCAGACCTCTGGGTGATTGACAAGGATTGATTGATTTGGTCCTGGCCTGTCCTCCTGCTTAGAGGAAGGATAGCCTTGAAAATATGCAAGCAACAACAGAAAACCCACATATAACCCATTGTTCTGATGTGATTTTGTTCCTTCCGGTCTTCCACCCACAGGGTCTAACTTGACTGTTCCTGGGTCTATCTCACGTTACCTCCCACCTGGCATGCTGACTCCTACCTGTGAAGTCATCACTGCTAAATCTCAAGTACTGATCTACCTCTTTGACGGCAGGTGTCTGGAGAAAAATCACTGGATGTGTGGCTCATTTCTTCCAGCCTATACGAGGTGACGCCATGCTGCTTCACAGAAGATCAACCCACACCTTTCCTTCAATTTACAGACTCTCACATGAACCTTTGGGTTCTTGCCCCATCTAGCAAAACCAAGTTCCCAATTCTGTAACACCTTTCAATGCTATATTAGGAAGCTTCCAACACAACACCCACACCACCTTTGAAGAACTCCAACCCTCCAGATTATCAAGAATCCAGAATCTGGAAGTGGAGCTGTAGCTCAAGTGGGAGAGGGCTAACCTAGAGCAAAAAAAGGTCAGTGGAAACACTAAGGCCATGAGATGAAGCCGCAGTATCCACACATAAGGAGACAAAAAGAAAAAAGAAAAAACTAGAATCAGGGTTAGACACATACACACACAAACACACACAGGCACACACACACGGTAAGGTGTCTAATCAGGAAAAAATATAAATACATACCGCTAGTAATCGGAGCAACTGGTGCCTATATTGACAAAAAAAAAAAAGGAAATCAAAAACTGTGACAATCAGACCAGAATAGAAAATTTATACAGGTTGGTATTCCTCTGAATACACCAAACTTAAGACAGAAAATATCTGTTGAACAAATGGCCATATAACAACCTCCTAAAATCGCAAAGGATTAAGCTTTTCCTGTAGGGTATATTTGTGTACTTCCATTAAGTATTCTCGCATAATCCTTTATTCAAGTATAATCCTTAATCAAAAAAGAAAAATCTGAGCTGATAAAAATAATTCTACCACACAGTTGATAATTGGTGAAGTGATTTCCATTGTCCTAGAGTCCATATAAGAAGGTAGGAGATTTCCACTCAATCTTTGTAAAGGAATTACGGCTTTCAAAGAGTAATGGCCATGGCTAGTCTCTCATAGCTAATTTTGTGAAAAATACAACTTCATTTCTTTGTGTGTGTGTGTGTGTGTGTGTGTGTGTGTGTGTGTGTGTGTGGTCATATACTCATTCTAGAGCTTGAACTCAGGGTCTCGGCACTGACTTTGAGCATTTGGCTCAAGGCTGGCACTTTAACCACTTCAGCCATACTCCCAGTTCCAGCTTCTTGCCACTTAGATAGAGGTAAGTGAGATTTGAAGGACTTTTAGACCCAAGATGGGTCAAAATTCAATCCTCAGATTGAGGTGCCTGAGCTGCCTAGGTGACCTGAAGGAGGACAGACTTTAGGAAAGAATTCAAAGACCTATACTCCTTTCTTTGATTTGCCCTCATGAAAATGTTGTCAGGTGGCCAGTTGATAACATGAGCATATGTCCATCATTTTGCTGATTCTGAAATTGAGGATAGGACATTCTCCTCTATTTGGCTTCCAGTGAATTTTCCCTACTAACCATCACAACAGGAATGAGAAAATAGGAGATAACAGTGCTGTGGAGAAGTGTCCAAATCTAAGTGATAACAGTGCTTTACAACAACGCATCTTGTGAAAACTAATGTAACTGGCAGAAGCATCCGTAATCCCTGACCTTTAAACCTCCAATTCCCACTTCTTCAACATCCCTTTATGCTAGGTTAGCAAGCCTGCAACCTACCACTTTTGATGAACGTAGTCAAACCACATGCGAATCACAGAGGCTCTCCAATCAGAAGACAATTACAGAAAGCACACAAGATTTCGGGATGACTGAGTCAAGCCACACCTCCACTTCCAGCATTTTGCTGGATCAGTGTTTTCCAGCAAGCCCAGGCTGGCTTCAGACTGCAATACTATGATCTCAGCTATCTTGGATTTGCTAGGATTACAGGCATGAGCCACCAATCCCAACCGAGAATTTCATTTGAATGTGCAATACAGAAACATGAACTTACGTTCTCTAAGACATCTTCAGGGGAACCTAGGAAGAAATAGAGCAGCTGTCAGTGTGTTGGTGATTGGTGACTGCATATCACTTAGAAACTTTTCTGGCTGTGGATATAGGACCAGACCTCTGGGTGATTGACAAGGATTGATTGATTTGGTCCTGGCCTGTCCTCCTGCTTAGAGGAAGGATAGCCTTGAAAATATGCAAGCAACAACAGAAAACCCACATATAACCCATTGTTCTGATGTGATTTTGTTCCTTCCGGTCTTCCACCCACAGGGTCTAACTTGACTGTTCCTGGGTCTATCTCACGTTACCTCCCACCTGGCATGCTGACTCCTACCTGTGAAGTCATCACTGCTAAATCTCAAGTACTGATCTACCTCTTTGACGGCAGGTGTCTGGAGAAAAATCACTGGATGTGTGGCTCACTTCTTCCAGCCTATACGAGGTGACGCCATGCTGCTTCACAGAAGATCAACCCACACCTTTCCTTCAATTTACAGACTCTCACATGAACCTTTGGGTTCTTGCCCCATCTAGCAAAACCAAGTTCCCAATTCTGTAACACCTTTCAATGCTATATTAGGAAGCTTCCAACACAACACCCACACCACCTTTGAAGAACTCCAACCCTCCAGATTATCAAGAATCCAGAATCTGGAAGTGGAGCTGTAGCTCAAGTGGGAGAGGGCTAACCTAGAGCAAAAAAAGGTCAGTGGAAACACTAAGGCCATGAGATGAAGCCGCAGTATCCACACATAAGGAGACAAAAAGAAAAAAGAAAAAACTAGAATCAGGGTTAGACACATACACACACAAACACACACAGGCACACACACACGGTAAGGTGTCTAATCAGGAAAAAATATAAATACATACCGCTAGTAATCGGAGCAACTGGTGCCTATATTGACAAAAAAAAAAAAGGAAATCAAAAACTGTGACAATCAGACCAGAATAGAAAATTTATACAGGTTGGTATTCCTCCGAATACACCAAACATAAGACAGAAAATATCTGTTGAACAAATGGCCATATAACAACCTCCTAAAATCGCAAAGGATTAAGCTTTTCCTGTAGGGTATATTTGTGTACTTCCATTAAGTATTCTCGCATAATCCTTTATTCAAGTGTAATCCTTAATCAAAAAAGAAAAATCTGAGCTGATAAAAATAATTCTACCACACAGTTGATAATTGGTGAAGTGATTTCCATTGTCCTAGAGTCCATATAAGAAGGTAGGAGATTTCCACTCAATCTTTGTAAAGGAATTACGGCTTTCAAAGAGTAATGGCCATGGCTAGTCTCTCATAGCTAATTTTGTGAAAAATACAACTTCATTTCTTTGTGTGTGTGTGTGTGTGTGTGTGTGTGTGTGTGTGTGTGTGTGTGTGTGTCATATACTCATTCTAGAGCTTGAACTCAGGGTCTCGGCACTGACTTTGAGCATTTGGCTCAAGGCTGGCACTTTAACCACTTCAGCCATACTCCCAGTTCCAGCTTCTTGCCACTTAGATAGAGGTAAGTGAGATTTGAAGGACTTTTAGACCCAAGATGGGTCAAAATTCAATCCTCAGATTGAGGTGCCTGAGCTGCCTAGGTGACCTGAAGGAGGACAGACTTTAGGAAAGAATTCAAAGACCTATACTCCTTTCTTTGATTTGCCCTCATGAAAATGTTGTCAGGTGGCCAGTTGATAACATGAGCATATGTCCATCATTTTGCTGATTCTGAAATTGAGGATAGGACATTCTCCTCTATTTGGCTTCCAGTGAATTTTCCCTACTAACCATCACAACAGGAATGAGAAAATAGGAGATAACAGTCCTGTGGGGAAGTGTCCAAATCTAAGTGATAACAGTGCTTTACAACAACGCATCTTGTGAAAACTAATGTAACTGGCAGAAGCATCCGTAATCCCTGACCTTTAAACCTCCAATTCCCACTTCTTCAACATCCCTTTATGCTGGGTTAGCAAGCCTGCAACCTACCACTTTTAATGAACGTAGTCAAACCACATGCGAATCACAGAGGCTCTCCAATCAGAAGACAATTACAGAAAGCACACAAGATTTCGGGATGACTGAGTCAAGCCACACCTCCACTTCCAGCATTTTGCTGGATCAGTGTTTTCCAGCAAGCCCAGGCTGGCTTCAGACTGCAATACTATGATCTCAGCTATCTTGGATTTGCTAGGATTACAGGCATGAGCCACCAATCCCAACCGAGAATTTCATTTGAATGTGCAATACAGAAACATGAACTTACGTTCTCTAAGACATCTTCAGGGGAACCTAGGAAGAAATAGAGCAGCTGTCAGTATGTTGGTGATTGGTGACTGCATATCACTTAGAAACTTTTCTGGCTGTGGATATAGGACCAGACCTCTGGGTGATTGACAAGGATTGATTGATTTGGTCCTGGCCTGTCCTCCTGCTTAGAGGAAGGATAGCCTTGAAAATATGCAAGCAACAACAGAAAACCCACATATAACCCATTGTTCTGATGTGATTTTGTTCCTTCCGGTCTTCCACCCACAGGGTCTAACTTGACTGTTCCTGGGTCTATCTCACGTTACCTCCCACCTGGCATGCTGACTCCTACCTGTGAAGTCATCACTGCTAAATCTCAAGTACTGATCTACCTCTTTGACGGCAGGTGTCTGGAGAAAAATCACTGGATGTGTGGCTCATTTCTTCCAGCCTATACGAGGTGACGCCATGCTGCTTCACAGAAGATCAACCCACACCTTTCCTTCAATTTACAGACTCTCACATGAACCTTTGGGTTCTTGCCCCATCTAGCAAAACCAAGTTCCCAATTCTGTAACACCTTTCAATGCTATATTAGGAAGCTTCCAACACAACACCCACACCACCTTTGAAGAACTCCAACCCTCCAGATTATCAAGAATCCAGAATCTGGAAGTGGAGCTGTAGCTCAAGTGGGAGAGGGCTAACCTAGAGCAAAAAAAGGTCAGTGGAAACACTAATGCCATGAGATGAAGCCGCAGTATCCACACATAAGGAGACAAAAAGAAAAAAGAAAAAACTAGAATCAGGGTTAGACACATACACACACAAACACACACAGGCACACACACACGGTAAGGTGTCTAATCAGGAAAAAATATAAATACATACCGCTAGTAATCGGAGCAACTGGTGCCTATATTGACAAAAAAAAAAAAGGAAATCAAAAACTGTGACAATCAGACCAGAATAGAAAATTTATACAGGTTGGTATTCCTCTGAATACACCAAACTTAAGACAGAAAATATCTGTTGAACAAATGGCCATATAACAACCTCCTAAAATCGCAAAGGATTAAGCTTTTCCTGTAGGGTATATTTGTGTACTTCCATTAAGTATTCTCGCATAATCCTTTATTCAAGTATAATCCTTAATCAAAAAAGAAAAATCTGAGCTGATAAAAATAATTCTACCACACAGTTGATAATTGGTGAAGTGATTTCCATTGTCCTAGAGTCCATATAAGAAGGTAGGAGATTTCCACTCAATCTTTGTAAAGGAATTACGGCTTTCAAAGAGTAATGGCCATGGCTAGTCTCTCATAGCTAATTTTGTGAAAAATACAACTTCATTTCTTTGTGTGTGTGTGTGTGTGTGTGTGTGTGTGTGTGTGTGTGTGTGTCATATACTCATTCTAGAGCTTGAACTCAGGGTCTCGGCACTGACTTTGAGCATTTGGCTCAAGGCTGGCACTTTAACCACTTCAGCCATACTCCCAGTTCCAGCTTCTTGCCACTTAGATAGAGGTAAGTGAGATTTGAAGGACTTTTAGACCCAAGATGGGTCAAAATTCAATCCTCAGATTGAGGTGCCTGAGCTGCCTAGGTGACCTGAAGGAGGACAGACTTTAGGAAAGAATTCAAAGACCTATACTCCTTTCTTTGATTTGCCCTCATGAAAATGTTGTCAGGTGGCCAGTTGATAACATGAGCATATGTCCATCATTTTGCTGATTCTGAAATTGAGGATAGGACATTCTCCTCTATTTGGCTTCCAGTGAATTTTCCCTACTAACCATCACAACAGGAATGAGAAAATAGGAGATAACAGTGCTGTGGAGAAGTGTCCAAATCTAAGTGATAACAGTGCTTTACAACAACGCATCTTGTGAAAACTAATGTAACTGGCAGAAGCATCCGTAATCCCTGACCTTTAAACCTCCAATTCCCACTTCTTCAACATCCCTTTATGCTAGGTTAGCAAGCCTGCAACCTACCACTTTTGATGAACGTAGTCAAACCACATGCGAATCACAGAGGCTCTCCAATCAGAAGACAATTACAGAAAGCACACAAGATTTCGGGATGACTGAGTCAAGCCACACCTCCACTTCCAGCATTTTGCTGGATCAGTGTTTTCCAGCAAGCCCAGGCTGGCTTCAGACTGCAATACTATGATCTCAGCTATCTTGGATTTGCTAGGATTACAGGCATGAGCCACCAATCCCAACCGAGAATTTCATTTGAATGTGCAATACAGAAACATGAACTTACGTTCTCTAAGACATCTTCAGGGGAACCTAGGAAGAAATAGAGCAGCTGTCAGTGTGTTGGTGATTGGTGACTGCATATCACTTAGAAACTTTTCTGGCTGTGGATATAGGACCAGACCTCTGGGTGATTGACAAGGATTGATTGATTTGGTCCTGGCCTGTCCTCCTGCTTAGAGGAAGGATAGCCTTGAAAATATGCAAGCAACAACAGAAAACCCACATATAACCCATTGTTCTGATGTGATTTTGTTCCTTCCGGTCTTCCACCCACAGGGTCTAACTTGACTGTTCCTGGGTCTATCTCACGTTACCTCCCACCTGGCATGCTGACTCCTACCTGTGAAGTCATCACTGCTAAATCTCAAGTACTGATCTACCTCTTTGACGGCAGGTGTCTGGAGAAAAATCACTGGATGTGTGGCTCACTTCTTCCAGCCTATACGAGGTGACGCCATGCTGCTTCACAGAAGATCAACCCACACCTTTCCTTCAATTTACAGACTCTCACATGAACCTTTGGGTTCTTGCCCCATCTAGCAAAACCAAGTTCCCAATTCTGTAACACCTTTCAATGCTATATTAGGAAGCTTCCAACACAACACCCACACCACCTTTGAAGAACTCCAACCCTCCAGATTATCAAGAATCCAGAATCTGGAAGTGGAGCTGTAGCTCAAGTGGGAGAGGGCTAACCTAGAGCAAAAAAAGGTCAGTGGAAACACTAAGGCCATGAGATGAAGCCGCAGTATCCACACATAAGGAGACAAAAAGAAAAAAGAAAAAACTAGAATCAGGGTTAGACACATACACACACAAACACACACAGGCACACACACACGGTAAGGTGTCTAATCAGGAAAAAATATAAATACATACCGCTAGTAATCGGAGCAACTGGTGCCTATATTGACAAAAAAAAAAAAGGAAATCAAAAACTGTGACAATCAGACCAGAATAGAAAATTTATACAGGTTGGTATTCCTCCGAATACACCAAACATAAGACAGAAAATATCTGTTGAACAAATGGCCATATAACAACCTCCTAAAATCGCAAAGGATTAAGCTTTTCCTGTAGGGTATATTTGTGTACTTCCATTAAGTATTCTCGCATAATCCTTTATTCAAGTGTAATCCTTAATCAAAAAAGAAAAATCTGAGCTGATAAAAATAATTCTACCACACAGTTGATAATTGGTGAAGTGATTTCCATTGTCCTAGAGTCCATATAAGAAGGTAGGAGATTTCCACTCAATCTTTGTAAAGGAATTACGGCTTTCAAAGAGTAATGGCCATGGCTAGTCTCTCATAGCTAATTTTGTGAAAAATACAACTTCATTTCTTTGTGTGTGTGTGTGTGTGTGTGTGTGTGTGTGTGTGTGTGTGTGTGGTCATATACTCATTCTAGAGCTTGAACTCAGGGTCTCGGCACTGACTTTGAGCATTTGGCTCAAGGCTGGCACTTTAACCACTTCAGCCATACTCCCAGTTCCAGCTTCTTGCCACTTAGATAGAGGTAAGTGAGATTTGAAGGACTTTTAGACCCAAGATGGGTCAAAATTCAATCCTCAGATTGAGGTGCCTGAGCTGCCTAGGTGACCTGAAGGAGGACAGACTTTAGGAAAGAATTCAAAGACCTATACTCCTTTCTTTGATTTGCCCTCATGAAAATGTTGTCAGGTGGCCAGTTGATAACATGAGCATATGTCCATCATTTTGCTGATTCTGAAATTGAGGATAGGACATTCTCCTCTATTTGGCTTCCAGTGAATTTTCCCTACTAACCATCACAACAGGAATGAGAAAATAGGAGATAACAGTCCTGTGGGGAAGTGTCCAAATCTAAGTGATAACAGTGCTTTACAACAACGCATCTTGTGAAAACTAATGTAACTGGCAGAAGCATCCGTAATCCCTGACCTTTAAACCTCCAATTCCCACTTCTTCAACATCCCTTTATGCTGGGTTAGCAAGCCTGCAACCTACCACTTTTGATGAACGTAGTCAAACCACATGCGAATCACAGAGGCTCTCCAATCAGAAGACAATTACAGAAAGCACACAAGATTTCGGGATGACTGAGTCAAGCCACACCTCCACTTCCAGCATTTTGCTGGATCAGTGTTTTCCAGCAAGCCCAGGCTGGCTTCAGACTGCAATACTATGATCTCAGCTATCTTGGATTTGCTAGGAGTACAGGCATGAGCCACCAATCCCAACCGAGAATTTCATTTGAATGTGCAATACAGAAACATGAACTTACGTTCTCTAAGACATCTTCAGGGGAACCTAGGAAGAAATAGAGCAGCTGTCAGTATGTTGGTGATTGGTGACTGCATATCACTTAGAAACTTTTCTGGCTGTGGATATAGGACCAGACCTCTGGGTGATTGACAAGGATTGATTGATTTGGTCCTGGCCTGTCCTCCTGCTTAGAGGAAGGATAGCCTTGAAAATATGCAAGCAACAACAGAAAACCCACATATAACCCATTGTTCTGATGTGATTTTGTTCCTTCCGGTCTTCCACCCACAGGGTCTAACTTGACTGTTCCTGGGTCTATCTCACGTTACCTCCCACCTGGCATGCTGACTCCTACCTGTGAAGTCATCACTGCTAAATCTCAAGTACTGATCTACCTCTTTGACGGCAGGTGTCTGGAGAAAAATCACTGGATGTGTGGCTCATTTCTTCCAGCCTATACGAGGTGACGCCATGCTGCTTCACAGAAGATCAACCCACACCTTTCCTTCAATTTACAGACTCTCACATGAACCTTTGGGTTCTTGCCCCATCTAGCAAAACCAAGTTCCCAATTCTGTAACACCTTTCAATGCTATATTAGGAAGCTTCCAACACAACACCCACACCACCTTTGAAGAACTCCAACCCTCCAGATTATCAAGAATCCAGAATCTGGAAGTGGAGCTGTAGCTCAAGTGCGAGAGGGCTAACCTAGAGCAAAAAAAGGTCAGTGGAAACACTAATGCCATGAGATGAAGCCGCAGTATCCACACATAAGGAGACAAAAAGAAAAAAGAAAAAACTAGAATCAGGGTTAGACACATACACACACAAACACACACAGGCACACACACACGGTAAGGTGTCTAATCAGGAAAAAATATAAATACATACCGCTAGTAATCGGAGCAACTGGTGCCTATATTGACAAAAAAAAAAAAGGAAATCAAAAACTGTGACAATCAGACCAGAATAGAAAATTTATACAGGTTGGTATTCCTCTGAATACACCAAACTTAAGACAGAAAATATCTGTTGAACAAATGGCCATATAACAACCTCCTAAAATCGCAAAGGATTAAGCTTTTCCTGTAGGGTATATTTGTGTACTTCCATTAAGTATTCTCGCATAATCCTTTATTCAAGTATAATCCTTAATCAAAAAAGAAAAATCTGAGCTGATAAAAATAATTCTACCACACAGTTGATAATTGGTGAAGTGATTTCCATTGTCCTAGAGTCCATATAAGAAGGTAGGAGATTTCCACTCAATCTTTGTAAAGGAATTACGGCTTTCAAAGAGTAATGGCCATGGCTAGTCTCTCATAGCTAATTTTGTGAAAAATACAACTTCATTTCTTTGTGTGTGTGTGTGTGTGTGTGTGTGTGTGTGTGTGTGTGTGTGTGGTCATATACTCATTCTAGAGCTTGAACTCAGGGTCTCGGCACTGACTTTGAGCATTTGGCTCAAGGCTGGCACTTTAACCACTTCAGCCATACTCCCAGTTCCAGCTTCTTGCCACTTAGATAGAGGTAAGTGAGATTTGAAGGACTTTTAGACCCAAGATGGGTCAAAATTCAATCCTAAGATTGAGGTGCCTGAGCTGCCTAGGTGACCTGAAGGAGGACAGACTTTAGGAAAGAATTCAAAGACCTATACTCCTTTCTTTGATTTGCCCTCATGAAAATGTTGTCAGGTGGCCAGTTGATAACATGAGCATATGTCCATCATTTTGCTGATTCTGAAATTGAGGATAGGACATTCTCCTCTATTTGGCTTCCAGTGAATTTTCCCTACTAACCATCACAACAGGAATGAGAAAATAGGAGATAACAGTGCTGTGGAGAAGTGTCCAAATCTAAGTGATAACAGTGCTTTACAACAACGCATCTTGTGAAAACTAATGTAACTGGCAGAAGCATCCGTAATCCCTGACCTTTAAACCTCCAATTCCCACTTCTTCAACATCCCTTTATGCTGGGTTAGCAAGCCTGCAACCTACCACTTTTGATGAACGTAGTCAAACCACATGCGAATCACAGAGGCTCTCCAATCAGAAGACAATTACAGAAAGCACACAAGATTTCGGGATGACTGAGTCAAGCCACACCTCCACTTCCAGCATTTTGCTGGATCAGTGTTTTCCAGCAAGCCCAGGCTGGCTTCAGACTGCAATACTATGATCTCAGCTATCTTGGATTTGCTAGGATTACAGGCATGAGCCACCAATCCCAACCGAGAATTTCATTTGAATGTGCAATACAGAAACATGAACTTACGTTCTCTAAGACATCTTCAGGGGAACCTAGGAAGAAATAGAGCAGCTGTCAGTATGTTGGTGATTGGTGACTGCATATCACTTAGAAACTTTTCTGGCTGTGGATATAGGACCAGACCTCTGGGTGATTGACAAGGATTGATTGATTTGGTCCTGGCCTGTCCTCCTGCTTAGAGGAAGGATAGCCTTGAAAATATGCAAGCAACAACAGAAAACCCACATATAACCCATTGTTCTGATGTGATTTTGTTCCTTCCGGACTTCCACCCACAGGGTCTAACTTGACTGCTCCTGGGTCTATCTCACGTTACCTCCCACCTGGCATGCTGACTCCTACCTGAGAAGTCATCACTCCTAAATCTCAAGTACTGATCTACCTCTTTGACGGCAGGTGTCTGGAGAAAAATCACGGGACGTGTGGGTCACTTCTTCCAGCCTATACCAGGTGACGCCATGCTGCTTCACAGAAGATCAACCTTCATCTTTCCTTCAATTTACAGGCTGTCCTATGACCCTTTGGTTTCTTGCCCCTTCTAGCAAAATCAAGTTCCCACTTCTTCAACACCTTTCAATGCTATATTAGGAAGCCTCCAACACAACACCCACACCACCCTTTGAAGGACTCCAACCCTCCGGATTATCAAGAATCCAGAATCTGGAAGTCGAGCTGTAGCTCACGTGGGAGAGTGCAAAAATCCTAGAGCAAAAAAAGGTCAGGAGAAACACTTTGGCCATGAGATGTAGCCCCAGTATCCACACAAAAGAAGACAAAGAGAAAAAGATAAATATCGAATCAAGGTTACACACACACACACACACACACACACACACACACACACACACACACTAGTAAGTTATCCCATCACCAAATAGATGTATACTTACCACCTCTCCTAGGCCTAGGGTTTTCCTACAAATACAAAAAAAAAAAAAACAGAAAAAACTGAAAAACTGTGAGAATCAGATCAGAAGAATCACTCTATACATGTTGTTATTGTTCTGAATACACAGAAAAGGAGACAGGAAATAAATGATGTTGGCGCCACGTTCAGGTACCTCCCTCCTCAAAATCGCAACGATTTAGGCTTTTCCTTTAGGGTATACTTTTGAAGTTCTATTAAGTTATTCAAGTATAATCCTTAACCTAAGAAAGAAAAATTTGTGCTGTCAAAAATACTTCTACCATACAGTTGATAATTGGTGAAGTGATTTCCATTTTCCTAGAGTCCATATGAGAATTAAGAAATTTCCACTCAATTACATCTTTGTAAAGGAATTATGTCTTTCAAAGATTCATGGCCATGACTAGTCTCTCATAGCTAAATTTGGTGAATAATACAACTTCATTTCTTTGTGTGTCCGTACATGTACCCATTCTACTGCTTGAACTCCGGTCACAGTCACTTTCCCTTATGCTTTCTCACTGGAGTCTAGTACTCTATTGCTTGGGCCACATTCTGAGTTTTAGATTTTTTTTATTGTTAATTGGAGATAAGAGTGTCATGGTCTTTCCTGCCCAAGGACCTGCCTTTGAACCTCTGTTTTCAGATTCTATCCTTCTGTGTTGCTGTGATTAACTATGTAAGCCACTTGTGCTTGACTATCTGGGAGACTAAGTAATCAAGACTTGGGAAATAGTGGGCAAGTCTAAGCACCTGATTACTTGTTTCTGATTTGCTCTCATAAAATATCAGAAATCGGACACTGTATTTTTTATCCTCTTGCTGATTCAAAGTTCAGGATCAGACCTGTCCCCTCTGGTTGGCTTCCACTGACTTTCCCCTAGGTACATCACAGCAGGGCCAAGAAAATGAAGGGGATAACAGTCCTGTGGAGAAGTGCATGCATGTATGTGCTAGCCTTGCTTTTTATATCTTATGAGAACTTGCTGTCACTTACCACCTGTCCTATCTCCTTGTGACTTCAAGTTCCCACTTCTTCAACATTTTGCCATGCTATTAGGAAACTTCCAATACACCACCCTTTGAGGAATAATCACACCATGCCAAATCACAGGGATCCCCAAAGCAATAGTAGAGGACACTGAGGGAAAACAATCTTTTCTCCATTGCTGTGCTCTTCAGTAGTTGAGTGAAAATTATGAAACTCTTAAAGAAAAACACTTCCTCCAGATAAAATCTCCTTAAGTGTGTACTTTACAACCTGACACTTGCAACATTTTTTTACTCCTTCTTCAGAATTGTTGGTAAGACCTCATAGCTCCTTGTTCTAACACTCCTCCATATTTAATGATTGGTTTTATTTTTATATGTTGTATTAAATGAAACATTAAAAAAATAGCCCACCAGCAGTAGCTCATGTCTGCAGTGCTAGCCACTCAGGAGGCTGAGATATGAGGATCACAGTTAGCTGGGCAGGAATGTCTGAGACTCTTATCTCCAATTAACTACCCAAAAGAAAAAGGTAGAGTTGTGACTCAAGTAGTAGAGTGCTAGATTTGAGCACAAAAGCTAAGGGAAAGTGCTCAGACCCTGAGTACAAACTCAAGGCCCAGCAATTTAAAAAGAAACAGAAAAAAAATGAAAGTAACATTTGTATTTCAAAGAAAGGCTATCTTACCTCTACCTGTTGAGGATTAGTTTCTTCATTTGATACATCTAGAAGGACACAAAGTAATAGCTCACTAGAGGTATTTCTCATTCATTACTCAGGCAATTTTGTGTGCTATGGAAAAAGATTTATTTTTACCTACTCTATAGGGTTAACCACCACAGGTTATGCTGCTGCTGGACCATCCCTCCAAAACAATCCAAAGGAGGCAAAGGGAGGATGGATGAACAGAGCTTTGGGTTTTCCAAAGAAATACAACTACTAAGTCAGTGTGAAACAACTTACCTGTGATGGAGTAAATACTAAAACCTTACAACTGAATGACAGAACCTTGTCACTTCTTCTGACCACTTTGATATTCAGTAGAACTGATGCTTCTCTTGACATTTTTCAAGCCAGTTTCAATCAGAAACTGCTTCTGGTTGAAACTGACTTGATAAATGCCCCAAAAAACACATATGCGAATCTGCACCTATTATGTAGGGTTTTACTTTTGGTAGTGTATACATGTACTAGTGTAATGGATATAATAGTAGAAGGAAGGTATAACTATTTACTCTGCTATAAAAATAGTACATTATTTAAGAGTGAAAATTACTGACATTAGTATAGTTTAAAAATAACCACTATATGTGTTACCTTTATCCTTCTAGTCTTTCTTCCTCTGTTCTGCATATGTCTGTAGTCACTGTGTGAGGTGCTGTTTATGTGCAAGCAAGCTAGCCAACCAATAGGGACCAGGGTTGTTGGGCCCCTGCAGAGCCTGAGGCTCTTTAACCCAGCGCTACGTGACTGTGGCAACTTCACTGACTGATATGGCAGACCAATAATTCAGAGGAACTCAGGTTCTTGTCTGTGGCATTTGGTGAAGCTCACAGGATGTCAGCACTTCTAGGGCCCATAATTATAATAGCATTAAGTATCACTAAAGATCTTACCCATTTCTTGGCAGGTTTGTGCTGAGGAGTGACCCAACACTGAAAGGGTTTCACTGTCCCAGTGTGCCTCTACCATGGTATCAGTGACCAAAGATTACTGGGGCTTTTGATAGGCTTTGAACCTAATTTCTTCACAAAATCTGTATTGTCAATATAGTAGTATCTACCACTGCCTACAGAACTACTGGCACTGCCTTATAGAAAGTAGATAATAAACTTAAACTATACTTATGTCAGATAATACGATTTCTATGGGCTTGTATAAAGTGATAGACACATTTTCAGATAATGTGACCTGCTGTACAGTAAGTGACCATTGTTCTCAAATGAGTGATAGGCCTGGCACTGTGAGCCATGAGTCCCTTCTTGGCTCTTCTACTTAGGAGCACAAGAGCATGGACACATTGCTGTGGCTCATTTTCTGCCCCCAGGGAAGGGAACTAGTTGTCAAATCTGTAACATTGTTGGGCGATCTAATGAGGGTTACATAGACAATATAAAAATGCTCAGGAAGGCCATTTATTTGTGTGTCTGTGTACATGCACGCACATGTGTATACACATGTGTGTACACATGTGTATAACATGTGTATAACAGGGTTGAACTCAGGGCCTCTGGTGCTTGCATAGCACTTGCTTTTTCATTCAAGGCTCCAACCCTACCACTGTGCCATATCTTTAGTTAAACGGAGATAAGTCTCGAGATTTGTCTGCCCAGACTGACTTCAAACCTCAATCCTCAGATCCCAGCCTCTTGAGTACCCAGGATTAAAGGTATGAGCTCCCAGTGCCCAGCTCTGCCCTATGTCAAGAGAGAAAGAGAGAAGGGGGGGGGGGACAAAGGCTAAGATTTTTAAAGTCATAAAAAAGTACTATATCCAACTTTCTATGCTTCACAAAAGCAAGTGTCTCAGGAAGTGTCTCTTCATTAGGTCGTTGCCAAGCCAAGGGAAAGCCACTGTATTTGACTCTACCTCCAGAAGGGTAATGAGTTGAGAAGATACCTATAACTAATATCTCTGGAATTCTGGATTACCCACTGACTGCACTATATTGTGAGAAATGCCTCAAAATGTCCCCACATATCAATTTTCCAAGATTAATAATTTTAATTATATAAAGCACATGTTAAGTCAAAACCTTCATTATAAAGGGCTATAATTTTTACTTCAGGGAATACTTATTTATGGTAAGCCTTAAGGGCACAGGTTGTTATAGAGATTAATACATACTTTTAGACTAGGAAAAGTTTTCAAAGCTTGAAGGCAAAATATTTGATAGAAAATTCAAATACATAAATTGAAGAAAGTATAACTCTTTCTAGTATAATACAGAGAATAAATTTAACTAAGGCAGTTCAACAGATATTAACAAGCCCATTAGAAGAGCAGCATACAGAAGGGAATATTAACCTACCTTTAAAACAGCAAGCTGAATTACCCATATTTCTATTATTTTTACGATAAATTCAAATAAAGTCAGTGAAAACCTCCTAGCTTTATAAGCTCTGGGATCTCAGTAGAAATACTAAGGCAAAGCCAATATGTAAAAAGTATATTACCATGGTGATATTATGTCATTAAGCTTACAGTCACAAAGCACACTGTGAGGTTCCATGGCTGCTTTATAGACTTTTGTTGAATATACAGGTATATCATTTATTTTGGTTTTGGTGGCTCATGGCTATAATCCTAGCTACTCAAGAGGCTGAGATCAGAGGTATGAAGTTTGAAGCCTGGGCAGGCACATAAGGAAAGATTCTTTACCGCCAACTAACCAGTGAAAGCTAAAACTGGAGGCTCAAATGGTAGCGTGCCAACCATATGAAAATGTAAAAAGAAAAAAAGCCAGTGAGAGTATGAGGTCTAGAGTTCAAGACCTGGTACTAGGGGCTTAAACACCACCATCACCCACACACACACACAAACACACACAAGAGAATGTCACTATCATTTTAAAGGTTAACATATATGTATCATTTTGGAAACAATTCTAAGCCCATTTTTTGTTATGCTGTCTTTTTAAATAAGACATGAAAGAAATGCCACAGCCCAAGTAGAGTCAATGGTGAAAATTTTAAATTGAAGAGGCATCAATTGCTCATGCCTGTAATCCTAGCTACTCAGGAGGCTGAAATCAGAGGATCACAGTTTGAAACTGACTCAAGTAGGAAAGTCTGTCAGATTGTCTCAAATTAACCAGCAACAAGCCAGAAGAGGAGCTATGGCACACATGGTAGAGTGCCAGTCTTAAGTGAGAAAACTGAGGGACATTGCCCAGGCCTGGAGTTCAAACCCCAGTAACCAGCATACGCAGAAACAAACAAGAATAAATCTAACATCTGAAAATTGAGTCCACATCTTGATTTAGCATATGACCTCAATCACCTGTACTATTCCTGAACCACCATTTTTAGAACAAACTTTGTCTATACAGATAAAATAGCACTAGTAGAACTTCATTTATACAAAGATAATTTCCATCCTAGAATACAACTATCAAGAAATGTTTTGTCACTTATCTGTTTATATTACTATGAAGTTATTTACCTCTGAGTGTCTAACTTCAATGAGGAACTTCTCTATCACTATATATTTAAATGATGCGCTACTCACTGAGTAAATGAGGGGGAAAAAGATAATTCTCCAAGAACATTCTTATGAGGGAGAAACAATTTTTGGCATAAACACATAATTATACTTTTTTGTGTGGTGGTACCTGAGCGTGGTACAGGGATTGAACTGAAGACCTCATGCTCCCACTTGGGTTTTACAGATTGGCACAGCCACTTGAGCCATACCTCCAAACCTGTTATAGCTTTAAATACAGATTTCAACCATGTTCAACATGTAAAATTAGATAAGTATGAAACAATATAAATGGACACTTAATCACATAAATTTGTATAATGTGCTCCTGAAAATAAGCTATTAATAAAAATAATGTAACCTGGCCAGATGCCAGTGGATCCTAGCTACTCAGGAGGATATCTGAGGATTGCAGATTGAGGAAGCCAGCCTGAGCAGAAAATTTCAGGAGAATCCCCACTGAACAAAATATCATCTAGCCAGGCACCAGTGGCTCATGCCTATAATCCTATCTAATCAGGAGGCTGAAATCTGAGGATTGTGGTCAAAGCCAGCTCAGGCAAGAAAGTTTGATGAGACTGTTACCTCCAATTAACCACTAAAAAGCTGAAGTTGAGGTAGAGTGCTAGCTTTCAGCAGAAAATGCTAAGGGACATTGCCCAGGTGCTGTATTCAAGCCCTAGTACTGGCACAAAAGTCATCCATGACATAAACGCTGCATTCGTATAGATGGGGACACATTTTTTTTAGTTTTATTTTTTTCTTATTTATTGTCAAAGTGATGTACAGAGAGGTTACAGTTTCATACATTAGGCCTTGGGTACATTTCTTGTACTGTTTGTTACCTCCTCCCTCATTCCCCCCTCCCCACTCCCCCTTTTCCTCTTCCCCCATGAGTTGTTCAGTTAGTTTACACCAAATGGTTTTGCAAGTATTGCTTTTGGAGTTGTTTGTCTTTTTATCCTTTGTCTCTTAATTTTGATATTCCCTTTCACTTCCCTAGTTCGAATACTAGTATATACAGTATCCAGGGTACTCAGATGAGATACAGTGATAGCGCCGGAACAACCACAGGAAGGGGATACAAGAGGATCATCAACAATAGAAGCTACGGTTTCACATGGCATGTTGAAAGTGATTACAACAGTGACATAACAGTAGTTTCCATAACTTGGAGTTCATTTCACTTAGCATCATCTTATGCATCATAGGGGCATAGCTATTATGCTCTTGTAATCCTCTGCTGTGACTAGCCTAAACCTGTGTTAATTATTCCCTATGAGGGAGACCATACAGTCCATGTTTCTTTGGGTCTGGCTCACTTCACTTAGTATAATTTTTTTCCAAGTCCTTCCATTTCCTTACAAATGGGGCAATGTCCTTCTTTCTGATAGAGGCATAAAATTCCATTGTGTATATGTACCACATATTCCTGACCCATTCATCTACTGAAGGGCATCTGGGTTGGTTCCATATTTTAGCTATGACAAATTGTGTTACGATGAACATTGTTGTGCTGGTGGCTTTAGTGTGTTCTTGTTTGTGGTCTTTTGGGTAGATGCCCAAAAGTGGGGCTGCTGGATCTTAGGGGAGCTCTATGTTTAGCCTTCTGAGGAATCTCCATACAGCTTTCCAGAGTGGCTGAACCAGTTTACATTCCCACCAACAATGAAGTTGGGTTCCCTTTCGGCCACATCCCCTCCAACATTTATTTTTGTTAGTTTTCTTGATAAAAGACATTCATACTGGGGTGAGGTGGAATCTCGATGTTGTTTTGATTTGCATTTCTTTTATGGCCAGTGATGTAGAGCACTTTTTCATATATCTCTTGGCCATTCTCATTTCCTCATCAGAGAAGTCTCTTTTTAAGTCTTTAGCCCACTTGTTGAGGGGACTGTTGGTTCTTTGCGGTTTTGTTTTGGAGGAATTTAATTTTTTTAGTTCTGCATACATTTTAGATATGAGGCCTTTGTTTGTTGTATGACCGGTAAAGATCTTTTCCCAATCTGTGGGCTTTCTGTTTATCTTGCAAGCTATGTCACTTGCCATACAGAGGCTCTGCAGTTGTATGCAGTCCCATTTGTCCATCCTTTCTTTGATTTGTAGCATTTCTGGTTCTTTGTTAAGGAAGTTCCGTCCTGTGCCAAGGAGCCCAAGTGTTTCTCCTACTCCTTCTTTTAGTGTTTTCAGGGTATCTGTTTTAATTTTGAGGTCTTTGATCCATTTGGAATTGATTTTGGTGCAGGGTGATATATAAGGACCTAGTTTTAGTTTGTTGCAGATATTGAACCAGTTTTGCCAGTACCATTTGTTAAAGAGGCCATCTTTCTTCCATCCTATATTTTTTAGCTCCTTTATCAAAGATTAAGTAGGCATAGTTCTGTGGGTTCATTTCTGGGTCTTCAATTCTGTTCCATTGGTCTTCAGGCCTGTTCCGGTGCCAATACCAAGCTGTTTTTATTATTATAGCTTTATAATACAGCTGCCCCCACGGGCTGAAGCAGGGGGCACCTGGGGCTCCACATCCAGAAAGGACTGAGAGTGGAACATGATGCTGGGGTCATGGCCATACTGGGAGGTCATCACTGGCTGTGGCCAGGCTGAGTGGAGCTCCTCACACTGGTAGCCAGCTAAGCCCTCCTGTGTGGAGTAGGAGGGCATCATGGGGGCCACATGGCTGGCATGGGCAGGTGCTGCCCAGCTGGCTGACTCACAGGGGTAATCCCCCACCATTGACCAGAGGTTCCCAGGGATACGACTTGTCCAGACCATTGGTGAATGGGGACATAGCCTTGGGGTAACCTCCTTCACTGATGTTGGTGACCCCATCCAGGAAAGTCAGAGTGCCCATACTGCCCCCACTGTGCCCATCCTGGTTGGGCAGCTCATAGTCCAGGATACCTGTAAAAAAAATTAGAAATATAAAACAAAAAGAAATTTTAAAAAACTAGAACATACCTAGATCCTAAATTGATGGAGAAAAAGCTAGAAGGATTGGGACATATTAAGAAAATTAAATCCATCTCATCAGAGAAGCCTTGAAAAGGCAACAATGAACAATTCCCATTTGGGAAAATGGAAATGAAGCAGACAATGTACTTTCCTGCTGCCACACAACTCACTACAGTAAGGAAGAATAAGTGAAAAATACAGGTATAACTCAGAAAAAAAAAAGACTGTCCTACTGCCATTGCTAAAATATCTGCAGAACATAGGTAAAGATGCACTAGGAATGGAGTTCATTGTCTTAAGTATATATATTGGCCAAGAAAACTCAGGCAAAATAGATATCTCAAGATATTAGAAAGTGAAAAATAAAAGGAAACCAAGCATAAGAAGTGACATACTACACATAATAGTAGAATAAGGAATAATTAGCACAGGTTTAGGCTAGTCACAGTAGAGGATCACAAGAGCCCAATAGCTATACCCTTATGATCACATAAGATGATGCTAAGTGAAATTATCTCCATGTTATGGAAACTGTTATATCACTGTTGTAATTACTTTCAACATGCGATGTGAAACCGTAGCTTCTATTATTGATGATCCTCTTGTATCCCCTTCCTGTGGTTGTACCTGCACTATCACTGTATCCTGAGTACATTGGAAACCATGTATACTGGTATTAGAACTAGGAAACTGAAAGGGAATACCAAAATCGAGAGACGCAGGGTAAAAAAAGACAAGCAATTACAAAAACAATACTTGCAAAACTGTTTAGTGTAAATCTACTGAACAACTCATGGGGGGAAGGGAAAGGAGGAGGGAGGAAGGGGGGAATGAGGGAGGAGGTAACAAACAGTACAAGAAATGTATCTAATGCCTAACGTATGAAACTGTAACCTCTCTGTACATCAGTTTGACAATAAAAATTTAAAAAAAGAACTACTTAATAAAAAATAAATAAATAAATAGTAGAAATCACAGGAAGTAAAAATAGAAAAATAAGGCTTCTTTGAAAGTATGGGAAAAATGCTGAAACACTGAAAGAAAAATTACCAGTATCATAAATGATACAACAGATACTGCAATGAGAAAGGAAATGTTTGTACTGCAACCACTACAGTTTAACTGCTTTTTAGCTTCATAAAATCCAATTATCTTTCAAGATCAAAACACCAACTAATTAAGCAACCAAAAATGCATGATAAACAAAAAGTAAACCTCTTGTTACCAAGGAAACACAGTAAGTAATCCCTCTAACTTCATTTGCTCTTAGTTGCCTTGAAATCACTAGTTTGGGCCAGGCACTAGTGGCTCACATCTATAATCCTAGCTACTTGGGAATCAAGATCTGAGCATCACCATTCAAAGCCAGCTTGGGCAGGAAAATCCTGGACATTCCTGTCTCCACTTAATCAGCAAAAGGCTGGTAAGATAAGAGTCTCACTGACTTTTCTGCTGGAGCCAACTTCAAAACATGAACCCTCAGACCTCAGTCCTCACAGTCTTGGTCCTGGGGAATGGAACTCTAATTCTTAGACTCACAGCCCTCCCCCTCTTTTTTAAAATCATTTTTTAATGCTAGTGTTATTATTTTTTTCAAAGTCTCATGCTTTTTCTTTGGCATGAGCAAACAATTCTAGTCACTTGACTAGAATTTTGAATTCGAATTCAGAAACTGCCTACTTTGGGGAGTGTAGCAGGTACATTCTTTCTTGCATCCTGGCTCCCTTAACCGTAAGTGTCCCTGGATCTTCTTTTGTAAAGACATAGATATGCTTACAAATAGGAAAGTTGTGAAAAGTACAAGGTGTTGCAAGTGGCTCACACTTGTAAGACTACCTTACCTGCTGAGGAGGCTGAGGCCTGAGAATTGCAATTTGAAGCCAGCCTGTGCAGAAAAGTCCATGAGGCTTTAATCTCCAATTATCTACCAAAAGCCATAAAGAGAGCCTGTGGCTCAGTGGTAGAGCACTAGCCTTGAGCAGGAACAAAAGCAAAAAAAAAAAAAGAAGCTTAGGGACAGAGTCCAGACCATGAGTTGAAGCCACAAGACCAAAAGGAAAGGAGGAGACCGAGGACAGAGAATATAAATGTACAAGGTTTGGTCTAACATTTTCATGCTTCTCAAATGCTTTACAGGTGACACTTGCCTCCATTAACCTACACCACAAAGCTGTTTCATTTTCAAGTATGAAATCTAATTTACATCCACGTAACAAGACAGAATTTACCTGGGACTTCTGCTCCCAAGCTCTGGTCCTCAGTGGACTACCAGTCTTGCCCTTTGTGGCAAGTTCAAGGTCACCCACATACAGTGGGTGCATTCTTGTTCCCACAGCTTGGACCACCGAGGAAGCACCTATCCACAACATCTACCACCAGTGATCCCCAAAAACCCAGCTCCTACAAAAGAGAAACTGATTACTGGCCCTGGCTGGAACATCTACAGAGATTTCCCAGCTTGGGGTGTTCCTGAGAGCTTCTGTCCCACCCCTGGACACAGCCCCCTACAGCCCTACACCTGCTATACCTGATTCAGGGCCCCACAGCTCCTTTACCTCAGCAGCCTGTGCTGCCCTCAACTGAAGAGGATGAAAGCCAGGAAATGTGCTTCTTGAACATGGGCAGAGGAGGCCTGTCCTATTTGACCCCAGGTTGAGGCTTCCTGGTCCAAAACCCTTCAGGACTACATTTCCTAGAAAGCACCGCACCAGTTCTTGTGGGGCTTTTTCCCTTTGTTTTGTTTTGGAAGGTTTAGGAAAGGCAAGACAGCCTGTCCTGATACCTGAAATCCAGACTCTTCCAGAGTCCCTTGCCCTAAGTTATGAGTTAGATTTTGTGACAGAACAACAAATCCAAATGGTTACAGAAGAGCTGCAGAATACCAATTGGGGACTGATCACCAACATGGTGGGCTCTTGTTTTCCAGTAGTACAGAAATAAAACGAGGAACAATGAGCACAATTTGAGCATGTATTCAGACCGAGATCCGGCGCGTTCAGGGTGGTATGGCCGTAAGGCATGTATTCAGAAAGAGCAAGTAAAGACCACTCAAGAGAGAGAGCAGTGGGAAAGCAGCTGCCCATCCTGTACTGTCCTTCCCTATTCCCTTTTCCTCCTCCATTTTGGTAATCTGTCACATGATGATTGGTTTGTTTTAAACAAGCCAGACCCTCCCTTGGGCAGTAGTCACAGGATAGTGGAGGAGGGCTGGCCTGGGTTCTGGCAAGACCTAAGGCCCTCCTTTGTGTGGTAGCCACTGGTTTAGGGTGGGGGGAATTCAAGGGGAGCAAGCTGGCTTGGACCAGCTGGCTTACATTTTCCTTCAGGTCCAGTTGGGGAAGTCTGTATGTAAGCTGGATAGCAAATATACCTAGGGTCAGTGCTGGTGTTCCTAGATACTCAGGAAACTGAGACCTGGAGGACCTAAGTTCAAAGCCAGCTGAGACAGAGAAGAGCAAGATACTCCTCCAATTGACCAGCAAAAAACAAGGCTGGGACTAAGACTCGGGTGGTACAACACCAGCCATAACTAAAAAACACCAACAATAGCCTGAAAACCCTGAGATCAACCTGGGGTGGTGGAAAAACAAATAAACATCAAAGACTAAAGGAAGCTAAAGAACTTCTGTAAATTCTTACACTGGGAATGTCTATATTTTATATGTTTGAAATAGTTTATGTGGGGGCTGGGAATATGGCCTAGTGGCAAGAGTGCTTGCCTCGTATACATGAGGCCCTGGGTTCAATTCCCCAGCACCACATATATGGAAAATGGCCAGAGGGGGCGCTGTGGCTCAAGTGGCAGAGTGCTAGCCTTGAGCAAGAAGAGGCCAGGGACAGTGCTCAGGCCCTGAGTCCAAGGCCCAGGACTGGCCAAAAAAAAAAAAAAAAAAAAAGAAAGAAAGAAAGAAAGAAAGAAAGAAAGAAAGAAAGAAAGAAAGAAAGAAAGAAAGAAAGAAAGAAAGAAAGAAATAGTTTATGTAGGGAAAATCTGAACTACCTTTGTTGATATGGAGAGCAAGGCCGGACCTGAACAGCCCAGATGAAGCACAACCCAGCAATTATTACTATTATTATTGCCAGCATTCTATTTGTAATCACTTGCTCTTCTCAAGAGGATCCATTTTAGAGCTGCTTGGAGCTATTCCTGCAGCCATGGGGGGTGGGGGTGTGTGAGCCTGTGTACAGAGCCTGGTGGATATTTCTGGTTAGTCTTATGGGTATAAGGGTACAAAACCAGGAGAGAAGGGGATAGAGATGGGGGTCCTGAGGGTCAGCTGCAGTGGCAGGAGTAAGCTAAGGGAGGTAAGGAAGAAGGGTGGAGGACAGTGGGACAGAATGGTACCTTAGGCTACGTCCCAGACATGGGAACCAAGGGGAGGGGGAAAACTTTTAACACAAGCTGCTCTGTTCTTGAGGTCTTGGCAGATGACCCAGCTGTCCCCCACCCACACTCCATGAGACAACAGGAAAAACCCTGGACAACCTCTCACTACACATCTCCCACACTAATTGGCAGGTGGCGACAGATGCAGAGGCCTGGGCACAAACCCTGGCTGTCCCTCCTCATTTGCTCTATGACTCTTGGCTCCTCAATTTCCCTCCCTGTGCTTGAGTTTTCTCAAAGTGAATTGGTCAAACTCCAGCTGCCCTCCATTAGAGAGCTAGAGGCAGTTCAAATGCTATAGCCTGCCTGCCATTCTTATCCTGGGGCAGGCTACCTGCCCATCTGGGGCAGCCAAAACTTGAGATGCAAGGTACATAACACAGTCACTGAACCACAGAAGACAAAAGGCATAGTCTGGTGACAGCCTCTCTGAGATGGGAGGAGGGGGCTGAGCCTGGATGACCAAAATGGCCACTGACTGCAGGGCAATGTTGAGAAGGGGAAGCAAAGGGGACCATGCCAAGTGTTAAATTGGAAAAGCTACCAGAAAAGAGTTCAAAAGGACTACACACAAAACCCCACAAAAACAGTGCCTGCCACCTCCCATCAGTTGCACCAAAGAGCTCCACAACTCCCAGAGCCTTGGGTGAATACAAACAGGGTCTCACCTCAGAGCTAGGACAAAGTGAACCCAAAATTCTAGCAGGGAACTGCATCATTACCCTTAAACTGGGACCTAAAAGGATAAAACTCTTTCCAAGTAACTGAACTGCCTCCATGACCAAGGCTGGAGAATATATCAGGAACACAGGAATATCCATTCCCAGCAATCTCTATGTATGGTACTTTGGCATCCACTGATGGTCACTGAGCACATGGTTACCAGGCGTACAGTCAGGAAAGCATAGTTCACAAGGAAGGAGAGCAGTCAACTGATCACGACAGACAGTGATCAAAACTGACAGTGATTTCAGAAACAAGTGACACTGAGTCATTTCACTTTCTACCCTGGGACTGAATGCTAAGAGACTTACAACAAATACAGAAAATAGCTGTGTTGGCTTGGAGATAAAAATGACGCTTGTGAGAGGAGATCCACAATGAATAGATCAGGACAGATGGGCCCATACAGGGAAAGATCAGTAAATCTAAAGACATGGCCAGCAAAAAAAGAAGCCAGCAAAATGAAATGCCAAGGCCTCACATAAGTAGGTGGTGGGGACCATGTTACATGGCCCACCATGTGTACCTAAAGCCCCTAAAGAGGAAGCTGGAGATGGGGAGGGTGGTACCTCTGAAATGGCCCCCAACAATCAACTCCAGGTGTCACGGGCTATGCAAGTTCCTCTGCTTCTGCAAATACCAAGGTGGGTCTTCTGAGGTCAATTACACTCAGTATGAGATTGGTCCTGCTGACCCCTGGCTCTCAGGGCTCAATATAGCCAGTGGCCTGTATGGGTATATGGCAGGGAACTGAAGGTGGCTCCCAGCCCTGTCACTGAGAAATTGAGGCTGGTAGCTCAGTGGCTCGGGAGAAAGGAAATCTGCCAACAGCCATGTGTGAGATTTTAGAACAGATACTTCCCTACAAAGGCCTAAGATGACAGCAACTCACTTGAGATGCTGGCCTAAGGAACTATGAGCACTGGGTTTTAGTAACATGTACAGGCAGAGATATTGACATTCTCTCTCGATAGCTGATAGAACAGGAAGAGGGAGAACTGGGGAGAATGTGGAAGTCCGTATGCCACCACCAACAAACCACCTCCCTACACTCACATCATATTTCAGAACTGGATGCCTTCACTTCAGAAGTGGGCAGGAAGCTCATGCACAGAGCACACCAGACTCTGGATGGACATTAGAGCCAAACTTAACAAACTTAATGATCGACATTAGTCCATTAGGGAATCACATTAGAAATTGTTAACAGACAAGTATCTGGAAATAAATTGACTTACTTCTCAATGACTTCTGGCATTCCCTTTAAAGTCAGGAGCAAGACAGGGATGTCCACTCTCTCCCCTCCTCTTCAACATAGTACTAGAATTCCTAGCCAGAGCAATTAGGCAAGAAGAAAATATAAAGGAGATCCAAATAGGAAAAGATTAAGTTAAACTTTCTCTCTTCACAGATGACATGATCCTATACATAAAGAACCCCATAGACTCTACTCCCAAGTTACTAGAGCTGATTTCAAAACTTTGGCAAAGTTGCAGGATATAAAATATATTCTGCATATTCTATATGCTAATAACCCGAACGCCGAGGCTGAAATCAGGAAAGCAACTCCTTTTGCAATAGCCTCAAAAAACATAAAATACCTAGGAATAACCTTAACCAAAGAAGTGAAAGACCTCTATGATGAGAACTTTAAAAACATGAAAAACAAAATTAAGAAAGAACTAAGGAAATGGAAAAACCTCCCATGTTCCTGGATTGGGAGGAATAATATAATCAAAATGGCAATATTGTGGGGCTGGGGATATAGCCTAGTGGCAAGAGTGCCTGCCTCGGATACACGAGGCCCTAGGTTCAATTCCCCAGCACCACATATACAGAAAATGGCCAGAAGTGGCGCTGTGGCTCAAGTGGCAGAGTGCTAGCCTTGAGCGGGAAGAAGCCAGGGACAGTGCTCAGGCCCTGAGTCCAAGGCCCAGGACTGGCCAAAAAAAAAAAAAAAAATGGCAATATTGCCAAAGGCTATCTACAAATTCAATGCAATACCCATTAATATCCCAACACCATTTTTAATGAAATACAGGAAGAAATCCAGAAATTCATATGGAACAATAAAAGACCCAGAATAGCACAAACAATCCTAAGCAGAAAGAACACTGCTGGAGGAATTACAATACCCAACTTCAAGCTGTATTATAAAGCCATAGTAATAAAAACAGCTTGGTATTGGCACCGGAACAGGCCTGAAGACCAATGGAACAGAATTGAAGACCCTGAAATGAACCCACAGAACTATGCCTACTTAATCGTTGATAAAGGAGCTAAAAAGTATAGGATGGAAGAAAGATGGCCTCTTTAACAAATGGTGCTGGCAAAACTGGTTCAATAACTGCAAAAAACTAAAACTAGGTCCTTATATATCACCCTGCACCAAAATCAATTCCAAATGGATCAAAGACCTCAAAATTAAAACAGATACCCTGAAAACACTAAAAGAAGGAGTAGGAGAAACACTTGGGCTCCTTGGCACAGGACGGAACTTCCTTAACAAAGAACCAGAAATGCTACAAATCAAAGAAAGGATGGACAAATGGGACTGCATACAACTGCAGAGCCTCTGTATGGCAAGTGACATAGCTTGCAAGATAAACAGAAAGCCCACAGATTGGGAAAAGATCTTTACCGGTCATACAACAAACAAAGGCCTCATATCTAAAATGTATGCAGAACTAAAAAAATTAAATTCCTCCAAAACAAAACCGCAAAGAACAGTCCCCTCAACAAGTGGGCTAAAGACTTAAAAAGAGACTTCTCTGATGAGGAAATGAGAATGGCCAAGAGATATATGAAAAAGTGCTCTACATCACTGGCCATAAAAGAAATGCAAATCAAAACAACATTGAGATTCCAACTCACCCCAGTATGAATGTCCTTTATCAAGAAAACTAACAAAAATAAATGTTGGAGGGGATGTGGCCGAAAGGGAACCCAACTTCATTGTTGGTGGGAATGTAAACTGGTTCAGCCACTCTGGAAAGCTGTATGGAGATTCCTCAGAAGGCTAAACATAGAGCTCCCCTAAGATCCAGCAGCCCCACTTTTGGGCATCTACCCAAAAGACCACAAACAAGAACACACTAAAGCCACCAGCACAACAATGTTCATCGTAACACAATTTGTCATAGCTAAAATATGGAACCAACCCAGATGCCCTTCAGTAGATGAATGGGTCAGGAATATGTGGTACATATACACAATGGAATTTTATGCCTGTATCAGAAAGAAGGACAATGCCCCATTTGTAAGGAAATGGAAAGACTTGGAAAAAATTATACTAAATGAAGTGAGCCAGACCCAAAGAAACATGGACTGTATGGTCTCCCTCATAGGGAATAATTAGCACAAGTTTAGGCTAGTTACAGCAGAGGATTACAAGAGCCCAATAGCTATACCCTTATGAACACATAAGATGATGCTAAGTGAAATGAAATCCATTTTATGGAAACTACTGTTATGTTATTTCACTGTTGTAATTACTTTCAACATGCCATGTCAAACTGTAGCTTCTATTGTTGATGAACCTCTTGTATCCCCTTCCTGTGGTTGTACCTGCACTATCACTGTTTCTTATCTGAGTACATTTAAAACTGTATATACTGGTATTAGAACTAGGAAAGTGGAGCGAGGGAAGATGGCGCCATCACGATAGGAAGGCACCCCAACTCGCTCCAATGGAATAGTGAGCTGGGAACTCCAGCACCCAACACCCCATCAAGAATCCAGCAAACTCAACAACCAGAAGCAACAGAGAAACACAGGAAACGAAAACGAACAAAAAGAAGAGCCTATAACCTGCATGGAGCCAGAAAATCTCCGGGGTACCCCCCCCCCACCTGCTGACCCTGGCCCGAACAGGGCCAGGCTAGGAAAGGGGACCCGGCACCAGCAAACTAACAGCCAAAAAGTCGCACCAGGAGCGCACAGTCCAGGCAGCAGCAACTCCATGGACCCCAGACAGAGCGCAGACCGACCAAGACAGACAGGGGTGAGGGACCAGAGCTGTGGGACCGAACAGCCGGGATCAGACATAAGCAGCAGGGGAACCCGCGGTGCAGATGGAGAGAGCCAAGAGCCAGGACTGCCACCACCAAATGACCGATTGCCACACCCCAGCACCACAGCCCCGAAAAGCCCACAGCAGCGCAGGACACATACACAACCCAGCACCAGTAAGTTCCCCATTACCCACCCACCCCCGCCCCAAATGGGAGACCAGCTCTAGCAGAGACCCAAAACCTACAAAGAAGCTAGAGCTCCCTCCCTCCCCCTCCCTGCCCTGAGGGAATAAAGCAGCCCCAAATCTGGTGGCGCTAAGACTTCTGGGAGGACACAGGAACAGAGGCGGTGCAGCACCAAGGCATCCCCCCCAAAGCCCCAGATGGGGAGCCTGAACCTGGCCACACCAGCCCCGCCCCCTCCCCAACAGGTACCTGGGGACTAGTAGGCATTTGCAGCCCCACCTGAGGCACCTGGTCCTCGAGGACTTTTTGAACAACAGTCACAGGCTCACTGGTGTGCAACACCAGCACAGCAGGGACACCTGGGCCCAAACACACACACCCCTAACAGCGGAGGCACAGAGAGTCTGTGGGCACCAACCCGCACCCAGACACTTGATCCTGCTGGGGCCCAAGCATACCGCCCCCCACAGCAGACTCACGAGAGGGCACAAGCACCCTCCAACAACTCGGGGCAGCATGTCCCCAAAGGAAGCACTACAGTGCACACCCACGTGCCCGCCCCCCCGGAGGGCCAGCGTGGGCCAGCGTACTAGCCCTCCAGCAGGAGGATCTCCTGCCCAACCTCCCCTCCGCCCCGCAGGAGCACAAAAGCGGGCAAGCTGCAACACCCACTCTGACAGGTGCACCCCGCACAGGTGAGCGGGTCGCTCCTCAATAGCAACAACTGCTCCCACAGGAGCAATCCACACAGGTGGGCAAGCCGCCTCTCAGTGGCAAATCTCAATCTGAGAGGTGAGCGCCTCTGACCAAGGTACCGAGTGGAAAAAAGAACCAAAGAAGAGAAAAGCCTCCACGCCACACTGAATCAGCGACCAGCAAACCCCCACCAGGGGCACACTAGGGTCAGCACAACACAGCGGCAGGACACTATCCCGCAGAGAAAGACACAGAACCTACCCACCCCCAAGTGCAGGGAGGGTGACCACCCTGGCAACAACCAAGACAGTCACACTCACCCATTGGGCAGTAAGGTTCAACAGCCAAACTCAAACCCAGAGCCAGGACACAAGTCTCCCACTGACGGACCAGTGGGAACCAGCACAATGCCAAACCAGGGAAGCTACCTACAGATCTCCAGATATGCAAATCACAAAGAAATATAACACAGTTCATCAAAGGGCAAGCCAACTCGCCAGCTCCAAAAAGCAGTACGACCAAAGAGGAGATGGAGAATAAAAAAAAAAACTGAGGCTATGTTAGCAGAAATGATGGAAAGCCTCAGAAATGAAATCAGAAAACAATTCCAGGCGTTTAGAGTGGAAGTCTCAAAGGACATCCAGGAAGCCAAGAAAGAAATGGAAGCAAAAATGGATACAGTGCAAACCTCCATCAAAAAAGACCTTAACATCCTGAGAAGTGAAATGCATGAAAAAATGGATTTAAAATACAACACTTTAAAGGAAGAAATTTCCACGATCAGAGCTGATCTGGCAACCATAAATAGCTCCCTGACATCCATAAACTCCGCACTTGAATCCCTGCCGAGCCAGCCGGCAATGAAAGGGAATCCTGACTGAGGGCGGCGAGGATTAAGGAAAAGGAAAAATACAAGACAAGAGAAAAAAGACAAGAGGCAAAGATGGGGTACGGGAGGTCTGCATCTCGAGATTGAGACTCAAGACTGCAGCAACAGTTTATTCTCAACTCCCAGCTTATATGCAGTTTTGGAACCAGGGAATAGCATAGGGTTGTTAAAATTCCAGAACACAAAGAGGCTTTGAAGTTTACAACATTTGATTACAGTAAACACAAGGTAACAAAGCAATTCCTGACAGTGGCTGTGGACTTTGCCTTTAGCATATCCTGGCGGTAACAGCACAGCCAGGCTCCCGACATCTTGGCGACATTGGCACAGCCAGAGGTCAGGATGAGCTTAGCTGCTAGCTCGGCTCCCGACAGAATCCACAGCACAAAGAATTGACCACACTGAATCCAGAATCTCTCTCTTGGACGATGATGCAGCCGACAAGGACCACAAAATTGCCACACTCCAAGAAATGGTAAAGCTCCAGGGAAGACTAATCCAGGAGCTACTGGACAAAAACAAGAGATATAATCTGCACATAATTGGAATAGAAGAAAGAGCCGAATACCAGAGCAGAGGGCTTCAACATATTTTCAATAAAGTGATTGCAGAAAACTTCCCCAATCGCACAAGGGACCTCACCCAGATAACCAAAGCCTATAGGACGCCTGGCAGAACAGACCCTAGAAAATCCTCGCCCGGGCACATAATAATCAAGACTTCAGATCTCAAGAATAAAGAGCAAGTTTTGAATGCAGCCAAACCGAAGAAAGAAATTTATTACAATGGGAAAAGGATCCAAATAACAACAGACCTCTCCACACAAACCTACCATGCGCGAAGAGAATGGAAGAACAGCATCCAAGTCCTACAGGCCAACAATTGACAACCCAGAATAAGATATCCAGTGAAGCTAGAATTCAAATTCAAGGGAAAAACGAGATCTTTCCATAGCAAAGAAGATCTAAAGGAGTATGTGAATAGAAAAAAACCAGCCCTACGGCGAATTCTAAGAGGGGAACCCCACCCAACAGAAATCGTACAGGACACACAGACAGAAACAGAAAGAAACTACAATAGCCAGAGCCCAAAAGAAAGAGCAGCTCACTAAAGACAAGAAAAAAAAGAGAGGAAAAACAGCCTAACAGGAAAATGGAAGGGGAAAAACACTCTTATCCTTGATCTCTTTTAATATAAACGGTATAAACTCTCCGATAAAGAGGAGCAGACTGGCAGAATGGATCTGAAAACAAAAAGTTGCCATCTGATGTCTATAAGAGACCCATCTTACAGCAAGGGATAAAAACAGGCTCCGAATGAAAGGATGGAGCAAGATCTTCCAAGCAAACGCACCTACCAAAATGGCAGGAGTAGCCATCCTGATCTCAGACAAGCTGGACTTCTCATTAAAATCAACTCAAAAAGACAAAGGAGGATACTACATTTTAATACAAGGAAAAATCCAGAATCAAGGCATCATGGTGATAAATGTATACTCACCAAACAAAAGAGGCCCTACATATGTCAAGCAAATTCTCACAGAACTACATAACAAGATAGACCCAAACACAATCATAGTGGGTGACTTTAATACCCCACTCTCTCCAAGAGACAGATCCAACACCCAGAGGATTATCAAGGGAGCTGAGGACCTAAGTAACACCATATCCCAAATGGATCTGACAGATCTATACAGAATCTTCCACCCTACAGAGACCCAATACACCTTCTTCTCTGCAGCCCATGGATCATACTCCAAAATAGACCATGTAATAGCCCACACAAAGAACCTCAGCAAATACAAAATACTGACGTCATCCCATGTATTATATCTGACCACAGTGGAATAAAGGTAACCATCAACAACAACGGTTACCAAAGAGGCTATACACAATCTTGGAGGCTAAACCCCACACTGTTATTTAACCCTTGGCCCACAGACCACATTAAAGATGAAATTAACGAATTCATAAGCCACAATGACAATGAAAATACATCACAAAGAAACCTATGGGATACAGCTAAAGCAGTACAGAGGGGCAAGATCATTGCCCTCAGCACTCACATTAAAAGAATGGAAGCAGATCAGGTAAATAACCTCACGATGAAACTAAAGCAACTGGAGAAACAAGAAATGATTGAATCTAAAATGACTAGGAGGAGAGAGACCACAAAGATTAAAGAAGACATAAATCTGATTGAAAATAGAAAGACCATTCAACAAATAAATAAGACTAAAAGCTGGTTCTTTGAGAAAATAAATAAAATTGACAGACCCCTCACAAGACTTACAAAAAAAAAAGAAGAGAAGAGACTCATATACATAAAATCAGGGACTCCACCAGAAAAATTACAACAAATACACACAATATTCAAACAATCATAAGGAACTATTTCTAGAACCTCTACTCACTAAAAAACAATAATTTTACAGAAATGGATCAATTTTTAGACAAGTATAAACTCCCCAAACTGAACCAAGAAGAAATAAATCACCTAAATAAACCAATAACCTACAGCGAGATGCAGGGGGTAATCAAGAGCCTCCCAACAAAGAAAAGCCCAGGCCCAGATGGATTCACCAACGAATTCTATAAAAACCTTTAGTGAGGAGCTAATACCAATTACTCCTCAAACTCTTCCACGAAATAGAAACAGAGGGAAAAATCCCAAACTCATTCTATGAAGCTAATATTATACTCATCCCCAAACCAGGCAAAGATCCAACAAAAAAAGAGAACTACAGACCAATATCACTAATGAACACAGACTCAAAGCTCCTCAATAAAATATTAGCTAACAGGATCCAGAAACTGATCAAGAAAATTATACATCATGACCAAGTAGGCTTCATCCCACAGTCACAAGGATGGTTCAACATCCGTAAATCAATCAATGTAATCCACCACCACAACAGTATTAAAATCAAGAATCACATTGTTATCTCAGTCGATGCCCAAAAAGCCTTTGACAAAATACAACACCCATACTTATTAAAAGCTCTGGACAGGGGGCTTGGGATATGGCCTAGTGGCAAGAGTGCCTGCCTCGGATACACGAGGCCCTAGGTTCGATTCCCCAGCACCACATATACAGAAAACGGCCAGAAGCGGTGCTGTGGCTCAAGTGGCAGAGTGCTAGCCTTGAGCGGGAAGAAGCCAGGGACAGTGCTCAGGCCCTGAGTCCAAGGCCCAGGACTGGCAAAAAAAAAAAAAAGCTCTGGACAGAACAGGAATAGATGGATCATTCCTCAAAACAATAAAAGCAATATACAACAGACCAACTGCTAACATCATATTAAATGGGGAGAAACTAAAATCATTCCCCCTAAACTCAGGAACAAGACAAGGATGCCCACTCTCCCCACTTCTTTTCAATATAGTGCTGGAATCCCTAGCCATAGCAATAAGACAAGAGGAGGACAAAAAGGGATCCACATCGGCAAGGAAGAAATCAAGCTATCCCTATTCGCAGACAACATGATCTTATATCTGAAGGACCCAAAAAACTCAGTCCCCAAACTCCTACACCTAATAAACCATTTTGGCAAAGTAGCAGGATACAAAATCAATCCACAAAAGTCAGCAGCTTTTCTGTACATCAGCAATATACAAGCAGAAAAGGAAATTATGGAAAGAATTCCTTTTACAGTAGCCAAAAAAAGAATAACGTACCTAGGGATCAACCTAACCAAAGACGTGATGGACCTATTTAATTAGAACTATAAAAATCTAATAAAAGAAATCAAAGAAGACACAAGGAGATGGAAAGACCTCCCACGCTCATGGGTAGGCAGAATCAATATAGTGAAAATGGCCATATTGCCCAAATTGTTATACAAATTCAATGCAATCTCCATCAAAATCCCAGCTACATTCTTCACTGAAATAGAGCAAGCAACCCATAAATTCATATGGAACAGCAAAAGACCTAGAATAGCCAAAGCAATTCTAGGCAAAAAAAAAAAGCAGTGCAGGAGGTATCACAATACCAGACTTCAAGCTCTACTATAGGGCCATCATAACAAATACAGCCTGGTATTGGAATAAAAGCAGACCTGAAGACCAATGGATTAGAATTGAAGATCCAGAAATAAAACTGCACTTTTACAGTCAGCTGATATTCAACAAATGAGCTAAAGACATACATGGAATAAACAGGGCCTCTTCAACTACTGGTGCTGGGAGAACTGGGCAGCCATATGCAGAAAACTCAAAGTGGACCCTAGCCTATCACCATGCACCAAGATCAACTCAAAATGGATCAAGGACCTCAATATCAGACCTGAATCCTTGAAACTACTGAAGGACAGAGTAGCAAAGACGCTAGAACTTATAGGCACAGGAAGGAACTTCCTGAATAGAGTCCCAGGGGCACAACAGTTAGGGGAGAGCCTCAACAAATGGGACTACTACAAAATAAAAAGTTTCTGCACAGCTAAGGACATAGCCACCAAAATAGAAAGACAGCCAACGATATGGGAAAGGATCTTTACCAGCACAGCAACAGACAAAGGCCTAATATCTGTCATCTACAGAGAACTCACAAAACTAAGCCCCTCCAAGCCCAGTAAACTAATTAGGAAATGGGCAAAGGAGCTAAAGAGAGACTTCACAAGAGAAGAGATAAAAATGGCAAAGAAACATATAAGGAAATGTTCAACATCCCTGGTAGTAAAGGAAATGCAAATAAAAACAACCCTGAGATACCACCTCACTCCAGTGAGAATGGCCTATACTCTGAACTCAGGCAACAACAAATACTGGAGGGGGTGCGGGGAAAGAGGAACCCTTCTCCATTGTTGGTGGGAGTGCAAATTAGTACAACCACTTTGGAGAACAGTATGGAGGTTTCTCAAAAACCTCAACATAGACCTACCCTATGACCCAGCCATACCACTCCTAGGCATCTATCCTGAACAACAGCTCCCAAGATATCAAAAAGACATTTGCACTTCCATGTTTATTGCTGCACAATTCACAATAGCCAAAATATGGAAACAACCCAGATGCCCCTCCACAGATAAATGGATCCAAAAAATATGGTACCTATATACAATGGAATACTATATAGCAATTAGAAATGGTGAAATATTGTTTTTTTGCAGGGAAATGGTCAGAACTTGAACAAATAATGTTGAGCGAGACAAGCCTAGACTATAGAAAACAAAGGGGCATGATCTCCTTGATATATGACTGTTAAGGAGGGGGGAGGGGAAGACAGTAGAGACCAGGTCTGCGAAACCAAAAACTTCTTGTGAAATGGTATATCCCACAGGTTTGGGTCAGCGACCCTACATTATGTAACTAAAACCAAACAACTACTCAACATATAAAGGTCAAAAATAGACCTCTCAGTGGATCACAATAGCTCAAAAGCTATGTATGTATGTTCATATAAGACTATTGTTGACATATTGTCTACTGTCAACATTACATTTAAAGCCCTAGGCGAATTTTCTATGGCGTAGGCCAGGTGGCTAATGTATATATTCTTGGTACACTGTGTATTGTATATATGTCTACCTGACCTAGGGAAGGGAAAGAAAAACAGGGTGTAAGATATCACAGGAAATGTACACACTGCCCTACTATGTAACTGTACCCCTTGTGCACAACACCTTGTCAAAAACTTTTCTTTAATTAAGAAATAAAATTTTTTTTAAAAAGAACTAGGAAAGTGAAAGGGAATACCAAAATTGAGAGACACAGGATAAAAAGATAAACAACTACAAAAGCAATACTTGTAAAACTCTTTGGTGTAAACCAACTGAACAGCTCATGGGGAAAGAGCGAAAGGGAACAGGGGGTATGAGGGAGGAGGTAACAAACAGTACAAGAAATGTATCCAGTGCCTAACATATGAAACTGTAACCTCTCACTTTGAAAATAAATAAATAAATAAATGACTTCTGGGTCACATAGGAAATCAAAGGGGATATTATTTTGTTAATTATTGTGTTAATATGAATAGAACGAGAATAAAAGAAAAATTCCAGAAGCACCAAAACCAGAAATCAGAAGGAAATTCATAGCATCAAATATGTCTACATTAGAGGAAAAGGCCTCAACCCAATAACTGCAGCCAAAGAAACCAAAACAAAAATGTAAATTAGATCTAATGTGGAAATCAGTGCATGTCTTTGTATGTACGTCTTTGTCTTGGCTAAATCTATCTGGAACTGGATCGTGTGTGTGTGTGTGTGTGTGTGTGTGTGTGTGTGTGTGTGTGTGTGTGTGTGTGTTTAAAGAAGCTGCTAGCCTGCTTCGGCATGGCTGGCCCATGGTGCAACATTTATGGTGGTGCCAACATCCCCACACACTCATCAGGACAGAACAGGCATTCCCACCTAGCCATTCTCACAGGAGGGCAATGGTGTCTCATATACTTTTAATGACTGATGACAGTGACATCTGCCATTCTTTAGTGAGGGGTCATTTTTTCTAGGGTTCTCTGGATATGCTAGGTATAAGCCCCTTCTCAGATGTAAACAGTGTAGTATTTCTTCTACATTGTGGCTTGTCTTTTCCTTCTTTGAAAGTTTCCTTTGAAAAGCAGAAGTTTTAAAGTCTGGTCAAGTTTATCCATCTTTTATTGAGCGTGCTTTTGATGTCACAACTAATAAAATGATTTTTCTCCATTTTTCCTTCTGTAAGTTTCATTGTGTTTACACTTATGCTTCCAGAACATTTTGAGTTACTTTTTGAATACAGTACAAATCTTCTTCCTGTGCATATGGAGAGCCAGTTGTTCCCGTATCACTGGCTGGGAAGACTGCCCTGTCTTCAGTGAACTAACTGCCTTTGCAGCTTGGTCAACAACCTGTCACATGTAAACATGCACTCTGCATCTCGGTGGGCTGCTGTCATCAGGTGATCTGCTTGTCTCTGTCCAGGACCACACTACTTTTTCAGAGGTAACTGGAAATCCTCAATTCCTTGAGTCTTCACAAAGATATAGGCTTAGCCTTTCTGGCCTACAAAAATGGAGGCATGCTAGGATTCTGACAAGGCACACCAATGTCATTACAATGAATCTCCCAACTCTGAATGTTTTCTCTGAGCAATATCTGCTCATTTGTATAGGCAGGTGTTTCACATCTTCTCGCCATTTATTAACAAGCAATTCCCTTTGTTCTTTTTAGTTTAACATGTATGTTGCTAGGAGGTAGAAACAATTACTTTGCCTATCAGCCCTTGTATTCTGCAGCCTTCAAAACTCTCTGGTATTGGTGCCAGTGGTGCTTCCTAGTACATTTTCAGTTTTTAATTCTGTGTGTGTGTGTGTGTGTGTGTGTGTGTGTGTGTGTGTGTGTGTGTGTGCCATTCCTGGGATTTGAACTCAAGGCCTGGGCAGTGTCCCTGCACTTTTCTGCCCAAAACTATTGCTCTACCACTTCAGCCACACACTTCGGTGCCAGCAAACCTACAATGGGCAGAAAGAGGGTTTCTTTTCTAGAAGCCTCCTGAGCTGAGCAAGGGGGTAAAGCTACTCAGAGATGCTTTCCCAGGGCACTGCAGGGATTAATTAAGTGCTTATAACTAGACAGAGTCATGCCAAGTGCCATTAAAGCCTACAAATGCTGGCAGTGTCCACCCTGAAACCTGCACTTCACAACTACAAAGTATTTAGGCTTCAGAAGCCTTGAACATGAACACCAATGACAACAACAACAACAACAAAAACCACCTATGTGAAGGGACAAATAGTAACTTGTCTACCTTACACAGAGGCCGTTGCTAAGATTCATCATCATTAAGCTGTTCACAATATGAGGAGTTGAAGAAAAGTGAGACTAAGAGAAATGACTCTTGCTACAGAAACCTGTACTGTGGAATGCAGCTGCATAGAGGCCGCAGGGTACTGATCAGCTTCCCAAGGTGGAATCTACTTGAACATGCATCTCAGGGCTCCCTATCTCATTATGAATACATTGCTCTTTAAATTCTCCTCTGGACCAGCTATGAGACCACAATGATTACTCCTCATGGATTAATAAGACTTGGCACCTGTAAACAAGTAAACACAAGCTATAAATCCAGCACATTTAAAATTATGAAGGATTGTTGAAAAACTTAAATGAATGTAGTGGTATGCTGTGTCAGAAATTGGAAGGTTTTGGTTAAAATGACAATTATCTCCAAACTGACTTATAAATTCAATGTAAAACCAGCAAAAATTACATAGCATTTTGTAGATACCAATGACCTATTTCTAAAATGTATTTTGAACAAGCAAGGAAATCTTTAAAAGCAGTACAATCTTGAAAAATATTAGGAGACTAGCACTACTACCACTTTTAAAGTCAGTATAGGGCTAGGGTCGTGGGTCAAGTGGTAGTATGACTGCCTAACAAGCATAAGGTCAAGTTCAAACTCCAGTTACACACACACACACACACACACACACACACACACACACACACACACACAGTACATCTAAAGCTTGAGTACCAAGAGAGTATGGGACTGGCCCAAAGCTAGATATTTATCAGCATAAGAAACAAACCTGTACACAAAAAAACTTATTTGACAAAAGTGAGAAAGATACTCAAAGCTATTCAAAAGTTTGAACTTTTCAAAAATGTTAAAACTTAGGGGAAGAAAATGATCCTTAGTCCTACCCTCAGAAAACAGGCATGATGGGAGTCAGAGGAAGACGGCGGAGGGGCGGCTGAGCCCTTGCAGAGCTCCCTCCGATATCGTAGTTTTCTCACCTCATAGAAACTGTTTCTCCGAGAAAGACAGCCAAAGTAAGTTCTAACAGTACAGGGATTCTGAACAGGAAGGAAAAATCGACTTTGCTGGTCTGAAAACACAGATTTGAGCTCCGGGCGGCGTCCCGCCGCGGCGCCAGCGCCGGCTCCGGCACAGTGCCGGGCACAGCCCCCCCCCAGCACTCCGCACAGCTAAAGCGTTAAATACTCCAGACGGCAGCCGAGCACGGAGGACCTGACATCGCAGAGACAGCGTGAGTACCCCAAAAGTTATCCTCAATTGTGCCCACAGTCCAGCTTCTGGAAGGCATCCCTGTCCCCACCGCCAGAGCAAAGCGCCATCTTTGCCACTGGCATAGGGTCAGACCAGACTGGAACTGAAGCGGGCCTGGGGAAAGCGAGGTCAAAAGAGCCATCTTTGAAAAGGGCAGGAGGGGCGGAATCAGTGAAAACCAGCTCTGCCCAGAAGAACGCCCCCTGCCCTGGCGGGAGGCGAGTCCGGGGCTTAGCCAGAGATGCCCCGCCCTGCCCGCCGGAATTTCTAAACTTAAAGCAAAAGCTGCGAGCAGCTACCAGGGGCACGGAAACAACAGACGGAGGAACAAACAGTTCCGGGGACAGCTAAATGGTCCCGTCACAGAGGAAGCTAATTCCCAGCCCAAAACGGAGCTGCATTCCATAGCTACCTATGCCAAGGAGGCCGCCTCCCTCAGGCAAGCAACTCTCAGTGGAGCAAAACAGGCCAGAGGTGCCACGCTCTGCTGAGTACACAGCCTAGTCAAGTCCAGGCATCAAAGGCAGCTGCCCCATAGCAGACAGAGGAGCCACAGTTCCTGAGACTGCTCACGTCCCCATCAACAGAGGACGCCCAAGGCCTGCCTGCAAGCCGTGAGAACCTCAGAGACCCACGATTGCACCAACAGGGGAGAAGGTCAGAACAGAACCACCCCTTGCCAACTGAAATCAAGTCAAACCAGCCAATCAGGAAAATAGACTGCAGTCCATTGCAGGGAAACCAGAGACTGGTTTCTTTTTCTTTTCAAACATTTTTTTTAAACTTTTCTTTTAAATTTTCTTTTTAATTTTTTCACACCTGAAACATCATTAGCTGTTTTTTTTTTTTTTTTGGTTTGTTTGTTTTTTGTTTGTTTTCCATTTTTACTGGTTTGTTTTATCAAGTTTTTTTTGTGTTTGTTTATTTGTTTGGGTTGTTCCTTTTCTGTTATTTTCCTTTTTATTTACTTATGCTTCCTTTTTAAATAATTTTTCTCTGTTTTGTGTATCTGTCTTCCAGTATTTTTACTTCATTTCTCTCATTGCGTCCTCTTCCTTTAAAAATTACTTTCCTATAAATAACACCTACACCCTTTTCTGCTAACTCTCCAGTGTCTGTCATTTTATCAATGTTCTTTCTACTGATTCTACTCTTCTCCACATTTCCACGTCACTGAAACTAAACCAAAATCACCACCACCCCCCCAATACACTTTACTCTATTCTCTTTACTACCTCCAACTTACCCTCCTGACTTACTGCCTGGACCTCCAGGTTCCATTGACTCCGGGTTATTGGATAGAGGGTATCCCAGCTTAATATGAGCGAATCAAAGGGGTTCATAGAGAAAGCCAGTCCTAAAAGAAATTAATATAAAAACAAGAATTGCGTATAAGGTTGTAACAGTAAATAAGTAACTACTGAATACAGGGCCCAGGATCAGATGTTATATTGAAATTGTATTCTTTAGGAACACCAAATCTAACTTTATAGACAGGTATACAAGTTATCTGTATATAATTGTGAAATTGTAAGATTTACACAACAGTGCTTGGTAAGGGCTGCTTTGGGTCTTAAACAGTGCTCACAGGTGCTGGTAGACTGGCATTCCCAATTCAAATGGGCAGAAGAAACACAAGAAAGATGGCAAATAATGAAGTCTTATCCCCCACTCAAAACAAGCAGGAAGCAGAGCAGTCAATCAAAAACATAGAAGAAAACCCCCAAAATGCTCTACATAGTTTACTGATAAACATGATAAATGAAAAGTTTGAATCTCTTCAGTCAATTATGTTAGAGCATGAGGAGGCAAAGCAAAAATTAATGGAGAATTTCATGGCATCCACAAATAGAAAGATAAGTGAGCTTCAAGAGTCAAATGAAAAGATAGCTACCCAACGTAAAGATTTGAGAGACAACACTCAAAACCAAAGTAATGAAGTTAATGAAGTAAAGAAGTCCATACAGGACCTAAGAAATGACATGGAAATCATCAGGAAAGACCAGTCAGAAGGAAAAGAGATTCGAAATCAAGTAGCTAGCCTACAGTCCCGACTAACTGAAGCAGAGGATCGAATCTCAGGAGCTGAAGATTCCTTAGATTCTATGGAGAAAGATCAAAAATCAATACAAATCCAGTCCAAGCAACAAAACAGATCGCTACAGGAGATTCAAGACACAATCAGGAAGCCCAATTTAAGGATAATAGGTATTGAGGAAAACTTGGAGAAAGAGGTTAATGGGATAGGCAACCTATTTAACAGAATACTAGCTGAGAACTTCCCAAACATCCAGAAGGAAAGGCCTATACAGATACAAGAAGCATTTAGAACCCCAAATCAACCAGACCAGAATAGGACTTCCCACCGACACATTGTGATCAAAACAGCTTCAGCAGAGTGCAAGGAAAAAATACTCAAAGCTGTTAGGGCAAAGAAAACAATCACATATAAAGGAAAAGCAATCAGAATTACCCCAGACGTCTCAGCAGAGACCATGAAAGCAAGGAGAGCCTGGAATGAAGTATACCAAACTCTAAATAAAAATAACTACCAACCAAGAATTCTGTACCCCGCCAAACTCTCCTTCATAGCCGAAGGTCAAATAAAAGTCTTCCACAATAAGGAAAAACTGAAACAATATATCTCCACCAAACCAGCTTTACACAAAATCCTTAAAGATGAACTAAACAGGGAAAATAATCAAGATCCCAACACAGACAGAAAAATGAACCCTAATTAGTAAACACTAGATCAAGAAATGGGAAGACACAGCTTTAAACAAGATAGTGATAATGAAAGGAACAAACGATCACCTCTCAATCCTAACTGTCAACATTAATGGACTTAATTCTCCAATCAAACGACATAGGCTCATAACTTGGATCAAAAATCAAGATCCATCTTTCTGCTGCCTCCAAGAGACACATCTATCCACCAAAGTAAACATCTTCTAAAAGTGAAAGGCTGGAAACAAATCTATCAAGCAAATGGCCCCCATAAGCAGGCTGGAGTTACAATCCTAGTATCAGACAAAATTAACTTCAAATTAAAAAAGGTAAGAAGAGACAAAGAAGGTTACTACATACTAGTAAAAGGATCTCTCCAACAGGAAGAAATAACCATCCTAAATATCTACACGCCAAATGCAGGAGCACCCAACTTCATCAAACAAACACTACTGGCTCTAAAAACATTCATAGACCCAAACACAATGATAGTGGGGGACTTTAACACTCCACTATCACCTCTGGACAGATCAACACGCCAAAAACTGAACAAAGAAACCACAGAACTAAACAATTGCATAGACCAACTAGACTTAATCGACATCTACAGAATATTCCACCCAGCAAGGACAGAATACACATTCTTTTCGGCAGCACATGGAACATTCTCCAAAATAGATCACATCTTAGGGCACAAAGAATATCTGTACAAATTCAGAAGTATCAAAATCATTCCCTGCATTCTTTCAGACCACAATGGAATAAAATTAGAGCTCAACTCATTCAGCCACCACAGAAAATCCCACAATTCATGGAGACTAAAGAACACACTGCTGAACCATCAGTGGATCATTGAAGAAATTAAAACAGAAATTCAAATGTTTATGGACTTCAACCAAGTTGAGGACACAAAGTACCAGCTCCTTTGGGACACAGCAAAGGCAGTACTCAGAGGAAAATTTATATCTCTGAGTACATACATCAACAAACTGGAGAAACAGCAACTCAGTAATTTAAGGAAGCACCTTAATTTTCTGGAGAGAGAACAGCAAGCCAAACCCCAAGTCAATAGATGGAAGCAAATAATTAAAATCAAATCAGAATTAAATCAATTAGAGATGAAAAAAAACATCGAAAGAATCAACAAAACAAAGAGTTGGTTCTTTGAAAAAATCAACAAGATAGACAGACCCCTGGCAAACCTGACCAAAGAACGAAGGCAGCACACTCAAATAAACAAGATAAGAGATGAAACAGGTAGCATCACCACAGAAATAACCGAAATTCAGAAAATAATAAGGGACTATTTTGCAAACCTTTATGCCAACAAATTCAAGAACTTGGAAGAAATGGATGATTTCCTAGAAAAAATTGATACCCCCAAACTCAACTATGAAGACTTAAACCTTCTAAACAGACCCATATCCAGTATTGAAATAGAAACAGCAATAAATGATCTCCCATCCAAGAAAAGCCCAGGTCCAGACGGATTCACCGCAGAATTCTACAAGGCCTTCAAAACAGAACTCACTCCAATATTTCTCAAACTCTTCAATGAAATTGAAAGAGAACGTTCACTACCAGACTCATTTTATGAAGCCAGTATAACCCTCATCCCAAAACCAGGCAGAGACTCATCACAGAAAGAGGACTACAGACCAATCTCCCTGATGAGCATAGATGCAAAAATTCTCAACAAAATTCTGGCCAATCGACTTCAACAGGTCATCAAAAAATCATACACCACGATCAAACTGGATTCATCCCAGGGATGCAAAGCTGGTTTAATATACGCAAGTCAATTAATGTAATCCACCACATCAACCGGAGCAAGGTAAAGAACCACATGGTTTTATCGCTGGATGCGGAAAAAGCGTTCGATAAAATCCAGCACCCATTTATGCTAAAAGCCCTGGAAAAACTGGGATTCCAGGGAACATTCCTGAATATGATCAAGGCAGTTTATGACAAACCAACAGCAAGCATAACTCTAAATGGTGAAAAACTAAAGCCATTCCCTTTAAAATCAGGAACAAGGCAGGGATGTCCACTCTCTCCCCTGCTCTTCAACATAGTACTAGAATTCCTAGCCAGAGCAATTAGGCAAGAAGAGAATATAAAGGGGATCCAAATAGGAAAAGATGAAGTTACACTTTCTCTCTTCGCAGATGACATGATCCTATACCTAAAGAATCCCATAGACTCTACCCCCAAGCTACTAGAGCTGATCCAAGACTTTGGCAAAGTTGCAGGATATAAAATAAACCTTCAAAAATCAACGGCCTTTCTCTATGCTAACAACCCGAAGACCGAGGCTGAAGTCAGGAAAGCAACTCCTTTTGCAATAGCCCCCAAAAACATAAAATACCTAGGAATAACCTTAACCAAAGAAGTGAAAGACCTCTTTGAAGAGAACTTTAAAAGCTTGAAAAATGAAATTAAGTCAGAACTAAGAAAATGGAAAAACCTCCCATGCTCCTGGATTGGGAGGATTAATATAATCAAAATGGCAATATTGCCAAAGGCTATCTACAAATTCAATGCAATACCCATTAATATCCCAACACCATTCTTTAATGAAATAGAGGAAGCAATCCAGAAATTCATATGGAACAATAAAAGACCTAGAATAGCAAAAACAATCCTAAGCAGAAAGAACACTGCTGGAGGAATTACAATACCCAACTTCAAGCTGTATTATAAAGCTATAGTAATAAAAACAGCTTGGTATTGGCACCGGAACAGGCCTGAAGACCAGTGGAACAGAATAGAAGACCCAGAATTAAACCCACAGAACTACGCCTACTTAATCTTTGATAAAGGAGCTAAAACAATAGTATGGAAGAAAGATAGCCTCTTTAACAAGTGGTGCTGGCAAAACTGGCTCAACACATGCAACAAACTAAAACTAGATCCTTATATATCACCCTGCACCAAAATCAATTCCAAATGGATTAAAGACCTTGAAATCAAAACAGGCACCCTGAAAACACTAAAGGAAGGAGTAGGAGAAACACTTGGGCTCCTTGGCACAGGACAGAACTTCCTTAACAAAGACCCTGAAAGGCTACAAATCAAAGAAAGGTTGGAGAAATGGGACTGCATCAAACTCCAGAGCTTCTGCACGGCAAAGGACATAGCTCTCAAGATAAACAGAAAGCCCACAGACTGGGAGAAGATCTTTACCGGACATTCAACAGACAAAGGCCTCATCTCTAAAATATATGCAGAACTAAAAAAATTACCTTCTTCCAAAACAAAACCGCAAAGAACCAATAGCTCCCTCATCAAGTGGGCTAAAGACTTACAAAGAAACTTCTCTGATGAGGAAATGAGAATGGCCAATAGACATATGAAAAAATGCTCTACATCACTGGCCATAAAGGAAATGCAAATCAAAACAACATTGAGATTCCATCTCACCCCAGCAAGAATGTCATATATCAAGAAAACTAATAATAACAATTGTTGGAGGGGATGTGGCCAAAAGGGAACCCTACTTCATTGTTGGTGGGAATGTAAACTGGTTCAGCCACTCTGGCAAGCAGTATGGAGATTCCTCAGAAGGCTCAATATAGAACTCCCCTATGACCCAGCAGCCCCACTGTTGGGTATCTATCCAAAAGAACACAAACAAAATCACAGTAAGGCCACCAGCACAACAATGTTCATCGCAGCACAATTTGTCATAGCGAGAATCTGGAACCAACCCAGATGCCCCTCCATAGATGAATGGATCAGGAAAATGTGGTACATATACACAATGGAATTTTATGCCTCTATCAGAAAGAATGACATTGTTCCATTTGTAAGGAAATGGAAGGACTTGGAAAAAGTTATACTAAGTGAAGTGAGCCAGACCCAAAAAAACATGGACTCTATGGCCTCCCTTATTGGGAATAATTAGTACAGGATTAGGCAAGCCATAGCAGAGCATCACAAGGCCCAATAGCTATACCCTCAGGAACACATAAGATGATGCTAAGTGAAATGAACTCCATGTTATGGAAACAAGTGATATATCACAGTTGTAACTACTTTCAACGTCCTATGTGTATGTGTAGTTTCTATTATTGATGATGTTCTTGTATCACCTTCCTATGGTTGTACCTACACTATCTCTGTAATCTTATCTGAGTATATTGGAAACCGTGTTTACTGGTATTGGAAGTAGGAAATTCAAAGGGAATACCAAATTTGAGAGACACAGGGTAAAAAAAGAGAAATAACTACAAAAGCAATACTTGCAAAACTGTTTGGTGTAAGTGAACTGAACACCTGGGGGGGGGGGAAGTGGGGGAAGGAGGAGGGCATGAGGGACAAGGCAACAAACAGTACAAGAAATGTATCCAATGCCCAACGTATGATACTGTAACCCATCTCTGTACATCAGTTTGATAATAAAAATTTGAGAAAAAAAAAGAAAACAGGCATGATGGATTATGAGTCTATATGTTAAAAAGTAAAATATGAAGCATCAGAAAAAAACAAATATGACAAGAAATGTACTCACTAACTTATTATGTAACTATACCCTCTCTGTACATCATCTTATCAATAAAATTTAATTAAAAAAAAACTTTCAACTATAAGGAGAATTCTTTTTCTTTTTTATTACTAAGCTTTGAAATCAGGGCCTCACTATTGCTAAGCAGGTGCTCTACCACTTGAGCCATGCCTCTAGTACAAACAATTTGTGCTGGTACCAGGAATTGAGCCTCTCATTCTTGCTTGGCTTTTGCACTCAAGACTAGCTGGAACTCTACTACTTGAACTACAGCTCCACTTCCAAGATACGTCTAGGTAGATTTCATCAAAATCAAATATTTTCACTTATTAACATCATTAGAGGAACAATCAGATTCAGGGTCCTGCTGGTCATTCTTCTTTATGGCTTTACTTTCTCTTTACTAAAAACTCTGAAACTAAAAACATACAAAGAACAACAAACCATTAGAGACCGTCCCAGTGGCTCTTGTCTGTAATCCTACCTACCCAGAAGGCTGACATCTGAGGCTCAAGGTTCAAAGGCAGCCAGGGCAGGAAAATCTGTGACTCTTATCCCCAATAACCCCCCTCCCCACTCACATATACATTAACACCCAAACAAACATGTCATGGTAAGAGACTATGAAAATTTGTCTCACCAAATGCAGAGAGATTTGCTGGCTTCAGGATATCCAATACTCACTGAAACTTTGCTTTACACTGAGTTTAACTGTGCACACATAACAGACAATTATTGGCTGCTTATTACTGTTAATTTCCAAATGTCATTTCAAATAAAATGTCTGATGTGGTTAATAATAAGTACAACAAACCCAGGAGTGGTGGCACATATCTATGATCATAGCACTCAGGAGGCTGAAACAGGAGAACTGTGAGTGTTCAAAATAAAGATGCCGATTTTGGTACCCTGGATATTGTATATACGTGTATTGGAACTAGGAAATACAAAAATTGAGACAAAGGATAAAAAGACAAACCAATGCAACAGCAATACTTAAAAAACTATATGGTGTAAACCAACTGTACAACTCATAGGGGGTAGAGGAATGGAAAAAAATCAAGATGCCACAACTAGTCTAAAAAATGACTGGTGCCTGCATTTTGCAATTGAGATTCCAATAAAAGGCACGATACTCTGGAGACTGACGTGCAATAACTAGCAAGATGGACAAAGGGAAAACCAAAGGGAGAAAATGGGAATACTGAGAACTTTACATATCTAAATGTCTTCCACAAAGACTCTTCAACAATTCCTATCAGTTTAAAAGCAGACAAACAGTAGTGTACTAACAATTAACCTAGGTGGAATCCTGACCTTCTCTCACTGTGGGAAGGCTATTTGGTACCATAGTAATGAAAAGGAGTTTGTACATATCAAAAAATAAATTGCTAATCTACCTCAGCCACCTCCATAAGCAAGAAAGTATTATGTTGCCACTTCAGAAGTTAAATGCATCCTCTCCAAGTGATGACTACCTTGCAGCCTCCTGGGCCAAGGAGCAAACTGAGATTTTGCCAACAGGTGCACACCATGCAAAAGCAGGAGGTGGTAGTGGCGGGGGGTGGGGGGGTGGAGAGTGACCTTCCTGCAAGCTGGTAGGCCCTGCCTTGCTAAGATGTAGGTCTGCATGAGCTGCCATTGGCAGGTGGGCTTCCTGCCACACATGTGCTGAGCTCAGCTGAGGCTAATGGAAAAGGCAAGGCTTCCATCAGAAGCTTGAACATGTGGGCTGACAGGCCCACAAAGATGCAGGACCAGCTGCACAGCACCATGTGGCCAGCCACATGGGTGGAAGTGACTGAGAACAGTGCCTATCATGCTCTGGACCCAGCCCCACAACCCAGCAAGCATTAGTCAAACTCACTTGGATGACATTGAGCCCACTCACTCCTCCCAAAACCTGTTACTTCCCCTGTCAGGCAGAGGTATCAGAGCCTCCAACACTCCATCAGATGGAGAAAAGAGACACACTAAGTAAGATGGGCTAACAAAGCTGTTTCTAGAGTCCCCTCTGCCCCCTCCCCTCTGCCTCAACAGTGCCACTCTGATGACAAGTGAAGACCTCTTCCAAACAAGAACTGTCTTCAAATAAGACTAAAGTTATAAGGGGATACCTGGTAAGATACTCAGTTCCAGATCATAGAAGACACCTGACCTCCCCTCTCTTTCCACGGGTATCACCAAATCCAGCAAAATCACAACTACTCTATGTCTAACTCTGGGTCTAACCATGTGACGTCTCCTGCAGCTTACCGTACTCAAGAGGCCCCTTACTCTGACAGCTCAGTTGTCTGTTTACCTAATTACACGGACAGGAACCAGTGCATATCAGTCTTCCCAGGATCAAGCCAAAGCACTCAAATAAAGGTGCAAAGAACAAGAAAAGAAATGAGTTTCCTAAAAACACAGTTCTCCCATCAGAAACTATGGTCAGAAGAGAATACACATTTACCTGGAGAAGAAACAGGACAGTTAGGGAAGAACCCATAGTACCCACTGAATACTACCAGGAGTTTAGAGCCAAGAACAGCCTGCTGGACTCTTTAGTTTTCACTATAGCCAACTCCAACAGCAGTAATACTACCTGCCCTCTCAAGCCACAGGCAGTCCACTGCAGGCTACAGTGATTTAGGCAACACAGGGGCCCTACGCAGTGAGGTCCCAGGACAGGCCTCTGCACAAGTAGCTGGTACACCAACTTGTCAGAACCTTCTATTGTTTCCTGAAAGCTGTGGGATGAGGCCCACACCCTCAAGTGGACCCATACATACCACCTTCTGGTGGAACACTTGCCTGCTTCCTGAGCTTCTACCACACCTCCACATGCCCTCCTGTTAGAAAGCTCCAGAACTACAGGACACTTGTTAAACATGCCTAGAACTCAGGCACTCAAATACCAGCACTTCCTCAAGACCTGCTTGGCCACCCTGTACTGCTCAAAACTACCTGACCTGCACGTCACTCTCCAGTAGCAAGCACAGGCTAGCCACATCCTAAGCCTTGAATCACCATGGGGGTGAGGGGGAGGGGGGTCAGTGTTGTGTTCTATCTCATGTGAACAGAAGAGGAAGGGACAAGAAACATGAGGCAGCACATCACAATCACCATATCATCATGCACATACCACCCTTCTCCTCATTTATCCTCTTAGCTCTTCCTCAGAAAGGCTCTTAAATCAAGCATTTCAAGTAGCCATTTTGCAGCCACCATACCAGGTGGTGTCTAATGAAGTATATCTCCCATTTCTACCCATTTCATCACCCATTTCAACAAATTCTTTATGATTTAACCAAACAACCATGCAAAGAAATTGTCTAACTCCTCCAGCAATGCAAACCAGCTCAACTCCTCAGAACACTGAGCCCAAATCTGTGAGACTCTGGGTCTTTGGTTTTCACATCTGTACTATGGTTGGACTCCCCATGTTCAAGCCAAGTGCATGATACACAAGCAGCAAAATCACTGCTACTGCCACTGCCCTGTTCTCAGACCAGAGCTAAAATTCTGAGCACACACCATTCAGAATGTCACTTTGCTGTCACCAGAGAGCAGGACACACCAACACCATTCTGAGGGCCCAAGAATGACTAAGGTCTTTTCAGCTCCAACAAGTGCTTCCATGAGGATCCAGAGAGCTGTTCCCAAACAGTGGATTATCTCATCCAGATTGCAGACTGACTATAATCCACAGGACAGACCCCGCTTATCATGCTGTGGAGGCTTCTCCTGCCAGCGTGTGACGCGGCAAGACCCAGAGCCACATGACTTCATGGGCACCTGTCTCTCAGTCCTAGAGCTAGTGGCAGTCTCCTTCTCTTCACAAAACTAACCTCAAGCTACAGAACAGATATTCCAAGTTCCAGCTACTAAGGAGAATGCACAGCCTACCGCTTCAGGACAGTCTACAGTACTAACCAGCTGAGGACATGTGACAGATCTCCCTTCTGCAGTCCTCCATGTAGCATAGAGGTGATTGCTCCAAAACAAGCTCTCCCAGCACACCAGAGTTGTAAGTGCAGAGTCTGTGTGAAGCAAGGTATGACTGAACATCTCAGTATTCGGCTACAGAATGTACACAGTACCTACCTCTAAATTCAGAGGAGACTGGGTCCTGTACCCAGACAGCAGCAGAAACCTCACAAAGGAATGAATATTGGACAGCAAGACCACCAAGTCCCCCAGACAGCCGGGGTACATGGCCTGATGTTTAAATAATAATTTCACATCTCTCCTATTGCTGTAGCTCATGCTGTGAGAACCAAAACACAGGTTCACAGCACTAACAGTGCTGCAAGTTTCTGGAGGGTGGCACCAGGGAGGCCATGGAGCACCAGGGAGGCCATGGAACTCCATGGCCTTGGCACACCTTCATCCCACACCTTTCATCCAGCTATCATTCTCTGTAATACTCTTCATGACAAGTAAGTCAGGGTAATAATGCTCCTTGAATTCTGTGAGCTACTCCAGCAAATCAACATCAGGAGAAGATTCTGGAAACCCTGCTTCAGAGCCAGCATTTACATGCATAGGGGAAAGTCTTTTTTGCCTGATCCTGTAACCTATAGGATCCGACACTCCAGTAAACAGTGTCTGAACTGAATTGTAGGATGCCCAGCTGGTGTTGGCTGGAGAAATGCTTGCTGTGTGAAAACTCTCATCGAGTGTCAGGATGTGGTGCTGGTGAGCAGTGAAGAGATTGGGGAGTTTATTTTCTCCTCTCTTAGTGTCTCTCCCTTTCCCTACATTATTGGATGATCAGTAATAACTGACAGCTACATCTTATAGTTCTCGGGGCACAGATCTCAAACACATTTACTAAATTGATCCCTAGGTATTTCATGTTTTTTAAAAAAATTATTTTATCTTTAAGTAGTTGTACAACAATGTTGCCTTTCACTAAAGCAGTTTATGAATATAGTGCATCTTGATCAATGTCACCCCTTTCAACATTCTCACCCACCCTTTCCAACACATCCCTTATTGTAATTTTAGGTTATATACTGAATTTTTGCCATTTAACAGTTTATGTATACAATGCATCTTGATCTGTGTCACCACTTCAACATCTTCACCCCCTTCAACCCATTCCTTCCTTTGTATTTCTCAGTTCTGTGGTGTGTACAATGAATTCTTGCCTGCATTCTCTCCCTTTATTAAGTGAAGTAAGCCAGACCTAGAGAAGCATTTGTAGTAGCTAAATGTGCCTATATATCCACAAGTAAACACACTGGGTGGTAACCAAGGGGTTACAAATGTATAATAACAGACTCTATGGAGAGCACAGAGAATATATATATATATACGTATATATATACATATATACGTATAGATATGCATATATATATACGTGTATATATATATATTTTTTTGGCCAGTCCTGGGCCTTGAACTCGGGGCCTAAGCACTGTCCCTGGCTTCTTTTTGCTCAAGACTAGCACTCTGCCACTTGAGCCACAGTGCCACTTCTGGCCATTTTCTATACATGTGGTGCTGGGTAATTGAACCCAGGGCTTCATGTATTTGAGGCAAGCACTCTTGCCACTAGACCATATTCCCAGCCCGAGAATATAATTCTGTACAAAGACTAAGTCAAAGTCCAACAACAGGGCTGGGAATGTGGCCTGGTGGTACAGTGCTTGCCTAACATGCATGAAGCCCTGGGTTCGATTCCTCAGTACCATATAAGCAGAAAAAGCACTGTGGCTCAAGTAGTGGGCAAAAGAAGCTCAGTGATATTGCCCAGGCCCCAAGTTTAAGTCCCAGGACTATAAAAAAAAACCAACAAATAAGTACCAGGAAATGAGTACTTGTAAAAGGGGAGAAGAAGGACAAGGGGAGATGGGTATTTCATGATTTTGATGCTACTGTAAACTGAATGCCTTTGTATTTCATTATACTAGCAGTGAGCTGCTCAATCTATTTTTATCCATTGTCCCTGGTTCCTGTGACCTGGTTAATCATGTTAATTAGCACAAATAGTTTTTTGTAGTACCTGGGAAGTTCCTACATATATACATACTCTCTAAATAACGATAGTTTTACCTCTTTTCCCTGGTCTGTCCTGGCCTTCTTTCCCTTACCTGAATACACAGGTGAGGATGCTCAGTACAGCTTCATCTCATCCTCAGTGTCAGAGCAGCAGTCAGTATTCAATTCAGTATTATAGTCACTGTATGTTTTATAAAAACCTGTGGCTCACGCATGTAATCCTGGCTACATAGGAGTCTGAGATCTAAGGACTTCAGCTTGGAATCGGCCCCTGAAAGAAAGTCTATGTGGTTCTTATTTCCAGTTAGCCACCCAAAAATAAAAAGGCCAGAAGTGAAGCTTAAGTGATAGGGCTTTGAGCAAAAAGGCTAATAAGGGGCAGTGCTCAAGCCCTCAGTTCAAGCAGCCAGTACTGGGAATCTACCAGTTAATCAAACAATACATTGTGTCTAGTTGTGGAGTTTTCCTTCTTTGCAATGTGCTCAGTCTTCACTCATACTTGAGTGACATTCTACTTGAACTATGAGATATGTGCATGCCCTTGCATTATTCTACTAACATAGCTAATATTCTACAGAACAGCACCTGCATTCTTGGATGAACTGCACTGTCTCCATCTTTCCTACAGGCCTGTCTCTGCTCTTCCTCCAGATCCCCTGCATAGCCCCTGTGCAGTTAATAGAGGTCTCTGTTTATCTTCTTTCCATATCTGTCACTCTCCAGACAGACTGCCCTATGAGAACAAGTTCATCATATGGCCACTGTCCATGTTTGCCCTGCACTTTAAGTCCTTCAACCACCACCAAACCCCTGAGGATCCATAGGGCCCCAGGTTCACACCAGGCCTCTGCTGTGCTGTCATACTGTTCATACATACACACTGCCATTCCCTACCCACTGACTCTCAAAGTTAAGCCCAATCTCCACCATGGCCTTGTGTTGAGGACATACCACAGAACAGTCATGGGATGGACAGTCCAAAGCCTCTTCCTCATGCTTTACTCTAGCTGACCCACCCAACCAACTAGCTCAGCTGCCTCCATCTCCCCTAATCCCTCTGGCTTTCTCAGACCTCAGAAATTTAAATTGGGAATATGACTAGTGTCACAGTGTGGGAAATGTTAGTTCAGAGTGCTCTTCCCAATGTGGAGCTGAAGACAAAGAGCACTCTGGGAATCTTAGGGAAGCCACAACCTTGTCCACAGAAAAGAACCACAGAGAAAGAACCTCTGGACTCCTGGGACAAGGGTCCTTAGAGAAGGGAAACGAATAGACTAAAGCAGCTATGTGCTGCCCAGAGGAAGGCAGACCCTGGGACAAAGACCATTAAAACAGTCTAGTCAGCCAGACCTCTAGAGTTAGCTGGAATTGTTTGTGGAAAAGCAGTGAGGCTGAGGAAGGCCTGCAAAAAGTGACCACAAGGCTGCCTAAGAAAGCCAGATTACAAAGGGAGCAGTGCCACCTAGTGATAGTCATCCTTCAGAACTCACAATTCTGGATCAGAATGGCCTAAAAAGACCAAATAAGAGGCATTGTACTAATAAAATGAATGGTAACCCCTCTGACAACTACTTAAAGACCATAAAAATACAAGTAGAAAAAAAGAGCCAGGAGTCAGTAGCTCATGGCAGGAAAGTCCATGTGGCACATTTCCAATTAACCACCAAAAAGCTGTAAGTGGAACTGTGGATCAAGAGGGAGAGCACCAGTCCTGAGCAAAACTTCTAAAGCAGAGTGCCCCAAAACTGTTCTCCTCACACATCTCCCTCCCCCAAAAAAGCAATAAGAAAAAAATCTGCTTTTCTTCAAACTCCATGGGTTTTGGCGGGGGCGGGGGGTGGGCGGGACGCGGATATTTGGTTTTGTTTTGGGAATGGTAGGATTCACACTAAATTACCTAGGTTACCACGGAAAGCCCGAGTTCAAGGAGTTCTCCTGCCCATTCCTCCCAAGTGGATAGAACTACAGGTAGACCACCCATGCCCAACTTAAAGTGGAAACCTTCATTTTATTTCCCTTCTTGGTGTGATGACAGGAAGCACATGTGATCTGAACTCAGGGACTCACACATGCTATGCACTTTGCCTGGCTGCCCTCGAGCTCAAGATGGTTCTGATGACACTAAATTCAGTTGGTCTGCATCCAACCTGTAAAGAGTATAACATGGGAGTGGATCCCCAAACTACTGAGTTCAAGGCTGATCAGACAACAAGTAGGAGTAGGTTATAGCTTGGCTGCACAAGGAGATAGACACACAGCACTGAGGCTTCCAAGATACTCGCTCCCCCAGGGAGCTGCAAAGCTACAGTACAACACTGGAAGCACAGGAGAATCGTCCCTAAACAGAAGCTGCTCCCCAAGGAGCTTCCACAGACCAGGGACACCACAAGGTTTACTCCCTCTGCCTCTCAGAAAGCCCAGGGAGGCCATGAGGCACTTCCTTAGGATAGGATGTGATCCTGCCAGCTCATCACAGCAGAGCCCAGGAGCAATACTGTGCTCCTGTGCTCCTCTGCCACAGAAGCAGGGAAGCCACCTGGGGAGGGGGGTGCCTCATCATCTGAGGGAATCTCATCACCTGGCGGAGGTCTCAGCACCTTGGGAAGGTCTTCACACCTGGGAATTTGAGGAATCATACACTTTTTGGTTTTGGTGCAGGTATCAAACTTTTGGCTAGTTAATTGAACATCAATTTACCCAGACTTTTCTGCCCTGACCAGCTTAAAACCACAATCCTCAGATCCTTTGAGGTCACTCTCCTGAGAAGCTGGGATTACAGGCAGCTGCTATCAGAACCTAGCAAATACACTTTCCCCAATGAAAACATAGACAAAATCCAGCTCCTCCTTCCAACTCAGTCCTGGAAGAGAGATAGGCAACCACACTTGCGCCTAGACAAGGACAGAAGGGAGAACACAAGAAATGATGTTGCACATAGCCTCCTAAGGACTAGCCATGCTTGCAATAGGGTCCTTAGGCATAGAAATACTTGCAAAGGACTAAGGAAGAACGTGGAAGCTCCAGCTGGCCATGGAAGCCTATGCTACTCTGGCCAGAGTGGCAGCTCCTAGTTCCTGATGCACAGTGCCATGTGGCAGATACTGGGCACACCAGCATGCCATCTACTCACCAGGGCTGGTCCAAATGGGCACAAAGGGCCTCTACTCTTCCTAGCAAGAAACAAGGCCCAGAGGTTTCTCACCAGATCAGAGAGGCCCCAGGAGCAGAAGGGACATCTGTGGGTAGTTAACTCTCACAGTGAAGAGGAGGAAGCCACAGCAACTGCCTGCTGGAACAGCCTCTATGAGCCTTAGTTCTGCAGGTGGAGTTCAAAGGGGAACAGTGGCTCAGACTGCGCCCTGTGACTTCTCAAGGCAAAAAGAAAATCAAGAGGTATTGCCAAGAGGCAGAGAACTGAAGGCAGTTCTGCCCTGAGGAGGTGGCAGATTTCTGAGCCAGTGGTAAACACCATAATTAAGGGACAGCTCAGGTCTATAAGATGGTCTCAATCCTGGCCTCCTTTCCCAGAACAGCAGGAAAGATAACCAGGAAGCTGAAAGCCTTAAATCTTGAGCACACAAAACAAACTCCATGGGCCTGGGTCCATGCTTAATGGCCCATCTGGAAGGGTGAGCCCTCCACCTCCCTGAGAACTAGAGCACATGGGTGAAGACAGGAAGTGGTCAGTCTGCACACCACGGTAGAAAGACAGGCAGAGCCCACACTGGAAAACATAAGCAGTGGCCCTCAAAAGGACAAAACAGTAGACAGAAGAGATGGGTAATGAGAACAGCCCTGTACTCTGTCAATACACCAGCACTTGGGGGCAGGCCACCCAACAGCTCCAACCTACAGCCTACTCTGTATCCCTCTACTTACCTGCTGTCAATCAGCAAGACTCTGCTACAGGGACCAGAGTGGAACAAGCTGTGATGGGATTCTAGTCAGAAATCTCAGTTCAGTGATTGCCATTATCGAAAAGGAATGGCTGTCCCCCAATGCAGTAACTTCCTCAGCACACACAGAGTCCTGTAACAGTACAGGACAGACACTAGATCACCTCCACTAGAATTTCCCACAAAGGTGTTAAGAATTGAACAAGTTGAATAACTCAGCTCTATTTCCCTCCTGCTGTCAAAATACCATGATAAACAAAAACTAATACCCCCATTCAGAGAGGGGAAAAAAGAACTCCAAATGAAGAGGTAAGGCTGCCTGCCAGGGGCAGAACCACAGCAGAAGCTGAAAAGGGGGTGAGCTGAGGGCAGCAGTCTGCCTACCTGAGGTTCAAGCCCATGATCTGGTTCAATCTCACCTCTCTACAGCTTCACCAGCAGCTTCTGAAAAGACAACACCCCATCACTACAAAACAAACAATTATCATGTAAAACTGACTATGACTATGAGAAAGCCAAGTCTCCAGATATTTGAAGCCATTCTTCCCCTGCCTGATCCCACACATAGGAATGCAGTCTTGCTAGTCTAGGATGCTCAAGTTCCAAGGCATACCTCAGCCTCACTCCTTCCTGGCCTCACAGATTCACACAAGCTACCAGGAAAACCAGGATACGATGTGCCCCCCCCCCACCCCCGTGCAGACTCAGTCCTGAGCCATGAGGATCCACTGGTCTCCATCTCCCAGCTAACTCACAGGATGGCAAGTCCCACACAAATGGATTTAATGCCATAACCAAATGTTCTCCAACCCCAGGGCAAGCTAGGACAAGCATTCCTAGAGAATTAGGCAAGGGGAAGCACTTACCACAAGCTTGCACATTGCTGGCCACACTCCAGAAAGCTACTCCTCACTACTCCTCTGGAATTGAAGCAGGGCCTGAGGACAAGAGCATTGGATCAGCCTCCTATCACTCCTGGGGTGCCCAGCACAGGACTGTAATTGTCGCTCCCTAAATTTATGGAGTCCTCTACAGGCCAGCAGGTACAGGGTGAGTGATTTTTCAAAGCCAGTGCTGTTACATCACTACATGGATGGTCTGATCCCAGCACTCTGTGTATACATAATAGATGTCACACACCAGCAAGCATTCCTGCAGGATGTCAATGACTTTATAGCCTAAATCTTTTCAAAAGTAATTTCAAAACAAACAATACTATGGGCAGAGAAACAGAGAAGTACTTGCTGTGGAACTGTCTTGGTCCCTGATGAACCAGCTGGCTGAGAGACACAGCACAAGTGGTCAGAGGCTTTGTGGTACCCCCAAGCCTTCAGCAGTCCTGAAAGAACAGACTCTTAACCATCCAAATAGAGGCAGTTCAGGAAGTGGCAGTGAGGTGGGGACAGCTGAAAAGGGCCAAGGTGGTGGACAGACACTAGCTCTCCTCAAGACTGGGACAGGATTTATGAACAGTAGCCTGCTGCATTCTGGGCATGGCAGTCAAGTGCAGCAGAAGTCACCAGGGGCAAGCAGTGAGAAAGGCAGATGACCCCAGTCTAAAGTCCACAGGACTAGTGTGGACCAAACTGCCTGTACAGTGGATGAGAGAAGGCTCAACAGCTCCATCAGAGCAAAACTAGGACAAGACTTGGAATCCCATGCATGCACCAGTGTTCCTGTCACAGCAGCAAGACAGGCTCTACTCTAAGAGGCCAGGCTCCAGGAGGCACCTGGCATGAGTCACACCACACCCTCTATCTACACTGTCTGCTCACAGAGACTATCCTTCCAGAGGAGATAGAACATGGAAAAAAATCAGAATCAACCTTGGAAAGAAGCTGGGCTTCTGCAGCAACAACATACCTTGTTGAATACATTCAAGTCATCCTTAAATAAGTGCACTCCTGCAACAACCAAATGACTAGAACAAGACAAGGCACAGACACTGATCTACAGACACAATCACTTTACATGCAGAACTCTAAGAGCCACAACCTACCATTAAGCTTGGGGAAGCTGGGGAGGAAGGAACAACACTGGAACCTCTGCTTAGACTTCTTATACCATGATCCACAGGGGTCTGATAGGGTCTTTGTCAGCCGCAGAGAAGGAAGGGAACAAAGGGCAGGACCAGGACCCTGGAAGAATAGGGGTGATTGCTGGTTACTCGAGCCAGCACTGATGCTTTCTCCCTGAAAGCCTCCATGAAAGCTGCCCATAAACTATCCCTAGAGCCACTAGTGTTAGAAATGGGGTGTCCTGTAGGAGTAAGAACAACAACTCAAAAGGAATTTGGCAAGGCAAAATCTGCAGAAGGGTACACTATCAACCAAAACTTGGGCAAGTATGCACGTGTGTGTGCGCATGGGCACACACATACACATACACACGGGGAGATAGGATCCTCCCTCTTTATCCCTAAGCCAACATGCCTTGCCCCTATGCTTCGAATGGCTGAGCTCAGGTTTACAATCTGCAGAAGGATGTAGATTAACAAGATTTTACCAATATTCAAGGAGCTTCTAACAGGATGTCTTAAAGTGAAGCAGAAAAGGATGTAACTAAAATGTAATCAGTAAGGTCCAAGCCACCAGGACCAAGTAGGAACTTCTCAGAAAACAATTCTTCCAAGATTGACAGAAAGGAAGCAATCTCCTTTAACAGAAGCTTTTCTCACACCAGGAAACTTGCTCAAGTCTCACTCAAAGTAAAGCCTTATGTCACTGTTAACCAAGACACTCCAATCCCAGACCAAGGAAGGTTTAAAGCACACACAGGACTGCAGACCCATGGAGGGAAGGACAACCCATATATCAAAGGGATTCAAGGGAACAGTAACGGCAAGTGCATCCCCCAAACACCCAGTGGACCCTAGCTGAACAAACATGCTACATTAGGGGGACACAGCTGTGTAGAGCCAGTGCTTAGTATGCATGAGGCTCTTAGTTGGAGGCATACAGGGAGGGAGACAGAGAGGGACAAACATGGCCCAAACATTTTCTCTACAGATACTACATGGACCAAAGCACAGAAGAGGGGTTCAGGCAGCTCCTCAGACTACAGTCTCACCAGTTAACTGGCATTTCCTCTTGCCCTGTCCTATCTACCCACAGCCAGCTATGGGGCTTAGAAGAACAGGTGTCAAGGAGGGCAGCTTGACAAGGCCAGGCCCATGCTTGGTTCCCCCACAAGAAAGGAACTTCCCAAGACCTACAGTGACCCCTCTTGAATTCTAATGTTCTAAGAACCCACAAGGCCAAAACCAGTGCTGGACTCTGGAGACCCAGAAAAAAAGCTGCTCCTGCCATCAAGGGACTCTGCCCAGAAAAACACTAATATAGCTCCAGAGCCCTTCTGGGTGGATGCTAAGACTACTTCATACCACTCCAGGGCCCCTGACCCTGCCTTCCCTAACACAGATGGCTCACTGAGCCAAGACAACACACCATGGCCAGGAATCTGCACTCCAAACTCAAACAGACCCATTCGCACCTGTTCCCATTAAGAAGTCAGCAGCACAGACAGGGTACTCTGCTGAAGGAACCCTTGCAACCACCCCAGCAGACCCAACATGGATCCCCATGCTTCCTATACCCAACCTCCCCACACCACCTGGTATTCCCTGCCACATCCACATTCCAATTCTTTCAGAGGGAGGAGGACACAAAGAGACCCAGCAGAGGCAGGTCTGTTGGCACTATGGTCTCACTGAGCAATCAGCACAGTGAGAAGCTCCATTTTGAGACTATCACCACTTCAGGCAATTCTACCCCATCAATGCTGGCAACTGCCTCACAGAATAGGTGGCCTTAGAGGTGCAGCCTGGCAGAGCCCCTGGAGCCTCCCCTCCCACTCCTCCTGCCATGATCTCTACATCCTGGTGTTATGCACAGCTCCTTGCCTCCCAGGTTGGCTAACTAGCTGCCATCCCACCTGAACCCACCTCACAGTTCCTGGCATTCCTGCTGGCTGCCCACTCCAGATCCATGAGCACCCTCTATCTGCATTTTCTCCAGCTCCATCGGATAAGGTAGGTCTTAGACCAGATCTGTTGTGTTTTTTCCTCCAACTGAGCCCAGTGTACCCCAAAGAGAAAAGAGAATTCTTACAACTGCATCAAACATACACATGGCTTGACTCGACTCCATATTCCCCAAGTACCACTCTCCACTAGGCCCTGCCCCAAGCCTGGGTACCTGCTGAGGAAGTGTGTGGGAGGCAATGAGCAAAGGGAAGATCCAAAAGGAATAAGACACCTTATTATTTATTGGAGCAGTGCCTCACATCTGTCATCCTAGCTACTCAGGATGAAGAAACTGGCAGAATCTCAGTTCAAGGCCAGCAAAAAGAGAGATCCTCATCTCAACCAGCAGAGAGTAAGGTGTGGGGATTCCTCACTGTCATCCTACCTACTGAAGCAGAAGTAGGAGGATTATGGTCCATGCAGGCCCAGGCCAAAATGCAAGACCCTATTCAAAAAAACAACTAAAAATGAAGAAAAAAATACTACGGTTTCCTGGGGCTCAAGTGGTAGAGCACTTGCCTAACAAGTATGAGATTGAGTTCAAACATCAGTCCAGGGAGCATGGAGGAGGAAGCAGGGAGAAAGGCTCACAGAGAGAAGAGACAGATGGATTTTAAGATGAAAGTGTTGGAGCTTGTTTGAGGATAGAAAGTTTATTTGCTTTTAATAGCTGTGAAACAAATCATCACAAACTTGTGAGCTAAGACACAACTTGTTTACAAACTCATTTTGGGTGTCACAGGCCACTGGGTTCTCCAATCAAGATTTCCCATGGTTAAAAGCATGAGCCAGTACCCTGGCTGTCCAGAGCCCAGGACCCTCTGACAGGGTGGAGTCCTGAGGCCTAATATCCTGCTGATGGCACATGGGCTTTTGTGGGCACCCAGGCCTGCCCATGTCCTAGCCACATGGCCCTCTCCCTCTCTTGCTGAGTATGAGTCTGATTTCTACCTGACATCAGAATATTTTCCTCCCTTGGGAATAATAAGCTACAGACCCAGATCTCCTCTACTACTTAGCTACCCTTGGCGTTTTTTCTTTCTTTTTTTTCAGATGAGCTCTTACTATGAAGCCAGGCTGTCCTAAATCTTAGAACCCTCCTTCCTGGCTCAGGCTCCCAAGTGCTGAGATTATAGGTATACACCATCATACTCTACTGGGCCCCAACTTTTTTTTTGTAATACTGAGTTTTAAACTCAGTGCCTTCAGCTTTCTAGGCTTGTGCTCTACCACTTTAATCTTGCCCAGAGTTCCAACTTTTGGAAGGGCTCTGAGGACTAGTTCAGTTATACTAGTTATATACATTCCCAGTAACTGACATACAGAAAATGTTGGGCTATACCACACTTGCTTACTTATTCAGAACCTCCTAGAGACATTGCTGGAAAACTTATGAATACTTAAAACTGAGAACCATTGGGCTGCAGTGGCAATTCCCTACAAGGCAAAATCTCACCCCAGGGGATACTAGATACTGTTTAGAGGCACTTCTGTTAGCCACAGAGGAGCAGAGCATGTACCTGTCACCGACACATGGAGAGTAGAAGCCAGGGATATTGCTGAACACCCCAGACTGCACAAGCCAATTCACAGAAGCCACAGACCAGATTGCTGAGGCTCCACCTGGCAAGCAGCTTGCATCCCTCCATCCCTCCACCTATCTTTGTTTCTTTATTCCTCCTATATTTACCTCATTTCAACCCACTTCATTGTTATCCAGGATATCTTATGCCAAGTCCAAGCCTCTGTAGAGAAGTGTGGGCCCCACCACATCACACAGGGATGACAACTGTGTTAGGGGTCCTGATCCATATTCCTACCTATAGTTGGGGCACCAAAGAGAATGTACTTTCTGTTTACACACACTAAGGCATTATAGAGTGCATGGCTATATCTCAAAGGGCCTAAAATGAGGACAAAGGCCTGGCCAGGAAGACACCCATCCACACCTGGACCCCCAGCTTCCCCAGAACAGTCCTGTCCTCTGGTCCCTCACTGCAACTCAGAGAGCTCTATGGGAAAAGGAAGAATGGCACCCAGGAAGGACAAAGCCAAAGCCAAGTCTCCAACAGACTTGTGGTCATAACAACCACCTCTGGGGTACAGCACTCAGTCTCAGATGCCACCTTGCAGAAACCCTTGACAACAAGCAATGAGGACCACAAGGTCCAATTCAGGTTCCAGAATCCTCTGGCTTTAACAGCTAGGCCATAAAATCCAAATACTTGCATCAGTTACAGCATTTTAAAGACAAAAGTTACCATCTTCTTGTTTTACCAGTAACTTATTTTACCAGACAACATGTCACCTATCACCAGCATCACTAGGATGAAGATACTCAGTTGTCAGGAGAACACTCATACATCAGGAAGAGGGCATGCAGTCAGGAGGAGGACAGTCGCTCACCAGGAAAGAGTACTCACTCGGCAGGAAAATGGGCAGTCAGGTAGGGCTCAGGGCCGTGGCCACTGATGCACTGCAAGGAGAGTAGTCCTGGCCACAAGCACTCATCTCAGCTGCAGGCTTCATGGCTCAACACTACCTTTGCCTTCAGCTTGGATTTCCTTTGGCTCTGCCTCCTGTCCACCTGTCTCAAGATTCCTGCTTGGCCCTTCTAAGACTTAGGAAACAACAAAAAAAAGGCTAGAAATAACTGACTTTATGTGTGAATGCTTTACCAAGGCAATTTATTGGGCTTCTAGAGCCTTTGGCTGACCCTGGTCTGGCAGGGGTGGACTTGGAACCAAAGGCTGGACCCTAGAGGGCCAGGCCACCTTCCTGCCAGATTGAGAGCCCCAGGAAAGCTCTGGACAGGCATCCAGGAAGCCCTGGGCAAAAATAAGGGAGGAAGGGGAGGCAGATGGGGGTCTCAGGGCATACAGGAAAAAGGGATGGAGGGGCAGCGAGGGGCCAGCCAGCTGGAGTTATGAGGAAACCAGAGGCAAGTGACAGAAGGCCAGCCAGAGTCTTGGCACATTTCAGGATGAGGGTCCATGGACTAGCCAGGGTCTCAGGGTGGTGTGGAGATAAGGGTCAGAGGTTGGACAAGTTTCCAGGGAGCCCAGGAGAAGGGACAGAGGGCTGGCCAGGGTCTGGAGACATCTTGGGATCAGGGCCGGCTGGGGTCTCTGGACAATCCTGGACAAGGGTAAGAAGTCTGGCCCGAATCTCAGGACCACCTGGGGAGACGCGAGGGTAATGCTGGGGTGGGGGTGGGGGGGAAGGGGAGGTCCTCAGGGAAACTCAAAGAAAAGGAGTCGAGGGCCAGCTGGAATCTTGGGGGCAGCGGCACATGGATGGGTCTCTGGGATGCCCTGCTAAGGTGCCAGGGCCCAGATGTGGTCTCGAGGTAACACGGGCAGCCCAGGGCTAGAGGCCTGGATCCCAGGGCAACTGGGGTGAGGAGCCGAGGGCCGTCGGGACAGGTCTCCAGGAAGCCTGGGCAAGGGGCTGCAGGCCGGCCAGTCTATCGAGCCACCTCAGGACACAGAACCAAGGACAGCCCTAGACAGGGGCTGAAGGCTGGTTGGACAGGGCTCTAGGAAGCCTGGGGTAAGGGGCCGCAGTATAACGGGGTCAGGACATCTTGGAGCCAAGGGCCGTCCTGGTCTCCAAGAAGCCCAGGGCAAGGGGCTATGGGCTTGTCAGGGTGTCAGGCAACCAGACAAGGGGCCGAGCGCCGGCCGGAATTTCGCGGCCCCCCCGCCCCGCACCCCTACGCGGCAAGGGACGAGGGGCTGCGGCCAAGCTCTGGGAGCAGCCTGAAGCGAAGGGCTAAGGGCCTGCCAGGATTTCGGGCAACCGGGCCAGGGACAGAAGGCTGGCCGGGGTATGGGCATCTCGGGACGAGGGGGCCTTGGGCCACACCGGGTCTCTGAGAAACCGTGGGTGAGTGGCCGAGGGCTAGTCGGCCGGGTCTCACGGAAGTTCAGGGCCAAGAGGTCGGGATTTGGACCTGGTCACCAGGCAGCCCGGGTCTCGGGTACGGTCGGGCGAGCCTCGGGGCGGCCCAGAGCGAGAAACCAACCAAGCTCACTTCAGAGGCCTCACCGCAGCTCAGGCACAGGCTCGGCAGCCGCTGGCTCCGCCCCGGCCCGCCTCTAGCGCCCTTCGCCACCTCCCAGCCCCGCCCTTCGGCCCTGTCCCCGCCCTTCGCCCACCTGTCTCAGAATTCGCGCTTGCGTCCCGCGAGACTTGAAAAGAAAAATGCCGGAAATAACTGGTTAAATGCGGGACGTTAAACCAAGGAAGTTTCCAGTAGCGGCTGGCAGGCCGAGGTCTGGCGGGAGCGTGTACCCAGAACCAAAGGCTGCACCCCTGGAGACCAGGCCTCCCCCACTCCTCCAGCCGAGGAGGGGCGGGATGGAGTGTGGAGCAGCCCAGGGCGAATGGCCTACGGCCGGCCGGGTCTGATAGAAGCCCAGGGCGAGGGGTCTGTCCAGACCAGGTCTTGAGGAAGCCCGGGCGAGGACGCGGGCGGGCCTCGGGGCGACCCCCAGTGCAGCCCCCAGTGCTCCCGGGATCGCCTTCCCAGCCTCAAACCATACCCTCAGCTTTAGGATCCCGGGCCTCAGCACTGCCTCAGCCAGGGCTGCTCCTGATTTCCCTTGGTCTCGCCCCAGTCCACCTGGGGCGATTCGCGCCTGCCCCCTCAGACCAAAAACAAAAACCGCCAAAAATAACTGATTACTTGCGTTTACCAACGAAGTTTCCCGTCGTTTTTAAAGCCCCTGGCTAACCAGAGGTCGGGCGGGGGTCGGAACCAAAGGCTGCACCTCTTGGGGGGGGCGGAGTCAAGCTCACTCAGCCCCCCATCTGGAGGCAGCCCCCCTGCCTGCTGGGCACAGCCTGAACCTCAACCTGCTAATACCGTCCAATTCCACAGATGGGAGGAGCTGGTAGCCAGACATGAAAACGTAACCTTCAAGCAGTGGGGCCCTAAACAGCCCCAAGGGGACAAGCTGTGGGCTGGAGTGGAGGTGTGGCTCAAGTGGAAGAGCTCCCACTTACCAATTGTAATCCCTGGGTTCAAACCTTCAGTGGAATTAATACATACTGTTCCTGAGCATCTCTTGCTTAAGGCTAGTGTTCTACCCCCTTGAGCCACGGCTCCACTTTTGTTTTTTGTTGGTAGTTTAGAGGAGAAAAAGAGTCTCACACTTAACTTTCCCCGCTGGCTTTGAACTGTGGTTCTCACATTTCAGTCTCCTTACTGGTTACAGGGGTGAGCCCCCCCATTTTTTTTGAGGACTGAATTCAGGCCTCACAGTTACTAGGGAGTAACTATCACATACTTTAGCCATGTCTCCTGTCTATACCGTCCATGTAGCTGGGATTACAGGCATGAACTACCGAGTTTACTTTGTTTAAAATAGAGTCTCACTTTTTGCCTGGACTGTCCTCAAACTTCTATATTTCTTATCTCTGTCTCCTGAGTAGCTGGGATCATAGACAGGCATCACCATGCCTTATTGGAGTGGAAATTTTTAGGTATTTAAATAAAGATACTGCACTCTACTTAGAAGATGGAGGACATAAAGCAGTAAACAGAATCAGGAGTGGGAAAATTTGTTAACATAAAGTTAAGAAACTGACAATTTGGTTATTGTTAAACATCAAAATTTGACAATTTTAGGCATGTCCTGGACAGATAGTGGATGAGATGTAAATTTGCATTACCTCATTTGGCAAGTATTTTCCAGATGTTAAGTTCTAGGGAAGGGCAACAATTGAACAGAAATAGGGGTAAATGATCCTAATATAGTATGAAGAAAGTAAAAGCTTTGTTCATCTATCATGCATAATCGGATGATACACTGAGTCTATAACTTCTGTGGCCCTGGACAGAGATGGAAACATGGAATGAGACCAGGATAGTGGGCTTCTGTTTAAGTTCTATTTTGATGCCAAGAAGACACAATTTTTTTTCTGAAAAAGGGACCATAAGTGCCCTGTAGGAAACCCCTTGTAGTTTTAAGTCTCCACCTGTACAAGAAGTTACACCCCATACAGCCAACTTCTTTCAGGATGAGTATGTGCACAGATTTGAACAATGAAAGCATCCCATATAAGTCCATAGTGAGCCCTCCAAAATATGTGACCCTTGTGGCACCTCTACTAGAACTCGTATTTGGATCATCAGGTGCAGATGATATGAAAGAGGCTTACCCTAGCTCTACCAAGCCCATGCATGTCAAGGATTGCATCTGCATCCTGATAGGTGAACTTGTACATGCTAAAGGTAAGTCTTGAGTGTTGTCCTTGAGCATGGACAGGAGGCATCAGAGTACCTTGACTAAAGAGAGGAATTCATGCCTGATGAATTTTCTGTAAATGTTCAGTGCTCAGAGAACCTTATATATAGTATACTTCAACCCCTATGACATCAGGAAGCCTTTTGGAATCCTCATCAATCTTGAAAAAGGGCTGACAGGATCATACTGGTAAAGGGAAAAATGAGGTGTTGGGACAAATTTTTGTTACACTGGTCATTTTCCCTCCCTTTGTGATTTCTTTGTCACTCTAAGATATCTTTCTCACACTTGCCTTTATCTTAACTAGTGTGGCATTCAAACCCACACAACAGCCTACATTTTCTAAGCACAGTGAGGAAATATCCAGGGAAGAAAACCACTTCTCTTGGTTCATTAGTAGTAGACAGATTTCCATGGCAAATCAAACAATGCTTTTAAGATATATCATGCCCCAAATGATTCTTCAGCATTACCCTTGCATTCTTAGATTCCATATCATGCCATCAAACACTCTCATGACACGAGCATTACTTATGTGGAATTACTGCCAACTTTTCTTAAGAAATGAGTAAGCCCATGTGTTCTGGAAAATAATCCATATTCGGGCCTCTGTACAGAAAAAGATTTCTCTACGGCTTGTGTGCTGGGAACCAATCAATGCAGAGGAACTTGTAGGATGCCACGTAATTGGCAAAATGGTAAGTTAGGAAGTAGAGGATCCACCATTCCATCTTTATACTGTGTAGGGTAGGGGATTTGGATGTAGGGCCATCTACTCCTCAACAAGAGCTCCTGAAGAGTTGTCATCTTATAGAGACAATAGTGGTAATCAGGAAGCGCTAACTTAATTTTCTTGTTCCCTAGAAACTGGCACAAACCCATATGCACAAAATAGTATACAGAAGACAGGATTACTGTAAGGGCATTTATTGGAGATGAGAATAACTCAATGTATTGAAAGTTTATTGGGGAAAAGGAATGAATTATTTTGAGGAAACTTTTGTACCTGGGAATGATGAAGATTCTCTCTTTCAGTAGGGAAACATTTTCCAACACACAGCCATTAGGAATTATAGGGGCAGCCAAAGGCACCTGATGCACTTGATGTGTACAGATGGGTCTGCTGCAGAGCACTGGCCCCTGTGTGCCATGGCTGTGGGATGTCAGTGGTCAGCAAACAGCAGAGTATTTGTTGGCGCTCTATTCCAGCCTGTGCCCTGCCTGTTCTCCTCAAGGAAACACTGGCTAGGACAAACAGCTTCTTGCGTTCTGGACTTGACCCATGACACTCAAGAGCAAGAAAAAATTGTAGCTGAGGTGTTAACCCTGAAAATGATCTATCTGGGTCTTCTGTTCTGCCTTATGTTGAATTTTGCCAGACTTCATGGGAGACAAAGGGGGTTCTTGAAGGCATGTGACATCTACTCCATGCCTCTGCCCTCGTTTTGCCACTGAGACTTTCCCAGTATCTCTGGTGACTTTCTGATTTTCAGTGTTCCTAGGAAAAGCAGCTCTCCCTTTACTTAGGCTCCTAGCCTGCACAGATGATGATGGAGAACTGCCCCATCAACTTTCTTGTCCTTTGCCATTTTTACCTGTACTAAGCCACTAAAAGAACTGTTTCATGTGGTGGTTTTCAGGAGGAGGATGTCCTTTCTGTGACAGCAGGTGAGACGTCTCCTTTAATGTTTTGTCTTGAGGATGGCGGCTCCTCTTTCTGGGTTGTGATGTCCCCAGCCCTGTATCTCCTCCACCAAGCTCACCTGACTTTGGTGCTGGAGGGCTCACACAGGTTGTTGCCTTGCAGCAATTCTTGTCTTGGCTCTTGTGGAGGTCACTAGTGGTACTCCTGTTGACCTGCTCCCTGCTGACCTTTGTCTTCTCCAGTCGGGCATGCAGCCCATGGGAAGCTGCTATGTCCACACTGGGACACCAGAGTTAGAATTAAGTAAAGTCGTGTTTTTCCAGTTATCTGACACTAAAGGCAGGTCATCTTGAAGATGCTGGCCTTTCCTGTCTTTCTGCTCTCCAGTTTTAGTTTCAACTCATTCAATAGTACACTTTTAAAGTCTGATAAATCAGGCCCTTGTGGAACCAATGTGTTCCTTAGGATCTTTTAGTGGTCAGGGTCCTTTCTGCTTTAGTTTGATTCACATGTGCCACTAGGGAGGTTTTGTGTTCATTGGTCATCATGGTGGTACTAGCTTGTGATTGAAGATCACAGAGTCCCTTGATCTTTGTGTAAAGGGCCAGGAGACCCCACATTTAATATCCACCCTAGTAATGAAGGTGGTTGGGGAAGAAAGTTTAGAGTTGGAATAGACCTGAGATGGACTTTCCTTTACGCAAATGGTTTCTGTAGATTCCTGGGCCTTCTGGGGAAGGCTATGCATTTTCTTTTGAAAAAAATTAGCTCTGTCTGCCATGATATTTGGCTTGCTGGGATCAAGGAAGGAAATATTGTGGAGTGTGTTCGTTCAGACTGCTGTCCTTACCCTACAGTGATGCTAAATCTCTGTTTCATTTGGCTGGGGATTTTTCACACAGGGGCAAGTGCATGCTGTTGGATTAACATGAAACATACACTGTCCCAGGGATGTGACCTTCACTGATTTCCACAAATTCTTTGCTCCAGTGTACTTCCAAGGCATCCCTAATGTTCTTTCTGACACAGACTCACCACCGAGGTAAACTTCCTGCATAACTTGCTGAGTCTGATTCAGAATGACACCCAAACTAGTATTGGAACCTCCAAAGTCACTGGACAGATGATCTGCAGGGCCATCTCTGGACTGTGTCCCTGTTCCCACTTCCACCTCTAGCAGAGGTATCTCTGAGCTCTTCACATCAGAGTTTTCTAGTTGACTGGATTTGGATGTTTGCTTCCCTGACATTTCACCGAGGAAATCTCTGAGAGTCCCTGACTGCTCTTAGACTCAGAACTCTGGAGAATTGATGGAAGGATATAATTGCTAGGCTAACTTCATATGAAATAGTCTGGGCTATAGCTCGGAGTGCCCCAAATATAGCATACTTAGAATTTGATGCTCAGCCATCCTAGGACTTATCAGTGTCAGAGACTCCTGGATCCTGCATGGCAGGCCCCAGCACTGCTGGATGAGCCTCTTTCTAAGGTGATGCTCTAGATTTTTCCTGCAGCTCACTGGTGAAGAGAAAATCACCAGGAAGGATGGAGACTGTAGCATTAGCCTTGGAATACTATCTGGCCAATGGGAGTTTTGGAGCTGGAGAACAAAACTCTTCCTGAGTTTTCTGGACCACAAAGGGTAAAACACACAATCTCCTGCCTTTTCTGCATGTTTCAGGTGATGAATTTCAGATTGTGTAAGGAGATGTGGTCCATGAAAACTGATTTCACAAGTCCTATCCTGGGGTATGGAAGAGGCAGTCAGGACTGGGAATGGAGATTGAATCTGGGCCTGGGCCCCTAAAAGATCTTGGCACAAGGTTTCAGGCAAGATGTGAGATTGGATCTCAGATAGTGGCAGAAGCTTAGGGTTAGGGATGACTGGAAATTAATGGGCTGTGAAGATATTGGAAATTGAGTTGAAGAAGACACATTTCAAGGAATAGTCACCCAAGGCAGAGGCAGTAGGGCTCAAGGACTTACTGTGTAGAGATGGGAGACCTCAGAAGAGCTGGATGGACTTTTGCTGAAAATGGTCCTCATAGGGATGTGGACCTGGGGCCTGCATATACTGTGCAGCTCCCCTTTCTTGCCTTTGGAGATTCCAAATGTAAGGGAAACTGCCAAGTCCTGCTGCTCAGTAACAGACTCTAACGCTTTCCCTACAGAATTCAGTTGGCACTCTAGATTATCTTGTTGGGCACAAGAATCAGTTTTGCTTTCCCTTTCTTTCCACATAAAGAACCCACCTCTCTTCTTGATGTGAGTCTCCAAGAATGCTAGAACATCAAGGCTGACAAAGGAGAGGTTACCAGGCTCCTATGGTAGGATGCTGTGACATCCCTGAAGAGGCCTCAAAAGAATGGAGGGCAAGGGATTCCTGCTTGGGCTTACATTCTGCTAATTCACATGGGAACAGGCTCTTTACAAGGGCTCTCTGTGGGACAATTCTGACACTGTCAAGCTGGAAAGGCTAATGTCTCTGGTTAGTGGGTCATGAATGGACAAGCTGGCAGACTGCCAGTCATTCCGTGACTGCAATCATGTTGGAGAACAGGTCCTGTTCCCAGAGTATGAAGTTCTAGTGGAGGAAGAATTGAGGCAAGTTGTTGGGTTGGTATTAGTCCACTGGAAATTTAGTTTCCAAGGGAGACGTAGTCTCTAGTGGCAGAGCATGGTCTAGTGGTAAGATTACCTGGTTAGGAGAGCCCGTGGAGGGTAGAGTTGGAGAAGGCTCAGGTGTTGTGGCTGGAATTACCCTTTCTGCTAGGTTTTCTGAGAGAGGAGCCTTCAGTGACATGGATGACTTTGTCACGGTTTTGGAAACTGATGGGGAGCCTGCAGAGGCATTAACTTTCACAGATGCATGAGATAGTAGGTGACTGACCTCGAAGCTGTCCTACTACACACCTGACAGAGAGGATCTGGGCATAGCAGTTTCCGAAAACAGTAGTGTTGGGATACTTGTCCAGGAGGCTATAGACAACAGAATGTACAAAAGCCCAATGAATAGAAGGCCAGCTAGCCTACAGCACAGAGATGGGATGGCAGGTGGGTGGGGAGAAGGGGCTCTCGAATCTAGTTACCCTTGTTCACAATCTTAAACATCCACTCTCTAGCCTGTCCTCATAATCAGAGCAATTACTTTATTCTTTTCATGACTCAGGCTGGCTATACAGAATCCCAAGTATTCATAGAACATGGTTAAGAAGGAAACAAGGAAAAATGTGACCAATCACTTTGATACCAGCAGCTTCTGCTCCTCCTCAGCTTCTTTTATCAGAGGTCTCCATCCTGTAAAATCGGGATGTGGCTTATGCACAACAAAGATAGGAATACAGGGATGTTAAGGGATATCACCTCTTAGGATAGGGACTCTGCTTCAAATATAAAGGTCTGAATGCTCCAACAATTAGTTGACAAAATCCAGAGTGCAACAACAATGGTAAAATTATTTGCTTGTTTATGTGGCTTCATTTTCACCTGCATGTCAACCTGTACAGTAGCAAACTACATGTGAAGCACAGAAATGACTGGACAGCTCAGACATAAGCACAGATCCAGAAGCAAAGCACTTGCACAATGGTAAGACACAGGCATTGTGTCTCAAAGCACCCTTTAGTCCTTTCTCCACTTGTCACCTGGCCACCTACTGAGCATCATCCAACTCAATGCCCACCTATATCCTTCATGCTGGCAGAGCAGGAGCTCTGCCAGGTGTCTCAGGTTAACTGTCTTTCTATGAGCCTCTCCTCTAAGCCTCATTTCTTGTTTTAGGCAGGTTAATTGGATATAAGAGTTTCAAGGGGACTTTTCTGCCTTAACTGGTTTTGAACCGGAATCCTTACTTCTCAGCCTCCTGAGTAGCTAACGTTATAGGCATGAGCCACCAGTGCCCAGCTCCCTCCTCTTTTTCTATAAAAAAAATTCCCAGTCTCTGAGAAGATAAGAAAATATGTAGAACTAAGGACTTGTAACTCACTTATATTTCTGTGTATAGGAAGCTCAGACACCCACTATGCAGGAGTAAAATGAATGACCATTTAACTAACAGAGATTTGTTCATTGCCTCACTTAACTCTTAAAGGTGGTAAAGTATTTTCAATGTTTCCTATTGAAAAACCTCAAAGAAGAATTTTGTCTGTAAGGGCAAAGAATGTGCAGGCAGCAGTCTGAGGTGTGCTCCCTGTGTCCTGTGGACAGAGCTCCAGGATCTACTCAGAGGATCATAGAGGTCAGTACTGCTCTCAGGAACATCCCACCAGGAAGGAAATCTTAATAGGACATCTGACATGGAGATGGGACTCAAATCAAGTGTCAGCAAAGATTGTTCTTGAGGGCACCTACCATGTGTAATGAAAGCAGTCAGGACACAAAGTTACTATTGCTTCCTTCTACCTGGAACCCTGTAACACAGAGAGATAATCTGTGGGATTTGGATGCAAACCTTAGTCTTCCATGAACTCCAGTTCATCAGGCCTCATGCCTTACAATAGTGATGTTGCTTCATCTGCTTCAGTTTTCTATGTCAGATGCCTCTGTGAGGCAATCAGATTCATTTTTCTTAAATTGTAAAGGTAATGTACACAGGGGTTACATTTACAAAGGTAAGGAAATGAGTATAATTCAGTTTCATTTATTAACATGAGGATAGAAACCACTGCATGGCTCTCAGCTACCAGAGCTGATTTCTCTCTTAGATACCAAATTCTCAGTGGGCCCTTCCCATCCAAGCCTTAGCTTAATCCCCTCCCATGAGTACATCACACTCAGGAAACAGAACTCTTTCTCCAACAAGATGCCCTTGGGAAACACCAGTACAGAATCATGGGGTTTCATCCATACTTCCTCACCTTTGGGATGTGTTTCCTACAGTGGATTGTTAGCACTGATGGTTTCAGCAAAGATAGTAACAGTATAGAAGCAGTAACCCTAAAGCATCCAGAAGGATGTACTTAGTGTCTGTATCTAAGAGACATGAGCCAAAACTCACCCATGGTTTCAAATGGCTATTCAGAAAATATTCATGATCTGAAGTGCATGACTGCCAGAGGCAAGCAAGTCCTGAGAGGACATGGCCTTAACCACAATCCCAGGACTGCTTCACAGCATGGACAAGTTTTGAAGGTGGGCAGGGGCAGTCAGAAGCCTGTGTGCCCACAGCCCTGTTCTAACTAGCCAGACAGCAGAGCTCCCTACCTAACTCTGCTGCTCCATTTCCCAACTCTACCTTTTCTTCATGTTGTATATTTACCCAGCAGAGATTTTCTATTTGTTCATGTGTGACCAAGTTATTACAGTTTGGAGCCCATGTATGCTATTGCTTTTAAAGTCTGGCATATGGCCTACAGATTTTTGTTTCTCTCATCATTAACAATCTCCTCAAATCCACAGCTACAGACTGTTTCCCTTTCATTAAAGTATACAAACCTTAAATTTCTTTTTCATTCTTTCAAATTGTAAAGTTTTGCGTTTCAATCAGCCTTTAATATTTTCAGAGGGAATGACTAGAGTGACAAAACGATAATAGGCAAACATCTGTAATTATAACTTTAAGCAGTTTTCTTTTCTCTTGTATGTTAATCTGTGTGTGTTTGTGCCCACTAGTGGAACTTGAACTCAAGACCTAGGTGCTGTCCCTGAGCTTTGTCTTTCATGGCTGGCGCCTTTGAATGGAAACTCTCAGATCTCAGCTTCCTGAGTTGTGGCTAGGAACTTTAAACATTTTTGGATGTAAACTTTTACCACTTATTTTTCTGAAGCTAATGAAGCTTTTAGCTATTTGCCTTATACACACTCCCATCCACATGCATCAAAAATTTACATAAAAGTATCACACTATTGCCCATTTTATCCTTTTGTTTATATTAAAATGTATTTTGAAATATATCAGCACATAAGTTTTCCTTTTTAAACAATTGTGGCTAAATTTTGGCAAGCTGTACATGTGTAGGTGAGTATGTAAAATGCTATTATGCAGATTCTGCAGTCATGTAATAGTCCATTTTAACCCTTAAGCACTGGACGTCCATCCACCCATTATCTATGCTTGGTCTATTTGATTCATCGAGTATTTATGGAGCTCCTACTATGAGTCACGCTGGGCTCAGAAACTGCACGGAACACAGACGGAGTCCTTTGCCAACCTGGTAGGGAGGAGCCAGAGGCTGTGTACTGCGCCCCAGTCCCCCCCGCAGTGCACTTCTGAGCCCGGGCTGGCCGCCGGTTCTGTGATTGCGAGGCTCTGGCTCCCCGGATTGCCCCTGGCCGAGGGCCCCGAGTGGAGCCCGAGCTGGCAGGCGAATGCTAGCTGGCAGAGGGCGTCCGGAGGCGCGCGCGTCCGGGGCACTGGAATGGCTCAACAAGCAGACCGCGGGGTGGTCGGCTCCTTTTGGCACCTTTGTGTCCCCGCGCTGAGCGCCGCCCCACCCCAAACCCTAGAGACCACTTCCTTCACTGCCGCCCGCAGTCACAGATGCAGAGTTGTAGCCCAACACAGCGATGGCCGCCAAGGGCCCCAAAAGACTAGTGGAGGGAAGTGGTTAGAGGATGACCCTGGCTAGGTCTAATTCACAGCTGGGGAGACGAACTCCATTAGGAAACTAGGAGCTACCACAGGGACTCGGTGAAGTACGAGAAACAGTTCCACAGAGCCGAGCTCCCGGATCGGAGGGCGGGGTTGGCGGCCCGGCCCCAGCCCTTTAAATTCCGGCGCGCGGGAACCTCTGCCCAACAGCCACAGCGGACTGGGCGGGGCTGAGCGAGGCGCGCGCCACAGCCGACCAACGACCGCCCCTGGCTCCACCCCCTCACAGCTTCTCCAATCAGCAACTTCTTTGCCCCCTTCTCGGCCTCACTCCGGCCACTTAGGATGGGGCGTGGCTCCAGGAGGGTGTACCTGGACAAGCGTAGACTTCTCGCGTTCCCTTATAGTTTCGAACACAGTTGGCTCCCGTGGCAGGGGGAAAAAAAAAAAAAAAGAGGCAGCCAATCGTACGTCCATAAGGACCCGCGCGCAGGCATAGCCCCGCCCCTTTCGGCTAGTAAGACGCCCAGGCCTAGCCATTGGCTCACTTGATCTGTCACTCGCCGCTGTGGCCAGCGGGCTGTGACTTCGACGTGATTGGCTCCGCCCAGGCGCGAAATGTAACGCGGGAAAAGTCGGAGCTGGGACCGCCGTGGCAGGTTGATATTTTCGGGTGCCCGGTGCCGCACGTCCTGTTTTCCAGTCACCACCTGGGCCAGGCCGTCCGCTGCTACCCGCCACTGCAACCTGCCTTAGGGAGTACAAAGAGCTGAGGGCGGGCTCGGCCCCCAGGGCTGGGATCCAACCCTGCCCGCTGGAAGCCGACAGTGTTGCGTCCCTCAACTTCGGTATTCTGCTGCGCAAGATACCGGGAAACGTCCGACTGCCATGAACCGGCAGGCTTGAATCGGTGATTTAGGGCAGCGCGGGCAAGCGAGCTTGGGATAAACTCGGACTCCAGGAGTGCAGCCCGAGGCCGCCGGAGCTGCGGATTGGGACCGGGTAATGATACGGGGCATGGAGGCGCAGATGGGGGACAACCCGCCGCCGCCGGTCATCTTCTGCCACGACTCCCCGAAGCGGGTGCTGGTATCTGTCATCAGGACAACCCCGTTGAAGCCAACGTGCGGCGGCGGAGGGGAGCCGGAGCCACCGCCGCCGCTCATCCCCACCAGCCCCGGCTTCAGTGACTTTATGGTGTACCCGTGGCGCTGGGGCGAGAACGCGCACAACGTGACGCTCAGTCCCGGGGCCGCTGGCGGCGCCGCCTCGGCCTCCCTGCCGGTTGTAGCCGAGCATCCGGGATTGCGGGGCCGGGCCGCGCCCCCTCCCGTTGCCTCGGTCGCCGCCGCCTCGGGAGGTGAGGATGAGGAAGAAGCGAGCAGCCCGGACAGCGGCCACTTGAAGGTGAGCAGCGCGGGTGGATTGGGCGCGGGGCCGCTGGGGCCCGTTAACGGCGCAGCCCGGCAGCCAGCTGCCGCCGCCGCCGCGCTGGGCAGGGCGGGGCCGAGTTTAAAATACGGGGTTGTTCTGGCCGCGGCCAGGGCAGCGGCTGACAGGACGCTGACGTCACTGTCGCGCGCCAAAACCGGCCCCCGCGGCGGGAGGGGGGGGGGTGGGGGTGTCGGGCGGTGATCGCGCGTCAGACTGGCGGCCAGAGTTCCCAGAGGCCTCTGGCTGGCTAGCAGGTGCAGTGGGCGGGAGCGCAATCTCGAGCCCTGGGGAGCCCAAATTTAACCCCTTCTGGCGTCGGCTTGGCCACCTCTGGATCCTCTGGCCAGAGAGTGAAGTCGGAGGACCGGACCTTGAGCCCTTCCTTGGAGTGCAGGAAGGGAGGGGACAGTCTTTCCAGTCGCTGCCGAACGCCCCTTTTTGGCTACAGCTGCCTTGAGGAGACAGCCACAGAGCAAAGAGGGGCGTTGGGGGCAACTTCTATAGCGAAAATGGGATCTGCTGCCCTTCATTGGTACTCACACTGATTGCTAAGTGCGGAAAGCGCGCCGAGAGGTGCTACACTTGTTTCCTAACGTTTTATAGCTCCCAATCCCGGGAGCGGTGTGACCATCAGGTTAAAACGCCTGTGCTTTACAGATCTGGCAGCTCTGTCTTACAGAAACTGATAGGTGAACTTCCCGCGGTCACACAGCAAACTGGGAGTGTTTGTTGGTCGTGGTTTCATGGCTCCTTGCCCCTTGCTGTATCTTTCCGATGACAACGGCTATATCTCGGAGGTCCATTTTCATACTTATAACATCATTCATGGACATATAAAATTACCAGTACAGGCAGAGAAGCATTATGCATATGTCTGTCCCATCACATACCCAATGATTGGGTCTTATATGACTCGTATTTTCCACCTGTAAATCTCCAGGAGGACTGAACCCATTTTGTCTGTCACTATTGGACTTCAATACTTTACATTCTGTAAATGCTCAATAAAGATATTCCATGAGTATTATCTTGATGAGTAAGCGGTGCTAATGTAAGGTTAATCACTAGGTTTCATTTATTAAGTGGCTATGTAAACATTTGTTTATCGTAAGGGCTAACAAGTTACTTAGTGGACTAGTGAGTCTGTATTGGTATATACTGAATAGATTGAAGTAAGTTTGGTCGTTTCACTTAAAGTAACAAGGTTGTTGAAACTTCATGTTGTTTGGGTTGAGGAAATTGATACTTTGTTACTAGTGGCATTGTAATTAAAGAACTATAAAGTTACATGACTGCTTTGACACACTTGAGACCGCACCTCAGTATTGTGAAAGAGCAGTAGGAATCATATTAAGTATTGGATGTTAGTGAAGGAGATAATTGCTGTTCCTGGCTATATAGTTGGCCAGGAATGTGCCATAGATATTTTGGCAATCTGGATAATTTGCATTTTTGCCCTTTAAAATGCATTATATTATACTGTTAAGCAATATGAAGGCATACATGCACAAATACTTATCAGATTTTGTTTGTGATTGTATTCCTTATTTTAACTGAATCTAATTTGAATTGCCCAAGAAGTGTAATGTTAGTTATCATGGATAAGTAAAATCTACAGGTTCATTCTTTGTGGCTGGAAACACTTCACCCAAACCTTTTATAAAAGTTGTTAGCATAGGTTTGAATTTCATTTCTATTGTCCATCTCTTTCAGAGGTAAAATCCAGATGTTATCAAGAACTTGTAGAATGAAAGTCCATTTATGTTTATTCTTCTTTTCACATAGTCTTTCATACTGTAACTTTCATAAATTGATTCATCTTTTTTTTGTGATACTAGGGTTTGAAATTGGCTTAGGCTTGCTAGGAGGTGCTCTTACACCTTTAACCCTGATAAGCTGGTTTTCATTTGTCTTTTTTTCTTAATGAAGCAATCTAAATACAGCTCCAGAAGTTTATTCATTTAGCTTCCTCACCTTAAGAAAGTAAGATCTGGAACATATCCTTATGTTTGCCAGTTTGATTCAGGATTGGCAGACTGGTTTAAGAGGGAGTCCCGGACCCCTTTACTTTGCTTTGCTTCTTTAAAGTACTTGTGGTAATTGTTGACTCATGTGAATCATGCTAAGTGTGCTCACTTCCTGGGAAGATGGATGACTGGTTTGTTATAGGCAGTGCCAATAACATACTCCTGCTACCACTTCAATGTGTTCTTTAGAGGCATATACTGTAAATTGTCAAGACAGCTGTGGTTTGAGAACATTTGTGCACTTACTGTCTTGTTGCTACTGCTCCCAGGGGAGGAGTTAACATCTGTGCCTACAGCCCTGTGTCAACTTTCTCTTGCTTTTTTTGTTTGTTGCTGTCCAACACTGCCACCCTCATCTAGGTGAGCATATACATCTGCCAACTTACTCAGGCCCCTCACTACAAGATTCTGTAGCACTATTGGTGTATAATTATATATTAACATATCTTCTGTTTTGTAGAATTCTGAGGGAGAAGACAACAGGTTTAACATTATTCCAATCCTCCCCATGCCCTCTGTGTCCCTATTCCTCTATTCAGAATGCATTCATAACCTTATGCTTGGGAGGTGGAATCTTTCTCAGATACTATTCACCCTTCACAACCTGCCATTGTCTATCTCAAGTCCCCTTTCTTTATCAAAACATCTAGACTGCATATATGCATAGCCATACAATTAAGTTATAGTAGTTTGTATGTGCTAATTTTTGGTTAACATCATGTTAAACCTGTGTCAGGTGGCATAGTAGTTGCTATTTCTTGCCTGGCATGGAGTAAGCGCTTCATAATGTTAGCAGCAAACTACTGCCCAGTTCTGTTGGGTATTCTGACATTTTGAATTCATTTAATCTTGTTTACGTGATGAGGAAGGAGAGGTAGAAAAGAGTCCTTGAGATTAAGATTTGTAGGTGGCAGGACTGAGAAACCTTCCAGAACCTTTGTTTTTAATCCCTACATCACATTGCTCATAGGTATATCACATATACTGGGTGACTTTAAGGGGGTTATTTAATTTTGTTTAGTAGCAGCTGATGTAGAATACTTATGAAATATTGCTTATAGCTAATCAGTGTCTCAGTTGATTTATACAAGGGTACATACAATGTCATAGATAAATTAGAATTAAGAATTGGGAAGCTGTGAAGATAAATCTAGATGAGAGAAAGAGTTAGGAGGTAGATAGGAGGTTATAGGAAGCTTGGATCTAGATCTATGAGAGAGGAAATAGGATCAATTATAGTTTCTCATCGAGGTACAAACACCTTCCCCTAAGACCTAATTTACTTTACCTTCTAGGTTACGTTTATTCTCTTTATTTGAATATCACTGTATAAAAATGTCAAGTACTTAAGTTTCTTAGTCATCACATGACTAAACATTTTCAAAATTACTAATTGCCTTCTGGAGTTACTAGAATTCTTTTTTTTTTTTTTTTAAGTTACACTTAGTAAAGGAGCTGGAGACTAGTGGCTCACACCACTGAGTAATCCTAGCTACTCAGGAGGTTGGGATCTGAGAATTGCAGTTCAGAGTCAGCTTGGCCAGGAAAGTTCATGAGATTGTTTATCTCCAGTTAACCACCAAAAAGCCAAGTGGTAGAGTGCTAGTTTTGAGGAAAGAAAAAAAAAAAGAAAGAAAGAAAGAAAGAAAAAAGCTCAGGGTTAGCATCTAAGCTCTGATTTCAAGCCCCAGGATAGCACACGGTTTTTAGTAATGAAATCATGCTTCTGGAAATTTCCTACTGGCATATCTTTTTCTTGTAAGCTGTCCACAATCTTGATAAGATTTGTTCCTTAGGCTACAGATGAATTGGTTTATGAGTTATGCTATAATTGTCAAAACTTGCCTAGAAACGTAGTTTTCTTATTATTGTTAGGAACAAAATGAAAATGGTTCTTTTTAAGTAAGTTGTATGGCTTATTTTAATATGTATTGTTAAAAGATACTCCTTCATTTTCTTAGGGCATTAGGTGACTCAGCCAAAAGAGTATATTTAGTGGAAACCTTACCTGTCTGTGGTCAGTATGTTGGATTGTGTTGTATTTTGCAGGACTTACTCCTTTGGAAAACGTGTTTTGCTTGTGGAGAAACAAAGTGTTATATGAGATATAGCAATATGGTTACCTTTGTGTCTTCCTCTCTATTAGACATGCTTTGTTCTCATATATATGCATGTATTTTGTATATTATATATTTTTTCTTATATACATATTACATATATAATTTGTGTGCATGTGCATGTGCCTGTACCTGTGCTGGGAGCTGCCACTAAGGTTTTTTACTCAAGGTTAGTGGTGCTGTATCACTTGATCCACACAGCACTACTTTAGGCTTTTTGGTGATTAATTGGAGCTAAGAGTCTCAAAGACTTTCCCCAGCTGGCATTGAACCTCAATCCTCAGATCTCAGCCTTCTTAGTAGCTAGGATTACAGGTATGAGCCACTGGCACCTGGCTTATTAAATATTCAACAGGAAATCAGTTATTCTGAATTGCACAGAGTCAATAACATATTTTTAAGAATATTAGAAAAGCCAGGCGCAGTTGTTAGCTCATGCCTATAATCCTAACTACTCAGGAGGCTAAGATTGCAGGATTCTGGTTTGAAGCCAGCCTGGGCAGGAAAGTCTATGAGAATTCAAAAAAAATATATTTATATATATGCATATATAATTTAGATGCTGTATAGAGTGGTTAATATTTCATAAGTGAGCTAATGAATATTACATTTCTTAGTCCACGAGATTCTCATCTCCAATTAAGCACCAAAAAAAGAAGCTGAAAGTAGAGCTGTGGCTCAAGTAGTAGAGCACTACCTTTGAGTGAAAAAGCCCAGGGACAGCACCCAGGCCCTGAGTTCAAGCCCCAGGAACCGCCCCCCCCCCCATACACACACAAGAAAAGGATCCTTTCATGGCAGAGTATTTGTATGATCAAATTTTTGTTTGTTTGGTGATATTGGAGATTGAACTCTGTCTTATGCTTAATAAGGAGAACTCTACCTCCTGAGCTACACTGCCAGTCCTTTTTTAAAAAAATTAATTTACTTCATTGTTATTATAGAGGTGATATACAGAGGGATAATAATTACATGAGTCAGGTAATGAGTACATTTCCTCTCATACAGTGTCATTGGTTTCTTCATTCTCTCCCAGCCCCTCCCTCCTGTCTTCACCCATAAGATGTATAGTTAATTCACTTTCATCATTGTCCAGTGAGCACCATGCTGCACTTTTTCACCCTTTCTCCCTGAGGTCTCTTGTTTCCATATCTTGGAGGTTGTTTCAATATGTATATTATTTTATGTAAAAATGAAGAGAGAGGCACTTAGGCACTGTACCATACTGTTTTTCTAAGAGTATACTCTTTTGGTCTTACTGTGGGTGAGTATCTAGAATTCTGTGTAATTTGTCATATCCCTGTACTGCCAGTCATTTTGCTTTAGAAATCCTCCATCTCAGCCTCTTGAATAGTTGAGATCAGCAGGAATACCATACTACCACACGTGGTTCCTCACTCAAGGTTTTTGTTGTTGTTTTTTGGTTGGTAGTTTTTTAGTTTTGTTGGGCTTGGGGTTTGAACTCAGGGCGTAGGCTCTGCCCTTGAGCCTTTGTGCTCAGGCTAGCAGTATACCATTTGAACAACAGTGCCACTTCTGGCTTTTTCTAAGTAGTTTATTGGTGATGAGTCTCATGGACTTTGCTGCCTAGGTTGGCTTTGAACTGTGATCCTCTAATCTCAGCCTCCTGAGTAGCTAGGATTCCAGGCATGAGCCATTGGCACCCAGCTCTCACTGAAGTTTTTAATTAGCCATATTTTGTGTTCTGTTTCTTTCTTAGAAGAGAACCACTTGTTTTTTTAAAAAGGAATTTTTTTGTAAAATTTTGTTTTCTTTTAGTTTTTGTGATAGCTGTCTGGAGCCTTATGTTCTTGTTAGGCTTTTTCTACTCGTGGCAGACTCTCTGCCACTTGAGCCACATCTTCACTTCTGTGTTTTTGCTAGTTAATTGGAGATTAGAGTCTTTTGGATTTGTATACCCTAGCTGGCTTCAAACTGACGTTCTCAGATCTCATTGTCCTGAATACCTAGGATTATAGGTGTGAGCCACTGCCACCTAGCCACATATATATATTTTAGGACCTTAAACATATAATCAGATTACAAAGTTTCTGTTGAAATCAACTGTGAATCTCGCTGAGAACCTTTTAAAAATGATGAGTCCCTACCCTTTCACTGCTTTCAAGATTCTTAGTCTTGACAATTTGATTATAATGTGTTTGGATCTCTTGTGTTTACTTTTCAGGTTCATTGAAGTTCATGGATATTTAGACGTATGTTGTTTTATCAAATTTGGAACGTTTTCAACCATTACTTCTTCAAAATATTCTGTCTGCCCTTTTCTCTCTTGCCTTTGGGATTCCACTTATTTATGTGTTAGCATGCTAGATGAAGTCCTACAAACTATTTTCTTTTTTCCTCATTCTTCTTTTTGTTCTTCAAGCTAGATTATTTCAATTGACCTATCTTTAAGCTTGCATGTTCTTCTGAATGAATATGTTTCATTTCAGTTATTGTAATTTTCAGCTTCAGAATATCTGGTTCCTTTTGATAAATTCTGCCTCAATATTAGTATTCTGTATACTGAGACATTATTCCTCTTTCTAATCCCCCCCATTCCATTCTTTGTCTACCTTCATTGGGAATACTTGGGACAGTTGATTTAAATTTTTTCCCCTGGTAAGTCCAGTTTGCCTCCTTATTCTCAGTCTGCTTCAATTAATTTCTCCTGTGAATGTACAGTTTTCTTAGCATGCTCTATAATATTTTGGTGAAAACTAGGTATTTTGAGTATTATGTGTATTATAATTCTGGAAATCTGAATCTTTCTCCTCAGATTGCTTTTATTGTTTATTGTGAATTGTCATTTTTTAGTGACTTCTAAACTGTTAAGTCTGTATTTTTTGTTGTATTTATTCTCAGGGTACTAAACCAGGGCCTTGAACGTGCCAGGCAAGTACTTTACCATAATGAAATTAATTGAAGAAGACTGAGAAGAAGCAGACACACTGGACTTACCAGGAAAAAATAAAATAAATCAACTGTCCCAAGTATTCCCAATGAAGCTAGAAAAAGAATAGGGATGTCTTTAGTTTGTGGCCATCTAGGATTTTTTGGGGGGCGGGGGGGGGGGGGCAGTGGGGACTGTAGGGCTTCATCTGAGGGCCTAGGTGCTCTTCCTGAGCTTTCCTGCTCAAGGCTAGCATTCTACCACTTTGAGCCACAGACCCACTTCAGGTTTTCTGGTGGTTAATTGGAGATGAGAGACTCATAGACTTTCCTGCCTGGGCTGGCTTCAAACTGTAATCCTTAGATCTCAGTCTCCTGAGTAGCTAGGATTATAGGTATGAGCCATCAGCACTCTGCCTGCCCATTTAGGATTGTGAGAGATTTCCTTGAATGCCAGGAACTGTTCTCATACCTTCTAACCAAATGAAAAAGGAGAGATTTTTCCAAGTCTTTGAAGAATGGCTTTTGTTGTTGTTTCATGATGGTAGTGGCAGAAGCTGAACTCTGTACTCTACCATTGGGCTGTAAACTTAGGGCATATTTTTAATGCATAGCCATACTAAATAAACTTACTTTATCCTTCATTTTTGCTGTACTGAGCATAAAGATCAGCCGGAAGCAAAATTTTAGAGTCTTTGTAGATTTTTCTGAGCATCCTATCTGGCCTGGAAATGAGCATGTGTAGATATCTAAATATTTGAGCATTTATCAGTGCTTTCATTTTCCAAGGAAATTTGCTCCCAGCTCTTCCTCCCAAACTTTTCTTGTGTCTTTTTGCCTCAGCTTTAATTGCCCATCTGGTTATTTGCCTTACAAGGATTTTGAGCAGTGTCTTCTGAAGAATCAATTTTATGTTCTGGGAGAGGTGTAACTTAGGCAAACACTTATTTGAAATTAAAATCTGTTCTGTTTCCTTTGGAAGATGGGACTAGATTCCTACAATGGGAATGTAGGCTTTGTTATGAAGACACATACTGGGGAAGGGAAAGAGAATTGATAAGTAAAAACTCTGTAAAGTTTTCTTCTTAATCAGTATTTGCTGAGTTGCCACAGGGCTAATTTGGATAGTTTTTCCTAAAATTTTCATTGATTTATTAAGGGGTGGACTATTAGAACTACTTGCCCCACTGTTTTTGTTATTGTCACTCAAAAGACTTATCTTTTATAATATATTGTTTTTGTGAGTAAAATTTATATTAAGGTTTATAAAAATTTTTAACAGGATGGAATCCGGCGTGGTAGACCCAGAGCAGATACAGTTCGGGATTTAATCAATGAAGGAGAACACTCATCCAGCAGGATCCGTTGTAACATCTGTAATAGGGTATTTCCAAGGGAGAAATCACTCCAGGCTCACAAAAGGACTCATACAGGTAAGTAGAAAAAATTTAGTACCCTTAGGTTTTCTTACATTATTCACTATTGTTTTTGAAGTTAAGCACTGTGTAGTCAGTTGTTTTTTGTTGGTTGTGGAGCATGTTATTGGGCTTTTTTTTTTAACATTTATTCCATGAGCCCTCTTAAAATTATTGTAATTAAATTACATGTCTCAGTCATATTATTGTAAAATAGGTTCTACCCTCTGCCTACTTGAATTTTACTTGATATCCTCTTAAAATGACTTAATTGTTGGGGGTTTTTTGTTGTTGTTTTTTGCCAGGCCTGGGGCTGGAACTCAGGGCCTGAGCACTGTCCCTGGCTTCTTTTTGCTCAAGGCTAGAACTCTACCACTTGAACCGCTGTTGAACCACAGTGCCACTTCTGGCCGTTTTCTATATACGTGGTGCTGAGGTATTGAACCCAGGGCTTCATGTATATGAGGCGAGCACTTTACTGAAAGGCCATATTCCCAGCCCATGATGACTTAATTGTTAAAATTCATTTGTAGGCCAAATATGAAAATAGCAATCACTAACTTTTTAACACTTTATTTTTGAATTCGCATGCATTGTAGTATGAGATTTTGTTTTGCGATATTTCCAGACAGTACACTTGGAGCAAATTTCACCTCCTCTGCCATATTCCAGTTCATATGGCTTTTGGTAGATTTCATTATGCTGGGGATGGATGGATAGATAGGTAGGTAGGTAGGTAGGTAGGTAGGTATAGATAGATAGATAGATAGATAGATAGATAGACAGACAACAATAGCATGGATATTGCTGTGTAGGTTTCTTACATATTGAGTTACTGTCTTTTGGATATATTCCCAAGAGTGGCTTAGAGTTTTAATTTTTTTGAGGAACCTCCATGCTGATTTTCATAGTTGTTGTACTAATTTACATTCTATCCAACAGTGTATAAAACTCTTCCCCAATCCTTGCCAGCATTTATTTTTGTCTTTTTGATAATTGCCCTTTTGATGGGATGAGATGGAATCTTCTAGTTTCAATTTGTATATTCTTTATGGCTAACAATGTTGAACACTTCTGTATTTATTAGCTATTTGTGTTTCTTTTTATGAGAAAAGTGTTCAATTCATTTGCCCTTAATTACTTTGTTCTTTCACTGTGTAGCTTTCCTAGCTCTTTTTTTTTTTTTTTTTTTTGGCCAGTCCTGGGGACTGGACTCGGCCTGAGCACTGTCCCTGGCTTCTTCTTGCTCAAGGCTAGCACTCTGCCACTTGAGCCACAGCGCCCCTTCTGGCCATTTTCTGTATATGTGGTGCTGGGGAATCGAACCCAGGGCCTCATGTATATGAGGCAGGCACTCTTGCCACTAGGCCATATCCCCAGCCCTTTCCTAGCTCTTTTTATGAAATAGCTGGTAAAGTTTTTTTTTTTTCTCTGTATTGTCTCTTGGTTCTGGTAATTGTTTATTTTGACATGTAGAAACTTTAATTTGGTGTAGTCTCATCTGTCAATTCTTGGTCTTGTTCACTGAGCAGATGGAGATAAGTCTATATGTTTCAAAGTAATTATTAATTGTTACTAGTATATTTAGAGTACTCAATGTGCCATTAGAATATTTGACCTAACCATTAAAATTATGTTGAATTGTGATTTTTCAGAATTAAATGTATTTCAAATAGCTATCCGACGATTATCATCATGTTTATTTGTATATAGAAATTATTTCATTTAACATTGATCCCAAACTTAATTTATAGAGGATCGCTTTTCTCTTCCTAAAAAGTTGGCCTCAGGGGAAGGAACCTTATAGTTCCCTATTCTTGTATGTATGTATGTATGTATGTATGTATGTATGTATGTATGTATGGGGCTTGAACTCAGGGCCTGGGCACCATCCCTGGGCTATTTTGCTCAAGGCTAGAGCACTCTACCACTTTGAGCACAGTACCAATTCCAGTTTTTGGTAGTTTATTAGAGATAGGAGTCTCATGAACTTTTCCTGACTGGGCTGGCTTCAAATCATGATCTCCGATCTCACCCTCCTGAGTAGCTAGGATTATAGGCATGAGCTACCATCGCCCGTCTTCCCCTAGTAATTTATACATGAAACTTAAGTGTCAAAACATGCATTACCACTGACTTACAATGTATCAGGCCCTTAATTTGAGATCTACACCTCCCTGGTGTATGTGTAACTCTTGGCACTTGAAATGTAGAAGTCTAAAGATCTTCAGTATGTGTGACATATACTTCATATGAAAAAGGGTAAATAAGACCAATATTAATAGTAATTATTATGTATTGAAATCACACAAATGAATCTGCCCTTTTCCTCAGAGTTTTTCTAATGAGATTTATTTCAGTACTAGTCTAGAACTTGGGCTTTTACCTCACAATCCACCCCTTTACTCCCCCTTTTTTTTAGTTCAGGGATTTGAACTAATAATTTAGAAGCCTTGTGCTTGGTAAACCATTACTCTGCTCTTGAGCTATGCCCTTAGCCCTGGTTTTTGAGATAAGATCTCACTATTTTACCCTGGGTTGACCTTGAACCCTTGATAATTCTGTTTCTGCCTCTCCAGTAGCTAGGTTTACAGGCATGGGCCATCACACACAACTTACTGTCTTTCTTTGGGTGTTTTCAGAGGTATACCTTTCTAGTTAAATCCCTAAAAAGAGGTAAAGTTTAAATTTTGAATCATTACAAACAAAGCTGACTAGCTATATCAGATACCATTACTTAAACTATTATGCTAGATTACCATGACTAACTTTAGATTCTATTATTAAAACTGCTACTTCATGAAGTAATTTAATTTTGATGACTTTGATATTAAAAAAATATAATTAGTTCACTCCTAAATCAAAACAAAAGAAAACAAAAAACAAGATCAGTAAGAATATCCTCCTGGCTAGAATGGCTAGGAGATACAGGTAAATTCTGTCCCCTCCCAGTAGCTAAGATTACATATGACATTTAAAAGTTAGCATGTAATTTTTAGTTGTCCAAGGAAAGGAATAGTGTTGGGAGTGATCTGGGAGGTAGATGGTATGACAAAAAGCTCCATGCCCACTACTATGGAAATGCTATGTAAGGAAGAGTCTAGAGGCCAGCTAGCTGTCCCGTCAGGGTGGGTGATATTGGAGGCCATCCTAGAGGAAATTGCCCAAGGAAAACAAGAGTGGGAGACATTGTAAAGAATCAGCAAGAGTGCAGGATTTAAATTGTGGGGAATAAAAAGTATAGCAAGATAAAAATGAAAACTCCAAGGACTTAAGACTAGGTTCTCAATAGCCCATGGCCTAAAGAGAATAATGTGTTCTCTAGAAGAGACCTGCTTGTTATCACCCACGTGATGTCCTGTACTTTCCCATTTGTCCCTTGTGTGTGCAGTGATGTATTTTATTGGGCAGTCTCTTATTGTCTCAGGTATAAAATAACATCTGTCTTTTTAGGTGAGAGACCCTATCTGTGTGACTATCCAGACTGTGGAAAAGCCTTTGTTCAAAGTGGACAGCTCAAGACTCATCAGCGTCTTCATACTGGAGAGAAGCCTTTTGTTTGTTCAGAAAATGGTATGGTACTTAAAGTTCAGTTTCTAGAAAAATAGTAGTGAGTTCATAGGTAAAATGTGTTTTACTTGAATTTTTTTCAAGGAGCAGAATTTTTGTTAAAATTTTGTAAAACATCATATAAGCCTTCCACCCCTACCCTCAAGTGTTGAGGATGGAGCCTAGGGCATATATGCATGCTAGACAGGCATCCTACTACTCTGCTCTACCCTGGCCCACATTTTCTTCCTTGCTAATTATGATCTATGCTTAATTTCTTGGAAATGCCTTGATTCCTAAATGAATTATTCTTTTTAAATGAAAGCCTTAAAAGAAAATTCAAAATGCTATATTTAGTTTTAGGGAGGAGAAAAAAAATCTCTGAAAGTAAATACAGCCTTCAGAGTCGTCTTTTACATTGGGTTCAAAGTTTTCAACTTTGGGTGGAGAGTTACTTGGGTTTGAACTCTTAAGTCTGGTGCTTACTTGGCAGATGCCTCACCACTTGAGACATGAACCAGCTTAATTTGTTTTTCAGGTAGAGTCTTATTTCCTACTCCCCTCCCGGACCACAATCCTCTAACTCACACCTACTTACTGCATGGCTAGGATTATAGTGTGAGCCACCACCCCTTGTTTATTTGCTGGTATGGGAGTCTTGTTAACTTTTCATTCAGGCTAACCTAGAACTACTATCCTCAATTTCTGCCTCCTGAGTAGCTGGAATTAGAGGTAGAAGCTCTTGTGTCTGGTTAAACTTTTCAACTACTAAACTGAAATAAGCATATTAACTAATCTTTTATCACAACTTATAAATATTTTTCTACATTTTTATTTATAAAATTCAGTATAATTCTGTTACTTTGTAGTTTTTTATTGTTATAAATATTACAATGTCCACAAACTTATCTTTTTTACATTTAATTTTATATTTAGAAAACTTATACTCTTTGTCTTTTTGTGTCCGGCTTATTTAACATGATGTCTTTGAGTTTTCTGCAAATATATAACTTTAGTCTTTTTTGTGTATATACGCCATTATGTATATACCTTATTTTCTTTATCCATTCATCTACTGACTAGCATTTAGACTGGCTCCTTCCTTATCTTGGCTATTATGAACAATACCACAGGAAATGGGTGTACAGGTGTCTTCCTTTGCATGCTGCCTAGGTTAAGAATGCTATAGTCCTATTTTTAGATTTTGAGGAACCTGAATACTTTTTTTGTTGTTGTTGATTGCGGGGCTTGAACTCTGGGCTTGGGTGCTGTTCCTGAGCTAGCTCAAGGCTAGCACTTTATCACTTGAGACGCAGTGCCACTTCCAGTTTTTCTGGTGGTTAATTGGAGATAAGTTTCATGGACTTTTCCTGCCTGGGCTGGTTTTGAACAGCAATTCTCAGATCTCAGCCTCCTGAGTAGGTAGGACAACAGACGTGAGCCACTGGCGCCTGGCTAGTACTGTTTTTCATAGGTGCTGCACTAATTTACATTCCTATTAATAAGTGTTCCTCCACATCCTCACCGAGATTTTTTTATTTTAATAATTACTGCTCTGATGGGTGAGATGAGATCTTATTGTACTTTTGAATTTCCCTGATAGCTAAAGATAATGAACTTTTTTTTATGTTTTGTACTTTTGAAAACTATTCATTCAGATCATTTGTCCATTGTTTGGTTTGGTTACTTTTTATGATTTTTTTAGTTCCTTATTCTGGGTATTAATCTTTATTAATGAATAGGTAGCAAAGCTTTCTCCCACTGTAAGTTGTCTCTTCAGTCTGTTCTTTCCTGTATTGTGCAAAAGCTCTACCAACTTCCTCATTTGACTTAATTTGCTTAAGTGAATATTAGCTACTGAATATGTAACATGCTTTTAATTATGCTCATTACCAACAAAGCTGAGAGAACGTTTTCATACTTTTTTCATCTTTTGATGAAAGACTCCAAGAACAGGAGGTTCTGGTATGTTTATCATTTGTATTTGCTGGTGATGATCAAGTTGTGTTAGAACAATTTTCTTGTCCCTTTTATTAACATTGATAAGACCATGTAGAGGCTTGTTTCAGTATAGAATGCTGAATCCCTCCCTTACCTTGTTTTTTTTTTGGTCTTTTATAGTTTTGTAATTTTTTTTCCGGAACCGGGGACCGAACCCGGGACCTCGCGCTCGCCAGGCAGGCTCTCTTCCGCTGAGCCAGATCCCCGGCCCCCTGAATCTCTCCCTGAATTTGCTTTTCTTAGATATTAACAAGACAGAACATTTTTATTACACCTGTCCGGCTGGATTCTAATAACTTTCCTTCCATGTTCTAAAGGCTGCCTGAGCAGATTCACCCACGCAAACCGCCACTGTCCCAAGCACCCTTATGCCAGGCTGAAGAGAGAAGAGCCCACGGACACACTGAGCAAACACCAAGCGGTGGACAACAAGGCTGCTGCTGAGTGGCTGGCAAAGTAAGCCCTTTCCCTGTGTTCTCCTTAGGAGATTCCTGTCTGCCTTGCAGTTGTGGTTGAGACTGAGGATTCTCTCATTCAAATAAGTTGCTTTCATGCAAATTTTGTAAAATAACCTCGAAAAGTATTTTTTTCCTCTGAATTTTTGAGTAGCATTAGATTCTATGTGTATGTGGTATAGTATGATCATTAGTTTGAGTACCTTAAACACAAGTTTTCCTAATAAGCTTTTTCAAAGGCTTCTCTGACTGCTCATTGAAAAATGCACAATACTTCATGAATTTGCATGCCATATTGCTGTGAGGGGGTCAGTATAAACTTTTTTCTCTTAAAGATTAAGAACTTACATGTCGTGGACTAGCCAACAGCACCTTGCTGTGCTTCTTCACAGCTTCACAGGCTGTTTCTACATTTAGGATCAAGTTCAGGATCCTGTACTTGCTTCGAAGGGGCTCTACCTCCCTATATTGGAAAAAGGATTTCACTTCCTGCCTGAGCATGCACCTGGACTGAGATCTTCCTGTCTTTTGCTTCCCACCCTAGTTCCATGACAGACACACCCTACCACACTCAGCTTCCTGCATTGAGATGTAGTTTCTCAGACTTTTCTACCAGGCTGGTCTAGAACCACAATCAGGATCTCACCGACTACATAGCTAGTATGACAGTCATGAGCCACCACTGCTGGGCTTTTCTTAGAATTTTATATAAATGTAGTACAGCCTGTTTGGCCTCTTTCATTCAACATCATTATTTTTAAGATGCATCCATGTTGAGTGTATCAAGAGTTCATTCCTTTTATTGCTGAATAGTAATCAATTATGTAGATGCTTTTCAATTTTTGATAGACATTGGGTTGTTTTAAGTTATAACAAATAAAGCAAGTACTAACATTTATATGTAAGACTGTATGGACATTTTTATATGTAATGGTATTGTGTTTTCTATTTCTCAACTATATTGTGGGTTTAATATGATACATAGCTCATTTCTCCCTTCCTTCCTCCCACCCTCTCTTCCTCCCTCCCTTCCTCCCTCTCTCCTTCCCCTCAACTCCCCTCCCATCCAGTTTCTTTTCCTTTAGTTCATTTCTTTTGCAGTGCTAGAGATTGAACTCAATGTTAGGCAAGCACTGTAATACTGAGGTACATCCCCAGCCCCAGTACAATAACAGTTTAATGGTTAAAAACAGACCATTAGCGTTGAGTATGAAATTTGAAACTGCTGGGTTTTAGTTATAGAACCCTGAACAGAAGTTTTTATTTCTTCAAGGTGAGTTTTACCCTCTATAAATGGGAATATTTATGATACATGTGAAATCACTACAACTGTATAAGCTGAAACACAGAAAAGCTATACTGTATTAAGGAACTACTTTTTGAAAAAAAGAAAAGTCAGTATTTGGGAATTAGACGTGTTCCAAATAATTAATGTGTCCACCTTTCACACAGATATTGGGAAATGAGGGAGCAGCGTGCTCCCACCTTAAAAGCCAAGCTGGTTCAGAAGGCAGATCAGGAGCAGCAGGACCCTCTGGAATACCTTCAGTCTGATGAGGAGGAAGACGAGAAGAGCGGTGCCCAGCGCCGGCTACAAGAGCAGCGGGAACGCCTGCACGGGGCCCTGGCCCTCATCGAGCTCGCCAATCTGACGGGTGCTCCGCTCCGCCAGTAGGCTGCACACAGACTGCACTGTACAAAAGTACTGCCCAGCGTACTTACAAAGTAGATCTTTGGGCATAAGCTAAGCACCTTATTTGCTTGTCATAGGCTGCTATTCTGTAGAAATTTATGAAGAATGTCATTGCTCCAGAATATGGGGTGAGAGAGAAATGCACTTTTTTTCTATGGAAATGGATTTGATGTAAAGTTTAAAATATTTTGTAAATATGGACTGCATAGTACAGGGTAGAAAACTACATATTGTGGGAAGCTAGATTTTGCAAGTTTAATACATTCAGTGGAAGCAGTTCTCACAGGAGGCACTTTCTGAATAAGACATTTGTGTAGAAAGAAAAGGAATGGTACAGATAGCCAAAGAAGGTTGAAGTAGATTATTTGTAAGATTTTTTTTAACAATGTTTATTTGTATGTTTAATAATACTGTATGCAGGCAGGAAATTATAAGATGGATGTATGAGATCAATGTTTTAAAGTTGCAAAATAGCATGCCCAATAACCTGGAGAATGGGAAGATGCTCTAAGTCATGGACTTGTCAGCCAGTAGATAGTTGAGGGTTTTGGTAAGCTGCACCACAATTCAGAGTTTTCAAAAGTGGAGTAAAATCAGTCTTACTCTATCTTTCTGGGGCTTTATAATTCACTATAATGTTTAAGTTTAAAAAGCACTTGTCACCCTTCGCATGTTAACTTGGGAATTTTTGCACATTTCACACTTCTCATTTGCTGAAATTGAATGATTAATCTTGCAAAGTCTAGGTAACATGGTAATTGGTGTACATATCTATACCAATTACATCTTTTGTGGGCCCTGTAATGAGATGTGGCACTTGTGTTTGTATTAATAAAAGGGATTTCTACAGGGTTGTTGTGTAGTGAAATGTTGTAGATCTTTTATTAGTAAACACTAAATTTTATTTGTACTGCTTGTTTAGAGTTTTTAGCAGATGGAAGCCTCCATATTTATATTTTCAGTGCATAAAGCCACCTTTTTGCTTTACTTCAGAATAATATGCCAAACTATTTTGTGTTCACTAAATTTAGCTGTCAGTTAAACACAGCAGAAAAATATTAGCTACTTAACTATGTAGGCATCTGGAATAGTTTGAACTGCAAATGTGTTGACTTGTGGTGGTTTTAAATCTTGTTTTCCAAATAAATGAAATTATTGAGCACCATTTTATGTACTGAAACATGTTTTAAAGAAAGAAAATCTGAGCAGTCCACCTCCCAATGTAGGCATAAAACTGTTACTTCAGCTTTAGTTGTAAGCTGAATTAAATTACATGCATAGCATGGTAAGTTAGAGATTGCTTAGAGTAAAACACAGAGTAGTAGAAGGAAGGATGGATTCTTCAGAGCCTGTTTTACTTTGAGTTTAGGTGGTATGCTACAAGTGTAGTTCACACATTATCTAGAATGTAGGCTTCTTTATCCAAAAATCCCAATGTATTGCAGTATACAAATAGTTTAAAATGAATAGCCATGGGGAAAGAGGTATGTAATTGTCTTGAAAGAAGCAAAAGTATGAAACTGAATATAAGAATTGCAAATAATGTGTATGATGAGGACATACTTTAAAAATGTAATTCCTCTGTACAGTAAATTACAAATATTTAGGGATTTTTTCTAAGAAGAAAATTTATATTGGTAATAAATAGTCTAAGAATTTTGTTTGTAATCTGGTATATAGAATTTTAACTTGGAGCACTTAAAATGTGGTGAGAGAGAGCATAGCATCTGAATTTTCTCGGTTTAGTTTCAACATTTACTTAAGAATTTTTTCTCTTGAGTAAACCTGAGTATATGAACTGAAAAGCAACACTCATCAGTCTTGGGAAGTTTAAAATTTGATAAATTTACTTAAGGAAGAAAGGGCAATACAAAGTTTGAAAATGCAGGTATTTGCCAGATGATAAATTTTAAGACCTTCCAAAAGGAAGGGTTTTTGTTTGTTTCCAGTCGGCTTTTGTCAACCACACTAGTTATTTCAGAGACACTTTTAAAATTTGTATAACTAGAACAATTAAAGAGATGATAACTGTTCACTATGGATACATTTTTAAAGGTTCATTTTTGATATAAGTTATATATTTGGACAAAATATATTGGCATCTAAAATTTGAGGTGAGTTCAGACTGCTTTTTGTTTTAAAAATGTGGTTTACATTCAAATTTTGGAAGTGTTTTTTGCTTTATTATGGCAAAGTTATATAGTTTAGCAGTTAGCAGCATATGACTAAATATGCTGTAATTTTAAAAGATGCTTTGAATAAAAATTTATTTTAATTTAAAGCTTAAAGTATATGGTCATTCTTGAAGTTTTTGTAATTTATTTTCCTATAAAAATATAGTAACCATATTATCTAAAATATTTAAAAGACTGGCCTGTGACCCTTGCTTGTAATCCTAGCTTCTCAGGTTAGATTGGGAAGATTATGGTTGCAGGCCAATCTGGGCAAAAAGCTTATGAGATCCTATCATACCATTAAAAAGCTGACAGAATAGTGCATACTGTCCACCTAGCTATTGGAGAAACTTAAATAAGAGGCTCACAATCCGGGCCAGCTTGGCAAAAAGTGAGACCCTATTCAAAAAATAGTAAAAGCAAAAAGGGCTGGGAGTGTGGTTCAAGTGGCAGAGTGGGCTGGGATGTAGCTCAGTGGCAAAGTGCTTGCTAAGCAAGTGCAATGCCCTGAGTTTGATCCCCAGTATCAAAAAAGAAAAGAAAAAAATACAGTTAAAAAAAAAAAAAAGTGGCAGAGTGCTTTTCTAACAAGAATGAGGTCCTGAGCCTCAGTCCTCCCTCCAAAAAGGTAACAAGAAACATGACCTACTACATTCTAACATCAGCATTATTTTAGTACATCTTATTATCATCTCATTTCTGGGGATTGCTGTTCCTTTAAAATTATAGCCTTTTAAATTATACTTCCTTATCTGGTTCATCATTATAGTGTTAGAGATGCACTGGTGTAGGTAGATAGTAAATTATTGCCAGCTCTATCCCAGACCTTAATTTAGGGTAATAAGGAACTGTAATTTCATTTTACTTATATTTAGCATGTCTTTTTTTTTTTTTTTTTTTTTGGCCAGTCCTGGGCCTTGGACTCAGGGCCTGGAGCACTGTCCCTGGCTTCTTCCCGCTCAAGGCCAGCACTCTGCCACCTGAGCCACAGCGCCCCCTCTGGCCGTTTTCCAGAGCTTCATGTGTAGGAGGCAAGCACTCTTGCCACTAGGCCATATTCCCAGCCCCAGCATATCTTGAATCTGGTGTCACTTCACCAAGAATCCATTGAGAGAGCCTGTTTACTTTGCTAAGAGTCTAATGATTAATTGGTTTTCTTTTTCCATCTGTTATCTTTGCAATGGCAGAGGATGCAACGGCATCCTAACCTTCATTGTGCAAAAAATTCCCATTTATCTCTTTAGTGTGAGTTGTGATTCAAATGGTAAAAAAAAAAAAAAAAAAAAATGGCTGAGCATCCAAGGCTCACAGTGTAATCCTGTTTGCTCAGGAGGCAGAGAATTGAGGAAAACTGTTCGAAGTCAATCTTGGGGAAGAAAGTCTATGAGACTCAACTCCAGTAAACTGCAAAAAAAAACAAAAAAACCCCAACAAACAAAAACACCCCCACCCCCAAAGTAGAGCTGCTATTGAAATAGTAGAGCATTAGCTTTGAGCATAAAAAGCTCAGGGACAGTGCTCGCCCTGAGTTCAAGCCCCAGGACCCCCCCCCCACACACACACTATAAAAAGCAAGCCACCACTAAATGTGTGTGTGTGTGTGTGTGTGTGTGTGTGTGTGTGTGTGTGTTGCTGGGAACAGTGCTTAGGACCTCATACATGGGTGTAAGGTAATAAAAATGGCTTTAAAAATACTGTTTTGCAGTTTATTTGAGGAGTGACCAGAAACAGTAATAGATCTTACGGAGGAAATTAGCCAAAAATGAGAGTCTTGGCTGAACTTGTAGTATGAACTCACTTTCTATTTTGAATGGATTTATCTCTCTCTCTCCCCCTCTTCCTTCCCCCTTCTCCCTCTGCTCTTCCCTCTCCCACCCTTTCCTCTCTCTCACCAGAAGTTTGAACTCAGGGCCTAATATTCTCTATCAGCTTGCCTGATCCTAGCTGATGCTTTACCACTTGAGCCATACTGCCAGCCCAAGGACCTTTGTTTTCTTTGCCAGTCCTGGAGCTTGGACACAGGGCCTGAGCACTGTCCCTGGCTTATTTTTGCTCAAGGCTAGCACTGCCACTTGAGCCACAGCGCCGCTTCTGGCCATTTTCTGTATATGTGGTGCTGGGGAATTGAACCCAGGGCCTCATGTATACGAGGCAAGCACTCTTGCCACTAGGCCATATCCTCAGCCCTGTTTTCTGTTACGTAATTTGAACTCTTGGCCTTTCTAGTGCTAGCTGTTTTCAAAAGTTCTGTTTTAGGTTGGACAAATGTTTCTTTCCATCTCTTTGTTGTTTGAGAAACATTTGTCTGGTGTCTATGTAATTAGGCTTCAACTTCATTCAACTGCAAAGTGTAGCATTTCTAAACAGCTTAGTTCTGATTTTAAAAATTGTTTAAGATGAAAACATGGGACATTGACTTGAAAATGAATGAAAAGCTAGAGCACATGGCTTTTGCTGACTGAATGCAGTTTGTTGCTATCCTGCTATCTTGGTAGGAAGAAGAGGCCCTGAAATGAGGACAGAACTACCACAAAGCACCCAGAGGCAAGAAAAGCCCTGAGACACACCCCTACCTGTTCCACTCCTACAGATTTATCAGTTATGACACCCAAAATATTTGCCCACTAATATTCATGAAATCCTTTTTCATAATAGCTCTAAAATTGACAACACCAAATCTCCCAATCAATTGGTGAGTGAGGAAACAAACTGATACTACTCTGAACCTTTAAACAAGGCTAAGTCACACAAAACCATCCATGGGGTGGGGAGAGAGCCTTCCTAGTATGCATCCATTTGTCTGAAATTCTAGAGAAGCTTCACATTTACACGAAAATCTAGAAATGGTGAATGTAGCCCAAGGAATAGAGAACAATGAGTTGAGAGAATTAATTTCACAGAGGGAAGTTTGGAAAGATTATGGAAAAAAAAAACATTCTGCTTTGGTCAGTGGTTTATTCGAGTGTATGCATTTGTCAGAACATCTCAAGTGTGAACTAGTAATTAACTGAATTAACTACACTGTAATTAAAAAGAAAGAAAAACAAAAACAAAACCTAAAACTTCACGAAGTTTTACTTCCCTGAAGAACTGTCTGGAACTCTCCACCCCTCACTTCCAGAGAGTTAGGGGAGCAGCTGAGACATGGGGGTACTTGGGAAGCTCAAGTCCAGAAACACTTTGGGGCGCTGGCAAGGGGCGGGCCAGGATCAGGGGTTCGCGCTGTGGCTCTTCCTGTTCCTGCCGCGCCTTCTTCCAGGGCCGCCCAGGAGGCGGGGACCGAGCTGTACCCGGCACCGCGGGCCAGGCCAGTGCTGGGCCGGCCCGGGCGGCCGGCAGCTGGAGTTGCCCGGTCCGAGGAAGACATGACGGCCGATGGCCAGGCCGAGGGAGCCGAGCTCGACGCGGCGCGGCTGCCCTCCCGGGCGGTCAAACTGCTGTCAGCGTTCTTCTATGGGATCTGCTCCTTCCTCATTGTGCTGGTCAACAAGGCGCTGCTGACCACCTATGGGTGAGGCGGGGTCTGCCGGGGGTGGTGGTGGCGGTGAGGCCCCTTAGGAGGCACCTGGGTGCGCGATCGCAGGGCGGCACCCGCCCTCAAAGTGCCCAGGCTGCGTGGGGTCAGAGGACCAGTGGGGCCTGGAAGCCGGAGTTCCCCCTCCCCCACCCCCCCACCGCGGGGACCTGCGGGGAGGGGGAGGGGGTCACATTCTCACTGAACTCCTCAGGCTCCAGGCACACCTGCGAATTGCTGTCCAGCTCTGCTTGGAGCACTACGCCATACATGCTTTTAGACATGCACCCAGAGTGAAGAAAAGTGATTTAAACGTGCATTTTAAAAGCAAACCATTCTCTAAACAATGCTAGAAGTCTCACAGATTGGTTTGGACAGGTTGACCATTCATTCTTAAATAACCAGCATGTTCATGGAAAATCAGTGTGAAGATGAACACTGGAACACATTTGCAAGGACTAGGAAATCCTGTTGAATTCTACCAGTGCAATGGCAGGCTTGAAAGAAGACGGGATTTAAAGCCAGCCCACTGGTTTAGAAATCTGTGATTTAGGACTAGTCCCATAGTCAGCATTTTCCTCAGCTGAGAAAACTGTATGATCACAGGCCTGCTAATGAATGAGCAATTAGGGCTTTCTATGTACTGTCATGAGCCCAAAGACAGCTGGGAGTGGAAAAACTGAGACTCACGTGAGCTCAATGTATGTGCAACAGATATTATTGTGCACCTACTGTGTGCTGAGCTCATAGTGGCCACCAAGGAACCAGCTGTAGACAGCACAGAACTCCTGCTGTTGGCGACTGGAAAACAAGCAAGCAGTGGAGACAAAATAAGCAAACAAGTTCAAGAACACACAAGGCAGTTTCAGGTACAATTTGATAATCAAGGGATTAGTGCTAGAAAATTCCAGACAAGGAAGGAGCATGTGCTGAAGTGGACATGAGCTTGGCCTTCTGGAAGAGCAGAGGAAAAGCCAGAGGTAGAAGTGGGTGGGTGGCAGGAATCCCATCATTGTTCAGTAATTCTCACCCTGCACCCCAATGTGGCAGATTCTGTACCAGGCACTGGGGTAATGAGTGGACAGAGTGGAACAACAACAAAAGCCCACCCTCCTCCTAATGGAACAACAACAACAATAATAATAATAATAATAAATGTAGGGTTCTGGAGAAAAATACAAGGCAGGAAAGAGAGTTGTAGTTTTAGATAGTGTGGCCAGTGAAGCTTCACTGAGGTAACACTTGTTTTTCATTCATTGGTTTATTATAAAGGACATTACCAAGGGTACTAATGAATGAAGACACAGATAGGGCATGGTATGAGAGACAGGGCTAAGAGCTTTCCTCCAGAAATCTCTCCCTGGCCAGCTATTCAGAAGTGGTCTGAACCCTGTGGAGTTTTTACAGAGACCTCAGTACTTAATGCGATTAAGTCATTGACCATTAATGACCTGGATGTCATATTTAATCAAGGTTTGAGAGTGGTGAGGGAGGGAGCCACTCTGAGAGAGGGAAAAGAATACCTTGTAAGATTGGAAAAGTGAAGAGTCTGGGTAGGAATGGTAAGTAGGTGAGGTCTTAGAAAGGATTCTGAGTGAGGTAGGTGCCATGGGGTGGAGGTGTCAAGCTGAGGAGCAAGAGGATCTAAATCACTCTGGTTCCTGCAATGAGCATATGTTAGAAGAAGCAGGATGACCTTGGTGAATAGCTTTAATGTTAATCTCAGTGTAATTGGGAAGTCCCTTGATAGGTTTTACCTTGGGAGTGACATGACATATTTTTTTTGGTTAGTTGAACTTGAACTCAGGGCCTGGGTGCTGTCCCTGAGCCTCTTTGTGCTCAAGGTTAGTGCTCTACCACTTGAGCCATAGCAACACTTCTAGTTTTCTGGTGGTTAATTGGAGTCACAGGGACCTTTCGGCCCAGGCTGGCTCTGAACCACAATTCTCAGCCTCCTGAGCAGCTAGGATTACAGGCATGAGCCGCATAATTTTTTTTTATTAGAAAGGTTTTTGAGATTGGGTGCTGGTGGCCCATACCTGTAATCCTAGGTACTCAGGAGGCTTGGATTTGAGGATTGAGATTTGAAGCCAGACTGGGAAGCCAAGGCCTTGAGACTCTTAAGCTCAAATTAGCTTTTTTAAAAAGGCTGGAAGTGGAGTTGTGGCTCAAGTAGTAGAGTGCTGGCCTTGAGTGAAAAGCTCAGGGATAGGATAGCACCTAGGCCTTAAGTTCAAGCCCCAAGTAAAAGAAACAAAAAACAAAAACACCACTATTATGTGAGTGGTGGATGGATAACTGTTAGTAGCCAGTGTCTCTGAGGTGTCCTAGGTAAAAATGAGGAGAGGATAGGAAACCTAGGGGAAAAGAATGACTTGAAGGTCTGTACCAGTGATTGTTGCCGACTCCCTGGTGTTCACAGGAAACAAGTACTGTATGGAAGAAATGGAAGGCTACACTTTCCTGAACTGTTTAGCACAAACAGTACAAGCTTACAAAAGAAAAAGCTTCAGCATCTACAATTAAAAACAAGAAAAGGAGCCAGGTGCTGATGGCTTATATCTGTGATCCTAGCTACTGAGGAGATCTGAACCTGCCTGGGCAGCAAAGTCCAAGGGACTCTTATCTCAAGTGGTAGAGTGCTAGCCTCCAGTGACAGCACTTAGGCCCTGAGTTTAAGCTCCAGTATTGGGAATGAGGGAGAGGGGTGAGAGAGAGCTTGGGAGGAGTCAGTACTTTTGCAATAGGAAGGCTGAAGGTAGGAGATGGTGATAACTGGCCACTATACTTGGTACCTTTAAATACATGTTCTCCTTGTTGGGTAGGGACCAGTAGACAGGGGTAAGTGCATTTAAGATGAAGAATATCTGAACAGGAAGCATTGGGATAAATCTTTTCATCTTTAAAATTTCATTTCCAATGCTGGATCGGTAGCTCTGTGGTAGAGTGCTTGCCAAGGAGGTGGGAGCTTTGGGTAAAAAACCTTTTTAATCAAAAAAAAATTGGAAAAGAGAGTTCCATGGTTGAAGAAGGAAATGGAGGCTTTTGCTTTTGTTTTTGTTTTACTTATTTATTTAGGCTCAGGAAAGCACCAATCCTTATAATCCTTATAAATAAACATTTCTTCACATTTCTGTAATGTTATATGTTATATGTTGGAGAGCTCTGCTTGAATACTGTTCATTGTCCCAGTTTTGTGGGGAGGAAAGCTTATGTGATTTAATTACAACAATAAACTATTAGAAATCATTAGCTGTTTGAGGACAAAATGTTGTGTTGGAGGACAGAAGGAGGGACTTTTTGATAGTTTCTTAATTCATAGGGTCCTGGGAATGTAGCTCAGGGGATTTTTTTTTCCTCTTATATTTTGATTGGGTGGTCTTAGTTACTCGTTGGCTTTAGTTCATTGTCATGCTAGATTTACCTGGCTGGGAAGAAGGATGTGAAATATGAGGCCCAGATGGGGCTAGAGAAGAGACAATGGGGCCTTGAGAAGAGACAACATTATCCTAGTGTTTTGTGGCCAGTCATTTCTACTAGTGGTACTTTGGAATCAGACTCAAGAGGATGGCAGCTGGGTGGTAGAGGAGCTCTATGTTTAGCCTTCTGAGGAACCTCTATACCTCTTTGCAGAGTGGTTAAACAAGTTTACACTCCCACCAACAATGCAGTAGGGTTCCCTTTTGGCAATATCCCCACCAGCATCTGTTATTATTAGTTTTCCTGATAATAGACATTCTTACTGGGTTGAGGTGGAATCTCAGTGTAGTTTTGATTTGCATTTTTTTATGGCCAGTGATGTAGAGCACTTCTTTATGTGTATCTTGGCCATTCTCATTTCCTCTTCAGAAAAGTCTCTTTTTAGGTCTGGGATGAAGGGAGGAAAAATGAGGGAGGAGGTATCAAGTTGCATAAGAAATGTACTCACTGCCTTACATATGAAAGTGTAACCTCTCTGTATTTCACTTTGACAATAAAGAAAAAAAAGAGGATGGCAAAGGTCATCTGCCTTGGAGATTTTTATTTTTGTCCTTTTCTTTCCTCCATTTTAATACTGTTTTCTCTGACGTGCAAGAAAACAGTTAACAATTCCTAGTAATGCTTAATAAAATGGTTGAACTTAGTTGCATTTAGATCAACAAATATTTGCTCAGTATTTCCTGTGTATTTACTTTCATGATTCATCACAAGGCTTTTGGGCACTTTAGGATACAAACAAGCCTGGTAGTCTGAATCACTGGGGGAGGTTTCTGTAGAAGCTACTCAATGGGTGTATACAGTGTTGGGAATTGAAAGTCTACATTTATAAACAAAAACAGGCCATGTAATCCCAGGACCTAGGAGGAGGAAGAACCAGGAGGATCTGAATTCAAGACCAGCTACATTATATAATGAGATCCTGTCTCAAAAATGAAACAAAGTAAAACAAAAAACCCAGCTCATAATTTTCTCCTACTTCCATGAAAGCTTGGCTCTTTCACAAAGATTCTCTTTTTTCTAGCCCTCTCAAAAGACACTGGTAATCCCAGCTACTCAGGAGGCTGAAATCTGAGGATCACCTTTTGAAGCCAGCCCAGGCAGGAGAGTCTGACTATTATCTCTAATAAAGCACCCAAATGCTGGAAGTGGAGCTGTGGATCATGTGGTAGACCACTAACTTTAAGCAAAAAGTTCATGGACAAGTGCCAAGGCCCTGAGTTCAAGCCCTAGGACTGGCACATGCGGGTGGGCATGCACACAGACACACATGCGCGCACACAGACACACACACACACATACACACACACACACACACGCTTTCTTACCCAATAGGCCTGGGCCAAAGATGGGGCCATGTCCTTTTAGTTCCCCCACAGTTTCTGTTCTGTTGAAACTGGATTTTCCAGCCCTTTTCTATCTCCCCTGCTATGGGTCCTGAGTGCCAGGTAATTTTATGAAATCTTCACCTGCCTTTCTATCCTGACTTGAGTCAGTCTTCATCTGACTTCCAGTCGGTTAACCTTAGAGTCTAGATCTAGTCTGGTTTCATCTCCAAAAAAGTGTCCTGCACTCACTTTCCATGGCTACTTCCAGGACCTTTGTCCTTACCCATCACCACTGCTTGCTGTCCCCTCTGCCTCTGCTGTTGGAGTATAACCCCTATCTTATTTCTTCCCATTCCTGCCCCTTGTGGCAGTGCTTACCTGAGCCCTCTGAGAGCATTCTTGGTGGGACACAGCTACTCATTTACTCTCTTACCTTGGCTTGTCTTTATCATTTACTTGTTTCCTTGAACACTGGGTCAGCTCTGAGCATTGAGAATGGAACACCAACCACATCTGGGATGGCCAGTTTGAATGGATAGTCTCTGATCTCAGCAGCCTTCTTAGTGCCTGCTGGCTGCTTTCCTTGATCAGAAATGGATTTATCCTTTTATTCCACATTTATTCATCCTGAAACCTCCCATGTCCCCTCCCTATACCCTTCTCTTCTGATACTTCCTTGAGAACATACCACCAAATGATGCCCTCTTCATCTCCTTCTTGCCACAATGGAAGACTGACTGCTTTCTCCCTGTGGAAGAAAGGTCAGGCTCTGTGCCCACTTTTCTGGCTTCTTCCATTCCTCGCTCTTCTATTAGCTTGAAAACATTCTGTGTTTCTCAAGCAAATAAATACCCTGTCTCCACCCCACATATACCCCATTTCTCTGATTCAGATGGTCCACACACTGTCTCTACTTCCTCTCATCTACTCCAAAAAGAATTCAGTGTAAAAATTGGCAAGAGTTGAGTGGTGACTAGTACCTGTAGTTCCAGCTACTTAGAAGGCCGAGCCAAGAAGATCTCTTGAGCTTAGGAGTGTAAGACCATATCAAAGAAAGGATCATTTTCATATAGAAATATACAAAGAAGTATAATCTCACTACCTAAATAAATGCCTTTTTTGGTGCCAGTGGTCCTGGGGTTTGTACTTAAACCCTTAACTTTGCTAGGTTGGTTCTCTACAACTTGAGCTACATTTGTAGCCCTGTTTATTCTGGAGATTTTATCTAGCAAACTCTTCAGCCTATGGTATCTTCAAACATCAATCCTTCATATTTCAGACTCTCTAGTAGTGAGGATGCTAGTGTTTGACTCATACCCATCCATCCTTCCTCCCTCCCTCCCTCCCCCCTCTCCCCCTCTCTTTCTTCCTTTCCTGGAGCAGTGGATGTATTTCATTATTTTTAGTTTGTTTTAATCAGAAAAGTCTTGCATCCTCTTTCCGTTATATTGACTTTTTATTCCCCACTCCCATTACTGGAGTTTGAACTAAGCAGGTACTCTAGTGCTGAAATATGCACCCAGCCCTGATACTGACTCTTTGAAAGACCTGATCTAGTTGTTTTATAAAGGCTCTCACATTCATGGACATATCATTTATGTTTTTAAGTCTCAAGTAACTTATTCTCCTTGACTCTGTGACTGAGTGTTAAGTTGAATAGCTGGATTTCTTTCACCTTAAACACCTTTGGCCAGACTACTTTGCAGCTGGCCTTGTGACTTTCATGTCAGACCCTATCAAGGACTGTCCCACCATACAGAAATGCAGCCCAGGATCTGCATCCAAGCTGAGACATTAGATACAGCTAGTTGTGAGTTGCACTTCTGTACGGAATTTGAGTTTTACTACATTCAGTGGAAAAAGAGCAAATGAAGTGTAACTTAAGGAACAATCCATTTTCAAGTATAGGCATCCCTCTGGAGCTGTACAGGATTTCTTCCAGGTCTTTGCCAGAATATCTTAATTCTCAGGGACTCAGCTTCCTTATACAAAATGTGCAGTAGTTACTTGTAACCTATGCACATCTTCCCATAGTGCTAGTTTAAAGCATCTCTAACTTACTTAGAGCACCTAACTGCATGTAAATAGCTGTTATACTGTGTTATTTAGGGAGCAATGACAAGAAAATGTCTGTATATGTTCTGTATAGGTGCATTTCTTTTCCCTAAAAATAACTAGCTCCACAGTTGGTTGAATCTGTGGATAGGAAACAGCAGATTTGAAGGGCCCATTGTATACTTTTCTTCACTAAAAGAGTTACTATTTCTTAAGACATTCCTTTAAGACATGATAGTCATAAAGAGTTATAGTCGTCATCATCATCATCATCATCATCATCATCATCATCATCATCATTATTTTAGCAGAGGATGGAGCCCAAGCCTTGTACATGGGTAGGCAAGAGCTTGACCACTGAGTTAAACTCAGCCCTATCATGAATTTTAAACCCATGTTTCAGTTTCAGATATGTATAACTTCACTACTCTGAAACATAAAGATAGGTACATCCTCTTTCCTGTGTTTGCCCACCCTTGATGTGTTGTTTGACAATGTATCACATTATTTTCTATTCTCACCGTGTGTGTGTTTGTGTGTGTGTGTGTGTGTGTGTGTGTGTGTGTGTGACACTATTGGGGCTTGAATGCAGGGCCTCCCACATTTCCTTAGCGCTCTTAGCTTTTTCCATTCAAGGGTGAGCTCTACCACTTGAGCCATATCTTCACCTCCAGTTTTTTGCTGTTAAATTGGAAATACGAGTTTCACAGACTTTCCTGCCAGGGCTGGAAATTTGAACCCAGACCCTTAGATTTCAGCCTCTGGAGTAGCTAGGATTACAGATGTGGACCACCAGCACAAGGCTCTTTGAGTCTGTTGTATATTTAAATGGATAAAATAACCATCAGAAGCCCTTTTACCACAGTGTCCCCAGTCCTGAGTTCTTGCATTTTTTCCCCCTCATCACAGATCATGCCTGGGATTCCATTATCAGGGTGTGTGTGTGTGTGTGTGTGTGTGTGTGTGTAGAATTCATGATAGTTCTATTAGTCTCCTTGAGCATTCTTCAACAGATTTTTTTGTTATACTGTGTGCTTTTGAGTTCTGAAGATTCAGGTTTATTTTTTTCTTCTCTCTCTTCATGTCCTTGAACCATCTTCTTTTTTCTCTGTGTTGAGTTCTTTAGTCCAGGCTAAGCCATCAGGCTGACTTGGTGCTGTTGGTCTTTCTTGTCTGTGTTTGACTTTCAGAATTTGTCTTTTCCCTCTAAATTCACTAAGCTTGCCTGGATGTTGGCAGTTGAATGTCAACAATGGCCATGTAGTTCCTTGGGTTTTTGAAAGGTATTTATTTGTGTGGTGATTTTCTTGTTTTGCCCTCTCTGGTTTTCCTGAAATCTGTTTGTTCTCTCTTCATCTCAGTTGGCTTTTTTCTGTCTGATTTTGTGCTCTTGTTTTATTGATGTGCCCTTATTCTTACTAAAGTGTTCTGTAGCCTGAAGTAATTAGGAGTGTTCCTTCTATTGGATATATTAGTCTTACTTCTGTAAGCTCTTTGTTGTTGGTGTTACACTGTTGGATTGTCATCTTGTAATTTTTACTCAGTGTTGCAGGCTGAACTCTGAGAGGGTAGGTGGTATACTTTGGAGCTACTAGGGGATAAGAGTGGAAAGATTGAGAGGATGAGCTATGATATAGTCACAACAAAGGCCTCAGTTCAGGGACTGACTCTGTAATGGGGATGGCTTTGCAGAATTGTCCTGGACTGGGGTGAAGGAGTCCTGGCCTTTATGCCCCATATAAATTGGTAGTTGGATGCATGCTGCTTTAGGACGCTGAAATGCTATTGTCAGGCAATCTTCACTGGGGAGGAGTGCTTTGGTCAGAAAAGGGATCCACTAAAGTTTATTTTCTTCTCAGGTTATTCCTTCAACATTTTCTAGGAAAATAGACCTTCCTTTCTTCCTTCCTTCCCCTCCATCTCTCTCTTTCTTTTTTTTTTCATTCTTTTTTTTTTTTTTTGCCAGTCCTGGTGCTTGGACTCAGGCCTGTGCACTGTCCCTGAGCACTGTCCCTGGCTTCTTTTTGCTTAAGGCTAGCACTCTGCCACTTGAGCCACAGTGCCTCTTCTGGCCTTTTCTATATATATGGTGCTGAGGAATCAAACCCAGGGCTTCATGTATACGAGGCAAGCACTCTTGACACTAGGCCATATTCCCAGCCCTCCATCTCTTTCTAAATCTCTCTCCCTCTCTCTTTATTTATCCCTCTCTGCCTCTGTCCCTCCCTTCTTCATTACCTCCCTCCCTTCCTTCTCTCATTCCTTTGCTCCTTCCTTCCTCTCTGTCACCTTTTCCCTCTGTTTCTATTTTTCTTTCATACTTTGCTGTTTGGGTGATTTTTTTTTTTTTAGCTTTTTGTAGTAGCCTGAGAGAATGTTCTGTATGAGAGCCAGAGATGAATGAGTAAGTGGGCAAGCCAAGCCAGTTGAGGTAAGCTGTGGTCTTGCTGAGTAAGATGTGAGGTACAGATCAGGGTCTTTGTGTGCATTAGGACTTTCACTTACCCACCACAGGGTCACCATTATCCTAAATGAGGTGTTCACATGTGAGTGCACATATGTCTCGCTCTATGTCTGTTTTCTTCTCTTGTCCTATTGAATTGTCATTGTGCAAGTATTATACATTCTCATTTATTATAGCAAATGAATCCTGATATCCAGGAGAATAATTCTCTCTTTTTTTTTTTAATGTGCCAGTCCTGAGGCTTGAACTCAGGGCTTAGGTGCTACCTCAGAGCTGTTTCCCCCACCCCCCCAAGGCTAATGCTCAATAGAGAATTGAAGGTTAAGCCACAACTTTACTTCTGGCTTTCTGGTAGTATATTAGATATAAGAGTCTTATCGGGGCTGGGAATATGGCCTAGTGGTAAAGTGGTCGTCTTGTATACATGAAGCCCTGGGTTCGATTCCTCAGCACCACATGTATAGAAAAAGCCAGAAGTGGCGCTGTGACTCAAGTCACTGAGTGCTAGCCTTGAGCAAAAAGAAGCCAGGGACAGTGCTCAGGCCCTGAGTCCAAGGTCCAGGACTGGCAAAAAAAAAAAAAAAAAAAGAGTCTTATCAACTTGTCTGCCTGGGTTGGCCTTGAACTCAGATCTTAGTCTCCTGAGTAGTTAGAATTACAGATGTGAGCCACTGGAACCTGTCTCTACTTTGTTCTTTTTATAAGATTGCTATGAATGGGTTTTTACTTTTTGCCTTTCCATTCAATTTTAAGATCAACTGTTTTTTTTAATTAAAATATCCATTGGTATGTTTACTGAGATTTCACTGATTGATTTTATAGGTCAATTTGAGGATAATAAACATTACTAGATTAATAAGTTTCTAACCTGTTAGCCTTTCTTAGGTCTTCTTTATTTATTAATATCAATTTATAGTTTTACATACATTTGCATTTTATAGTTTAGCATTTTCTATATTCAGTATCCTTTCTAAAATTATTTTTATTAATTTTAATAATATATCATCTGGTTATTTTTCCTACATACATAATCATGCCTGCTTTGCCCACAAAGGGCAAAAGAAAAATTTCAAATTTAGCAATGGTCAATTAAAAATACAAAAAAGAAATGCACAAGTGAGTAAGTTTGCCATTAAGTTTCCATTGTCTCCCATCATAATATTTTATATATTTTCTTCAGATTTTTGGATGTTGCTAAACTGATTTGTTATTCTGTATTCTTTTGTTTTATGTAGCTTCCCATCACCCATTGTTCTTGGAATCGGACAGGTAAGTAGGAAAAGAAATCTCTTAATTAATCATTGGTATATGTCATGATCCTTTAAATGTTGTTTTGTTTGCTACTAGTACTAGAGCTTGAATTTAGGATTTTACGCTCTTGCTTAGCTTTTGTGTTCAAGGCGAGTGCTTTACCACCTGGGCTGCACTTCACTTCTAGCTTTTTTGCGGGTTAGTTAGAGATAAGAGTCTCTTAGATTTGTCTAGTTGGGCTAGCTTCAAACTTTAATCCTTACATCTCAGCCTCCTGAGTGGCTAGGGTTATATACAAGAGCCACTAGTACCTCATACTTTAAGTGTTTTTGTTGAAGACTCTGGTCGATAAATTTATTCAACTGGTAGGAGGAGATGATCAGATATACACAAAACAGTGACATGTACTATATCATTCTGCAGTCTATAAACAGTTGTATTTGTGGAAAGAACAGCTACTTACTTTAAGTTCTTTGATTGGATTTAATTGAATTACTCTACAGCAAAACTCTACAGCAAAGTCCTGAAGGACAACAGGTGATGAAAGAATGGGCTCAGGCCAGGGAGGGCTGGGGAGGAGCCTAGGCCTACCTCAAGTGTTCACTTCATACCTAGCTAGGTTGAGCCACTGCATGGATAGTAGAGAGCTGAGGAGATGAGAATGGACCCACCATGTCCATACTTGAGTTTTTCAAGAGAAAATGAGATTTGAATTTTTATATAAAACTTTCAAATCTGTACATGTTGGCAATGGATTCAGTTTTCCTTCCTGCCTTCCTTCCTTTCCCTTCCTCTCTCTCTCCCTCCTTCTATCTGCCTGCCTGTCCCTTTGTCTGTCTGTCTCTCTGTCTGTCTGTGTCTGTGTCTCTGTCTGTCTGTGTCTGTCACCGATGTGCTGTCCCTGAGCTTTTTATTTTTGCTTATGCCTAGTGCTCTGTTACTTGAGTTACAGCTCCACTTTCAGCTTTTTGTTAAGTGTCTCACAGACTCTTTCCTCAACTGGCTTTGAACTTTGATCCTCAGATCTCAGCCTCCCAAGTAGCTAGGATCACAGGCATGAGCCTGCTAGTGCTCACAGATTCAGAGTTTTACAAAACTGTGTGGACCAAGCAAAACATTATAGTTTGCTCTCTGAAGTTTGTGATTTTTCTTTTGCTTTTAAATAGAAGAATTAGTTTCAAACTAAGCCCATTAGACTGTTGCTGAGTTTCTCATTAATATGAATATGGTTTGTTTATTCTTTTGCTTTGTGCTGCCCACAAGACTAACAGTAATGAGAACCACATAGCCTTTGGATTTGATCTGGCTTTAATTTATGAAAGGAAAGCTTAAAATTATGGAAATTGTTTCCTGAAATTCTTTTTATGTTGGAGCTAAGGATAGACCCTAGGGCCTTGGCATCTCCTAAGTATCAAGTGTACCACTGAACTGTACCCTCCAACACTTGGTCACTACATTTTAAATTGTGAATCCAGAAAAGCCTGTAAATATTATTCTGGTCCAATGTTTTGTTAAGAAGTAACTTTCACATTATTTTAGGGAAGAAAAAGTTATAACAAAAGAATGTTTTCTTATACAAGACACATTGTCTTTATGTTTTAATGTAAAAATGTGTACAATAAAAATCATTTTTATAAAAAGATGAGTATTCAGGTGCCAATGGCTTATACTTGTAATCCTAGCTACTGAGGAGGCTGAGATCTAGAGGATAGTGGTTCAAGCCCAGCAAGAGAAAAAAGTCTGCAAGACTCCATCTCCCAAACAGTCAACAAAAATTCATGTTGGAGGCATGGATCAAGTGGTAGAATGTCAGTAAAGCAAGAAAGCTCCACTGTGATGTCTTTACTTTCCTTGGAATCAGTTTTTAAAAAATAATAAAAAAAGTCAATGAATATGTGATCATATGCTCTAGGTAATCTCTCCAAATCAAACAGATTTACTGATTTTTTTAACCCATTGGGTTATGCTCAAGTAAATATAAACTTTTTTGATTTGTAACGGGTTAAGGAAGAGACCACTAGCTGGGCACCAATGGCTGACATCTGAAATACTAGCTACTCAGGTTGCTCAGATCTGAGGATCACAGTTTGAAGACAGCCTGGCAGTAAAGTCTATGGAACTCATCTCCAGTTAACCACCACAAAGCCAGAAGGGAGCTGTGACTCGAGTGGTACAGTGCTCGCCTTGAGCAAAAAGAGTGCAGGGATGGTGCCCAGGCTCTGAGCTTAAGTTCCAGGACTGGAACATGCACACATGTGTGTGTGTACAAACCCCCACCCCACACAGAGGTTAATAATGTTTAATTTTAAAAGACTGAATTATATTTATTTTAAATAAGTGGTACTATATATTTTAAGAACTATAAAACAAGGCAAAAACGACAATAATATTATTGTGTTATAATTTATACAACTTTATTATAATTCATACTTAAAATTCATGATGGGTCTGAGGTTACATAAAGATATGAATGGGTATTGCTTATAAATTCCTTAGGATCATGATGTAGGATTACAATCATATGAAGCAATTTTCAATTTTTTCCCTAAAATTTGCATAGGAAAATGATACTCAAAGTTTGAAAATAATAATACCAACTATTTCTAACACACCTCACTTACATTAGCTATATATAACTTACGTAGGGTAATATAAGATGTGTGGGGGGGGGGGTATACTGGTATTTGAACTTGAATGCAGGGCCTGGACACTGATACTTCATTTTTCCTGCTCAAGTTTGGGGCTCTGCCTCTTTAGCCACATTTCCACTCCTGAATTTTGACAGTTAATTGGAGATAAGAGTCTCTCACAGACTTTCCTTTGTGGGCTGGCTTCAAACTGTAATGCTTATATTTCAGCCTCTTGAGTAGTTAGGATTACATCCATGACCCACCAGCTCCTGGCTGTAATATAGGATTTGAACAATAGATCTTTGCCATCACACTGGTTTGATTGAAGAGAAAAATAACTCCATTTTAAAATTTGTTTTTGTTTTGTTCTCTTAATTTGTCTTCTATATATTTTTTTCTGTGAGTATTTTCTTTTCCTCAGTTGTTCCCTACCCTGTCCTTTAATGGGGGAGGAGGGAGCCTAAGTTTAGTGTGTGAGTGTAATGGTCTAGGCTTACTGGGAAACCTCACCTATAGCTATTCTGGTCATTCTTGGGACCACCACTCCTTTTTGCCCCTGTCAACTTTCTTAGAGCCTGAGATCATGTATGTGACTCTGTGTGACATTTTGTCTATACTTTCAACAGAACATGTACAGTGGAGAAAAAAAAAAGCAGTCAGCACTCCATGAAAATGCTTGGTTTTTTTCCTTAACCTGTAAAATGTTTCTTTTAATCATTCTTTTTTGAGAAGGTTTCCTTCTAATGATGTCCATACTTCAAACAATCTTCCTAGATATTTTACTGTTTTTTTCTTTCCTTCAGATGGCAGCCACCATAATGATACTGTATGTGTCTAAGCTAAATAAGATAATTCACTTTCCTGATTTTGATAAGAAAATTCCTGTAAAGGTACGTGATATAAATACTGTAGAACCAGGAATTTACCTGAGAGATCCATTTCTATGCATACTGTATTTCCTGCTTTCTTTTTATTACTTTTTTTTGTTTTGGTTGTTTGTTTTCTTTTCTTTTTCTTATTGGAAGTACTAGATTGAACCCAGTGCTTCATATTTGATAAGCAGGCACAATATTCCTAAACCATTCTTCTAGCTTTTGTTTTGGTGCCAGTCCTGGGTCTTGAACTTAGAGCATGGGCTCTGTCCCTGAGCTGTTTGCTCATGGCTAGACTCTACCACTTGAGCCACAGCTCCATTTCTGGAGCCTCCATCCACATCAATTATTTTCTTATTTATGAAATTCTTCCCTACACTAAGCTCACAAAAGTATTCTTTTTTCCCTAGAAAAAGAGACATCGGGTTTTGTTGTTATTTTTTGTTTTGTTTTTGTACCAGCACTGGGGCTTGAACTCAGGGCATAGGCTCTGTCCCTCAGCTCTTTTGCTCAAGGCCAGTACTCTACCACTTGAGTCACAGTCCCACTTCCAGCTTTGGTGGTTGATTGGAGATAAGTATCTTACAGACTTTTCTGCCCAGACTTGTTCTAAACCACAATCCTCAAACTTTAGCCTCCTTAGTAACTGGGATTATAGATGCAAATTACTGGTGTCTGGCTCAACATTAATTGTTTTGTTTTAAATCCTCTTGGGATTGACTTTTGTGAATAGTGTAAGGTAAAGGTCTAATTTCATATTTTCCCTAGATAGAATTTGTCACAGATTTAATTGAAAAAGCCATGGACCACATGGGCTATTTATGCACTAGTTTTGAATTTTCATTTGTCTGTTTTTTACACCTTTATTCGCACTTTTTTTTTGTAATACAAAGATTTAAACTCAGGGCCTCATGTTTGCTAGTCAAGCATTCAACCACTTAGCACTAATTACTGTAGGTAGGTTCATTTGTTTATTTTTTAAAGCCTGGATATCTGGAGGAAGTGAGTCTCTCTTATTATTGGCTCTTTACATTTCTGTATCATATTGGAAACAACTTATCAAATGTCTGGTGAGGTTTGGATTATGAGTCTATTGAAACTTTAAACCAATTTGGAAAGAATTGATATCTATAAAGTATTGAAGTTTTCAACACAACACCCTTTCTTTAATCACCTTCAATAAAGTCTCATAATCATCTCTGTAGAATTCTAGAATTCTCATCAGATTTATTCTGCTTTGTAAGATTGTGCATATATCATTCAAAACTAATTATTGAAATTAGAGGTACATATTTTTATAGTTCTTTTCTGTATGGTTTTGTACCTATAAACTATGGAATAATAATAATAATAATAATGTATCCTTTTGGATTTTTAAAATGCAGACAAAGGGGCTGGGGATATGGCCTAGTGGCAAGAGTGCTTGCCTCGTTCGTATACATGAGGCCTGGGTTCAATTCCTCAGCACCACATATATACAGAAAACGGCCAGAAGTGGCGCTGTGGCTCAAGTGGCAGAGTGCTAGCTTTGAGCAAAAAGAAGCTAGGGACAGTGCTCAGGCCCTGAGTCCAAGCCCCAGGACTGGCCAAAAAATAAATAAATAAATAAAATGCAGACAAAAAGGTCACCTACAAAAATATTAGTTTTTTCTAATTGTGTTCTCCAAGCCTTGTGAATGGGTCTTTGTGTGTGTGTGTGTATGTGTGTGTGTGTGTGTGTGTGTCTTCCCCTCCCCCTCTCTCTTTCATGGTTCTGCACTGATGGTACCCTGGTGAACTCCTCGAACTCCTCAACTCTCTCTCTCTCTCTCCTCTCTCTCTCTCTCTCTCTCTCTCTCTCTCTCTCTCTCTCTCTCTCTCTCTCTCTCTCCTTCTTTTTCTGGGGCTTGAACTCAGGGCCCAAGCACTATCCCTGGCTTCCTTTTGCTCAAGGCTAGCACTCTCTACCACTTGAGCCTGGTGAACTTCTCGAACTCCTCAACTCTCTCTCTCTCTCTCTCTCTCTCTCTCTCTCTCTCTCTCTCTCTCTCTCTCTCTCTCTCTGTCTCTCTCTCTCTCTCTCTCTCTCCTTCTTTTTCTGGGGCTTGAACTCAGGGCCCAAGCACTATCCCTGGCTTCCTTTTGCTCAAGGCTAGCACTCTCTACCACTTGAGCCACAGCACCACTTCCAGCTTTTTCTGTTTACTTGGTGCTGAGGAATTGAACCCTGGGCTTCATGCATGCCAGACAAGCACTCTACCACTAAGCCACATTCCCGGCTCAGATTAGAGGTATGAATCACCAGTGCCCAGCCTGTTTTGTTGTTATTTTGTTTTTAAAGGCATAGAATCCCAATTTGGCTAAAATTTGGGGCTGTCATTGTTTCTTTCTGGGTTTCTGTTTTTCATTTATATTTGGCCAGAGACTTCCTCGCTAGATAGTTTTATGTGCTTTTAGGAAGGGTTTCATTATCTAGCACTTTAGATTGTTCTCAGCAAGGGATTAACACAAAACATTTTAGTTCATTAGTCACAGAAACTGGAAGTCATTGTTCTTTTTAAGAAATATTTATTTATATTTATTAAGTAGTTATATAAAGGGATTTCAGTTCCAGAGGTCAGGTTATTAGTACAATGAATCTTGATCAATGTCACTCCTTCCATTGTTCTCCTTCATCTTTCCCAATCTGATTTCTATCTTTAAGTTACATAGTTATTTTTACATAATGTACATTGAATATAATGTCTGCATTTGTTCTTCCTCCCTCCTTTCCTATCCACCAGAATATGTTTCAGCTTCTTGGTATTCACTTGAACATTATTTGTTGCTGTTCCAAAGATTTATACCATCAGACTCTTCCCCTAAATATACCGTCCCTTTAATCAATTTGTTTGAATGTATATACACAGAACCCTATGTATGTTAACATTTATGTTTGTATTTTAGATTTAACTTCCACATATGAGACACATGCTGTTTATTCCTTTGAGCCTGACTTCATTTAATTTTTATTTCACTTACTGTTTCCATTACCCTTCAAATGACATAATATTATTCTTTCTGATAGATGAGTAAAATTCCATTGCATACTTGTACTCCCCCCGCCCCCTTGCAGAAATAGGAGCAACTGGCTCTTTTTGAAACCTGGCCCCTCTAAAGCTGTAACTCTATCAGTTGTGTTATTATGGAGTAATTTGTAGACTGTGAACAAGAATGGCATCAAGGAAGGGGCAAGTCCTAGGTCCATTATCCTCTCTTCTTTATGTCCACTTACTCCAGAAAAAATCTTTATTTTTAAAAAATGTTTAATTGTTATTATAAAGGTGAAGTACAAAGGGGTTTCAATTACCTAATTCAGGTAAAGTGTACATTTAATTTGGACAGTGTCACCCCTTTCCTCACACTCTCCCAGTTTCCCCCTGCCACACGTTGTATAGCTTTTCAATATTGTCCAGTGATTAACATTGCTGCATACTACAGCAAACTTGATCATAAAATTTGACCATTGTTTGGTAAATAATACTAGTATCTCAAACTGTTTCAAAGAATGAAGTATCTGAATTGTGTGCTTAATGTCTTTTTAGTGGAGAAAGCAAGGTTGGGCTCATCTTGATAACTATGGCCTATTATATTTGTTATAAAAAAACTTCTGTGCTATCATATGATCTTATGAAATGATACTTAGAGCAGAAAAAGAATATGGCTAGGCAGTTAGGGCGGAAGTCCCCTTCCACAGAGGTTCTGCATACCTCATTATGCCTATACAGGCCCAAATGCAGGTCCCTAGGCATCACACCACCATATCCTTGAGCAGTAGCACATGTAGAGCCTTGGGAATTACATCATGGCTCCTTGTCCTGGAAGACTTGGGCATCAACAGCCAACTGATTAGAACTTGGAGGTGTGGGTTTGAATGGGCAATGGGCACCAAAATCAGAGGGTATAAAGGACACATGGAGCTCTTGTGCAGACTGACTGGAGCCTCTGATGGGGTCGGGGGACGGATAGGGCCCACAGGCTGTAGAATCATGTAGCTCTCTCCTGGAGACACCTTATTAACAGCTCAGCTTTATTAACTCACTCCACGTGGTGCCCTCCCTTGGGACCTCTCCTGTCTATCAGCATCTCTGCTTCTCATTTTCTTTATGAATCATTGCTGTTTTATTTCTCCCCCTGTGTCCCTGCACTTCTTCGAGACCGCATAGACAATGGACCTCATCCAGCTGTTGCAGGTTTCAGCAGCAGTACTCTTCCCTCTTGTGGAAGATAACATTTTACATGTTGTGTGTCTTTGGTATCTTTAAAACCATATTTCTCTTCATAATCAGAAAATAATTCAGGAGATCATGGCTCAGTAAACCCAATTAAAGAACAATTGTTACATGGTTGGACCTTCTCAAATAATTAATCATTGTTGTCTAAAGTTAGCTCCAGGGGCTGGGAGTATGGCCTAGTGGCAAGAGTGCTTGCTTCGTATACATGAAGCCCTGGGTTCGATTCCCCAGCATCACATATATAGATAATGGCCAGAAGTGGCGCTGTGGCTCAAGTGGTAGAGTGCTAGCCTTGAGCAAAAAGAAGCCAGGGACAGTACTCAGGTCCTGAGTCCAAGGCCCAGGACTGGCAAATAAATAAATAAATAAAGTTAGCTCCAAAGTAATGTGTCTGGTATACACTACTATTTGAAAAGACTTCCAATCTTGTGGCATTTTCCAATAAGAGATATGAAGTTCATCTGTCCAAGAAGATGCACACAAATACAAAAGCTTAAGAAATCCTCCTCAACTCACCAACTCAACCAGCAACTCCTCCAAAAAGGGCCCTTGGGCCATATCTCCCCCCCCCTCTCTCTCTCGTGTGTGTGTGTGTGTGTGTGTGTGTGTGTGTGTGTGTGTCTAACTGTGGGGGGGGGGGTCCAGGGGCTTGAACTCAGAGCCCTCTCTCGAAGCATCTTTTGTTCATGGCTAGCACTCTACCACTTGAGCCACAGCTCCATTTCTGACTTTTTGGAAGTTCACTTGAAATAAAAGTTTCACAGAGTTTCCTCCCCCAGCTGGCTTCAAATCTCAATCCTCAGATCTCAATCTCTTATCTGAGTAGCTAGCAGTAAAGGCATGAGCCACCAGTGCCTGTTGTCAATTTTCTTTAGGACAATAACAATATTTTACTAATGTGGGCAAAGTCAGTATTTCAGTTTCTTTTTCTTTGTAGGGGTTGGTTCTGGGGCTTGAACTCAGACTCAGGGCTTAGGCAGTGTCCCTGAGCTTTTGTGCTCAAGGCTAGTGTTCTATGACTTTGAGCCACAGTGCCATTTCCAGCTGTTTGGTCGTTTGTTAGTTGGAGATGAGAGTCTCATGGACTTTTCTGTCCATGCTGGCTTTGAATCATTTCTCAGGTTACAGCCTCCTCAGTAGCTAGGATTATAGATGCGAGCCACTTTCTACCATCCTTCTTACCCCTACCCTAGGATAATGATCATGTGGAAAAGGTTAAAGATGTGTTTTGGATTCTGGAAAATTTAGTCATTACAAGCAAGGGACAAAATATTTTGCCTACTGATGGGATACAAACGTCACCCTTTTTGTATGTGGAGGAAAACTCTTTATTGGTGTTCTAACTAGCTCTGCTTTCTTTCTTTTTATTGAAGCTGTTTCCACTGCCTCTTCTGTATGTGGGGAACCACATCAGTGGACTATGGAGCACCAGTAAATTAAGGTACTGTGAGGGCAATGGCTGATGAGAAGTTCATCACCCATCTGTGCTCAGCAGCTCAAAGACCAAGTCTGATTTTCCAGAATTCTTCTTGGGCTACATGTACAACAACAAAAAATTTACTCTTCAGGCAGTAAGGCATCATTTTAAAGTGAGTATTGAGGCTTGAACGAAGGGCGTAGGTACTGTCCTTTAGCATTTTTACTCAATTCTGGCACTCTACTAGTTGAGCCATACTCCACTTTAGGCTTTTTGTTAGTTAATTGGAAATAAGAGTCTCATAGACTATTCTGCCTGGGCTGATTTCAAACTACAATCCTTAGACCTCAGCCTCCTAAGTAGCAAGGATTACAGGTATGTGCCACCAGCACACAGTGTCTGTCATTCACTGTTTTAATTGAGTATCAATTGCACCAAAGGGCTTCAGTGTATTGTTACAGAAAGCTGTTTTGTTTTGAGACAGAATGTGTATGACGTGTAGGCTAGCCTTGAACTTAGAATCTTCCTACTTCAGCATCCCAAGAGCTGGGATTACAGACATATGCTATCATGTCTGCCTTTTTGAGAGTTTCAATTTTTATGAAATCCAGTTTACATACTTTTAGGGTTTTTTTTTTCAGTACTAGGAATCAAACACAGTGTCTTTGAATGCTAGGCAAGCATTCTACCACAGAATTACATCCATAGCCTATTTTTCTTTTGTTGGGTGTGCTTTTAGTGTTGCAATTTAGAAGATTTCTTTTGACCCAAGGTTATGAGCATTTGCTGCTATCTTTACAAAAAATTTCATAGTTTGAGTTCTTACATTTAGGTCGTTGATACAGTCTGAATTTATTTTTCATATATGGTCTGAGTAGAAGTCCAAATTCCTTCTTTTATATGAATGTTCATTTATCCCAGGATCACTTACAGAAATTATTATTCCTTCCTGTATTATCTTGGTACCCTAGCTAAAAGTCACATGGCCAAATCTGGATATAATGGTACACATCTGCAATCCCTATGCTCAGGGAAAAACTAATTGACAATCATTATAAGGATTGATCTGATGACTCTTAAGTCTATTTCATTGGCTTTAAATTTATCATTAAACTAGTGCTGGATAGTCTTGATTATCATAGTTTTTTTAGTAAGTTTGAAATTAAAAAGATTGTTTTGGCTTTCTGGATTCCTTGAATTTCCACATTTATTTTGAAAATCAGGATGTAGGTTTCTGCAAAGGAGAAGACAATGCAAGTCAAGTGGAATTTGGATAAGTTTCAGGTTGAATCTATTGAATGTGACTGTGGTATGATATTATTTATCTCTATTATTATTATTTAATCTGATTTATTAATGTTGAATGTGATCATGTAGGCTAATGCCTTATATTTAATATGGAAAGTGATTGGGCTTAATTAAAAATGTAGAACATACCAGCACTGGTAGCTCACACCTGTAATCCAAGCTACTCAAGAGGCTGAGACCTAAGAATTTGGGTTCAAAATCAGCATGAGCAGAAAAGTCCTTGAGACTCTGATTTTCAATTAATCACCAAAAGGCCAGAAGTGAAACTGGCTCAAGTGATAAAGCATCAGCCCTGAGCAAAAAGCTAAGGGACAGTGAGACCAAATGAGGATACTCTTAGGGGAGGAACACAAAGGCGCAATGCCTCTTTGCCATTCATCATATAAAGTAACATTTCTTGAAATGAACCTCAAGAAATTCAAACAAGAGTTATTATTTTTCTTTTCTTCTTATCTTGTTGGTTTTTCTGTCTTTGCAGGGGTAGGGGGGAGCAGAAATGGACAAAGGGTGAACAAATGCAGCAGTGGTACTCACTAGACACTATGTTGGAAATAAACTATACAACTTATGGAGTGGAGGGGGAACAGGAGTGGAAAAAAAAACTGTGAGAGAACCAAGGAAGGGGTGACACAGTCTAAATGAAATGCACTCATTACCTGACTTATGAAATGGTAACATCTCTATACATACCTCACCTTTATAATAATCATAAAATATTTAATTGAAAAAAGTTACAAGACAGCACCCAGGCCCTGAGTTCAAGCTCCAGTAGCTACACAAACACACAAATATCTTTATATTTCTAGATCATTACATATCTCTGTATCTGTATGTTTATGTATCTGTAAGATGTGTAAATCAAAAGCCAGCCAATTCTAGGTATCTGATGTTATCCTCCCATCTTTCCCTAACAGTCTTCCAATGTTCACTGTGCTCAGGAAATTCACGATTCCACTCACGTTACTGCTGGAAACCATCATCCTCGGGTGACTTGTTTTTCCTTCATTCCTCCAGTGTGTTTATCTCCTCATTCTACCCACTGTGTTATTTTCTAACATGGAAAATCTAGTCTTCTTACCAAGTAGTTACATTGCTAGTGGCAATGCCTAACAGACAAATAATTCATTTTCTTATAAGCAGTTAACTGTTTCCATAGTCCCTAAAGGAATTCATGAGGGAGTAAAATAAAAATTGTTGTTAAAATCAGACAAATACCACCTGTTCCTAGAAAATTATAGATGTATAATTAGAAAATTATAAAAGAGAAAAATACCATCCCCAAACAGATCTAAAACACTATGCTGAGCCAGTGGAAAATGTAGTGGTTTTGGTATAAAGAAGAAACATTTTACACACACACACACACACACACACACACACACACACACACGTAGGAATGAAAGGCAGAATATCGAGATCAAATCTGATGCTATGACTATAACATCAGAATGAATTCATTTATGTAATAATGGTATAAGGTTTTCTCATAGCAACCAGTTCCAATGTCTCATAAGCCTAGCAATTCAGGATGCTGAAATGTTGAGGATCAAAGTTCAAAGCCAGCTCAGGCATAAAAATCCTCACAACTTCGTCTCCAAATAATCAGCAAAAGGTCAGACTGGAGATATGGCTCAAGTGGTAGAGAACCAGCTATATGTGTGTAAACAAGTTGATCAAGTATGAGATTCTGAATTCAAAGCCCTGTACTGGCAAACAAACAAACACCACCACATTTTCTCATAGAAAATACTCAGGCTAGTATCCAGAAAAAACGATCTTGCCAGGTACCAATGGCTCACACCTGTAATCCTAACTATTCATGAGGCAGAGATGTGAAGATTGAAGTTTGAAGCCAGCCCAGACAGAAAAATCTGTGTGATTCTTATCACCAGTTAACCTGCAAAAGTGGAGACATACCTTAAGTGATAGAGCACCACTGTTTGAGCAAAAAAAATCTAAGCAAAATTACAAGGCCCTGAGTTCAAGTTCTAGTACCTAAACACACACACACACACACACACACATGCTCACAGAATCTTGATTTTTCTGTGAAAATTATCTAACTATGAAATTCAGTTGATGGCTGAACGTTTTAAGCCTTAGTACTGAATTATATCTTAATCTTTGACAGCTTCAGTCAGTGCATACACACCAGCCCAGCAGTCGGCTCTTATCTGTATTTGTCTTAACATCTCTCTAGTGAAATTAGAGAAATCAGATTCAGAAAACTGCTTAAGAAGTACAGTAAGTTTGATGAGGAATTGGCTGTTAGATTTTAGCTATGAAACCACCAATGTCCACTTTCTGTTTCTTTTAAAAACATAATTCTTTTAAACAAGTGCCAGTGGCTCACACCTATAATCCGAGCTACTCAGGAGGCTGAGATCTGAGGTTTGCAGTTCAAAGCCAGCCCAGGCAGCAAAGTCAGTGAGACTCTTTATATCCAGATAACCAGCAAAAAGCTGGAAGTGGAGCTGTGGTTCAAGTGGTAGAACATCAGATGCCTTGAGCAAAAAACAAACAAACAAAATAGAACTCCTCAAGGACAGAGCCCAGGCCCTGAGTCCAAGCCCCAGGACTGGCACCAAAAACAAAACAAAAAACCCAACATAATTCCCATTTTAACTTTCTCCTCTCCTGTCTCACATCTTTTTCAGGAAACAGTACTCCCTGAGTATCGTTGTCAGTGTCTTTGCCATTGTGTTTGGGGCCCTCATAGCTGCTGGGTGAGTCTTTGCCTTGTTTCTGCTCAATGACGTTTTTGTGCCTTGACAATAGCCCCACCCCCCAGCCTTGCTTTTCCCTTTTCCATCTAATTGTGGTAGAATTGAGCAACTAAGAGACTAAAATCTGTTGAAGACAGTGACATCCCCCTGAGACCCTGACTGGGTCTCACATTGTTTCAAACACTCCTGACACTAGAGCAAGAAGCATTAGTGGACATTACTGTAGCTGTGCTTTGCAAAATGTAGTGAACCATTTACTTTTATTACTGAATATCTTCAATACAAAATTTTTACTTATGAAGTTCTTCGAGTTTTGATTGAAAATTTAACAGATTTAGCTGGACGGTGGTGGCACATGTCTATAAGCTTAGCTACTCAGGAGGCTCAGATAGGAAGATTGTGGTTTGAAGCCAGCCTGGGCAGAAAAGTCCATGAGACTCTTATCTCCAATTAATCACAAAAATCCAGAAGTGGAGTTGTAACTCAAGTGGTAAAGCACTAGCCTTGAGCAAAAGAGCTGAGACAGCACTCAGGCCCTGAGTTCAAGCCCCAAGACTGGCAAAAAACCAACCGCCCACCCCCCCCATCTGAGCTGGGAGCTTAGATGGGTGGTAGAGTGTATGTTTAGCATGCACAGTGCTCTGTGTTTAAGTCCTAGCACATAAAACTCACATAATCTCCTCAACCACCAAAAATCCACAACAGATTTATAAAGCTTTTGTGCATTTGTTTAAATATTCTGCAATACTTTAGCATTTGACTTCCAGTGCTAGAATGCTTGCCATTAGATATGTTTGTGTATTTTGCATATGAACCATCACTATAGCCCAGGACTGCTACGTTAATCACTCATATATGAGGGCAAGAAAGCAGGCATTCTGACTCCTGTCTTTTATAGTGTGGTACTTAATGTATCTGTTGTTACATTTCCTGCTATTACTGCTTATCTCTGCTGCCCTATTATTTCTCAGTCTCTCTGTGCTTCAGTTTCCTCATCTGTAAAGTAAGGATGATCATAGAAAATAAGTTTATTTGGACAAAAGTTGGAGGGATTTCAACATTAACTTGTTTTATTAACTCATTTAGACCAATCAGTTCATTGCATATTAAATAAGGGTTTGGCTATGATGCCAAGGGCTCTGCTTGGCTTTTTTTTTTTTCATTTCTTCATTTCCGTCTCTACAACCACATATAGACTTTTAAACTTCCTGTGCATTCTTTACTTAGACTATAGCACCAGAATGAAAATGGCATCTACCTCAGAGGGTCATTGTGAGAATCATGTGAGATAATTTACACAAGGACTTCATGCAAGGACACGGTCAAGTCCAACAAGAACAGTGAACATTTAGCATGTAGCCATTGTTCTAGTGTTGGGAATCCAACAGCTCAGAAAAAATAAACACCAGGTCTGGTGGATCACACTTGTAATCTCAGCTACTTAGGAGACAGAGATAGAGAGCAGTTAGAGGTGAGCCAAAGCAAAATGTTAGCAAGACCTCATGTCAGTCTGGACAGTGGTGGTACATGCCTACCATTCTAGCTCTTCAGAAAGCATATTTAAGAGGAATGTGGTCAGAGGCCAGCTTCAGACAAAAATATAAGGCTCTACTTGAAAAATAACTAAAGCAAAAAATAAAATAAGATTGGTAATGTGACTCAAGTGATAGAACACCTGCCTAGCAATCACAAGACTGAGTTTAAACCTTAGGACCAGAAAGAGAGAGGGGGGTATTGCTAACATCTGTCACTATCCATTTGCTGCATCTTTAAAAACCTATTTCAGCATTGTTGGGTTTTTTTGTTTGTTTGTTTTGTTGTTTCTGGCCTAACTTTACACCTGGAGTAGTCTCCCCCAAAAGGCAAAGATTCTCTTCTCTTCTATTTTTTCCTTCTCCTTCCCCTCCTTTCCTCTTCTCTTTCTTCCTTCTCCCTCCCTCCCACCCTCCCTCCCTCCTTCCCTCCCTCCCTCCCTCCCTCCCTTCCTTCCCTTCCTCCCTTCCTTTCTTCCCTTCCTCCTTTCTTCTCTCCTTCCAATTTTCCCCAGACTCCCAGGGAATAGGTGGCACCCTCTCTCGACTTGATCTTTTCTGTTTACTCAAATTTAAAAGAAAAACTGTAGATAGGTATGTTTAACAGTTCACTGAGCTAAGGAACTGTTCCCAAGCCTGGCAGCCACAGAACCTGGTTAAACTCCAAGAGCTCACTCCTGCCAGCGTTTAGTAGGCAGAATTGTAATAGCAGGAAACGGAGGGATGGTGGAGGCTGGGACAGCTTACTTGTGGTGACATCTTGTGTGAAGCTCATCAGCCTCCGGCAGTTGTCTGAAGCTCCAGCTACTAAGATTGGCTAATTTAGTTTGTAAGTTCCTAATGTAAGGACTTAAGTTGGAGACATCTCAGGCCAAATTTAGTTAAATAGACCACAACTGTCTATTTTTCTTAGGAAATAGCAGACATTTTGATGCTACATTAAATGTTGAGTGAGCAGGAGATTTAGAAGACCTGTACTTTGAGGAAAAAAATCCTTTTTTGATTTAGAGAATTTTAATCCATGATAATCTAAAGTGGATTGATGTTTTCATAAATACGTTTTCAAGGGCTGCCACTGCTGATGGCTCATGCCTGTAACCCTAGCTACTCAGGAGGCTGAGATCTGAGGATCCTGGTTCAAAGCCAGCCTGAGCAGAAAAGTCTGTGAGACTCTTATGTCCAATTAGCCTCCAAAAAGCTGTGGCTTAAGTGGTAGAGTGCCGGGCAACATGAAGTGAAAAAGCTACACACAAGTGCAGGGTTCCCTGAGTTTACGCCCCAATATGGGTACAAATAGTGTGTGTGTGTGTGTGTGTGTGTGTGTGTGTGATAGATAAAAGTATGTATCTGTACATATAACATATAGTTATTTGTATGTCCACAATATATTATGTATTATAAATGTATGTGTCATATATGCATTATATGTTATACATATGTTAATACATATGATATCTATGTGGTATGTGTATGCATAGGAAGCACACATTAAGATTTTGGTACAGTTGTTACTTATTTTGCTCTGTTTGGCTGGAGATACTGTTATTTTGACATTGTCTTCTTTTTCTGCTCACACCCAGTTGTGCCTCATGGCTGCACCCTACAGCTTATGGCCATTACAATGAGCAGAGCCAGTGTGAGTAGGCAGGCAAGTCATTTCTTAGAGAAGTCAGGGCTCAGGGATTGTGATGCTTCTAATCAGAAGGGGATTTTCAGTTGAAGGAAGATGGTTAATGTATCCAGGTGGTAAGCTATCTGAAGCCACCAGCTTGGGTGGTCTGGTTTGTGTTGGGTGGTGGATGTATTGGTCCTATGGTGATTAGGAAGAGGAAAAGCAGGCATGCTTTGAGACCAAGTTGTGAGTTTTTTAATAATCCCCTTTCTTTTATGTTCTCGCTGCCAGATCTGACCTTGCTTTTAACTTGGAAGGCTATATTTTTGTATTCTTGAATGACATCTTCACAGCAGCAAATGGAGTTTATTCCAAACAGAAAATGGACCCAAAGGTACCAGACCTTCCTTCCTGTGGCTTGTAGCTTGCACATGTGCCCCCAAAGTGACAGGAAAGATGAAAAAACTGGTGGAGATGGCATGTAACTTAGCTTATGTAATATGATCTATTATTTACTAGTTTCTTCTTAGTCATCATGTCTGTATTAGCCTTGTTATTTCCAATCTTGCAAAATGGTAGAGACTAGGAAGAGGAAAGATGTCAATTGTAGATGCAGTCAGAATATATACATAATAGAATATTTATATAAAGGTACATTTAATATATGATTATATAATACATAATTGTTATATACCCAATAATTATGTAATTATATGACATATTATACATACTATATTATAACATTTTATTTATATACAAGAACACATTATATTATATGTTATATAAAGTTGATATTATATTATATGCAATATATATTATATATACTATGATATATATATATGATCTATTCTGACCATATACCTATATTTTATAAACCATATATTTTTCTTTTACCTGTATCATCAATGACTATGGAAGTCAGAGGGTCATATTTCCTCTGAGGACACTAGAGCTCAAGTCTGGGGATGTAAGCTATGTCCCTGGCCATGGTGACTTTGAACTTTGTGTCCAAATCTGTTTCTCATCTCTGGTGTGACATGACAAGCAACATTTGTAGACTCCTCCAGCACTAACGGCCTCTCCTGATCACAAAGGGCTGCAGTAGATGAGATTTGCTCCATGTGGCCTCCTGTCATGGGGGGGCCCCAGTGCCCAAGCCCTCACCCAACCCCAGCTGTTGTCGAAAGCTGCAAGGATGAGCCAAGCATATGGTTCTTTGTTCCAAGTTCTTTGTGCTGTGTGAAGGGGTTCTCTCTGACCAGACAGGCTTATGTCCATGAGCTATTTTATTTATTTAGTTTTGTCTGTATGGCCATTTGTCTCTTTTTAATGGTGACAGTGTTACAAAAACAGGTTGTTGCCTTTTGAAAAAAATCACAATATGTCACCCTTTTTTGGTGGAGAAGTGGTCTGACTGCTTTAATGAAAGTAAATATACAATGCTGCTATTCTTTGATGGAGAGAGCAGATGCTTTAAAGGAATTGTTTATGTTAACCTATTTAAACTTCTTAATTTTGTTCCAGATTTCTCATTTTCAATAATATGCTTTAAATAAAAACCTCATACAATTACAATGCTAGAGGCGGGTAGAACCCTGGAGGCCTTCCATTTTCATCTATTGTAGTTGTAGTTTTAGTGCAAGGCAAATGTTTATTCTGAAATCACAATACAGTGGAAACAAAACAGTTTACATCCAAAGATTTGCCAAAAATATTCCAGAATGCGTGTTCTAACTTCGTATAAACACCTAGTTGTACAAATAGTTCCAGGAAGTCTGATACTTTGCATTTCTCAAATCCAGTGCAGTTTTTTTTGTTTATTGCAGGAGCTTGGGAAATATGGAGTACTCTTCTACAATGCCTGCTTCATGATTATCCCAACTTTCATAATTAGTGCCTCCACGGGAGACCTCCAACAGGTAAGCTCGTGGCAACAGTCTTACCATCTTTAAAACTAATTGAATTTAATACTTCACACTTGAAATAGGAAGTATGCAGGTGGCTAGGATGACTAGGAGGGTACTAGAAATCAAAGTGGGCCTGGTGCATTCGTCTATAGTCTCAGCTACTCAAGAAACTGATACCAAAGGATTGTGTGAGCCCAGGAGTTCAAGAGCAACTTGCACGAAAGAAGCGTTGCTGATTTTTTTTTTTTTTTTTTGGCCAGTCCTGGGCCTTGGACTCAGGGCCTGAGCACTGTCCCTGGCTTCTTCCCGCTCAAGGCTAGCACTCTGCCACTTGAGCCACAGCGCCGCTTCTGGCCGTTTTCTGCATATGTGGTGCTGGGGAATCGAACCTAGGGCCTCGTGTATCCGAGGCAGGCACTCTTGCCACTAGGCTATATCCCCAGCCCCATCGTTGCTGACTTTTGATCATACCTTGGCATCATCCTTCCATTGGCATTTGGTTTTAGACACATAGTAGGAGACCAGAGTAGAGACAAGAACCCGAGAACATTTTGGAAAATAGCAATCAATATCTGAGTTTGAGGCCTTTGTGCTAATTTGAGGACCCCGAAAAAGCTACTTTCTGGGAGAGGGCATTTTGAGTACTTTGATTTTTTATTTGATACTTTAAAAAAATTTGTGCTAGTACTGGGGCTTGAATGTGGGACTTTGCACTCTCACTTGGCCTTTTCTGCTCAAGGCTGGTATCCTACCACTTGAGCCACAGCTCTGCTTCCAGCTTTTTTGGTGGTAAATTGAAAGTAAGAGTTTCATGGACTTGCCCGCCTGCCTGGGCTGGCTTTGAATCGTGATCCTCAGATCTTGGCTTCCTGAGTAGCTAGGATTCCAGGTGTGTGTCACTACTGTCCATCATTTAAAAATTGATTTATTCTTGTTTTTTAAATGGACATTTTGAAACATATACGATTTAGCAAGGATAATCCAGTGAACTGTGAAACCCTTTATACCACTTCAATACTTTTAGGTATTTTGCTCTTCTCATTATATCAGTTTCTGTCCTCCCCAACTTCCCCAGGAGCATTTAAAAACAAGTTACAGACATCATGCCATTGTACCTGTTAACATTCCAAGATCTGTATCTGAACTGTGATCGGCTATTGTGTTTTTGTAGTTGTTGTTGTTGTTGGTCATGGGGCTTGAACTCTGGGCCTGGGCCCTGTCCCTGAGCATTTCAGCTCAAGGGACACTCTGCCACTTGAGCCACAGTGCCACTTCTGATTTTCTGGTGTTTCATAGGTGATAAGAGTCTCATGGCCTTTCCTGCCCAGGCTGGCTTTGAACCGAGGTCCTCAGACCTCAGCCTTCTAAGTAGCTAGGGTTATAGATGTGAGCCACTGACTCCAGCTGAAGCTATTGTTTTTAAAGTATTTGTTCTACTTGCTGTGGCTACTGTGCATTAATGAGAGACAGCTAAAATAGTATGTTAATACAGGTGGATCATCTCTCATCTGAAAATCAGAAGTGTTCCGAGCCAGATATGGTGACTCACACCTATAATTCCAGCCCTTTAGAGGTTGAAGTAGGAAGATCATGGGTTCCAGGCTAGTTTGGGAAACATAGGAACAGCCTGTCTCAAGCTAACTAATGAATGAGCAAACTACAAAGTACAACTTTATTGTTTTTGAATAATTGTTTATTGTCAGATTGATGTACAGAGGGGTTACAGTTTCATATGTAATGTAGTGGGAACATTTCTTGTACAATTTGTTATGCCCCCATGAGTTGTTCAGTTGGTTTACACCAAATGGTTTTGTAAGTATTGCTTTTGGAGTCGTTTGTCTTTCTATCCTTTGTCTCTTAATTTTTTTTTTTTTTTTTTTTTTTTTTTTGCCAGTCCTGGGCCTTGGACTCAGGGCCTGAGCACTGTCCCTGGCTTCTTCCCGCTCAAGGCTAGCACTCTGCCACTTGAGCCACAGCGCCGCTTCTGGCCGTTTTCTGTATATGTGGTGCTGGGGAATCGAACCTAGGGCCTCGTGTATCCGAGGCAGGCACTCTTGCCGCTAGGCTATATCCCCAGCCCCTGTCTCTTAATTTTGATATTCCCTTTCCCTTCCCTAGTTCTAATACCAGTATATACATTATCCAGGGTATTCAGATGAGATACAGTGATAGCATGGGGACAACCACAGGCAGGGGATACAAGAGGATCATCAACAAAAAAAAGCTACGGTTTCATATGGCATGTTGAAAATAATTACAACAGCGATCTAACACTCGTTTCCATAACATGGAGTTCATTTCACTTAACATCATCTTATGTTTTCCATTGTAGCTGCTCTTACTGTGGCATGGTGCCTTCTGTAAACCTACACTAGAACAGTGTGGGCAGAAGTTGTGATTGTTTAGTAATAACAGAAAAGGTGACTGCATAATGAGAAGACTAAGAGACTGAGGTGCATGTCAAGAGTCTAGGCATTGAGAATATTTAAGTGTTGTTTCAAATAATTTCTTCTAAGTATAAGATACCTTACCTCATCATTTTACTTTGCTGTGTGTAGTTATTATCAGTTGTAGAGAACATTTTGATGGTGATCAAACTTGAAAACTTGAATATAAGATATGCCTACCTTTCCATGTAAATACTGCATTTTTTGCTGATGTTGCTGTTTAATCAAGATATTTCTTATTTATAATAACATTTTCAAAACAATGCCTACTATGACATTTTAAAGAAGCTACTTTTTCAAGTCAGAGTAGTTTTGATACTCATATAATCACTAGAAGGTGCATTAATTTCTCATGAGCTATGATTCCTTATGTGTTTTGCATATTTTTCTACTACATATTGAATTTATGTTTTTTAAAATGATTACAGCTAGACAACTGTAAGTGCTATTTCTTACCTGGTGCAAACTATCCATTTTACTAAATATTTTGTCTTTTTATAAAACACAGAAGCACATTGACTAGGTATATAATTAAGTATATATTTTTTGACAAAAATAATTACTGAAAACGTAAATTATTTAGTCACTTAAATATTGAGAAATTTGAGGCTGTTATCTATCCTCTTTTCCACATTTTGAAAGATTTGATGTATTTATGGTTCCTTCACAAAAGTTACATTATTTTGTTTTAATAAATGAATTTTTTTTTTTTTTTTTTTTTGGCCAGTCCTGGGCCTTGGACTCAGGGCCTGAGCACTGTCCCTGGCTTCTTCCCGCTCAAGGCTAGCACTCTGCCACTTGAGCCACAGCGCCGCTTCTGGCCGTTTTCTGTGTATGTGGTGCTGGGGAATCGAACCTAGGGCCTTGTGTATCCGAGGCAGGCACTCTTGCCACTAGGCTATATCCCCAGCCCGAAATTTTTATACTTTAAAAAAAGTACAACTTTAGAAAGAACTGCCCCACCCTTAACAGCTACCCCAAGAGGTACACAGGCATTCAAATCCTAAAAGGCACAGATGGGACTGAGTTCTCTGGTAGGCACTACAGCCACAATTAGTTAGGTAGAAACAGCCTTTCTCATCTGTACATACTTTCCTGTAGGAGGAAACAGCAAAAGGGTGGGGTTGTTGCATTGCCAGGAGTGAATAGCCATTTCCAGTCATGCCTAGTGTTTATTAAAAGCCACCAAGAAGCACCAATTTGTAGGAAGAGCCCCCTGTTTCAGGTTAAAGTGTAAACACTACTAATTAAGAGCCTTGTAGAACAGAGCAGGGACGATTTTCAGATGAAAACAGTTTTCATTTTTTTACCTACTATCCATCAATTTTAAGCTGAATCAGTCAAAAATATGACACAAGCAAAATTATCCTTAATCAGGTAGTCCTATTGATTCATTTTGTTTCATGATTACAAAAATGACCTTTTCTTTGGAACCACTATAATGTATTACTTCATAAATTCTGGTGTTTTTATATCTATCTACTTACCTACCTACCTGTCCGGGTCTTTAGCCCCCTGCGCTCCCCCGAACCGTGGGAGAGACCAGGAAGGCATGCCCCAACCACAGGAGCCAAGCAAGGAAAGGGTCGACAGACCGCCTGCACCCAGCCCTCCCTCACCGGAGGACAATCAGACACACATCTGGGAGTCAAGTCGGCACAAGATCTCGTTTATTGGGGAAGTATGTGCCACTAATATAAGGCACAGGAGCCAATCAGGTTCAAGATCGGCAGGAAGGGGAGGCATGAGCTGTCCATCTGGCAGAAAAGTCAGGGCATCACAGCCCACAGAACTGCCTCCGGGTTATAACCAAAGATACTTGTAGCAGCTGCACGTTGTTGTTAGGCACTGCCATCTTAGCCACACGTAGCCCCAAGACTGAGAAACAGGTGGGGCCAGCTAGTTGACTTCCAGGTGTGCCCCACACCTACCTACCTTCCTACCAGTGTCTGTTGCTAGAGCTATCTAGGAATAGAAATCTAGAAACTCTTTGAACTAAAACCACGGATTATATTTTCTTATAGGAATAATTTGATGAATAACCTATTGCATTTTTGACATGGTACTTCCAACTTACAGTTTATTGGGAAGTAGCTCTCTTAAGTCAGAGAACATCTGTATCAGCTAGGCCCTGATAGTTCATGTCTGTATTCTAGCTATTTGAGGAGCTGATATTAGAAGGATTGTAGGCTCAAGCCAGCCTGGGCAAAAAGTTTTTGAGACCCCTTTTCAATCAATGGCTAAGCATGATGGCATATGCCTGTCATCCCACCTACATGGGAAGTATAAAATAGGAGGACATTGGTCCAGTCACAAGTCCCAGGCAGGAAACAAGATCTTATCTCAAAATAACTAGTGCAGTAAAAGGACTAGAAGCATGGCTCAGCAATAGAGCGCTGCCTAGCAAGAGCGGGGCCCTGAGTTCAAAACCCAGTATTGTAAAGAAATTTTTTTTTAAAAAGAGCACCTGTACTTTACCTTATTAAATCTTAATGTGCTAGAAGAGTATTACCCTCCTATTTGGTTATGTGGTGCTACACTATCCCAGTGTTTACCGTTTCATCTCTTCCACATAATAGTTTCTGAAGATTTTAAGCACAATTTCCTTTAAGTACTTTCAGCCCAGAGTGACTTTTAGTCACAAAAATTACAGATGAATCAAAGAGCTAAACAGATTATTAAGAAAATTCACAATTAGAAAAACTGGAGTACATTTACAATTACAATAGAAAACCTTCTATACAATGACAAGACAGAAATGCTAGTTAAAATATTACTACTATTTTAATTAATTTTTGTGCCAGTGGCTGGGGCTTGAACTAAGGGCCTAAGCACTTTCCCTGAGCTTTTTTGCTCAAGGCTAGTGCTCTAACACTTGAGCCACAGCCCCACCTCCAGCTTTTTGATGGTTAATTGGAGATAAGAGTCTCATGGGCTTTCCTGCCCAGGCTGGCTTTGAACCATGGTCCTCAGATTTCAGTCTTCTGAGTAGCTAAAACTTCAGACATTAGCCAGTGGTGCCTGCCTATGGCTATATTTCAAAAGCATTGTATCACAAGAGATACTAACAGATGCAGGATATGCACTGTTGCTGGTAAGACAAATGTGATGTGAGATCTCTGAAGGGGAGAATGGTGAAACTTTCCCTCCCCATATTGTTCTGAGTTCCTTTAATCAGGATGGCCTTTCCTCCCTTGGTCACTTTTGATCATGGCAGAATTTAGATTATGAACCACTTGTGATAAAGGAGATTTATCTACACAGCTATAAAGTTGCATCTTACTTGCCAAGTTTGGATTAACTACAATGAAAACAGATCTTAAAAGAATGCTGAATGTTCACCTCTCATGAATGGAAGGAGAAAATGAATGAGTTTTTTCTGCTTGATGAGGACCAGGAGTGACCAAAGAGTGTATGGAACGTATGTGTGACTCATGGCTTTGGGAATTCAGTTTTGGACTTTGGATCTGCATAGCAGTGGGTTAGGAGCAGTACCTTGATTTTAACCTTGGAGCAAAGCCAGAGATAACCACTCTTCTTAGCAGATCAGGCCCTTGGAAAATGCTCTATGGGTGAACTTTCGTCATTTGAATCCTGGCACTAGGTCCAAAGTACATTCAGTGTAGATTAGAAACAAGGATTAAAAAAAAAAAGAAACTTTAAAAAATTAATTTACAAAGCTATGGGGAAACATAATTATATGGTCCAGGCTGGCCTAATCAGAAAGCAAGAGCCTATTTTAAAAAATAACAAAAAGAAGCGGGATGCCAGTTACTCACCCCTGCAATCCTCAATCCTAGCTACTCCGGAGGCTGAGATCTGAAGAGTGTGGTTTGAAACCAACCTGGATAGAAAAGTCTATCAGAGTTTTATCTCCAATTAACCAGCAAAAATGCTGGACTGGAGGCCTGGCTCAATGGGTAGAGCATTAACTGTGAGCAAAAATGCTGAGCAAGAGTACAAGGCTCCGTGTTCAAGTTCTAATATCAACACACACACACACAGTATAATGATGAAAAAACTAAATATAACCAGAAATACAGAGAATAGCATAAAATGAATGTGTTCATCAACAGTTGCAACAATTATCAACACTCAATGTATATATTGCATTAAATGTGTGTGTGTGTGTGTGAGTATGTGTATGCACTTTTTCATTTTTTGGAGACAGAGTCTTACTATGTAGTCCAGGCTGGACATTGGGCCCTACTGCCTCCATCTCCTGAGATCTGGAATTATTACAGGAGTGTACCGCCTATCTGGTTAACGCACAATTGGTAGAAGTGAGTGAATATTACTAATGCATCCATGGCAGCAAACTGCAGCAAGATTGTATTAATTGGAGGAGGGGATTTCATTTTAATTATTAAAAATTTGAAGTTTTGTTGTTATTTTCAACATACCATGTGAAATTATGCCCTTTTCTTTTGTCTTTCTTCTCCATCGTTTTATCCCTGATGTCACTGGAACTGATTTTGGTACCCTGGGTATTGTATATATGTTTGTCGGAACGAGGGAAGGGAAGGATGATATCAAAATGGAGAGGCAAAGGATAAAGGACAATCCAACACAACAGCAATACTTACAAAACCATATGCCATAATCCAACTGTACAACTCATGGGGAGGAGGGGTAGGGAAAAGGAGAGGGGGGGATGGTGAGAGACAAATGAGGGAGGAGGTAACAAGTTGGATAAGAAATGTACTCACTGCCTTACGTATGACACTGTAACCCCTCTTACATCACTTTGACACACAAAAAATCTAAAGCTTAGATGGACCATTAAGTTTCTAATAGAGATATCAGTGCTATGGGTGTCAATCATACACTTGGCCTGAAAGAAGTCAGGAGTTCTGTTATCAGAACTTCAATTACTTCCTCTTTATGTCACTTGCTTTATTTGTCAAATAGCCTATATGCGCCTTAATTTCTATTCTAAGATTACAAAATCTTGTTTGACTGTTGTATAACAGGCAATGATTGTTGTTGGCAGTGCAGTGGTGAATATTTGCTATTTCTTTGTATGTGTGGAGCGGTGGGAGAGGGGGGGTGGTTACTGGGCTTGAACTCGGGGTTTAGGTGCTATCCTTTAGCTTGCTTGCTCAGGTGGCTCTTGAGTCATGCTTCCACTGCTGTCTTTCTGGAGGTAAACTGGTGATAGCCTTATGGGCTTCCAAGCCCCAGTACTGGCAGGGGAGATACCATGATCACGAAGGTGGTTTTCCCAGGACGAGGTTTATCCCTTGCACTTGGATGTGCTGCGTCCGCGCTCTCCCCTGCTCTTGCTGTTGCAAAAAGTAGAATGGCGCTTTCTCTTCAGAATTTCTTCAGTTTCGTGTCCCTTATTGTTTCCTGACTACTGACTTCCCCGCTTGCGGGTGTTCACAACCTTGCCTGCCTGCCTACTCCTCTCTCTCCCTGTCTTTGTCCGTTGCCTGGCTGGATGGCCCTCAGGCCCGCCCTCGGGACAAAGGGCTACAGGCTCACGTCCCCGTGCCCCGCCTGTCTCCTTCCTCGTAAAAGGTGTGCGGGTGCACGCCCGTGCTCACAGCAGCGGGGCGGGCTGTCGCCTGGGCTAAATACACGGCAGCCGGCGGCTAGAGTCCGGGGTAGGCCCCAATTGCATCGCCGCGAGATACGCGGGGACGGACCTCCCTTCCCGTGCATCTCCAGACCCGGACGCGGCCGCGAGATCAGCGCGGGCCTTTAAATTGTTTTAAATCTACAGAATTCATTGATTTTGGCTGGCTGACAAAGTATTTCTTACTATAAAGCAAGGACAACTTTGGTTTGATCACATTCTTTCCTTCTTTTTTTTTTTTGCCAGTCCTGGGCCTTGGACTCAAGGCGGGGGCACGGTCCCTGGCTTCTTTTTGCTCAAGGCTAGCACTCTGCCCCTTGAGCCACAGTGCCACTTCTGGACGTTTTCTATATATGTGATGGTGGGGAATCAAACCCGGGGCTTCATGTATACAAGGCAAGCACTGGAGCCACTAGGCCATATTCCCAGCCCCTGATCACATTACTGAGCAAGCACTTTCATCCAGTCTTGTGTCACCCCCCTTAAAATAGATTTTGGATGCAAGCAAGGGACCAGTCAATAAAATGCTCCTTTTCACTGTTTCCTGTCATTTCCTGAGGATAGACTTCTTGGAAAGCCGGAAGTGAGTCTTTGTTTCTGAAAATGCTGTGATTTGAACTTCAGGCACTTGATAGGCAAGTTCTATCACTTGACCCACAATGCCTCCATCCCATTTGTTCTTTAGTAATTTTCCAGGTAGTATCTTGTGTTTTTGCCTCTGGCTAGCCTCACACTAGGATCCTCTTAACGGTGTCTCCAATGTAGCTGAAACTACAGGTGTGGTACAGCACACCTAGCTCATTCATTGAAACAGAGTCTTGCTAATATTTACCTGGGGCTGGCCATGAATTTTTATCCTCCTGGTCCTTACCTCTTTAGCAGCTGGGATTACAGGCATGAGACACTATGTTCAGTGAGCAGCTGTGCCTTAAACTTCTCTATCTGTATCTTACCCACTCCAATCACTTAATTGCTTTGTAATTAATAAATAACTAATTTGCTTGTTCATGTTACACAATCTTCATAAAGTTCAAGTTTCAAATTTCATGTTCGTAAACTTGGAAATCATTTATAAGCTTAAACTTTTCTTGTCAATATTATTCATTTGGTAATGAGCTTTCCTCTAAGATTATGTATCAAAAGGTAAACACAACTCTGGTTTGGTGACTACAAATTATAGTAAAGATTTGTACAGCTTTAACAACAGTCATCATTTTGTGCTTGTCATTGGTGAATTCCAGGTTCATTCCATCCACAACTGAAATAATCACTCTAATCATTAGTTTCTTTTTTTATTATAGGCTACTGAATTCAAGCAATGGAAGAATGTCCTTTTTATCATACAGTTTCTTCTTTCCTGTTTTCTGGGGTAAGAAACCACAGATAAATAGACAGCTATTTATGATGGAACTCTCTTGTCAAATCAAACCAAAATACATCTCTGTCTTCTTTTCTGTGTCCTCAGACCCAGAAGTATAGTCCTGTTTCCATATTACCACGTTTGTATGTTCAACCTCACATTGATTGAAAATATTTGAAAAAAAGTTGTGCCAGTGCCAAACACAGGCAGACATTTTTCCTTGTCATTATTCCCTGAATGATTCAACATAGCAGTATTTATACAGCCTTTGCATTTAGATACTAAAGGTGATAAGCTACAGTGTCCAGGAGATGTGGGGGTTACATGCCTTTTATATAAAGGATTGAAAATTCACAGATTGGGGTATCTGTAGGCCCAGGGCCCTAATACTCCATGGGTATGGAGGGGCCACTGTATACCTGAACTTAGGGGATTTGATTGGAACCCATGAAACCTGGGAGCTCAGCCCCCAAAGCCAGGAGCAGATGCACAATAGTGTTTTGGAATGCATGCTAATGTCACATGATGTTGCCTCTTGACTTTCAAAAGTTCATTGGAAATGAAGCCAGCTGACAACTCAAAATCAGAACTGTATTCTTGTTGCTGCCAGCATGGTTTTAGTTTTCCACGATTCCTTCCTCTCATGCACTGACTTTTTGCTTAGTGCTTGCTGTACTTGTGTTGTGCAAAGGAGTATTGTTATGGCTATTGTGCTGTTCAATAATGTAATTTTAGTTGCAGAATTTTTTTTAGGGTTATCTTCCTACCATATCTTTTCTTTTTATCTCTGTCTCTGTCTCTCTCTGTGTGATCATCCTTGGGCTTGAATTCGGGGCCTGAGTGCTGTCTCTGAGCTTATTTTTGCTCAAGGCTAGCACTCTACCACTTAAGCCACAGCTCCACTTCCAGCTTTTTGTGGTTAATTGAAGATAAAAGTCTCACAGACTTTCTTGCTCAGGCTGGCCTCCAACTGTGATAATTAGATCCCAGCCTCCTGAGTAGCTAGGATTATAGGTGTGAGACACTGGTACCTGACTCCCTTTATCTTTTTGAGTTAGGCTCTTGCAATGTGGTCAAGCTAGCCTTTAACTCAGTGTTCTTCCTCAGCCTTTTTAGTGCTGGGATTACAAAGGTACACCACCATTCTTGGTTAATTTTTTTTTTCTGTACTAGGATTGAACTCAAGGCCTAGAGCTTGCTAGATACATACTGAGTTATACCTGTAGCTTTTTTTACACTGTTATTTTTGAGATAGGAACTCAGTTTTTGTCCTGGTGTGTGCCTGAGATGCTGTCTGCTTATTTTTAGTTTCCTAACTAGCTAAGATTACAGTGCCCAATTTCTATCTTTTAAAATTTTCTAAAAAGTTGAGGGCAAGTGTGGTGGTGCATACCTAATAATCTCAGCTACTATGGAGGTAGAAGGAGAGAAGCAGAGGAAGAAGGAGGTAGAGGGAGAAGATGAAGATCTGAGGCTGCACCTGAACAAAAAGTGACACCCTATCTGGGGAATAACCTAAGGCAGAAGGGCTGGAAGTATGGCTTCCAACCTAGCTGGGACGACAGGTGTGAACCACCATGCTTACCTTTTATTGGTTGAGATGCAGTCTTGAGGACTTTTTACCCAGGCTAACCTTACACCTTCATCTTCCCAGTCTCTCCTTCCTGAGTAGGTAGGATTATAATGTATAAGCCACTTCATCAAGCTATATCTTTTATTTCCTTAAATGTTACACATATAAGCCAGGCAGCAGTGGTTTATGTCTGTTATCCTAGCTATTCAGGAGGCTTATATTTGAAGGTTGTAGTTCAAAGTCAACCCAGGCAGGAAAGCCTATGAAACTTTTATCTCCACTTAACTCCCCAAAAGCCCAAAGGGGCAGTTCGTAGGTGTGGCTCAAGTGGTAGAGCACTATCCTTGAATGAAAAAGCAAAGGGACTATGTCCTGGGTTAAGCCCCCATACTGGCACACACACACGGGTATACACACACACACACACACACAGACACACGCTTATACATGTAGCTATTTTATAGTCCATATCGGATTATCCCTGTAGGTCTAGTTCTTGAGAAGCTAAATTGTTTCAGGCATGTGATAGTCTGCTTTGTTGTGTTTTGTTACCTGTGACTGAAAGCATATCACTTAATCTTCCTCAGTCCTATGACTTAAAGTTGAGAAACTGTCCTGCATGGGAAAATTGGTTTGCTTCTGAGGATAGCCAGGGATTTTGAGGTTTGCCCTTTTGGGGGTCTGGATCAGTATCCCTCCCTGCTGGAGTTTGGACCAAGGCTCAGGTTTCAGATAGTGCTTTTTCACCACAGTCCCCACCCTGAGGTGACCCTGCCCTGGGCTGCCAGCCTGTCTTACAATGGAGTCAGGGGCTGGGGTGGGGTTCCTGTGCCTCTTTCAGGACCAAAAATGTCCCTAGTAAGGCGTCTTTTCCATCATGGGATGTTCTGCAGTGTGAGAGCCCCGAATAATATTTAGACATTTTTGGAAGTCTAAGTTTAGTTAAATATTTGTCCTGTTCCCACTTGTTGACTGCGAACATTTAACCTTGAAAGAAATCTAAGCCATATCTGTGAGTCAGCCTTTGTCCGGCCATCTCTCTTTTTTCTTCCTCTTTGATTAAAAAAAAGAAAATCAATCAACCCAAGCCACACAAACTCAGACCAGCCCCTTCCCTGTCTAAGCAGCGGTTCAGTTTTTTTGTTCTCGTTTCATTGTAAAGCCAAAGTGGTAGTTTTTGTTTTCAGTGTTTCGCGTGCTCCATACATGCAGTCACCCCATGAAGGAAACCCAGAGGTGAGCCATCTGGAGTCAGCCTTCCTCAGTGAGGGGTTGGGTGGGGGTGGGGCCCAGTTGGGAGCTGTCACTCAGGGGTGGGTGGGACTTGTCAGAGGCTTGACCCTGTCTGTCTGTGTACAAGTCCCAGCATTCTCTCCATTTAATAATGTGCTTAGAAAATACATAGTTTCTTGGTTAAAAAAAGATTGATTTATTTTTTTTGAAAGATTGATTTATTATCGGTAGTCATTTTGTCACAAGAACACAATCATTGGAAAGTAATCAATGAACATTGTAAAATCATAGACAGGTTAGCTTCCCACAAGAAGTCTTTAAGACTTTCAGGGGCTGGGGATATGGCCTAGTGGTGAGAGTGCTTGCCTCCTATACGTGAGGCCCTGGGTTCAATTCCCCAGCACCACATATACAGAAAACGGCCAGAAGTGGCGCTGTGGCTCAAGTGGTAGAGTGCTAGCCTTGAGCAAAAAGAAGCCAGGGACAGTGCTCAGGCCCTGAGTCCAAGCCCCAGGACTGGCCAAAAAAAAAAAAAAAGACTTTCAACTTTAAAAAATCAAAAAGATAGAGGCTGGGGTTTTCTTGTTTTTTGTTTTGTTTGTTTGTTTATGTGTTTTGTGTCATGCTGGAACTTGAACTCAGGATTCAGGGTCTGGTTGCTGTCCCTTAGCTCTTTTGCTCAAGGCTGGTGCTCTTCCACTTGAGCCACAGTTCCACTTCTGGCTTTTGGTGGTGATTCATTGGAGATAAGAGTTTCATAGACTTTCTCTGCCTGGGCTGGCTTTGAACTGTGATCTTCAGATCTCAGCCTGTTGGTTAGGATTATAGATGTGCGCCACCAGCATCCAGCTAGATGCCAGTTTTTTTAAGCAAGTTGTCTAGGGGGCACTAACATCATGGCATCAATCCAACAGTGAGTGCCTAACTTCTGGAATCAGATGCCAGGGCTTGAGTCCTAGCTTTGCCACTGAATAATTCTGGATTCTTGGGCAACTCCCTCTCTCCACATCTAAGTTATCTTTATATATTGTTCTTATTGTTATTAGTGCCAGTACTTAGACTTGAACTCTGTGTCTTGTACTCTTGGTTGGCCTTTTCCACTCAAGGCTGGCACTCTATCTACCAAACCTCCACTTCTGGCATTTTTGTTAGCTAATTGGAAATGAGTTTCACAGACTTTTCTTCCTTCAAATTGATCAGATCTCAGCCTCTTGAGCAGGTAGATATATAGGCATGAACCCCAAGCTCAGTTATCTTAATGTTAAAGTGCAGTCTGGGTTATATCTTTGGTCTCCCTAGATTCTCACAGCATCACCACCCAGTTTACTTGCCTGAAGCCATTTCACACCATCCACAATGTATCTGCAAACTCCTGACCACACTGTCAACTACTTCCTGACACTGAGCCCTTCACAGGAATGCAAAAGAAAACCCAACATCTACCCTTTCACCATACCATTGGGTCCCTAGCCTGCTTTTTAAAAAAATTAATTTACTTAATTGTTATTATATAAGAGATATACAGAGGGGTCACCATTACACACATCAGGTAATAAGTACATTTCCTTTCGTACAGTGTCATCCGTTCCTCATTCTTTCCTACTTGGGCTCACTTTGAACAGTGATCCTCAGATTTCAGCCGGCTGAGTAGATAAGATTATACTATAGGTGCCTGACATTAAAGCATTGTTAAAAATTATTCACCACAACAACCCTATTGAATGAATAGGAACTTTAAGCCCAGAGAGGTTAAAATGTACACATGGTTGCAAGCTAGAAGGTGGTTTATTTAACACAAAATGGAATAGGATATGTTCATTAATCTTTTTATTGTTGTTGGTTGTGGGGCTTGAACTCAGGGCATGGGTGCTATCCCTGAGCTTTTCTGCTCAAGGCTAGTGTTCTACCACTTTGAGCCACAGTTCCACTTTCGGTTTTCTGGTGGTTAATTGGAGATAAGAGTCTCATGGACTTTCCTGCTTGGGTTGGCTTTGTACCACCATTCTCATATCTCAGCCTCCTGAGTAGTTAGGATTATAGATGTGAGCCACCAGCACCTGGATTTTTATTAATGTTGTTTGAAGTTTCTATCCTGAAAGTCCTCTTAAGTCTTTTGCTCTGATCATATTTAATTCTTAACATCTTAGCTCCTGATTACAGAAAATGAGATGAAATCCCAGATGTTAAGTAACAGCCCAAGGTCCAAGGGCCAAGAGAATAAAGGCAGTAATTAGGACTCCAGCTGGACCTTCTGATTCCTTCTGGCTTCATCCTTGCTTCTAATTCACTTATCTAATAGAACATTCTGGTCATCAGCTTGCTGAAATGACAAGGACTTTCTTAGTTCTTCTGAAGCTGCCTTACTGTAACTAAATTCAGTCTTTGTGACATACAAGATATTGTTAGAGAAGGGGTACTCTGTCAGCAATTGAATTCTTTTTCTTTATCAGATTTATTATTATCTTGAAGCAGTGTACTAAAGGTTTCCCATTCAACATGTCATTTTGTGAGTCCAGTCAATCTTGATCAATGTCACCCCTTCCATTGATCTCTCCCAACTCTCCCAAACCTACCTCTTCAATTGGCCTCTCTGCACTACTTCACTATATGACCATATGGTCAGACAGAAAGGGTCATACTTTTGTTTATTTACTTATTTCAGTACTATTGTTTGAACTTAGGACCTCTTACTTGCTAGGCAGGTACTCTTCCACTTCAGTCAATACCCTCTTGGCCTGCCTCCCTCCCTCCCTCCCTCCCTCCCTCCCTCCCTCCCTCCCTCCCTCCCTCCCTTCCTTCCTTCCTTTCTTTCTGATAGGGCCTTTGATTTTTTTTTTTTTGTCCCATGCTGGCCTGGACCATGAATGCTCCTCCTATGGCTTCATCATATCTGGAAAAATATATATGTACATAAATATGTATATGTGTATGTATGTCACCACACTATGCTTGTTGGTTGAGACAGAGGTCTCATTAAACTTTTGTCCTGGCTAGCCTTGAATTATAATCCTCTTAATATCAGCATAGGTGTGAACCATGGTACCCAGCGGCTCTGTCTCCTGAATGCTGGATTACAGGTAGACACTACCACACATGGCTACTGTAGAATGCATTCTTGTATAAGCTTTTCTCTCGTGTGACAAAATACCCACTATAACAAGTTGAAGGAAGAAATGCTGATTTTGGCTCATGGTTTCAGAAGTTTGAATCCAAGATTAGCTAGACACATTGTTTGGGGCTTGAGGTGATGTACAGTTATCATGTCAGCAGAAGCCAGTGACAGAGGCTGCTTATCTCATGGCAGCCGGGGGGGGGGGGGGAGAGAGAGAGAGAGAGAGAGAGAGAGAGAGAGAATCAGAAGGAGAGGGAGAAGGAGAGGAAGAGAATGGGATCTCATGAATTCTGCCTCTGGACTCTCTGGGATTACAGGTATTTATGCCACTATGCTCAGACCAAAGCCAGGGAACTTCTTTATGACCAGCTCTATGACATAAAGGCATAGTTGGATTCGAGTATATGACCTGCCTTAGGGGAAGAGAAACTTTTGTTTCCACAGCCTTCCCTGCCAAGAGGGTTCTGAGCCTGAAATGAAGGATGAAAATATATATGGCACTATTGTGATTGGAGGGAGGAGCATGGTCTTTCAATAGAGGTACACTTGTGTGCCTTGCTGTAGGTTCTGGTACATACAGCTATAATCAGTCATGTGAATTTAACGTAGTCACTTGAGTCATTCCTGACTGCCACAACCATGCCAAATAAACTTTGGACAAATCAAGTACTTTTTGATGCTATTTTTAGAAACAGGAAGATGACTTTGAACAAGTGTTCTGGTTCAGGGATTTGCTCCTGGGTGCTTCCATCCTTGGTTTGCCCTATAAGCAAACTGGAACACTTAGCTAGTACTGTTTTGTGAATAAGTGTACATCAAATATATGTGCAATTATTTTCAAATATGCATAGATGAGATAATGATTTTAAATTACAGAAGGGAGACATTGTCCAAATAGAAACATACTCACTGTCTGACTTATGTAACTGCAGCTCCTCTGTATATCACCTTTTATAATAACAATAAAATTTAAAAATATATAATGGCAAGGCTTAGTAGGAATTCATCATTGTTTTAAAATATCTTGACATTTTATGAGTTCAAAACTATTGACACAGAGATTGGCATTTTGGGTATTAAGGGTGGTGTGGATTTCTTTGTATGGAGTGGATGGAGACTTATTTTAGTTTAGAGTCTTAGTCGTACTCTATTCAGTGTACAGGTACTTGTTTGCACATAGGAATAGATGAAGTTTCTTTAAAAATAATTTGGCTATACCACTTTGTAGTAGTTTTTATCCACACTCTCTGGCGACATCTAGGGGGAATTTTAAGAAGTGCAGCCTTCCTTTCACACATCTCTAAGGTCTGTAGAGCAATAGAGCTACTCCAAAATGTTAAGAGGCAATTCTCTTATTCTACCTCAGCCATGCTGGAGACAATGTCCTGGCTACATACTCCTGGTAACCGATACTAAGATCTAGGTCCACACTGACCTATTCTGAAAGCAAGCTGAGATAGTTTCATTTCACATTTCACTCTTTTATTTACTATTATTACTGTTCATATTTATTATTGTTATTATTATTGTTATTGATGCTAGGAATCAAACTCAGATCACTGTGAATGTTAAGCAAGTCTCTATCACTGAGCTATATTCTCAGCCTTCCACAGCCAATTTTTGTTTTTAATAATTCTTTTTGAATTTTAATCACCTGATTTGAATGGGTGGGGTTTTGCACCTCACTTAGGTTGCCGCTAATTTCTTTCAGAATTAGTAAGAATTCATTCACTTCTGTATTTTGTTTTGTATGTGTTGGTACTGGGGTTTGAAGTCAGGGCCTTGAGGTCTCATTTGGCCTTTTTGCTCATGTCTATAGCTCTACCTACCATTTGGCCATACCTCCAGCCTCATTTCCTTACTTTGACTGGCACCTACATCTTTTTTCTGTGTGTATGTTTTCTTGTCTAGTGCATGGTTAGAGTTCTGCATTTATCATATTGACGAGTTAAATGTCTGAATTAAGTACAGGAGTATCTTCCATACACAAACAATTCATTACTTGCAACTTTCTGTGACTAAAGCCAGGAGTTGCTTCACTGATTTTTCCCTTCTAATACCTGTGGTCCTCAATGCTGACTGCATACACTAGAGTCACCTTTGGAACTGATATCGTGAACCTCTGGGTTCCACCTGAAACCATTTACCACTGCTGGGCATTGGGGGAGATTCTGCTCCATGGAAGATCAAACACCACACTGTACCAGAGCTGTTCAGTGAAAGATTTCAGGTCATTAGGGAAAAAATCCTTCTCATTACCCCATATTAGAATAGCTTTGGATGTTGGGATATCTTGTAGGAAGAAAGTCATCAACTCAAAAGGAACTTGGCAAAGCGATGACTTCTTCTGCAGAAAGGTGCGCAAAATCAGTCAGAAATCTGGCAAGCAAGCACACACAACAGGCAGGCTGCTCATTTTTGATCCCTAACCCAGCAAGCCCTGCCCCTCTGCTTAGATTAGCTGAGTTTAGGTTCACAATCTGCAAAAAGGGTGTAACTTAATGGACAGGACGTAACTAAAATTCAAGGAGCTTCTAATAGGATGTACCTAAAATGTAATTAACAAGGACCAGGAATTTATCAGAAAAAGAATTCTCACTAGACTAACAGAAAGGAAGCAAACTGGGCTGGGAATGTGGCTTAGTGGTAGAGTGCTTGCTTAGTATGCATGAAGCCCTGGGTTCGATTCCTCAGCACCACATACACAGAAAAAGCCAGAAGTGATGCTGTGGCTCAAGAGATAGAGTGCTAGCCTTGAGAAAAAAGAAGCCAAGGACAGTGTGCTCAGGCCCTGAGTCCAAGCCTCAGGACTGGCAAAAAAAAAAAAAAGGAAGCAAACTACTTTTCTCATATCCGTTAGGCAGAAACATAATGGCAAAATGTGTAGAGAAATCCAGACACCTGAGTGAGGAGGAAGCTCAATTAGGAAGATGTCTTTAAGTATGGGTAAGGGAATCTTTATGCATGGTGTGTTTCCTTACTTGTGCACCGGCCACTCTTAATACTCTTCCTGCCCAGTATGGCTGGTGATCACTCAGTGGTCTATTTCCTTGCCCCAGGTTTCTGTTGATGTATGCCACGGTTCTGTGCAGCTACTACAACTCTGCCCTGACCACGGCGGTGGTCGGAGCCATCAAGGTAAGTGGACACAGCCTGAAGTCCAAACCATGAGATAGAAACTGGGTTTGATTGCATTGTGGTTATCAACACAGGAGGAGTAAGAATGGACGTTTGTATCCTTCTTAGCTAGACCTAGAACCCCGTCTCACGTTTTCTAGCCTAATGTATAAGCAAAGGGAGGACTTGGGTGGTGGTGAGGGGATAAGAAAGAGTTGTAGAGAGGGCAAACATGATCAAAGTAGCTGGGCACAGTAGTGCAAGCCTGTCATCCTAGTTACTTGGGAGGCAGAGATCAAGGGATTGGGGTTCAAGGCCAGATGAGGCATAAAAGTTTTCAAGACCCCATCTCAACCAATATGACTGGGTACCATGGCATGTGACAGAGCAAAGCACAGTAGGATGGAGCCCAGATTTTCATGGGCATAAAGTAACACTTTACTTTGAAAATAACCAAGGCAAAAATGGGCTGGAGGCATGGCTCAAGTGTTAAAGTGCCTGCTTAGCAAACATCAGACCCTGAGTTCAATATCAAAGAGATAGACATATGTGGAGCTGTCCTAATGCCTATTACATGCATGTATGCAAATATCACAGTGAATTCCCAGAATGTACAATTCATGTGCTAATGAAAATATGGAGGACTAAAGGAATGACTAATTATTACTTTCCAATTGGGGATGGGTGTGAGGGGATGATTTGGGAAAAAGAAGTAGAAACTGAAGAGAACAAAGGACCCCAAATAGCTATGATCATCTTACTGTCCATAGTCTGATAACTGTGATAAACTGTTTCCGACTAGGAAATTTGTAGGTTGGATATTTGTGTGTGTGCTTACATCTGACCCCACAAATACACGGTATACACACACACACACACACACACACACATACACACACACACACACAGTGATATTCCAGATTCCATTCCATAGTGTAGTTTTTCTGGTCATGTGAACTCAAGTGATTGAGAAAACCTTGTTTCAGTGTGTCCCTTGGCTATCCAGAGTTTTTCTAGGATCCGTGGGACAGAGCACTGCTTGAAATTTATTAGATGTCCCTACTGTGTTGAAGTTTACTGTCAATATGATTAAGATTCACTACCCAACAATGGTAAAAAAAAAAAAAAAAAAAAGGGATCAGGCAAGCTGATTACAACTCAACCCTGTCATTTTTTGCTTGGAAATGGGCTAGTTCTATTGTTATATCACCATTTACTTCATTTTACTAGAAAGCTACCTGTAGTGGCTTTTCATTTACTTCTTCAACATTTCACCAGCATATCTAACAATCACCATGCATTGTAACTAAAATGTCCAAGTTTTAGGTTCTACCATACGATGTGCTTTCTCCTAAATCTTTTTCTTTCATTAACAAATCTTCTCTTTTTATCTGCAGAATGTGTCCGTTGCCTACATTGGGATGTTAGTAGGTGGAGACTACATTTTCTCCCTGTTAAATTTTGTAGGATTAAATATTTGGTGAGTGAAATTTTTAAATGAACTCATCTTAGGAAAATCAAACATTTGATGTAAGTGATAAAAGTACAAAGAAAAATGTTACATTTTCTGGTTTTGCTATGTCAGGATTGAACTCAGGGCCATGTGTATGTTGGGCAAGGACTGAACCTCAGAGCCTCAGCAACCCTCCTTCCTCTGGTCTTTTAAATTTTGTTTTCAAACCACCACAGTTCTTTTAGGGGGAAAATGAAGCATTTATGTAATAAGTTATAGTGTGGGTAATGTCTTTTTTTCAAAATATGGACTCTTTCTCCTGTTCTGGATCCTTGCTTAGGTGGGTACTTGCTGGCACTGATATTCAGACCTTTCACTCTTGCTCCTTTTTCCATTTGTCTGTCTCCTTCCTTTTAGCCCCCATCCTCCTAAGTCAAGACACGTTTTAGCTTCCTGGAATTCATTTTTACATTACATCATGGAATATCACCCCTGTATACTCTACCTCAGTCAGTTTGATTGTGTATATGTGCAGATGCCCCTTCCTGTATTCTTAAGACAGTTCCCTGGGTGGACTTACTGGATCATGGTTATGAACATCTGAAGGCCTGAGCTCTAAACTCCGTTCTCATATCTTCACACGAAGGTCTCCTAAGTTATCTGTCTTCCTCCTGCCAAGTGGGTCTCACTAACTTTCTTTCAAAGAGTTATGCCCGAAGATCCTGCAAAGATTGACTAGGCTACTTTTTTTCTTTGCTAGTCCCGGGGCTTGAACTCAGGGCCTGAGCACTGTCCCTGAACTTCTTTTGCTCAAGGCAAGCACTCTACCACTAAGCCATGTACCTACTCCTGACTAGGCTACTTTGCAACACATTTTAGGACATACTTAGAAGATAATTATACATAGTTTATTTAATTAAAAAAAAACTAAGCCAAAGCTGGTAGCCCATGACTAATGCCTATAATCCCAGCTACTCAGGAGACTGAGATCTGGAGGATCACTGAAGCCAGCCCAGTGAGATTCCATCTCTAATTAACCAGCAAAATGCCACACTGGAGGCATGGCTCACGTGGTAAGAGCACCAGATTTAACAAGAAAGCCAAGTGAGAGTGTGAGGCCTTGAATTCAGGCCCCAATTCTGGCACAAAACAAATAAAAACAACTGCCATCATCAGCAACAGCAACAACAATAACGACAACCAGAAACTAAGACCTTATTTTCTGAGGTTCTATTTTAGAGTTGCTCCTTCCTTTTTTTAAAGTTTTGTTTCCCCTGAAATGTTTATAAATAAGAAGAGAAATTCTCATTAAGCAATCTATAAACTTGAGAACAAAACACCAGAGGTCTGAGTGCTGCTTTCCAAATTAAGCTGTGTTTATAAGGATATCAACAAATGCTGCAGGCAAGCATTATGGGATGCCAGTTACCTCATTGTACTTTCTCTGTTTTCTTTTACCAGCATGGCAGGCGGTTTGAGGTATTCCTTTTTAACACTAAGCAGCCAATTAAAACCTAAGCAGCCAGTGGATGAAGAGAATATCCGTGCAGATTTGAAGAGCTAGAGTGGGAGCTGAATTGCAGACTGGGGCCTGGGGCCAGCACCAATGTGAAGCTGGAGGTTTATACTTGGCACATTGAAAGCACACACAGAGATGCCTGCAAATGCAAAGAACACTACCTCACAGGCCACTGTGCCATGAGCCATTGGGGAACCTGAGAGACCTACTGCGTGGGACCTTCCCAGCCAGCAGCCAGTTTGTTCAAAGCCCAATTTGCTTGGCAGGGTCCTGAGTACTCCTATACATACTGCAATGCCCCTTTGTGCTGGAAGGGGGTGGGGCAATGCTGCCCTGGTGACTTGTTTAATCAGCACCTTGGCCTTAATTTCAAAGGTATCAGCCAAAGCTAAGTGCAGGCAAGAACATTTTTGTTTTAACAGTTAAAATAAACATGGGTTTATTTTTAATAAAAAAAACCAATAAACTGCCAGGATAGTGAGTTGTTAGCTTCGATTTAAACCACATTGCTGTCTTTTCTCAGCCATTGGAGTAAAATAAATCATTGTTCCACTGTATGGCATGAAGGTGATGCTTTAGACAGGCAGAAAATAGTAAGTCATTTACTCACAATGTAGAAGGAAGCTCTACCTTGAAGGGATTGCTAGATGGTCTTTGAAGATTAAAATTAGGAAGAACTGCAAAATCATGGGGGAAATGCTCAGAATCTTTTCTGTCTATACATAAGTGACTTATTGTTGTTGGAAATGTTTCAGGATAATGGGGTGTCACATAGAAATGGGAACTCAGCAAATCCCTTCTTTCCTCCCTCCCTGCCTCCCTTCCTGTTTCCCTCCCTCCCTCTCTCCCTCCCTCCCTCCCTTTCTTTATATCTTCCCTTGCCTCTTAAGCACTGGGATTATAGGTATGTACTACCTACAATACCTGGTAAATTTTCTTCTTTTTAAAGACCAAGTGTACTATATGTACAGACCCCATTCTGTCTATTCCTTCATCCATGGAGGGATACTTGGATTTTTGTGAATAATGCTAGTATGAATATAAGAGTACAAGTATTTCTTCAAGACCCTATTCAGGAGTAATCCTAGCATTCAGGATGTAGGAGGATCTCAAGGTTCAAATTTAGTTTGGGCTATGTAACAAGATCCTGTCTTAAAAAAAAAAGGCCCAGTTATCAGTTTGTTGTTGTTTAAGTATATACTCAGAAGTGGAATGGATAGATCATATGGAAATTCTGCTTCTAAATTTGGAGGACTTTCTATACTGAACTGTTTCTGTAGTGGCTAGTGACTGTACCATTTTGTATTTGTAACAAGAGTTTTAATTTCTTGTCATACCTTTGATAACATATTCATTTCTGCTGTTTTGTCTTTGTTTTTGGTAGGAGACAGTCTAATGAGGTATTGCTTCTTCCTAATTTATCCACTAGTGCTGTTGACCATTTATTTTTTTTATGAGCTTCCTGGACATTTGTGTATCTTTTGTATATCTGTTCAAGTCATTTTGGGCAGCCCTGGTGACTGAATTCAGGACCTTGGACTTGCTAGGCATGCTACCACTTCAGTTATACCTTGGTTCTCTTTTCACATTTGTTGGTTATTTTTGAGGTAGTGTTTTACTTTTTGTCTAGGCTTGGGGATGAGAGAGGCATGTAGTCTCGAACAATTCTTTTGCCCAGGCTGGCCTTGAACCTTAATCCCACAGTCTCAGCCTCCCATGTTGCTAGGATTACATGCTTGAGACACCATGCTGAGCCCTCTTTCAACTTCTTAATCCTGTTGTTTGCTTTGTTGCCTTTAGATTCCAGAAGTGTTATTATTGTTGTTATTGTTATTATTATTACTGTTGTTTACTTTACTTTCCGAAGGCTTCTCTGAACCGTGGCATTGGGGCTTACCAACTACTGTCAACATATTCTGTTGTATTAGCAACATCTTTTCTGAAACCCAGAGACCAAAAGTGCTGGGAAACACAAAAACTAGCTTTGTTTTTCTTTCAAAAATGTGTTCCCTTTATCTCTAATTTTTCTTCTCGGAATTCTTTTTTTTTTAATTTATTGCCAAAGTGATGTACAGAGGGGTTACAGTTTCATATGTAAAGCAGTGGGTACATGTCTTTTCCAATTCTTGGAATTCTTAGTCTAACTTTTTCTGCTTCACTTGTGGCCAGCAGAGGGCACCCGAAGAGCAGCCTTGTGGCTGGGGAGAAAGTAATGAGCCTGCCTCTGAATTAAGGTCAGTGTGCTGGGTGCAGAGCAGTGACAGAATGAACGATCTATAAGCCACCAAGAGGCTAAGGAAGAAATGTAGCACAGTGATTCAGGGTGCTAGAATTGTTTTCCCATTAAAAGCATAAACACTTAGCTGGGTACTGGTGGCTCATGCCTATAATTCCAGCTTCTCAAGAGAGTGCAATCTGAGAATCTTGGTTTGAAGACAGCTGGGGCAGTTCATGAGGTGCTTGTCTCCAGTTAAGCACCACAAAACAAAAACAAACAAACTGAAAGTGGAGCTGTGGCTCAAGTGGTAGAGTGCTAGCCTTGAGCAAAAAAGGTAAAGTATAGTACCCAGGCCCCTAGTTCAAGCTCCAGTATTGGCACAACAACAACAAACCCAGAATACCAAAAATACTTGAAGGGACAAAGAAAATTTATTTAATTTCTTGATATTTTGTATACATTTGCTAGAATTATGCAAATCTAAGGTTATTGCAAATAACTTTGAGTTAACTTTGTTTCTCTACATTAAATATGTCATAAGTCCAGGAATATTAGCTCTTTTGGAAGGCAACTATGCTTACCACTATACCACCAATGCGCCTGTATTAGCTCTTTTGACAGCCGAGGTTGTTGTTTATGGACAGGACCAAGTTAAGAAAATAATCTTTTAAATGTATTTTCTGTACTTTCAGAAAAAAACTAAGGTACACTTATTAATAGTTTTAAAGATGTTAGTTACTTTCTTTTCCTTTTGCCTTATCTTTTTCACTCTTGTGACTTGGTTACCTAGACTTATGGGTCATTATTTTCTGTGAATGGGTATGTGTATTTATTTTTTTTTTCTTTTTTTTTTTTTTTTGGCCAGTCCTGGGCCTTGGACTCAGGGCCTGAGCACTGTCCCTGGCTTCTTCCCGCTCAAGGCTAGCACTCTGCCACTTGAGCCACAGCGCCGCTTCTGGCCGTTTTCTGTATATGTGGTGCTGGGGAATCGAACCTAGGGCCTCGTGTATCCGAGGCAGGCACTCTTGCCACTAGGCTATATCCCCAGCCCCGGTATGTGTATTTATTTGCTCATGCGTTTTGGGAGCTGGAACTTGCCAAGGACCAAGAACTAACCTAACCAGTTGCAGCTAATGTGTGCTAGCTCTCAGGAAACAGAGGGCTCTATGGAAGTGGCCCTCCAGTTTTCAGATGTTAAAGCAAAGCTTACATCACGAAGCTAGAATCCAGCATCAAGCTAGACACTCATAAACCATTCCTAGGGACCTCAAGAGAGTGTGAGTCAGGTTGTCATAGCAAACTATGACAAAATACTTGAGATAACAACAAATAACTTCTAAGTGAAGGTTTATTTTGGCTCGGGGCTTCATAGGACTCTGTCAGTGGTCGTTGGTCCTGTTGCTTTCTGGCCTGTGATGAAGCAGAATGGTGGGGAATGATGGGTGAAGGAAGCTGTTCTCCCCATGACAGCTGGGAAGAAAAAGATTAAAAAAAAAAAAAGGTGACGTGGGTCCCGTGAGGCCATGTCCCCAATTACCTAACTTCCTTCTACTCAGTCTCACCTCCTAAAGGCTTCACCACTGAGCAAAGAGATTCTAATTCTTGGGCACCCTCTGGCTTTCAATAGTGCCAAAGTTAGCAACCAAGCATTTGGAGAATGCTCATCCAAACTCAAGCAAAGGCTTAAGAAATGCCATCTTTCTTTTTTAAAATCTGTGTACATTTAATTTTTTTCTTTTTATTGTAAAGGTGATGTACAGAAAGATTGCAATTATGTAAGTAGGTAAGGAGTACATTTCTTTTTGAACAGTGTTACCCCCCCCTCATTTTCTCCTACTTTCCTTCCCCCACATTTCCAACCTAGTGTCTAGTGAGTATTCCTGTTGCATTGGTTCACCCTTTGTCCCACCATTTCTGTGATCCCCCTTCCAATCCCCAAATCGGATAAACTTATATACAAGACAAAGGGTACCGAAATCAGAAACAGTGACCACGGTGAATAAGCCAGAGGAGGAAAAAATGAAAGAAATTACCACAAACAGTACACTAAAAAATAGAAAAACACAACAACAACAACAGCAACATCTCCATATCATGGAGATCATTTCAATTAGCATTATTTTATAATGTCATATGTATTGAGCTATTGTGAACCTCTGCTAGGACTTAGGCATATACAAATTATTACAAATGAGGGAAACCATGGAGCTTATGTTTCCTTGGTCTGGCTTACTTAATATGATTTTTTCCAAGTCTTTCCATTTCCTTATGAATGGGATGATGTCATTCTTTCTGATGGAAGCATAGAATTCCATTGAGGAAACACCATCATTATGTCTTCCAACTCTTAGGTTCACTTCAGGTTAAAGTCATCATCATGATAAACCTTGGGCCATTTTTGTTGCAAAATGTACTCCTTGTACCAGCACCAGCATCATGAACTAGGGTTTGTTAGAAATTGAGTATCATGGCTGACTGCTGAATTCGCATTTACATTTGAATCCAGGTGATTTGAGAAGTACTTCCTGTCCCAATCAATGTTTCCTTTACCAAGGCCCACAAATAGGATGGAGGGTCTTTCCAGCTAAGGTAGTTCAGGAACACTAGGCTCCTAGTCATACTTTCCCCAACTTGCTTCTGAGACAGAGGTCAAGACCAGAGGTTACCACCCTGCCCGGCACCCAGAGCAGTGATCCAGAGAGTTTTCCTATGGACGAGTCACTCTATACAGTAACCACCTTAATATTGCTCTAAATGATGTCATTAGCTTCTTAGAATACCATACTGAACAAGGGTATCTTTGGGACACACCAGAAAGCCTAAGTGTGCAGTTGGGCTGAGAGATTGTACCAAAAGACCAGCAGTGTGGTTAAGAATGGAGATTGTGGTGATGTCTTGGAGCCTTAGAGACTGAGGCAACCATCAGTCAAGCCTATGTAATTAAGCTTTTCTAGCACTCCAAAACACAGGCTTGGCTGGATTTCCCTAGTTGACACACTCCACAGATAACCAGGGGATGACATCAGGCACCCAAGTCCAGGTGTTCCAATATGTTGCTCATCCCAATGTGCCCATTAAAGAGATGAGTGAGGGGGAGATTAGAAAAAGGAGACATGTGCTAGGGAGAGGACCTCAGGCTTCTGTGGCCAGGTAGAAGATGGTGACCAGGACCTGCTCCAACATAGGGGGGAAATGACTGAACAAGACACATGCATCCTTAAAGGGAGGGAAAATGACTCAGTGAGACACATATATAGATGTGGGAACCAATCATCAGATTCCCCACAGTACACATCCACCCCTTGGCCAATTGATCCAGAAGCACTCACAAGAGGAGGAGGCAAGGGACACTACAGATAGTGGCTCTGGGAGAGAACCTGGCTCTAGGACCCTTCCTTGCACAAGGAGTCCATTTTGCTGCTTCTTTGCTTTGAAACAAACCATCTCTCTCTGATTTAAACATGTTTCTGCCCTTTAATTCTTTAATCAGCAGAGAAAATGAGCCTAAACCCTAGAAGGTATCATTAGCCCTGCATGTGAGAAGAGGGAGACTAAGTATTTCAACTCACCTGCAGTTATGGACATAAGTTTTAGGTTGAAATACAGAAAGAATTGGGGCAGAGGACAAGAGGTATGCATAACTACTGGTCAAAGGTGTAGTCTGGTTATTTATTACCTCAGGATTCTTTAGTATGTTGGTTAATTTGGTTTTGAAAGATTTTTTTGTTTTTGTTTTGCTTTTGCTTGAACTCAGGCCCTAGGTATTTCCCTTACCCTTTCCACTCATTGCTGGTACTCTTCCATTTGAACCACAGTTTCACTTCCAGCTTTTTACTGGTTAGTTTTGAGAGAAGAGTCTCTTGGGTTTGCCTGTCTGGGCTAGCTTTGAACTCTGATCCTCAGATCTCAGCTTCCTGAGTAGCCAGGATTATAGATGTGAACCACTGGAGCCTGGCTACCATGGAGTCCATTTTTTAAGTTTAATTTTGTTTATTTTGGCATCTTAAAATAGTACTCAGGCTGCCTCGTTAGGTTGCACTGCAGAAAGTAGCTACAAAGTTTTATAAGAAAAAATAAAACAAAATCAACAAGAACAATTTGAAACTAATTAGTTTGAAAAATATTTATTGGGGGCTGGGAATATGGCCTAGTGGTAGTGTGCTTGCCTCATATACATGAAGCCCTGGGTTCAATTCCTCAGTACCACATATATGGAAAAGGCCAGAAGTGGCGCTGTGGCTCAAGTGGCAGAGTGCTAGCCTTGAGAATAAAAGAAGCCAGGGACAGTGCTCAGGCCACGAGTTCAAGCCCCAGGACTTGCAATATATATATATATTGCAATATATATATATGTGTATATATATATATATGGCATTTGCCGCCATAAATCTGATTGTAATTGCTTTCAAAAGGGATCAAAACTGAGGATGACAAAAGACTTAGAACAAAGGCTAGAGGCATGGCTCAGTGGTAGAGCACATGCCCAGCAAACCCAAAGCCCTACGTTTAAATCCTAGTACTTTCAAAAATATTAGAATTTTGAAAGAAGTTTAGCAATTGACAAAACAGCCTAGTTTGTCTATTGCATACATAATTTTAGGATAATAATTATGACTGATACCATTAGGTCAGGACCATCAAGTTGTCCTCATTTTCTTAAAGATACAGTTAAAATTTCAGTGTAAGGAATGACTCTACACACACACACACACACACACACACACACACACACTCAGTAATAGGTTACTTTTATGTATAAATTCTCACTTAATCCTCATTTTGGCTTTAAGAATAAATGAGGGCTGGGAACATGGCTCAAGTAGTGGAGTGCCTGCCCCGCAAGCATGGGGCCCTGAGTTCAAACCTCAGTACCACTAAAAATAGAAATAACAAAGAAAAAGAAAAGAAACAAATAACCAATTCAAGTGGGACGTACTTGTCTACACATATACTGTTAGCATTCTTTCCATCTCAGATCCTCAGCCCCTCCCAGGCAGCCTCCTTTTCTGCCCTCTAGGGTCAGCTAGCCATGGATGACTAAAGACTAAAGGGCAGATTCTCTCTAGACTCTGGCTTGTCAAAGTTGTAATAAGAGCTCTAGGCTAGAGCTCAGCTCTGTGAGTCTCAACATGTCAGGTCTAGTCATTCACCCCAATTACTCCAAATAAAGAGATTAATGGTAGCTAGGTGCTCTGTGGCTCACACCTGTAATCCTAGCTACTCAGGAAGCTGAAATCTGAGAATCATTGTTCATAGCCAACCTGGGCAGCAAAGTCTGTGAGGCTCTTATTTCCAATAAATTACTCGGGAAAAGTGGTAGAGTGCTGGCTTTGAACACAAAGAGGTTCAAGGACAACACCCAGTTCCTGAGATCAAACCCAAGGACCAGACGCGGGGGTAGGGGGTGGTGGAGTGAGTGAGTAGATTTTTGGTGATGAGGAGCAGAGAAAGATTTTATTATGTGGCATGGGCACACTGGGAAGAGATGAAGTAAACATTTCAACCAGTCTCTAGGGTGCAAGTTGAAACAGAGGAAGAATTGGGGCAGGAGTGAAAGGAATGTATCATAAAGCAGTCTCAATCACATAGTTAAAATTGTAAGTGGTGTGATTGCTTATTGTTGCAGGACTGGTCAGGTAGAAACTCATCAAGATAAGAGAGTTGTTGGCTCTTGGGGGTATAGATTTCAATTTTGTCACAAGATGTTTACTCATGACCCTTGTCTTACCTGGAATTCAAGGTAATGTAAGTGGAGGCAGAGCATTGGCAGGCTTAAGAGAAGAGTCCTTGAAGCTCTTATCTCCAATTAACCACCAGAAAACCAAAAGTGGCACTGTGACTTAAAGTGATAGAGCACTAGCCTTGAGAAGAAAAGCTTAAAGACACCCAGGCCCTGAGTTCAAGCTCCAGGACTAACCAAAAAAATAAGAAAACAAAGTAATCCACTTCATTTAAACTGGCATATGAGGGAAACTCACACACTCTTCAAAGCAATGCTCCTTTAAATTATGAGCACCAAGCTAAACTATAGGCCAAGTAGTTTACCAAAAAGAACCAGGGAAAGACACAACTAAGAACAGAGATTCAGTGTCAGAATAAATTCACCTCAGTTGATTAACCGGAGATAATAATCTGTCTGAATTAATTGGATCAGCCTGATAAGCATCTGTGCATCAGGGTACTATCATCAAAAACCATGGTGCAACAGTCTGGTAACTAAGGCCAGGCTGTGTAAAATAAAAAGCAGGGAAATAGGCAATTACAGAGGGTGACACTGTCCAACTCCCAGACAGGAGGGAAAAGACTTTACTAACGTGTAGCTGAGACACAAAACACATTCTATGGAATGTTGTGTCACTCTTTTCTTCTTAGGGACTTAGTGTCTGTTTTGCATAAGTGTCTGTTTTACAGGACCCCCCAAAAACAGAAAGAGTTGTTTCTCTTTGACCATGAGAAGAGTGAAGAATCAGAGTCTAGTATCTCAAACAGCTAGTTTTCAATAAGAAATTACAAGAGACTCAAAGAAACAGCAGTGTATAAAAATGTGACTCCTAAAAGCAAGCAACAAGCCAGGCACCAGTGGCTTATACCTGTAATCCTAGCTACTCAGGAGGCTGAGATCTGAGGATATAATTTCAAAATCAGCCTGGGAAGGAAACTCTGTGAGCCTCTTATTTCCAATTAACCATGAAAAAGCCAGAAGTAGGGCTATGTTTCAAGTGGTAGAGTGCCAGCCTTGAGTGAAAAAGGTAAGAAACAGTGCCTAAGCTCTAGGTTCAAGCCACAGTACAGGCACACATAAAACAAAGCAGGCAACAGGATAGCATCTGGGAAGGACCAAGGCTGATGTTTTACAAAGACTTCAAGATTTTGAGAGGTTGAATTAGGAGTCTTTGTTAAAAGGCCAGCATCTGCAGGTCGACTGTCATCTCAAAAATCTATAGCTCTGAACAGAGCTTACACAAAGCTTTTTTTTAAAAAAAACTTACTGAAATAGCCCATCTTTAATGGTTTCATGAATGTATCATGTAATTGTAATTATAATGTATTCCATAAATGGCCTTACTTTGCAAGGGCACACCTATACATCCTTTTTTTTTTAGTTTTTAACTTTTTTCTTTATTGTCAAAGTGAACTACAGAGGGGTTACAGTTTCATATGTGAGGCAGTGAGTACATTTCTCATCCAACTTGATACCTCTTCCCTCCTCCCTCATCCCTCCCCGCCCCCCACAAAGCTTTTAAAGATAAAGACTGGGTGAAGAAGAAAGATGGCAGAGGTGCAACTGAAGTTTGACTGAGCTCTCTCCAAGAAACCAGTTTGAGAATTACAGTGCTAGAAAGTCATACCAAGTGAGCTGTAATAGTACAGAGACTCTGGCCAGAGAGTAAAAATTAAAGCAGCCTGCTTAAGAAGGCAGATTTGAGCACATGCCAGTACCAGTAGTGGCAGCAGTCATGACAATGACAAGACAGAGCTGGGACAAAGGCACCAGAGACTGATTGCCGGTGGCTTTCCCCTCACCTCCAGCACAAACTGGATGATGAGGAGTGGAAATCCACATCCTGCTGACCATAGACAAATGCAGATCACAGATGTCCAAAAAGCCAAGGGAAAGCATGAGTATCTCACCAAAGACAACCTCATTCCTTCTCATGGAACAGCTTTTGGAAGGTAGCCCTTTACCCCTACCCAAGAGGAATGCTATCTTTGATACTGGCACAGATCCTGCCAGAGCAGCTAGAAGATAACTCACCTGCTGAGCCAGCTGGCAGTGAACAGGAATCCTGACTGAGGGCGGCGAGGATTAAGGAAAAGGAAAAATAAGGCAAGAGAAAGAAGACAAGAGACAAAGATGGGGTACGGGAAGTCTGCAGCCATAAGGTTGAAACGCAAGACTGCAGCCATGTTTATTCTTAACTTCCAGCTTATATGCAGTTTGAAAACCAGGAAACAGCATAGGCTTAAAATTCCAGAACACAAAACGCTTGGAGTTAGCAATACCCCACGATAGCTAAGACAGGTTGAGGTTGGTTAACATAAGAATGGACTCCAGAGCAATATCTGATGGTAGCTAAGACAGGATGAGATTGATTAACATAAGAATGGACTCATGGCAAACATAGTAAAGCATTTCCGATTTTCCATTAAGCCATGTCCTTGCACGTCCTTGAAAACACAGCCAGAGGTCAGGAAGAATTTAGCTGCTAGCTCGGCTCCCAACAAACTCACAGTGACTATGGCACCATTTTTCAACAGGGCAAAGGAATGTGACCAGTGAGAGTCAGCTCCACCCAGAGAAAGGTTGCCCCACTGAGGAGAAGGAAGCTTCTCCTAGGGAGGAACAACTTTCTTTACCAGGTAAATAACATCAAGAGACAACCCCACACCTCCACAGAGAACAAAGACATTCCATTCATATAGCAGCCAAAATGGCAGCTTAGCTGGCTGCAGGAATTAAAAAGACAAAAATCTGTAAAATCTCACTGAAAAAATAAAATACAAAAAACGGGATAGGCCATAAAAGCTGAGTGTGGCTCCAGACTGGGCCAAAAGAGTCTCAAGAGCTAGCCCTTCTAGGAAAAGCTACTGATTCCAGACACATCACAACCCCACCCACACTCAAGCTCACTTGCAAAAACTCCAAGCTACTGAAGCTAGCCACCTTGTTCCTCTGTGACACATGAAATAGATTGCTCTCCCACTAAATTAGTCTGGGAGGAGGGACACAGAGACCCCAAGTCTGTAAGCCTTTTCTGCCCACTCAAACAAACTGATTTGAGGAAGCAACTAAGCCACAAAAAAAATTGACCACCAGAGGAAATGAAAGGTTCCATCCAGAGACTGGATAGCAGACACAGAGGAGACACAAGATCCCCCAAAGAAGTTGAAGAAAGTTATATATATATATTTCATTTAATTTTTTTCCATTTTTTTCTTTTTTTCCTTCTTCATTGCTGTTCTGTTCATTCCTAGACAGCAAAAGGTGATTACTAGGCTTCCTCCTTCATTCTGTTCATGCTTAATTCAGGCCAAATTTTGATTGCTCAATTCTCTATTTTCCAATCTTAGTATTTTTAATTTTAGTATTACTACTTTATACATATATAGTTTTTAAATTTTTTATTTCTTTATTAAAATTTTTTTCTTTTCTTGTTTTATTTTTTCTTTACCTGAATTTAGGTCTTAGTTTTCTTCCTTCTGTTCCTTTCCTTCTCTATATTCTTCTATTCTTATTTTATCATCCTATTTTTTCATTATACGTCTTCATTCCTTTGTTTTCCTTAGTTCATTGATCACTAATTATTTGTCATTCAGCTAGACTGTTTTTGTGTTCATTTGGACTGTGTCAAAGTGGCTCATTGAGTTATCCTTTTGGTCCAAATTGCTGCAAATCTCATGACATTTTTGTTCACTGATTACAACTATATATAATCCCCACACCTGCATCATAATATCCTTCCCCTAACAAAGAAAAGCAGAGATAGGCAGGGGAATAGCTACCTTTGAGTTTGAACCTCTAAAATCAGTGCAATTACAGGACTCAGGGTTAGTTTTTGTGTTAAGACTGTGTTCTGTGGTGGTATTGGGTCTACTGTTATATAAAAAAAAAAGAAGAAGAAAGAGAGTGAAAATATCTATCTATGGATTGTGAGCCTCTAAAGCCTATGCAATTACAAGGTTCTGGGTTGGTTTTTGTCTTAAAATTGTATTCTAGTGTAGAATTAGATCCACAGAAACACCAAGAAAAATGGTAAGTTAAGAAACTTCAACTATCACTCAAAATAAACAGGCAACAGAACCATCAATGAAAAATCTAGAAGATAATTCTCAAAATGCTCTGCAAACACTACTGGCAAACATGCTGAATGAAAAGATTCAAAACCTATATATGGCTATGCCTGAGTGTGATGAAGCTAACCAATGATTAATAGAAGAATTCATGAAAACCAGAAACAGAAAGCTGCATGAAGGAAAGGGTGTCCAATGAAAATATAGCTACTCAGCTAAAGGATTTGAGAGAGAACACTGAAAAACAAATCAAGGAGGTACACAAGTCCAAACAAGATCTGAAACAAAGCTTCAATAAAGAAATAGAAGCCATCAGAACTGACCAATTAGAAGGAAGGCAAATAAAAAACAAAACAGAAAGTCTTGACAGCAGAATAAAGGATGCAGAAATTGATATATCCGCAATTGAAGATAGTCTAGACTATGTAGAGAAAGAATGGACCATTACTGAAAACAAGCCCAAGAAACAAGATGGATCCCTACAGGAGATAAAAGATATCATCAGAAAATCTAACTTAAGGCTAATAGGTATTGAAGAATGCCTAGAGAAGGACACTAATGGAATAGGAAATATATTTCACAGAATCCTAGCAGAGAACTTCCCAAATATCCAAAAGGATAGGACCTCCAGATACAAGAAACACTTAGAACTCTAAACAGACCAGACCAGAACAGGACATCCTACTGTCCCAATGTAATCTACACAGGATCAATAGAGACCAAGGAAAGGACCCATAAAGCCTCTAGGGAGACAATCACCTAAAAAGTAAAATCAATCAGAATAACTACAGATTTCTCAGCAGTGACCATGAAAGCAAAGAGAGCCTGGAATGAAGTATGCCATGCTCTAAAGACAAACAACTACAAACCAAGAATAGTGTACCCAACTAAACTCTCATTCATAGCCAAGGGACAAATAAAAGCCTTCCACATCAAGGAAAAAAAAATGAAACAATATATCTAAGCCAACAATACAGAAAATACTGGGAGATGACACATAGAAAATCAACAAGAACCAACAAGAAACCAACAAGAAAACCAACAATATTGGCAGAGAAACAGCCTTAAACAGAGAACCAGATAATTATAGTAAGAATTGACAAGTCACAGTCCCTAAGAAGGTAAATAATGTAGCAGGAAAGACCAAACACCTCTGAATCCTAACTGTCAATATTAATTGTCTTAACTCTCCAATTAAATGATATAGAGTGCCTAGTTGGATCAAAAAGCAAGATCCATATTCTGCTGTTTTCAAAAGACATATCTAGCCCACAACACAAACATGTTCTGAAAGTGAAAGGCTAGAATAAAGTCTATCAAGTAAATGACCCTCATAAATAGGCTGGTGTTGGAAACCTAATATCAGATAAAATAGACTCCAAATTAAAATTGATGAGAAGAGACAAAGAAGGCCATCAGATACTAATAAAGTGATTTCTCCTACAGGAGGATATAACCATCCTAAATATCTATACACCAAATGCTGGAGCACCCAAATTCATCAAACAAACACTACTTACACTAAAAACCATACGCAGATTAATTGTCGGTGACTTTAACACACCACTGTTGTCTCTGGATAGATCAACATGGCAAAAACTCAACAGAGAAACTTCAGAACTAAACAATTTCATAGACCAACTAGACTTAACAGACATCTACAGAATATTCTACCCAGCAACACCAGAAGATACATTCTTCTTGGTAGCACACAGATCATTCTCCCAAATAGATTACATTTTAGGGCACAAAGAAAATCTGTGCAAATTCAGAAATATTGAAATTATTCTCAGTATGCTCCCAGAACCACAATAGAATAAAATTATAGCTCAACACAAAAGGTAGCATAGAAAATCCTGTAACTCATTGGGATTCAACTCATTATTGAATCACCTGTGGGTTATTGAAGAGATCAGAATGGAAATTCCAACATTTATGGTAGTTAACAAAAATGAACACACAAAATACAAGTTCCTCTGGGGTACAGCAAAGGCACTACTCAGAGGAAAATTTATAGCTCTGAGTGCATACATCAACAAATTGGAGAAATCTCAAACCAACTATTTAAGGTCTTTGAAAATGAGCAATAAGCCAAACCCCAATCCGGTAGGTGGAAACAAACAACTAAAATTAAATCAGAATTAAATGAGAGTAAAAAAACAACCATAGAAAGAAACAACAAAACAGAATTGCTTCTTCAAAAAATTAACAACATTGACAGACCCTTAATAAATCTTAGAAAAAAGAGAAAAGAGCACATCAAAATAAAATCAGAGAGAAGAGTAGAAACATCACAACAGAAACACATAAGATTCAGAACATTATAGGATAATACTTTGCAATACTTTTATGCTAACAAATTTGAAAATCTGGAAGAAATGGAAGAATTTCTAGCAAATTTTGATATTCCCAAACTAAACCAAGAAGATTTAAACCAACTAAATAGATAAATATCATGTAATGAAATAGAAACAGCAATAAGAGACCTCCCATCCAAGAAAAGCCCAGGACCAGATAGATTCACAAATCTATAAGGCCTTCAAAGGATAACTCATTTCAATACTCCTCAAGCATTTCAATGAAATTGAAAGCAAAAGTTCACTACCTATCTCATTCTATGATGTCAGCATAACCCTCATCTACAAACCAGACAGGGATTCATCAAAGAAAAAAAAATGTATACCCTTTTCTTTTCTTTTTTTTTTTTTTTTGCCAGTCCTGGGGCTTGAACTCAGGGCCTGGGCACTGTCCCCGAGCTTCCTTTTGCTCAAGGCTAGCACACTACCACTTGAGACACAGCATCACTTCCATCTTTTTCTGTATATGTGCTACTGAGCAATCACACCCAGGGCTTCATGTATGCTAGGCAAGAACTCTACCACTAGGCCATATTCCCAGCCCCATATGCCCATTTCTTAGATGAACATTGATGCAAAACTTCTCAATAAAATTTTGACCAATTGAGTTAAACACCTTATAAAAAAAATTGTACACTATGATCAAACAGGATTCATTCCAGGGAGGCAAAACAGATTACACAAGTCAATTAATATAATCCATCATATTAATAGGAACAAGGCCAAGAACCATATGATCACCATATATGCAGAAAAAGCATTTGACAAGATCCAACACCCCTTCATGATGAAAGCTCTCGAGAAACTAGGAATTCATGGAACATTCCTCAATATAATAAAAGCTTGTATGACAAACGTACAGCTAGCATTATACTTAATGGTGAAAAGTTAAAGCCATTTCTTCTAAAATCAGGAATGAGACAAGGATGTCCACAATCTCCACTCCTCTTCAATATAACATTAGAATTCCCAGCGATGGCAGAAATGCAAGGGGCCAACATTAAGGATATTGAAATAGGGAAAGAAGAAGTAAAACTCACCCTCTTTGCAGATGATATGCTCTGGTAAGTAAAGAACCCCATAGACTCCACTTCCAAGTTACTTGAGCTGATCCAAAACTTTGGCAAAGTAGGAGAGTATAAAATTAATCCTCAAAAATCAATGGCTTTTCTGTATACCAGCAATGAGAAGAGGGAGGCTGAAATCAGGAAACAACTCCTTTTGTAATAGCCTCAATAAAAAACAAAAACAAAAACAAAAACCCAAAACCCTAGGAATCAACTGAACTAGAGAAGTGAAGGACCTCTATAATGAAAACTTTAAAAACTCAGAAAAGGAAACTAAAGCAGATTTAAGGAAGTGAAAAACCTTCCATGCTCCTGGATTGAGAGGATTAACATCATGAAAATGGCAATACTTCCAAAGGCTATCTACAAGTTCAATGCAATATCCATCATTATCTCAACATGGTTCTTCAATGAAATAGAAGAAGCAATCCAAAAATTCCTATGGAATAATAAAAGACCCCAAATAGTAACAACAATCCTTAGCAGGAAGAACAGTGCTGGAGGAATATCAATACCACTTCAAACTCTATTACAAAGCTATAGTAATAAGAGCAGTTTGGTACTGGCACAAGAACAGGCCTGAAAACCAAGGAAACATAGGTGACGACCCAGAAATGAACCCGCAAACCTATGGCTACCTAATCTTTGATAGGGAGGCAAAAAAAAAAAAAATAGGATGGAAGAAAGACAGTCTCCTCAACAAATGATGCTGGCAAAATTGGTTAAACTGTAGAAAACTAAAGTTAGATCTTTATATGTCACCCTGCACCAGAATTGGTTCCAAATGGATCGAAGACCTAGCAGTTAAAGCAGATACCCAGAAAACATTACAGGAAGGAATAGGAGAAACACTTGGGCTCCTTGGCACAGGATGAAACTTTCCTAATAAAGACACAGAAACACAATAAATCAAAGAAAGGTTGGACAAATGGGATTGCATTAAACTACAGGGCAACTGCATGGCAAAGGACATAGATAACAAGATAAATAGAAAGCCCATAGATTGGGAGATCTTCACTAGCCATACAACAAAGGACTCATATCTAAAATATGCTTAGAACTCAAAAAAATGAGTTCCCCCAAAACAAATTCTGAAAGAAACAACTGTCCCTTCAATAAATGGGCTAAAGACTTAACAAAAGACTTCTCTGAAGCAGAAATAAGAATGGTCAATAGACACATGAAGAAATGCTCAACATCTCTATCCATAAACGAAATGCAAATCAAAACAGCATTGAGATTCCACCTCACCCCAGTTAGAATGGCCATTATCAAGAAAACTAATAACAACATATGCTGGTGGGCATGTGGCCAAAAGGGAAGGCTAGTACACTGTTGGTGGGAATGTAAATTTGTTCTACCACTCTGGAAAGAGGTTGAGGTTCCTCAAAAGACTAAACATAGAGCTCCCTTATAACCCAGCAATTCCACTCCTGGGCATTTACCCAAATGACCACAAACAAGGCAATACTAAATCTACCAGCACAACCATGTTCATTGCATCATTATTTACCATAGCTAAGACATAAAATCAACCCAGACACCCCTCAGTAGCTGAATGGATCAATGGTGTATATATACACAAGAGAAATTGATGCTTCCATCAGAAAGAAAGACATTGCCCCATTCCTAAGGAAATGGAAAGAGTTGGAAAAAAATAATATTCATTGAAGTGATCCAGACCCAAAGAAATATAGATTCCATGGTTTCCCTTATTGGTAATAACTAGTATATGTCTAGGAGAGTCCTAGCTGTAATTAACAAGGGCCAAGCCACCTGAATAAAGCAGGAACCCTTCAGGGAAAACACTCTTTCAAGATTAATAAAAATAAGCAAATTACTTTGATAGAAGAGATGCTATTTCTCACACAAGGAATATGTAGAAGATCTGCATGAAGTATATATGAATTTAATGTTTAAAATCATGAGACTTGGGTCTCATGACCCCAAATATCTTATTACATATTGGAACATCTGAGGAAATCTGAAAAAATCCAAATTCTCAACATTTCTGGTCTCAAGCATTTTTGATTATCTATATTTAATTTTTATAGAAAAGGAAACATGAAACCCACCCAGAAAAATGGCCAAGAGCTGATCATAGTGGCAATATGCCTATACTCTGAGTATTGGAGGCAAGGTAGGAGGATCATGAAGTTGAGGTCAGCCTGCCTACATCGTGAGTTATATAGGTTGGTCTGGTCTTAGGACAGATAGAAGAGGCACCAGAGAAATAAAAAATAATAAATATAAGGACTAGACTCAGAAATTAGAATAAGAAAGAGAACTAAAACTAGAATAACAAGCTCCCCTCCCAGCATCTTATCCATTCAGATGCTAACTTACAAGAACAGGGAGACATACAGGGGCTGTCTGCATCTGCCTATGGGTGTGAATCTGCCTTGTTCTTTGAGATAGTAAGGAGTTGCAAACTCTTCATGAATGACTAAGAGTTTGAGAGTTCTAGGAGGCAGAAAATTGGAGAACAAGTCTGGAAAATCAAAGTCTGGAAACTTAACGATTGTCTTTGTGTTTTGGGGAGGCCTAGATCACTTTGCTAAGTTTAAAAATAATAAACAATACTCACCTAAGCCACTCAGGGCCTTGTGCTTGCTAAGCTATCTTCCCACTACTTGAGCCATAGTGTGGCTCAAGTTATTTTTGCCCAGGCTGACTTTGAACTGTGATCCTCAGATCTCACCCTCCTGAGTTACTAGGATTATAGGCATGAGCTACTGGCCTCTGGCTGGAACTTATTATTATTATTATTATTATTATTATTTTTGCCAGTCCTGGAGCTTGAACTCAGGGCCTGAGCACTGTCCCTGGCTTCTTTTTGCTCAAGGCTAGCACTCTGCCACTTGAGCCACAGCGCCACTTCTGGCCGTTTTCTATATTGTGGTGCTGAGGAATCAAACCCAGGGCTTCATGCATATGAGACAAGCACTTGGCCACTAGGCCAAGGAACTTACTTTTTGACCCAACCAGTCTACCTTTATGGCAAAGGCACAGGCTGATTATTCTAGCAGTGTATATAACCAAAACACTAGTAATAATCCAAAGAATATGCAAAGGGGAGTCAATAATTATCACACATTTATATAATCCACATACTAGAGTGTTATGTATGTGTAAAAAATTAAACGAGCTGTAGAGCAATTGTAGAATCTATTGTTAGGGAAAAAATAGAACAGAAGAAAAATGTATAATTCTGTTCTTCATGTAGAAAACAGAGGTGCTAAATGTATGTATTATACATACATGTGGGTTATGCAAAACAACATATGTCATCCTAGCTACTCAGAGGCTGATATCAGAATACAGTATGTAGATACATGTGTCTATATTGTATACTGCATTCTGATATCAACCTCTGAGTAGCTAGGATGACAGGTTTGAGCGGTCTACATCTGTCTTTCTTTTGTAAATTTGACTTTGAAACTATGTAAATGTTGTACACTTTTATAAAAAAAATTAAATCACAAAAAAGGAAGGAGTAAACAAGAAGGAAGAAAGAAGATTTACTCTCTAAAAACATAGTAAAACACACACACACACACACACAAGAATCCCTCTGGTAGTTTATACTTATAATCCTAGTTATCCAGGAGACTGAGATCTGAGGATCATGGTCTAAAGTCAGCCTGGGCAGGAAAGCCCATTTATTTCCAACTGACCACCCCAAATCCAGAGCTGTGGCTCTAGTGTTAAAGCTCAGAAAGTGGGAAGGAGGGGAGGGGTGGGAACAGTCAACAACTCTTGGTGAAAAGTTTGGAATTTAGTCTAAGAACAACAAAAAGTAATTGCAGAGTTATATAGCCCTGGGAAGGCTTCAAATGTCAGTAGATATTGAGAGAGGGTAGTCTTTGGGGGATGGAGATGGAGATGGGCAACCAAAGCAGGGAGAGTGAAGAGCCATTTAGTGTAGCTACAGCAAAATACCAGAGGCTAAGAATTCATGGTTCTGAAGATCCAGGGAATGAACTAGACATCTGCTCAGCTCTGGTCAGGGTCTCAAGGCAATGGCATCACATGTACGTGATGTATGAAACAGAGGCTCACATTGCGAGACAGAAAGCAAAGAAGATTTAGGGGACATGCCAAGCTCATGCTTTGTAACAACCAACCTGCTCTCATGGGAACTAGGCTACTACCAGACCCAATGAAGGTGGTATTAATCCATTCATGAAGTAGAGTCTCATGTCCTGATTACTGCCCCTAGGCCTCCACCTCTTAAAAGGTCCACTACCTGAACACTGTTACTACACTGGGGCTAGAGGTGTCAAGATATAAACTTTTGAAGACCATGGTATCATCCACAAAGTCTGTGCAGGAGCCAATTTGTGCCCTCCTCTCTTTGCTAGGTGGACTCCTTTGCTGATATCCATTCTCAGATCTGCAGACTCTCCGTTTTGAGGATGAGTCCTGGTTGCCCTATCTGCTCATCCAGGGTCTCATATAAATGCCTGCTTGGCATCTCCATTGCTTTTCTTTGTTTCATATTTAAGGTTAGCAAGGATTTATTTGGCAAAGAAGAGCAAAATGAGAAGAGAAAAACAAGGAGAACTAGAAAAGGAGAGATGAGCAGCCCTTCACATGCAGAGGTGGGAGCAAGAGGCAAACACCGAATAGCTGCTACTGAATTAGTCACTATTTTAAAGTCTTTCCAGGACAAACTTGAATTTTAAAGTGAATGTACTTTGTGAGTCATCCACACTTAGGGTTTTATGAGTTTTGCTTATTATATTTAATTTTATATTTGGATTCTTTTCTCTGATAATGAAAAATCTTTATTCTTAACATGGCATTTGCTTTTATAACTGGAGTGTGTATATAGTCATTTCCTTGTTTTTATTTCATTTTTGTGCTGGTACTGGAGCTTGAACTCAGGGCCTGGGCACCATCCCTTACCTTTTTCACTCAAGTTTTTTTTGTTGCTCTTGTTGTGCCAAGCCGCGAAACAACCACCAAGAAGGCCACCGAGACTCAGACATTCGAAATGCAAAAGCAAGGCAAGGCTTTATTCAAGCGAGCTGCAACTCGGGCCTCGTCCTACCCACCGACACAGTGGAGGTTAGGAGGGAGCCCCGAGCTGTGATTACACAGGCCTTATAAAGGCAAAAACAAAGTTACAACAATCAGGTGTTCAAGCAAGCAAGATTAGGACGCAGGTACAAATCTGATTGGCTCAGGGCTCGAGGCACTCTGGGGGCAGTCAGAGTTAAGCATTCCCAGCGGTTAGAGTTCTAGACCGACTGGGCCCTAATGGGCTTGTCCTGGGTTTGCTCACAGGGCCTGCTTATCTCAGGTTCACGTGGTAAAGTGGGGTTCGTGTGGTAAAGTGGGGCCTGACTTCATAGTCTGGCACTTCACTCTTAGCCTAGATTCCAAACTTCTCACCACGAGTTTTTGTCTCTTCCCCATCTCTGACCTTCTTTTCTCTCCCCTGCTTGCTGTCTACCGCTAACTCCCTCTACTATGTAGACCCATGTGTTCCTCAAACACATTAGTCTGGAGGGGCCCCCCTCATCTTTGGGGGCTGTTTCCTTCTTGATCAAATTTTAACCCAAAGGCCACCTCATCATGGAATTCCTTCCTGAAACTCTCTAAACGTCTGTGGAGGAGTCACTCTTAACATATCACTCCACAGACACGTTTCCCCAGTGCTGACTTTCGATATTATCATTTTATTTGCTTTTTGTTTGTCTCCCATAGTAGAATCTAAGCTCTGAGATAGAGACCCAGCTTCTTTAATATTATATCCCCAGGATTTTGAACAGTGGCTGCTACCTGGTCAATGAACATTTGTCTAATGAATGACTGATTTGGATTTAGTATCCTTATAGCTTTGATGTTAGGCAACTCTCCATTTCTATAACAAAATGCCTGAGGTGGACTACATTTATAAAGAAAAGGGACTTATTTGAGGCACAGTTTTGGAGGCTGAAAGTCCAGTAAGTATGGTGCAGGCTCTGAAGCCAGCTCTTACCATGGACTGTGGTATTGGGAGTATAGGTGGGAAGCAGGGATCACTTTTCAAAACAGGAAGTTAGGGTCTGGGTCAAGCAACAAGCTCTTGAAAGAACTCTTTCCAGATGCACTCCCTACCCCCATGAACTCAGGACCTCCTAAGAGGGCTACCTCTTTAAGGTTCCATCCCCTTTAATGGAGAAATTAAACCACTGTAATTTCTAAATCTAGAAAAAGATCCCTGAGCTACCATTATTTTTCAGTCTACACATTGTTTTGTTTTATGCCACTTGCTATTTCCTTACCAGCTGCTTTATAGTAACTAAATCCCAGCAATGCTATAAAGATATTAGAAAGAATACTTTATTCAAAAGCCTATGAATCAGGGGGTTGTGTAAAGAGGTTACTGTAATCTAAATGCCCTGAAGTCAGTGGAATGCACCCAGTGCCTCCCAGAGGAGATTTGGCAGGCCCCCAGGCAGCTCTGGCCTAGGAGACATTGAGGGACCCAGCCAGGTCTTCAGCAGCATCAGCAGAGCAGACATGGAGGAGGCTCTGGGACAGTTCTTCATCTTTGTAGGGCTGCTGGTGTGCCTGGTCTGCCTGGCTAAATGCATAAAATTCTCCCGATGCATTTTTCTGAGCTTCTGGAAAGTGTGGCCAAAGTCCTTCTTGCAATCAATGGGCCAATGGGCAGGTAAGGGGAGCTTTCCATCTTGTGTTCATTGTGTGCTACTGCTGAGTCTTACTTATGTCTCAAAGATATGTTGTGCCTTTGCTCTTTGAGAGCAAAGATGCAATTCCTTTGGCAAATCAAAACTATTAAATGTGTGAAATTTAGACAGTCTGAGTGAGATTAGAATTGTCTGAACAATAAGATGCCATGGGCAAGCTAAAATCAGGAGGAAAAGTATGTTCCCCAACTCTTGTCTAGGTGTCTATCTGTTCAGCTCCACTTGCTGGATTATCTCCTTTTTGATTTTTGCAGTGTCATCTCCAGATTTCTTAAACCCTATGATACTTTCCTTTGAAATCTAAAGGCTAAGTCATGTTATTTTTTATTATTTTTTTATTGTTTTCTAAGTGCTTTGGTAAAGTAAGTGTGTTGAAAAATCAAGGCAACAGAAATCTCTCTGGAGCCACATTTTCCAGATAGTTAGATATGGCACTGCGTCATGAAGAACTTCAGTTCCTCAAGGGGGGTGGCGGGGGGATGGTTAAGGTAAATGTCCTGAGGTTAAGGTTTTAACATCTCCTTGGAGGAAATGCTAAGGTCTTTGCAAGTTGCTTTCTTCCCAAAGTTGGACATTAAAAATAAATAAATAAATAAATTAATTAATTTAAAAATCCACTGACTTAAGAATAAAAAGGGAGAATTTAAGTAACTTTAGACATATCAACCAGAGTTAAATAGCCAAGATTGTCAAAAGTTTAAGGAGCTACCAAATAAAACATAGAATACACAGTTAAATTTTTATTTCAGATAAACAAGAAATACATTTTTAGTATCTTACAACCTAAATATTGCATGGGATCTACTTATACTAAACAATTATTTGCTGGTTTCCTGAGATTCACACTAAATGGGCATTCTGGGTCCTTATTTGCCAAACTTTGCAAATGTGTAAACTTAACAATAGAAGTTATTTTTAAAAAACTTACCATCTGGCAAAGAAAGTGTTTAGAACTTGGGTTTATAACTGATGCTTCTTATACTGTGTGTGTGTGTGTGTGTGTGTGTGTGTGTGTGTGTGTGTGTGTGTATGTACTCTGCCCTGTGGTATAGCATTCTCTCTCTGGTGAGCTTGCTGAGTTGCTTAGAGTTTCAATGTTTTGGGTTCAAATACTCTGTTCCTCTCATATTCAAACAACCATGTGCTGAGCCTAGCCTCTGCCTGCTAAAATGCAGGGCATGGACCCTCTCAGAACATGCATTCCAAAAGGAAGTTCACATGAGACTTAGACTATTGTGCTTTGGTTCAGTATTGAACAGAGCTATCGTTAGTTCAGGGGCAGACATCAGAGAAATATATTTTCCCACTGGAGATGAGAAGAAACTCCATATAGTAGAGTAATTGAGAGCCTTAAAACTCTCCAGATACAGCACCCTAAGTTCTGTATTTGTTTTCTAAATTATTTCATTGGTATAACTTCATAGACCTGGGGCCCCAAAGTCTGACAGTTTAGGCTCAAATCTTGGTGACACCATTTTTTAGCACTGAGACCTTGATCAAGAACATTCTGTCCCTGGGCTTCTTCTTTTCATGAATGCACAGAAGTTAGGAATGGTACCTGCACCATAGGCTCACTTTCAACATAAACCAAATGATGTCACTTGGAAGAGTGGAAAGTAAGCATTTGGTAGTTATCAGTTGTTACTACAAACATGAGTATCTTAGCCAGGCCCTATGCTGGGTGGTTTTGAAGACCCTTCCCTATGTAGGAGAAAGTAAGATTCAAAGTCTGTTGAACTTAGCAGGAGCAGAGGCATGCATGCATCTACTCAGGATTTCCTAAGGACAGATAAAAATCACAACAAAATTGTTCACATTAGGGTGCTTCTTCCATACTCTCCTTTGATGCTTGTACATCGTGGCTTCCACCTACTCTTAAGTAAGTGGAGTGTATCTTTTGTTCCCATAATTTTTAAAGCATGACCTTTAACTTGTGAGAGTGAAGGGCAGCTGCAGGAATATACTACCAAATTGTAAAATTTGAATTCATGATGTTCATTTAAATGAGGTCTAGCCTAGAGCCACATTACTAAACAAAGGACAGTAGGCCTATTTGATTGTGTATAGATGCCTTGTCTGTACACAAGGAATTCTCAGATTACTTCAGGTCACTGCATTCCCTTTGTGCCTATTATAGTTTGGTCTTTGCTAGTTCTCTGGCCCACCGAGGCCTGGAAGGCTGTTTCCTGTGGAGTACATATGAAGAGGGGGCTGAAATCCATTTCAGAAGGAGCCTTGAAATGTTCTTGGAATGACCATTGGGCATGTGGGTAGAGCGATAGCAAGGTACAGAGCTTGCCCTTGAGGAGTGAAGTCTTGTACTGTCTAAATTTTCAGAAGCCAGGATAAAATATTTCTTGGCTGAGTTCTTTGTTGAATTTCAAAGTGTTTTCTACAGTCTCACCAACTGAGGATAGATTGAGGGGCAACACTGATCAAGATACACTGGACTCATGAATTGACATGTGGGATCGAGACCCCTGTATATAAGCACTTGCAGATAATTTTCTGCAAGCCGTCCTCAAAGCAAAACATAAAAACCTTCCAGGCACCAGCAACTCACCTAATACTAGGAACTCAAGAGGCTGAGACCTAAGAATTCTAGCTCAAAGCCAGCCTGGACAGACAAATCTGAGAGACTCTTATGTCTCCACCAAAAAGCTGTAAGTGGAGGTGTGGCCCAAGTCTTGAGTGAAAAAACTAAGCAAAAGTCCCAGGCCCTGAGTTAAAGCCTGACTATTGGCACAAACAGAAAATCCCATAAAAACTTTGATTTTGAATGTTCAGAGAAAGGTCATCAAGGGCTAAGAGGTCTCAAGTAGAGCAGTGCCATCTAGACAGTTGGTTTATGAGGAAATGTAGACAGCAATGAAGAGTTTAGAGCTGTGTCTTATTGATTACAACCCATCCCCTCTCTTCACAGTGATCACTGGAGCAGGAGATGGCATTGGAAAAGCATACTCATTTGAGGTAAGGAGTCTTCAATTATTCCTTTATGCTCAGGCTGCCTTCGAGTGATCTTCCTGACTCAACCTCTTGAGTAGGTAGGATTACAAATGTGAACCACCACATCCAGCTCCAAAGTTGTCTTGGGGATGTTGGGATTTGTTTGTATTGAATACAACTCAGACATGTGACATCACCTCCCAAACACTACATTTCTGAATTTCTGAATATACAGCCATATGTACTCATTCATTTAGGAAGAAAAATGTCTTTTATAGACAAGCAGACTAAAACTTTTATAAACTTGTTTTTCTCTCTCTCCTTTCTCTTTCCTCCTCCTCCTCCTCCTCCTCCTCCTCCTCCTCCTCCTCCTCCTCCTCCTCCTCCTCCTCCTCCTCCTCCTCCTCCTCCTCCTCCTCCTCCTCCTCCTCCTCCTCCTCCTCCTCCTCCTCCTCCTCCTCCTCCTCCTCCTCCTCCTCCTCCTCCCCCTCCTCCTCCTCCTCCTCCTCCTCCTCCTCTCTTACTCTCTCTCTCTCTCTGTCTGTCTCTCTCTCTCTCTCCCCCCACCCCCCCCCCGTCCTGGAGATTGAACTCAAGGCCTGGGTGCTGACCCTGAACATTTTTTTTTTTTTTATCAAGATTGACACTCTAGTGAGCCACAGCTCCACTCCTGGCTTTTTGGTGGTTAACTAGAGATAGGACTCTATAGACTTTCCTGTCTGGGCTGGCTTTGACCCATGATCCTCAGATCTCAGCCTTCTGAGTAACTAGGATTACAGGTGTCAGCTATCTGCATGGGATTTGTAATCTTGTTCAATTAAAAGAAGTTACTCAAGGATGGTAGTACCTCTCCTAGTGATTGTTTAAGGAATCTACTGGTGGCACTGCTATTTTCTAGTGTAATTGTGTCATAGTATTTATATACTTAAATACAATCTTTAAAAACTCACAAATACTTTTATTTATCCTTTATATTCAGTTAGGGGATATATTGATTCAGAAATTATGTAGGCAAGATGTTATCTGTGACCTTTAAAGAAGGTTAATAGGCATTACAAAAGATATTATAAAGGGCTGGGGATATAGCCTAGTGGCAAGAGTGCCTGCCTCGGATACACGAGGCCCTAGGTTCGATTCCCCAGCACCACATATACAGAAAACGGCCAGAAGCGGCGCTGTGGCTCAAGTGGCAGAGTGCTAGCCTTGAGCTATTATAAAAAGAAATTCTGGCCAGGCACTGGTGCATCATGCTTTGTAATCCTAGATACTCAATAGACTAGGACCTGAAGATTGTAGTTCAAAGCCAGCCTGAACAGAAAAAGCACATGAAACTTTAACTCCAATTAACTAGAAAAATTTTTTAAAAGCTGGAGAGAGAGAGAGAGACAGAGAGAGACAGAGACAGAGACAAAGACAGAGAGACAGACAGACAGAGAGAGACAGAGACAGATACATACAGAGACAGAGAATCTGACAGAACAGAGAGCCACATGATTAGCATGTTTGGGTATTTTTTTCTATGATCGCTTCTCTGTAGATAGATACTCTGTTTTTCCTTCAGTGTTGAGGATTGGACAGAGGGCCTTGTGCATGCTAGGCAAGCACTATATTGAGCTATACCCAGCCCGAGAGATAAATCTTTAAAACTACATTCAGAAGCTGCAGGTATGGATCAGTGGTGTAGTACCATATTTCCTTTAGTGCTGGGGACTGGACACAGGTTCTTATGCACACTAGGCAAGCACTGTATTGATCTGTACCCCGCCTGATAGATAAAACCTTAAAAACTACATTCAAAAGCTGCAGCCCTGGGTTTAATCCTCAGCACTGCATATATTTAAGATTGGTGCCACTGGCTCATACCTATAATCCCTAACTACTTGTGAGGCTGAATGTGGGAAGATAGCTGTTTGAGGCCAGTTCAGGGAGAGAAGTTTGTATAACCTTATCCCCAAAATAACTAGTGGAAACAGGGCTGGAGATGTGCTCAAGTGATAGAGTATCAGGCTAGTAATCATGAAGCCCTGACTTCTTAATACTCAGTACTGAGGACTACCCAGTTCTCAGCACTAAAAGAAAAAGCCCTCAAAACGAACAACACTATATGTAGAGATGTGGCTAAAGTAGAATAGTGCCAGCCCTGAGTGAAAAAAGTGAAGGGAGGGTTCAATACCCCGAATTCAAGACCCAGTACTGCTACCAGAAAAAGAAAAAAAATCTCTTTATCCACATCCTTCCTTCCTTGTTTATTGGTGCCAATTAGTTCTGATGTATTTTGGCACAGAGTTCTTTAGCTTTATCCTGTTTTTCACTCAGACTCTTGAATTTGTAGGTTTTCCTTGTTACACATCTGGAGAATTTTCCTCCATCACTTTTTTAAAAATATAAAATTATTTTATTTGATGTTGGCACTATGTTGTCCAGGCTAATCTTGAATTTATGGGCTCAAGGTATCTTCCTACCTTAGCCTTTTGAGTCTACAGGCATGTACCCCCATACCATGATTTAGACATCATCTTGCTATGTTGTCTAGGCTAGCCTTGAACTCATGATCCTCCTGCCTCTGACTCTGCAGTGCTGAGATTACAGGCAGGTACCAGCATATCTAGCTTCCATTATGTCTCCGCTCTCTTCTCTCTTCCTAGTCCCTCAAATACAGGAATGCTAGATCTTTTTAATGACCTTTGAGATTCTGTTTATGTTTTCTGGTGATTTTTTTTTCCTCTGTGGCTTAGATTGGGTAGTTTCTATTATTGTATTACAAGTTCATGGATTTTTTTTGGTCCCTTCAATTCTAGTATTGAGCCTATCCATTCAGTTTCTAATTTTAGTTACTCTATAATTCACTTAAAAATTTTGGCAAAACCTCCCATGTTCTTCATGTGTTCATAATGGCTTTAAAATATTGTTGGAGGTCCCAAGATATCAAAAAGACATCTGCACTTACATGTTTATCGCTGCACAATTCACAATAGCCAAAATATGGAAACAACCCAGATGCCCCTCCACAGATGAATGGATCCAAAAAATGTGGTACCTATACACAATGGAATACTACATAGCGATTAAGAATGGTGAAATATTGGCATTCGCAGGGAAATGGTCAGAACTTGAACAAATAATGTTGAGCAAGACAAGCCTAGAACACAGAAAACAAAGGGGCATGATCTTCCTGATATATGACTGTTAAGGTGGGGGAAGGGGGAGACAGTAGAGACCAGGTCTGTGAAACCAAAAACTTCTTTTTTTTTTAACTAAAATATGAATAGGCAGCCTTTCTTTTATTTCTAAATCCATTTAAAACCTGTGCTGATTGATGGTAAATATATTGGTTGTCATGAAATATCAAAGATAGTAGTCATTATTTTGTTATATCAGAGGCCATACATTTTCTATTTTTGTGTGTGCTATCAAATACACAAAGCAACATTTATTTGATAAGGAAACTGAGAGAAAATGGGTTGGGGTTGGTTCCGACTTCTTAGCTTATCCCCAGTCTTGATGTCTACAGACTGTTCAGGAACCAGCAGGCTACTTGGCCATCAGGGAAGGCCTATGGTACGGGCAGGAAGGGATCCTGTGCCATAGTTCCCACTCTCTGTCACCTGCTTGGTGACCTCGAGGTGACTTGAGAGCTCTCCCTGACTCGGCTGTGCAGTCCAGAAGCCACAACTTCCTCTAGGAAACTGGTCTCTACTGTCTCTCCGTCACCCCATCTTAACAGTCATATATCAGGGAGATCATGCCCCTTTGTTTTCTGTGTTCTAGGATTGTCTCGCTCAACATTATTTGTTCAAGTTCTGACCATTTCCCTGCGAATAACAATATTTCACCATTCCTAATCGCTATGTAGTATTCCATTGTGTATAGGTACCATATATATATATATATATATATTTTTTTTTTTTTTTGGCCAGTCCTGGGCCTTGAACTCAGGGCCTGAGCACTGTCCCTGGCTTCTTTTTGCTCAAGGCTAGCACTCTGCCACTTGAGCCACAGCGCCACTTCTGGCCGTTTTCTGTATATGTGGTGCTAGGGAATCAAACCCAGGGCCTCATGTATACAAGGCAAGCACTCTTGCCACTAGGCCATATCCCCAGGCCCTAGGTACCATATTTTTTGGATCCATTCATCTGTGGAGGGGCATCTGGGTTGTTTCCATATTTTGGCTATTGTGAATTGTGCAGCGATAAACATGTAAGTGCAAATGTCTTTTTGATATCTTGGGGCCTGCTGTTTCGGATAGATGCCAAGGAGTGGTAAGGCTGGGTCATAGGTAGGTCTATATTGAGCTTTTTGAGAAACCTCCATACTGCTCTCCAAAGTGGTTGTACTAATTTGCACTCCCACCAACAATGGAGAAGGGTTCTTCTTTCCCCTCACCCCCTCCAGCATTTGTTGTTGCCTGAGTTCAGAGTATAGGCCATTCTCACTGGAGTGAGGTGGTATCTCAGGGTTGTTTTTATTTGCATTTCCTTTACTACCAGGGATGTTGAAAATTTCCTCATATGTTTCTTTGCCATTTTTATCTCTTCTCTTGTGAAGTCTCTCTTTAGCTCTTTTGCCCATTTCCTAATTGGTTTATTGGGCTTAGAGGGGCTTAGTTTTTGAGTTCTCTGTAGATGACAGATATTAGGCCTTTGTCTGTTGCTGTGCTGGTAAAGCTCCTTTCCCATATGGCTGGCTGTCTTTCTATTTTGGTGGCTATGTCCTTAGCTGTGCAGAAACTTTTTAATTTGTAGTAGTCCCATTTGTCGAGTCTCTCCCCTAACTGTTGTGCCCCTGGGACTATATTCAGGAAGTTCCTTCCTGTGCCTATAAGTTCTAGCGTCTTTCCTACTCTGTCCTTCAGTAGTTTCAAGGATTCAGGTCTGATATTGAGGTCCTTGATCCATTTTGAGTTGATCTTGGTGCATAGTGATAGGCTTGGGTCTACTTTGAGTTTTCTGTATATGGCTGCCCAGTTCTCCCAGCACCAGTAATTGAAGAGGCTGTGTTTATTTCATTGTATGTCTTTAGCTCCTTTGTCGAATATCAGCTGACTGTAAGAGTGCGGTTTTATTTCTGGATCTTCAATTCTGATCCATTGGTCTTCCAGTCTGTTTTTATACCAATACCAGGCTGTTTTTGTTATGATGGCCCTAGAGTAGAGCTTGAAGTCTGGTATTGTGATACCTCCTGCACTGCTTTTTTTGCCTAGAATTGCTTTGGCTATTCTTGGTCTTTTGCTGTTCCATATGAGTTTATGGGTTTCTTTCTCTATTTCAGTGAAGAATGTAACTGGGATTTTGATAGGGATTGAATTGAATTTGTGTAACAATTTGGGCAATATGGCCATTTTCACCATATTGATTCTGCCTACCTATGAGCATGGGAGATATTTCCATCTCCTTGTGTCTTCTTTGATTTCCCTTATTAGATTTTTATAGTTCTCATTAAATAGGTCCGTCACGTCCTTGGTTAGGTTGATCCCTAGGTACTTTATTCTTTTTTTTGGCTACTGTAAATGGAATTGTTTCCATAATTTCCTTTTCTGCTTGTACATTGCTGGTGTACAGAAAAGCTGCTGACTTTTGTGGATTGATTTTGTATCCTGCTACTTTGCCAAAATGGTTTATTAGGTGTAGGAGTTTGGGGACTGAGTTTTTTGGGTCCTACAGATATATAAGATCATGTCGTCTGTGAATAGGGATAGTTTGATTTGTTCCTTGCCGATGTGGATCTCTTTGATGTCCTCTTCTTGCCTTATTGCTATGACTAGGGAATCCAGCACTGGTTGAAAAGAAGTGAGGAGAGTGGGCATCCTTGTCTTGTTCCTGAGTTTAGGGGGAATGATTTAAGTTTCTCTCCATTTAATATGATGTTAGCAGTTGGTCTGCTTTTATGGCTTTTATTGTTTTGAGGAATGTTCCATCTGTTCCTGTTCTCTCCAGAGCTTTTAATAAGTATGGATGTTGTATTTTGTCAAAGGCTTTTGGGGCATCGACTGAGATAATAATGTGATTCTTGATTTTAGTTCTGTTGATGTGGTGGATTACATTGATTGATTTATGGATGTTGAACCATCCTTGTGACTGTGGGATGAAGCCTACTTGGTCATGATGCATAATTTTCTTGATCAGTTTCTGGATCCTGTTAGCTAATATTTTATTGAGGAGCTTTGAGTCTGTGTTCATTAGTGATATTGGTCTGTAGTTCTCTTTTCTTGTTGGGTCTTTGCCTGGTTTGGGGATGAGTATGATATTAGCTTCATAGAATGAGTTTGGGATTTCTCCCTCTGTTTCTATTTCGTGGAAGAGTTTGAGAAGTATTGGTATTAGTTTCTCACTAAAGGTTTTATAGAATTCGTTGGTGAATCCATCTGGGCCTGGGCTTTTCTTTGTTGGGAGGTTCTTGATTACCCCCTGTATCTTGCTGTAGGTTATTGGTTTATTTAGTTGATTTATTTCTTCTTGGTTCAGTTTGGGCAGTTTATACTTCTCTAAGAATTGATCCATTTCTGTAAAATTATTGTTTTTAGTGAGTAGAGGTTCTGGAAATAGTTCCTTATGATTGCTTGAATATCGTGTGTACTTGTTGTAATTTTTCCGGTGGAGTCCCTGATTTTACGTATATGAGTCTCTTCTCTTCTTTTTTTTAAAGTCTTGTGAGGGGTCTGTCAATTTTATTTATTTTCTCAAAGAACCAGCTTTTAGTCTTATTTATTTGTTGAATGGTCTTTCTATTTTCAATCAGATTTATCTCTTCTTTGATCTTTGTGATCTTTCTCCTCCTAGTCATTTTAGGTTCAATCATTTCTTGTTTCTCCAGTTGTTTTAGTTTCATCGTGAGGTTATTCACCTGATCTGCTTCCATTCTTTTAATGTGAGTGACGAGGGCAATGATCTTGCCCCTCAGTACTGCCTTAGCTGTGTTCCATAGGTTTCTTTGTGATGTATTTTTATTGTCATTGTGGCTTATGAATTCGTTGATAGTGTCCTGCCACTGTGTTGTGCTGACCCTAGCGTGCCCCTGGTGGGGGTTTGCTGGTCGCTGATACAGCATGGCGTGGAGGCTTTTCTCTTCTTTGGTTCTTTTTTCCACTCTGTATCTTGGTCAGAAGAGCTCACCTCTCAGGAAGTTCTTCCTCCTGTGTGGATTGCTCTGGGGCCGGTGTTGTTGAGGGGCGGCCCACCCACTTATGCGAATTGCGCCAAACTGAGTGGGCGCTGCCGCTGGGGGGCTCTGCCCTCTTGTGTGGGTGCGCCCATCAGAGCGGGCACTGCCGCTGGGGGGGCCCTGCCCACCTGTGCGACGTGCACCTACCACAGCTGGTGCTGCCACTGAGGAACCCTGCCCACCTGTGTGGGGTACACCTACCAGAGGAGCCCCAGGTTGTTGGGGTGTGCTTGTGCCCTCCCATGAGTTTGTTGTGGGGGGTGGTATGTGTGGGCCTCAGTGGGATCAAGTGTCCAGGCGTGGGTTATAGCACTCACAGACTGCGCCTCCGCTGTGAGAGGAGCATGTGATCGGGCCCAGGTGTCCCTGCTGAGCTGGTATTGCCCACCAGCGCCTGTGACTTTTGTTGAAAAAGTCTGCGAGGCCCAGGCGCCTCAGGTGCAGCTTCCAATGCTTGCCGATCCCTGGGCCCCTGTTGGGAAGTGGGTGGGCTGGTGCGGCCAGTTCAGGCTCCTCTGCTGCCTTGGCCCTGCTCTGCTGCTAACTCCTGTGTCTTCCCAGAGCCTGATGGGATCTTGCCACCTGATTTGGGGATTCTTTGTTCCCTCGGGGTGAGGAGGGGGAGGGAGAGAGTTCTAGCTCCTTTGTAGGGTTTGGGTCTCTGATAGCTGGTCTCCTGTTGGGGGAGGGGGTAATGGGGAACTTACTGGTCCTGGATTGTGTGTGTCCCGCGCTGCTGTTGGCCCTTCGGGGGTGGGGTGCTGGGCGGTCATTTGGTGGTGGCAGCCCCAGCTCTCCCCTTCTGCACCGCTCGGTTCCCCCGCCACTCACGTCCGATCCTGGCCTTGCGGTCCCGAACTTCCCGTTGCCGCCGTCTGTCTCGATTGGTTCCCGCTCCCCCTGGGTTCCGTGGAGTCCTGCTGTCTGGACTCTGCGCTCCTGGTGTGACTTTTTGGCAGTTGGTTTGTTATTCGCCGGGTCCCCTTTCCCAGCCTGTCCCTGTTCGGGCCAGGGTCGGCGGATGGGGGGAGGGTACCCCAGAGATTTTCCGGCTCCGTGCAGGTTATAGGCTCTTCTTTTTTTGTTCTTTTTCGTTTCCTGCATTTCTCTATTGCTTCTGGCTCCTGGTTTTGCTGGGTTCTTGCTGGGGTGTTGGGTGCTGGAGTTCCCAGCTCGCTATTCAGTTGGAGCGAGTTGGGGTGCCTCCCTACTGTGGCGGCGCCACAGTAAGATATCACAAGTAATGTACACACTGCCCTACTATGTAACTGTACTCTTTTTGCACAACACCTTGTCAAAAAACCTTTTCTTTAATTAATAAATTACAAAATAAATAAATAAATAAATGAAATCTTGTTGGGCAATCCTAAAATCTGTATCATCGCAACCTTGTCATCAAATGGTTGTTTCCCCATTTAAAGCATGATTGGCCTGATTCTCTGCATGATTAGGTCATTGTTTATTAAATGATGAACATTTCTGGGTTTATATTAGGGGCCTCTGAGCTAATACTAGTCTGCTTATATTTGGTCAGTACTGGCATTACTTCTACAGGGGCAGAGGAATATGTCTACTTGTTTCAGTCAGGTGATGGAAGTGAAAGTTCTCCACTCGGCCTCGGATCCTACTTGCTATGTATGTTGGGGGAGGACTGCGGGGGTCCTGGGTCCTTAGCAGGTCTCTGTTGGTACCAGGCACTGAGTCGAGGAGGGGTGGGATGCCCTCTTTGCTAATACCCATAAAACTAAACTTGTGACTGTTAGGTGGTATTAAAAGTCCTGGGTCTCTGTGAGGTCTCTTCCATTACTATCCCAGGAGTAGGGAAAGAAGAAAAGGCTGGCGGGGGGGGGGGCGCGGGTGTTGCTACTATTTCATTGAGGGCATTTCCTAGTCCATTCTTCATTGTCCAAACATAATACCTGAGGCTGTATGTTTAAAAAAATAAAAGAAGTTGGCTAACCTCTTTTGGAGGTGTAAAGTCCAAGATTAATTTTCCTTTTGGTTTCAAGTGAAGAATAAAGGCCTCATAGTGGAGGATATCACATGGTGAAGCACCTGAAAGAGTGTTCCCATGATGATATAGGAAACCAGAGGGCAGAGGAAGATTGGAGGAGTCATGGCTATTCCTTTTATAGAAGCTCATTTTGTTTTTAGAAAAAGACTAAGGTCCCAAAAAACTACCTCAATCTCTCCCAATAGAATGCCCCCCCCCAAAAAACCTAAAGACCTCTCTCTAGGCCCTACCACTTAGGACCCACTATTCACCACTACCATTACACCAAAGACCAACCTTTGAAGGAGAAATCACATCAACTGTAATAGGGTAGAAGTTTGAGTCTTCACTGACTTTATAGATAGTGGCAATGTTAACAGAACCTTGAGTTTTTGGACCTCAGGTCCAAACTCCAGGAGTTTTTCATTTCAGATCTGACCACTTGCCTCTGAATGCCATATAAAGTAACACAATAAAGGGCATAGAAAGGAGTTTTATTATGTGGCAGTTACAGGAAGCAGCACCTAATTACACTGTCAGCAATCCTAGAAAGTACAAACATTTGCCTTAGGTGAAACAGGGAAGATTGGTGGCAGGGGGAGAAATATGTATAATGATTAAATGTGCCCAGTCACAGGTATGGCCTGGTGGGCTTTTAGCTCAGTTTTTGTCTCTCAAGGATTTTTTTTTTAAATCACAGAACCATTTGGAGGGACCAGGTAGTCTGTCACCAGTGCCTGGTGGGTAATCTCCTGAGCGTTTGGCTGTTCTCTTTCTTTCGAGAAGTTTTACATGTGCCACAGGTAAAAAGCTATTGTCTGTCTGAGGAGCAGTTTGCCTTTTACCCCAAGATGCCAATAGGCAAATCTTTTCTTTCCTGGAGATGACTGCAAAGTGACTTCAGGAGAGAATGGCTCAGAACAAAGGACATAGGTGTAAGATGAAGAATCTGGATGCCCAGTTTTTATTTTCCTTTTATTTAGTTCATAGGCCTAACAAAAACAGCTTTTAAGTTGCTTCTTACAGTGACAGGCTAACAGTCCCAGCTTCTTTCTTCACTTTCCCTAGTCCCAACTGGCAATATAGATAGGGAGTCCCTCATTATATAAGCCACCATGCAAATCTTTTTTCCTGCTTAGTCTTTGGGAGCAGAAGAGAAAGTGCATGATTTTTCCCCCTAAGGCATTTGCTTAGAGCACAGCATTTAGTATAAATATTTTTTGATGCTACACTTCCTCTGGTCTAGTCCTTTAGTTAGAGGGAGAAAGCTTTCCTTGGAACTTTCTACATCTGCCCCTGGTGGCATTTCTGATTTGCCAGTTTCTCTAGTTTAAATAAATTTGAAATACCTGAAGCACAAAGAAAGCCCAGCAAATCACCACTGTGGTGTTCCTCAGGTGCTAGCCCCCCTATTCATCTTAATACACACTTTAAAAAAACACACAAAACTTGTTCTTAATTGTGGGAATGGAGAGAGGTACTAACACTATCCTTGTGGAGACCTATTCTATATTGCATTTTAACCTATTCTGTAGTTATGGTTAAAGTGGCAGGAGAGGCTTTGCCTTCTGTTAAAGGAATTTCAAGCAGTACTAGAGAGAGGTGGGAAAAAGTAATGCAAAGGAATGGGCCAGGGAGAGGAAGGGCGGGCTCCTGCTCTGTTCACATAATTTAAGACAACCATTTCTACTCCCTCAGCACCTGAATTCAAGCTCTCTCTTTTATTCTCTGCCACACAGAGGAAGCCCTGTCTTTCCTTGCGTTCCCACCGCTCGTGTAGATTAGCAACTCCAAGCACCTTCCCCTGACCCAGGCCCCACATCGAGTCAAAGGAAAACAAGGCCCATTCACCAGAGTGGCGGCCATTCTGCCCTGGCGTGGCCCTGGTGGGTTCTGGAAAAGTCTGTGGATGGCAGCTTAAAGCTCTGAAAGGGGCAAGACCATGTATGGGGCCTGTCAGCCTGAACCTTCTGGAAATGAGATTGAGTCCTGCTCACCCAGACAAAAGGAACAATGCAGGCCCAGACAATAGAGTGTTCTCCCTGCCCCCTCCGGGCCCAGACCACTTCACTGGGAACCTTTAAATGCTCTGTGGCTCTTGAGACAAATGGCACAATTAAGGAGAGGCTTGAAGCCCACCAGTCAGAGAGCATCCTTTGTGCTGAAAATGCAAATTGTTTTCTATTTAATGGACAATCTCCCCTTCAGGAAGCTGGGGAAGTGGATTGTGAGAGACAAAGGTGCTTAATTCTTTAACCATCCTTTTGATGGATTCCAGTACTTAAAGTTGCAAGAGGGGGTGGTGGTGAATTTTCTCTAGAAAGGGAGACTTGAGGATGCCACTAGTGGGGAGAGGGGGCTTGAAATGGGACTGTCACTAAGATTTTTAAGTTATTATTTTATTTTTTAAAGACATTATTAGATTGTGTGGTGATAGTTCAGTGTAGCTTTAATTTGCATTTCCTGAATGGCTAATGATGTTTATGTGTATATTTTTAATTCAAAGAAGTATAAAAAAGAAAATAGTAACAACAATAAGAAAACAAAAAGCAGCCATCTCTTTGTCCAGATAAAAACTGTTAAAGGTAAGGAAGTAAGAATACTGGGTCTAGCCAGCGCCATCTTGGCCACATGGTGAATGATGGGGAATTGGACCTAACTGTTGCCATCTTGATTTAGTAGAGACAGGGAAGTTCCATCTTGTTTTAGTAGAGGCAGGGAAGTTCCACCCCCAGTGGATGGGCATGTCTGAATTCCTAGAGGCAGGGGTGGGGACTTGGATGATAGGTTACTGGACCTGTCAGTCCAGTGCCTTGAACTTGACACTGCCCTCTGACCCTGATCCTATTTAGTCCTAGACAAGCTCAGAGACCATTGTCCCATGCCTCATGTTTCTCCTGTAGTCACCACAGTGTCCCACTTCAGCTTTCCACTGGAGTGGATCTGGTATGTTGATGTTGTTTCTCTGGGCTTTCTTTTCTCTCCTATTCTCATGGCTCGTTTTCCAGCAGTGCTAAGTGTATTTGAGGTGGCTGTAGGTCTTTGAGACAGGAGTCCACCTGCAGCTGCTGGCTTTCTAATACTTTCAATTCAACTTCTCAAAATGTGACTAATCTGTTTTCCCATGTCTGAATTCCCATACAACAGTAAAAGCAATGCAGGCATAACATTAGAAAATCCAAACATACAGGAAAACATAGAAGGAGGAAATTAAGTCTTTTTTTTTTTTAAAGCAACCTGAGTTCTCTCTGTAAAGGTAACCAGGGTCAAGAGTCTCCCAAGTTTCCTTCAGAAAATAATAAGGAAAAAAAAATCATACTTTTCAGAAAAAAATAAAGAAAATCCATATATATGTATATACATACATACGTTGATGTAACTGTTAATGGTATGGTGAAGAGTGAGAGGAAGACCCAACATTATCCAGATTCAGCACAGAAAATGGGTGTTGATGGACAGCTAGCTCTGTGTGGGAGAATGGAAAGAACAGGGCTCCTCAGCTTCCCAGTCTCCATTCAGTTCACAGAAACTTGAGATCCACAGTGGAAAAAATATTTTGAGGAATCTCACAAAAAGAAGAATCTCACAAGGTAGAAGTTTCGCAAGGGTTTATTTTTTGTAAAACAGGTTAAAGTAGAAAAACTAGGAAAGAGAGAGAGAAAAATTACCTGCTTCCCCCATAGGAAATGGGATAGAAGACTCAAAATGGTGATTCTTTATGCTTTATACTTTCTGAGCTGGGAGAATATATGTGCTTGAGTCATCTAGTAACCCCTAAACATTAGAGACAATGTGTTTTGAGTGGGTCTAATACCCCAAACATGGCTATTAAGGATCTTTTTATTAGTCTAAAACATAGATGTGTGACCTAGGCCTACCCAAAACACAAAGACAGTAAGTGAGTGGAAGGAATTCCATTTGCCAGCCATGTCCCTCTAATTTGCTGTCATATCTACCATACACATAGTTTGGGTTGTTTTTTTTTTTGTAGCTTTTTTCTGGGTGCCTGTTGCTCATGTCTGTAATCCTAGCTACTCAGGAGGCTGAGATCTGAAGGATCACAGTTCAAGCTCAGTCCAGGCACAAAAATCTGAGAGTTTCTATCTCCAAAATAACCAACAAAAAGAAGGGCTGGAGGATCAAGTAGAGGGAGTACCAGCTGTAAAAAAAAAGTGTGAGACACTAAGTTCACATTTCAGTGTTGGCTATTAAAAGAAAAGTTTATAGCTTCTTAACATCTTGAAGGAGACAGTGAAAGACATATCTGCTACCTTTATTAATGTAGATGAATGTATTATTATTAATGAAAGGACAGTTTTTGAGTCATTTTTGTCTGCAGAAGTCTGCACTTCCTCCAAATAATCAACTTGAAATATGCAAAAGAGATACCTTTGGGGTGAATATGGACTCTCCCTCACATTGCTTATTTACTAACAGGCCAGGAGACTTAGCAAAGGCACAAGGAGGTCTCATTCTTTGTAAAGGTGCCGGGATGTCCCAGATTAGTGATGTGCCAACTCATTTTTAATCAGCTTCATTTAGAGATGGACGTTGTCATGGATATGTGGAGCCAGGGATGTGGATTGGTAAAAGAATTTACTAAGACAGGCAAATAGGATCTTTTAAGATGCTAGTACAAGAAAGGCAGATAGGCAGCTAGGCAGAAGAGTGCAGTGATGGATCTCTAGCACCTGCTACCCAGATATGCAGCTGGGGATAGGCTTTTGTGGGGTTGCTTGGATTCTGTTGGTTGGCTATTCTCTCTTTTTGTGGACCCCCTGATTGGCTGCTACATTTGCAGATCATAGTTCAAATTTTGTGCACAAGAAAAAGCTTGACCATTGGTTTTTGTATCTGTGTTTCCTCTGGCTATTTCTCAGATTTGTGTGGCTTCCTCATTCTGTCAGGCCTGTTTCTTGTACTTGGCTCACCAGTATTTCCTGAACTTTGGTATTTCTCTGTCTGCCACATTCTCTCTGTCTCTCTGTCTCTGTCTGTCTCTCTGTCTCTGTCTCTGTCTCTGTTTCTGTCTCTATCTATCTATCTATCTATCTATCTATCTATCTATCTATCTATCTATCTATCTATCCCAGTCCTGGGGCTTGAACTTAGGGTCTGAGCACTGTCCCTGGCTTCTTTTTGCTCAAGGCTAACACTCTACCACTTGAGCCACAGCGCCACTCTTGGCTTTTTCTGTTCATGTTGTGCTGAGGAATTGAACCCAGGGATTTGTACATGCTAAGCAAGCACTCTACTACTAGGCCATATTCTCAGCCCAGTCATGTTCTCTTAAATGAAGGCCTCTTCCACAGACCAGAAAGTTGAGTTTTCTTTCCTTTCCTTTTGTTGCTTCAGGAATAATGTTGTAAAGCATGCTTGTTCATACATTTGAACACATAACTTTACCAGTAACTGATAGCTTAACAGATATAAAAACAGGTATGAGAGGATTAGAGGTCTTTTATTTACATTAGCATGAAATTTTATGCATTTTACTTTTTGTTATGCCAATGTATAAAAACACATATTCTTGGCTGTTAATGCACAGAGAATATTAGAACAAAATACTCAATGAAAGGTTGTCTGTCTGTCTACCTCCATGTTTGGGCAGTTTGGGGGCCATTCTTCAACATCTATGAGGGTTCCCCACATCCAGTGTAGCAGACAAAGGCAGTCACAGTTCTTGAGGGGAAGTCTCTGGCAGTTACAGGTCATAGAGCCCTAGAGTTGGCTCCTGGTTTAAAGTCACTTGGCTTTTCTGTATCAGACCAGCCCAAGGGGAGTGAAGTACTGTCCTTGGATGTTACTATCTGTTTCCTTTGTCCTGTGTAGGCCCACCTTCTGTCAACAAGGGCACCCTTCTTCCTAATCTCTAGCCCTCCACCCATCCCTTTGCCTCTCAGCGTGTTCCTTCCAGTGGCCTTGACTGAAAGCACGGATTTTTGTTTCTTTGGACTCTTTGCATTTTTCCTATGATGTTTCATTCTATCTGTTCCCAGCTTTGAATTTCTTAGTTACATGATAGTGTGCTGTGTGTGTGTGTGTGTGTGTGTGTGTGTGTGAGAGAGAGAGAGAGAGAGAGAGAGATACAAAGAGAACAAACAAGAATGGACATAATACATAGTTATCAAAAACTAATAAAAACTTGTGTCCCTAATCAGTCAACCAAACTAACAGAACATCAATGTGTCCTTGAAGTTGCTTGTATGTCATTCTTTCAGTTTCCCTTTCCTCACCCTTCAAAGGTAAATACCATTGTGAACATTATATTAATGATTTCCTTGATCAAGAGGCTGAGATCTGAGGATTGTGGTTTGAAGCCAATCTGGGCAGGAAATTCTGTGAAACACTTATCTCGAATAAACTACTAGAAAAAGCCAGAAGTATAGCTGTGGCTCAAGTGGCACTAGTCTTGAGCAAAAGAAGCTCAGGGACAGCACTTGGGCCCTGAGTTCAAGGCCTAGGACTTGCACCCTCACACAAACACAAAATTTAAAACCTCATTGTACAACTACTTAATGATAAACTTTTAAAATATATGTGAAACAAAAAAACCCATAATATCATTATATCATTAATGTTTTACCAACACTGCTCCTGGCTTACAATTTAGACCTTGCTTCTATTTTCCAGCAAAGAAGAATGTGGGGGTTGGGGCTGGAAATGTGGCTTAATGGTTGAATACTTGCCTAACATGCATGAAGCCCTGGGGGGGATGGGGGAGAGAGAGAGAGGACCTCATGCTCTTGCTTGGCTTTTTCTGCTCAAGAATGGCACTCTGCCACCTGAGCCATGGCTCCACTTTTGGCTTTGTGGTGGTTAATTGGAGATTAGAGTGTCATGGACTTTTCTATTCAGACTTTAACTTTAACTGACTTTAAATGGTGACTCTCAGATCTTAGCTTCCTTACTAGCTAGGATTAAAAATATGAGTCTCTACATCTAGTTTCTTCAATGTTTTTGAATAGGGTATAGTTGCATATTCAGTTCTGAAAGTTTATAGGATTTAGGATGAGGCTGTAATTGTGGCTATTTAGACAAATTGCTCAAAGAATAGACTAGTATTTTTCCTTCATTGTTGTAAAAACATAGTTTTAAAACATAAATATGTGTTTGCACTTGTTAAAGTTTTATTCAACTTAGTAATGAAAAACTCCAACAAATAGATACAAGGAAGGGGCCATTGAGAAGCATTTAAGCAACCAGTTGTAGTCTGTTGGGAGACAAGAGCAAAATACTATCACCACTTTCAATCCCAGCTACCTTTCTGCAGGGCCGTGACCTTGCACCTCTGGGTGGCTTCACCATGAGACTATGAAATCAGCCCCTCGCGTTTCTAATCTTGCTGGCTCTGAGCTATCTGTACCTTCATCAGCTGAGAACTTCTCTGTGAGAACAAAGTTTCCTGCCCAAGGACGTCAGATAATATCAAGCAGACTTACTAGAAAATATTCTAGGGTACGCTTAATTTTTCAAAAAACAAATAATCATCAGTTTCTTTGCTTCTAAGCTTGGGATGGTGTTTAACTGTTTAATATCAAAAGATAAAACTCTCTATCAGCATGTGTTTGGCTTTATTCATTGCTAAGATTAGGGGTAGCCTTAACTAAAATGTAAACTAAAATGCCAAGTACTGGTGGCTCATATCTATAGCTACTCAGGAAGCTGAAATCCAGAGGACTAAGGTTCAAAGCTAGTCCAAGTAGAAAAGTCCTCAAGATTTTTTCTCTAAAATAACCATTCATGGAGGGACAACTTAAGTGGTGGAGCACCAGCCAAGCAGGTAATCTCAGTAAGCGTGAGACCCAGAATTCAAACCCCAGTACCACAATAAATACATAAATACAAAACAAAATGGCTAAAGGCAACTGCAAGAAAACATTAGTAAACAAGAAAATTAGATTTAGTAGGCAGAGTCTTGCAAAACTTAAAATTGATATAATTAGCTCAATAAATAGAAAATAGAGGTTGGGCCCATAGCTCAACAATAGAACATTTGCCTGGCAAGCACAAGGCCCTATGTTCAAACCCAATACAATATATAATCAGCACCAGCGGAGGTTGAGAGTCATTACTTTGGATCCATTGTCTCATGTTGATTTCTTTCATGTTCATCCTCCTTTCCAGGCTCTCTGTTCTCAAGTTTGAAGTGATCTTTTGGTTTATATCATTTCTTAGAAAACACTTATTACTTTGTATATTTTTGCTCCTTATGAATAAATAACTTGGATACTTACTAACTCAGATGTAGTACTTGTCTTTCTGTATTTACTTTGGATGAAAATTTAACCATTCTTGTAAATTACTTCATTAAAAAATTTGAATTTGCATTTGTTATACTATAATTGATTTCAGTGCTCAATTACATAATATAAGATAAAACTATGAGGAGTTTACATCAAAGGGTGGAGCTACTAGATGGACAAAAAAGAGCCAGGAGTAAGGTGAGTTAGGCAGGAGGACTATGAAATCCAGGGTGAGTCCCTCCTTAAGTTGTCTACCTGGATTCTTCACTTGTCTCATCCTATTTCTGGTTCTGGGAAAATAACCTGGATTCCTGAGTCACTGTGTGGAGGAGGCTGTCCTGCATGCAAAGTGTGCGCCAGCTCTGGATTTGAGCCCTAGCAGTGAAAAGTGACAGAGAGAAAGAGAGAGAGAGAGAGAGAGAAAGAGAGAGAGAGAGACACAGACAGACACAGACACACACAGAGAGAGAGAGAGAGAGAAAGAATATTGTGGAATGAAAAGTATATACTTGGGAAACACAAGCGAAAGGAATAGGATTATCGCATTACCTGAAGAAGAAACAATGTGAGGAATGAAATATGGACTTATTTTTTTATTCAAATCATAGAGATTTGGAGCAGATTTGTTACTGCCAAATTGCTTCTCCTGTGTTGCCTACCACAGTTATCAAGGAGAGAAAGGCAACAAAGAAAACAGAGTGAATGGGAAAACTACAATAAGATAGGAGAAGTTAGTGTAACAAATCTGCAACTTCAGTAAGTGTGTCTTGGTAACATTGGCTGATAAATTAGATACTGAGATGAGCCTTGACTGGATGTTTAATTCAGGAAAGATGAAGAGTAAGAAATGGGCCTGGAGATATCTCGTGGGTATACAGTTTAGCATGTGCAAACTCTGTGTGTGTGTGTGTGTGTGTGTGTGAGAGAGAGAGAGAGAGAGAGAGAGATTGAGAGAGAGTAGAGAGTAGGAGGGAAGGAAGGAGGGAAAGGAAAGGAAAGAAACGGAGAGGAAAGAAAGGGAGAGAAATAAAGAGAAGACAAAGAAAGGAAAGAAGCAGGGTAAGAGGGAGGAAGGAGAGGGAAGGGAATGGAGAGAAAGGGAGGAGTAATTGGGTGTTGCTGTGAATTATGGGCAAGGTTAATAAGCCCAGTGGAACAAGCCTGTATCTTATCTACATGGGCAGTATACCCTGAGAGATTGAGGTTCAAGGCTGGACCAGGCATAAAAGTTCTTGAGACACTCCATCTCAACCAATGGTTAGATTAAGCATCCCATGCCTGTCATCCTAGTGATGTGTGGAAGCACAAATAGGAGAGTCAATATCCCTGCCAGCCCTGACTTAAGTGTGAGATGCTCATACCAAAAAGGGCTAAAAGTGTAGCTCAAGTGGTAGAACACCTGCCTAGAAACTGGGAACACTGAATTCAAATTCCAATACCTCAAAATAACAAACAAGTGGAAGTAATTACTCTTCTGTCCAAAGAGCTATTTAGAAGGGTGATGGGAAAATATAAAAACAGATTTTTCTCTTGGTATTTCTTGAGATTGTTTTTTCTTTGTAGTAGTACTGGGAATTGAACACTGGGACTTGCACTTGCTAGACAGATGCTCTACTACTTGAGCTAAGCCGCTAGACTTTTTGGCATTTGTTATTTTTCAGATAGGGTTTCATGTTTTGACTCAGACTCCTACTTAAGTTCTCTAGCTGGGACCACAGGTGAAAACCCTCATACTTAGCTTTTTGGGTGAGATGAAATCTCACTAACTTTTTGCCTGGGTTGACCTTGAACTGCTATCCTCCCAATTCTTACTTCCTGAGTAGCTGGAATGTGGGCTGTCACACCTGGACCTTTTCAAATCTTTTACAATGAGAATGTGTTTGTATATTTTATTAAATTTAATTTGGAAAACCAAAATGGAAAATTAAAGCTAAGGCTTTAACCTGAGATATTCTCCTGTGGATGGTTTTGGTGAAGAGTTACTATTTGGGGACATCTGCCTGGGTGATTCTGAGACCATAGCCTGAAGAGAGAATTAGTTGCTAGATTAAATCATGGATTCTTGCTCATCATTCAGCTTCTTATGTGTTTTATATAAGAAAAAGTCTTCATTAAAATCATAGCATATGAGCCAAGAGTCATTAGCTCATGCTTGTAATCCTAGCTACCCAGGAGGCTGAGATCTGAGGATTGCATTTCCAAGTCAGCCTGGGAAGGAAAGTCTGTGTGAGACTTTTACCTCCAATTAACCACCAAAAAGCCAGATGTGGAGGTGAGGCTCAAGTGGTAGAGCATTAGCCTTGAGCAAACACAGGCTAAAGGAGAATATCTGGAACTTGAGTTCAATCACCAGTACTAGCTCAAAATAGATAGATAGGTAGGTAGACAGACAGACAGACATCATAGTATTCTCTTTCCTTGGAAGCAGATACAATAGGCCCTGATGCTTAATATGTCTGTTTCTTGGGATGGGGAGGGACATCTCTCCAGATTTCTTTGGATACCTAAGTCCTGGGTACAAAATGCCATAGTGCTTTCTGCCCATAATCTACTCCCATGCTCCAGTACATTTCAAAGCTTGTCCTGGTTAATTACAATACTTAATATGGAGTAAATCTATTAAATAGTTGGTATAGTCTATCATTGAGGAAATGGTGACAAGGGCAACAAATCTATGTTTTTTTTCTCTTTTCTTCATCTCCAGGACTTTGAATTCCAGGACACAGCAACCCTCCTGCTTGGACTTTAGATTTCAAAATATGCATTCAGATTATGGGTCTGTACAAGGAAGAACAAGTTCCTTGTGCATTGAGCTGATTGTGGTGGTGCACACTTGTGTCCTAACTATTCAGCAGGCAGAGATAGGATCATATGGTTGGAGCCCAGACCCTGCAAAACAAGTGCCAGACCTTACCTGAACCACAAACTAAAAGGACTCGAAACATACTTAGATGATAGCCAGGACGAGGTCCTCATTTCAAAACTTAGTACCACAAAGAAAGAAAAAAGAAAACAATCGTGTGTGTGTGAAAACACCTGTGTGCACACTCATGCACAGTGGTACTTGAACTCAGGGTCTGAACACTGTACTTTGTCTTTTTTTTGCCCAAGGCTGGTGCTCTACTTTTTTTGCCCAAGGCTGGTGCTCTACCACTTGAGGTTAATTAGAAATAAGAGTCTTATGAACTTTTCTGCCTGGGCTGGCTTTGAAGTGCAATCCTCAGATCTCAGCCTTCTAAAGAAAAGTCAAATGTTTATGGTCCTTTTAGACTAGCCTGCTGTGGTTACTTTGCTCATAGTTCAGAAACTTTGCTCATATTCTCCACATTTAATCCCAGGAAAAGAAAATTCCTCACCCTCCAACAAAGTATATGAGCTGGAGACCCTTGCACTCAGGATCATGAACTCTTATTCTTTTTGCTTAAAGCTTCACAGTAGACTTCCCTTGTCTGCTCAGTATCTTCTTGTGTTTGGATTTCCTCCTCCCACCTCTAGCTGGCAAAACATGGACTCAACATTGTGCTTATCAGCCGGACACTGGGAAAACTACAAGCCATTGCCACAGAGATTGGTGAGTGATTCCCCAATAACAGAAGTGTTTGTGGAGCCCATTAGCTAAGTCTGCCTGCAAATTCCAAACTGTTCTCTGGAGCGTCAGCTGCCATCTGTTCCAAAGGGAGCCCAGGGCAAGATTTAAGGTGTAGGCTTTAGCCTACCCTGGATTCTGCACCAAGTGAAGCAGGAAGATGAATAGACATGGAAAAGGCCACTTCCTTTTTTGATCAGGTGCCTTCACATTTAGAGTCAGCCCCAGCTGCTAGATAGCTTCTGCATTCCCTCTGAAAGCAGAATCTTTTTTTTCTTCAAATTTTTATTATCAAACTGATATACAGAGAGGTTACAGTTTCATACATTAGGCATTGGATACATTTCTTGTACTGTTTGTTACCTTGTCCCTCATACCCCCCTCCCTCCTCCCTCTTTCCCTTCCCCCTGCCCCGGAGGTGTTCAGTTCACTTACACCAAACAGTTTTGCAAGTATTGCTTTTGTAATTGTTTGTCTTTTTTTTACCCTGTGTCTCTCAAATTTGGTATTCCCTTTCAATTTCCTGCATCCAATACCAGTATACACGGTTTCCAATATACTCAGATAAGATTACAGAGATAGTGTAGGTACAACCACAGGAAGGTGATACAAGAACATCATCAATAATAGAAGCTACATATACACATGGGACGTTGAAAGTAGTTACAACTGTGATATAACAATTGTTTCCTTAACATGGAGTTCATTTCACTTAGCATCATCTTATGTTCATAAGGGTATAGCTATTGGGCCTTGTGATGCTCTGCTATGACTTGCCTACACCTGTACTAATTATTCCCAATAAGGGAGACCATAGAGTCCATGTTTCTTTGGGTCTGGCTCACTTCACTTAGTATAACTTTCTGAAAGCAGAATCTTCATGTTCCTATGTCCATGATCTGTTCCTTGCAGGAGGTTGAGAGACAGTGCTTACTGCTGGACATCAGATTTTAAAGAAAGATCTGATCCAGGCCTGCAATGCATGGTTGCAAAGGTTATATACTATACTATATAATGTTTCATTATGATAATTTGCTTGGAAGTGCTCTTAGTTAAGATTGACTTCTTTTGGAATATTTGAAATGTAATAATGATTAATTTGATAGTTAATAAACTTTTCAACTCAAACAGGAGTCTTCAATTCTGAAGGAAGACTTGTTAAAACCATGGCTGGCTTTGTTTGGAATCAGTCTTCTTTCTTTGGGGGCAGACTTGGGATGGGAGATGAGTCTGGGAGGTGTGGGGCCCTGGAGTCACCCCACAAGTCACAAGGGCTTGGTGCCCTTGAGAAGATGAATTCAGCTTTTGTTCTAAGTCTGGATACCAGAAGTAACTTTGATTAGGACCAAGACATTCTTGAGTGGCTTCCTCATAATGCTAAAATGTCCTGTTTATCATCCTTTTGAAAAGCAAGCTGTGTCTTTTAAAAATTAAAAACACCCCTTATTCCCAAACTATATCTCAGGATTGTTAGATGCAGAAATATTAGTTTGAACTCCAATACTAACACCGTTCACTAAGGAACTGATGAACAGTGCCTGTAGCTTTTTGATCTGCCTGAAAACTTCTGCACAGGCATGATATTGCTGAACCGTGTAGAAAGCACACTGAACACAGAGTGGAAGGGGCTATGGAGGTCCTGGGGCATGCTAGCTTCTCAAGCCTTAGTTTTCTGCGCTGGAAATAAGAATAATAATATCTACTCAGCTGGGCACCAATGTCTCATGCCTGATATCTTAACTACTTAGGAGGCTGAAATCTGAGGATCATGGTTTGAAGCTAACCCTGGCAGAAAAGCCTTAGAGACTCTTACTTCCAATTAACCCACAAAAATCTGGAAATGGAATTGTGGCTTGAGTGGTAGAGCACAAGCCTGGAGCAGAAATGCTGAGATGGTATCCAGGCATTATAATAATAATAGCTGCTGTACAGAGTCAGAGGAAGGTCAAGATGGAATACTGTATATATAAATGCTTAAGAGCTAGATACATAACAAAGGTTTGTGTGTCTGTGTAGAACTGACCTGACAATTTGCATATCTAGCAAGTTTTCCAGGGATGCAAATGTGTGCTGTACAGACAGTGGCCCAGGAGAACCACTGCATCAAGTCTATTTTAATGCATGTACTTGTCCCTACAGGCACTCTTAAAATTTTTAAAAACTAAACTCTCTCTTGAAAATCTTTTAGTGCTACCCATCATTTATCTAAGATGTTTCTTATTTCTAATTTATGCATCTGTGGTTTTCTTGATTTTCTGCTTAGATAGTAGGGGAGCATCTAAGGAACCTCTTGGTGGTGGTAGTGGCAAGGGGTTTTATACCTCTGTTCATCAACAACAACAACAAAAAAGTTTTGTGTTTTCTTGAATACAGAATGTACTACAGGAAGAAAGGTGAAGGTTATACAAGTAGACTTTACCAAAGATGACATCTATGAGTATATTAAAGAAAAACTTGAAGATTTAGAAATTGGCATTTTAGGTAAGTAGATTACAATATACAAAGTCTGTTGTAACGTATCAGTGATCTAATTATTTTAACAACACTTGATTATCTCATGGTAGCTGGGATTTAACCCAATTGGGGGGGGGGGGATAAGGGGTTTGGTGCCTGCCCTGGGCTTGAACTCAAGGCCTGGGTGTTGTCCTTCAGCTTTTTTTTGCTCAAGTCTAACATTCTATCACTAGAGACACAGCTCCACTTCAGGGTTTTTGGTAGTTAGTTGGAGATAAGGGTTTCATGGACTTTCTTTCCCAGGCTAGCTTTGAACCTCAATCCTTAGATTGTAGCCTCCTGTGGAGCTAAGACTTTAGGTCTGAGCCACTGGCACCTGGCTCTATTTTAATCCATAGCATTAGATTGAATATTGAAGTTCAAGAGGCTTTAGTATATTTTAAAAAATCATACGTAATTTCCTCACTGTAATTAAACCATGTGGCAAAGACTATAACTCTTTCTGTATATGCTTCTTGAGGAAATTTCCAACCTGCCATTTTGACACATTTTTGTTTTGTCTCTTTCTGCTAGTCAACAATGTCGGGATGCTTCCAAACCTTCTCCCAAGCCATTTCCTTAGCACCTCGGATGAAATTCAGGTGGGCCTGTGCTCTTCTAGGTCTGATTTCCTTTCACTCAGGTACTGGGTCTCAGGACTGGGAGAGGAATGGAAAGACCATGTGGCCAGAATTCTACATTATGTTGGGGTAATATCTTGAAAGCTCCCTTTGTTTTCACCTTAGATCTTGATACATAGTTAAGGGTACATCTTTTCATAACCATCTCTTGGAAAAAGACATATTTCTGCTTCTCTGCTCTCCAAAATTGACCTGCTCATTTTCCTGTTGTTTTGAAACTCTGCATGCATTCTGCTTTATATGAGGATAATTCTACACAAACAAACTCATGAATACAGAAACAAGCCAATCCTTTGGCTTTGTCTGTCTTCCCATGTAATAAACCCTGTTCAAATTTCAGTGAGAGGGAAGTAGAGCTATCTCTCAGGGTTCCAGAAGTGCTAACCCTGTTGATACCTACATCTACAAATGCTCAAATCCCTTATAAAAATGGTATAATATTTCTATAGCTCCTATACATGGCCTCTGAATACTTTAAACCATCTCTAGATGACTTATTATTCCTAACACAATGTGAAGACTTCATAAATATCTGTTTATTGAATAATCTATGGAATCATGACATAAAAAGATAAGTCTGTGTATGAGTATATATACAATTTTTGAACATTTTTTGGTGATATTGGGGTTTGAAATCAGGGCCTCATATTCAAGAGGCTTGCTTGCTCAGGCTGGTGCCCTAACCACTTGAGACATGCCTCCAGCTCCTTTGTGAACATTTTTGCTCCACAGTTTGTTGAATCTGAGAATGCAGAATATGTGGCTTTGCAGAGCTGAGATTGTACACAACACAGACTCTGTGGTTAGTGGTTTTGGAAGTCTAATAAGCTAGAGTAGATTATAGTTTAATACATTTTACAGTTCTTGAAGACACTTTGTGGACTTTCTCCAGGCTCTTGATTTTTGAAGTCATGGTTATACCAATTTCAAATGTTCATAATGCTGGTGATCTTCAATTCTGCAGATGTTCCTATGGTTCTATTTAAACCCTGAATCTGCTGCCAGATGGCTGAGACATTTCTACACAACTTCCCCAGACTCTTCTTTTAACACATGTCTAGCCTTGTGATCTTTATTTTCCACCCTGCTTCTGAAACACGTTTGTGTCTCTCCTTCAGCAAATTCTGTTATTGTTTCTCTTTATTCCTGTGTTTGTGTTCATCGCTGGGTGCTCCTCTTTTCCCCTCTCTTTGCTTAGGTGATTCTAAACATTTATTTATACTTGTTTCTAAACCAAAACCTCTATTTTGTATCATTCAACCATTCATCTCCTCTATTCCCTACACTGTGGTCTACTACACACACATGAGCTAACCCTTCTTCTTGCTGGAAAGTGAATATAGATACTCCTGGACATATGATGGTCTCCTACCGATAAGCAAGTCTTACGTGGAAAAAAAAAATGTGTGTACTACACTTGAGCTCTGGAGCATTGTAGCTTAGCAACATAGCACACTATAGAGAATTGGTGGTTTCCCTTAGGATCATGTGACTGACTGAGATACTTTCACTGTCCAGCATTGTAAAAGACTATTATACAGTCTGTCACTAACTGAAAAAGACCCAAATTTCAGAATTTGAAGTATGACTTCTACTGTATACACATTGTATTTTATACTATTGTAAAGTTGAATCATCATACTTTGGGGACATCTGTATCTTCCTGTAAAAAAATTATGACTTTATTTCTTCCTAAATCTTCAAGAAAACTTAAGGGGCTTGTATTTAAGATCACATACATATAGAATCATACAATGAATGTCAATCAGATCTTTCCCAGTTTTAACCCATGCTTGCTGACCATCAATTGGGAGCCTAATTTGCATTCTGGGTGAATGATGGAGCTTCTCTCATTTCATAGTTCAGTCCTGCCCTTTCCCAAGACCATATCTCCAGGTCTGAGCTGATTCACGTGTTATTTATTGCAGAGTCTCATCCATTGTAACATCACCTCAGTAGTCAAGGTATGTGCTCAATATATGTAAAATGCATGAAATGTAGTAGTTTCTGGGATCTGGCAGCTGAGCAGCATCAGCCCCTTCTGCTGGAAAAAGAGAATACTTTCACACACGTTGAACTATTCCTGACTGAAAGACCATGTCCTCTCCATATTGCTTCTGTTTTCACCAAGAAGACAGGGATGGGTTCATTCTCTCTTGTACCTAAGTCCTGTTTTTACATTTCATTTTGTTACATGTCAGAACAGAACAGGTCTGATGCTGCAATTATTTAGGATCCCCAGGATATTTTTTTAATTAATACCTTTCTTCCATTTAATTCTCTTTGTAAAGAGAAGAACATTCCCTGTGGGAAAAAATGACATGAGGGTATGACTTGGGCTTTCTGGGCTTTTCCTCTTCAATAACCATTTGTTGAGTTGAAGCTTAAGGTCATTTGTTTACTCCTCCCTCTTTGTTTGTGCTTTTGCTTTCTACAATTTTAGTCCTGTAGTCCACAATGGTCTGGAAAATTCAAAAGAGGAATTCTATATTGAGACAGAGAGAAAAAGAGACCACGTTCAAATCAAGTTTATTACAATACATTATTATAGTTGCTTTATTATTCATGGTTAATCTGTTACTATACCTAATATATAAATTAGACTCTTATCATAGACATGTATGAAACACAACCCAGTATATTTAGTGGTTAGGACTGTCTTTGGTTTTAGGTATACAGTGAGGGTCTTGGAATGTAACCCCAAAATCAATAGGGGTTGCTGAATTCTGATCTCAGCACAGTTACTAATTAGTTGGACAACAAAGGATAAATTATCTAACTTAGAATATTGAAAGAATGTTGGGCAGAGTGGTGGCATCTTAAGTACATTAAGTTCTTGGGTCTTCTGATTTAGTTCGGGTACCCAGTTTTGGATAGCATGACTTCCTCCAAGTTATTTTGTCTTATTTGCAAGAATTAGGAAAAGGTACCTTTGAACTGGTAATTTAAGAAAATGGACACAGCATGATGACACATGAGTTGGCTCTGTGTATGTGTGTCTTTGTGTGTGCACGTGTGTGTGCCAGTCCTGGTGCTTAAACTCAGGGCCTGTGAGCTGTCCCTGAGCTTTTATGCTCAAGGCTGGCACTCTTCCATTTGAGCCACAGTTCCACATCCACCTTTTTGGATGTTAATTGGAGGGCTTTCTTTCCTGTCTGAACTGGCTCCAAACCACAGCCCTTAGATCTCATCCTCCTGAGTAGCTAGGATTACAGGCTTGAGTCTCCAGCAATTAGCTAGATGCTTTTGTGTGAACAAAATGTTTCCACATCCTCTGAGCAGTAGGGCTCTCTAGGTCTACCAGGGTACAAAGCTAGAGAGTGAGCTCTGGAGCCTGTACTTGCTCTATAGGAGTAGGCACCATGTTGAATTCACAAACTTCACCAATGTATTGGTGGTCACTCTGGAAAGTCAGTTGAACTGCAGCAGTGAAGGTATGATCCTCGACTTCAAGTAGTGGGAGAGAAGGGACAGATTCAGTCTCATAGGGACTAGCAGTAGTGGAGGACTAATTTCCCAACATAAGGGGGACAGGCAGAGAGAAGCTGATCAGCTCCCCCCTCCCAAATTATTTTCATGTGGATAAGTTGGACTGACAACTACTTTTACTTTGGGTTATTTTTCTGTAAGCATACTCGTATATTATAGTTTTCTGCTGTTATTATTGAGTATAAACATTCTTTTTATGCTTAGTAATCAGTGGCTTTTTAAAACTCCTAGCTGATATAGTTTTACATGTCGAACTGTTGTCTGCAGCCTTACCACTAAAAATCTTTCATATTATTTTACACATTGAGTTTTCAGTCTTAGGCTGTTTGATCAGATGGGTTTCCCCAAATGGATTTGACAACCCTCTAATTCCTTCAGCAGAAAAATGCTTTGATTTGGGGTTTTTTTTTTTACATTTTATTTATTGATGGACACTAAATTCCCTAAGTAACAAAGAAAAGACATTAAAGATTTATTTCTGAATATGCCATGTTCTAATTAGCCTTGCTGTTTGGAAGCATGACTAATGTAGCTTAATTACTTCAAAGATGCCATCTGGAAATAGTCACATCCTCTCGTGTCAAGGGCAGAGATGGAAGATGAGAGCAAGGAGAAGGTGGGATAAGAAATCAAATGTTGAGGTCTTTGGGACAGCCCTCCCTCACTCCGTATCCAGTGTTGGTTCTCTACTTGGGGTCATTCCTCACACAGAGGACAGAGGCTCTGGAGGAGACTCCTAATAGGGGTGGAGTCAGGGAAGTGTGAGAGACAAATCTCATCCTTCTTTCACCTCCCCCCAAAGCTGGTGTTTCAGAGGCAGTTTCTAGAGATTTCTGCTGCCCACCCTTCCACCCCCAACCCCTAGCAATGGGAGCATTCTCTGGAGGCTCCCTGACACAGGTGCCAGGGCCTGGCCTATGGGCTGAGAGCAGTGATAAGCTCTACAGAAATGCTGCTGTACCACCCTAGACAACGTGGAGAAGTGGGCAGAAGTACCTGCTGGTTCCTGGTCTCCCTGCTTCCTCTGCCCCCTCTTCTTCCATTTGGATCCTCTCCATCTCAAACCTGCTTCTGGGACAACTTTGAGTCTGTTCAGTTATACTTTATAGAACATCTTAGTATGTGCAGCTGCCATCTGTTAATTCTTAAAATGTGACCCTAGTAATCAATTAAAAACTCTTTGAGTAGACTGTTGGGTATGCCAAAGTGGCTGGCGGACTTCTAAAGGGAGAGGTGGTAGATTGAGATGCAGAAGGAGATTCTCTACATGTTGTAATCCTAATGGACAGTTGTGGGCCACATGCTGTGTCCACGAAGTGCGTCACACACCACCAAGCTGTACATACTGATGCTGCTGAATGGAGAGGCCTGTACAAAATGCTCTTAGATCTGAGTTCATGAGTGAGGTGTGTGGTGGCAGGCCTGCTTTCACTGTCACCTTGAATAGAGTCCCCTGGGAATCGTGCTGTTTATTGATGTTATAGACATGGGTCAATGAATTACCATATTTTTCAATACATAACCTCATTTCCCAAGAGGACTTCAGTGTGAAGAAACTAGAGGCCCCCAACAGTATGCCATTAGTCTAGGTTATTTTCTGTTGAGGTCCAGTCAGATTCTCATGTTTCTACAATGACCGTTAATGAGTGCCAGCAATTTTCAAGGTCACCTGCGAAGATCAAACTTCTCTAACCACTTCTCCCAAGGTCCCTGGCTCATTGTACTTTGTTTCTTAGTCAGGATTTTACATTGTCCTTTTCTTATAGATGACACAGATAATTCTGAAACAGATGGAATCAAGGTAAGGTCTTGCTTTTACCAATGATGAAAGCTGTAATGAAAGGATTTGAGATTATGGGAGGGGGAACAAACATTTTGAGCCAGGCGAGATCTTCAAACGTGCATACATATTTGAAGGTCAAGTATAACACTACTTGGAGAGAGGAAGAGTTCTGTTATTTAAGCACACATTGGATTTTTTTAAAAAATTAACTCATGTTGAGCCTAAAAGAAGCAAGTTGACCTGAGACCAAGACCATGGCTTTGTGATGACAAATTTCAGCTTTTTTTTTTTCAAAATGAATACTCCAATTTACTGGTTAAAAAGTCTGTATCACTTTCCTTATTATTCCATGTTTGTATCACTCTATTACAGCACCCATTTGGGAGCTGTTTTTTCTCAGGTGGTATTTATTTAAAAATAAGTGATTGATAGTTTCATTCTCCCCAGAGTAAGAAGGGACTTGGAATTGTATTCTTAATTGCAGTTCCTTATCACAACCCCTCATGCATCTAACTAGGGAGGATTAAAGTTACTGAATTTTAAAAAGGCTACTAATGCCCATAGAGACTTGTGAAGGGCATCTGAGTAAGCAGTTGGTGGGCTGTCAAATTCTACCCAGGAGAAATTCCTCCATGACATCTCTTCTGCTGTGGGACTCTGTTTCCACTAACAAGCCCTAACATCAAGTGATTGTTGAGTACCCTCCCTACCCAGTGTCCTCTTGAACATAAGTGAAGTTATATTAATCATTATTGGAAGCAGATCAGTTAGCGGCCATAGATGCCCAGAGAGGATGCAGTTTGACAGCATTCATATAGACCTATCAGTTTCTTTCAATTCAAGGTGGGATCAAGCAGTGAGGCAATGGGAACTTTGCTTCTTTGCCTTTTAGGCAGAAAGGTCTCATCTTGAACATTTCTTCTGGGATTGGCCTCTGCCCTTGGCCTCTCTACTCCCTATACTCAGCTTCCAAGGTGAGTGATAAGACATCCACATCCCCACCCCCTGCCTCTTTCTGTGTCCTCAGCTTTATGAAAGTATAATTGACAAATAAAAAGGGGAAATAATTTACAATTCATAGCATGGTATTTTGATATATTATATATTGTGGAATAATTAAATCAAGCTACTTAACACACCCCAGCCCTTATAAATTTACTTTTGGTATGGTGAGAACATTAAGATCTATTCTCTTAGCAACTTTAAAGTATGCAATATATTATCATTAACTATAATCATTAAGGCATACACAATAAATCTCCAGAACATTTTCATCCCACATAACTGAAATGCTGTTTTCTTTGACCCACATCTCCAAGCAGATGCTAGTGGCAGCACCTCCTTGATGTCTTTAAATGGAGGGAGATTATGTAGTCTAATACCTTGGGTATTTCTACTTCTCATTGCAGGCTTTTGTGTGCATGTTTTCCAAGGCTCTACAGGTGGAATATAAAGCAAAAGGAATCATTATCCAGGTGAGGTGGACAGTTAGGATTCCTAAGGGATAGGAACTCTGGACCTCTAGGATCTGGGAGCCACTGCAAGGCTGACCACGCATGTGCAGCAGGAGGAGAGGTGGGCTGGGTGAACTCTATGGGATCCTATAGCTGTACCACTCCTCCTGCTGTTCTGGCTTCTCTGTACCCTAGGGACAGAGGAGGAAATTGAGCAAGGATGTGGTTGATAAAAGTGCTGTGGACCTAATGCTGCAACAGAACAGAAATCAGAGACTTGTCTAACCATCTTTTCCTTTCTGATGAGATGGGCATATATGGTAGGAATTGTGGAGAAGAAACAAAAGAAAACTGGGAGCTTGGGTCATATTGGAACTAAGGGAATGTAGGGGGAAAGTCTTCCTTAGGGGACTGTTGATCTGTGTTGGGCTAATGGAGACCCCCCCCCACTCTGGTTTTGGGGCTGATGGGAAAGAGGAGGAACCATTATGGAGAGTAATGCTCTTTATGGGCTGACTAGTGTCATGGCCTGAAGTGTCAATGATTTACAAATTCTTGGTTCACCCACAGAATTCAGTGATTTCTGAAACTCACAAAAAGTAGTTTTATTTTATTTTTGTTAGTTTAAACCACTAGAAGTGACAGCATACCAAAAACTTATCTTAAGGGTGATTGCTTTTCAATTAAAATGTCAGGTGAAGCTGAGCTGGCTTATGCCTATAATCCTAGCTACTCAGGATGCTGAGACCTGAAGATCAAGGTTCAAGGACAGGGTAGGCAGGAATGTCTGTGAGACCCTTATCTCCAGTTAACTATCAAAAAGCTGTAAGTGGAGGCTGTGGCTCACGTGGTAGAGCACTAGCCTTGAGTAAAAACGCTCAGGGATAGCGTCAGTACCAGCATGGTTACTACAAACTAATCAGCTACAGGATTAAGTAGGCAGATGGGATTTGATGTTAGGAATTTGGCTCAAAACATTGTTTCTCAGCCTTGGTAACCTCTCCTCTTCCTCAACCTTTTCTTCCTACTTCACTTCCTCCTCCTCCTCATCTCCCTTCTTCTCCTCCACCTTCTCCTCCTCTTTCTTTTCCTCCTCCTCCTTCTTCTTTTGATGTTGGTACCAGAGTTTGAACTCAGGGCACCAGTGCCTCTTACTCTTGCTTGGCTTTTTCACTCATATCTGGTGTGCTGAATCACTCAAACCACACCTCTAATCTGGCATTTCTCTAGCTACTTGGAAAATAGTCTTAAGACTTTTCTTCCCAAACTGGCTTCACTACTGGCTTCAGATCTCAGCCTCCTAAGTAGGAAGAATTACAACTATGAGCCATCAACACTGGGCAGTGAGTGACTTTGTCCTGCTTATCTGTCTCCCTACAGTCCCTTTTAATACCCTGTTGAACACATCTCACCACCAGGGTTCTCTTTCTCCTTCCATGGTGGCTGTCTAGTCTCCAGCTCCCAGAAGAAGTTGGGACTTCCCTTTTGTAACTGCTACTTGGCTTATGCTGAGATTGCTGCAGTTTTGTGTTTTTTTTTAAAAAGCAAAAAACAAAAAGTAAACAAAATCTCTGGAGCTTAAAACAACAAAGTAAATTCTGCATGCTTAGGATGAACTGGCAAAAGACAAGAGGGAGGGCTTGGAGGTGTTGGTGGAGCGCTAGCCAATTAAGTACCAAGTTTGAGTCCCTGTTTCTTTTTTTTTTTTTTTTTTGGCCAGTCCTGGGCCTTGGACTCGGCCTGAGCACTGTCCCTGGCTTCTTCCCGCTCAAGGCTAGCACTCCGCCACTTGAGCCACAGCGCCGCTTCTGGCCGTTTTCTGTATATGTGGTGCTGGGGAATCGAACCTAGGGCCTCGTGTATCCGAGGCAGGCACTCTCGCCACTAGGCTATATCCCCAGCCCGAGTCCCTGTTTCTAACAAGAAAAAAGAAAAGACCTCATTATAGTGACTAGAGACCCCATTAGATGGGCAGCTGCTGTCTTGAGAACATTGTCAGTGGAGATATTAGACTTTAAAAAGAACTGGAGTTTTTACAGAATTTCCCTTTGCCAATGAATGAATCTCTGGCCAAGAAATGACACATGGTTCTTCTGCTCATAACTCATTGGCTAGATCTGGTCACAAGGTCTCATTTTTTCACCAAGATTCAGGAAGTTGCAATTATATCATGTGTTAGTAAAAGAAAGAACTAAAATGCCTTGATGATTTTATTTTTTTTCCAGGCCTGGGTTTGAACTCTGAGCCTGGGAGCTGTCGATGAGCTTCTTTGCTCAAGGCTAGCACTCTACAAGTTGAGACACACCACCACTTCCAGCTTTTTCTGAGTAGTAGTTTATTGGAGATGAAGCTTCACAGACTTTCCTGACTGGACTGGTTTTGAACCATGATCCTTAGATCTCATCCTTCTGAGTAGCTAGGATTATAGGTGTGAGCCACCAGCCACTGGGCAAGGTATATTTTCAGATCAAGTTATATTTTCTGTTTGTCTTTGAGCTAGAGTCATGTCATATAGTGCAGGCTAGCTTAGAACTCATGATCCTCCAGTATCTGCCTCTGATTGCTAAGAGGGCAGGCATATACCACTATACCTAGCTGGATAGTATTTTTACCATAAGTCCAGTCTATGTAATACTTGAGATGTAATTATGCCATAATTTTTTATCTGAACTTGGACTGTAACTGGGACATTGTAGTTTTATTTTCCAAGTCTCTCAGTTCCTTAGAGTGCTTGGAAGAGCACTTGAGCAACCTGGTAAATGGTTAAGGCCTTGTCTTGAGAAAGCAGTGACTTGTATCAGCTAAGCTTTCAAAACTTTTTATAGGAAGCAAAGGGAAATGATGAATGGGAAAACACCTGTTAATTCTCAGTCTTCTTGGGATGAAGCCTTTATTTCATTTATCTTTTCCCTTTTTTATGCCAGTAGTAGAACTTGAAATCAGAGGCTAATGTTCTCACTTGGCTTTTTCTCTCAAGGCTGCTGCACTGCCATTTAAGCCACATCCCCACTCTGGCATTTTGTTAGTTAATTGGAGATAAGAGTCTCAAAAATTTTTTGTGTTTTTTTTTTTAAACAAGACTGGGTTCAGGGCTGGGGATATGGCCTAGTGGCAAGAGTGCTTGCCTCATATACATGAGGCCCTGGGTTCGATTCCCCAGCACCACATATACAGAAAATGGCCAGAAGTGGCGCTGTGGCTCAAGTGGCAGAGTGCTAGCCTTGAGCAAGAAGAAGCCAGGGACAGTGCTCAGGCCCTGAGTCCAAGCCCCAGGACTGGCAAAAAAAAAAAAAAAAAAAAAAAAAAAGACTGGGTTCAAATCGAGATCCTTAGATATCAGCCTCCCAAGTAGCTAGAATTACATGTGTGAACCACCAGTGCCCAGCTTCTGTAATCTTTATTTTTAATTGTAGGTGCTGACTCCATACGCTATTTCAACCCCGATGACAAAGTATCTCAGTACCAACATGATAACCAAGAGTGCTGATGACTTCGTTAAAGAATCACTGAATTATGTCACGATTGGAGATGAAACCTGTGGCTGCCTTGTGCATGAGATCTTGGTATCAGTAACTTCTTCTTTTCTTAAAGCATGACTGAGAGGGTGGGCAGGCAGAGCTTGGCTGGGGATAACCCTAGATGTCCCTAATGGCTTCACTTATCCCTTAGAACAGAAAGTGGCTCCCAGAAGCTCTTGGGTAAGAAAAGACCAATACGCCTGGGTGTTGTCTTCCTTGTCTGTGCATTATAGTAAACATTTAACTACTGGCTCTCCCAGGGTATATGAGTCTGTTTTCCCATTGTGGCAACAAAATACCTGAGATAACAACTTAATAGAAGAAAGATTTATTTTGTCTTAATCTTTCAAAGGTTTCAGTCCATAGTGGGCTTGATTCATTGTTTTGGAGCCAAAGGTGAGGCAGAGCACCATGGTGGGGAACATATTTTGGATTATAGCTGCTTACCTCTTGGTAGCCAGAAAGCCAAGCATGAGAATGGGTTTCGGGACAAGACATACCCCTTCAAAGACGCAGCTTATGACCCATTTCCTCCAACTATACCCAGTCTCCTAGCAGCCCATTCAGCAATGAATTCATTAATTCTCACTATCTTATCACCTCAGTGGCACTGCCAGTCAGAAACTAAGTCTTTAGCCCAGGATCTTTGGGGCAGACAGCCCACACCCCAACCATACCACAAAGGAAAAAAAGAATAAGGCCACTTTGAGATGTTTCTTGGTGCAAATACACCAACTAAGGCTGATCTTTAGCCACCAAGATGATGTCACTGCCCATAAATCAAAGAGGAGTTCACTGCCAGTTTTTGTGAGCAAGCACCAACCAGATAGATCTAACACATCTTAAGCTCTGCAAAATTTGGAGATAAAGTCAAGGACATATGATATATGAAGATTTTCATGTGGGTGAGGGAGAATACTGGGGTTGAAACTCAGAGCCTTAACCTTGCTGTGCAAACTTGAACCATTTGAACTTATTTTTCTTTACTTCTTTCCCTTACTTCTCCTCCCTCCCTTTCTCTTTCCCTCTTTCTCTTCCTTCTTTTTTCCTTTCTTGTTTTCCCCATGGAGCAATAGCTTTACTATGAACTTGACTGCACAATGGTATTGGTGCTGCTGAACTCAGGACCCCATCATCTCCTGGGAAGAAAACATACAGACTTCCTGAATATGGACTTGGTGCCATAGCCGGTCCATCTCCAGGATTTGTTCAGTATGTGTAACAACCTCTTTACCTTCCCAACAGTTCTGTGACTGTGGTCCTCTAGCATGTTGCTATTTTAAAATGAATCTATCACATCTGTAAAGTGTGTTCTTGAGACAGTAGTCAGCTTGGAAGACAGCTCCTACATGATTTGCTACATGATGCAACTCCATATGGCCAAAGTTGAGCACTTTCTTGACATTTTTTTCCTCTTTTGAGTTTTAACAACACATTCTAATCTCTTCAGGTAAATAGATGGCAAGAACAGTCTAGGAAAAAGAAATTGTCTCCTTCATCACTACATTCACCCTCATTCACCCTCTGCATTAGTACCTTCCCATTCCTGCTGGTACCTGCCTCCCAAACAGTTCCTGTTTGACTTTCCAGTCATTCATGTTTTAGTGTATATTAATTTCACAAAGTTTCAACTATAGTATTTCATACGTGTATATCTAATGTTTTAATCAGATTAAATGATCCTTCTAGCTCATACCTATAATCCTAGCTACTCAAGAGGCTGAGATCTGAGGATTGTGGTTTAAAGCCAGCACAGGCAGGAAAGTCTCTAAACTCGTATCTCTAATAAACCACCAAAAATCTAGAAGTGGAGCTCTGGCTTTAGTCTGAGTAAAAAGGCTCAGGGACAGTGCCTAAGCCCTGAGTTCGAGGACCAACATGTGCACATATGCACATGCAACGCCCCCCCCCATTACTCTCTATGATTCACCAGATTTCTGTGAATTTCCTTGTGCAACATTCATACATACCACATTATATTTCTATCTTAATCATTTGCCATCATTCTCTTTCCCTCTCCCTTGTTCCCAAACAGTTCCAAGTTATAATCATGTTCTGTGTATATATGCGTATATTATCTGTCTGTCTGTCTCTTTCTTCATCATCCATATCTTTAGGTCTAGATTTCACAAATGTATGAATACCTGTGATAGTTGGCTTCTTGAATGAAATTGTCTTATCTCGTGCAACATGATCTCTAGCTCCAACCATTTTTCAAGAAAGACACTTTGTTCCTAAAGACAATGACTATACACTGATGTGTTTGTGTTGTAGCTCCTTGGCAAGGCTTTTCTCATCCGCACTTGTGCTTCTGTTTGTTGAAGGCGGGCCTCCTGAACCTGATTCCATCCTGGACTTTCTACAGCAGTACCTTCCAGAGGATGCTTCTGACCCACTACACACACTACCTGAAGAAAAACACCAATGGCAGCTAGTGCAACCCCAGCTGTCCTGGAACCTATCCCCCTTCTCTTTACCAAGTTCCCTGTGGCTACCAGAACCAGAGAAGCAGGCCTACACCTTCACCTGGCCAAAGGTAGAGAAGGCTCATGTCACCCACACAGGATTTCAAATACACATTGTTTTCCACTTTACTCAAATCTAGAGATTTTTTGAAAAGCTCTTGTGTAAAAATAGGTGTTATGCAATGGGTTTTAAAGCTTTCATGCAGGAGGAGAGGAGGGTATCTATGGGTGACATATGAAGGATTTTTGTAGTTGTAGGCTTACTAAATAAATGTGCTGAGAAGAAACCTCTGATCCTTGGGATATTGAGAATAATCATATATTATCAGTTACTTTTATAGCTGTGGGTAAAAGTCACAAGTGACTTTCTGAGCTTGCCAAGGCTTCATTAGTTCTAAAGCATACACAAGTTCTCAAACTGGGTTCCTCAGAGATTCAGGAAACTCAATAGTGTGAGGACAACAGCTGTATGGAGCCAGTAAGGAGCCAGCTCCTTCCCCATTATTTCAATAAATGTAGCCTCAGATTTATCTATTTTAGTTATATTCATGGTTTTATGTAAGACTGTAAAGATACAGAAGAATCTGCAGTAAGAGTTGATAACTGTAGAAATGAGATTTTTGCAAGTCTGTAAGCCTTGGATTGTTGGGAACACATGGGGTGGCGTGTCCAGTCCTAGATCTAGAATCATCTGAAGGCTGGGTACTTGTATGTCTCACTTTTGAGGGAATTATTGGCTGGGACACCAGTTGTTGCTGTGAGCTGGATCACATGAATGTTGGGACACAAAACTAACTTCTAAAGAGTATCACAAATATAATAAGATATTTTCCTGGCTTCTTTTGGTAAATACAATGTTCCACATGAATCTAATTATAAATATTTGTCCTAGTATATGTCAGGTATGAGGAATTATGTGGCCTTTTCACATAACTGAGTTACTTTGACCAAATAACTCAAAAAGTGTGGGCTTTGGGTTTCTGGAGAGCCTATCAAACTTGATAAAGTTGCTTTTGAGACAGATCTTGCACACCCAACAGCTTAGGTAAGAAAACAAGTGTGCTTCAGTTTATATAGCTGGGGTGGTTTTCTACTTATGTGGCATAGGAGTTCTTTATTCCTCAGGCGATTTGAATGCTGGTCCAACTGGCTTTTTGAGAGTCTCTAAAGTAATAAGGAACTTCTTCATAGTTCTGGTTTGTGTCTTCAATGTCCCGCCAAGCTCATTTGATGAAGTCTTGGTCCTCAGATGATGGTTTGGTTGGAAGGGAAGGAAATCTTTAGGAAGTGAGAGGCGTTAGGAGAACCTTTAGGAGGTGGTATCTAGTTGTAGGAAGTACTTCATTAGGGGTGAGCCTTTCTCCCCTACCCCCTCTGTTTCCTGACCACCATTTTGCTTCACTATAGATTTCTTTCCCTGGCACAGGTCCAAAAGCAATGTATCAGATGACCATGTATTGAAACCACTGAAAACTTGACCCAAACTAAATCTGTTCTCCTTTTGAGTTACTTACTTTGAGCATTTGTCACAGCCAAACAAAGCTGAGTAACACAACAGTAGAGGCCCCCAAGATGTTGGTTGGTTTGGAGATGTGTGTGTGTGTGTGTGTGTGTGTGTGTGTGTGTGTGTGTGCATGCGTGTGTGTATTTGCTGGTCTTGGGGCTTGAACTCTGTCCCTGAGGTTCTTTTGCTTAAGACTAGTGCTCTACTACTTAAGCCGCAGCACCATTTCTGGCTTTTTCTGCATACTTTATTGGAGATAAGAGTCTCAGGGACTTTTCCTGCTTGGGCTGGCTTCGAACTGAGACCCTCAGATCTCAGCCTCTTGAGTAGCTAGGATTACTGGTGTGAGCCATCAGCACTTGACTTGGCTTAAAAGTCTTTATCTACATCATCCTTGGTACTAGATAATAGCTAACATTTGTTGAACATTAGTCATAGTCAGGGACTATCCAAAACCTCATGATAATTTAAGAAGTATCTTCATTATTACTTCCTTCATTTTACAGATGAGAAGATGAGTGACAGAAAGATTAGTAACTTGTGAAGCTTCACCAGGCCAGTGTGAGCAATGCTGGGGTTTAGATCTGGGGTATCTTCTTTACATGTACTTAGGCTAAAACATAAGAGCAAGGCTCTATTAGAGCTATGGCTATTTCATTGATGTAATGGTAAGATATGAACACTACTCCTGTTATGCTTTGGAGAAGTGTCCCTCAAGCTTGTGTGCTAAAAGCTTAGTCTCCAGCCTGTGGCAGTATTGGGAATTGGTAAATGATAAAGAGGTAGGCCCAGTGGGGACAGGCCCTTGAAGAGAATTGTGGGATACTGGCCTCCTCTTCTCTCTGTCTTTGCTCATCTTTGGTCATGAGGTTAGCAGCTTCCTCAACATTCTGGCCATGATGGTTCACCACAGGCTAAAAGCAATGGGCCAATTAATCTGGCCTCTAAAATAGTGAGCCAACATCAACCTTCCCGCCTTATAAGTTGATTCAGGTGTTTTGTCACAGTGACAGAAGACTGGCTAACAAAACAAACCCTACATTCTTTACTTTGAGATATCATGGAGACAAAGGGAGGAGTCAGGCTTTTATAGCCAGGCCCACATGTCTGGATTTCAATACTAATGACTTTCCAAATTTGTCATGGTCTGGGAATCATTCAGAACAGGGAGGTCTGCCAAATTGGGCTGACCTTTACTTCTGTGGAAGAGTATTGGGCTCTTTGTTTCTCACCCGACTGTGTTATCTATAGAGCCCTTGGGATCATAGTGAACAAAATCAGAAGCTTGCCATTGTGATCAACAGTTCACCCTGCATCTTCCCAGCCTTCCATCTGTGCTCCCTCTCAGAATGCCAAAGACTGGGGAGTCCTTTGGACAACACAAGGAGCAGGAGAATGAGGTGATTATGGACTGCTGCTCTGAAAATACTGGCAGCTATTACTGGGCCAGCTCCCTGGGGTGTGATCCCCTGCTTGCTCCTATGAATGGGAACCAGAGGGTCCCACTTGAAAGGCTTCTGAAGCCAGCACTTGCCAGAGAAAGCCAAAGATGGTCATGCTGGGGCCAACATGATTTTAATCAGGTGTCTCGATTTCTGAGGTCAAAAACTGTCCTTGCTGCAGTTCATTCCCCCAGGGTCAGTTGGGCCAGGCTCACTACTGCCCTCTAAGGGTCTAAAGTGAAGCTCTAGTCCTCTACAAAGCTTAGAACAGAAACCAAAGTTGTGAAATAAACTCCTCAATTTGTTTATTTTTCACTGGTACTGAGGTTTTGTACTCAGGACCTCACACTCAAGCACTCTACCACTAGAGCCACATGTACCTTTTGGTTTAGTTATTTTTTCAGTAGGATCTTGTGATTTTTGTTCATACTGTTCACTCCTACCTGGGCTTTCCATACAGCTGGGATTGTAACAAAGAATCACCACACTTGGTTTGCTTTTCAGATAGTGTCTTACTTTTTTTAAACCCAGGTTGGCCTCAATCTGCAGTCTTCTTATATCCACCTGCTATGTAGCCAGAATTATGGGAATATGCCACCACACGTAGCCTTTATTTAATTTTTGAACAGTCGTGTGTGTGTGTGTGTGTGTGTGTGTGTGTGTGTGTGTGTTATATGGCTATTAACATAGCAAGCAATGAAGGAGAGAAGAGAGAAGGCTCTATTTCTATGTTACAGGAGGCTGATCCTCTTTGAGCCTTGCCCAAATCATTGGTAAAGGAAAACATTTGATTTTGTGTCCTACCTTTCTCAAACCAGCTGTGCATAAAATATGGGAATGGTAGAAATAGAATAGGAAAGAAACATCATCAGTTGTCACTTCTAGAATGAACTCTTCTCCACTGATTGTAGGTTCCCTTTTATAACATTTATTTATTTATTTGTGTTGTACATGTAAGTCTAAGTGCAGATTTTATGTTCCTGCTTTTCTCTTGAGATTACAACATAAGAAGCCAGGTATGGCAGTTCATACCTGCAATGTCAGCACTTAGAAGATGGAGGCAGGAGGATCATAAGAGTCTTGGCTAAATAGCAAGAACTTGTCTAAAAAAAACAAACCAAACAAAACTATTGTAGCATAATATTTTTTTGTATTACTAATCATGATTTATGATGGTTTTTTTTTTTTCCAGTCCTGGGCCTTGGACTCAGGGCCTGAGCACTGTCCCTGGCTTCTTCCCGCTCAAGGCTAGCACTCTGCCACTTGAGCCACAGCGCCGCTTCTGGCCGTTTTCTGTATATGTGGTGCTGGGGAATCGAACCTAGGGCCTCGTGTATCCGAGGCAGGCATTCTTGCCACTAGGCTATATCCCCAGCCCTATGATGGGTTTTTAACACCTGTTTATATGATAGAACATAATTTGTTTTGCCATCCACTTCTATTGGGCACTTAGTTGTTTTTCTGATTGAAATATTTTACTGATAATGTTTTAGTGTGTGTGTGTGTGTGTGTGTGTGTGTGTGTGTGTGTGTGTGTGTGTGTACCAGTCCTAGGGCTTGAATTTAGGACCTAGGCTCTGTCTCCAGCTTCTTTTGCTCAAGATAGAACTCTAGCACTGATGCATATCTCTACTTCCAGATTTTGGGTAATTAACTAGAGATGCTCACATACAGGCCTTGGAAACCGAGGTTCAACCACCAATGTGCTTTGTCAGCAAAGATATCTAAAAGTTGTTTATTTTCTCAGGCATTGACTACATGGTGGATATTGGGTTTTACAGGCACCATCATAGCACCAGCTCAGGTGCCATTATGCCATGCCACGTGTTCTCTGTTAGCGTGTTTGTGTCCTCCTGCCCCCCCCCCAACATGGCATCCCACTGGAGTTGAATTGGTTTATCAAAATATGGTTTCTCCATTTTATTTATTTTTATTTTTTTACCAGTCTTGGGCCTTGGACTCAGGGCCTGAGCACTGTCCATGGCTTCTTTTTTTTCAAGGCTGGTACTCTGCCACTTGAGCCACAGCTCCACTTCTGGCCTTTTCTATATATGTGGTGCGGGAATTGAACCCAGGGCTTCATGTATACGAGGCAAGCAGTCTTGCTACTAGGCCATATTTCCAGCCCGGTTTCTCCATTTTATAATCTGAAATGTTTTGTTTGCTAGCAAAATTGTTTTTCTAACTGACCATGTGGCTCTAAAATATTGGGCAAAAAATGTCATTTACTATTGGAATTCCAAAAGAGTCTACAGCTGAAATTCATTTTTGTGCATTGTAAAACCTATGTGTACAGTGTGTATATGTGTTCCGTGTGTATGTCTGTCTGTGTAAACATCATTTGTTAGTGAAGTCTTAGAAAAGGGAATTGAAGAAACAGTGTAAGGAGAAGATGATATTGGTATGTCTTAAATTCATACAAGACAAAGCTTGTTAAATTGGTGTCCAGCATGTCGTTCTTTATATGACCATCTAGCTATAAATCTGTGCTAAAACTCTCATCACATCTTCTGAGTTTTGTCATTTCAGAATTCTGGCTAGTAATTGTTGGTCAATTCTTTACAAGGTGCAGGTAAGCTCTAGTCTAGTCCTCTTGGTCTCCTTGTTTCTTTAATTGGGAATAAAAAATAAAAAAGGGCTTTTTGTGGCAAAAACTCCTTGGATTGTAGTTTGAAGCCAGCCTGGGCAGAAAATCTTTCTAAAAACCCATCTCCCCAGTGGATCCCAATAGCTCAAAAGCCATGTATGTATGTTCATATAAGACAAGGATAAGCAAACTCTATTGTTGACGATACATTTAAAGTCCTAGGTGAATTTCCGTTGGTGTAGGCCACATGGCTACTGTATATGTTTTTGGTACACGGTGTATTGTATATATGTCTACCTGATCTAGGGAAGGGAAAGAAAAGCAGGGTGTAAGATATCACAAGAAATGTATACACTGCCCTGTTATGTAACTGTACCCCTTTTGCACAACACCGTGTCAAAATTTTTTTTAATTAATAAAAAAATAAAAATAAATAAAAACCCATCTCCCAACTAACCAGCAAAGAGCCAGGCTGGAAGCATGGCTCAAGAGACTTATCTCTACCAGCCAAATGCTGCAAGTAGCACTGTGGCTCAAGTGGTAGAGCACTAGTCTCAAGCAGAAGTGCTCAGGAACAGTGCCTCAGCCCTGAGTTCAAACTGTGAATGCCAACTGGGGCAAGCCATCCCAGCAACAAGCACCTGACCCCTGGGACTCAGCTAGTTCAGGGAACAAGGATCATGGAGAAGAGTAATAGGAGAATGAAGTCACATCCTAAATGGAGTCACTTTATCTCACCCTTTCAAAATTAATCAGAGCTGGGGGATCAAGAGATAGTAGCTCGTCCATCTAATGTCCATACCTGAGTATAAGAACTAGCCAAGTCATCCAATTTTTAATTTTGTTCCCTAAACCCTTCCTTTTGCCTTATTTATTTATTTATTTTTGTCAAGCCCCTGCCTCATGAAACTTCTTCAAGGCTTCAAGGACTGGCATCTACCACCAAGGGACCCTGCTGCTCGCCTTCTCCTGGAGGGGCCACATTTCTGCCTTTTACCCCTAATGTCGATGCCCCTTGCCAGCAGGAAGCAGCCCTTTTTCATAACTATTAAAAGGCTGGAATGTAAGGTCTGTCCCCTGAGGGTTCCATTGCAGATGTGCCCCCATCTCATTGTCTCCACCCAGTTCCCTGGGTAACTGCCTTACTTGGAGGCAGTTACCTCCCCCTTCCCTGAAGTCACATCCTAATCCACCTAGCCACAACCCCATGCCCCTGCCCTAGATAAGGCAGGGCCCAGTGGGGGTTGCCCCTTCTCTCAGGCCATGCATCATCTTGGCCACAGGCCAGCAGTTCTGTAATAAACTTTTCTCTCCTGCCTGAATACAGTGTGGCATTCTCCTTTACTGGCTATCTACTTTAAAAACCTAACCCTCTGTAGTTTAGGCTGGCTTCAAACTCTCCATCTGCATGCCTCAGTCTCCTGAGTGATGGGATTATAGGTGTGCCTTTTTATTTTTGAGTTTATTTCACATGAGAATATATCATCATGTGATTATTTGTTCTCTAACTGGTGGACATTTGGCTTTCCAGTATGTGGACATCTTAGCTGAAGTATTTTTGTGAACATATGTTTTCATTTTCCTTAAGTTTATGCTTGGGAGTAGATTTACTGGGTCAAAGGGTTAGTATATTCAACATTTTATTTTAACTTAAAACATACAAAAGTATATTCTTTTGCCAATCTTTTGATGTTAGGCCAAGTCCCTTCCTTTAAGTCTGGGTCCACAGACTGCAATTGTGGCTTGTCCTCTTAACCAGAATCAAACCCATACAATGCGCCAACCACAGTAGGGACTTTGGAATTCCTCAAAGTGGAGAAGAATTTCATGCCATTTGAAAGTAACCAGAAATGCACTGTGCATTGACAGATTCAAAAATCCCCTCTACAATCATAGTTGTCTTGGCCACACATACTTCGAAATAATAACTTGTATTTATTTTCCCTGTGCTCTGGTTTGGATGCATAGGAAAAGTTAATCCTCAATGTCCTGGTATTCGGAAATGAGACCTTTGGGAGGTCTTATTTGGTTGGGCCCTGAAGGTTCTCCTTCATAACTGGATAAACGAATTCATGGATTAGTGGTCTATCCCATGCGTGGCTCTGTTGTAAGTGAAACAACTGTTCTATCTAGCAATGTAACACCCCCTGCCATGTTGTGATGTAGCTGGGAAGACCCCCACTAGATGCCACGTAGACATCAGAACCACATCATTAGCACCTTCAGCCTAGGATGGTAACAAGTAAGTGTACACACTTTATAACTGACATGGTCTCAGGCACTTGGTTTTAGCAACAGGACATAGACTAAGCTACCCTTACAGATGCTTACCCAATGTTTTCACTCTGCCAGTAATTCTCTTTCTTTGTATGCCAACTCTTCATTGGTTTCTATATAAGATATCAATTATGTAGTTACAATAATAAATGAAATTGACACTGACGGGTTTGGGAGAGACATGTGTCTCATCATAAGCACACAACCCAATTGGAAGGAAGAATTAAAATGCTGCAAAGCAGATGCTAACTTTATATTTGGTCGTAGAGGTGAGAACCTTTTTCAGAGCAAACCAAGAGTGCCATGTCAATTTGTTCTCATTACTATGGCTGGGTGAGAAATTATTCTCACACTTAGCAGCTCAAAGCAATTTTGTTAGGCTCATGGACTCTGCAAGTTATAAATTTGGTACCTCTGCTGGAGGCTGGGATGATGAGGGTGACATTAGCTGGCTACTAGGATCAACAAGGAGTGTCTTTGTTTACACCTCCTGTAATTCAGGAGAGCTGCTGGCTGGCCTCCACAGGGGCTGTGAACACAGCCTCTTCACAAAGCTCAGGTGTCATCGCAGCATAGAGATCTCCTCAGGTGGCAACTCATGGCTTTGAAAGTGAACATTCCAGCAAATATTTCTGGACTTAATGTAGAGTTACTTAAACTGATTACAAATCTAATCATTAACATCCTTTCATGGGATTTATTTTTTGCCATCTATAAATTTTGATTTTCTTTTTTTAAGTGCCAAGGTTTGAACTCAGGGCCTCATACTTGCTTAGCTTGCTTGCTTGGCTGCTGCTTATTCTATGTAGAACCTAGTTTTATGATGCTTATTTTGGAGACGGAGTCTCATGGATTTTTCTGTCCAAGCCAGCTCATCCATACGTTTTTTTTTTATGAAATACCTGATCAAGTCTTTTGCTCATTTCCTAATTGAGCTTTGAGGGGTTTTGTTTTGTTTTGTTTTGTTTTGTTTTTTGTTCTCAGCATAGAATTTAGAAAGTTCTTTAGAACATTCTGGATATGTCATTATATATATATATATATATATATATATATATATATATATATGTTGCTTGTCTTCTCATCCTTTAAACAGGGTCTTTGTAGAGCCAACATTTTAAATTTTGATGAAGATGAACTGGTTAATATTTTCTTGTAGGACTGTGTCTTTACTAGGTTAACAACCAATGAAGATGGCATATCGTTCCATTTTCTTTGAGTTCTTCCAAATTTTATAGTTTTTAGTGTAGAGATCCTATGATCCTATGACTTATGCCAAATATCATCAGGGACTCTGTTCATAGACTGTGGGATTAAGTTTGAAATGTTTGTTCCTGAACGTTGATGTGTGTGTGTGTGTGTGTGTGTGTGAAGCACACCCCACATGCAAAATGTACACTCCTCTTTTGCACATCTTCCCTGCAAAGTTTTCCCAATATCATGGGCTGCATTGTGCATCTCTCAAAGTAACCTCAGAATGTAACTCCATTTTGGAGATGAGGACTATTTTTTGTATCCACCTCTACTAGGACTTGAACTCAGGACCTGGTCATTGTCTCTTAGCTTTTCTGCTCAACGGTGTCACTTGACCCCCACTTCTGGTTGTGGTTAACTAGAGATGACGTTCACAAACTTTCTGCTCAGGCTGGCTTTGAACCATGCTCCTCAGATCCCAGCCTCCTGAGTAGCTAGGATTACAGACCTGAGCCACAAGTGCCCAGCTTGAAGAAAAAGTATTTTAAGAAGTGATTAAGTTAGAACAGGCTGTTAGGATAGACTCTAAGCCACATCTGGCTGGTGTTTTTTGTTTTTTTTGGGGGGGGGAGGGCAGTCCTGGCCTGAGTCAGAGCCTGAGTACTGTCCCTGGCTTCTTCTTGCTCAAGGCTAGCACTCTGCCACTTGAGCCACAGCGCCACTTCTGGCCATTTTCTGTATATGTGGTGCTGGGGAATCGAACCTAGGGCCTCATGTATACGAGGCAAGCACTCTTGCCACTAGGCCATATCCCCTGCCCTGGTTGGTGTGTTTTTAAGAAGAGGAAATGTGGGCACACACAGACACCAGGGGGGCACCTACATATAGAGGAAAGACAATGTGAGGACTCCATGACAAGGCAGCGCTGCCTGGAAGGAAAAGAAGGAAGCCTTTGGAGAAAGCAACCCTGCCTGTTAGGTAAATTGGAGTTTTATCCACAGCGGGCTGTGCAATCTGGAAGGAAACGCTAAGGAGTGCTGGCCTGTCTTCTTCGTGTCCTTAAGTGTCTGAGAAACACCTGTAGATACCGTAATAAAACACAATGCTCAGCCAGGAGCAGCTGAAACAAGATCACCCTGGCCCACAGCTACTAGGCACCAGAGGCTCCTTGTGGACCTGCCAGAGTGTGCCATTCAGAAGGGGTCTCTTTCCCACAGCCTCACTAAACTTTGGCCAAGAGACATCTTTCCCAGGCACGATGCTTTGCTGATTCCAGGTATCTTTGTGGATCCTGTGTTCAAGAAAATGTAAGAGTATGTGTCTTGAAGGAAAAAGCTCCCAATGTCAGCATCTAAGAGGTATGCGGTGCTTCCCCCCACTTTCAACCAGGTTGCACTCTTTGGCTCACAGTGAATTATACAGGCAGACACAGGTATATGACACAGGGCTAGTTTCCTGGTGTGGCTTCTCAGTGGCCAGTGGCCTGTCTCCTAAACATTAGCAGGACCTATCAGGGCTCTTTCAGAATGTGGGGATGGAAACAGGAAAGTCCCCCTGGAGGTAGTGTGAGTGAATGTAGAGAAGGGACAGGCTCTTTAAGTCAGAAGCCTAGCACAGCAAATCCTGGAGGGGGAGATAGCATGGGCCCCATGGAAGCTCCTTTTTACCCCTGAAGCTGAAGAACTGATTCTGTCCTGGGATTCCTGCCAGTCATTACTGCTGTGCAGCCCCATCCCCTGCTTCCAGCTTTGTGGAAGTGAGATGTGGCCGGGAGTGTCTCTGTTTCTTACAACGAAACATCCTGAGATGTACTGGGCTGTATTGGAGAACATTAGAAGGGATAGTATTTTGAAGAAAAGAAATCCCTTTCAAGATGAATGACCAGGACCTTGAGTGATCTCTCTCTCTCTCTGTATGTATGTATGTATGTATGTATATTTGTGCAGAGTCAGTAATTCCTCTCTCACATCCATTGCTCAGAAGCCTTCACAATAACCCTATGATGGACGCAGCACAGGCTTTAATCTGTTTTCTGCTTTGCAGCTAAGCAAAGAACATGTCAGCAACTTCCCCAGAATCTCCTAGCAAGACCTTAAATCTTGGGGCTTCTAACTCCACATCTGGAACGTTCCTTCTCCCTCCTTCCCAATCTCAGATGGACCAGATGCTCACAGGCCAATGTCTAGATGTAATTCAGAGAAGCAGTAATTGCAGTTTAATCTCCACATTTCTGGAGTGGAGGCAGCTATGCCAGCCGCCCTGCTGGGAAGTGGTCCTGGAGATCAGGGCCGCGGGTCATGCCTCGCAGTCACCACGAGAGGGCAGTGCGACTCCGCGCCAGTGCGGCCTGCAGGCGCTCAGCAAAGCCCTGTCCAGCAAGAACTTGGTGGCATCAGCTTTTAGGATCAAGGCAGGGGAGACATTAGAAGTGCATTGGTTTGGGGGTGGGGAGTATGTGCATTGCAATCATAAGAAGGGCTGCTCCCGAAAATTAAAGTGGGAGAAGAGGGTTGTATCTCCCATCAATTGCCATATTTCTCTTTTGGATTAAGAGCCATTTAAGGCAGGCAGTTCAGGGTCCTTAGAGATCACCAACTGCAGCCAGTGCTTAAAAAGGCACCTGGCACAGGTCTTGACTGGCCAGGTTCCTATGTAATATAACTGTCCCACAGTGTCCCTGAAGGATTGGCTCCAGGACCCCAACTCCAAACCAAAATTGGAGGATGTTCAAATGTCTTATATAAAATGGCATACTTATTGGGAATAATTAGTACAGGTTTAGGCAAGCCATAACAGAGCATCACAAGGCCCAATAGCTATACCCTTATGAACACATAAGATGATGCTAAGTGAAATGAACTCCATGGTGTGGAAACAATTGATATATCACAGTTGTAACTACTTTGAACGCCCTATGTGTATGTGTAGTTTCTATTATTGATGATGTTCTTGTATCACCTTCCTATGGTTGTACCTACACTATCTCTGTAATCTTATCTGAGTATATTGGAAACCGTGTTTACTGGTATTGGAAGTAGGAAATTCAAAGGGAATACCAAATTTGAGAGACACAGGGTAAAAAAGGAGAAATAACTACAAAAGCAATACTTGCAAAACTGTTTGGTGTAAGTGAACTGAACACCTGGGGGGGAGGGAAAGGGGGGAGGGCGGGGGGCATGAGGGACAAGGTAACAAACAGTACAAGAAATGTATCCAATGCCCAACGTATGAAACTGTAACCTCTCTGTACATCAGTTTGATAATAAAAATTTGAGAAAAAAAATAAAATGGCATACTATTTGCAAATAAACCTCTCATTCTCCTCTGTACTTTATATCAGATCTAGATTACTTAACTATTTAGTACAACATAAATGTTATTTAAATATCCTATAATGTAAGTCTATACCTGGGGGGTTGTTTGTTTGTCTGTTTTTGTTTTGTTTTGTTTTTTGCTTGTTTGTGGTGCTGGGGATGGCACTCAGGGCTTCACATATGCTGGTCAAGTGCTCTACCACTAAGCTAGCTACTTTTCAGTCTGTGTGTGTGTGTGTGTGTGTGTGTGCACGCTGCTACTGGGGCTTGAACTAAGGGACTTTACTCTCACTCAAGTGTCTTCCACTCAAGGCTAACACTCTACCACTGAAGCTGTATCTCTACTTCTAGCTTTTTGCTACTTAATTGGAAATAAGAGTCTGGCTGACTTTCCTGCCTGGGCTGTCTTTGCAGTTCCTCAGTAGCTAGGATTGTAGCACCTGGCTCCAAATATGTTTTTGATCCTGGGATAGAACCACAGATATGAGAAAACTGTGGCTCCTTTGGGACAATTGGACAATTTGGTCAGAAAAGATTCTCATGGTGACTGCTGGAATTTGCTGGTCTCTGGGGAATTAATCCTTTGCCTTACAAGAAACTGGCATCAAAGGCTCACCCAGACTGTGGGCATTGCCCAAATGCCAATCAAAGACACGCTTTCTAAGGTCCACTCTGTCCTAAAGTTGATGAGAATCTCTGAACACGAGCTACTCGTTGTTTGGGTAGCTTCTCTTTTTTACTAAGAGTGATGTGAATATTTCATTCCATTCCTGAAGTGATCTTAGAAGAATAAGAGGCTTTGGCCGTGACCTTTTGGCCTCTGTGGGAAGGGGCACTGGCAGTGCCCCCACTGTGGTGGGCATCCAAGCCCAGGGGGCAGCTCATCCCAGGGTGGGCACACCAGCTGCGGCTTTCTACTGAAAAGAAACACAAGCTGCTCTGGCTTATGTCTGACTGAGCCGTGGGGAGTGTGGCCGCCACCCAGCTAGCTGGGGGGCCCAAGCGGAGGGAGATGACCTGTAGGCCTTATCTCACTTATCTTTCAGCAAGGCTGGGACAGGCTGAGCTTTGTGTCTGGGGGCTGACAGCTCCAAGGGCAAGCCAGTGGCTGTGCTTTTGTTCCTTTTTGTTTTTCTTTTCCCCTGGCTGTTGGAGTTCTGCAGGGTATAGCTTTGGAGACATTTTCTTTCTTAAACACACACACACACACACACACACACACACACACACACACACACACACACAACTTTCTTCTTTCCATTCTAGGGTTTACTCCATTTCCTTGGTAAAACTTTTTATCTAGAAATAATTTGAGGCTTCTAAAAACAGTACAAACTTTTTGTATAAAGTTCCTGGATGCTCTGTACCAGACCAATACTGCTTTCTCTCTACATGCTTCAGTTTGTAACCACTATCTTGTGATCAAGTCAGAAATAGCATAATACCATGTTTTTACATTGAAATGGTAGGAAAATACCAGCTTAAGTGGCCAGAGAAGTCATCAAATGTCATAAAGTCAGTTTTTTGAGTGATGTATCTACCAAGGATTCATGATAGACTTTATTCCTGCCTAAAATGGATCAACAAATAGTTTTTCAAACCAAAGATGTTTAACTTACCTATCTCAGCCAGCAAAACTATGGCCTAGATGTCAGCTATAATCCAGTAAACCCCAGTGACCCTGGCACAGTGACTGCCCCATTAGCTGGTCCTAAGACATCCTCTCCTATGGTCACTTCACAGTCATCTTGGAATCCAAGAAGGGCCAGGCCACAAAGACTTTTACTGTCACAAGACCCCACCAGACCAATCCTGAGACAATGGCTGTCAGTCTACCTGCCTTCACCTCTAAGGCACTTCAGCACTGGACTATTGTAACAATGCATACCTCCACACACCCAGTTCTCCCTATTTAACCCAAGAGCAATCTCAAAGGTGGTGAAAGATGACTGTGAGGGGTTCAAGTTTTATCTTCTCTGTCATCTTTACTTATGTGCATGTTTTGCCTAAATTATTTTCTTACCAGAGACAAGGACCAAGGTCAACTTGATTGCCCTAAATTTCTAACAAAATATTTCGTGCATTGGCTGGGAATTTAAGGATTAAGTATGTGTTTTTCTGACTTGAATTTGCTAAAATATATATTCTATATCCCTTAGTTATCCCCTACTTTCCCACTAATGTCTCATTTCTGGATTGCCTTGAGTTTGTTGTTACATGTCTTTGAAAACTTCTCATCTTTGTTGTTTATTTATTTTTTTGTGGTACTGAGGTTTGAACTCAGGGCTTCATGTTTGCTAGACAAGCACTCTACCACTTGTGTAATGCCACTAGCTCTTTGATGCTTTAGTTTATTTTCCAGCTATCATGCTTTCTCCCCCCCCCCCCCCCGGGGCCAGCCTCAGCCTGTGATCCTCCTATCTCCACTTTGTGTGTAGTTAGGATTACACATGTGCACTACCACAATTGCCTCTATCTTTCTTACCTTTTGAAATAATATAAACAGTTTGGGGCAGTAAAAACCAGATGTTTTATAGGAAGTTCCCAGATGGGCTTGTCTAATGTTTCCTCTTGATTTGTCTGGGTAGACTCCTATAAAGGTAACACCTTAGTGGGAGGCAGTTAATTCCCATTGGTGTCAATACCAAACATGGTACATTTATCACTTTGTAGACTGGAGGTTGCCAGCCTCCTCTACTGTAGAATGATAGAATCTTGCAGGAAATACTTAGAAAATTCAAGGCTATCTTATTTCTCATATGCTTTGGACATTTAAGCAAATTTGAAAAAATGGAATTTTTTTAAAAAGAGAAAAGAAATGATCACTCATAGTCCTTCATTGGGAGATAATGGCTATCTATGGTCATGCTTTCCGTCCTTGTCCTGGAGCCTCTGCTTTTTTTAAAGACGGATGCTAAATAAGCTTGGCAGGTGTGTGTGTGTGTGTGTGTGTGTGTGTGTGTGTGTGTGTGTGTGTGATTCATACATTCAAGGCATTCCCTTGCTTGAAATACTCTACCAGATTTTCTATGAGGTCAATGTGAAGTTCAATACTCTGGTCTTTCAGCCTCCTATATTACCTGGCTGGCTCCTGGTCACCTATGTGACCTTCTGTTATTGCTGTAAGGTTTCTCAATTATGAGAAAACAGAGAAGCCACATTTTGGGAGGTCAATTTGGGAGAGCCGGAATCTGCAGGTAGACTCCCGTTTCAAAGACCTGCAGCCCAGTACAAGGCTTACACAGGCTTTTAAAGACCAAACCACATGCTTAGGATAGAGAATAAGCCTGAAAAAAAGCAGACCAGAAACACAGCAGGAGGAGCAGGACTTTTTCTGGAGCTAATCAACATGATGTATCTGCATATTTTCTGGAGCAGGGCTCTCCTTGAGCTAAACATCTGCCTTTCAAAGGATGGCTTGTCTCACCTCTAGGCCTTTGAAGCTGAGAGGAAAGCCCCCATCACCCAGCGAGGCACCAGGAAGGCTTGTGAGGACAAGATGATATTACTTAGACCCATTTTCATTACTTCAGTTCAGGAAGCTTGGAAGTGTTTTGATACCATTAAACAAAGAAAAGAAATACAATTATACAGAATATGGTATATGACAATTCTTTTTGTTGTTGTTGTTTATTGGCTGTTCTTTTTGGTATATGACAATTCTTGAGCAATGTTTTCACACAGATCAATTTATTTAATATCATATTTTGTGGTTCTGCTATTCTACCCCTATTCATTCCCCCTATGGGTACTAACCTCCCTATATGTTTCTTGGATATGATAAGCTTGTCCTCTACCTCACGGCCTTTGTATCTGCTTATCACTCTTCTTGGAATAGTCCTGCCTCAGATTCCATATGGCAGCCAGGGCTTGTCATTCAGGTTTCAGGGCCAAGGATTATGACCCTAACAAAGCATTATTTCCTGATTGAATACAACATCAGATTCAGTTCCACATTACGCTTTTATTTTGTAACATCCAGTACATTTTAAAACTTTGTTGTTTCCTTATTGAGTAATTTGTTTATTCTAGGTCTCCCATTCCCCAGCCAGGCTAGATGCCACCCCATGGGAATAGAAAGCTTAACTCTTGCTCACCAGATTCTCCAGTGCTGAGCACAAAACCTAGCCTATGATGCATGATCAATACAAACGCTTGCATAAGATGGCTGTGCTGGTGATCTGACTGAAGATGCACAAGGTCACATCCAGGCAGACCACTACCGATGTCACCCTGAAGCCACAGTGGGTTCTGCTGGGCTGAAGAACATCATTCCCAGGAATCCTCACTGGCCTGGAGGCAGGGCTGGCCAACTGGGCAAGAGTGTTGCTAGGAAAAGGAGATGGATGAAGGAGTGGGGCCAGTAGCATTGAGGGTATTAGGTTGCACAAATCCAACTCAATCTGACCCAGTGAGAAGAGAGTCAGAACCTAGGTGTGTGATAGAGATGTCTAGATCCAGAAGATCAAATTATGTCCTCAGGAATCCTCTCTTTCCTTATCTAACTCTTATTTCTAGCATCAATTATTTTTTTAAATTTTGCTTTTGGGAGTGTTATGAATTGAATTGACATACTGGTTGAGTACATGTTGTACTTTTCAGCTCATGACTATGTATGTATGTAATATATGTAGTGTTAGTACTGGGGCTTGAACTCAGGGCCTGTCCCTTAGCTTTTTCTCTCAAGGCTAGCACTCTACCGTTTGAGCCATAGCATTGTTTCTAGCTTTTTGCTGTTTGATTGAAGATAAAAATCTTGTGAATCTTCCCATCCAGGCTGGCTTTGAACTGTGACTTTCAGATCTCAGCCACCTGAATAGCTAGGATTTATGGGCTGTAAACAGCCTATGGCTCTGTTTCTTTGGTGTGTGTGTGTGTGTGTGTGTGTGTGTGTGTGTGTGTGTGTTGTTGTTGTTGTTGTTGTTGTTGTTGTTTTTTGGCCAGTCCTGGGGGCTTGGAATCAGGGCCTGAGCACTGTCCCTGGCTTCTTTTTTTTTTTTGCTCAAGGCTAGCACTCTGCCACTTGAGCCGCAGCGCCACTTCTGGCTGTTTTCTGTGTATGTGGTGCTGGGGAATTGAACCCAGGGTTTAATGTATACGAGGCAAGCACTCTTGCCACTAGACTGTATCCCTAGCCCTTTCTTTCTTTTTTTTTTTAAAGACACTTTTTGCAAGTTAGTGATGCAATTGCTCCTGTCCCATCTTATCAGTTGGGAAACCAGAAAAGAAAGAGTTTCTGTCTTACCCTGTTGTGTAGTAAGAGAAATTGAGCTAAAGTGATGGTCCTGTCTTGGACACACCTGTATTCCTGGACCAGTCACTGCAGCTCGAAGGAGTTGTACTCTTATTGACAAGGCCTGGATCATGTGCCCACCTGTAGAGCAGATGCTATCTTAGACTCACCTCAGTGTCATGTTTTGATAGCAGGAATGAGGGAAGCATAATGCAAGGTGCATTCCCTAACTGTGCAGGAACTTTGAATTCCAATGAAGTAAGTGTTCAATCAGCCAGCCATTGTGACCCTGCTCATTGGGAACAATCCCTAAATCCAGTTCTCTGTTTTGGCTGAAACATTATGAGTTCTGATGTTGTCACAGGTGGTCAACGGTGGCTCTTCTGTGGCAGACAGGGAAAGCTTTTCACTAGAGCTGGCAGTTGCCTTTGTTTCTGCTGGCTCTCACCCATGGTACCTTTCCTTGCTTTATTTGAACTCTTCCTGTCACTCATTGTCCTTGCAAGGTTATCTGTGGGAATTCCTGATGCTTGAAACAAGGAATGCTTTGAAACACAGGGGCATACTTCAGGGAGCCTCTGTACTTTCTTCTGCCACCTGAGGCCACTCTACATCTGGCATGCTTTTAACTGAAGTTACACGGGGAGGGGGCATGTGTTTGGAAACACCATCTATGGCACTGTACCTTTCCTTTGGGTGGTTTTCCTTCCCTCCTGCTCTGCTTGGCACTGAAACAGCTTTCCCTTGCCATCTCCTGGGGGAAAGGTGGGGCAGTCTTGTGAGTCACATGTCTATATTAGCTTTCCTACCCTGGGTGGTCCCCAGGTATCATCTTCTCTAGTGTTCCAGGAGGTGGTAAAAACTAGAGCTCAGATGTGCCAAGTGCTGCAAACACCCCCAGGGCCAAAGAGCTTCAAATCACAGTCATCTCTGACTTCATTTAGGCTCAACCTGATAATTACCAGTTTTGAGATGCTTTTAGCAGATAAAAAAGGGTTGATTCCCCCCCCCCCCCAGCATCTTAAGCTTCCTCAGTGGGAAAGTTGATTTAAATCATAGCCCCCTAAGACTCCATGTTAAGGCCTTGGAAAAGCCTGCTGGTGACCTTTTACCCCAGGGTCACACACTGGGTTGTTGAGTTTTAGCTAGGAGGCAGAGTTATGTTGCCATGGGTGAATTTTGTTTCCTGCTCTCACCTCTGGTTGTCATTGTGATAGGAGAGATAGGTGAGGAGACAAGAAAATTCTATTATTTTTAATAAATATAAAAAAAGGCCAGACTCAAGGTGAAACCAGAAGCAATTAACAAGTCAGTTAACTTTCCTTCCCTTTAAATGCTAATTTATAAGGACTGAGAGACCAAAGTGGGGCTAGCTATGTCAAACTGCCCTCCCCTTTGAAATGGCAAAAACTTGGCAGCTCTGTGAGTGAGTAGTCAGCAGGGTGAGAAGCTGATCTGAGGAAAGGAGGCCCTGCCTGGAGCTCACCTATTTTCCCTGGGTTTTGAGACATCTCTATGTTTTAGAATAAGTAACACCCATCTTGGGTAACCAGAACTATTGCCTGAGGGTTGTGTGTGCGTAGGGGGGCTCCTAAATTACTTGCATTCCCCCAGCTCAGAAGGAATAAAGGCAGTGGACCGCAGCTGCCATTTTGAATCTTTAAATCCCATTTCCCTCATGAGAAGCAGGAATTGTTTCTCTCTCTTTAGCCCTACTTTAACTTTGTTGAATGAAAATAAACCTTTGCTAAAACTTGCACTTGGTGAGACTCTCCTTTTGTGTGACACCCTGAAGTTCTTTTCACAGGTCTATCTCAAAGACCTGAGGTTTTGTGGGGAAAATGGGAGGCTGAGGGAAGCCCCTGAGAATTCTTTATCTAGTGGTTAGGATCTGGCATTCTCACTACTGAGGCCTGGATTTGATTCCCACTTCAGGGAACTAAGAGTCTCACTTTCTTTCATGGCTTTCTTTTCACTTCCAAGTAAATGCCCTTGGTTTACCTTAAACACTTTCCTGCCTAATGTGGTCCAGTATGAGGAATGACTCTGAAACCCTGGGGCTCCAATCCAGCTCCTGTGCTTACAGACTTCTAATACTATCTAGGGGAATGCATTCATTTTTTTTCCTTAATGGGTAGGGAAAAGGAATCTATACTCCTCGACATTATCATCATGGTGGCCCATGAGCTGGACAGCTTACAGTGCTACAGTTCAGGGTGATGGTTATGGTGGGAAAAAGAACTTTCTTTTGCTCCCATTCCCTACCCTAAGACATTTCAAGTGGTTTGTTTGAGATTTTACACAAAACCCAAGAAAGACAATGTTCTTTTTCCTGGGGCATAAAACAGACTGTAAACAAAGGACTTTGTGTCAAGTTTAAACAAAGATTCTCTACAAAGCATCTTTCCCTCAATCTAGCTTGAAACCATATTTAAAGAGCTCGCCTCCCCCACCTATTCCCCTCAAAGCAGGGGTTCATTTATTGTTACTTTTTTTGTGTCTATAGCAATTGCTTTTGGTACCATTGGACTATGGCAAATCTCTTGAAGTGTGTGTGCATGTGTGTGTGTGTGTGTGTGTGTGTAGATGTGTGTGCGTGCATGAATGTGAACACAGTTGTGTCTATTACAAATAAAAGAGGACGCTGTCCACCTAAATTCTCATCACAGGCCTAGCTAGACAAATTCTTTAGACTATGGTAGATACTGGACCCCATTTGGAGCTCAGCTGCCTTGTCATTTACTGACTGAGATTTTTTTTTTTAATTTTTATTTTTTGGCCCGTCCTGGAGCTTGGACTCAGGGCCTGAGCACTGTTCCTGGCTTTTTTTTTTTTTTTTCTTCGCAAGGCTAGCACTCTGCCACTTGAGCTATAGCGCCACTTCTGGTTATTTTCTATATATGTGGTGCTAGGGAATCGAACCCAGGGCTTCATGTATACAAGGCAAGTACTCTTGCCACTAGGCCATATTTCCAGCCTCTGACTGAGTTTTGAGCAATTCTTTGTGTTTCCATAAGTCCAGAGTAATCCTGTGTACCTTGCTGTGTTGTTGTAGAAATCTAATGTAATCTAGTATGAGGAAGGACTCTGAAACCCAGGGCGGGGGTGGGGCTCCAAACAGCTCCTGTGCTCACAGATTTCTGATACTACCAAGGGGAATACATTCATTTATTCCATTAAAATTTAAAAAGCAAGATGGGCACTGATGGCACATGCCTGTAATCCTAGTGATATAAAAGGCTTAGATCTGTAAGCATCAAGATTTGAAGCTAGCCTGGGAAGGAAAAATCATGAGACTTTTTTTTTTTGCCAGTCCTGGTCCTTGGACTCAGGGCCTGAGCACTGTCCCTGGCTTCTTTTTGCTCAAGACTAGCACTCTGCCACTTGAGCCACAGCGCCACTTCTGGCTGTTTTCTATATATGTGGTGCTGGGGAATCAAACCCTGGGCTTCATGTATATGAGGCAAGCACTCTTGCCACTAGGCCATATTCCCAGCCCCTATGAGACTTTTATCTCCAATTAAGTCCCCAAAAGCAAGAAGTAGAGCTGGGGTTCAAGTGGTAGAGCGCTAGCCTTGAGCAAAATACCTCAGGGACAGCATCTGGGATGTTCAAGCCCCAAGGACTAGCACACACACACACACACACACACACACACACACACACACAATAAATAAATAAAAACTGGCATGTGTTTAATAAACAAGAAGTTTATTTGAAAGTAAAAGGAAAGCCATGAGTGAAAGCAATGACCCTCCACAACTCTCCATCCAGAGAGAGCCCCAAAGAGGAGTCCAATGGAGTCCTTGTGGAGGGTTGCTTTTGCAATACAGAGCTCCTCCAATGTTTCCTCCCCCGAACTTTGCACTGTTTGCTTGATGACATACATATTCCATATTGGTTCTTTTCAGGGTTGAGCTGGTACCCAGGGCACTCATCCTCTAAGATGGTACCATTCCTTCCTCCCCAGAGGGATTCCTGTCATTTTGAACATTCACATTTGGATAAATGATTCACTTTCTCTGCTTCAATTGGTAACTAGAAAACCTTGAGCGATTTTTTAGGCCTCAATATATGATAATATGTGCTATTTAATTGATCCTTTTCAAACACTTTTATTATTATTTTTTTTGGTTGTGGGGCTTGAACTCAGGGCCTGGACACTGTCCCTGAGCACTTTTGCTCAAGGCTAGTGTTCTACCACTTTGAGCCACAGCTCCATTTCTGATTTTTGGAGTGGCTAATTGGAGATAAGAGTCTCATAGGGACTTTTTGCCTAGGCTGGCTTTGAATCAAGCTCATATCTCAGCTTCCTGAGTATCTAGGATTACAAGGTGTGAATCACCAGCTCCCAGCTTCCAACACTATTTATTTGGAGACAAGGTCTCACTGTGTAACCTAGACTGGTCTCAAACTCAGCCTATTGAGTATTATAATTATGAAAGTATACTGCCACATTTGGTTTCATAATTCAATTAGTCTCTCTATTCTGGCTTTTCCCTTTTCCCCCACACTATACTAACATATTATGTTATCAACTTTATATACTTTAATAAACCACCTAAAATATATCTGAACAAGTTCCCAATGAACAAATAAACAAATGCATGTATGAATAAAGAAAACAAGAAACAGGGTAGAATATATGTGCAAGCCTGAATTCTTAGAGAATTTAATTCTCAAATCTTCATTGATTTTATTATGAGCTTCATAGAGAGAGTGAATTTGAAGTTAAATTAATTAAAAGTAAATATGGAAGTTATACCAAATGAAGGAGGCAATGTGAACAAGAGAATGAAATTGGGAACAAGTGTGACTGATTTGTGCTAGAGGTGAAGATCTGCATGAATAGCTAGTGTGGGATGTGGCCAGGGGAGCAGGGCCAGCTGATGTCTAGAAACTGTGGCATGAATTGGATTAAAAAATAAAAAGCTTCTTAGTGAACATGGACAATTAGCCACATGTGTTTATCTCTTACTACTATAAAAACTCACTAAGTTGACAATAAAGGAAGTACAAAGGCAAAACCCACATGGGCCAACATGTCAGCAGAAGTGCGATTATAGGAAGTCTTGAAGAACTAATGTCAGACAGAAGGTCAAAAATGCCACCATAATGGTTGCTGAAGGAAAGCAAATGAGAAGGAGCATACTTGTTGCTCACCATCTGTCAAGAAACTGGAAATTTAGGAAGATGGAGCAAAAAAGGAAGGGGTTGATAGTGGTCTGAATAATCCAGGCAAGTAGCACCTTCTTCCCCAAGAAGGCTAGAGGATTGTATTCTAAAGAAATGGAGCCCAGTCTGCTCTGGACTAGGGGATATCAGGCAGGGCAGTGCAGACCAGGTATCAGGTGAAGATGAAAAGAAGGACATGGGGAGTGTCTTCCTGTTCAATGGTGGAGGCTCCAGCCTTCTTCACCTTCTTTGCTCTCAGATGATTCGAGACAAGTCAGTGACCCTGACCATGACTTCCTATGGGCACAAGAGTGAGGGATTCTTCTCTTAGGAAATAAAATGGCTCCAGAGAAAAGACTTGCTGACCCTGACATTTAAGAGGCTCCCCTCAGAGAGTGACTATTCATCTGATGACTCTAAATGGAACAGCACCATTTCAGCACATAAGTCTTAAGTCTTAAGATAAGCAGATAGCCCTTGAGTATCAAGACATTTAAGAGGAAACACTAAGAAGGGATAGAAAAACAGGGCGTAAGATATCACAAGAAATGTACACACTGCCCTACTATGTAACTGTACCCTTTTTGCACAACACCTTGTCAAAAAATTTGTGTTCACTTAATAAATAAATTAAATTAAAAAAAAGAGGAAGCATTAACAAAATGGAGACAGAATAACAGAAATTCAATGGAAAAAGAAAATGCTACAGAAGCACATTTTTTTTAAATTCTAAAGTAAAACAGCTGAATGCTGGTGGTTACTCCTGTGTTCTTACTTACTTAAGAGCCTAAAATCTGGACAACCTTGGATTTGAAGCCAGTCCATGCAGAAAACTTTGGGAAATTCCATGTCTAATTAACTAAGAAAAAGTCAAGCTGGAGATGTGGCTCAAGTGGTAGAGTGCCAGTTGAACAACTTACAGCTTAACAAAATGAATACCAGGAAGCTAAAACCTGTTTTGTAAGGGTGTGGGGGGAAGTCAAGGGCAGGGGAACAGACAAATAGGGAGAGGAAGGGTGGGTGAAGATGGTCATAATATTCAATGAACACATGTGAGAATGGAACTAGGTAACTTGAGGGGGGGAGGGTTGGAGGAAGTGGGGTACAATGATGAAAGGAATGATGGAGATGCACTGTATTTATAATTGACAGGTCGAATTGAAACTTCTTTGTGTAACTACATAAGATCATTTGGAAAAAAAAGACAAAAATGAAGACAAAGGAGGAGAAATAAAAAATAACAAGCTATGTCATCAGAATTCATGAATGCACTTCTAAAACTGCACTGTCCAGTAGGGTGGTTACTGCCCACAGTGACTAAGTAAACTAAAATAAACAGGAATTAAATGAAATGAAAAGTTGAATTTCCCTGTCATACTAACAATATGTGATTAATGAGCTACTGGCTATGATGTTGGTGAACACAGATAAAAGACATTTCTCTAACATTGCAGAATGTTCTATTGGGCGGGGCTGCTATTAATTAGAAGTACCCACTATACATTCAGCACAACAAATGAAAAGCCACTCTATGTATGTGTCCACCCCCAAGTCCATATATTGTTAAGTTAAACTCAATCTCCCAAATCATGTTAGTGGTAGTTGGACCTAGAGCCATTGGGTGGTAGTTATTATTAGATGAGATCATTAAGGTGGGTTGAAAAGCATTAGTAAATTTGTAAGAAAAGAAAGAGCTAGCCAAGTATCCTTGTTTTATCTCACACTGTGATTTCTTTCATTTATATACCCTCCATGCAAGTAAGAAGACTGTCACAAGACATCTGTGCCAGTTCGGTCTTCCCAGCCTTCAAAACCATAAGCAATATTTTTGGGTCAATTTCTTAGCCTCTGATATTTTGTTACAGCAACAGAAAATAGTCTTAGTCTAAATAGTCATGCTATTTTTGTCTCAGTAAGACAAAACTTTTTGTCTGGGGCTGGGGATATGGCCTAGTGGCAAGAGTGCCTGCTTCATATACATGAGGCCCTGGGTTCGATTCCCCAGCACCACATATATGGAAAACAGCCAGAAGTGGCACTGTGGCTCAAGTGGCAGAATGCTAGCCTTGAGCAAAAAGAAGCCAGGGACAGTGCTCAGGCCCTGAGTCCAAGGCCCAGGACTGGCCAAAAAAAAAAAAAAAAGAAGAAAAAAAAAACCTTTTTGTCTGATATTATTATTATTTTCTCTAGAAAGATTTTAAAAAGTTATATCTAGAAAGAGGAAAACATCGCTGCTGTACAAGGAAATAACATTAAGTCTCCCCATGGTATCACTGGAAGGAAGTAGTCTAATTATATCTTCCTGCTTTTGAAGAAGACAGACTTGGAAGTCAAAAAATGGATTATTTATTCCAACTAAGCTTCCATGGTCTGTTAACATGAGCTTCCATGGTCTGTTAAAGGATAGCTGTAGAAGTTCTGTGGGTGACATCTACACAAAGATAAAATATTGAGGAATTTCCTTTTGAGGCTATACACAAGTCAAGGATGTAGGCTGTCACTAATTCTAGTCAAATTGTCCTGGTTTGAGCAAGAATACTTCTCAGCCTTGTGGTGGTCTGGAATCCTGAATCCTTCACATTACTGTTGTCCCCTTCTCCAGCTCTCTATACTCGTCATGTCCTCCCCAAGCTCATGGCACACCTTGGTCCAGGCTGCAGAAGTATTTCTGTGTATGTGTATGTGTATGTGTATGTGTATGTGTATGTGTATGTGTATGTGTATGTGTATGTGTATGTGTATGTGCCAGTATTGGGGCTTGACCTAAAGGCCTCATGGTCTCACTTGACTTTCCTACCCAGGGCTGGCACTCTACCACTTGAGCTTCCCCTCTAGTCTGGCATTTTGCTGATAACTAGAGCTAGAATTTCGCAAACTTTTCTGCCTTAGTTGGCTTTGGAATCTCTTGAGTGGCTAGGATTATAAATGTGAGCCACTGGTGCCCAGTGGAAATATTCTATGGAGAACCAAGTTGTGGGTTACTGGGCAAAGGAACTCCAGAAGTCCTTTGTATAATGGTCCTAATCTAAGAGAGTAGAGAAAAGTAATGTGATGACTGAGTGTCCCAATGCAAGGTGGCCAGAAAGAGCTGGAAGAAACCAGCTTCAACTAGGACATAGGCTTTGGGAAAAGACTCTAAAGAAGAAAAGATGGAAGCATTCACAAAACTCCTGGGTCATGAACTTCAAATGGTGAATGACTTAACCTTCTCGGAGTTCATTACATTATAAAAGTGAGGTTTTGTTGAGTGTGTTCAATATACCAGATCTGCTTTCTACACATTATATATTTAATTCCCACTTGGGCCTTGGTAGGGCTGCAAGGGAACAGAGAGCCAGATTGTGACACTCTCAAGACTCTCTCCTTCTTCTTGCCCACAGCCCGACACTCTGTGGCTCTGGGCAGCTGTCCCTTTCTTTCTTCCTTCACCAAGGGCTCTTTGTGGGCTGCACAACGCCATCCATGGGAGAAGCCAAGTTGGAGGGTCATCCTCTGTCTAGATTCTCTCATTGAGGTTCCAGAGCTCCCTGGTCATGAGGATAGGATAAGCCTGGGACTTGCTTCATGACGTTTCTCTGCCATGCCGAGCCCAAGAGGGGTTGGATTCTCCTTGGTCAGTTTATAGAAAAGAGTCTGGGAAGGCCATGCCACTTGCCAGGTCACACAGGCAAGCCTCTGTCCCTAGCCCTGAGCTCTACTCCCACCCCAGACTGGGTTTCCAAGAGGCCTTGGAAGTGTGGCCTTTGGCCAATATCACTCAAATGGAGGGTCTCATTCATGGTTCTGTCCCTCAGCAAAGCACCAGAGAACTCAGAGGCAAGACAACATAGGGGTAAAAACGATAATCTCTCCCTGTCAACTCAGGAAGCCTCAATTCTTTAACCAGGATGTAGAGAGAAGACTAGACCTGAAGCCCCTTGAAGAAATGTACAAAGGAGGTCCTAGCTATGGCCTCTAAGTGCGAGGTCCAGTCAATGTCATGGGAGCTTTTATCTTTTCTAAACTTGAAGTTACTTTCGTCTCTGACCCTTAATTTATTTAGGCTTCAGTGTAAGGGGACACTTGTTTTATAACACACCTGCTTTTTTGCTATTAATTTCAAAGATAGCACTGGACTTGCATGCTTGTTCCTATTTTATTGTTTGGTTGTGTTGTTTTTTCTGCTACAAAATTGAGACTTATTTGAGAAGGGAAAAAGTGGTATGGGTAGGTATCTTAAGGAGAGATAAGACCTCCAAAACATGAGATGTTCTCAGACCTGATACTGGGAAGGAAGGAAGGAAGGAAGGAAGGAAGGAAGGAAGGAAGGAAGGAAGGAAGGAAGGAAGGAAGGAAGGAAGGAAGGAAGGAAGGGAGGGAGGGAGGGAGGGAGGGAGGGAGGGAGGAAGGAGGGTGAGGGGAGGAAGGAGAGAGGGATGGAAGGAGAAAGGGAAAAAGAGAGAGGAAATAAAAGAAAAAGAGGAAAGAAGGAAAACAGAGTGACAGAAAGGAAGATAGGAAGAAAGGAGAGAGAAAAAAGTAAAAGTAAAAGAAAGAGTAAAAAGAAAGAAACAAGGAAGGAAAGGAAGGAAGGAAGGAAGGAAGAAAGGGAAGAAGGAAGGGAGGAGACCAGCATAATGAAAAGGCCATGCTGGTTCTAAATGAGCATTTTATGTTTGCAAGACAAATATTTCCTCATTCCAGAGCCACTTGGCACTCACATGAGCCATCTTAGCTTCTGCCACAGAATGTCATTGGAGTGGTCAGACATCCCAGGCACTGGAATGCCTTAGAATGAGCTCCTCCTGTGCCAGGAGGAACGTTTACCATGTGATTTATGCCCACGTGTATTTGTGTAAACGGCATGAGTGCAACCTGTCAGGAGTGCTGAGGTCTAAATCAGATGCAGGCCTCTGGGAGCCTTGTCTGGATGGGGTGAGCCTGCTCTTGGGTAACTGATGACAATGTGGAAAATGTGTGATTTGGTTTTAAGAGCCAACTGAGGCATCTGAGGGGAAAGCTCACTAGAGCTTTGATCAACCAAGTTTGAAATGGCCTAGACACCAGAAGAGCCAGCCGATTTGCCATTGGCAAATCTCCATGGTTGCCTCCATCTTGGAGGGCTTACTGATTATTCTCATGCTTGAAAGTGTAGTATGTCTCAAAGGAGCAGAATTCATGTTTTTTTTTTTTTTCAGGTAGTTTCTTCACCAAAATAGGTAGCACTGTTAAAACTTGAATTTTGCCAATTCAGTCTTGGGAAGAGTATAGTGTATCAGATTCAAAGATGGAAGTATTACAGATATAATTAGAAGCAGCCACATGTGCAAAGTAAAGAGCTGATTTAAACAAGGTTGGGGACTTGTTCTTTTCTTTTGTTCTTTTTTTTTTTTTTTGGTCAGTCCTGGGCCTTGGACTCAGGGCCTGAACACTGTCCCTGGCTTCTTCCTGCTCAAGGCTAGCACTCTGCCACTTGAGCCACAGCGCCGCTTCTGGCCGTTTTCTGTATATGTGGTGCTGGGGAATCGAACCTAGGGCCTCATGTATCCGAGGCAGGCACTCTTGCCACTAGGCTATATCCCCAGCCTTCTTTTGTTCTTTTTGGGGGGTTATTATTTTCATTATCATAAGTAGTTTGTTTTTTTTTTTTTTTTGCCAGTCCTGGGCTTTGGACTCAGGGCCTAAGCACTGTCCCTGGCTTCCTTTTTGCTCAAGGCTAGTACTCTGCCACTTGAGCCACAGCGCCACTTCTGGCCATTTTCTGTATATGTGGTGCTGGGGAATCGAACCCAGGGCCTCATGTATACGAGGCGAGCTCTCTTGCCACTAGGCCATATCCCCAGCCTATCATAAGTAGTTTTACAAAGGCGTTTCAATTCAACATGTCAATTTGCGAGTACAATGCATCTTGATCAGTGTCATCCCTTTCATCATTCTCCCCTATTTCTGACACTCTTAAGCAACTTTCATGTTACCCAAGACTTGGTGTTGTACTGAGTTGGGAAAAGCTCATGTAGCAATAAGCTTTAATTAAATCTCCTCTTCTATTTTCCCCTCTGAATTTTATTGCTATGAGGCTATTATTTTCACTGCCAACTGAAATTTCTGAAACCACACAAGGCATGTAAAAGGTGGAATAGTGGTTATGAGTGGGTGAGCCTTTCAGTTAGGATAAACTGAGTTTTGCTGCAAAAACAAACATCCCCCAAATCTCCATGGTTTAGAAAGAGGCTTATGTCTCACTTACAGTATGACTTTATTACAGGTTGGCTGCTTCTTTGTTCCATGGTAGGTCTACAGTGAGATCCAGGTTTAAGGACTGCCATCTCTCTGGAAATTTAGTAGTATAACAAAGGAAAAGAGACACAAGTACTCAAGGGCATCTGCCCCTGGAACAAGAGCAGCCTGGTGTGGGACACAGTATATTGTGACTTTGAAGTCTTCCACCTGTAGGGGGCATGTGTTACTTTTGCCCAAATTCCATGACTCAGAGAATGTGGTCTTGCTCAAGTTCAGTGGAAAGGGGACCCATAACCCTTTATGGAATAGTAATGCTGCAGGAAGACTATGGAAAAGTTAGATATTTGATGATATTAGCAGAGATAGGATTGAAAAGGCTCCCTCTATCTATTCTTGTCTGGCCTGAAATTAGTGGAATATATACATACACACATATATACATATGTGTGTATGTATATATGTGTATACACACACACACACACACACACTCATTCATTTTCAAGAAAAAGCCTAAATTGATTGTTCCATTGTGGGAAGCTTCCTATAAGCCTTACAACTCTGTTCTCAGAGGGATCCTAGCGGACAGGGAAAATGTGTGAAGAACATTTTCTTTCTGTCTCGCCCTTGTCTTTGAAGCCCAGCCACACACACAAAAGTCCCAGTTCAGGCCTAGGCCTGCCCATCCTGGGCCAAGCCACACTCTCTCCTTCCAGGCCCAAGAGGACCCCCCTCCCCCCGCATACCCTGGGTGGCCCAGCCCTCCGGAGGCATCTCCCTCAGGAGAGAAGAGGCCCCTCCATCCCATCTGGATCCCAGAGCCCAACCATCTTGGCTGAGGCTACCCAGGGTGTCAGTCAAACTAAAGAATATTCTTTTAATACTGAATAACCATGTAGGCCTGGCAGAGCTCCCTCCGCCTGACAGATGGCGAGCACATGCCTGGGGCGGCCCAGCTCTGCTCTGCACATCAATCTCTCTCTGCTGCTTTCAGCACGTCCTTCCAGCCCAGGCTCCTTTCTAGCCTGGCTCGTGATTGTAATGCAGAGTCTCTTTCCGAGGCTGGGGATTAGGGGTGGGGATGGGTGTCGAGATTTTTGTCAGAGGAGGGGTAGGAAGTCCGGGTGCTGATATCAGATACTGTTGGATAGATGATGGGTTTTTCCCCTGACCAGAACTAGCTCTGCTTCTTAACCCTGTTGCAGCTTCTGTGTGAGCAGAGCAGCCTAGAAATTACTTCAGCAACTGGGAACCATTTGGGGGTTCATAGGATTGCACCCTTTCCATTTATTACTAGGCTTTTCCTATACTTTGAATTTCAAAGTCAATCTTTTAAAACATGCCTTAAAACTTGGCACTTGTAAATGCTCTCAACAATCTGATAGGAGAGAGGGGAGTGTGTGTGTGTGTGTGTGTGTGTGTGCGCGCGCGTGCGTGCGTGTGCGCATGTGTGTACTGGAGCTTGAACTCAAGACCTAGATGCTGTCCCTTAGCTTTTTGCTCAAGTCTGGTGCTCTACCATTTGAGCCACACCACCCCTTCCAGCTTTTTGATGAAATTGAAGAATCTCGTGGACTTTTCTGTCAAGGCTAGTTTTGAACCTTGGTCCTCAGACCTCACCCTTCTGAATAGTTAGGAATATAGGGTTGATCCATTGGTGCCAGGCTGAGAGAGGATTTTTGTGAATCTGTCTGTCCTTGGAGAATCTATCTAGTGAGCTTAGCTACAATCAGGACATCCAGCTTGAAAGAGTGTCAGTGCTGCTCCAAATTGCTCTCCTCTATTGCCGTGGTTGGGAGACCAGCCATAGGTTGACAACTCTCAGATTTCTAGTTCTAGCTCTGCTAGCATTCTTGTACAGATGATTGATGTCTGGATGTCTTCATTGTGAATCTTATGATCATCTCAAACTCCCCACTTGCAAAACCCAACTCAAAAACTTCACTCTACAATCTGCTTTTCTCTAGCCTTCACCATCTCAGTCAAAGTTGCTATATTCTCTCAAGTGAATCTTGGTTTGCTCTTTCTCTTTGTCCTGATCCATTACAAAATTCACTTTTTGTATATGCAATATATGCTTTGAGCCTGGTTCTTTTCTTGGCCTCATGGGCACGCATTCCCTGCAACACTACATCATTTCATTCCCTGACTGTTACTATAGCCTTTCCATTCCTTTCCACTCTCCACATCCAGCCCATTCTCCACTCAGCATCACTGGGATCTTCCAACTGAAGCTAGGTCATAGTAGTGTCAGATATGAAACTCTTTAGTGATGACAAGGCCCAACTCTTTGATGATATAGTTGATCCCTAGTAATTGGAGTTTTGTTGCTAGGATAAAAACAAGAAAACTCTGTTGCAGCTCAAAGCTTTGGGCCTGTGGCAGCTCAGTACCTTAGGGTGGGAGTGTATGGTGGAGGAATCACTCACTTAATTGTGGCAAGAAGCTCCTCTTCAAGGATCTCCCCCCACCAATGACCTAACTTTCTTTCCCTAGTCCCTACCTCCCAAAGGTCCCGCTACCTTCCAATAGTACAACAGACTGGTAAGCAAGCTTTTAGCACATGGGCCTTTGAAGGACATGTATCTAAATCCTAGTACTGTTTCTTATCCTTGCCTCTATTGACCCACCAGGCCGCATTCCTCTATAGTCCTCCAGCAATGTGGGAAGTTCTTCCTTCTTGTTAGAACTCTTCTGAGCCCTGGGGACTTTGTATATATTTTTCCCCATGGCTTGCAATGGCTTGACTCAATTTTCTACTTGCCTTTCTCTTTTTGGTCATTTAGGTCTCATCTCCAAAGTCTATAGCTTGTGGAAGATATAATGATGACTCTGGTGATTGGAGGATATTGCCAGGCAAAGATTTTGGCAGTACGTACATATGTACGTACGTATGTATGTATGTATGTATGTATGTATGTATGTATGCATTTATTTGTTTATTTATTTTAAAAAGCCATACTTTGGGTGTAGAGATCATGAACTGGCCATGCTGGGATGGTAAAGTCTAGGTGAGATGGTAAAGGCCTAGTCCAAGGGGACTCGGATTCAAACTGAGGATGATGGGGACCAATTCACAGCAGGTGAAGCATGGGATCAATATCGGGTAGGTGATGGGACTTGGCTTTCCTCTGAAAATCTGGGTCTGAGGTTGGAGGAAGTGTTGTAACAATTACTTTTCTATTTGGAACTGCTCACTGGCTTGAGAACCATCCCCTCGGGGTTGGCATTTCCACTTTAGATGATTCTATAGAGGACTGTTTTACATTTCGTTGCTGTGGTTCCTGTTGGCTGGGCTGCCTTGCTTGCCTTGGGTTGAGGGGTAAATTGCCATTGCTTAAGTTGAGCAACTGTGGTGTGTTGCACATGTGCTTGAAGAAACAGAATCTTTAAGAGCAGAAAGTGGCCAAGTTTCTCCAGAAATGGAGTGGCAAGATTCCCCCACTGAGAGGAGTGCTGGGCAACTCAGGGAGCCTTGCGTTCCCAGGGGTACCCTCCGCAGGAACATCCTGAAGCCATCTGTCCCACATCTGCAGCCAAGTGAAAAACCTTCCAGAAAACGGTGTGAATTACTGCTTACCCAAAATAGTAATGGTGGGGGAGAGGCCCAGAGCACGGGCCAGGCCTCCATATGCTTTCTCACACAATGTGAGAAACTTCAAATACCAAGCCTGTTTAAACGTTGTTTATTGACACTGGATTTTTTTTTTTTTAACATAAAGTGATTTCTCCCCATAATGGCCTGTCTCCTCACTATTGGCATTTTGCCTGTTTGGTTTGGTTACTGCCTGGAGGAGCAACAGGCCACCTCAGGTTAGCAGGGAGGTTTTATTTATTTTCCCCTTAGCTTGAATTTATCCAGGAGAGGTTTCATTACTTTGCAATCCTTCATTCATTACTGAATAAACAAAACCATGTATAGTGCAGAAGGGAAAGGAATTGCTACTTTGAGAAGTAGATCTGAGGCTTCCAGGAAGAAACAGGGGTTTCAGAGTGGCTTAAGAGAAATATGGAGGTAAAGTGAGTTGGCACATACCTGTAATCCCAGCTACTCAGGAAGTAGAGATCAAGAGGATTATAATTTGAAGGTAGTCCAGGCAAGAAACTAACAAAACTATCTCAACAGACAAGCTGGAAATGGTGGTGTTTGCCTATAATCCCAGCAATGTGGGAGGCTATAGTAGGAGAATTTCAGTCTGAGGTCATGCCAGGCCTGAGATCCTACATGAAAAATAACCAAAGCCCCCTCCCCCCCAAAAGTCTGGGTATAGCTATAATTTTTGAGTGTCTGGGTAGGAAGTATGAAGTCCTCAGTCCAAACTCTAGTACCATTTGAGAGAGACAGAGGCAGAAAGAGAGAGAGTGTCACTCCTTGCCATCTGGATCACAACCCACTTCCATTGCTACTGAAATGCAGGGTTTAGGGCATTTTAACTTTCATGATGTCTGAGCATGAAGAAACCACAACTAGATCCTTTGAAAAAAATTTAAGGGCTCAATAGTGCTGTGTTCTGCAGATACATTTTGTAGACAGTGAGTGACTATTCCATATGACACATGCCCAACCCCAAGCAAATTCACATCTGAGCAGATCATTTTAATTTATATAATACATCCAAAATCAAGATTTGCCCTCAAGGGAATCAAAAGGAGGAAAGATGAAACACATCCATCTGTAGTTTTGTTCTTTCCCAGTTTGTGGCCCACTAGGTTGAACTGTGGAGCTACTATGGTGACCCAAGGCTTGTAATGGGATTTCCTTTGAAGATTCCACACCTCCCATGCAATGTTTATTCTTACAGAAAGCTCAGAAAATATCTTTGAATTTTCCTAGGGGCTCAAAATATTTTACCTATGTTTTTCTCTTATCTTTGATGGGGTAATATGTGGAAATGTTCCAAAGATATGCATAGTGTTTAAAAAAGGATACGATCAGTAAACAAGCCTGTTATTTATTGCTTTGCTTTCCTACCAATGTATGTGCCAATGTGTGTGTGCGTCTTCGTGTCTATGTAAACGTATCAATTTGTGTGGATGTGAATCAACGTGTGTATAGATGTACCTGCACATTGGTATGTGTGTGGGTATGCATGTGGATGCACGTGTGTGTGTGTGTGTGTGTGTGTGTATCAATGTGCATGTCTATGTGGCTGAGAAAGCGGTAAGTGGTAGTGTACTCTATCCACTGTTCTGCAGTTTATGCTATTTATTTAAATGTCTGTCTTTGGAGAGGAAACATTGCAGTGTTAGCATAATTTGAGGGTGATTTGGAGGAACTTTTCCTCATCAGAATTTGGGCTGAGAATTGGTTGGCTGTTGTAGAGGTTTTAGGAGGTGATGGGACCTTTAAGAGGGACCAAAGGGGTTGAGGGCACAAGAGTACAGCTCAGGTGGTAGAGTACTTGCCTAGGAATGGTGAGGTCTTGTACTTCAATTCTCTCTCTCCCCCCCCCCCACCCAGAATAAATACTTCTTTCTCTTTCACACACATGCATGTGGGGATTCATATTTTTCTCTCTTTAACACACACAATGTGTGTGTGTGTGTGTGTGTATGTGTGTGTGTACCAATCCTGGGGCTTAAATTCAGGAGCCTGGATGCTATTCTTCAACTTTTTTGCTCAAGGCTACCATTCTACCATGTGAGCCACAGCTCCATGTCTGGCTTTTTGGTGGTTAATTGGAGATAAGAGTTTTATGGAAATTCCTGCCTGGGCTGGCTTGAAACCCTGGTCCTCAGATCTCTGCTTCCTGAGTAGCTAAATTTACAGGGGTAAGCCACCAGAATCAGTCTTAGATTAATACTATTTTTTCTCAGGACTGGATGATTGTCAAGGGGATGAGTTCATTCTCAAGAAATTGGATTAGTTCTCTTGAGAGTTGCCCACTGTGAAGCAAGTTTAGCTTGCTCAGATTTCTTTTGCTTCCTTTAATGGCCCTGTCACCTTTCTTGCACATGCATACACACTTTCTCATTTTTCTGCTATGCATGGAATAGCATGCCCCATACTATAAATACTGGCAGATTCTCTGCTTCAGACTGTGAGCCGAGTCAAATCTCTTTCCTCTGTAAGTTTCTAGTCTCAGATATTCTGTAATAGCAAAAGAAAATGGACTAAGACAGCAGCCAAGTCCAAGTATGAAGTTGTCCTTTGTAAACTACATTATTATTGCAAATTCTATGAACTTGGCTTGCTTTGCACGACATATATTTCATTGCTGAAGAAAAATGATGGTTAGGCATTTATTGTTCAATTTTCTTTCAGCTTTCCTCCCTTCCCCTTCCCATTCTCCTCTTCTTTCCCCTTCCCCTTTCCCTTTCCCTTTCTTCCCCCTTTCCCTATCTTCCCCCCCGCCCTTTCCCCTTCCCCTTCCCTTGTGTGCCAGTACTGGGGTTTGATCTCAGGGTCATATATTCTTTTGGTTGTGAGGCTTGAACTCAGGGCCTGGGTACTGTTCCTGAGCTTTGCTGTTCAAGTCTAGCACTCAATCACTTTGAGCCACAATTCTTCTGGTTTTGAGGTGGTAAGTTGGAGGTAAGAGTCTTATAGACTTTCCTGCCCAGACTGGCTTCAAACCATGATCCTCAGATCTCAATCTCCTGAGTAGCTGGGTTCCCAGTTCCCAGCTGGGTCTTACATTCTGGCTTAGCATTTACACTCAAGGCTGGTGCTCTACCACTTGAGCCACACCTCCACTTCCAGGTTTTTTTTTTTGCTGGCTTAATGGGAATAAGAGTCTCTCAGGGGGGCTGGGGATATGGCCTAGTGGCAAGAGTGCCTGCTTCATATACATGAAGCCCTGGGTTCGATTCCCCAGCACCACATATACAGAAAATGGCCAGAAGTGGCACTGTGACTCAAGTGGCAGAGTGCTAGGCTTGAGCGGGAAGAAGCCAGGGACAGTGCTCAGGCCCTGAGTCCAAGCCCCAGGACTGGCCAAAAAAAAAAGAGTCTCTCAGGTTTGTCTACCTGGTTGGCTCTGAACCATGGTCTCCAAATTTGACCTCTTGAATGGCTAGGATTATAAACATGAACCAATACTCACAGCCTGTAATCCTATTCCCCCACCCCAATTCCTTCTGCTGTTTTCCATTTTTTCCAATTTATTGCCTTCTTTTGACTTCCATGATTATCTTGCTTCCTTTTCATTCTCTTGAATGCTCATTCTCTCTATTTTAATGTGTCCTCCTAAGGACCTCTTCCTACTCCCTCTAGCATGTCTGGGAATCTTCTCTCTAAAGAATTAGCTATGTATGAGGTAGTCCTTTTGCTTCTTGATTGACACAGATGCTTTATTTTTTGGCAATTGAAGATCTTTCTATGTAGTAATTATATTAATGGGGGAGGGAACTTTCAGCTGATGGCCTTATTTCTGATGTGCAGGGCAGTGTTGCTCATCTATCCACCTTTCTTTCTAGTGGGTGTCTCAGAAGACGGTCAAAGTAATGATTTGACCAGTGGTCACAAGGAGTCATCACTTAGGCAATGTCAGTGTTTATTATTATCATTTTATCCCCTAAGACAACAATGAATACTTGTCTAGGAGAGACAGAGAAGCAACGTGGTCAGGAAGGATGAAGATCACTATATAAACAGAAGGCAACAGGGGGAACCTGGGGAGGGGCCTCTTGTAGAAGGTCCAGACACTGACAGGAAGTCACAGCAGGTGCCTGTAATTCAGGGCAGGGAAAGCCTTCAGAGAAGGGACTTCCTCCTTTGCCCCAGTCCCCCTTCTGTCCTTGTTAGACTGGATTCAATCATCAGCCACAGTGCTGCTGCCCTCCTGGACAACTTGCACAGGAAGTAGAAGTGTTGACAATTTGCTGGGACATCAGGCTGAAATGGTGGCTTTTTCTTATAGAAAATAGGCTTGCTTTGATTGTTTCATCCAGGTCCTGTTTGATAAGAATGGAAAGGGGCTGTAGCCAGGAGAGAACCTGTGGAGCTGAGTGGAAGTGGTTAGGCCATGATAGAGCTGTTCTTGAGACTGGTTCTGAAGAAATCCAGTGATATCTTCCACTTCCTGATGGTTCCTCACTCTAACATTCCATACCCTACCTGACATTTTCTCGTTAGCACTTGCCACCTGCTTGATGCGTGGTTTTCCATGGAATTTTGTACTTTTACTTTTTGTTTTCTGTGATGTTGGGGATCGAAACCAGGGCCTTATACATGCCAGACAAGTGTGCTACCACTGAGTTATTCTCATCCCTATTTTATGTTTTGAAATGTATTGACAGTCTTCCTCCCGTAGAATATAAATTCCACTAGTGTGTTGTGTTTTAGGTTTTTGTTCCTTCATTTTATTCATTGCTTTCCAGCCCTTAGGGCAAGGCCTGACACATAGTAGTGCCCATTAGATCTTAGCTTCTCAGAACTCAGCCTCCTTAGTAGCTAGGATTACAAGTGTGAGCCACCTGCACTAGCTCCACTAAATATTTGTTAAATGAATGATTGAAGACAGTTACTATCAGAGCATGCTCTAATAGCACTTAGAGAAGGAAGAGTACAATGTTTTCTTAGCAAAATGATATAAGGCTTATGCCAGGTGCTGATGGCTCGCATCTGTAATCCTAGCTACCCAGGAGGCTGAGAACTGAGGATGGTGGTTCAAAGCCAGCCTGGAAAGTCTGTGAGACCCTTGTCTTCAATTAGCCACTAAGTGGATCAAGTGATAAAGTGCTAGACTTGAGCAAAAAAGCTGAAGGACAGCACCCAGGCCCTGATTTCAAGCCCCAGGACTGGGACACATGCACGCGCTCACACACACACACACACACACACACACACACACACACACACACACACAAAAACCAGCAACAACAATAGAAAAGACATTTTAATTCATAAGAAATATGGCCACAACCACAGGGATAGAAGGAATTGTGCAGGTAGGATTGAAGTCAGTGCTCATGGTGGCATGATATGTTTTCTTTGGGAGATTTTCAAAGCAAACCAGCCATCGCTGAATGGAAGCTGATCGCATTTCCCTGGACACTTGGAAAACCTACAGACAAATCCTGCATTCTCCGCTTCCTCTACAGTCACCCCAAAGACCTGGGGTTTTTCATCTGGAGGCAAGGATAGCTATTCTCTGAAGAGAAGAGAGAAAAGTGGCAAGGAGTGGAGACACATCCAGAGTGTTGTCACAAGTGCAGCCCAAGGAATGACCTCCATCGAACCCACATTCTTCTTCCTTCCCTACATGGCCCTGGGAAAGGTCAGAAGTCCTCAGAGTTTATTTTTTATCTGGGGGCACAGGTTTGCATCTCTCATCTTCTCACCAGTTCTTACTGGGGTAAATTCTATTCTGTCTTGTAAGGACCAGCTTAACCTCCCCATATCCATCTTGACCTGGCTGCCCCTATCTTGACCTGACCACAACCATCTTGAGTTGGAACTGCTATGTTTGTACCTGAGTAACCCTAGTCTGTTTTCTGCACATGGTTTCTTCACCATTCTATAAATAAACAAAGCCATTAGAATAGTAAGTGGAGCTTTATGATGGGACCCTGGCAGCACCAGGAATGTGCCCTGATGTCTTTGATATTAGCTTGAGACAAACCAGGTTACATTCCTGCTTATATGAAGTCACATTTGTCCTGGCAATTATACATGCTATTATTTCTCATCCAGACCTCAGGGATACATGTGGTTCTGCTGCTTCTGTCCCAATAATTATACTCTGCAATCTCGAATCTGTCTGACCCTTTTCTTTGGTCTCATTGAACCCTGGGCTGTTTCTCATACACTGGGAAGAAGCTGGTATGTACAACTGTCTGCTTTGGGCATGTCAGCCTCCATGGTCGTCCTTCTGTGTTTCAGGGCATCCTGCTCTCACTCAGCCTCCTGCTGCTTCTCATGTTTCTCCTAATCCTCGCCATGCCTGTTGGTCTAAGATGGTCTAGTTCTCCCACACCTCCAGTCCCCTTGGAACAGCCTTTGTGGGAACCTGCCTGACCTCAAGCATGGAACTCTTTACTGCTACAGGGGCAACATCTCAGAATCAAGGGAGCTCTGTGGTCACCCCACTCTTCATTTTGTATTCCTAGACTGTTTCACTTATCGTCAAGACCACGATGAGGACTTCTCGCCATGACCCATGGCTCTTCCTTATGGTAATTCTGAAACAGGCCTCTTGGTTACCCCTGGTTACTGTCTTTTACTGTCTAACTTTCCACTATCCCTGCCAAGTTGCCAGACATGTGAGGAAGGTTCTATTCTATGCCAACTTGTTTGCCAGCTCAGCATCACTGAGTGACCTCCAGTAGTGTCACAGGGAATAGAAAAGTATTTCTGGTGATACGTATTTGGATCTCTGACCTGTAAGATATAGTCAAATTGCCACTGCTCTTATTATGTTGGGGTGAGTGTGTGTGTGTGTGTGTGTGTGTGTGTGTGTGTGTGTGTGTGTGGTAGTACTGGAGTTTTTACCTCTAAGCTTCACTGTTGCTCAGGATCTTTGCTAACAACGGTTGCTCTAACTACTTGAGTCATGCCTCTGCTTCTAGCTAGTTAATTGAAATAATTGTCTCCTGAATTGGTCTTCTCAGGCTGGCTTTGAACCTCATTTTCAGACCTCAGCCTCCTGAATAGCTAGGATTATAGGTGTGAGAAATCAGTGTTTGGCTGAACTGCAATTCTTTCAAGACACTAAGATGTTAAGGTGTGTTGTGTGGTAATCTTCTACTTGAAGCCCCCAAGCTTAGGTGGAACAAGTTATTGTCATTTTTTGTCCTTATCTCTGAGCAACTGGAGTTAAAAAAAACAAACAAACGCCACCAACACACACACACACACACACACACACACACACACACACACACACACCACACACAAAAAAAACACAACAGAGTAGAAATGACTGGCTTCAATTGAAGTGCCAAATGGGCAACACAGTACTACTCCTACTCTTACTTCTCAAGTGAGATTGCCACTACAGTCACTCACAGGTGAGAGGTTGAGGATACGATAAAAAGTAGAAAGTCACCAGAGTATAAATATATTTAACATCATGTAACCAGATGATAACATCAGGCTCTGATGAATGGAGAAGCAAACTAAACTCTCCAAAGCCGAAATATCCAGTAGAAGAGGAGAAACCAATGGATTGGCCAATTTGGACATGGGGTGGTTAGAATGAAACCAGAAGGCAAGTCCTTGAGGTAAGAAAGAGAATGGAGCTGGGCACTGGTGGCTGATGCCTGTAATCCTAGCTACTAAGGAAGCTGAGATCTGAGGATTGTAGTTTGAAGCCAGCCCAAACAGAAAAGTCCCCGTGAGACTCTAATTTCCAAGTAACCACTCAAAAACCAGAAGTGGAGCTGTGGCTCAAAGTGGTAGAGCACTAGCCCAGAGCAAGAAAGAGCTCGGGGACAGTGCCCAGGCCCTGAGTTCAAGTCCCATGACCGACAAAAACAAGCAAGCAAGAAAGAAAGAATAAAGAGAAAAAGAGAAAGAAAGGAATGATCAAAGTGATCAAGACTTGTCTTCAATACTCAAGACTTCCTCTACCACAGTAGAAAGGAGCAAGGGAGGGAGGGTGTTACATAGATACTTCTAGATTCAAAACTAGATAGCAGGAAGCTAAGGGAACTCCCAAATGATGGTGTTTATTTCCTATGTGAAATATGGACATCTAATAGGCACCTAAAAGTATATGTAAAGCAACTCCTTCTTCGCCTCCATCCAAGTCCATTTTTATCTTGACCTTTCCCAGCTCAGCTATTGGTGCCATCTTCTGCCTAATTGCTTTGATGAGAATCGCTGGTTATTTCTTTCTCTCATCACATTCTAGCCAACACCAAGTTCTGCTACCACTATAAAAATGTGCTTCCATCTGATGACTCAAACCCTGGTCTCAGCCAATCTTGCCTACTGCTTGATCAGTACCCTATTGCCCTTTCCTGCTGCTACTCTGTCCCCTTTCCTGTAATCCATTATCCATAGCACTCTAAAAGGAGACAAATTCAAACCACACAAGTAAAATGCACCCTCTACTTAAACACCCCCAGTGGTTTCCCAATATGATTACAATAGAATCCCAGCTCCACAGTGTCACTGGGCACAGTTTTTGAATCTTGGTAACACAAACAACTCAATTAGAGAGACAGAAAGTTAGACACTGACAATTAGTTGTCTCTCCAAAGTGGAAAAGTCCTAAAACTGAGGTTGTAATTAAGGTCATAATTACGTTAATAAGGTTATAATTATATTAATAAGGTTGTAGTTGTGGCTGTCACTTAGGGCTGTTCTAGGCACATAAATGCAGTCTTGAAAGATGGTGGGCCAGTCTCATATAACATCATCTTGGTGAGTGATCTGAGGACTTTTCTGTGGTGTGGTGAGGGTAGAAGTCTAGGCAAATTTGGCCTCAGCAGGTGAAGATGTGGCAAGACTCAGTTTCCACCCCCAGCTGGCTCCCTGTGGTGTTCGACACTAGTGGAGCAGTGTTTATAGTTTTCTTGAAAAGTTGCCCCTTCCTTGGTCCCTTTGACAGGAGACAGAAGACTTTCATTGCAGACTTTTTTTTTTTCATGTATACACAATGACATTTTAGCAAAGAAAAAAAAAAGAGCAGAGATCTGCTATAGAAGTTAGCAGCTGGCTAGTGCTGGAGACGGGCATAAATGTTGGAACTCACTTTCAAAATGGTTCAAATCTTATTTAAAGATATAGGGAAGTAGCATTCTCAGGAGATCCTTAAAAATAAAGGGAGAAGACCATGCTGACTTATTACCCATAGTCACAAAGGTCAGGGTAAGTCCTCATCTGCATGTATATATACGGCAAAGTGGGATTTTAATCACAGATGAATTTGAAGAAGAACAAGGCTAAAACATTTTTCTTTCTTTACTTTACAGTAGCAAACCTAACTCACACTACTGCCATGATGTATGGTCTTGGCCCAAAGGCAACAGGGCCAAGTGAATGGGACTGAGACTTCTGAAACCACAAGTCAAAATTAACCTTTCTTCCTTCAAAGTTGCTTTTCTCAGGTGTCTTGTCCCAGCAATGGAAAATAAACTGGCAATATAACACTCTCCTAGTGGTAACTCGCAATCAGCATAGTGGAGGTAGAGATGAGTTAGGTAATGAGTTCTAAAATGATAGTCTAAACTAAAAATCTCAATTTGTGGCAACTCCGGGGGAGATAGTAGTACATATTGGATAATTAGATTGGGTTCCATAAGTGGTCTATGTAGACATCTAGGAAAATGTCAGATGAAGAAGCAAGGAAGCAGAATGCTGCCAGCTCCTACCTATAATCCTAGCTACTAGATCTGAAGATCATGGTTTGAAGCCAGCCTAGGCAGGAAAACCCATGAAACTCTTATGTCCAATTAACCACCACAAAACCAGAAGTGGAGCTGTGGCTCAAAATGGTAGAGTGCTGGCTTTGAGCTTTGAGTAAAAAAGCTCAAGGACAGTGTCCAGGCCTGAGTTCAATCCCCACAACCAACAACAACAAAAAAAGTAAGGTCTGTTTCATCTCTGAATGAAATGCAAGGGGTCTATAAGCAACAGAAAAGATGCAGTACAGGAAAAGAGCCTGTAGGGTTTCTAGATCTATTTACTGATCCCTCTCCCCAACAGATTTCAGGCACTTTGAGAATTTCAGGCACTTTGTCTGCAGAAAGACTAAATCTTCAGCCACATTTGAGATGAGGGTTATAACCAAATGGCTCAGCCGAGGAAAACCCATTGCATGTACTAAGTGACTAGTTAGGAGACTCACATACAAATCTTCTTAAAAGATTCTTTCCTCGGGAACATTCTAGACACTGAGCTCAGTGTGTTTAAAAGACAGCTCAGTTGCTTTTGGAGACCAGTGTGTTAAACCACAAATCAAAACCAGCAGCATAGAGGCCAAAGTTGCTGTAAGATCCCAATTGGTTTTTAGCTCCTATGACATCTTAGTATTGAATCTGATTTCATGTGAGATGAAAATGTGGGCTGCATTCTCAAATAAGAAATCAAAATTCATAGACAGTCTCAGAATGAAAGTCTGTGGAGGAAAAAGCTGCATTACTAAGCCCCTGGCTATCAGGATGACCCTTTGGCATTGTTTAGGTGTGTCACAAAATGAGATTATAAATAAGTTTAAGAAAACCCTCAAATGAAAGAAGAAACCTCTTGGGCAATATGATAGTAGAAACAGAACTACCTTTCTCTAAAATATGTTGTATAAAGATTCTAGCTGACTTTTTCTATTGGTGATGTGAATTGTATTCCTTTGCTCTTGTGTGTATGTATGTATGTCAGTACTGGGGCTTGAACTCAGGGCTTTGGTGATGTCCCTTAGTTGTTGTTGTTGAGGGTTTTTTTTTTTTTAATTCAACACAGCTCCTGAATAGCAAGGGTTACAGGCATGAGTCACCCGTGCCGGATGTTTGTTTTATATATGGTTCTTAAGATGGCCATGAGGCCAAATCTTCATTTCCACAGGTGAGGAGTCTGAGAACAATGTCAGAAGGGATGGAAGACCCACACAGTCCTGTTCTCTGGTGATTGGTTAAAGACCATGAAATGTGTGCGCATAGGTATCTGAGTTCTCTGATTCGTGTGGCACACCCTCCAGAGGATCTCTGACAAGGAGTTAGTGCTAAACACCTAAGAATGGTCATGGGAATGTAGAATTTGTTCACTATACTTTGCTCTTTTTCCATTTAGTTACTGGCATATGTTATTACTATTGTCAAATGCTTCCTGGAGCATATTTAGTTAGTTCTATCAAATGAATATTCAGGGAATTGTGGCATAAAGAATCACAATGAGAGCTGTTGATCAATTGGATGTGTAAGAAAGAAAAAAAGGATCTTTTAAGGGGTGACTAGCAGTAGGGGGCATTACTCATTGTATAACTAATGTATAGTTTTTAATAAAACTATACACATATGCAAGTATCTCTTTTATTTTTGTCTCAATTCCCAGTTGATCCCTGATTTTATGTTATGGCTAGCAAAAGACAATATCATGAGAATTTCACAGAATTAATAAAACCTGAAGCCAGGAGCATGAGCTTCCCATTCTTTCAGTTCATACTTATTAGGCTGCCAAATGGGTTTATTCTTTGTTATTAGAGATAAATGAATATAAGTAGCTTTAATGTAAGGGGGTAATCTTCATTAAAATAAAGGAATAATTCTGTAACCGGGAAAACAATAATAGCAAGTGTTTGTTCACTGTTCATATTTAATGAGATCGTAAGTTATAGGTAGTTATTTGGTGATTTGTAGTATTTAAACAGTAAGAAAAACAAGAGTAAGAATGAGAATCTAATTGAAAAAAAAACGTTTTGAGGATTTTGATAGCAGATACATGATTGTTAATTCTCTGACACAAAAATTTGGTAAAAGCTAGGCACCAATGGCTCATGTGTGTAATGCTAGCTACTCAGGAAGCTGAGATCTGAGGATCATAGTTTGAAGCCAGCCAGGAGACTCTTATCTCTAATGAGCCATCAGAAAACCAGAAGTAATACTATGGCTCAAAGGGGTAGAGCACTAATGTTGAGTGAGAAAGCTCAGGGACAGTGCCCAGGCTCTGAGTTCAATTCCCAAGCCTGAAAAAAAAATTGCTAAAAATAAAACACTTAAGTTGATATATAGTACTAATACCAGTGTCACAATAAATGCATTTTAGATAGCTATCCTATGAATATGCAGTGAACCAAGTTATCTAATCTGTTTTAATATTTTGGTATGCTCTAAACAACAAATTGTAACCCCAACTATAGCCTCAACCCTTACCTTAATCCTAATCCTAACCATAACTCAAAGCTTAACCTTGTAACTAACTCTATACCCATCTCTACCCTCAAGACAAACCCTTTTGTTAGCAGTCATTTAGAGTGCTCAATAATGAAGTCATTGATTTATGGGTAGGCAAACCTCAATGCAGTATTTGATTACCCTGAAGTAGGGATGCTGAATCTAACTGGCACCATCTTGGCCATGTGGTAGATGAAAGGGTATTGGGTTCAACTGGCGCCATCTTGTTTTCATGGTGGAGGCAGAGAAGTCTTACCTCCCAGGAGATAGGCATGCCTGAATTCCTAGAGGCAGGTGCAGGATCTTGGACAATAGTTACTGGACCTGCCGGTCTTAGGTCATAAACTCTCAAGTTCCCTGTGACCCTGCCCCCTGACCTGACCTTATTTAGGCTTGGACCAGCCCAAGTGCCATTACACTATGACACATCTCTGTGTTTATATCCTGTCTCCTGTCTCTGGTTGCTCTTTAGTCACCATGATGTCCCACTTCAGCTCTCCATTGGAGCTGATCCAGTTTGTTAGTATTGTTTTTCTGCTTTTTCTTTCTTCTCTGTCTCTCATAGCTTTGTTTTCTGACAGTATTTAAGTATATTTGTGGGGCTGCTGATCTTTGAGACAGGAGTCCATCTGCAGATGCTGGCCTTTTAATAAAGACTCCGAATTCAGTCTCTCAAAATCTGGCTCCTCTGTTTTCTTGCTGTATAACAATTTTTCTGTTTTTCTTTCTTTGTGCCAGTTCTGAGGCTTGAACTCAGAGCCTGGTTGCTGAGCTTTTCCACTTGGCTGGAACTCTCACTTGAGCCACAGCTCCACTTCTGGTATTTTGGATAAGAGTCTCATGGACTTTTCTGTCTGGCCTGGCTTCACCAAGATCCTGAGATCTCAGCCTCCTGAGTAATTAGGGGTACAGGTGTGAGCCACCAGTGCCCAGCTATTTCTTCTTGACGCCATCTGGAAGATGTGCCTGTGGGAACACTGAGAACCTGAGTATTCTCTTCCCAGGAAGAAGGAAATTGCTCCCAGAAAGGTGAAGCGCCTTGTGTGGATTGGACCTTGCTGTTGTCTCTTGAGCACTGCATGCTGTTTCGTTTATTATTACTCTTTATTGCCTCTGTGCTCACAATAAAGTTAGGGTCATAAAATTAGACTGTGGTTGCCCCATATGGTGTCCTAAATTTCCATGTCTCTGGGGAAGCTCTAAGGTTCCTAATCAATGCCAAAGGGAAATCTCAACAATCTGAGCAAAGGTTATGCAAATTGACAGAACCTGATTGCAAAGGGGATAAGGAAGGCAAAGCAAAACTTGACATTTGGGAGCAAACAGCTTTATATATGAAAGAGGGGTTAGTGATTTAAGGCAAATGTGTGACTGTGAATGCTCTTCCTTCTCGTGAGAAACATGTAAACCAGGCCGCCTGGAGGACCCCTGTAGCCTGGGACCACCCAGGGAGAGTCACACAGGGAGAAGAGGGTGTTTATCACTGGCAGACTGGAAGCTCAGAACCAGCCCAGGCATCTGCCCTGCCAGTGTGCTCGTCTGAGCCTGAGAGGGGCTGCTTGGGTGGGAGGGTGGCCACCGGGTCTGTCCCTAGCAGCCTCCCCACCTCTATAGCCAACCTGCAGGCTGTCTGACTTTTGTCTCTACTTGTACTCCTTTTTAAAGGACAAGGAGTGGCTCTCTTTGAAGAGGGAAATCTCAAGGCAGGCTAACCACAAAAACGGCAGCAGAATTTTCTTTGTTGCTTTTCCAAAGCAAGGCCTCTATTTAAAAAGAGAAAAGCAAGCAAATAAAACACATCTCCTCACAAGCCTGCAAAATAATATTCTCTCAAAACACACTATCTAAAAAACAAAAACAAATCCCAAAACCTGTTTTTATGGCAGTACCAGGAAATAACTAAGGGTATTTATCATCACTGGACAATGGATGAGGGCTTCTTGATGTCCATGCAAAATCACAGGTCCTTGAGATCCACTCATAAAGACTATTTCAGGGTGTCTCACAGAAAGGCAAGTCTCACAAGGTAAACATTTCAGCATGGATTTATTTTGGTATATCAGGGAGAAACAGGGAAAAGAAAAAACATTTCTTGCTCCCCATACAGGAAATGGGAGTTAAAGACTCAAAATGGCAGTTGGGCATGGGGTGGTAGTGGAGATGGTGGTGCACAAGAGTGGAGAGAGGAACAGTGAGAAAAAGCAGCCATTATATTCAATGCACATCATATAAAAATGGAACTATGTAACTGCAACTTGAGGGTATCGATGGGAGAAGGAAAGTGGGGTACAACAACGGAAAGGATGATGTTGATCAAGATACATTGTACTCACAATATGACTTCTGGAGTTAAAATTCCTTTTTGCCAGATATGGGGCTTGAACTCAGGGTTTGGGCACTGTCCCTGAGGTTTTTTGTTGTTGTTTTTTTTTTTTGTTGTTGTTGTTGTTTGCTCTTGGCTAGAGCCCTACCACTTTGTCCTACAACTCCACTTCCGATTTTCTGGTGGTTAATTGGAGGTAAGAGTCTCATAGACTCTCCTACCCAGGCTGGCTTTGAACCTGAAACTTCAGATCTCAGCCTCCTGAGTAGCTAGGATTACAGGTGTGAGCCACCAACTCCTAACTAATAAACATTTATAAAAATGAATACAGGGTTTAGGAATATAGTACTGCCATATCTCCATAGTACCTGAGACCAGGTAAATTATCAGTCCAAGGTCTTGATGATGCCAATTCCAATTCTAGCCTGACTCTCCCTCATACTCATACTCCTCACTCCATACCTTATTTTATCCCTAGTTTAGCACTTGTGTTGGTGGCAATGGCTATACTTCAAAAGGGATCTTGGTCTCAAGTGGGAGTAATTTTGACCCCAGGGGACATTTGGCAAAGTCTGGAGACATTGTTGACTGTCACAGCTTGCTACTGGCATCTTGTGGGCAGAAGCCAAGATGTTACTTAACCCTCTTAGGAAGGACAAGACAATTATCTACCCACTTCCCACTGAAAACACCCACAGTGTTGGAGCCAGAACCTCTGCCATCTGTGCTTCTATTTAGTGACATTTGTTTAATGTGGTGTGCTAGGTTATGAATAACTAAGAAGAGAGAAAAACCAGAGGTGGAAGCAAAACCACACCATAATTGCCATCCATGGCAATGCAATGGGAGCCATTGTCTGTCTGTAGGCACAAAATGCTTTGGAAACCAAATCAAACACCCTAGTGCTTTCTCCTTAAACTTGTGCAATACATGCATACCTGGGCTGGTGTGGTAAGCAGTTGTGGATGCCTTCCTGGTGCCCTCTCATTCATTTTTCCTCCTTTTTTGTAACAACTGTTGCTGCTTTTTCCAGGGAATTTTGGGGAAATGGCACTAATCCCAGGTCCCAGGTGGATGGTGGAAGTTCAGGGGTCAGGGAATATGGTCATCCTGTCCAGGGAGACTAGCAGAGGGGAGAACATGTCGTCTACTCAAAGGAAACCTCTGTACAGATGTGTTCTGGGAATGCTGGCTCAGGAGCTCTCCTTTTTTGCTGGATCTGGGGCTTGAATTCAGGACCTCTCACTCTCCCTTAGATTTTTGTGCTCAAAGCTGCTGCTCTATTCTTTGAGTCATATTGCCACTTCCAGGTTTTTTGTTCATTAGAGATAAGAGTTTACCGACTTTTCTGCCTAGGGTAGTTTCAAACCTCAGTCTTTAGTCCTCAGTCTCCTGTGTAGGTAGGATGATAGTCGTGAGCCACTGGTACCTCTCCAGAGTAGCAGGGAGAGTGCAAGTTCACATGTAGCTTTGGCCATTTTTCTGCAGGGAAGGGACATGAGGCTCAGGAGAGAACAGAACTGAGAGGAGCCAGAGCTTCGGGAATATGGTGATGAGATACCTTATTTAAATCTTTCCTAAAGCCACTTTGGTAATGAATCTGACCTCTGTTTTACTTTACTTTAAGCCACTCATATTTTGCTTTCTGATATTTTTAACATAGTATCTAATTTGGCGAACAAATATCTCTCACTTGGCAATCTAGGACTAAGGCAGTGTGGCTTTGAAAAGAATGCTGAAACCAACACTCTCTCCAAGTTACAAAGTTCTATCTCCTCCCTAGTGCCTCCCATAGTCACTTCTCCTTGGGGGTAATTAGTGGTCACTTTACAGTTAAGACTTCTCCCTAGAGAAAGAAAACTCCAGGCCAGTTCTAACCAAATCAAGACACCTACACAGTGGAACCCCTTGTGTCCTTAGCCTGACCTTTGGGCAACAAACTCCTACTGAAGGCTTCATGCATATGGATAGCATGCCATACATAGCTTGATACAGTCTAGGGCCTTTTTAGGTCCTTTACTTGGCCCTTTAAAGACCAAAAAGGTAGGAGAGTGTTTAAGATAAACAGAGGAAGTTTACTTAAAGGTGACAGGAAAGCCATAAAAGAAAGTAAAAAGAAGGAATTAGCAGACTTAAGTGGGAGAGAGATTTCATTAAGGAAAAACCCCAGGCTTCTTTGTCTAATCCCACAAGGTATTTGGTCCCTAGCCCCATCCTTCTTGGGAGATATGTCTTTGGTTTATTCGCCTTTCCCATAGAATGTAAATCTTTGTCCGGTTGGACTCCTGCAACCTGGGTGAAAGTGGCTTGCTTTCTGCTTTTGCATTTGATCTGAGCACTTGTCCTAGACTTGGAACCTGCAGCCTCAGGGAAAAACAAGAAGGGTGATTTATGTCCTTTCTCTCTCTCCCCCTCCCTCCCTCTCTCCACCCCCATCTCTTTTTCCGCCTCCCCCCCTCTTTCCTTCCCTTCCTTCCTCCCATCCTCCTTCCCTCCCTCCCTTCCTTCTTTCTTTCCTTCCTGTGCCAATCCTGAGACTTGATCTCAGGGCCTGGGTGCTGTCCCTGAGCTTTATGCTCAAGGCTGGCACTCTACCTCCTGAGCCACACCTCCACTTCTAGTTTCTTGGTAGTTAATTGGAAATAAGAGTTTCACAAGACTTTCCAGGCTGGCTTCAAACTGGAATCCTCAGATCTCAGCCTTCTGAGTAGCTAGGATTACAAGCATGAACCAGCAGCACCAGGTTTATGTCCTTTCATTGTTTCCTACCATGTGGGCCTTTTCCCCAGCAGTCTTCTTTTTTGTCAGATACTGTCCCTCATACTTAAAACATCGGGATGGTAATCGTGCCCATGCACAGATCCCTTCCAAAATATGCCAAATCATAAACCCTCATTTCCCTAAGAACAGCCCGCTGCCATCACGATGAACTACTCCCTCCCTCTCCTTAGCCAGAGCCCAATGTTTCCTTTAATAATTTTTTTCTCTCTCCCTTAAACTTCTTGCTTTGTAACTTTACTTTTGCATATGTCTTCATTCAGTTCTTCATTCATTCTTTCAATATGTCTTCATCCAATTCCATGTTCATTCTTTGCTGGAGATGCCAAGAATCCGGGATCTTCACTTCTGTGTCCACCCACTGGTAACAAGTGTGATGTGAATTTGAGTGTAAAGGACTGGTAGTCACATGGGAATGTTTTCCCATGGTGACCGACTTGGTTTCTGTCCTCCGTGTTTGCCTCTGAAATGTCTCCTTATAAAGTCTTCTCTCATAGACTGCCCAGTCAAGATCCTGGTGATTCTTTTTGTTTGCTTGTTTTGTCATAGGGCTTGCACTCTGGTCTTGGGCATTGTCCCTGACCTCTTTTGCTCATGGTTAATTGGAGATAAGAGTCTCATGGACTTTCCTGCCAGGGCTGGCTTAGAACTGTGATCCCTGGATCTCAGCCCCCTGAGTAGCTAGGATTACAGGCATGACTCATCAGCACCCAGCTACCCTGGTGGTTCTTAATGCATGCTGAGCTCATGGTCTATTTTAATTGTGTCTGTTGAGCTGACACAAGCCTGGAAGATGAAATCATGAGCAAACCAGAGCCCATGAGGCACAAAGCCCCAGCCCTTGCTGGGATCAGGAACCAGACTCAACTCTCCCAACCTCCTTATGTGGGTCTCCCCTTGGTTATAGCCCACCTTGTTCTTGGTCTCTGCTTTGAACACCCTCCCCGAGCCAGTGACAGGAGTTAGTGAGAAAGTAGGCAGTCAGTTCTATGGGCCTGTAGAACTTTTAGATGTCAGGAGAAGCTGATAAGCAAAAACCTGCCTGAAAAAAAAAATGGAAGCAGGAAGTTACAAAAGAATAAGAAAACAAGAAGGACAAAACAATGAGGAAACAAGGACAGGACCTTATAGAAAACAGAAAAGATATTCACTAAGAGTGCTTTCTCCAAGACCAATCTCTGAAGATCGTGCTAGGTGGCTGGAATGGGCTGAAGTATTGTCTTCATGCAGCATGTCTATGCTTTCTCTTGCATATTTCTTTTCTGATAAACTTCCCTACAACCTTTATTATGTTTACATCTTGCCTAAATTCTTTTCTTGTGGGACACAGGACAGAGGTCAACTCAGCTGCCCTAAATTTCTAGTAACATATTTGGTGGGTTGGGACTTAAGGATTATGTATTTCTTTTTCTGACTTGGATTCATCAAACAGCTCAAAAGGCTCTGGTGCATTACCTAATCCTCCAGGAAGCCTACCTGGATTGCTCTGAATACTTCATTTCTTTACCAAATATAGGCCTAAATTGTGTAGTTTGTATATTTACCAAATAGGGAGGCTTGTGGTTCCTATTCCTTCCTATTTTATATACAACACATGGGTATCTGTTGACTCAAAGTGCTAAAGATCCTAGGAACAGAGCCAGATGGGGCTGTATAACTGGGTGTTTTTTATTTGCCTGGTGATATGTTTTAGAAAATGTCTCCCAAAGACCTATGTGTTAGAGGTTTGGAGGCCATCCTTTGATGCTATCACAAGGTGATGGAAACTAAGAGGTGGGGCCTAGCAAGAAGTCTTTAGGTTAGTGGGACTGTGCCTTTGAAGGAGATATTGAGCCCCAACATCTTCAAGTCTCTCCTTTGCATCCTGGCTGCCATGAGGAATGCAGCTACCTTTGCCTGCTGTGACCATCGTGATGAGCTGTCTTACTGCTGTCTTACTGCTGGGCCAATTGGCTAGGGAAGTTTGTCAGCTCAAAACTCTGAGTCACAATAAACCTCCCCCCCACTTTTTTTTCTCTGATTTACTTTATTGTTGTTTTAGAGGTGATATATGGTGGAATTACTATTACATACATCAGGTATCATCTGTTCCCTCATATACTCCCATTTCCTCCATCCCATCTCCACCCACAAGTTGCATAGTTCACTTTCATCAATATCCAGTGCACTCCACTGCTGCACTTTTTCATCTGATTCTGTGCCCTCCCCCCACCTTCCCACAAATGCGCAAGTGAATATACTGTATATAAAAAGAATACAGAATCATTAGAAAAAGAAAAAAAATTTAAGGAAAAGGTTCTTTATTTCCATATCTTTGGAGTTCATTTCAGTATGTGTATTATTTTATATACATAGGAAGACTTGCTTGGGTATTACACCTTTGTAATTTTCTCCTAAGACTATCCTGTTTTGGTCTCACTGTATGTAAGTATCTACAATTTTGTGTAATTTGACATATCTCAGTGAATTTTACATCTAACTTCCACATATCAGAGAGAACATATGCCTTCTGTCTCTCTGATCTTGGCTTACCTCACTTAATATGAACCAGAACTAATTCCATCCATTTCTCCATAAGTGACACTATTGTATTCTTTCTAATGTCTATGTAAGATTCCATTCTATATAGGTACCACATAGCTTGGATCCACTCATCTATTGTGGGGCATCAGGGTTGTTTCTGTATCTTGGCTGTTGTGAATAGTGTAGCAGTGAACATGGATGTGCAGATGTCCTACATATCCTGGTTCATGATGCTCAGGGTAGATGCCTAGGAGTGGTACGGCTGGGTCATAAGGAAGGTCTATGTTTATTTATTTATTGAGGAACTTCCAGACTGCTTTCTAGAGTGGTTGTACTAGTTTGCATTCTCACCAGTGGGGAAGTAGGGTTCCTTTTCCCCCATATACCCTCAGGCATTTGTGTCCAAATTCAAAATGTTGGCCAATCTAACTGAGGTAAGATGGTATCTCATGGTTGTTTTGATTTGGTGTCCTTTATGACCAGGAATGATGAGCATTTCCTCACATTTTTGTTGTTGTTGTTTTTGTTTTTGGTTTTTTTTTTCCATTTCTCTGAGAAGTCTCTCCTTAGCTCCCTTTCCTATTTAGTAATTGGTGTATTAAATTTGGAAAGAGTTAGTTTCTTGAGCTTCTTTTATATATTGGATGTTAGGTCTTTGACGTATTACTGGTAAAGATCTTTTCCCAGTTGGTTGGCTGTCTTTCGTTTAGTAACTATGTCCTTAGCTGTGCAGAAATTTTTTATTTTAATGTAGTCCTACTTGTCAAGTCTTTCTCCTATCTGTTGGGCCTCTGGGATTCTATTCAGGAAGTTTCTGCCTGTACCTGTACGTTCTAATGTCTCTCCTACTCTCTCTTACAGTGGTTTCACAGTTTCAGGTCTGATGTTGAGGTCTTTGATCCACTTTGAATTGATATTGGTATATAGTGAAAAGCAGGGATCCACTTTTAATTTTCTGCATATGGCTGCCCAGTTTTCCCAACACCAATTGTTGAAGAGGCTGTTTGTGTGTGTGTGTGTGTGTTTTCGCCCTAAACATCCTTCTTTATTACTTAGTCATCTCAGGTATTTCTTCACAGTGATGGAAAGTTGAATGACACATATGGTTTCATTCGACAGAAGACAGACAGATGTTTAGTGATGAGACAGGCTTTGTAATCCTATTGGGGATCAAAAGGTGATAACCCAAAGTATGAACCTTGACATGTTGAGTACTTTAAATACTCAGTCTCAAGGTCTCTTAGACTTTCTTCTGCTATCATATCCCCAGAAGGGACTTTCTCTAAAGTTCCCTTGTTTTCTTCATAATGTTTTCCTGGAAAGGGTGCAGTGGTCTTACCCCTGTTGTGGTATCTCTTTAAACAGAAGAGATGAACTGGAAGGAAAGGAAGATTAAGATCAATAATGGCTCTTTTTCTGGACTATTACCCAGAGCTTTTAACTGCATAGTAGGATAGTCCTGACTGTTAGTGCCATTCACCCCTTACCTACAAATACATGGTGCTCACCTCCTCCAGAAGCCCAAAGTCCCTGCTCTTTTTGCCAAAGAAACTTCAATGACTCTGGCCTGCCTTGGAGTCTCATACCTGGTGTGGCATCTGGGGACATGAACATAATAAACGTGTACACCTTTTCTCCTGTTCATCTGCCTAATGTTTATTTATTTCAGCAGGCTCAGTAACTGAAGCTCCACAGGTTGGAGGGAAAGTCCTGTGGTCTCTCCACTCTTCACTTCCAAGTTCCCTATTTGTTGATCAGGAGCGGTGTGATATTCCTGCTGTCAAGTTGCCTGCATCTGTTTCCTATTGCTGCTGTTTCCTGCTCCTCCCTTTGTCATCTTTCTTAGCTCTTCTTCTCAGCTTCCCACTTCTCAGTTCTGTCTTTATCTCCTTGTCTCACCTCTCCCTGCCTTAAGTTCCACATGAGGCAGTCTAAGTGGGTGCTCACTCAGCTGCTTTGAAGAGCAACTACTGGGGAAAGACAGAGGGAGAAGCAGAAGCACCCAGATGATGTCTCATGGCTACTTATTGAGTTGATCAAAGATGGAGTGTCACCCACTGAGCCCTGGATGAAGACCTGGCTGGCCAGTGCAATGGGCACTGAAACAGTTGACTGCTACTAAGCAAACTGACATGTTTGCATGTGTTGCACATGTAAAACATACAGTGGGTTTTGAAGTCACTGTGAGAGAAGATGAATGTTTAATAACTCCTTGACATTTCTTTTTCATATTGATTTTATGCTGAATATACATTGAACATATTGCAATTAATGAAATATTGAAATCAATTTCACCTGTCTCCTCTTACTTTTTTTGCCAGTCCTGGGCCTTGGACTCAGGGCCTGAGCACTGTCCCTGGCTTCTTTGTGCTCAAGGCTAGCACTCTGCCACTTGAGCCACAGTGCCATTTCTGGCCATTTTCTGTATATGTAGTGCTGGGGAATTGAACCCAGGGTTTCATGTATATGAGGCAAGCACTCTTGCCACTAGGCCATATCCCAAGCCCCTCTTACTTTTTTGTTGGTACTAGGGCTTGCACTCAGGGTTTCTTAGCTTTTCCACTGAAGGCTGGTGTGCTACCATCTGAGCAACACCTCCATTTGGGGCTTTTTGCTAGTTAATTGGATAAAAAGTCTTGAGCTTTTGTTTTCTTGGGCTGGCTCTGGACTATGATTCTCAGATCTCAAGTCTATTGAGTAGTTAAGATGATAGGCATGAGTCACTGGTCTGAGCTTGTTTTGTCATTTTTTTTTTCTTTCTTTCCTTTTTAAAGCAGTACTGGGTGCTTGCTAAGCAGATATATTATTACTTGAGCCAAGTCTTCAGACTTTTTTTCTTTTGTTATTGTTCAAGTAGGGTTTTACATTTATGCCAAGGATGTCCTGGACTACAATCCTCCTTTTTATGCTTCCAAAAACACTAAAATGATAGTTGTTTACCACTAATCCCAGCTTCTACATTGGTTGTGATGGGGTCTTGAGAACTTTTTGCCCTGGCTGGCCTCAATCTTGGATTCTGCTGTTCTCTGCCTCACAAGTAGCTATAATTATAGGCATGAGCCACTAAACTTGGATTTTTTTTTTCTTTCTTTTTAGTAGCATGAGTTGAGAGTTATGACCCTTTTCAAAAAGCATTTTGGAACAGAGCTTAATCTGAGGGAGACAGTGAATATGAAACTCTGAGGATAAGATTACTCTTGTTAAAAAGCAGTGAAATCATTGATGCTGTTGAATAATAGCTCTCATACAAAGGATGTTTGCATCACCCCTTAGCTGTTACAAACTACCTTCCCTTCAGACCCTTGAAGGAACAGCAGGCCAGAGCCCAACCTCTGCTATGGATCTCTTTTGTCTTATGATCTTTCCAACTTTCTCCCATTTGCTTCCAACACTCACTTCTGCCTTTTCTCCTCTCATTTCCCTATTCATTAGGAAGACTACAAGAAAAGCAACTTATATAACTTTTAATTAAGCTTTTCTTTAAGGCAACATGTATGTTGTATCATGTTTATAGGCTTTTGTCTAAATTTTGCCTAGAATCTTTACTGTTTTTGAGATCTACATGCGAAATGCATGCACATATGCATGCATGCATGGATGTCATTTGCACTGCAATCAGCCTGACTGGATTTCTTTCATTTCAGTTATTTACCTTCACAGCCCTGCCATGATTCCTGAAATTAAATGGAAGGCTTTCAGGGATTAGAATGTGAAAAGAGGGAGGAAGTTTCTGGTGGCTTTGGTTGTGTCTGTCTTCTTCCCTTTGGTTTGTGTCTGCCTTTTTCCCTTTCTTCCTCTTTCCCCAAGATCCATAGCCTGCAGCATGAGGAAAATCTGTCTGTTGGGACCCTTTAGCAGCCCCAGGTGCAGCAGTCTAGCTCAGCTGGGAGGTCAAAGGTGAAAAAGATCCCTGCCTTTGAGCAGCACTCAACACCTGTCTGTGACCCACAAAAATATACACAGAGGAAAGCCCTCAGTCATGGCTCTTAGGGTAGGGGTATAAATACCTCTACTCTCTGGCCTGTTGGTTGGGTGCTTCTCGGGCTCATAGGCTTTAGCTTCTCCCACTACAGCAGCTGGTGTAATAGAGTATTTTTGAATATTCTCTTTCCAAGCCCAATTGCATAGCCCTTTCACTGTTCTTGTGCCTTAACCACCTCCATTCCACAAGTCATAAGTTTTTGTCTCTGTGTACAACAGGGAGAGCATAGTGTCACTGCAAAAGTAACATTTGGCCCCAAGGAAGGGGGACACATGGGCATATATTAAATGTAAGTCTTGTTGGCTATGTGTTTCAACTTCCAAAGTAATTTCCTCTAACATTCTTAGGATGCTGGGATTTCCCATGTGCATCTAGGAGATCACAGTCTCAGTACAGAGCAGAACTCAGTAGACAGGGTCTATCCTGGGAACTAAAACTTTCGGGCTTGCCTAGCCTTGTTTAAATGCCCTCATTAAACTCTCATCGATATCCTATGTTCCCCCTGCCTCCAGCAACCATAGGTTCTGTATTTGGGATACAAGCTCATGTTATATCCTCTTTCTCTAAGAAACCATGGAGATATCCAGAAGACTGAAAATAGCAGACTCTAGTCACATCTTAAAAACGCCTTTTGCATCTGGAAGCCACCTCACAGGTCTTCATGAAAACTTGTGTCCCTTCATTAAAACTTGTGAGGGGGGCCTGGGAATATGGCCTAGTGGCAAGAGTGCTTGCCTCCTACACATGAATCTCTCGGTTCGATTCCCCAGCACCACATATATGGAAAACAGCTAGAAGGGGTGCTGTGGCTCAGGTGGCAGAGTGCTAGCCTTGAGCAGGAAGAAGCCAGGGACAGTGCTCAGGCCCTGAGTCCAAGGCCCAGGACTGGCCAAAAAAAAAAAAAATAATAATAAAATTGTGAGGGCTGGGAATATGGCCTAGTGGCAAGAGTGCTTGTCTCATATACATGAAGCCCAGGGTTCTATTCCCAAGCACCACATATATAGAAAACGGCCAGAAGTGGCGCTGTGGCTCAAGTGGCAGAGTGCTAGCCTTGAGCAAAAAGAAGCCAGGGACAGTGCTCAGGCCCTGAGTCCAGGGCCCAGGACTGGCAAACAAAACAAAAAAACAAACAAAAAACTTGTGGGACTGGAAAGTCCTGTGCTCAGGGGCAGTGACTCTAAGAGGATGTGACTAGGGGAGGTTGTGACAAGGATGGGGAGATGATCCAAGCAGATAATGATGCTGCTGGGCTGCAGTTGGTTCCACAAACTAAAGCAGGTGTTAAATGGTACCTTAACTCACTGCTGCTAAGTTCTATTTTTTTAAAATGTAACAAGTTATCTAGTCTGAGTGTGCCTGAATGCAATGGTGTGAGCATTTGAGGCTGCATCTCTCTGTGTGTACTTAGGTGTGTGTGTATGTGTGTCAATGTCTTATTAAATCTCTTTGTGCAATGTATCTCTGTTCAGATGAATTGGGCAAGCATGTGTATCTCTGTAAGAGTCTGTATCTACATGTGTCTCTCTATGTGTATGTTAATGTATGTGTCTCTTGTGTATCTTTGTGTAACTGTGTTTGAATGTATGTTTATGTGGAAATCTGTGTATATGTGTGTGTCTATAGCTGTGTATATATCTTTGTGTCTCTATGTGAGTGTGTCTGTGTGTATTTATCTATTCCTTGTCTCTTTGTGAGTAGATATCTTTTTATGTCTGTGTATTCACTTCTACATAATGTGTGACTATGTGAGTGTGTAAGTTTGTGTCTGTATGTGTACTTGTGTGTGTATAACTTTATGTATATTCATATGATCACCTGTGTTTATCTATGCATGTATTTCTGTGTGGTTGTCTATGTGAGTGTGTGTGTGTGTGTGTGTGTGTGTGTGTGTGTGTGTGTGTTGACTTCTACATCTAAGACTTTGTTAAGAGAAATTAAGGGCAGCTAAGTTGACCTTAGTTCCTTGCATCTGGCAAGAAAAGACATCAGGGAGGATGCAAACATGGCAAAAACTCATAGTGAACACAAAAATCAGAAGGGAAAATCAGCAGGTGCTGGAAGAAGATCAGTGTTGTGTTGTCAGCTGGTGCTAAATTCAGAACCAATGAGAACACTAGGGCCCAAGGAGACACCAAGAGGTGAGAGCCTTAGATGCAGGCTGATGGGTGTAAGGTTCAACGAAAGGAAACTGTCACATGGGTCAGATAGAAAAGAGTTTATTGTGGGGGGCGAGCAAACTGCCACCTGCACTAGATGGGTGTGTGGAGAGAGAAGGGAAGTTAAAAAGAAGGAGGGGACTGTGGGTGAATGGGATTATATACAGAAAGGTGGGGAAGTGTTACCACAGCAGATGTGGAAGTAATCTCAGAGGCTGGGGAACCTCTCACAGTCCAAAGGAAGTATGACCACAGAGGTTCAGAAAGTGACCTCGGCAGATGAGGAAGTGCCCGCAGAGTCTGGGGTCCTTTGCTGATGCAGTCAGGTGATCACTGGTTTCAGGCAGGTGAAGAGGAAGGGGGAATGTAGCTGTTCTCCTGGGCAGACCTAACAGTGGGATCTGTATATTCCCTGTATAGGAAGAGCTGCTGCTAGGAAGGTGTTATTAGTCAGTTTTCTAGCAATGACAAAATACCCAGGAAAATCAACTTAAATAGAAGTTTATTTTGACTAGCAGTTCAGAGATTTCAGTCCATGGTCCCTTGGATATGGTTATTTGGTTGCATGACAGAACCATACATCATGGCAAAGGAGCTTTGGTCACCTAACGGGTGGCCAGGAAGCAGAGAGAAAGAGAAAGAGAAGAGAGGAAAGAGGAGAGAGGAGAGCAGTGTGTGTGTGTGTGTGTGTGTGAGAGAGAGAGAGAGAGAGAGAGAGAGAGAGAGAGCAAGATAGAGACACACACACAGAGAGAGAGAGAGAGAGAGAGAGAGAGAGAGAGAGCAAGATAGAGACAGAGACTCAATTTCAATATTCCCTTTAGGGCCACACCCCCAATGAACCAACTTCCTCCCAAAGCTTCTGCTGCCTCTAAAAAAGTCCAGGGACTGGTGACCAGCATTTAGCATGCGAGCCTATGAGGCAAGATCCAAATGAGCAGGACTGGAGAGGAAGAAGAGGCTCTTGCAAAAAAAGTTAAACCTGAGGCTGTCCATGTACAACTGGGAGTCTGACTATACTTATAGGCTCTGGGAATCCCAAGATGATAAATGAATATAAAGTGTATACTAGATTGGTATAACTGCAGTGTGTCATAACAGAGGTAATTGTCCTTCTGAAAAGATGAACCTTTATGATAATCTTCTGGTTGTAGCTGAAATTAAGTACTGTGCAATCAAGTAAACAATTTTGGAGATTTTACACAAGAGCACAAGTGAAAGGATATGCTGAGTACCTTATTGAGTAGATTCAGGAGATGAAAGGCAAAGCAACTCTATGGCAAGACCAAGATGCTACTTAAAAATAACAAAAGAAAAGTTGAGGAAAGAACCAAATACAGGTTCAAACATGAAAAGAAATGCAGTGAGACAAAAAAAAGTTCAGGGCAAGGATTAAACAGGAAGTTAATCACAACTGCACTGACTGACTGGAAATCACTGAATTTGGACAATAGCACATTATAATATATGTAGTTATTTCTCCTGTTGACACAGCAAAGCTTTGACACATGGAGGGTTAAAAAACTTTCTCAGGAGAGTCAACCTTTGAACTCAAGTGTACATACCTAAGCAGATAGGACTGCATTTAACCATGTGTGAGAGCCAGAGGGTACATTTCTTGTAGAGAGAGTGCTCATTTAAGGAGACATGAAACAGAGGAATACAAAGGTCCAGGTGGAAATAGGTGAGACAAGGAAGGTGAAAAAGGCCAAGTAGAATGAGACAGGCACAACATGCCAGAGAAATGGGCCAAATGGAATGCAAGCATGAAAACTGAGCTCTTAGCTTTTCCTATGTGGGTAAAGTCTGAGCCATGATCTGAAAAAAAGGCAGCCAGTCAATGAAAACTGAGCTCTTAGCTTTTCCTATGTGGGTAAAGTCTGAGCCATGATCTGAAAAAAAGGCAGCCAGTCAATAGAGTCCACACGAGAAAGAGAGAGAATAATCAACAAAATTTCCACTAACGCCATAAAAGCTTGTCCTTAATCCATACAAGGCACAGTAGTAGTAGCAGCAACAACAGCAAAAATAGTCTGTGTTTCTATAGCTAGCTGTCCATTGCCTCTCTTGTACTTGTCTCCTAATAACCTTTGTTTTTCCTGTTTCTGTTACTGACACATGGCACACACAAAAAAAAAAAAAGAAGGAAAATCCATGACATTGTTTTCCAACTTGAATGTAATGACAATTGTAAGGTTTTAGGGAGGGGACCTCCACGTGATTGTTCAGGCAGAGGAGAGTTTATTAGGGGAAGAACAAACTACTGCCCCATGCAAGATGGAAGCATGTAGAGGGTGCACCAGCTGGGGATGTGTCTGGGGGGTGGGGAACTAATCATAGAGATTAATTGTATAGGGAGAGAGGCCACAGCAAATGTGGATGTGACCTCAGAGCCTTCTATAGCCTCTAGGTGCTCCAGTTACCTGGGTTACAGATGCTGGGTGGGGACTTCTAGGCAAGGGCCATGAGTACACAGAGGGAAAACAAAGGGGAAGGGGGCATTTCCCCCCTCCCTGGGCAGACCTAACAACAATGTATTGATAACTGGCAGTCAGCCATAATGAGAATATTTACACCATAGAAACTGGCAAAAACTATAATCAGGTCTTTCAGTATTTTTTCTATAGCTGGGTACTGGTGGCTTATGCCTGTCATCCCAACTACTCAGGAGGCTGAGATCTGAGGATTGCGGTTCAAAGCCAGCCTGGGAAGGAAAGTCTCTGAGACTCTGATCTCCAATTAATCCCACAAAGCCAGAAGTGGAGGTATGACTCAAGTGGTAGAGCCCTAGCCTTGAGCAAAAAAGTCAGGGACAATGCGCAGGCCCCAGGGCTGTCACAAAAAAAGGAAAAGAAAACCCTAGAGTCTTTGAAACACTAACAGCACACTGTATGAGTTTGACCCAGGCTAGCTCTTTAAATTAGAAATCCCAGTGCTACTCGCACAGGACGGCAAGATGATTAAGTGAGACTCGCTAGACTCTGAGGAGGCACACACCTGGTCTGATGGGAGCAGCAGACTCTTGTTACTGCATAGAGATGTGGACTGAGCTGTAATGTTGTCTGATTTTTTTTTCATGAAAAGAAAAGATGCAAGACAGAATTTTATGTGAAATCTCAATTATAAAATGCTGGCAACCAATTTGAATATTACAAAAACATACTACTCAAGCCAAACAAAACACATCTGTTAGCTGGATTTGGCTATGGGCTACCACTTGGTGATTCTCACTTTAGTCAATAAAGTACTTTGCTTTTGGGTCATTCCTTCTTTCCCAACATGTCCCTTTCTTTCTCAAGACAGCGTAGATGATGGCTTCTTGACTTATCCTGAGTCTCCCAACCAACAGCCACCTTCTGCTCCCTTTAAGAACATGTTTATGTGTTTGATATCCTTTGTGCATACATTTTTCTTCTCTCATAGCTTGTAAGTTTCCTGAAGATCAAAATCTAACCATTGGTCATCTTCCTGCCCCTGGGAAATGTTTAGCACAGTTTGCTGAGGATAGTAGATCTTCAGAAAATATTAGGTAAAATTTAAAACTGGAAACTTAGTAGTTGTTAATTCAAATCACATTTTATACTTGCCTTGAGAATTGTGACTCATCTCCTCAGTCAGGAAGATGAAACTTAGATGGGAAATTTCAAGAGCATGATGACAGCATTGGACAGACTTTGCATCATTCCTAGATTTGTGAGAGGTACTCAAGGGAGAAGCTCATTTCCCTGTACATGTTGATCATGTGAATGGGGAGGAGGGGGCTCCTCAGTCAGATTTGTGCTCCAAAGAGGAGTCTTCCCATGAAAGAGGTGACCCCAAGAGAATTGTGGTTGACCACAAATCTGTATGAAAAGAATATAGAATATCTTGCTATTTGGTTAAGTTTTTCCCTCTTAATCAAAAGAAAACTCATTAAAACCACACACATATATACATATACACATATTTATGTTTACTAATACAGACATTTAAAAGAATGTGTAACTGTCTTATAAATTATAATACATCTTATTCAATCTATCTATCTATCTGTCTGTCTACTCATTCATTACTTTGTGCCAATCTGGGGGCTTGAAAGCAGAGCCTTGTGCCCTTGCCTGACTGGTGGTTTTCTAACATTTGGGCTACCTTTCCACTTCTGTTTTGGGTTTGGGGTTTTGGTTTTTTTTTTTTGGGGGGGTAGTTAATTGGAGATAAGAGTCCCACAAACTTTTCTGCCTATGCTGGCTTCAAACCACAATCCTCAGTTCTCAGCCTCCTGAGTAGTTGAGTAGCTAGAATTACAGGTGAAAATGATCAGTGCCCAGATACTATCATACATTTTAGAGTGAGATTTAAAGGGATGCAAGCACTTGGTGCAAATCTCAAGCTGAAATCTGACAGTTGACTATTTTCCCTCTTTTTCCTATGTCGTTTTCAATAAAGAATGTTTTGTTCTTTCCCTTACTTGCAGAAGCACAGATATTAAGCCCTTCAAATGTAGAGCTTGAAGTTCTATAGCTCTTAAAGTTCTCTCTGATGTCTGAATGTCTACAGATAATCTTTATTTCTAACTGCTTTGTGGTAATTCCAGAATCAGACTGGATACTTATCTCAAAATTCCAGGAATTAAAAAGGTTCCTTTTTGTTCCTAGATAGGTTTAGCTTGGTGCCTTCTGTTTCCTTAGATAGTGTTTTTCTCTAAGAGGAGATCTTGTTGACATATCTAACTTCTTGTCCTTCTCTTTCCCTTTGGTCATTTAGAGATGAGAGGGATTCTATCTGGCTCCCACAAGCCTCCCTAAGTCAAGATTAGAGTCTTGTACTCTCAGATGGCTTCTGTTTTTTGTTAAAGAGATTAGAATTAAAGTGATCTCAATCTTGTTGAAAGTGAGTTTTAAGCTACAAGCCCAACTCCAGTGGCTCCACATGTCATCTTGCCACCAGTTCCTACCATGCCAAATAAAGATATGAATAAAGGTGAAGGGAGATAAAGGAGGTTTATTACCCAGCATGGGCAGGCTGTGCAGAGGCAAAGTAAGCAATTCAACCCATCTTTGGGGTAAAATATGAGCTTCAGGTTTAAATAGAGAAAGATGTTGAGCCTGGAAGTAAAAAGTCTGCATGATTGTTACATAGTCCTGGCCATAGTATGGCCTGGTTGATTATTGTTTTATGCTCAGAGAAGGGTTCTGGAGAAGTTATTACCCCTGTCATCACTTCAAGGGAGCAATCAGGTCAGGCTAAGCAAGTCATTGTCACCTGGCCGGTGGTCTGTCCTGCTGAAGCTCTAGTGTTCCTCCCTCCCTCCTGGTAAAGTTGTTACCATGGATCAGTTCTGACTTTCCAAGATTCCAAGGTGATTGCAAAGTGGCATATAGAGAACACTTCACAACAAAGGACACAGATACAAAATGAGAAAGAGGCCAAATTTTTATCTTGATTTTTAGTTAAGATATAGGACCAAATGATTTAAGTTAGTAGAAAACCAGCCAATCAGGGATATGAGGTCAATAAAACTGGCAGATGGCAAGATAAGCTGACAAACAAAAACCTGCCTGACAATGAAGTGGGGCAACAAATAAAAGGAAGTACGAATGACAAAAGAAGAGGAAGTAAGAATGAAATGGTAGGGAGGAAGTAACTAGTGGAACAAGAAATGTACTCACTGTCTTACATATGAAACTGTAACCCCTCTGTATTTTACTTTGACAATAACGGGAAAAAATGGTTAAAAAAAAGAATGAGATGGTAAATCTTTGGCATCACCACCTTCCAAGAAACAGAAAGAGGATCCATCAGTCAGAAAGCCATGCAATTCTCTCTATTTAACCTAAGGCTAAGCTCTGTAATGAAGAAGACACTGAAGATGGCCCCAAAGCAGAGATGGCTAAACTGCTGTCTTTGTGGCATGTTTATTCCACATGCTCTTTCTCTGTCACATCTGTCTTCTTTACCTCTCTTTGCATCTTGCCTGAAATCTTCTCTTGCCAGATGCAAGGACCGAAGTTGTTTAGCTGTTATAAACTTTCGGGTAACATATTTGGTGGCTAGGAAGACAGCAGGGAAATAGGTCTTTTCACTTGGACTTAGCAAATAGCTACACAAGTAAAAAGTCAATGCTTTTCAGCAAAAGTAGTTTGTAGTTATTCTCTGTGTTAAAGCCAGACTTAAACCCAAATGTATAAGGATATTAAATATGGGTATAAAAGGTTTTCTTCTCACTAAATCACTAGCTTCATTATTGTCATGCTTTGGTTAAAAAATGCAGTGGTTACCACATTGGGAATGGTCCTAAGATGAAACCACAGAACTGCAAAAAATGAATACAATGCATATTGATAAGTGTGTGTGTGTGTGTGTGTGTGTGTGTGTGTGTGTGTGCCAGTATTGGGGCTTGAACTCAGGGCCTGAGTGTTGTCCCTTAGCTTGTCATTCAGGGATAGCATTCAACTGCTTGAGACACACCTCTACCTTTGGCTTTTTGGTGGTTAATTGACATGTCTCATGGACTTTCTTGCTTTGGCTGGCTTTGTATTGGGATCTTAGAGCTCAGCCTCCTGAATAGCTAGGATTACCAGCATGAACCACCGGTGTCAGGCTGATACATGCATTCTATTAACCAAAGGCTAGTGTTTCAGATTTTCCTCCATTAACGATACTTTTTCCTCTCAGTGTATGGCACCTTAGAAACGGTTTATCTGGTTATGGGTTATGGGTTAATGGTTTATCTGGAAATGGTTATGGGAATGCTGTGCTCTTGCTCCTTGAGCTTAGCCAAAGAGATACTCTGCTAAGCAGCTTGGCTTTTAGAGGTCAGGTAGACAGAAAATCAGAAGGCACTGAGTGTAGCTAGGCAGCTTGTTTATCTGCACATGTGGTAGAGGTGAGCTGACCTAGGGCTTCACATCCCCTGGTTTCATTCCACTGAGGAAGAAGAGGACATGACTGTAAGGAAGTGGTTACAAGTGAGAACAAGCTGGGCACCAGTGGCTCATGCCTGTAATCCTAGATACTCAGAAGGCCAAGATCTGAGGATCATTTTTCGAAGCCATTACAGGCAGAAAAGTCCATTAGACTCTTATCTCCAATTAACTTTAAAAAAAGCCAGAAGTCGGGGCTGGGGATATGGCCTAGTGGCAAGAGTGCTTGCCTCATATGCATGAGGCCCTGGGTTCAATTCCCCAGCACCACATATACAGAAAATGGCCAGAAGTGGCGCTGTGGCTCAAGTGGCAGAGTGCTAGCCTTGAGCAAAAAGAAGCCAGGGACAGTGCTCAGGACTGGGAAAAAAAAAAAGCCAGAAGTGGAGGTGAAGGTGTGGTTCAAGTGGTAGAGTGCCAGCCATGAGTGGTAAAAGCTAAAGGATAAGCACTTAGGCCTTGAGTTTAATCCCTAGTATCAGCACAAAAAAGAAGACAGACAGACAGACAGAGAGAGAGGGAGGGAGGGTAGAAGGAAGGAAGGACCAGCCAGGTTTAGGAGTTTGATAATATTGAATTGACCCACTTTGGGCCTACAGAAATGCCAGTTTTACCTGGCTTAATCTAATCTGATTTCCTTTCTACTCTTGTCTTCTCTGGTTTTCCTAAGCTCTGGTAAGTATTTTCCCCTGGCCTGATGATAAGATCAGTTCTTTTTTTGGTTTTCTTTTTGTTGGCCATGGGGCTTGAACTCAGTGCTTCGGCATTGTCCCTGAGCTTTTGTGCTGAAGGCTAGTATTCTACCACTTTGAGCCATTGTTCCACTTCTGGTTTGGGAGGAGTTAATTAGAGTTAAGAGTTTCATGGCCTTTTCTGCTTGGGATGGCTTTAAACCCTGATCTTCAGATCTCAGCCTCCTGAGTAGCAGGATGACAGGCATGAGCCACCAGTGGCAGTCCTTCTAATGACTATCAAATCCATAGTACATGACTTTCTTTACAGGAGAACATCCAGGATCCCTGTAGCATTTCAAATATTGTCCATTGAAAGCTATCATGTGAAACTTAAGACACTGCGAGGACACTCAGGCACTGACTGAGAAAAATCTCTGTTCTTTAGCTTCTGCCTGGTGACAGCTTTTCTGCTCATGAGCGTTTGGAAAACACTTGTTTGGGGCTTTCACTACCTCTGTGGAAGTGCTCTGGCCTGGTGGTGGGGCTCAGTGTGCTTTATGAACTTGAGAGCTGATATAGCTCTATTCGCCTGATCTCACACACACACACACACACACACACACACACACAGTGTGTGTGTTATTATTTTTTTTAACAAATTGATATTTATATTTAAATATTTTTATTTCTTAAAAGATATATTTGTTTGTACATTTCTGTGTACAAAATTCCATTAAAAGTTTTATTGGTGCCAGGTGTTGATGGCTCACACCTGTAAAGCCAGCCTGGGCAAGAAAGCCTGTGAGACTCTTGCCTACAATTAGCTACCAAAAAAAAAAAAAAACCAGAAGTAGAAGTGTGGCTCAAGTGGTAGAGTGCTAGCCTTGAGCATAAAATCTCAGGAACAGCACTCAGGCTCTGAATTTAAGCCTTAGGATAGGCAAAATGAAAAAATTTATTGGTTAAGTTGCAGCTTGTGGCTTAGCTACCCTGAGATCACAGGATTGTGTTTCAAAGCAATCTGAGGCAGAAAAATCTCCAAGCCTCCATCGCTAAGACAATGGGCAAAAAGCTGGGCTAGAGACATTGTTCAAGTGGTAGAGTGACAGTGATGAGCAAGCAAGCTGAGTAAGTAAAAGGCCCTGAATTTAAGCTTCAGTTCTGATCAAGAAACAAAGAAAACAAAAATTTACTAGTGGCTTTTCTTTTTCTTCTCTTCTAGTTCTGAGATTTGAACTTAAGGCCTTGTACTCTTGCTTACCTTTTTTACCACTTGAGCCACACCTCCACTTCCAGCTTTTTGCTGGTTAATAGGAGGTAAGAGTCTTACCAGTTTGTCTGCCTGGGCTGACTTCAAACCATGATCTTCAGATCTCTTCACCCTTCTGAATAGTTAGGGTTTCAGACATGAGGCCACCAGGCCCAGGCTACTAGTGGTTTCCTTGTATTTGGTATGGTAAAAGACCCAAACTGGCAAGTAAAGTCATGTGTGTATGCGTGTAAATATATTTCTATATTTTAGGTATATATGTTCTTATATGGTTATGGTTATATATGTGCTTCTACATGGTTTATAAATATCTTTCGCCTGAATATGTTTATTACACAGCACTCTGTAGAGAAGACCATGAAAGTCTCAGCTTAGCACTGGGGACCTTTGAGACCTCCTAGGACCATGTTGGACCACAGTCCTTTGGCTGAGCTGTGGCCCAGACCATTCTCTGGAACCTCTATCTTAATGCCTAGCAAATTCTTATTGTTGGATTTCTACTCCACACCTGAAGGGCAACTTATGGTTTGTCAGAAAAGTGAGCTCCATCAAGTACCCAGTTGATGGACATCAGACCATTGTCCAGAGGGATTCTGGGCACCAGGGTGAGGATGGGGGTAATCACACTGCAGGACAATCCTATTTTTGTGTGTGCCAGTCCTGGGGCAGGAACTCAGGGCCTGGGAACTGTTCCTGGGAACTGAGCTTAAGTCTAGTATTCTACCACTTGAGCAACAGCTCCACTTCCAGCTTATTTCTGGTAGTTTACTGGAGTCTTGGGGACTTTCCTGCCTGGGCTGGCTTTGAACTACAAGCTTCAGATTTCAGTTTCTTGATTAGTTAGGATTATAGGTGTGAACCACAAGTACCAGGCTTCTACTTTGCTTTGGCTGTAGTTGGACCAATAACCTTTAAAGTTCTCCCTGAGTTACAGAAACTCTCTAAAGCAATCCATAGCCAGTGGCCCTCTCTACATTTAATTGGCAGAAACAACCCAAGACCCATATGACACTTGTCTTTTCTCTTAGTTCATATTTATTCAGAACCTGGTGGTCACCAAGTCTTTTTAGGACAGTCATATTCAAATGTGGTCTTCATACCAGCAGTATCATGTCACCCTGAAATGTACCCACATGCCCACCCAGACCTACTAAATCAGAAGCCAAGTGCTGGGTTCAGTGTTGTGTCCAACAAGCCCTCAGGAGACTCAGAGATACCCTAAAGATGGAGAATGATGTTTCTAAGTCTAGGGTATAAATAAGGGAACAAGACTGTTGGGCATGGCTTCGGACTCTGCTCTGGCATGGGAAGGATCATAAAATGTGCCAACACTATTATGGCTTAAAACAAAACCTTTACCTTTGCCAGCCAAGGAAAACGAAGCCATAAGAAGAAAATGATCACTTTATGTTTTGGTGACTTGTCACTATGTCTTCTGAAGTGAAGCTACATATTAAGAAACTCTGAAGTTGTTCAGCCATGATGTAATGTTATAATTTTACTGTGAGCAAATTTAAGAACCTTGATGAAGATTTTTCTCATCAATAGCACGTAACTGCAGACCACAATGGAGTTGTGATGCCAGAAAATATTTCCCCACAACATTGCTTGTATCTAAAAATTGAGAGCATGGCGTTCAGATCCATCTATCAGTGCTATTTAAAAAAAAGCATTGCTAGCTTTGTGTTGTATGTTTTCCCCCCTCACCCTCCTCCTTCCCTTTCTTTCTTCCTTTCTATGTTATATCAAAAATTTCAAATGTGATGAGACATCTCTGTCCTCAGGCACCTGTCTAAATTTATCTTGCACCTGGTTTCTTTTATAAAAGAAACAATAAAGGAGTAAGGTTGCTTTATATAAACATTCATTAAAAGAAAACATACACCACAGTAAAGCAGTCTTTGTAAACACTGGCTTTTGAAATTCCTACAACAAACTATGTCATATGATTACAACCCTTTGTAGGTGAAATGCCAGGTCTGGAGGGAGAATTACAACTTACCCCAAATTTAGTGGGTAAATGGAGGAATTGGAGCCAATAGATGTGAGCCCAGAATTTATTTCCCCCAACTCATCACCTAGTTCCCACAAGGCAAAACATTGTGCTCTGCCATTGTTATGTCTTTTATTTGTCTTATTTTATTTATTTATTTATTTTTTTGCCAGTCCTGGGCCTTGGACTCAGGGCCTGAGCACTGTCCCTGGCTTCTTTTTGCTCAAGACTAGCACTCTGCCACTTGAGTCACAGCGCCACTTCTGGCCATTTTCTGTATATGTGGTGCTGGGGAAGCGAACCCAGGGCTTCAAGTATATGAGGCACTCTTGCCACTAGGCCATATCCCCAGCCCATTTGTCTTATTTTTTTTATGGTACTTGTGTCCAGGGAGCACTGGGTCTGGAGAAGACCCCTGGGCAGTTCAGGCTCATCTCTGGCCTCATCCTTTTCCCCTCTCAGGTGCTGCCTCCTGCAGAAATGAGTTAGTACAAAAGCAGCCGGTCAGGGAATTGTGGCCTACAGCACTTGCAAGATGGTAGGATGAACTGCCAAAACACTTCCTGACAATAAAAAGGGGGCAGAGCCTATGAGGAAATAAGAAGGACAACAAAATGAAGAAATAAGGTTGGGCCATTAAATCTTTACTGTCACGACCTTACAGTAAACAGGAGACCCACCAATGAGAAAGTAGACCATAAGGACACCAATTCTCACTATTTAACCCAAGGCCAAGCTCTGTAATGAGCAAAGATGGCTCAAGATGGCTGAGATGGCTGAAATGCTAACTTTCCTGTGGTATATCTAAACACTGTGCTGCTCTCTTTCTCTACTACATTTCTCTTTTAATAAACTTTACTATCACTTTTACGTTCCTGAATTCTTCTCTTGCAAGATGCAAGGATAGAGGTTGTTCAGCTGCCCTAAGTTTTCAGGTAAAATATTTCTTGTGTTTTCTTGGAAGTTAGGGTTAATTAAGTTGTGTTTTTTTTTTTTCCAACTTGGATTTATTGAAAGTTTCATCTATTTGTGTCACCAGTCAAAACATGTTGCAGAAGACAGCAGACATCTGAAGATGGACTCCAGTCATCCATGGCATGGAGAGATGCTCCAATGGTAGACCTCCAGGTGTCACTCATCACAAGAAATCTGGGGGATCATCAGGGTTAGTGTATGAGAGTCTACCAGTGACTAGTACATCCCTTGGGGTCTGGATTTCTTCGCTGGGAAATTCCAATACTCTTACTTTAGCAAGCAGAGGAGCTATCAAATGAAAGCCTTTTTTAAATATCTTTCTTTTAAAGCCAAAGATTTTTCATGTAATCATTTAGTGCTGGTACTGAGGTGTGGGTGCTGTCACTGAACACTTTTGCTCAAGGCTAGTGCTCTATCACTTGAGCTACAGCTCCATCTCCAGCACTTTGTGGTGAATTGGAGTCTCAACGACTTTTCCTGTCCTGGCTGACTTCAAACCATGATCCTCAGAGCTCAGCCTCCTGAGTAGCTAGGATTGCAGGTGTCAATTGCAGTTGGAGTAGATGAGTGATATGTCTTAAGCAGGAGATTCTTCATATATTGAAGTTGATTCTCTTTGAAAAGTAGATCTATGAAGAATTCGGTGGACTTGTGTGTGTGCGCAGCAATACTGTGGTTTGACCTCAGAGCCTGGACATTGTCCCTTAGCATTTTCACTCAAGGCTAACTATAGGTCTACTTCTGGCTTTTGGGGGGTTCATTGGCTATAAGAATCTCATGGGCTTTCTTGCCCTAGTTGGCTTCAATCCTCAGTCCTCAGATCTCAGCCACCTGGATAGCTAAAATTACAGTCATGAGCCACCTGTGTCCAGCTTTTTAATGTATTGTTTTTAGGACAGAGGATCTATTGAATGATAATACAGTTTGAGTACATTTGCCTATACATTTGCTGTAACTCAGAGGATATAGGACGCCAAGATGAACCTTTGTGTAAACTGTGGGCTTGAGATGATGATGACCCAGTTGCTTTATCACTGGGACAAATGCTTGGCTCTGTGATGGCAGGCCATGCCTATGGAGGGGGTCAGTGCTCCTGAGGGTGGGGGCTGCACCTGGCATTCTGCTAAAACTCTTCTAAACATAAGGTCTATTAAAATAATAGAATTTATCCATAGAGAATAAAAAATGTGTTTCAAAAACAAGTGTTTCCCTATCAATCTGTGTACCCACAGCATCATCACTTGAGGAATTTGGATATGGGCCAGATGCCATTTTTGAAAACATAGCTGAGTTAATGGACAAATGAAGTAGATAAGGAGAAAAGGGCAAAGTGTGCTTAGAACTATGCACATGGCTGTTCAGCACAGTCTGGGAAAGCTTTAGAGGAATGAAAAACAAACATCCAACTCTTTGCAACAATAAAAAAAAAATCCGGTCAGTGATTGCTTATTTAAGGCATTGGTCATCTGTCAGGAAAATGTAATGATGTAGGACATGTTAAGAAAATAACCAATGTCATGAAGGGCTTGTTTAATTTTATTTTGCTAAGGTTCCCAAATTGCCTGTACTCGTAGGCTGACCTGCAGGGTTTGGAGTCAAGGGCTGAATTGCTGACTGGTGAACCCCCACACTGATTTGGACACCCCAGGCCCAGTTGTTGCTCCCCGACCCCCAACAGCCTGGTGGGTCACAATCAGAAAGGCCATGCCGGAAGCCCATCTGGTTCTTTCAAAAACAGCCTTGTTTGTTTGCCTTTCTTGTGACATTCTGTTTACTCAAATCTTCTTTTCCCTTCTAAGGAGAAAGCTTAACATTTTTTTCTCTGTCCTTTTATTTTTTTTCTCTCCATTTTGTTATGTTTCTTTCTTTTCTTTTTATGATCGGTTTTTCTTTATCACCATTGTAGATGAAAAGACAAAATAAATGAAGCCTGAAAGCAGGAGAGCAAGCTGAGGGTAGAGGCTGACCGGCTGGTGGCATGGTTGGGTGGGGCTGGCCACAGCCATTCCTGGGCAGGCTGGCCCTGGCCCCGGAGCATTCAGCTAGTCATTTTCCCCTGCACTAAGGCAAAGCCTGTAAACCCTCCCAGCGACATGGGTGGCCTCTGGGAAGACAAGATGTCTGTCCCATTCAGGAACTGCCCGCTAAGCTGGGGGGGGGGGGAGAGGGTCCCCTCATTCCTGACATCCCCCCCCCCCACCAGTGGGATGTTTGCTGTTTAAGTAAATAAACTAGTCAAGGCTCTGCTGGCTGTGGAGGCTTCTGCCCTCTCTTCCTCCCCCAGGCAGGTTCCAAAGCAGGGAAGATGCCCACCAGCAGAATCAAGCCACCCCGTGCCACCCACTGCGACTGTCCCTTCAAGTCACTGACCAAGCTGTGCTCAGCAGCCAGGCAGTTGTGGTCAGCCTTTGGCTATTTCAGGCGCTGAGTCAATGAGGAGACTGTGACCAGGGCCTTCCCTAGAAATTCCAGGAAATGGGTGGCTTCAGAATCTGGACTCCACTACCCCCCTCAATTTCCTAGGCTTTGGGGCCACTTGCCCTGTTTATTCACATGGCCCATGGGGTTCGCTTCCTGGTCCACCTGGATGACAAAAACACCCCCTGGGAAGGCTCATTGGTGTTTGCTGCAACAAGCTGGGCTGTAGTCCTGGGCCAGGCAAAGGGTGGTCCCCCACCTGTGCTTCAGCCTCCCCCAGGACCTTGTGAGAAATGCAAATTCTCCTGGGATCTGAAGGGGGCGGGGAGGCTGGGTAGTCTGTGTTTACACATTCAAGTGTGGGAGGTGTGAAGCTGGCTGTGAGGGGGTTTTGTCTGCTGGTGATCTACTGGGGTCCCCAGAAGTTGGAAAGCAGCAAGTGCTCAGTATTTTGCAAATGAACAAGTGACACCTGTGGGTATGAATGGACATGAATGAATTTCTTTTTGTTCCTTCCTGTAAGGAGCAACCCCTCCAGAGGTGCAAGTCCAGCCAAGAGCACTGTTTGTCTTGGGTTTTTACAACCCTCTTGCCTTTTCTGGGGAGAATTAAACTCAGAGATAGCCTTTGGAAGGAGGGTGAAAGGGCTGTGGGGTATGGAAAATATCTCTGACCACTTGGGCTCCAAAATCTTTTCTCTCAACAAATTGCCTTCATATTGCTTACACATTCTCTCTCTCTCTCTCTCTCTCTCTCTCTCTCTCTCTCTCTTTCTCTCTCTCTCTCCCCCTCTCCCTCTCTTACACATGCACACACACACACACACACACACACACACACACACAATTTTAGTTAAAAGTACTTTAAAAAAGATGAGCACTGGTAGCACATGCTTCTTATTCTAGCTAGGATTTGAGGCCAGCCAGGGAAGGAAAATCCAGGAGACTCTTATCTCCAGTTAAACAAAAAAAAAAGCTGGAAATGGAGGTGTGGCTCAAATGGTAGAGGGGAAAAAAGCTAGTTGATAGCACCCTGGCCCTGAGTTCAAGCCCTAGTACTGACACAAAAATAAAACAAAACTTTAAAACTTCCTTACAAAGTGCAGTCAGGAAGTGAACCGCCCAGGTCTAGATTGGCTATACATGAATGCCTGCAGCCACCTGGCCAGGAGCTCCTTCAGTGCCCTCCTCCTCCTGTTTTTGTCTATCCCAGTGCAAGACTTACTTTGATACTCAAAACCAGGCCCAGAGTCTAAGAGTCTCAAGTTAGGTTTGGCCACTTGCCCTTATATGCCAAATACAACAACATGGTGAAGGGCAGAGAAAGGAGATTTATTACATTGGCAGCCAAGGAAAGACAGCAATTCAGTACATCTTGAGCAATCTTTGGGAGTACAGATATTGGCTTCAGTTAAATAGAGGAATTGGGAGCAGTGAGCAAGAAAGGTATGTACAGTTTGAACAGTCCCAAGTCAAAAGCCTGGCCTGGTTGACTGTTATCTCAATCTTGGTCCTTGGAGGACTTCTGGAAAAGTTGTTATCACTTCATTACTGGATCAGAACAGGAACAAGGTGATCTCCTGACCTTTTGGCTATCTTATGATGATAAGATGCATTGCCTGGTTGAGGGGGCAGTTTTCTTTCCAGAATGTAAAGTCCGCCCCTAGGAGGGCTCCATGAAGATACCCCCACTAGTCTAAAGTTTCCTCCTAGTACCTGCGTTACCTAGGTAACTGGCATGCCCAGAGGGAGCCACCTCCCCTCACCTGGACACCCCCCCCCAGTCCCTGCCCCAGATAAGGCATGTGGGGTCACCCCTTCTCTCTGGCACACACAAGATGCTTCTCTGTGAATCTTCTCTTTCCTGGAACCCAAGGTGATTGCAAAAGAACTGCAGTAGAGAATAGTTCAGGTTAAAGGCTACAGATGCAAAGTTGGGGGACTTTTAGTTAATTCATAAAGCTTAGCAAAAACATACTTTAAGTTGCTTCTTGCAATATGGCTGACCACCTGCTGTGTGCAGATGCTGGGGGAGGCACAAGGAGTAGGCCTGCCAGGGGTCCACAAAGAAGAGTGCCCATGCTCGTGCCACTTCCATTTCAAATTAAGGAAGACATGTAATGTGGATACTAGGTCTAATTGGCAGCATCTTGGTAACTTGGTAGTTCATGGGGATGTTCAGAAAACTGTTAGAGGTGAAATTCACTTCTCTACCCCCAGGCCATAGGCATGCCTAAACGCCTACAAGAAGATGGGGCAGGGACTTGGACAATAGGTTCCCATACCTGCCAGGCCTCTACAATGAACTCAAGAGACTCTTTGAATTCCCAAGCTTTCTGTGACCCTGCCCCCTGACCATGGCCCTATTTGGGCCCCCACCACTTGGGAAGCCATTTTGCTTCATGCCTCATGTCTCCTGACTGTCCTCAAGATCGCCATGTTGGCCCTCTTCAGCCGTCCATTAGAGTTGATCTAGTTTGTTGAGATTGTTTTTCTGCTCTTTCTTTACTACCCTCATGGCTAAATTTCCTAGCAGTATTAAGTGCATTTGAGGTTTGAAGTTTTGGGGTAACGTGTCTGCTTTCCATTGCCAGCTTTCTAATAAAAAGGCTCCTGATTTGACCTCTCAAAATGTGGCTTCTCTTATCTCCTGATAGAATTCCTACATAATAGGTGGATAGTAATTTCAACCAAATGCAATGTAATGAATTTTGGGGAAGCATTATTACTTAATATTTTGCTAACTACACTACAACAATTAATGCTGGAAGCCACCTGGCCAGAGGCTCTCTTCAATGCCTCCTTTCTGTCTCAGCTGAGTCAGAACAAGGCTATTTCTTGTCATCTTATATTATCCTGACCTGTTATTAAATTTACTTCTTTACATGATGCAAGATTTATTGGTGAGCATGATTAAAGGGATTGGGTGGTGGTATACCATGGAAGCCCTCAAGAGTGCAAGATTCCCTTACCATCCTTAGGGCTACAATGGACCCTATAATCATCAGGGATGAGCTGCTTCTTAGCTGCACATCTTCAAACTCATTTGCATTAAACCTGATAAAGCCCTACATCCTTGAGATGTGGATTTCTGGAGGCCAGAGACTTCAAACTTGGCCATGGTCAAGGCCTCTATCACATGGCTGTTTTCTCATTTGTTGGTTTTCTGCAGCTTGGTGTGGCTAGACTTGATGGCCTGGCCAAGGTAAGCCCCACCTTTCTGGAGATGAGGTCTGGGGCAGAGTAAGTCAGAGATATAAATATCCTCTCAAAATTCTTGTGTGACTTAACATGTTGATTTCTTATTCTTCTACCCAATTCTGGTAACTGGTACTAAGAAGGAAAAGGGTCCTGAAAATCAAAGCAGAGTGGCTCTTTGTGTGTGTGTGTGGTTTGAGCTCCAGAGCCTGGGTACTATCTCTGAGCTTTTATGGTTAAGGCTAGTGTTCTCCCACTTGAGAGTCACAGCTTACTTCCATCTGTTTTTTGGTGGTTAGCTGGAGACAAGAGTCTTATAGACTTTCCTGCCTGAGCTGGCTTTGAACTGCAATCCTCAGATCTCCGCCTGAGTAGTTAAGATTCCAAGTGTGAGCTACCAGTACCCAGCTCTGAGTGGCTTTTAAACAATTGCTTCCTGGGGTTCATGTGACTTGGTCTTCAAGATCAGGACTCTTATCTGACACTTCTTCATTGTCCTTGCGGGGTTCTTGCTAGAGTTGGTGTCCAAATACAATTGGTTCACATATCACACTAGAAGGTTCAGTCATCTATTTAATGAAAGGCAAAGGATGTTCTTCCAGGAGGCAGCAGGCTTCTCTAACTATTGTTGGCATGGAGATGGGGAGTAGAAAGGCAGGAAGGGAATGGCACTTAAGTGACACAAACCTATGCCACTGGTTATAGAGGGACAAATGGAGAGAAAGTTGCTTCCTCCATACAAAAGCATGGTCAATGGTACTTAGGAGGAATGAAAATGAGTATCTAACATCAACATTCTTTTTTCCCCCCTTCTGTGTCTTTGAGGTCACTAGGAAAGATGGTTAAATGTGACCATCTACTTCTACTATGGCTCAGGGAAACCTACAGCCCCTCCCTGGTTGAGCTGAGTAAACATCTGGAACAACATGGTGATGAAGACAGATCTGAGGAGTCTTGGAAAGAGGCCCTCACATGACATCATCGCAGAAATGACCAAAAAATGATATTGAAACCATGCCCCTTCCTGTTCCACTCTTTGCTTTGCTTTCTAGATGTAAAGTGATGGCTTTGCTCTACTATGTTCTCTCTGTACAATGGCCACAAAGCAATGAGGCCAAAGGACTGTGGTATAGAATTTTCAAAACCTCTTCTTTAAAAAAAAAGTTCATTATCTTGAGTATTTTGTTATAATGTTGCTAATACACACATGCAAGAATTATACCTGATTATTAGGGAATGGCAACTCTGAGGAGCTAGAATACTCAGAGACATTTGTAATACAGGTGTTTGAAAATAGGCAAGACTTTTAGTATCTAAAGATTTTGATGAGAGATCCTGGTAAGATGTATGCAACTGTTGTTCTGGGAAAAGACTCATGGCTGTCAGAGCTGGATGAGATTCAACTGGATTCTAAGAATTCTCCAATGGGAAGATTTTGCTTCTGAGAGGACATCTGGCAATGTCTGTCACAACAAGTGATATTATCATATAGTGAGAGGGAGTCAGGTAGGTAGCTGAATATCCTGAAATAAATATACAGGAGAACCTGTATGACAACAAATTATCTGGCCTAAAATGTCAATGGTGGCACCGTTGATCAACTCTGGGCTGGAACAGAGAAAGCTTCTTGAGAAATCCTTGGAGACAGAAGTCATGTGGTAAGTCCAGTGTCCCAAAGGAATTTTTGTAAGACTTTCCTCCATAAAGAATAGCTGAACAAACCACACTGTGTCTACTTGGGTTGTGCTGGCCTATGGCCAGATAAATCTTAGATTATTTTTGTGCAAGTGTGATTTGGAGATAGTTGCTCCAAGCCGGGTCTTCAGAAAGAGAATTCGACTCTTTTCTGAAGTTAGAGAAAGTGAAAATCTCTACTTTTTACTTATGGGACCTGGAGAATCTGGGTGTGATGGCATGCTGTCAGCTGCCTCCTGCTGAGCATGGCTGGCTCAGGCTGAGCTGTGCAGGCCTTGAGGAGCCTTCCTTCCTTTGCCAGAGGATCAAAGTCAAACTACAGCATTGCTCTACAAAGTCTCTTGTGGTACAGTGAAGCCACGGGAAAAAGTGGATTGACCCTTACATGAGCTGTGCCACTGGCCACCCCAGTGTGAAAAATAGGATTCAGGGGGATGGGCAAGAGGGAAGGAGGCTTCACTGAGACCAGGGGAGGGATATGAGGGCACTTACCTCAGGGCCACAGGCCTCACCTCTTAACATCATTACTTTGGTGGTTTGAATTTAGCATATGAGTTTTACGGGGACACATTCATTCCAAAACAGCATCTTTCTACCCCTGTCCCACCCTATCCTCTGTGTTAGGAGATGAGTGCTCAGTGTCCCCTGTGCTCTTTGTGGGTGACTTGATCTCAGAGCTTCAGTGATACCTTCTTTGTAATCCCTTTAGTCATGCTGAGACATGAGCCTGAAGAAACCCCAACAGCACATGTTGGTGCAAAATCATCTTGTGAGTAACTGCTCTGCATGCCATACCAGACAAGCATGGATGTGTGGTGTGTGATGGTTATTATTACTAATCGGATGTCTCATTATCTGAAAAAACAAAAGCCTTTGTAAACTGAATCACCTCAATTTGAATCCAATTCTGCATGACTTTTACCCATGACTTCATTTCTCTGAGCCTTTGTTTCCTTGTTGATCAAATTGTTAAAGGATTGACAGAATCTATGTGAAGCAGCTAGTACAATGTCTAGCACAGCATGGGTCCTTTAGGGAAGCTGTTTCTACATTCAGAGCTGTCATTTCCTAGGTTTCCAAAATCCAAACTGATAAAATATATTTGTAGTTGGCATATAGAGTACATGTGGTTGTTCTTCCTTAACTGTCATTACTTTTATTTTTTTTTCTCTTCATTATTGTCAAAGTGAAGTACAGAGGGGTTACAGTTTTGTCATTACTTTAAAAATTCTTATTTTGGTATGTACGTGATATTTACTATATGTAGAGATGGATTAGTGAGGGCTAGAGACGAGGCTCAAGTGGTAGAGTGCCTACCCCTAGCTAAAGTGTGAAACCCTGAGATCAAAGTTAAACATATTAAACCAAACAAAACTTGGAACTTGGCTATGTTTCTAGCTCCAGTGGGTCAGATATAATAGTACATGATACCATTAGAAATCTGTCTATCTATCTATCTATCTATCTATCTATCTATCTATCTATCTATCTGTCTGTCTGTCTATCTATCTATCTATCTATCTTTCATATCCTGTGAAAGAAAGGCATGTAGGAGAAACAGTTCTTTAAATGCATATTTGAAAATAAATTATCTTTGAAAATGTCACATAAGGCAAGATTCATACCCCTAAACAGAGTCACATGGCCTGGGTCAAAACATTGTCAAAGGAAGAAAGTGGTGGGCTCTTCTGAGACTCTGCTTCCTGCTCCTCTGCAGGATGAAGAGACTATGGCCCGGATTGCTCTCCAGGCTCTCCAGGCCTCAGGACTTCCAAGTGTTCTGCATACTTCAAAGCGGTGGTAGCTGAAGTGCTAGAATTGTGTGGTTGCTTTGTGTAGAAGCTCATGGATGCACTGCCAGATGTGTGGTGTGTGCTGGCTGTACCATCTCCTAGACCCATCTGGTCCTTACCTTGTGAGTGTGCGCCATATCAGTCCTCCCATGGATCTCTTTCTTACCCCACACCCAAGACCCCTCTTTTTTTATCTCTTCTTTACCCCACACCCAGGGTCCCAGGGCAAGTAAAGACCATACACCAGGCTTTGGGGTAATTACTGGTGTCCCCATGTGTTGTAAAAGTAGCCTCAGAATGGTGAGATGGGGAAGGACATAGATGCCAGTGCCAGCTCTGGTTTTTAATTACTTAGGCCCATGCTGTTCACTAGAAATACATTGTGAGCATGGGTATAATGTTAAAAGTGAGAGGTAACAGGTAGAATTAACTGAAATAAAGTCTTTGCTTTACCACAACAAATGTAGTAATAATGGACATGTGAGAAAGAATTGTCAAAGTTGTGATCACTTGGTAAAAGTATTGATTAAGCTGATACTTCCAAAGAAAAAGCTAGTGTTGTCATTGGGCTTTTATGTTGTGTGTGTGTGTGTGTGTGTGTGTGTGTGTGTGTGTGCGCGCGTGCACATGCCAGAAGTGGTGCTTGAAATCAGGGCCTCTTGCTCTTGCCTGGGTCTTTTTGTTTTGCTCTAGTCTGGTACTCTACCACTTGAACCACAGCTCTACTTCTGGCTGTTTTGTTGTTGTTTTTTGCTAGTCCCGGGCCTTGAACTCTGGCCTGGGCACTATCTCTGAGCAACTTTTGGTCAAGGCTAACACTTTACCATTTGAGCCACAGTGCTACTTCTGGCCTTTTCTGTGATTAACTAGACATAAGAGTCTCATGGGGATGTTCCTGCTTGAGTTGTCTTCAAACCGAGATCCTCAGATTTCAGCCTCCAGAGTAGCTAGGATTACACCGTATGCTGGTTGACACGCTGCTCTGGCCCCTGATTTTCTGCCCCAGGTGTGCACTGCTCCTGGCCCGCTTTTTTCTCCTCCTTCAGGGTCATCCTGAACTATATCTGAGTTGCAACAGAGCAGCCCAAGACAATGGACAGTGAAGGCCCTTGAAACCTGGGCATGAGAATTGTTCAAGGAATGAGTGACACAGGTTTGAGAACAGAGGACTTGAACAAGAAACCTGCCAGCTCTGAGGTCCTCTGTGTGCCAGTTACTGGATCACTCAATAGAAATAATCCCGTTACTTTTTCACAGCAAACCCATTGAACAGAGTGGGAGAGTTAGCATTCAACACAGATATTAGGGCCAGGAAGGTTGTGGAGTAGGGCCAGGAAGGTTGTGCTGAAACCAGGACCCAATGTTTCTTCCCTATGCAGCCACTGTGTAGCCTAGGGAGAAACATTAGCCCTATTCTAGTATGTGAAAGGAATTCCTTTGGAATAGGGGTATTGTTCTTTTGTGCCAGTGATTGGGGCTTGAACTCAGGAACTGGGCACTGTTCCATAACTTTTTCACTTGAGCCATGCCTCCACTTCTAGCTTTTGCTCGTTAATTGGAGATAGGAGTCTCATGAACTTTCCTGCTGAGCCTGGCTATGAACCATGATCCTCAGATCTCAGCCCACTGAGTAGCTAGGATTACAGGTATGAGCCACCAGCACCCAGCTCATTTATCCTTGAAACTTAAGGGGGAAAACCAGAAACAAAGATAGGGTTGCAGGAAGGTAGATGTTTCCTCTTCTAGACAGTAACAATGCTTCTATCAGAGCTACTTGAAATTAGAGTGGGGAAAGAGCAAGGTTGACTTCCTTAGAAGGAATAAATGCTCATGGACCTCAGTCTCTATGTGCTTGAAGCAGAGCCTTTGGGAGGTAATTAGGTCATGAAGGAGGAGCCCTCATGATTAGTGATAGTGCCCTTATGAGAAGGGGCCAAAGAGCTAATTAGTTTTTCCTACAACGTGAGGATACAAGACAGCCCTGTGCCTCTCAGAACAGAGCTCTTGTTAAAAACCCTGGCCTCCTGATCTTGGACTGCTAGCCTTCAGAACTGTGAGATATATTTCTGTTGTTTACAAACCACCTGATGTTTTGTGGTGTATTGTAGCAGCCTCTTCTGACTAAGATGCTTCCCATCATTTCAGTTGTGTCCTAAATAGTACAGAGCCTCAGCTTGGCGGCCAAGGGAAGCTAAGGTCCCCAACCTTTTTGATTATCAAATACTCCCTGTGTTCCAAGCTGCCTGGTGGTTCTGAGCTTGTGGCGGTCTTCTTCACTTGGCCTGAGAGAGCCACAGGTCAGCCCTTGAGCTCTTTTCATTAGCTGCTTCTCCATCTGGTTTCAGCATCTTTCCCCTATTCCTGGAGGTGTAACTGTCTTTCATCTAAATGCCTCTTTACAGAGGTCACCCCCACAACCAGGTCATAGCAGCCCCATCGCACCCACCCATCTTTTTGCTTGCTCGTGCATTCATTCAACACAATCTGATATTCAACACTGTACATTTTTGTTTGTTTCTGTCTGAACCTTAGTGTGTGTGTGTGTGTATGTGTGTGTATGTGTATGTGTGTGTATGTGTGTGTGTGTGTATGTGATTCCTTCAAGGGCCACTTGTGTTTTGTTCCCTGCTGAAAATCTTGCCTGACCAGGGCCCTGTACATAGTAGGCTCTCAGAAACAAATATGTGACAATGATTTCCTGTGCTAATCATCTAATAGTCTCCTTTGTCCCCCTTAGCTGTCTCCTAGACACAAGGTCTGCTGGGAACTTTTCATCTGATTTTATGTGCCTTATTCTCTAGTCTGTTGAAAGGAAGATTCTAATTTTTGATGTGATGCTCTTCTCTTTTTCCCTCCTCCTTTTCTTCCTTTCTCTTTTCCTCTGTTCCTCTGACATCCTATCCTATCCTATCTTTTCTCTCTCTTTTTTTTCCTCACCTCTCCCTTCTTACTTTCTGTAGTAGTGCCTCACTAGTGGGCAGGGGTCCTTGAGGGCAGACATGCCTACCTGAGACATCTCTGCACATCTCTTTTTCCAGTTTTCCCTTTGGCCTAGGATTCCCAGCAAGTTCCTCTATCTGCTTGGGGACATGCAGACCGCTCTTCTCCAGTGCTCTGTGATGAAAACTCTCCCACCCAAGTGTGTGCCTCTGCCTCCCTGGCAGTGCTTTCATAACACCAATTACATTTCCTGGAAGAGTCCTATACCAAGTGACATGTGGGAAACATTCTTAGAGCCCTTTGGTTTACTCACCTACTGGGGTAACTTTAACTGCTAATCCTAACAAAATAAGGTCAAGGTTAGGGAGAAAAGTGACAATGTATTAAAGAGACAAATGGTAATAAATACCAATTCTTGTTCTTTCTTTTTTCTCCTTCCTTCCTTCCTTCCTTCCTTCCTTCCTTCCTTCCTTCCTTCCTTCCTTCCTTCCTTCCTTTGTTTCTTTCTTTGTTTTTTCTTTCAGTATTGGGGTTTGAATTTGGTCTTCATGCTTGCTGGATAGACACTCTACCACTACTTCTAATTACTGAAATAGGTTTTTTTTTTCCTAAAGAAGTAAACCAATGGATTTGCCATTTAAAACTTTAAACATGCTGTGAAAATCAGGTTTAATTCCCCAAGAGAGGAAAGAACTTCAGTTCCTAGTGGCATTAAGGTGGCTTTAACATTGCTGAACTTATGACAATGAGCCAGATTTCAGTAAAGCTTGAACTTCAAAGCTAGAATAAGCAACAGGCTCAAAGGACTGGTACGGTACATATTCTAGTACTATCCAGGATGAGTCTCACCAGAAGAGCCACATTTATAGAAGTGATAGCTATCAACAATGTAATAATTGGAGTAGCTCTCAGATGAAGAGGAACATGTTCACTGTAGCCACAAATGGCTTTGTGGTGTATTCATGATGGATCTAGACTGATTTTTTGAGGAAATCACACACACACACACACACACACACACACACACACACACACACACGCTCTATTGTGTGGGTGGGACAGAGGCTCTGCAGGGTGGTGAAGGCAGGGGCCTATATGGAGCTGGGGTTGAGTCACCTTCAGGACTCATGGGTGGCCACTAGAAAGTCTTACTTTTGACTCATTTATCTTCTAACTTGACTGTAGGAAGTCTTACCAGGATAACTTGGACTTGAGTTGCTCCTGACCTGTTGCTTTAAATTTTTTCCTTGTTGTTTGGGGTGTAGATGGTGAGGATGTATAAGCATGTGAAGACTTTTAATGTTTATGATTTCTTATAGAAATCAGCCTACAGTCTCAGAACACTATCCCCACATGCAACCCTGTAATACAAGGGCTTTTTAAAATTTATTTATTCATTCATTCATTTATTTAATAGCAGCACACCTTCTGAAGGACCAGCTTTTAGCTTTTTTTTTGCCAGTCCTGAGGCTTGAACTCAGGGCCTGAGCACTGTCCCTTCTTTTTGCTTAAGGCTAGCATTCTACCACTTGATCCACAGCACCATTTCTGGCCTTTTATATATATATGTGGTGCTGAGGAATCGAACCCAGGGCTTCATGTATACGAGGCAAGCACTCTTGCCAGTAAGCCATATTCCCAGCCCGAGCATTTAACATTTATTGCATATCTTTTGTATTCCAGAATTCTGATGAGGGGCACACTGGTCTCACAGAAAGAGGAAGGCATGTGGCCTGCTGAGCCAGTAAATTCTGAAGATGATTCCAGCTGTTGTAGTAACTAAGGATTAATTTACCAGTTTGTGAAGCTCCTTGTAATGCACCATTGAGCAATCTCTGGCTGGTAGCAGTCCAGGCTGAAGCAAGAGCTCTTCCTTTCCCTTTCCTTTGCTTCAACCTTTGATCTGTCAGTGCTGCCCTATCCATCTGTGCAATTCAGGCAATTTAGCCACAGCTCACAGAATCCTACCAAACAGCAAGGGATGAATCTAGCCTGCTCTTTCCTGCCAGCATGCACCCTGGAGTGGAGCTTTGCCTGACACAGAAGGTATTCTTTCCCACTCTCCTATAGCTGCTGAAGAAGGTAGTGAGGACTGGGAATTCCAGACAGACAATCCTTGGGCCTCCAGGAGGTAGAGGTGACAATGACATCCTCATGTTGCCTGAGGCAGAAGGTATTCCTGGGCTTTCTTAGAGACCACAAGAACACAGGCTGAGTACATACTTCTCCATGACTTTGAGTTCTTCTTCTTCTTCTTTTTTAACTTGGAGAAATAGCTTTTTTGGGGGGAGGGGGGACTATGTTACAAGTCAGAATTCTTAATATCCTACGGTAACAATTGCAGGTATCAATTACCAAATGGTAACTTGACCCATAGAAGCTAAGTAGTGGGTCTTTGCCAGGAGCATCTGTCCCTAGTTCTTGGGGATGGCAACTGTGGATATCTCTTTCCCACTTGGAGCTACCTGCTCAAGCCTCCAAGCTTTTCCCTTAGAAAAGCAGTCTTCTGATGTAATATGACTGTTCACACTCAGGACCAGTGAGGCAGCCTGTGTGTGTCAGTACAAGGAACATGGCACTGATGCAGGACAATTTGTCCTTCAGCATTTGTTGCAGAAACAGAGAAAGCAAAGACCCAAGGAGCTGGCTCTTTCCCATTCCCTTTCCTTCACCTTTTCCTTCCCCTCCCCTCCCCTCCTTATTCTCTTCCTCCCCCCCTCCTTCTCTCTTACACACACACACACACATACACACACACACACACACACACACACACACATCTTCTCCATCCTGATATACATACACCGAGCCCCATTAATATTTAGAAGTTCTGAAAAGGCTGGAGCCATCAACACCTGGCAACTTGAGAACCAAAACTTTCAAGTGCTCGCTGGCTGAACTGTGTGGATAAAGTCATGATTTGGCCATTTTTGGAGAAGCAAATGGACCCCTTTGAGTAGTTTTCAGTGATTAGTAGCCACATCACTACTCACGATGGAGCTGAAAAATAGCATAATCCACAATGCATCTTACCTAGGGCACCTTGTAGCTTAGTAGCCTGATACCCTCCAGTGCTAATCTCCCCTTTGTGAGCAGGGGTTGACTGCAGCTGTCCAGCATCATCAGACAGTAGAATTCAAAGTTTAGTTTGTACTGAATGTGATTTTGCACCATTACAGTAAAAAAAAAAGGGGGGGGGGGTAAGTCAGACCAATCCCAGCTATTCAGGGTTCTTGCCTATAATCCTAAATACTCAAGGAGCTGAAATTGGTGGACTACAGTTCAAAGTCAGCCTAGGCAAGAAACTTCATGAGACTCTGAAATAGTAGAGCACTACCATTAAACAACAAAAAAGCTAAGGCACAGGCCCTGAGTTTAAGTCCCAGTACTAAAAAATCAATTTTGTAAAAAGAAATAAAAGCACAGGGAACCTGGCTGGTATACTTGTGCCCAAGCATGCATTGGCCCTCAAGGGCACAATGCCCACCTCTCAACCCCCCACCCCTTGTGTTCTCTCTAGTAACAGAAGCAATGTCTCTGATGGGAAATGCAAAACTCAGCTCTGAAGTGATTTCCTTAGAAATCAGTAAAAAAAAAAAAAAAGTTTACTGGAACATTTGTTTTCCCCAGAGACTATAAGTGTGTTTTTCCTTACGGGTTTGTGTCACAAAAAGCAGCTCTCTCCATATGTTTCCTTGGAGGGAGGCAGGAGGAGACAAAAGGCACAAGCTAAATGTGGAGAGAATTCTACTGCTGGCCTGGAATCCCCTGGATTCAGTGGGTGGTAAGTCTTCAGGATCCAGGTCAGATGGTGTCCACACTACCAAGTGGCAAGCTGTCCTGAGCAGATTCAATAACTCACAAATAGGAGAGTAACCAATAGCTTGATCTGTAAATATAAATTTACTAACTCCTCTCTACCCAGAACAGGTATAAGGAGGGGATCAACCAATAATGAATGATTAAGGTTTTCTGAACCACGCTTTACTTTTTGTGTGTGTTGTCCTGGGGCTTGAAGTCAGATCCTGAGTGTTCTCTTTGAGCTCAATTTTGCTCACAGTTAGTGCTCTAACCCTTGAGCCAAAGTTCCATTTCCATCTTTTTGGTGATTTATTGAGAATAAGAGTCTCATGAACTTCCCTGCCTGTGCTGGCTTTGAACCATGATGTTCAGATCTCAACCTTCTGAGTAGCTAGAATTATAGATGTGAGCCACCAGTGCCTGGCAGTATTACTCATTTTAAAGGGAGACTTGGATCCCTTGAGCTCTACATTGTAAGTGACTTATTTCAGTGGAACCAGTCTTAGATAAAAGCCAGACAATCATAGAATTAGGACTCCAAGTAAGGGCTTTGGCTTCTCTGTCTCACCCCAGTATCACCATTGAGTGTTTTGATGGGCACCTCCATATGATCTTCCCTCACATCTCTTACTCTCTGTCTCTGTCTGTCTGTCTGTCTGTCTGTGTGCTGATACTAGGGCTTGAACTTGAGCTCAGGGCCTTGCACTCTTGCTTAGCCTTTTCCATTCATGGCTGGTGCATTACCACTTGGGTCACACTTCCACTTTTGTGGGGTTTTTTGTTGTTGTTGTTGCTGGTTAACTTTTGAAAAGAATCTCTTGGATTTCTCTGCCTAAGCTAGCATCAAACCAAGATCCTCAGATCTCAGCATCCTGAGTAGGTAGGATTACAGGTGTGAGCCACCAGTGTCTGGATGTGAACTTCTCTTAACATTTCTCCAGGAAATATGGATGTATATGCTACAGTGGTGATGGGTCTGGATGGTCAGGAGAATGAGGAACAGTAAAAGAAACAAAATAAATATGTCAAACGTAGAAATGTTAGTTTATCATCACTGTGACAAATACCTTAGAACACAAGTTAAAAGCAGGAAAGATTTATGTTGGCTCATGACTTTCAGTCCATAGTTGGCTAGCCCCCTTGCTTTTAAGCTGCGGTATCTGGGGGAAGAGCTACTCACCTCATGACAGCCAAGAAACAGAGACAGACAGAAAGAGGCCAGGGACAAGGTATATCTTTCCAGAACACACCTCCACTAAATCTATCTTCCCAACTAGGTCCAATATCCTTCTCAATTATGACATCATATATGAATCCATCAAGGGATGAATCCATTGATTAATTGAGAGCTCTCACTTTCCAAAAGTCCATCCTTTGGCATCCATGCTCCCAATACATAAGCCCTTGAGCTACATTTCAGATTTAACAATACATCAGTATTTCAGAAAATGAAAAATACTGTCGAGTACTACTATGTAATGTGCCTTTGAATGAAGTGTCATATTTTTTATGATCCAGAACATAAATAGTCTTTGTGGTCCTTGCAAAAATATATAACCTAGAATGAAAGTTCTTCAGGGTTACCTGATTAAAAATGACTTTTCCAGAAATAGAATACAACTAACTGGGGTCTAGTATATTTTCCTCTCTAGCTAACTTTAGGAATTAGTACTACAAATGAAGCTCCTTGGTGTGTGTGTGTGTGTGTGTGTGTGTGTGTGTGTGTGTGTGTGTGTTTCATTTTTGCTGCTGCTGAACAAGACTATTTCTAGATTATAAGTGTAAAGTACTAGCACATGGCTCAATAGAAAGTATAAAAATATGCAAATGTATTCAGACTTTTCAATTTCAAAACTCAAAAACTCCACTTCTCAAGCTTTTGAAGGGAAAAATTAAATAAGACCTTATTGATTCTTCAGAAAGCTCAATACAAAGTGCTTTGTAAGACTAAAATATTGCTAACAACATAAATGTTCAACAATGTAGGACTGGCTTCCTGAAGCATTTGTCCATCAAACGCTGAGCTCCCACACGTGCTTGCTAAGGCTTTGGCCCTGTCTTGGGAGAAATTTTTTCAGACCTGCTCTAAATACATAGTTTGAACCAGTGCTGAAAGCACTCGTTTAATTGATTTTCGGCCAAAGCAAGATGTTACCAACTTAGAACTTCTGAGTTACATGGATGCATCTGAAATGTAACAAGGTCTAAGAATTTTAGTAGTTAATTTCTACACGTTTAAGGCTTCGGTGCAGTAACAATGATGACTCAGGTCTGTCACCTGTTCCCAGCCGTGGCTAGAGTCACATTTATGGTGCCCATAGAAGCCCATTCTCAGCTGGAATCAAGGAGAAGTATGGTGTGAGCTTGCAGATGACTCAACATGGGGTTCTGACCATGAGGCTGGTGCTAGGACCAGGTCTGTGGGAGCCTCATTCCCACAGATAATCATCAAACCAATGCTTGAGCCATGTGATTAGCCTTACCTTTTTCTAAGCCAGTAGTTCAAGGGTGACTTCACCTCTAGGGAACATGAGGCAATATCTGGAGATAGTAGTGGTTGTCATACTTGGGGGGGACAGTTGTTGCTGACATCTGTTGAGTAGAGACCAGAGATGCTGAATATAGCCTACAATGTGCAGGACAGTCAGCCCACACACCCAGAATCATCTAGTCCAAAATGTCACAGGACATGGAGAAGCCCTGCTTTAAGCATAAGTAACTAGCTAAAGGTAAGTCTTACTGCCTTGGTTTGAAAGTTTGGCCAATGGAACTGAAGCAGCCCCCAATGAGAGCTCAATAAACTGCCTGATGAAGGTCTGTATAGTTCAGTAGCCAGTGGCTGCGCTCACTGATAGGATGTATTAGGGTGACACCATTGGGAACTGGCTGGAACTTCAGGAGGTAAGACTCTGTGGGAGATGTGTAGGTTATAATGTTAATTGCTAAAAAGGGATTGTGAAGCTAGGCACTGGTGACTCATGCCTATAATCCCAGCTACTCAGGAGGCTAGATCTGAGGGTTTGGGTTTTGTTGTTGTTGTTTTTTGCCAGTCCTGGGCCTTGGACTCAGGGCCTGAGCACTGTCCCTGGCTTCTTTTTGCTCAAGGCTAGCACTCTGCCACTTGAGCCACAGCTCCACTTCTGGCCGTTTTCTATATATGTGGTGCTGGGGAATCGAACCCTGGGCTTCATGTATAGGAGGCAAGCACTCTTGCCACTAGGCCATATTCCCAGCCCTTGTTTTTTTTTTAATGTGTTTATGTGCACATATGTGTGCATGTGTACATGTGTATGTGTGCCAGTACTCAGTGCTTCACACTCTCACTTGGCTTTTTTGCTTAAGCCTAGCACTCTGTCACTTGAGCCATACCTCCATTTCCAGCTTTCTGCTGGTTCATTGGAGATAAGAATTTCACTGACTTTTCTTCCCAAGATAGCTTCTGACTGTGATCCCCAGATGTCATCCTCCTGAGTAGCTAGGTGTACATTGTGAGCCATCAGTATTCAGCAAGAATTGCAGCTTGAGGTCAGCTCAAACAGACAAATACTCATTTAAACTGGCACACTAAATGCAAAAGGCAAGTGAGAGTGTGAGGCCTTGAGTTCAGTCCCCACTACTGGCATTCATGCATGCAGGGGTGTGTGTGCACGCATGTGTGCATGCACATGCGTGCACACACACACATACACATACACAGTGGGACTCTGCCCCTTCCTTCCTCCCTTTAACTCTCTGACTCATGGCCCAGTGAGCAGTTTCACTCACTGTGTGATCTGCCATGATGTGCTACCTCACCAAAGGCCCAAGGAAATGGATCAATTATACCTATAGCCTTTATGTGTGAGCTCAATTAAACCTTTTCTATTTATGTTAACTATCTCTGATATGTTATTATAGTGATGGAAAGCTAACAATAAACTTGGTCACTTTTATTTCTATTATCTTTGCATCACTTGAAGAAAACTGTCTTAAACATTAGATCTACAAATGTAGCAATGAAGCATTAGAATTGGCTTTTTGTGTGTATGTGTGGTACTGGGGTTTGAATTCAGGGCATCACGCTTGCTAGACTGGCACTCTACCTGTTGAGCAGTGCCTTACAGTTAGTTAGAAATGACTTTTAACATAAATTCTGTAGTTTCCCTCATTGGTAGTAATTAATATATGTCTAGATTAGTTATAGCAGAGGATTACAATAGTTCAGTAGCTACATACATATGATCATATAAGATGATGCTAAGCAAAATGAATTCCAAGATATGGAAACAAGAGGTTTTTCATTCTTGTTGTTATTTTTATTGTACTATGTAAAATTATTTCATTTTTCTTCCCTATGGTTTAGCCCCTGTTGTCACTGTATTTGATTTTGGTACCCTGGTATTGTATATACATTTATCTGAATTAGGAAAGGGAAGAACATCAAAATGATGAGACAAAGGATGAAAGGCAAACCAATGCAATAGCGATACTTACAAGACAATATGTTGGAAATTAACTTTACAGATGTGGGGGGGGGTTAGGGAGAAGGGAAGGTGGGAGAAAAATGAAGGAGGAGGTAACAAGTTTGACAAGAAATGGACTCACTATCTTATGTATGTAACTATAGCCCCTCTGTACATCACTTGGCAATAAGATTAAATTTTTTTTAAAAGGAAAAAAAAGAAATGGCTTTCAAGATGTCGTTGCATCTCTGAGTTCATGCGGCACCATGGCTCTCCTTACATGTAAGCCAATCCTCCTTATATTCTCAGCAGTGCAATGATGGGAGGGTCTTGAAGTTGGGGAGGAATGTAATGCTTGCTTCTTACAGCCCACTGCTGGGGGTGTCTCTTGGAGTCCAGGCCAGCAAATGGGCTACTTTCTCTGCAAGCAGCCTTTGCTTTAGAAAACACTAGGCTAAATTGGCTTTGCTTCCTGTATGATACAATGTTAAATCTTTTTTGTCAAGCAGCCTTTGAACTCATAATTGCTGTTCTAGTTTGTTGGAACATTTTGTGCAACTGCATGATAAGACAGTTCCAATAGCTCTTCCATGTCATGTAGTTTATCTTCAGAAGAAAAAGAATGATGAAAAAGACTCCTTCTCAGGGGATTACCGACAGCAAGCTGGTGCCATAATTGCTTTTCCAACACAGAGCTGAAAAGTGAGAACAAATTGAGATGCTTGTCACTCCTAAATCTCTCATAGCCCTCGCCATGTTTGCTGGAGATGATCGCCTGACACTTTTCCTGATGGGCTTTTCATCTTCTAAACATTTTCTCAATCAAATCCACTGTTCTGAGAAGAACTGCAGTGTCTTGGCAATCAAACAAAGATAAGAGGGCTTGGCTTCATCATCAGTTGACTGTGCTGTCAAAGGGATAGAAAAATGACCAAAGTAGCACATTTAACTACATTAAACTTGTGTAAACATCTGAATACAATGCAGGATGCATGCTTGTTGGAAGGAACTTTGTACTTATCACTCAAATAAATTACTAAAGTTTTTTGCAGCTACTAAAAACAGTTTTTAGAAGCTTTTTGTTCAGACTTTTAGTTTCTATAGACTCAAATCCTTTAAGAAATTGTTTTGTGTGTATATATGTACGTGTTGCTGGTTCTGAGGCCCAAATTCAAGGCCGCAAGCTCTCCTTTAGTTTTTCCCTTGCTCAGCTAAGGGATTGTATTTTTAAAGAATTTAAACAATTAGCCTGATAGTTTGAAGTTGGTTAGTGAGAATGTGTGCTTGAGGCTTCCTTTATTGGAAGTACTGTCTTCATCTCACATTATATCTGGATCGATCATGGTTTGTCAGGAATATTGCTGTGTCTTATCTTGGGTTTATTTTTGTCCTTATATGATCTTAAGGTGACAAAGATGACAAGCTGCTTGAAATTTATTCTTACAGATAACCACATCTAACTAGAGTCTTTCCTTAAGGGAGTAATGGTCTATTTGGAATTAAGTAATCAAAATACGCAGTTACAAACTTATTAACTATTAGCTATTTAGGTTTTAAAGTTTTTTCTTAAATAGTTAAAAAATACTCCCTTTCCAAATAATTCTCTAGTTGTTAGAGTTATAATTTAATTTAATGGCTGTGATTTTCACCTAGCTTTTGTGTGTGACTGTGTGTGTGTGTGTGCACGCGCGTGCGCACGCTCACAATGGGGCTTGAACTCAGAACTTGGGAACTGTTTCTTTGCTCCATTTAAAGGACAGTTCTTGCCTTATTACATCACTGCTGCTACTGATTAGCTGTGACAGGATCTATGGGATCTCACAATTATTGCTCATGCTTAAAGAAGTCACATTTAACTCTTTGGCTTTCCAAAGTCTAAGGCCAAGGGATGAATAGTAGATGTGGGTAAAAATAATTCTAAGATGGAAGCAAAATAGTGGAGCATCCCTACAATTGAGCAGAAACAATTCAATTTTAGAGTGATGCACACACATAGTATATATTTAGTCATACAATACATTATTTACCTACTACATATCATGTTTTAAGGCCATTAAAAGACACACTTAATCCATAAGCTACTTTGCGAAATGGCAACTCCTTTGTACAATTAAAGATAATAAAAATAAAATTGCCTCCAAATACGGAAATATGCCTACAGCATTTGGTAAATAGTAGTACAGGTGGCAAAACAGTGTTAGAATATCCAAATTGGAAGGGTCTTTTACTTTATTTTGCTCACGTAGGCCTGCAAGGGGAAATGAATTCTCTCCATTATTCTTCTTGATGAGGAATCAGACTATATGTGGATCTGTGTTTAGGAGAGTTAGGTCTTACGATGAATAGCTAGAAGGAGCTTTTGTGCACTGGGGACCCAGATGGGAGAACAGCCTTTCTGTGTTAGGACAAGTTGGAGGAGGGTGGGATACAAGGTGCTTGGGGCTTGTGCAGTGAGTCATGGAACCATGGCTTTGGAGGAGCAGCAAAGGAGTCTGGGGCTTAGTCAGTGATGGCCAAAAGGACTACTGTGAGTCTGTCTTTGTGCCCCGAAATTCAACAGTAGCCACAGAGTAGAGGATCAGGGAAGACTGATGGTGTTGCTGCTGCTGTTGCTGCTTCTACTTCTTCTTCTTCCTCTTCCTCTTCCTCCTTCTCCTCCTCCTCCTCCTCCTCCTCCTCCTCCTCCTCCTCCTCCTCCTCCTCCTCCTCCTCCTCCTCCTCCTATCTCCTCCTCCTCTTCCTCCTCCTCCTCCTCCTATCTCCTCCTCCTCTTCCTCCTCCGCTTCCTCCTCCTCCTCTTCCTCCTCTTCTTCTTCTTCTTTTTCTTTTTCTTCTTCCTCCTCCTCCTCTTCTTCTTCTTCTTTTTGTTTTTTTTTGCCAGTCCTGGGCCTTGGACTCAGGGCCTGAGTAGTGTCCCTGGCTTTTTATTGCTCAAGGCTAGCACTCTGCTACTTGAGCCACAGCACCACTTCTGGCCATTTTCTATATATGTGGTGCTAGGGAATCAAACCCAGGGCTTCATGTATATGAGGCAAGCACTCTTGCCACTAGGCCATATTACCAGCCCTTCTTCTTCTTCCTCTTCTTCTTCTCCTCTTCTTCTTCTTCTTCTTCTTCTTCTTCTTCTTCTTCTTCTTCTTCTTCTTCTTCTTCTCTTCTGCTTCTTCTGCTTCTTCTTCTGCTTCTTCTTCTTCTTTTGCTTCTGCTTCTTCTGCTTCTTCTTCTTCCTCTTCTTCCTCTCTTCCTCCTCCTTCTCCCTCTTCCTCTTCTTCTTCCTCTTCCTCCTCCTCTTCTTCTTCCTCTTCTTCTCTTCCTCCTCCTCTTCCTTCTTCTTCATTTCTATTTTAATTTTTTGGTTTATGGTGGGACTTAAACTCAGGACCTACACGCTGTCCCTGAGCTTTTTTGGTCAAGGCTAATGCTTTATCACTTTGAACCACAGCTCCACTTCCAGCTTTATGGTGGTTAATTGGAGATAGGAGTTTCATAGACTTTCCTGCCAGGGCTGGCTTTGAACTACCATCCTCAGAGATCAGCCTCCTGAGTAGCTAGGATGAGCCACCAGCACCCAGCTTTTATTTTTTTACTAATTTATTTTCCTGAATCTCTGTGGTGGTTTGTATAAATTTCACAATCAGGAAAAGTTAAATTAAGATTGTAGTTAATGGCTTAAGCAACAGTCCTCAGTAATGAAGAAATTCAGAATAGCAAGAATTAACTCTTGCCTATTTTTCTTCTTAGACTCAGCATGCTACTATTTTTTGAGAGCTATTTATGAACTAGGCCCTGTGCTAAATATTTTATCTTTATTTTCTAACTTAATATCATAAGACTGCAGGCTGTATCATTATTGACTCTTTTAAGACAAAGAAAAATCATAAAACATTATTGAAAGAAACAAAGTGGGATCTGAGAAATAGAGAAACATTCAAATATTTATATAGAATGGACTGGCAGACTTTTTCCTATAAAGAGCCAGATGATATTAAACATTTTAGGTTATTCAGACCAGTCAATTTCTGTGACAATTCTTCAATGCTGTTGCTATGGTGAAAGACAGGCAATATATAAGCCAACGGGTTTGCCAAGTGCCAATAACACTTTATTGATGAAAATTGGTCATGCTCTAGTGTTGGTGCATGCATCACAGTTTGTTGACTCAGCTACAGAAAAATATAATATAAATATATGGAGAGTTAGGTACTGTTTTTCCTTCCTTCCTTCCTCCCTTCCCTTCCCTTCCTTCCTTCCTTCCTTCCTTCCTTCCTTCCTTCCTTCCTTCCTTCCTTCCTTCCTTCCTTCCTTCCCTTCCTTCTTTCCTCCTTCCTCCTCCCTCCCTCCCTCTCTCCCTCTCTCTCTCTCTCCTCCCCTCCCTCCCTCCCTCCTTTCTTTCTGTCTTCTTTTTCTCTGGTGCAGAGACTTGAAGTCAGGGCCTGGATGTGGGCCCTGAGTGTTTTTGCTCAAGGCTAGTACTCTATTACTTGAGCCACAGCTCTACTTCGAGCTTCTTTGGGTGCTTAATTGGAGATAAGAGTCTCATGGACTTTCCTGCCTAAGATAGCTTCCAATAGAGATCCTCAGAACTCAGCCCCCCACCCGCCACCCCTCCTCGCCCCTGGTAGCTAGCAGACATTAGATCAGTTCCATTGGGAGAGAGAATCACACATGGATTTGTTCTTGCTGCTCTCTGGTCCACCATCACTCCCCCCTCTTACAGCTGCCCCTCAGTGCTGGGGCATCTTCAGCCAGGCCTTATCTTCTAATATGCTCGTCCAACTTCATCCCAAGGTAAATATCCTAAGGTAAATATAACCAATACACAAAATAATACATATGATTACATGTTATGTAATATTATGTAATATATTACATACATCGGACACATATTTTACATATCCTATATGATTACATATTATGTTATACATATGTATTATATATGCTATATTCTATACATTATGTATACGATGGCATGTTACATAATATATGTGTATATGTAATATATGTCCACATATTATATATACATACATACATATATATATATATATATATATATATATATATATATATATATATATACTGTGTTTGGAGGAAAATATCCATCCTTGGAACATCAAAAAGTGAACTTGTTTGCATGGCACATGTCACTAGGCTCTGAACTCCAATGTGCCTTCAAACCCTCATGTGGCCTTGTCCCTTTTGCCCTGACACGGTCCCCAGCAGGCCTGTGTGGTGCCATGATTTAAAGCCTTTCAGAAATCTAAAACCTGTAAACACACTGACAGCAGCCAGCCAAGGGATGTGAGAAACTTGCAAATGAACAACAAATGCAGGGAGAGAAAGGCCAGACTCAACGGACTGATGTTTTTCACAACCATGGAGGAGTTTAATCCACTGCTCTCAAACCATATGGCACACTAAACATGAGCTGGGAAGAGGCTGGGAGGTTGTTGGCGGCAGACCATGGAAACATAAATGCCAGGCATTTTGTTTCCTTGTGTGTGCTTTTTTTCCTTTAAATATTTACTTTTTGTGTTTTGCCAGAACATAATTTCCATCCCATATGCAGAACAGGCTGGGTTTTTTTTTTTTTTTTTTTTTTTTTGCAAATGGGGGGAAAGGGTGGGAGGGGGGACCGCTTGGCTCATAGGACCTGTAATAAGATATTGATTTTTCTTCCTTCCTTGGGAGATGGTGAACAGAAACCAGTTGCAATCTTAACGTCTACATCCAGCAGCTTCTATTCATGCTCTTTTTCTGAAGGCCAGATACAGACCCCCACGCAGGTGAGCACCAGAGGGAAGGACCAAAATGCCAGTGGAAACTGCATGAGCTGGGTAGGTTGGTCGAGGCTGTGGGTGGGCAGTGGAACACACAGGCAGACCGCCCTGACCTCCATCAGCAGGGCCTTTGCTTTGGAGGCTGCTGATGGGGCCTCCTTCATGACATCAGCAAGCACAGAAGAGGCAGACCCAGGAAAAGGGGAGTGAGGAGAGTGGGTAGCAATGGGGCAGCAGCTGAAAGAGAGCTCAATTCCAAATGAAATAGAAATGCTCCATATAAAAGGAAATAAAAGCTGGACACTAGTAGCACAAACCTGCAATTGTAGCTACTCAGGAGGCTGAGATCTGAGGAGTGAGGTTCAAAGCCAGCCTGGACAGGGAAGTCCGTGAGCCTCTTATCTCCAATTAACCATCAAAAAGCCAAAAGTAGAGCTGTGACTCAAATGATAAACTGTTAGCTTTTAGTGAAAAAGCTTAGGGATAATGCCCAGGACCTGAGTATAAGCTCCAGTATTGGCACCAAAAAAATAAAAGTGAAATAAATTAATCCTAGGCCAAGAGCCATGTTTGAACCCAAATAATGTAAGCAATCAGTTGCTTACTGTCTCTGAACACACTTCCAATATATCACTTAGCAGAAGAGAGAAAGGCTGGCAAAAGAGATTAGTGATTGCACAATGCTGGCCATGAGGTTAGAAAGGACAGCTCAGAACTGGCAAATACACATGTACAGAACTAAAAATACAGTCATAGCATCTTCCCACTGCCCATTGGTTATGAAGAATGATGGCTAAAGAAACATTCTGACATTCTCAGGCTCATCTCTGAGCCTTTCCATTTGTTTCACATGCAACCAGAGAAATAGATGGACACCATACCAAATAAGGGGAAAGCCTGGCCTGCTCTTCAACTTACACACAGTCAAGCCCATGGAAGTCACACTAAGGAGGGAGACCCTGGTATGTTTGCAAATCACCATTGAGCTTCTAATGTCTGCTCACCCATGATCATCTGGAAACTCAAATAGTCTAATCCTTATTTTCTAATGGGGTGCTTCTTGAGTAGTAGTAGTAATAGTAGTAGTAATAGTAATAGTAATAGTAGTAATAGTAATAGTAGTGTGTGTGTGTGAACATCAGAGTAAATTCTGACTCACTGGATCTGGGAGGGCCCCAAATGTTTGCATCACTAACAAGCTCCCAGGTGATGCTGACTCTGGTCCACAGGCCACATCTTGAGTCATGCTGTTCTCAATAAGCTTTCATGACATTCTTGCTGTATTATATTAACAGGCTGGCTTCAAACTATGATCCTCAGATCTCAGCCTCCTAAGTAGCTAGGGTTACAGGTAAAAACCGCCAGCACCTGGCTTAGGATATCATTTTTAAACTTGCTGTATTTAAGTTGCCTGCCTCCAATGAGAGATCTGGATTGAGTTAATGGTTCTCACTTAGAATTGTTCTGAGAATCATTTTATACTGGTCTTCATGGTATATATAACAAAATACCACAGACTAGGTGGCTAAAACAATGGCAGTTCATCATGAGAGTCTGGAAGGTCGAAGACTAAGGTTTTGACCTTAGTGTTGCTCCTGGTCAGGGCTTTCTTTCTGGCTTGCACATAGCTACCATCTTGCTGGGTTGGTTCTAAAGGACAGAAGTCCAAGAGCAAGATGACAGCTGGCTGGTGACTGGCTGGTTTCTCCTGAGCTCTCTCCTTGGCTTGTAGATGGTCACTTTCTCACTCAGGATCATCTCAGGGTGGCACCTGTATAGTGTCTCTATATAAGGCACTAATTATATAAACCAAGTCCCTTCCTCATGACTCTGTCTAAACTGAATTATCTCCCAAAGATATTACCTCTGAATTCCATTCTATTGGGATTAGGGTTTTAGAATGTAAATTTGGGGGTATACAAATCAGTCCATAGCATCCATGGATACCCTGTTTTAAAACACAGCCCACTGGAATATCCTTCAAAAACTCTGACTCTGTCTGTCTGAGTAGGAACAGGAATTTCTATGTTTAGCAGGCACCCTGGTTTTCTGTTTGAGAAGTCCTGGGTGATTAGATGACAGTTTCCAGGGTAGCAGGCAGTGAGCCACTAGGCCTACAGATTGCAGAGTGGTACATACTATTGTCTCATCTCTGCAGAGTGCTTAGCCCACCTCACTGTGTGAGGACTCACTCTGGGCAGAGAGCCAAGGGAGGGGCAGTGGCTTATTAGTATGCAGATCTGTAACTCAGAAGGTCTCTGAAAGCCAGGCACATAGTAGGCAATATTAGTGTTTATTAATGGCTTTGCCTTGGACACCTTCAAATTTCAAGAGTCTTTGGAACACACAAGTCATCTTTGAAAGGCTCTCCAAGGGGTTCTGGGACATGATTTAGGGAAGAGGTGGTCCAGCTGCCTTTGTTTTTACTGCTCAGCAGGCTTAAACAACAGTGGTACATTTACGTTTCCCTCATCTTGCTGAGCAGCAGAAAGCAAAACAACTTGAGCTGTGACTAGAAAATGAATATAAACAAGCACAAAGAACAGACCTACTCCTTTGAGCCTTCTGACTAGCTGCTTCCTTTTTTCATTCCCTCCTGACTCTGTGGCCATCGGAAGAAGCAGATGAGCAAAAGTAACCCAGGCTGCTTTAGGAAGATATGATCCAACAGAAAAATGGAATGCTTATATTCCTTCTTTAACCTCATAGGGAATAGTGTGTGGGGGAAGGGAAGCAACTATGAGCCTTTTTTTTTTTTAACTATCCTGACTTTATTTTGAATTTATAGAATCTTTCTTTCTTTCTTTCTTTCTTTCTTCTTTCTTTCTTTCTTTCTTTCTTTCTTTCTTTCTTTCTTTCTTTCTTTCTTTCTTTCTTTCTTTTTTGCTAGTCCTGGAGCTTGAACTAACGACCTGAGTACTTTCCCTGGCTTCCTTTTGCTCAAGGCTAGCACTCTAGCATGTGAGCCACAGTGCCATTTCCGGCTTTTTCTATGTATGTTGTGGTGCTGAGGAATCGAACCCAGGGCTTTGTGCATGCTAGGCAAGTACTCTACCGCTAAGCCACATTCTAGCCCCGAGCCTTCTTAAAAATGTGGTTAAGAGGAAGAAAATCACAGTACTGGGCTGGGGAATATGGCCTAACGGTAAAGTGCCCGCCTTGTATACATGAAGCCAAACATCATTTGATTCCTCACACCACATATACAGAAAAAAGCCGGAAGTGGCTCTGTGGCTCAAGTGGCAGAGTGCTAGCCTTGAGCAAAAAGAAGCCAGGGACAGTGCTCAGGCCCTGAGGTCCACGCCCAGGACTGGCAACAAAAACAAAACAAACAAACAAAAAAGAAAATCACAGTACTAACTAGAAAGGCTAATATACAGCAACTAGAAATCACCCACCTCTGAGAGCAGCAAAAATAAGACAGTGACACTAGGATGTAGAGAAATTAGCTTTTTCTTACACAATACTAGTGGGGATGTAAAATAACACAGTCCCAGACTTAGGATGGCTGGACTTAAAATACTTCGTTACGATTTTTGAGTTTTCAATGGAGCAAAAGTGAGAAGTATTCACTGGAAACCATACATTGAATTCTGAGTTTTTATCTTTTCCTGAGCTGGCTATTTGTGGTCTGAGCCTCTCCTGTGATTCTGGCAGCAGCAGAAAGCCAACCATATGAACACATTGCCTTGTGTTGCTAAGTTAGAATGTTTGGTCAGTTAGGTATATTAAATGCATTTTTGACTTATGGTATTTTCAACTTTACCTGGGTTTATTAGAAGGTCATTAGAAGTCAAAGACCAATTGTTAAACATCCCAAAGGCTCTAATTCAAGATACTGGGGCATTGAAACTAAAGGTATATCAGTATTCATTCCATCTCAGGAACTCAGCCCTGCCTGACCCTCACTCCAATTTCAGGGAGCTCTAATAGAAACATTGTTGCTGCTTAATGGGGGTAAAAAAAATCTATCTTCCTATAACCCTATATGTGTTCTTGTTTGTCCCTAAATCTTTACAGATTAATGAGCTAAGCACTACTGTTTCATGCCTGTGATCCTAGCTACTCAGGGGGCTGAGATCTGAAGGTCATGACTTAAAGCCAGCCCATGCAAGTCCTAGGACTGGCAAAAAGAAAAAAAAAGAAAGAAAGAAAGAAAGAAGGAAGAAAAGAAAGAAAGAGAGAAAAAGAAAAGTAAATATAAGAGCTAAAACTAAGCCAGGCATGGTGGCTCACACTTGTTATCCTAGCTACTTCAGAGGGTAGAGATGAGGAGGATTGACTCTGCAGACCATCTCAGGCAAAAAGATCCCATGATCCTATCTTAATAATAAGAAGCAGAGTGTGGTAGTGTGCCCCTATCATCCTAGCTATCCAGGGAAGCATAAATAGGAGGATTGCAGCTCAACTATCCCCAGAAGAAAAGCAGCCCCCATCCAAAAAAATAACTAGAGCAAAAGAGTCAGGGGCATGGCTCAGGGGCATGGCATAAGGCCTGCCTAGCAAGTGTAGAGCCCCAGTACTAGAAAACAAAACAAACTATAAAATTCTTAGAAGAAAACACAGGGATAAGTTTTATGACATTGGATTTGGCAATTATTTCTTGAATATGACACCTAAAGCACAGCAATAAAAGGGGAATAAATAAATTGAATTTACTCAAAATAAAAAAATATTACACACATCAAAAAACATCATCAGTAGGATAAAAAGGAGACTACAGAATAGGAGGAAAATAATGACAAATCATGTATTTGATAGTACTTCATATTCTAAGTATGTAAAGAATCCCTATAACTCAAGAACAATAAACAACACAGCTGAAAAATGGACAAGGTCTTGGACAGACATCTTTTTCAAGGATGATATATACAATAGGCCAAGAAAAGATTCCTCAACATCTAATCATTGGGGAAATGTAAAGCAAGACTGTGAGACATCCTTTACCACTTTCCACCTTATTGGATTGTTATTGAGAAAAACAAAACAACGCAATAACAAGGACTGATGAAAATGCAGGGAAAGTGGGCTCCTTGTACATTGCTGAGGGGGATGGAAAACAGGAAACAGCTGTGGAAAACCAAGCATAGAATTACCATATGATCAGCCACTCTACTTCTCTGTATATGTCCCCAAATGGAAGCAGGAACTGGATTGTAAGTTTTCACATCAAGGTCAGAGCAGTGTCATTTACTATATCCAAAAGCCAAAACAACTAGCTGGATGCCAGTGGTTTACATCTGTAATCCTAGCTACTTAGAAGACTGAGCTGAGGATTGATGTTCAAAGCCAGCCTTGGCAGATAAGCCTAAGAGACTTTTATCTCTAATTAATCAGCAAAAATCTGTAAGTAGAAATGTGGTTCAAGCAGTAGGGTAACAATTTTGAGTGGAAAAGTCAGGCAAGAGTATAAAGCCCAGAGTTCAAATCCCAGTACTGGCACAAACAAACAAACAAACAAAACAACTAATATGTTCATTGATGGGTGCATCAGTAGAAAATACATAGTGTATACATGCAGTGAAATATTATTCAACCTTCAAAAGAAATGAATGTCTAAGCACATTCTACACCATGGATAAACCTTGAAAACATAATGCTGAGAGAAACAAGCCAGCCACAAAGAACAAATATCACGACTCCACCTCTATTAGGTACTTAGAACAACCAAGCTTGTAGACATAGAGGTAGTGCTAAGGTTTCCAGGAGTCACAGGACCTAGTATATAATGGGTAGAATTTCAGTTTGGAATATGAAAACTCCTGGTGAGAGGTAGTGGGTATACAGTACAGCTTTACTTAATGCCACTACTATGCCCTTAAAAATTGTTAAAATGTGCTGTGTGCTGGTGGCTTATGTCTGTAATCTTAGCTATTCAGGAGGCTGAGATCTGGAGGATTGAGGTTCAAGGCCAGCCTAAGTGGGAAAGTCTAGAAGATTCTATCTCCAAAATAGTCATCTGGAGGCATGGCTCAAATGATAGTGACAGTACTGAGGAAGCAAGCCAAAAGAATGCCAGGCTGTGAGTTCAAATCTCAGTACTGGAAAGGAAAAGAAAATGATTTAAATGATACATTTTTCCCACAGGCAGAAGATTACTCCTAAATATATATAAGTAGGTCTTTTTCCACAGATAATCAAAAAGGACAGCATTGAGAAACTGAAACACACACACACACACACACACACACACACACACACACACACACACCCCACTTTTGCCACAGCTCCACTTCTGGCTTTTTGGTGGTTAATTGGAGATAAAAGGCTCAGAGGCTTTCTGCCTGGGCTGGCTTCAAATCTCAATCATGGGATTACAGGTGTGAGCCACCTGTACCTACCACTGAACAATATTTTTTCTTTCAACTATGAGGGAGAATAGCAAGTGTTAGTACTTCTAGTACTTCTTTGTTTGTTTTTGTGCTAGTACTGAAGCTTGAACTCAGAGCCTCTCACTCTCCCTTGGTTATTTCTGCCCAAGGCTGGCACTCTACCACTTGAGCTACTCTGTACTTCTGGCCTTTTGCTGGTTCACTGGAGATACGAGTCTCACAGAATTGTCAACCCAGCCTGGCTTTGGACTGCAATCCTCAGATCTCAGCCTCTTGAGGAGCTAGAATTGTAGGCATGAACCACCAGTATCCTGCTACTACACCTTTTGTAAGTAATAATTAAAAATTGATGAAAAGTTGAAATAGTGACAAACAATAACCAGGGCACTTTGAGTGATGTGTGAAGTCTTGTGCATTTCAGTCTTAAGTTATTTCCTGTTGAATCCATCTCTCACCTCCCAGTGCTGGCTGGCTTCCTGATGCAATTCTGAATGTGACTTCCTATTCCTGATAGAGTCATTTCTTCTACCCAGAATTGCCTTTATTCACCCATCACCTCTCCAGTTTTTCAAATACCACTGCAGCAATACCACTCATCCTTTCTTACTTTTTACACTTTCTGACCTCTGCGTTAAAAAAAATTTTGCAAGTGCAGATCTCGTATTCCTCCAGGCACAAACCAAACTGTTACTCTCTTGGTAGCCACCAAATCATTTGGTGCTGTGATTTTCACAGAATTAGAAATGTTTGAAACTGATGGAAAGGAAGTTTTCATGCATTCCTCTCCACAATTCTAAAAAATTTTAACTCAGAAATTGAATGATCAAAGATAGTTACTGAAAGATAAAGGTACATCAAAAAGTGTTCATAAGAACCTTTGGCAGTTTCCTGGCCACCCAGGACTCGTACCCATGACAAGAAAGTCACCAGCACTCAGTCAATTGGGCTTGGACTCTTTATTTAGCTGTGCACAACCTCTGCTCTCCATCGTCAGGAAGGTAAAGAACAGCAATGAGCCACCACAGGGCTGGGTTTTTAAAGGTAGAAGCTATGCATTCTACAGCAGGTGGTCCAGTAGCACAGATGCAGGGGGCAATGCAGGGGGTCCGTTTACAGAAGCAGAATTTTTCGGTCAGGCTGACCTAATATCAACTTTAACAATTGTTACCATGTTCCCCTAATATCAACTAAGCAAGCACAAGTGGGCTAAAACAATCCAGTACGCAATCATAAGTGAACCAACCTGACAGTCACCATGGCATTTCTGTAACTACTTCTGTGGTTTTTTTTTCTATAATCTATTACTATGATCATTTTTACAATCCATTACTATGGTTGCTACCTAGATACAGAGAGGAACAGGCTACATTTATTTTTAAATGTCAAACTACAAGGAACTAGTCTTATGGGCGGGGGTGCAGCCCTCTAGCATGAGTCACCAAAATGGAGTTATAGAAGCTAAGAGTAAACTCTAAGACAGTGAAATTTTCCAAGCCCTATTGTTTCTATTGTTTCTATTGAGCTTGGGGGAGGGGGGGTACACTTTTCCTTGGTTTTTACACCTTTTTGTGCTTTGAGAGTTGTTCGAGAAAGGCTATATGAAAGATTTGTGCTTGATGAAATAATAGATTGTTATGAATACAGATTCCTTCATAAAAATACTAACATACCAAGTTCAAAAGCACATCAAAAATCACCCACTGTTACCAAGCATGTTTTATCCTAGGAAATCAAGGATGATTCAATATATGCAAACCAATAAATATTTCTATAGAAGCAAAAACAAAAAGAAAAGAAATCACAGTTGGCAAGAAGTATAGGAAACTTCTTCTAATAGTTACTTCTAGTACAGAATTAAACCATTTCCACATCTTTTAGACCAGAAAAATAACACCCACAGAGCTATCAGACCTCCACCTTGGAACACTCGGATGGTGCTAAATTAGGACTAGAATCTATATCTTCTAAATGATTACTAAAAACAATAACAACAACAAAACCTCAAACAACTAACCATAGCTGCTGGAGCTCTTTTATTTACTTGTGGGACATACGGTATGTAGAAATGACCAGTGTCAATTATAGTTTTCTACCTGTGGTTGAAGCACATTAAACTAATGGCTAAAAATAACCTTTAAATTAATAGTAAAAATAACCTTGGTCTGTGTATGTAAACATCTTTATGCTGGATGAGCAGAGATGTAGATGACCATTAGTGGTGTGGAAATAAACAGAGACCACCCAAAGAGAACAAGCAAAGGCTATTTATTCACAGCTTGCTACAGGGAGGCTGGCTGCCACCAGTGGTTGCCTTTGGCAGAAACTCAGAAGCAGGCAGAGGAGTGAGGAAGGGCTGCGGTGGGAATGGGGAAGGCTTAAGGTGTGCCCTGAGTGTGGGCTGCTGGCACAGATTGCTACAGGCAGCTCACTAGAAGCTAGCCATTGCATGGATGCATAAGGGGCCTGATTGGCTTTCTCTGGAAAGTACAGTGAAACATTAGGACTAAGCTGTCAGTAGTTAGCAATCAAGTCCTGGCCATTTGGAGTCTTGGTACAGTGAAATCCTGGAGCAGTTGCTAGAGATCATGGTCTGATTTCCTGCTAATATGTAGGCTAGCTTCATAGGCTGGTTGCTTACAGGTTCTAGACCAGAATTGTATCTATATATGGGATGTGGCCATTGTTTGTATATTCCATATCTCAAGGAAGATGACCATTTCTTGCTCTCTCAATGGATACTAACTTGCCTCTTGTAAGTTCTCTTGTAAGGGAAGAACACATTCAGGGATAAAGAGTGTGTTCATACCCCTGTCCTCTTAGATGGGAGGTCCTCTGCTAGATCCCCACAGGCCTTCCTTAAAATGCTGCTTGTAATTCCCACTAGAAAACTGTGCACTACCCCCAGCTGAGGCTCATCCTCCCAGAAGGGCCTTCTGGTCCTTCATGACTTGCATCTGCCACATTGCCTGACTTTCCCCCTCCTTCTGCATGCTGTGTTCAGGCTGGAATCCCCCTTCTCCCACTGTGGCTCTGAATTCTGCACCTTCCCATTTCCTGGGAGCGCCTCTTCTCCACGTCCTGCCCAGAATTCTAAGTCCGGAACACACCTGCTGGAGGAATCACTTCCTCACAACTCCAGAGTGAATGTCTCCCTTTGGGGAACCCCAAGAGGCTGACCATGCTCTTCTCCCTTGGGATTCCCCATGGCTGAGATTGGTTGCTCACCTGGAGAAGAGCTCTAAGTCAAAATTAATAATCCTGGGTGTCTGTAGAGATACGATCTAGGAGATCAGATTCATTTACTCTACCCATTCAAGAATCAAAAAGCAGGAAAATGTGTAAGGTACACAGAGTAAGTTTATTTGAAAGTGAAAAAAATCCAGGAAAGAAAATAGTGTCTCTCCATGATTCTCCATCAGGAGAGAGGCCCAAAGAGGAGTCCAGCAGTGTCCTCTCAAAGGGCCATTTTATAGTCCAGGGCTCTTCCTCTATCTCCTCCCCTGGGCTTTGCGATGATTGCTTGATGGCTTGTGCATGTGCTGCCCTGGGTGTTTGTATCAGGTGAACAGGGCATCATGGGAAGAAGCATTTGAGTAGAAAGAAGCATTTCAACAGGAGCCCGAGGCACTACGGGAACATGAAGTTCCATGATGGGACATGTTATCCACCATGTTCAATGCCTGCTACTTTTTATCTCTATCTGCCTAACAAGTTCCCCTTTCTCTCTCAGTATCAAGTCATATTTGGACTTGCAGAGAACAAGGGGAAAGAGTGCTTTCCCCCCCCCCCAAAATAAACACTGTGTACAAAGGCACAGGCATGTGTATGTGTGGGGAGGTGTATGTGTGTGTGTTTTCTATAGAGTAGGGAAATTGAGAAAGACTTTAAGTGGAACAAAAAGATAACTGTGTGTCTTCAGCTGAAAACTAGCATTGTCTGCCTCATTGTTCTGTATTCTATGACTCCATGGAGTCTTATCCTTTCCTTGGATTTGAGCTTTACAACTCAGTAAGCTGTAGATTACTGATTGCAAGGCAAATAAGTTTTGTATTTAGGTAGATTCCATTAACTTGCCTTCTTTACTGTAGAAAGATTACTTTTATACTTATAGCCATTTGTGTGTACAATCTTGGAATTCTCCTTTTCTAGTTGGGACAACTCACTTATTCTTGCAATAATTTTATGGACAATATGATAATTGATACCAGATCATGTTATAAGAGCATCCTGTCTCAACTTTTGAAGGGTTATTTCTCATGTATACATATAAGCTCTATTTGGCTCAGCCAGATCACCTTGTATAAATGGATTAGTTTGGTGATAAAGATGGACCAAGGCCTGATGAAAAGGCCAAGCCACACATCTAGAGCTTTATTAGGTAATTTTCCTCTAAGATGGTCCTTCAAAGTACTGGACTCACCATTTGATAATTAGTCATCTCATGAGATACCTTGGGGCAACAATATGTAGGTAACATTACTCTCAGAGTTTTCTGTACATTCTGATAAGTTCCTTCTGGGATTCTCAAAGTGGAGTTGGGTGAGCATTTCCTCCTCCGTCTCTTCCTCCTTTGTTTCCTTTTTCTTCTCTTTTCTATTTCCTCCTTCTTTGGCAGTAATGAGGTTAGAACTCAAGGCCTTGTGCTGCTAGACAGGTTCTCTACCACTTGAGCCATGCCCCAGCTCCTTCACATTTCTATTTTCTGATGGCTGGTCCAGCAAAAAAATGCTGTTGATGACATGGAATTTAGTCACAAAGGGTTTTGAGTCTTCTATTTACAGAGCTGGGGGGCGGGGGGTCCACTTCTCTTCCCCGGGATTGCTCTTCACTAGATTCTTGTGGCTAGGGAATGGGAGCTGTTCAGCTATCCGGAAGCCAGCAGGATGGCTCCCTGCTATGTCACCTGCATCCACCTCTCCTGGCTCAGGGCTGTTTCATCATGCTTCTGGTTTTTGCATTTAAAGCATGAAATGAAAAGTCCAGTAGTTTCCCATTCCTCTTTCCTTACAACTTTTCACAATAAAGGCCTTTTTTTTGGCCAAACTCTAGTCTCTTATAAGCCCTATTTTCAGCTAGGTAGCATGCTTGGGACCTGTCTTTGACCTGCCTTGTCCAGTTATTGCAAAGATCCTGCTAAGTCAGTTTAGAGAAAAATTTACCATCCTTAGCAAATCAATCTTAAACTATGATCAAATTCCATGTCCCAACCTTGGAATACTGCTAAGGAGGTGCAGCAATAACTTTCCAATCTTTGATGTCTCCTCTGAGCAGCTTTCTGCCCACAGATCCTTCCCTATGCTCAGCAGCTGTAAGTCCATCTTCACTGCTTTCAGAAATGAGCTCTGCCCCTCCTGTTTCAAAGGTCTTGACACCTATTGTGATTGTTCTCAGTAGTTATTCTTGTTTTAATGTGCATCAGAATTTTTTTTAATACCACCAGGAGCTAATCTCAAAGACATAATTTATCCAAGCTCCTCTGACCCAGAAGGAGAGCTGACTCAAGCTGACTTAGACCACAGTCTGCTTACTGAGACCCACCCAACTCTAATAATAATCCATCCATATTCCAAGGTCTTCTAGGCACCCCTGGAAGAGAATCACTATTCCTCTCTCTGCTCCCTAAAGACCTCTCAATGTTCAGGTTGTGAATCAATGGCTGGGATGTCCTGGAGGTCAAGGTAGACCTCCAGTCTTCTGATTCTCAGGGTTGGCTGCATACCAAATAGATAAAGCCAAACACACGGCTTTTGGCCATGTCTTTCTGTCCACTTTTCTATGTGTGGAGATTCTGTAACTCACTTTTCCATGCCTGGAGGTTTTGTAACCTACCTCATAAAGCTCCTGAAGACCAGGACTTTGTGTGTGTGTGTGTGTGTGTGTGTGTGTGTGTGTGTGTGTGTGTGTGTGTGTGTGTGTGTAAGTACTGGGGCTTGAACTGAGGGCTTCCTGCCCTTGCTCAGCTTTTTTGCTCATGGCTGGCCCTGAGTCACATCTCTACTTTCAGCATTTTGCTGGTTAGTGGAGATAAGAGACACACACTTTCTTGATCAGGCTGCCTTTGGACTGCAACCCTCAGATCCCAGCCTCCTGAATAGCCAGGATTACAGGTATGAGCCACCAGCTCCTGGTAAAGACTGGCGTGTGTGTGTGTGTGTGTGTGTGTGTGTGTGTGTGTGTGTGTGTGTGTGTGTCCTAGGTCTTGCACTCAGGGCCTGAGTCCTGACCCTGAGCTTTTTTGAGTAATTCATTAGAGATGAGAGTCTCATGGACTTTCTTGCCTAGGCTGGCTTCAAACCACGATCCTTGGATCTCAGCATCATGAGTAGCTAGGATTACAAGTTTGAGCCACCTGTGCTCTGCCAGGACTGGTCTTTTAGCTGGAAATCCTGCAATACCTTTTTTTCTTTCATGTGCTCAGTCTTATAGAACCCAAACAGAAGTCGACCCCTGAAATGTGTACAAAGAGGGCTAGAAAATAGGTCCCAACGGCTGAAACAACAAGTCCTTTTCCTAAAGGGCAAAGAATGATTTCCTATGTTTGAAAGAATTTACAACCCTGCCTGCTTTCCTTTCTTCTTCTTTTTTTTTTCTTCCAGTTTCCTCCTCCTTATGCAATAAAGGAGACCAGCTTGCCTGGGACCTCCTTCTTTTCTGGTGGAGGTTCATCACTGGGAAAAGGATACTACAGGGAACACAGAAAATAAGTAGTAAAAAGCAAAATATGACACTCAGTGCAATGCCACCTTTGGTCACCTCTGACAGGCAGGATAGGTCTCTGACTAGGTCCATCTGGGTTGTGATAAGAGCAGTGTGCTAGTGATGTCAGCCTAATTAGCCAGGGTAATGTCTGGCTTCCTGGAGAGGGCTTTTGTGAAGTAATTGGCTGCCTTGGGCTTAAAATTCAGTAATTATAGTTTTTTCTTCTTTTTTTTTTCTTTTCTTTCCTTTTTTAAAAAGAGCTAAATGAGATAAACAGCCTTTGAATTCCTCAAGCAAATAAGCCAATCACACCAAGAGACTTCTCTTTGTGTCCCAGATCTGTAGTGGTTATTTTGACAGGTGATTTCAATACCATGTAGCTATTTATTTATTCTGGTTTTGGGACATAAACACAAACATCTTGGCCTACAATTCTATAGCTAACCAAGGGTGGAATTGTTGGGCAGAAGGGCTGCCTCAAATCCTGAAGTTGAGGAATAAAGTCAAGGGATATTTTGAGATAAAACAGAAATTCCAGCCCAGTGTTAAAGCTGACAAAACTGAATTATCCTTGTAAACCAACTTCCTCTCTTCCGGTTGTTTGCTTATTTTCTTTGTAAGTATCAACAACAGAAAGAAAAAAAAAAAGACGAAAGAAAAAAGAGAAGACAGAAAAATCTGGAAGGGCCAAGGGAAAATAATGAAGTTTGGAAACTTCTTGGGAGGGATTAAAAAACAAAACAAAACACCTTATCCTTGCAGAGCTAGGCAGGAGCACTTTTTTTTACCAATCGTGGTGGCGCTCAGAATGATTGGCTCATAGAGTACAAAGTAACCAGTGTGGAGATCTGAAAGTAGAAAGCATAATGTTTTGTTCTATGAATGAAATAAACACCTTTTCCAGGATTTGCTGCCTTTTTTGTCCTTCTACCCCCAAGTGCTGACCACAGACCAACAGCAAGAACACCCTGGGTAACTTTGTTTGAAATGCAGAATCTCAGCCCACAGGAAAGCACTCCTGAGTCAAAATCTGCATTTCATACAACTTCTAGGGAAAGGAATTAGATCACACGGTAATATTTCCCCTGTCTCTGTCTCTCTCAGGTGTGATTGTGTGTGCATGAGCATGTGTGGGGTTAGGATAGAGGGGCTTGAACTGGGCCTCACATTTTCCCTTAACTCAAGGCTTGGTGCTTCACCACTTGGGCCATACCTGTACAATCTGGCTTTCTGGTGGCTAATTGGAGATAAGAGTCTCATGGGCTTTCCTGTCCAGGCTGGCTTTGAACCTTGATCTTCAGATCTCAGCTTCCTGAGTTTCTAGGCTTACAGGCACCAGCCACCGTAGCCTGGCAACTTCCTATGTTCTTTAAAGCAAGACTGGTTGGTGGGACCCTGTCTGCCTTTGCTTCCTGCTGTGTTCCGTGGCTCCAGACTGCCACACAGGTCTCCAGGGTGTTGGTCAGTTAGTCCAAGTGACCTGAAGTTCCTAGGACACTCTTCTGGGAGATGCATGGCTGCCTCTTATCATTCGGTGAGGCTAGAGGTCATAATTCTGTACACTACTTTCCCTGGGTTTGTGCAAAACACTGAAAGAGAGATGAACTCACTGTTGGGCCCGAGAAAGGCACGGGAGGGATCATGTGCAGTGGCCCTATCCCTGACCTGGGATCGAAGGCACCCAGGTGCCTGGGCAAGAAGGCAGGAGGCTACTTAGCCTCCTTGGTGGGGAGCAGTAGGCGGGCTGATCAGGGGAGTGGAGACAGCTGGGAGGTCCTCCTGGGGAGAACTTGGCTTCTCCCTGGGTGGGCCACAGCCTCACTGTTTTTCTTTGCAGTTGAAAGAAAGCTGCAGGGTGGAGGGAACCTTACTGCTCAGGGCCTGGACCATGGGTTACACCACACATGGCTAAAGTACACAGACTATTAGCAATCAAGGAAGGACCTCCCTGCGAGGGAAAATGACACAGGGGTTACTTCTCTGTAAACATCACAAGAAAAAGCACTGGTTTCTTTTAGGGGCTGTCTTTAAATCCTTTGAGAAGTTACAAATACACCCATTGAGTACTTTAGCTCTCTGCTGGCGTGTGGGGGAGGGGCCCACATGAACACACTCACTCCTAGAGAAGAAAACCCCAAATGCCACTGGGGCATGCCAGCAGTCTGTGCTCTGAAATGAATTCTGCTGGCTGCAGAGCTGCTGAAATAGGAAACAGATTTGCTAGAGAAATGCCAGGGTCCTACAACTGTGATGGAAACTTTCTTTTTAGACTTTTCAATGTCAAAGCATCTTTGTTACCAGGTTACTTTAAATTCTTGGCAGTACTGGGGTTTGAATTCAGGTCCTTGCTGTCTTTACTCTTGAGCCATTTCCCTAGCCCCTTTTTGATTTGTGTTTGTGTGTGTGTATGTATACTGCGCTCTCTCTCTCTCTCTTCTTTCTCTCTCTCTCTCTCACACACACACATACACACACATATGTGCATGCCCCAGGTTATTAGTTTTTTTTTAAGAGAAGAAAATAGTGTACTGGGTTCCCACCTAATACAAATACAATACAAAATACTGCTTGGGTGGGAACAAATTTAAGTCACCTGAGCTCTCCGGAGAAAAGGAGGGAGAGGCTTAGGGTGATGGTGGAGCCTCACATCCTATGAGAAGCCAGAGATCTTGGGGGGGGGGGGGTGGCGAACAGCAGTTTTCCCCTTACAAGTTGTCCCCCTACCCCATCCCGAAAGCCTAACACTAGCCTTCTTTGGGAGCCAAGTGTAGAGGATGTGAATGTCTAGGAAACTTGTGAGGGACACCAGCCTAAGCAGCCAAGGGGTTTTCTGGGCTCATGTAACTGGGAGGTTTCTGCAGGCATTGGTTCAGGCATTTAGGGACTAACAATGAAATCCGTATCGACTGAGCACCAAGCTCAGCTCCTACAAGCCTATGAATCTAACCCTCAAGCCACCTCTAACACAGGATTTAGCCTCATCCCACTGTGCAGATGGAGAAGTTGAGGATTGAGACCCAGAGTTAGAGGGCAGTACAGCCTGGCTGAATGCCTGAATGGACTAGGGCTCTGTCTTGCCTTTGGGACTGCAGGGCTTGCTCTTTCTGGTTTGTGGACCCACCATCCTTGGAATCAGCCCCATTTCTCCCACTTGGCACAGATTTCCTTCCTGCATAGAGAAAGGGGTTGGGGAGCTGGACACACCCACTCCACAGCCTTCTTCCCCAGGGACACTAGGAGAAGGCAGTTCTACAGAGCAGGTAACACGGCCTGGCAGGAATGGACATGAACACTGGGCACTGTGACAAATGGAGATTTCAAAATTCATCATGGGGTTGTCAGATCCTCCAGATTTCCAGAAAAGCCAGATATCTCGATTTTTCATATAAAAGTTTCCACTTTCTAAACCTCTGCAGACCTCACAAGACACATGTTAGAGTCACCTGGAGAACCTGTGAGAGCGTTTCTCTCCCTCCTGATGCAGATCAGGTCTTGGTGCTCCTGCAGGACGGGGGTTATATTGACTCTCTCATGGAGGAGGGTGATGACTGACAGCCTATGGAAAAGCACCTGGCGTGGGGATGGCAAGTCCACAAAGGACAAGTGGAGAGCCTCTCATATGAGCTGATTTTCCCATAAACCAAATCATCAGAGAAGAAAGATTCCACTTGAAAGATGCTTATGTGTTGGAACAGCTTCAAAGCAGAGATTAGCACCATGGGCTGATGTTGGGCCACCCTGACCCTTCTCCAGCTTCCCCAAAGTGAATGTGCTCTGCCTAGAAACTGGAGTAGCCCTCTGCCATTGAGTAGCCTCACTTTCCGCAGGGCTCTGACATTTTAAGGGGATGGGCTTTAATGTGTTTTGCTTGTTTGTTTCATTTGTGGGGCTGAGTACTTGGTGGCACTTTGCCATCAGGAGACTTACATCCTTGAATTCTGGGAAATTCTTTTTTTTTAAAAATCTTTGAATTTCTTTTTTCATTTCAAAAGGGGAGAGAGTTTAGTTCTCAAGACTAGTGAATGAAAATCTAATTTTCTTACATTTTTCAAATCCCTTGTTTTGATGTCTACCATTTATATATGTATATATATTCAATTCTATTTTTCAGCTTTTATAAGGAAAATTTTAAAATCCATCCTATCATTTTTATGTGTTCTTTATGTGGCACCTTGATCTTGTTTTACGGGTACAATAATTTCTTTTCTCTCCCTCCCTCTCCACAAAATACTTATAAATTAAAAAAAAAAATTCAGGCTAGACACTGGTGGTTCACATCAGTAACCCTAACTACTTAGAAGGTTGAGATCTGAGGATCACAGTTTGAGGCCAGCTTGGGCAGACAAATTCAAGAGATTCTTAGTTCCCATTAACCAGCAAAAAGTCAGAAGTGGAGGTGTGGGTTGAACACTAGCCTTAAGCAAAAAAGCCAAATGAGAGAACCTGTATCAACACAAAGAAAATTAAAAAAATCATGTTACTGGGCTGGGAATGTAGCTTAGTGGTAGAGTGCTTGCCTAGCATGCATGAAGCTCTGGGTTTGATTCCTCAGCACCACATAAACAAAAAAGCCACAAGTGGTGCTGTGGCTCAAGTGGTAGAGTGCTAGCCTTGAGCAAAAAGAAGCCAGGGATAGTGCTCAGGCCCTGAGTCCAAGCCCCAGGACTAGCACACACACACACACACACATACACACACACACACACACACACACACAGAGTCATGTTACCTACATTATTTCTCATTTTGGGGGTGGGGTATATTCTTCACAACAATTCAGTTATCTGCTAAATCCACTCATAGTTTAGCGGACTAATGAAATTATTGGAAATTCTGCATGCAGAGGCGTTCCTTTTGGGGGGAGTTCCCCAGGGAATAAATGTCTATTTTGTTGAGAAACTTCTAAATGTCATCACTGAAAGGCATGTGTTTGGGGTTAATCAATATTGTAATCATTTTCTGCTGCTATAACAGATTATCATGCACTGGGGAATTTATAAGCAGTAGGAGTTAATGTCTCATGGTTCTGGAGACTGGGGAGTCCAGGCTCAAGGTAAGAAACTCCTTGCTTGCATCATTGATAGTGGAAATCATCACATGGCAAAAGAAGAAGAAGAAGAGGAGGAGGAGGAGGAGGAGGAGGAGGAGGAGGAGGAGGAGGAGGAGGAGGAGGAGGAGGAGGAGGAGGAGGGGGAGGAGGAGGGGAGGAGGAGGGGGAGGAGGAGGGGGAGGAGGAGGGGGAGGAGGAGGAGGAAAAAGCATGTATACTGGCTTGCTTTTACCAAAAAGCCACTTCAAAGATGAATCCAATCCCAGGTGAGATAATGCTATGAATCCATTCACTAAGACAGAGACCTCCTGACTAAATTGCTTCTGCATTTTAAAATGTATTGTTTCAGTACTGGTACTGGGGTTAAGGGCTCTGCCACTTGAGCCACACACAGCTCTACTTTGGGCAAATGAGGATTGAGGGAGGGGCTCAAAGGCTCTACCCTCAGGTATTTATGTGAAAGGAAGAATTGCCTAGAACATACTGTGCTGAACTGACCATCCTGGCCTGGCCAGTTTTCAACAAGAAAATGTAAACACACAGTATCTGTTGATTCTCTGGGGGAAGAAGAGGTTTAATTCACAGGCTGGCCTTTGTGGGTCCCATGAGTAGGGATGGAGACCACAAGCAACAAAGTCATCTCTTTTGGTTATTAGGGAAGAGTTTGAATCTTAGAATTGGATGTCTGTCAGACCTGTGTACAGCATTCTGGAGAATTCTGTTCTATGCAGCTACCAGATTTGTGGGAAGTTGGGAACAGTACAAGCTGGGGACTGGGCTCATTCCTGGATGTTCTAATCAATGGGCAAAAGAAGTGTGAGGGCATAAGGAATCCCCAGATTCAGCGTTGTTTAAATGTCCTCCTGTTCCTCACACTCCAAATGTGGCTTCCCTGTATCTTGCTGATCAAATTGCCGCATAACAATAGGAAAGTTTAGTAGAAAAGAATATGGAAGAAAACAAGAGCATGTGGGGTGGAAACCTCATTTCAACCTCTGTCAGCTATCTTGGGCTGTCTTCTTTGTTACAGAGCTTGAAGCCCTTGGGTTTCATAGGGAGAATTAGAGTCCTTTAAAGATGGCTTTCTGATCAGTGAGTCTCTTTTCTGTTTCTTATCAGTTTTTGACACCCAAGATTGAGTGCCCTGTCCTATTTCTACTCTTTTGTCCTTATTTGTCTCATTCTTTATAGTCTCCTGCCCCCATTTTGTTGTCTGGCAGGCTTTGGTTTATCATCTTATCCTACTTTTTTTTTTTTTTTTTTTTTTGGCCAATCCTGGGCCTTGGACTCAGGGCCTGAGCACCATCCCTGGCTTCTTCCCGCTCAAGGCTAGCACTCTGCCACCTGAGCCATAGCGCCCCTTCTGGCCGTTTTCCATATATGTGGCACTAGGGAATTGAACCAACAACTTCATGTGTAGGAGGCAAGCACTCTTGCCACTAGGCCATATTCCCAGCCCCTTATCCTACCTTTTGCAAGTGGTATAGCCAACAACTCCTGGCTTGCCTTTTCTACTCCTATCACTAAGAAACTAATTAATTAGGAATGATGTGAGTTGGGAAAGAAGAAGCAGATGAGAGGAAGATGGGGAGGTGAGACAGGAATAGCCAGACACAGTTGGTGAGGCCCAGCATAAGCCTCCTGTCCCAGTCTATGCCAGTCATCTCAGCCTGCCAGGACAAAGCCACCTTAGGTTATGTAAATGCATTTTCTCACTGTTCTGGAGGCTAGAGGTGAAAAATAAAGGTGACAGCAGGGCAAGTTCCTGGTGAGGGCTCTCTTTCAGCTTAGTTTACTGCTGCTTTGCCATTATGTCCTCTCATGGTGGGGCGAGAGTGGGGAGAAGCTCCCTGGGGTTTCCTTTCATAACGTCATGAATTCCATCATCCCATCATGAGCTACTGACCTACAAGAGGACCCACCTCCAAATACCATCACTTGGTTGCCTAAGGCTTCATTATATGAATTGCTGGGTCATACAATGCAGCCATAGCATTCCCCCACTGAACAGATGCTCCAGCAGAGGACTGGTGACTTAGTGATTGGAACTAGACAGAACTGTGCTGCAGAACACAGGCTGAGGAAGGCTGTGTGTGGTGGTTTCCAGCTGTAACCCTAGAATTCAGGAGTCCAAGGCAAAAAGGTTGAGACTTCTAGGCCAGTATGGGCTATATCTGAAACAACAACTGTTAGTTGATGGAAAATTTCACCTGGAGAGGAAAGGTTATGTTGCCTTGGGTTTAATGAGGCTCAATATAAAGGTGAATCCACTGGTCCAGAGGAAGACGAAGGCAGGTGGGGAAATCATTCATTAGGCCTGGGAAGCAGGAATGGTACTGAAAACTGCAATATCTGGCTTGGGTCCTTTGTCTTTATGGTCTCGAAGAATGAGTCTATAAACACAGAGGGAGAAGTATTGTGGTACAGCTTTATTAAAGAAAAAGATAAGCAGTGATTCTGCTAGGAAGGAGGAATTCAAGAGAGGATACTACCTGGGGTGTGTTTTCAGGAGTTAATAAGGTGTCTCTAGGAGAAAGGTACATGCCTCTCAATATCGTTGGACAGCCTGTGGGCCATATCAATCCTCAGACCAATCAGGGGCTCCATCCAGTCTGCACAAGCTCTCCATGAATAGGTGCTCGTTCTTGCCAACACCTTTGGGGTTCAATCAGCCTGATGTTCCCTTGCAAGTGAACATGACATGAAGTCCAGAGGTCATATACATGACTGGTCAAGGTCATGGTGATATGTTATCTAGGGGCCTGCATATGGGACTGCTCAAGGCTTTGGTGAGGGATGTAGAACCTGTATGAGAGGGGGCTTGGCCCTCATTTCCTAGACAAGCTCTTTATTTTCTTTCTCTCGTTTTCTCTTGGGAGCTGTCCTGACCTCACTCGCCCCATCTTTGACTTTCTCTTGCAGGAAGGATCTGATTGGTTCCCATTCCTACACACACACACACACACACACACACACACACACACACACACACACACACACACGGAGTAGAATCATGTCCTCTCCCCGCAAATTCATATGTTGATATTCTAACCCTCAGAACCTCAGAAAAAGATCGCATTTGGCTAAAGAACCTTTCAACAGGGCAATTAACTTAATTAAGCCATGTAGTTAGGCCTTAATCCAATATGACTCATGCCCTTATAAGAAGGGGAAATTAATACCCAGACACATAGAGGGAAAAAAAGGCCACAGAAAGAAGTAGGAAGAAGATGATCATCTATAAGCCAAGGAGAGAGGCCTGAGAATAAGACAAGTCTCCCCGCACCTAGATATCAGAATTGTAAACTCCTGGCCTTTGTGAGGTACATTTCCATTAAGTCACTGGTTTTGTTATACTTTGTTATGCAACCCTTGAAAACTAACATGCCTTCTCCAAGACCAGCACTTCAAGTAGAACCCTCTCTCTATAGCCAGACTCTGAAGCCGAGACCCCACCCTCCCCAACTCTGCTCCTTTCTCAGGCACCATTGCCTTATTGCCACCTATTCATTCCTTCTAACTGTGGGCCTTGAGCAAATTACTCCTTCTCTTTGAGTCTTTGTCATCCTGGAGGAAACAAACTTTCTCTGAAGTTTTTCAAGTAAAATGAACTAAGTTGATAGTCAGGGTGTGGTGGTGCATATCTGTAATCTCAGTAACTGGGAGGCAAAGGCAGGAAGATTTAAAGTTCTAAGCCAGCCGGAGCTCCCAAGCAAGAGTCTATCTCAAAAACAAACAAACAAAAACCCCAAGTCAAAAACAAAAAAATACCAACAAACCAATGAACAAACAATTCCATATACCTGGGGACCAGGCACTCTAATATCTGTTCCAATCTTACCTATTACAGGGAACATTTGCTGAGGTTTGCAGCCCACACTGAGCAGCCTGCTCTTTGGAGGACATACCAACAGTACAGGAGTCCTATCTCCTATTGGTAAGGATAAATCTTCTTACCATTTGTCTTCTGAAAGAGGGAGGGGCTTGGTGATGTGACCAACTAAACCAGACTCTCCCATTCCGGCCTTGGCCATTGAAGTGATAAAAGTGACAGATGGTGTGGTAATAAGGGCCAAAGTCTGGTCTGCAAGTGTTCACTGGATAATGCCATTGGTAATCTCCTAAGCAGCAAGTCCTGGGAGGTGGTGGGTATGGGGGTGTGAGGGTATGGGGGTTCTTACTATATTATTGGCTGTGGATCCTTAGTTTCCACCCATTCTCAGAAGCAAATCCTCCAGGTTTCCTACTCATTCCATAGAGACCACAGTATTTCTGTCTTAAATCCTTCCAACCAGTTCCCCTTTCTGCTCCAGTTAGAACTGTCTGCTGGGGCTGGGGATGTAGCCTAGTGGCAAGAGTGCCTGCCTTGGATACACGAGGCCCTAGGTTCGATTCCCCGGCACCACATATACAGAAAACGGCCAGAAGCAGCGCTGTGGCTCAAGTGGCAGAGTGCTAGCCTTGAGCGGGAAGAAGCCAGGGACAGTGCTCAGGCCCTGAGTCCAAGGCCCAGGACTGGCCAAAAAAAAAAAAAAAAGAACTGTCTGCTACCAAGGGCTCTGATCTGGACATCTTTGTGTTCTTGCTTTTTTGTGCTCTGTCCAGTGGGGCCCATTCTCTGCTAGTAAGCAGACTGGAACAATCTAAAAAATTATTTTACACTAAAGTTGGAAAACATTTGCACCAAGTAGTAACTACCACCAAGATACTTGCACTTTGAAAAGGGAAAGAAAAGAGATAAGGACAAATTTTTGGCATGTCATTGAGTTAGCGGTGGGAAAGCTACTCTTTAAGGTCAAATATGTATGTAGTGGGGCTGTCAGGCCTCTGGACTCCTGTTGTTCAAGGATCATCATCTAGTCTGCTATGTGAGGAGCAGGCACTCATCCCAGTGGGCACATCTCATGGTAGGTCTAAAGCTGGTGCAGAATTTTGTTAGATTTTACTGGCTTAACCAGAAGACTCTGAATTTCTATGTGAACACCCACTTACGTTCCTAACTGGCCAATATTGGCAAGTGAAGTTGACTTTCCCTTCCTTCCTTCCTTCCTTCCTTCCTTCCTTCCTTCCTTCCTTCCTTCCTTCCTTCACTGACCATGCTAGCTAGCAAAATGCCCTCTCTACCACTGTACTATATCCCCAAGGCACCACTGTAATTTCTATTGGGGCTTTAATCAACCATCAATGGCCTTGAGTCTAGAGAATAAAAATAAATCAAGGGTAGAAAAGTAGGAAAAAGAACATTTTTCATTGAGTTGAAACTTCTAAGGACCTAGGCACAGATAGCAGGAAGGAAAACTTGTTATATGAAGCAAAGAAACAAGGCTGAACTCTGGCTAGTTGCACAATTTCTGTCACCAGGCTCTAAGAATAATGTTGTGATGGTCCACACTGTGAACTATAGGGAGCTGTATCTCTTGTTTTTCTTTCACTGTAACAAATAGCTGAAAAAATTTACTTATAAAGAGAAAAGTTTTATTCTGTCTCACAGTATTGGAGGTTCTGGTTCATGATCAATTGTCTCTATTGCTTTGAGCCTGTGATGAGAAAGCACACCATGGTTGGAACATGTGGTTGAGAAAAGTCTCTTTTTCTTAGAAAGAAAGCGGGGGGGGGGGGGGGGAGGGGGGAGGGGGATTCCATCCCTATTACCTTCAAGGTCATTCCCCAATTCCCTAAAGCCCACTTGCTAATCCCTACCTCTCAATAGTACCACCAGCTGCCAAAAACCACACTGGGGACCAAGTATTTAGCACATGGACCTTTGAACAATTCTAGATCTAAATTAAAGCAAGTACCTTGCTTGTCTGTCCATGACACAACCATGGAGATGAACCACTTGCTTTTCACTTACAAAGTCAAGATTCTCTTAAGTTTCTGCACAAGGGTAAAATGCATGAAAAGCAATGAGACAGCCTTACTCCCCAATATGGTGCCAATCCTTTCCTCCAGGAGAGGACCAGCTGCCAAGGAAATAAACAAGCAGTCATCTTTTTACATTCTCATGGTACTAACTTTATTGCCAACTGAATGTGTTTGGTAAATCTCGTTGGGACTTTAAATTGGATCCCTAGCTCTTGTGACATTTACTTCTGTCTTCTATATTATCTGCAAAATATTAAGCCTCAGAGTCTTGTTTTCCCTAATTCTGGGACTTTCTTCAGTCCTGTGGGAATTAGAGAAGAGTTTCAATTAATTGTGGTCTTAAGTCTTCAAGATTCAAACAGATGTTATGAAAAACTAATAGTCTAGAAGACTAATGGAATTGGAAATGTTAAATTCCCTGCTTCTAGATAGACATCCAAGGAAATACAAATGATAATGTCTACAATTAGAAAAACACAAGCCCCATGGAGATATAAGCTGTTTTTCTCCTTCATGTTTGTAAGCCGCACCACCAATGGCTCAATGCTGCTGGAAGGATTGTCCAGTATGTTTGTCAGGAAGGTTGCCAGTTGGGGAGATTGAAAAGGAAATACAAGGTGATGACCCTGAGACTGACGCTGGAGAAGACTCTGTCCCTTGCATCCCATGCTTAAATGGTAGCCAAAACATACCAACACACACACACACACACACACACACACACACACACACACACACACACACCACTCACATACGCATACATATGCAGAGTCCCTTACATACACCAATTCGCCCATGCTCTTAGATATCTATATTAATTATTTCACTCTCAGATTACGTGATTCCCTAGACTTCTGTTTTCCTTATTTGGGGGGGCAGCTCATATCTTTAAGAATTTGTGCATCTTGGATGTACAAATTGTCATCAAACTACTCATTTCTTTGGACACCTCCATTGTTTTACTCTCCTTTAACATTTTTTTTATTATAGTCTGATACCCTTAATAGTACAAGATGATGTGAAGGTTCTCGAAACTTTTGAACACCCAGAATCAACTAATCATCACTATCAAGTACCATTTGGAGATACCTTTGTCTAAAAATGCAAAAGCTATCAACACAGTAATCTTCCTTTCCTGGGTCTCAGTTACCTAGAGTCAACCGTAGGCCAGTGACATCAAATGGGAAGTTCCAGAAATAGACAAACCTAAGGCTTTACGTTACATTAACCTGAGTAGCATACTGAAGCCTTGCACTGTTCTGCTCTGTCCTGCCCAGAGTGTGAATCATCCCTTTTTCCAGGGTGTCCAAATGACATAGGAGCAAGGCGAAGGTGGCCTCAGGTCTAAAAATGTGAACAGAGAAACCAAGGCTGGTACTATGTGGCAATGCTGCAGGGCAGACAGGAAAAGCCGTGTTATATATGAGACTCAATACTGTTAAGGATTTTAAGCATCTTCTGGTTATCTCAGAAGATATACCCTGTGAATAAGGAGAAATGCTGCTATGTTTTGTGTGTGTATGTGCCAGTACTGAGGTTTGTACTCAAGGCCTCACGCTTTCACTTGGCTTTATCTGTTTAAGGCTGGTGCTCTACTGCTTGAGCCAGATCTCCATTTCTATTTTGCTCCTTAATTGGAGAGAAGACTCTTAAGGACCTTTTTTCCTGGGCTGGCCTTGGAATATGATCCTCAGATCTCAGCCTCCTGTGTAGCTAGGATTATAGGCATAAACGACTAGCACCTGGCCCACTATGCTTATTTAAGATAGGCCATTATTAGCCAGGCACTGGTGGCTCATGCCTGTAATTCTAGTTATTCATGAGGCTGATTGCTGAGGATTGTTGTTCAAAGCCAGCATGGGAAGAAAAATCCCTATGAGACTCTTCTCTCCAATAAACTATTCAAAAAAGCTAGAAGTGGCACTGTGGCTCAAGTGGTACAGCACTAGCTTTGAGTGCAAAGAGACTTAGGGACAGCGAACAGGCCCTGAGTTCAAGCCTCAGGTCTGGCCAAAAAAAAAAAAAAAAAGATAATCCATTGCTAACATAGATTGGGAAATTTCCTTCATTATTCTGTGTACCACTGTAGGTACTCTTAAATTTCAATGTGTTTTAGAATTTAGCCTTATTGAGAGACACAAGGATATGAGAAATAAGTTGAAAGAAAAAAATTAAAAGATCTGGAGCAACAGATTTTACATCATAAAAGAGTAAATTATTAGGTGTTAGAAAAATATAAATGTTGCAAGCAATGTGTTTTATATACTCCTTCCAAGAATAAAAATATGCCAAATGTGGATGGAAAAAAAAGGTGCTGGTTAATCAGATTTCTGGCTGTCCTCTTTCCCTTTAACTCTTAGCCCTAATGTGCTGTTTCATAAGGCAGTAACCAAGTCACCAAAGAAAAGAGAATCCCAACAGTGGCCTGGGGGATTTGCCAATTTGGGACTAATTATAGCCTTGTTAAATAGTGAGATGGGGTCACTGTAAATTTGGGGTATGGCAGTTAATGTGCACTTTAAAAAAGTTTGTAGGAACCAAGAATTTCTCAGACTCAAGAAGGAAATGAAAGAATAGTTTACAGAAATTCAGTTTCCCCATGGAGTCAGATTATGAAACAATAAAGGGAAAAAGGATGACGTTAAATGAAAAACAGAATAGGGGTGATCCTTCCAAATGGTTTCTGGGAAACTTTCTCAACCCACCAGACCATGCTACCCAGTGGCCTTGCGTTAGAACTGCCTTAGCCAAGTACTACAAAAGGGATGGCTTAAAACAATAAACATGTATTGTTTCACACTTCTGGAGGCTAGAAGTCCAACATCAAGATGTATGTAGCATGTGCTCTCTCTGAAGGATCTAGAAGAGGCTCCTTTTTTTTTTTGTCTCTTTTACAAAGGATTGCTGGTAATCTGTGGCATTTCTTGGCTAGTAGAAGCCAATTGTATAGATTCCAATCTCCGCAATCACATGATTTTCTATCTATGTGTCTGTCTGAATCTACTTTTCCTTCTTATAAAGACACTGATGACTGAACCTGGCATATTGTAATGTGATATACCATCTTTACTCGATTATATCTTCAAAGACCCTATTTCCAAAAAGGTCCAGATACTAAGTTTAGGACCTATGATTCCTAGTCCACTTTATAACCATGATGAAAGCTATGCTAGCAAAGTTCCCTACTATTTATGCTAACTGTAACTACATACTCAAAATAAAATTCTCCAGGATGAGACAAATTTCTGACATGAGTGTGAGAAGCCCACCCTCCAGTGAAATGACTTTAAATATAAACACTTGAGGCTTCTGGAAACGACCCTAAACAGAATATAGCAAAAGAAGAAGCTTCTAGTCAAGAAAAGTCAAGAAATTTGGAAAGACAAGTGAGTCTGTGGAGATTCTCAGCAGGGTGGAGATTCTACTGCAGATGGCCATAGCCAAAAGCATGGAGTTCTTCATTCCACAAGCAGAGGAGTTCCTTCCTGGGAGGAACAAGGTGGTGATTTCTCAACCTGCTCACCCATCCCCTGCTTTTACTTGCTGCTAATGCTGTCTCAGGTAAGTGCTGTTCAGAGGGAGGAGATCCCTCCTGCCACCTGCTTCACTGATAGAATGGAGGAGCCCTCTCTGGTATAGTATGCAGAGAGATCACAACAGAATCACAGTTGTCTCAGCTCTGCAGGAGGTAGTTCCACAAGAGAAGATGCAAGCTTCTCCTGTGAGGATCTCTGGCTATCTCCGACTCTTCCACCAATGCCTGACTCTTGCAATGGGAGTGTCACTGAGATGGGCATTAATCACCCAGATAGTAACCATCCACCCCAAATCCAGAGCCCTAGCTCAGACAAGTGTGCATCCAGCCCAGCCTACAGAGAGTTGCAGGCTAGGCTGTGCTATATAGTGAGATTTTGTCTAAATAAATAAATACATGTGTATGTATATATGTACATATAAACATAGAAACAGAAATAGACTAAGAAGATATTAAATATTTCATCTTGTCACTAAAAAAAGAGCAAACTAAAACCTAAAACAATCAAAAAAGAAAATAATAATAAACATTTAGGGCAAAAATGAATGGAATATAGAAAAAATAATTGAAAGCAAAAGTTGGTTCTTTGAGGTCAACAAAATGAACAAATCTGTAGTTATATTGACCAAGATTTTTTTTAAACCAGAAAAACCTTAATTATTAAATGAAATTAATAAATGAGAGGATATAACTACTCAGTTTGTGGAAATAAAAGGTACCATAAGTAATATTAGAAAGAATTACATTTAAAAAGATAAAATAACAGATGAAATGGACAGATTCTTAGAAAGACACCAACTAAACTGACTTTAAACTTTTAGGTCTGAATAGACTTCTAACAAGTGAAGAAATTAAATTAGTAACAAAATTGCCCAGAAAAGCTCAAGCCTAGAGGCATCACTGAATCCTAATATTTAAAAAAAGAATAAAGAACAATTCTTCATAAAATCTTTTAAAAATAGAAGAGGAAGAAATATTTCCCAACCATTTCGTGAGATTACTATTAGCTTGATACCAAAACTAGACAAAAAAGATCACAAGAAAACAAAATTATAAGCCATTATGTCTTTAAATATAGACACAGAACATCCTCAATGAGACAGTAGCAAATGAATATGCCACATCTAGGTAGGATTCATGCCCAGGGGCTAGGTTAGCTTAATATCTGATAATTAAGGTTAAAAACACTAGAATAAAAATAGTCATCTAAGAGATGCATTTGGTAGAATCCAACACTCGCTCATGGGAAAATGACTCAGTAAAGAAGGAATAGAAGGGAAAATCCTGCCAAGCACTGGTAGGTTACACTTGTAAACCTAGCTACTCAGCAGGCTAAGATCCGAGGATCACAGTTCGAAGCTAACTGGGCAGGAAAATCCATGAGATTTTTATCTCCAATTAATCACCAGAAAACTGGAAATGAAGCTGTGGTTCAAAGTGGTGGAGTGCAGGCTGGGAATATGGCTTAGAGGTAGAGTGCTTGCCTCATATACATAAAGCCCTGGGTTTGATTCCTCAGCACCACATATATAGAAAAAGCCGGAAGTGGTGCTGTGGCACAAGTGGTAGAGTGCTAGCCTTGAACAACAACAACAACAAAAAGCCAGGGACAGTGCTCAGGCCCTGAGTTCAAGCCTCAGGACTGACAAAAAAAAAAACAAAACAAAATGAGTGGTGGAGTGTTAGCCTTGAACAGAAACTCTCAGGGACAGTGCCCAGGCCCTGAATTCAAGCCCCACAACTGACAAAAAACAAGGGAAAATCTAAAAACTGACAAAGGATATCTATGAAGAACCCATACCATACTTAGTGGTGAAAGAGTCAGTGTTTTCCCACCATTGCCTGAAAGAAGAAAAGGATGTCTGCTCTTGCTATACCAATTCAACATTATATTGGAATTTCTACCCAGGACTCTTAGACAAGAAAAACTAACAAAGGCATGCAAGTCAGGTGTGTCAGCTCATGCCTATAATCCTAGCTATTTGAGAGGTGGAGATCAGAGGACTGAGATTTGAGATCAGCCTAGGCCAATAAAATAAAATAAAATAAATTATGAGACACCGTCTTAACTGATGACTGGGCATGGACATGTGTGCCTATCCTCAGGAGAAGCACAAGGGTTGGGTGTGGTGGTGTATACACCTGTTATCTTAACTATAAAGAAAAGCACACATAGTGGGATGGTGGTTCAGGTCAGCCCAGGCATAAAGAAAGACCCCATTGTCAAAACAACCAATATAAAAAAGGCTGACAAAGGGATTCACATGGTAGAATGCCTGCTGAGAAAGTATGAGCTCATGAGTTCAAATCCCTGTACTAAAAAAGAAATGCAGATTAGAAAGGACAAAATAAACCACTATTTGAAAATGACATCAACTTGTATACAGAACATCCTAAGGAATCCAATAGGAAAACTATTAGAATAAAACAGTCTAGTATGGTTGTAGGACACAAGACCACAGTACAGGAATGAATCCCATTTCTATATACTTGGAATGAGCAGTTCAAAAATGAAATCAGCTGGGGATGATGGTGCACACATATAACCCAAGCGTCTTGGGAGATGGAGGTAGAAGGATTGCAGTCTGATGCCAGCAAAAGTGCAAGACCCTATGTAAAAAACGAACTAGAAGCAAAAGGAATTAAAGGTGTTGGGGCCTGGCTCAAGTGGTTGAGTATTTACCTAGGAGTGTGAAGGTCTGAGTTCAACCTGTCCCCCACCTCCCAAAAGGAAAGTAAAGACTCAAGAAGACTATTCCATCTACAGTATCATCAAAAAGAATTTTTTAAGTACATAGGAATATAGTTAACAAAAAGTACATAACTGTCCTCTGAAAACTATAAAGCACTGTTTAACAAAATTGAAGTTAATTTAATTTTAAATTATTGGAAACATGTTTGTCTCTCAGAAGACATAGTTAAACCAGGCACCAGTGGCTCAAAGCCTGTAATCCTACCTAATACGGAGGCTGAGAACTGAAGGGCTGCAGTCAAAGCCACTTTCTGCAGAAAAGTCCCTAAGATTGCATTTTCAAAATAACCAGCAAAAAGTTGGACTAGAGGTGTGGCTTGAGTGGTAGAGCAATTAAGCCAACCAATATTGAGGACCTGAGTTTAAACCCTAGTACCAGCAAGAAGGAGGAGGAAGAGGGAAAGAAGGAAGTGGAGAAGGAGAAGGAGGAGAATTAAGATGGCAATATTTTACAAATCGATTCCCAGAATTAACCCAATTCCTATCAGAATGTTGACAAGATGAATCTAAAATTCACAAAAATTGCAAAGGACCCAGAATAGCTAAAGTGATCTTGAGAAAGAAAAAGCAAGAGAACACATACTTTCTGCTGTTAAAACTTATTGATTGTGCAGCATTTGTACAAGACAGTATGCGACTGGCACAAGGCTAGATGTGTAGATCAATGGAACAAAATTGAAATTCCAGAAATGCACCCATAGTCTATGGACATGGTTTTGGACTAAGGTACCCAGATTATCTAAGGAAGGAAATAATAGCTTTCTCTCTCTCTCTCTCTCTCTCTCTCTCTCTCTCTCTCTCTCTCTCTCTCTCTCTCTCTCTGTGTGTGTGTGTACGTGTGTATGTATATATGTGTGTGTGTGTTTAGCAAAGAATACTTAGAAATTCAATAGCCACTTGCAAAGCACAAAGTTGGACTCTTACATCACATTATGTGTTACCATCAACTCAAAATAGATTTAAAAATATAGACATGAGGGTAAAACTAGGAGAAAATATGCAAGCATTATCTTGGATTTGGCAAGGGATTATTAGATATCAAAAACAATGATGCCAAAGAAATGGACTTCCTCAAACTAATGGACTCCATCTAGAGAATGAGAATAAATCAGGTGTGGTAACCATGCCTATAATCCCAGCATTCAAGTGGCAGAGGCAGGAATATTGTGAGGCCAGCCTGAACTACAAGGGAAAACTCTGTCTCAAAAAATTCAAACTAATCATTAAAAAAGAAAGTGGAAAAATAACCTGCAGAGTGGGAGGAACTATTTGCAAATCATGTATCTGATCTACACAGTCCATTGGCTTGCTTTTTATTTTTGTCAGTAGTGGGGCTTGAACTCTGGGCCTGGGCACTGTCCCTGAGCTCTTCAGCTCAAGGCTAGTGGTCTGCCACTTGAGCCACAGCACCACTTCTGGTTTTCTGGTGGTTAATTGGAGATAAGAGTCTCATGGACTTTCCTGCCTGGGCTGGTTTTGAACGATGATCCTCAGATCGCAGCCTCCTGAGTAGCTAAGATTACAGGCGTGAGCCACCAGCGCCCGGCTTTTTAAAAATTTAATAGTTTAATTGTGTTCATAGAGTTTTTAGGGCTTTCAGTAGCAGTATCTTCTATTACAGCTCCCCAGTTGTTGGGGGTACCTGAAAAGAAGGTACTCTGCCCCTTGTGGTCTCTCTCTGCATGGAGCTTGCATTTTACCTCCATATGAGGCTCTTTCTGGCCGCTACTCTACTGTGAATATATTACTCATCATCTTAATCCTTTCTCTTTTTGTCCTTACTATGGAAACCCAGCAGACCTTCAAGGTTTCAGGGACTCGCCCTCCACTCAGCCTGCCTGGGCCACTTCAGTTCACAGACAACTGTGATCTGGAAGTTTCCTAAGACTTGTGGTCTGGGTCAGCTACTAGGTGTTCACCACAGCCTGGGATTGTGGTTAACGTTGATTTTTTTTCCTACCCATCTTTTCAGGGATTTACACAGATTGTAAATTGATTATGGGTTTCTAGGAGATATAGTCTAAATGTTAAAAAGTCTTTGTGATTGCACAGACTATTTGGTAAAAAATCTTTAGGGTTAAAGTATGTTTCAAAGGGTCAAGTGCATTCCCAGCAAAGCACAAAGCCCTGAGTTCAAACCTCAATATCACCAAAACAAACAAAAATTAGTTTCTAAAACACCACACACACACACACACACACACACACACACACACGCGCGCGCACACACACACCCCTTACGAATTTGATTTCTGGTTTCTGCCTTAGGCAGTGTTCACTCAGCTATGAGTGACCTCTAAAAGACAAAAGGTCACAGAGTAACTTCTACCTGAGGAAATAATTTCATACCTTAGAATGCCACATCATCATCTAGGCTGTGTGAGTCTTCATGTTCACTGACCTGTGACAATTCTAGTGACAATCACATGATCCTCCCCATCCCTTGAAAACTACATTGCTCTTTTCCTTATATCATGAGTTTTTTGTTTTTGTGCAGGTCCTGGGTCTTGAACTCAAGGCCTGGATGCTATCCCTGAGCTTTTGTACTCAAGGTTAGCACCCAACCATTTGAGCCACAGCTCTACTTTCAGCTTTTTTAGTACTTAATTGGAGATAGGAGTCTCAAGGACTTTCCTGTCTAGGTTAGCTTGAACCACGATCTTCAGATCTCAGCTTCCTGAGTAGTTAGAATTACAGGCATGAGCTTTGGGTACCCAACTAGTTTATAATTTATCACATATCAGTCTCAGAGGAAGAAATGGGGGGTGAGGAGAGGGGCATAGGGTGTTGATAATGAGCCATTTGGTTTTGCTCAGTTTAGAGAGTATCAAGTGTATCCAGCAAGAAGAAGAGAAAGAGGAGGAAGGATGAGAAGTAAAAAGGAGGTCGTAGAGAAGCAAAGGAAGGATGGCCATTGCTATGCAGAGAAAGCTCATGGATACAATGGCTGTGTCAGGAGAAGAGGGGCATTGGGTGAGGCCTTAAAGCTATCAGTCAAGAGCAGCATCTATGCCTACTGATGATTGCACATATAAGACTTTGGCCATGAACATGTCCCTATCTGGAGGTGAGGCTGGGCAGTTCAGGATCTCAGTGCTGGGGTATAATGGTTCATCTTGGTCATCAACGTGACTGGTTTAAGACACTAAATATTAGTAAAGCACACTTGTTGCCTGTGAGGGTGTTTCCAGAGATGATTGACATGTGGTCTGTGATCTGAGTGAGGATGACCTGCTCTGAATGTGAGTGCCACCATCTACTGTGCTGGGATCCTGGAGAGAAGGAAAAAGTGATGTCTCAAGTATCTTCATCCATCTTGAGTGGATGCATTTTGTTCTGTGGCTGTCCATGTACATTAGACTCCAGTTTCTTCAGCCTTGAAACCTGAACTTGCACCTGAGACTCTCCAAGGAGCCTCCAGTTCTCCAGCCTCACACAGGGGCTGTATCATTGCTCCCCCTTGTTCTGAGGCTTCCAACTTCTTGGATTGAGAGACTTCTGCTTTTCCTGACTCCTAACCTGCAGATGGCCATGCTGAGACTATCCAGCCTTTGATAGTTTAAGCCAGGCTAACAAATCCTCTCTTACAGTGATACTTATTTTATGGATTCTGTTCCTCTGGAGAGCCCTGCACAGGGAGAAAGGGGCTCTGCCTGCTTTCACACGTGCATGCTCCCGAAGCAGCAGCATTAGGATGTAGAAGGCTCAGCCAGACCCTTCCAGAGGTTTATGAACACACAGCAATGATAGCAGGATTGGACACTTGGCTCAGTAAGTATTGTCTCTCACCCTTTCTTCACCTCCATTTATTTTTGGAAATGTAGGGGGGGGGGTGCACTTCCAGTTGTCCTGAAGTGGGTTCCAGCTGAGCAGTACCCTGTAATCAGGACTGAGGGTAAAGGACAGTGACATATACTCCCATCAGCTTCTCCTTGTGTGGAAATACATTGGAAAACTTCTTGGTGGAAATAAACCACCAGAATGTGAATGGAGCCTGAATAGCACCTGAGCATCATGAACCAGAAACTTCCCACGGTTCTGGTCACTGGGCATAGAAATTGTAGTGATTGACATGGCAGAAGGCAGAAGGCAGAGGGGCAACAGATGATCTCACAGTTATTCTTTGGCAGCACAAGGGGTTTGAACTCAGTGCCATGTACTTGCTAGGCTGGACTGATAATGCTGAGCCACAACACCAACTCTGGTTGTTTGTTTGTTTTTTTTTGTTTTGTTTTGTTTTTTGGAGAGGGTCTGCCTTTCCACCTGGACATACATTTTGACCTTGACCAACCATGCACCACTGTGTCCAGAGTCCCTGTCATAAAGACAGAGTCATATGGATGTTTCTACCTAGGATTAGCTAGTAAACACTGTTCTCCCAGGATCACCTCCCATGTAACTTGGGATGACGGATGTGTGCCACTGTACCCTCTTACAGGTTGAACTTTTGGTCCAGGCTGACATGGAACCATGATCTTCCTTTCCAAGTAGCTAAGATTACAGGCATGAGTCACAAAACCCAGCTATGCTTTTGAAGATGACAAATACTCTGGATCCTGAGTTGGGTGGACTTCCTGCATTTATTAAGCCGATCAAGCAGCAATGCGCACACTTGTGTTGTTTCAGGTGCTTTTGAGAGGAGCCTCTCTCATATTTGCAGTCTTGAATATTACTTCTTTGACCATGGAAGTTTTGTGCTGGTATTGGCGCTTGAACTCAGGGACTTAGCTTTTTTGCCCAAGACTGGAGCTCCACCACTTTAGCTATATGTTTGCATTCGGCATTTTTAGTGGTTATTTGAAGAAAGATTTTCTTGGATTTGTCTACCTCAGCTAGCTCTGAACCATGATCCTCAGATCTCAGTCTTCTGAGTAGCTATGATTATAGGCATAGAATTTTTAAGTAGAAGCTAGGCTGTGGCTCAGTGGTACACATGAAGCCAAGGGTTGGGCCCTTAACAAAAATTAGAAATAAAAAGAAAAATAGAAATGTTATTTTGTGACAATAATGGAAAGTATTAGTAATAATTAAAAAGGAAGCCAAAGCTGGGCTTTGTGGCTCACATCTGTAATCCTAGCCACTCAGGAGACTGAGATGTGACAATTGTGGTTCAAAGCCAGCCCAGGCAGGAAAGTCTTCAAGGCTCTTATCTATAATTAACCACAAAAAGCTGGAACCAAAAAAGCTTGAGCTATGGCTCAAGTGGTAGAGTGCTAGCCTGAGCACAAAAGCTCAGGGAAAGCACCCAAGCCCAGAGTTCAAGCCCCAGGAATGGCAAAAAAAAAGCAGAAGTATTTAAGTGCAACCTAGCAATATGTATTCAAATTAATTACAGAGATTCTCCCATATTCAAACAGGATATGTTGGCAGACTCCCTAGAGTATGCCCAAAACCTTGGGTAATACCCCATTTTTTTTTATATATATATATATATCATATCTGCATATATATTGCATATTTATAATCTATTCATCTATCTATCTATCTATCTATCATCTATTCATCTATCCATTTCTAAGGGAAAAATTAAATTTACAAGTTAGACACAGTAAAGGATTAACTATAGCAAATGAGAACCATGATAATATATTATAATAAAAGTTATGAATTGTTTCTGGAATATTCCATTTTATGTTTTCAAACTGTGGCCAACAACAGGTGACTAACTGGTAAATGAAACTGTCAATACAGAGAACTTAATAGTCAACGTCCCCACCAGCCATTCTACATACTTTCCTGAAAGTTTTGGGGGTCATGTATACCATACTTGTGTAGTTTATCCAAACCTGATAGGGGGCACTGGGAGACAGCATGAGAAGCGCTCACAGAGGACCATTGAGCAGGAATTATAGCCAATAGACAAGGCTTATTGCCAGCAAGGAAGAAGGCTCTTACTGCTTTCTGAATGAGAAGGCAGCAATGAAGTCCAGAGCCTCCTGCTCTAAGGGACTAGTTAGGAGACAGACATTAGCTAGGACTTAGAGAACCAGACTCTGAATTTGCCCAAGGTAAGTTTACAAGACTCCATTTCAACCGATGCCTAGGCATACTGATACACACCTGCCATCACCAGCAGTGGGAACTAGTAGGAGGATTGTAGCCCAGGCTGGCCCCAGGCAAAAACGAAGCTCTACCTCAAGAATAACCAATGCACTGAGCGCATGTAGCGGGTGCCTAGCTACTCATGAGGCTGAGATCTGAGGACAGAGGCCTGAAGCCAGCTATAGCAGACAAATCATAGAGTTGTTTTTTTTTTTTCTAACCTCCAATTAACCACCAAAAAGCTGGAAATGTATCTGTGGTTCAAATGGTAGTGTACCAGTCTTGAGTGAGAGCTTGATGCCCTGAGTTCAAGCCCCAATACTGAAATTCACACAAAGAAAAGTTGAAGTATCACTGTCTGTGGCTTGTAACACAATAGCCCATTCATTCTACTCATTCTAAAGCCATAAAAAAATTGAGGGACTCACATACTAGTACCAATGGGGGAAGGGAATAGAGAGAGAGTGATGGGGATAAAGCTATTAAAATAAGGTGCGAGCTCTATTAGGGTGGTAAGTGTTGGAAGGGTAATTGTCAGCATCTCCCACTATAAAATGGTTGCAGGTGTGGCCAAGTTCAAGAATCTATTCTCCCCCATAAGTCCCAGCCTTCAAGTCTCACAGGGAACTTGTGACCCACGAAAAGCCTATGTTCAAGGTCTCTGTATTTCTTGGCTCTTTTGATACACTGTTCTGCCAAAGTCATACTATACCAGTTTAATAGTAACCCTTTGCTGTACATGGACTGCAACTACTCATTCAATGTGCTTATATGAAATCATGTGGGAAAAAAGGGAGGAGACATTCAAGACATAAGATTTGCTAGAGGGAAAGCATTTTTCATCAAGCACTCATTCCCATCCAGTCAAAGCAGAATTCCAGCAATCATGAAGAATAAAACAGACTCCTATGAAGCTGAAATTAGTCTTCTGTTCAGCACGTCAGTATTCCCTCATTTGCTTACAGTATGTCTGTTGCCTTATATAATAACTTCAAAAAGAAACTATTAATAACAGAAGTATGGTTTTCCAAAAAAAAAAAAAAAAAGAGGGGATGGTGGGGAAGAGAAGTGAGGTTGGAGGTAGGGAGGGGAATATACCCAGACCACATCAATATGGTTCCCAGAATAGCCACAACAAATTCCACATTTGTGGAGGGAAAAAATGCCTCCAACAAGAAGCTGAGGGTGCGGCAGAGTTGACATCCGTATTTAGCAGTGTATCTCTCTCTCTGTGTCTCTGCATCTCTGCGTCTCTGTCTCTGTCTCTGTCTCTGTCTCTCTCTCTCTCTCTCTCTCTCTCTCTCTCTCTCTCTCTCTCTCTCTCTCTCTCTCTGTGTGTGTGTTCCAAATCTTGAAAAATAGAAATAATCCAAATACAAGTTTAGAACTCTCCGGCTCAGTTAGGAAAATAGTGACATGAGAATATATGACTATTGACAAGTATCCTTCCCAAATGGTTTTTGTCAGTAAGGCAACTTTGCAAAACCCTGTCATGTACTTCCCCCCTGTTTGTTAGGAAGCAAGTGATAAATGTTGTAGTGGTGTTGGTGAGACAGGATCAGCACAAACAGAGAGAAGAGATCAACTTTTAGAAAGGAAGTGAAAAGTTGAGGCACTGAGTGCCCTCATCCTGGTGGCTGGTCAGGGAACAAGTCCATGGAACAAAGGCTCCTGTTTTCATGCAATAGAAAGGAAGTGATTGGGAATCCCTGCCCAGCACTAAAAACCCCTTTTGTCACTTAGTAGCATCACTCCTGTTCTACAGGTGGACCAATGAGTGCCTCATGGAAATCCAGAAAACCTAGGAGCTCTAATTTCTCCAAACACATTGCTTGGCTGGTAGTAAAAAGTCTCCAAAAAGAAACACATTAATTTTGGAGGGTAATTGTCTTGGTCTAGTCATGCTTCTATTAAAAATACCATTAGCAAATTATAAATACTAGATATTTATTTTTCACATTCTGAAGGCTAAACGTTTACTTAAAGGGATCATAGATAAATAACCTAATGATGCACTTCAAGCTTTCAGAAAGAAACAAGAAGAGTGGGTAGAAAGAAATAATAAAAAAATTAAGGAAGAAATCAGTGAACAGAAACTAAAAAAAGTAGTTTAAAGGATCAATGAAACCAAAAGTTGGTTATTTGACAAGATTGACAAACCTTCAGCCAAGCTAACTACAAGAAAAAGGGAGAGGATTCAAATGAATAGAATTAGAGATGAAGTAGGGGATGTGACAACAAATACCAGTGAAATCCACAGAATTATTATGAAATATTTTGAAAACTGGCAATTGATATATTTCTAGATGCATTCGATCTACCAAAACTGAACCAAGATGTCATCAACCCTTAAACAGATCTGTAATGAACAAGGAGATTGAAGCAATAATAGAAAATATCTCAACAAATAAGAGTGCAGGACCAGAAGGATTCACTACCAAATTATACCAGAGCTTGAATGAAGATCTGGCATTAATGTTCCTCAAACTAGTCCATAAAATAAAAAAAGGAAGGAATATTACCAAATTCATTTTATGAAGCCAGTATTATCCTGCTACCAAACTTAAAGACACAACAACAACACAAAAGAAAATTATAAACTACTTTAGCAAAGATGCAAAAATTCTCAATAAAATACTTTCAAACCTCTGCTGTGGGAGTGGGTACCAATCGGGAGGAGGTTGGGTTAACAAGGAGGATGAATGAGTATGAATAGAGTTGAAGTAATTTGTTTGTATATGTAAAAATAGAGCAATGAATCCTATTGAAATTGTTTTGGGAAGAGGGTAAGCAAAAGTGATAGAGGGAGTGAAGTTGATTGGGAATTATTATATACAGGTGTGAAAATGTCAAAATGAAATCCTCCCATTGTAAAACTAATGTGTGCTAATAAAAATAAAAATAACTTTAGTAAATAAGCAATACATATATGTGTATATGTATATGTACATACCTGATGAAACACTCTAGACAACGCACCAGGATACAAAACAAACATACTCAGTGATTTTTCTGTATACTAACAATAAACTGGAAAAGAAAGAAATCAGAGAAACAGTCTCATTCACAATAGCCTCAAAATAAAAACTCTAGGAGAAAGTTTAACTAAGTGAAAAATGAATACAATGAAAACTTGAAGAAAGAAACTGAGGATACTAGAAGACAGAAAAATATCCCATGTTCATGGATTGACAGAATTAACATTGTGAAAATAGTTTTACTACTGAGAGCAGTCTTCCTAGAAATAGAAAACTCAATCCTAAAATTTATATGGAAGCATAAAAGACCCCAAACAGCCAAAGTGATTCACAGCAAAAAAAAAAAAGAAAGAAAGAAAGAAAGAAAACACTGGAGATAGCACAATACCTGACTTCAAATTTTACCAGAGTTATAGTAACAAAAGCTACCTGTTACCAGCACAAAAATGGGTATATATGCCAATGAACTAGAATCAAAGACCCAGAAATAAAAACACACAGAATAAAAACACATCGAGAAACCCAGCAACAACAAATCATGGTGAGAACGTGGAGAGAAAGGAACCCTTGTACATTGCAAATGGGACTATATATTCATGCGATCATTATGGAAATCAGTATGGAGGTTTCTCTAAAACCTAAAAAAAGAACTACCATACTAAAAAGAGTGGCACCTACACACCCATGTTCATTGTGGCACTATTCACAATAGCCAAGCTATAGAATCAGCCCATACACACATACACAGTGTGTATTATTCAGCTATAAAGAATGAAATTATATTGTTTGCAGGAAAATGAATATCATGTTGAGAGATGTAAGCCAAACTCAGAAAGACAAATATCTCATGATTTTTATTATCTGAAGAACCTAGATCTAAACCAAAAAAATAAAAAACAAAAATGTCATGATTACAAAAGGGGATTGTTGTGTGCTTGTGTGTGTGTGTGTATATGTGTGCATAACACACATGTGACCAACAAGAGGGGAAAAATGAAGAGAAGGTAATGTGGAGTGAATGCAACTGAAATGCATAATTTGCACAATGAGGCTGTGTATGGTGTTTCGTGCCTGTAATCCCAGCTAATTGGAGGTATAGGTAGGAGGATTATAGTCAGAAGCCAGCCTAGGAGGTGAGGAAAAAAAAAAAAGGAAAAAAAAATAGCCCACAAGATCTTGTCCAGAAAAATAATTAAACCAAAATAAACTAAAGATGTGGCTCAAGTAGTAGAGTGCCTGCTTAGCAAGCTTAAGGCCCTGAGTTCAATCTGAATACTGCCAAAAAAGAAAAAGAAAATAGTGTAATTAAACCCACTAAAAACTATTAAAAAGCCCCACGGTACTTTCCAAGACTGCTTGAAGCCCACAGTTCCCAAGGATGGTGATTCAGCTGGCTCAGCATATCCATTTAACCTTCACTTGTGTACACATGTGCTACCTTAGGTAACTGCATGTAGCCTTGAGACCGGGTGTGTGTGCATCTCCTGTGTAGCCATCCTGGGCCAATGCTACTTTTGTTTGTTGGGAGTATAAAGGCATGCCACACCAGGGTATGGGCTTGGGGGCGAGAGGGAGGAGTGGGCTGCTACTGTTATTTCTGCCAAGATTAATCTATAGACAAAGAGCTTTGGATTAAGTATGACCACTATCCCTTTGTACCCTAAAATTTCTACCTGCCAGAATCTCCTTTCAGTTTGCCTGGAGCTGAAAACCTGCATAACACCTTCTATCAATGATCATATTCCCTTATAGCCAGAGTCCTCACCTGAAATGCGTTAGAGACCTGCCAGTATGGATTTATGAAACAAACTAGGTATTTATGTAGGAATGTAGTAGGAAGAGTCTTTCAAGAAAAGTTTATCTGCCTCCAGTTTTCTTCAAACATGTACTCTTCTGTCTCCAAAAACCTTGATCAACCTATGATGTGTTGGTAAGCTACTGCTGCAGAACAGCCTACCCCAAACTTAGGGACACACACACACACACACACACACACACACAAACCCAGGGGGCTAGGAAGGTGGTTTAGCAGTAGAGTGCTTGCCTAGCATGCATGAAGCCCTGGGTTTGACTCCTCAGCACCACATATATAGAAAAAGCCGGAAGTGGTGCTGGGGCTCAAGTGGTAGAGTGCTAGCCTTGAGCAAAAGGGAAGCTAGGAACAGTGATCAGGCCCTGAGTTCAAACCCCAGGACTGGCAAAACAAAAACAAACAAAAAAAAACAAGAGCCACTTTTTGCCTCTCAGGCTGAGTTCTGCTAGGTGTCTCTGCAGCTCCATGTGATGCCATCCAGGGCTGGTGACAGGGCTGGTGGGAGCACCCAGAATGGTTCACTTATTATGAAGCTCATGGGATGGGTTCCAAGCAAGGCTAGAGTAATAGAATGGAGCATTCCAGGCTGGGGATATAGTTCAGAGGCAGGGCATATGGTTAGCACAAGTGAGGCTCTGGATTCAATCCTCCAGGATCATCAGTGTGTTCTAGTTCTTTCCAGGTGGCCTCAATAAGTGGCTTGGACTTTTCACAGCACGATGGCTGGGTTCCAAGAAGGGGCTGTTTCCTGTATGTGAAAGCCAAGACTGTGGTGTCTTTTGGCTCAGTTCAAAAGTAATACAGTCTCGTTTCTACCACATTCTATTGGACAAAGCAAGTCACAGCCAGCCTTGACTCAAGAAGAGTGGGAGACAGATTGACTTCTCAGTGCAAGAAATGACAAAAGATTCTCAGCCATCTTCAATTCATGTCATACAGGTGCTGAACAACATGTCTCCATTATAAGAACAGCAACAGTGCACACACAGTGAAAACAGCAGTTGACATTCATCCTGGGAACCAGAGCTAGAAGAAGGCAAGGCTGGGGTATTCAGGGCTGGGACACACCCTAGCAACCCTTGCCAGATAGAAAGGTAAGCCTATCACCTATAGACAGCCTTCCAACCTCCAAGACAAGGTCAAAATATGAATGTCCATGTGAAATCTCTGCATTTATTTTCTTCAGTGTGAGATCAACCTTTAAAATCCTATTGCAGGAAGCAATTGACCCATGAGCTTCCAGTTTTCAACATCTGCCTTCCACTTTTCATGGGCCGGTTCATCTTTTATGTGAAACACCTGTCAGCAAGACGGTCGTGGGCAACTCATTTATCAGAGAATGTCATTGCTTTGCGGTTGGTGAGAGAGGAAGGAAAAAAGAACAAGTTAATTATCATGAAGCTGGGTAGTCGCCAGGGCAGGGGTGGGGAAGGAATTTCTGTCATTTAATTACCAGTATTTGCTCCAGAATGATAAATCAAAGTCAGGGGTCAGCCCGGAGCAGCAGTGGTGGTAACAGCTGTGTTGGACAGAGTGCTCCTTTATAAAATAAACACCTGGAGAGGCTTGGTTTCCAATGATTTCCTGTAGTGCTTATCAAATTCCAGGGACCACAAGGGAAGGGGCGAGAGGGGAAGATAAAGAGAGAGTGAATCAGGAGAATGCTCTTGCTCCTTGGAGAGAGGTAATGCTGTCTGGAACAGACAGAATGCAAGAACAGCATGGCCAGTGAGGGGAGCCCCAGCTGAAGAAACCCCAGAACAGATCAGCCTGAAAGCTCATCCAGTAACCTGGGCAAGATGGACAAATGTTTTGCTCCTGTACACCGCCTCCCCCGGCTTCCAAGTTCAGGCTTTTGTTGTTGTGGTGGTGGTTACCATGGAAACCAAACTGCATTCAGTTCGGTGATGGATAAAACAAATACCCTTCTTGTTGTACACGGTCCCTTACTAGAAAGAGATATGTTCTAAGACTTCCAGTGATTGCCTGAAATAACCTCTATATAGTATGGTTCTTTTTCCTCTATACACGTGTATGATAAAGTGCGTTTTATAAATTAGCTGCAGTGGGGCTGGGGATATGGCCTAGTGGCAAGAGAGCTTGCCTCGTATACATGAGGCCCTGGGTTCGATTCCTCAGCACCACATATACAGAAAACAGCCAGAAGTGGCGCTGTGGCTCAAGTGGCAGAGTGCTAGCCTTGAGCAAAAAGGAAGCCAGGGACAGTGCTCAGGCCCTGAGTCCAAGGCCCAGGACTGGCCAAAAAATAAATAAATAAATAAATAAATTAGCTGCAGTATTTATTTAACAAGAATAACCAATAGCAAAATAGATGAGTACTGCAGTAAAATTGCTAGAATCATCATTCTTGTCCTTTGGAGCAATCGTGAAGTAAAATAAGATTTGCTTGGACGTGAGCACTATAACATGACAACTGATCTAATCATTGACATGATTAGTGATTGATTAATGGACAGGTAGCATATATATACAACATGAATAAAGGGAAAATTCCTATCTAGGTGGGATGGATGAGACCACATGGGATTTTTATCTCACAACTCAGACTGTGGTTGACTAGGGGCAACTGACATTGTAGACTATAAAACTACAGCTATAGTATAATAGAGTCATCCATGTTGCAAAGCTCCAAGACCAGGCAGTGGCTGTCATGGATGATAGGGTATTCTGAACTCTGAAACTCAGCAGCATCAAAGAATTTCCAGTGTGTAAGTCTGTAAGGGATTGCTGCCTTCTGATGGGAGCCCTGGGGACAGAGGGCAAAGTTGCTTTGGAGCAATATATTTCCCCAAAGATTGGCTCCTGCAGTGGGAGTAGAAACTGGTTACTGCACCTCACATCCCTTTCATGCACATCTATGTGGCAGAAGCAGGTGTTGCTTTACTCATTTGTTCACTCAGGTAATTTATTCAACAAATGTTTATGGAGTGTTTAAAGAGCCAATGCTTTTCCAAGTTCTAGTATAGTCCCTGCTCCAAGGTGATGAGATCTTCTCATACAAGGAGGGCATGGTTGTTCAGGGGGACATTTAGCTCCTCCTGGCTGGCAGCTAAGGAGGGGATGAGGGAATAGAAGCCAAATTTCCATGTGTTTGATAAACTTTTGGGGGCCCGGGGAAGGCATACAAATGCAGTGGCTGTATTTTCCTTTTCCTTTTTTTTTTTTTTTTTTTTTTTTTTGACAATACTGGGTCTTGGACTCAGGGCCTCAGCACTGTCCTTGGCTTCTTTTTACTCAAGGCTAGCACTCTACCACTTGAGCCACAGTGACACTTGTGGCATATATATCTCTCTACATATGTGTGTATGTGTGTGTGTGTGTGTGTGTGTGTGTGTGTGTGTGTGTGTGTGTTGCTGAGGAATTTAACCCAGGGCTTCATGTATGGGAGGCAAGCTCTTTACCACTAGGTCATATTCCCAGCCCCCATTTTAACAATTAAATCTTTAGAAAAATCACCCCAGCTCTACTTTTAGGTGAAAGGCAATCTGGATAACAATGAAGTTGGAGCAGTAAAAAGGGTTTTGTTGTTGTTGCTTTATTTTGTTGTAATGCTAGTACTTAAACTCTGGGCCTGGCATTCTTGCTTGTTTTTTTTTTCCATTCGCAGCTGATTCTCTGTCCACTTCTAGCTTTTTGCTGGTTAATGGGAATTAAGAGTCTCATAGCTTTGTCTGCTAAGTCTGTTTTTGAACTGTGATCCTCACATCTCGGTCTCCCCAAGTAGGAGGTAACTAAGGATTACAGGTATGAGCCATTGATAATCCAGCTGTAGAGAGTTATAACCTAGTCTAGTCTCAAACTGAGTTCCCTGCCTCATCCTCCTCATTGGTTGCTATTGTACATCACCATAGCAGGCTAGAGCCCTTGACCTATGCCAAGGCTGTGACCTTACAGAGTTCTGAGCAAGGGAGGACTAGCTGGCAGCACATAGAAGTGTAGGAACACCAGGTCCCCTCCTTAATGAAGATGACACTAATGGCCATCAATAAGTATGAAAGGAGTTCAGAGTTTGTGAGAGGGGACAGGGAGGATGGAAAAGGTGGAAAAGCTGAGGGAGGTGCCCTTCTCCATGCTTTCCCAGGTGCCCTTTTATAAACTCACCTGTAATGAAACTGATTGCAATTTGCGGTTTTCAATACAAACAAGGCTGGGACATCCTTTCTGTGTATTTCTTGAAATTAAAAAAGGAGAAAGGTGGGAGGGAGTAAGAGGAAGACATGAAGGAAGGAGGAAAGGAAAGATGAACAAGAAGTTGGGCCAAGAGCAGCCTATGTTAAAAGAGCCAATTGCTTGGCAGACACTAGTAGCTCTAGTCTGCAATTCTTGCTACTCAGGAGGCTGAGATCTGAGGATTGTGGTTTGAAACCAGCCTGGGAAGAGAGAGATTCTTATTTCAATTAACTAGCAAAAAGCCAGAAGTAGAGTTGTGGCTCAATGGTTAGAGTGTCACCCTTGAGTAAAAAAAGCAAAATGAGAGCACAAGGCCCGATACTCAAGCCCCAGTACCAATGTCCCCCACAAACACATACACAGAGCCAGTTTCATGAGGGCTCTCCCAATATCTCAGGTGAAAGCAACATGTGACAAAGGGAAGAATATTTCCCACTTACTGAGGCAGGTTGGACCAGAACATCTTCTCAGTAATACGATGATCCTGCAAGTATACTGCTGGGTCAGAGAACTCTCATACCCTTGGACTACATCTTCTAACTTACATGACACAACACAATCATTTTCCTAAGCCATTGTGTGGGTTTTACCTGGCCCAGCCTATGAGCTCGTGCCAAGGAAGTTTAATTATCATCTCCGGCCAATTCCATTTTTGTGCTATAAAAGTCAAAGGGACTTAATGGCCAGTAATTGTGGGTTCTGGTGAAATGTTTCATCGGGGAAGAGATACAGAAGATAAAGCTTTTGATCTGTGTGGAGAGCATGCTTGCCTGCAGGCTAACTGAGGTGGCCTGGTCTACCTCGAGGTTTATAGCAATAGTCTCACGCCTGGCCTTCCACATCAATGCCCCCAGTTTCTGAGCTAGCAACTGAAGCCCTCAGAATGTTACATTTGTTCCCCATAGTCTAGCCCTCATTTTAATTTAATTTAATTTGCTTAATTTTCATCCTCACTGGAGGACCATCAGCTATATTTGTTTAGATAAATGGCTCATCATCTATTGCATTGGTTTCATTTCATGATCAATTAGTTGGAGGCTGTCAGCATATCTTCAAAGCTACTATGTACTTTCATATCCCTTGACCCTATAATTTTTAAGCACTATGGGTTTGAGAGAGAGAAAGAAAGAAAAAGAAAATAAATGTTACCATACTTTTATTAGCTGCTGAAATGCATTAGGATGCATATACTTAGAACCCCAGGGAGGAAGATATCCATGCCTGTAATTGGAATAGCACATCAGTCCCTTCTTGCCTCCCTTTAATAACCTCTGCATTGTTTTATTTCCAGGATTTATTGATGACCTGCAACAGCCCTCTCCCAGGCCCCAGGCTGTTGGGGAGGAGGGCAATGCACGTGGTCTGCTCCTTGACCTGAGCCTCCTCATAAATCAGGCCTTGCATTCGTCTGTGATAGGGAGCCAGATGGCAGCTGTTATTGCAGGAGCTCAACAGGAATCAAGGCCTGTGATCTTTCCTGTTGCTAACAGGCCTGATTTTTTATGGCTGTCAGCATCCCTGGAATGGCTAAGGGAGGCATGAAGGGAGGCAGGGAAGGCAGAGACCCTGTGGCTTTAGATTGGGGCTTTTATCTCCCAAGAGAGCAAGCCACAAAGGTCTTTCCCTCTTCCTCATTAGCCATTGGGCCTTAGACTCTCTTTCCAAAGATATTTCTTAGACTGTGCAAGTGGCAAAGCTAAATGTAATTCCATATCTTCTAGAAAGGAAAATGGTGGCTAGTTTCCTTTGCTGAAAGTAGGCAGGCCATTTGCATCATGACCCTAGCTGACAGATGACAGCTAGCCCTTCCAGTTGAAGCACTCTTATGAAATGTCCATTCTGCTTAGGATACAATTGTTATTCTAAATGCATTGGATGCCAGAATAACAACAATTAATGAAAGCTACTTGGTGGATCTAACATTTGGACTTTTTGCTTTTTCAGAATGATTGGTCAAGGCAGAAAGTTCAGAAAAGATAAGGATGGAGGAAATAAAGGTAGAGGGTAAAAAGCAAAATGCTTGCCAGACAACAAGAGAAACTCTAGCCATCTCTGAAGTACCTGATTAGAGGTATTAGCTGCTAAGATCCAGTCATTAAGATGGAGTAGACCACAGTGAGTATAACAGCCAGGACACCAGTGTGGAGTAAACAGTTTATTAACAATCCTGTGTGGTCCAACAGCCTGCCTCCAACAGGCACAACCTCCCAGGAAGAACAGAGTCTGCACCAGGCAAGACTGGGTGGCCAACACCAAACATAGCCTACAGACGCACAGAGGAGATAGTAATAGAATCCCAGATGCAGCTAAGTGGTTCACAGGGCAAGAGGGTGAATCTATTTGTTTATGTATGTAGGATTTGAAGCTAGTCTCGGAGTGTGGGGAGCCTAAGCTTAAAGATAAAATAGACATGCCCAAGTCATCATCTCTAGAAAGTTTCAGGGAGCCATCTCAGTTCTTAGAAATATTTCAGCTACCTTGAGACTCTTGCTATAACTATTCATTCAGCTGTATACAAACACCCAGTTTCAAAGTTCTGAGCCCCAAGTGGTAGAGTGCTAGCCTTGAGCAAAGAAAGCCCGGGGACAGTGCCCAGGCCCTGAGTTCAAGCCCCAGGACTGGCAAAAAAAAAGTTCTGAGCCCAGTGACAGATGTACACAGTGGATCACTGTTTCCTTCCTAGAGATCTGATCCACGGCCCTCATCAACCCATTCCAAACAGAAAATCATCAGCCACTACTGGCTGATGACTGTAATCCTAGCTACTCGGAAGGCTGAAATCTGAGGATTGAGGTGCAATGCCAGCCCAGGCAGTCAAATTCAAGGGACCTTTATCTCCAAGTAACCACCAAAAATCTGGAAGTGGATCCGTGTCAAGTGGTAGAGAGCTCCAACCTTAAGCAAAACAACTAGAGATCAGTGCCTAGGCCTTGTGTTCAATCCTCGCCCAGTACCAATACACACACACACACACACACACACACACACACAGAGTTTCCCTTACATTCTCAGTTTTCTCTAGGACTTGTTAGCAATGGCAATTATGAACAACTCAGGGGGAAAAATGAAGAACTGAGGTGGAATTTGCCATTTGAGCCCAGATTTGGCAGTTTCTCTGACAATGTTTCTCACGTGCAAGTCATATAACAATGATTTGCAACACTAGCCAATTATACAACAATGATTTGCATATGAGAAATACTGTCAGACAACAGCAAAGAGGTACAGAGGCTTGGAGTGCTGAGATGTGAAGAGGGGAGTCTGTCCACTTCAATCTGGGGTAATGTTGCTTATGCAGTGGACACGCCTTTGTCTTATAGTAATGGCCAGTACTGCAGAGAGGAATTCTTAGGATTTTTTTAAGTGATAAAAATTATTTAAGCAAAACACAGGTACACCCACATTTGGGTCCTTGCTGAATTTTAGTTCACACAAAAAATACAGTGAGCTTGGATTTCGATATGGCTGTTGTATAGAAAAGTAGTATCTCATCGTAGTAAAAATATTGGCTATATAGTAAAAAAAAATTGGGTACATAGAAATGCCTCTCTTCTTACTATACTGACCCTGGGTAGTTCATCCTTTTTTCTAAATCTCAGTGTCATTTTTGTAGATGGAGGTAATACCAGTCCCTGACTCATGACAGTGTTAGAAATACTCAACAATATCCATTTCCACTGGCTTCCTTCACAGTGCTTGATATCCAAGCACCTGGCCTCTCATCTCAGCAGAAGTGAATTCATTATTTTAATGATTTATATTTCATTAGGTTAAATAGGCAACTTAGTTATTATTCATCCAACATTGCTCATCACATGATAAATAAAACCAACATTTATTAATTATCTGATGTGTAACTGATAGTTTTTCAAGCACTTGACATATGAAGTACAATAATGGGAGACCAGAGAGGTTGATGAACTTGCTAGGTCACTTGGCTAATCGGCAGCAGAACTTGGATTTGAACCTAAATGGTCTGAGCTCAGGACTTGACTAAACACTTGCCAGTCAAGGGATGCCCTTTAAGTGTGTATTCCATGACCCCTATGAGCCCAGAAGAACTAGCAGATTCACATCTGCCCCTGATGTTCATATGTCCTTGTGGTTAGTGGGGTGCTGGAAGCATTCTCCGTAAGATTAAATAGCACTGATTAATGCCTTGGAAACACTAGCCAAGAAAAAAGTCTTGACCTCTGAAGGAATTTGGGAGGAGAGGTGGAGGGGCCAGATGATTCTTTCACTGGTGAGCTTGTGGTAAGTCTCCCAGGCATTTCTCCAGCATCGTGGTCAGGAGCAATCCCTATGACTCCTCCTTATTGTTTAAGAATGAGTCACCTTGGCACTATCTTTCACACACAAAGTAGTCAGAGACCTTACCTTTTTTCTTTCTAGTACTGGGGCTTGAACTCAGGCCTGAATACTGCCCCTTAGCTTTTTGGCTCAAGGTTTGCACTCTACTACTTGAGCCATAGCGCCACTTCCAGCGTTTGCTGGTTAATTGGAGATAAGATTTGTTGGCACAGCCTGGCTCTGAATCTTGATCCTCACATCTCAGCCTCCTGAGTAGCTAGGATTACAGGCAAGAGCCACTGGCAAGCAGGGGAATACCTTTACCAGATAGTCATTTGCATGAGTACAGGCAAGAATGATTGTTTCTTAGAACACCAGAGAACATAGATTCTGGGCTCAGAGCAAGCCACAAAAGGAAAAAAAAAAAAAAAAGAAGAAGAAAAAAATAAAAATTAAAAAAAATTTAAAAAGGAAAAGAAAGACAGCTTTAAGAATCAAGAGGAACATTTGAATAGTCCAGAAAAAGCCCAGAAATCAGAAATATAGGAAATATTAAGTATCCTAAATATAAAAAAACAAAGTTACCATTAATGCTCAGGAAAGAATAAATCCAGGGAGAGATTCAGAAATCACTTCAAAAGATGGGGATAAAGAGTGAACAAAATGGGCTGGGAATATGGCCTAGTAGCAAGAGTGCTTGCCTCCCATACATGAAGCCTTGGGTTCGATTCCCCAGCACCACATATGCAGAAAATGGCCAGAAGTGGCGCTGTGGCTCAAGTGGCAGAGTGCTAGCCTTGAGCAAAAAGAAGCCAGGGACAGTGCTCAGGCCCTGAGTCCAAGCCCCAGGACTGGCAAAAAAAAAAAGAGTAAACAAAATGATGAAAACTGCAGATCTGTGATGAGAACCAAAACAGAAAGTTTCAGGCACGAGATGCTTCATCCTGCTCTATGACCTCAAATGTCCTTCCCATCTCAGCCCATGAGTCCTACAACACTTCACAGCAAATTAGTCACCAGGATTTTCCTTGCTCAACATAACAGCCATCCCTTTGACCTAGAGGTAGAATATTTCTTAATAGTTCACAGGCCCAATGAATCTCGTCTCTTCTTCTGGTCCTTATTATTTGAGGATTGTTTTTAAATTTTCATTTCCAATTCCTTTCTGCCTGCAATTATCATTTCCTTTCTTCCTCTTTCCTCCTCTCCTTATTTCTCTTCCTTCTTTTTCTTGTTTCCTGCTTAGATTCCTGGCTACCAGCATAATGTAATTCCAATAGAGTACAAAGCAAAGCAAATGCCCAGGCTGATAAGTGGGTCACTTATACACTCAACAGTTGGCAGTGCATACAGAAGAAGAAGCCAGATAGCCAAGTAGCCATCATTATCATATCATCATCATCATCATCATCATCATCATCATCATCATCATCATCATAACAACTGTCATTACCATCAGCAGTAGCAGTATCATACCTTGAATTTAAAACTAATAGTCTATAATCCTAACTACTCAGGAGGCTGAGATCTGAGGACTGGGGCTTGAAAGCAGCCTGGGAAGACACATCCATGAGACTTTTTTTTTCCCAGTCTTGGGGTTTGAACTCAGGACCTGAGCACTGTCCCTGGCTTCTTTTTGCTCAAGGCTAGAACTCTACCATTTTAGCCACAGTGCCACTTCTGGCTTTTTCTGTATATGTGGGGCTGAGGAATCAAACCCAGGGATTCATACATGCAAGGCAATCACTCTACTGCTAAGCCATATTCCCAGCCCTCCATGAGACTCTTATCTCCAGTTAGCTAACATAAAGCTAAAAGCAGAGGTATGATAGAGTGCCAGTCTTGACTGAAAAATCTAAGGATGGGGATGAGACCCAGAGTTCAAGCCCCAGTACAGGCACAAAACAACAATAGTTGTACTTTCATAAAATACAAAAATTAGGGCTGGGAATATGGCTTAGTGGTAGAGTGCTCACCTTGCATGCATGAAGCCCTGGGTTTGATTCCTCACCACCACATAAAAAAGCCACAAGTGGTGCTGTGGCTCAAGTGGTAGAGTGCTAGCCTTGAGCAAAAAGAAGTCAGGGACAGTGCTCAGGCCCTGAGTTCAAGCCCCAGGACTGGCAAAAAATAAAAAATAAAGTACAAAAATTAAAAGTGAGTTCCTCATGTTTTTAAGCATGATCAGGCTGTTTTGAGGCTTAAGAAAAACAGCGTAGTTTAGTTCAAGCTCATGTTTTGTTTCCACAGTGGAGGAGGGGGCACACTTTCATTGCACAATAGTAGTTGAGCCTTGGCTTATGATCCCTGATGGGTGGGGTTGCTGTGAATATCATTTCCAATGGATTATGTTGTGTTTAGGCCTGGGTTATGTTAATATTTTAGAAATCTTATCTCAGCTAGCCCATGTTTGAAATATCAGGAAGAGTTTAATGAAGAAGCCAGGGTTTATACACTGAGTGAACTGAATTAAAATGAGCTGTCCTATCTCCTTTGCCAGTTCCATTACAGATTTGGAAACTCAGTCACTCTGGTCTCAGAAATGATCTGCAGAGGCACAAAAGGCAATCAAGGACCTGCAGGAAAAGGGAAAAATTTAATTACACATTGTGAATTGGATCCAAGAGCACAGAAGAAACAAGGCAACTTTGATTTTTATGCCCTACGACTTCCTTTTTCCTTACCCCAAATATCCTTTCCAGTACTTCATTCATTCCCCCATTTCCTCTTCTGTCCCTATTATCACTTTCAAGAGAGATTTAGACTTGCTGCAACATTTAAGCAACAGGATGAAAGAACAAATGAATGAATGAATGAATGAGAGACAATCTAAGGCATGAAGTTAGAGGAAAGCTGGATAATAAATCATTTTTCCCCAGTCAAATTTCAGAGTATGTAACCTGTTTTATGCCTGTTTTAATTTTTATTGGTATAAATGTATGTGCATGTGTGAGTATACATGTACATGTTTATTGTATATATTTATCTTCTATAACATGATAGTTGAAACATTTGATTTGGACATTAGGATTTGAACTCAGGGCCATACACTGGCTAGGCTGGTGCTCTACCCCTTAAGCCATATCCCCTGTCTCCACCCTTCTCCTGGTTGCACAGGTGAGGAACACAGTATTCTTTTTTTTTTTTTTCTTGCCAGTCCTGGGGCTTGAACTCAGGACCTAAGCACTGTCCCTGGCTTCTTTTTGCTCAAGGCTAGCATTCTGCCACTTGAGCCACAGCACCACTTCTGGCTTTTTTTTTTATTGTCAAACTGATGTACAGAGAGGTTACAGTTTCATACTTTAGGCATTGGATACATTTCTTGTACTGTTTGTTACCTCCTCCCTCATTTCACCCTCCCCCTCCCCTTTTCCCTCTCCCCCCATGAGTTGTTCAGTTGGTTTACGCCAAACAGTTTTGCAAGTATTGCTTTTTGTAGTTGTTTGTCTTTTTATCCTATGCCTCTCGATTTTGGTATTATCTTTCACTTTCCTAGTTCTAATAACCAGTATACACAGTTTCCAATGTACTCAGATAAGATACAGTGATAGTGCAGCTACAACCACAGGAAGGGGATACAAGAGGATCATCAACAATAGAAGCTATGGTTTCACATGGCATGTTGAAAGTAATTACAACAGTGATATAACAGTTGTTTCCATAACATGGAGTTCATTTCACTTAGCATCATTTTATGTGTTCATAAGGGCATAGCTATTGGGCTCTTGTGATCCTCTGCTGTGACTAGCCTAAACCTGTTCTAATTATTCCCTATGAGGGAGACCATAGAGTCCATGTTTCTTTGGGTCTGGCTCACTTCACTTAGTATAATTTTTTTCTAAGTCCTTCCATTTCCTTACAAATGGGGCATAAAATAGAGGCATAAAATTCCATTGTGTATATGTACCACATTTTCCTGATCCATTCATCTACTGAGGGGCATCTGGGTTGGTTCCATATTTTAGCTATGACAAATTGTGCTGCAATGATCATTGTTGTGCTGGTGGCTTTAGTGTGTTCTTGTTTATGGTCTTTTGGGTAGATGCCCAAAAGTGAGGCTGCTGGGTCATAGGGGAGCTCTATGTTTAGCCTTCTGAGGAATCTCCATACTGCTTTCCAGAGTGGCGGAACAATCAACAATGAAGTAGGGAGGAATGCAGTATTCTTTTTAAACAAATAAGCTTAAAGTTGCCTGAGTTCAAGCCACAGTTTCAAAATACCTATTGTGGAATTTTCACAAACATGTTTATTGTTTGCTAAATAAAAACAGAGTGAACTCAACCACTTTATTTTCTCATTTTTCCCTTCAACTGAAGTAATGGTGAGATTAGGAAAGGAAGGCCTCTCCTCCTCTGTGAATGTAAACATGAAGAGAGTTACTGGGATGGGACTCGGATGGGAAATGCAAGAGGTCAGGTAAGAAAGGGAGAACAGAAGAGAGGAAGCCTCAGAGAAAGCCATGGAGCCCCAGGAGGAAGGGCTTCCCAAACCAGCTCTCCCAACTGACCAGGCTACTGGCAGTAGGAGATGCTTTTCTTAGCTTCTGCCTTTTCATTAGTCTGTAGCTCTCTCTCTAGGATTAGTGGTTACCTCTAATGAAAATAAAATCTCTCTAGTGAGAAGAAACAAAGAATGCTTCATGGTTAAAAATATGTAGTATATAAAAATTTTAGTTTCTCAATCTATAAATTGAATTAGTAATAACTACCTCATAAGATCTTACCTGGGACTACATTTTAAATAGCAGCTTTTATTGGTCTATGCAATCAATTAGGACTGTTAGGTTGAAAGAGATTAAAAAGTCTAATTTGTACTTATCTACTTTTAAAAAGGAGCCATTCTCTCCTGGATTGTGCAAGCAAGACTTGTGTAGAAGCAAGGTCATGGCTCAAGTGGTAGGTAGAGTGTTAACCTAGCCAGCTACAAGCTCTGAGTTACAATTCCAGTGCACTGAAAAATAGAGAGGGAAGGGAGACATGAGATGTGAGAGCTTTGAGAATCCTCAAATTCCCTTTTTTGTAGGATTCTCTTTTTTATTAATTTATTTAAAAATAGACATATAAAGACTGCACGTGTTTATGGAGCAACTTGGGTTGTTTTGATATGCATATATGCTATTTAATGATCAGATTAGAGTTAGTGTATCTCTCTCCTCAAATATTCATCATTTTTTTTTTGGTAAAAGCATCAAAACATTTTGTTTCTTCTAGCCTTTTTTTTTTTTTTTGGCCAGTCCTGGGCCTTGGACTCAGGGCCTGAGCACTGTCCCTGGCTTCCTTTTTGCTCAAGGCTAGCACTCTGCCACTTGAGCCACAGCACCGCTTCTGGCCGTTTTCTGTATATGCGGTGCTGGGAAATTGAACCTAGGGCCTCGTGTATCCGAGGCAGGCACTCTTGCCACTAGGCTATATCCCCAGCCCTCTTCTAGCCTTTAAAACTAAGCCATGAGGGGGCTGGGGATATGGCCTAGTGGCAAGAGTGCCTGCCTCGTATACATTAAGCCCTGAGTTCAATTCCCCAGCACCACATATACAGAAAATGGCCAGAAGTGGCACTATGGCTCAAGTGGCAAAAGTCCTAGCCTTGAGGAAAAAGAAGCCAGGGACAGTGCTCAGGCCCTGAGTCCAAGCCCCAGGACTGGCCAAAAAAAACAAAACAAAAAAAAACAAGTGTAATTTTATATAATGACTATTTAAAATTAAAAAAAATATTAAAAAAACAAAAAAACAAAAACTAAGCCATGGGGCTGGGAATGTGGCCTAGTGGCAAGAGTGCTTGCCTTGTATACATGAAGTCCTGGGTTTGATTCCCCAGTACCACATATATAGAAAACAGCCAGAAGTAGTGCTGTGACTCAAGTGGTAGAGTGCTAGCCTTGAGGAAAAGAAGACAGGGACAGTGCTCAGGCCCTGAGTCCAAGGCCCAGGACTGGCAGAAAAAAAAAAAAAAAAAGACAAAAACCTAAGCCAGGCACTGGTGGCTCACGCCTGTAATCCTAACTACTCAGGCGATCTGAGGGTCCTGGTTCTATAAAAGTCCAGGCAAACAAATCCAAGTGATTCTTTTTTTTTTCTCTTTTTTAAAAATTTTTATTGTCAAGCTGATGTACAGAGAGGTTACAGTTTCATACGTTAGGCATTGGATACATTTTCTTGTACTGTTTGTTACCTCCTCCCTCATTCCTCCCAAGTGATTCTAAAATTCAATTAACTAGTAAAAAGCTGGAAGTAGAGTGTGGCTCAAGTTGTGGAGTGTCAGCCTTGATCAGAAAGAAACTGAGGGACAGCTTGAGTCCCTGAGTTCAAACCCCAGTACCAGCATAAAAATGAAACAATCCATCAATATGAAAGTGTTCAACATCACTGACTGAAGTCATTATCCTTTTTCTAAGGCATATTCTTAGCACCACTGTCAAAGGTCAGTTGACTTCAGATATGTGACATGCTTTCATTTTGATTTCTATGCTATTCCATTGGTCCATGTATCTGTCTTTATGCCAACCCCTTGCTGTTTCAACTGCTATGGCTTTGTAGTACATTTTCAAGCCACATTGTATATTATTACTTCTTACATTGTTCTTTTTGATCAAGATTTCTTTGAGCTCAAAGCAGGTGGCTCAAGCCTGTAATCCTAACTGCTCAGGAGGCTGAGATTTGAGGATTGAAGTTGGAAGCCAGCCCAAGGAAGAAAGTCTGGGATATTCTTATCTCCAGTTGACCTCTAAAATGCCAGAAGTAGAGCTACAACTCAAGTAGTAGAGCTCTAGCTTTGAGTGAAAAAGCTCAGGGACAGCACCCAGGGCCTGAGTTCAAGCCCAGAACCAGTACACACACATACACACGCATACACACACACACTCACACAAGCACATGCTTTGAGCATCTGGAATCTTATTTTATGATGTAGTTTTGCACGAATTTTAGTATTGTTCTTTGCTGTGTTAGATTCATCATCTCCACAAACCTCCTGTTGTGGTAACAGCTTAGGTCTCAGCAGTTTTTCAGACAGGAAAACAGAGCTTCTCTTCTCTGGCTTCAGTTCAACAAATCTCAGCAAGGCCTCAGTTGAGTCTTGTTCACTCTGTTCTCACTTGTATGTTTCTCAGAGTGGTCATAGATGGGATGTACCAGAAATATCCTGTCCTGGAGCTCATTCTCACCATCCAAAGGAGATCAAAAACATTGAGAAAATTGTTGGAGACCAGAACACACCAATTTAGACTTAGGATATTCAGTAAATAGAAGCTATAAATTGATATAGTAAGAATCAAACACTATAAAGAAAGGGCAGGAAATAACTAGCATTTCTTCCTGTTCTCCCATCCACACTTAGTTCAGTAACATGTTGCCTGACCCTTTGTGCCTTTATCTCTACTCTCTTTCTAAAGCCAAGCCAGGGACTGATAGCTCACACCCATAATCCTAGCTACTCAGGAGGCTGAGATCTGACGATCATGGTTCAATGCCAGCCCTGTCCAAAAAGTCTCTAAGACTGTTATCTCCAATTAAACATCAAAAAGTCAGAAATAGAGCTGTGGCTCAAGTAATAGATTGCCAATTTTGAGAAAAAAAAGCTAAGGGACAGCTCCTAGGCCCTGATTTCAAGCTCCAATAGTGGCATAAAAAAAGAAAATAACAAAGAATTATGAGGCCAACATTGCACTTGATATAATTGGCTGCCTAGGTGGCTAGCTTGGTAGAGCCATGCCTCCTTTTCCCCTTCTTTTTACTTGAAAAAAAAGAAGGTCAAGTTGTAAAGAAGCATTACAAATTCTATTTTATTTGTGTGCTTTACATTAAACATACTGTCATGTTCCCAATAAGTGTTTTTTGAATTTTTTTTATTTTTAATGGTACTGGGATTTGAACTTAGGGCCTTATACTGTTGTGCCAAGTCACAAGACCACCACCAAGAAGACCACCGAGACTCAGACATTCCGAAATGCAATAGCAAGGCAAGACTTTATTCAAGCGGGACCACAGCCCAGGCCTTGTCCTACCCACCAACACAGCAGAGGGTAGGAGGCAGCCCCCAGCTGCGATTACACAGAGATTATAAAGGCAAAAGACAAAGTTACAGCAACCAGGTGTTTAAGCAAGCAAGATTATGGGTACAAATCTGATTGGCTCAGGGCTCGAGGCATTCTAGGGGCAGTTAGAGTTAAGCATTCCCAGTCATTAGAGTTCTCCACCGGCTGGGCCCTAATAAGCTTGTCCTGGGTTTGCTCACAGGGCCTGCTTATCTCAGGTTTACGTGGTAAAGTGGGGTTTGCGTGGTAAAGTGGGGCCTGACTTCAAAGTCTGGCTCTTCATTTCCCCCCTTAATTCCCCCCTTCTGATAGGTAACTCGAGAACCAATCGTGATTCTCCTTGCTTAGTCTGATTCTGACTGAGAATCAGTAGGGATAAGTTGGTATTGTGCCCGCAATACCATAAAAACTCATAACAAATGCGACAGATAAACACAGTTTTACACCGAAGCCCCAATTCTGACCCTATTTATATTATAGCCAATTTGATTACATACCAACTTTACCATTTGTTACATACTCACTTTAGGGATTGTCTCTCTCACTTTTAACATGCCAAAACCTTTTAATCTAAAGGAAACATTTTTGTTTTCTCTCTAAAGTCTCTCCTTATATAGTTTTATAATCTGTGTCTTATAAAATTTAACATATCCCCACTCACACCATCTTTTACTTCCTCACATCATCAGTGACTTACTGGAACATTCTGTGACAATTTACTTTTTAAATCCCTTTCTTATCCAGAGGAAACCCTTTCTCTATCCCTTTCTCCAAGGCTTTCTATACTAACCTTCCTCTTTACATTTCCTTGGGCTTCTTTGCTGCTAGAGTTTTAAACTGTCTACATTTTCCTGTTTATCTCAACTACATCAAGGCAATTTACTGTGACTCCACACACAGGCTGCTCCTTAGAAGCCAGACCAGAGTCAACTATCATAAGCCAACTATTCTATATCTATATTTTATATTCTATATCTATGTTCTATATCTATATCCTATATCTATATTCTATATCATGAGCCAACTATTCTAGAGTGGAATTCTCCAGTTTCCAGTTCCTCCAAGTGCCTAAGGTTGGCCAGTGGCATCTGTAAGATTCACCCCCAGGAGGGCTCCATGAAGATGCCCCCAGCAGTTTAAATCTCTGTCCAGTTACCTTGGTACCTGGCACTCCTGATGGCAGTGACCTCCCTCTCTTCTGAGGTCACACCCTAATCCATCTGGACACATTTAATACTCTTGGACACACCTCCCACCCCAGGCATTGCCTGGAAGTGACTCTCCAGCCTGTCATACACGCTTTGAATTTAGCAGCAGGCCAGCCTGCTTGAAAATTTCTTACAATATCCAATTTTCTTAATAGAGCTAATTAGCAGTTCCAAAAGCACTTTCCAGCAGAAACCAGCTGCGTATGATAAGAGTCTGATCTGAAGATGTAGATTCTTCCAGATGACTGTTAGACTCTCTCCTTGATCGTCACTCAAATGCAATGGGCAGGGGCCGTGGTGTCAGGCAGCAGTGGCTCCCAGTGGTTTCAGTAGAATGTCACACCTTCTGGGTTACCTGCAACTTTCTCCATAGACTGGTTAGCCATACCTCTAGTTTATCCTGCCTCATCTTCCCCAAAACAACTCTGGTCCCTTGGTCCTAAAAGGGGAGGCTGATGGGCAAAGATCATCCATCTTCTATAACTTTTTCAGGCTGACTCAGGGGCATTGGCCTTACCTAGCCAGGAACCTATAACCTTAGTCTACTTTACCAAGGGGCTGCAGGATCAGATGTCCATTAGGAGCTTTACTCCAAACTGGAAATTACATTCAACATTTTAACTTTCAACTATACAGACTTCTTTTTGGGCTACCTCAGTGTAGCCTTTTAACATTCTAGTTTGTAAAAGCTTTTTCCTGACTGGCTGGGGAACTGATCTCTGATGACCTTTGCAGGCCTTTAACAGACCTCAATAAGGACACAATCTCAGGTCTACAAGCTTTCTTTCCTGAACAGATGTATCAGCTTAAAATTCTCACTGCCAGTCAGAGCTTTTGAATAGATGTGAGGGATTGGAATTTTAAATTATCCTCTCATTGACAAACTTACCCTTACTACACACTATCACAGATGACTGGCAAGTTCCTGCCCAGTACATGGGCATTGGAAAGGCATGCTTATGAACTATTCTTCTAGGACTTCCCGGCTTTGATTAACTTTTGAAAGGCCAAACAGGAGTGACTCTAGGATCTGACACCATCTCTGCCATCCAAGCAGAGGCTTACTGCCTCTGGACACTCCATCACTTTTGTCCCAGGAGGACTGACTTTTCACTGGACTTGGACTCAGGGCCTGAGCGCTGTCCCTCAGCTCTCCAGCTCAAGACTAGCACCCTACCACTTTTGAGCTCCACACAACTCCATTCCCAGCACTCTGCTGGCTGATTAGAGACAAGTCTCCCACAGGGACCTTTCTCTGCCCGGGCTGGCTTCGAACCAGATCAGTGAGTCTTACAAGAGGCCACTTTACTCCAATTAAAGCAACAAGGTGGTCCACACAGAAGTAGTTTTTAAGCATGTTCTTACCTGGAACTTATTAAGGGCCAGTATTAGATCTTGACAAACTTGTAGGAATCACCTGTGCTTCTCTGTGGGCCTGCTGGAAACTGTTACAAAAAAACCTATAAAGAAGCTGGAATGGCAATTAAACATTTTGGTAGCCATAATTCTCCTTTTCTCACTGTGCAATAATTATTTAGGACAATTTTACTTCCAAATTTCTTATCTAGAAATGTATTCTTGATTTCCAAAGCCTTTTTAACACTAACACAACACTTTAGCTTTTATCTGCATTGGAAAAACTGAAGCTCACAGGCATTCTGAAACCAGGTGCCATCCTTTGCCTATGGACTGCTTGTTTCAAAAGAGCCTCCTTTTTTTTTTTTTTTCTTCAGTCCCAGTTACTGCATGGCATGAAGACCTTTGAACTCAAATGACAATTTTTCCTTAATGCAAGGATTACAATTAGAAATACTTATCCATTCAGCTTTCCAATATATTAGTGAGAAACATTGGCCCATTTTGCCATTTCTTCCTACATACATAGAGTTAATGAGAGTTTACTTCTATCCCCATTAGTTTAATATATATCCTTTTAAATCCAAATTTCTGACACTTAGCTCTGATTAAGCATTTTTTTTAACTATAGTTCCTCTTTAAAACAATGCAATCATCCTTTAAAGCATTTGGTAATGCCCAAACTTGATGACCATTTGAATTTAAACTTAAACTTAGTTTTGCATCATACCGCAGTCTTGAACATGTTCACACTCTGGTTCTGAGCTATCTCCTTAACCTCCCTCTAGTGAGCTAGGATCAAGACTAGAGGGCTAGATGGAGGTTCCCATGATAGAACGTTACCCATAGCTCTGACCAGATGTTCATTCCAAAAGGCTACAGAAAACAAAACAACTATAACAATACAAAAGGAGGAAAACACAGGCAAGAACAAGAACAAGAACAAGAACAAGAACAAGAACAAGAAAAACTGGAGATTTCCCAAGTTGGCCCGCACAACCTCCTGCAAGGGTGCAGAAGGAGTGGACTCAAGTTGAAAGCGGGGCTCCAGAGGTCCCCCTTCAAGGGTGGGGAGTCTGGGGCATCCCCCAGTCTCCCCAGGATTGTGCGTCTGCTTCGACAACCCCTTCAAGAAATAAGCAAAAGCAAAACAGACAAACAGACACATTACAAGACAAATGAACAGCGCTGTTTTCTTACATTCGGAGTCTGGGGTCTCGGGGGGTCTCTGGGGCTATCCCTGATGAGCCCCCATATGTTGTGCCAAGTCGCGAGACCACCACCAAGAAGACCACCGAGACTCAGACATTCCGAAATGCAATAGCAAGGCAAGACTTTATTCAAGCGGGACCGCGGCCCAGGCCTTGTCCTACCCACCAACACAGCGGAGGTTAGGAGGCAGCCCCCAGCTGTAATTACACAGAGCTTATAAAGGCAAAAGACAAAGTTACAGCAATCAGGTGTTTAAGCAAGCAAGATTATGGGTACAAATCTGATTGGCTCAGGGCTCGAGGCATTCTAGGGGCAGTTAGAATTAAGCATTCCCAGTCGTTAGAGTTCTGGACCAACTGGGCCCTAATAAGCTTGTCCTGGGTTTGCTCACAGGGCCTGCTTATCTCAGGTTTATGTGGTAAAGTGGGGTTCGCATGGTAAAGTGGGGCCTGACTTCAAACTCTGGCTCTTCATTTCCCCCCTTCAGAACAAACACTCCGTAGGCTCTTTGCCTTGGCATGTGGCAGCCATCCTCGCCTTGCAGCTCTCCTGTGCCTGCTCCTGCATAACTCAAAGCAGAGGGTAAGGTAACCCCCTTAGCAAGTCTTTACACAAGCATGTCAACCTCTCAATTGGACACCTTTTCACCTCCAAAGAATATTCTATTGTAGGTAGGCCTTTCATTCAGCCTAGAAGATGATTTGTTCCAGAAATGTGGCCTGCTTCACTAAAAGTAGCTTCTCTAGTCGCAGATATGAACCTTTATTTAGATGACTATTAACTTTAGTAAACTAGAAAGCTAGAGATTTGACCTGTGTCTTATCAAGGGATTTTATTAAAGTAAAAGGCAACGTCTCCAGAGCGCGAAGTTCAGGGTCGGAAGCCTGCATAGTTCAGGTCTCTCAGAAGCCCTCAGGTAAGCTCTCGGTTCCTTACTGCCACACACCTTGGAGCTGTTCATATAGGGTCTGATCCCCTCTTCCTCTGTCACATGATGGGCTGGAGCCCTGCTTCCCCTTTCAAGATAGGCATGACTATGTTATGCCAAGTTCTGAGGAGACCACCAAGAAGACCACGGAGAGCCAGATGTTTTGAAATGCAAAAGCAAGGCAAGGCTTTATTCAAGTGGGCTGCAGCCCGGGCCTCATACTACCCACTGACACAGTGGAGATTAGGCGGAAGCCCTGAGCTACGATTCCACAGAGCTTATAAAGGCAAAAAACAAAGTTACAGCAATCAGGTGTTCAAGCAAGACAAAAAACAAAGTTACAGCAATCAGGTGTTTAAGCAAGCAAGATTAGGATACAGGTACAAATCTGATTGGCTCAGGGCTCGAGGCACTAGTCTCAAGGCATTCTGGGGGCGGTTAGAGTTAAGCATTCCCAGGCAGTTAGAGTTCTTGACCAGCTGGGCCCTAATGAGCTTGCCCTGGGTTTGCTCATAGTTTAAACAGACAACAAAACGGGGGCTGCCTGAAAATGGGTTTTACTTTAACTCTTCATTCCCTCCTTCAACTATATGATCTGTTCTGACCAATGAAATCCAAATAGGAATGTAAATTGGTTGTTTTGTTCTTAGAAGAAAACAATGATTATGTTTTATTTTCAAACCTATTTCAATTCAGACTGAACAAAGGTCTTAGTTTTTGTTTTTATCATTGGATACTTCTTCATGCTGGGGTTCTAACTGAGATCATAAGTATGCTCTACCATGCCTGGATTATTAACTGAGATGAGGGTTTTGTTAACTTTTTTCACAGGCTGGCTTAAACTGCGATCCTCCCATCTCCACCTACTGAGTAGCTAGGATTATAGGTGTGAGCTACCATACCTGACCTCTCTTTCTCTTCTTCTTGTGTGATCATTAACACCATCATGGGAGCCTCCCCCCCCCCCCCATGATCTTATTCAATCTCAATTCCCCAAGGTTCTTCTTCCAAATAATATTACCATATTAAATTTGGGGATTAAGTTTCCAACAAGGAAACTTTTGAGGAACTCAACCAAAATATAGCAGGGAAAGAAATGAATCACTTTCTGACAAAAGCTTTAGGAACCAATGTGTGAAATTCTCTAAGGTCCCTGTATTCTGTGTTAACAATGGTGATAGCATGTGCAAAGATGACATACTCATCAACCTGGGTCCCTGGTTGCTTATTATGCTGACATGAAATAGGCAAGACATATAAGCAAGATTGTTGATTGTTTAACCAGAGAGACATGGGAGGTGCTTGTTACTGACTCATAGATACTTTTATCTTTGTGTCGCCATCTCTCTGTCTTTGTCTCTCTGTCTTTCACCCCCTCCCTGCTCTCTCTCTCTCTCACACACACACATGCACATTTCTTTTTTATTGAAGTCACCTTAGTAAAGCCAGATTGCTACTTGGACACTGATCTCAATGTACCTCACACATTGTTTTGTTTCTTCCGCCAGTTACTCTGATGTCTTTCACCCACTACCCCAGTGATTATTTGTGTTACTCTAACTCTAAGAGGTCCAAATTTCTGCAGCCTGTCAGCATTCTCTAAGCATTTAAAGCCCCAGTGGCTCTGACCCTGGCTTCTCATGCCCCTTTCTTGGACCAACCTCTCCCACCAATCCTGCTTCTGGCCACAGTCCAGAAAGCAGGCAGCTTCCTAGAGCAACTTCCTATCTGATCCCACACCCCACCTCCTTGGCCCTCATTAATCTCAGAGGTAATAGATTTTCCTAAAGACAGTGAGAAAGTGACCAATCTGTCTGGCTTTAAAATTCATGTTTGTGACTAGATAATTCCTTTTCCTGGTTTCCTGGCCTGACTTCAATGACTGGCTCTAAGTTTCTTTAAAATATGACTCAAAACTCACTTCGTTGAGGAAACATTTCAGGATTGACTGCACATGAATGGATTCATCCTTTGCTTGTGGCCCCACGGAACTTCACTATTCAAAGGGACTGTGATAATGTCCCCCTGTGCAGAGTTCCTTTGTAAATGTGTTCTTTAGAATTCTATGCTGCCTTTTCAGGTCAGATTTTACATGTAGGATTAGCAAAAAGAGCTCAGTTTTGGCCTACAAAGGGATAAATTAATCTTTTGCTAAGAAATATTAAAATAGCTTACCTTCGAAACAATAAAGAAGTCACTTAATTGGAAACTTCTCAGAGGCCAAGTCTTCTGATTCTTCAGAAGATTGCCAAGGATCTGTATATTATAGACAACCAATAAGAATGTTTGGCAGTACTGGGGTTTGAACTCAGGGCTTCAAGTTGCTAGGCAGGCATTCTACCACTGAGCTGCATCTCTGTCTCCACTAAGCATTTTGAACTAGCTTAGCAGGCATTTTTTTTAATTCCATTTTTCTTAGTTAACATATGATAATTCTATGTATTGTTAGGGATGATGTGATAATTCAGTGTATAGGTAATGTACATTGATCAAATCAGAATTAACATTTCCATCTCTTTATCATTTATGTTTGGAGCCCTTGGACTGAGTTCTTTTCTAGTTTTTCATAAAATCATAACAGGTTACTGTGAACTGTAGTCACTCCACTGTGTGTGCAACGTTGGAACTTATTCTTCCTGTTTCTGTTTGTTAGCCACTCCAACCTTCCACTACCCCTCCTGTCTTTTAACTCCCCTCCAGACTGTAGTAAATGCTGTTTACTTTCTTTATCTTTGAGGGTTTGTTTGTTTTTTTAAGATATGAGAGAGGACATAAAGTAATTGTCAATATCTGGTTTATTTCCCTTAACATGATGTCCCTCAGTTCTATCCATTTGCCAAAAATGACAAGATTTCATTATTTTTATGATTGGATAATATTTCACTACGAATGCATAGCATAGCACCACTCCCCCCCCCCCCCCCCATTGCTTGTGGGGCTTGATCTCAGGGCCTGGGTGCTGTCCCTGATCTCTTTTTGCTCAAGGCTAGCACTCTACCATTTTGAGACACAGCATCACTTCTGGCTTTTGAGCCAGATAAGGGTTAGATAAGAGTGCTACAGGGACTTTTCTGCCAGGTTTGGCTTCAAATTGTGACCCTCAGATCTCAACCTCTTGTGTAAGATAAGATTACAGGTATGAGCCATCAGTACCTGGCCACATTTTCTTTACCCATTTATCTACAGATGAACACCTTGATTAATTAGATTTGTTTGGGGAGGGGCAAAATTTTAAGTTGTTTTCAGTAAGCAAGTGGCTTTCATTTTGAAAACACTGAAAGTTCTGACACAATGTTTTATTTTATAGCACTGACTATTGATGCTGTTATTCTCCATTTGTTTGTATCTTAGAAAGTAGTCAGTAAACAGACAGATACTGGTGAACTTATCCTGTAATTTTATCTACTTGGGAGGATTCAGGTTTGAGGCTTGCCTAGGGAAGATAAAACAAATATTTCAATAAGACTCCTCAAATGAGAATTTAGTGAGGCAACAAACCTGTTAGCTGCAACAGAACTGAAACAAGAGGATCATGCACTTAGTGAGCAGACCTACTTCAAAAATAACCAATACATAAAAGGACTAATGGCTCACTAGTAGAGCACCTACACAGCAAGTATTGAAGAGCCAGACTTTGAAGTCAGGCCCCACTTTACCACGGGAATCCCACTTTACCACATAAACCTGAGATAAGCAGGCCCTGTGAGCAAACCCAAGACAAGCTTATTAGGGCCCAGCTGGTCCAGAACTCTAACGACTGGGAATGCTTAACTCTAACTGCCCCTAGAATGCCTCGAGCCCTGAGCCAATCAGATTTGTACCCATAATCTTGCTTGCTTAAACACCTGATTGCTGTAACTTTGTCTTTTGCCTTTATAAGCTCTGTGTAATCGCAGCTGGGGGCTGCCTCCTAACCTCCGCTGTGGTGGTGGGTAGGACAAGGCCTGGGCTGCAGTCCCGCTTGAATAAAGTCTTGCCTTGCTATTGCATTTCGGAATGTCTGAGTCTCGGTGGTCTTCTTGGTGGTGGTCTCGCGACTTGGCACAACATATGGGGGCTCATCCGGGATAGCTCCAGAGACCCCCCAAGACGCCAGAAAGAAAACAGTGCTGTTCATTTGTCTTGTAATGTGTCTGTTTGTCTGTTTTGCTTTTGCTTATTTCTTGAAGGGGTTGTCGAAGCAGACGCACAATCCTGGGGAGACTGGGGGATGCCCCAGACTCCCCACCCTTGAAGGGGGACCTCTGGAGCCCCGCTTTCAACTTGAGTCCACTTCTTCTGCACCCTTGCAGGAGGTTGTGTGGGCCAATTTGGGAGATCTCCAGTTTTTCTTGGTCTTGTTCTTGTCCTTGAAGGGGGACCTCTGGAGCCTCGCTTTCAACTTGAGTCCACTCCTTCTGCACCCTTGCAGGAGGTTGTGTGGGGAAATTTGGGAGATCTCCAGTTTTTCTTGTTCTTGTTCTTGTCCTTGAAGGGAGACCTCTGGAGCCCCGCTTTCAACTTGAGTCCACTCCTTCTGCACCCTTGCAGGAGGTTGTGTGGGCCAACTTGGGAAATCTCCAGTTTTTCTTGTTCTTGTTCTTGTTCTTGTTCTTGCCTGTGTTTTCCTCCTTTTGTATTGTTATAGTTGTTTTGTTTTCTGTAGCCTTTTGGACTGAACATCTGATCAGAGCTATGGGTAACGTTCTATCATGGGAACCTCCATCTAGCCCTCTAGTCTTGATCCTAGCTCACTAGAGGGAGGTTAAGGAGATAGCTCAGAACCAGAGTGTGAACATGTTCAAGACTGCGGTATGATGCAAAACTAAGTTTAAGTTTAAATTCAAATGGTCATCAAGTTTGGGCATTACCAAATGCTTTAAAGGATGATTGCATTGTTTTAAAGAGGAACTATAGTTAAAAAAAATGCTTAATCAGAGCTAAGTGTCAGAAATTTGGATTTAAAAGGATATATATTAAACTAATGGGGATAGAAGTAAACTCTCATTAACTCTATGTATGTAGGAAGAAATGGCAAAATGGGCCAATGTTTCTCACTAATATATTGGAAAGCTGAATGGATAAGTATTTCTAATTGTAATCCTTGCATTAAGGAAAAATTGTCATTTGAGTTCAAAGGTCTTCATGCCATGCAGTAACTGGGACTGAAGAAAAAAAAAAAAAAAGGAGGCTCTTTTGAAACAAGCAGTCCATAGGCAAAGGATGGCACCTGGTTTCAGAATGCCTGTGAGCTTCAGTTTTTCCAATGCAGATAAAAGCTAAAGTGTTGTGTTAGTGTTAAAAAGGCTTTGGAAATCAAGAATACATTTCTAGATAAGAAATTTGGAAGTAAAATTGTCCTAAATAATTATTGCACAGTGAGAAAAGGAGAATTATGGCTACCAAAATGTTTAATTGCCATTCCAGCTTCTTTATAGGTTTTTTTGTAACAGTTTCCAGCAGGCCCACAGAGAAGCACAGGTGATTCCTACAAGTTTGTCAAGATCTAATACTGGCCCTTAATAAGTTCCAGGTAAGAACATGCTTAAAAACTACTTCTGTGTGGACCACCTTGTTGCTTTAATTGGAGTAAAGTGGCCTCTTGTAAGACTCACTGATCTGGTTCGAAGCCAGCCCGGGCAGAGAAAGGTCCCTGTGGGAGACTTGTCTCTAATCAGCCAGCAGAGTGCTGGGAATGGAGTTGTGTGGAGCTCAAAAGTGGTAGGGTGCTAGTCTTGAGCTGGAGAGCTGAGGGACAGCGCTCAGGCCCTGAGTCCAAGTCCAGTGAAAAGTCAGTCCTCCTGGGACAAAAGTGATGGAGTGTCCAGAGGCAGTAAGCCTCTGCTTGGATGGCAGAGATGGTGTCAGATCCTAGAGTCACTCCTGTTTGGCCTTTCAAAAGTTAATCAAAGCCGGGAAGTCCTAGAAGAATAGTTCATAAGCATGCCTTTCCAATGCCCATGTACTGGGCAGGAACTTGCCAGTCATCTGTGATAGTGTGTAGTAAGGGTAAGTTTGTCAATGAGAGGATAATTTAAAATTCCAATCCCTCACATCTATTCAAAAGCTCTGACTGGCAGTGAGAATTTTAAGCTGATACATCTGTTCAGGAAAGAAAGCTTGTAGACCTGAGATTGTGTCCTTATTGAGGTCTGTTAAAGGCCTGCAAAGGTCATCAGAGATCAGTTCCCCAGCCAGTCAGGAAAAAGCTTTTACAAACTAGAATGTTAAAAGGCTACACTGAGGTAGCCCAAAAAGAAGTCTGTATAGTTGAAAGTTAAAATGTTGAATGTAATTTCCAGTTTGGAGTAAAGCTCCTAATGGACATCTGATCCTGCAGCCCCTTGGTAAAGTAGACTAAGGTTATAGGTTCCTGGCTAGGTAAGGCCAATGCCCCTGAGTCAGCCTGAAGAAGTTATAGAAGATGGATGATCTTTGCCCATCAGCCTCCCCTTTTAGGACCAAGGGACCAGAGTTGTTTTGGGGAAGATGAGGCAGGATAAACTAGAGGTATGGCTAACCAGTCTATGGAGAAAGTTGCAGGTAACCCAGAAGGTGTGACATTCTACTGGAACCACTGGGAGCCACTGCTGCCTGACACCACGGCCCCTGCCCATTGCATTTGAGTGACGATCAAGGAGAGAGTCTAACAGTCATCTGGAAGAATCTACATCTTCAGATCAGACTCTTATCATACGCAGCTGGTTTCTGCTGGAAAGTGCTTTTGGAACTGCTAATTAGCTCTATTAAGAAAATTGGATATTGTAAGAAATTTTCAAGCAGGCTGGCCTGCTGCTAAATTCAAAGCGTGTATGACAGGCTGGAGAGTCACTTCCAGGCAATGCCTGGGGTGGGAGGTGTGTCCAAGAGTATTAAATGTGTCCAGATGGATTAGGGTGTGACCTCAGAAGAGAGGGAGGTCACTGCCATCAGGAGTGCCAGGTACCAAGGTAACTGGACAGAGATTTAAACTGCTGGGGGCATCTTCATGGAGCCCTCCTGGGGGTGAATCTTACAGATGCCACTGGCCAACCTTAGGCACTTGGAGGAACTGGAAACTGGAGAATTCCACTCTAGAATAGTTGGCTCATGATATAGAATATAGATATAGGATATAGATATAGAACATAGATATAGAATATAAAATATAGATATAGAATAGTTGGCTTATGATAGTTGACTCTGGTCTGGCTTCTAAGGAGCAGCCTGTGTGTGGAGTCACAGTAAATTGCCTTGATGTAGTTGAGATAAACAGGAAAATGTAGACAGTTTAAAACTCTAGCAGCAAAGAAGCCCAAGGAAATGTAAAGAGGAAGGTTAGTATAGAAAGCCTTGGAGAAAGGGATAGAGAAAGGGTTTCCTCTGGATAAGAAAGGGATTTAAAAAGTAAATTGTCAGGGGCTGGGGAAATAGCCTAGTGGCAAGAGTGCCTGCCTCGGATACACGAGGCCCTAGGTTCGATTCCCCAGCACCACATATACAGAAAACGGCCAGAAGCGGCGCTGTGGCTCAAGTGGCAGAGTGCTAGCCTTGAGTGGGAAGAAGCCAGGGACAGTGCTCAGGCCCTGAGTCCAAGGCCCAGGACTGGCCAAAAAAAAAAAAAAAAAAAAAAAAAAAAAAAAAAAAAAAGTAAATTGTCACAGAATGTTCCAGTAAGTCACTGATGATGTGAGGAAGTAAAAGATGGTGTGAGTGGGGATATGTTAAATTTTATAAGACACAGATTATAAAACTATATAAGGAGAGACTTTAGAGAGAAAACAAAAATGTTTCCTTTAGATTAAAAGGTTTTGGCATGTTAAAAGTGAGAGAGACAATCCCTAAAGTGAGTATGTAACAAATGGTAAAGTTGGTATGTAATCAAATTGGCCATAATATAAATAGGGTCAGAATTGGGGCTTCGGTGTAAAACTGTGTTTATCTGTCGCATTTGTTATGAGTTTTTATGGTATTGCGGGCACAATACCAACTTATCCCTACTGATTCTCAGTCAGAATCAGACTAAGCAAGGAGAATCACGATTGGTTCTCGAGTTACCTATCAGAAGGGGGGAATTAAGGGGGGAAATGAAGAGATAAGCAGGCCCTGTGAGCAAACCCAGGACAAGCTTATTAGGGCCCAGCCGGTGGAGAACTCTAATGACTGGGAATGCTTAACTCTAACTGCCCTTAGAATGCCTCGAGCCATGAGCCAATCCGTAAACTTGCTTGCTTAAACACCTGATGGCTATAACTTTGTCTTTTGCCTTTATAAGCTCTGTGTAATCACAGCTGGGGGCTGCCTCCTAACCTCCGCTGTGTTGGTGGCTAGGACAAGGCCTGGGCCGCGGCCCCGCTTGAATAAAGTCTTGCCTTGCTATTGCATTTCGGAATGTCTGAATCTCGGTGGTCTTCTTGGTGGTGGTCTTGCAACTTGGCACAACAGTTCAAGGTCTCTGCTTTGGTCTCAGGCATTTGGAATAGTGAAGTTCTGTCCTGTCTGCTTATCTCCAAAGTTAATGAAATAACATGTCCTTTAGGGATTGGAGTATAAGATGGAAACATAAAAGATTGGAGCAGTAGTCTGCAATGGTTACTTGGAGACAGTCTGACTATGAAGCCACCATACTACTCATATTATTCTATCAAAATTGAGGCTGGGTGCTGGTGGCTCTTGCCTGTAATCCTAACTTCTCAGAAAGCTGAGATGTGAGGATCAAATATGAAGCTAGCCAGAGCAGGAAAGTCCATGAGACTCTTATCTCCAATTAATCAACAATAAGCTCGAAGTAGAGCTGTGGCTCAAAGTGCTAGCTTTGAGCAGAAAAGCTCAGGTACAATGCCTAGACCCTGAGGTCAAGTCCCAGGACTCTCTCTCTCTCTCTCTCTCTCTCTCTCTCTCTCTCTCTCTCTCTCTCTCTCTCTCCCCCCCCCCACCCAATGGACCAAGCACTATTGCAAGCATTTGAGATATCATGAAGTACAAGATGGTGATGCTGTGGTTAGGGTAGTCTAAGAGGGCTTTGGAGAAGACATGATATTTGAGCAGGAATCCAATTAATAAAGATATTCCAGGCAGAGAGAAGGGCAAACATAAAGACCTCATGGTGGAAATGGGGTAAGTAAATGTGAAGGGGGAAACAAAAAAGAAGAGTGGCATAAGTGAGAGGAAATCACCTTGAGACAGAGGCTGGAAACCACTGCTGGCCTTGGTAGACACATTGAAACACAAGAGGATGAGGGAGGGAGGGAGGCCTAATCCATCCATACAGAGGTTCCTGTGGTATAAAGTTGCTCCCCCAGTCAATAAAATAATAAGATAATATAAAATATAAAATAAAAAGTTAATTCATGATTCAGAGAACCACTCATAGTCCCTGCTGGAGAAAGAGGAAATGAGAAGAAAGATTGCTCAAAGGAGACAGAAGACAGGAGGGTGGAAATAGCCTGCGGCTATAATAGCATCCAGCCTAGTTCACCCAAACAGTGATTCCCTAATTCAAGCTGCTGCTAAAATCAATGGCCAGACATATGCATTCTATTAGTAATGAGGCAAAGCCACCCATGTGAGGCTATACCCCTTGATTCATTTTGGCTGTTCCAATATACTCACTCATCACCATTCAACATGGGGTACACATGCGGTCAATAGTGTTTACACCACTCCTTCTACACACACACACACATCAAATTGTACATGTCCCCAGTTGTATAACATTGTTGCAGAGAGCTGTATTTCCTTTAATAGTAGTTTCATATCTCTAAATAATTTGTTATATATGTCTTGAACCAGATAGGAATTGTGTTCAGCTGCCAGTTCAGAGATCCAACAAAACTTACTTAAACAACATAAAGATTTGTTTAGCTCTCACATAAAAGAATCCAGACATGAGGGGGGCGGGGAAAGATAGAAGGCACTTGGGTCCCAAACAATTATAGATCCACCACAAAAAACAAACAAACAAACAAACAAACCAGAGTCCTCACATCTGGCAAGAAAGAGCAGGAGACAGGAAAGGGGGGACTCACCATGTGTTTTTTGACCTTTCGAAGAACTTGACCTTACCAACAACTCAGGCACAGATACTGGTCTTAACACTGGTCTTACATATTTCTTCTTTCTCCCCTGCTTCTGTCCTGATATAAATACATTGCTATTTGTAGTTAATCTAGTAATCACATTTTATTTTTTTATGACTATCAAAATGTTTATTTCATGTATAGTCTGGCTATAAAATATCTCTAAAGGCTTAAGTGTGATGGGGCTGGGAATATAGCTTAGCGGTAGAGTGCTCGCCTTGCATGCATGAGGCCCTGGGTTTGATTCCTCAGCACCACATAAACAGAAAAAGCCAAAAGTGGTGCTGTGGCAAAAAGGAAGCTAGGGACAGTGCTCAGGCCCTGAGTCCAAGGTCCAGGACTGGAAAAAAAAAAGAAAAAAAAAAAGGCTTAAGTGTGGAAGGCTTGATCCACAGCATGGTGGAGCTATTGAGAGGTGATTAGATCATGGGGGTGTTAGCATCATCAATGGATTAATTCATTGATGAGCTCGTGGCTGAATGGGCTACTATGGTGGGGTCTAATTGGAGGGAGTAAGTCCCTGAGGGTATGTTTTTAAATAATTTATCTTGTCCTCAGTGTTCTCTCTCCCCCCCTTACCAGAAAAAGAGCAGTTTTTCTCTGCCACACCCTTCCACCGTAAGGTTTTTGCTCTATTACAGGCCTCAAAGCAATAAGCCAGCACATTGTATTATCTTAGTTGGTGATATTTTGGTTTTGTAACCAAAATAAACCTTTTATTCCTATAAATTATTTAATTAAAATATTTTTTTCACAACAATGGGATATTAACTAATATACTCAGGCTTCAAGAAATGAATAACTTCTTTTCTTGTAAAGGGTTTTGTTTTCCTATAGCTTTGGTTAGCATTTTTTTTTTTGGTACCACCTGTAATTATAACATCAGCAAGCCTTGCCTCAAATCTTCATTATACCATATATTTTCTATTCTTCCTCACAAAGATCTTTCTTGTAGGACTTTGGCTTCATGTTCTACTAGTTTGTCTTAGAGTCTGCTGCACCGCTTTCATCCTTGGACTTGCTAAGATTGCCCTTGCGGATTAGAGGCAGTATATGCTGGCTTTTGTATCTTCTTTCTTTGTTTACTAGAAATTCACCTTGTTGGAAATTTCCTGCTGTAGTACTCCTAGACCAGTAATCACAGAGGTGTTGCAATAGGCAGCAGGCATCTTGAGGTAAATGAAATACAACTCTTGTTTGTCCTGGGGGTTGCACAGCCTAGTGATGGGAACAGACATGTTGGAAGATAAGTAGTGACACTTAAGTTTTCTTATACACCTAGAAGCACTTAGTAGCTAAAATGTCATGCCACACCTAAGTAGCAGCAATGAAATCTGTGTGTATGGCCAAAGAAATTGTTGTGCCAAGTTGCAAGACCACCCCCAAGAAGACCACCGAGATTCAGACACTCCGAAATGCAAAAGCAAGGCAAGGCTTTATTTAACGAGCTGCCAACTCGGGCCTCGTCCTACCCACCGACACAGCGGAGGTTAGGAGGAAGCCCCGAGCTGTGATTACACAGGGCTTATAAAGGCAAAGAACAAGGTTACAACAATCAGCTGTGCAAGCAAGATTAGCACACAGGTACAAATCTGATTGGCTCAGGGTTCGATTCTAAAATGGGGTTCACGTGGTGGGGCCTGACTTCAAAGTCTGGCACCTCATTTCCCCCTTTTTCTTTTTGGTACCTTGGGAGCCAATCATGGCTCCATTCTGTCCATTTCAATGGCTTGCATGTCTAGGGGATGATATAGAGGTAAGGCATGGGCCAGTAGGACCCAATGTAGTAACCAAAGGGCCTGTCACCATTTCTTGCAAGAATATTCTCTGTACCTCTGTTCTGCATGTCTCTAGTTTATCCTGCCTCATCTTCCCAAAAACAACTCTGGTCCCTTGATTTTAAAGGGGGGCTGATGGGTGAAGATCATCCATCTTCTGTAATTTCTTCAGGCTGACTCAGGGGCGTTGACCTTACCTAGCCAGGAACCTATAACCTTAGTCTACTTTTCCAAGGGACTGCAGGATTGCTGCAAACTGAAAATTAACTTTCAGCTATACAGACTTACCATTAGCTCTATAGTGTTTAGTATCCAAATGTAAGCAACAAAATAATACATAAACTTCTCAACTGTGCTCTAAGGGTCGGGTGGCTATACCCGTATTCCTGAGCAAGCTCAAAACTACCTAAAATAAGGGGGTCACCTCACTTTGGAGTGAGCTGCCAAAATGACATCAACACTAGCCAGGGTAGTAAGGAAAGAAGGCAAAAAGAAAATTATAACAATATTCAGTCTAACTTTCTTTTCTTGAGGCGAAGGCGAAGCGGCTGAGTTGGGTGCTTGGAGACCTCCCATGTTCCATCACGGTAGTTGTCATCCAGGGCAAAGGGGTCAGCTGGCCTGGCGTGGAAGCAATGAACCCAAGTGGCGATGCCGTCTAGGGTTCCTTCCACCGTGGTTCTTAGGATTTCAGTCCCCTGGTCTGAATAAATGGGGGGTAGGGACAGAAGCAGAATCATATCTTTTAGAGTCCAATTCATTTTCTCTACCTGTCCTGCACTCTGGGGTCTATAAGCACAATGCAATTTCCAATCTGTCCCCAGTGCTGCAGCTATTCCCTGACTTACTTTTGAGACGAAAGCCTGCCCATTGTCTGACCCAATGGTGGATGGGAATCCATACCTGGGTAGGATTTCTTTCAGGATCTTCTTAGCCACTACATTTGCAGTCTCATGCTTTGTTGGATAGACTTCAACCCATCCTGAATAGGTGTCTACAAAAACTAGCAAATATTTGTAATTTCTGTGAAATCTACTTCCCAATACACACCTGGCCTATTCCCACAGAGGCGAGCTCCTTTAGTAATCTGTTGATTGGGGCATTGGCAAGCTGACAGGTCTTGCAATTTTTAACAATATACCTTTGCAGGCCTTTAACAGATCTCAATAAGGACACAATCTCAGGTCTACAAGCTTTCTTTACTAAACAGATGTATGAGCTTAAAATTCTCACTGCCAGTCAGGGCTTTGAGTAAATGCGGGGGGTGAGATTTTAATCTATCCTCTCATTTAACAAACTTACCCTTACCAACCACTATCACATATGACTGGCAAATTCCTGCCCAGTAGACAGACATGGGCACTGGAAAGGCATGCTCATGAACTATTCTTCTAGGACTTCCCGGCTTTAACTTTTGAAAGGCCAACAGTAGTGACTCTAGGATCTGACACCATCTCTGCCATCCAAGCAGTGGCTTACTGCCTCTGGATGCTCCATCACTTTTGTCCCAGGAGGAGTGACTTTCGACTTGGACTCAGGGCCTGAGTGCTGTCCCTCAGCTCTCCAGCTCAAGACTAGCACCGTACCACTTTTGAGCTCCACACTACTCCGTTCCCAGCACTCTGCTGGCTGATTAGAGACAAGTCTCTCACAGGGACCTTTCTTTGCCCGGGCTGGCTTCGAACCGCAGATTCAGATCAATGAGTCTTATAAGGGGCCACTTTACTCCAATTATAAGCAACAAGGTGGTCCACACAGAAGTAGTTTTTAAGCATGCTCTCTTACCTGGAACTTATTAAGGGTCAGTATTAGATCTTGACAAACTTGTAGGAATCACCTGTGCTTCTCTGTGGGCCTGCTGGAAACGGTTACAAAAAAACCTACAAAGAAGCTGGAATGGCAATTAAACATTTTGGTAGCCATAATTCTCCTTTTCTCACTTTGCAATAATTATTTAGGACAATTTTACTTCCAAATTTCTTCCAAAAGGCTACAAAAACAAAACAATTAATACAAAAGGAGGAAAACACACAGGCCTAAGAAAAGCTACGAGTTGGAGATCTCCCAAGCTGGCCCACAACCTCCTACAAGGGTGCAGAAGGAATGGACCCGAGTTGGCCCACAACCTCCTGCAAGAAGGAGTGGACCCGAGTTGGCCCACAACCTCCTGCAAGGGTGCAGAAGGAGTGGACCCGAGTTACGAGTTGGAGATCTCCCAAGTTGGCCCACAACCTCCTGCCAGGGTACAGGAGGAGTGGACCCAAGTTGGCCCACAACCTCCTGCCAGATAAGCAGAAGGAGCAGACCCAAGTACAAGGTGGGCGGGTTGAGTCTCGTTTAGGAGGCCCTCCTGGTCAGTTCCAGCCAAAAACCAAACTGACTCGCGCCCTACAAGTATAAGCAAAAGCAAAACAGACAGACAAGACAAACGAACAGCGCTGTTTTCTTACCTTCGGAGTCTGGGATCTCGGGGTCTCTGGGGCTATCCCGGACGAGCCCCCAAATGTTGTGCCAAGTTGCAAGACCACCCCCAAGAAGACCACCGAGATTCAGACACTCCGAAATGCAAAAGCAAGGCAAGGCTTTATTTAACGAGCTGCCAACTCGGGCCTCGTCCTACCCACCGACACAGCGGAGGTTAGGAGGAAGCCCCGAGCTGTGATTACACAGGGCTTATAAAGGCAAAGAACAAGGTTACAACAATCAGCTGTGCAAGCAAGATTAGCACACAGGTACAAATCTGATTGGCTCAGGGTTCGATTCTAAAATGGGGTTCACGTGGTGGGGCCTGACTTCAAAGTCTGGCACCTCAAAATCTTAATGGTAAGAGTGATAAGGGATTTTGAAAAAAGACTGCTCAGTTGAGAAAGTGGAGGAAGACAATTCTAGGAGGGCAAAGGCCTGGGACATTGAAAGACAAAGCCAGCAGAAGAATAGTGAGTTAAATAATACTAAGTTACATAGGGTAGTAATGATCTAAGTTGTTCCAAACAACCCATATAAATGGATAAACGTATCTTGTTGCAAATTTGAGATCCAAGCAGATCAACAAATGTGGATCTACCATTTAAAAATCCAAACATTTCTGCCTAGGAAATAAAGTCTCTTGAATTCTGTTTGTAGGATTTTGCAACCCAATTCAGACAGAGGAGGCTGAAGCTTTTCAACAAGCCTACACATCCCTCTATAACAGACCACCTAAGTTTTCTAAGAGAAAGAAATTTATTAGAGTATGAAAAAGAACAAGTGACTTAGTTAACAGAGTCTGCAAACTCTCTGGTGCTTCTCTTATGATGTGAAGTGTTAGGATTTGAAACAATGTACAATCTTTCTAGCACTCTAAAGCTTTCCCGCCTTAAAATGCTAGAACAGTTCTTACTTAGATGTACATTTTGTGTTCTCTTCAAAAGACAGAGCTGCCTCAAGTCAAGGGTAAAGACCCCTCCTCCCTTCCCACCTTCTCAGGTTATTGGTTTATTTTATATTTGCAAAGTTCTAAGTATGTCAATGGGGTTTCAGGCAGACATCACCTCACCTCATAGACTCCTTCTGGCTCCACATCACAGGTCTCCTGGGTATTTTTACATTATTATTGGTTGAAATATATTTAAAATATCTTTCCTCCATAAATGTATGTGTGAATAGCTTTGTTGTCTTCCTGCAATACCCACTTTATAGTAGGAAGTAGCCAATTGGGCAACTGTTTCATGTAGAAGCCGATAACTCAAAAAGAAAACAAACTAATTTCACACCCTTTAACAGTAGAACTCAAGTCAGATACCTCATGTTTACTCTCTTTTCAAAATATTAGTTTTGCCTCTGTTAATTATGATGTTTTAGTTATTTTATTATAATAACTCACTAGAGTAAAAGAATCAGAGCTAAATAAATTGGTGGAGAAACTGTAAGGATCATGAATGCAGTGAATGGAGATAACACTCAGCATTTTGAAAAACACATCTAAACTTAAAACTATCAATAATTTTGTTCTGAATTTTGTTGTTGTTGTGTTTGTTTTTGGTCAGTCCTGGGGCTTGAACTCAGAGCCTGAGCACTGTCCCTGAGGTTTTTGTTGTTGTTTTAAGGCCAGTTGCTCTACCACTCAGGGACAGCCCCACTTTCACTTTTTTGAATGATTAACCGGAGATAAGAATCTCATGGGCTGGGAATATGGCCTAGTGGCAAGAGCGCTTGCCTCGTATACATGAAGCCCTGAGTTCGATTCCCCAGCACCACATATATAGAAAATGGCCAGAAGTGGCGCTGTGGCTCAAGTGGTAGAGTGCTAGCCTTGAGCAAAAAGAAGCCAGGGACGGTGCTCAGGCCCTGAGTCCAAGCCCAGGACTGGCCAAAAAAAAAGAAAAAAAAAAAAGAATCTCACCTGCCTAGGCTGGCTTTGAACCTTGAGCCTCAGATCTCAGCCTCCTAAGTAGCTAGAATTTCAGGTATAAGCCACTGGCTTCCCGACAATGTTTTCTAAAAATTTTAAGTGTTGAGTTCACCATTTCCTTTTGCCAGCTAATGCTGAATGGACATTTAGTTCTGTTTGGGCCCTTACTGGACAGAGATGAACAGGAGACCTAGATGAGAATTTTTTCAGTGTGAATGTTCATGGCTGTACACACTGAGCAGTATGTGGAGCCAGCAACTGCCACCCCATCCTCACATCTCAGATTACATTTTTACCCAGAAAATTATACAAATTCAACAAGTTCCACCATCATAAAATGTGTTCTATTGGGGAGTGAAACAGCTTTTGGGCTATTTCAATTGTAAATTATTATCTTCTCATTCGATTAAAAAAATCCAGTAAACCCACTGAAGATTCTTTTTATTTCTGGAAAGAATTATTAACTGTCCCAGGCTTCCATCCCATTCTCACCTAATCCAATATTATTTTGTAGTTGTTTATGTGTGTACATACATACACATATATGTACTTAATCACATACTATATTATAAATTCACATATTCATATAGATTAATGTATATATCACACATTCACATATATATCACCTGTATGTATATTCCTATTTATGCTTCATTTTATTCATACTAGGAAACAATTTAATATTGACCAAGAAATAAAACATAAAATGCCAGGTGCTAGTGGCTCATGCCTGTAATCCTAGCTACTTGGGAAGCTGAGATCTGAGAATCGCAATTTGAAGCTAGCCTGGGCAGGAAAGGCTGTGAGACTCTTATCTCCAAAGAACTACTCAGACAATGCCAGAAGTGGTACTGTGGTACAGTACTAGGCTTGAGCAAAAGAAGCTCAGGGGCAGCACCTAGGCCCTGAATGTAAGCCCTGGGACTGCACATGCACACCCACGCACACCCTTCTCCCCCCGCCCCCCAAACAACCATAAAGTCGTTTGTAGCTCTGAAGTATTTTATAGTTATCCAGAAATTATTGTAATGCCATCATTTCTAAGGTGGAGAGAGTTCACCTTTTGGAAGTTAATGATATTACATAATTGAAGTCACAAGTCCATTGGTGTTCATCCAAGTCTTCATGTGGCAGAGAGAAAATATCTGCAAGGGGTAGACAACCTACTTCCTAGAGGGCTGACCCATTTTAGGGAAGCAGGCCTTAATTTGATACCTGTATCCTTGGGGTAGAATTTGTTGGAGTGTCCTCTAGGAGGTGGCTCTTGCCCTGAATAGTACATGGGGGTAACATCTGGGTACGACCTGCTGGGCATCTCAGCTAAGTGATGTGGGTGGGAAAGGCACTGGGATTGTGAAGCAGGATTCCAACAGTCAGCCCAGACTGCAGCAGCGCATTGGTGCAGACACTACAAAGACAACCTGTCTTCTTGAGCCTCCTGGCTGGGCAGTCTCTCCTGGAGCCATCAGGCTCTGGACTGGGCTGCTGCACATCTGGGCCCAAATACCCCACAGATTGTCGTCATTGTGCAAGATAAGTGCCTAGGAATGAAAGGAAGGCAGCCTAACCTTTCTGGGTTTCTGTGCCAAAGCAGGAGGTCTCAAAACCACAGGGTGGGAGCAGGATCACTTGTGGACACAAAAAGCCAAAGGATAAGATGATTCCATTTTTGCAGATTCATTTATAAGAAAAATATCAGCAGCAAAAGGCACACATGGGAATATTGTTATTGGAAAGAGTGTTTGGTGAAAGAATTTTTATAAATGGAAACTGCTTTGAGTTCAAGCCATATTTGAAAACACAACCACATGGGTGGCAGGAAGGAGGGGAACAGCTGTTCTTAGATATTTTCCTGAAGGGGTAAACACCCAGCTACACTCAACTGTCTCCTGAAGGGCCCGGGGCACTCTCTGAGGGTCCTGTTTACTTTAACTGCAGGCCTGGTGCTGCTGAGTCTGAATGGTCCAGCAATCAGGATACCTTTGCAGAGGTACATGCCCCACTCACAGGGGACTCTCATGCCACACTCACCTTGGAGGCAGAGAAGAGAAATGGAGGCAAACTATGAGTTAGTGAAAGGAGTCAAGTATCTAAACAATACTGAAAATGGCAACACTTGGATTGGGTCCTTCGCCTCCTATGGTTTCAAAGAATGAATCTATAGATACAAAGGGAGACATAAAAAGGCAAAGGTTAATTGAAGAAAAAGATAAACAGAGCTCCTGCTAGACAGGAGGTGTCCCAGGAGAGGACACTGCCTATGGTGTGTTGTGCAGGGGTTAATAAGGCATCTCTAGGTGAGAACTACACAATTCTCAAGATCATTGGAGACTCTGGGGGCCATATCAGTCCTCAGACCCAGCAAGAGGCCCCATACAGGCTGCAAAGTTCTCCATGCATCCTTTAGCCTATCTGACTAGGTCCTCATTCTGGTCCACACTTCTGGGGCCTACTTAGTCCATTGCTCACTTGTAAATCTTCCAGGGGCAATGGGCTATAATGTGATGTCTCGGGGCCTGCATGTGCAACTGCAGTTCTAAAGGTTGGAAAGGCCAGGCTCAGTGATTCATGCCTGTAATCCCAGCTATTTGACAGGCAGAGATTGGGAGGATAGTGATTTAGGGCCAGCCCAGGCAAAAAGTTATCAAGAGCTCATCACCATCAATAAGCTGTATGTGAAGGCCCACTTTTGCGACCTTAATCTCCTAAAAGACCTACCTCATCATACTGCTGCACTGAGAATGAAATTTCCATTACATCCATTTGGAGAGGACAAAAACATTCAAACTATAGCATCTGGCCCTTGGCCCTCCCAAAATGTACACAGGTTTTCTATCTACAAAGCCTTCAAGTCCGATCTTGTTCCAACCTTAATTTAAATGTCCCAAATCCAGTCTTACCTAAATCAGATATGGATTTAACTCAAGGACAGAATTAATCCTAAGGCAAACTGCCGTCCTGCTCTGAGCCTGTAAAATCAGACAATGCTTCTGTAAGATACTGGTGGGGACATATAGGGGAGACATTACTTTCCAAAAGAGAGAAACAGGAAGAAAGGGTAACAGGTCTCAGATGCAAAACTCACAAGACAAATCACATCAAGGACACAGGTCAAATTGGGTTAGGACCCACCTGAATGACCTTTCTATACTTTGATCACCACTGAATAGCATCTATGTCCAAGTAAGTTCATATTCTGAGGTCAGGGTATGCACATGAAAATCCTGGGAGGCATGACTCAACCCATACTGGACCTGGCCCTGCTCTGACCCATCTCCCTATCAAGGGGCTCCTGTGCCAATGCCATGGAAACCCAGAGATCAGGCAGACCTCTTTAACCACTCCCCTGAGTGAGAACCCAGCATGCATCAGCACAGAATAGGTAATTTTCACCTGGGCTCCAAACATTGTTTTCTAAGTGTACTGAGGGGAGCCAGGGTTCTTTAACGAAATGGTAGATCCTGCTGGGTGCTGGTGGCTCATGACTGTAATCCTAGCTACTCAGGAGGCTGAGATCTGAGGATTGTGGTTCAGAGCCAGGCAGGAAAGCCTGTGAGAGAATCTTATCACCAAAAAACTACCAAAAAGCTGGAAAAAAAAGTTGTAGCTCAAATGGTAGAACATGAGCCTTGAGCACAAAAACTCAGGGACAGTGTCCAGGCACTGAGTTCAAGTCCCAGGACCAGCACACACACACAAAAAAAGAGGTGGGGCTGGGAATATAGCCTAGTGGTAAAAGTGCTTGCCTTGTATATATGAAGCCCTGGGTTTAATTCTTCAGCACTACATATATAGAAAAAGCCAGAAGTGGTGCTGTGGCCCAAGTGGTAGAGTGCTAGCCTTGAGCAAAAAGAAGCCAGGGACAGTGCTCAGGCCCTGAGTTCAAGCCCCAGGACTGGCAAAAAAAAAAAAAAACAAAACAAAACAAGAAAAGAAGAGGAAAGAAAGGAAAAGAACTAGATAATAATATGCCACCTTAGAATAAAGTAATCTGTGAATTTATATTGACATCAATAGACTAAATAAAGACAGAGAAGGGAATGTGCCAAGTACTAAATTTTTGATAGGCTAGATTTAGAAAATTGACATGTATATCTATTACAGTGATGATTGATGCTGGGAGGAATCACCATTAAGATGCTGGTGGGGTACTGGCAGTTCATGCCTAGTAACCTAGCTATTCTGGAGGCTAAGATTCGAGGATCACTCTTTGTTTTGTTTTGTTTTTTGTTTTTTGCCAGTCCTGGTGCTTGAACTCGGGGCCTGAGCACTGACCCTGGCTTCTTTTTGCTCAAGGCTAGCACTCTACCACTTGAGCCACAGCACTACTTCTGGATTTTTCTATATATGTGGTGCTGAGGAATTGAACCCAGGGCTTCATGTATATGAGGCAAGCATTCTACCACTAGGCCATATTTCCAGTCCAAGGTTCACTCTTTGAAGCCAGCCTGAGGAGGAAAGTCCATAAGACTTTTCTCCAAAGCTGGCCCAGGCTGGAAAGTCTGTGAGACTCTTATCTCCACCAGAAAAGTGCAAGTAGCACCGTGGCTCAAAGTGGTAGGGTACTAGCTTTGAGTAAAAAGGCTCAGGAATAGTGCCCAGCTGTGATGGAGAAAAAAAAATAAGAAAAGAACCCCTAGACTCAGAGCAACTGACAGAGACAGAGAGAGAACCTAAAGAAAGAACGAATGACTGACGGAATAGCGGTAGTGATGTTAGTGGTCTTCAAGCTAGAAATTTCTACACATTCCTCCTTCATTGTCCCGGACTTCATTAATCAAACTCCGGAGGCAAGAACCTAAGGAGGCTACAGAATCATTGGCAATGGAGTTTCAACACTGGCAGGCAATGTCTGCTGCTGAGTTGCAACACTAAGCAGCCATTGCCTGCTACAGAGCTGCAACTATGGCTGCTGAGCCAGAAGGGCTGTGTGGGTCCTGCCCACTGAGAGCAACAGCAGAGAATTCTGTATTAATATAAAACACCTTCAGTCCCTCTCTAAAAGACCCTGTAATATCGTTCAAAAGTCTTAAGTTTTAGCTCTGGAGTAAAAAACAAGTTATATACTTTCAAGATTCAAGGACAGAGTAAGTATTTTCCATTCCAAGAGGGAGGAAAGGGGTCATAGATAGGAAGGATACCACCAAAGCAAAACTGGAATCCACAGGGCAAACATTCAAACCTGTAGTTCAGTATCTAGCATGAACAACATGTAGTGTCATAATATAAGTTCCAAGGCCCTTGGGCTACCCTGTCCCTATGCCTTGCTGGCTGTAGCTCAACAGGGCCTCTTTCTTGAGCTGGCTCCGTTCACTGCAGGCAGGTCTCCTTAGCATGTGTTCCATGTTGTTGGCTTCTCTACCTTCTAACTTCCTGGGATGTCCATTGTGTTTTGGCTTTCCTCTAAAAGTAGTTCTTTATATTATTCATTGTCCTCTCAACCCTCGTACATATTGCCTGGCTTCCTCTGACAATTCCATGAAAGCCTCTCTGACCCCACATCGCTTGCAGTCCACATGTCTGCAAAACCACCCTCTGCTACCTTGGTCCAAGCAGTAGTTGGACTTCTCTTTGGATCTTTATAGTCATCTACAGGGGCCTCAGAGTGACTGAATGTTAAAACGGGGGATATATTCCCTTTCAAGCAAGACACCCAGGAACTTTCTTTTCCTTATACTCTGGGGTGGTGGTAGCTCATACCTGTAATCCTGGCTACTCAGGAGGATGAGATCTGAAGATTGCAGTTCAAAGCCAGCCTGGGCAGAAAAGTTTGTGAGACTCTTTATCTTCAATTAACCATCAACAAAAGCTGGATGTGGAGCTGTAGCTCGAGAGGTAGAGCATCAGCCTTGAGCAATAAATCTCAAGGACAGCACCCAGGTCCTGAGTTCAAGCCCAAAGACTAGCAAAAGGAAACAGGAAAACCCTTAATTCTGCCATGGATAGGAATCTCAGGCAAATTCCTGAGATATGTTTAAAGTGTCTTTTCTACTGTTCTGATACAAAATACCTGGTTTCTTTTCAATGACCTTAGTCTTTCCTTGGCCCTAGTTGCACATTCAATTCTTTTCTAGGCAAATTGTAAAATTTTGAAAATTTCCTGTAATGCTTGATGTAAATCTGGCTAAAAGCAGCCATCAAAACCCATGCCACAGCCTCAAGTCTGGATGACTTTGAAATCCCCTTTAAATTAGTTCATTGTTTTAAAACTCAGCCCTGGTACCCAAAGTCTTAGGGCACGGACAAAATGTAGAGTTCTTTGTCATTCTACATTTGAAGGCAATATGATTTGCCTCTAGTCTAATTCCCAATAGAGTCTTCATTTCAATCTGAAGTTGAAACTGGACTTTTAGATCCTAGGCCCAAACTTCAGGAGTTCCACATGTCAGGTCTGACCACTTGCCTCTATGGTCCAAATAAACAGCTTTGTTCTTGTTTTGCCTTCATTCATGAGCTCAGCCAAAGCAGCTTTTAAGCTTCCTTTTACAAAATCTCATAGGAAAAGGCTTTAGTGTTCATATTTATATCAAAATTCTGGGCTTGGAGATCCTGCCAGAATCACCTGTTATGCTCTGCTGACATCACCATAGGTTTTCTCTAGCTCTTATCTCCAAACGTTGCCAAATTTCTCCCACAAATCAGTTCTGAACCCCATGACCAGGCAGTCACAGCAACAGCAACACTTTTAGTACCACATTTTCTGTTTTTGAGCAAAACAATTTAAGGTAGGAAAGATTTATTTTGGTTCATTGTTTCAAAGGTTTTGGCATCTTGGTAGAGAGGCCATGGTGAAACAGAGCCGCTCACGTTACGGTAGCTGATAAGGAGGGAGGAAGAGAAGAGAGACATAGAGGGAGGACACACACACACACAGAGGTTCGGAGAAAATGCTTGTTGTATAGCAGATTTTCTCCTTTTTCTTACTTTTTTTTTTTGCCAGTCCTGGGCCTTGGACTCAGGGCCTGAGCACTGTCCCTGGCTTCTTCCCGCTCAAGGCTAGCACTCTGCCACTTGAGCCACAGCGCCGCTTCTGGCCGTTTTCTGTATATGTGGTGCTGGGGAATCGAACCTAGGGCCTCATGTATCCGAGGCAGGCACTCTTGCCACTAGGCTATATCCCCAGCCCCTTTTTCTTACTTTTAATAAAATAACATTTAGGCTCCAGCCTATGTGCCATCCACTTAGAGGGAAGAGGGCTAGCCATCTCCCTTAATGAATCATCTCTGAAACCTTTCATTGACATACACAGAGGTATGCTCTTTTAGTCTCTTTGGTCCTTCCTTCTGTTATGGGGTTTGAGGGAGGGGGTTCCCCATCCCTCCAAGAGTCCACCACTCAGAAACAGTCTCAAGCAAAAAGATGGATTTATTGGGGGAAGCATAAAGCGAACTGACTGGCCAGGGACACAGCACAGACTCGGGAGCTGAAACTGCAACAGTGAAAAGTGGGCTGACCAGCCAGGGACACAGCCACTGTGACCCCGAGCAGTCCTCAAATTAGGGTTTATAAAGGTAAAAGCATAGCACAGATGTAGGGGGTTGACGCAGGGAGTAGAGCAAGCAACAAACAAGTTAAGCAAGCCATTTATAGAAGCAGAATTTTGGGGTCAGGTTGACCTAATAATCAAGATGGAGTCAGCTCTACTCACCCCAACATTTCCTACTATGTTTTCCTAATCAAGATGGAGTCAGCTGTACTCCCTACAACCTTTCCTTCCTTCCTTCCTTCCTTCCTTCCTTCCTTCCTTCCTTCCTTCCTTCTTTCCTTTCTTTTGTGCCACTCCTGGGGCTTGAACTCAGGGCCTAGGCACAGTTCTTGAGCTTTTGTATTCAACATTAGTAGTTTATCACTTTGAGCCACAACACAATTTCCACATTATTATTATTGTTATTATTATTGCAGTTATCTGGGGATAAGAGTCCATGGACTTTCCTGTCTTGGCTGGCTTTGAACCATGGCCCTCAGATCTCAGCCTCCCAGGTAGCTAGGATTACAAGCATCAGTCACAGGAGCCCAGCAAGTGGTACTTCTTAATCAAATCAAGTTGGCAGTCAAGATTAACTATCACAGTTATATTGGATTTTGTTATACTATTCCTGCAAATTTTCTGCAAGTTTAAATGATTAGAAATCCAGAGGGATATGTATGCTTACCAACCTGGGTACAGTGTTTATGTCACTGGAAAATCCAGTCCTAGTGACTTGGTTCAATGGGATAACAGGAATGTATCTTTGCAAAAAGTGGGGCTCTTTAACAGTTTTTTTGGTAATACGTGGTCATGAACCTCAGCTGGTCTGCTTATTTACTTCTGAAAAATCAGTGTTAGAGATATCAGCAAGAGGGTGGACTTCTTTTTTTAAGTCTTAATCAGTTTTTCTTTTGGGAATAGCTTTAATTGAATACCATATGATCCATACATTTAAACTATAGAATTCAGTGACTTTCATTGCATTCACAGAATTGTGCTACCATCACCACAATCAACTTTGAACATTTCTATCACTACTTCTTCCATATGAAAAAATGCTATGTCCTTTAGCTATTTCCTTATTCACCTCTCACTCCCCACCCAGCCCAGGCAACCACTAATCTCTGTGGACTAGCCTCAGCTGAACATTTTCTATGTAGTACACAGTCTTTCAGGTCTGGCTTTTTTTCACTTAGGGTGATGTTGTCAAGTTTCATCCATTATAGCCCATCTCAGTAATTCCTTTATGGAAAGAAGCCAAGATGACATGAGTAATGGCCTCTGGATTGTTCATGTCTTCACTGTCTGCTCATAAACTCAAAGGTGTGGCAGTACCACACCCCAAATTGCACACATCTGGTCATTTTAAGAGCCTCATTAAGCAGAAATTTAGACATAACCCATGTTTTGCATGTTATATTTTGCATAACCCATGATGCCTTAGTCGTCACCTGAAAGCGAGTGAGAAGACAGACACTTGTGGTTACAAGACCCTAAGGTGTTACTGCTCTCTGAGCTCTGATAAAAGACTTTTCTATAAGCTGCTGAGTAATCACACATGGTTACATAAACTCCTTCTACACCCACACCGTGGCCCCTACCTCTTGTGGAAGTTGACCATCTTGCCATGAGACTGTGGACAATGTCTCATGCAAAGTGACCATACCCTTTTGCATTTCCACAAGTGCCAGAAAGTTCTAATTATCCCACGCCCTTGTCAACATTTGCTATTGACTAATTTCTTGATTTTTAACAATCCTAGTGAGTGTGAAGTGATTTTCATTTCCATTTGTCTGATGTGAAGAATCTTTTCATGTGCTGTTGGTTATTGGTATCATTTCTTTAGCAAATTGTCTTTGTAGATTCATGCAACTCATTCTTCCAAGAAATGAACTGTCTACCTAAGGCATGAGTTCAGGTCTGCTGCCTTCCCTCTAGTGTGATGTCTTTTTAGCACCTGCCTTTTTTCTCTTGCCATATTCTTTGTTTCTCCTCCATTACTGCCTTTCTGTGAACTTCCTTGGCATTTTATATTTCAGAAATGTTTCCATCCAGCCAGGTCACTGGCACATGATAACTAAAGTAATATTAAGTAGAGTATGAGTGTGTGTGTGTGGGGGGGTGCCCCTCTGTGTATCCTTATCCTCACTAACACTGACCTTCGGGGTTGATCATCTTTTATGTTTTCAGTGCTTGTTTGAACAATACAAAATTGAACCCAACTTGTAGCACAGACCAAAGAAGTATAGATAGACAAGCTATTCCAGAAACATATTCCACAATAGCTGGAGGAAAAGAGACATGGTCTAATTCCTCAACATACGAGCCTTTAACTGTCAAATTTTCTCCAGCCCTCAATCCTTTTGAAGGACATAAATATGCTGAGAAATGAAAACATTTGCCATCAGGAGTATCATAGCTTTAAAAATATTTCTCAAATAGAAATATTTCCAAAAAGGGAAAGTTTACAGATATTTTCAATAAAGGACTCTGGATCTAGAAAAACAGCAGGAAAACGGCAAAGATTGCTGACTTCAAGGGAGAAATAGTAAGGAAAGGAGATTTCCCCAAAGTTTGATTTTTACCTAGAAGAGGGAGGTGCTGAGAGCTTGGATTGCTTCCCTCATGAGATCATTTCCGGTGCTGTGCTGGGGAGCAGGAAGACCCTATATGATCTGGAATGTCTTTACTAAGAGGATCACAGGGGAGTGTTGGTTGATCTCACTCATCTGGAGCCCAGCTGGAGGAGATGGGAGTGTGGGAATAAAATCCAGAGACACTTCATAGGGCTTCTTGGCTTCCTAGAGTAGAAAATAGCATCGTCATTTTGCAAACAGGAAGTAGGACGTCAAGAAGGCAGACACCTGTGCCAAATTTAACCTGCAAGATTAAAATTCCAGAGGGAATAGCAGCACACTAACAACTGCCCTTGCTTTTAGGTAAAATGGGGGCATGGGAAAGACAGTGAAGAACATGACACACAGATCCAGGGGGCTCATCTTGGGTCCTCCATACTTCTCTGCTGATACTCTGGGGCCGGTCTCCTTTTTCTTTCTTTCCTTTCATAGTGCATGTTTCTAATATACTGACAGAATCAAGAGCTGGACTTTGGGATACAAGGGTAGACTTGAAGGATCCACTTTGTATAGGATGCAGAGAATATAGTGCGACCCAGAGTGCCTACAGCTGTGCTTCAAGTTTTGGCCTGCTGTCAAGGTATTGTAAACAGAGGTTTTCTTTCATTCCTTCATAATTTATTACATGATCAGTACATATTGACTTAGCAAATGCAAATAAGCAAGAATACAATGATAATTACGTAGACTCTCATCTGATAATGTAGCTATCAATATCATTTTCACATCTACTTTTTATGGAGTATCCTAATAAGCTCTTTTTTTCCCTTTTAGCTCTATAGGATGAATATCATCCTGAATGAACATGTGTCCTTCACAACATGGTTTTTTTAATGAGAGGCTGATATATCATCATTCTGGTGGATAGCATATTAAAAGTCACTATAAGTGGAACAATGACCTTTTGCTTCTCCCATCAGGGCTCCCTGATGGATGTTGTCCAGGTTCCTCCTACTTTCCCCAACAAAACTAGCATGGGGGTGGGGGTGGGACAAATCAGGCTACCATTAAATCTGATGTCTCCCTCTGACTCCAATAAAATTGACACTGAAACAGATAATAAGCAAGAGAATGCATGTAAAGATACAATAAAATTTCTAGGTAACTGTAATAATAGTGACCATATTGTTATTATAAACCAGGTTCTAGGCTTTATATTTACAGAGGATACCATGAAAGCGTCAGAATTATATGAGCAATAGATTCACCTCACTTAAGCCATAGATACGCTTCTAAATATTTGGAAAAACTAAACAGTAAGTGGATTAAATTAAACATTGCCACCTAAGTTTGAAAGCACTTGAATTTTCCTTTTGTATTGGTATTCAATTTTCCCTGTTCTTAAATTTTTTACTTTCAAGTTCCCTTGGCAGGTTTGTAAAGTATTGTCCTCATGCAGGGAATCCCCTGTGTGCCCTGCCCCAAGACCTGCTCTCCCATTCCCCACCCGTCTGAGAAGGCTGTGTGTATTAGTTAGGGACTTGAGGTTTCTTTACCCAGTGGTGAGCTCCCAGCTGGAGACTGGAAGAAGAGCAGAGGGCAAGGGGGTCACATCATCTCTGTCAGAGATGTCACAACTCTCCCCTACTAGGTTTTGATTGTCTCTCCCTCTCTTACTCCATTGGATTTGGTGTTTATCATCACTAGAATTCTTGCATGGTACCCTGCTCTTGTCCAAAGCTTATAAATACAATAGTTCCTTGTAAAGAACTCCTCTTCCAGTTATGCCTCTATTTCCTGCTGGGTGCTGACAGGGGTAGAACAAGTTTAAGAATCATTTGGTAGTAGGTTGTGCCTTCCTTAATATATCAATACTGTGGTAGCTAGAAGCCACTTCTCACAAGGGCTACTTCTCATGGGAGATGGGGGGTCTTAGAGTTAGGAAGAGGAGCATAAGAAAGGAGAATAGGTACTTAATCAGGCATGGAAGAATTGGGTGCTAGTGACTCCATAACAGGAGAGTTTTATTATTTGATCTTAAATGTTTCCTAAACACTTGTGCTATAGGCTTGGTTGCTAGTCTGTAGAATTATTGGAAAATGGTGAGGCCTCTAGCAGGTGGATCTTAGTGGAAGGAAATTAGGTCACAGGGGGGCATGTCCTTCTCTTGAAGGGGACCCAGTCCCTTTCTTCCTTTGCTTCCCAATTGCTGTGAGGCAAATAGATTCCTCTGCCACACAGTCTCATCCTGATATTTTACCTCGCTCTGAGCCAAAAGCAATATGGCCAAGTGACTGTGAACTGAAACTTTTGAGACTGTGAGCCAAACTAAACCTTTCCTCTTCTAAGTTATCTTAGGTATTTTCTCACAGAAACAGAAAACGAATACAAAATGTCAATGTGAGGCATGGAGGCATTGGTGCTAAGTTGTGGGTGTTGCATACAATGGCAGAAAGATTTAGAAAAGCCCTGTGATAATCATGACCCCTACTATTCATGGAGCTTGTGACTGCTTCTAACCAGTAGATATGGAAATAGTGATGTGATGTCAGGGCCATGGTGATAGTGCTTAACGTTGTGACCTAATAGCAAGTACCCTCCCTACAATGCAAGCTACTTGACTGACCATAAAGAAAGGCCACCACAAGGAATGAGGTGGCCTCTGGACAATAGTTAGCAGCTGTTACTCCAACAGCAATCAAGGAATAGCCTGTCAGTGGAATTTGGACATCAATCCTTCTGTTGGGCCTCCGAATGAAACCTTAGCCTTATCTGACACCAGGAATGTATCCTATGTGATACTCTGAGCTAGATCATTCAGCTAAGCAGTGCCCAATTCCCAGCCCCCAGATTCTCAGTGGTAGTAGGTATGTTTTGCTTAAGCTGCTAAATTTGTGGTAATGAGTTAGTCAACCATAGAGAACTATATGCATAATCTCCGTGCAACCATAAGCAAGTTATTAAATCAATGAACTGAAACTTCGTATATAGGTCTCTCATCCACAAAATGGGAATTAGGATAAAAACCATACATGTCTCCAGGGCTGAGAAGAGCTTGATGAGTGAAGTGTGACATGATTCAAGCAGTACCTACCAGAGGTATCTTGTCACCTCTGCATAAATGTTAGCTTGTTATTCATAAATATTGGCCAGTACTTTCAGAGTACTGACAGACTTGGGCCCTTCAGGATATACCACCTTTCCTGATTAGAAGTTTTGGCTGACCTTGCTTCCTCAACACCTTTCCCTGAGGAACCTCCAACTTCCCCAGTTCAGCTGTGTGTTTACTTAAGTCTGGTATTTAATAACAGGTGTTCACAAAGCAGAAAGCATCTGGCTTAGAAGCATAGCTCTGAACATTCTCCACTTGGTCATTACCTCTGTCTTCCTCGCTATGGACCATTTCCTACCCTTATCTCTCAGCACCATAGAAAATCAACTGGAAATTTACCTTGGCTGATATATGGGAAGCCCAGGAGCACAGCACAGGTCTGGGTGCTGCTGGGTTGGCATTTATTATAACACATCCCTGCAGGGGCCAGCAGAGCATCAGAGAACTGTGCCAGGAGGCAGCTGGAGAGAAATGTTTACAGCCTTGCCAACTTCAAGACACAACTCCCTGCTTCTAAAGTGTCATTTCACTGCTCTGCACAAATTTCCATTCTTTTTCTCCTCCTAGGCTCAGATAAACTGCAGCTTTTAAGGTGAGTCCCTTTTATCATCCCTTCACCTGAATAAAAACACATTTTGGGCAAGGGCCTTTGAACATCTTCCTTCATCCTCAACCAAAATAGTTTACCCATAATGCAATGCTGAGGAAAACGACCCAGAGAGAAAACTGCCATGCTCTAAACTGGCTTCCAACTAGTCATGACCCAGGAAAGGAAATGCCAGTTTGGGGAAGCCTTGTAAAAAAAAAAACAAACGACAAAAAAAAAAAAAAAAAAAAGAAAAGAAACCTGTGGCAGCTCCTCCAATGGCCAATAGGGGGCGCGCTGGTGACCAGAAACCCCGCCAAGAAAGGGGCAAGGGTCACCTTCACATTCACCACAGAGGATGAGTACAAAAAGTGACCAGGAATACAGGTGGAGTCCCCATTCATCCTTTCTTTCAAAGCAATGGCAGGGGTGCGGGAAGAGATTGTAGAGAATATGGCACACAGAAAACCACACCGCCTGCTGAAGTTGTCCAGGAGGTGGGGTTCGCCATGGTGGTTCCACCTGCGAGAGACACTGCAGAGGGTCTCACTGCGCACGCTCCATTCCAGTGCCAGGGCAAAGGATTTTTTCCATGGCCAACCATGGTTTTGTAACATGTGAGCCAGTAGCTGAGCTGCATCTGAATCTCTCTTTGTGGAGGGCTGGGCTGCACCACGGGGAGAAAGAAGAAATGCAGGGTAGATTTAGTCACAGGTGAATTTTATTAGTAGTAGCAGGATCCCTTTCTCTGTCTCTTTGTCTCTCCTTGTGAGACACCACAGTCCTGTGAGTGGGTGGGCACACAAGTGGGTGGACAGACGGAAAAGGGAGTTTCCTTCTTGGGATTCTTATAATTGGTATGTGGTTTACATTCCATTCATCTGGAGGGCTGTGATATTAATCGGAAACAGCTTGAGCTAAAATTGCCTCTAGTGTCACAAACATGTTGAACTCGTGCAGGAGGTTCTGATTCCTTCCTACTGCTCCACTGTGTGTGTGTGTGTGTGTGTGTGTGTGTGTGTGTGTGTGTGTGTGTGCATTCTAATGCATGTGCATTTGAACAGCAGTCCTCAACCTCATGTATGGCTTTCAGAATGAACTGAGATTCATAAGTATTTGTTGAAGAGCACCATGAAGAACACTTCTTTGTCTCCTTATCATGTAAGCTTCTAAACTGGGGTGATTTGGGAAATACAGTTGTTCAAGGAATCCCATGGTGTCCACTTGGTCCACAGACCTAAGAAGCCCTCTTCTCATAGCCTCCTGAAAGGCCTAAAGGGACTGAATATACAGCAAGGCAGTCACCAGACTCACTCTGCTGATCTATGAGATGACTGTTTAGTTGGTCCCCTCCATCTATCTCCAGCCAATGGATGGCCACTGCCAACACAGTGAACTTAGGCTCCTCTAAGCTCTAGTTAAAGGTTAAGGTAGGGGCCTTGGGAGCTCTGAGGGCAGGGACCTTAAAGAGCCCATGAACAGGACTCAAGAAGGAAATCAGAGGCAGTCCACTAGCACAGACCACCCTCACATCCCAGCATTCCATCAGTGGGTTCAACCAAGTGTGAACAGAAAATATTCAGGAAAAAAAATTGTCATTGTATTGAATGTGTATGGACATGGTTTCATGTCATGATCTGCTAAGTAGTACAGTGTAAGACCCATGTCATAGCTTTTGTTTTGTGTTAGGTACAATGAGAGGAGGTGGTGGATCTTGCAGACACTATGCATCCTCAGATTTGGGTGTCCTAAGGGAGATGGGCCATGAAAACAATCCCTGGTAGATGAAGAAGGAGAACTGTAACCCCAGGGCTAGCTGGTAAGGTGGGAAGAAGAGATGCATGAAGTTGAAAAATATCGGCTGGGGATATGGCCTAGTGGCAAGAGTGCCTGCCTCGGATACACGAGGCCCTAGGTTCGATTCCCCAGCACCATATACAGAAAACCGCCAGAAGCGGTGCTGTGGCTCAAGCGGCAGAGTGCTAGCCTTGAGCGAGAAGAAGCCAGGGACAGTGCTCAGGCCCTGAGTCCAAGGCCCAGGACTGGCAAAAAAAATAATATCAGATGCCTTTCCCTGGTCCCTACCACACACCTGCCTGTGGGATTGAGGCTCCCTCAGGCCTCCTTCTTTAGAGCTATTGGCAAAGCTATGGGACCTCTGCACACTGCCAGGTGGTTTGATTCACAGTAGCAGGCACATACTGAAGACTTCACCAGGCCAGGCACTCCCTAAGCTGACCTCTTTCTAAGCCCCTGTCAGATATCATCATTTACTTTTTACAGGTAGGAAACCAGAATCTTGTTCTGAGAAAGTGCATATTCTGAAATCCAGAGCCCTTAGAACCTCAGCAGAACATCTGGGTGAGCCTGACCCAGACAAGGGAACCAAGGTAGCAGTCAGGAGTGGCAGGAGGTGGCTCTGGCGAGGGCATAGGCAGGCAGTTGCTTTAGAAAAGCCCTTTGGGCCTTGTGTTCTTTGAATGGGGCCATTTATTGATGCATCCGTAGTATTGGAGCAGACTTGAACTTCTTGGCAAGGACCTTGGCAGGCTTTCCCTGGTGGAACCTCCAGAGAGAAAAAGGTCCCCTGTCCTCCCTATCGTCCTGTGTAACCTCCGGCCCGCTCTGTAGCCAGGCTGTACCCAAAGCGCCCCGCCCAGGGGTCTTATTTGCTCTGGCAGACAGGGAGCCCATTCAGACCCTTGGGCAGGGAGGCCTGGCTGAGATCTGGGTTGGCTCAGGGGGGCCTATGGGGTTCCAGAAGCCTCCCTTTGGCTACAGCAAGTGGGGGGCGGGAGCTGGGGGGAATGCTGACTTTCTTCTGGCCGGTGAGAATTACTGACTTTACAGGTCCGTCTTGCTCCATAAACCAGAAGCCACTTCCAGCTGGTGGAATGAGGCCTGGTGGGCGGGAGCCTGGTGCCATCCTGTCCAGGCAGGGAGGTGGCCCCCGCGCCATGGAGGCGCTGTGGTCTGTCACAAGCGGGGGGGGGGGGGCGGGGGGAGAAGGCAGGCTACTTTTACAGGCCTCAGCCCCCAAAGTGGGGAGTCCAGGCCTGGTCCGCAGGGAACATATTTGTGTACCTGCACCTGGCTTTGGACACCCACAGCTTCCCGACGGCTTCCCGGCTTAGCCCGTTAATTCTTCTGCCACTGCAGAGCTTTCTTTTCAACAGAGGAGCTTGCCTAGACTTTAATTTTTTTTTAAGAGTGGGAAACACTAAAGTTAGACTTTAAACCACATCTGATTATTGAGAGGCTATGAGTGATTTCTACAGCCAGCTGCCACCCACACTGTCTATTCCCCCCTCTCCCTCCCCTCCCAGGGGTCCCCTCCAGTCTTAGAGGAACACTGGTCCTCATTTCCAGCTCTGGAGCCAGTAAGAAACCTGGCCACCCCAGACCAGCCTCTCCCTGGGACAGCAAGACCCACCTGAAGGAACATTTGCAGCTCCACAGCCCCTCCCTTCTGCTTCCCTGGTTGGCCACAACTGTTCATGAATAGCTGAAGGTTAAGATGTTTAAATATTTTTTAAAAAAATGCTTAGCTAAATACATTGGCTTGTTTGCTTTTGCTGATAGTAACAGTCTGCCCACAGAGCCCTTTCAAACCTCTTCAGTGTTTTGGAAAGTGGATAAGGGACTCATTCAGTGACTCAAGTTTAACTAGAGCCAGGAATGAAGCATGGATTTCATGAAAGAAGGAGTAGCCTGGGACCACACACAGAGCTGGTTCTGAACTGGTTGCCCCAGCCCTCCTCCCTCCTCCCTCCTCTCCCTCCTCTCTCCCTCCCCTCACCCTTACTGACAAACTGGCCATGACTGGCACCAGAAAACCCATAATCAGAGTCAGAGGGGGGCTTCCAGGGCTTAGGGAGTCCTTTGTTAAGAGCCAAAGGAAAAAAAAAATGGATTACTACAGTGTGTGCCTTCCATACTAAAGAGAGCCTGCAAAAAAAACAACTGGAAAAAAACACCAAAAAACAACAAAACAAAAAAAACCCCAAACCTAGGGCCACCTCAACACAGAATTTTAGAAGTTGAAGCCAAATGGAATTGTTGAAATCACCATTAAGCAGAAGGCAGAAAAATACACTCACAGTCTCTTCAAGAATAAGGCTTGTGTGAGCTGTTACCATCTCTTCCAGCATCACTGGAGGAGTACTCCTGTGGCTTGTATCAAGTAAGTCAGGTTCTTGTTAGATGCAAGGAAATGCGGAGCTTTGCCCCCAAATGTGATGGTGTGGAGTGCGCTTCCTTTAGGGAGCACAATTATTTACAATGGGGCACAATTATTTACTGTCACTTTTGCACATACCCATCCTCCTCTACAGACTTCAAATAGAGCAAGCTGAATCTGACTGGGGCCCTGTGGGACACTGGGAAGCTGTTGGGTTTTCTTTCTTTTTTTTCTTTTGAACTTTCTCAATGTAAGCTCCAATACATACAAGGAGAGTAGTTAAATTCAAGAAATATTTATGGTGCCTCTGAGGTACAATGAATTGAGAGGTTGAGGTGAAAGGTAGGCTTTGGGCAGCAGGACCTGGAGGGCAGCCACCCCCCAATCCCCCCTCCCTGCATGCAGCCCTTGGGGTCTGTTCAGATGCTGCATGGCAGCTTCTTATTAAAGGAGCTGACTCACACATTTTTGCTGTGTGAGTCAGCTTTTCATCACTGTTACAAATACTTGAGAAAATCAACTTATAAAGGTTTATTTGGAATCACAGTTTTGCCCATTCTAGTTCACCATTCATGGCCCAGTTGTTTTGGGCTTGTGGTGAGGCAGCTCATCAATGGCTAGTGTGTGACAGCGCAAAACCACTTACACCAGACCCAGAGAGCAAAGAAGAAGTAGATGAAGAAATAGGGATCTCCTTATCCCCTTCAAGGGCATACTGCCACGGACCTAAAGACCTCTCATACCTCAAAAGGTGGTCCTACCTCCCAATAGTGCCACATCAGCCACAGGACTTTAAGTGCATAGGCCTTACAGAGGCCATTACAAATCAAATCTAGCCTATCTGGAGCATAGTATGTTCCAAGCTGAAGCCCAGGAAGGCCCCAGCATCATAATCAGGTCTTCAATGGCCTCAAAGCTCCATGCACTAAGGACTTGGTACCAAAGATGTGGTACTATTTATTGAGAGATGGCAGAAACTTTGGGAGATGGGGCCTAGCAGAAGGAGATTGGATCATTGGGGGCATGCCCTTGAAGGAGATATTGGGAGATCTCTCTCTCTCTCTCTCTCTCTCTGTCTCTCTCTCTGTCTCTGTCTCTCTGTCTCTTTGCTTTTGCTTCCCCAGCTGCCATGAGGTGAACGGAACTCCTCCACCATGTCTCCCACCACGATGTTCTGGGCTACCTTAAAATGACAAGGCCAAGTCATCAGATACTAAAATTCCATGGAGCCAAAATAAACTTTGTCCCTTTTAAGCTGATTTGCCTAAGGTACTTGTCAGAAAGACAGAAAGCTGATTAATAATCTGGAAGCTTGCATGATATTTCATGGCCTTTGTTTTCCTTCTGCCACTGACCCCCCTGGATCTGGGACCAGAGACATTTTCTAAGGTTGCTCCCTAAGGTGCTGCAAGTATAACTCCTGTAGAAGACTGGTCCTCCTCCTCCTCTTCCTTCTTTTATACTGATACTGACTGGAGCTTGAACTCAGAGCCTTACTTTTTTGCTTAAGGCTGGTGTTCTACCACTTGAGCCATACCTCTACCTCTGGGTTTATTTTATTTTTTTCTGGTTAATTGGAGATAAGACTCTCACAGACTTCTCTGCATACACTGGGGTTAAATCATGATCCTCAGATGTGCAGCTAGGATTACAGGTATGAGCCACCAGTGCCCAGCTACCTTCTTTCTTCTTATATCATGAAGTTGGGAGCTCAGAAATTTTGGTTTGGTTAGAAATAAAGAAATAAAGAATAAATAAAGACGTGAGCCACCCGTGCCCAGCTTGCAACAGAGATGAGGATTTTGCAAGGCAGTGCAGATAGGGTCATGTGAAAATCTGTATTTATAAACAATCAACAAATATTTGTGTTAGGCCCAGGAACACAGCCCATTCCTAGGAATTTGATTAACATTCTAGAAGGATTTAGGTGCTGGTGGCTCACCCCCCATAAATCCTAATGACTTAGGAGGCTGAGATCTGAGAATCACAGGTTAAAGCCAGCTTGGAAAGTCTGTGAGGCTATTATCTCCAATTAATCACCAAAAGAAAGTTAGAAGTGGAGCTGTGGCTCAAACTGTAGAGCACCAGCCTTGAGCAAAAATCTTTAGGACAGCACCCAGGTCCTGAATTCAAAGGCCTAGTCCTGGCACCAAAAAGAAAAAAAAAAGTAACTTTTTCAGAAACTATGAACAGGTGTGGCCAAGACTGTTCCCACACCTCTAGAATATGTCATGGCCTTTCTTGCTTGAGATGGGGCCACAGATAGCACTTTCATTATTGTTTTTAAAGAAACAAGTTGAGTCAGATGGCAACTATTTAATGTGACTTTGAAGTCTGCACTTTAATTCCAGATGACAAAAGACAAATTCACTCAAGAGCTGGGGATAAAACCTAGCTACTGACAATCAGAGAATTTGGTTTAAAAGTTGGGTGTCTGGCTGGGTGCTGGGTGCTGATATCTGTAACTCTACTCAGGAGACTGAAATTGGGATTGTGGTCCGAGGCCAGGCAGGGAAGGAGAGTCCTAGAGTCTTTTATCTCTGAAGAAGCACCAAAAACAGAAGTGAAGCTACTATGGCTTCAGTGGCACTGCTAGCCTTGAGAAAAATAGCTTAGGGACAGCATGCACAGGCCCTGAATTCAAACACCAGGACCTCCCACCCCTGCATACACACACACACACACACACACACACACACACACACACACACACACACAAAATTGAGTGTTTGTTTTACTTTGAAAATATCTAACAGTTTAGTAGTTCTACAGGTAAATATTAAGTTAATAGTGAGAGCTCTTTTGAAATATCAGTAGATGATTGAGAGGAAAGAAGGGAGGAAGGAAAGGAAGGAGAAAAGGAGGAGTAAGCGTTAGTTTTCAGTTGATGGGCTTTAAAATCATGTGAGTTTCTTTTTTTATAGATGAAATTCGATATGGATGTTGACAGATCTGTAAAGAAGTATGGATAGGAGAGGAATAATTATCTTCACTACCCAGAAATAAGCACTGGTAAAATGTTGTTACCTAGATTTGGTTTCTTCAAATCTCTTACTGATTCTACAAATGATCTTGTTTCAGCCCAGCTCACTTAAACTAGCTGTAGTGGGTTCCATTTCTAGTATCTAAATCTGTACTCTTAGAGCTACTCTACTGAAGCAATGCATTTTGTGCATCTCTCTGTCAGGCCACAGGTACCACATTGCCCTTAAGCACAATTGGGCTACACCATGCCACACTAAAGCCAATTTAATTCTCTCAATAACATGTAACCTATGTATAGTCATGTACTGCATAATGATTCTTTGGTCAATAGTAGACTGCATAGACAACAATGGTTCCATAATAATATAATGGAGGGTTCCTATGACATCTTTCTCCTTTGTATTTAACATATGAAATTGTATCTTTTGTTGACACGTCAGGTTCTACTATTCATTTGAGAGATATACCCTTAGATATATCTCTTTTAGAAATTGTGGATGTTGGGAATGTAGCTTAGCGGTAGACTGTTTGCCTAGCATGCATAAAGCCCTGGGTTAGATTCCTCAGTACCACATAAACAGAAAAAGCTGGAAGAGGTGCTGTGGCTCAAGTAATAGATGGCAAGCCTTGAGCAATAGAAGCTCAAGGACAGTGCCTAGGCCCTGAGTTCAAGCCCCAAGACTGGCAAAAAAACATAAATAAAAATAGAAAGCGTGGAGTTGTTCTTCAGCCATCTTGAAGTAACAGAGGCATAAATGGTCATGTAGCTGTGCTGTGTGTTGAAAGCTCAGCCATTCTAATATCACAGGGCATCCCATCACTCACATGTTTGTGTTGATGCTGGTGTAAGCAAGTCTATTTCACTGCTACTTGTAAAAGAATACACAGTTATATATAGTACATATTACTTGATAATGATGACAAATGACTATGTCACTATACTTACTATGACTTTAGAATATACTCCTGCTTATATATAAAAGTTCACTGAAAATAGTACATTTTTCCCTCCTCTCCTTTCCCCTCTCCTTGCCTCTCCTCCCCTCCCCTATCCTCTTGTTTTCTATTTTAGTAATGGGGATTGAACTCAGCCCCTTGCATGTGGTAGGCAAACACTCTACCACTGAAATATATCCCCAGTTCTGTTTAAAGTTGGGGTCTTCTTATGTAGCCCAGGCTGGCCTCAAACTCAATACCCTTTTGCCTCAGCCTCCTGAGACTACAGATACACCATCATGCCAAGCTCCCACGTGTCTTTATTGCATCAAAGGCTATACTCACTACACTATCTAGCTTTGTGTACATACACACTGGAATTTTTTTTTTTTTTTGGCCAGTCCTGGGCCTTGGACTCAGGGCCTGAGCACTGTCTCTGGCTTCTTTTTGCTCAAGGCTAGCACTCTGCCACTTGAGTCACAGCACCACTTCTGGCCATTTTCTATATATGTGGTGCTGGGGAATTGAACCCAGGGCCTCATGTATATGGAGCAAGCACTCTTGCCACTAGGCCATATCCCCAGCCCCTGGAATATTTTTTTGTATCTGATACTTTGGCACATTGGCTGGCACTCTAGTACCTAAGCCAACCTCCAAACCCTACTCCAGGATAGTTGCATGCTAACAAAATCATCCAATGAAGTACTTCTCAGAATGTTTTCCCATCATTAACGAATGATGAATAGTCATTAAGTAACTGTATTACTCCTATTATACAGAAGAGAAAACTGAGGCACCCATGGATTAAATAATTTGCCTTAGGTCCTTTAAACAAGGACAGGCAAAGCCAAGCTTCTCCCCATGCACTCTTTCTCCAAGGCCTGTAGCCTTCACCACCACCTGCCTGTCCCACCTGCAGCCCAGGCCATATCGGATAGTTAGTCTAATAGTTTGTTTCTTTTGCATGAGATGAACCCAAGTCAGCATAAAATATGTAGTTATGAATTGGGGCTTCTTCTTTTGCTTCTATTTTATTTTTTTTCCCCAGTCCTGGGGCTTGGACTCAGAGCCTGAGCACTGTCCCTGGCTTCTTTTGCTCAAGGCTAGCACTCTACCACTTGAGCCACAGCACCACTTCCGGCTTTTCTGTGTATGTGGTGTTGAGGAATTGAACCCAGGGCTTCATGCATGCTAGGCAAGCACTCCACCACTAAGGCATATTCCCAGCCCCAATCTTTTGCCCCTTTGATTGGTAAATTACTTTTTGTTTATCTTAGTTTGAGTGTTTATAAATCATACCTTAGATATTCTCAAATCCCTAAGCAGCCTCAAACAAAGACCACAACGACCTTGTTCCTATCTATCAAGATTCTCCTCAGGGAATGCTCCATCTTTCCCCTCCATTCACCAGCCATCCCTCATCTAAATATTCCACAGGCAGCTTGTTTAGCAATTAGAAATTGATTTCTTATGTCTTGTATTTGATGCCTGAAATATTAACTCAATAGTTGCTACTACAAAAGACATTTCTAAGACAGACTTGTACTCCCAGCAGTAGGGAAATGGAGGAAGGAAGGTCAAGAGTTTAGGCCATCTTAAGATACATAGTGAGACTCTATCTCAAAAAAAGGAAAGAAAAAAGAAGTTGAGTGCTGATAGCTCATGTCTGTAATCCTAGCTACTCAGGAAACTGAAATCTGAGGATCAAGATTTTGAAGCCAGCTATGGCAGACAAATTCAAGAATTTTATTTCTAGTTAACCAGGAAAAAGCTGAAAGTAGAGGTATGGTTCTAGTAGTAAAGTGATAGCCTAGAGCCAAAAAGCTAAGGGACAGTGTGAGGCCCTGATTTCAAGCCCCAGTACCAGTAAAAAAAAAAAAAAAAAAAAGAAAAAAGAAAAAAGAAGAGAAGAAGGAGGAGGAGGAGGAGGAGGAGAAAGAGGAAGAAGAAGGAGAGGGAGAGGGAGGGGGAGGGGGAGGGAAAGGAGGAGGAGAGGAAGAAAAAAGAAAGGAAATGACATTTCAGTCTATTTCTGAATAGGGATGCAAGTGTGACTCTGTTGTACTACCTAGGTTACCTAGGTCTTGCTTTCCTTACAGGGAGATTAGCCAGGGGAAAAGGGGGCTTTTTGCTTCATTCCACTGAGCTCATTTATACACTATATAAAGAACAGTAGATATCTGCAGTTACTCGGTTTGCAGGTGCAACACACACCTAGGCTTCTGAAAAAATTCTATTTATTTTCTGCCTGCAATGCAAATCCATGCACCCATGACTTCCATAGAGTTAAGACATGACTCTGCTAGTCACAGAATCTTTGAGCTCTAGTTGTACCTAGAGTCCTGTCCTTGGCAGCAAGAACTCAAGCTCAAGATTTCACTTTCTGTGTCTTAGATCTTCCCTCCCACCCCACGCCATGCCCTGTGCTACCCAGCACAAAAAGAGCTCATGATATCTAGATACCATGATTTAAAATACCTAAATCACACAAAAGAATGCTGCTCTGGGTATTGTACTCATCTGCTAAGTATGAAATCTTTTTCCTGAGCTAATGTACTACAAACAAGGTCAGTCTGAAAGCTGACACTACCTTAGCCAGGGAGAAGCTGACTGGTGCCATTAACAACTCCTGCCAGGAGTTACCTCAGACAATACAAAAAAAATACAAAACTGGTGCTTGTGTTTATTTAAAGTTATTGGCATTGGGCTCATTCCTGGTAGACAAAGATTATCTTGTTTACAGCAGCATCCAGATGATGGACAAGACTCTGTTTAATATAAATCGAACTATGCAGAGAGGGGGACCCGTTCACATAAACAACTTCCCCTAAGCAAAACAAATCCTGCCAAGACTCAAGCTGGAATTCATTTATTATACAGCTTCAAGTTGACTTGTTTCAACATTAAACAACTGCAAAAGCAAAGAGGGATAAAGCTGAGGTCCGAGGGCATGACAAGACTGTCCTTGTACTTCTCACATGTTTTCCAGAAGGGTTTTCTTTCTGGCTTGGTCCTGTCCCCATGTCCACATGTCTGCAAATGCTGTCACTCTTGTCGTTTTCCCAGGAGGGAAGCATATGTGCATAGACAGGAAGCAAAAAGGGGCAAGGGACTACCCAATGGTCACCACTGTCCTTTTCAAAAGCATCTGACCCAGCAGGTAAACAGGTTTGAGAATTTTAGCAAGTTAAATGAAGGAAAGACAGACACTAGAGTGTAAGGGTACATATTCAGAATTTTAGCACAGATCAGTGCTTGGTAATCAACACTGTGTTAGGTTCTCTTCTGATTCAGACAGGCCTGCAATTGGAGACCAGGCCTTGGTGGGAACTGATTCTCTGCAGGAATCTTTCCAGGGCTTCTTGGAAAGGCTCAAGTCAACAGAGTCTAGTGGACAAGCCATACCCAGAAAGCAGTGGCTTCAGGAGACCCACAGAAGCAAAATCTTCAGCAGAAAGGTAGTTGGTGAAGGTCAAAGTCAGGAGGTCACCAAGGAATGAACAAATACAGTGGGACAAAGGAGCGAATGCACAGAGAAACTGTGGAAGGAAGGGGCAAGCAGAACTTTGTTTCTTGGAGACTTATTTTCCTGAGGATTTCTTTCCCCCTTTGCTATCTGTTTGTCCTTTAGAGTAGGACTAAGTCTTTCTTTCTGTAACACTAGTATCCAGCAGTGAACATTTGGCAAGTGTCAGGCAGCCTGTGTGTCCTGGCAACACAGGCTTCAGGGAAGCCCCACTGAACACAGGGCCTTCTTGCTCAGCTGCCTTCTGGTGTCTCAAGGTAAGATAGATAGGGGTGGGGCCTGAAGGGCAGGATTGGTAAGGGCAGAGCCTTGGGGTCAAGGGAGAGTTCTGGCTGTCCACAGCAGCTAGGCCTTGTCTTTCTCAGAAAGCCCACGAGATTCTTATTTCCAATTAACCAGCAAAAAGCCAGAAATGGAGTTGTGGCTCAAGTGGCAAATCAACAGTCTTGGGTGAAAAATCTAAGGGATATCTCCCAGGCTTTTGAGTTCAAGCCCCAGGACCAGCACATGTGTGCACACTCGTGTGCGCACACACACACACACACAACTGTTAATATTCACCAATAAAAATGGCTAAGTCCCAGAGGTTCTTTTGTGTAGCCCTGGACACCCTGTTGCTACCTCCTTCCCTTTTGAGGTTCTTTTCCTACCTCCTCTGTTTCCTGGGCTTCCTCTTACAATGCTCTTGGTCTCCTGAGGGATCGCATCAAACTTTCTCCATCTTCATCTTCATCCTGATGTTGCTCAGCCCAACTTTTAGCCCCGTCCTTGCTCAGGAGCTTAGAGCATACAGCTCATCTGCCCACTGTACTGTTTGCTCCCGCCTGTATGTCCTGAGCCTTAATCTCAACCTGACTCAAACTCCTTCAGCTGAAGTATCTCTTTTTACCCAGTGACCAACTGATTAATGAATTAGAACACAGAACCGTACCAAAGTAGGCAAAGGTCATTTTTGCCAAGGGTAAGGGTGGCATGTGACTGATTAGGTCAGGATTTACAACTACCTCTTCCACAGCCCTTCCTGCCAACACGAGATGAGGTCCCGAAACGCTCTATTTTCTCTCCTATAAGCTGGGGGAAAGAGCCAGCACCTACTGGGTAGGGCATTGTGCTGATCAAACGGTAACTAGGCTCAGTGCCGGAGTGTGAAGGCTGGGTAGAGGCTGTCCCTTGGCCCCCAGACCCGCGATGACACAGCACAAATGCTGCTTCATCCTGCTCAGATGGAAGCCAGCTCCACATAGACTTCTTATTGATCTGCAGTGAGGCAAATGAAGAAAGTGTGAGCCACTGGTGCCCAGCTAGAAATTCATTTTTCTGGTAATTCTTTTCATAAAAGTATCACTCTTAAAAAGATTAGAAGCAAAATGACATGAATTTTTCAGTACTCACACCCATGCTTCCAGGAGCTCTGCATTGAGCCCGGCTCTCCTTGACTCCTCTGGCGGTGCCTGCTTCCCTTCTATCATTTTACATACTAAGATGGAAAGTTCCCATACACTGGGCCCAAAGGGCACTGTGTGCCACAGTCTCCGCCCCTCCCCAGCTTTGGGTTCCTCACCCTGGTGGACCTTCTATTCCTCTAGACATCCCAGGCCTCCATTCTTTGCCTCAAGTTTTCTTTGCTTCGGGACAAATCTAAGAAGTTGTAAGTTAGGTTACAGGCACTTCAATGGGCACAGTGATGGAAGCTTTAGGTGAGCAGGCTCCTGAGCACTCCTCAGAAGACATCCAGAAGGTTTTCTGGCTACTTGCCATGTACGGTGCCTTCCAGAAGAACTGTACCTGCTGCCTGCTCCAGCCACATTTGCAAACTAGAGCAATCCAGGTGTCCATCACAGCCTGCTGGAGGCAGCTGATGGGAGTAGCAAGAAGGTAGAAGTGAACCCTCTGGGGATGAACATTCACTCAGTCTGGTTCCTGCCTTACAGTTCCTTGCCCTGTGTGTGTGTGTGCACACACGTGTGCAAGTGTGCATGCTCAGTGCAAGGTGGGGCCACACAGCCTCTGGCATTTGTGCCTGTGAATACTGATTGCTTCTCTTCTAACCCAATATAATGGCAGTCCCAGACCAGATTCCTAATGGATTCCCCAGTTGTTCAGAGAGTGGTGAAATGGAGATTTGAGGGAGACCACAGCAAACAGCTTGGTGCACATGCATGCGTACACACACACACACACACACACACACACACACACACAATGGTCCTGTCCTGGGAAGATTCTCTTCTCTTTAATCTTGATTAGAATATTGATTTAGTCTTGATTCTCTTCTCTTTAATCCATGGTAACATCACTGAGCTCTCTCTAGCCCAGATCCTGCCCTGGGATATCTGGATTCAAACTGTGTGCTTAGATATTTCCTCCTTCTTCTTTTTGTGCAAATAGGTACTGGGGCTTGAAATGAGGGCCAGAGTACTCTCCTTAGCTTTTTTTGCTCAAGGCGGGTACTCTGCCACTTGAGATATACCTCCATTTCAGTATTTTGCTGATTAGAAATACGAGTCTCTTGGATTTGTCTGCCTGGCTTCAAACTGTGATCCATAGATGTCAGCTTCCTGAGCAGTTGGGATGAGAGGTTTGAGTCACTGGAGCCTGGCTTCCTTGCTCCTTTTTTTTTTTTTTTCCTCTGCCAAATTGCAGTCAGAAAATGATGTCTCCTTTTACTTCCAGGTAGATACACGGAGAGGCAATCAGGTCCTAATTTTTCTACCTAAATACCTAGTTCCTAACCTCCTGGGATTTTGTTGTTGTTGTTGTTTGTTAGTTTTCCCAAGTGTTTGGCTTTGATTTTTGTTTTGTAAATAGCAGAATATCTTTATTTCACATAGACCCAAGTAGGAAAATTCTGGATTATTCACGGTTTCCTGCAATCTTCTCTTGGATAATGTGTCAGGTTCAAACTGGAAACTCTATCTGGGTCTAAATCCTCCTTGAAATACTTTTTTTTTTAAGGATCATATTAATGACTGGTGAGTTTACACTAACAAATGAGCATTACAATTTGTGGATAAGCAAATAAATTAATGGGAATTAAAGCCTTTCTGTGAAAGCTGCAATGGATCCAAAGAGCTTGTATGTACAGGCTGCTACAATGCCAGGCCCCCACTGGAGGCCTGGATCTCAGGGGGAACAGGAGGTGGGGGCCTGCCTCTGCAGACTTCCCACTTAAACAGGGAAATAGAAAATGCTCGCTAAGTGGTGCATTGTTGACATTTGAAAGCCAGTAGGGAGCCTTGAGAATTTGAGATTTGACCTACATACAGCGGAATGGACTTTTTCACAGACTACTAAACTGGAGGGATTGTCGGAGGTGGAGCTCAGGGAGGACATGGGCATTTTATTGATGAGCAGCATTGTGTGCTGGCCACACAGAAGCTCCCTCTGGCTCTGCCAGCCCTGGGAGAGGTCTGCTGCTTTTCAATTGCTGCAAGGTCTGAGGAGTCTTTTTGCGTTTTCCTAGTTGTGAGGCATGATATTAGTGACAGCAAAAAGGCTCCTAAAGGGCAACTATTGAAGCTGACTGGCTGGGCTTAGTTAAGTACCCAAATAAATCCACTGGAGACATCCATGGTGGGAGACAAATGGTTGGAATCTGGGCAAGCCAAGCCCGTTGCAGGGATGGAGCCAAGTCTTTGCCAGATCTCAGGGAATGTTCCTGGGAGGAGCTGGCCCTGGCTGGGCTGCTGGAAGGAGAGAGGAGGCTGCACAGGGAGCCAGAGACAGAGTGAAGAGCAGTGCCCATTGTAGCCAAGCCAGCCTCCCTTGCTGCCCCCAGTTGCCCTATGTGAAGTGGGTCTGCCCATCCTGGAGGCTCCTGGGGAGCCATAGGAGTTATGTTCACATCTGGGGGCTCTAGGTTTTCCTTGATAAAGGGACCTATGTGGGGTACTGGTCCCCAGGCTCAGTGTAAAAAGCAAGGTCAATGACCCCATGACATGTCATAACAAATCAGAGGGTCTGTGATTTGATCTTTTCTACCCTTATTGTATTCTACTCTTGTCTTAAATTAGTTAGATCTAATTAAGCAAAAATAAATCAATAATAAATTAAAAATGGGTAAATCAGTGTGTTGGTCATGCAGACTCAGGGTGGTCAGCTCACCCATCCTGCAATGCTTTAAAACAAACAAACATCAAAAAAAAAAAATCAGACCAAGAATAAGGGGATGGGATCAGGATTCCAGTGACGTGGGTAAGGCTGCTGTTGCTCAAAACAGAACGAGGCATAGGGTCTCCAGGGATGGCTGGAGGCAAAGAGGATCCAGAGATCTTTGCACTGTCTTTTTGTTTGCAAACAGAATGAAACGTGACCAAGCTGGTGGCTGTCCTCAGCTTTCTGTATGTGGCCAGCCCATCCCTGGGACTCTGGTACTGGGGCAAATGAGTTTTATAGCATTTGGAAAGCCACTTGATTGGGCCAGGTGGAAATCATTTTCTCCTGGACTGGAGCCCTCCTTTGCTTGTTGAGAAAGAGGTGGAGTTTGTTCTGGCGAGCATCAGCAGTAGATGCATTATGGTTATTTTGGATGCTTCAAGGCACCCAGACAGATCTCTGGGTACCCTGGGTGTACAAGGTATGATTCATGTGCATCTCAGTCTATTTCATGGAGAACACTTACGATGATCTTGCGATTTCTTCTTTATTTCTTTACTTATTGTCCCTACTAGATTGTGAGCTTTTTGAGCTCAAGGACGTTGTTTGCATGGTTACTATTCTATCTCTGGTATTTGAAACTGTGCCAGAAATATAATAGGTGATTTTTAAAGTATGAGATAAATAAATGTGATTTCAAAATGTACCTGGGATTTGTTTTCATTGGATGGTAAATAAACAAACACAAGCATGGGAATGACTGTGAAGAAGGAGGAAAGGTGTAGTGGAGCACAATTATAATCACAGCACTTGAGAGACTGAGGCAGGAAGATCATGAGATCAAGGCCTGCTTGGGCTCCATAGGGAGATCCTGTCTCAAAAGACTAAGAGCTAGCTGGGAGCTGATGGCTCACACCTGTAATCCTAGCTACTCAGGGGACTAAGATCTGAGGATCAAGGTTCGAAGCCAACTCAGGTAGGAAAGTCTGTGACACTCTTATCTCTAATTAAACTACTTAGGAAAAGCCAGAAGTGGCACTGTGGCTTAAGTGGTAGAGTACCTGTCTTGAGAATAAGAAGTTCAGGGACAGTGCCTAGACCCCGAATTTAAGTACCAGAACTGGCAGTAAAAACAAACAAACAAACAAACAACAACAAAATACCCTCCCCCCCAAAACTCCAAAACTAAGAGCTGAAAATGTGTCTGAGTGGTACAGCATTTGCTGATCACATGTAAAGCCCTAGTCAATCCACAGCAGCACAAAGAAGACTGCTATGTACATAAGTGCCTAGAGAGAAGGCCTGTGGGCCATGCAGGGCCACATGGGGAAGAAGCACAAGTCTGGTTAGGAGGCACAAGGGAGTGAGGGAAAGCATGAGTGAAAGCCTTTCCTGGAAAGGAATCCTCGAGGCTGATCAGCAGGTTTTGAACTGCACAGGTTGAATAACTTGGTGAGCTTTGGGCTGGACTGTGTGGTCCCTTGTTATCTAGCACCTGGTGATGGGCCCTGAGGAGTCATATAGGTAGATGGATAAGTGAGTTGGGAGTGTGGGCTCTGGTTTGATTCGTTTGCAAGGAAAGGTACTCTTGCCAGCAGCTTGTCTGCTATCCAAAGCAATTAGCTACTCGTGAGGGGCATAGCTCCTCCTTTGGTCTGCAAGGGTTCCAAGCATTGTGCAATCCAGAAAGTACACACACACAGTGGACACAGGACATCCCACTGATATAGGGCAAATCTCAGAGATGTAGAAGGTGTGCAGATGTTCAGATAATGTACTTGAAATGAGCTAGATCAGGGTGTAGTTACCTTTCCTTTGGTTCTGAAAATCCCACAAGATTACAGTGCCTTTGATTCCAGAGGCATTGAACAAGATAGTGTGCTAGATTTCCATCTAATCAATTTAAGCAAAGTAAAATATACTGCTTTGGGCTGAAAGTTTCAGAGGCTCCTGTCCTTGAAGTTCAAGTTCACTTGTCCTCATTGCTTAGGGCCTGTGGTGTCTCAGTACATTATGGCTACAGTACATGGTGGATAGATGACAGAGGAGAATCAGTGCTCTCCTTACTAAGGGATACTGGTAGTAAGAATTTGTGGGCAACTTTTTAAAGTTGGAGTAGTAAATTTCTCAGCCTACAGCAGGGTTTCTGTCTATGTTATGAAGAACACTAGGGAGACAGGAAAAATCAGAGACTATGATACATAGGAAACAGAAGATAGGAAATTAGGGACAAAGTTGATTAAAAGTATATTGAATCTCCACATATCTCTATATTTATATTTTCTTTAACTAATATATATCTAAATAGTATATATTTTCTTTACATATTCTATATGTATATACATATATATTTGCTTTAAGCCTTTGATGCCCTCAATAAGCTGTAATGTTTAATAAGAAGAACAAAAGCACAGCCCTCCCCCTCCCTTTGACTTTGTGGTTCATCCAGGCTGATGAACATGCTCTGGGACTGAGCAAGGGAATCTTAGAAAAACAACAACAAAAGGACATTTACTCTGGCAAAGTGACTCTTCTACACAATACTTATGCTAAAGGTGGACATCTGTGTGCAGCAGAACCCATTCTGCCACATTCCATTTGAAGGCATGTTCAGACAGCAATGACCCATTAACTGAACAGAGATCATCCTTAAAAGGTCTCTGGGTCCAGTTGATAAAACAGTGTAACCACAAGAGTGATTAGATATACCAGGTGTTAGATTAAAGGGGAACATTTTATCCTCTATATACATTTAAAAAAAAGAACTATAAGTATTCCTATGTCAAAATAGCTTTAAGTGTACCCTTTGGAGCACCCAAACTCTGCCTACCATGTATACCTGTTTTCTGAGTGCTTTTGTGCTCAGCAGAGCTCCGCCAAATTTTCTTTTCATTGTGGCTTGTCCTAAAATTCTTGTTCTGCAATCAAAGTCAAAGACCTGGGACAAAACCTTGCATGGAGGGTCCTTAACTCTACAAGGAATCTTCACAAACCCTTGCCAGCCACTAGTGACACTCACATTGCAATGCACAGAAATACTGTAGTGTGATGTGGGTGGAGAACAGACCCATAGCTGTTAGTTGGAGACAGTGAAGAAAGCTTACACTTTCTCAGGACCTTTAACAGGAGAAAATATAGTTTATCTTTTGGAAAGGGTATATTTCCTAAACTTCACATTTTTTCATGGAGCATAAATCTAATATCTCAAAGGCTCAATCTAAGATGGTGACTACAGAAACCAGAAACCAGCCACATTCCTAACCCCTGGTCTATAGAAGAGGAAAAGAGAGAATCTAATCAAACTCTGACAGAAGCTTATCTAACCCAAAAAACTATATTAAACATCCTCTACAGAACAGATGGGTGCTTTGTTTGGTTTAATGATAAAAGCAAATGTTAGCAAGCAATCCTTTGAATGATCTCGAAGTTTGATTCTCTTGGAGACTCTTTCAGCCACATCCAGTTGTCTAGCAATTCAGTGCCTGGCTGTGGTTGGCTTATGATGTAAGGATAGTATTGAGTCTGTGTGTGAAGATGAGAAAAATGAATGGAAAGGACAATGGCTAATTACAAACATAAGAGAGGAAGTGGCCACCATTGCTTCAGACTAGAGATACTGCTGGGCCTTATAGGAGAGTCTCTGAGACTACAGTCATGATGTATGTGAAGCTGTCATTCATGTTAGAAGTTGATAAGGTAACAATATGGATAGCTGACTGAAAACAGAGATGTGCTTACAGATAGAGGAGGGAATAGAAGGAAAGTGAGAGACTTCCTCCAAAAACAGTGATCAGTTATGTCTCATACACAACTACAAAGAGCAAACATAGATTTACTAAGAATAAATGTAGACTTGTTGCTTAAAAAGAGACCTCCTGAGTATTCTCATAGGTGACCACCATTCACATTAGAGAGCAGAGCCAATGCCTCAGTAAAGTAGATTGTCTTCATTTAAATTTGATTCCATCTTGATGCTGTTAAAGTATAAAAGAAGTCTCATTCACCTTTGTCTTAGACTTCTATGTTCATTTTTTCAACCAGTTTTTCCTCTATAAAAGAATGAAAGCACACATCATCCCTAAAATCCACAAGTGTGTTCCTGAGCCACTCTGTAATGGCTTAGTTAGAATTACCATTACAAGTACATTTGACTCATCTGTGCTATTTAAAAAAAGAACTGGCACTGATAGCTAACATATGTAATCCTAGCTACTCAGGCGGCTGAGATCTGAGGATTGCTGTTGAAAGCCATCCTGGAAAGAAAAGCCCAATTAACCAGCCAAAGACAGAAGTTAAGCTGTGGCTCAAGAGGTAGCATGCCAGCCTTGAGGAAAAAAGCCAAAGTGAGAATATAAGTTCAAGCCCCAGTCCTGGCACAAAACAACAAGAGGGTTTTTTTTTTAAGCATTGTTTTTCAGCCATATATTTGCTGTGCTATTGCTGATGGCATCTAGGTTTTGTTTTCCTAGTTGATAATATTAAAGATTATATTAAATTATATTAAGATAATATTGAAGATTCTGATTTGTTTTTCATTTGTTTGGCTATTTTTTTTTTTACTCATGCAACACTGGTGAAGGACTCAAGAATATGGCATAAAGATGGAATAAGCATCAGTTTGTTAAAAAAAAAAAAGAAGAAAGTCAGGAGAAGGCAAAGGAAGGAAGGAAGGCAAAAAGGAAGGCAGGAAACAGATGACCAGTCTGGCAAGTGTTATAGTAACACACTTTCTGTGAGTGTTAAGTTACAGAAAATCTTCATGTACCTCAATCAACTCTAATAAGTGGGATTTATTAGCCTACACTACAGAACTGACCACTCATTCCTATGTGTTTAGAAAGTCAGTGATCCAGAACAGAGGACGATTATGGGAACCTGTATCTATCTGTCCACCAACTGTGGCAATCCCCACTTTAAGCCTACATTCTAGATTAGGTAGGGAAAATAAGTCCAAGGTCTGATCTGATCAACAGGAAGAGTAGAAAGAATAGAAAATCCAGGAATAACACTAAGAAGATAGCAACACACAGCATTGAAGCATTGAGCTGGCGCCTGTGCAGCCATGTTGGCATGCATGCAAATTGAGAGTAAAGTCAGCTTAAAAAACATTGCCATATAATTGTGTAAACTTATGAGGAACAATGTGACATTTTGGCACATTTGTACATTATGTAATGATCAAGTCAGAATAATTAGCACATGTCTATCACCTTAAATGGTTATCATGGGTGTGATAAAGTAGATGAACCCAAGGAAAATTATTTAAGAAAAATAAGCCAGGCACAAACATGCAAATGCCACATGATCCCATCACTCATAAGTAGAATTTAAAGAAGTTCCACTCACAGACATTAGGAGAATAGTGATTAACAAGGAAAAGACAGAAAGAGATTGGCCAATGAGCACAAAGTTTGGAGGTCTAAATTCTGGTGATGGATTACACAGTAGGGTGATTATAGCTCATAATGTATTATATATTTCAAAATATTTGGTAAGAGGACTCTGAATGCTTACCACAAAGAAATGATGCCAGTTTTTGGAAGAGAGCAGAACTGACTAACTGGAGACTCTACATTTGAGTACTGTCCATTGAGCGACTCTACTAAGCTACACCAAAACTAAATCTACACCAGTAGGTTTCTTTCCGTCTTGTTGAAGTGGATTGTGTCATTTATCACAAGGCAATTCTACATTCTACCAGATACAACTGATTCCTTTGGGAAACAGAAGTGAAAGATTTGAAAATAGTGCAGAAGTTTAGGCATTAGGACACCAGAAAGGAAGAAGTAGCATTAAAGAAGTATTCAAGAGGTAAAAATCTAGAAGACTTGGTTCCTGAGAAAAAATATACTGATGGGTCAGAGAAAAGGAAGCATACAAATGAAAAATATGGAGCTCACGGTTGAGCAACCAGGTCTGTGATTGATGATAATGTCATGAATGAGTTGAAATCCAGCTGGTGCTGGTGGCTCATGCCTGTAATTCTAGCTACTTGGGAGGACCTGAGAATCTGTTTGCAGCCTGCCCCAGGAGGACAAACCTGAGAGATTATTATCTCCAATTTAACCAGCAAATCACTGGAAGTGGAGGTGGGTGTAGCTCAAGTGGAAGAGGGGGAGGGCCAGTAACAATTGAAAGCATGAGGCCCTGAGTTCAAGCAGTTACCCTCCTCACATACTAATTAAATAGAAGTACAATTTAAAACTGAAGATGAAAAGCAATACCTCCTATATAATGAGTATAAGAAGTCCTTAGAATAACAAAGTTGCAGGGTGTGTTTGTGTGTGTGTGTGTGTATGTGTGTGTGTGTGTGTGTGTGTGTCTCAGAGAAGAGATGAAGGTGGTGAAAAAGTTTTGCAATCAGATTTGTTAAAAGCCTGAAAGTGACCCATAGTATTCTGAAAGATTGTGTTGTGTAGGACAAGCCCTAGATGGGGACAGCCTCACAGGAATCCTAAGGAACAGGCTGAGAAATAACAGCTAAGGAGACCAAGAAGACTGACAGGTACAAGGAGAGCTGGGAGCACAGCCTTCCAGTAAAGGAGCAGACCACTCAAGAAGGAGGCAGAGAGTTGCAGTGTAATGTCATGGGCTACCTCACTCCCTGAGGGGAAGCAAATGAGTTCCTTCCTAAATATACTGGGTTGGATTCATCACATTTTACAAAGCTATCTTTTCTTTTCTTTTTTAAAATCTTGACTTCCTTTCATCCATTCTTTCTATACCTTATCTTCCTCACTGGTCACCAGCACCTCTCCCAAAAGGTGACAGGAGGCAAGACTGAGAAGGGGACTTCTGACAAGTTGCAGGAAATCTGTGGAGTGCCCTGTGCAAGCTGCTGTGCTTCCCTGTGTTCTCTAAAGTACTAGATGATGGCCAAGACATGGAGAGAAATCACTGCAGAGTAATAATTGGTAGCAATGTTATAGGTAGTCATTGTAGGTCACTTCTGGGAAGAAATGTGTGTTCAAGAACATAGATGTAAAGAGCCAGGTGCTAGTGGCTCAGGCCTGTAATCCTCAGGAGACTGAGATCTGAGGATCACGGTTTGAAGCCAGACTGAGCAGGAAAGTTTGTGAGACTCTTATCTAATTAATCACCAGAAAACTAGAAGTGGCACTGGGGCTCAAAGTGGTAGAGCACTAGCCTACTAGCCTTAAGCAAAAGAGCTCAGGGACAGTGCCTAGGCCTTGAATTCAAACCCCATGATTAACAACAACAACAAAAAGATGTAAAATTACTAAATGCAGCTGAGATTCACTGTTTCCAATAGACAAAGGATGATAATAAGATACTCTATTACCATGTAAATCCATCTTGAGGAAGAATCAGCAACTCCTGCCTGGTTTGGTGCTTTGATTTCTCTCTGATAGGCCTCAGGGTTGTTAAAGTACCTGGTCACTGAACTCTCAGATCCTAGCACCTGCAACACCATTTTTTTTAAAGCTTTCATGAAATCAATTTTTTCCTTCTGTGCTTAGATACTGGGGAAATGTACAAATCTTTATTTGAGGCAAATGGGTTCTTCTTCCTGTTCCAGCCCTGTTATTGATGGGGTGACTGGGATTGTAATTGTGCAATCACAACTGAGAATCCCATTGCTCCATCGTGAAACCATGCTGATTTTGAAGCAGACCTTTTAGGTATTACTAGAGAAAACACTAGAAGCAAAGTTGAGAGCTTCCCATGAAGCTGGCCACAGCTGACAGTGCCACAACAGTGGTTACTTCAGAGTGAATAATGGGGAAGGAATGGGGAAGCCAGAGGGAAAAAGTGGTTCCTCTGGGACCTGTTAACTGCACCTATATGGGAAAATGAGTTAGACACTCACTAATAGGCTGTGTGTTTCCAGAATTCACCAGTGGTATGCAGAAAAGGTAAATGCACAGCAACAGCGAATAGAAAACTCCACTCCAGGAAATGCTAACCAGCACATCCTGTCTACTGTAGTCCAGGGGTCTCTGGCCATCTTATTATCTAGGCCATGAAAGGGAAGGAGGTGGTCTGAGGTGTAGGATCCCCTGTAATTCCTAAGTAGGAAATAGGAGCCAAGGACTCTTAGGGTGCTGTTTCTGGGCCCCAGAAAGGTACCATCATTGATACTAAATTTCCCAGTTACTAATTAGACATGGAAATCCCACCTTCCAGGACAAAAGGGAATTAGTGGGAGTCCAGACAGAGACTGACTCACATGCAAAAGGAAGTGGGCAGGGGCAGAAACCTGGGAGTTGGACAACAGGCATTGGAGAGCTTGTGTTTGCGAGGTGCAAGTAAGGTCAGGAGGACTGTGTTACAAGTTGGTTTGGGGGTGTCTCCAAGATAAAACCAATTCAAAACAATAAAGATTCCTGGTGGCCCCAATATGGACTGTTTTACAGAGTTCTTCCTCAGAATTCAGATTACTAATCCACCAAAGGCAGGTGAAAGGGGAGAGGATCTGCGAGGCATTCCAGATCTAACCAAGCCTGACATCCACTTGTCCAATCCACTTAGTATTTCTGTTGACAAACACCTGGCCCACAAGACAGGGGTAGTGGGGGTCTTGCTCTCCCTGCCAGCATGGTCTCTGTCTGTGGAGAAAAAGACCTGAAATGAGACTGATTCTGGATGGCCCTGTTCTCTGAGCCCCAATGTCTTCCCCTATAAAACAAGACAGTAATAATAATACCTGCCCATCAGGCAGATTACTTGAAAACAACAACACTTGAAACATTAAACAAAACAAAACGACACAGTAAGTGCTCAATAAACGTGAGCCCTTGTCTCTACAGCTCTTAGTCTCTTATTCTCCAGCCCGTCCCTCTTAGCCTTCCTGAGGTTTTACAAAGCCAAGGTCTTGGTGTGTTTTAACAAGCCTGGGGGGAAGCAGTGTGGAAAATGGATTGGAGAGGGAGGAGGCTGAAGGCTGGAAACCGAGGGAGAAGTCTGCAGGCATCCAGATGGGAGGTGGAGGGGCGGAAACTAGGGCCCTTGGCAGTGGGATACAGGAAATATTTTGGAGGCATGCTCTCTGGGACTTGATAACAGGTTGGGAACGGAGGCTTGGCGGAAGGCTCAGGCTTGGATGGGGGTGGGGGTGGGGAGGAAGGTGGAAGGGAGGCCTGGCAGCTGCAGAGGTGTGGGGTGTGCTTTGTGGTTTGGGATTTGAGGCCCCAACAAGCAGTTCCGGAAGGCGCGGGGCGTGCAGGGCGGGATTCTGGCGTGTGTGTGTGTGTGTGTGTGTGTGTGTGTGTGTGTGTGTGTTCGTTCGTGGGGGGCCTGCTTCCCCGGAGCAGCTGGCTCTGGTTTAGGTGGAGTCTGCCGAGGTGCTAAGTCCGATTTCCTCCCCAGCGGGTCAGCTTCGCTGCTGCCCGGCATGCCTTGCTGCCCCCTCCCTTCCCCCCCCCCCCCGCCCCGCCCGAGGCACTGGCCCGCACTGCGCGGGGACCAGCTGGGCCTTACCCCCACCCTGCCTGCATTTTCCCTGGGCACCTCCGTCTTCATCGAGGTTCCCATTCCGCTGACCTGGCCGGCGCCGCGGCCCTCCAGCTTCCCATGACCTCAGTGAGAGGCGCTCGGGATCAAGTCGAGGCTGGTTCTCCAGCGGGCCGCGGTCCAGACCGCAGAAACCGCGGGCGTTCACACCCGGCATCCCGGGCCGGGTAGGGCGCGGGCGCGGGCGCGGGCACGGGGGAGGGGACCCTCTGGGTGGAAGTTCTCCCCGACGCTCCAAGCGCAGCGCCTCGCCCCTCCTCCCAAACTCACCCAGGGGGCCGGAGCGGTGTCCGGGCGCGTCCCGGTGACCGCGCCCCCCCCCCCCGGTCCCCCCAGCGCCTCCTTCCCCCCCCCCCCCCGCCCGCGCGCCCAGGTGACCGCAGGCTGTGCGCCTTTAGCAGGAGGGAGCCAGGTGGCCACACGCAGAAGGGACTGGCGCCTCTCACCAACCCGGGATCCCCACTTGCTCCCGATCCCCTCTGGAAGTCAAAACCCTTCCCAGCACACATGGAAAGCCAAGGCCCGCTCTCTGAGTCCATCCCCCGAATTAAGATTTCTCCGCCCGCCAATCTTAAACTCTCAACTCCCCCTTTCAACAGTATTCGGGTGTCCCTGGTTCCTGTCCGCCTGCCCAGCCCAAGGCCGGGCTGCAGTCACGCGGGGTTCGGGCTCATCCCACAGGGAAGGGCGCAGGCTTGGCCACCCATCCATCGCTTGGGGAAGGAAGGACTTGGGGACATTCCTGAGGTTTGCGGGTGCCAGAGAGCACGCCCTCACTGGGGCGAGCTCCCAGAGTTAGCTTCAATTGCATTTACTTCATTAGTCTTCTTTCTCTGTCCCTCAAAGAGAAAAGAAATTTTCTTTGGAAGTGCAAATTATCTCCCCTGCTTGGTGGTGAGTCCCCCAACTCTGGTGGCTCCACTGTGGGGGGCTTCCAAGGACGGTTGGGCCAAAGCGCCCTCATGATGGCCTTTTGGAAACTCACAGAAAGTTTAAACGAGTCTTAGTTTATTTCTACCCGTCATCTCTGTCTAGTATTGGCCTGCCGGGGAGACTCAGCGCAGGGTGGATTCGAGAAGAGCTAGGGCAGCTGGGGGCACAGCAGGAGGCCCGTGGCCAAACTTCCACAGAGTAGCAGGCGACAGGAAAAAGCCAAACAGTCTTCCTTGTCCCATTCTCCTACTGAGGAGTCCTGGACTACTGGTGGGGAACCTGCTCTGCCAGTCACTACACACCTCAGACACATGGTCACATAGCCCCCACAGAGCTGCGGGTGGCCTCTGTCTCCTCATTTGTGTCCTTTCCTCCTGTCCTCAATCCCTAATAGTTACTTAATCATCAGGAGCTTTGTTATGTTTAGCCAACCAAAAACATGAACCTGTGTACTAAAAGGCTCACCTTCCTGCCCATTGCAGGTTGTAAGGGCCAGGGAGACTGGAGAAAGAGGTGATCAGCTTCCCTAGACTTTGAGGCCTGTCTCTCCATTCCCACAAGTTGGAAGAGGCCCTTTGTAATCCTTACAGTCCAGAGCATGTTTCTTCTCCTTTAGAATTCTGGAAGCTTCCCTTGTTTCTGTGATTGGGAGACTGTCCATCACTTGTGGCCGGGTTCCTTGGTGGGTCTTTTCCCTATCTTTACTTGCTCACAGAGGCTTGAAACACTATACTTCCTGAGATTGGCAAGCCCACAGCATTGGTACACCTGCATTGGGGCAGGAGGCTTCTTTGCCAGCGCTGGTGGGGGTGGGGTGTTGGGGGGTGGTTTCCTTTGCCTCACCCTGGAGAGTGGAGGGTCAGTTGATGGCTACCTCTGCTGATGACTGCCTGGTGCCCTGTCCCCTGCAATGCCCTATGTGTGTTTGTCTTTCAAAATCCCTCCCACCCTGACATTCTCATGTAGGTACATCCATGCATCTGTTTTTACTGGCTATTTTTAGAATAGCGTCTCACTTCCCCCGACCCCCTAGTTTAGGCTTCCCATTGTTGCTGGGATCACAGGTACTGGCCAAAGTGTCTAGCTGCATCACAGGGATTTTTTTTTTTTTTCTGTTTAGGCTGGCCTGGTACTGCAATAATCCCAATCTCGGCCTCTGTCTTACTTGAGATGAGAGGTACACACCACTGTGCCCAGCTATGTGTTCAGAAGGGGTGTAGGGAACCTTTCTGCCTAGGCTGTCCTCAAATCTTGATTCTTGGATCTCAGCTTCCCAAAGGAGCTATATTATAGGTATAGGCCACGAGTGCTCAGTCTCTTTTGTTTTGAAAAAAAATTTTTTCCTTCTCAGTGCTTTAAAAAAGTCTTAGAGGGGCTGGGAATATGGCCTAGTGGCAAGCTTGCCTTGTATACATGCAGCTCTGGGTTCTATTCCCCAACACCACATATATAGAAAACGGCCAGAAGTGGTGCTGTGGCTCAAGTGGCAGAGTGCTGCCTTGAGCAAAAAGAAGCCAGGGACAGTGCTCAGGCCTTCAGTCCAAAGCCCAGGACCGGCCAAAAAAAAAAAAAAAAAAAGGCTTAGAGGATAAAACAAAATATGGGTTAGCCATTATAAATCTTCTTTTGAGCTTTCTTTCAGCCCAGGAGAATGTCTTAAATTAAAATAATAAAGCCAGAAGCTCCATGCTGTTGGCTCACACCTGCAATCCTAGCTACTCAGGAGACTGAGGTCTGAGGGGTAGACTTTGAAGCCAGGTAAAAGATGCAGCCTTACAAGATGATATTTTAATTTACTTAGAGATAAAATTCAGAGGCATACATTCCCCCCCACCCCATACCAGATAAACTGAAACTGTCTGCAGTAAGTTCCTACTATTTGTTTCAATAAAACTGAGGAGGCCCATTTAGTTAACTAAAAATATGTCCAAAGAAAAAGCCATTCTTGATTTTTAGCACTGAAAACCAAAGAATGTCAGTTAGAGCTGGGTGTAGGGGCCCCACACCTATAATCTTAGGTACTCAGGAGGCTGAGATTTGAAGATCACAGCTTAAAGCTAGCCTGGAAAGACAAAGCCAAGAGATTCCTGTCTCCAATCAGAAAAAATGTGCATGCGCAAGGGCGCGTGTGTGCACACACACAGAATGTCAGTGGGTATTATCTGTCAGTGGCGGAAAGGCCTCATATTTACATAGAGAAGCTTCTTGACTTAAAATGGGGTTAGGTACCTAGTAAACTCCTTGTAACATATAAGGACCATAAACTGAAATAGCACTTATATCTAACTAGTTATCACACTTAGCCTTGCTTATGTTAAACATACTCAGAACACTTGCAACAGCCAATATAGTTAGGTATCTTGAGAGAATACCATACTATACTAGATCAAAATTCAGAGTTTGGTTCCTAATGTGTGTGATGCTGGAGAACTGGGGGCAAGTGACTTGTGAGCCATCTGGAGGGCTCACAGAAGCACTAAGTGGAAGCTGCTTTGAGAAAGCAGGTGGGAGATGGAGCAAGGTTATCTCAGTAAGGAATGAAGGAAGCAGAGAGGAACTGGGGAAAATGACATTTATCCTGTGCTCTTTGAAACACCTTCATCTCAGTGGATCTTAAAGGTTCAATGTCAATCTACTGTTAACCAGATTTGTAACATAACCTATGGAGTTATATTTCCTCATGTTTATTTAAAAAAAGAGAGACCTGTAAGGCAGGCAGTGATGCTGATGTGGTTTAGGGGAACAGATTCATTTCTCTGACCTTTAAAGAATTAAAAGGCAGAAAAGTATTTAAGGTAAACTAAGCTTATTTGAAAGTGAAAGGAGAGCCATGAAAGAAAGTAGTGATTCTCCATGACTCTATCTGGAGAGGGTCCTCTCAGGAGGACAGTAATGGGCTTCTCCCATACTTTCTCCCCTGAGCTTTGTGCTGATTGCTTGATGTCTTGTGCATGCACTGCCCTAGCTCTTTCCATAGGTTATGCAGCTGCCCAGGGAAATATGGGGAGAAGCATTTGAGCAGGAGACCAAGGCAACATCAAGCACCATGATGAACCACGTTATGATGTCTGCCTCTTTCTATCCCTATCTACCTAACAGTTCCCCTTTCTCTCTCAATACCTATTCTTTTGCATTCTATAGATCAGTAAGTCCAAATAAAATTGAAGTTGACACACACAGACAATGAAAAGGCCTAAATCCTATGATCTATTCCCATTATTGCATAAAAGAGAGACACTCTAACATCATAAACAGAGGAGAGGTAACTTTAAGAATTTAAAAGCTGAACACAAAGAACCCTACATTGCTGTGCTTCTCATTTTCTGTGCTGATGAAACATCTCTCATGAACTCACCTCTGAAAACCAAGGATCCTTTGCCTCCAACACTTTGAAAGGGGCAGCTGCAATAATTGCAGAGGGTGCTAATTTCCTGGAAGATGTGGTTTCAGGGCTTTATGGGAACCTGAGGAATCCAAATGCTAATGACTTTCAGGGTCTTGCCTCAGTTTCCAGGATTAATAGCTGTGTGGTAAGTGCTAACAGCCAGGAACTGTATCATTATTTTTAAAAGAAAGACGGACAGATCACGGCAAATAGAATCATGGAAATTTGAAGCTGGAAGGTTTTAGCAATGATCTCATCCCTGTGGTTTTGAAAGTAGTACTCCACAGAGCCACTGTGGTACTGCTTGAACCAACAAACTTCTATTTTAATTGTTTTAATAATTGAGTTTGTGATTAAGATAGAGGTCATTTACTTAAAAAAAAAGTCTGAACACTGCCAATTCAATCCATCCCTGATTTAAAGGGAAAATGGGAGGCTGAAAGAAGCTAAGATTTTCCTGAGACCACCTAGTTAGTTGGCAGAACATCCTGACAAGCACCAGCCAGGGGCGGGGGGAATGGGACGGGGACCAATAGGAAGATTCTTACAGTAGAACCTAGAACCTTCACAGTGTCTGCTACGAGTTTGGATCCTAAAATGTGCCCCAAAGGTCGATGTGGTAAAGACTTGTTCCTAAAGGTGGTACTACTGGGAGGTGGTGGAGCCTTTAGGAGAAAAGAGCCTAGTGGGAGGTCTTTATGCCATTGGGGGTATGTCCTTGAGAGGAATATTGGGAGCCCAGCCTTTCTTTTTCTTTTAACTTCCTGGCCAAGGGATGATTTTGTTTCAATGGCTATGATGTGCTATGGCATCATAGTTCTAAAAGCAATGGAGGCTGACGTGAACTCAAACAACCCTTTTCTCTTAATAAATTGAATACCTTAGATATTTGTGAGGGTATGGAAAAGAAATATGGACACCTGGTACCAAGATATGTGTGTGTGTGTGTGTGTGTGCGTGTGCGTGTGCATGTGTGCTCATTATAATGACTATACGACTATACTTGACAATGTGGAAATGCCTTCAGAATTCACTTATGGAAGGAGTAGGTTTGAAGTAGGTTAGAGAAAGCCTGGAATCTGTAAGAGGAATTTAATACGGGGGGAGGGAGCACAGAAGGCCAGAAGAAAGACAGAAATGTGGACACAGAAAGATGTATTGAGGCTTCAGATGAAAATGAGGATTATTGGACACTGGACTAAAGGCCATCCTTGTTAAAAAAAATGGCTGCAGTTTGTCATTGATCTGGTAATGTATAGACAGTTGAGCTTTAAAATATTGGTCTAATTTATCTGGTGTTGGCAATTTCAAGGCAGTACAGTATTCAGGCTATGGCATGCTCTGAGCCAAATTTATCATTAGAACAAAGAAGGGCAAAGAAGAAAGATTTGAAAAATTGGAAGCTTGGTGAGAAAAATCCCTCTCTATAAATGCAAATGCAAAGAGGGTGCAGACACCAGCAAACCTTTGGTCTGCATTTTTGAATGCTATTGACAAAATAGCTATTTCTTTATATTTGAATAGCTATTTCTTTATATTTGAATAGCATTTCCTTATATTTGAATAAACAGAGCTAATATTTGCATGACTGGAACTTCGCAATTCTAAGATCATACTCATGTAAAAAAAAGGTAGTTTATTTTGTGAAAAAAATGTATTTTATTAAAATGTCTGAACTATACTTGTCTAGTATGTAAGTTGAGATGAGGTGACAGCTACTTACTTCTCGGAGCTCCACCAACAGCTAACCACCAACAGCTCCACCAACAGCTAACCACAGTAAGCTGACAGCATCTTCATGCCTACTCTACTCCTACACAGTGTGTACAGCATATGCGTTTTATAGAAAGCCCCCTATTGGCAAAATGTAGCATCTGATAAATCTGGACAGAGTTCAGATGGAAGTAATGTGAAGATTACTAATTCTATATAACCTGAAGCTGTGATCTGCAAACTAGTTCTTAATCCTTACTCAGGCAGGAAATCAATATATGGGTTGTGAAAGGATTAGCACAAACATGCATACACACACACACCTTGTTTTTGTTTTTGTTTTTTGTTTTTGGCCAGTCCTGGGGCTTGGACTCAGATCCTGAGCACTGTCCCTGGCTCAAGGCTAGCACTCTGCCACTTGAGCCACGGTGCCACTTCTGTCCTTTTCTATCTATGTGGTGCTGAGGAATTGAACCCAGGGCTTCCTGTATACGAGGCAAGCGCTCTTGACACTAGGCTATATTCCCAGCCCCACACACACACCTTGAAGAGAAAGATATCAAGCATGTCGCATGCCGTAGAGATAATTATTTCATAAATGTTTGTTCTAATTATATGGGTGCATGAATATATGTGTACTGGGTAGTGCTGTACTATTTTTTATACATCTTTTATACATTGCTCTAAAGAAAAACATCCTTGAACACTCAGTCCCTTGATAAAGGATTGTTCTTTGTGTTCCCCGCCTCCCCACTTTTGAGCAATAGTGCCACATCCTAGGTTTTTCCAAGTTCCTTTTCTTAACAATTATTTCTAATTCACCACCACTTTCTGGATGAACATAATAAGCTCCTGTCACAGCCCCGGACTTTTAACTAAGGGAAAATCACAACAGCACATCTGAACATGGGAGCCTGAGGTCTTTGCATTTAGTGTGCCAGGCTCAAGTGTGTGTGTGTGTGTGTGTGTGTGTGCGCGTGTGTGTGTGCGTGTGTGTGTGTGTGTATTTTACTGGAGATTGAATTCAGGGCTTCTCACTTGTTAGGCTAGTACTCTGTCACCAGAACCATGCTCCCAGCCCCTAGACATTATTCATTATAGATATGATCTCCATGTTTTTACTTGTACATCCCTCTTACCTGTACAGATTCAACTCCTACCACAAATCACAAGAGTAGCTCAACAATCAGCACATTTCATTTCTGACATAAATCACATAAATTCAACAAAATAGTTTTAGTTAAAATCAAATTTCTATTCATTTATTTCTCCTGAATAAATATTATACAAAACTTTATTTATAATGATTAAATCATAATAGTTGTATAAAAAGTTAAGGTGCCAGGCACTGGTGACTCATGCCTGCAATCCTAGCTAGTCAGAAGGCTGAGATCTGAGGATCCTGGTTCAAAGCTAGCCCAGGTGGAAAAGTCCTCATAAAACTCTTATCTCCAGTTAAGCACTGAGAAACCAGAAGTGGAGTCATACCTCAAAGTGGCAGAGCACTAGCCTTGAGCACAGGCCCTGAGTTCAAGGCCCAAGACTGACCCACCCCCCTTAGGTGTTGGTATTATGGCTAACAGTACTAATCTTGTTACTTTAGAATTATATTTCACATACTCACACAAGTTATCTTTGATTTTGAACTGTTAGCAAATTCTAACTTTAACATAATAGCACATATTCAGCACTAATTATGAGCATTCTCTAAAATAATTTAATAATCACACAATATGATATCAAGGGTTTTGAAAAGTAGCTTTCCAAAAAAATAAAATTATCAGTGTACAGGTGATGTGAGAGCATGAAGTAACTTATGACTAATGGAACTTGGGAAGAGTGAATGAGAGCTCTTAATGTGCAAGTATATGCATAATAATGTGGTTTAAATCCTGCATCTTCACCTTAAGAAATGGATCCATCTCCAAGCAGGTGATTAATCTAAAGTCACATCAGTGCAAAATAGGGACAATGCTACAGGTCGTAATAACAGAGCTAGTATTTTTTTTTAATTCAGAAGAGGTTTATGTTATAATACAATCTCATTTTACTTTTATTTTATGCAGTGCTGAGGGACATTCCTTCCTAGACAAGTGTTCTCCCACTTAAATTATGCCTCCAGACCTATGATAGTGATTTCTTTAAATATCAAATCTGATATAGAGGAAGACAAATCCATGATAACATTATAGATGTTAACAACCATTCAAGTGAATACCACCATTGTGTAACTGTATCTACAAACTCACATACCACACACAGTGCTGTAAACATTCATGGCAGCAGTTCCCATGTGAACTAATTCCCTGGCATATGTATGCATTACTCTCTCTGTGGATTGGTTGTGTTTTCATCTGTATCACTTGAGTTGAATGTCTTCCACAAAAACTTCTCATTGGATTTCCAAAGGGAAGTTTCCAGCTCTGCTTTCCTTTTGGAGGACACAGCAAGGGGTGCTTTTTCACATAGAGTCTCTATCACTGCCAAGTCGGTGAGTTTGTTAAGACTGTCATCATTCTGCTCATTCAAGATGTCCCAGAAGTCTTTTGGCCTCTGTTTCGCTTTTTCCATGGTCCTTGAAAGAACTTTCTTTGGCAGTCGTGTGGGACTGTTCCCGTGACTTTTAAAGAGGTCATCAAGAATAGAGGTGTCACCAAGTAAGCCTTCCACAGAAGGGCTTCCGAACACTGGATTGTCTACATTTTTATTTTCCAACTTGAACAGGGATCCATTTCTTGAAACATCCATTCTTGTGAGGTTGGTTTGTGAGGGTGGCTGTTGGTTTTCCATGGTGTTTTTCAACTTTTTCTCATGTGCTTCTGACTTCCTGTTCAGAGAGCAGGAGGCTACAGGGTCTTCAGGTATTTGGCTGTTTTTCCCACTCTGAGTCTCTCCAGTGGGGCTCATAGGTAATTTCTTAGTTTCTTTATCACTAGAACTTAGTTTCTTCATCAGTACCCCTTCTTCATGAGAAACATCTTTATGACATTTAATTGCTTCTCTTTTATGCATTTTTAGGTTACAAATTTGAGAAATATTTTTGGTGGAATCATTAAATGTTAGACGTTTAGAATCTGGCAGCCTTTCTTTGACAGATTTTCTTTCTTTGATTTCATTTCTGACTCTCTCTCCTTCCTTGTGGGTAGATCCAGGGGATACAGAAGCAGACTCCTCAAAAAGTTCTTTGACTTCTGGATACTGAGAAATATAAAAGTTCCTCAGCATTTTCTGTCTTTCTTCTGATGTGGCATCAGCTATACATTTAGCAAATTCCTTTGCTGAATGTAAGTTATAATAAGAAGCCATTTCTTCAAATTGTTTTCTAAAGATTAAATGAATAAAACCAGTGGTTATTTCCTATACATTTTATTTTTAAACAATTCATCAGCAATAATAGGAAGTGTATAGGCAAAGCAATGTAACTTTAATCCTTTAGCATATGCCTTTATTCCATGGTGACCTGTGTTTTATCTTAGGAGAATGTGGCCTCTTTCCTTAGGCTATTGAAAAAAAATCTAAGCTCATGAAATCACCAGCTTTCAAGTTTATTCTGATTTATACTATCAGGTATTTTCCGAATTATGGGATCTCAGCATGCTACTTCTCCAGTGAGCCAATTTATGACTGACAGGAGAATCATAATTTACACAATCTACATTTGAAAATCTTTATTGCATTCAAGCTCCATGAAAGAGAGTTTTCAGAAAATTCTGAAAAAGACAATTTCCCTTTCTCTTTCTCTTCCCTTTGTCCACAAATAACAACATAGAAAATTTACAAGGCTATTTTGAGTTCTTTTGTGGACAAACCTTAACTTCTTTTTTCTCCAATTGTCCTAAATTCAGTACAGATAGTTAAACTTGGAAGTGAGATTCTATTCACCAAACAGACACCTAGCACTTAGGAGGACAAGTCTAGGCTCCACTGAGAGACCCTGTATCAAAAACAAACACCCAAACCAATGACCACTGGACCCAAACCAAACCAAACCACCACTACCACCACCACCAATGGAGTAAAATAATTATTTGAAAAAATAAGCTGCAGTCTAGTGTAGAATACTAATAATATAGCACATATGAGGAAATGGACCTCCTGGAACCCGAGTACGGTGGAAGTAGAAAAGTCCTTAATGTACTTTGAGTTGACTGTTGCTCCCCACAGGTGAATGTGTTCCCCAAGTCATTTTGAAACCCTCATGCCCAGTGGGACAATAATCGGGATAGGCCTTTTAGGAGGATTAAGGATAAAGATCATCAGGACAAGTAACGTAATCTGAGAGGACTAGTGCTTTGTAAGGAGAGAGGCTAGGGAGCTATATATGGTGCCTCAGTTTTCACTGAATATGAAGTATAGGGTATCATTACTTTATTAATCTTTCCCTTTGTACCTCTCCTGCTAGTCCCCTTTTTCTTCCTGCTGAATGAAGATGCAGTGAGAAGGTGGACCATTTGCAAGCTTGGAGGAGGGTCCTCGCCAAAATCCAAACTAGCTCACATTTTCATCTTGAACTTCCTAGATTCTTAAACTGTGAGAAACAAATTGCTGCAGTTTATGCTACTCAGTTATTTGAAATGACAACTGGGTAGACTAAGAGGGTACTGGTTTTCTAATGTTGAGGCTGGACTTCAAGGGAGCCCAATGTTTATAAATATTTCTTTGAACAAAACCACAATCATATGGCAGCACATGATTAAGAGTCCCAAAGTTTTAAAATTATTTTTATTCGTCATATGCTAATCCCTTGAAACGTTCATTTATTCATCCAACAATACTTAGAAAGCGAGCCCTATTAGGTGCTCAGTAATATAGCCCAGTGAAGAAGAACCTGTTTCTAGCTTCACTGAGTTTGCTGTCTAGTTCGAGCAGGGGCAGACAGGAAAAGTGCATGAAAATCCAACTAGAATATAATGACAGTGAATTGCATGGAGGAGGTATTAAGCACAGAGCTGAACTGATAGTTACAGGAGTGGGGTGGGAGGGGTTTTCCCTATATCACATCAGTCAGGTAAAGACAGGGAGGAAGCTTTACAGGAGAGGGGACACATACTTACACATAGAGGGGCAGGAGAAACTGCTGAGGAGGAAGGAGGCAATCATATGCCAAGTGGAAAAGGCTGAAATTTTATTGTGTGAACAGTGTTATTGCAGGCTAAAATAATGGATTATTTTTTTTCCTTCCTTTCTTTTCTTTTTTCTTTTTTTTTTGCCAGTCCTTGGGCCTGAGTACTGTCCCTGGCTTCTTTTTGCTCAAGGCTAGCACTTTGCCACTTGAGCCACAGCGCCACTTCTGGCCGTTTTCTGCATATGTGGTGCTGGGGAATTGAACCTAGGGCTTCATGTATACAAGGCAAGCACTCTTGCCACTAGGCCATATCCTCAGTCCCTAATGGATTATTTTTAATGTACCTAAGAGGCACTTGGATGTTACTAGTTTGTTTTGTTTCTCTGCCCTCCAGGTCAGATTATATAAAGTTTGTGTTTCCTTTGATTTTAATGGCAGCATACAATGCATGCTTGCATCTGTCTCTTGTATTTTCAGATAAGCACCAGGGCTTCCAGAATGCACCAGTTTCTTGTTAAGCTTTCCAAATCCAGACACTCTACTCTTCTGACTGACAGCCATTCTCAACTCCCAACAGAATATTTAAAAACACAAATACAAGTGCCCCAGTTTCTGTACTGGAAACTGCCAGTGTTCTTTAGCAATTTTTTTTTTTTTTTGCCAGTCCTGGGGCTTGGACTCAGGGCCTCAGCACTGTCCCTGGCTTCCTTTTGCTCAAGGCTAGCACTCTGCCACTTGAGCCACAGCGCCACTTCTGGCCGTTTTCTGTATATGTGGTGCTGGGGAATTGAACACTGCCAGTGTTCTTGTTGGAAGTAAGTTTGTTCTTAAAAAGTTCCAGTTTTTAACTTTAAATGAAGTAATAAGTTATTACTATTCTGTTTATTAATCATCTCCAAATCCATTTTCATGGCCTAATAAATATTTGTGCTTGCAACGATTTAGTAACTGGCAGGGTTATAAGCTGATGTCTTTTATTTATCCAAGATGGGGTGGTGTCATGGCAACGGCCAAAGTAACTTCATTTCTGCTGTGCTAATAAAACCATGACCTCATTTGTGGCCCTGGGTCTGTCACTTCTGAGAGGAACTTAACCTGAGAAGTCAATTAGGCCACAAGCGTACTATGAACAGGATGACATATGCTTATCATTCATTTTACTTTTGTCTTTCTCTCTGTGTGTGTGTGTGTGTGTGTGTGTGTGCGTGCGCGCGCGTCCTGATATTGGGGCTTGAACTCAAGGCCTGGGAGCTGTCCCTTAGCTTTTTTCCCTCCCCAAGGCTGGTGCTCTACCATTAGAGCCACAGCTCCACTTCCAGTTTTTATTTTGAGTTAAAAGTATCAAGGACTTTCTTGACTGGGCTGGCAGGAACCAGATCTTAGATCTCAGCCTCCTGAGTAGGTAGGATTACAGGCCTGGTTCCTGGCTTTTATTTTTGCCTTCAAATTCATTTTTCTAACTCTGAATCTTCAAAGGGATTTTCTGTCAGAATTTAAGGAAATGGAAGAAACAATCAAAGGCACAGCTTAACACTTTGTGAGAAAAAAATGAGTAGACTAGAGTAGACCCCTATAAGCCACTTAGGGGAAAGAAGAAAGGAGGCCAAAGGAGAGTCTCTTAGCAAGCAATCAAAAAGTAGTTATGTACCATGGATAAAATTTCAAAGCTTATCCATTTTTCTTGAGGAATGGCAGTGGAAGCTAACTGAAATCACCTTCTTGAGGCCTAAACTTTTAGATGGGTAACAGGGCCGAGTGTTCAGTAGGTGACTGCTGGGACTGACTGCATCTCTGACTGATTAGGATGGCTAGCAGGAAAGAGGCTGTCAGCCATCTGAGCACTGTCCTGGATCCTATCCTGGCCTTCTAATATTAAATACTCTTCATATTTTTACCTAAGGCATTTTATTCTCTAGGGTGATTAGAGACCAGAAATAATCCCTTGTATACTTTTTTTCCCCCCCAAAATCAGGGCCTCACCAAGAAGCTGCTCTATCACTTGAGCCATACCTCCAGCCCTAATTACGTTTCTTTTAAAAAAATTTTTGTGTAAAGGTGATTTTCAGAGCAGTCCCAGTTATGTAAATCAGGTAATGAATACATTTCTTTTTGAACAGTGTCACTCTTTCCCTCATTTTCTCTCAGATTTTCCCTCCCTCACCCCCCCCAAGTTGTATAGTTCATTTACAACATAGTATCTAGTGAGTATTACTGCTGATTTCTTTTTAAAATAGCTACTGCTAAAGGGGATGAAGACACTTGTGTTCCTCAAAGACTAGGAAAATGTATATGGCCAGCCTCTTTGCACAGTAACTGTCTGCACTGAAAAAGCATTTCCTGTAAAAAAATCACAGTCATAGATCTGCTGTGGTAGTATGGGGAGATGTCTCTCCTATGTTCTCAGGTATCTGACATCACCTTTCCAGCCAGCACCTAAAAGGGCTGAGAGGTCAGCCTTTTCCTGGACAGGTAAGGGACCAGCTTCCCAGGAGTTGCCAACCTTAGCAGGAATTGTTGTAATTCTTTTTATTTTTTGACAGTCATGGGGCTTGAACTCTGGGCCTGGGTGCTGTCCCTAAGCTCTTCAGCTCAAGTCTACATCTCTACCACTTGAGCCACTGTGCCACTTCCAGTTTTCTGGTGGTTAATTAGAGGTAAGAGTCTCATGGACTTTCTGCCTGGGCTAGCTTTGAACCACGATCCTCAGATCTCAGCCTCCTGTGTAGCTAGGATTACAGGCATGAGCCACTGGTGCCTGGCTAGCAGGAATTATTTTGAACTCACAGAGCCAGCATCATTTCTACACTGTTCTCAGAGACCATCAGGACTATGCCCTCAGCCCTACTTCCCCTGGCCTCTCCTTCCTGTGAGTGGTAGAATACTCTGGATCCTGGATTGATTCTACTGCCCATAGTACCTCTTGCTGTCATTCCTGTTATCAGTATCCCATCCAACCTGTCACCCACTAAAGATTTATCTAATTTCATGTTAATCCCTAAGTCCCAGTGTTATATCATTCCTTTTCATTCCCATCAACTTCACAACTTCCAGACCCACTGAATATTCTCATGCTCATTTCAGCTGCTCAGTTACTACCCATTATCAGTAATGCTGTAGTCCACCTATAATCTGTTGGCTCTCATTCTTGCTCGATATCCCTGGCTTAGACTAGTCTTTATCATCATTTCCTTACAAACACCTTCCAGTTTCTTTGCTTCTCTCACCCTCTCTTCTAAAACTGGTAAAACCTAGACATCTAGATTCTGTGCCTGCAACATAACAACTGAAGCTTGATGGGTAAAATCTACACTACCTTACAAATAGCTTCATTGAATCTCTGGCTCAACCAGGGACTTAATATCATCTAGGAATTATGATTTTTCTCTCTGAGTGGATGACTTTAATTCTTAATTCATTGAGAAAATGTCACCATACTTGTGTCTATGTTTGTCCCTCTGTTTCAACACCTCTCAAAGGTCAGACTGTGACATGTGGTGTATGGATGCTGCCCTCTCTGCCTGCAGGATGTCATTCTTTGTTATCACCTCTCTGTACTGCTTTGTTTTTCCCCCAATGAGTTTTTTTCTCCCCTAACACACAAACAGGTTCTGCTATTTTCTCAACTAAAAAAAAATCCTTAACCCACCTGTGGCCCCTTTTGATGTCTCCCAGAGCCCACAGGGATCTTAGTTCCTTCTAGTCCCCCTCACCCGAGCTTGTGCTTTCTCCCACTGCTAGTGGCCAGTGGCAAAGAGCTCTCTGATGCCAACTCCAGTGGGCGCTTTTCACTTTGTCTGATTCTGCAGCATGGATAAAGTAAGTTTTCCTCCTCTGAGAAACACACTTCTCTGGGCTTTCAGGACCCTTTGTGATTTCTGCTCTGCAGGCTCTGTCTTGGGCTCTTCCCCTTCTTCCTGTGCTGTTCCCAGACTGTCTGCATAGTACAGTGGTTCTAAAAATCATTTATTGAAGGTAAATGTCTTATTCTGACTTGACATTTCCTACAGAACCTCAGATTTATGGACTAAAAGAGAACTCTTGATTTCCCTTCACTCTAAACTTCTCTCCTGCTTTTCTTCATCTATTCTTTCACTCAGGACACAACAGTAGGACAATCCTGTTCTCTTTCCTTCCCAAACCATTCCATCATTCAGTCTGATCCATCCATTTGGCTTTATCACCATGGTGACTGCTCTAGTTTGAATTGCCACCATCTGGTTCCTTATCCTCTTCCCTTTGACTACTTGGTTCACCCTTTTTCACACAGAACCTGGGACCATCAACAGGTTCCAACTACATTTGGAACAAAATCCAAATTCTTTCCACAGTCTCTGAGACTTACCATGCTCCAGCCCCATTTATGTCTTGACTTCTGCTTCTGTAACGCTGATTAGTTTATTATTTGCTGAGTCTATCAGTCTTCTCTTGGGCCTTGGAACATAGCAACTGCCTTCTCTCTTCTGATGCTCTTACTCTGGTTCTTTGCCTTATTCTGGTCTCACCTTAAATGCCACCTGTGGAGGGGGGGGTGTCTCTCCTGACAGTTCACTAGGTGGGTGGCTCTATCTAGGTAGCCTATCTATTTCTCTCTTATAATACATCATTTTAATATGATTTGTTTGTAAGATACTTTCCTTTTTAAAATGTAATGGTTTGATGTTAACCCTTGTTGTCCTACTACTGCACTATCATTTTTATGTGTCTTTAAAAATATTGTATATTTAACACTCACCACAATGCCTGGAAACATATTAGATACTCAGTAAATATGCAATGAATGAATAAATAAATAATGTACTTAAGGGGCTGGGAATATGGCCTAGTGGTAAAGTGCTTGCCTCGTATACATGAAGCCCCTGGTTCGATTCCTCAGCACCATATATATAGAAAAAGCCGGAAGTGGTGCTGTGGCTCAAGTGGTAGAGTGCTAGCCTCAAGCAAAAAGAAGCGAGGGACAGTGCTCAGGCCCTGAGTTCAAGCCCCAGGACTGGCAAAAAAACAAAACAAATAATGCACTTAAGTATTTTCATTTATTTCTATATAATGACTTCATTAAAAATCTACTCTGAGATTAGTCCTCAAAAATGTCTAAAGCATGCAGAACTACTTTTTTAAATATACAAATTGAGGTTTTTCTGAAACAGTCAGATGTGAAGTATGGTTAAAATTCAAATTTGTATATTTTATTATGAAGTGTGTGTGTGTGTGTGTGTGTGTGTGTGCGCGCGCGCTAGTTCTGGAGCTTGAACTCTGGGCCTGGGTGCCGTCCTTGAGCTTTGTGCTCAGGGTTGCCACTTTATCCAAAGCTCTACTTGTGGCTTTCTGTAGCTAACTGGAGATAAGAGTCTCACAGACTTTTCCTGCCTGGGCTTGATTCAAGCCATGATTCTCAGATCTCAGCCTCCTGAATAGCTAGGATTACAGGCATGAGCCACTGTGCCCAGCATGGCTATATTCTTTTGACAGTTATTTTTAAAGTTCAAAGTTGCCATAGATGACATACCTGCGGATTCCTTTTGGTGTTTCTCCAATTATGAAGGTAGTCTGGTCTGTCCGGTGGACTTGTTTCTTCCTTTGGCTTATGGGGTATGCCAGGTAGAGAGGAAATGAATTGTTACCTTCATTTGGTTGAGGGCCTTTCTTTGCATGTGCCACTCTATCTGTACTTACTTCTTCTTCATATGTCTGATAAAAAGGGAAGAAACCAAAAACTTAGTCTGAAAAAATAGTTTGGGGTCAATAAGAGAAAGAATTTCCTATTTTCCCCTCCAATATCCTCTGTAATGAAGTAGTTCACATTATCCAACTTGGCATTATCAGCAAACAACCTAGATCTTAAAAAGAATGAATAGGAAAATATGGCGTGGTATTTCTATTCGTCAGGACTTTGGGCACACTGATACCACATGCTGGAAGTTACTATCCCAAAGATAAAAATTAATGGCCATATAAATGATGGCTTAAAGATGGTCTCTCTAAATTTATTTAATTAGCCACCTCATAGGGAGGTCTAGGTGAGACCTTTGCAGTAATTGTCACAAAGGTGGTATCAGAGGTGGGAAGTATGAGTAGAACAGTTGAAAGGATTTCTCCTTAATGCTCCTGTATGCCAAGGTCAAGGCAGGATCCCTTTCTTTTTTTCTTAACCCATTGCTTTGCACCAACGGGAGTCTAGCATTTCTTTATCATTTTCCATGTAATCCTTGGGAGTTTTTTCTTTTCTTTTCTTTTCTTTTTGCCAGTCCTGGGGACTGAACTCCGGGCCTGAGCACTGTCCCTGGCTTCTTTTTGCTCAAGGCAGCACTCTGCCACTTGAGCCACAGCGCCACTTCCGTCTTTTTCCATATATGTGGTGCTGAGGAATTGAACACAGAGCTTCATGTATACAAGGCAAGCACTCTACCACTAGGCCATCTTCCCAGCCCCAGGAGGTTTTTTTAATATAAAAAAATTTTTATTGTAAAGGTGATGTACAAAGGGATTACAGTAACATAAGTCAGGTAATGAGTACATTTCTTTTGGAACAGTGTCACCCCATCTCTCATTTTCTCCCAGACTTCCCCCTCCCAACCCTTTCCTTGCCAAGTTGTATAGTTCCTTTCTGTTGTACTTCTTTGAGCTTCATTATCTGGGTATAGAGGCCGTGGGGATCAAGATCTAGGGAATGATCCCCAAATGATGTTTAAAAATTCAGAAGTCTACTGATCTTTTGTGATATGGACCAATGTTGGGGTTTTTTGCCCCTCCCGGCTCGGACTCTTCCTTCTTTCTTTCCACCCTCCTTTCGTCCTCCCCCCTAACCCTCGGCCTGCAGGTAAGTTAGAGTGGGACGTGGGGGTCGCTCCGACCTGACGAGCACGTGACCTGCCGTAGTTATGTGTCCGCCTCCTTTCCCTGGACGCTGGCGTACATATGCTACCGGGCTAGCTTCTTAGAGCGAACTAACTTTATTGAGAGAAGGACAAGGGGAGATGATTTCGAGGGAAGGGGGTTGGCCAGGATTCCGATAGGCTAAGAGCTGTCACCTGACCCCCAAGGGCGCGCCAGGCTGGCTAGAAGGTTGGGGGCTGTTTGCCCAACCGGTTTCTCCGGATTCCAATCCAGAGAAGGTAGCAGGGCCGCATTCCCCAGGGCTGGGGGAGGGGCATCAAGCCCCTTCCATCAAGGGGAAAGATGGACCCCAACAGACCAGTAGTAGTAATAAGTCCATAGTATTTTGTACTTCTCATTTAGTATCATGGCCACCCAATGACTCAATGGCATATGGGGAAGAACTTTTCAAGCATCATGCCACACAGAGACCTGGCAATGAGTTATGAGTTTGGGTATAGATCACTTGTTATTAGTAGTAAACTGTTGTAGCTCATTTTTTTATTAATAATAAAGTACTGCAGTCTGTGACTACTTCATCTTTTTGTTGGCTTATTTTTGGTGCTGGTCCCGGGGCTTGAACTCAGGGCCTGGGCACTGTCCCTGAGCTTTTGTGCTCATGGATAGTGCTCTATCACTTTGAGCCACAGCACCATTTCTGTTTAGTAGTTAACTGGAGATAAGGGTCTCAGACTTTCCTGCATCAGCTGGCTTTGAATCATGACTCTCATATCTCAGCCTCCTGAGTAGCTAGGATGACAGGTGTGAGCACCGACACTGGCAATGCTTCATCTTATTTAGTAAATCACAGTGGATTTTCTTCAACCACATCACATCATTTTTATCCTCTCCTACTATGGCTTGGTACCACACATAGCTGAAAGCATCTTATAGATATACACTGTACTGCAAATTATGTCATAAGTGATCAGGCAGTCACACTCAAAGTGGGTTTGGTGTCTCCAAGAATCCTCCAAATTCTGAAATACTATGATTCCCTAGCCTCACTTTTGCATTATCCTATAAATAAAATCAAAATTCATGTGCATGGAGGTTGGATGATCAAAGGCAATGCAAGGAATTTTTAAGGGGCCATGGCTAATTGCTATGGTCATCAAAATGGAAGAAACAGAATTTAAAAATGATTGTTAAGTGCCAACCATTCTTTAAGTCACTGGGTAAAATCAATCAGAGCTCAATAAGGCTTTATATTCCTAATCTTTTATGTTACCAAATGGAAGGCATTATCAGAAGAAATAGCACTGTATAAACTATTTAAAATATTCCATTTACTCTAAAAATAGGAATTGTTCAACGCCAACTATCTTCTATGCAGTCAGAACAATAAGCAGTTAGAAGAGTTAAATAGGCCTTACAAAAGCAGTTCTTACTAAGCAAAGATTATGCTTGTCAATCCAGTCCATTGTTAATTAGTTAATGATAAATTTCAAATACACTTTCCACCTATAGTATTTTTCACAGGAATTCTGCCACAACTATGGCAGATCCTTCATATATGAAACCTGGATAAGATATCTTATAAGGGATTAATTTGTTGTTGTTTGTTTGAGATAGAGTCTCATTATGTAGTTCAATCCTCCCGCCTCTGCCTCTTGAGTGGTGGCACTACAGACATGTACTTGCTCAACTCCTTTTTTACACTGGTGGTACTGGGACTTCTTTCTTACTTTGTTTGGCTTCTTTTGTTTATGGCTGGAACTCTACCACATGCCTCCAGTTGCAGTTTTTGCTAGTTAAATGGAGACATGAATCTCCATGACTTGCAGAGTCTAGCTCTAAACAGATTCTCAGATCTCAGGCCCCTGAATAGCTAGGATTACAGACACAAGCCATTGGTGCCCAGCCAAGCTTGATTCTTTTTTTTTTTTTTGGCCAGTCCTGGGGCTTGGACTCAGGCCTGAGCACTGTCACCTGGCTTCTTTTTTGCTCAAGGCTAGCACTCTGCCACTTGAGCCACAGCGCCACTTCTGGTCATTTTCTGTATATGTGGTGCTGGGGAATCGAACCCAGGGCCTCATGCCACTAGGCCATATCCCCAGCCCAAGTTTGATTCTTACAAGGTATTCTAAAACAGACTATTAGTAGTAGTAACAAAAAATAATAACAGGTAATTAAAAGAGTTTTATTCCTCACCCCTAGTGGCAAGCAATCACTACAATTGCAATAACAAAAATTTCTATTATATTTTGAATAATTTCCATAGGTTTTTTTTTTTTGCAAGTAACTGAATGTGTTTGGTATACATCAAGTCATCAGATACATTAATCCATGAATCCTAGTAACCCCACTGTGAGAAAGTCTCCTCCAGGTGCTCATGGCTTAACAGAAGGAGGACCACTGTTTCTCTTTCCTCTGGCTAGTCATCCCTCAAAGGACTAGTTCTCTCAAACAGAATATCATCCATAATCGAGCCTAGTTCTAGGAGGGGAGTATGAAGACTTTTGCATGCCAATACTAGTGACACAAGTTATTTCCATACACACACAATCTTAAAATTTTTAATTTCTACTAAAAATTACTTGGAACAATAATTTTTTGAAATAACCATTATAAAGTTAATATCTAGATAGAGGGGGAAAAATGGTAAGCCTATGAAAAAATCCCACCCAACAAGAGTTAATTCTATGACATGCTGAAACTATAAACCATACTTACTAGGCTACTTCATAAACCAGTCATTTGTGAACAATTACTTTAAACCATCATGCTATTCATTATCCTGAAGAACAGGGTAATGGAATGCTCTATCTCTCTAGTCTGCTCATTGTAAACAGTCCATCCCTCCTTGCAGACTCTACAAGCTGTATAAACATACTGCAATCAAATCCACTTACAGCTCACTGAAAGCCTTGCTTTAAGTCATCTATAAAACGCCAATCTAATACAAATACAAGAAAGAGAAGTTCTTATTAACACAACATTTTGTATTTATCAGAATCTGAACAGTGCTTAAATCTGCACTGGTTATGAAAAGGCACTCCCCCCCCCCCCCGCCCCAAGACAGCTCCTACCCCTGGCTGACAGCTTGCTTAGTTCTCTCATTTACACCACACTGCAGTAACATAAAGAAGGGTTTACTATTAATCCAGGTTTTACTACAAAGCGACCCGTTATTTCTCTGTCAAACACTGGCATGAGTGCCAAGTGTCTGTCATCCAATTCAGGGGATTAAGTCTTCTTTTCTAGTCTGATACTTGTACCAATTTATAAAAATACAGATATAGTTTCTTAGAGTTGGTCACAGTCTATATTTTGGCTTAGATTCAGGAAGCAGAGGTTGACTATGACAGCTGGCAGGAAGCTGAGGGGAGAATACATCCTCCCCCTTCAGTCACCACATCTCAGTTGCCATAGAGATTAATCCTTAATTGAATGCTGTCTTTGTACATTTCTTTTCAGAAAACTTTAAGTAAACTTAAGTTGAAGACATAGAGTGGACTGAAAAAAAGGAGGCACCACATCGAAAACAGGTATAGTTAAATTCTATGACATACTTCTATATATTAAAAGAACAAATTAACTCTAATAAAGGTATTATCACTTTCTTCAGATAATTCTAAACATTTCTTTTTTTGTTTGGACTTCAAAGACATGCATGTTTTTCCTCTAGACATCATCTCTTTTAAAATAAACTTTCAAAAGTGGTTTAAAAATATACAAGTATATTTGAGGCAAATTTTGTTCTTATTCTGCACATTATTTCATATAGTTTGTATTACCAAATAACAAAGATATAATTAGAAATTTATCTGGAGAGAGATAGGTTGTAGTTTAGGATATCCATAAAATATTCTAAAATGAAAATTATAAAAGTATAAACTTTAAGAAGCCAAAGGAAATATAAAAGAACTAGCATATTTGGGGCCTTTCTTAAATACATGCATGAATTTGGAAGGCATGGTTCACAGTTTTGTCATTTTGGGTTATCAATAATTAATGTCAAATCAATTGAGAACCTGTAAAAGGTTACAGGATTTTATCTAGTACTGTGATATCTATTACTTTCCTTTTCAAGTTTTCCATCTAGGATACATATTCCTTTGCAATTTAGGTAAAGGCTCAAACTCAGACTTGACCATGGCATTCCTCAGAAAGTGAAATACTGGCATATTGTGACTGAAGTTATTCATCTGTTAGTTTCATATAAATATAGAGGATTTGTTTTGTTTTCTTAAAAAGTGAGGTAACGTGTCTACATCTGGCTGCAGACAAAAACATAAGCACATGTGTGCGCGTGCGCAGCCCCCCCGCCCATTTTCTCAAATTCTTTAATAAAACTTTGATGACAGACATGAAGTACTCAGAAGAATTCTCAGTAATCAAAAAGATTCTGGATTTGAGCCCTAGATGACAGATACTGTACTGTGAGTGGGAGGTCTGGGCTTTGGGAGAATTTAGGAGTAAGAGGTTTCCAGGTATTTGCTAACTCTGTGACTGACTGACTCTATGTCTCTTAGCCCCTCCCCCACCAACTGAAAAAAAAACAAAACTTCAAAACCATAAATTCACCCACCTCCACAAAAGAAGCTGCAAAACCTCAATTATACTTTTGACCAAAGATGGTGGTATGTTTCAGAGATTGCCTCATGAGTGTTGAAGGAACAGTGTCTGATATAATGAAATCAGTGATTTTTTTTGGGGGGGGGAGGGGGTAGGTTGTGCGGGTTGAACTCTGGGCCTGGGCTTGTCCCTGAGTGCTTCAGCTTTAAAGCTACCACTCTACCACTTGAGTGACAGTGCCACTTCTGGTCTTCCAGTGGTTAACTGGAGAATAATCCAGCTGCCTTTGAACTGGGATCCTCAGATCTCAGCCTCCTGAGTAGCTAGGGTTACAGGTCTGTGAGCCACCAAGGCCCAGCTGAAATCAGTGATTTTTTTTCCTCAGAAATTTTGTGACATATCTTTGAAAAGTTGGAGTGGAATTTTACCTTATCAAGTATTGACTTTTAAAGAAGTCAACCTAGTGGTTGACTTGAATGTGTTTTATTTGGACTATTCTTGGCCTTCTAGTATTGGTGGCATGAGAGCAGACCTCTCTTCCTTAAAGAAAGTTTTAAAACTTCCTTAAGCCAGGTACAGTGGTTCCTATAATCCTAACTACTTATGAAGCTGAGATTGAGAAGACTGGTTTGAAACCAGCATGAGGGACAAGTCCTCAAGAAAAAAATCTTAACCAACAAAAAGGCTGGATAAAGTACACAAATCTCCATTCAGCTACTCAGGAAGCATAAATAGGAGGATCAAGGTCCAGGCTGGCTTGGGGAAAAGTGAGAACCTATTTGAAAAAGAAAAGCAAAAAGGGCTGGAGGTATGTGGCTAATATGTTAAGTACAAACTGAAATCCCAGCATGGGGCTAGAAATGTGGCTTAGTGGTAGAATGTTTGCATCGCATGCATGAGGCTCTGGGTTTGATTCCTTGGTACCACATAAACAAAACAAAACAAAACAAAAAACCCCAAAACCTCACACAAATCTCAGTATGAAAAACAAAAAAAACCCCAAACAACCTCCTTAAATATTTTACATCCACTATGACTTAGACATTAAATAACAAACAGCTTCATATTTTTTTGAAAAAGATCTGTTGGTATTTACATTATGGAAAGATAAAAGGCCTCAAAGGCTACATTAGAAACTACAGAGGGCAGGGATATTCTAATTTGTTTCCTGGTAAGAGATGTTCCCTGCTCTGAAAATCACTGTGAAGAGAAAGGGTATTGATTTGACTGAGTCATTTACCTCAAAAATGTTGAAGCTGAAGATTTGAGGCAAGGGCATTTCTGTTTTCACAACTTTCTCTAAGAAGTTCCAAATAGACTGTTTCTTGTTTCTACATTCAGGAGTTGTTTCTGAAGTTTATTTTGGGTGTGGGGGAGTTAATATAAATTATCTTAACATTGTATGAAATTATCTTATTAAAGTATTTTATTAACATCTACTACAGGGTTTGACAAATTATCTGACTTTTCATATTAAAATATATTTGGGAGGAACACAGTTAAAAAATAAAACTAAATTGATTTAAAATGAATAAAAATAAACTTTAGTTTAGAAAATTCTGATATATTTTATGTCCTCAAAAAGCAAATTTCTAGGGCTGGAATATGGCCTAGAGGTGGAGTACTTGCCTCATCTACATGAAGCCCTTGGTTCCATTTCTCAGCACCACATATACAGAAAAAGCCAGAAGTGGTGCTATGGCTCAAGTGGTAGAGTGCTAGCCTTGAGCAAAAAGAAGTGAGGGACAGTGCTCAGCCTCTGAGTTCAAGCCCCAGGACTGGCAAAAAAAAAAAGAGAGAAATTAAAAAGCCCAATATATTTCTGCCTTTTCCAGATGGTTCCTACATGGCAGTCAACTGCAAGAAAGTTCCTGTCTACTAGGAGAGATGATAGAGTGGCATATTCCTTGATCAAATAATTATCAAGCAATATACTTGGGACATGAAAAAATGCTTATGAGTTATAATTTAGCAATAGGCTTTGGTATTACATTCAAAAATGCTAAAAAAGCACAGCTTTTTAAAGTCTATCATATTTCCTCAAGGAATATTAAAGACAACTGACTCTTCACTAGATCTATCTTTTAGTGTTCCCCATTTAAAAACCCAGGCGACTAATTTCCTTCAAATGAAGTGCTCAGAAAAGCTTTGCTCCCTATGAAAGAACTGGTACGTGCCTGTTCGCCCCTGAAAGACAAGTTAACTTGCTTTGTTTCTCAGCAGGGTGCAATGGTATTTGGCATGGACCAATTCTTTGCATGTCAGATTGCTCTCTGCTCCCCATTCTTCCTCTGGTCCAGACAGTCATTAGGCATTCCAGCCTCCAGATATGAATACCAGTTGGGCACTCAGTCATTGTGACCACCCAAAATGCCCACATACATTTCCACACCCACTTGAGAAATCACTAAATAACTGTTTTGTCCTCCAGAAAACTCAAAGAATTTGTCCTGTTAATAAAGTACCCTAATGTAACATTATGTCTGTGTTCTAACTTCCTCTCTTCTCATCATGGATTTCACTTTACACTTGAGTTCTATTGTTAAAATGATTCAAAACCTTTGTTGAACTACTTGTGGCACAAATAAAGACAACTTGAAAAATCAGAAGGATTTCCCCTGCTTGTTCTTAAAATATTAAGGTAAATATCACTTGTATATACAATGTGTGTCTTAACATCTCCCCAATAGAATAATAGTAAAACTACTTCTCATTTAGCTCTTGAAAATTAATAAAGGTTAAAATGCCAGCCAGACACCAGTGGCTCACACCTATAGTGCTAGCTACTCAGTGGGCTGAGATTTGAGGATTGGGGTTCAAAGTCAGCCCAGGTAGGAAAGTCTGTGAAGACTCTTCTCCAATTAATCACAGAAAAAGATGGAAGTGGTGCTGTGGCCCAAGTAGTAGAGTGTTAGCATTGAGTGAAAGGAGCCCAGGGACAGCGCCTAGGTCTTCAGTTCAAGCCTCCAGGACTGGAAAAAAAGGAATAATTATCTTTAAGTAGTTGTACAAAGGGGTTTTAAATCAGCATGTCAGTTTATGAGTACATTGCATCTTAATGTCACCCCTTCTGTTTTTTCTCCCCCATTTCTCCCAAACCCTCATCCCCTCAAGTTACCCAGTCCCATTTTCACATATGTATACTGAGTAATGTGGGTGTATTTGCCTACCCTTCCTCTCTCCATTTGTCTGCCCTCTCTCCCGTTGACTTCCCTCCAACCTTGACCCAATAACACGTTTCACCTTGCTTCGTTTTCTTTCTTTTTTCTTTTTTTTCCCCCCAGTCCTGGGGCTTGAACTCTGGGCCTGAGCACTGTCCCTGGCTCCTTTTTGCTCAAGGCTAGCACTCTACCACTTGGGCCGCAGCCCCACTTCTGGCTTCTTCTATATATGTGGTACTGAAGAATCGAACCCAAGGCTTCATATATACAAGGCAAGTACTCTACCACTAGGCCATATTCCATGCCCCTTGGTTTTCTTAAACTCTTAAGTTGTCTGAAGGAGTTATACCATTGCAATCTCCCCTGCCTATACCTTATGTATTTACTACTTTCATATGATAAACATCCTTTTATAATGAATGAATTCTATATGAAACCATTGTTTTCTATGTGTCCATTTTAGATGAAAAAAATTGGGGTGAGGGGGGGCAGGGTGAGGTGCCAGTACTGGGGCTTGAACTCAGGATCTGGGTGCTATCTCTCTTCTTTTTTGCTCAAGGCTAGTGACCACTTAAGCTATACCTCCACTCCTGGCTTTTTAGAGGTCAATTCAAATCTCTTGGACTTTTCTGCCCCAGCTGGCTATGAACCAAAATCCTTAGATCTCAACCTTCTGAGTAGCTAGGATTACAGGTAAGCCACCAGCATCTGGCTTAGAGAAGTTTTGATGAAATCTATCGTACTTTTTCCTTTTCCACATGACCAGAGGTAGTTTTGCTTTTGATTCAACTACCTGATCCCCTTGGATTCTTTTGCATTTGGAGGCCATAAGTATTTTTTAAAAGGGAAATATTAAGAAATTCAGTATTACTCATTAATTTTGGATCTAGATTTGTCCCTGAAGCATCTTCCATTATTACAGTTTCCCAAATGTGTTTGGCTTTTTCACTCTTACTTGTAAGTTACTTATTGTAGTTACTTGTAAGGGAGTAAAGAGAAATTCATGTGAATGAGATAAAAATTAAATTATGATATTGAGTAGACAGTATTACTCGTTACTTCTCTTACCTTAGAACTGCAAACGGCTATGTTAGCAGGGAGCTGGGAAAATTGCTTCAGCTCAAATACATCACGGGCTGCCCATCGACTCATACAATTTTCAGCTTTGCTCGATCCAATCACATTCTGGTTTGAATGAATGTAAGCTACTTCCTGAACACCATCTAGGAAGTAATTGATGTTTATTAGGCTATTTATCATCATAAAGCAATATGGTTCTATGAATACCTTTAAAAATTGCCAATATTACAGTAAACAAAGATTATGCTTGCTTTATTTTTTGAGACAGCACATCATGTATCACTCTATAGTCCAAGCTGACCTCAAATTTGAGCTATTCCTTCAGCCTCTGAACAGCAGGTGTGTGTTACCACACCTAAATATGCTTATTTTATTTTTAATACTCAAGAAAAATACTTAATTTTAGGGGGAGAGAGTGGTACTGGGGTTTGAACTTAGGGCTTTACACTCTGTGGGCTGATGCCAGAACAGAAATCATGCTAACCCTACCTTTTCTTGATGTTTTTGGAAATGGTGTCCAATGAACTTTTGTCTCAGCCTCTTGAGTAGTAGGATTACAGGACCTGGCACTTGCTTAATTTTTATGTTAACATCAAAGTATATCTTCAAAAAATAAAACGATCAATAACATTGAAAAGAGAGTTTAAGCATGTTAGTCTTAAACCTGAAATGTGAGGGGAAAAGGTTTGGTCACAAGAAAGTCATGGTTAAGAGTCTTCTCTATAACTTATCCTTTTTGTTAATTTCAAAGTTTCTAATTAAGGAAATGGTTCTAGCCTTGTTTACCTTTAAATTTGCACTTGATCACAGACTTAAATGAGGAAAGTTTTCATTTGGTTGGCTTTGCTTACTTTTATTGTTTGCATTTTATCCTCTTTGTAAACATGCCCAGAGAATGTCAATGTTAAGCCGGGAGCTTTTTAGGAAATGTAAAAGAAAGTAACTTATGGCTTTTATTCTGAAATTGTGGTCATAAATACATACACTCGAATAGAAGTGAGGTGTGCTAAAGTTCCCTCAAGTAGCTCTGGCAATGGCCCTCAATTATAATCTTCAACACTTGTGCTGTTTCGAAACAGCTCTGAACTCTCATCCTAAAGTTTCTAGTCATGCAAACACAAGACATCATTTCATATGATTAAAAGAGTAAGCAGGACAACATTTTCTTTATATTTAAAAAATAATAGTATCAATGGCACATATTGAAAATTAAAGAATTCTGATAGAAAATTTACTCAGCTTTTTCTTAATTTTGATGACACATTTTATACATTATTCAACATAATATTGGCTCCACAGTAGCTACTGATTATTTTTAAAAAGTTTATATAATGCTCAATCCAAAAATCTCACTGTAGTATACACACCAAAGGGCAGCCTAATACTTGGTTATAATAGTACCAAAGTATCTATTATAATGAGATTTGTGGGGTTTGTTTTCATATACTATGCTGGGGATCAGACCCAAGGCCTTGTGTGTACTAGGTATGCACTCTACCAGAGAGATTATTAATGTAAAGAAAGCCTGGAATATAAATAAATCAAACATAAGAATTAAAGTTTCTACAATAAAATATCCCTGTTTTTTTTAAAATCACCTTCTTCCATATAATGTAGCATTGGGAAAGCAAGACTAATTCTTATGATTATTAAACAGATTCTAGGCAAGGATCAATTTTTCAATCCCTCTGCAATTCCCACAAGCAAATAGCAACTAGACCATAAAATCAAAATATCATGGCCAACTTGACAACAAAACATCATCCCTAAGTTTTGCAAGTGGGATAATCCCCCAAGAGGTGCCCACTGCATGGTGCCAGGTTTTGAGTAAAGAATACGGAAACAACAGCAAGATGTAGTAACTAAGAACTGGTATTTGCTATAAAGATCATGACTACCTGGAGATCCACAGCTGAATCTGGGGAGGTGTTCTGCTAGCTGATGTTGAGGGAGATGAGGGGACATGTAAAAGCACTCTAATAACAGGTAAATTAAAGGCTTATGGCTTTAATGAATACAATGGATGAATCCTATAATTTAAGAGAGACTAGATAAAATAAAATAGACAGTAGTACATAGTAGTTAGTATCTAGGGATGCATATTTGTATGATAAAATCATAACAGTATAAATAAGGAATTACTACAGAGGTCAGAATAATTTGTATTTATGGGGCAGAAAGGCAGTATGGTTGAGATGAGACACACAGAATCTAGGGGAAAAGAACAAAGCTATCTTGATATGGGTGGCCTCCTCCTTTATCCTGCCCCTCATCCCCTTCCTTATTTGTATCTCAGTGTAGCACCTTCATTTTTAGAGCTATTTGATTGCCCAGGGTAGATAAAATTTTTCAGAGTACGTTTGTGGTTACCTAAAATTTTATCCATGGATTCACACATGTGCTCTTGAGTGACAAAACCTTCATTTGAAAATGTCACTGCTTTTCTTGGTCTGAAAGTATTGTTTTTCTTATGGCTAAGCAGTTTTGAAGAGGAAGTAATTTTGTCTTTCATAGTTTTTTCTCTATGGCTCTGTTTGGTGAGACAGAAGTGGCTGGCAGATAACTCATCATCTGAGGATGAAAAAGCCTCAATAAGCTGAGAGTTAGGACCCTCATCCGGTGCACACAGTTGGTTTGTTTTCTTCATTGTTTTAGAAATGTAGTCAAGTTTCCTTCTGTTTTCCTTCTTTAACTTTAATGAACTAGTAGCTATCTTCTTTCTTTCTCTTGAATTGGAGGAAATTTCAATGTCATCAGATTCATCACTAATATTACCAGTGTCTTTTCTTTCTGTAATAGATCTCAGTGTCATGTTTGTGGCATTTAAGTTTTTTGAACTTGATCCATTTCCTCTGTCACCCTTCTTTTTGCCATGATGACTATTTCTGATCTTTACAGGGTTTTCTGTTCCAGAATCTTCAGATCCCAGGAATGGCATAAGCCTTATGCGATTGTTAGGGAATCTCTGTGTTTTATATTGTGTGGGAAAGATAACATCACTGTCCTCTGATTCTGTGTCATTCTGTAAAATGCAATTACGTCCAACAATAGTTTGAAAATTTTTTTCATTAGACTCAGAAGAAATGTTCTGTTCTAAAATCCTGCTTTCCTTAGAAGTACAATTTTCCTGTGGATTTAGGATGGTACCTAAGTTCTGGTGTTTCGATGCAGAAACAGAATCCTGAGTTTTCTGACAAGCAGCATCTCTGGCAACTGCTGAGGGGAGGGTGGGCTGCTCATCAGAACTTCCACCACCAGAGGTGTTATTCCCATCACTGTCCTCAGGAACTTGACATCTGGCCTCAAACAATTTAGAGAAACCACACTGGAATAAGGTGAGCTGTCCTGAAGAGCCAGAAGCTTTACTTGCATAGGATACTTTGTGTTTAGCAGTCCTCGTTGTTGAGGTTCCCATGGATTCCTCATCACTAAAGTCACTGCACAGGTCACACATTTCAGCTGCCAGTGGCTCTGCAGGTTCTTCTAGCCCTCTGGGTTCTTGACAGTCAGACTCCCTGGGCTATATAAGGAACAATGACAAAAATAGAGAATGTCAGGATAATGACATAGAAGGCACTGGAAGGCTATGGGCAGAAAATTCAGATCCAAATATTTCACTTGATGTTTTCTAAAAGTACATTTAATAAGCAAATATAAAGGATTTATTATTACTGTCTGGTATAGTCTTTTCTTTTTTTAAAAAAATTCAACTCTCTAAAACAAATGAAAGTTTAAACTAAGGTAATATGTGACCAAGTCATTTCTAAGGAAAACTGAATGGGGTTGGTTAGTTTACATGATGAAAGCACCCACAATTTTGGCTTCAGAAGTAAAAAACACACAACCTAACTATTAGGGTTCACTGAGGTCCAAAAAATACTTCATGCTTTAAGAACAACAACAACAACTTATAGGAGTTAACAAAATAAAGGTTCACAATTGTAAAATGGCTCAAGCTGACTACAAATAAGATTAAATACAATAGAATATTGATCACTAGAAATTAAGACAATTCTGAAGTAAAATTTGCTATAAATTTAAATCCAACCTTTTTAGCATTTTTGCATTAATCGTAAATATATTCTTCAGTTGCTTAAAACTGATGTTTATAGGTAAGTTATTTTGGAAACTATTGACACTTCTGCCAACATTTGATATTCAAATATTTTATCTGAATTTTAAAAATGTTTGTCACTAAATTCAAGATCTTCCAGTTGGGATAAATTTATGGTTGGGATAAATTTACAGTTAAGTTTCTGAAAACAAGCAAGAAACACCACTGTCAACAGTAATATGAAAACCTTCCAAATATATTTTTTACCTCTGAAAAGGTTGTGTATTTACCATATAGACTTTGTGGTTGGTATGTGAGATGAGATACTACTGAAAAAAATAATGATCCAGGACTCAAATCAAATCAAACAATCTGCTTAAACTTAGAAAATTATTTTTATATTTAGACTTAATCTTAGATACACAGTGAAGGCTATTTTTTCCATTTAATTTGCTGCTGTGTGGATTGGATGGGTCATCTACATGGTTCATTTAATTTTGAATTTACAGTTTGGTGTAGTTATGGTTCACTTTAGATGTAAATGCCTGATGACTGATTGCTCATGAATTTGTTCCTATGATATGAATGTTAAATCATTTTAATTTTATTCACTGTTCTCTGACTCTGTATCCTTGATTTTCAGAAAATAACAACAACAAAAATATTTTTCTTTTGCACACCAAAAACTGGAAGAAAAAGAAACTAAAATCTGTTGTGGTACGACCCAGGCATGGGGCTACAGACTCATACAGTACTTACTGTTTCTATTTTGTGTTCTGAAGGTCCTTCTTTCAACCATGTTGTGGCTGTCATGATCCCCGCTTCTACTTGGCCTTCTCTCTGTAATACCCATGAGAGAAAGCAAATACTATGTAAAAAAAAAAAAGTGTATATGTATATATATGTTTGCGTGTATACAAACACAAGTAGCTCACTAATAGCAAAATAACATGCTAAATTTTGGAGTTAAGAAAGGGAAATTCAGTGCTGCTTGCTTTAACTTTTTTTTTGCGGGGGGGGGCAGGGGGGAGATAGCAATATCAGAATCAGAACTCAAGGCATTGCTAAGAAAGTGCTCTATCACTTAATCCATACCATACCCTCGGCCTACTCTGCTTTCATTACTTTTTGAATATGATCTAGTATTTTGCTTAGGCTGGCCTGGACTGTGATCTTCCAATTTATACTATATAGTAAATAGGAAGGTAGAATATACCACTATATCCAGTGTGTTATTGGTTGAAATGAGAATGTGACCTTTTTCCCTAAGGTAGTATAAGCCTTCTAAGTAGCCTTGATTGAAGTTTATGAGACATTATGTTTTAACATTCTTAATGTTATTTTTCAGTTTGATAATTAAGCCACTCAAAAAGTTTAATGAAACAATTAAAAACAATCATAATTCTTAAAGTTTACTTTTTTTTTTAGATATAGAGAAACAGTAATACTTTCTAGCCAACTCCACAGCAATCATTAGTAGGGGGGAGGAATGAAAAATGTTATGTATTTACTTAAGAATGATATCTATAATAGTCATTCCTTCAGGGAATGTCCTGTAAGGACATGCTACTAATATTTCAGACACAACAGATAATATTGGACACTGAAATTTGATATTCTTGCCTATATCACTTGTGTATTGTTCATATTCATTCAACATTTTACTGATCCCTCAGGTACGGGTGACATAAAAATGAAGAGGTCCATCCTAATATGAAAATAAAAACACTATCATAGTTATGTACCAGGCATGCTACATCTTTAAGGAAAGAATTTGGACTTCTAAACTTTGGGAGGCTGGGCACCAAGGGCTCATGCCTGTAATCTAATTACTCAAGAGGTGGGGAATGGGAGGATCATGGTTTAAGCCCATCTTGGGAATAAGCATGAGACTCAATCTCAGTCAATAGCTGCACAGTGGTGTGCACACCTGTGATCCTAGATACTTGGGATATGTAAATAGGTGGATTTCAGTCTAGGCTAGTCTGAATAAAATTCACAATAATAAAGGCCAAAATGGCTGTAGGAATGGCTCAAGTGGTAGAATGACTGCCTAGCAAGTGCAAGGAGCTGAATTCAATCCCCAGTACCGCAAAATAGCAATAGGAAAACCTTCTGGTATATCATTTAGCAGAATTATCTGGTGACTTATATTTTCAATTATTAAATTCTTCAGAAGGAAATAAACTCTTTCTAAGGCTACATCTGTTGAGCAAACAGATGAAATAATACTACCATCACCAGAGTTATAAATGACCAACTTATGAATATCAGCACATACCAGAGACAAGTTCCAGCCCCCTTGAATCTAGGGCAGTGAGTGAGAATCTTCCCTACAGGACCTTAGAAAAGGATAAACAGCCTAAATTGCCTGAAGTTGTCTATTCTTCCAACCTGGAGGCTATTACTTTAAGGGAACCAAGGGCCTTATTCCTACTACTGCCCTTACTTGCTCCAGCAGAAGCCAAATGTCTTTAAGAGAGACAACTGACAGTACTAGAAATCCTCAAGTTGAAACTCCTTTGCAACAGGTAAATGGAAACTTCAGTTTTCAGTTGATTAGACTAAATACCTTAGAACCATCCTTTACTTCTTTCTGTTTTCTCATGTCCTGGATATTATCTACCAAGAAGTCCTGTCCTTCCACTTGCCTAATACAGGCAGAATCCAGGCACTTCTTTTGCTACCTGCCACTATTACTCAAATCATCACATTGCAGTTAGACTGTTGGAGTATTTTCCTAATTGGCTTCTTGCTTCTGCCTTCCTATTATCTAATTCTCCATTGTCAAGTGAATGTAAATCAGACCGTCACTGTTCTGCAATCCTCCAATTGTTTAAGCTTGACTCAAAGTGAAAGCCAAGATTACTAGCTAACCTCTCTGTCAGCTTTCCCACCTAACCTCTTGCTCTCTTATTTACTGCACTGCAGCCATGTTGGCTTCCCAGCCATTGTGAAGCCATGCTCCTCTCTCAGGGATTAAGTATTAGGTCCTTCTGTCTAACATGCATCTTCCTCCCTCATGTCTTTTAGAAGGCAAACTGGAACTTCACAGTGAGCGATTCTTTGGCCACCCCACTTAATTCCTTTCTCTGTTCTATTTTTATCTTAGAACCTTATATAACACGGCTCACTTGCTCTGTTTATTACTTGTCTCTTCCAAATAGAATGTAAAGGTCTCATATACAGGACTGTCTATTTTATTTTTCTCTGCCCAGCTTTACAAATAATCAGTAAATATTTGTAAAATATGTATTTCTAATATCTCTAAAGAAAGCCATAGAAGAGGTCAATGCAAAATGTAACTAAACCGCCCCAGAAATTATGATTAGAAGTGTTACATAAATTTAAATTTTACATCTTAACATACTTTAAAAGTGTCCTCTCATATAGGACATAGAATACCAATATTTTAAAATACCTTTTGGTCAAAAGCAGCATGAATCTAAGCTGGTCTGAACAATATATGCTCTGATTAATGACATATGAACAATTTTAACTCAAATTTTAAGTAAATGAGTACCAATGATATGCCCAGCAAGGTGTTAAGCACATTTTACCACAAACAAAAGCAAGATTTAGATAAGTCCTATCATTAATAAACAAGATATACTTAAGACAACCAGTGAACACAAGAACTCTCCACTTAACTTCTTGTTCCATTTTGTCATAATAATTGTTTATCAAAGGAATACATGGCTATTCTGATAAAATAAAGAGCTAAACTGAATCATATATAGCACAAACAGTATCATATATAGCACAAGTAGTCCAATGCTAGTATTTTGATACACATTGATTTGAAGTTACAACTATGAATATAGGCATGTCAAATAGTCCTTTGAGATGGACGTGACTTCTGGAGGTGAGGGATAGAGGTAGAGGACAAAGAAAACTATGGATAAGAGGAATGAGAATAAACACCATGAAAGAAACAGCATTTAAAAAACCACAGAAATATGAAAAAGGAGGACTTCCTATGGGCCATTCAATTCAAAATCAAATGCAGTCACTACAAAGAACTCAGCAGTAGACATCAGATTCTGTAAAAGAAGTTTACAGGATACAGGTATTATTCTACCTTCTTTCATATCTGTTAGTGATCATTCTACCACTGAACTTAATAGATAATTACTAATATTACAAATTCATTATATAAACCTCCTAGCAAAGAAGGTCTAAGTTCCTTAAGGAGAGGGATCTGTTTTTTTTTAAGTGCTTTTTCTTCAACTTTCTTTTCCTCATTTACTGACTAAACAAAATACATTAAGGTTTTACTAGAAAGGCCTAGAAGTCAAGGAAATCAGCCTGAAGTTCTCTGCGACTGTTTGCTTATTTATATAATAAAAAGATAGAAAAAGATTTTCTAGGACTCTTGGATACCCATATTAACATCAATTAGAACACGGGTTAATATCCTTAGTATTCTTACACATTAAAAAGCTCAAAAGATACTTTAAAATAGATAAATATTTCATTTGAAGAAAAAAAATATGCTGAGGATCAACACAACTGAATCTGAAATATTGGTGTGGAATTTTTATTGGAAATTGAAAACAAAAATCTCCATGAGACATGAGAGTACGTCTCAAGGAGTATTTGGTAACTTCTAATCAAAACATATTTTATAGCTTTAATTATTTAGGAAAATCATATATATATAATTATATACATACACATATGTATGTATATATATACATATATATATATATGTATATATATATTTGGTTCTTGACTTTAACAGCTGTTTTCAACCTAACTGACTTCTCTCCAACAGTCTGAAAATGGCGTGGAGGTCACACTAGCTCAATAAAGCACTTGTAATTATGTGTGCACTATTTCCGTTGTACATAGAAAAACTTTAAGAGGTAAAACAGTCAATTTTCTATTTCTCTAAATGTAGAAACTCTGAACATAGTTGTTTTTGATAAGGAAAATAAAAAATATCTGAAAAGGCTTGTACAATTATATTTTAAATTTCCTGAAGAATAAAACTGCATTTTAAATGTTACTAAAAAAAGTTAGGGAACAATTTCACACCTCTAGGATGTCCTTTGTAAGACAAGACCCTTGGGATCTTAACTTGAAGAGGTTATAGATCCCAAAAAGTTCTCCTCGGTGTTCTTTTGATCCTTGAACGGCTTCAAAGTATCGCTTGGCATTTTCACTTCCCACCACCACACAGTGAAGTTGCTAAAACACAAAAAAATACAAGACATTTTTAAGTGTTTGTTCCAACAATATGTCAGAATTTCCTGGCATTCTCTATATATACACAGCTTTAGCTGGAGCAGGCTGACTCTCCTCAGGGAGGAAATTTTGTTTTAATTTCCCTGGCAAATGTTGCCATTATAGTGAAATAACAATAATCTGGTCAGTCTTAGTGAAGTAGAGATCTTACATTTCCTATTCTACGTTTTTTCTAACTGTGCAGTCAAGATTACATCTCTATGGCACATATACCTGACATTTAAGTGTTTAATAATGAAAGAACACACTTGAATACACTTTTTCCTCTTATAAACTCATAGCAATACAAATTACTAAAACTTGTAATTATTCTATCACTGAAGTTAAATTATGATATAATTATACAACATGTTGGTGTCAAACTAATGACTACATGGTTAACAGCAACAACAAAAAAAAACCCACAAAAAACAAAAACCCCTAAACCTTTACTGTTCTATATACACAACATATTTGAAACAATTTGGAATACAGAAACAACCCTGATGTCCAATCCCTTAAGAACAAATTCCATTTTAGGAGTAACACAAATCAGTACTCTCAATTTGCTTTTTACTTATATACATATGTAACATTTAAACACGATTGACTTCGTGTACACTGTAGTAGGTCCTGGAAGAAACAAAAGGCACAGCCTAGTGTTGATGAAGAGATCAGAAAAAGTGACCATAATTAACTTTACAAGGGCCAACCTTTGATTTCTGTTGGAATGAGTTAGCCTAGACAACTACAGTTCTTATTATTAATAGTTGGCACTTTCATTTTATTTACATGTTCTCATTTGATCCTTACAACTTCATAAGAAATTATACCCATTTCAGGACACCCAAACTGTAATCTTCCCATTTTGGAAATAAAATTCTGAAGTTTGGAAAAATTAAGTGACTCACCTTCAGGTGCCAGCTAAGAAGTATCATTTCTAGGAAGAATTTGAACCTGGGCTTTGGCTGAATTTAAATTTTTTACTTTTTTTTTTTTAACAACTTCCCTCCTAGAGGATGGTTCCTTTAAAATATCTGAACATTATAGGTGTCACTGTCCCAGACAGATGGGCTATAATTCCAGGAATATAGATTCATAGAAGTAACTGATGCATCCTATGGCCCAGTTATCTATTTCACCCTTATTACTGACTCTCCCTTAAATACTGATATTGTTAAGACTGCAATCTACTAACTATAATCATCAAAGTCATTTGCATGTCTTCTTAAATTTCCAAGAAAAGTTTCATCCTTGTATTTATAAAAAGCACCTTATTTTGTGCTTAAAAAATTTCCAAAGTGGCTCCATTAAAAGTAAAAAAGGAAAAGTAGGTGCTTTATCTGGATGCTGACTATTTAAAAAAAAAACAGTAACCAGAAAATATAGCTTAACTTTTAGATTAAGAAAAATCCCTATAAAACTACAAAACACATGCATTTAATCAAAACAATAGTTAAGATATGCAAGTGAAAATAACCACCTTAAGAAGGGCAAAGCTAGTGTTGTGGTGTCTTCCTGACTCTCCAATCCTATTGCCTTCATATCTTCATCTCTACTTTCTCTGGTCCTACTGTCTCCTGTTTAAAAGGACTCCTTTTTCTTAGTCCTGGGACTTGAACTGTGGGCCTGGGCACTGTCTCCTAGCTCTTCAGCTTCAGGCTAGCACTCTACCTCTTGAGTTGCCATGCCACTTCCTAAGGACTCTTTTTGGTTGGTTATACTAGCCTAACCCAAATAATCCACATGGATCAGGGGATAAAGTTGTGGGCATCTTGGGAGGGGCATTATCCAGTCTGCCAATGTAAAGAGGTACAAAAAGGATGATAAAGGAATATCAAAAAAATAGGAACCACGATAAAGGGTTCCCACTGGCTAAAAACACTGCAATTTGAGCATCAAAGTAAACAGCATTGTTCAATGGGATAAATCTACTATGAAAATAGGAAGCCACAATAACAGATTAAATAGAGAATGCTCTTTTAAAAATGACCAGATGTCAATGGAAAAAAAAGAAAAAATAATATAGAGAAAAACCATACCTGACAAATATCATTAATGGTAACTGATTCAGGCAAGAACCATCAGGATCATCAAATACTAAGTCTGATGATTACAAGTTTGATAGGAAATGGGATATTGACAAAATTTAAAGGACATTTTCATAAACTATCAATTACAAAGGGGAGATATGGCAGCTCTGTAGTGGAAATACTTAGCCAGTCAACACCATGTGCCTTCTGACTGGTATAATGAGAAAAACAAGCATCTTTATTATGTCATATTTCTGCTAAAACTCTTGGTCTGAGACTAAGTAGGTACAAACATTAATGGACCTAAGTTGAGAGTATTCTATGCAAGTAAAGCCTTATTCTGTAAAACTGTCAAGTCATAAATGATGAGGAAAGACTTGGTAATTATTCCTGGTTGGAAAAAAATGATGAAATATAAATAAATGTAACCACGATATTTAGTTGGACCCTGGACCAGACAGGAAAAAAGAAGCTAGGAACTGAATGGGTCCTGTGCAATGTAAGTGAGGATGCATCAGTGTCAACGGTATTGATGACATTTTTGAGAAGACAGGGGGAGGAAAAAAAGCCCATTGCAGAATATGTATAACTTTATAATGCCTACAATCATTTTTATAGTTACTAGTAAATAGGAAAGTGTCCTTGTTTTGAGGCAACACAGACACGCTGGTATAAGATTGTGAGTTTGTCTCAAAGGGCTCAGAAAAAGAATAAAGATAGTGGCTGAAAGAAAAAATAAACATGTAAAGTGTTACCACATAGAGAACTGGGGTGAAGTTGGGAGGGAGGGTATTTTGTGCTGTTCTTGCAATTTCTTCTGTAAATACTTGTAAATATATCACATACACATCTATGAGAGGAACTCTTGAGTACCAAACTTTTAGTATATATAATTCTCCAAACTTAAAGGAATACAGCTGTTTTATAAATGCTTTTATTTTTAAAAGTATACAATATTTGAATGTATTTTCATAACACATACAAACCAAGTACATCAAAACATCAAGTCCCTCTTGAACAACCAAAGTCCTTTTCACTGTAGTTGTACTTATTTGCATATGTATAGTAGTAGTTTTATGTACAGACACAATTGACTACAATACATTCTGTTGTACAAGATGTTTTTTTGAGGCACTTGGAAATCTGTGATCTCATCACATAGTATTTTTCATCTGACTATGATCTCACAATCTTTTTGTTTTCTGTTGCAGTGTAATTTGGGGATATCAGAATTTATGTTGTTGGACATGCAGACTGTTTCATTTTTTTATTTTTAAATAAGCTAACAATGCTGGATATAAATTGGTGTTATCTTTCCTATGTATGTACAGAGCATTTTTGTGAGGCTAGTATAGAAATCACAGACATTCTAAGTGTCCAGGTTGTATTTTTAATAGTAGTATGTGATTATCTCTTCACAAATACCCCCATCAACAACGAACAGTAAAAATCTCTCCAAAATCCTTCAAAAGAAAACTAAAGTTTCTACAGAGTATAGAATACAATCATATTTTATCTCCAGATTATGTGGCTTAAGATCTTGTCACATATATGTTAACCATTTATAATTTTGCTTACACATTATCTCTTTATTAGTTTGTAGGAGTTAAAAATATTTCACAGATACTATTTCTTCCCCATATATAATGGGAAACTATGGGAACCTTAGAGCCTCATAGGAGCTATGACTATGGGAAGTATGATTGGATGGTGTGTACAGAGAATGCCTGATATCATCAGAGAACTGCTGATTGTAAGACTATTTTACGTGTGTCTGCATAATGACACAGGATTCTGAGTGTTTGCCATTCCACAGTGATCCTGTCAAATTGTCCTTACCTTACTACATCCTGAAATCCCTTTGAATGTACCCTTTGATTTGTAGCAAAATCATCCCAGGAAAACATATACTCAGAGGAGACTCTTCAGTTTAATCAATGTCTGTTGATTAGACTCATTCTTCACCTCTCATGGTAATATTAAATAGTAATATTGTGCATGGATAATCCTACATCTGCCATCAGTGTCTGCTGTATGGAACCAGTAGGATTTCAATTGTTTTCAGTTCCTGCCATTCACAAGCTCCATACATAAAGAATCAATATTAGTTTCCTAACGCTGCCATCTATAAAGTACTAAAATTGGATAGCTTAATAGTTTTCTCTTAAAGTCTGAAATCAAGATGTCCATAGAACCATAATCTCTGAAAGCTAAGTGGTGAGCCTTCCTTGTCATGTATTTCCTAGTTTATGGCAGTGATGGCTCTACTACTTATTGTTTGGCTTGCAGCTTCATTAGTCCAATTTTTGTCTCTTCTGTATGTGTGTCTGTATGCAAATTCAATCACTGGATAAGAACCTACCTTTATCCAATACAACCATATCTTAACCTCACCTGCAAATATCCTACTTACAAATGATCCAAATTCATAGACACAAGTAGGTAGGGCTTCAGCATACCTCTTGAGCAACAAGAGGCATAAGTGATCTCATAACCGAAGCTTTGTCAAAAGGCTTTGATATTCTCACAAGAGATAGTGGTCTGTAACTTTCTGTTTGTGAAATATCTGCCAAGCTTTGGCAAGAGTATTATTCTAACTTTGTAAAATAAGTTTATTCTGTTTATAAAAAGAATACTAAAGTTTGTGATCTGGATTAGGATCTTTCTTCACGGAGACATTTTGAATTAAAATTTCTTTAGTGTCTAAAGTTTCTTAAAACAACATAAAGTTTTAAAATTTATTCAATAGCATAAAGATATCCTTTTCCCTCATTTAAATGATTGGTTATTATGTATCCAGAATCACTAAGACGACAGGTGTTCATCCAATCCAAGTTCAATTGGAAATTCGGATTTTTTTTTTTCCTACAAGTTTACCTCTGGATATTTTAAGGATATTTACTTTATCCTTGTTACTTTTATGCTTAGACAATATGGAAATGGATTATATGTCCATTGTGACTCTGTTTCCATTCACCCTATTTTGAACTTGGTGGATGCATATAATCCATAAAATCTTATTTTCTGTTTACACATTTCTTCCTCTCTTGTTTCTATTCTTTTTTCAACACAAAGACTGATCCATTCTTGATCCATTTCTCTTAACCTTAGGCAAGACATGTCTTGTCTTTTTTGCTTGAGTGTTTAAAATAAGTATTTGGCTTTTTCTCTTAGATGAAAGATCTGTCCTTTGCTACTCAATCTATGGAGTATTTCATTTTCTATGTCTCCCCAAAGTATTCTTTTCCTAGAAGTTTATTCTTGTTTTTGGTTTACCCTTTGACGATTACTTAATGTTTATGTTTCTTTTATTACCTTCTATTAATTCTATGCTTTCTGACATTAATCCTTCCTCTGAGCTGACTTTGAGTGTTATATTGATTTCCTATGGTTCCTGTAACAAGTTATCATAAACTTAACATCTTCAAACACTTAAATGTTATTCTAAACTTAATGTCTTCAAACAACTGTAATTCATTCTCTCACAGTTCTGGAGGCCATAAATCTACAGTCAGGATCACAAAGCTAAAGTCAAGTTGCCAAACTCAGCTTGGAAGCTCTAGGAGAGAACACATTCTAGCTTCTGTGTCTACCAGCATTACTTTGGTTATAGCCACATCACTGTAATTTCTGCTTCTATGGGTATCTTGCCACCTTCCTTCCAGTGTCAAACTTGCCTCTGCCTCTTATAAGGATAATTTAGATAATTCAGGATAAGCTTCCCATATCCAAGTGTGGGGCACTGGCTTGCAGCTTTAAGAGGCTGTCCTAGCAGGCCCGCCTCTTCTCCAGCCCGTCCTAGCAGGCCCGCCTCTTCTCCAGCCCTGGGGCCAGGTGGCTGCTAGCCCCGCCTGCCTCCTCCCTGCTTCCTCTGGTCCAGAACCGGAAAGGCGGCTGTAACCAGCCCCGCCTCCCTCCTCGGACTGCATGTGAGCCAAGATGGCTGCGGGTGATGAACCCAGAGGCGGTCCTGGGGGCCATGACTTCCGCCGTTAGGGGAAGGCCCATGACATCACCTGTGAAGGACAGCCTAACCACCCTATCACCATGCCTAGCTAGCCGCTCCAAATCCCTCCCCTTCCTGCTGCTGCCATTACTGCTATATAAGTCCGATCCCAGATTAAAGGCCTTGGACGTTGCTGTGACTTCTCTCCCAACCGCCTAAGTGTCATTCTTCGGCAGCGAGTGGGCGGAATGCGGCTCTTTACCTCTTCTCGGTTCTACCCCGTGGGATACGCCCAAAGCTTCCCCTGCCAGTGGGGGAGGCATGCGGGGCAGAGAATCCCGACATCCAAGTCCTTAAATAAATCACATACACAAAGATCCTCTTCTAACTTTTTTCCCCTACCATTTAGCCGGAGGCAGATGGCTCACACTTGTAATATTAGTTACTCAGGAGGCTATGATCCAAGAGTGGCAGTTCAAAGCCAGCACAGGCAGGAAAGTCCCTTAGATTCTTATCTCCAATATACCTTCCACCAAAAATCTGGAAGTGGAGCTATAGTTTAAATGGTTGAGCACTAACCATGAGCACAAAAGCTCAGAGATGCACCAAGGTCCTGAGTTCAAGCCTGGCATTAAAAAGTTCAAAGGATGGCATTAAAAAACAAAAGTTCCATTTATAAGCTCCAGGGATTAGGACTTGATGACTGTTATTCAGCCTGCTACAGTGCCTTCTTCAAAGTGTTTATTTCCTTAAATTATTCAGTAATTATTTTTGGCTGGCTGTTCATCTGTCTTTAAATATCTTACATGCTTCTAGGGAACTTATTTGAAGTAGGATGAGAGCAATGCAACTATTTAGTCTTCTGGGCAAAAGGAAAGACTTGCTTCTAAACATCAGCTAAATGTGGGGCTCTAGCCTACTTTTTTGCTTCAAGTATTTCCTTTTGTTTCATGAGGGAATAGATACCTCTGTTTGCTACAACTTGAGGACAACTAAAGAACTGTAAGGGTTAGGCTACTTTCTTACATTATCAATGACACTGTAAAGAGCTATATCAGTGTCTCTTCTTATTTCAGTATCTACTGAGTTCTAGGAATAGCATATGCAAGCTTCAATCATTTTTAGTAGTCTCTTCTTCACTATGTTTCACTTTTTTTCTTCAATCTCAACTCACTTCTGTCTTTCAAAATTCCTTACTATTTCTGTCTGGGTCACTGAAAACTCTTCGTATCTCCCAGAATTACTTACTGCTTCTTTTTGCTGTTGTTGTTGCTGCTAGTTTTTCTTTATGGTTTTTGTTGTTGTTGTTGTTTTTTATCTTTTCCTCAAAGATTTGAGGAATACTTAGGAGGCTGGAGTGTATGCTCCCTATATACCCGTCACTCAAATTCCAAACGGTCTTTAAACTATATTTAGTGCTTTTTCCTTATGTTTGTCATCTTATCTTTATGTTATATAAAGTTCTGAAAACTTAATTTACCTTGTCTCATGATAAACTTTTTATTTTATACTAGTATATAGTATAGTATTAGACAACAGGTAATTGTATTTCATTAAGTGAACTACAATGAGTAGATAAAAAGGATATATATGTATGTTATATATAATAGGTTGAGAAAAATTACATGATTGGACGAAACAGTCTTACTTATGACAAGCTTAAGAAAGTATTCTAAAGAATCAATATTCTACTTTTCTTAAGTACAGTAAAATAAGATAAAAAATAAAAGCATTTCAAGTAGCTATGTTATACTAAAGAACAAAATATGAGCTGCTTCCTTCCTTCCTTCCCTTCCTTCCTCTCTCCCTCCCTCTTTTTTTCTTTCTCTCCCCTCCCTCTCTCCCTTCTTTTGTCAGTCATGGGGCCTGGATGCAGTCCCTGAGCTCTTTTGCTCAAGGCTACCACTCTACCCTTCCCACAGTCCCACTTCCTCTTTCCTGGTGGTTAATTGGAGACGAGTGTTATGGACTTTCCTACCCAGGCTGGCTATGAACCACAATCCTCAGATCTCAGTCTCCCGAGTAACTAGGATTACAGGCATGAGCCACCAGCACCCGGCTGAGCTGTTTCTTATAGAGCTAAATGGTTGAAGAAAAACCAAAAACTGCTGTGTATAATTCTAATTTTAGAATAAAAAAAACCCAGCATAAATTTAAGATTGGATCATTCTTAGGTTAACTACCACCATATGTGACAGATGTTTGCTCTTAAGTAGATGCCAACCAAATACATAGGGAGCAGTTCAAATTTGAGATCTACAATTAAACTTAAACCTCAGTCCAGATCTTCTTAAGTGAGGATTTATAAATGAAATAAATGTTGTTTACTTAGAGGTATGAATGGAGCAGTAATTGATATCCTAAGCTTATTAATGAGTTAATGCAATTTTAGATGCATGTGAAAAACACCAAGCACAGTAGTTAGTATGCTTGAGTTCTAGTCCTATAATTTCATTTACTGGGGTGTTTCTGTGGTTTCAGTTGCATTATATACAGTATCTCTAGGCCACTGCTCTCCAATCTTCTTCATGTCATGGTGCTTAATAATGCAATATATAAACACCAACCTGGAGTAAATAAAGGTTACTTAAGGCTGGAAGCTGGCTAAGGCATTCTTACTGCCAAAGAGCTGTGGGATCAGTATCGCGGTGCACCTGTAACCCATTTGTGGCATGCCACTAGGACTTGGCCCACAGTTTGGGAGGTGTGACCTCACTACTTAAATTGTGATCTGTGGACAAGTAGTACTGGGGCTCCTGGGAGCTAGTTAAAAATGCAGAATCTTGGGTTCCACCCACTCACTAAATCAGAATTTGTATTTTAACAAGATCCCTAGGTGATTCATAGCCACAGTAAAGGATAAGAAATGCTGCTCAAAGAAACTTTGAGTGCTAAAACTCACTAAGCCTAAGAATTAATCTGTTTCATAGAATATAAAATCTACACAGAATAAGACTGTACTTAAGAGGCTAAAACTCACTAAGCCTAAGAATTAATCTGTTTCATAGAATATAAAATCTACACAGAATAAGACTGTACTTAAGAGTATATTTCATAATCTTATCAAATTCTACATTATAGATAAAAACTTTTTACACAAATTTATTCCTGATTTTTGAAACCAAACACATGTTTATATCTCAATTTGAGAAAGGAAAAATATAGTTACCTGCTTGTATACCTGTCGCAAATACATGATTTCCTCCACAGTTCCCAAGGAAATCAGCCTAAGCACTTTTACATCTCTGCACTGTCCAATCCTATATGCTCTGAAAAAGATTTAAAAACAAATGCCATGTAACATAACTTGCGTTCCAGAGATTGCTTTTTCCTGTTTAATTATGAAATATTTAATTAAAATAAATATGGCGTGTTTAGGTATTTAGGTATTATTTAGTAATAATATATTTACATATTATATAAAGATATTGAGCAGACTGTTATAGGAAAATATAGATATCAACTTCATTTATTATGTTTTTAATAGAAACACCTTCCAGTGTCCAAAAACTTTTACTGTTTTTCTTTTAGTGATCCTTATGAATAGCTTATTCCCAAGTGATTTAATTTCTATTAAACTCTTCCAAATGTAGACTAATCCATAGTTACAGAATGCATCTTTTAGTGGTTGCTTGGAAATGAAGGAAAGGGGAGTAGCAGAAAGAATGGATTACAAAAGGGTATAAGAAAAATTTAGGGGGCTGGGAATACGGCCTAGTGGCAAGAGTGCTTGCTTCGCATACATGAAGCCCTGAGTTCAATACCTCAGCACCACATATATAGAAAATGGCCAGAAGTGGTGCTGTGGCTCAAGTGGCAGAGTGCTGGTCTTGAACAAAAAGAAGCCAGGGACAGTGCTCAGGCCCTGAGTTCAAGGCCCAGGACTGGCAAAAAAACGAGAGAGAGAGAGAGAGAGAGAGATAGAGAGAGAAAGAGAGAGAGAGAGAGAGATGAAGGTAGGTAGGTTGATTGATTTAGGAAGTGATCAATATGTTTGTTACCTTACTATAGTTTCACTAGTGAAAATAATAGCAAACTTATCAGCATGTTAAATATGTCTATTTTATGACACGTCGAGCATACCTTTATAAGACTGTTGTAAAACAAACATTTCCCACCCCCCAAAAAACAGTTAACCAACTGGAAAAGTTTATGGATGTACAGATTAGAGTCCAAACTGCAGTCTGAGTAGATTACTCAGTTTTGCAGGTGTTCTGATACAGACTATAATACTAATTATGACTATAACCTGCCTCGCCACAGTGACTAATATTGACTCCCCGCAGCTTTTCATATGCAGGCTTTATTGGATGATAAGAATGAGGTCACATGTTCTTAAATGCCTGTTATAGTTGTTAAGGTGCTTACAGCCAACATGCTTTAAAATATTAAAATTTGGGGGAAATGTTTTTTGAACTTGTGAGGTCACTGTATACACTCTTATTTTTGGCATTCCCTCTGCCTCTTCCCCCTTTCTTCTCACAAAAGAGGAACTTTTACTAGACAGCGTCTTGAATCCTGTAAATCTTACATCCCCAGAAGGTGATGAAGTTCCTGTGGCTGCCTAAACAGGGGTAACATGCTGCATTCTCCCTTTCCTCATGGGGCCTGGAGGAAGAAGAAAAAGACTTATTCCCTTTTTCTTCTCTAATGCTCTCAGACTCTAAGGAAAATCAGAAAAATATAAGAAAAATGTCTTTGTATGCATGTGTGTACTTAAATTCGGTTAGTGTTTATCCTTTATTTTTTACAGACAAAACATCTTTTATACTGGTTACTTTGCACCTATGTTTCATCAGTTTCTTGGTCCATAAAACAAGAACTTGTAATGGCTCTCCCACTATTTACAGACAAGCAAGAGGGAACTGTTATGCAACATGTATGTTAGTATTTTCATGTATCTTCCCTGTTCTTCCTGCCAGTCAGTGTAAGGGGAAAGAGAGATAGGGAGGAAAAATGCACTGGGTTTTGAAGAAACTGTGAAATGCATAATACATAACTTATATGAAAAAAGCACAAAATTATACCAAATATTTTAAGACAAATGAAAAGAAGGAAAAAGAAGAAAAGATTTGTTTCTCTATTGTTTTTACCTGTTTTCTTTCACAGCTTATAGTACAGAGGAGCTGGTTAAAATCGCAAACTCGCAAACTCTGTAAATTGTATGGAGTTAGATCCAAACCTACCCAGTTACTGGCTGCAAACTTGAACAAGTTAACAATATCATGTGTCTCCTCTCTTTGCTCATATACCCACTATTACCAGTGTCCAACATGAACTATTGTATTAAATGAGATAAAAAAATACTTCCTGGCTCACAATAAACACAATGTAAATAGTTACTTTGACCTTCTTTCTCTAAATGTGTACGTATAAAATTGTAAATAAAACTTTCATTGTAAGTAAGTATGCTTGAATGGCTATTTACTTTTTTTCCCTTCAGATTAGACTTTTCAAACTTTTATTTCTCCTTTCAGTGATGCAAATTGTTATTTTAATAATGTAGTATTTAGGGGCTGGGAATGTGGCCTAGTGGCAAAAGTGCTTGCCTCGTATACATTAAGCCCTGGGTTCAATTCCCCAGCACCACATATATAGAAAACGGCCAGATGTGGCGCTGTGGTTCAAGTGGCAGAGTGCTAGCCTTGAGCACAAAGAAGCCAGGGACAGTGCTCAGGTCCCAAGTCCAAGGCCCAGGTCGGGCAAAAATAAATAAAATAATGTAGTATTCACCTTAATATAACTTGTTTTATTTAATTGGTTGATTATATTCTTCTTTTACTTATTTACTTACAGTTTTTATTTTCTAAGATGTAATTTAAAACTCTAAATTGGCATCAGAACTTTAAAAATGATCCATAATGATTTCTAAATAACCAATTTTTTATCTCTTCATTTTCTTCTTATTGACATATCAAAGTACAGATAACAATTGTTTTAAGTGTATTGTCCAATAATATTGACCATATTCAGAATGTGAAGCCATTATATCATTCCTATGAATCCAATTCAATTCATAAGGGAAATTCCTGGCTCATAGCTATGGTGGCTTTAAATGTTTTCTTACTTTCTTGGCACACAAGTTTTCTTCCCAGATAAGGAGCTTTTTCATTTTCAGCAAAAATATGCTCTTCCCATGTAGTAGTGTTCTGAGAAGGAAGGGTGAGGGACTGTCTTCAAACTGGCTCAAAATTCTGTTCCATTATGTCCACTTTACACAAACTTTCCCGGATGGCTTTATTTTGAAGAATACCCTTTGCACTGAGATGCTTTCTTCTTTTCCTTGATTCTAAAACAAGTCCATTCACCAGATAGAAATCTGCCAAAAAATTTCTTACTCTATTTCTTCTTCTTGGAAAAAGCATATGTGAAAAAAAATTGATTTGGTTGATAAAGTTGCAGAATAAATATCACTTAAAATATCAGCCTCTTTTGTTTCCATCTCTGTTTCCTTCATGGTGTATCTGCTGATAAAACTTTTTGTTCATTGTCTAATACTATAAAAGATTCAGAGGGTGCCACATCCCTATTGAAAATGGAGCTTGAATCTCATTTTGGCAATTCATGTCAGTCAAATATATGATATGTATCAAGTCTGATAGTGATACTGTTTCTATATTTCACATGCATCCCAAAGCAAAATTTGGGAAAGTAAAGGCACCCAGCTTTGAAAATCCCAGTGAAGTTATACATAAGTAACCTAAGTCTTGTAAAGCTTTCAGGAATCAAGTTCATTTTTCTTCAACACTTTCCCTGGATTGCTGTTTAAGGTTTCCTTAATCACCTGTCTGTCTCCATAGCTGATGGCCTCTGCCAGAGGGCTCTATCCCTGAGTATTTTCCACCTTTACTGGAACATTGTGAGCCCAAAATGAATGGGCACATTTTTTATTTCCTAACATCACAGCAAGATGTAAAGGAGTGTCTCTATGATTATCTTTCTGCTCTATATGATAGTGTGCATGCAGATGAGGGAGGAGTCTCTTCACATCCCCTTGAAGACACACCTGTGCACCAGACAGGGTGTTAGGCAATTGCCTCCCTGGGCAATAGCAGCTTCTGGGTTTGTGCCAGGAATCAGACACGAGTGCTGAAAGGTAGTCCTCATGGAGTTAGTTGTCCAGCAGCATGGTGGGTTTGTAAGGGGGTTGGAGGAGGCTTGAGTTGCCTTCAGCTGCAGCTGTGGTAGTGGTTACTGAAGATCTTAGAACAGGTTTTGCCATCCTTGTTGCTGCCACTAATGTCAATCTTGACTGCTCCGGTAAAGGTGCTGACAAGGGCAGCCACTACTTCCTCATCACTGGGCACCAGCAGATCTACCTCCTCCTAGCTGGGTGTGTACTCCCTCCAGAGTGAGCAGATCTTCTCCCCAGGTATCACTGCCACCAGAGGAAGAGAAGATGCATGCAGGGATCCCAGAGACAATGGGGGTGACAGCCAACATGACCTCCCTGTGTACCCCTGCCTGAGAGCCCAAGACACCCACATCTTCTGGAGGAAGAGAAAGAGGGGGTGGAGTGCTGAGGCCCCAAATGCAGACATTATAGTTGTAGCTGCCACCATCACAGCCTCACTGGGAAAAACACGGCACATTCTACCTTTTCCCTCTATGAATTTGGCTATTCTAAGTGCAACATGTTAGAGAAATTATAGGATATTTTCCTATCCTTGTTTGATTACTAGAGGAAAACCAGTCTTCTAACCTTATGATGTTGGCAGTTTTTTAATTATAAATGGTCTTTAGGCTAAGGTAATTTTCTTGTATTCTTAACTTTTTTTATAAATCATGAAGGCTGGTGAACTCTGTCAAATGCATTTTTGTTTTGTTTCTACAACAAGATGATCATTGTGGGTTTCCCACTAATTTCTTAATAGGGTATACAATATTGAGTTCTGTAGGATGTCAAACCATCTTTGCATTCTAAGAATAAATAGCACTTTTTGCATTATAGCTTTCAGCATTATTTCTCAATTTAGTTTAATTACATTTTATTATACACTTTTGCATGGAAATTTAAAAGATATTGGTCTACAGTTTCTTCGCAGTCTGACACTGATATAGGGGAAATGCTGATTTCATAGGATGAATTTAAAAGTACTTCTATTTTTCAGCTTTGATGAAGGAACACTTATTAAAGACAACCTCTCTGTAAATATGTAGTGTGAGAGGGGAATTTGCTTCCACACATACTTTATAAATAAGCTTCACCCGAAACATTCTTCTACCCTTACATCCTGCAGTTACTAATCCCCTGCTTGAAATTTCTTAGTTCTTTTCTGCAGATTTTGGACTGTAGTTTTTCCTCCAGTGATTTCTTGATCAGATTCTACTTGATTTTTATCTTTCAGGAGTTTCTCAAAATTTCTGATCATCTACAAGTGAACTTTCCTCTTTTTTTATTTTTATAATTTTATATTCTTTCTTCTTATGGCCTTTCTTTCATATTACTGGGAGTTACAAATGAATAGAAAACAAATGACTATTATTAGCCTGTCATTTAAATTCAGAAGTTTCTCCCATCTAATCAGTCCTACTAAGAATAATCAAAAAAGACCAGGAGTATTTTTAGATTGGAAGAATTTGCAAATTGCTATAAAATTACTATACCTGTCAATGGCTTGAAGATCATTGGCTGGATTCCAGGTTGGATCAAACAATATAACAACATTGGCACCAACAAAATTGAGGCCTAGTCCACCAGCCCTGGGGGCAAAATAGAAAGAACACACATTAAAACAGCATTAAATATCACCAGGTATGGTGATGCATACCTGATTCTAGCCATTGGGAAGTAAGGATAAGAGATCTCAGGTTCCAAGGTTCCCGGTCTGCTTGGGCTACGTAGTAAGATTTTTGTCTCATAAACTAAACAAACAAAAAACAATGCTGGGCACCAGTGGCTCACACCTGTAATCCTAGTTCTGTGGGAGATTAAGACTGGGAAGATCTTGGTTCCAGGCCAGACTAGAAAAAAAAAATTCCAGGTGAATCCATCTGATTGGAAGAAGCTGGGAATGATGGTGTATGCCTGTTATCTCAGTTACATAGGAAGTATACAATATGTGGATCATGGTCCAGGTAAGTGTACAGAAAGGAAGTAAGACTCTATCTCAAAAATAACCAGTATAAAAAGGGGCTGGAATCAAGGCTCAGTGGTAGAGAGCCTGTCAAATAAGAATAGGACCCTGAGTTCAAACCTTATTACTCTCAAAACCCAGAAACCAAAAGAATCAATCAGAACAGCATAAACTACTGTGCCATAACCCAGCGGAGTCAGTTTTTTGAGCTATAACCACATAATATTGTTAATATCATAAAAGCAAGATAATTAAAACATATATAAGCTTAGGTTACATATGTGACACATCATTCTTAATCTACTCTAAGAAAACCCCTAAAACAATTGCCCATTTGAGTGCCAATGTAAATAGGTTGTGCTGGTTTTTAAAAATAATTTTTGGATACTTAAATACTTTATATGATTTGTAGCACAATTTTTTAAAGCTGTTAGTATATTCCAGATAAAGAAATAAATATAAAAATCCAGACTAGATGCATATCTATTAAATATACATTATCTTTTACATAATAGTAGTTGTGATCTGTCCATGTCTTAAAATTTCTAGTCTATAATACCAGTATTTAATAATTATTGTATAACAAATTTTCTACTTTAAAAAAAGAAATGCTGACTTAAAATAATTTTTTTCTTTCTTTTCCTCAATCATTTTTCTCATCCCACCTCTCAAGCCTTTGCCTGAGGTTGTACATTGCCAGACTCCCCTTTTTGGCTGCCAAAACTGTGTAACAAAAGTCAACTCAAACTTACATAATGCTTTACACTAAATGTTAACTACCCAGAGAAAGAAAAATGGTAGTAATCATTTCTTCTACAATGTTTGTAAATAGAAAGAACTTAACATTTTTTTAGCATTTGCTATATACCAGGAACTGCACTAGGTATTTCCACAAATGTGGGTGCATCCATTGTTAGGACAGCTATACATCTTCATTTTAAAGCTAAGACAACAAGGTCTCCCAAGTGGAGAATACAGACAGTGGTCTGTATTCAAATCTAAACATTCTGATTTAAAATTCAGTACTCAATAGAAATTGAAATTTGTACTTTAGAACATAATTTTGTAGGAGGTGGGAATATGGCCTAGTGGTAGAGTGCTTGCCTTGTATACTTGAAGCCCTGGGTTCGATTCCTCAGCACCATATATATAGAAAAAGCCAGAAGTGGCACTGGGGCTCAAGTGGTAGAGTGCTGGCCTTGAGCAAAAAGAAGCCAGGGACAGTGCTCAGGGCCTGAGCTCAAGCCCCAGGACTGGCAAAAAAGAAAAAAAAAAAAAAAGAAAGAAAGAATAATTTTGTGGATATGAAAACATAATGTTGTCACAGAAACATGCAGTTAAAGAAAGAAAGTGAGTTAGGGAGTCAGTTTCGTAAACGACAAAAAAAAATTCCATGAAGGATAAATGAGAGTACATATATGGGAATTAGATACCAAACAAGTGTTAAGTTAAAGGTATATCTAGCTAATAAGCCTTCTTGATGACAAAGTCATATATTGATTTGTTTCAAATACTCTTTATGAACCACAGAGAAGGTCACTGTTAGTTGAGGCAGCAATCTCCTACTGGATCTGAAATTACAATTGAGGCCTGAGTGAATTAAAGCAGAGGCAAAGCTTGCATCAGAAAAGAAAGATCCTTAAACCTCAGTCTGGAGTTAATTTTTCTGATAATAAAACAACTGAGAAGCGTACTTTCTGATCTCCTGTTCTGTTCACATAAAGGCTAATGACAAAGGGTTATCTCTTAAACAGTAAAATATAAAACTGCCCTTTGCAGTCTAAGGACTAATATTTTGAGGCAGAAACCTACCAAGCATTCAGGCTATTCATTCCTTAGGTCCTCACATTCTATTCATATACTAGATAGAGTAGAAAGGATACCTTCACCATATTTCAGTGTTCCACAAAAATATCTACATGTTCATAGATAGGAAGGCTTAATATCATAAGAATGCCAATTTTCCTCAAGGTCACTGGTAAATTTAAAGATTCCAATTTTAAAAAAAGCCCAACTTCAGGAAAAATGGCAGGTGACTATTCTTAAAATAAATTGAATGGAATGACTAGAGAAAGGTAAGATAATATTTCAGAGAAAAAAATAGCCTAAAAAGTAAGAATCCGTTATAAAGGTGATTATCTCAAATGAAGTAATATTTGACATTGCAATTTCTTAGTGCATTAGGGTATAAATAACAAGAAATGAAATATGATATTTAAAGAATTAACATAGGTGTTCATCCAAGTTCTGAGGAAGCTAAGGCAGTCTGTGAGTTCAAGGCTAGTCGAGCTATAAAGTAAAATGCTGTCTCAAAAAACAAAAAGAAAAAGAATTAGCATGCAAGTGCTAAAATTTGATGAGTTAGCATGCAAAAGAGAGAATAAAGAAAACAGGAGAGAAGTAAAGCATTGTAAAGAAATAATAAGAGCATTTTCTAGATTTGAAAAAGACTATAAGGCTTCAGACTGTGCCTAGCAAAATAGATTAACAAAGACCCCCACTAAGACTCAAATATCACTGTGAAATTTTAGCAGAGTACAGATGGTGAAAAACTCTTAGGAGTTCCCAAAGCAAAATAAAAATCAGACTGGTATTAGACATCTATTTAGCAATAAATACCAAAAGACAATGCTGTAATGCCTTCAAAGATTTGAGAGGAAATTGTTTTCAATCTAGAATTCCACAGCTCGTCAGAGTATGAATTCAATAAGGAGGGCTCCTAGGGATATTTTCTGTATTCAAGAATATATAAAGCTCACTTTCTATACATCCTAGCTTACAAAATTACTTGAGTAAATTTTCTAGAAAAACAATTGGGACAAGCCAACAGTAAGCAAATGGAATAAGGTCCAGGTAAAAGATCCAGTGGAGACAAGTCTTCTCCAACAGTTCATTCTCAGTCATGGAAACAAGTCCTCTAGATTGAGACCACAAGACCAAAGGTTCTTGGAGAAAGGTTATCAGAACACAGAGAACTCAAAAGTATAGAGAATGTGACAAAGAATATAAAACACTGAAATTTGTTAAAAGGAGAAAAAAATGGAGTGGGCAAACTGAGAAAGTCATGATAAAAAAATATGAAGTGAGACTGGGAATGTGGCTCAGAGGTAGTGCTTGCCTAGCATTCATGACGCTCTGGGTTCAATTCCTCAGTACGACATAAAGAGAAAAAGCCAAAGTGGCACAGTGGCTCAAGTGGTAGAGTGCTAGCCTTGAGCAAAGTAAGCTCAGGAACAGTGCCCAGGCCCTGAGTTCAAGCACCAGGACTGGCCAAAAAAAAAGGGAGGGAGGGAAGGAAGGAAGGAAAAAGAAGGGAGCTGGGAATATGGCCTAGTGCCCTAGTGGCACTAGTGCCCTAGTGGGCCTAGTGGCCTAGGCCCAGGACTGGCAAAAAAAAAAAGAGAAACTGGAGGTAGACTATTAGCTATGAGCAAAAAAGTCAATCCAGAGATCAAGGCTCAGAGCTTACATAAGCTCCAGTACTGGAGCTTATGTAAGGGCACGCACATACAAACACACGCGTGTACGCACACACACACAAAAGAAAGAAAGAAAGAAAATAACTTTGCAAACATAAAACAATGAGAACTCATTTAGTTGATGCTAAGACTATTCTCCTTGGGTTAACTGAAATGCCATGAATATTCAGAGAAGGTAGCTCGGCACTACTACTTGGCCCAGCATTAAACAATATTTATGAAATCATAATGTAAAAGCTATTTTTTGGTCTTCAAATTTTAGAGCTAATCAATAAAAAATAAACTGACTTAATTATAGCAATATTCCTGACAAAGTTAAAATAATTGACATTTAATATAGATGACCAATGTAGAAGGGTGTGTGTGTTAATTTTAATATCACCCATTACAAAAATTTGGAAGATACACAGAAAGCTAATTAAAAACAGTAATGTTCAGCAAAACAAATGGCAAACCAAGAACAAATGCAACATGGAACCCAGGAAAAATGGACAGAACAGTGAATTCAAGTGGTAAAAGTAATTTATAGAAAAACAAAAAGAGCAAACACTCAGAAAAAGAGAGGAATGAAAGTAGACTAGCTCTTCCTCTTTTATAAAAGAGCCCAAGTTATGTAAAGTTGATATATTTAGAATTCTGGGAAAGTAATGGCTCTGTGGTAACTTAGCTTCAGTAGAAATTAAATATGAACCACTGAGAAAATAAAAAGAAAAATCGAAACTTAGCTTTAAAAAATAAAATACAGTTAATGAATATACTTATTGTGTAAGATTCTCTAATGTAATAACATAGAAAAAAATTCTTCTTTAATGCAGTCACAGAAAGATAGGAATCCCAAAGGTTTCTCTTGCCTCAATCAGGACACTTAATAGGGCAAAACAAAACCAAACAAGTAGAAAATCTGTAACAACTGGACTCTAAAACATTTACACAGATAAGGAGGAAAAATTTACACCTTTAATAAAACTGCACTGAAAATAAGAAATTAGAAAAAATGTGAAGAAACCATCAACCATGAGGCAAGAGCCAGAAGAAACAAAAATAGAAGGGTTAGCATCCCCAAGCACGAGTTAATATAACAATACACTAGTCTAGAGGTAAGAAGAAGGAGAAAGACAACTAATGTCGTTATAGGGTCTGTCCTAGTTAGACTATTGTTGAATGTATTTATTATTTTAAAGTAGATCATTTTATAAGTAAGAACACTTAATATACGTTTTCTAGAACTTAATTGAAAACTGTTCTGTATATCATTTGTTGCTCTGTGTGTAAAAACCCAGGCAATAAATCTGACTTCAGAGGAAAATGTGAGTCCAAAAGCCTTAGTGACAGGAATTCAAGAATAATTTTACTACTCCACAGTAACAGCTCATTATAAATATACTTTATTTTAAATGAACTTTTATCCTTTTTTTTTTCTGGTGCCACTGCTAGGGCTTGAACTCAGCCCGGGTGCTACCCTTTGGTTTTATTGCTCAAGGCTAGTATTCTACAACTGGAGCCATGGTGCTATTTCTGGCTTTTTGGTAGTTAATTAGAGATGAGTCTCTTGGATTTGTCAACCCAGCTAGCTTCAAATCTCAATCCTCTGATCCTAGTTTTCTGAGGAGCTAGGATTATAAGCATGAGCCACTAACACCCAACTTTGGTTTCGTTTTTTATCTGTACTTTATATATGATTTTTACATATGATCTCACTATGTTGCCCTGTCTGGCCTAGAATTCCCTATGTAACTCAGACTGACTTTGACATCACAATCCTCCTGATCCTACTATCTAAGCACATACATTTATTTTTATATTTTTTGTCTGTTGTGGGGCTTGAACTCAGAGCCTGGATGCTATTTCTGAGCTTTGTTGCTCAAGGCTAGAAGAGCTCTACTACTTAAGAGTCATTGTGTGGGCTGGGGATATAGCCTAGTGGCAAGAGTGCCTGCCTCGGATACACGAGGCCCTAGGTTCGATTCCCCAGCACCACATATACAGAAAACGGCCAGAAGCGGCGCTGTGGCTCAAGTGGCAGAGTGCTAGCCTTGAGCGGAAAGAAGCCAGGGACAGTGCTCAGGCCCTGAGTCCAAGGCCCAGGACTGGCCAAAAAATAAAAAAATAAAAAAAAAGAGTCATTGTGTATGTCCAGTTTTGTGGTTAATTGGTGATAAAAAGTCTCATGGACTTTCCTGCCCAGGCTGAACTCCTGAGTAGTGAGGATTATAGGTGTGAGTCACTGGCACCCCGGCTAATACATTAATTTTTTAGTCCCTTGAAGTGTGTGTGTGTGTGTGTGTGTGTATGTGTGTGTGTGTGTGTGTGTGTGTGTGTGTCTTGGGCTTGAACTCTGGGCCTGAGTGCTGTCCCGAGGCTATTGCTCTACCACTTGAGCCACAGCACCACCTCTAGTTTTCTGGTAGTTAGTTGGAGATAAGAGTCTCACGGACTTTCCTTAGAACAGAGATCCTCAGATCTCAGCCTCCTGAGTAGCCAGTATTCCAGGCATGAGCTACTGGTGCCTAGCTGAAATTCTTTTTGAAAGACAGTGGGAATAAATCCATCAAATTTTTACTATACAGACTGCAAAAAAATTGTATTGCTTATCCCCTCCACAAAAAAAGAAAATCATCTCACTTAGAGGTTTATATTGATTTAAATCTTTCTCTGAAGTGTGTGCTTTCTTACAGAGATTCTTAAGTAGGCATTAAAACTATTTAAGACTACCTTTTATAAAGTCTATAACTGGGTAGAGGTGGAGAAGGGTAAACTTTAGAGCTCCCTGAGTGAGCTCACACTTTACTGCCTCAAGAATTTTCACTCATCCAATGACTTTCGTCTGAGTGATGCACAATACTCATAAACTGACATGTTGAATTGAAACCCCTTTGTACAAATGTATAAAAGATAATTTTAAAAATCCAAGATTTCATAGAATGAAAGCACATTTTAGGGTCAGAAAATTAAAAAAAGAAGTCCTGAAATTCTAAACACGACATGATTCAAGAATTTCTAGGAAGGGTTTTTTTTTTTAATTATTATCTTTAAAAATCTGAATTTATGAGCTGAATTCAGTAATGATAAAGGAAATCAGCAAAAATTATGTAAAGCTCAATCTATTATTAATTGATTATAACTAGAAATATGTACACTACTTCTTAAAGTTAAATAATACAAACAACATGTACTTTTCCACTGAAAATGAATCTAGCAGTAGTTTTTTTAATTACCTTAAGTCCTAAAAATAGATAAAAGTCAAGCTCTCAAGTTTTATTTTCTTACATGGTAGAGACAAGACAAATGTTGATATCGTATGTACTGTTGAACTCTTTCACGATCTTGAGTCTCTCTTCTGACTTTGTGCTTCCATCAAGTCTCCTATAGTCAAGCCCTGAGGCCTCACAGTACTGCTGCAACACATCAAGCAGCTACAGAAAGACAGGGGAGGAAAACATGCATTCTGTGTTAGCGGATTCATTCTACTACAGAGGTTAGACTTAGATTTAGTTGGCATTGGTTGTGTTCACAACTGTGTGTGTGTGTGTGTGTGCGAGAGCCTGTAGTAGGGCTTGAACTGAGGAACTGAACATTATCCTTTAGCTTTTTCACTCAAGGATGGGACTGTACCACTTGAGCCACTTACAGATTTCTGTTAGTTAATTGGAGAGAAGCGTCTCAGGACTTTCTTGTTTGGGCTGGATTTGAACCTCAGTCTTTGGATCTCAGACTCCTGAGTAGCTAGAATTACAAATGTGAGTCACTAGTATTTGGCCAACAATTTCTTTTCCTTTCTTTTTTGTTTCTAAATTTATTTTATTTATGTGGTACAGAGGAACTGAACCCAGGGCCTCATGTGTATTAGACGAGCACTCTACCACTAAACTACATTCCCAGCCCACAATTTCTTCTCTATAATTTCAAAAGCAATAGATATTTGGGGGTCTAGGGGTAGAGTTAAGTGATAGAATGGCTTGCCTAGCATTGGCAAGGCTCCATGTTCAATTCTCAGCAACACAAAAACTAAACTGGAATGAAAATAAACATTTTTTTTTTTTTTACTTCTTACTATTATCCTGAAATGGGCTTTTTAATATTTGGCAGTCTTTCTTTAAAAAAAAAATCAATCTTTTTTTTTTTAATGGGAAACTAGGGCTAGCCAAGTAAAAATGTACTTCAGATGGAACTCACCTTGGTGGAAAAGGAGAAGAGAAGAACTTTATCTCTGTTTTTCCTGAAGTGACTTAAAAGCTGCTGAAGGACCTGAAAATAAACCACAAAACATTAGTGAACCAGTTCCCAAGAGTATACTTTATATATGTAACCATTATCAGAGAATTTCTTAAAAATTATTTTAATACAATGTTAACCTAGTAATCTTTTTATTTTTTTCTAAGATTGAGGAATAAAGCATTAGATAATACATTAAATGCTATTCATCAGTGAAGAAGTAAAGTTCTCAAAGTCATATTTCATCTCATCTGGCGTTAATAACAAGGAAGCATTTTAAATTATCGGCTACACTTAAATGGATTAGTTTAATTTCCAATATACACTTTCTTTAAATCTACATGTTGAGAAACTAAATTATAGAGCAGCATACCTCTTAGGAAGTATTTAAACTGTCACTAGCTAGATGTCATGCAATTTAGGTTCTATAAGTCTTAATGTTTATTTTCTTAGAATAACCAGTTAGAAATACACTTCTTCTCATTTTCTACCCATTGTTTCTCTATTTATGGCAGGCCCTGACTTCCAGATTGAATTTTGACCTCAAAAGGCCAATAATCTGCTCCACACACTTTTTTTTTTCCTGAAAGTCCAAAGCCATGTGTATACAAGGAATACTGTTATTTTTAAACAAGCATTCCTACATCTGGCAATGATAGCTCTAAAATGCCATGGAAAAGCAATCCACAGGGGGAACCAAGAAATTACAACCAGTATAACATCTTTAGAGGTTGTACAAAGGGGTTACCATTCAACAAATCAGTTTATAAGTTTAAGGCATCTTAATTGATGCATTCTCCTCCAAACTTTCATCATTCCCCAATAAATGTATTCATTTGTTTATTTAATACTAAGTTAAACTTAGGGCCTCGTGCTCATTTGGCTGCTTGCTTGGTTGTCACTTTACCACATGACCCACACATCTATCCTGGTTTTCTGCTGGTTATTTTGGAGACAGTTTTGAGGTCATTTCTACTCAGTTTGCCTCAAATAGAGGTCCTCTGGATCTCAGCCTCCCAAATAGCTAGAATTACAGGCCTGAGCCACCAATGTCTGGTTGAAGACACTGTAATTGACAGATTATGCTTAGGTTTGTAGAACTGACTAAGAAGTACAGACGTTTCCTTATATTCCCATTTTCTGTCTTTACTCTGCCCTTTCCTCATATTTTCTCTTATTAATGTCTTTATGATAATATAAACATTTAAAAGGTATCACATATTGTTTGTATGTCTATCAGTAACAATTAAGAATATTGGTGTTTCTTTAACATTCTTTTTATTTTTTTATAATTTTTTTCTATTTATTGTCAAAGTGATGTACAGAGGTTATAGTTTCATATGTTAGGCCTTGGGTACATTTCTTGTACTGTTTGTTACCTCCTCCCTCATTTCCCCCTCCCCCTTCCCCCTTCCCCTCTCCTCCCATGAGTTGTTTAGTTGGTTTACACCAAATGGTTTTGCAAGTATTGCTTTTGGAGTCGTTTATCTTTTTATCCTTTGTCTCTCGATTTTGATATTCCCTTTCACTTCCCTAGTTCTAAAACTAGTATATACAGTTTCCAATGTACTCAGATAAGATACAGTGATATTGCGGGTACAACAATAGGAAGGGGATACAAGAGGATCATCAACAATAGAAGCTACGGTTTCACATGGCATGTTGAAAGTAATTACAACAGTGATATAACAGTCGTTTTCATAACATGGATGGTTCATTTTTATTAAGGTCACAGTTTCCATTAGAGTTTACTCATTGTCTTGTAGTTCTGTGGGTTCTGACAAATATCATTGTATTTGCAATTATAGTATTATACAAAATAATTTAACTGTTTAAAAAATTTCTTGTGCTTCACCTATTCATTCTTTGTCCCTAGGATTCTTGGAAACAACTGTTTTTTTCCTGTCTCCAGGGATTTTTCTAGAGTGTCATATAGTTGGAATCACAGATAGCCTGCTCAGAATGTCTTCTTTCATTTAGCAATATGCATTTAAGGATTCTCCATGCATTTTTAGTTTGGTGGCTCAATTCTTTTTATTGCTGAATTTCACTGTATGGCTACATCACAGTTTATTAGTTCACCTAATGTTATTACGGTTGCTTCCAAGCTTTCTATAAATAAAGTGAAGTGAGGTTCTTGCATGGATTTAAGTTTTAAGAGCTTTGTGACAAACCACCAAACTACCTTCCCCAATGATGGAACCATCTCATATCCCACCAGCACTGAGTGAGAGTTCCTCACCAGTGTTTGCTAATGGTTTTATATTTCCAGATCAAAGTATCACCAGATAATGTTGCTAATCAAGTTATAAGAAACATCTCCCAAATATTTTATTAATAGTTTATTACTATCAATCTCTGCTTCCTCAGAAAATAAGTAAATTATCTGCTTTCTTCCTGAGTATATCTCTAGTATATCCAGTCTCCAGTAATGCTTTGTGACTGCTTTATTTCCTCCTTCTAACAATTTGAATAAACATTAAATCTACCCATTATCTTATTTGGACACTATTATTCCTGGACTTTTGAATGAAAGTTTGTTTTAAAATAAATTTTCAATAGATGTATCAAAATATAATGGAAGAATTACAAAGAATAAAATTTAAATGAATATTGGTGGGTAAAGTAGTTTTCAAAGGAAGAAGCCATGATTTCTGGAAACATTCTACTGGTCTTACTTAGGAGACAGTAAATGCTCAATTCTAAAGTAATTGCGTTTTCACATTTTAAAAACTTTAATTCAGTAAAATGGATAAAAAACAGATTCACTATTATTTGGAAATATTTGGTTGAATTCTTTGTGTGGTAATAAATTACATAACACTCTCACTAATACAAACCTGTTTATTTAAAATATATAAATTTTTAACATAATCATTCTGAAGAAGTACATTTCTATATTGTTTTTTTATTTCATTGAATTTAAAGGTCCCAAGCAACTAAGCCCTGGAGAATATATCTAGATTAATTGCTAAAAGTATTTCCAGAAAAAACAAAACCTGACTTTGAATTACTTCCTTTTTATTCCTTTTGCCAAAAGATATAATTTACCTTTTCCTTAATTGTAACATAAAGTCGAGGCATGTTCTAGAAAAAGCTATGAATTCATAAATAAAGGTTCTTGATAGTTATAAAGGCATTGAGCAAACTCATTTTGTTACAAAGAGGCTAGAGGCTGTCAGCATTTCCTGTTGCTGTCATGGGCAATGCCCAGAGACCTGGGTCATAGTTGGAGAACCTAACCTTGCTTTTCACACTTCTCCTTCAGTAATATATCACCAAGAGTGACATGGCTATAGGTCCATTCCCCTACATAACAAATGCTCCCTTGCAAACTTGTAATAGAGGTCAGCAAGCAAAAACAACAGGCAGAAAATGTACAGACATAAAGGCCTTGCCCCAAATGAACTCTTGAATAAGTTCCTTTCTGTAATTCTAGGCTCATGCCTGCCCCCCACATCCCCCGCCATCCTCCGTTTTAGCATTAACATTTACATTTCCAGTAGGACAGCTATGATACATGTGATAACAACACACATAAACAGAAGGTATAAGACTAGTATATCAGTAAGGAGAGTTTATATTTGAAACAACTGCCATAGAGAAGCCACCTATGTACACAGTGAACAAAGAAACACTAATAGAACTACTACAGCTGCTTACGGCTGTTTAGAGCCACTGTTTGTTCTGAATGTTTGAGCACCTGGTCTAATTTGTATTCCTGATGTACCACTGGATAATTTTTTCCGTATCATCTCTGTCTCTATTAATCTTGAGAGAAGAGCATGTACCTTCATTTTCCCACTGTATTTAGGATCAGAAAGTGTTTCAAAGGCTGCACTTTTGCTTTTCTGCACAAAATCCGGGAATCTGGAAAATACCTCATCACATATCCTTTTGATAAGTGTTTCCTTAAAGAAATGATAAAAAAAAAGATTTTAACAGATTTAAACCTCCATAAACTAAAGTCATTTGCAAAATAAAATTCTACTCAAGAGGAATATTTATTTACTTTTTAGATTTTGCCTTAAGTTAGGTAAATAATTCAGAAAATCTTAAAGTGGCATTTTAAAAATATGTAACTCTGATGAATTACTGATATGGCTATGAATTTTATCATTACTTTATTTTTAAGCTTTCTGAAACAAGGAGGCAAACATTCCCCAAAGAGTAAAAAACACTAATCAAGAGTAAATAACAGTAATCAAAGAACAATATTAAAGTCTTATTGAATTCCAAAATTTATTTAAGCAGCATTAATTGTAATACAAAAGGAAAAAATAAAATCATTGCATAAAAGTCAAGATATTTTTAGTTATGCTGTGCTCCAGGAGAGGATACAACTGAAATCACCAAAACAAATGATTATCTCTAAGCTTCAAATTGGAAATTACTCATTTTTGCAAGTTTGGGGAACAGTTCTAATAATTACCACAGACACTATAGGTCCTCTTTACCTAGTAGATTAGATAAATATAATTTATTATGTTATTAGTAGGATATAATTGGTTTATCTAATATCTTCATAATTACAACAAAAATTCTAGGGAAATACAAACATTACTGGAGGCAAAACAAGTTATTTAAGCTTAATTTTTTTTCAGTTTAAGAAGTGTCACATTTAACTGTTCTCTGATATGCCAAACTTATATCTAAAATACACTGATGATATAGGTTTCTAGATACTGACACACAGTGAAACCCAAAGAGGATACTCTTAAGAGAGAAACATAAAGGCACAATGCCTAAGTGCCTCATCATATTTATATAAAATTATATATATACATACACATATATATGTATGTATACACACATAGTGAAATGAGCTCCAAGATATGGAATTAAGAGATCTCTCTTATTTTAAAAATTATTTAGTTTAGTCTTTATTTTTTGATGATTTTGCCTTTTTTTCCTTATGTATAGTGTATTCAGTGCATATCTTCAGAAGGGTTGGGGGAGGGTACAGAACTTGAGTGAAAAAGGGTAAAAAAGTGCAGCAGTGGAACTCACTGGGCACTGATGAAAGTGAACTATACAACTTGTAGATGAAGATGGGAGAGAGGGACTGGGAGAGAAGGGAATAGAAGACACTGTACAAAAAGCAATGTACTCATTACCCAATTCATGTAATTATAATCCCTGTGTACATCACCTCTACAATAACAATAAGGTTAATTAAATAAATTAATTTTAAAAATCAATTAAACATTTAAATTTAAAAAATTATTAAGTTAATTAAAATTGATTTAAAAAAGAATTTACATACCACAAAAAGTGCCATATTTTTAACATCTAAATTTTACTTTTTTAAGAACAGTTTTACTTTATTTTGGTGCTAGGACTTTGCTTATGCTAGGCAGGTTTCTTCAAGTGAGGTACATCCCACAGCCCCCTAATTTTAAAATGAGCAAGTCAGTTTCCCCTTAAACTTCATATAAAAGAACTAAGGAATACTAGGTAAGACATTGTATTCCAAATATCAGTATCAATATTAAATATCTGTAACACCACAGAAAATGTAAAAGGCCAATGCAAACCTGATGTTTGGAGGTACCAGCAGCTTGCAGCAGCGCCACGTGGTTGGCTACCTTCTGGAGGACTGTAAGGTAACTGAGATACAGGCTTTTCACTGTTTCACCACGAGAATTGGTCTGCAACCAGAACAACACATGACATAAAATCTGGAAAGGGGCAAGCATTGCCGTACAACTAATTGCTCATATCATAAAAGATATAGCTTACAATTCTAAAACAATTCAAACTACCCAAGGACTGCTAATGTGCAATCATTTCTAGAGAATTGCAATATGATGACATTAAGAGAGGGCAGAAAGTCCTACTCCTGGAACTTACTCATCTTCATGGTAGCCAGTGATACCATTACTGCTGTGGAGTTCTGGTGGAAAAACTGATGAAGTGGCATACTATCCAAACCCTTTACCCTCAAATTAATGTAGCATTCTGGGCTGTCACAAAAATGAGAAGAGATTTTTTTTAAAAAACAGCTAAGCAAGAGCTGGAGGACTGGTTCATGTGCTGGGAGGAAAGGGTGGAACCTCCTAGGAAAACAAATGAAGTAGAATATGTCAAACGAAACAAATTCTTACCAGAATTGCTATGTGTATATAGATATGTGTCTGTGATATGAAAGAAATAAGTGAAAAAAAAAGGTAAGAATTACTGACAAAAAGTAGAAAAATACAAATGAATTTATTTGTGTGTGTGTGTGAGAGAGAGCACGCACGCATGCACACGCCAATACTAGGGCTTGAACTCAGACCCTCTCTTAACTTTTCTGCTCAGGGCTGGTGCTCTATCACTTACGCCACACTTCTACTTCTAGCTTTTTAATGGTTAACTGGAGTTGAGGGTGTCTCCAATCTGTCTGCTTGAGCTGGCTTGGAACCATGATCCTTAGATCTCAACCTCCTGAGTAGGTACAGGTGTGAGTAAACAATGACAGGTTGAATTTTTGTTTCTAAGAAAGCTTTCTTATTCCACTACTGTATGGCTTTTACCAAATTGACACTGTATTTGACATCAGAATTAATATTTAAGCCTGCAATTAGTAAGTTATATTGCTAGTAAAAGATAATGATTAATTTCCTGGCTGGAAGGAGGTATTCCTGAAAGAGATATTAAATTGCAGTTTCATTTATAAAATAACTTATTGAAAATACATCTGAATATTATAATTTGTATGTAGGCACTATCTGATATTGTAAAACAGTAAGCACCAGTGGCTCATACCTGTATTCCTAGCCACTCAGGAGGTGAGATATGAGGATAGCAGTTCAAAACCAGTCAGGGCAGGAAAGTCCATGAGACTCTTATCTTCAATCAGCCACTAGAAAACCAGAAGTGGCGCTGTGGCTCAAAGTGGTAGAGTGCTATCCTTGAGCACAAAAGCTCAGGGTCAATGCCTCATAATCAGCAACAACAATAAACAAAATCTACTTGAAACCTTTTAGTAACTTTCTAGAATTAAAGAAGTGTCTGAGAAAAAGTTCATTTCTGTGTGCTACTTGGTGACAATAAAAGATTGCTGTATAAGAAAAAGCAAAGCAGTAAGGGCACAGACACTACACTTGCCTTATAGCAACAATATCGTCTTCTTCGGCCACTGTTACAGGTACAGGGCTGAGAGGACTGAAGTATCAAAGTCACATCTTCTGTTTCTAACACAGTCTGATAGACAGCTTTCTGGAAATCTGTCAAAGAACAATAAACTATCTGACAGGGAAAAAAAGATGAATATTAGTCATTTTTTTTCAGAAATAAGAATAACAATCATAATGTATAATGGATTGAATAGATTGTATGCAGAAAATTGCTCACAAGCTAATTTTCTTTCTGGTGCATCATTATGACAATTTCTCAAAATTCTCTTCTCTGTTCCTCACCTTACACTACATGATGAACATTATAAGTGCATTTTTAACCTAAGAGTTTTTGCTTTTAATTAAAAGGAAATATGAAGAAACATGTTATCCGAATTACTTGTTTATTTTCTCAGTATATTCTGTGTTTTCTCAAAGGTTCTCTATCAGACCATTATGTAAATAAATTCTTAAAAGTTTAGACCACTGTATGAATAATAAATCCTTCCTGAAAATATTTGGAAAACTCAAGTAAAACATTTAAAACTTCATATTATTGAAAAGTTATTTGTATTTGATATCTTGCTACAAAGCTTAAGACTTTATATAATAAAGAATTAAGTAAATATACATAAAAGCAACACAAGTTGTTCTTTTGTGCCCAAATTCAAGACAAGAAGAAAATATGGTAAAACAATGTCACTCAGTTATAAAGAAGATCATTTGACTATATTTGATAGCACTGTAAATCAGTACAATTCTTTGGATTTTTTTTCTTTTTTTTTTTTGGCCAATCCTGGGGCTTGGACTCAGGGCCTGAGCACTGTCCCTGGCTTCTTTTTTTGCTCAAGGCTAGCACTCTGCCACTTGAGCCACAGTGACACTTCTGGCCATTTTCTGTATATGTGGTGCTAGGGAATTGAACCCAGGGCCTCATGTATACGAGGCAAGTACTCTTGCCACTAGGCCATATCCCCAGCCCAAATCAGTACAATTCTTCTAGCTGTATCTTAGAGTAATAGACTAACTATAGCCATAATAAGATACTGAGGAATGGAAATAAGAAAGAACAGTTATCTACTTACAAAAAATTTATATATTACCAAGAAACTATTATTGTAAATAATACACGTGCATTTAGCAGATATAGGAACGTTTCCAAAATGATGCTAGATTTTTTAAGTCTATAAAATGTGCTTAAGCACATTGAACCCCATCTTGAATAAAATTACATATAAAAGAACAAGGAAAATACAGAAGGTGGAAGTCAATTATTACAATATGAAGACTATTGTGAATTATTTACACAGTAATATTTCTTAAACCTTTCTTATTTATCATGCATTTCGGAGCAAAGAGTAAGACAGGCTTATTATTTCTATTTAACAAATGCAAAAAAAACCCCACATGTTTTTGCAAATTCAGCATATTTTTGCAAAGTGTTCCAAGTTTTACTTAAGTGGGAGATCCATTATTCAAGTCTGTAGTATTTCATTTCAGAGTTCATGTTTTAAATCTCTGAGCACAATTCTCTCTTCATATATTTATACTTTTGATATTCTAACTGAATAATACAGATATGTGTGTATATACAGAGTTGCATAAAACATTTTTTAAAAGTAGGAGTTCATAGGTATTTCAATACAAGCTTCACTTTAATTATCAACAGTGATATATCATGATATTAATCTTTTCAGCTGCATCTCAGTATCATACTTTCAAATCTACCTTTTCAGAGTAATAATCAATAGAATATCCTATGTAAGAGGATATTTGTTATGGCTTAAATATGAAATGTCTGCCATAGGCTCATGTGTTAAAACCTAAGTACCAAACTGGTGGTTCTGGAAACCACTAGATGAGACCACACTGGAGGAAGTAGGTCACTGGGGGGCAAGTCACTGAGTATCTTGTCCCTAGGCCTTTCATGTCTCCTTTTTGCTTCCTTTTCACCAGGAGGTAAACAAGTTTCTCTGCCACAGGCTTCCACACCCATGATGTTCTGCCTCAGAAACATGGAGCCAAGTGACAATGATCCCAAATAAATCCCAATAACAAGAAAAATAATTAATATGGTGTTTGATATGATTCCCCTTACTTCTAAGACTACTGACCAGGAATCTTTATTCCATTTTCTCACCTATAAGATTGAAAAGCTATAAAAGATCATTGAAAAAAAATCTTAAAAGTCAATTTAGACTTTATTAAAATAACTCTCTTAAAATTAATAACACACATTTCCTACAAATTCAAAAAATAGACTAGTCATATAACTGTAATTTATATAAAAAATTCTTAAAAACTTCTTAATCACTTTGGGAAAATACCTAGAATGAGGTAACAAAGAACATACTAGATGGTAGATAGTGCAGGAAGTATAGTATGTGAAAGAAAAACTGCTTAGAAAGAGAAGATTCTGCTTCATTAAGGAAGAGCTACATCAAGATTATTATGTTCGGGCTGGGATGTAGCTCAGTGGCAAAGTGCTTGCCTAGCAAGTGCAACGTCCTGGGTTCGATCGCCAGTACCAAAAAAAGAAAAGACAAAAAAAAAAAGATTATAATGTCCTCCACTGTCCAAAGCAATAGGGGTAAATGACTGTAGATTGTAGCCATGAGCAAAAATAAAACTTTCTTCCTTTTAAGTTGACTTACCTGTAGTATTTGTCACTACAATAGAAAAGCTGACCAACATATATAATAGCTAGCAATAAATCTCTTAGCTATCAGACTAGCAAGGAAAATATAAGAGTTCAACTAATGTTTCCTGCAATTTGCTATGTGACATTTCTCCTCTCCCAATGAAGAAAAAAGATCCTAAAATTATATTCATAAAATACTACAGTAGACTTCCTCTTAAAAAGGGAAAATTTTAGTTAAAAGAGACGAAATTAATACACATAAATGTAACCCTTACCCTGTCTTCCTTCTTAGGCAATTGATCCTTGATAAGAGTCTTAGTACGCCTAAGAAACCAGCCAGACATCCTCTTTGCAAGCATCTGCATGGCTTTTCGGCCAGTAGCTAATTCTCTTTTCGTTGCTGTGTGTCTCTGACCATGTTCTACTGGGTCAGAAAATTGCTTTTTGAAGTGGATCCTGGTACCTAGAAGTCCTGGCACAGCCCTTTTACAAAGGTAATAAGAAAAATGTTATAACCTTATTAAGTTATCTAAAAGAAATATCTAAGTTATCTAAAAAATATCTCCCTTTACTTGCTTATTGATAACAGCAAAAACAAAACAATTTCTTTATAACTATTTCAGCAGTTTTATAATTGAAAATGATGATGGAATTGGTGAGTTTTTGTTTTGGGGACCAAAAGCAATACATAAATACAGATGGGACACTGTATAACATGTTTGAGAACAAATACTTCTCCACTTCTTTTTCCCTCCCCAGGAACAAGATTTAGAAAGTTAAAGATGTATTCAACACTAAAATAAAATAAATTTTTGCTTACCAGTCCATAACACACCACAGTTCCTTCATGCTATTCTGAAGAATGGTCCCAGTGAGGCCGATGCGGACATTACAACGCAAAGCTTTCATAACTTCTGTTACTCTCGCCTTCGGATTCTTGATTCTATGTGCTTCATCCACAATGACAGCCGACCATTCCAAACTGCAGAGGAAGAAAACAAGGGGGAAAGCAACCAAAGAGAAAAATCAGTAAAGACACAAGAAAACTTGGAGAATACCTTATTTAATCTGGTCCAACAACTGCAAAACAAACATTTGATCAGATGTAAAACATTTTTTTAGGTTAAAAAAAAACCCCACAACAAGGTAACAAACAGTACAAGAAATGTATCCAATGCCTAACATATGAAACTGTAACCTCTCTGTACATCAGTTTGATAATAAAAACTTTAAAAAAAAGAAAAAAAACCCACAAATTATGTATCAATGGCATGTCTCCATATACTTAGTGAAATGGCCAAAAACTGTAAGATGGACAATACCAATATTAATGAGGCTATGGAAAAACAGGACTTGCACATATTCTTAGCAATGAAAAATAGTACAATTCTGAAAAATGGTTTGGTAGTTTGTTCTAGCATCCAACCTTCCTTTATACAGAAATTCTTCTACCAGGTGCTTACTGAAGAAACTGTCAACAAAAGACATATACAAAAATTTAATAACCTAAATGTAGAAAAAAGCTAAATATCTATCCTCAAATTGTTCTAGAAAAGAACAATAAATAGAACAGATGAATTTCAAAAACACATTTGGACACATATGCCAAATACGAGTATTTTTTTGTCTAATTTCATTTGTATGATGCTCTACAACTGCTTAGATTTTTATCTTGATTTTTATCATGATCAATCAGTGATTGTCTATGGTGAGGGTTGGAAAATAAATAGCTATTCATAAAGAAGGAAAAGGAAAAGTCTGAGATCAAAGTATTGTATATCTTGATTGGGATAGCAGTTAACACCACTCCCTTTTGTTTTTAGTGTTGATCCTGCCAATTTTGAACTTAGGGCCAGGGCACTGTCCCTGAACTCTTTTTGCTCAAGGTTAGCCTTCTACCTCTTGAACTATAGATTACCCCTGGATTTTTGTTGTTTAACTGGAGAGACTTCTCTGCTTGGGCTGGCTTCGAACTGAAACTCTCAAATTTCAGCCTCCTGAGTGGCTAAGTTTACAGGTAAGCACCATCAGTGACCATCTCAAGTATCTGTTTTTTTAAAACAAGAAATCAGCAAACTATAGCCATTGGGTACAGTGGCATGTACTTGTATGCTAGCTCTGTGGGAAGGTAATTTTTATCATCTCTATAATTTGCTAAAAAAATACTTCAGAGGCACAGTACTCTTCTAAGAATATAAGCCAAAATCCTCTAAGTGGCTACTGTTAGTGAGATGTTCTCTGCTTACTTCAGTGTTATTTCCTGTCAGTATCCTTCTGATACTCTAGATAACTGTTAGTTTCATTATGTGTATGTGTGTGTGTATTGCTCTACATTCACAGTAGATTGCCATATTAAAATAATTCATGACAAATCACTATCCTAGTTCAGAGACACCACATGCAAACACCTGTACTTGAGATTTAGAACAAGTATTTTCGGAAAGATATGTATATTAAGTTTAAGAAATAGAACAAGAACAACAAGTACCAGAGGCTCAGGCATATAATCCAGCTACTCATGAAGCCAAGAGCTGGAGGACTGAGGTTTAAAGTCAGCTCAGGCAGAAAAGTCTATGAGAATCTTTCACCAATTAGCCAGAAAAGTGTTTGACAGGAGGCATGGCTCAAAAGGTAGAGAGCCAACTGTGGGCAAGAAAGTCAAGTGAGAGTTTAAACCTGCATTCAAAACACACACACACACGCACGCACGCACGCACGCACGCACACACACACACAGAAATGAAGCAGAAACTACAGGAAATCTTATAAAATCCCAAATGAAGCTAAAGATTTTCTTTTACTGTTTTAAAATCATAGTATCAGGGACAAATAGAATTGATGTAAGTAGAATATTAGTGCCAGCAGTCTTATTACCTGTTAAGTTCATCCAAATATAATCGTAGTGTTTCATAAGTTATTAGAGCAACTTCACATTTCTGCTGCTTTACACGAATCAGTTCATTGTCTTTTTTGTTACCATGTAAAACAGTAAGTCTGAAATATCCCCAGGTATCCAATTCATCTTTCCAGTTGTAGAGGACAGAAAGAGGAGCAACTATTAAGAACATCTAAAAGAAAAAAAAATGATGGTTTTTAAGAAATGAAAACTCCAGGGCTGGGGATATGGCCTAGTGGCAAGAGTGCTTGCCTCGTATACATGAGGCTCTGGGTTCAATTCCCCAGCACCACATATACAGAAAATGGCCAGAAGTGGCGCTGTGGCTCAAGTGGCTAGCCTTGAGCAAAAAGAAGCCAGGGACAGTGCTCAGGCTCTGAGTCCAAGCCCCAGGACTAGCCAAAAAAAAAAAAAGAAATGAAAACTCCAAATAGAAACAATATCAATAGTGCTATATTTAATTCTGACACAGTAATAGTAACAACAAATACAACTGATTGATTGGCTATATATAATCATGGAATACTCTCAGAAACTGAGTTTTACTTAGACTGTTATTAGGACAAATCCTTGTCCAAAGAAATAGCTATTTTCTTATGACTATTTCTATTCCAAATAGGCATTGAGAGATGAAAGTGACTCTCTAAAGTAGAGAGAGAAAATAAGGATCCCAGTAGCAAATCCAAGCATCATTTTGGTATAACTAAATGCAATGAAAGCCATGGCTTTTTAAAAAGTATATGATTTACTAGACCACTCATTCCTTTTTCATTTGCCTAGTTCATGTCTCCCAGATAATCTCAATTTGAAGACATGAAAAATTCAGTGGAAAATTATACCTCACCTCTGACTAGTTCATCAAAGATTTCATTTATACTTATTCTTATATATTCTGCCTTTCCACCTATGACATGAATAGTTTTCCTTTTCAAACAAACCATATAAACCTATGGCAAAACATTAGACTTCTTCTGACTAAATGTGAAAACAGTAACAACAAAAACCCTCTTCCTCAACTCTACATCTCTCTAACTATAACTGATCTCAACTCCCCTCCTAAGCTATCGATAGCCTAGGCTATAGACTGGCTCTCAAAGGCCCAAGAATTAAAGGCTTGGTCCCCAGGGAAGGGGCATAACCTTTAAGAGGTAAGACTTTCAGGATGAAGTTAGCTCCTTGTTGGCATATCCTTGGAGGGAATATTGGGACCCTGGCAGCTTTCTGTCTCTACTTCATACATTCTAGTCCTCATGAAGTAAGAAGTTTCTTCTGCCAAGAAGTTTCCACTCTCAATATGACATGCTGCTTTGTCACAGGCCCTAAAGCAACAAGCCAAGTAACCATGAACTGAAACATTCAAAACTGGGATCCCAAATAAAGCTTTCCTCCTTATAAATCGTTTGGCTATTTTTTCAGGTGACAGAAAGTTGACTAATGTTGCTTCCAACTACAATTATGTAGTAGGGAATGCTACACAGTTGTAGATAACACATTGTGCATCAAACATTGAAAATATTTCAGCATTGAGGGGTGGGAATATGGCCTAGTGGCAAGAGTGCTTGCCTCATATACATGAGGCCCTGGGTTCGATTCCTCAGCACCACATATACAGAAAATGGCCAGAAGTGGAGCTGTGGCTCAAGTGGCAGAGTGCTAGCCTTGAGCAAAAAAAGAAGCCAGGGACAGTGCTCAGGCCCTGAGTTCACAGCCTAGGACTGGCAAAAAAAAAAAAAATATATATATATATATATATTTCAGCATTGAGTTAAGCACAAAGAAAACACCAAGGCTATGTTATCTGATGCAAGAAACCTAGAAATCAACAGCGAAGGCTAAGTTATCCTGTAATTGTCCTCCAATAGTATAGTTATCTAGAAATTCAGAAATCATTGATAAATTTATAAACAATGAAAAGACTAGTAATGAAAGCATGGAGTACAGTCAAAGCAGGACTCATTAATGCTCAGTCCTCCGATGGTTTTACTGGAATTTACTAAAATATAACATTAAAATTAATGAATTAGTCAGCTGAATAAGATATATTAACAGTGCATATTATAGCAATGGATTTACATGTATGTGTGTCTATGTGTGCAGACATATACATGGAGACAAACAGAAAAAGAGAAAGGAGGAAGGAGCGGCAAGAGTGACAACTGAGGCAATTATTAGCAGATTTTTATCACACCATCAATAAGGGTCTTTCTCACCTCTGACTTTTGTTCTTTTATTTTTATTTACTTATATTTTATTGCTATTTTAAAGGTGATATACAGAGGAGTTGCTATTTCAGAAGTCAGGTAATGAGTACATTTCTTTTTGGAAAATATCACCCCTTCTTTTGCTTGCTCTGATATTTGTTCTTACTGACATACTTTAAATATCCTTATAGTTAATTTTAGAATGTTACTTTTTTCTGTCTCTCTGCTATCACGAGACATGTAAGATATATACACACTCTATAGCGACATTCAGAACCAAAGAACAACAAAATCCAAGGCTAAAAATAATACTTTAACCCTTCAATACATAAAACACATTGAGAATCATCATCATGCTGTTTAGAATCGAACTGCATATGACAGGATATACTTATATCATTGAAAGACAATCTTTTAAATGATTTCAAGATGAGATTATATTTCACTATCCTAAAAGAATAAAATTGAACTAGTAAATGAAATTGATAATCTTTAAAAATGAGGCCAATATTATAAGTATTGGTGTATTAAATTTTTATGTTTTAAATTTATACTGTTATGTGGATTAAAACACGTCTATGTGCACTCAGAGTACCAGCTTTATGAGGTGAGTATTTCTAGATACTTTACCTTTTTTGCTATACAAGAAGGTTCCCTTTTCATACTTCTTAGTAAAAACTCTGGCATATTATTCACAATATCTTCACGAGTTCCCTTCTTATGCAAAACTGCTGCCAGAAATGAGATGACCTGGGGAGAAAAGACCTTTTCAGTCACTGTGCATAATTTACCATGATATACAATATTTTACTGTTTACATGATTTCCTAATCAATAAGATGTTTGCTAGGAATAAAAAAATTAACATAAAACATTAGTACTGATTTTATTTTTAAAATATTTTTAATTTCTTGTTATTGTAAAGGTGATATACACAGGGGTTAGAGCAGTCAGATGAAGAGTACATCCCTTTTTAAACAATGTCACCTCTCCCTCACTCTCTCGCTGTCTTTTCCTCCTGTCCCCACCCACAAGTTATGCAGTTTATTTTCAATGTAGTGTCTAGTGAGTATCACTGCTCCATTTGTTCACCCTTTGCCCCACAATTTTTGTGCCTTCCCTCTCTCAAAGACAGATAAACAAATAAGACAAAAAGGAAAAGAAAACAAAAACAGTAACAAAGAAAAAAAACTTGTTTCCATTTCCTGGAGTTCACTTCGATAAATAATGTCTTATATGATTAGATGCATATAGCTATTGCTCCTTCCTGGACATTTATCCAATAGAACACAAACAAGGCCACACAAAAGCTACTGACACATCATGTTTATTGAAGTATTTTTTTACAATAACCAAGATGGAATCAACCAGATGCCCCTCGGTGGATGAATGGATCAAGACAGTGTGTTGTATCTAGAGAATGGAATTCCACTCACCCATCAGAAAGAATGATATTGTACCATCTGTAAGGAAATGGAAATTCTTGGAAAAAATTATATTAAGTAAACTAAGCCATACCCAAAGAAACATAGGTGTCATGGTTTCCCTCATTTGTGGTAACTAGAATGTGCTTATAAATCTACAAGTAAACACACTGTGTGGTAAGAGAAAAAACAAACTGGGACATGATAAACTATACAGATCTCTAGGCATTCACACAGAATGAAACCAAAGGAGGATATTTTAAGAGAGGACCACTGATTTTATTTTTATTAACAAACAAATGTATAATAATGTTACCTTTGAAGCAGTAAGGAAATAAAATTTTCGGGCTGGGAATATGGCCTAGTGGCAAGAGTGCTTGCCTCGTATACATGAAGCCCTGGGTTCAATTCCCCAGCACCACGTATATAGAAGAAGTCAGAAGTGGCACTGTGGCTCAAGTGGCAGAATGCTAGCCTTGAACAAAAAGAAGCCAGGGACAGTGCTCAGGCCCTCAGTCCAAGGCCCAGGACTGGCAAAAAAGAAAAAAGAAAAGAAAAATTTCACATTGCCAGTTTTCCATGATTAGTAACTTCTGCTTACCTGATGGATTTAACTACAACAGTTAACTACTTAACTACTACTTAACTACTACTTAACTACAACAGTTGGGATAGTGTATTACTGCGTTTCTATACATGGAAACTCTTTATACCCTATATTAGAATAAACTATATGCATTCCTCTTATCTTGTAGAAAATAAACTCCTTTATGGGGGAAATACTTGACTTATGAGTATATGTACTTACATTTATGGAATATAATGAAATGATAAAATGTGAAGATAATCTAATATAATTACTTCATATATACAACATTGTGAATAGTAGTTATGTCTCCCCCCCAAAAAAAAATCACAGGAAAAACACAAAAAAATAGTAATAAAAAAGGACACATAATCTCATATAATAAATACCAACAAAAACAAGTTATTTCAAATATTACCATAGGTTTCATAGCAGCTATGTGAACTCAAACTAGGTGGTTAACCTCCATGAATATCTTTTTCTTTTTTTTTTTTTTTTTTGCCAGTCCTAGGCCTTGAACTCAGGGCCTGAGCACTGTCCCTGGCTTCTTTTTGCTCAAGGCTAGCACTCTGCCACTTGAGCCACAGTGCCACTTCTGACTTCTATATACGTGGTGCTGGGGAATTGAACCCAGGGCTTCATGTATATGAGTCAAGCACTCTTGCCACTAGGCTATATTCCCAGCCCCCTCCATGAATATCTTGATAAAACATTAAAAAGTAATATTGATAGCAGGCTGCTTTGAAGGCATAGGGGAAAATGCATATATGTTATACATATATGGGGAAATATTTTATCATTACTTTAAAAACAAACCTAAAGAAATAATTGTTCAAATAAAACAAAATGTATCTTTACCAGGAAGATACTCATAATCTAAAATCTAAATGACAGAAGAAAAATGATGAGTACTTGAAGAAATAAAAGCTGATGATAAAAAAAATCAACTACTAAATATCTAAGAACCCTAAGTATCTCCTCAAAAAATAAAAACTAGCAAAAATCTATAAATAACTCCAACAACTGCAAATGAATCAGAAGGAACAGAAATACAATTAAAACATTTACCAAAAATCAAATAACCACTCTTTTAAAAATACTTTTGAGGGGCTGGGAATGTGACTTAGTGGTAGAGTTCTTGCCTAACATGCATGAAGCCCTGGGTTCAATTCCTCAGCACCACATAAACAGAAAAAGCCAGAAGTAGTGCTGTAGCTCAAGTGGTAGAGTTCTAGCTTTAAGAAAAAGAAGCTCAGGGACCACTAGTGCCCAGGCCCTGAGTTCAAGCCCCAGGACTGGTTAAAAAAAAAAAAAACTTTTGAAAGTAATAAACCTCTGGCAAATTGATAAAAAAAAAAAAAAGCAGCTGGTTACCAGTAATTCACGCTTGTAATCCTAACATCCTAGCTACTCAGGAGGCAGAGATTAGAAAGATTGCGATTCGAAGCCAATGGGGGCAAAAAATTTGGAGACCTAATCTCAACTGTAGCTGGGTGCAGTGGTCACCTGTGGTGTACCTGTTAGTCATCCCAGCCATGGCAGAAGTGTAAATAGAAGGACTGAAGTCCAGCCTAATCAGGGCAAAGGGATTCTGGGGGGGGGGGGGGGGGGAGCTGCTTGCACACACAAAAGAAAAGGCAAACAAAAATATTTATATGCCATAGAATTTTATACCAATAGATACTAAAATTTAGATAAAATTGAGAAGCAGAATTGATCAAAACCAATACAAGAAGAAACAAAATTTTATACACATATATAATCACTAAAGAATCCAAAATAAATAAGTATAAGGCTTCTCAAAGAAAATTAGGGGCTAGAAGGCTTTACCAACAAATTCTGTGCAATGTTTCAGAAAAATGTAATAGCTATGTAAACAAACTCAGGTTTTAAAGAAGATATTATCTGGGGCTGGGAATATGGCCTAGTGGCAAAAGTGCTTGCCTCATATACATGAAGCCCTGGGTTCGATTCCCCAGCACCACATATATGGAAAATGTCCAGAAGTGGCACTGTTGGGCTGGGATGTAGCTCAGTGGCAAAGCGCTTGCCTAGCAAGTGCAACATCCTGGGTTCGATCCCCAGTACCAAAAAAGAAAACACAAAAAAATACAGTTAAAAAAAAACCCAACCAGAAGTGGCACTGTGGCTCAAGTGGCAAAGTGCTAGCCTTGAGCAAAAACAAGCCAGGGACAGTGCTTGGGCCCCGAGTCCAAGGCCCAGGACTGGCAAGAAAGAAAAAAAAAAAGAAGAAATTATCTAACAATTCATAACAAGTTCAGCATAAACTGTATAAGAAAACCTAACAAGAACATTATATTTTCTTACTGTTACATTAGAAAAATATTAAAACAAAATATTAGCAAACAGAACACAGATTTAAAAAAAGAAACATATACCAAAATCAAATTGAATTTATTCTGCAAATGTGATTTAGGATTCTTAGTTCAGATATTAAGTAGTATCAGCTAGATCTTTCTTTTTATTTAGGCAATACAGTTAGCATCCCTAATACTTTAATTTCTTTCAGACGAGAATAAGACAACCAACTACAAGAAACTCCTATCTGATGTGAAATTGTACACTAACTTCAAATACACCACAGAAAGCTCAGAATGTACATTTTATATCTAACCACTAAAAATATAAACCAAAGAAATTGTATGGGTCAGCTTGCTGTCCTTATGACAAAACACCAATGATAAAAAACCGAAAAGAGTAAAGGACTTAATTTAGCTCACAGTTTCAGATGTTTCCATCCATGTTTGGTCCTGTTACTCTTGAGCATGTGGTGATGCAAGCATAACATAAGAAAGAGTAAAGTCTGAAGAATGTGGCCAGAAACAGAGAAATATCCCTAAGAGTAAAGCAGTTAGTTCATCACGAGATGTAACAATTATAAAGAGTTATGATCCTAATAACAGAGCTTCAAAACACAGGAAGGAAAAACTGGCTAATCTACAATTGGAATCAGAAATTTCTCTTACCCTTTAAGATCCTTTTCTCAGCACAGATTGGGCACTGGTGGCTCATACCTATAATTTTACTCAGCTACTCAAGAAGCTGATATCTGAGAATCACAGTATGAAACCTACCTGAGTAGAAAAGTCTATGAGATTCCACCTAAAATTAACCCCAAAATGCTAGACTGGAGGCATAGATCAACCACCAACAATGAGAAAAAAGCCAAGAGAGAGCACAAAGTCTTAATTTCAATCTGCAGTACTGGAACATGTGCACACACAAACACACACACACAACAGCAAAGACACAAGAATTATGAACATTATCAATCATCTTGAGATGTTAGTGCATATTTCTATGATACTATTATTAACAACAACAGAATACATATTCTTTACCAGTGTATCCAGCATATTCAATAAGTTGGGCCATAAGACAACTCTCAATAATGTTTTTCAAAATAACTGACATCTTATAGAATGTACTCTTTGACTATTATGGAAGAGAACACCATTAATGATATAATAGTAAAAAAAAAAAAGTAAATACTGTAAATTAAACATACAATTGCATGTAATCCTGGGTTCAAAGAAAATGTCACAAGGGATGGTAGAAAATATTTGAATTATATAAAAATAAAACAATAATATGGCAGAATTTGTAGAATACAGATAAAGATAAACCAATGTTTAGAGGGAAATTTAGGGCCTAGGATAAAATTCATTACATAATTCTAAATGTAGAAAATGAAGAGCAAAATGCACACAAAGAAAGAAGAGAATGAAGGTAACTGTAAAAAGCAATGAATAATCAAAGACAAACAGCTGAGAAACCTGAGTTGAATGCCTGAACAAATCAACTAAATAAACACTTTCAAGCTAGGCTACTCAAGAAAATAAAATGCGAAGAATATATATTGTTTCTATGCATTTATCTGTGTATACACAGGTGCCACACAGATTATTCAAACATTAAATTAATAATAAAGTATCATAAACAACCTTTTATGCTAACAATTTGAGAGCTTAGACAAAACAGTCAAATTAGTTCTCTGAATAATATACTTTACCAAAACTGATAGGGTAAGAAACAGAAAGTCCTAATAAACTCAGACATCTTAAGGTAATTTAACTAATTTTCAAAAACTTTTACACTCATTATTGAAAAAAATCTTAGAAACTGCAACTAGAAGGGAATATCTTGAAACTGATCAGAGACACTATGAGATGCCTATACCTACTACATACTTAATGCTGAAATTCTGAACACTTTCTCCCATAATCAGGAATGAGTAAGAATGTCACGCTCTCAATGCTTCAAATTGCAGGAGGGTTCTACCTAGCCAACAAAATAAAACAAGGATTAAAAATGCCACTGGCAGCACAGGTAGCTCACCCCTATAAGAACTAATAATAATATAACTTTTAGAAGGCTGAGACCTGAGGACTGTGGTTCAAAGCCAGTCCAAGCATGAAAACCAATGAGACTCTTATTTCCAATTAAGCACCAAAAGAGCTAGAAGAGGAATGGTGGCTCAAGTGGTAGAGCACTAGCCTTGAGCAAAAAACAAAACAAACAAAAACATCAGGAACAGTACCCAAGTCCTGAATTTGAGACCCTAGAACAGCACCAAAAAAAGAAAAAAGCATAAACAAGAAAAAAGCAAAACTGTATTTGTAAATGGCATAATTGTTCTTCCCAAAAACTCTTAACACATCTACAAAACAAGTACTGGGGCTAAGTGAGGGATTTAGCAAGTAGCAGATTACAAAGTCAATACATAAAAATAAGTTTTAGTTTTATATACTATGAGCAAAAAATTAAGAAACTAAAAGAAAAAGATACACTGACAGCATCAAAACTACACTGACAATAGCATTAAAATTACAATAAAGAACAAGCAAAGTATGTATAAGGCCTCAAACCAAATTATAAAACATTGCTGCAAGAATTAAAGCCCTAAATACAGGACGAAATATGCTATTTCATGGATTACTGAAATGTCATTCTCTTCAAATGTCAAGTTTTACTCAAAGTTCAACGCAATTCCGTAAAACTGAAAATCACAAACTCAGTCAAAACCCTGAAACAGTTTTTCATGGAACTTGACAAACTGATGGCAACACTGGAGAAACAAAGGGACAAAAATAGACAAGAAATTTTAAAAAAAGGTCTATAACACAATATTGGATATAAGTATAGTCAAATTGAACAAAGAAACTGAATATAAAAGACCAGCAACAGACTTAAACACATGGACATTTTCAACAAAGGTGGCGTGCATGTAGCAAAGTATGGAATTAGATGGTCTTTAATAAAAACTTCTAAGACAATTAAGCATCTATGGGGAAAAAAATGAACTTAAGAGGCCTGCCTTACACACACATCCATCAGTGCCAGAGAGCCTGGGAATCTAAGGTCAAACAAAAATAACTAGACTATCTTCATAAGCTAGGAATACAGAAAGACTTCTTAAGAAGAACACTGAAAGAACTACTCATGAAAGGGTAAAACAGAGTGCCTTAAAAGCAGTCCAAAAAAACATATATTGAAGAAAATGAAAAAGATACATCGCTCTGAAATGGAAGAGATTCTCCATTGTTCAGTATTTCTGGAAGGCAAGTTGACAGTCTATCAAAATTCAAAGTACAAATATATTTAATCTATCTATTAATCCAACTCTTCACAAACCCAGGGATAGACAACATCACCTCAACTCTAAAGCTAAGGGAACATATTTTGAGCAAAGTAATGACACACAGAGGATTATTCAGGCTGGGAATGTGGCTTAGTGGTAGAGTGCTTGCCTAGCATGCATGAAGCCCTGGGTTCGATTTCTCAGCACCATGTAAATTGCTAGCTTTGAGCAAAAGCAGCTCAGCAACAGGGCCCAGGTCCTGAGTTCAAGTCCCAGGACTAGCAAAAAAATAAACACAACCAAAAACATTAATTCACAAAAGATGAAAGACAAACTTGAAAGGAAGGTTCACAAAACTAATCTAAAAAAAAAAGAATATGCTTTATTATGCTGTAAAACTGCTTACAGATAGATAAAAAGGACAAACCAAAATATTTAAGTCCGCCACCTCTGGAAGAGGCTTAAACCTGCATTTCAAGCATGAAATGTACTCTGGGAAAGCTTTTTGTTTTGGAGTTTTTGTTGTTGGTGGTGGTCATGGTCCCTGAGCTCCCTCACTCAAGGTTCTACTACTTGAGCCACAGCAGCACTTCTGGTATTTGAGTGGTTAATTGGAGCTAAGAGTCTCATGGACTTGCCTGCCTCAGCTGGCTTCCAACCATGATTCCCAAATCTCAGCCTCCTGAGTAGCTAGGATTATAGGCATACGACACTGGCACTGGCTAGCTTTTTGTTTCTGAAGTCATTCCTTTCTAAACTCTGTCAAGCTAACACTTTTGTTTTGTAATTTTTTTCCCAGTCCTGGGGCTTGAACTCAGTGCCTGGGGCACTGTCCCTGAGCTTCTTTTTGCTCAAGGCTAGCACTCTACCAATTGAGCCACAGCACCACTTCTGGCTTTCTGTTTAGGTGGTACTAAGGAATCGAACCTAGGGCTTCATGCATGCTAGGCAAGCACTCTACCACTTGAGGCACATTCCCAGCCCAAGCTAACACTTTTATAGTACATCTTTCTTACATACATTCAGCTCCTAACACAGAGTATAAACCTGAGTGAGGTTAGGAAGCAGTGCAACCACCTTCCCTTAGCAAAACAGTCTATTTCCTACAAGACAAAAGGAAAAGATACCCATGTTTCTCACTTTTCATCTCCTAGAACATAAAAAGGTGGAGAGAATGCTTTGGAATGGTACATCAGCCAGGCACTGCTGGCTCATGTTTATAATCCTACCTACTCACAAGGCTGAGATCTGAGGATCATGGTTCTAAGCCAGCCCAGGCAGGAAAATCAGGGAGATTGTTATCTCCAGTTAACCAGCAAAAAGCCAGAAGTGGAGCTGTGGCTCAGTGGTAAGAGTGCCAGCCTTTAGCAAAAAGACTCAAGAATAGCACCCAGGCCCTGAGTTTATGCAATAAAGCACAATGACGAAGAGAAGAGGGGAAGAATGCAGTCAAGAATCTAATGTGTATCCTACAAAATTAAGAAAAAGGAGGGAAGGAGTGGGTTGGGAGGGATGGATGATAATGTTGAAAGGAGTGACAATGATCAAGATACACTATATTCATAAACTGCTTTGCTAAATGGCAACTCCTTTGTACAACTAAAGATAATAATAAAAAGAAAACACACACAAAACATGCTGTTTGAAAGGAAGCCTTAGCTTATCTCTCCCTTTTGTTTTTTACTGTTTATGCATTTTAAATTTTCTTTTTTAAAAAACTGATTCTTGGGGCTGGGGATATATGGCCTAGTGGCAAGAGTGCTTGCCCCGTATACATGAGGCCCTGGGTTCAATTCCCCAGCACCACATATCTAGAAAATGGCCAGAAGTGGCACTGTGACTCAAGTGGCAGAGTGCTAGCCTTGAGCAAAAAGAAGCCAGGGACAGTGCTCAGGCCCTGAGTCCAAGCCCCAGGACTGGCCAAAAAAAAAAAAAAAAAAAAAATTGATTCTTTATTTTTTAATATTTACTTATTTATTGTAAAAGTGATGTACAGAGGGGTCACAGTTTCATACATAAGGCAGTGAGTACATTTCTTGTTCAACTTGTTACCTCCTCCCTCATTCCCCGCCCCCCCTCCCCCATCCCCTTTCCCCTCTCCCTCCATGAATTGTTCAGTTGGTTTACACCAAATGGTTACTTTTATAAGTATTGCTCTTGGAGTCATTTGTCTTTTTATCCTCTGTCTCTCGATTTTGATATTCCCTTTCCCTTCCCTAGTTCTAATACACGTATACACAGTATACAGGGTACTCAGATGAGATTCAGTGACAGCGGGGGTACAACCACAGGAAGGGAATACAAGAGAAACAAAAAAAGCTACGGTTTCACATGGCATGTTGAAAATAATTACAACGATATAACACTTGTTTCCATAACATGGAGTTCATTTCACTTAGCATCATCTTATGTGTTCATAAGGGTATAGCTACTGGGCTTGTGATCCTCTGCTGTGACTAGCCTATACATGTACTAATTATTCCCTATGAGGGAAACCACAGAGTCCATGTTTCTTTGGGTCTGCTCACTTCACTTAGTATAATTTTTTCCAAGTCCTTCCATTTCCTTACGAATGGGGCAATGTCGCTCTTTCTGATAGAGGCATAGAATTCCATTGTGTATATGTACCACATTTTCCTGATCCACTCGTCTACTGAGCTTATCTCTCTTTATAAAGCTCTATTCCTAAAGTCTGAACCACAGGCCAAACCAGAAAATACAACCTTGTCTTTAAAATCCCAGGATATTTTTGTTTCTACTTAAAGAACTTGGAGCTCGGGGCATTAATTAACATTTCACATTGGATATCATGGCATTTTCTCCACAAATAAAATATTAAAATATTACTGTATATATTCTAATATTTACTTACTAATAGTTCCTAATACATTTCTGAGAAAGTTTGGCCTGTGACTCAAATAATCTTCAAATTTTAGTAAAAATTTCAATCTACTACACACTGTACTATTTTAAAACTAGTATTAAAAGTAGCCTAAAAGAGCTTTAACTATCAGCAATCCCATTACTTCTCTCAGGCTTGAGATCTACTATATATGCCTTTTGAAAATAAAGTAACCTTCAGGAAAGACATCCTTGATAATGTAATGTTTAATGATACATAAACATTCAAAGAAGTATTTATCATTTGCAAAATTCTATTTCTCCTGCTCAATAAATACAATAGTAATTCATCTTCTTCACATAGCAGATAGAGAAAAAATATGTAAGCCACATCACTTTGTACTTGCCTAATAGTAATCCTTAAGACTATGTACCTGTGAAAGCCATTTTCTAAACTAAAATTTAAAAAACATTATTTTGATTCACTTTATTTGAATTATTTGCTTTATGAGACAAACCTCTCAAGTACTATCTTCAATACTTGAGAATTACTTCAGTACTTCAGAATTAAAAAAAAAAAACCACAAAAAGTCCTAGTTGCTACTGCTGAAATTAGTCCTCAAGTAAAACATAAAAATATCAACTTCCCTGGGGTTATATATCATATATATCAACTTCACTATGGAGCATTCCTTGGCAATGCCAGCTCCTCCCTGTTAGCTATTCTACTTATATTAAAGCAACATCACTTGGCTCTACACACTTGTTTTTTATCATCACTGAACTGTGGAAAGGTAGTGATCATGTGCATTTGTGGCAGGCTAACCTGTACTACCACATTTGGAGCCTAGCTCAGAAAGAGATGAATAAATGTCAATAGATTGAATGAATGGTTAATTAAAGCTCAATAAAAGGTAGTTAATTAAGAGTACCCCTTAAGTTACAAAAATACAGGCAATAAAAGTATAGAGAGTGAACAAGATCTAGAATCTGAATGAATTGGATTACTTTTTGCAATATATTGGTAAGTCATTTTCTGTCTCTATAGCCTGAGTTTCTTCATTTTTGAAGAAGCTGGAGAAAAAATCTCTAATGTTATTTCTGTTGGTGGTGGTTGGGGGGTGGGGGTGTGTTAGTAGGGCTTGAACTCAGGGCTTTCAACTCTCGTTTAGCCTTTTCTGCTCATAGCTGAGTCCTACTTGGGCCACACTTCCAGTTCCATCTGTCTCACAGATTTGACTGCCCCAACTGGTTTCAGACCTTGATCCTCAGATTTCAGCCTTCTGCGCAGCTAGGATTATAGGCATGAACCACTGATACCCAGCTTTTTTCAATTTCTAATAATTTAATAATTTCTATTGAAAGAATGAATGCTGGGCTGGGGATATAGCCTAGTGGCAAGAGTGCCTGCCTCGGATACACAAGGCCCTAGGTTCGATTCCCCAGCACCACATATACAGAAAACGGCCAGAAAGCGGCGCTGTGGCTCAAGTGGCAGAGTGCTAGCCTTACGCGGGAAGAAGCCAGGGACAGTGCTTAGGCCCTGAGTCCAAGGCCCAGGACTGGCCAAAAAAAAAAAAAAAAAGAATGAATGCTAACTTTTGTATAAAAATTCATAGAATAAACACTCTTAAGAAACTTACACTACACTCATTAGATTAATTGGTTTTCTATCCCTTCTGAAAAATAGAGTATGAGCAAAAGTTTTCAAATTTCAGAATTACCTGTAGGATTTGTTAAAACATAAATTGCCAGCTTCCACCCCAAGATCCAGAGTTTCTATTGAGTACATCTGGGATGAAAGCCAAGAATTTAAAAATCTAAGTTACCCAGCAACACTACTGCTGGTGATCCAAAGATCACACTTTTGAGAATGAATGCTTCATAGTAAGGGACCATTTTCTACTCTATCAGTGAGCTCTCTAGTTACCATGGGCCAGGTTCCCAAACCTACATACTTTAGTTAAAATTGTTTATTATAGCTAAGTGAACATCATGAAAATGTATAGAAGAGATTATTTCTTGAATTAGGTGTGAGAATTCTACACATTTAAAGAAATTTTTATAGAAATCTAGGTCCTTGTACTTGGATTCCCTCCCAAGTACCTTTAATTTCTTAGTCCAACTAAAATAAAAACTGTACACGATGAATTATTGGTGTTGAATATATCATGGGCACAAATAGACATGAGAAATGTTGGTGATAATGGTAGGTTCCATATCTTGGTTGAGATAAATGGTGATCATTTTAGAGGTATATATGACTATAAAATTTAACCAAATTCTCCACTAAATTTGTATGGCTTACTGTACTATAAATTCCTCAAAAAATAGTACAAAGAGCACAAAGAACCATACATATATAACTATACCCAACAGAAGTGTTAAGACTGAAAGAACTGACAAAATCATTTTGGCAAGGGTATCAAACAACTGTTAATTCTCACATATTCACTTAAAAAATACTCAAATCTCTTCTATCTCCAACTATGTGACAAACCACACCACCAGGAACAAAAACTCCCCAAATCCCATATATTTTAGGCTACTCTTGGGTCACTTTGAACTCTTTCAAAGCCACATTTCTTGAGGAGGTAAATACACTTTTCCCACCATATTTTCACCTACACCATGTTTGGCTTGTGCCTCTTGAAGTCCAGCAAAATAGGTCTTTTCAAAACACCAATGATCAGGGGCTGGGAATATGGCCTAGTGGTAAAGTGCTCGCCTGATATACATGAAGCACTGGGTTCAACTCCTGAGCACCACATATATAGAAAAAGCCAGAAGTGGCACTGTGGTTCAAGTGGTAGAGTGATAGCCTTGAGTAAAAAGATGCCAGGGATAGTGCTCAGGTCTTGAGTTCAAGCCCCATGACTGGCAAAAAATCCCCAAAACACCAATGATTTATCTGCCACATAAAATGGACATTGTAATCCTCATCCTTGCAGAAAATAAAACATCAAATTCACCTACTTTTCTACTTCAAAAAATGAATTAGGAAACTATTTGATAAAAAACAAGTTCAATTTTATAACAATGACAAGCCAGAATGTAAAAGGAATATTAAAAAAAAGTGAATGAAATAAACTGAAACTATAGTCTAAACAGCAAATAACTGTCTATTTTTATTATCATCTAACTCTAGAACACTTTGAAATTCTAATGAACTCATATAACCATTTTTTACATTTCTTCAGATAGGTCATTTTATCTTTACAAATATTTCCTTAAATCAATCTTCATTACAACCTTTATGTGTAGATAATTACTCTCAATTACATATAACCAAATAACCAAAGAAGTAGATGCCTGAGTTTCAAAGAAATCAAGCTCAGTATCAAAATTAGCATGCAAACTATTTCCTGATCTTTTTTTTTTTTTGCCAGTCCTAGGCCTTGGACTCGGGGCCTGAGCACCATCCCTGGCTTCTTCCCGCTCAAGGCTAGCACTCTGCCACCTGAGCCACAGCGCCCCTTCTGGCCATTTTCCATATATGTGGTGCTGGGGAATCGAACCGAGAGCTTCATGTGTAGGAGTCAAGCACTCTTGCCACTAGGCCGTATTCCCAGCCCCTATTTACTGATCTTTAAAAAAATGACTCACAACTTTCAGAGCATACAAAGCATAGAATATCCAAGAACAAAGCCTCCCAATGGTCAGCATGTCAGGTAATATGAAATAGTGCAGTTACAATCAGTCACTTCAAAACTAACCTTATAAAAATGGAAAATAAAGGGATTTTTAAAACATGCTTTTTAAAAACAAGCATGAAAGATGAGTATCAATTTTGAGACTAAGTATGCATAAGAATTTGTGTTGTATTTATAGTATAAGGTGGTCATTTTCAAACTGCCCCTATTTTTGTAGCACTAAGCTTCTGGTTTGAAGACGAACATATATTGACTAGTCAAAGAAGTGTAGCAGTCTAACCTGTGCAAAAACAATAAAAGAAAACATAAATGAAGTAATAGCAGAGCTTTATTTACTTCTTTAATTTCCAGTAGCAATGTTGGTCACAGGTAAGTTTCTTGAAAGCTCCTTTCTTTATTCTTCCTACCTAGTCTGCTGTAAAAGTAAATTCATTCATTCCACAAACAATTATGTACTACCTCCCATGCTGCTGACTCCTTGCATTGTCTGGGCTTAAAAGAACACCCAGTATGGTAAATGATGACATGCCATTATTACTGAAGGGCCTCATTGCCTTGCTTTTCACAGCAGAGCTTTATATGCAGTAGCACAATTAAGCTATTTATAAAAGTCAGACAGATTTCACTTAGCTTTAAGTTCCACTAACCCATGGTGGTAGCTTAAATTCAGTTATTAGGAAGGAAACACAAAATGATTAATCACAAACTAGGCAAACACTTTTGAAACTCCAGAATGACTCCTTAGTATAGTCTAGACTGAAAAATGCTAATCTTTTAGGATCACAAATTTCTTTGAAATCTAAGGCAGCTGTAGTAGGCAGCTTCTAATAGGGCTCCCAATAATCCTTCTTGGTATACATAACATTAGTATTCATAACCTTATTACTCTTCCTGTTGAGTGTGAGCTGGACCTAGCAACTTGCTAATGAATAAGGTAAAATCAAGCCAAGTTATTCCAAAACATTATTTTTAATACTAAGTACCAAAACAATCATTGGATGAGCATTGAGAATAAAATGTATCTGAAACATTGCCTTTAATTTTGAGACTTTACTATCTAGTTTATGAGACAAAACAAATACACACCCACACAAATACCCATCGTAACAATTGTGGCACTACAAACAAATTTGTACAGAATACCATGAACTCACTGAATTTCAATTATAAATGAATGAAAATAAATACCTGTACTGTTTTTCCAAGTCCCATGTCATCACCAAGAATACACCCTCTTCCTTGGATGTAGTGTCCATAAAGAAACTGGGCTCCTTCCCTTTGGTAGTCTCTCAAATACCTATTAATAGTATAAGGAATCGAGTCTCCATCTTCAGATAATTTAAAAGCCTTAGAAGATGACGGAAATTTTCGGTTTGGGAAATAAGGTTTTTCTAAATCTTCATCATCAAATATAAAATTTCTGGGGCATTCCTTAGTAGATTTTACTTCTTGAAGTCTTTTAAGAGGTATTTTCCTTTCTTGAAAATCTGAATATAAGATAACTGCAAATGATTTCCCATTTTCATCCAAGGTGATAGATTTTATACTAGCTTCACAAAGTTTTTCATTATCAGGAGAAGGAGCAAGACATCTTTCTCCTGGATGCCACATATCTGTAACAATAAAGATGAAAATTAAAATTACAAAATTCATTTACAGTTAGCATCTCATTTATCCACTGCTATCAGAAAAGGCAAATATAGAGCTATTTTCTTAAAATATATCAGATACTCTCCTGTAATAAAGTGTAAAAGAGTATACAATTTGTTTTCCATAATTCTTATCCTGGCTGTGTGTCCAACATTTTGAATTCTAACGACAATGAATGCTGGTGGGGATGTGGGAAGGAACCCTACTGCATGGCTGGTGGGAATGTAAACTAGTACCACCACTCTGGAAATCAGTCTGAAAGTTCCTCAAAAAACTAAACATAGACCTTCCCTACAATCTAGCCATACCACTCTTGGCATCTACCCTAAACACCATAAGCCAGGCTATGATATGGATACCAGCACATCTATGTTCACTTGTTACACTACTCACAATAATTAGTATATGGAAACAGCTCAGAAGCTCCACAATCAATGAGTAGATTAAAAAAAAATGTACCTACATATAATGGAATTTTACATAGCCATTACAAAGAAGTTTGCAAAGTAAATGGGTGGAACTAGAATACTGAACTAGAATTATGTTCAGTGAGGTAAGTCAAGATCAGAGAGACAAATGGTGCATGTGCTCTCTGATGTGTGGAAGTTAGATCTAAAATGCACTGGGATATGACAAATTATACAGGATTCTAGATACAATGAGATCAAAAGAGGGTACTCTTAGGAGAGAATCATAAAGGACCAATACCTAAGTACCTCTTCATATTTATATAAAATAATATACATATTGAAACAAACTCCCAACATGTGAGAACAGAACTTTAGTTTTTGATTGTTCTGTCTTTTCTCCCTTATACATAATGTGTTCATGTGTACATCTCTGGGAGGGGGAGCCACAGAACTTAAGAGGGGAAAAAGTGCAGCAGTGGAGCTCACTGGACATTATTGAAAGTGAACTATACAACTTGTGGGTGGAAACAGGAGAGACTGGGAGAGAATGAGGGAACCGATGGCACTGTATGAAAGGAAATGTACTCATTACCTGACTTGTGTAATGTAACCCCTCTGTACATCACCTCTATAATAATAAAATAAATTTTAAAAAATGAGTAGTGTTCAAAATTTAATCCCCAGAACAAGAAACTCAATAAACATGAGCTGAATTGATTAATGAAAAGTTTCTTGGTCTCACAGAATTTTGATACTCAGTAAAAGAGGCCAATGCTATAAAGTACACAAACAAATATGTAACTGTAAGAAGTGTTTTGGAAGCAGAGACTATAGTTGTATGAGAAAGAAATCTTGGGAAATATATTTAAAAGGGAAGGAGTCTAAGAAAAGCCTCTCAGGTGGCTCAACATATGGAAAATGCCTGAAGGACATCAAACAACAATTTATGGAAATCTTTTTGGTCTCAGATTTTGGATAATTGCTAGAACCAAACAGATTTGTTTGTACTCAGGATAAACCTCTCATCTCATCCCCCCCAAATAAAACTTTTAAAATTGGTATAATTTCCTGTTGGATTAAATGAGGGATTAAGGCGGTAATGCTCCTTATGATTGGGTCTCTATTCTTTCATTCCAAATTGCCCTCCTTGCTAGTCTTCAAACATGAAATCACCTCAAAGCCCTTGAGTTTTCTGACCCTTCCACTAACACTCTTAACCTTACATTCCAAAGCGGCCAATTCTTTTACTAGGTTTAGGAATGAGCATCTCAAGCACTATCATCTCCACTTAGCATCCACATTTGTTTTCACCTGTCATACTTGTATAGGTATTCATATCTGTGTTAAGACTGAATTACAATGTTATAAATTCCTAGCTCTCAGAACTCAGGTTTACTGCTTACCTATTCTGAGTCCTGAATTCATCACTTATGAGATGGATGCCATTCTCAAAGTAAAAGCAAGTAGATAAACAATCAGGATAGTGATAATATAGGAAGTTACAATACATAGTAATTTGTTCTATCACTATTACTACTGGAAATTATTTAGAGACAAAAGGGCATCCCAAGATAGTTAAGCATAGCTTCCTTTAACTGTACTTATGACCTATTAGAGGCAGAACATAAATCCGTGCCCTGGTACATAATGTATTAAGTTTTGTGTAATAAGAATAAACTGAACAAATACCTCAATGGGGGTGGGGGTTCCTTAATAAATAGTTTAATAGCAAGGCCTTGTGCTCTTTCCCAGCTTTCTAGTTCAAAGCTGGCTCTCTACCACTTTGGCAACACCCTCCACTTCCAGTTTTTGCTGATTAATTGAAGGAAAGTTTCTCTGATTTGGCTTCCAACTGTGATCCTCAGCTCTCAACCTCCTGAGCAGCTAGCATTACAGGTGTTAAAACATCTATGTAGGCTCAAATATCTCAATCTTTATTCACCTACTTAAATTTATTCACTAACGGCTGGGGCATAAAGAAAAAAAATATATATATACATATATACAGAGATGTACATATACACACGCATATATATGTATATACATATATGTATACACACATTAACATTTACTGAACATTTATGGTCCAGACGCAGTCACCTAATTGCTTAGCTCACATCATATCTCATTTACTTTAGACAAGAACCTGTCACCGATCCCAACTTTACAGCTGAGGAAAGTACCCAAAGTTGCTCCGCAAGATAACTATTGCTTAGATCCAAAGAGTAGTCTGCCTCGACAATCCAGGTTCACGGTTCCAGCTCACAATCTAGCTGCCACTCAAAACCAGAGTACAACCCCAACCGGAAGTGCCCTGGCAGAACCCAGTCCAAAGAGGGGCCGGAGAGACGGGTGTCCGCGCAGCGAGGCGAGCTCGGAGCTCATACCTTTGCGGGCCGTTCCCGCGGGGGGCTTCGGGAACGAAGGATCCATCTGGCCTGGGGGAGGGGCCCAGCGGCCCAGCAGCACTCACAACCCTGCGAGCGGCGGGGAAAGGAGGGGAGACGGGCGGGCCTACTGCGGCCCACACCACCCCCCGCCGCCCTCCCACCATCGCCCCGATGGGGCCTGAAGGCACGGGGAGGAGAAGGACACAAAGGTGGCGCCTGAGGGAGCCTGGAGAGGAATGGCAACACCGGAGCCGCAGGAAGCTGTGTGAAACTGGCAAGGGGGTGTCCACCTCGTCGTTTCGACCGACCGCGGGGGAGGGACCGGTGCCAGCCACCGCCACCTCGGGTCTCCCTTTCCGTACCGAGCTTCCGGCTACAGCCCTTCCAACCCTCGTTCGGAAAATCCCGCGAGAATGACTCGGAGTAGCCCCCACGCCCGCCACGAGATGTCGCGAGAGGATGTGGGCGGGGCAATGTGCCTGAGGTGTTTTTTTTCGTGGAGTAGGCGCAGGGCTGGAAGCTCCGCGGTTGTTGTTAGTATCGCGTGGCATGGTATCACAGCTGGGCCGTGGAGGACTCTGCAGCGGGAAGAAGCGGGACCCTGCTGGCTCAGTCTTTATTTTAAGAGCAGCGAAGACGTGGGGCCGCCAGCAGCCGTCGTTGTTCGGGCTGTGGCGGCTTTGATACCATGTATCTTTAGGAGACCAGCAGTTCTCTCCCACAGTGCATCTACGTGGGGCTCACACCCTGGAGTCAACCATCACTTCCACCAGTACAAAACCAACCACACTCGCCAAACAGGGGACCTACACACAAGATACTGTGAAAAGCCACAGCGTTTTCCTCCAGCATCCGAGGTTACCAGTGGTGTTTGAAGCACACTGGGAGAAGGCTAAGCAAACCCTGTGGACTGAGCATCTTCAGGGCAGTTTACTGCTCACAAGTTAAACGGATACTGTCCATCTGACGCTCTTCCAGACATGACAGATGAAGACAAAAACGGCCCCTGCACGTGTTAAAATGTTTCCGTGTACTGTACAATATTTCATTAATTTAAGTAGCTGGAATGAGCCTGTATTTGTTTCCTATTGTGTCTGTAACCACTTGCCCAAAAGCCTTCAAAAAAAATTAACAGCATGAATGTGTTGTACAACACAGACAACTGATTGTCTATAGTGCTATAGGTTGGAAACCCTATGGGTGAGTCTCCATAGGCTGAGAACAAGTGTAAGAAGGGCTGTATTCCATTCCAGAGGATGAAGGGAATTGGAATTCCTTGCCCTTTTCAGCTTCTGTCTACATTTATTGGCTTATATGATGGTCTTCTTCGAAGACAGTGATGTTGCATCTTTTCCATCCTTCCATAACCAAGTGTCCTGTTCATTGCCCCTGGGAAAGACTTTGATTTTCAAAGACTAACCTGAATAATTTAGAAGAATTTTCCCATTTCCCGGCCTGCATCGTTAATCACATCAGCAAGGTCCTTTTGCCAAGTAAGGGAATATTTATAGGTCCCAGGAATTAGGAACACAAAACTCTGTCTACTACATGGCCTCAGATTAGGAAGATCACATACCTGTTTGTTCTGCAAAGAGATCTTTATTCTTTGACAGATACTAAAAATTAGGATGTTTTCATAGAAGTCTTCACGGGGAATACCACTTGTTCACTAAAAACCAGACAAATTTTAGGAAGAATCTCTCAACCACTATGTATGGGAGATGTTGGTCAACCCAATCTACTTCCTTGTCTACACCCATTATCATAAAAATGAAACTAAAAATAGTAACCTACCTAAAATGGCAGTTGTAAGAAATAGGTTAAGTAAAAATCTTAAAACAGTGCTTTGTTACAGTAAAGAATATATATCTTGCTATTGTAATGGAGTGCAGCCATTTAAAAATTTGAAGTAAGCCAGGTGCTAGTGGTTCACACCCATAATCTTAGATATTGAGCAGGCTGAGATCTGAGAATCACAGTTCAAAGCCAGCCCAGGCAGGAAAGTCTGTTAGACTTGTCTCTAGTTAGCCACCAGGAAACTGGTTGCTCAAGCACTAGCCTTGAGCAGAAGAGCTCAGGAACAGTGTCCAGGCCCTGGCATGATTGACAAAAAACAAACAAACAAACAAACAAAAAGGTTTCATGCTGGGATTGAAAGCAGAATTCAGGGGTAGAGTACTTGCCAACCAATCACAAAACCATGAGTTCAAACTCTAGTTTGGGGGGGGCCAGAAGGATGAGGGAGAAAGTTATATGCTGTATAACTATTGTTTTAGCTTATTATTTTAGCTAATACTTGATTGTGCCTCCCTAAATTAGATTTTAGACTACATTCTAAAAATATACATGGAAAGAACATAAGAAAACATAAGAAACGTGAATTTTAGTTATGTGAATTTATGTTATAGCATTTCTCTCAATTGTTTCAACCAGTGGAAAGGGAGGAAGGAAGGAGAGGTAAGGACAAGAGGAAGGAGATTAAAAAAGATGTGTCCTTTGTCAATAAGTGACCTAAATCTTCAAGTTTACAACACTGCACAGAAAACATTTGAAATGTACACTTTACATGTAAATGAACACTATATACTTAAAATGGTAAATAATGGCAAATTTTAAGTTGTGTGTTTTGCCACTGTTTTGAAAATAACACACAACAACAATGAAAAACCTCTTGCCCAAAGTGAGGAAATGTCAAGGCTTGAGCTAGGTAATATGAAAGCTATATAGTATTAGAAATATGCCACAGGCCCACATTCTGAATATTGCATCTTTCATATTCACCACTGCCATTTTTACCTCAAAGATGGAATGAATGTTAGAACTTGAAGAAAGCTCAGGAATCAGTTCTAGTTCTCTAACCCTTTGAGAGTCACTAATAGCAAATAATACAGTACAGATTAGAGTAGTACACTTTATTCTAATAGATCTATACAAATGTACAGAAGATATTTTCAGATTTGAAAAATTAAAGCCTGTAACTTTGCTTCATATAGTATTTCATGCCATATCAAGTAAAAAGCCAAAAATTCCCTAACCACTAGTTAAAATGTTTCTAGAAAACAATTCCAAATACACAGCAGACCTTTCAAAAAAAAACTGTATGAAATACACATAGGCCATGAAAAAGGGAACTAAGCACTGCTTTATTAAGGTGACATATAGCACTACTGCCCTGGAGGCATTATCCATCTCAGTTACCAAACCATCTGAACACATGATCATAAGATCATATAAAGTCCTGTGTTTGAAACTCTTATTTGAAATCAGAAAACTTGAAAGCTAACCACCTTGGTGAAATGGACTAAGTAAAATCTGAATAACAGAGAAGGGAATGACGAAGAATGACTGTCCTCTGTTGAAATGGATCTTTTTTTAATAGGTGGTGTTAATTTACCTGAAAAATTTCCATACCCTCAAACAGATTTAGGATTTGAATTTACACAATCTGCATAGTCTAAGAAACCCCAAACAAAGATAGCAGCATAATGAAGTGCCAGCTTAATTGCTTACAAGTTGCCCTTAAGAAATCAGCACACCCTTTAGAAAGAGAAAGGCTAAAACAAAGATTTTTCAAGCTTTTTAATTGCTCCATGAAGCAATTCACAATCCTAAACGTGAAATATACATAGAAACAAGTCATCATAAACAAGAGCTAGCAGAAGAAACATGCAATAGAGCTAGAACTCAGCTGGGTGCAAGTGGCTTATGCCTGTAATCCTAGCTATTCAGGAGGCTGAGATTTGAGGATCCTTGTTTGAAGCCAGACCAGTCAAGAAAGTCCATGAGACTTTTATCTCCAATTACATATTAGAAAACTGGAAGTGGTGCTGTAGCTTAAAGTGGCAGAGCACTAACCTTGAGGAAAAAGAGCTCAGGGACTACTCACAACCCAAGTTCAAGCCCCATGACCAAAAACTAAAACCCAAACAAACAACAAAACCAAACCAACAACTAGAACCCAGAACCCAGATCATTTCGGTTATTACAGGTATTATAAATGTGATTAAAATACTGTCATTCTTAAAAATCAGATTGAAGCTAAGCTCTGGAGGCTCATTCTTGTAACTCTAGCTACTCAGGAGGCTGAGGACCAAGTCTCAAAACCAGCCCTGGCAGACAAATTTGAGAGATTCTTATTGCCAAGTAACCAGCAAAATAGATCCAAATGTAGAGGTGCGGAATGTGGCTTAAGTGGTAGAGTGCAAGCTTTGAATGGAAAAAGCCAAAAAGCCAACTGAGAGCCTGAAGCCCCAAGTTCAAACCTAGTACTTGCACTAAATAAATGAATGAATGAATAAATAAATAAATAAATATGAAAGCATAAGGGGAAAATCATAAAAGGCACTGTCCAAAAGCACTGAATAGATTTTAAAGAACTTACATAAATGTACATAAATGGAAATTTTATTAAATCAAAATCCAGTTGTAAGTTGAAGAGCACATTAAACATACATTAATAGAAAGTTATGAAATATCTAACAAAATGACCTCAAAAAGTAGATGGAAAACAAAAAAGGTAAAAAGGAGTGGAGGAGAGAAGGTAAAGTATAATTGGAGGCCTTGACATACTAGGTAGAGAGACGAGGAGGAGAAAATGTTTAAAGAGATAATACCTGATATCCTGAGAGTCAGAAAGTATAGTAAATTGTATGCAGTATAAATATGTCAGTAGTTAGACATACTGAAGAACATTTCAGAAGAAAGTATCAAAACATCTTGAGAACATTCATTACAAATGACAGACTGTCTGCCGAAAGAATGACAACTTCACTGACAACAACAGATTTCTCAGTAAACAATGAAGGATAGCCACTTCTAAGTGCAAAGTGAACATAAATACCAACCCAGAGCTTATATGCAGCTAAATTTTAATTAGAGCAAAGCAAGAATATTTTCAGACAAAGCCAAGCATCATAGCACTATGGAATCACATGCTTCTGGTACAATGATGTTCTGTCTCACCAAAGGCCAGAAACAATGGAGCCATGGAGTACAGACTGGAATCTCTGAAACTACTAGCAAAATATTTCTTTCTTTAAGGCATGTTGGGCATTCTGTCACAGATAAGAAAAAAAATGACTAATATAGCAGGAAAAGGGAAGAAATATTGTAAAAGCCTGATGAAAGAAAAGTATAAAATAATAAAAACTATGTTTAAAAATAGCAATAAATATATTAGATTAAATTTGCCTGGCAAGGGAGACTCTCATTTTGGTAAAAATTAAAAACAAAAAAGCTTAAGCCCAACTTTATGTTGCTTACAACACATAAACTTAAAAGAATAAAAGCAATATTGAAAGTAAAGTTAAAAAAAAAACAATAAAGTAACTGGGCCCCAGAGGCTCATGCCTATAACCTAGCTACTCAAGAGGCAAAGATCAGAGGATCATGGTTCGAAGCTAACCCAGGCAGGAAAGTCCATTAGACTCTTATCTCCATTTAACTACCAAAAAAGCTGGAAGTGGAATTGTGGATCCACTTGATAGAACGCCATGAGCAAATAAGCTCAGGTACAAGCTCTGGATTCAAGCCCTCCAGTAATAGCGTGTGTATGTGCACACACACACACACACACACACACATGCGTACACATACACATGCAATAAAGCAATAGTGAAGGGAAACATCAAGATAGCTCAAAATCTTAGTCTCCGACAAGACAAAATCTTAATACAAAAAGCCCTAGATATAGAAAAGCATAATAATAAAGAACATTCTTTCTTTTTTAGCCAAGGAGGTAGAAAAGGGGTTTCATCCTACTACAAAATAATCTCAAAAGATGAAAGTTGTCAGAATTTCAAGGCCAAACTAGATTAGTTCACAAATATGAAATTTTCAAACTTCTTCACTAGTAATTAACAGAATAAAAACAAAAGTAGATGGGAACTACATGATTAGCACTCTCAAATACACACACACACACACACACACACACATTATCCTATTACTAGAGAATCAACATCTTTATACATATGTAAAGAAAAAGATGACCATGAACTACATCTTAAAGCAAATCTCAACAGCTTTTTAATCATATGTTTACACAGATTATATTCTCTGATCCCATCAAGTAAGTTAGAAGTCATTTTTTAAAATATTGTTTTAAAATGATATGTTGGGGAATGTAAAAATACACTTGCATATAATTATAAGCCAGATTTTTTGAAATGACAGAAATTAGAAAAAAATGTGGTAGAGCTATAAATGGAAGATCAGAAGAACACAAGATTATTTTGATGAGGCTCCTGCAGTAACTCCCTCACTTTGAGACAAGCAAAAGAATCTCCAAAAGCATCAGTTGAAAAGCTTGAAGATTCCCTAGAATTTATGGGAGACAGTGGGCTATTTAGACATGAAGAGCAAATTCGTTGGCTGGATAGCTACTCTGAATTTCAGAAAAAGTCCATCCTTTTCAGACTACCTTACTCTCAGTTTATTCTGACAGAAGAGTGCAGAGTTCCTCTGGAACAGATGTGGGTCAAAGGTGGAAGAAAGTCAGGAGAGGCTTCAAAATGGGACTGGCTCCTTGGGTAGTGACACTGAATCAGGCCATGAAAGCATCCAAGAAAGAATAGTGTCCAAGGAAGACCTATATAATCTCATGGAAGTACTAAGTAAACAAGACCTTCCTTGTTCCTTATTTCCTCTCCTTTTCCCCAAATTAATCTTAGGGAAGTTAGAAGCCATCTAGAAAGAAGGAAACAAGGGTAGGCAATGCATAAATAAAAGAAACAATCACCTTCACATTTTCCACTGCAGAAAACTTGAACTATGAAAATGAAAGACTTAACTATCAATGAATGCTGATGCCTTTACTCTTCTTTTATACTGTACTAAATAATTACAAAACTAAGATCGTTTTATTCATTTGTTTCTTTATTAGTGGCTAGACATGTGAGAGATCAGAAGAATCATAGGATTTTCTGAGTTTCAAGGGTATAGAGAAAAATTAGCTCTTAAAGTAGCTTTGATTGAGCATTGTGCAAATGCAAGATCTCCTATTCACATTTCATCCCATGAGACCTATCTCAATATCCACCAGGACCAAATAATAATAGAAAATTTGCATGTCAAAATTGATGGGTAATTGGGGTTTTTAGAGGGTAAGAAATACTTGTATTGACAAAGAATAAGGCTAGAATATAAATGATCCTCGCCTTCAACTTAACTTTAGAGAAGAACAACATATTAATTCTAAAGAAAATCCAATTAAAAAACTGAAGAACACAAATTAACGAAGAAAATTAAAATTTGCAATGGATTTGATCAACAAAACCTAGTTAAATCTTTGGTAAACCACTAGCAAAATGCATCAAGAGCAGGGGGCAAAAAAAAGACTTTAGCATTAAGAATGAAAATAGGGTGAAAACCAAAGCATCAAAACAATAGGGAGTAAACTTGGCATAGGTGGCTTATGCCTATAATCTGACAGGAATTGAGTTTGAGGCTAGACTTTTTTAAGTTCACAAGACCTCTTCTTAATCAATCACTAAACTGAAAATAAAGAGAACTAGAACTGAGAGCAACAGGCTTCCAGGCCAGCCTGGCCGTAAATAATTCCACCAATGGAAGCTGGATCCAGTGGTGTGTACTTGTGATTCCAACACAATGAGAAGTCTAGAGTAGGCAGATGGAGGTTCAGGTATGCCTAGGTGAAAATCCAGACCCCAGGACACCAAAAATACTACTACTACTATCATAATAATATTAAGAAGTACATTTTATCTCAGGAACACAAAGAGCTTAAAATTAGAAAATTTTAGTAGTGCAGTATAGCACATATAATGATAAAAAGGAAAAACTGTGAGATCATCTCAGTGGACCGAAAAATCATTTATAAATATCAGCCATTGGCATCCAGTTGGTTTTAAGTTGTATGAAAGTGTTAAGCAGCAAGGATGAATAAGATAATATTAGCAAGACACCTGAAAAGAAAGGAGGAGCTGGAACAGCTGATTTTCCACACAGGTACCAACTGGGGCTGAATATGTCTCTAAACTATACATGAAGTTAAATTGTAAGTGAACTGAAAACTAAACACAACATGTAAAACTTTTAGAAAGGTTTAGGTTTAGTAAGAAAGAAAAGAACTAATAAGTACTTTTGCTCAAATTTTTTTGGTCTGGGACAACGATCAAATCTAGTACAAGTAATAAAGTGTTAGAATGACAAAGGAAGCTGCAATTGCACCACATATGGGAGGACATAGAGGTCACATGCCTTTATTCTCACTCTTTCAATGAGTAGGACTGTATTTCATTGTTTACACATGAAAACTTGGGTCCACTTCAAGTTTAAAATTCTAGGTGGTTTCTACCACCAATAACTTATTGTTATGGTAGGCAACATCACCTCATCTTTGAAGACTTTGAATTTGAATTGCTTAAATTCTTCAAACAAGGCAAACTAATTCAAATAAAAGTTTAAAAACATATTTTAATGTGTCTATGTACTTTTTAAAGGGCTGCTGCCAATGTTTTACCTTTTAAAACTCCATAATACCTTTGGTACTATAAAACAAGGGTAAATTGCTGGGCACCAATGACTCAGGAGGTTAAGATGTAAGGATCAGGGTTCAACGCCAACCAGAGCAGTCAAGTCCCTAAGACTCTTTTCTCCAATTAACCACAAAAAAAGCTGGAAGCAGAGGTTGGCTTAAGTGGTAGAGTACTAGCCCTGAATTTAAACACCAGAACTGCAACAAAAAAATAAGGGTGGGGGGATAAAGGTAGTATTATGATTATTACAAGCTATGCAGACTTAAACAATTTATTCTGAATGCAAATATAATATTATATTCCCTTTGTAAGGATCATTTTAATCACATTGCCCTAAATTCATTACTAGATTTGAATGGGATGTTATGATCTACCCATTGACAAGTGTTTGGATGAAAGTAAATTAACTTGAGGAATTAATTAAGACAGGGAAATAAGAAAGCATGTACAAGGTGAGTTTATTTTTAAACTGGATACAGTACTTTAAAAAAATATATAAAGCAACTCTTTCAGTGGAACTGTTCTCTCCAATTTATGCATAGATTATTTGACAGTATGGTTGAAATATCCCACACTAGCTTTGCACAGTGGAAATGAAAAACCCAAAGAATTCATATTTCCAAGACTGTTAACACCTTCTCAAATTTCGATAATTCATTCAATTTCTGTAGAAAAACATAGGCTTTATTTTTCTTACTGTTAATTATTTATATAACTCAGTTTTACAAATAGGTTCTCAATATCTGAGAGCCTGCAAGAATTTCACTATGCAAAGCACTTTCTCCAGATCCTTTTGCATTTCACCAATGTCATTTTAATAACACCTCCTATGGTTGGAAACTATCCTTGGGCTTTTGGTATTTATATATACAGCATGGGAGGATCTTTTCCCATCAGCCTTTTTATTGCTTTACTTCAAGAACTATTTGTCAATTCCTAGTCTGTAGCACTTACAAATATGAATGCTTGTTAATGGTGAACATTGCTATATTTTAGATGATGCTTAAGAGAAGTATGTTGGTGATGGTGAGGGTCCACACATGTCAGAAAATCCCCCCCAAAACCATCATTCCACAAAGCAAATTAAGCTTAGAACCCTAACAAAGATGATTTGAACAGTCAGTCCCCATTTTTCTTCCAGATTGTTGTTTAACTTAGCCCTTATTAATACAAGTAGATACAGTTGATGGAGGAAAAATGAAATTACTGCTTCTTTTCTATTTTAAATGTTTTAAGATTTTTCATATACTGGTATGTGTCACAAGTCTACATGGATAAAGTACAAAATTTTGTCATCTTACATTATTCCTACAAAAACCTGTGGTCTTACCAAACTGGCAATGGTTCAGTGAGAGACAAAGGTCTATTGGCCAAATAGAGTGTGAAACTTATTCATGACATGTACAAAGGACTGATGCATTTTTTTCCTTGTTTAAAAAAGTATTATTCAGGCTCCAGGTATGGATGTATAAGTCAATGATAATTACTATTGTTCTCTTTCTTTGTGTTTTCTTACATTTCATATAACCTAACAGTCTATTTAATGGAACCAACTAAGTTTAATGTTAAGTTCTAGTAAAGGTTTGTTTGCTATTTTTCTGCAATGAAAACTGCATAGCTTGTGGGTGCCAGTGGCTCATACCTGTGATCCTACTTAGGAAGTTGGGATCTGAGGATCACAGTTGAGAGTTGACAGGAAAGTTTGTGTGACGCTTATCTCCAGTTAGCCACCAAAAAAGCCAGACGTAGGGCTATGGCTCATGGAGTAGAGTGCCAGCCTTGAGCAAAAAAGGTCATAGGCAGCTCCCAAGACCCAAGTTCAAGCCCCAGGACAGGTCTGAAACCAAAATAAAACCCAAAAAAATCAAAACAAGAAAATTGCCTAGCTATTAAGACAAATTAGGAAAGAATGACTGATTTTAAAGAACTACAGAGAAGCTACAAATCCCCAAGTATCTATTTAGTCATTCATCTATTTATTCAAGAAATATTTATTTAGCACACATACCTGTGTGTAGAATTCTGTCAGACACTAAAGAAACAACCATGAACAAAAATGTTATGGACCCTGCCTTCATCAGTCTATGTAATCTCTATTTTAGCCTAAAGAGAGATTCACATAAACTATTGCACAATTAAATAACATGGACTTCTACTTTTTTTTCACCAGTCTTGGTTCTTGAACTCAGGGCCTGGGTGCTGTTTTTAAACTTTTCTGCTCAAGGCTAGTGCTCTACCACTTGACCCACAGCTCCACATTCAGCTTTTTGGTGGGTATTTACAGATAAGCATCTCGTGGACTTTCCTGCTGAGGCTATCTTTGAACCATGATCCTCAGATCTCAGATCCTGAAACACTAGGATTACAGGTGTGAGCCACAAATACTGTGGCTAGGATGCTATTTTTAGAATTATTTCCATACTTGACCCATTAGCATCAAAATAGAAAAGAAATCACAGAGATTTTTAGAGCAGAGATAGAAGTAGAAAGAAAAGTAGGGACATTATCCAGGGTCAAAGGACATTGTGGATGTTTCCAGGGTGCCTGCTGATCTGCTGCCAAGGTCATGTCTGACATTTCCTGGCATTTTCATTTGACTGAAAAGGACACAGCAGATCGAAGCTACCTCTATGAAATAGTGAAAATAAAGAGGAAATTCTTGGGGCCTATAATGAAGCTATATGTGTTCTTGGTTTCTGCTCTGGCAGCTTCTTTAAGTTTCTGTTCCTATTTCCACTCTAAGACAATGTAGCCCTTATTTTATGACTTAAGATTTGCAAACTGAACAGCCCCTTGATACCCAGTCTGCTTTGAACTAGGTCAATTTCAGAAAAGCCACCAAGGCTGGCAACTGGTGCCTTTCATTAGTGCAAACTGACAGATTAGAAAAGCTGAGCTAGAGTCTGAGAACCAGGGCTAAGGGAAAAAGCTGGTTAGGCAACCCCACGAAGTCGTAGTATTGTTCAGCAGGTGATACCAAATGCCGAGGGGTTTTGTTGTTGTTTTGTCAGTGCTGGGGCTTGAACTCAGGTCCTGGGTGCTGTCCTTGAGCTCTTTTTGCTCAAGGCCAGTGCTCTACCACTTTGAGTCACAGTTCCAACTACTGGTTTTTGAATAGTTTATTGGAGATAAGAGTCTCACGAGTTTTCTGTTGGAGGTGGCTTCAAACTGTGATCCTCAGATTTCAGCCTCCTGAGTGGCTAGGATTACAGGTGTGAGCCACTAGTGTCAGCTTATGCTGAGGATTTTTTTTTAAATGTGGGTCTAATTTGAAGAAGCCAGATTGTTCTCACCTGTAGGTTTGCTCTCATTGTTTCTCTTTTCATTTAAAATGTAGTTTATGTTAAACTGCGGTTTATATTAAAAAGAGTGAACCAAACACACAACACACATGTGCACACCCATAGACATACACCTATATACCTTAATGACAAAATATTAATGTTTCAGCAATATTAAATGTTGTTGAACCTAAATGGCTCTAAATGTTGAGTGATAAAGGCTCTTTTTCTCTTCTAAATTTTCTACATTAGAAAAGAAGAACAATATTAAGAAAGCATTTATATTAAAAATGCATTTAGAATTTCTAAAAGCATATCTAAAGGATTCTCTATGAAAGACACAGAACTAAGCTCAGGCCTTGAGCTAAGCTCAATGAATGAATTTTAACTATTTACAAGAAATTTCGATTAGCAATTTTATTATTACTAAATAGAATGACAATAAACAATAGTAATTATTCCTAAGCCACAGGCATCTGATTTTATAATAGAATCTGTATTTCTAGGTAGCATGTATTCTCAAGATGAGTAAGGATGCCAGTGGCTTAGAAACATTACATACCTGTGAGCTCCCAGAGTCCAGGATGTTAGTAATTATTTTCAATGTCAACGTATCTGACCTTTATATGTTAGAAAGGAGTCAGGAGGTCAGGTGTGGTGGTGCACACCTGTAATTCCAGCACTTGAGAGACACAGGCAGAAGGACTGAGAGTTGAGGCCAGCCTGGGCTTGAACATAATGAGAACTTGTCTAGAAAAAAACAAGGGCTTTCAGGAAATGGGTACATGTAAGAGACAGATGAAACCAAGGGGAGAGGGATAGAATGAGTAAAGGGAGGAAAGAGGAGAGAGAATTCAGTCAAGAATTCATTGTGTATACCACAAAATTAATAAATGAAGGAAAAGGGTGGGTCAAAGTGGGATGACACTGAGCAAGTTACACTGTATTCATAAACTGCTTTGTTTAAAAAGAAACACCTCCTTTGTACAACTACTTAAAGAGAATTTTTTAAAAACCCAACAACTAAGGGCTGGGGATGTACCTCAGTGTAGAGCACTTACATGGTGTCCCAAGGCCCAGTACCTCTCTTTCTCCTCCTTCCCTCCAAAAAAGTCAGGTGAAACTCTGACTTCTAAGTAAAATGGCTGAATAACTACTTTACTATTTTAGTAACCTAGCACATGAAGTAGCTGAATTTACCTGAGCAGGTGTAGTTCTCATGGAGATTGGGTCTTGACATCTCTGTGGTACAAACTGCTTTCTGTAAGGATGATGGGATCTCTCTCTCTCCTCTCACTCACTCTCTCCTTTTTGTTCTACCTGTTAAACATAGAAAACATTCAGAAAAAAAATAGCTGTTGATGTTGCACATGTTAAAAAAATTCCCTTAATAGCTGGCATTGACATTTGTGATACAATCATTATCAAGATGGTTGTGGATGAGCTACTTATGAATTTAAGAAGCTTTTGGCAAAAGGTAATGGCAACTACATAATTGTGACATGGGCTATGGCCTAAATTAACATGAAAGGTTTAAAATTAAATAATTGATGTTAAATTGATTTATCTTTCTTTTATTTCCTTTTATCCTACCACCACTCTGAGTTTGTTTCTTTTCACTCTGTCATTTCACTTAAAATGTATGTTTTAGCCAAGTGTCCAGTGGCTCATGCCTGTAATCCTACCTAACCCTCGGATCAAAGTTCAAAAAGCCAGCCCAGGCAGGAAAGTCTATGAGACTCATAACTCCAATTAGCCACCATAAAGCCAGAAGTAGAGTTGTGGCTGGAGTGGTAAAGTGTTTGCCTTGAGTACAAAAACTCAGAGACAGCACCTAGCCTCTGAATTCAAGCCCCAGAAGAGGCATGTACCAAAAAAAAAAAAAATCCTCTCTCAAAAAAAAAAAAATCCCAAACCCCAAACCCATATGTTTTACCTAGGCACCCTTGGCTCCTGCCTGTAACCCTAGCTACTCAGGAGGCTGAGATCTGAGGATCACAGTTTGAAGTCAGCCCAGGCAGGAAGTCTGTGAGACATTTATCTCCGATATTAACTAGCAAAAAGCTGTAAGTGGAGGTGTGACTAAAACGGTAGAGTGCCAGCCTTGAGTAAAAAAGCTGAGAAAGAATTAGAGGACCTAAGTTTAAGTTCCAGGACTGGCATACACAGAAAAATGTTTTGATAATCTATCATGACATCCTGGGAGCATTACAAGCATTCAGTCATGGTCCCACTATCCTTTATTCTACCACCCAGTGCATCTGTACATCTTTAGCTTATACTAATGCTCCCAGTAGAAAGACTAGCAGTTCCATCTTAAGTGCATACAAAGTCCAAGTCAACTTTGAAACCCACTGGGAGTAACAAAAAGTTCTTCATGGAAATAAGAGAGAGAAAACCAGTTTAGTCTATTCCCTGTTTCTAGTAACACAACCCTATGAACTGGCTAGATTATAAAGAAGAAATGTATTCGAGGCATAATGCTGCATACTTGAAATCAAAGCATCTTGGAAGGCTGAGGCAGGAGAGGCAGGAACATGAGTCCAGACTGGCTCAAAATAGCAAAATTCTGTCTTGAAGAGCGGGAAGGAGAAGGAGAGATGAGGAGAGAAAGGGAAGGGAAAAGAAGGAAGTAAAATGGAAGGATGGAAAGAAGAAACAAAAGAAATGATGCTTATTTTAACTCACAGTTCTGATCCAAGATGATACCTCTGGAGATTTTGCTGGCGGAGTCTAGATGGCAAGGAATAAACTCTCTCTCTCTCTCTCTCTCTCTCTCTCTCTCTCTCTCTCTGTGTGCGTGTGTGTGTGTGTCTGTGTGTGTGTCTGTGTCTGTGTCTGTGCATGATTCTCTCTCTCACTTCTTATAAAGCTCAGTATTTAGTCATGGGGCTCCACCACAGTGAATTTATCTAATCCTAATCACCTCACCTCTCAAAGGCCTCACCTCTAAACTCCATAGTCAGATTAAGTTTCTACCCTTCATTGCCTCACAACAGGGATTAAATATTTAACAGAAACTTTCGGAAAAGGGAGAAATCATATCCAAACCCACATAGTAACCTGTGTCTTAAGGACACCCCAACAGAAAGTTCTAGCTTTCTAACCACCTGCAAACAGATGTGGATTTCCACCTTCCCACTTTTCATTCAGCTGAATTCAGAAACTGTATGTCAGCAAAGTGTCTGTCAGTGGCTTACACCTATAATCCTATCTAATCAGGAGGCTGAAATCTGAGGACAGAGGTTCAAAGCCAGCTGAGGCAGAAAACTCTGTGACACTCTTAACTCCAGTTTGCCAGCAGGAATCCAGAAATGGAGCTGTGGTTCAAGTAGTAGAGTACCAGACTTCAGTGAAAAAAACAACAAGGGACAGCGTCTGGGCTTTGAGTTCAACCCCCAGTACAGGAACAACCAAAAAATGAAAAAGGAGGGAGGGAGGGAGGGAGAGAGGGAGGGAAAGAAGGAAGGAAGGAAGGAAAGAAGGAAGGAAGGAAGGAAAGAAGGAAGGAAGGAAGAAAGAAAGGAAGGAAAGGAAGGAAGGTAGGAAGGAAGGATGGAAGGGAGGGAAAGGAAAGGAAGGGAAGGAAGGAACAAGGGTGGGAGGAAAGAAGGGAAGGAAGAAAGAAGGAAAAAAAGAGAAAGAACTGCATGTGGATAGCAGATATTTGGGAAGAATGTCCTTTCTAAAAATCTTCAAGCCAAGAAAAACAGCATTATTCTTGGGCACCAAATAAAGAGCCATTAAAAAAAAATCCCCACAGCAACAGAAAGTCAACGTGTTCTGCTATTTGTGAGAAGTTGAGCTGAACAGGGAAGAAAAAAATATATACTTTGCATAAATATTTTAGTATTCTGATTGCTTAGAAAGTTTTCTGTTACAGATTTGGTTGGTTGTTACAAGTGAGGTGAAAGGCCACCTGTAGGAAACTTCTCAGCAACAACTCATTTCTTCTCCTTGAAGATGTCCAAAGTAGAAGCTGCTTAGTCAGAATGAAATTATTTATCACCAGTGAAGCGAAATGGACTTTCCAGATGTTGAAAAGTTTCTTCTCTTGATCAGCAGGGAGGGGGTGAGAGAGAGACATTCTCTGACTAACAGGGACAAAACCCTTCCCAGAAACCCGGGGCAGTGGATGAATGAATAAGACAGGCAAGAATAAAACAATATGTAGTGTGCATACCAAGAGTTTGCTCCTCTTTGATTTGCATGAAGAGTGTCATTTTGTTTGCAGATCTTCACTGTCTCACTAACCCAGAGGGCAGAGGGAATTAGTGCCAAAAGATAAAAGCCAAAGTTGAAGGTCTGTTTTAAGTGTCTAATCAAGGTCTTTATAAATTCTCCACATTAATTTTCTAGGAAGTTTGGTCCCAGTTATCTTGCAAAATTGTGAAGTAGATACAGTTTCTAACAAACTTCCTTTTTTATCCCTAAGCACCTTTCACTGCTTTTTCCTTTTTCCCAGCCTTTGTTGTTGGAACAAAGATCTGAGCTCTTTACACAGGGGAAGAGAAACCAGAATATGTACGCAGCTACTTTTTACCTCAGAATGAGAATGGAATTTTGGGGGTCATGGGTTACATGTATATTAAAAGGGCTGAAGACTTTTCCCAACTGTACGCACCAGTGTGAACTGCCTTCAACAGGATAGGAGAGTTTTAGCTGCTCCAGATTCTTAGAATGATGACTCTTCACTTTAGTGTGTAGCAACATCCCATGTCTATCATGAACAATGTTGAGTACATTTTCGTTCTCTGCTGTATTACACATCTACATAAGTCCTTTTACTTGGGGTGTATTTATTTGAGGCTTTTGTGCTTTCTGAGATTGTCTCTAACTGTGTCTGACATATTTCTTCTTTGTCCCCTGCCTTCTACAATTGGCCTGCTCTGCCCAATGAATCCTACCCTAATACTGGTCAGCTCAGATCCATTCTGTTGTGCTCCAGCTACCTGAGGACAGTTAAGAAGGAGCCACATGCCAACATTCTCCCATAACAACACTCATCCTGAACTCTTTAGATTTCCATAGAGATAGACCTGTAGGAGCCCAGCCATAAACCTCCACGCTCCTATGGTGCATACAACAAGATCTCAAGATGGGCTTTACCATACTTTAAAATGAATCATAGTTGTCATGAAGAGGTTTCAAATTTTGATTTTGTGGATTTTAATTGAACAGAAAATACCAGAAATAAATATTGGCTCCTCTTTGTCAATGTCTACAGATTTCTTCTAAAAGCCAAATGCTCTGCACAGACTTTCAAACAAGAATTTAATTACTGAACAACTGTCAAACACATTTTTATTATTAAAGGGCTCATTATTGTGGTCATAGAACTTGTATATAATAAACTGCATGTACATAATACATAAGCTTTATATGTGCACATAAATCCACACATATGCATACTTTTCTATATATGTGTGCTATAGTACATAATTATATACAATAAACATACAGCTACTATATATACATACAAATTGTATGCATTTCTATATAATGCATATGTATCATGTATTATTTATATTATATATGATGCATATATATCTTATGTATCTTATAGGCATATGTATATGCAGACACATCTTTACCTGGAGATAAGGAAGTTTTAGGCAGTCAGTAATAGAATTGACTCAAGTTAGAATGAATGTATTTCTACCTGCAATATCAATGCCCAAAGCCAGTCACTCCATTCTATTGGGGGCAAGCTAAAACCCACATATTTCCCACAGTTAATTATGATAAAAATCCATAAAGCAAGCACATGCAGTATATAGCAAACATAAGTTAAAAGAAATAGAGGAGGCTCTGGTGAGTGCTGAACTTAAGCTAACAAAAGCTTCTTAAGAGGTTGATTATTGGTCTGATGATATTTTCAGCAGTAAATTACTCAGATTTCTCCTATGTAGCATTAAACTAATCCTTAAATAAAAACTAAAGAACAAGTTTCAAACCCATAATAGTTCAGTGGATCTTCTATCATTTACTCTGTCTGGAATAAAATCCACAAAATCAATCATTATTCATCTTTGAGCTATGGAAAATTGTTCTTTGGAATTTAAAATCAAATTTTAAGGGTTGCAATGGATCTTTCTTCCAGTGTGTAAATCCTAGCATCTGTTTCCAAAATAAGTTTTTAAAATGATAGTGTCACATAACAACACACCTGGGAAGGGACTCAAAATACAGATTCTGATTCAGTACATCAGGGTAGAGCCTAGGGTTCTGCATTTTATAAGATCTCATGAAATGTTAATGCTGTGCTGGTCTGAGGATCATGTTTAGAAAAACAAAGGTAGATGACTCCTCCTGAGCACACGCTGTTGATGAAAATGCAGCTGGATATTGCTAGGAGCAGTATCAATTAACACTCTGGTGGTTCAAGTTCCCTCACTCCCTAACTGTGCAATCTTGAGCAAATCCACGCAGTGATTCTGACCTTCAACTACGAAATGTGTGTGTTGGTTGTGATACCTAGCTCAAAACACAATAGTGTTTCTTCTTAGTTGAAGATTAGATTTTAAATGAAAGTATAAGGCAGAAATATATTTATGTATGCATGCATGTATATGCTTAGAAATACCTTTAACTACATACTTTCAACACAAATAGAGATTTGCACACTCATCTACAAAGTGGCCTTGCCTAGGCAGTTGGCATCATGATTTGTTGGTACAACCTTTAGTTCCAGTAAGGTCCATGATCCCTTTCATGATCAAGAAGGGGTAGACAGTACAGTTATTGTCCAAGTCCCTCAAGAGCTGTTTCCTGATCTTCAAAGACACAAGAACAATTTCAAATGAACTCTCAAATGCATTTGTGTAAACGGTATATCCTTTTTCAGAATACATAATCCACAACATTTGCTTATAAACAGAAACTTAAATTGCAACACATGTTTCCCTTTGTGAAAAGGTTCTTGAATTCATTGACAGACCTTTGACTAAACTGATGAATTAATTTGTTCAGGCCAAATTTCATAAATCCTCTAATAATTCTTCCTTCTCAACATATTGACTTGATTTTTGAGATTGACAGCATGTGTTTTAAATGTTTTAACCTTTACTACCTTAATCAACTAACATTTATTTCAGGGTTGGATGATGACCAATGATTGAAAGATACAGTTAGTTAAGAAATAAGGTCTAATCTGTCCATTAAATGAACCTGTATAGCCAAACAATAAGTAAAAACCAGCTTGTGTCACTGAACTTTGAAATGCTGACAGTTTTGTTGTAACTCTCTGCCAGGGCTCTGTTGAAGTTAGATTTCTGGAAACTGTTGCAAAGCTTGGCATCGGCAATGATTTCTTGGACATCATACCAAAAGCACAGATGATTAAAAGACATAGATAAAGTAGCTGGGTGCAGGTGGCTCATGCCTATAATCTTAGCTAGACCAAGATGCTGAGATCTTAGGATCAAGTTTCAAAGTCATCCCTGGCAGGAAAATCTGTGAGACTATTGTCTCCAATTAACTAGCACAAAGCTGGAAGTGGAGGTATGGATTGATTTGTAGAGCATAGCCTTAAGCTAAAAAGCCAAGTGAGAGTGTAGGACACTGAGTTCAAGCCCCAGTACAGACACAAAACAAAACAGACAAACTTCATTAAAATTAAAATTTTGGACACAAAGATCACTATTAAGATAGTGGAAAGATATCATATAAAATTTCAGAAAATATTTGTAAATAACATATCTGATAAGAGATTAATATTCTGAATACACACAATTCATCAAAATAAATCCCAGGGATGCAAAGTTGGTTTAATATACGCAAGTCAATTAATGTAATCCACCACATCAACCGGAGCAAGGTAAAGAACCACATGGTTTTATCTCTGGATGTGGAAAAAGCGTTCGATAAAATCCAGCACCCATTTATGCTAAAAGCCCTGGAAATACTGGGATTCCAGGGAACATTCCTGAATATAATCAAGGCAGTTTATGACAAACCAACAGCAAGCATAACTCTAAATGGTGAAAAACTAAAGCCATTCCCTTTAAAATCAGGAACAAGGTAGGGATGTCCACTCTCTCCCCTGCTCTTCAACATAGTACTAGAATTCCTAGCCAGAGCAATTAGGCAAGAAGAAAATATAAAGGGGATCCAAATAGGAAAAGATGAAGTTAAACTTTCTCTCTTTGCAGACGACATGATCCTATACCTAAAGAATCCCATAGACTCTACCCCCAAGCTACTAGAGCTGATCCAAAACTTTGGCAAAGTTGCAGGATATAAAATAAACCTTCAAAAATCAATGGCCTTTCTCTATGCTAACAACCCGAAGACCGAGGCTGAAATCAGGAAAGCAACTCCTTTTGCAATAGCCCCCCAAAACATAAAATACCTAGGAATAACCTTAACCAAAGAAGTGAAAGACCTCTTTGATGAGAACTTTAAAAGCTTGAAAAATGAAATTAAGTCAGAACTAAGAAAATGGAAAAACCTCCCATGCTCCTGGATTGGGAGGATTAATATAATCAAAATGGCAATATTGCCAAAGGCTATCTACAAATTCAATGCAATACCTATTAATATCCCGACACCATTCTTTAATGAAATAGGGGAAGCAATCCAGAAATTCATATGGAACAATAAAAGACCTAGAATAGCAAAAACACTCCTAAGCAGAAAGAAAAGTGCTGGAGGAATTACAATACCCAACTTCAAGCTGTATTATAAAGCTATAGTAATAAAAACAGCTTGCTATTGGCACCGGAACAGGCCTGAAGACCAATGGAACAGAATTGAAGACCCAAAAATGAACCCACAGAACTACGCCTACTTAATCTTTGATAAAGGAGCTAAAACAATAGTATGGAAGAAAGATAGCCTCTTTAACAAGTGGTGCTGGCAAAACTGGCTCAACACATGCAACAAACTAAAACTAGATCCTTATATATCACCCTGCACCAAAAACAATTCCAAATGGATTAAAGACCTTGAAATCAAAACAGACACCCTGAAAACACTAAAGGAAGGAGTAGGAGAAACACTTGGGCTCCTTGGCGCAGGACGTAACTTCCTTAACAGAGACAGAGAAAGGCTACAAATCAAAGAAAGGTTGGATAAATGGGACTGCATCAAACTGCAGAGCTTCTGCACGGCAAAGGACATAGCTCGCAAGATAAACAGAAAGCCCACAGAATGGGAGAAGATCTTTACCGGACATTCAACAGACAAAGGCCTCATCTCTAAAATATATGCAGAACTAAAAAAACTACCTTCTTCCAAAACAAAACCGCAAAGAACCAATAGCCCCCTCATCAAGTGGGCTAAAGACCTACAAAGAGACTTCTCTGATGATGAAATGAGAATGGCCAAGAGACATATGAAAAAATGCTCTACATCACTGGCCATAAAGGAAATGCAAATCAAAACAACATTGAGATTCCATCTCACCCCAGCAAGAATGTCATATATCAAGAAAACTAATAATAACAATTGTTGGAGGGTATGTGGTCAAAAGGGAACCCTACTTCATTGTTGGTGGGAATGTAAACTGGTTCAGCCACTCTGGCAAGCAGTATGGAGATTCCTCAGAAGGCTAAATATAGAACTCCCCTATGACCCAGCAGCCCCACTTTTGGGTATCTATCCAAAAGACCACAAACAAAATCACAGTAATGCCACCAGCACAACAATGTTCATCGCAGCACAATTTGTCATAGCGAGAATCTGGAACCAACCCAGATGCCCCTCCGTAGACGAATGGATCAGGAAAATGTGGTACATATACACAATGGAATTTTATGCCTCTATCAGAAAGAATGACATTGCCCCATTTGTAAGGAAATGGAAGGACTTGGAAAAAATTATACTAAGTGAAGTGAGCCAGACCCAAAGAAACATGGACTCTATGGTCTCCCTTATTGGGAATAATTAGTACAGGTTTAGGCAATTCATAACAGAGCATCACAAGGCCCAATAGCTATACCCTTATGAACTCATAAGATGATGCTAAGAGAAATGAAATCCATGTTGTGGAAACAATTGTTATATCACAGTTGTAACTACTTTCAACATCCTATGTTTATCTGTAGCTTCTATTATTGATGATGTTCTTGTATCACCTTCCTGTGGTTGTACCTACACTATCGCTGTAATCTTATCTGAGTATATTGGAAACAGTGTTTATGGGTATTGGAAGTAGGAAATTCAAAGGGAATACCAAATTTGAGAGACACAGGGTAAAAAAAGAGAAACAACTACAAAAGCAATACTTGCAAAAATGTTTGGTGTAAGTGAACTGAACACCTGGGGGGGGGGGAAGGGAAAGGAGGGAGGGAGGGGGGTATGAGGGACAAGGTAACAAACAATACAAGAAATGTATCCAATGCCTAACGTATGAAACTGTAACCTCTATGTACATCAGTTTTATAATAGAAACTTAAAAAAAAAAAAAGACAGAAAGTAAAGTAGACATAACCAGGGACCAGGAATGGAATGGGGGTAATGGGAAGCTAATGTTTAGTGACTATAGAATTTTAAATAATTTGTGTAACATTAATCAAAATACATTATACTTACAAATTGACCTGTTGAATTGAAACACCTTTGTATAACTATTTAAAGATAAATTTTTAATTTAACTTAAAGTCCTGGAAGTGGATAGCTGTGATCAATGCACAACATTGTGAATGTACATAATATTATTAAATTTCATAATTTAAGTGTTACAAAGGTAAATTTTACATTATGTATATGTTGCAACCCTAAACACACACACAGGTTGCTGGACTCTGTCCTCAGAGATTCTGATAGAGGTCTGAGCTAGAGCCAGAGAATTTTCATTTCTGACAAGTTCTCAGATGAGGTTCATGCTGCTAGCCTAACACCTACTCCGTGTGTGTGTGTGTGTGTGTGTGTGTGTGTGTGTGTGTACTATGACTTGAACTAAGGGTATGGGTACTGTACTTTTTCACTCAATGCTGGCACTCTACCATTTAAGCCACACTTCCACTTCTGCCTTTTTGATGGCTAACTAGAAATAGGGATCTCAAGAACTTTTCTGTCCAGATTGGTTTCACCCTTCAATCCTCAGATCTCAGTCACGTGAGTAGCTAGAATTACAAGCATGAGCCATCAGTGCCAAGTGTAGATAACAGTCTTTAGATAAGAGTCTTCCCCTCTCAAGAAAGGAATTCAAAAGAAAGCCTCTGAAAATTGATTCAAAATAATAGGCCAACATGGATAGCAGGAAGTAGATACCTGACACCCAGTATTGAGAGGTGATTCTTTAGTCTTGTCCTGATCATAGCAAAGAAGTATGTGTATTTGGTGCAAAGCTTCAGCAAGAGTTAAGTCAATATGGCTCAGCTGGGGTGTTAAGGTTGTTGTGTTTGTTGTTAGAGCCAAGGCATAGAAGAGGACAGGGGAGGATTGGAAGAGGAAGAGGAAAACAGGGTGTGATGGAATCAAGTTAAAAGAAAGAATAAAAAAGAAGCTGGGTACGGGTGTCTTACCCCTGTAATCTTAGCTACATAGGAGACTGAGATCTGAAGATCAAGGTTTGACCTTAGCCTGGGTAAGAAAGTTTGTAAGATTCTTATCTTCAATTAACCACCAAAAAGGTAGAAGTGGAATTGTGGCTCAAGTGGCAGAGACCTAACCATGAGCAAAAGAACCCCTCTGGGACAGTACCTAGGCTCTGAGTTCAAGCATCAGTACCAGCACACCCCTGTCTCTCTCTCTCTGTGTCTAACACACACAAGTGGGAAAGAGAAAAATGTGCACAAAGATGTCTTGTGCATTCCTAAATACTCAATTAAAAGCAGACTGAGCATGAAAACTGGCTAAATGATTGAGTTGAGACAGGTTGGGCAATGCTTTTTCAGAGACGAGCATGGTCACTGGCTCAAAATCTCTTTGGCATAGTTTTTCTTAGGCCAAGTGTACTGAAAGCCTAAGTTGCATCTGGAATTTAAGATCTCTTCGTGTTTCAAATATGGCCTAGAGAATACATGTGGTCCACAGGCTGCATTTTTTTTTTTTTTTTTTGCCACCCACAACTTTGGACTACATTTAGAGGAGCCATTGAAAGAATCAATCTGCTGAGTTAGACTAGAATTCAACACTTAATAAAATGCTACTCAAATAGGCATTCATACATGTGCCCCTATTAAGCATGCAAGTGGTCCTATTAATAAGAAACTCTTTAGATACAAAAGACATTTAGGCCACATGTAATGCTATTATTGTTTATAAATAAAGAATACAACAGCTAGAAATGTGGAGTCAGGAGTCTTGTTTTGTTGCTAGCTCAAGTACAGGCCTATAAAAGGCACCTTGCCTTTCTATAACAATATTTCTCCTGTATCTTAGAAGCACTTGGATGAGTGGCAGCTAAGACCAAATTGATATTGTCTAGAGTTCAGGTTCCACCAATTAAAGAATTAAAGAGCAGAAAAGTGCTTAAAGCAGACAGAGCAGGTTTATTTGAAAGCAAGAAAGCAAGCAAAAAAAAAAAAAAACAGGAAAACAATCCTTCTGCAAGGAGCAGTCCAGCCTCTTTAGCCCCAGGAAGATCTCCTATCCCTAAGGGTGTGCTCCTTGTCTGATTGGTTGAAGGTTGGACATGTGGTTGTAGCGGTCTTGTGATTGGCTGAGGGGTGGAAATGAGCTGCGGAGAGTGTCATGATTGGCGTTTCTGTCTCAGAGCATGAGCATGGAAGTTCCCTATGATTTAATCCTCCATCCCCACATTTCGGCACAGAAAAGACTTCTGATTAGATGGAGTGTAGAGGAACATGCGATAGGCCACAGTCAAAGGGTATGTGCATCTGGGACTTGGAATATAACTGAACAAGGTGGGTATTTCTCGCTGAGCCATGCTGGAGATGTTCTGGTTGTCATCTTCTATTCCTAATTACCTAAAAGTGAAGCCCAAGTACTTCTCAAAATACTTGTCTGAAGAGTGCTTAAAATCACTGGAGACTAATGGCTCACGCCTGAAATCGTAACTATTTAGGGAGCTGGGATCTGAGAATCATGGTTTGAAGCCAGCCTGGATAGGAAAGTCTGTGAGACTCCATAAAACTACCAAAGAGGCTGGAAGTGGAGTTGTTGCCCAAGTGGTGGAGCATTAGCCTTGAGCGAAAGAAGCTCCAAGAGTTCATGCCCCAGGACAAGCACCAAAAACAAACAAAGAAAAACCAACAACAACAACAAAACAACAATCAAGTGTTTGAAATCAAATAAGGGCAGATAAATATGCAAATTAATAAATTCAAGATAAAGTATTAACGTTGTGATGAGAGCAATATAAAGCAAATGTTAATAAAGCTGAAGTATACCAACCAGACAATAAGTGAAGTTGTTAATTTTTCTGTATTCCAGTATTCTAGATACTCCAGGCATGCCTTGTTTCCAATACAAAAAAGAAGTAAATAAAATAGCTTTGGGAATGAGCTAAGAACCAGACTTAAATAGCCCATCTTCTCTATAATGAATTCATTCTTAATTTTATAATTAGGCAAAGTATTTACTTCTGTACCACCAAATTATAAATTACATCATTAACATTCATGAAGAGCTTTATAGGCCGAGGCTCCACAGAGATAAGAAACAATCTACTAATTAAAAAGTAAATTAAGAAATTGGGATTGTAACTCAATAGTACAATGCTTGCCTCGCATGCAAGAGGTCCTGGAGGTTCCTCCACCACTGGGGGAACAAAAATAACTTAAAGAAGGATTTGATGAGGACAGGATATTGAGAGAGCCATAAATACAAATATATATCCAGATGTTGGTAGCTCTACCTATAATCCTAGCTGCGGAGGAGGCTGAGATCTGAGGATCATGGTTTGAAGCTAGCCTGAGCAGGAAAGTCTGTTAGACTCTCTATGTACAGTTAACAAGCAAAAAAATCCAGAGTGGAAGTGTGGTTGAAGTGATAGAGCACCAGCCTTGAATACAAATTCTAAGCAGTAATGCAAGGGCCTGAGTTCAAGCACTAGTACCAGCACACAGAAAATATGCAAATATATTACAGACAAAGGTCAACATAGAAGAAAGAAATGATTTACCAATTATTGATACAATGTTTGCTCATAGGAGAGAAGCAAGAAAAGTTTTTACCATGAAGAGACTCTTCAAAGTATAAAGAATTATGCCTAAGTCAATAGCCAATTTTATCTTAGCATCTAATTCACATTACATGTAGTTAGTACACTCCATTTTCACAAGAGTCCAAGATTCTAGAAAAAAAATGTTTTGCGTAATTGAAATCCTTTCACTTGGCACACTGGAGAGTCAAACTTGGCAATATGGAGACCATGTTGCAAAGGAAAAGCGAAATGAGCTGAGCTGCTTAGAATTTCTTGGCAGTGGGGAAAAAAATCTTTTTAAAGAAGCAACTTCAAGGAATGTTATCAAATGTTAGGAGATTCTAAATGTATTATAGCAACATTGTTTAAAAGGAAAAAGCCCAAGACTAGTTGATTTCTGTTCTACTAAAGTATAGTTCTTCATCTTAAGTTGCAAAATTAATCTGAGCAATTAATTACATGAGTAAATATGAGACTAAATTTTAGTGCAACTGACATAGCAAAGAATAATGAACAGAGTAGTATCAGGCCTTCTGGCAGAACATTATGATAGAATGTTGCAATACAGAATTTTTTTATCTGTATCACAGTTTTATAATAAAATAACAATTTCTCTCACTGTTCTTGGATAAAGGATCCCTATTTAATGCAATACTATTAGACAAAAAAAGTACAAAGTTAAGTAACTAATGTAATAATATCGCTATACCACATAACTTTTTTAGTAAAATGAAGGCATTTCTTCAGCCACTGACCAAATGTTTACCCTAAGAAACCACTTAGTTTCTCTCACTTCTCTGAAATAAGGATTTGAGTGTAAATTTTATTAAGGAGATTCGGGAAGTGGTATGTTGCAGGCAGCTCATAGGAGCTGGGATGATCTGACTGTGATATCTCTTCATGCTCCAAGTGCAAAGAACTTGAATAAGCCACAGTGAATCAACAAATGCAGCGCATTATGTCTGCCTCTGTCTTAGTCATTGTGTTCTTTTCTGTTCACCTGTTCATTTGCCCTTGATTGGTTTAAGAAATATGGAAGAAGTATGGAGGAGTAAGGCAGTAAAGGAAATGCACATGGTTAAGGAACGTTACTAAGATAGTATCCTCTAGAATTGAGCTGGAGACAACTTCGGTGATTAGACTGAGAAATGCTATAGGAAATACTGCAAAGTTAATGTGCCTTGAGAATAGAAGGAGCTGAGGTGTTTATACACCAAATTCTGAAGAAGAGGGGGTTTGTCCTCCTGGCACTTCTGCCCTCTGAAGAAATAGTGGGGTCTTGCTTATTCTTAGCTAAGAATCAACTCCCAGTTCTGTCAAGTGGCAGGACAGCACAGAGGGATATAGGTGGACATCAAAAGTTACAATTTGTGTGCGTATGTGTGTGTATGTGTGTGCCTGCATGCACATGCACACGTGCCAGTCCATACATGCTTAAATGGATGCTTGTCATCTCATCTCTCATTAACTTAATAGAAATAGTCTAATGAATAATAGATACAATTTTCTTTTCCAGATATAAGGATATCCTTTTATAGACAGTATTTGAAATTCCAAAGAGAAAGTCAAGATGTCCATTATATTTTCATCATAAAAATGGTGATAAGTAAGACTAACTCATCAATCTAGAAAAATAAGGAAATTACAAAACAAATAAGATGAAATAATATTAAACATTAAAGAAATTAAATATTATTAAAGAATAAAAAATAAAGAATTTCTGTTATTCAGTTTTCCATCACTATAACAAATACCTGAGATGATCAACTTACAAAGTAGAAAGGTTTCTTGTGGCCTCTTCAGTTTCTATCTCTCACCTGTGGGAGAGCATGGGGTGGATGGGGTAGCCACCTCACAGCCACACGGTGGACCAAGGTCCTGGATAACCCAGCAGACCTGTGGGCTTTGTGTGCATAGAAGTCACAGTTTTAGAGGTTCAGACCATGATTGATTGGCCTTGTGTTGAGGCAGTACATTGTAGAAAGAGCAACTGGTGGGGAAAAAACAACAACATTCACTTCATGGCAAGGTAGCAGGAAAGTAGGAAAGTATACACTTCAAGGGCAGGTTCTGGGTAACCTAAAGCCCTCCTGTTAAGGAGGTCCACCACCTCCCAATGGCACCACACTGGGAATCAAACGTTCAACACATGGATCTTTCGGGGACATTCCAGATCCAGACTACAGCAATTTAAACAAAAATCCTCACTGAATACCATTTCCCAGGTTATTGTGAGTAGCCATTTGCATTATCCTGAGGGAGGAGAGAGCTGCCAGATCTCAAGTATGAGACATTTAAAAATCTACTAGATGCTATCATGTGTCACCATATCACCAAATTTCATTTATGGTGGCTTATGTAATTGTCTCCAAGATTTTATTTACTTCTAGCCTTTTAAAAGATGAGTTTATTTTCAAAAGTAAGCAAATATTTATTTTTGAGAGTTTTGATTACAATGCTAACTCTTACTTTGTCAGACTATTTGTTCTAGTGGTGTCTATTAATCATGAATCAGAGTTGTCAGACATGGGATAACCATGGCTTGTTTTCAGTTGTCTATTAAATTGTCCATCAATGTGCTTGCTGAGGAAGCTGCTTCCAAAAAATGCTGAATACACAAAAATGATTCACTATGTATAGTACAAATTCTTTGTTCTGCTAAATAACTTTTATGAGTTGATGAGATTCCTACTTTATTTCAGTTTTATTGAATGCTATATTTATTCGTGTGTGTGTGTGTGTGTGTGTGTGTGTGTGTGTGTGTGTGTGTGTGTGTGCTGGTCCTGGGCTTGAACTCAGGGCCTGGGTACTGTCCCTGAGCTTTTTTGCTCAAGTCTAGCACTGTACCATTTGAGCCACAGGTCGAATTCCAACTTTTTGGTGGAAGTTAAGAGTCTCAATGAACTGTTTAGTTTGGCTTTGGACCATTATCTCCAGAAATCAGTCTCCTGAGTAGCTAGGACCCAGCACCATTAGCTAGAACCAACATTCGACTGCATTATTTACGTATTTATTTATTGCACTGGTACTGGGAATTTGAACTCAAGGGCTGGACATTTTCCCTTAGCTTTTTCACTCAAGGCTGGTGCTCTATCACTTGAGCCACAGCTCCTCTGACTTTTTGCTGGTTAATTGGAGATAAGAGTAGTATCTACTTTCCTAACTTTTAATGAAGATCCTCAGTTCTAAGCCTCCTGAGTACCTAGGATTACATGTATGAACCACTGGTGACTGGCTTATATTTATTTTCCATACATCATTAGTGAAACTTAGCAACCTCAACATTTAGAGCTATTTGAGCAGGAATTGATTACTATTTCAACACCATTTATTGGCCAATTATCAACAATCTCCAGATTTGATCTCCTTATGAGAACAGTAAATACTCCAGGCATTTCTCTGCCAGTGAACCATCTTTGTGATTGTACATGAACTTGTGTAAGTGCTCCTTGATCCAACCCTCTTCTGACTCCAAAAGCTGCCAAACTCTTCATTATAGATTATTTATTGATAATAATTTAGTGGATCCATTGCTCAAATTAAGAAGACAGTGCATAGTAAGTACAACTGCTTCATTTCTCCTTTATTATCCCTCCATTTCTGTGCCCCACCTTGCCTTCCCAGGCAGAAAAATGAACAAACAAGTCAAAGAGAAAAGAAAACAAAAACAACAAAGAAAAGAAAACCTCTTGTTTCCATTTCCTGGATTTTATTTCAATAAATATTATTTTATGTGATCAGATACACATAGTCATTATGCCTTTGATTTCCTCCCCTAAGAGTAACCTCCTTTGGTCTCACTGTGAATGGATGTCTAGAGTCCTGTCTAAATTTGTCATGCCCCAGTGTATTTTAGATCTAGCTTCTACATATGAGGGAAAATATTAGCCATTTGTCTTTCTGAGCTTGGCTTATATCACTTAATGTGATTTCTTCTAGGTCCATCCATTTCCCTGCAATTGACACAATATTATTCTTTCTAATGACTGTAAAATTCCATTGTGTACAGGTACCATATTTTTGGATCCACTCATCTATTGTAGGGCCTCTGGGTCATTATAGACAGTTTCACAATAAGTAAATAAGCCTCAAATTGCTATCCAGACAGGAGGCAAGACTAATTTTTTTCTTTGAAATCTGTTATCATTCAACTTATCTTTTAGACTTTACTGGAGGACTGAGGTAGAAAAGTACACATATCAAGGGTGATAAGTGGGAACATTCTTTTCCAATGGAGAAAAATGAAGTTTTATTTTCCCAGAAAATACAAGGGCTGAGGAGTCAAAATTGGGAAGATAGGCTCAAGAAAATAATTGTCTAAGAAATATCCATGGGTATATTCATTTTATGAAAAATTGGAAAGTATGTGGATTTTGTCTTTGATGTATTCATACTCCTCTTTGTATTTGTGGTTGGCACAAACTCCCTACTTCCTCAGAGATGAGTATTACCAGTTGCTCAAATGAAGAACTCACAAAGAAAGACTGTGAGGTCATTATTCACCCAAAAGACCATAGACAAAATAGAATGCTGGTGGCTCACACCTGCAATCCTAGATAATCATGATGCTGAGATCTGAGGATCGTGGTTTGAAGTCAGCCCAAGCAGAAAGTTTTGTGACATTCTTATCTCCAATTAACCAGCAAAAAAGCTGGAAGTGGAGCTGTGACTCAATAGGCAGAGCCGACTTTGAGTGAAAAACCCAAGGTAGATTGCAAGACCCTGAGTTCAACTCCAAATACCAGTACCAAAAAAGAAAGATAAAAGGAAGACCATGGGCTGGGAATATGGCCTAGTAGCAAGAGTGCTTGCCTCCTATACATGAAGCCCTGGGTTCAATTCCCCAGCACCACATATATAGAAAATGGCCAGAAGTGGCGCTATGGCTCAAGTGGCAGAGTGCTAGCCTTGAGCAAAAAGAAGCCAGGGACAGTGCTCAGGCCCTGAGTCCAAGGCCCAGGACTGGCCAAAAAATAAAAAATGAAAAAACAACTTTAACAAAAAAAAAGGAAGACCATACTCAGAGGCCATTCCTTGACCAACACTTGGAACTTTGTCTTATGTCTTGTTTTAGATGAGATCTTGCTCTATTGCTCAGGCTGCTCTTAAATTCCTGGCTCCTGGGGTCCTTCTGCCTCAGCCTTTACAGTAGTGGGATGACAAGTGCATGTCATCGTGCTCTGTTCAGCTGAGCTGTTCCAACTACCCACAGTGAATGCACAGCATAAATTTTTATTTGTGAAAGTACTGTCTCATTTATTGTCATAATAAATGCCATAAATAAACTCTAAGGTTAAATTTAAAGATATCCCAGATGCATATATTATCCACAATTTTTTGTTTATTATGTTTTTAATCTAATTCTCTCTCTCTCTCTCTCTCTCTCTCTCTCTCTCTCTCTCTCTCTCTCTCTCTCTCCTCCCTGTCTTGGTGCTTGAACTCAAGGCCTGGCCTCTATCTCTGGGCTTTTTCTCTCAAGGCTAGTGCTCTAGCACTTGAGCCACAGTGCCATCTCTGGCTTTTTCTGAGTGGTTTATTGGAAATTAGAGTCTCACAGACTTCCTGTCCAGGTTGGCTTCTAACCGTGATCCTCAGATCTCAGCCTCCAGAGTAGTTAGGATTTACAGATGTGCGCCACCAGTGCCTGGCTTATCTAATCTCTTGAAGGTAATATAAACATCTATTCTGAGGGCTGGGAATATGGCCTAGTGGTAGAGTGCTTGCCTTATGTACTTGAAGCCTTGGGTTTGATTCCTCAGCACTACATATACAGAAAAATCCAGAAGTGGCATTGTGGTTCAAGTGGTAGAGTGCTAGTCTTGAGCAAAAAGAAGCCAAGGACAGTGCTCAGGCCCTGAGTTCAAGTCCAGGACTGGTAACAAGCAAACAAACAAAAACATATTCTGATTCCAATTTCTCTCAGTGTACTTGAAATACAGCATTTGGTCAATAATACAAATTGAAGCAGTGAGTGAATAAATAAATGAATAAATGCTTAGAAGCCCTCCCCTTTAAAGAACTCAGATGACTGTCAATTAAGAAAAAGAAGGAGAAAGAAAAATCAAGTTCAAATGGCAGCCTGACTACCCACATCTAAGCCTTGAAAACCTACCTATCTACTCTGGAAAACCAAATTCCTCATTCTCTGGTAACTAGGAAGTAGCAGGCCAGGATGTAGCAGCTGAGAAGCTCCTACAAACCTGCCAAGACACATCTGTCCACAGATACACAAACTGCTTTTCCTTTTTTGGATCTTCAAAACCTGCCTCTATACTAAGTAAGAACTTAAACAAATAAAACTTTGTGTAGAGACAATATAATCTTTGGCCATAGTTGAGTTACTCAGTCTTAGTGGCAGAGTATATACGCTCTAGCAATTTCCCACAAAGGTTTTTGGTTATTCTTGTTTCTCTTAAGGGTATTACCTTTGATGTGGTTTGACTATCCTTTGGATATTCAGATAAACCATTGTGACAAATTCAACTGAGTCTAGTTCCACGAAAAGAATCTCCTTCCAATAACATTTAAATCACATATAAACCCAATCAGTTGCAAAACTTGCTACTTACCTGGAAAATGGAAAATACCTTTTATCCCAGTATCATGTCCATGTCAACATTTTTTCCCTGTTTTCTAATAACGTGTCAAAATCATACCAAGGAAGAGTATGTGCTTATGTAGGGAAAACCAAGAATTCCTGACCCACTTCAATCATAAAATGCAGTTGGAAAATCTGGACACTAGTGGCTCTCATCTATACTTAGGTGGCAGAAATATGAACTGCAAGATTGCAGTTCAAAGGCAGCCCAGGCAAGAAAGTCTGAGAGACTCTTATTTCCAATTACTCAGCAAAAATATATAAGTGGAGTTGTGGCTCAAGTGGTAGAACACCAACCTTAAGCAAAAAAAGCTAAGGAACAGTGCCCAGGCCCTTAATTCAAACCTCAGTACTGGTATGATAAAGGGTAGAGGGGAGAACTACTTGGAAAAGAATCTTTTTTAAAAAAAATTTATTGTCAAACTGATATACAGAGCAGTTACAGTTTCATACATTAGGCATTGGATACATTTCTTGTACTGTTTGTACCTCCTCCCTCACTCCCCCCTCCCCCTTTCCCTTTTTCCCTATGAGTTGTTCAGTAGATTTTACACTAGTTTTGCAAGTATTGCTTTTTTTTTTTTTTTTTTTTTTGCCAGTCCTGGGCCTTGGACTCAGGGCCTGAGCACAGTCCCTGGCTTCTTTTTGCTCAAGGCTAGCACTCTGCCACTTGAGCCACAGCGCCACTTCTGGCCGTTTTCTATATATGTGGTACTGGGGAATCGAACCCAGGGCTTCATGTATACCAGGCAAGTACTCTTGCCACTAGGCCATATCCCCAGCCTTGGAAAAGAATCTTGAACATCAAGTTATTATAATCTCACAAAGATGAAATTCCTTTAGCTGTACATCAAGGCTCTTAGTGTCCAGGGTTTGAACTATGCTTTACTGTAAGCAAGACTGTCTGCTGTGCTGTTCACTGTTTTAATTCCATTCCCCCACTCCATTCCCCTCCTCTACTGTCTCATTGAAGAATGATCCTCATAAGCTTCATATCCCAAAAGCTCCCTCAGCAAATTGTTTCCTATTGAGTTTGGCCAGTGAAAGAAACTAGAATCTGAGGTTTCTCTTAGTCCATTTGCAGTTGCTATAACAACATAACTAGAAGGATATGTTGGGGGTATGCCTACAATCCCAGCACTAGGGAAGCTGAAGTAGGAGGTATGTAAATTGGAGGACAGCCGGGCTACAGTGTGAGCTCAAGGATGGCTTGGTTGGTATCAGAAAACCCTGTTTTAAAACAAAACAAAGCACATCCTGAGCCTGGAGTACTTTATAAAGTTCTATTCTGTCTGGCTCATGAGTCTGGTGGCTGGAAGGTCCAAAGGATACTGGCCAGTACCTCCTGGCTGCATCACAGCATGGGGGAGAGATAGAAGGAGCTGTTCCCATGGAGATGTGACCTTGCTTTGTAACAATGCACTGTACGGGAGAACTAGCTCAGTCACAAGGGACCTGATGGGATCTATGGCTGAGTCTAGTAATCCATTCTTGAGACTGAAGCCCCTATGATCAATTCACCTTTCACAGTTCCCACTTCTTTAAAGGCTCCAGACATCTCTCAAAATCATCTTATCAACACTCCAGCACATGCAAATGTGGGGGGCTGACCATATCAGGTCATTATGGGTAACTAGCACCTTCTCACCCCTTGCAGTGGGAAGGAAAGAGGAGTCAGAACATCCTTCCTTCCTGCTTTGGCTGAGTTTCCTTTGTTCCATGCTGGCAATGTCTCCCATTGTACTAAAGGCCTGACCACATCACATTCTTCCTATGTCCCCAGCCTTAAGAGTGACACTGCATCCGACAGTCATTAATGTCATCTTCTTTGCTCTTTGAATCTCTGTAACTAGAATTGTATTTTTATTTATTTACAAATTTAATTTCATATAAACAAAATTTATTAAGAGGTATATAATAAATTGAGCAGTGGCAGTTTATGCCTGTAATCCTAGCTACTCAGGAGGCTGAGATCTGAGGATGGCAATCCAAAACCAGCCATTTTTGAGGCTCTTACCTCCAATTACCACCATTAAAAATATGGAAGTGGAATTGTGGCTCAAGTGGTAGAATGCCTGCCTTGAACAGAACAGGCCAAGGGAGAGTGTGAGGTCCAGAGTTCAAGTCCCAGTACTGGCACAAAAGAAAGTAAGTAAATTGTTCTAGTTTAACTTTTATATTATCAAAACTTTGTACATTCAGCAACTTTTTAGAATTTAAATCAGTAAATGTTTCTATTCTTCCTGAGATGGTTTAGAATTGTTAGTTCATAACAATGAGTAAAACAAGACCAGTAAGGCAATTTGACCATTGTTTTTTAATTTCCTGGAGCCAGTGTGTCCTCTTGCAGCCCACTGCAGAACTATCCACGCTCATCCCAGCCTTGATAGGATAATGCTGGCAGAACATGAAGTCAAAGAGGTGAGGCAGAGCAGGTGCAATTTGGAAAGCTGGACTAAAGACTTGGGCTTTTATTTCTCTTTTAACAGCAATGGAAAGCCAGTAAAAGGTAAAAACAAGTAAGTAAGATAATCTGAATTTTATTTTCTGACCGGAAACCAAGACTTATGCAGGAGTGCAGTGGTGGCCAGAACCAAGGGAGAAACGTCAGGTGGAACAATGTGAGTGGAGCCAGGAGATGATCTGAAGGTAAAATTGGCAAGAAGGAGGTGTGGGTCTGGAGTTTAGTGTAGAGGTCTGTGTGGGAGGATTTCATTTGGAAACCATTGGTCTGAAAGTTATGGTTAGTTAATGGCTCAGGCATACAGAGGAAACTTGATGCTAAGGAAGGGTGGTGGACCTGCTATATTTCAATTTATCATAGTGAAAGAATGCCTCACCTGAACAATGTAAAGATTTATTTAGCTCAGTTTCAGAACTCAGGTTATTGTAGTGGGGAGGGGGTTGCAGAACACTTCAAGTCACAGTGGTCAGGAAGTACAAGAGAGAGGTCAAGAGAATCTAGGGCGAGCTAGAGTGACCTACTTCCTCTACCCAGGCCCTATCCTCCACAGTTCTATCACCTCCCAGTAATTTGTTCAAATCTTGAATCCATCAATGGGTGAAAACACTGATTAGGTCAGAGCCCTCCTGATCTAAATGTCCCTAGAAACACTTTCATAGATGCACCCATAAGTGTGCCTTACTAATTTCCTAGACATCTTTTGATTGCCAATTGAGTTAACCATCACAGAAGTCCTGCAGACAATGGGGAACCAACAGAGAGACAAGAAGGAACAGTAGCTGATGGGAAAGGGGGCATGCAGGCCTCTGAGGACTTGAGTGCTCCCTGAGTCAAGCTGATGAGAAGCTGAGAATAATGAGGGCAGACTGAAAACCTGGCTTTGTATTCTGGTGGCCCCCAGTGCTTGGCAGTGACCATGGAGAGGTACTACCATAGAGGAATGAAACAGAAGTCCATCTGGGGGTGGGGGGAGGAGTAAGAGGGCCAAAAAAATGGGACATCAACTGGACGAAGATATAGTCTTCATTTTCCTTTCTTCTAGTAATAATATGAACTGATTTCCAGAAACATCTTCCCCATGCTGTGTGTATTGTTCTAGAAGAGCTCAATCTCAATCTCTAGCTCCAAGGAGGCAGCCAATGACAGAACTCAACCAGAGCACCACCGCTTATGAGCATGATGAATTAGGAGATGAGGGAAAGGGGGCACTGGAGATATAAAGAAATGGTAGAGCACTGCCTAGCATGTGGGAAGCTCTGGGTTTCATTGCGAGGGGCGGGGTGGGGAATGGGAGATAGAGAAGAAAGGAGAGGAGAACTAAAAATAGACTCATTTGCACTCATGAGCCCATATATGCCTGGAGTCAACTCTCTTGGGTTAATAAACTTCCTTTCTTAATTTAAGTCAATTTTAGTTGAGTTCTTTTTTTTTTTTTAAGAGAAAGCATCCTAGTACTTTTCAAGCTCTCCCCTCAGTACCAATACACAATTGCTTTGAGAAAGGCAGGACAGAAATGGTTTCAATTTCCCAGGGCTGCCATAACACATACTAGATGTTTAAAACAACAAAAATGTATTTTCTCACCTTTGTTGAAGGCCATGGGTTCAGAGTAAGGTGTCAGCAGAGTCACATGCTTTCTGAAGGCTCTAGAGAAAATCCCTTCTGGGAGCCCCAACAATCTTTAGTGGTCCTTGGCTCAGAGATGCACCATTGTAACTCCCCAATCCATCTTCCCAATGCCTTCTCTTTGTGTCTGCCATCTCTTCCTGCCCTATAAGGACAACAGTTATACTGGGCTAGGGCTCATGTGATCTCATCTTTGTTACATCTGCAATAGGAATTTCCAAATAAAGCCATATTCACAGGTATTGAGGTACTGGGAATTAGAAGTCCACAGATGCTGCTCCCCCCACCCTGGGATTGGGGCCTCAACTCAGGGGCCTAGACATTCTCCTTGAGCATTTTTGCACTCAAGACTGCCAGTTGAGACACAACTCCATTTCTGTCTTTTTGGTGGTTAATTGGAGGTAAGAGTCTCATGTATTTTCCTGCCCTGGCTGGCTTGGAACTGTGATTTTCAGATCTTGGCCACCTGAGCAGCTAGTATTACAGGCATGAGTCACCTGTGCCCTGCTTCCATTATTTTTTTTAATGTACAATTTAACCCATACCAGCACTGTTATCACTATCCTTATCTTGCATATTATTTTCACTTCATATGACAGAGATTAAATACCCAGAACCATACAGTCAGTAAATTATGGAGTATAGATTTGAATTAGGTATTTTGATTTTAAGTTATGTATTCTTAACTAATGGCATAAAACTATATCAGCTCAAAAAAAATTGGAGGTACTGGGGTTTGAACTCATGCCATTGTGCTTATTTGGCAAGAACCACCAGGCCTTTTGCTTTTCTGTTCTTCAGCTAGGTCTTTCACTTTTGCCTGGGCTAGACACACTTTGATCACCCTACTTCCTTCTCCTTTTGGGTAGCTTGAACCACGGCATACACAATCATGTCCAATTTGTTTTTGTTTTTAAAAATAATTTTAGTAAGGGGGAGGGGGGAGGAGGGTATGAGGGACAAGGTAACAAACAAACAAACAAATAAATAAATAAAAGAAAATAATAATAATTTTATCATTATTATTAAGATGTTGTTGTATAGAGGGGTTACCATAAATCAGGTAATTAGTACAATTATTTTTGGACACTGTTACCCCCTCCTTTGCTTTTCCCCAGTTTGCCCTTCCTTGGCCTGCCCACAAATTGTATAGTGTGTGTGTGTGTGTGTGTGTGTGTGTGTGTGTGTGCACGCGCCAGTCTTGGGACTTGAACTCAGGGTCTGGATGCTGTCTCTGAGCTTTTTTTGTTGTTGTTGTTCAAGATTAGTGCTCTACCACTCAAGCCACAGTGCCACTTCTAGCTTTTTCTGAGTAATTTTTTGGGGATAATAGTTGCATTGATTTTTCTGCCTAGGTTGACTTTGAACCACAATCTTCAGACCTCAGCCACCTGAGTAGCTAGCATTACAAGTGTGACCACCAGTGTCAGGCTTGTAACTCATTTTTTTACATAGTATATATTGAATATTATGACTGCATTTGTTCATCTTTCCTCCTTCCATTTCTGTAGTCCCCTTGAGCCTCCCCACCCCCCAAAAAAAAAGAAAAGACAAAAAACAAAAACCCAAAAGCAAACAACAGCATGAACTCCAACTTGTTTTTAAGATAGGATCTAGATGACTTTTGCCTGGAATTTACCTTGAACCCTAATCCTCTTATCTCTCTCTATCTCATAAGTAGCTATGATTACAGGCATTAACTACCACACCCATCCTTAGCTTGAATTATTTTAGAGTGGAATTATTGATAGAATCATGAAAGGACTCATTATTTCTCTTAGAATGTGGAAATGGTACTACATTTCATTTCTGGGAATAATTCTGGACTGTTACTCATTTATAGGATCACACTTTCGTTTGGGGTCACTTGGAATCCTTCACTTGTGTGAACATCTTTCCTTGCAGGCAGCTTAGCACACTCCTCCACAGAGCTTCTTTAACAGACAACTCATTGCAGACACACCTGAGCACACCAATGAGCCCCTTCCCCCTAGGGAAGCACAGTTCCACCTCATGGATCACAGATCTCTGTGCACATTCTGGACTGGGGCTTTTGATAAGGCCATATATGCCACTATCCAATCCTACAGTTCAGACCTCCCCAGAAGATCTGCTGGGGGTGAGTGTGAGACAAAAAAATATTAAAACTATCTTTTAAAAGCAGGAGTTGGGTATTGGTGCCTCATGTCTGAAACCCTAGCAACTCAGAAGACTGAGATCTGAGAATTTCAGTTCAAAGCCAGCCTGGGAAGAAAAATCTTAGAGGTTGTATCTCAGATGCTGGGCTAGTGGTATGACTCAAGTGTTAGAGTGCCAGCTGTGATAAAAATGAAGGAGAGCACAAGGGCCTGAGTTCAAGCCGTGATACCCGCACAAGAAGGAAAAAAAGACAAAAGAAAACAAGAACAAACCAACATTTTCCACATAAAGGCAATCAGAATCCTTGAGAGACAGGTAGGCTGAAAGAACCTACATTTTTATATTGCTGGACCAAAGTAAGACTTCTCCCTTTAAGTGTGTACTCTTACAATTCCACAGTGTTGTATACGAAAATCTGAACCCTGGCTGCAGATGAAGCACAATGGTAGAATGGTAGAGCATGTGCTTAGCATGTACAAAGCTCCTCTTCAGCACTGGTGATAATAATAATAATAGCAATAATAATAGATACCAAACAGTGACTACCAATTAGAAAATTTAATAATTCCCATGCTAATAGTAAAAATTTGCACAAAATAAATGAAGGTACAACAAGGGAAGACGTATCAATGAAATACTGCTATATTAAAAAAAACCCAGCCCTTTCTATATGACTGTAACATGTCCAGAAGCTAAAATAATTTAGAAAAAGGCCAGAAAGACAAACAAATCTGGGAGCTGATGGCTCATACCTGTAACCCTAGCTGCTCAAGAAGCTGAGATCTGAAGAGCATGATTCATTCCATCAATGTTCTTAGAGTCTGTGTTGACAATCTAGAAAGTACACAACAGGTATTTGGCTATCTTAAGGACAACCATTTTTTTTTTTGTCTTTTTAAAAAGCTACCCTACCAGGCTGGGGATATGGCCTAGTGGCAAGAGTGCTTGCCTCATATACATGAGGCCCTGGGTTCAATTCCCCAGCACCACATATACAGAAAACGGCCAGAAGTGGCGCTGTGGCTCAAGTGGCAGAGTGCTAGCTTTGATCAAAAAGAAGCCAGGGACAGTGCTCAGGCCCTGAGTTCAAGGCCCAGGACCGGCAAAAAAAAAAAAAGCTACCCTACCTTGTGCATGACAGTAAGTGTGACTAGATGATTTTGCATCACTAAATTAAATAGAAATAAGCATGATTAAATATTTAGATTTACTGTAGCCTCTGGCTTCAAGTAGCTGGATGATTCATTCATGAAAAGTTCCCCCAAGCAGATCCACTAGCTGTATTAAGATCATAAGCTTTGTGGTGGTGAAGTGGGTTTTCCCTGTTTTATTTTTTATCTCGCAACCCAAGCAATACTAGCCACACCAATTAAAACAAGTAAAGAGTTAACATTCAAAATGGCCACAGTCCAGATGGTAGCATGGAAATCATCAGAGCTGTTTCATCTTTCAGAAGATTTATCACCATGCTAACCCACGTCTTTCATGTGGGTTTCAGCCATGATTCTTCCTACACACTCACAGAAGGATCTGGGAGTTTGTGGGTATGACATAGCACCAGGAACATGGATTTATGCAGTACAAAGGATGCTTGAGGCAGAAGGGTGGGCAGGAGAGTCATGCAGCTTGTACCATGTGGATCTGGTAGACAGTCACCATTAGTGACAAGAATACTCAGGGTTTTGGACAGTAGTTCACAATCACCCAATGCTTTTTAGTTTCTTTCTTTTTTTCTTCTGTCTTGGTCCTTACTTCTCACCAAATGATTCTTTTTGGCTACTACATATTCTTCTTCCAATTCTGCCCCAGATAGTTTCCCAAGCCTCTCTCCAAAAAACTTCCATTTTTTGTTTCCAAATTTGTTCAAGCCATGTGTGATGGCACACATCAGTAATCCTACTTATTCAGGACACAGTGGTAGGAGGATCTTGAGTGTGAGGCCAGCTTGGCAAAGGTACTGAGACCCTATCTCAAAAATAACAATGCCAAGGACCCAGTGGCTCATGCTTGTAACCTAAACCACACAGAAGGCTGAGGTCTGAGTAGATCAGTTCAAAGCCAGCTCCAGCAAGAGTGTGTGAGACTCTTATCAGCAATTCACCATTCGAAAGCTGGAAGTGGCACTGTGGTTCAAGTGGAAGAGCACCAGCCTTAAGTGAAAAAGCTAAGGGACCAGGCTCAGGCCCTGGATTCAAGTCCCAGTACCTGAACAAAAAAAACCCAACCAACCAACCAGCTGGGTCATAGCTTAAGTGGTAGACTGCTTGTCTAGCAAGAGGAAAGCCCTGGGTTCAATCCCCAGTTCCACATTGTGAGGGGAAAGTAAATTGTTTCTCAAGACTATTTTCCCCTTCTCGAGTTCTGGCCGTGGCTGTGAGGTATCTTGCTGTGCCCGGTGGCTGTCACGATGGTGAAGCTGAGCAAAGAGGCCAAGAGAGGCTGCAGCAACTCTTCAAGGGCCGCCAGTTCGCCATCCGCTGGGGGTTTATCCCTCTCGTCATTTACCTAGGATTTAAAAGGGGTGCAGATCCTGAGATGCCTGAACTAACAGTTTTAAGCCTACTTTGGGGATAAAGGACTATTTGGTCATCTGGACTTAGAAGCAATCCTCAAACAAAGACACCATGGAAGGTGTGTGCTCTTGATGGGATAAGACATGGAACATGTTCAGGTGGCCAGTCTTCAGTTTGATGGCACAGGGATCTTAGAAGCATCTGTGGAGTAGAGCCTCTACTGACTTATTTATCATACAGAAACTATTAAAATAAATATTTTCAACAATGTAAAAAAAAAACTATTTTCCCTAAGAAAACACAATCCATAGCATCCAGCTTTGTTATGCTTAAGACATGAAAGTACGGCCTGATCTCAGCCTTACTTTTTCAGGCTTCAGTCTTGTTTCAGATACCCTGAGACCCAGCATAGGAGCACATTCTCTTTATTTACAAACTTTAATAAAATGCTACAGTGGCTAGGCACCATTGGTTCATGCCTGTAATCCTAGCTACTCAGGCTGAAATGTGAAAATTACAGTTCAAAGTCAACCTGAGCAGGAAAGACTGTGAGACTCTTATCTCTAACCTGCAAAAATATGGAAGTAGAGGTGGGGCACAAATGGTAGAATGCTAGCCTTGAGAGAAAATGCTAAGGGACAGTATTCAGGTCCTGAGTTCAAGCCCCAGTACTAGCGCTAAAAAAAAACAACAACAACAAAAAAAAACTACAGAGAGTCAAATTGACATAGAGTGACCATTTTATTTTTAGTGTAGTATAGAGAGGTTTCAGAGTAGAGATGTGTCTTTATTTAGATTTACAAGTTATCATGCTTGTCAAAAGCAAATGAAATAGTACACAAAGCCTCAAAGCAACTTTTTAAATGTAATCTGTACATGGTTTGTTTTTGAACAAATATCAATTTGAGCCAAGTTTCTTATTTAAGAAATATAGGTCAGGTGCCAGTGGCTCATGCCTGTAATCCTAGCTACTCAGGAGGCTGAGATCTGAGGATCATGGCTCCAAGCCAGCCTGGGCAGGAAAGTCCCTGTGAACCTCTTATCTCCAATTAACCACCAGAAAACTGGAAGTGGTATTTCAGATCAAAGTGGTAGAACAGTAGCCTTGAGCAAAAAAGCTCAGGGACAGCCCCCAGCCCCCGAGTTCAAGTCCCATGACTGACAAAAAACAAACAAGCAAAAATCCGCACAGAGTATAGAATTATTATGTCAAAAAGAGTCTTTAAAATTCTTATATACAGGAGAAAGAAATATTTTATTTGAACTTTATGTAAAAAGATATGTTGTTAGGCCCAATCAACTTTTTCTTAACAGAGTTTAAGAGAGTACATGAAGCTGGAAGCCAGTGGCTCATAACTTGCAATTCTAGCTACTCAAGCGGCTGAGATCTAAGGATCAAAGTTTGAAGCCAGCTCAGAAAGACAAATCTAAGAAATCCTTATTTCCAATTAACCAGCAAACCCTGGAAGCAGAGGTGTGGCTTATGTGGTAGAGTGCTAGCCTTAAGCAAAAAAAGCCAAACAAGAACTTAAGGCTGAATTCTAGCCCTAATACCAGCACAGCAGTGTGCACACACACATACACACAGAGAAACTCTAACTGATATTTCTATAAAACTGGGCCAGGATTTATTTATTGTTCCTATAGTCAATATCTTCCATGATGGCTATTGCTTGTTCCTGTTATGTGATCTTACATGTATTTCTATCATTCAGTCAGCTGAAGGCAAATTACTGATTGTCTGTTGCTGCATAACCAACTGCTCCAAATTCAGTGGCATAAAAAAACCAGAATTATATTCTGCTCATGGATTCTGTGTGTGAAGAATTTGAAAGGGCACCATGGAGACGGCTAGTCTCTGTGATGTCATAAGGTCTCTCTTGGAAAGATTAGAATAGCTGGAGGATTCACTTCCAAGACAATTGCTGCCCTCACAGGTTTTGTCCTTGGGATGGGCTACTCAACCAATCTGGACTCACTGGATGGGACTGGTGATGAAGGCACCTCCAAGTATGGTGGTCTTTTCTGGTGGACTGGGCCTTTCAAGGCCTGGTTGATAGGTTCCAAGAGGAGGCAACCTCAGACGGAACATTCTAAGAGCAAGCATCCCACAACCTAAGATTCCAAGAGAACCAGAGGGAATCTGTCTTAGATTCTCCTGAAATAGCCTTGGAAGCTATATAAAGTCCCTTCTCTCATACTCATTGGTCCATACTCATTGGACCGTTGATCCATAAGCCCACACAGACTGAAGGCAGGACCCATAAAAAGATAGGTCAGAGGATATGTGACTATTTGTGCTAGTACTGGAGCTTGAACTTGAGGCCTAGATGTTGTACATATTTGCTCAAGACTGGCAGTTGACAAGTTGAACCACAGCTCCACCTCTGGCTTTTTGACGGTTAATTGGAAATAAGAGTTTCATGGACTTTGCTGCCTGGATTGGCTTTAGACCATAATCCTCAAATCTCAGCTCACTGAGTAGCAAAGATTATAGGTGTGAACCACCAGTATCCTGCCATGTGGTCCTATTTTAAAACCACCTCCACTATGATTTTTCCAAGATGGAAAAAATATAAACTTGGCTTTAAATCTTGATTTCTTTATTTCTAAATGGGGATCTTACACAGTTTACACGAACTTTTCCTTCACTGTACAAATGCAAATAGTGATCACACAGTTGTTGTGAATAGGCACAATTCATGTTAAAATGAGCCTATGGTTCATAAGTAGTTGCTAATTTTAATCTTTTTTGTAAAAGAAAAAGATTTTCCAAAGTAGAATTGGCAGTACACATACACACACAAACACACATGCCCTTGTTTTCCTGAGTTCTAGATCAAACAGAATCTTGCACATGCTTGACAAGTGCTCTACCACTGAACTATATCCTCAGACTTAATTTGATAAAATTTGACATAGGTATGTACCCAAGAAGCCATCAGCACAAAGAAAATAATGAAAGTATCCAACTATTTCCCCAAAGTTTTATCATGTCTTTCTCACTTCTCCTTGTTCTCCTTTCCCCTAGAAAACCACGAATTCTCTTACATCTCCTAAAATGATACTTGGATTGAATCATATATTACATGCTGTTTTTGTTTGTTTTAGTGGTACTGAGTTTGATATTAAAGGTCTAGGATACAGTCTCTAGGATTACAGCCTCAAGCTTGCTTGATTTGCTTGTTTGGCTGGTGTATTATCACTTGAGTCATATCCCCAAACTGGATTTTTGTTAATTCTTTTCGAAGATAAAGTCTCATGGGCTTTTAGCCAGGCTGGTTTCAAACTGTGATCCTCTGGATCTCAGCCTCCTAAGTAGCTAGGATTAAGGTGTGAGCCACCAGTGCACAACTGACATGTTCTTTTTTGTCTAACTTCTTCCACTCAGCATAGTTATTTTGAGTCATCCATGTGATATATCAAATCCATCTCTTCCTATTGCTGAGTATTATTCCAGGTATTGATGCACCAAATTATTTTCACTCACCCATTTTTCCCCTGTCCCTTTGATTTCTTTTTTTAAATTAAATTTTATTGACAAAGTGATGTACAGCAGGGATACAGTTATATAATAAAGTAATGAGTACATTTCTTATCATATTTGTTACATCATCCGTCATTTTTCTTTCCCTTCCCTAGTTCAGGTAAGCATATATACAGTATCCAATGTACCAAAATCATGTAGAGTAATCACATGGGTTATGCCAAAGAAAATTCACCTAGTACATTAAACGTAACAACAACAATAAAATCCTCCTGTTTCCTTCTCTTGAAGTTCATTTTGCTTAGCCTCATCTTATATAATCATATGTACATAGCTGTTGAGCTATTGTGATCCTCTGATAGGTCTATCCTAGACCTTTTTATGTTTATTTGGTAGTTGTTTGGGTTTAGAGATGTAAATTCGATGACCCAAACATGTGGAAATACCATTTGAAAAGAAGTTTGTTATTTTGCAGGCCTGGTCTCTACTGTTCTCCCTCCACCCCACCCCCAACAATCATATATCAAGGAGACCATGCGCCTTTGTTCTCTGTGTTCTAGGCTTGTCTTGCTCAACATTATTTGTTCAAGATCTGACCATTTCCCTGAGAATACCATTATTTTATCATTTCTAATTGCTATGTAGTATTCCATTGTGTACAGGTACCACACTTTTGGGATCCATTCATCAGTAGTGGGACATCTGGGTTGTTTCCATGTTTTGGCTATTGTGAATTGTGCAGCAATAAACATGGATGTGCAGATGTCTTTATGGTATCCTGGGACTTGTTGTTCAGGATAGATGCCTAGGAGTGGTATGGCTAGGTCATAGGGTAGGTCTATGCTGAGTTTTTGAGGATCCTCCATATTGTTCTCCAAAGTGGTTGTACTAATTTGCACTCACACCAACAGTAGAGAAGGGTTCCTCTTTCTCTGAATCCCCTCCAGCATTTGTTGTTGCCTGAGTTCAGAGTATAGGCCATTCTAACTGGCCTGAGGTGGTATCTCAGGGTTGCTTTTATTTGCATTTCCTTTACTGCCAGGGATGTTGAACATTTCCTCATATGTTTCTTTGCCATTTTTATTTCTTCTCCTGTGAAGTTTCTTGTTAGTTCCTTTACCCATTTAATAATTGGTTTACTGGGTTTGGAGGGGGTTAGTTTCTTGAGCTCTCTGCAGATGACAGATATTAGGCATTTGTTGCTGTGCTGGTGAAGATCCTTTCCCATATGGTTGGCTGTCTTTCTAGTTTAGTGGCTATGTCTTTAGCTGTGCAGAAACCTTTTGTTTTGTAGTAGTCCCTTTTGTCCAGTCTCTCCCCTATCTGTTGTGCCCCTGGGAGTCTGCTCAGGAAGTTCCTGCCTGTGCCTATAAGTTCCTACTCTGTCCTTTAGTAGTTTCAGGGTTTCAGGTTTGATGTTGAGGTCTTTAATTCATTCTGAGTTGATCTTGGTGCATGGTGATAGGCTAGAATCTACTTTGAGTTTTCTACATGTGGCTGCCTAGTTTTCCTAGCACCAGTAGTTGAAGAGGCTATGTTTTTTCCATTGTATGTCTTTTGCTCCTTTCTCAAAAATCAGTTGACTGTTAAGTATTCGGATTTATTTCCGGGTCTTCTATCCTACTCCATTGATCTTCAGGTCTGTTTTTATGCCAGTACCAGGCTGTTTTTGTTATGATGGCTCTGTAATACAGCTTGAAGTCTGGTATTGTGATACCTCCTGCGCTGCTTCTTTTGCCTAGAATTGCTTTGGCTATTCTAGGTCTTTTGTTGTTCCATATAAATTTTTGGATTGTTTTCTCTATTTCAGTGAAGAATGTAGCTTTGATTTTGATGGGGATTGCATTGAATTTGTATAACATTTTGGGCAATGTGGCCATTTTCACTACATTGATTCTGCCTACCCATGAGCATGGGAGGTCTTTCCATCTCCTGACGTCCTTTTTGATTTCTCTTTTTAGATTTTTATGGTTCTCATTAAATAGGTCATTCACGTCTTCGGTTAGGTTAATCCCTAGGTAATTTATTCTTTTTTTAGCTATTGCAAATGTTATTGTTTCCATAATTTCTTTTTCTGCTTGTACATTGCTGGTGTACAGGAAAGCTGCTGATGTTTGTGGATTGATTTTGTAACCTGCTACTTTGCCAAAATGGTTTATTAGTTCTATGAGTTTGGGAACTGAGTTTTTTGGGTCCTTCTGGTATAAGATCATGTCATCTGAGAATAGGGATAGTTTTATTTCCTCTTTTCTAATGTGGATCCCTTTAATTCTCTCTTCTTGCCTTATTGTTATGGCTAAGGATTCCAACACAATGCTGAATAGAAGTGGGGAGAGTGGGCATCCTTGTCTCCTTCGTGATTTTAGGGGAAATGCTTTTAGTTTCTCCCCATTTAATATGATATTAGCAGTTGGTCTGTTGTATATGGCTTTTATTGTTTTAAAGAATGTTCCTTCTATTCCTTTTCTCTCCAGGGCTTTTGTATGGGTGTTGTATTTTGTCAAAGGCTTTTTGAGCATCAACTGAGATGATGATGTGATTCTTGGTCTTAGATCTGTTAATGTGGTGAATTACAATTATTGATTTGTGAATGTTAAACCAGCCTTGTGTCTGTGGGACAAAGCCTACTTGATCGTGGTGTATAATTTTCTTGTTCAATTTCTGGATCCTGTTAGCAAATATTTTGTTGAGGATCTTTGCATCTGTGTTCATAAGTAATACTGGTCTGTAATTCTTTTTTTTTGTTGGGTCTGTGCCTGGTTTGGGGATGAGTATGATATTAGCTTCATAGAATGAGTTTGGGATTTCTCCCTTTGTTTCTATTTCGTGGAAGAGTTTAAGGAGTGTTAGTATTAGCTCCTCACTGAAGGTTTTATAGAATTCATTGGTGAATCCATCTGGGCCTGGACTTTTCTTTGTTGGAAGGCTCTTGATTACTTCCTGTATTTCGTTGTAGGTTATTGGTTTTTTTAATTGATTTATTTCTTCTTGGTTCAGTTTGGGCAGTTTATACTCCTCTAAGAATTGATCCATCCCTGTAACACTTTCGTTTTTTAGTGAGTAAAGGTTCTGGAAATAGTTCCTTATAATTGTTTGAATATCTTGTGTACTTGGTGTAATTTTCCAGTGGAGTCCTTGATCTTACAGATATGAGTCTCTTCTTTTTTTTTGCAAGTCTTGCATGGGGTCTGTCAATTTTATTTATTTTCTCAAAAATCAGATTTTAGTTTTATTTATTTGTTGGATGGCCTTCTTATTCTCAATCATATTTACCTCTTCTTTAGTCTTTGTGATCTCTCTTTTCCTAGTAGTTTTAGATTCCATTTTTTCTTGTTTCTCCAGTCGTTTTAACTGTATTGTGAGGTTATTCACCTGATCTGATTCCATTCTTTTAATGTGTGCACTGAGGGCAATGATCTTGCCCCTCAGCACTGCCTTTGCTGTATCTCATAGGTTTCTTTGTGATCTATTTTATTGTCGTCGTGGTTTATGAACTCACTAATTTCATCCTTAATTTGCTCTGTGACCCAAATGTTAGATACTAGTGAGGACCTTAGCCTCCAAGTATGTGGGACTACATAAATTGTGGGGACACTCGGCTCTGTGTGCTACTCCCGCTGGCGGGAGGGCTGAGCGTATCCCAGTTGAGACTAAGCTGAGATGGAGTAGGGCCGTTGAAATCTGCCCCCCCCCCTTAGTCCCCCTTACGTTTAAGAGCAGACACTGGACATGTAGATTTCAGGGAGCCGTCTGATGGACTACCGGATTCCGTTTATTCAGAGGAAGGGCAGTAGGATTTATTACAGTGATGACGGCTGGAAGGAGAGGGACTTGGGGCGGCTAGCTGGAAGTTAGCAATTGGCTGATCTGGGCTGTTTGACAAGAATGGCACCCTAGGACCTCCCCCACGGGCCGACGTCATACCCCAATGGAATGCCCCTGGGCCCCAGCGGTGCCATCTTTGAGGCAGACACGTGGACCCAAGACCGAGATGGGAGGCCGGGCTGGTCCAGAACTACTCCTTCTGGTTCTGGACCCTGAAGGAGGTAGGAGTGGCTTGCAGCCATGCGGCCCAGGGCAGGAGGAGGGGAGGGTCAGTCAGGACCAACCCCTCGCGGCTACAGCCAGCATCCTGACACAAGTGTTTGTGTAGTTTCTGCAATATCCCTTGTTATTGAGGGCTAGCTTGATTCCACTATGATCAGATAGAATACATGGGATAATGTCAATTCTCTTCTATTTGCTGAGGCTCTTTGTGTGGACTATGATATGATCTATTTTGCAGTATGTTCCATGGGCTGCTGATAAGAATGTGTATTGGGTCTCTGTAGGATGAAATACTCTGTACAGATCTGTCAGATCCATATGGGATATGGTGTTACTTAGGTCTTTGGCTCCCTTGCTAATCCTCTGTGTGTTGAATCTGTCTCTTGGAGAGAGTGGTGTATTAAAATCTCCCACTATTATTGTATTTGGGTCTATCTTGTTCTGTAGTTCTGAAAGAACTTGTTTGACATATTTAGGTGCTCTGTCATTGGGTGCATAGATGTTGACTATTTTCATATCTTCTTCCTGGATTCTTCCCTGTATTAATATGTAGTGACCTTCTTTATCTTTTTGAACTGAAATATGAGAAGTCTAGCTTGTCTGAAATCAAGATGGCTACCCCTGCCCTTTTGGTAGGTGCGTTTTCTTGGAAGATCTTACTCCATCCTTTCACTCTGAGCCTGTTTTTGTCCTTTGCTGTGAGATGTGTTTCTTGAAGACAACAGATAGATAGGTCTTGTTTACGGATCCACTCTGTCAATCTTTTTCTTTTTATTGGAGAGTTCAGTCCATTGATGTTTATAGTTACTATGGATAGGTATGTTTTTTTTTCTTCTGTTTTCCTGTTAACCTGTGTTTTGCTTCTTTCCTTTCTTTCTTGTGTTTATTAAGCTGTTTTTCCTATTGGGGTCTGACTATTGGAGTTTCTTGGTCCTGTCTGTTTCCTGCTAGGTGATGTTCTCCTCTTAGAATTCTCTGTAGGGCAGGCTTTTTGCTCATATATTCCTTTAACTTTTCTTTGCTGTGGAAGGTTTTGGTTTCTCCATCAAAAGTAAATTCTAATTTTGCTGAGTATCTAAGTCTGGGTTGGCAGTTGTTGGCCCTCAGGACTTGGATGGTGTTCTTCCAGGCTCTTCATGCCTGTAAGTTTGTGTGGAAAAGTCTGCCGTGATTCTGATCTTTATTCCATTGTAGTATAGTTCTTTCTTTGTTTTGACTGCATTAAAGATATGTTCCTTGTTGTTAACATCTGAGGCCTTGACTATGATGTGTTTGGAGGTGTTTTTTCTAGAGTCTGGTATGCTAGGTGTTCTATATGCTTCTGTTATTTGGGTAAGGTTTTTCCTTTTGAGATTGGGGACATATTCTGTAATAATTCTATTTAATATGTGTTGCATACCTCTGCTCTGACACTCCTCTCCTTCATCTATTCTGATTATATGCAGATTATATCTCTCCTCCCTGTCCACTATTTCCTGGATTAGTCTGTCAGGAAGGTTGACAGTTTCTTGGAGTGTGATAATCTTCTGGTCCTTATCAGCTGAGTCATCTTCCAGAATTGACACCCTAGATTCCATCTGATCAATCCTCTGAGACAGCTTCCAATGTAGTTTGCATTGAGGCAAGTGAGCTACTTATGGTTGCTAGATCAGCACTTCAGTGTGATAATTTCTTCTTTTAATGAGTTGCATTTTGATTCCATTTTTTCATGCATTTTGGTTCTCAGGATGTTAAGGTCTTCTTTAAATGAGGAGTGGACTGTATCTATTTTTACTTCCATTTCTTTCTTGACTTCCTGAAGTTCCTTCGATAATTCCATTCTGAATTCCTGAAATTGTCTTTGGAATTCATTCCTGATGCTGTCGGTCATTTCTGTTATCATAGCCTGAAATGTTTTTTTTATTCTCCATCATCTTTTCGGTCACACTGGTTTTTGGAGCTCGTGAGTTGGCATGACCTTTCATGAAATATATAATATTTCTTTGTGATTTACACACTGCTCCTGGAGTCTGCATGTGTCCCTCAGTGCTGTGGGATCTCTCCAGGGCAGGATGTGGCGGTGGTGGCTGGCCTCTGCTCTCTGTGTCTGTGGTGCCCAGCTCCCTCCCTGCTGTCTGGTCTCGGCCCTTTCAGTCCATTTTGCATTCTGCGCCACGATCTGGCTTGGTCCGATCTGCAAGCAGTCTGGGTCCCATGGAACTCTTGCTGTCTTGTCTCTGCACTCGCAGTGGGACTTTTCTGCTGTAGCGTCTGCACTGGCTCTTCCCTTTGATTTCTTAGTCGACTTTCCTTTCATTTCTAGAAAGAAGCTAACTCAATTCCTTTCTCATAACTAAATAAGGATCTGCTCCCAAAGGTATTATTCAAAGATACAAACTTCTAGGTACTCCTCCATGGTTATGGAAGGAAACTGGATGTCCACTGAAGTCGTACTTTATTGGAACCATCTATTGTAGCATGCCTCAAAGCCTGGCTCTCCTTCCTGGTTGGCCAGAATTCCACATCTCTTCTTTTAGAACACCTGTAGGAGACCTAGATGGACAACGTTTAAATCCTCAGTAATCTCTTTTCCCTTTAGAAAGTATAGTGGGATTTCAGGGCAAGAATCTGAGGATAGATTTTTTTCTCCAGCATATATTTCTGTTCTTTCAACTTACTCTTCCCAGTAGATGTCAACCCATTGAGGTCAAGAGGTCAAGGACATCTTGAGAAAGTAGAGGGCTCCGTTAACCCTGGCTTCTCCTTCTACCGACTCTTTAAACACATTGACTATATCAGTCCCAAGAGCAATGTCACTCATCATGAGAGCCAGAGAACATACAGAAAACTCCAAATGTGAGAAGTGGTGAGAACTGTGTTACATCCAACTGTGACAAACACACTATGCAGAGATTTTGTTGTTGTTTATGGTGGTACTGAGGTTTGATCTCAGGGTCTCATACTTGCCAGAGAGGAGCTCTACCACTTGAGCCAGGACCCCTGGCCCTCATGCATACTTCTTTATTGTAACAGTTGTTATTCTTCAGCACCTGCACTGGTCCCTTCACTAGCCTCTCTGCTGTCACTGTAATCTACTCAGCATCATCCCAACACAAGAGACAAAGATCCTTTTAGAAGCCCACTAGGCTTTAAATCATTTTTTTTTTTTTTTTGGCCAGTCCTGGGGCTTGGACTCAGGGCCTGAGCACTGTCCCTGGCTTCTTTTTGCTCAAGTCTAGCAGTCTGCCACTTGAGCCACAGCGCCACTTCTGGCCATTTTCTGTATATGTGGTGCTGGGGAATCGAACCCAGGGCCTCATGTATTTGAGGCAGGCACTCTTGCCACTAGGCCATATCCCCAGCCCTTTAAATCATTTTTTTAAAGCATATTTTTTGTTTTTCTTCCTTTCTTGAATCTCCAGTAATTCTTGTTCTGTGCTTTGAACATTTGAGGTATAGAAAAGTGGACATTCTTTTCTTTTTCCACCTCTGAAAGGATGCAGCATAGGAAGGACTGGATAGTTTCCCAGACCATCCTGAAGTGGACAGTGTCTGCTGTGTAATGTTCTCCTCTCAGCCCCAGTGCCCTCCCCTGACCTGTGGAGCAGCAGGAATGTTAGAGCCAGAGGGGCCTTCGAGATCATCTAACCCAAACTATGAACCATTTGTATTCTTTCAGAGTGGAAAGAATGTTTTAGGTTAGAAAAGAAAGAAAATAAAATGACTAAAGAGGAGAGGGAGAGGAAGGGATGGCTGGGAAAAGAAAAAAAGATATATTTAAATTATTCTGGCTTCTAGTAAAGTAATAAACTTTTTGGCATTGCAAAACTGCTTAGTTGTAGGTAAGGATTTTCTCTTTAATCTTAAGTGGGGGTAGGGGTAGTGTGTGTTACTGGTTCTGAGACTTGGAACTCAGAGCCTGGGAGTTGTCCCTTAGCTTTTTTGCTCAAGGACATGCTCAACTACTTGAACCATAACTCCAGTTCTGCCTTTTTGTGTGTTAGAGTCTCACAGACTTTCTTGCCAGGGATGTCTTGAAACTGTGACCCTCAGATCTCAGCCTCTTGAGTAGCTAGGATTACAGATATAAGTACACAGGTGCCTGGATTTCATGTCTTTTATAACAGAAGAACTGGTCAGTGTCTACATTTCCATATAACTTGGAATGATTACATTTGCACATTCAATTTAAGTGATCTTTTCTATCCTTGTTTATTTTATAGTCTCTTCTTGAATTGTACTCTCTTTGTACATGCGAAATGGTGATACTTGGAATCAAGCTCAATGCCTCCCACTTGCTAAGTGAGCACTGTCATGCTTGGACCATGCCATTGGCTTCTTTTTTGTTCAGTCCTGAGGCTTGAATTCAGCTTGGGCACTGTCCCTGAACCTCTTCTTGCTCAAGGCTTACTAGTACTCTACCACTTGAGCCACAACACTATTTCTAGCTTTTTCTGAGTAGTTTATTAGTGATTAGAGTCTCGCAGACTTCTTAGCCCAGGCTGGCTTCAAATCACTATCCTCAGATCTCAGCCTCCTGAGTAGCGAGGATTACAGGCATGAGCCACAAGGGCCAGGCTACAAGATCTTTACATTGGTCACTTTTCAGGTAAAGGCTTTCTTTATTCCCAGGACAGCCTGAGTAATCCTTCTACTTGTGCTTTCTTATGTCACTGGGGATGACAGGCACTTGACTCTGTGCCTAGCCATTGTACTTTTTCTGTAGCTGGGACAACAGATATGTACCAATGCATCCAGCATTGGTTAAGATGGAGTCTCATGAACTTTTATGCCCCCACTTGCCTTCTACTGTGATCTGCCTCCTGAATAGCTAGGATTACAGGGCTGAACCATGACACCAAGTATTCATTTGTTTTTAATCATCTTATCAACTCCCAGGGGCTCATCCCCAACCTAGAAATTAGAACATTGTCAACACTGAGCTTCCATTCCAATGGTCATGCCTCTTCACCTCTGGCTTCCAAAATTGTGGGCCTGAGAGAACCACTGCCTTGAGTATTGTTTTACTTATTCTCTATGCTCATAAACAAATACACTCTATGTGTTTTGAAAACAGCACAGTGCTTAGTTGAAATTATTCTGAGCTGTTCTCAGAAGTATGATGTTGTGATCTTGTGTTTGCTCAGAACTGACCTGTCAGGACTGAATTTTCCTGCCCTTGTTGGAGTAGAGACAGCCCCAGACCATGGGTGGAACCTGGCCCTGAAATGACCCAGCAGTATAGAGAGAAACACCTTCCACTTCACTTTCCATAGAGCCAGGCTGAACATGCAGCCTCTTCCTGGGTTTGTTTTGTCTCCACCTGGGCTAGGAGCAGAGTTCCCAGCCACCCACTTTGCCAGGCTTCCCTCTCCCCCCCACCTGTACAAACACACAGCTTCCTGTCACCACGTGGCCAAGCAAGGCAAAGCTATGGATTGGGAGCTATGAGTTTTTAATTTCCTAATGAGAACAATTGTAGACCTGGAAAACAGCTGTTATCCCAGGGGCCAAGACACAACGTAATTCAATTGCGCCTTTATGATTTCTGTCCTGTCCTTTGTGATTTCCCACAAACCTGAAACATGTTTTGCTACTCACTTTCCATCTCACCACCATCACAAGACTTAATACTCATGGAGACTCAGAAAGTATGCAATGAATGGCTTTTTACTCCTAAATCCCATGTGGAAAATAGGATGTGGAGTTGCTCGTGTAGCAGAAGGACTCTGAAACTGCAAGGCTAATGCACTCCAATACTTCCATATCCTCTGTCACTGCAATGATTAACCATGTTTATAAGCAAGGCACTTGATGATGAGGTTCTTTCATAGTGAAAGAATATGGATGTTGGGCTGGGAATGTGGCTTAGTGGTAGAGTGCATGCCTAGCATGCATGAACCCTGGGTTTGATTCCTCAGCACCACATAAACAGAAAAATCCAGAAGTGGTGCTGTGCCTCAAGTGGTGGAGTGCTAGCCTGAACTAAAGGAAGCCAGGGACAGTGCTCAGGCCCTGAGTTCAAGCCCAGAACTGGCAAAAAAAAAAAAAAAAAAAGAAAGAATATGGATGTTGAAGCTAAAGAATAAGAATGAATTCAAATCCTTTATCATTGTGTGGCCTTGGCCTCACAAGTTACCTTCGTAAGATGAGTCAAGTCTCTACTTCATAAGTTATGGTGAACATCAACTGAAGTAAAATATGTAATACTAGTTATTTAGGAGGCTGAGATTTGGACATGGAGGTTTGAAACCAGCCTGGGCAGGAAAGTCTGTGAGACTCTTATCTCCAATTAACCACCAAAAAGTCAGAAGTAGAACTGTGGCTGGAGTGGTAGAGTACCAGCCTTGAGAGAAAATACTAAGGGACAGTGCCCAGGCCCTGAGTTCGAACACCAGGACTGGTACAAAAGAAAAAGACATGCAGTGGTATAGCTCACACAGTCCATGACAAGGATACAGTTAAGATATCTTAGATGTTTAATAATTAGGAGCCTTACGCCAGGCTTTCATTTCCTCCTCCATTCCGTAGGCTCCCAAACCTTTCCCTCTGCATTGTGATCCATCTCACATCATGGTCAGATGAATCATCCCTAAGCAGCATTTGTATATATCACATCTCCTAACCTCCCTAACCACACTCACACCCCTAAACACAACAGAAACCCTCTGTGGTTTCCCAATGCCTTCAAGATGTCCAAATCCCTTAAGTTGGCATTTAAGCTTGTCCACAGTTTAGGATCCATTTACGCCTGTGCAGTGGCTTTGTGTTGTTTCTACACTCAGATTCTGTACTCCAGGCCGAGTCATTGCTCTCTGACTGTGCCAAGTTCATGCCAGGTCCATTTTAACTTCTGTCCTACTGTTACATTTGGACAGACTATTTGCCCCATTTGACTACTTGTCCTATTTTCTATTTCCTTCATTTTAGGGGTGGGCTTGCAGGCCTGGGCACTGTTCCTTAGCTTTTCCACTCAAGGCTGGTGCTCTACCGTTTGAGCCACACCTCCACTTCTGGCTCTTTGCTGGTTAGTTGTAGATAAGAATCTCATAGTTTCCTTCCAGGGCTGGATTCCAACTGAGATCCTTAGATCTCAGCTTCCTGAACAGCTATGACAGGTTTCAGATACCGTTCTTTGCATTGATATGCATTCTGTTTTTTCCTTGAGAGGCACGCAAGTCCTCTATCTTCTTTACCCTTCTTTTGCTGTCAGCCATGTAATGTATCCCACCTTACTTTGTCACTATTTACTTGTATGTGTGGGAGCTAACACTTGATACAAGTTCCACAGATGTTTAGAAACACATACAGAAAATGTAAAAGTACATACTTCAGGCTTGGCATTAGTGGCTCATTGATAGTTGTAGAGATAATCCCAAATCATTCTTTTTTTTTTTTTTGCCAGTCCTAAGCCTTGAACTCAGGGCCTGAGCACTGTCCCTGGCTTCTTTTTGCTCAAGGCTAGCACTCTGCCACTTGAGCCAAAGCACCACTTCTGGCCATTTTCTACATATGTGGTGCTGGGCAATCGAACCAAGGGATTCATGTGTACAAGGCAAGCACTCTTGCCACTAGGCCAGCCCCCAAATCATTTTTGATGCCTGCAATTCCAGCTGCTCCAGAGGAGGAGATCATGAGGATGGAAGTTTGAGGCTATCCCAGGCAAAAAAAGTTGACAAGACCTCATCTAAACCAATAACTGAACACACTGGGTTGTGTCTGTCATCTCAGCTATGCAGGAGACTGGGATTGGGAGGATTACAATTCCATGCCAGACAAGACAAAAATAACCAAAGCAAAATAGCTAGGGGTATTGATTACGCAGAAAAATATCTGCCTAGTATGTTCAAAGCACTGAGTTCAAATCCTAGTACCACTGAAGAAACAAAAAGTAAGCATATCCATTTAGAAATGCCTTTATAACCAACTCTAATCAAACTCAAAAGAATTCAAAATACAATTTTGAATTAGCCAGACTGGCATTATCAAGCAATGAGTTTGTATCTGTGTGTGTGTGTGTGTGTGTGTGTGGAGAGAGAGAGAGAGAGAGAGAGAGAGAGAGAGAGAGAGAGAGAGGAGTTACTTCAGTGGTTTGTTTCTCTCCAGCCTCAGGTCAAGGGAAGTAGTTACCTTCTCTCCCTTGGCTATCCTCAGCTGATAAGCTCTCATCAGGCCACTCAGGTTGCTCAAATACCTGAAGTCATATTAGAATTTAAGACATATAATTGAAGAGAACATAAGCCTGACTATCATATATCAGTATTCACCCCTTAACTTTTCTAACTCCCTAGTGGTCTAATCCTATAATAAAATATACCAAGGCAATTTTTCCCCAGAATTCCTTGGCATTTGGGGTTGAGGTAGGGGGCTCTTTGTAAGCTCTTTGTTTAGATTCCAGGCATTCTCATTAAGAGTTATACCTAAACCTGTACTTGGACAAAGACCAAATTTTTAAGCATTAGGACCATATCCAAAACATTTAGGGATTCTGTCAAATTGAAGATTGGCCCAAATCCATATCCAAAAGCAGCCTGAATGACATTAAACTTGAAGCAATTAAACAGTAATATCCTGAATTCATGTTCTTGAAGATAGTGTTAATTGGTGCCCATTTTTCTGCCTGGCAGGGAGTCTGAACTTTATGAACAAAAACACTCACCCAGTTGAGATGTTCACATCTCTTCACTGTACAGAAGGTTGTTAATGGCCTCAAAGAAAAGTCTCTTCCAAGGAGAATACTTGCATGTCCTCTCAGGTTAGACCAAAGGAAACATGTTATGTTACATATTCAGAATGGATCCTGGAGTCATTGGAGACAGCTAGTTTTGCATGGCAATCAAATGATACAGAGTTGGGTAGATATCCAGCTAAAGATGGCAGGCTGAATGTACATATTGGGTGCTTAGTGAGCCACCAATCCAGTTGGAGATGATCAGAAAGCCCAGAAAAGACTTTTAATATAGACAAAAACTGATTGCATTCTCTCTGTGTTGGAATGTATTGAGGCAATTGCGTAAATGAGAAAGCATTTAATACTGAATAAGTCAAGGCAATAATAAGCAAGTGAACAGAAATTAAATACCTTCTCTAAGAGCAAAAAACATATTGCAGATGAAAAGAAAAACATCCAAAGACTGCTAGGTAGAATTGCTTTACATAAGATTTGCATTATATTTTTTGTATAGAGATTCAATGTCTATCCATCCAAAATTACAACATAACTATTAGGGAAGGATAGAGAAGATATTAAAGTGTGCATAGGTCTCATGAGAATGAGAAAGGTGAGGCTGGAATATCCAGGCTGATGGCGCACACTTGTACAGAAGTAAACTAACTACACCTCGCCAAATTCCTTTGGAGTGAGTATCCTTATGCTATGCGACCTCTCTACATCCTGAGATATCTCTAACAAGTTACAAGGTTATGTTTGTGCTTCCCTGCTAACAAATATTTGTATGTACATCTCAGAAAATGGTTGGGAAATTGCTTTAGTTTGAACATACCTTCTGTTGGCAAGGTTGTAAGAAGGGACACACAGATCTCTACTTCTCTCTAACAGCTAGATCCTGACAATGATTTTTTTTTCTATAGCGCTTGACAATTGCTGTTGTTTGTGGCTCATGCCTATGATCCTAGCTACTCAAGAGATTTCGATCATGGTTCAAAGCCAGACCAGGCAGAAAAATCTCTTATCTCCAATAAACTACCCAAAGTGTGTGTGTGTGTGTGTGTGTGTGTGTGTGTGTGTGTGTCCCTGCCAGTACTGGGGCTTAAACTCAGGGTCTCATATTCTCCTTTAGATCCCAGCCTGTGAGTAACTACAATTACAGGCATGGGCCACGGGGTCCCAGCTGAAGTCTCATTTTATATCTGGTTAAATGTTCCAACAATCAACCTGACAAGTTAACAGTAGCTGAAAAAAATATGATTATTTACACACTCACTTAGTGCAATAATTGGTCGTAAAAATTAACTTACTGAAATGAGAAATTCAGGACATTCTATGTGATACTGATAGCAAATTGGACCTAATTTAATTATTCTAGTTAGGGGTTGTTGCTTTTTTTTGTCAGGTATACAGAATCTGCTACTAGATTTGACCTTAGCAGACCCAGTAGAGGGCTCAGGCTAGAGAATAAAGACTTTTGTGCACTTGATGATCTGTGACATGACTAATAAGACCACAAGTTTAACTCCTAAGTGAAAATCTAGATGATTCTAATATGATAAGATACAGAAAAAGAAACACAAAGTCTGGCTTTGGTCGATGTGGTTGCACACTGCATAGGCAATTACAGGCTCACACCTGTAATCCTAGCTCCTCACGTGGCTGAGATCTGAGGATCGTGGATCAAAGCCATCCCAGGGAGGAAAGGATGTGAGAAATAAACTACTCAGAAAATGCTGGAAGTGGAGCTGTGGATCAGTGGTAGAGCACTAACTAGCCTTGAGGGGGAAAGAAAAAGCTCAGGGACAGCACCCAGGTCCTAGCTGGTCCTAAATGCCCAGGACTGGCATTAAAAAAAAAATCATACCATCTAAATATTAGATACTTGAAGGTTAAAAGGAGACAGAGAACAAAAAGCAATGTTAGTATGACAGGCATCTGATGGCCTCAGAGTGGGACATGATTTCCCACCAAAGTGCATGATGTTTACTAGGAAAAACCTTGCACAGCCCTCATGTGTCCCTAGTACCCAGCACAGAGCTAAGAAATCAGGAGGTCTTTCCATGCCCATGCGTGCTTGCTTGACTCAGGTGACTTGAGGGTAAGACAAAGGACCATGAGGCTGAGGACAACTGGATTTTGAATTCAAATGAGGTTTTTAAAACAGTGATTGCAAAACATGGCATCAGCTCGGTGTTGATTTGTCACACTTGTAATCTAGATACTTAGGAGACTGAGATCTGAAGATTGCCATTTGAAGCCAGCCCAGGTAGTAAGGTCTGTGAGACTATGATCTCCAATTAATCAGCAAAGAGCCAGAGGTGGATCTGTAGTTCAAGGGGTAGAACACTAACCTTGAGTGAAATAGCTAAGGGATGGTATCCTCTAGGCCCTGAGTTCAAGCCCCAGCACTAGCACAAAAATGAACAGATAATCCATACATAACAAGTTTGCAGTTTCTGTCTTTAAGTAATTTAGGAGCAATATCTGGTAAATAAAACCACAGGAAAGCATTATTGCTTCATTCTGGACTTCCTCCCTTAGCTTCATTAGCTTTGACTGTACAGAGACCTCCTGTTGAGGAAGCTATGAGACTTCCCAAGGTTTGGCCTCCTGGTCTTATCCTGATCTCAAGCCCGGGTTTGTCCCCCTTTCACAGTCTGTGCTAGGACTCTGTGTGGAACAAGTCTGCCATGGCTGCCTGAGGGTGGGTGCTGGAGGGAAGGAAGGCAAAGGGCAGAAATTGTTGGAGCTTTCATCTCCACACGGTGCTCTTTGGAAGCAGAAACTAGCTTTGCTCTTTCCTAAGGACTCAGGATTGAGGTGTTAGAAGCTTGGGGAAATAGAAAGCTCTAGATCAAAGGCCAGCTGAATAAGAAGATAGAAATAGTCTTGTCCTGAAAGGGAGCTAGTTATGGAGATCTGCTCCCAAAGTGGAAAAAGAGGAATTTTTATAACCTGGCAAAAAGAAAGAATGCAAGATCATTGTGAATTACCTTTTAGTTTGCTTTTCTGAAGGTGCTTATCTAAAAACAGGCGCATGGAAAGGAGAAATAGCATGTATGGGGCCAGGAGATACAAAGTAGAAATGTACTCAGAAAGAGACTTTCCTGTGGAAACCACGCCCCCTGCCCTGCTACAGGAGTCATGAAGAGTCAGAGTTCTGCTGCTCCAAGACTGTTTACATCCAAGGATACACACACAGGCAAAAGGTTAAAAGACAACAAACATAGTCAGGGCTTTGTGTGTGCACCAATAATGGGGTTTGAACTCAGGGCCAAGGCAATAACCCCTCAACTTTTTCACTCAAGGCTGGTGCTCTACCACTTGAACCACACCTCTGCTTTCAGGTGGTTATTTGGAGCTAAGAGTCTCATGGACTTTCCTGTCTGGGCTGGCTTCAAATTGTAACTTTCACAGCTTCACCTCCTGAGTAGCTAGGATTAAAGGTGTGAGCTATAGGTGCCCAGGGTCAGGGCTTTGAAAGAAGCACAACTGGTCAAACAAATTTTTTCCTTTGGATGCTTATGTACAACATCTTGTGGCTGAAGAAGTTAGGATGGGGACACATAGTTTCAAAAGTAGTAAGTTTTTCATAACTGAACCAGTACTCCAAACACACATGATTTAGAATTCACATTGAACTAGATTAAGGATAGGGAGAGAATTCAAGAGCAGGATTCCAAGGAAACTCACAAGAATCAAGAATGAGAGATGTCTTTTCCAGAACATGCATGCAATGTAATGAGTAACCACTGAGATCATGGAGAGAAAACATTCAGTGACATGACCAATAATGGATTCAAGGTCAAATTCAAAGATACAGACTCTATGTCCTAGACAGATATTTTTCTGTAGTACTTGTAAATCTATCATTGAAATGTATTGGTGACAAAAATTCAACTCCTGACCAGCACTGGTGGCTCACTCCTATAATCCTAGCTACTTGGGAGGCTGAGATTGTAATTTGAAGTCAGCCTGGGCAGGAAAATACACGAGACCCTTATCTCCAATAAACTACTTAGAAAAAAAGCACTATGACTTAAGTGGTAGAGTGTTAGTCTTGAGCACAAAGAGGCTTAGGGACAGCAACCAGGCTCTGAGTTTAAGCCCCAGGACTGGTAAAAAATAATTAATTAAATAAATAACTCTTACAAAATAGTTTTAAATCTTGTCCTGAAAGTTGTAATCCAATTTTGATTTGATTACTCATATTAAGCAGTGAGTGCATATGAAAAGACTTGACACCCCTTCTGAGATATTGAAAGAGGCAACTTAAAAACTGCCTTTGCTGGGTCCTATGCATTAACTAAACGTCCCCCAATTTTGTATCTGTCCTGTTTGATCTGAGGTATTCTTGGCTGCAGCCAGCTTTGCAGTCACCAAGAAAGACAAGATAACTATCTTGTGGGGAAGGCAAACTGCTCCTCAACAAAGCAATGTCTTATAGTTTTAAAGTAATCTGCCCAAATTTCAGGAGACCACTTTGTTACTGTTCTGTTCCAATAATAATAACCTCTCTGGAATTCCTGCTGAACAAAGACTGAGCTAATACTCCACCAGGCTATTCTTGCCACCTCGATACTGGTTTTACTGTGCATACCTTTTTTGTCTTCTACTTCCAATTTTCCCTATTTAGCCTGAAGCTGATATGTGTACGGAAGATGGCTGAAGATGTGCTGAAGTATTGCCTTCCCATGGCTGTTATGTAATAAATCACCTTTCTCTGCTCTTCGTCATGACTCTTTATTTGGCATATGGAGGTGGCCAGTCTTAAGTTGTGACTCCTGGACTTTGAGCCTGGTGTCTAAAAACCTGGGTTCAATATCACTTACTAATAGAGAATGCTAATAAATATCCCAGAACTCTTGGGAAATGTATAGGACCCCTATCCTCATGGACAGAAGCCCAGTGTCCCTTGTTCAAAGCACTTCCCACATGCTCCTTTTCTTCTGCCATCAGCCACTAAAGCTCCTCATTAATCACACATGTATATCTGACTCATTTCCTTTTCTCTGAACAATCATACCAACTTATATTGGAAGTTCAACCTCAAGGAAAACAGAAAAGTCTAGTTTACTTTTAAATCTAGTATTAAGAAATGCTTTCTAGGCCCTGTTGAATGCAGACTCGGACCACTTTTGAGATGATCATTAATTTTATGAAAGTGATACACACCAGAATCAACTTCTATCCTATTTTAAAATCCATCAATTGGTCCATGGGCCTCAGTATGTGTGCTTTTATCTAGAGGACTGTGCAAGGTTATGAGAGAACAAAAATGTCACTGTGTATTAATTTGATGTTCTGGGGTCTGTTCAAGTAAATGTAACCATGGAATTGAAACTCTCAGAGAAAAAGAAGGAAATGTAGAGTGACTTAACAACAAATTCATGAAAGGAACGCATCCAGTATGTGTTATAGTTCAGCATATTAAAACTTCATGTTGTGGTGTTCTTCTTTTTAAAATGTGCCTAGTTATGATACCTGAGTAAATCTTTTTACCAACTTAATAAAAGTTTCTTAAAAAAAAAAGTTCACAACCAAAGAACAGCAGTGGAAAATTCCATTTTTCCATAGTCTATGCACATTTATATATTTTTTCCTGAAACCATTAAGCATTCATATTAATTTTTGCCTCTAATACACTTTTCAATGGTCCTACTTCTAGTTTATCACATTTGAATTGTATTTTGTTTTGAGCTTCTAATATTATTCTGGTCAGAAGATGTAGAACTTATTAACAATTTATTTTTAAATTTTAAAAATTTTATTAAAATTAATATTTATTAAAAATACCTTTTCCCTCTCATACCAGGTTTGAAACTCACAGCCTCAAGCTTACTTGGCTGGCACAGTAGCACTTGAGCCATGCCTCCAGCTTGGCTTTTACAGATGAAGTCTTAAGGACTTTTCTGTCATGGTAGGCTTTGAACTGAGATCCTCCAGATCCTCCTGAGTAGCTAGGATTACAGGTGGGAGCCACTTATATCTGGAAACATTTTCCATAAAGAAAACCATATAGCCAATTGTGATAGGGGCTCATGTGATTTATTTTCACAGTTAAATTATTTTGAAGAGTTTTTCCATGTTTGTACACATAGAGCAATTTCATTCTTTTTAACATCTGCCTGGAGTTCAATTCTGTGGATGTGTGTGTACATATTTATCTATGTATAGGTGTGTATATTTCCAGTATATATAAATTACCCTGTATTGATTTGCATACAAAAAATTTCCAAGAATTTTTTCCAATTAAAAGAAATATGACAACTGAAATTATTTTTTAAATTATTTATTATTTTTTTTGGCCAGTCCTGGGGCTTGGACTCAGGGCCTGAGCACTGTCCCTGGCTTCCTTTTGCTCAAGGCTAGCACTCTGCCACTTGAGCCACAGCGCCACTTCTGGCCGTTTTCTATATATGTGGTGCTGGGGAATTGAACCCAGGGCTTCATGTATACTAGGCAAGTACTCTTGCCACTAGGCCATATCCCCAGCCCCCCTGAAATTATTTTTTATAGATTGGCTTTTTCACAAATATATTAGTAAAATAAATTCCTAGATATGGAATTTCTTTTTTTTTTTTTTTTTGGCCAGTCCTGGGCCTTGGACTCCGGGCCTGAGCACTGTCCCTAGCTTCTTCCCGCTCAAGGCTAGCACTCCGCCACTTGAGCCACAGCGCCGCTTCTGGCCGTTTTCTGTATATGTGGTGCTGGGGAATCGAACCTAGGGCCTCGTGTATCCGAGGCAGGCACTCTTGCCACTAGGCTATATCCCCAGCCCCTAGATATGGAATTTCTTTAACAACTAGTTTCTTTTCAATTTATTTTAACCTTTTATATTGTCTATAATTTCTATGGAGGCAAAAGTTTCCTAGTTTTGCTCAGGTTAGAAGAAAAAATAGCATATATCAGTGACACCCACTATGCTAGCCCCGTTGCCTTGATAAATTGCAAATTGAGGGTATACATTGTCATCTTGAGATGGACTGCTGTGTCCTCAATCTGGAAGAAAACAAGACAAACCACCAAGCAGGTGGCACCTCCCTTGTAGTAGGCCATGGGGAGTTCATTAAAAGGTATAGTCATTTAAAATTTATTCATAGTGAATCAATTCTTTGCAACTAAATCACACCATTAAGAGTATTCCTAGCCACCCTGAACACATGAAGGCTAGCTGAAGGAAAATTTCACCTCTGGTCTCTCTCAAGGAAGATTTATGTGACTTTGTTGGGCCTGGACCACAACTGAAATAACTGAAGACGATTTCTTTGGACAAAATAACTCACCCCTGTATATCATCTAAGTGTTCCCCAAGCCATGAATAATTTTACCAGACCTAAATGTTATAGAATAGAAGCCAATTTTTACAATCTTGCTTTCATTAAGTCCAGAATGTCCATCCTATTGGGAAAAACTCAACTCCCTTTGCCAGTATTAGCAGGCAGACCAAACCTCCCGTATATCAGCGCCACATGACAGATTCAAATTATGCTTTAAGTCACTGAGGTTGGGGAGAAGTTGAGGGGAGCTGGATTGTGTCCTGAAAACGAACAAAACAGCTAATGTAAGTCTGAAGATACGTTAATAATTGTAGGAAAGAGAGAAAATCTGGACAAGAGTTTGATTGGCTCCAAAAGTCAAGTGAGACAAATTTCCATAGGGCCAGACCCTTTGATGACATTCTGAACAAAGCAGGAGAAATATATCCTTTTTTCTCCTCCTACTCCTCAGCTGTATTCTGGAGGCATCCTGAGGGAGAGGCCCGGTGGCCCCTGAGGCTCAGCCTATTTGCTTCTCCTGGGAAATTGTCTTTAGGACATATCTGGGAAGTTGTTCCTTAATTTTATCATGACTAGGAGCCATTCATTCTTCCACAGATTTACTGTACTTTTAGCAAATGAACAGTCAGAAATTGGGGGAATTAGAAAGCAGTCAAAAATATGGTCAATGATATAGTCCTGCCTCTCAGAAAGTTCTATTGAAAATTAGTCATTTTAACTAGTTAATGGAAACAAAGCAATAAAAAATATAGAAATAAGGAAAATACAGTTGGTGCAAACAGAAATGAACTGCTTTGACTAGGTGTGTTTACCCACTTTCTTCACTTATCCTTTTGACAACTATTTTTAGATACCAATGTGGCAGTCTCAAGATTCTCATGCTGTACCAACTGAGCTAGCTGGGCACTTATGGCAGAGTCTTATAAATACAGATGTGCAAATGTTTTCCACCATAAATTGTTCAGGTAATGTTTGTTTTAAAATTGGTTTCCCTCGCTAAACCTGGAATATGACCAAACAAGAGATAAAGACACCTAAGAAATGCTAAGAAAGATAAAGACAATTGAATTTTCTATTTAAATGTATTATATGAGTATTTATTGAGTCAGAAAAAATTTTCATTGTTGTGATAATAGAATATAAATTTTCCCCAAATCCACAAAACATTATCTACCTATTAGGTGAATGTCCAAATACGTAATAATGCTAATTACACAGAAAAAGTAGGACAAAAATTTAAATGTATCTAAAGTCTTATATGACCCTTAGAACAGGACCAAACTATACCTGAAGTCAACCCAACTGAACCTTTGGGTTATCTCATCTCCAATCCCCTATCCCTCCTTTATCAACCAAGCTTTCTATCACTTGCTACAAGAACATCCTGGTCTCAGGTTTTTTTAGGTCCAACACTGGGAATCAAGCTTAGTATCTGCTGCTTTCGCTCATTGGTTAGCACTCTCAACTGAGACATGCCTCCAACCCCATGTACAGTCTTATTATAGGTCATATATATGTGTATATATACATATACATGTATATGTATATATATATGTGTTGGGTATAAAGAAAGATAAAGGCATTTCATACCACGTTTAGTTCTCATATAGCCTTATGGGGCCATTATATGTACGGATGAGCAATACCAGGATCTGGGACCTAGTGGACAGAACCCAAGAAAATGCTAAAGGGAAGTTCCATGGGAACATTCAGGGGTGAGATCAGCAAAGGTCTGGACACACCTGGGCATACATTTCTTACATAAAAGCCTGCTCAGGTTGTCTTTCAGGAAAAGTTTCTAGAATCCACTCAAAGACAGTGTGGATCTGGCTCTTCAGGATGATGTGTAGATAAAGCTTGCTTATCCAGCTAGTGACCTTTTGACATCACAAGCTCAAGCTCCCCTGTGCAGAATGGAACCCCACCAACACAAATAAGCCTATGCTGTATGAAGAGACATACTGACTGTCTACATCTGTACCAAAGAACCCCAAAACACACTTTCTATCATCTGATCAATAAGTCACCTCCTCCCCACCCTTCCTATATATTTCTTTGCAACCAACTGATCTAGAAGGTAGATCTGGAGTTACTGCTCCTGTCATCCATGTGGTTGACCAAGAAATCAAACTTCTCTTTTCTTGATAGCATTTTTTGGAGAATAGAAATAATGTGAAGATGCAATAAAAACCCTAAAGCCATTAAAAAAAATAAGCAATTAGAAGCTCCAAGAAAAAGAAAAGGAAACCTAAATAAGCACATTGCTTGCATGAAGTGGACAATATTTTCAAGGTCATAGTAACATAAACACTACTGAATTTTAGTCTTTAAAATCAAAGTATTGGGGGCTGGGAATATGGCCTAGTGGCAAGAGTGCTTGCCTTTTATACATGAAGCCCTGGGTTCGATTCCTCAGCACCACATATGTAGAAAATGGCCAGAAGTAGCTCTGTGGCTCAATGGTAGAGTGCTAGCCTTGAGCAAAAAGAAGCCAGGGACAGTGCTCAGGCCCTGAGTTCAAAGCCCAGGACTGGCCAAAAAAAAAAACCAAAACAAAATAAAATCAAAGTATTGGGCTGGGAATATGGCCTAGTGGCAAGAGTGCTTGCCTCATATACATGAGGCCCTGGGTTCGATTCCCCAGCACCACATATATAGAAAATGGCCAGAAGTGGCGCTGTGGCTCAAGTGGCAGAGTGCTAGCCTTGAGCAAAAAGAAGCCAGGGACAGTGCTCAGGCCCTGAGTCCAAGCCCCAGGACTGGCAAAAAAAAAAAAAAAAAAAAAAAAAAAAAATCAAAGTATTAACACAGCACAGATGATTTTTTTTCCAATTTAAATCACCAAACTTTATCATAGAGAATTTGTCAAGTACACAAAAAACAGTGTATAAAAATACAGTGTACAAGCCAATAGAATTTAGTTTAGTCCCAAAGTTGTGCACTCATCACACAACAAACTTTAGTCCATTTTTACCCTTCCCCAAAATCCTGTACCTTTATCATCCAACACCTTCTGGCCAAAGGCAACCAGTCATCTGCTTTCTCTAGGGAGTTTTTTTTAGTCTGACAGTGTCACAGGGGGTCATATATGAGGTCTTTTATGACCTTCTCACTTAGGATAACATTTTCAAGTTTCGCCCACATTGTACCATGCAGCTGCATGTCATTTCTTCTTATTGCCATGCAGTTTTCCATTGAGTAGACACACTACATTTTGTTCATTCATCAGTTGTTGAACATTTGGGGTGGTTTCCACCATTTGGCTGTGTTGAATGATGGTGCTATGCACTTAGATGATAACTATATCTGACTTTTTGAACTGCCAAAGTGCTTTCCAAAGTGGCTGCGCCATTTTACATCCAGTACTTTTTGCTCTTTGACTTCTTGATTTTAGCCATCCTAGTGGGCAAAGAAGTAATATCTCACTGTGCTTTTGATTTGCATATTAACCTGAGTATCTTTTCATATTCCCATTGAGTATTTATATATCATCTTAGGAAAAGCATCTATCAGAAACTGTCAATTTTTACACTGGCTTGTCTTCTATTAGTGAATTGAGTTGTAACTGTTCATTATATGTTATAGATTTAATCTGTGTTCTTCTTTCCTCCCCCATTCTTCCTTCCTCTCTCTCTTCTCTGTCCCCTTCACTCTCTTCTCCTCTCTCCTGTCTTTATCCTTTCCTTCCTCCCTCTTTCCCTCTCTCTTTCCTTTTTCTTCTCTCTTCCCCCCACCCCCACTTTTTTTCCCCATACTGGAGATCAAACTGACAATCATGCGCATGTTAAGAAAGCACTTTATCATTGAACTGTATCCTGAACCATAACCTTAACTTGTATTGTATTTTACTTCTAGTATTTTGTGGTTTGAGATCTGGCATTTAGGATTTTTTTTAACCATCCATTTCAACTTAGTTTTTGTATACTGTGTTGTGAAGTATTATTCTTTTGTATCTGGACCATTCTTTTTTTTTTTTTTTTTTTTTTTTTGCCAGTCCTGGGTTTGGACTCAGGGCCTGAGCACTGTCTCTGGCTTCTTTTTGCTCAAGGCTAGCATTCTGCCACTTGAGCCACCACGCCACTTCTGGCCATTTTCTATATATGTGGTGCTGGGGAATCGAACCCAGGGCTACATGTATACGAGGCGAGCACTCTTGCCACTAGGCCATATTCCCAGCCACTGGATCATTCTTTTGTATCTGGCTATCAAGGCATCCCACGGCCGTTTGTTGGAGACTATTCTTTTCTCGTTGAATGATCTTGATACTTTCACTGAAATGAATTGATTATAGATAAGTAGGTTAAATTTTGGACTCCTAATTCTTTTCTATTTGTTTATTTATATTTGTGCAAGTTCTATGTTGTCTTCATTACTATAGGTTTATACTAAGTTTTAAAATTGGGAGTGTGAGTCCTCCAGCTATTCTGGATCTCTTTCATTTCTATATAAGCTTTAGCATTAGCTTTGCTAGACTAGCTCTAACTGAATCCCAACTAGTTACCACTATATCAGTTGAGGAAATCATTATCATCTTGTAACAATGTGTTTTCCAATTCATTGGCATGCAACAGCACTCTAATTAAGTTTCTTTTAACAATATTTTGTAGAGTATAACTTATTTTAGAGTATAACTTATGTTCTTCTTTTGTTAAAGTATTTTATTATTGCTTATTATCTAAGTATTTTATTATTTTTGACATTATTTAAAGTGGAATTTTCTCCATTCTATTTTTTGAATATCCATGGCAAGTGTATGCTAATATAATTGATTTTATATCATGCAACTTTGATTTTATTAGTACTTAAGTGAAATGTGTATGTGGGATGAGGGTTCTTCAGGATTTTCTATATATCAGATTATGCCATCTGTGAAGAGATAGTTTTATAATTTCTCTTCAAAGTTTTTCTTGCTTAATTGCACTGGGTAAAACATTCAAGACAACATCAAATAGAAGCAATAAAGAAACGTTGTATAGGGCTGGGAATATGGCCTAGTGGCAAGAGTGCTTGCCTTGTATACATGAAGCCCTGGGTTCGATTCCTCAGCACCACATCTATAGAAAACGGCCAGAAAGTGGGGCTATGGCACAAGTAGCAGAGTACTAGCCTTGAGCAAAAAGAAGCCAGGGACAGTGCTCAGGCCCTGAGTTCAAGGCCCTGGACTGGCCAAAAAACAAAAAAAGAAATGTTATATTAATCATTGTCTTTTGAAATTTAAAGGATTAAAGTAAAGTAAAAATTAAGCCAATAATCAATAAATCAATAGTAGTCAATAAATCAAGTCAATCATCTAAAAAAATAAGTGCTACAATTATAAATATCTTTAATGGAAACAAGAATAAATCTTTGTGACCTTAGATTTGGCAGTGGGTTATCTGATGTGACACAAAAGCATGAGCAAAAAAGAAAAGGAAAGCGATAAAATGAACTTTATCAAGAAAAAAAATCTTTTGTATGCCAAAAGATAAGAAGAAAATGAAAGTACAACCCATAGAACAAAAGAGAATATTTGCAAATCAAATGTAAGGACTAACCAGAATAGATATATATATTTTTAAAATATAAATATGCATGCAATAAAAAAACTCTTAAAATTCAACAACAGAAAACAAAAACAATTAAGAATTAACAAAGGAATCAGGCATTATTAGCTTATGCCTATAATCCTAGCTGCTAAGGAGTCTGAGATCTGAGGATCGCAGTTTGAAGTCAGCCTGTACAGGAAAGTCCATATGATTTTTTTTTATCTTCAATAAACTACTTCCACACACACAAAAAAGCCAGAAATGTAGATGTGGGTCAAGTGGTAGAACTCTAGTCTTGAGCAAAAGAAGCTTAAGAACAGCACACAGGCCTTGAGCTCAAACACCAGTATATACATACACACATACACACACACACACTCAGAAAAAGAACAAAGGACCTGTATTCTTCAAAGACTTACAAATTGTCAGTAGGTACATGAAAGGATGCTCAATTTTTGTAGTCATCAAGAAGATAAAACAACCACCGGAAGATTCTATTTCACACCTACTATTATGGCTATGATAATTTTTTTTTTTTTTTTTTTTTTTTTTTTTTTTGGCCAGTCCTGGGACCTGGGCTCAGGGCCTGAGCACTGTCCCTGGCTTCTTTTTGCTCAAGGCTAACACTCTGCCACAGCGCCCCTTCTGGCCATTTTCTGTATATGTGGTGCTGGGGAATTGAACCCAGGGCCTCATGTATAGGAGGCAAGTACTCTTGCCACTAGGCCATATCCCCAGCCCTATATAATAATTTTTTAAATCATGGAAAATCATAGGTATTAGAAAGGATGTGAAAAAAGTAAGACCATTATACACAAAATGGCGCAGTAACTGTTAAAAATAACTCAGTATTTCCACAAAAGGCTTCTTCCCAAAGCCAGCCTGGGGAAAAAAGCCCATGTAACTCTTATCTCCAATTAACCACCCCCTCCCCCCCAAAAAAGCTGGAAGTGGCACTAAGGAAGAAGGAGAAGAAAAAGAAACAGAGAAAAAGGAGGAGGCAGACAAGGAGGAGAAGAAGGAGGAGGAGGATCTATTTTGACTCTTTATTTCAGAGGTTTTACTCTATGGTTTTGTGGCTCCATTGTTTTAGAACCCATGGTGATGTAGTATATCATGGCGGAGAACATGTGATGGACATGGCACATGTGGTACCTGTTTGCCTCATAGTGGCCAGGTAACAAAGAAAGAGACAAAAAGGAGCCAGAGAACTAATATCACTCTGGATACCCCCTAATGACCTAACTTCTTCTCATTAAGCCTCACCTCTTAAGGATTTCACCATCTCCCAATAATACCACAGTTAGGTGACAAAACTTTTAGCATAGGAGTTTTTAGGGAATATTCAAGACCCAAACCATGGGCAAGCAATGAAGGAGAATTTCTCTCTCTCTCTCTCTTTTTCATTTCTTTATTGTCAAAGTGATGTACAGAGGGGTTGCAGTTTCATACATAAGGCAATGAGTACATTTCTTATCCAACTTGTTACCTCCTCCTTCATTTCACCCCGTCTCCGCCTTCCCTATTTCCCTCTCCCGCCATGAGTTGTACAGTTGGTTTACACTATATAGTTTTGTAAATATTGTTGTTGCATTGGTGTCTTTTTATCCTTTGTCACTCAATTTTGATATTTCCTTTCCCTTCCCTAGTTCCAATACACGTATATACAATATCCAGGGAACTAAAATCAGTTACAGTGATATCAGGGGTAAGACCACAGGAAAGAAAATACAAAAGAAAAAGAGCGTAATTTCACATGGTATGTTGAAAATAATAACAACAATGATATTCCACTTGTTTCCATAACTTGGAATTCATTTTGCTTAGCATCATCTTACGTGTTCATATGAACATAGCTATTGAGGTATTGTAATCTTTTGCTAGGACTATCCTAGATGTGTACTAATTATTCCCAAATTTGAGAATCTGGAAGAAATGGAAAATTTCTCTCTTGACTTGAAATATTTTTCCTGCAATGTTTGAACTTTTACTACATGTGTAAATGAGCACACATTTATTTATACAAGTCAGCAAGGGCATCTACATAATAAAATTATAATTTTGTTTATTTTCTTAGTATGATTTTTATTTTAAAAACCTGTATGCCAAAAATGTAATTTTCTAGTAGTTTTCTGTTTCTAGAAGATAACAGACTGTCCTTTGAGCAAATTTTGCTTTATAAGAATGGGTTTTTTTTGGATACATAATAAAACAAATGACCACCTATGAATCTAGAGAAATTATTGTTAATTTTAAACAAGATGTTCCAAATTGATAGTTCAGTAAGTGGCCAATAATTTTTAGTAGGATTATTCTCTTGTAGATTCAGACTATATTTTTTTCCTATATTTCAACTCAGAGTGAAAAAATGGCTTTTGATTTCTGGAAGAGGGGAGTGTGTGTATGTGTGTGTGCGCATGCACGTGCATGTGCATGTGCACACTCACACGCATGTGTTTGGTCCAAATGGACATGTCTGATCCTCTATACACATCCACCCAGCTCTTGTCTCACACCAGGAAGGTGTTGGAAAGGAACTGAGCTGAACTTCCTCAGTATGAACATGCCAGGACACTATGCTGTTGTCTGTCCATGGCACTGCCTTAAATAGAATGTTCCATATGCAGGAATATATCAGTGTTTACTGAAGGCCTGTGTGGACCACAGAGTAGCAAGAGGTGGAGTGATATATATAGAAAAAAGCCAGAAGTGGCGCTGTGGCTCAAGTAGTAGAGTGTTAGCCTTGAGCAAAAAGAAGCCAGGGACAGTGCTCAGGCCCTGAGTTCAAGCCCCAGGAATGGCAAAAACAAAAACAGAAACTAAAAAACCCAAGAGGTCGAGTGAGGAGTTTAAAAAAAAAACAAAAACAGTTGTCCGAGTCATCAGTTCATCAGATGAAGTAGGGAAAAGTGGTAACTAGTTTAAAAAAAAAAAAAAACCAAATATAGCACATTTGTTTTAAAAAGAAAATGTTCAGATGTACTCACTACCTTATGGTGGTAACTGTAACCTCTGTACATCACCTTGACTGTAATAAAAAAAAATAGAATGCTCCTGTAGCTATGCTTTTATCTGATGGTAGTTTCAAAGTAGATTAAGTGAATAAAAGATACGTGTGTGTGTGTGTGTGTGTGTGTGTGTGTGTGAAAATGTTTAGAGATGTAAAACTTGAGTAGAGGCTGAATGTGATTGCTTGTGTCTGTAATCTCAGCTATTTGGGAGGATAGTGGCCTGAGACTAAACACAGGCAAAACCCACAATATCCTACCAAAAGAAAATAATAAAAAATGGCAAGAAAAAGTTTGGGAGCATGGCTCAAATGGAGCACCCACTTAGGAAGCACAAAGCCCTGAATGCATACCTGAGTAATGCTAAAGAATAAAAACTAAAAGAAAAAACAACCTAATTTTCTACTGGTGTTGGAATTTTCTACCTTTAACCCCAGGCAAGAAATGAGATTATGGTACAAATGAAATATGATGATCATAAACACATTGGATTATAAACATAAGACATTCTCTGATGTCTTGTGCAGATTGATTCCCAAGTTCAAGATACGTATATAAATAAATGGCAATAGGTCAGCTTTTTATGACTAAACATTTATAACAACATAGATTTTAAATCCTATCTTCTCATGACTCTTTATACAAGTTTGTTTTTATTGGACCACCAGCAGCAAATTCCTGCAATTTTATAAGCATGTGACGTTGTTGTCATTGTGTTAAGCACAGGCACTCTACATCTGTTAGTAAAGAGACTGAAAGGATTCTCTTATGAGTCACTAAAATACAATTGCCAAAACCAATTCAACTCCTGCCAAATATGACAAGTTGCCAGAAGACTTTTAGCAATTTACAATGTTTTTTCTGGGAAAAGGAAATAAAGAAGAGAGGTAAATTTGCATAACACTTTTTTTTCATTTTCTTTTCCCCTTTGCTGGTGAGCTTCAAAATTTATAATCATCAAAATTTAGTAATGCAAATTATGTAACTATTTTCTTGTAGTGTTTTTCTGTCTGTGATCTGCAGAGGATCATTAGAATCAGGATTTTGTATGGTTGCTTCTTTCCATTTCCACACTGAAAAATACGCCAGTTCTTCTTGAACTGGAAGGAGCAACCAAAAACAAATTATTGTAAAAAAAAAATAATAAAAACAAAACAAAACAAAAAAACCACTAGATTTTTAGGTCGAATAATAAAGCACTGTGCATGTATGTAACAGGCCATACATAAACTAGCACAGTAATTCTGAGTGCAAATAAGCCAGGGATAGGGTTAGGGAGACTCTTCCCCCTCAACAAGTTCTAAGCAGTTGGCAAAACTTGCAGGAAATAAGACAGCTCATAAATACAAGTTTTAAGAAACATACTATAAATGTAGTATAATGTACAGTATTTAAGAATAAGTATACTACTTGATTTACTTTATATCTTTTCACTTAGATCTTTGTAAACTCATTAAAAATTCTTTCAAGAAAATCAAGGTTTCTACTATTATTATTTTTTTAAGTCTAAAAATACAGGAAAAGATATGTTTAGTTAGACACTATGGTTTCAGTGTGGTCCCCCAAAATTTCCATGTGTCCATACTTCATTTTGTATGCAATGATGCTGAGAGGCAGATGGGACGTTTAAGAGGTGATTATGTTGTTCATAAGGGCTGGGAGTATGGCTCTACTAGTAGGATGCTTGTCTAGCATGTGCAAGGCCCTGAGTTCAAGCCTTACTATTATGAAGAAGCCCAAACCAAACCAACAAAAGAAAACCAAAAAGTAAAAAATGAAGCGAAAGTGTGGCTCAACTCATAAAAGGAAACATCAGGAGCAAAAAAGTCTAGCAAAAAGGTGAGGCACTGAGTTCAAGCCCCAGTAGTGGCAATAAATAAATAACTAAGAAACACGTATCCTATATTATTCTGAAAGGCCTAAATATTTAAATACTTCCAGAAGAGTAGATTAAAAAGAGAGAAGAATCAGAGAATGAGAGGTGATATGCACAAGCAGTAATACGCCATGGGCCCCAGAGAAGGGCTGCCTGTTAAGTTTTGAATGGGAAGCGACAGGCTAGACATCACCACCTGTGCCACATGAATGGAAGATGGATTCTTCCCACAGGCAGGGAGACTATGCAGACAGCTGATGACAAAAAATTGATTGCTCTCCTCAAACGAGGGTACTGTAAGATGCTGACCTGAATTGGGCTCTTCCTCTTTGTGTTGCAATCGGATGGAAGCCATTGAAAATGAAGTTTCAGCTGAAATGTGGTTCATTACATGGAGACCTTGCACAGGGACCTTTTGTTCAGCCACAGAGGCAAAGTAGGGACGCTGGCCAGAATGTAACTGTCCACCTATCTCTCCATGAAAGTCTTTTGAGCCCCCCCACCTTTTTTTTTTTTTTTTTGGCTCTGGCTAAATCATGGCAGTGTTTCAATCTTGGCAGAACTCTATTCACTGAATGAGGATCTGGCTCCAGCCTCTAGTCTCTGAGAGACATACCATGTTGCATTTACTTCACACACAAGGAAAACCCAAAGTAAACTTAAGTTGGTCCCATGCCTATTTTCGACTCTTTTTCAATTCTCTGTTTCAACCAATTCTCCAAGAATAGTACATACAATAGTCTGTTCCTGAGTACTCATGATGTAAAAAACTGGCTGTTGTAAGAATTCCCAAAGTCGCTCACGTTGTGTAGATCTTAAACCTGACTTCCATTTAATCCTTCACGTTTAAAGCCCCAGGGCTTCGGCATTCTATGCTTTAAAAAAAAAGTGTGTGTTGGGCAGGAGGTTGGGGGAAAAGGGGGAACATGGGGAGCAAAATTTGGAGCAGGACGGAAGGTGGTGGGAGAGTTCTGCTGGATGTGAATTCCTAAAATGTGCAATGATCAGAGATGGTTCCCCATGAGGCTGAGGTCTTGACATAGTCACTTCGAGAATGCCCCTAGAAGATGCATTGTCATATGCCAAGCCTTAAATAGGTGCCAGCTGTATCTAGGTAGTAGCAGTAAATGAAACAGCTCTGTAATTATATGTTCTTCAGAAGTTGAGAGAACCAAGAAATGTAATTTATATACATTCACTAAGAGGCTACTATTTCAAAACAGGACTATTTTATCCCAATCAGAAGCATCATCAGTTTTGGAATATAATTTCATAACGCTAATATTTGGTTTTATTCAAGGAGAAACAAACATTTCCTATGAGAAATGAGTTTTTAAAAATCCAAACTTGGTGCCAGTGACTTATACCTGCAAACCTATCTACTCTAAAGGCTAAGATCTGAGGATTACAGTTCAAAGCCACCCCTGGCAGAGAAGCCCATGAGACTCTTAACTCTAATTCACAAGCCAAAAGCTGGAAGTACAGCTATGGCTCAAGTGGCAGAGTGCTAACCTTGAGTGGAAAAGCTAAGGGATAGCTCCCAGGCACTGAATTCAAGCTACAGTATTAGCAACCTTTTTTGAAAAATCAAGCCAGTATTTATTGATCATTTCTGTGTGCTCAGAGCTAAAACTAAGTAATGTTCCGTAAGTTCTCTCATTTGAGCCTTATATCAGTCCTAAGAATTTGGCACTATATTATTCTATTTCCAGATGAGAAGTGATAATATTAGGGAACAATAAATGAATTTGTGGCTCTAATGATAGCAGTGCAGCATGATGGACCGAGATCAGAGAGACTTTTTCATGGTACCTAGAAGCCAACTTCTTACCCTTGGGAAGTAAAGCATATAATATATAAAGTATTCTCTTCAGACAAGAAAAAGAAAGAGTAGCTTTAGGATGAGAAAGATAAAAAAGAGAAAGGAAGAGAGAGCGAGAAAGAGGGAAGGAGAAAAGAAAGGAAGGAAGCAAGGAAGGAAGGAAGGAAGGAGAAAAGAAAGGAAATAAAAGAAGAAAAGAACCCCCTATTTTTTGGTGACCTCCATGCTCCTACCCTCTGGATGATCTTTGTACTTCCCAATATGTAAGGTAATAAATTCCATTACTTCATGTATTCTACATTGTTACTATTCTTACATGAAGTTCCAAAATCCTGAGAAAGCTCAATTTCCTAGGGTTTGGAAGTAGGACATCCTAGCCAAGGGTGAAGTTTAGGAGGCTCTAGGGTCTTGGTCTTAGTGAGAGTTGAGGTGGGGCAAAATCAAGGACCTGAGAAAGCAGGGAGAACAAGCCACACACAGATCACCATGGGAATGAACTCCACTTGATTGAGGAGCTTGGGGACAAGTGAACACTACTCCCTGGAGAATCCCAGAAGCCAGAAACCAGAGTCCTAGGGCAACCCCCAGCCTAGAGTTCCTCCTTAGTCACAAGGTCATGACCACCCCCTTCGTGGAAGTAGCAGCTCCTGATGCCTTCTTAGAAAGAGCAAGGTGAAGAAGATGAAGCAGGGAAGACCAAATTATCCACCCACTCCCAACAAAAGATTCATTAAATGGAAAGATACTGAAGATTCTAGCACCACCTGTGATAGGAAAATGTAAGCCTGTCCAATTAGATCCTTGTGTCAAATGGCATAATTTTAGTATGCAACACTATGCACACCCTTCCTACCTTAAACCATCTCTCAATACCCAACTCTACAGAGAGTTGTTTTAATATATTATTGAGGGGAAATAATAAGAAAAAAAGAACCTGTATGTGTTTAGTACAGACACAACTTTTTCTCTGACTATTTTCCATCAGCAACCGATTGAGGATGCAGGACTCTTGGATGCAAAGGGCTGAGGGCAGGCTGATGGCAGCTCCTGCCCTTCTCTCCTCTCTCCCTGAAGCCCATCCTTTCTAGCTACCCAGCAAAGTGAGGTTTTGCAAGGAAGACTACAACCTTTTAGAGAACTCAAGACATTATTCCTTTTAGTTCTACTGAAACAGTGTATATACATTTATGACTCATGACATAATGCCCAAGGAAGTCACAAGCAGTCTTGTAAACAAGCTGGTTGGCACTGCTTTATTCTGTAGAGAATGCAAGCATGCAGTCCAGCACTGCCTCTGCACTCTGAGAGGAGCCCATTGGCAGAGACCACCAATGACTCTTCATACTTTAACATTCTGAGTCTACACAGGGCCTCAGAACCTTCTCAACACTTGCCCCACAAAATCAGAATTAGGCAACAAATGGAAACACCGAGTTAGGAGATGCTCATGGCAGAGCACCTTCTATTATGTGTGAAGACCTGACCTGAATTTCATCCCTAGCTTCAAAGGAGAAAAAATAGCTGCAAGAAAAAGCTAGGAAGCTCTAGTAAGCACTAATTTGATTAAAATGGTGATCGGGACCAAGATTCTTATTTTGATTTCTTCCTGGAAGATGGAGTAATGCTGTCAGACAGACCCACAACCACACTCTGAAGGACACCCATGCTACCCCAACACAGTGGTGAAAACATGTGACAAGTCAGAACCTGGATTTTCATACTGACTCTTTTTATCCCAGCAACAAGCAAGCCTTTTATTCCTCCTTCCTCCCACCTTGTTCCCAGGCATCATAAAACACACAGGCTCTCCCTCAAGGCTTTTCAACTGGTTCCAGAATCATAAGTAACACCACTGTTTTTAAGACACCTTGCAACAGCCAAGAGTTTAGCCTTCCTGGTGTGGGCTTTCCTTCACTTCCCGGTGTGGTTGAACATCTGACAACCATTTGGTGGTATAAGTGAAGGGATTAGAACAAGAAATACAACCTTTTGTTGACTTTTCTGCTGATCCATTGGAAACTTGGTTAGACCCACAAGAGCACACTGACTCTTACTTGAATATTAAAAATGCAGTTTCAACAGAAGCCAAGTCCAACCTTGGAGGTCAGAGATGGCTGTGGATACAGAATTCTAATGGGGTCCTTGTTCACTCTGGTCTCAGTATTCTTGAGAATAAAAAATGACTGGTCTCAGTCAGTAATGTCACTCCTGCTCAAGATCACTAGGTTGCTCTGCCGCAGCCTGGGAAGACATCTTTTCTTAAGAAGCAGAGACAGAATGGGAAATTGAGTCTATCAAACCCAGGGCTTTGATCTGTCTCTATGATGGACACCCACAATTGCCTTTTTCTACTCTATGCCCTCACCTCTGCCTCTCCAGTGAAATCTCAATTACCTCTGAGATCTACATTGTCAGCTTCCTGAGCATATTCAATCTGAGTACTCTGTGTGTGTGTATGTGTGTGTGTGTGTGTGTGAGAGAGAGAGAGAGAGAGAGACAGACAGACAGACAGACAGACAGAGATTGTGCTGGGGTTTGAACTTGGGACTCTCATTTGAACTTGGGCTCTCATTTGGCTTTTTCTAATGAAGGCTGGTGTTCTACCACATGAGCCACATCTCCACTTCTGGCTTGTTGGTGGTTAATAAGAGATAAGAGTTTCAGTGACTTTCCTGCAGGGTCTAGCATCAAACCAGATCAGAGCAACAGAGCTCAACCTGAATACCTAGGATTTGCAGTCATAAGCCCTCTGTGCTCAGCCAATCTGAGAACCTAAAAAAAATCTCTTTGCCCTTCTGCAACTCTGAGAGTGATACACTTATGATCTGGTACAGATCTGGGAGAATTTCCCAGCAAAGATGACACTCTGGAGTCAAGGATACAGCTCTGAGACTAGACAAGCTTTGATTCATCTGGCCCTGTGTGTCCTTGGATGGGTTTTCTGCAACTTTTTGAACCTTCATATTGTCAAAGGACACAATTACAACAATTTTGTTTCATGTTCTTTAATGGCTTTGTTTTTGATTCTAGAATCTGGCAACACTTCATTTCATAAAGTAGACTGTGTAACAATCAGCTGATTAGAGTGATTAGTTTTAAAAAGATTGAAGACAGCACGCACCAAAAACCAAAAGTAGATTGGTTATGTCAAAGTTTCTGTCCTTGTAAGGTGGGGACAGAGAGACAATAAAAAAATTAACTGATCACATAACATCTGTTTAGTTTGAGTTACCTTTTTTGTGGATTAAGGCTGAAGAAAGTTCATTGTTAAACCTAGTTTGGTAATTTGTTATCTGTCTAATCTTGACTTCCTCAAAGGTGAGTTTAAGCACTTAGTTTTAGCTTGGTGAAGTACAACTTTAGAATGAGTGACTCCATTTTGATGTTTTCTTCTTGTTGTTCTTGGTTATGGGACTTGAACTCGGGGCCTGGAACTGCCTCTGAGCTCTTTCTGCTCAAGGCTAGTGCTCTACCACTTTGAGCCACAGCCCTATTTCTTGTTTTCTGGTGGTTAATTGGAGATAAGAGTCTCACGGACTTTCTTGCCCAGCCTGGCTTGGAACCGTGATCCCCAGATCTCAGTCTCCTGAGTATCTAGGATTACAGGTGTGAGTCACCAGTGCCCGGGTTCCATTTTGATTTTGAGCCTGGTCTGTGGGAGCCCAGGGCTGGAGCTTATTACAAAATAATGGCCTCCTGTAATTTTTAGTTAATATGTCTACATCTCTCAGGAGCACAGTAGTAAAACCTGCTACTGAGCAAAAGTTGGGGAACAAATGTCTCCTTACAGCTCATTGCTTCCTTCTTGTCCCATCCTCAGCATATATACATGGGCTGCACAATCTTCCAAAAGAAAATACTTATCAACTGGGTGATAATGGCTCATGCCTGTAATCCTAACTATTCAGGAGGCTAGGATCTGAGGATCATAGTTCTAAGCCAGCCAGAGAAGAAAAGTCTGTGAGACTTTTACTACAATTAATCAGCAGGAAGCCAGAAGTAGAGGTATACCACAGTGTTAGAGCGCCAGCCCTGATAAGAAAAGGCCAAATGAGAGTCCAGAGTCCTGAGTTCAAGTCCCAGCACAGGCACACACACAAAAATGAAAACCTGTATCATTTTTGTTTGCTTCTAGATGGGAATGAAAGGCTTGGTACGGGGCTGAAAAATATATCTTTTCAGAAAAGCAGGGGATGGAACTTGAGCCTGCTATGAACATTGCTTAGTCTTCTTAAGCTCTAGGATTGAGGCTGAATGGTGACTGCTTGAGCTATTTGCTGATGGATGCCAGAGGATGGAAGCTGAGAGCCTCTCATTCCACCATAGCTTGGCTCTGCTGTGGCCCAGGAAAGCTCAATCCAGGTCTGCTACAGAGTTCTGCTAAGGGGGGTTATACACCTAGTAACTACAGCCAAGGTGGCAGGGAGCTAAACATGAAACCTGCAGCCACAAGAAAAGGCTCTAGTGGTATTACAGCTTTCCTCCTTAGCCTCTAGCACCACTGCTTCTACTGCCTCCACCCAGACCCCTAACATGACTAGCTAGTTCCTGTGTTTCCCTCCAAGCATGACTGGCTCAGCATACCTGGATCCTGGATATGCCTCAGCTTCTAGGCCCTTCACAGGCATGAAACAAGGAGGGCAGAGGAGCCAAAATGGAAAGGTAAACTTTAAGCACACACACACGTACACACACATATACATGCATATACGTATATCATATGTGCTGTGTAATATATTGTATAGAATATATTATATTATGTAGCATATATAACTTTAGATAGTATTATATAAGATCTGTTATTACTACACAGCACTTTATTGCATAGAATAGTTTATATATAGTTACACAGTGTCATTTGATCCTCAGGTAGATTTTTCAGTGTTGCTATGTCTTTCTTTAAAGAATACATATATTTAAAACTTTGAAAATTTAATGATCTGGTTAAACAAAAGGGCAGGTGAGATCGCAACTTCTGAGATCCAAGTCCATGGGTATTGTGTACCAGATCCTGAGCTCATAGAAAGTAAGTGTTCATTGCTAGCAAGGAAGAGGAGAGGAGACACAGGCCAGATACTCACTTTCTGGGTGATAAAACTAAGACAGGGTTGCTGAGCTTGTTAAATGTGAGGGCCAACATTCCAGAACTGTAACAAATAAGTGGTATATCATTGTTGTAGTTAATTTCAATATGCCATGCAAAACCATACCTTTTTTTCCTCTCAAATTCCCTTCCTGTGGTTTTACTCCTACTATTACTGTAACTGATCTTAGCAGTCTGGGTACTATATATACATGTATTGGAACTAGGGAAGGGAAAGGGAATACCAAAATCAAGAGACAAAAGATAAAAAGCAAACCATTGCAATAGCAATACTTACAAAACCAATTGGTGTAAACCAACCATACAACTCATGGGGGGGGGGGCGCAACTAACTGGGAAGGGGAGAGATGGGGGAAAAATGAGGGAGCAGGTAACAAGTTGGATAAGAAATGTACTTGCCTTACATATGAAACTGTAACCTCTCTGTACTTCACTTTGACAAAGGAGGAGGAGGAGGGGGAGGAGGGGGATGAGGGGGAGGAGGAGGGGGGGAGGAGGGGGAGGAGGGGGAGGAGGGGGAGGAGGAGGAGCTGTAACAAATGCCTGAAGCAATCCACTTAGAAAGAGAGAAGGTTTATTTGGCTCATAATTTTGGAGGTTTTAGCCCTTGTTGCTTTTGGCCTGCGCAAGGTAGCACATCCTGGTGGGATGAGAGTGACTATATTTACAAGTTATTATGTATTTTATAAAGAGCTAAATGAGAAGGGTTTAAAAGTTTGAGAAGATCCATGTTTGGGAAGATGGAAATACTAATTACCCTGATGTGAGCACTATATGTTATATATACCTACCAAATGATTTCACCATACTGTAAATATTTACAGTAAATAAAGAGGGACAGCTGTTTGGTAGTTACTGACAGAGTTTTCTGCTGTTGCTCTCAGTGAGCAGAACCCTCATGGCCCAGCTGCCTCAGCAGCTGGCAGACACCACTAAGGATGTGGCCCTGTAGCAGGCACTCTGTTTGGTGGTCATCTCCACAGCAGACAATGCCTGCCAGTGTTGTAACTTCACTGTCATAGCCTTCCCAGGTTCTGGTCTGAGGAGTTTGGTTAATGAAGTCTAGCACAATGGAGGATGAATGTGCAGAACTTTATTCAGAAGAGAAATACCTCTGGCTCAAAGGTGCTGCTCTGGTTATAATGTGCCATCTTCATTAATCATCTATCATCTCTTCTTCAGGTGGCTTGTATCTCTCTGACCCTATGTGTATCCATCTACCTCTGTGTCTCTGAGTCTAGGGGGGGTTCTGTGCTCCGATCTATCCTCTGATTGGTTGTTTCGATTATAATTCGATATTTTGGAAAGTAACCCCTTTATGGTCAGGTCCCACAACATTCTGATTGGTTGTTAATTCCTAATAGGGTACCATCTGCAAACCCTCTCCCCAGGATCATGGGAAAGTTATTAAAACTAAAAGGGGCTCAGGAAGGTACAATGGTAAAATGTTCAAAAAACAGCGCCTCTTTTGGTTGTATCCTGTGAGGCCAAGATGTTGTCCTGGGGACCTGGGTCCTAACTAATTTTCTCTTCCACCATGAAGGATTTCTTTGCTTCTTTAATGTGTGCTATTATGTAATTTCTCAGACTTAACTGCCCACAGAACCCTTCTGTTACCCAGCATATCATGAGACTTGGGTTCTATGGAACACACATTGAGAAACAGTGCTTGAAGTATCCTCTCAGTATTTCCCCTCCTTACTTCAGATGACATCACTCTCAGGCTAGACAGAGCCCTTCCCTTTAGCCTTGAGTAAATACAATTTTCATAAATTTCTGTCTTCTTGATGTTTTTGTAAGTCTCTTTCTGTCCAAGTCAAACCTGGATTCAGAATGACAATTTTTCCTGTGTTTGCCAAAAGCCTCACATTTTGACATTTATTCTTAAATATTTTCAATCCCCTCAAAACTCTTCAAAGGTTTTGTGTTTTTTTTAAAAAAGGCAAGATGAAGTCCTGAAACTAAAATTCCATAATCTGTTCTAGACTGTTTTTAACAATTCTACCACACCTCTAAATAGTACCCCTTAGAATATGCTTCGTGTGCTTCTGTGTTTTCTCTTTAACCAATCAAATGTTCAAGCTTCCTTTCCTGAATGCGTGTACACTCAGAAATAGTTGTCCCAAGTTCTGTAGATCTGGTTGAGAGGGGAAACATTGGTTGGTCCTGAGTCTGCAGAATGTTCTTGTCCTTGGCACAGTAATTATGAACTACAGCAACCACTACTTACCCAGCCTCGCCCAGAAAATGTGCAACGAAGTGTTTAGCCTGCATTCTTCCTTTTTTTAACTTAAAAAAATTTTTTTTGCCAGTCCTGGGACTTGGACTCAAGGCCTGAGCACTGTCCCTGGCTTCTTTCTGCTCAAGGCTAGCACTCTGCCACTTGAGCCACAGCTCCACTTCTGGCCGCTTTCTGTATATGTGGTGCTGGGGAATTGAACTCAGGGCTTCATGTATTATGAGGCAAGCACTCTTGCCACTAGGCCATATTCCCAGACCCTAATTTTAATTTTTTTAAAATTATCATTTAGTAGTTGTACAAAAGGGTTTCAGTTCAATATTTCACATTATGAGTACAATTTATCTTCATCAATGTCATTCTGCCCATCATTCTTCCCCATCTTTCCCAACCCCACCCATCCCCTCCATTCACCTGATTCCATTTTCACGTATCACGACTGGATTTACTCATGCTTCCTCTCTTATTCATCTGCCCTTTCTGGTAGCTTACATTATTTCCATGCTGGGACACAGGGATTCCTACCATTTCTCATCCCTACTTTTACAAGTCGGAATACCAAATTAAGTAAGGCAAAGCCAGATCTGTCTGACTCTGAGGCCTAAGCCCCTGACCTGAGCTAACTGTAGAGGTTATTTATCTACTGCTGCAAGAGGCAGAGGTCAGCATTACTTTTTAGGAAGTCAATCTAAGCTTTCTAGCTCCCTTCATGAAGCTTCAACTAGAATTACTAAATTTGGCTCCATGTTTAGAACTTCTTTTGTAAAGTAATTTGATCATTATTGTCATTTTTTGTAATTTGATATAAATTACAAAAGCTTAATGGAGCTCTACCTGGGAGATTTGGGGGTATGTGTGTGTGATGTGTGTGTGTGTGTGTGTGTGTGTGTGTGTGTGTGTTAAAGTGGATTTAAACAATATTTTTCCCTGTAAGTTAAAGACAACTTACACTAAAAGAAATTTTCAAGGAAGAAAGCATTTCTAAAAGATACTTCATGTGATGTTTAAAAGGCAGCAGTGTACTGCTGTCACTTCTTAATAAAATAAAAATATGTAAATCACACACTTTGGGAACATTTTCTATACAGGGGATACACAGCCATATGCTTTGTGTATTTCTCTTTAAGAAACTAACTTGAGAAGTGTTACAGCTCCAATTTAATAAGTTAAGAAGAAAATGAGATTTCAAAAGGTCCATTAACAAAGTGAAGTCACAAAGTTAGTTTTGACAGCAATGGGAGTTGAGAAACATAGAGTGATCAATCACAGGCAGATGAATCTTGGTCTAGATTCAAATCAGCCACTGTACTGAAAGCCACCAGTTTTTGCCAGGGCCAGTGGGTGGCCTCACTGAATGCCAAGCATGGTCCTTGAGCCTTCAGGCTTAGGTGTAGAAGCTTGATGGGCATCTTCTGACACTTGACTGCCCACCTGCAATGAAATCTAGCAATGGCTGCTTGTTCATTCAGAGACAGGTGTTCGCCTCATGAAGGAACCAAGCTTCTGTTTGTGAACTCCAGCCAGAAAGGTACCATTACCCACACCAAAACAGCCTGTCATATAGCTCTTCTTGCTTTTATTATTCAGTGTGTATGATTAGAATGTAGGCTGAAACATCAGCTGAAATCAGAAGATCACTCTCAATGGATCATTGAAAATGCCATTGTCTTGATTTCTCAACAACCTCTGTCTGTGCCACAAAATCTCTTTTAGAAAAATAGAAAACAAAAGAAAGTGAATAGTAGGAGAGAATGGCTCTCTCATATGACTCTGCTTGGGCAGCTTTTAAGACCATTTCAAGGGATTTCCTTTCTTTCTTTTTTTTCCTGCCTCCCAAACTACCTTCTTTGTTTAGGGACCCCTGTTTGCCCCTGCTGCCTTTTCTACAGTGTCCTTATTGCTTTGCCAGAGACTAACTGAATGTGGGAACACAAAGGGACAATAAGACTCGTTACCCGAGGCAAGAAGCCACCTGCATGCATTCAGAGAGGCTCCTTCTCATGTGTCTTGCCAGCCTGTACCCGGGGCATTGACAGGGAGGGCCACTACTCAGCTCTCTTACTAAGGGTGAGCAAGGGAGGGGGAGCCCCTCAACACCCCCAAACTGATGCATTCTAAGGAAGCCAGGGGAAATGGACCTGAATTATTATTGCTGTGATAGTGAATCCAGTCCTTTCCCATTACCGAGAAATTGAGAGGAAATAAGGTGATCAATCCATCTGATTAATCCTTGTCTCTGAATGAGCATCGTGTGTATAACATAGTGTATAACATAGCGAATGATGTCACTCAGGCCGAAGTGACAGGAAAGAGGTGCTCAGTGACCTTGCAAGGTGATGTTTAACCACCTCTCTAGGTTAACCTAGAAAGTCAAAATAACAAGAACAACTCAAAATGCTTCATTCCTGATATGTAATGTTAGCTAAAGAGACTTCACATTCTTTAGGGGGTTTTTTTTCCTACCAAACAATACTGCCCAAAGCCTACAGGTTTCATATATTCATAACCTGTGCATTAGAGGCAAAATAGAAAGGAAGGTAGCATCGCCCTTAGGACAATGAAGTCACGCAGACAATGACGGTTGCACAAAGCCACCCCGTACAGAGAAGGGAAACACTACCTGTTGACATGGAATAAAGGAGTTGCCTCTGAGAGGAAAGACCTGAGAAAAGGGGAGGGAATTTGCATAGTCCCCTCATTTCAGGCCTTGCCAAGCGTAACACACACCTGTGAGGTCAAATTGGGAGGCGTCTGTGACCAGAGCAGGGAGCAGGTGGTCCAAGCTGAGTAATGGTAGCAGAAACCTGTGCTGAAGAGGATGTGAGAGCACAAGCCTTCTGGCCTCTGGCCAAGGTGCTTACTTACTGAATAACCGAAAGGATTCCTAATCAGGCAAGGTTAGCCAAACAGTGGCTCCAATGATGGTTTCTCAAGAAAGCCTTATGAACAGCTTTCCTTTGGAAACTAAGTTTCTGCCCACATGATTGCTGTCTAGGCTGGATGGATGTCCAGTCATTATGGCATCTGACTCATAGGAAGCATTTATGACTTTTTGAAGGAATTAATATCCAAAACTTCAAACATGATCGATAGGAGATTTAATTATGCTGACTATTCTGGGAAGTATAGATGCCTTAGAATTTGCACAGTCTTCCTTCAATGTTATATAAGCTATTTTATTATTTTTCTGGAGGTACTAAGGTTTACACTCAAGGACTTTGGTTTATCACTTGAGCCAGATCTTTGACTTTTTTGCTTTATTTTTCATATACAGTCTTGCTTTTTGTCTAGTGTTCAGCCTCAACCCAAGATCCTCCCACCTCTACCTCCCAAGTAGATGGAATTACAGGTGTATCACGCCATCACACCATGCTTGTGTCCTGAGATAAGGTAGGTCTTGATCATTTATTTTTGCTTAAGCTAACAAACCCTTTGTCCTTCATGTCGACCTCATGCACAGCTGGTATTATAGGCATGGACCTCCATATCCAATCCATAGCTACAATATTTGAAGTAGCATAAAACAAGAAAGGGAAAACGAAAGGAAGAAAATGCCTTTTAAAACTGCTGAAGAAAACATTATGTTCAATTCCTCAGACTAGGGAAGTGGAAGAGAACATGCCGAGGAGGCAGCCAATTCAGTGATATGTGAGGGCCAGTACTCTTTTATTTGCAATCAAACCAGGGCAGAACCTATAGGGAGAAGCTCCTAGCCAAAAGCACTAGAAGCCACTGGCTAAGATGCAGGCAAAAGCCAGAAAATGGAGGGGCAGGAAAATGGAGGAGGTGTGTGTGTGTGGGGGCGCAGTAAAGAGAGTAAAGAGAAGTAAATCAAAATATGAAGAACTAGAGAAACATTGGATGAAACTTGAACAAAAACAGTTCCCAGAGCACGTGTCCTGTGAACTACAGAAGTCATTGGAAGGATAATTTTTTATCCTTTCTAATCCTAGTTTTCACTAATATTTTTTTAGAAAAGCTTCCAAGTAGAGAAAGAAATTGAAATTTTGTACAATGAAATACTACCTAGAGTTTGCAATAATTTTTCTACTATATTTGACTTACTATAGAACCATTCATCTACTCACTTTCCTGGCACCAATACATTCTATATTTATATTTTCTTTGCCATAATTGTCCTATAAAAACATAATACTAGTGATACTGCTTATGATTTTGTAGTTATTAATAGCAAGGTGAATGTAACAGGGATGGCTAGCTGTCCTCCAACATATAATATTTGTCCCATAGTAACTGAATTTTTAATGTGTATAGAAATTTAGTCTGAAGACTGCAATTGCCAGAATTCGTTGTAGTTCAACCATGTGGCTAAGTTTTGCCCAGTAGACTATAAGAAGTATCATATGACTGTTCCTGAGCCCTTTCCAAAGTAGCATCATGAGACTTATGCCAGTTTCCTTTCTTTTCATCCTGACTTCCATTCTCTGCCTGGAACACACATATCACCATCCTTATCAAGAAGAGTGAGTAGAGCCTAAGGATGGTATCAAAGAGACACAAGTTGGAGGAAGTTCAGATCCTGCACTTTATAGAGAACAGTGTCTTACCTCCAGACTAAATACACATAGGAGGAAAATAGTTTTCTTATTTAGGCTAGGACTTTGGATATTCTATCACTTGGAACTAAACCTACTTCTAGCCCATTCCACAAGACTTAAAAAACAAGCTAAATGGAAAGGCTTATAATGAAAACAATGAATATTTTCCAATACCTCCTAGCCCCAGTGGAGCTTCTCTCTTAAGTGGTTATTTCCACATTTCTAAATAATATGTTTCTACTCTACTCCATTTTAAATACCATCTATTAACATCATCTCCCTTGTCTTGCATGCAATTCTCAGTTCTTTCTGCTAATAAAAGTGTGTCATACCAGGTGCTGGTGACTCATGTCTAATCCTAGCTACTCAGGAGGCTAAGATCTAAGGATCATGGTTCTAAGCCAGCCTAGACAGGAAAGTCCATGAAACTCTTTTTTCCCCCTTTATTGTCAAAGAGAATTACAGAGGGGTTACAGTTTCATAGGTAAGGCAGTGAATACATTTCTTGTTCAACTTGTTACCTCCTCCTTCATTCCCCCTATATTCTCCCCTTCCCTTCTCCCCTCCCATGAGTTGTACAATTGGTTTACACCAAATGGGTTTGTAAGTATTGTTTTTGGAATCATCTGTCTTTTTATCCTTTCTCTCGTCAATGAAATTCTTATCTCCAATTAACCAGCAAAAAGCCAGAAGTGGAGGTTGACGCCAGTGTAGAGCACAACTTTGAGCAAAAAAGTTAAGGGAGAGCATTAGGACCTGAGTTCAAGCCTCAGCACCTATACACACACACACACACACACACACACACACACACACACACACACACCACTATTTTGATTTGTCTATTTGATCTGTGTTATTTATACCATTATTTCTTTTTCTACCAATTAAAGTTAAATCTGTGTCTTCCTGCATTATAGGGTGAGGTTGTTAGCCAATCTGTTTTCAATTCTGTCCAGTCATCTTGACATGCGTAGCTTTTACACTATCCATATTGGTGGCAAAATTGGCATGCTTTGATTATTTTATTCTTTTGGACTCTGAATTTCCACATTATAGGGGAATTTCTCTGGGACCCCAAATCCTACTTGGGTTGCCCTAAAGCTTGTACTGTCTACTGTAATTGTGTTTTAAATGACCAGAACATCACTTATCTTTAGCCATGCAAACACATAGAGCTATAATGACTTTCAGTGTTTTCTGAGTGACAAGTCTGAACTAGAACCCAAGCAACTTATTTCATTTCCTGGAAATTTGCTCCTAGAAATTTCTTCATAGATCTGTGCTTGAAAACCATTATGGCAGACCTACTTTCTCCTGTAATACCACAAACTACATTTCTTGGCAGATTAAAGCTTGCGTGAATACTTGCAAAACTGTTTGGTGTAAGTGAACTGAACACCCCATGGGGGGAAAGGGAAAGGGGGAGGAGGGAGGGGGGTATGAGGGACAAGGTAACAACAGTACAAGAAATGTATCCAATGCCTAAAGTATGAAACTGTAACCTCTCTGTACATAAGTTTGATAATAAAAATTTGGGAAAAAAAAAGAGCAAAAAAAAGCTTGCATGGGCACACCATGGTTTCTTAGAGACTCTACCAACCCTGGTGGACACCCTGAAAGCACCATCCAGCTGAAAGCCCAACATGACTACTAGGAAAATTTGTTTAGCGAACCCCAGAGAAAAGCTGCTAGAATAATAAGTTACTGCTCCAAGTATGCTGATGATCTGAAGATAAACAAATAACAATTCAGGGACTTGAGTTCAGGTATATTTAGTTGGGAAGAATAGCAGCTTGGTTGTGCATATTCTAGAAACATAACTCCCAAACCATAATAAACATAAGAAGCATCTGTTTGTAAAGATCACTTACCTTGGGACTGTCATGTTGTTTAAAAAAATGATAATGGAGAAGAAAACAATAATAGTTATTTTTTAATTTTTTTATTGTTAACGTGAGGTACAGAGGGCTTATAGTTTCATACGTAAGGCAGTGAGTACATTTCTTATGCAACTTGTTACCTCCTCCGTCATTTCCCCCCTCCCCCCTCCCCATTTCCCTCTCCCCATGAGTTGTACAGTTGGTTTACACCATATAGTTTTGTAAGTATTGCTGTTGCATTGGTTTGTCTTCTTAAAAAAATCTACCTGATGTCCTAGACAGTAGTTTTCAGTAGCTAGACTGGAGATCTCAGGATTGTAAATCTGAAGATCTTGAAAAGTTATTGCCTCCATCCATCTCAACTAAACAAAGACAGTGTTTAAATCACTTCAGGAAGCAATCAGTTTAGGGCTTGGTGTTACCACTGATAGAGTACTTTTCTTGCATGCCTAAGACTCAGTCTTTAAACCCTAGCACTGAGAAAAAATCCTAGGCTCAATGGCTCAATGACATCTCTTTCCTTTTTGGTACTGTTCTACCCAGATCACAAGCAGTAGAGATTACTGAGAAGGAAAGAAGAAATATGACTATCACATCAGTTATATAACTGAACAAATGAGTCACACAGTGAAGAAAAATCCCAGCTACAAACAGGTTAACCCAAATGCCACTGAGATGATGATGTGCCATTCTCTGAATCATACTTTCTTCTGCAATCCCACAAGGTTTGTCCCAAAGGACTACAGATCTCGGTCTGTGCTGGCTTATCACACTGTCCTCTCTAGTCCACAGGGACTTCAGTGACCAGTGATTGAGTCCCCTTGGGCTGACAGCTGTCATTCCTTATATGTCCATCAGTGGTGTGGACCAAGCCATCTCCTTGAATGCTGGACTATTATCCCAAGATTCCTTCCTTCCTTTAATAATAGCATCTCTTACCCTTTGGCTGGTCATATGACAACTACATTTCTCAGGCTCCCTTGCTCACTGTGGTCAATCACTACATTATGGTAGGCGTATGATTCACTTTTAGGTCATGTTCCTAAAGGGAGTGGTTGTGCTTTCCCTCACTTTCTCCTGGCTGGAATGCTAAGCATTATTTGTGACAGGGAGCCAAGTGGAGCAAAGGCATTTCCAAAGATAAGGCAGAGCACCGAGGTAGGGAATCTGGCTCCCTGACACCATCAGTAGAGCTGCTATGGGAGCTCTAAATCACCCACTCCATTCTTAAGAAAGAAAGCTCCATCCTCTGTCAGCCACCACATTTGGGTCTTTTTGCTATTGTTTTCTTCACTGTATTTGAATGCTATCCTACCCCATACCACCGTTTACTGTGCTTACCACTTAATCCAAATCCCACACCCCAGAACTCCACCGAGTCCTGTCACCATTATGTTGAACCAAGACCTAACTTATCCTATGATAATTTCCCTCTGTGCACTGCACCTGAGGATCTCAGTAGTAGAGAAGCAGGTAGGATCTGGTCAGGCTGGTGTCTCCTTATTAAAGACATTTGAAGGCTTGTGTGGGGGAGGGGGGGAGAATGAGCCCTTGTTAGAAAGGGTAGACTAACATATAGAAAGCAGTTTAGTGACAGGCCTGTTTCCTATCTACCTGGGAGAAGCTCTCACAGGTAGGTTTGAATACCAGTTTGGATAATAGCATCTTGAAAGCAGAGAACTTGAATGGGAGGGGGAGCACAGCAATTTAGCATGTGTGAGGCCTTGGATTCAATCCCCAATATCTCCAGAACAACAGAATACAATAGAATAGAATTTAGAAAAAACAACATCCAAACTTCAGATGAAAGGTCTTTGAGTCTCTGTGGGCAGGAACTTGGGGGAGGCACATAAAGGCCAGTTAGTGAAATGATCAGTACAGACCTCTCTCATAATCCCCAGGCCAATGAGAGCCCACAACAGCTTTCAGAGGTGCTTCAGAGAGGGCATGGAATTCTGCATCTGCCAGCTCGTAATTGTATTCAGCTTAACCATCTTTATTATAGGATGGCACAGTCTGGTCTCCTATGGACTCATAGCATCTTGAGCACAATGCTTGTCAAATGAATGACCAGTAGGAAATGTTACCAATAAACAGAGAAAAAAAATTGTTAATGAGACTTTTGTGCCTCAAATTCCTTGAAACAATTATCATCAAACATCATGAGTAGTTATATTCATCTCATCAATGCAAGGACTAGTAAGTATTTGTGTATGTTGTCATTTAAGTGCCCAGCAGACATCTATGATATATGTTATTATTATACCTGTTTTACAGGTGGGGAACATGGGCTTTGAAAAGCCTAGCAACTTGTCTAAGGCAAGATAAGAAGCAGAGTCAGAACTCAAAGCTAAGTCAAGCTGGCTACAGTGATTCTCACACCTTAACCCTTGTGCTAGCTGATATTTTGGACAAAATCAAGGAAGTGAAGAGAGGGTGACTGTAGGTCTTACTAGTCACACATGCTGGCCTGCCGCCCAATGCTTCAAACCCTGAGCACTGGAGAAAAATGACAGTCTGTGGGTTTGTGTAGCAACCATCATTTGCCATTAGGGAACACATGTGACCACATATCCAGGCCTTTTAATGACCTGACTTCCAGAAACACTTTATGCTTCTTGGAAATAATTATTGTTACTTTGTGGTAGTGCTGAGGTTTGATGAACTCAGGGTCTTAAGCTTGCCTGGCTGGCATCCTACCATTTGAGCTATACCTCCAGTCTAGCTTTTTGCTGATTATTTTGGAGATGGGAATCTCACAGAGTTTTCTGCCCAGGCTAGCTTCAAACTGTGACCCTCTGAATCTCAGTCTCCTGAGCAGCAAAGAATACAGGTGTGAATCATCAGTGTCTGTCAAAAATATTTTTAAGGTTGATCATTCATATTTGTGTAGCAATTTATGGTGAATAGATGCTTTTCTCCAAACATCAACCCATTTAATTAAAAAAAATGTTTGAAGGTAGTTAGGCCTAAAATATGTCTCTTTCCATTCTCCAGAGAAGAAAATTAAAACCCAGAAAGGCTTTGGGTATGCTGAAAGTGAATAGGAACTAGAATGCAGGGCTTTTATTCCCTTCATAATACATGCCTTTTTAAATTTTCATGCCTCTCCCAAGCAAAACAAGTCATGGAGAAATTCTGCTAGATTAGCCTTTAGAGAAGGAAGATGCTGGATTTAAAAATTTTGAATTTGTGTGTGTGTGTGTGTGTGTGTGTGTGTGTCTGGTGTGTGTGTGTGTGTGCTTGCGTGCACATGTGCTTGAATTCAGGGCCTCACACGCTCTTGGCTTTTTCTGCTCAACTGGTGCTCTACCACTTGAGCTCCACTTCGGCTTTTTGGTAGTTAAGCGGAGATAAGAGTCTCTTGGTTTTCTGCCTGGGCTGGCTTCAAACCATAATCATCAGATCTCAGCCACCTGAGTAGTTAGGATGACAGACATGAGCCACCATTGCCTGGCTTGAAATGTTTATGATTTTCTTAAAGCATCTATTCTTGTTAGCTGTAACACACATGCACATTAGTGGTTTGAATTCAGTAGAACATTGGGAAAATACTCTTACTTAGGTAGCCAAACTGCCTACATTTTTCTAGCAATATCAGAAGTTGGTCCATTTCTACATCTGCAAAACCATCTTGGGCCCTGGGAAAACCTACTCCTTCGTTTCAGCAGAGAGCAAGCTGTGACAGGACGAGGTAACAAACTGACAAGGCACAAGGCGGGTGGCTGCCAGTTTTGACACCAGGACAGATCTAAGCTGGGGCACCACAGGGTGCCAAAAACACACAAAACACTGACCATGGCTCCCTCCTGTAACCCTAGCTACTCAGGAGGCTGAGATCTAAGAATCACAGTTCCAAGTAAGGCAAGACATAAAAGTCAATGAGACTCTCTTATCTCCAACTAACTAATGAAAAGACAGAGCAGAGCTGTGCCTCAAGTGGGAGAGCATCAGCCTTGAGTGGAAAAAGCTAAGGGACAGTACTCAGGCCCTGAGTCTAAGTCCCAGCAGTGGCATGTGCATGTGCATGTGCGTACACACACACACACACAGACACACACAGACACACACAGACACACACAGACACACACACACACACACACACACACACACACACACACTGCTCTTCGTGACTGTGGATTCAAATATTTTGTACCCATAGTCCACTCACCTGAACACTGGGCTTTCTAGTTGAAAATGTGCCTGAGTAGAACAAAGTGTCTTTGCTGTTTTTGTTGTTGTTGTCTATTTTGTTTCGCTTCCTGATCCTATGATCTATCCGGTGGCACAGGAGCAGTGATAATGCTGTACAAGGACATTTTTGCAACTGGTCACCTACCTACTGGAATATTCCCTATTCCTGAGAATTCCTAAGGGGCTGGAAGTTTGTTGGGCAGAGTCCAGCTGAACAGCCCAGGCAACAAACCCACTGGGAAGGCACTGCAAGTGGAGTGCTCACTTCAGCACAGGGGGCAGGTGAGTGTAAGAGGTGTGTCCAGGTGTTCCTGAGCAGTTGCTCAGCTTTTGCTGGCCTGCTCCCTGAGCTAATGGAGCCACAGGCATAGACAACTAGGCCTGGCCAAACCACTACCATAAAAATCAGACTCCTTTTTAAAAAGTAATCAAAAGGGCTCAGCTGAGCCCAGAGCATCAGCCAGAGCAGGCCATGGGTGAAAGTGTATGGAAGACTGCTGGGAAAAACAGTGTGTGTGTGTGTGTGTGTGTGTGTGTGTGTGTGTGTGTGTGTGTGTGTGTGTATGTGTGTGTGTCTGTGTAAGAGAGAGAGACATAGGGCTGGGGATATGGCCTAGTGGCAAGAGTGCTTGCCTCGTATACATGAGGCCCTGGGTTCAATTCCCCAGCACCACATATACAGAAAATGGCCAGGAGTGGCGCTGTGGCTCAAGTGGCAGAGTGCTAGCCTTGAGCAAAAAGAAGCCAGGGACAGTGCTCAGGCCCTGAGTCCAAGCCCCAGGACTGGCCAAAAAAAAAAAAAAAAAAAGAGAGAGACATAGAGGGACACAGAGACAGAGAGAGGCAGAGGGAGAGAGAAAAGAGGCAGAGACAGGGGCAGAGAGAGATCTTAAGAAAGGTAAACATTAGCTTCTTCCCAGCACACCCTAGGTGTAGCCTAGGGTCCATTCCTGGCCCTTGGGCCACTGCCAGGTATCGCCTCCACCCAACCAGCTTTCCTTGTTCCAGACACCTGGGGGCTGTGGAGCCTCTGGTCCCCAGTCAGCAGCTGGAGCCATTTTTTGTTTCCCAGCATTGTTAGAGAAGGTTGCGACCCTCCAGACAGCCTCTTGGGCACCTTCCAAAACCAGGCAAATAAAAAGAGCGATTGTAAAAGCAACCTTTCAAAAAATGAGAGAGAGAGAGAAGGGGAGAGAGAGAGAGAGAGAGAGAGAGAGAGAGAGAGAGAGAGAGAGAGAGAGAGAGAGAGAGATCCCTGCCCTCGCAGGATACTCCAGTGAAGCTTACTTCAGCTTCAGCTTCTTCGTGCAGAGACATTTTTACCCACCCCGCTGTCGCCTAGGCCCCGCGGGAGGGAGGCTTGGAGGCCACACACGGAGACTGGGGGGAACACACACACACACACACACACACACACAAATACGTGCAAACAAAAAGAAATCTCCATTCAGACCATCTTTCAACGTGAAGCAAATACATGGCAAACACTGCAAAATCTCTACTGCTGTCTGGGCCACGGGTTCTTTATAGCAGGTATTAAAGTGATTGGCAGACATTAACCCTTTGTGTGCTGCCTACCGGCATGGTTCTTCTTCCAGATAACAGGAAGGAGAAAGTTGAGTTTTTAGCAAGTCTCTGAAGCAAAAGGGATGGTGGACAGCACAGATTAAAGGAGAAGAGCAGGCTCCCCAGTCTGGACATTTGGACCATACTAAAATACAATAAAATCCTTTAAACGTTGGCAATCTCAACACTGGTTATTCAACATTAGCTCCATCTTTAGTAAAAGTACAGATACTACAGGGAAATGCACTGAAAAAGAGTAGGATTATGTTGCTGGGGGTGGGGGGAAATCACCAATTGAATATTCAGGAAAGCCCTGTGGGGTACAATGTAGATTGGGACCCTCAGGAGGCCCTAGATGGAGGGGCAGAACTAATCAATGCAGGACAGTGACACCTGACCGGATGGGAGCAGAGAGTGGTGACAACATTTGTCCTTCCCACCTTTGGTATTTTACCATTTTCTCTAATGAACATACACACCACTTCGCATAATCATGAGACTATTTCCTTTTTGTCCTTAAGATATAGGTAGATTCCATTCAGGGTCTCATCTGACCGGGGTCTGGGGATGAAACAAATCAGCAGGAAAGCAATTCAGATGCACAACCTAATGTGGGGGGTCGCCAGGGAATCCCCAGGAAGCTTGACAAAGCATTTGCCCCCTGGGGACTTGTCAGGATCTAGGGGAAGGGGGTGGGGGGTGCTGTGTAATTGGAGCTGTTCTTCCCCAGACCACACACCAAGCAAGTTGCCTGGGTGGAGGTTTGTATTGCAGACAGTGAGGTCCTGGTGACAGGCTGTCACCCAGGCAAACCTAGGGCTAGCCCACACCAAAGCTAGCGTTGGCCATGCAGGCTAAGAAGCACACTACATTTTATGTTCTCAACCAGGAAAACCCAATGTTTTATACACTCAATACATTTAAAAGGCCACTTGCTGCTTGTATTGTTTGTGCAAAAATAATAATAAAAAGAAATCTATGAGTTTTCCTCAGTGACTGAGAAGCAGAAGATGGTGCTGACCTTTACTCTATCAGACACTGGGTAGGGAGAGGCTAGGAACCAAGCCGCCTCAGCTGTGGGCTGTGGGTCTTGAGAGTTACCAAGTGGTTCCATGGCACTGAGGATGTGACAGCAGATTACACCAGGCACACTGGCATCTTGCCCAGCCATGCTGGCAGTGGGATGACAGTCAAGTGTATTCCGGTGGCTCATGCCTGTAATCCTAGCTACTCAGGAGGCTAAGATCTGAGGATGGCGGTTTGAACCCAGCCCAGGCAGAAAAGTCCTCGTGAGACTTTTATCTCCAATTAACCACTCAAAAACTGGAAGTGACACTGTGATTCAAGTGGTAGAGCACTAGCATTGAGCACAAAGAGGCTCAGGGACAGCACTCAGCCGCACTATCAACAACAACAAAAAAAAGTATTCCTCTTCCTTGCCGTTGTAACATTCAGAATGCTATTAGAGATGAAGCAATATTTATTCTTAATCATCAGTCATAGGAAATTTGCATCTTTTTGTTGTCATGCACCAGGAACAAGAAAAATGAGATAAGCTGATTTGTAAACTAAATCCTTCCCATGAGAAAACGGGAATTTATTGCCTTAGGTAATTGAAAATCCTACCTGAATTCAGGCACAGCTGGATCCAGGCATTCAAATGATGTCACTAGAGCCTAGCCTCATTCTTTCCATCTCTCAGTTTGGCTTTCCTTCATATAGCTTCATGTGGTCTGCTTTTATCAAGCAGGCTAGTGATTGGGTACAGATGCTGGGAAGTGCTGACCTAGTCTCCATCCTTTCAGAAATCCAAGAGAAAGAAGAGTCTTTGTGATAATTCAAACAAATATCCTTCAGTTAAGTCTTATTATCTGGAGTTAGATGATATACAGGAACCTCGATCAACCGCTATGATATGGGAGATTCGCTTGTCTGATGCTAATTCAGGTATCCATTGCTGCATCAACTGCTAAAGTCGTGGAAGGGCTTATGCTCTGATTGGTCAGGCCTGGGTCAGGTGAAATCATCATGGAGGCCTTTGAGGGCCCACATTGTGATTGATTAGGCCTGGGTCAGGTGTCTAACCTGAACCAATCACTGAGGACTATGGAGAATTCATGCTCCAACTAGCCAGGCTTGTGTCAGATGCCAGAGCCTGGACACAAAAAATGTAGCCACACTTTAAGAGAACAGAAGTAAGAAGTGTTGTCTAGGAAACTATAGATTTATGAGTGGAAGAAAGGCAATAAACCCTAGACAGCAAAGAGAATAAGTGCTTATAAAGTAGGGATGCTGGATCTGGTCAGTGCCATCTTGGCCATATAGTGGATGATAGGGAGTTGAGTCTAACTGGTGCCATCTTGCCTTCATGGTAGAGGAAGGGGAATCCCCACCTCCCAAGTGATTGTCATGCCTGAATTCCTAGCAGCAGGGGCGAGGACCTGGACAACAGGTTACTGGACCTGCCAGTCTGGGATCATTAACTCTCAAGCTCCCTGTGACCCTGCCCCTTGCCCTGACCCTATTTAGGCCTGGACCAGCTCAGGTGCCATTATGCCATGCCACATGTCTCTGTGTTCTTGCTCTGTCTCCTGTCTCCTGGGTCTGCTCTGGTCACCATGGCGTCCCACTTCAGCTATCCATTGGAGCTGATCTGGTTTGTTGATACTGTTTTTCTGCTATTTCTTTCCTCTCCAGCTCTTATGGCTCAGTTTTCTAATAATGTTAAGTGTATTTGTGGAGCTGCAGGTCTTTGCAACAAAAGTTCACCTGCAGTTGCTGATCTTCTAATAAAGACTCCCAATTCAACCTCTCAAAAGCATGGCTTCTCTGTTTTCTTGTCATATAACACTTAATTCAAGATATAAATATTGACAGACTAATATTCACAAATGGTCTTTATGAACATCACAATTAAGTTTGGTTAACTAATTAGGCCATTACTTCCCAGACTTTTCTAGAAACAGAAAATTATACTGTGTGTAGGCATCCTCCGGATACACAAAAGATCTAGGATCCCAGTAGAGGCTGTCTTCATCCAGTCAGGCGCTATAATAGAATGTCATGACCTGGATAGTTTGCACACAACAGAACTTTCTTATTGCTCTGGGGACTAGCAGTCTCAGTGCAAGGTACCACCAGATTCAGTGTGTGGGGAAGGCCTGCTTCCTGGTTCACTGACCTCACATGTGGAAGGAGCAAAGGCATTCCATTGGACCCCATTTGTAAAAGCACTAAGTTCCATTCCTGATGGTTTGGGGTACATTAATCGCCTCCCAGACTCCTAATGCCATCACACATCACATAGGGAGTTAGGGGTTCAATGGATGAAGGGTAGGCATAAACAGTTAGACTGAAACAGCTCCTGTTTAATTAGTTAGTCAGAGCCCTTGGATATCCAGTGGGCAATCTCATATGTGGGTCAGCTTTCGGGAGAGCTCTGTGCTTAAATATAATATCAAATGGCCATTTAATTTTTTAAAATGTAGCCCAGTTGATAGTTTATTGAAAATGTATCCTAGTACCTTCCTTCCTTATCACACCCTATCATCCAAAAAGGCAATTGCTTACTCCTCAGTAATTTATTGGGCCTATACTCTATGCACTATTTTAGATGCTTGCAATACAGCAATGAATAAGATATATGATCTTTGCTAGATTTCTTTGGAGTGTAGGTGGGTGGGTGGAGACAGATCATGTGCAATAAATGTAGTAAATGATTACGTTTAATAAAAAGCAGTGTTGGGGAAAAAAAGGAAAAGTAGAGGCAATTTCGAGAATTCAAGAAAGGCTTCTATTTTGGGTCATTTCAGAGCTCCTGGCTTAACAATTTCAGGTAATTTAGCAATGGTGCACCTCATTTTATAAAGGATTTCATCTCCCATTAGAGCCAAAGTTCCAAGCCTCATCTACAGGATACAGAAAGGTTAGTGCACATGTACAGCTAGTTTGCTGGGTGTCGGTGGGTGGCTCATGTGTGTAATCCTGGCTACTTAGGAGGATGAGACCTGAGGATTGCAATTTGAAGGCAGCCTGGACAGGAAAATATTTGAGACTTTTATCTCTCAAAAGCCAGAAATGAAGCTGTGGTTCAAGTGGTGGAGTGCTAGCCTTGAGCAAAAATAGCTAAGGGACAGTACCCAGACCCTGAGTTCAAGCTCCAGTACTAACACCTCCCCACCCTCCCCCCCCCCCCATGCAGCTTGTTGTTACCAATGTGGTAACTACAACACATTTGCAGAGACTTGCTCTGTTTTTGTTTTTGGTACAAGGGATCAAACCCAGGGTACTGCACATGTTCTACCCCTGCACTCCTTCCTCAGCACCTGAGAGAGACTTGGGCTACAGATGAGGACTTGCATTGCAACAGCAGTAGCCTCCCCCCAACCCCAACTGGCAGCCAGGGAGTATGGACTAGCTTATCTTTTGCTGCATAATAAATGTTCCTCAAATGCAGTGACTTAAAACAATGACAAGTTTATGTCTTCCAGTTCCTGGGGGTTGGGAATGTGAGCCTTGCTTAGCAGGGAGTTCTCTTTTGATCTTTCACAGGCTGCAGACAAGGTGTGGGCTGATGAGACACCTGGGGCACAATCCACTTTCAAGCTTGCTTGGGGACTGTTGGCAGGATTCATCTCCTTGTTGGCCACAGCCTGGGGGCCACATTTAGTCCCTGTCACATGGGCCTCTTTATTGTGATAGCTTGCCTCACCAGAGAAAGAGAGAATGACAGAGACAAAGAGAAGGAGAGATGGAGAGATAGAAATATGGAGAGAAGGTAAGGCAGGTGGAGAGAGAGGGAAGGAGAGTAGAGGGGGGAAGAGGTAGGGTGGGAGAGAGAGAGGAGGAAAGAGAGGGAGAGAAGCAGATAGGGCGAGTGCGCACCTAGCATAGCAAGATGAAAGTCACAGTCTTGTAACCTAGTCACTAGGTAGGCGCAGCCCATTCCTAGGACAGGAATTGCTTCCAGGTATATCCACCATTAGGTAGGGACTCTTGTTTGCCATCTCCCACAGTCAGCCTACCACAAGATCTCTGGGCCCAGATTTCTCAGAGGCACATTTCCTTGGTTCTTCACACTCTGTTTCCTATTACAGGACAATATAATCTGTCATCGGCATCATCTTATTCCATAATTTCTTTTGTTTCAAAGGCTGTCTCTCTTCCTTTCCATAGCAACCCCCATGCTCCTGTGGCTTTTTCTTTTTGGAGGGAAGTTGGCCTGGAGCAACATCTGTCCCCTATCTTCTACCAAAGGCATGTCAGCCAAAAGCACATCTTAGCAAGTCCTCTCAGGAGCTCCCTGATGAAGGAATCTGCTTTCTGATTCCCACCCCATGCTCTCTACTGCCCAGCTCTCCAATGACCACCTATAACAGAAAGCTGGGTAGCCATCTCTAATAAGTGACACCTAACACACAGGTGTTAACTAGGCTTTGGGTCCAATCCCAGGTACAATCTCCTAACCATTCTGCAAGATAGGTTACTAATGCCTCCATTACAGATGAGAAAAATCAAAGCATCAGGAAGTAAAATAACTTGTGTGAGGTCTTGGATGAACAGTTTGGCCCAGCTCATCAGGATTCACCTTTCTTTTTTTTTTTTTTAATTTCTTTATTGTCAAAGTGAAGTACAGAGGGGTTACAGTTTCATAGTAAGGCAGTGAGTACATTTCTTATCCAACTTGTTACCTCCTCCCTTATTTTTCCCCTGCTTCTCCCCTCCCCATATCCCTCCTGCTCCCCCATGAGTTGTATTTCTTCATCCTGAGGAAACTTTGTAATCTGTAGCAAACCAGGAGAGATGGTCATCTGACCCGGGTCACTCAGCTTATAAGCAGTAGAGTTGAAATGTTAAATCTGGTCAACACAATCCCTGAATTATATTCAGCTGCTATGGAAAACTATCTCGAAAGGCTGAGCAGTGATGGTTCATGCCTGTAATCCTAGCTTCAGGAGTCTTGAGATCTCAGAATCGTGGTTTGAAGCCAAGCCTGGGCAGAAAAGTCTGAGAGAATTCATTTCCAATTAACCAGCAAAAAGAGATAGACTGGAGGTATAGTTCAAGTGGTATCACCTCAGCTGTGAGTGAGTTGAGTGAGAGAGTGAGGCCCTGAGTTCAAGTCCCAGGACAGGCACAAAGAAACAAACAAACAACAACAACAACAAAAAACCATAGTGACACTGTGATATATGATAACCAAGGAAAAAAGTCAATCCATTGATTAACCACATTTATATAGATACCGTGAAATGAATCTTATTTCCATTATGATGGGATAGGAATGTGTCTGTATACCAAAAACTAAAGGAATTATAGAGAAAATAAAATGGATCTGTGTGTGTGTGTGTGTGTGTGCACGCGCGTGCATGCGTGCACGCTGGTACTGGGGCTTGAACTCATGGCCTAGGCATTGTCCCTTACCCTTTTAAATGTTCAAAACTAGCACTCAACCACTTAAGCCACTCCTCTATTTCTGGCTATTCTATGGCTAATTGCAGGTAAGAATCTGGGACTTTCTGGCCCAGACTGGCTTCGAACTGTAGTCCTCAGATCTCAGCCTCCTGAGTAGCTAGGATTGCGGGCATGAGCAGTGCCCTACATAAAGTGAATAATTTTCCCTTGCCTAAAATTATCCATCTTACTGCCTCAATCCCCCCTCCAACTTGCCTTTGTTCATAAAGATTCAGTCACTCAACCCATAATCTTTTTTTTTTTTTTTTTTTTTTTGCCAGTCCTGGGCCTTGGACTCAGGGCCTGAGCACTGTCCCTGGCTTCTTTTTGCTCAAGGCTAGCACTCTGCCACTTGAGCCACAGCGCCACTTCTGGCCGTTTTCTGTATATGTGGTACTGGGGAATCGAACCTAGGGCTTCATGTATTCGAGGCAAGCACTCTTGCCACTAGGCCATATCCCCAGCCCCTCAACCCATAATCTTAACTGGAAGATGTCACCACTTCTAGAATGACAAGTCATTGATCTCACACATCAATATTAAGCAAGCATCAAACATACCATACATACCTGGTGAAGACTAAAGCAAACTCCTTAAGTATTTCCTCCCCAAACATGATTCTTTCCTGTAACTAATAATGGAGATGCAGAGGTCAGCTTTCAGCTGGAGTTTAAATCTGCCTCCAGAGGAGTTAAAAGCCTGACTAAAATGAATTATTATTATTATTATTATTAACCAGTCTTGGAGCTTGAACTCAGAGCTGAAGCCCTAAGCTTTTTCTCTCAAAGCTAGCACTTGAGCTCCATTTCTGGCTTTTCTGCTGGTTAATTGGAGGTAAGAGTCTCTTGGATTTATCTGCCCAAATTGGCTTTGAGTTGCGATCCTCGGATCTCAGCCTCTTGAATAGCCAGGATTCCAGGCAATTGGTATATTTTCTTTTTTAACAAACTCCTCAGATGAATTTGCCAAAGCTTAGGACACATCACCCAAAATGTGGCTCTTTGGCATTTGACATAAGAATAATTATGACAGTTTACTGTGCTTCAAAACAGCAGCAGGGGCTGGGAACATGGCCTAGTGGCAAGAGTGCTTGCCTCCCATACATGAAGTCCTGGGTTTGATTCCTCAGCACCACATATATAGAAAATGGCCAAAAGTGGGGCGCTGTGGCTCAAGTGGCAGAGTGCTACCCTTGAGCAAAGAGAAGCCAGGGACAGTGCTCAGGCCCTGAGTCCAAGCCCCAGGACTGGCAAACAACAACAACAACAGCAAAAAAACAAAACAAAACAAAAAAACAGCAGCAGATCAAGATGATTTTTCAATGTTCCCATCACAAAGAAATGGTAAGTGTCTGAGACAATGAACATGCCAATTACCTGATCTGTTCCTATTTATGTAGTGAAATATCACATAGGATCACATGAATATATAAAATCACTGGTCAGTCTTAGTTTTTTCACTTGAATGCATGTTATATTAGTTTATCATCTTTCCATTATTTTCCAGTTTCCACATAAACTTTTTTAAAAAAACAGCTAGTTGTCATTATTTATTCACTTACATATTTGTTTTGCTGGTGTGTGTGCCATTCTTGGGGCTTCAACTCAGGAGAAACTTTGTGGAGGTTCTAAGAGTCTCATGGACTTTCCTGCCTGGTCTGACTTTGAACTGGGATCCTGAGATCTCAGCCTCCTGAGTAGTTAGGATTACAGGTTTGAGCCACTGGTGCTCAACTTGTCTTCACCTTCTTATGTTCATTTAAAATATAACAAATTTTCACTTGGTAAGTGCTGGATATTTCCATGAAAATTTTAAAAATGAAATATCAGTATGTCTTTCTCTTTTTCTTTTCTCCTTTCTTCCTTAACTCTCCTTTAATTCAATTTGTAGTTAAAAAAAATCTTTATGTGTTCTTTATATCCAAATATTTATCTTACCCAAGTCTTTAAAATGTATTACAAAAGCAGATAAATAAAATAATTCAATCATAATTGGAACTGTTTTTGGAAACTCCTGTATCATATTTTGCTGGTGAAAAAAGTTACTAAGTATGTCATGTTTAATCCTTGAGCTTTTTGGGCCCTCCTCCCTTTCAAAGCTAGCACTCTACCACTTGGCCCACACCTCTACTTCTAGCTTTCTTTTTCTGTCTGTCATGGGACTTGAACTCAGGACCTAGGCACTGTCTAAATCTTTACTACAGCTCCATTTCCAGTTTTCTGGTAGTTGTGGATAATAAGAGTCTCACAGATTGTCCCAACCAAGCCAGCTTTGAACCACAATCCTCAGATCTCAGCCAGTACCAGTGAGCTACTCTAGCATGATTAATTGGACATAAGAGTCTCATAGATTTTCCTGCCTGGACTGGTTTCAAACTGTGATCATTGGATCTCAGCCTCCTGAGAAGCTAAGATTACAAGCATGAGGCATTGGCACAGGGCAAATTTTATCTTATTAAACCATCATTGAGGTAAATATTGAAGATAAATTTTTGAAAACAACTGTAAATCCTATCTGTTGTGTTTTTGAAGACTGTAATATGGAAGTCAGATCTGGCCAGCACCATGTTAGTTAACCACATGGCAAGCTTGACCACGGGGTATTTCTATCATCTTGTCTTGATGGGCATGCCTAGATTCCTACAGGAAGGGAAGTCCCATTCCCAGGTAATGGGAGTCCCTGAATCCCAAGAAACGGGTGGGCACATGTTCTATATGTTACTGAACCTGTCAGTCAAGTGCTTGGGACTGGGAGCTTCCTATGACCCAGCCCCCTGACCTGACCTTACTTAGGAGCAGATGAGCTCAGGCGCCATTACGCCATGCCACACATATCTCCATGTTCACAGTCCTGTGTTGTCCCATGGCGTCCCAATTCAGCTCTCCACTGAAGCTGAATTGGATTATTGGTAAGGGCATGTAATCTTCCAGAAGTAAGTCTCTGTGTCTCTGTCCTGTTTTGTGTAATATGTTTTTCTGAAACCTGGGACTGGTCCATCTGGAACTTCCCCAATAAATCAATCTTTTTACTTGAGACTCTGAGTGGTGGCCTCTTGGAGGGATGGGGGATTCCGCTCCACCCCCTCCCGCCCCTCGGACCCCTTTACAAAGACCTCTGTAGAGAAAATCATCCAGTGTTGACTTCTGAAATCTTAATTTGAGCAAGAACCATCAGAAGACCTGGCCAATGTGAAAAATCATAAGCCTGGATTGGTGAAGGAGGTTGAGTTGTTCCTACAAGCTTCTATGGGTGTTGCTGTAAGGCAGATGCTCTGGGAAGTAAGATGAATGAGGTCAATGAGCAGGTCCCTAGATTTAAGATACTAAGACACAACTAGAAGGAGCTATATTTTTAATTTCCTTCTTTATTTCATTGTCCGCTATCATTAAATCCAAACTCACAATATCTGACTGATATCCTTTGTACAATATACAGTGTTATCCCTAAATCTGATGTTCATTTGGTTTCAACACTATTTTAACTTTACTCACTTTTTCACACTTTTTGTGTGGGAGGGGAAGTACTGAGATTTAAACTCAGGACCTTATATCTGCTAGGCAAGTGTCTAGCCACTTAAACCACTCAGCAAGCCCTTTTGTGCATTGCTTATTTTTTTGAGATAGGTTCAGCCTGGACTGTGATCCTTCCTTCTATTTGTGTTTCCCCACTCTCATTGCTAGGATGATAGACCTGTACCATGGTGGCCAGTCACTGATGGAGATGGAATTTCACAGACATTTTTCACCCTGGGTGGCCTTGCACTTTAATTCTCTGATCTCTAGGTATGCTTATAGGCTTGTACTACTATGTCTGGCCATTTTTTTTTTTTTTTCATTCCTAAATTTCAGGGTGGTCAGGCCCACCCAAGGACCTTCTGCCATTTCAACCCCTAGGATCAATTCGGGACAGCAATTCATACATGGCCACCAGAGGGCAATGTGGCAATGTTGGCCTGCGCATGCCCAGTTTTGGTTGTTCATCATGGTGGGATTAAGGGTTACAAAACAGTTTCCAGAAACAAAACCAATTCTTACTTGTTCTTGAAACAGTATATGTTACTTCTGTAATAGGCCACATTAGCTTCCTAGAGTCAAATTAATAAGAAATAAATATCACATTGTTACCATTGGGTTGCAAACATTTGTGACATTTCAATACTGCTTTTTCTTCTACCATTTTCATCCTGACCCTCAGGGACTCAACCATATAGAAAATTTTTTATAATTTTTATTTTAGACAGTCAGGTGCCAGTGGATCATGCCTGTAGCCCTAGCTACTTTGGATTCTGAGATTTGTGGTTCACGGATCAAAGCCAGCCCAGGCAGGAAAGTTTGTGAGAATCTTTAATTAGCCAGTAAAAAGCTGGAAAAGCCAGTAAAAAGTGGAGCTATGGCTCAAGTGTTAAGCATGCTAGCCTTGATATTAAAAAGCTAAAGAACATCTCCAAGGCCTAGAATTCAAGTCCTCATATGAACGCACACACAAAAGAATAAAACCAAATAGAAAACTAAAGTCTTCCAATTTCTTATTGGTCTAGCTTACCTTGTTTTTTATTTCATGGGCTTATTCATTATTAGGATTGGGTTTATAGAATAATAGGATCATGAATACAGAAACAATGGTTTCACCAAGCCAACTTTATTGATTGCTGAGTAGTCTTTCTAACAGAAAGTATTAGTTATCCAATAAATTAACCAAACATTGTCCCTTTCTTATCCATCAACTGGTTATAAAAGAAAGAACAACCAGTCAGTAGCAAATGTATCTTGTAGCATACTCTAATGTACTGTTCTCACTCTCAGTATAAGATTATTTTTCCATAATTCAGAAGGAAGGGACAGCAGGAAGAGTTGGAACAAACTGATTATACAAAAGAGAATCCCAGCAAAGGGCTCCAGGTGAAAGCTGGAAAAAAAATGCACGGTTCCTGCCAAAACAGCCTGTAGAAAAATTCCTTTCAGGACCCAAATTTGGCAAAAACCTCAATGCTATAAAAACAACATAGGAAGGTTTCTCATTTCATTTCCCCCTAAAACTATATGGGAGGTAGCTTGTCTTTGGACTATTCTTTAGCAAAAGTGGTAAATTAAATGCTCATCTTAAATTCTAACTTCTAGTCTCTTTGAGACTTTGTCCAGCCTGCGTGCTTTCCTCTACAAACATGTAATTGATTGTGCGCGCGTGCGTGCCAGTCCTAAGGCTTGAATTCAGGGCATAGGCACTGTCCCTGGGTTATTTTTGCTCAAAGCTAGTGCTCTAATACTTGAGCCACAGCTCCACTGTGGCTTTTTTAGTAGTTACTTGGAGGTTTCATGGGCTTTGAACTGGATTCTCAGATCTCAGCCTCCTGAGTAACTAGGATTACAGGTTTGAGTCACCAGTACCTGGCTCTGGCCTTTTTCTTAAAGCATTAAAGATATCAAATTTGTCACTAAGTCAACATATATATATTTTTTCTTAAAGCTAAAGAAGACATTATAAATATACTCCTTGTTTTTGTGGACAGAATTCTTTGAAAAAATCTGCTAATTTTCTAAAAGCAAACTTACATGCTTCTCTTCCCTATAGTTTACAGGCTAAATTAATCATTTTTTGTGTGTGTGTTAAAATATCAGCAGGGCACTGGTGGCTCGTGCCTGTAATCCTAGCTACTCAGAATGCTGAGATCTGAGGATCACTATTCAGAGCCAGCCCAGGTAGGAAAGACTCTGAGACTCTTATCATTAATTAGCCAGCAAAAACAAAATAAAATAAAAAAAAAAAACCTTGAATGAAAAGGACAAGTGATAGAGCTAGAGGCCCTGAGTTCAAGCCCCAGTGCAGGCACACACATAAACATAAAAAGCATTAGTAGTACAATGAAAAAGAGAGGCCAAGATTTTATATTATTCAGTTTGCTTTTTAAAGTAGTAAATTAATAAAATTGTGCTTTATGTTTATGATAAATTGGAGGCAGAAAGGTTACTATTAAACATATATCAAAACCTTATCCTTTTATCTTAGTGTTTGTATTACACGGGGAGAAACAAGGGCTTCCTATGAAAAGATTCCTACACAGAGAAGGACAGGAGAGAAAAGGCATCAGTTGGACCCAAGTTTGAATTCTAGTTCAGCCACTTTGAATAAATTTCTTTACTTCCTTGAACCTTATTTTCTGGACCTGGAAATTAAGCATCACAAGCAATTAAGCAATCACAAGGCTGCTTTGGCAGGTGTTGTAGCCTGACAAGAATATAAACTCAGGATATGACAGTGAATCAATCATTCATTCCATAGTAGGTACATCCTATCTAGAGGTATTACTATTGTCCCAGAAGTGCTAGCAACGTACTCAGGGGCAGGGAAACGAGTGCACCTTTTCCATCTGCATTTCCACCTAGGTTTCTATTTAAATGCTTTACCCCAAGTACAAGGGTGAAGATTGTGGTTGGGCCTTCATTCTTGGGGACTTGCTAGTTTTCTGTTGAAGGTATTTTGTTTCCCTGCCTCTGGGGATCAGACCTCACCTGTGGCTGGTCTTGCCCAGCTGCCTCCTTCCAGAGCCTCTGCAAGCTGGGGTCATTTCCAGCTGCCTCTGAGCAGCTCACCTCCTCCTCCTCCTCCCCTTCCTCCTCCTTCTCCAAGAGAGTGTTTGCAAGTTATCTCACCTTTGGCCAGACCATCTGGAAAAGACTGCTATACATGGAGGTTCTCATGTGCGTTCTCTCTCTCTCTCTCTCTCTCTCTCTCTCTCTCTCTCTCTCTCTCTCTCTCTCTTTCTCCTCTCCCCCTCCCTGACTCCCTTCCTCTTTCCTTCCCTCCCTCTCCTCTCTTTCCTAAGCTCTGCTGGCTTTTCTCTATATTCCCCAAGGAGGGTTGTAAGCCAGACTTCCATAGTTTCCAGTGGTACTGTCAGCCAAACACCCATGTGGCAAAGAAGGCTGTAAGGGACAGGAAGTTAGGTTACTAGCTGACCATCACGCATCTCAGGAAGACAGCAATGAGTCTAACCTGAGCTCATGCAGGTAGCTGCCTGATCCCTTCTACCCCCCTCAGCATTGCCTTGAATTAGTAATCACCAGTCTAGCACTTGCACTCTGCCTTCATTAGGAAGTGTGATCACAACCAGTTCTGGGACTTTGCTTTCCCTTGGAAAATAAAGACAGAAATCGCTTTGTACCAGGACCCAGGTCTGCACACCCTTGATCCCCAGGTGACAGGACCAGTGTCACTTTTGCTATTCAAGCATGCAGGATGTTTCTTACCTGTTATTGACACCATTTTCATTTACCCACATCTCCTCTGGCCTTGGAATTTAATAGTTGCCAACCCAAGGTGAGAAGGTTGTTGAGTTCAATTTCTGTTAGTGTAACAAATATCCAAGAGAATCAGCTTACAACATAAAAAGGGGTTTTGGCTTACAGTCTTAGGAATTTGCATCTATGACAGTTGGTGCCTATGGCAGCACATTAGGCGAGAGGGGGAGGAGTGTGTGGCGGACCAGGCTACTCACCTCATGGGAGAAGTTAAAGAGGAAGAAGGGTCAGAGACCCAGTATCTCTTCCAAGGCCACACCCACAATGACCTAACTTCCTCACACTAAATGTTCCACCACCTGTCAGTAATGCCTCAGGCTGGAACCAGGCCTTTGGGAGTTATTGATCCAAACCACAGTAAAGCTTACTCATCTGCAACCAGACTGTTTTCCTGAAAACCCCTCACCCCTTCCAAATTCTACCTCTCAGTTTTTCAGTTATCAGTTCAAATGCAGCACCCCCTTCTTTACCTTCTTTCTTCTTTTTTTTTTTTTTAAAGGAGGAAAGCCAGGACTCCAGTAGCCAAAACTACTGAATAAAATAAAAATATATTTTATTTTGGTGTCTGTACTGGGGCTTGAACTCAAGGACTGAGTGTTGTGTGTTGTCCCTCAACTTTTGGCTTGAGGCTCACACTGTATTAATTGAGCCACACTTCTGGCTTACAACTGGTTAATTGGAAATAAGAATGTCATGGATTTGTCTGCCCAGGCTGGCTTTGAACTGGGATCTTCAGATCTCAGTCTCTTAAGTAGTTAGGATTATAGATGTGAGCCACCCATGGCTGTCTACAAACTCACTGTTTAATCAGCTCAATGCCCGGCACAGTCAATATCCTTCCATCAAAACTGAGATCTTGAGGTTCCAAATACTGTAGGGAGTTTCAGCTCTGGAATCTTCTTTACATACTCCAATAGAGAGCTTTCCTTGATGCCCAGTAAGACTGAAAATGTCCTGGGTAGTTATTATCTGGGGTCTGGATCAAGAACACAGTCACCATACTTCAATAGCTGCCGCTTGCCACAAACAGCCATTTGGACATCCTGTAACTTGAAACACATACTTCTGAGTGGCGGGGGTGGGGGGTGGGGGAGAGGTTGCAAATGACAGTCAGCTACACAAATAATTTGTCCCCAATGTTTATCAACTCCCTGCCATGGCCACTTCCACTTATAGCTTATGAATGGCTATTAACCAGCTCCTTCACATCTGATAACAGGCCCAGAACAGGTGGTGAGAAGGGTGGGTGGTGGTTAGGCCTCCCTGGGAGGTGCCCCACGCCTGCCTGTGGGTGGTCTTCCCCCCCTGAGTCCCGTGCCCACAAGCAGACATTTCAAGATAGCAGTCTTCGTTGTCTGCTTGTGTAAAGTCCTGTCCAGGTTACAGCTGGCTTTGCTTTCTAGCCAGCAAATACTGCCAAGAAGGGTTGAAAGTTCACCCCCCCCCACCACCACCACACAGTCCCTTCTCCATTCTGCAGCAAACAGCCCTCAGGGCTCTGGATTCTTTAGGAGGTTTGAAAATCTGGCTGTAACTGGGGCTTTGACAAAACCCCAAGCAGGAGACAGAAGCCAGAAGGCGGGGATGGTTTTAATGCTTTGGTTCTGGGGGATTTTGTTCTGGGGGGAAAAAAAGCTTAGCAGGGCCCCACAACTTGCTAGTTCTCTGAAAGTTTCCTGGTGTGACAGACCATGAGACATTAGTCGTGGTCCTCTGTTTCTTAAGCAGAGACCACAAGAAGGAGCAGGGTCAGGCTAGGGTGTCTTTACTTCAAGATGATTGATGTTTGGGGCACCATACGTATTTCTTTCAGGATGTTGTCTTATGCATTTGAGGAGGTGAGAATCTACCATCTGCCATCTACCAGATGCTAATGGCAACCTGCTCTAGGTAAAGAAGAAAAAGGTCACCCAATTGTCACCAGAAACAACAAAAAAGAATCATCCCCAATGCAAGGCCACTGTGGTAAGAGTCTTTGAGAAACATAAATGAACTACAAATCATATCCTGGACAGGCCTCACAAGGCAGTAGAGATTTCCCAACTCTAAGCAGTGTAGACCAGGCCTTCAGTATCTATTTAATTAACTAACAACTAGTTATCTCTTGGGAGGAAGAAGTGGTAATCAATGAGCAGACCAGAATCCATTAAAATTGAGATAAAAATATTTTAATGACTTTATACTCCTAGACTTCAAAAGACTACATTGACAATGATATGATATTATTTTAATGAAGATAGTTCAGGGGACTGGTATTGTCCCCAAATGTGCATTCTTTCCTTCAGGAAGTTGCTCTGTGGCATCTCAGTTTTACAAATGAAAGATTTCACATCAAACCTGTTTCCTTGTGGGGTGATGGTGGCTCACGCCTGTAATCCTAGCTATTCGGGAGGCTGAAATCCAAGGATTACAGTTCAAAACCAGTCTGGGTAGAAAAGTCTGTGAGACTCTTGTTTCCAATTAGCCAGAAAAGAGCTAGAAGCAGAGCTGTGCCTCTAGTGGTAGAGTGGTAGTGTTGAGCAAAAGGGCTAAGGGAATGTGCCCAGTTCAAGCCTCTTTCGTGCTCTCTCTCTCTCTCTCTCTCTCTCTCTCTCTCTCTCTCTCTCTCACACACACACACACACACACACACACAGCCTGTTTAGAAAGTTTTGTGACTAAAAATCATTTCCTCATTCTCAGGGTCCAAAATCAAGTTGAATGTTTTCCGATAATGGATAAGTTTTAAAATGTCTTCAACTCAGAATAATAACAATAATAGAGGTCCCTGCACTTAGTAAGGGCCGGCTAAGAGCAAGGCCATGTCAACAGTCATGTTTCACCTCATAGTTATCTAAAAATGCAAATCCCTTTCACAGTAGAGAAAGCAGAGAGCTCAATGGACATAGTGGAAGTTGCGCAGCAAAGCAAAATCTCAGCTCTGCTGTTATGGCTCTGCAGCCCCAGATCCAGACATTTTGCTCCAGTTCCTCTGCCATCACACAACACAGAATTTGGCCTGGGGACAGTCACCTGAGGCTGCCCATCTCTGACCTTGATGACCATGGGCTCTCTGACCCCTCATTAGCCTCCCTTAGGGCCATGTGTCTCAATGGTAGGACAATACATCTCCTTCCCATCCTTCTCACCTTTGTCCTCTGTCTACTTTTCTATTCAAAGACTTGCTACAGTACTAAAGGGCAGTCATCAGGCCTGATGTCCCTGGGTCCCTAGTACATGCCTGGAATTTATCAATGTGGACAGCCATGGTCTGTGTGTAAGCAGTACATGTATGGTAACCTTTCTAGACGTGTATGGGAGCACTGCCATTCTCTGGGGCAGTGGCCTGACCATCCCTATAGGCCTAGCATTTGTGAGCCTCATGGCAAATCTCAAGGGGGATGTCTGGGCTGGTACCCACTAATACCATCTCATTAAGATCCTGTTAGGACAAGACTTCATGCCTCTGTTTTGATTATGCTTGGAAGGTCTGTAACTTTCTATAGCAGCCCATGGCACTCCTGGATGATGCTGGTTTCCAGCACATTCTTCCCCACAGGCTGGCCATAGATTTGCCTTCTTGAATCACCACAGGCTAAAGATGGGCACTTCAGAATGCTACTACAGTCGGCCTTCACATCCAGAGTCGGCCAACCCTGGAACAAACATGTTTGATTTTTTTGTTTTAAATCAAATCTGTACTAAACATGTATACACGTTTTGTAATTATTCCCTAAACAAGAGAATATAGCAACTATTTGCAGAGGAATTACATTGTTTTGGGTATTATAAGTCATCTAGAGGTGACCTAAAACATGTGTACCTTCTACGCAAATACTACATGATTTAATAAGAGACTTTGATGATCACAGATTTTAGAATTGGTAGGGGTCTGATACCTCATTCTCTATGGATGCTATGGCAATTTGGGGGTAATAGTTTCCACTAACTCTTTGTTGAATCCACAGGTAGGAAACCTATGGATATGAAGTATTGAATGTAATTTTCTTAGTGCAGCCAATAAGAAGAACAGGTTACCGGTATCATTTGATTTGGGTTTTTTACCATTACAGGGGCTAGAACTCAGGGCCAGAATGCTGTCTGTGAGCTTTTTTCCAAAGCTGGTGCTCTACCATTTGAGCCACATCTCTACTTCCTACTTTTTTGCTGGTTAATTGCCTGGGCTGGCTTTGAACAGGGATTCTCAGGTCTCAGCCTCCTAAGTAGCTAGGCTTATAGACATGAGCCACCGGTACCCAGCCTAACAGTATGTTTATTTGTGCTGGTCCTACACCTTGAACTCAGGGCTTAGGAACTGTCCTTGAGATTCTCTTACTCAAAGCCAGTGCTCTATCACTTGAGCCAGAGTTATACTTTCCGCTTTTTTTCTTTTCTTTTTTTTTTTTTTGCCAGTCCTGGGGCTTGAACACTGTCCCTGGCTTCTTTTTGCTCAAGGCAAGCACTCTACCACTAGGCCATATTCCCAGCCCCTACTTCCAGCTTTTAGGGGTAGTTTATTGGATATAAGAGTCTCCCACACTTTCTTGCCTGGATTGGCTTCAAACTGCAACCCTCAGATCTCTGTCTCCTGAGTAGTTAGGATTACAGTGTGAGCCACCAGCATCAGGCCTACAAGTATGTTTTTAAAGGACACTATTTGAAAGTTAGAAAAGCAATTCTCATATAAATACTGCACCATGCAGCGCTGCTTTCAAGGTTTGAAAGCACTATTAATTGTATTCATCTTTTGGTGGGCTCCAGTCAACATCATCTTTTCATGGCATAGTTCTCCTTGGGAGTAACTCATGTGATTTCTCCTCTTTCCTCCATCACTCAACTGTATAGCTTAACATCCTGCCTCTCAAATGCTATCCCAACAGCACACACATACTCTCATTGTAGCTAGAATACATTTGAACTCACTGGTCAAAATTTGGCAGGGTTTTCCATGGTTTGAGAATGGAGAAAAAGGCCTATCTGCAGGAGATTAGTGCACTTCTGTTGCTATAGTGAAACTAAAGCTGGATGACATTTATAAAGAAAAGAAGTTTATGTAGCTCAGTTTTGGAGGTTCAAGAGCACACTAATGTCTGTATAGCTGTGGTGACAACCTCATAGCAGATGATGTCTTAATGATGGTAACTCTTTAGAAAGATCCCAGGAAAAGATAGGAAGTCAGAAAATAAGGGAGAATCAGTCTTGTTTGTTTTATAGAGAAGTAATGCAACTCATCTAGATTCTCATTAATGCCATCCTAGGGCAATAACCTCCAATGGCTTATTTCCCCTTTAGGGCCCATCTCTTAAAGGTTCTACCAACTCCTACATGGCCATTCTGGGGCCACTCTTTCAGATCTTTGGGCATTAGGCACATCCAATGCATAGCAGGAAGCTACTAAAACAGCAATGACTATAATTATGAGTACTTTCACAACGAATGGCACAGGTTTCTGGACTGCCCTTTGTGGGCATGGCCATTGAGCCTGTCATATCCTGTCAACCAGCCCCAGGCCCAAAGCTCCACCAGTTCAGCCTCAACTGGTCATCACCAGGTAGTAAAGCCTCCCAAGATTTCATAGGACCCTGAAACAAGCACTTCCCAAGCACCAGGGTAACAAAATGAGCACCTTTTAGCTCCTTTCCTCTGGAAACCTAGTTCCCCAGCTGGATTTTGGACTTTGCACTTGTGCTTCACAGTTTCCTTTGTTAGAGAATAGTTTTTAAACTTGGGCATGTAAATGAATACCCATGAATTCAACATAACTGCAAAAGGCAAATATATATCTTATATGCCCTTGTGAGGTTAAGATGAGAGTATGTAGTTGTGTGATCCCAGCCCTGTCATTTATTAATTAATCTTAAATTGTAATTTTTAGGACTCTTCTTTTCTGGTGCTGGGCTTTGAGACCAAGAACTCTCTATGCTAGGCAAATGCACTGAGACTAAGTCTAATTTCCACCCTAAAGTTTTATTTTTGTTTTTATTTATTTATTTTCTAGATTTGAATTCAGTGCCTCATTCTTGCAAGGCAGATGTTCTACTACTTGAGCTATACTGTTGTCCTCTACATTTTTTATTTTTAATTGACAAGTGATTGTCTATAATTTGGGTGTTTTATATGATTGATATTTTGCTACATGTATGAGTTGTAGAATGAGTAATCAAATCAAGTAAATTAGAATAGCACCTCACATATTTTTCATTCCTTTATTATTAGAATGCTTGAGATCTACTCTTGCAGCAATTTGGGGCAAGTCCTTTAACTCCTACAATTTCATCAGTCTGTCTTGCAAATAGGTAATGCCAGCCCGCCTTCTAGAAAGGCTCAGTTGAAAACCAAATGAAATAACAATGAAATAATTTTTATTGAACAACAACAACAAAAGCATCACATAAGTAAACTTTTTTGTGTAAAATGAATGGGTTTGGGGACTCTTCATCTCTGGGATGGCAGGATAGATGGGCCAGGCCACATAAGCTGCAACATATAGAAATTCACTCTGCTCCTAACATTTGGCAGCTGCTGGTGACTACTAAGGAATAGAGATGTGCCAAAGCAGAGAGAAATGATCAGCATGGAGGACGAGGAGTAGGTACTAGGAATGGCCCATCCTAGGGCAGAATGGGGTGGATTGTTTGAGAAACATTAAGAATCCCCATGAAATATTACTGAAGGTCCCATGTGGCTTTTGGTTTTCACTCTAAATAATGCCCAGGATCAACCACTCTAGGGTCAAGGGTTTTTTGGCCTAAAGTCTACATAGTCCAACATCAAACATTCTGAAAACTTCCTCTGACATAGAAGGAGGTTGAGGATTTCTCCATCTACAGAAGCATGCTGAGCCCACACATGGGATGCTAAACATTTTCTGGTGTAGCCCTCAGCCAATAATGCAAAAGAACTGAGAGCTGGAGGGTAAATACCACTCCCCTCTGCAGCGGGACAACTCAAAGAGGGTTTTTTGTTTGATCACGAAAGTCCTCAGATAAAGCCTACAGGTCCAAACCCCATGCTCCTTGTCTATGAGTGTCATTTCTACTCTCATATTCTCCCATTTTACTCTCTGAAAGAAACTTCCAAATGAATGTGAAATTAGCTTCTAGGAGTTGGTCATAATGTTGTTGGGAAGCACTTGCATCAGATGTCAACTACTGTCATCCTTCATCCTTAAAGTGCAAGTTTGGAGCCTCCCATGTGCAGGTCATGCTGGGTATCATGAGAACCAAGTGGTTCAAGGTCCATCTACCCTTGCATTCTCTGTATCAGGGTCCTGCACTGGGATAGGGTAAGGACAGGGCAGTGCATACAGCACTGAGAGAAGGTGGTCAAGAGGCCTGAAGCCAATCAGAGAATCAAGGAGTATGCAGGCAGGTTTGCTTCTAATGAAAGTTATTACCTAGTACAGACTGAGCTTACCTAGCTGCTGACTGAGGGGCTGCAACTGTTGATGGAAGGGGCCAAGATGGGCAGTGGCTGGCCATGGGAATTCTGGGAACTCACATGTCTCCCTGAAAAGTACCTGAGGAGAGGAGAGATGAGCTCAGCATAACCTTTCTCCAGCAGAACCTATAGGATGTCATGAAGGGAGTAGATTCCTATGCTGGTGAGACTGGAAACCCTTGGAGAAAGCTGAGCCCTTCCCCAGAAAACACTTGGAGTCTCAGAACAGATCCATTTTTCAAGAGCTATAACAAGAAAGGTGAATGTTGTATGTGCATACAACCCCCAGGTCTCATGCTGTACATTCTCACAATCCACCTTCAAAACCTGTGCACACCTCTTCCTGCCTCCAGCCAGCAGCACTAAAGCAGGACTGGTCTTGTAATCCCCAGGTCCCGGGACCCAAGCCACCAGTTTCCTCTCCTCTTGCACCACACAGCAAGCCACCCCATCCAGGCATCCTGACCTCCATGAAAGCGGAACAGTTCTATTTTTCTGCAATGTTTATTGACTTTCTAAATTGTCTGATTACCATGTTCCTGTTGAAGCATTTGTCTTCCACTAGGCAAATGTTTTTTGTAAGATAGTTTTTTTGTAAGTTAGGGAGAATAAACATTTATCGATCCTAACAGATTAATATTTTTTTCAGTGTTTCATTTCTAAAAAAACTTCTGTGGCCCTTTATGACATGTAGACATATATTTTTATGAAGTGATAGCCAAGGTCTTTGGTTTTATGATTCCTTTCTTTCCTTTTATGTGACTAGATGAATATTCACCTATGTGTTTCTAGTTCATTTAGGTTTCTATTTTACACTCTTCAAACCATCTGGAATGTATTTTTGGTATGAGGAAGGAAATGTAACCTCTCCCACCCTGCAAATAGTTAACCAGTAGTGCCAGCCATCAATTACTGGGTAATCCTTCCTTATTAATTTGTTAACAAGGTGGAAAATTTTATTCCTCTACATGTTCCATGGGTTCTCTGATGAAGTGAGAAAACAACTCTATTTCTGAGGGATTGTCATGTACTCTAGTCCACAGGGAGGCAGGGAAGAACAGGAGGTATAGAAATTCTAGATGCCCTGGGCATCCCAGAGAGGTACAGCAAGGATCAGTAGTAAAACAGAGCAGAAGGGGCAGACCATGTGAATAAGGAAGGCCTTTCTGGGTAGGAAAAGGAGAAACATCGGATAGCTACTGGAAGTATGAGGTGGGCCGGTGTGGCAGGTGGGGTGGGGGGGGAGGAGGCGAGCAGGAAATATTTCTAGAGAAGACATTTGTAGAATTTTCTAAAGATGGATGTGTTTAAAGAAAACCACAGTAAGATTTTTTGGTTGTTCTTTAAAACAATACTGAATGGAAACTAACCAGCCATGTGTCACCTGATGAATTGTCAATGAGACAAATTCAGTGGTGGTCCATAAGATGATAACAGAGTTGGAACACCAATCACTTGCTGATATAGCAGCTTTAATGTCACAGTGTAAGCTCACATGTTGGTGTAAACATACTGTATTTCCCGCTCACATATAAGCAGAGCATATGCGATTAAGGGTATAATTCTTAATAATGGTAATAATAATAAACAACTATATATTTTTTCAATTTATATCACTTAATGCAATCCAGAGGCTGTATCAAGTAAGTTTGATGATTGACCACTTGCTAAGTGTGCATGAGTACAATTACAGATTTTTGCTCTATGAAGTCAATGAACAAGTCAACTAAAATTCTCTGAGAATGTATTTGTTGTTAAGTCATGTACAGTTGTATGTTTCCTTGGAATGTTGGAATGTCTATGCAAAAACTAGACCACGTGGGATATACATTTTGTTTACATTTGGGAATGCTGTATTTTTGATAAACTTTTTTTTGAACTCATAATCTAGGTGCTGACCCTTATCTATGGTGTGTGTGTGTGTGTGTGTGTGTGTGTGTGTGTGTGTGTGTGCGTGTGCACATGCACATGTGTGCGTGCATGCACGAATGCTGGCACTGGGCCTTGAACTCAGGCTTGAACATGGTCTCTTAGCTTTTTCTAATCAAGACTGCTACTCTACCACTTGAGTCACACTTCCACTTCCAACTCTTTGGTGGTCAGTTAGAGATTAGAGTCACAAACTTTTCTGCTCAGGCTGGCTTCCAATCACAATCCTCAGATCTCAGTCTCTTCAGTAGCTAAGATTACAGGTGTGAGCCACTGACACCCACTAGTAAACTTTGTATATTCTTTTACTTAAGATGTATTGCATTCTTAAATATACTAAGGTCTTTTTGTAGTTTGCATGCTATTCTGTTCTCAGCCTGAATTATTAAAATTTCATTATTTTAACTTTCTATCTTACAACCCCTAAGGGAGCTATTTAAATCATAAATGCTCAGTCTGGATTATAGTAGGTGTTAGATTTCCACTGCTGTGACAAAACACCTCAGACACTCAATTAAATAAAGGAAAAACATCATAGTAGTAAATGTAGAAAAAAGCATTTCAATACAATTCTAACAAACATTACTTTTATACCCATGAATATGAAATGCATCATCACTGTTAATTGGTAATATGATATTTTATTGTGTATATACTCTGGAATTTGCTGAGTACTTCTCTTAATTATGGGTGGTTGATTTTTCCCCTTTATATTATTGAAAACCAAATTGAATTGATCATTTTTGCATGTTAATGTGAATCATGTTGATCAACTGCTTTAAAAATGTTTGTGGGGTGCTGGTAGCTCTTGCTTATAATCATAACTATTCAGGAGTCTGAAATCTAAGGACTGGTTCAAAGCCCACCAGAGCAGAATAGTCCATGTGATTCTTTTCTGCAAGTAACCAGCAAAATCTAGAAGTGGAGTTATGGCTTAGAGAGTCAGCCTTTAGAGAAAAAGCTAAGCAAAGGTGTGGGCCCTGAGTTCAAGCCCCAGTTCTAGCACAATAATTAATTAAGTAATTATGAATTTAAAATCAATTATTTATAAATTAATAAAATGAAAATGTTCGCTGGCTCTCCATAGCACTTAGCCACTCTCTCAAATATGGCACAGTCATTTATGGTTACTTTAGGGGCTCTTTTTCAGCCAGTCTATGTCCCCAAGTCTTTCATGGCTCAGCTCAATGTCCACTCCTTTGTAAGGTTTTTTGCATGGTCTAATGACATGTTCTATCGCTGAGAAAGCACAGTCTTGTGCCACTATATTGTATCATCATTATTCGGAAGAAGTCCTGTCTCTTCAACTGGAACCAGAGTTCCGAGTTTAGCAAGTGCATTTTATTTCCTGTCACATACCCAGCCTAGTACTTGGCACCTACTCTCATGTCTGATCCAGAGACATAATTGCTCAATAAATGTCTTTTGAGAGAATGCCTGATTAAATAGTGGGATGCAGTTCAATAGTGGATGGAATTTTCTTGCACCACTGATCTTTGAACTTAAATGTAAATTGTCTCGTGGGGTTGAAACAATGGGATTTGATGTACCCTTTGAAAAGTGAGATGACTGTTACCCGGGAAAGAACAGAGCAGACAAGGTCATGGCGCTCCTCTAGAGAGTTCCCTGGCCTACAGCCCCACAGCAGTGGTTCTCATAAAGCTACTATCAGAGTGTTTCAAGGTCTTTTCAAAGATGCCCCAGTCTTAGTGTCAGGGGCTGGAGGTATGAGAGAATGTGCTGGAAGGAAAGGAAAAGAATGAAGGTCTTTGTAAGATCAGCCCCCAGTTCACCCCAGTTTTAAAGCCACAGGCAGAGGGGTAGGCAATATGTTCCTGGGTCCTAGAACCTCTGAGGGGCTGGAAGCAGCATGATAAAGAATAGAATTAAGACTGGCAATGGTTGTGAGACATAGAAAATCCAGACTAAGACCCTGTTAGCCAGCAGGCTTCCTGGACAGCACCCCATTGGGGCCTTGCTTCTGTGGTCAAAACACACCTGCAAATGGAAGGTTTTGCCTTTCCATAACCCTGACCTCCGTGGCTTTACCCTGTGCAGTGATCCACAATAAGAAATACACTTCACACCACAAGCCAATGTATAAGGATTTATAACCAAAACAGAGTTCTCATATTTATTTTAATTGTGCAACAGAGTGTGGTGTTTTCAATTCTATTCTATTGCATTGTTTTTTAAATAGTCTTCATGATCCTGCCTTTCAGTACTTGTGATGGGAAAGTTGCTGTCCAAGGATAACTGAACAGAGCAATCACTCAGGTTCAAAGAGACAAATGGCATGTGTTTCCTCTCATATGTGGGAATTAGGCTAAATTATAAACATGTATGAAAACATATACAGGGTTACATGAATATATACACAGACAAATAAACTAATGGATAGTATACTCGGGAGGATTCTAATGTATAATTCCTCTGAACAACTTAAGAACAGTTTAAAAAATGAATACTAGAAAGCAGAAATACGTTTTGTTGGGAGGAGAGGAAACAGATGAATAGAGAGAGGAAGGGTGGGCAGATACAGTCATTATATTCCATGTATATATGTAAAAATGGATCAATATAACTGGAGAGCATGGATGGGATTGGGAAAGATGGGGAAGAGAAAGGGGTGACATTGATCAAGGTGCATTGTACTAATAACTGAATTTGCTAAACTAAAATAGCTTTGTATAACCACTTAAAATAATAATACAAACAATAATATACTTGGCATATTATATATTTGATATACTATAACAACATAAACCATAACAATAATAAAAGAGTAGCATCTTCACTCTGTGAGATCAGGACAGGCACATTTACCTGTCTGGTGTAGGGTTGGTAGCCAAAACTGACAGGGGTTCTCATCACTATCAGAAGCAGATGCTGGGCTGGGAATGTGGCCTAGTGGTAAAGTGCTCGCCTAACACTTATGAAGCCCTGGGTTCAATTCCTCAGTATCACATAAACAGAAAAGGCTGGTAGTGGTGCTGTGACTTGAATGGTAGAGTGTTAACCTTGAGCAAAAGAAGCTTGGGGACAGTGCCAAGACCCTGAGTTCAAGCCCCAGAAGTGGCAGAAGAAGAAGTAGAAACAGTAGAAAAAGGAAGGAGTGGGAGGAGGAAGAGGTATAGAAACTACTGATTTTTTTTTAAATCTTGTTTTATGTTTTTGTATTTCTTGGTTTTTGTGCTAGTCCAGGGGCTTAAACTTGAGCTCTGTCCCTGAGCTATTTTTGCTCAAGGCTAGCACTCTACCACTTGAGCCACAGCTTCACTTCTGGATTTTTTGGTAATTTAGTAGAGATGACAGTCTCACAGACTTTCCTGCTGGGGCTGGCTTCAAATCATGATCTTCAAATCTCAGCCTACTGAGTAGCTAGGATTACAGGTGTGAATCACTGGTACCCAGTGAGTTCTTGGTTCTAAAGAAAATACCCACCATAACCATTATGAGTTGTGTATATATATGTATGTTTGTGTGTAGGAAAGGCCCTTTCAAACATCTATGCCTTTACTCTGGGGCTGTCCTGAATGGGCTGACTAAAGTATTAGAAAGAAAACAGAACAAACAGAACGAGTAAAGACCAAGAGGTGTTTTGGAAAGAGAAGTCTCTCACAGGCAACTTTTTGTAAATCACCACCAAATGTCTGTCAGCCTAACTGAATCTGCCTAGTGAACCAAGCTGGCTTTTGGTCCAGAGCACTGATGGGATTATAGGTAAGACAGCATGAACTTTTTAATAACACCAAGTTCACAAATATTTTTTCTCTTACTCTTGGGAAAGTAGAAGGAAATAAATTAGAGGCACATGCCAGGACTTTCAACCTTCCCACCTCCCACCAGCTTCTAGAGCTAAACATCAAGCATCCCTTCATGGTTTCCTCTTTGTGAGAACATGCAGGAGTGATGGGAAAGAGATATAGTGGAGGCCAGTACATTTTTAACTCCCTGGGAGGTAGTTTTTTTTTTTTTTTTTTTTAAATCTAAACATGCCTTCCTTTGGGCCTTCAAAGATGAAATAATGAAGCAACTTTCCCTGAGTGCCATATCTTATTCTATCATCACTTTTTATAGGCTTGAACATTATGTCAATTAACACCTTTTAACTCAAGGATAAATCCTCCTTTGGGAGTAGTTCTATCCTAAAGGAAATGTAGATAAAAGAACAGCCAGAGCCCTTCTGTAGTTCCGTGTTGAAGCACCATCTTCTGCCCAAAATAACAGCCATAGAGTTTTCTGGGGTTCTGGAATATGCTGCTCTCAAAGGCAGGTGGGAAGAAGAAAAACTCTTATTATTTATTTACTTATTTGTTTATTTGTGTATGTATTTATTTATTCACTTATATTTTTGCAAGAAAGTTTATTTCTGTTTGAATATCCTATTTAGTGTATGCCAGAAGCTTGACTGTAGTCAACCCAGGATAAATTCTTTTCAGTGATTTCCCTCTTCCCATTCCCATCCCAGTTTGCTTCTTTACTCTGGAGACCTTAGGCATGACTCCTCTGCTCTAGCTAGGGGTCCTCATTACCTGCCCTTCTGCATCAACACAGATGAACAGTGAGTCCTTTGAGAGGGTGTTCACCCAATATTTAGGTCTTTTTGGTGTTAAGGGCATATTCCAGTATTCTGCCTGGGAGGGAATATTTTTATGAGCTTGAAAGAAACCAGAGTTGAAACTCTAGGCTGCTTAAAATGCATTAACTTATCCCAAGTTGATTTACATGCATCAAATACCATCCTGTCAAGTGCTAGTGGCTCCTGCCTGTAATCTAACTACTCAAGAGACAGAGATCTGATTAGCACAGTTGAAGTCAGCCAGGGCAGGAAGTCTGAGTGACTCTTATCTCCAGTTAGCCAGCACAAAAAATCTGGAAGTGGGGCTATGGCTGAAGCTGTGGTGTGCCTCTCTCTCTCTCTCTCTCTCTCTCTCTCTCTTATGACACATTTGGACAGCAGATTGGTATGTAGGCATCTTGAGGTATACTACCTGGGTCCCTATTTCCCCTTCTCATCTATATTCTGAACCCTAAAGACCATCTCAGCAGGATACCTGCCCTGTGGCACCAGGTAGAGTAAGAGAGAGTGAGGCCCTGGCAGAAGATCAAAGGGCAATGGTACGGGGGTGGAGATGCTGATCGTCTCAGCTTCCCTCCTTCTGACATAGGTGGGCCAGGGCTACATTCCTTTAGGGAAGCCATCGGCTGTGGGGAGGCTGCCTCCTACAGTTCCAACTACAGTGGTAGCTCCAGCCCTGGCCTTTTAGGCCAGGGCTCTCCTGTTTTGCTGGTCTCAAAATGTGTCCATGAGCCCTTGTTGGCTCCATCATCCTAACTTTGCAAATGTCTCCCTCTATCCTCCCTGCTCACGGGTGCCATCTGCTTTCTGCTTGAATCAGGTGGAATCAGTTAGGATACAGATAGTAATAGCTAGAAGGGTCCTTGAGTGACTTTTGTGGATCTGGAGTGGGTTAAGGGAATGATAGGAATAAGAAGACTGTTCCTGGGCTGGGGATATAGCCTAGTGGCAAGAGTGCCTGCCTCGGATACAGGAGGCCCTAGGTTCGATTCCCCAGCACCACATATACAGAAAACGGCCAGAAGCGGCGCTGTGGCTCAAGTGGCAGAGTGCTAGCCTTGAGCGGGAAGAAGCCAGGGACAGTGCTCAGGCCCTGAGTCCAAGGCCCAGGACTGGCCAAAAAAAAAAAAAAAAAAAAAAGAAGACTGTTCCTACACCAGGATCATGTATGTACTCAGTAAACACATGAATCCTGGTGACTGCTGTATTTGTAGTCTCCTTCACAGGAGATGACCTGGCCCTCAGCTCCAGATGAAGAGGCAACTTGAGTGGCAATTTCTTTTTCTTGCCTGTCTTCCATTTCCTTTTTCTCCTTTCACACTCTCTCTCCCTCTCCTCCCTCTCTTCTCTTTCCTTCCTACCTTCCCTCCCCACCCTCCTTTCTTCCTTCCTTCCTTTCTTTCCTTTTCTCTGTGTCATACTTGGGTTTGAACTCAGGGGCCGTGGCTTATGCCTTAGCTGTTTTCACTCATCTGTTACTCTACCATTTGAGCCACAGCTTTGTTTCTGGCTTTTTAAGAGTATCACAAAATTTCCTGCCCAGGCTAGCTTCAAACTGCAACCCTCAGATCTCAGCCTCCTGAGTAGCTAGCATTACGGGGGTGAACTACCAACATCCAGCAGGGTGGCTATTTCTATCTCCAGCTGTGTTTCTGCTCTGTCGTATTCACCTGCCATTTCAAAGAGCACAGGTACTCATACCTGAGCCCAGGATAATGAACTCATAAGGTGGCCAGCCCCCCCCCCCCATACCTCACTAAAAAAGACAAACCAGGCCATAGTGACATATGCCTTTCCAAACCAGAAACAGTAAAGTTAGTAAAATAAATAGTTATGTTTGAAGCAAGTAGAATGAAGACAGAAGAGTATCAGGAAGAATCAATTATTGTAGAGGCTACAAGAGTTCTTTGCAATTTGAACTAATAAGAGAGCAGGAGCTGGCCAGGCACAGGTGGCTCACACCTGTAACCCTAGCTACTCAGCAAGCTGAGATATAAAGGTTGTGGTTCAAAGCCAGCCCAGGCAGGAAAATACAAGAGACTTTTATCTCTAATCAGTCATCAAAAAACCAAAAGTAGAGTTATGCTCAAGTGGTAGAGTGCCAGCCTTGAGCAGAAAAGGCCAAGCAAGAGCATAAGGCCTTGAATTCAAGTCCTAGTAAGAATGCATGTGTACATACATACACACACACACACACACACACACACACACACACACACACCCCTCCTTCACCACTGCTAACAACAACCACAACCACAACAAAAATCCCAGAAAATAGAAGCAATGATCAGCAGAAGCTACTTAGTAGAGGAAGAAAAATGGGGGTGCTGGTAAGTGATGGAGTGACTTATTGGGGGAGCACCCAAGGAGGGTGAATGGATGAATCCTTGAGAATGGGGCTATCTGAGGGTCCCAGAGTGTCTATTAGGAAGAGACTGGCTCTCTTTACCCTGCTTACAAACCTTGTGTTTTCATGGCAACAATCCTGTCATTTCTTCGATGTCCCAGCTACTTAGGATGTCTTGGGAGAAGCCAATGGACATTACAGTTGGCTCTGGGTGTGGTCCCCTGAGAACCCCACATTCTTCATGCTCCCGCAGCCTGGATCCTGTCTGAACAGCTATCCACGTCCCTGGCTTCCTGGGAGGTTGCCCAGCGGGGTTGTTAGGAGCCCGGTCTTTGGAGCCAGCCTGTCTGGGTTTCCTTTGCAGATCTGCCACTATGTGGCCTTTGGGCAAACGCCTAACCTCCCAGTCTCTGTTTTCTCATCTGTAAATGAGGATGATAATTGCATTTCCCCCTCACGGGGTTATTTTGAGGATTAAATGAGTTAATACACAGAACAGTGACTGACACATGGTAAGTACTTCCTAAAATTGATGCAATTATCACCCTGATAGCACATCCTACTTTTCTTGCTTATTAAAAAGCAACATGGAGGAGGGACACAGAGGTACTGGTAGTCTCTGCCTGTGATCACATTCTCCTTGTTTCTCACTTGCTGTGACTTTGCAACTTACCTCATTCTCACATTTTCCAGCTGCGAAATGGGAATAATAATCATGCCCACCTTATTTAGTTATTAGAGGGCCAGATTGACAATGCATAGGGAAGGTTAAGCAGGACCCACGAAGTACCCAGTGAACAGGAAACAATGAGCAGAGCTGCTCTTTGATTCACTAGTGATTCTAGTGTTATCACTCTCTGGATGCATGGAGCAATAGTTCTAAAGTGACCTTAATAGACACCCCAAATGCAGAAAACTTGTGTATGTTAATAACCATTTCAATTTACCAGATGTCTGCAAATCTAAAACAAAAACGAGAAAACAAAATGACAACAAGGAAAGCTGAGGGCTGATGGCCCATTCCTGTAAATCCAACTGCTTAGGAGCCTGATGTTGGGAGGATCAAAGTCCAAGGCCAGCCTAGAGGAGGGAGAAGGATTTTTTTGTTTGTTTGTTTTTGTTGGTCTTAGGGCTTGAATGCTGGGCCTGGCTGCTGTCCCTGAGCTCTTCAGATCAAGGCTAGCATGCTAGTAGCCACAGCACCACTTTGGTTTTCTGGATGTTAATTGGAAGTAAGAGTCTCACATACTTTCCTGCCCAGGCTGGCTTTGAAGCTAGATCCTCAGATCTCAGCCTCCTTAGTAGTAGGATTACATGCGTGAGCCACCGGTGTCCAGCAGAAGTTTTTGAGACCGCTTCTGAACTCATATCTGAGTACAGTGAAATGCAATTGTGGCCTCAAACTCTATGGGAAGCTGAACTTGGAGGGATTGGGGTTCCAAGCACAATCCAGAAAAGTCACTAAGACAAGTCCAAGAGACTTCATCTCTATGGAAGGAAGCTTGAAGTGGTGGTACATGCCAGTGATTCCAGCTTAAAATGGCTCTGATGTGAACCCAGTTAGAAAGCAAGACCCTGTCCTAAAAATAGCTAGTGGTAAACAGGGCTGGAGGCATGGTTCAAGTAGTAGAGTATCAACCTAATTCAAAGCCCTAGTGTCTCTCTCTCTCTCTCTCTCTCTCACACACACACACACACACACACACACAGAGTTGAATAGCCTTCACTCGAAATGCTTGCAGCCAGATTTTGAACTTTGATGACCCCCCCCACCCCACCAGATTTCAGAGTATTTGCACAGACACAATGAGAAGTCTTAAAAATGGGACCTAAGTCTCAACAGAATTCATTATGTTTCACATAAACCTGTACACATAGACTAAAGGTAATTTTTACATTATTTTAAATAAATTTGTACACACACATACACAAAGGGTTTTATTGCATGGAATTCTCCACTTATTGTTACTGTATTGGCACGGGGGGAAAAACACAGATTTCAGTAGGGCATTCTGAATTTCAGATTAGGAACATTTAACACACCACACACACACACACACACACACACACACACACACACTCCTGTTTTCATTGAAGCTCTATTTGGTATTTCCCTAGGATTTAAAGATATTCCTTCCCATAAAGAGTTAATAGTTAAGTAAGGAAGATGGAGGTGTGAGCAAGCAATTCCTCCGCAATGTGATGCTCTTTCTGAAAGAGAAACGTACAAAGGGACAGAACAGCTCAACAGAAATGGTGACTTACCCTGATTTCAGGCACAGGGATGGGAACAGCATTAAGGAAAACCTCTACATGCAGTGTTACATTTGAGTTTGGTCTTGATGGATGTATAGAAGTTTTCTAGAAAGAAAAGGAAGAAGGTGGACAGGACTACATTGGGGAGAAGGCGCAAAGGGTCTGCAGGCCTGCTGTTGTTGCAAAGAAGTAGGAAGTGGGGAGAGAAGTAGAATTAGGGCTGTAAAAATGATCAAAGGTAGATCACAAAAACCTCCTAGGCAGCACAAAGAAGTCTGGGTTTGCCCTCGGGCTGATGGAGAAGGTTGTAAAGAAAAGGTGAACAATTTTTTTCACTCTGATAAGACAGTGGAAGAGCAACTGGAATGGGAGAAGAAGAGAGGAAAAAGGTTTGATGTGCAGAAAAGACCCAGTTCTCTCACACCTGAGGCACATCTGTGGAAAAGTGACAAATAGATCACTTTTTCCAGGGACTGTGGGAGACCAATCAATATGAGGATTCTTGCAGTGTCTCTGGTGTCTAGGAATGCTGTTTGGAAAGATAGCCCGAAATGAAGTGTTCATCGTAGAAGAAAGGAATGAGAGAAGACTGGGCCAAAGCTTCAGCCCTCAGCCCTGCTTTGGTCTGTTGCTACTTGTTTTCCAACACTCTACAATCAGGTGATCAGAAACCCAGCTCAAGCTCAAGTTCACTACTGTAGCAGGAAATAGGATAAACTCTTATACCTCCCTTCTCAGGCTTAGCTTCTGGGCCATTCACTCTAAATCTTCCCAGTCTTCCCCTAAGACATTTCTTAAGAGTTTCATCTGAGCATCCATGGAGAAGTAGGAGGAAATGGTTCTTTCTAGTCTGTAGGGAAAGCCCTTGGAAGATCAGGAAGTCCATGGGATTCAATAGAGCCACCGGAAGTAATAAGAAGAAGAACGTTTATTCACCAGAAGACATCCTCACCTCTGTGCATGTTCCAGGATGCCCTGCAGGCCCAGAAACAAGCACAGAAGAATTAGATGGTCTTTAAGCAACTTAATGTATGAATGTAAGAAAATCCCAAGTGGTAGAATTCCAGAGCCTACATTGGATGCCCACCCCAGACACTACCCAGTGAACCCTGGTACTCACTCCTTTTTTGTTGTAGTTGTTCAAATACTTACAACGGGAAGCATCATGTGAATTTTTCAAAGGAAAAATCACACACTACAATTTACTGATAATAATACGGCTGAGGATGTAGTTGAGTGGTAGAGAACCTGCCTGTATATGCAAGACCTTGGCTTTGATCCTCAGTACTGCACACACAAATACAGACGTGCACACACACACGTCCAACATTGTGATAGGAATGGTTATAAAGTCAGACATTGGGCACTTCTATTGCTATGGCAATCTAATTGGAAGACCACAAGGTGCCTCAAAGATTTGCTTCCTCCTTTTCCTCTTCCTCCTCCATCTTCTTCTTGTGCATCTATTTATTACTTATAATGTAAGACTTACCAGGTCACCTCCTAATTCCCTAGTTGCAAACAGCAATTTCAAATGGAAATAGCTCACCATTAGCAAAAATGGGCCCCACATTTATCTTGGAACTCTCACCAAAAGCTGCACATGGGTATTGCACACATATCTGTGTGCATCCCCATGTCACAGCTGCATCAACAGAGATGCAGAGTTAAGGGACAGCCCTAGATCACCCAGAGAGTCCCTGTTTGAGCCAAGAATAAGATCTGGGCCTCATGACTCTTGCTCTGTTCCCTTCATGCTCTCTGCCCTTATACGGTGATTAAATGGTTCTTTTTCTCCTTAAAAAAAAAAAAAAAAAAGATGGACGGGGGAGGGGAGAAGAGGGGAGGAGGAGAGTGGAAGAGGCAAAATTCATTTGAATGCAACTATTTTGTCCAAGTCTCAGAACACTGTAGTTCTTTTATTGGTTTGGAATGAGTGGGTATACAGAACAGCTTTGTTTTTCAATTCATTAACTTCCGCAGAAAAAGCCCATCCTTTCTGTTTATACTAAAGAAACGGGATGTGGGAGCCATGGCCATGTGTGTGGTGTAAATAAGAAAGGCCACCAATGGAGATCTGTCCCTTTCATGATGACAAAAAGAAGTCAGTGACTTGGATTGTAGGGGATGCTTCACCCTTACCAGATGTCAGCTTTTAGGGTTTTTTTGTTGTTGTTTTCGAGAAGTAGGTGAAACTAGCTGTGGTTTTAAATTCGTTCATCTTTAATTTGAAGAGCCTGGGTGACTTCGAAGGCACTGCTCTGGACATAAATGCTTTCATGGAAGAAAAAGAAAGAAGGAAGGAAGGAAGGGAGGGAGGGAGGGAGGGAGGGAGGGAAGGAGGGAGGGAGGGAGGGAAGGAGGGAGGGAGGGAGAGGAGGAAGGAAGGAAGGAAGGAAGGAAGGAAGGAAGGAAGGAAGGAAGGAAGGAAGGAAGGAAGGAAAGAGAAAAGAAAGCATGCAGAAAATGTGGCAGAGATGAGAGACAGTCAGAGAACAAAAGTAGCCTTGGTCATCATGGGAGAATTCCCACCCTGCGGCATGGAGCTCAGAGCTGAAGGGTCAGTAATTCACCAACCAGGTAGCCAGGCCCCCTCTGAGCTTTGTTGTTGGCACTGTAACATTTCAACAGCAAAAGAATGAGATATTTGGATATGTCTGTTGAAGAAGCAAAAGCTAACTGTGCACATCTGCCAAAGGTGACAATGGGACATTGATAAAAGGACTTTACAAAGGTTCCATCTGCACATCTTGTCCCAGTCCATGCTTGTCAGAGCTCTAACCTGAAATAACACTTGTTGGCAAATTTGCAATGATAGTGTTGCTCATCTTATCCTTCTAGAAAATTCTATAAACAAATATTAGTTAAGACATGCTTATTATTAATCTCTAGTTATCATTGTATAATTAACATATACAGCAAAGAAAACAGTTTGGTACTAATGTCAGTGGTGACCTTCATTCTTGTGTCTTGCTCCTTCCTTTGTTTTACAAGGAAGTGACTGTTTCTCTTTAGTTTGTTTCTCACTTTGTATTTTCACCAAAATCCAGCAGTGATCTCAAAGATACAGGCCAACTTCTTAGGATCAGGGTACATCAGGATTGATGTCCAAGCAGGAACTCAGGAATTTTTGATTACTTTTAACAGGTTCTGTTATGCAAGTGGTTCACTGCAAATTTTGTACTGGATCTAGAATAAATCCAGTAGTTATTGGAGCCAGATCTAAGAACCAATTTTCTCCTCTCACTTAAACATACCCATTCCCTTTGGTTCTCATTTCCTTTTGGACAATGTCACCCCTTCCCTCACTTTCTCCCAGTTTGTCTCTCCCATCCCCACCCTCAAGTCATATAGTTCATTTTCAACATAGTGTCTAGTGAATACCACTGCTGCATTTGTTCACCTTTTTTTTTTAAACCTCTTTCATAGTAGTTATTTCCACTCTTTATTATAGACTGGCTATCTTTAATCTTTAAATCTAAAATTTGAAGTGCTTCAAAATCTAACCCTTTTTGAATGTTGACATGAAAGCCTGAAGAAAATTCCACACTTGACTACATGATAAGTCACAATCAAAATACAGGTGCATCGAAAGTATAACACTACCTTTGTGCTGTGTGTATACGGTATATGTGAATCATTGATGAATTTTATAGCTAGATTTGATTTCCATTCAAAGATATCTTATGTACATGCAAAGATTTCAAAATCTGAACAAAAAATCCCAGATCCAACCATTTTAGAGTAACACATACTCCACTTGCATATTTTCATGTCGTTATTAGATTAACATGCCTACCCTCGCAAATCCCTCCCACATCAATTCTCCTCCTCTTCTGAGCAAAAGAATTCCAATTCTTACCTAGATATACTGTTGATCAACACAAAGGCCTACATTTGCCATTTTCCCTTATAGCTAGATAGACTCAGGTAACTAAAATCCAGCCAGCAACAGGAGATCACTAAAGCCTGGGGAGTTTTGTTGGGCCATGAGGTGAATGAAAGCCAAAGGCTTAGAATGTTGAAACAGAAAGGAAAACATTCAGATCCTTGGTGTTATCAAGAAACTTCCACACAGGCCTTAGTTTTTGTTGTTGTTTTGTTTTGTTGTTATTTTTTGTGTGTGTCTGTCAGGAGCTCTTTTGCTCAAGGCTAGCACTTTATCACTTTGGACCACAGTGCCACTTTGAGCCACAGCACCACTGCCAGGTTTTTTGTTTTTGTGTTTTTTTGAGTGGTTAATTGGAGACAAGAGTCTCATGGGAAATTTTCAGCCCAGGGTGGCTTTGAACTGTGATCCTCAAATCAGCTTCCTGAGGAGCTAGGATTACAGGCATGAGCCACAGGTGCCTGGCCAGGCCTTGGATTTTTAAATAACAGTCTATTCTTCATGTGATAGAAATACATTCCCTTCCTGATGAAACTATATCTGCCATTGCTATTGATTTGTGCTGAGTGAATATTTACAGAAACAATGAATGCAAAAGGCTGGGGCTATAGCTCAATAGTAGAGTGCATGCCCAGCATACCAAAGAAACAATGAGCACATTACTGTTTTGAAGGAGATGCATTCATAATTGAGCACACTGAACATCTCCATTGTGAGCTGGGGGAGGAAGAGTCCCAGCAAGGCTCTAATCTTCCGTTTGGTCCCCACACACACATTGCACAGGATTTGGGGTCTGCTCAGTATCTTTTTACAGTGCCACACATCTTTGGCAATGATTTCTTTTCTCTCTCTGGAAAGCTGAAAATTTCTCTTTGTGTCTCACACTACCCTGCTTATAAATTAGGGCGTGAAATGGATTGAGTCAACGTTTCACAATTCATGAACTGTGATGCTCGTGAGACTGTGTCATGTATGAAGATGGTCTAAATAGTTTCATGATGTGAACTGGTGAATTTGCAGAGATGTGATGGGTTTTGTCAAAGGCAAACTGCAAGTTAGCAAGAATGTTTTAAGATGGATCTAATGTAAATGTGAACCTCTAGAGTTCTCAAAGAAACCCACAGGGGGGAAAATAACAGAAATGAATTTCTGACACCAATGAATATAGAACTAACAGGTTATGTTAAAGGTGAACAAACCACAATCCATGGCCATATCCAGCCAGCTCCTTGTCTTTGCAAATGAGGCATTCCTGGAACACAGCCACCCTGGGCTCCAAATGATCAGCTGCAGCTTTTGGATTCTAACCAGATTGTAAGTGACAGAGACCTCACAGCTTGTAGAGTTGGAAAACATTTACTCTCTGGGACTTTGTAGAATTTTTGTTGTTGTTGTTTCTGAACTCTGGTTTATATGATGGGGACATATCTTTCTCAGCTAGTTTTGTTATTGCTTGAATTAGGAAAGAATAGAATGTTCTCCAAAAAGAAGTATGTAAGACTTTTCCCAAGCTGGGGCGTGTGTGTGTGTGTGTGTGTGTGTGTGTGTGTGTGTGTGTGTGTGTGCGCGCGCGCACACGCGCGCGGGTCCTGAGGTTTGAACTCAGGGCCTGGGCACTGTCCCTGAGCTTCTTTTGGTCAAGGTTAGTGCTCCCCTATTTTAGTCACAGTGCCACTTCTGGCTCCTTGTTGTTTTGGTTTAGTTTCATGGAGGTAAGTCTCACAGCCTTTCTTACCCATGTTGGCTTCAAACCACAATCCTCATGAGTAGCTAGGATTACAAATGTGAATCCCCAGCACCCACCTAGCTGCCACATTTCTGAAGCTATGTGTTCTAGATTTGGAACTTTAACCTGGGGAAAGGCTTTGGCTTTCCTGTTCCTATCTGACAAGGGAGAGGAAAGGGGATGGGAGGAAGCTCCATGCTTCTCAACCTGGCCCCGGCACCTGCCATCCAAGTAAGCTGCTGCTGAAGCCTAGATGGCAAGAACATGTCGTGTCCTGGGACTGGTCTCACCCCCTTCCTGTACTCACTTTACATGGGTCATGCAAAGGTGGCAACAAGTTTGTGGAGGGGCAAGCTGTGTGGCACTTTCTGGAAGATGTCATCACTGGGTCACTGACACATTCAGCTGCAGGTTGAGGCCTCTCTGCCTAGTGCCCAAGATGTGGGCAAGGGGCCCCAACTGCTATCATTGGACACATGTGAGAGCTTTCCTCATGAGCTTCATCTCAAACAGTGAATAGCCCCTATAAGGCCTTCCCCAGCTTGCCCCCTTTCCTTCCCTCGCCACGGTTGCCACTGTCTTGAGAGGGTACAGTCTCTCTGGCCCAGGGGCTATGGCTGAATGTGAGTTAGCAGGAGTTCCAACTTGGCCTGCAACTGATCCTCTCCTCAAGTTCCCACAGACACATCTCATCACTGTGAAATCTCATTGCCTTCTGAGCCCGCCTATCTAGCACACCCATACAAATTAGCAAGGAACTTGTCTTTCTCTCTTCCCCACATAACTGAAGTGAGAACCTTGTTATCCTCAGGAAATAATCACACTCCCTGTCCTGAGTGACACTCCAAATGACCCCAAGGGACTGAAAACGAGTCACTTTCCCCTACCCTCCCCCCTCCGCCCAATTCTCTCCTTCCTAGGTTTCTTAGCATCCTTTCCTTACAGAGAACCTTTGCCCCTTAGGTAGCAGCTGTCTCCTGGTGGATTGCATCCTCACAGGTTGCTGGTGTCATGGAAAGGGTGAGGGGTAACATTAAGGATAGTTTCATGTAGCTGGCTTCCTTGTGCTCTGATTCTGGGACAGGGTTGCTCCCACTAAAGACATACTCCTAGGGAGAATATAGAATCTAGAGTCATAGGTTGTGGGTAATTAAGGATCCTAGGATTATTGCTGAACACACAGAATAAGGAGGAAGAGGAGGATAAGAAAGAGGAGGGTGAGGAGGAAGAGGAGGAAGGAGAGGGCAGGAGGAGAAGGGAGAAGAGAAGAAGAAGAACGGAGAGGAAGGAGAGGAGTTTTATTAAATGTTCATTGTGTCAAAGTTTTCATACATTCTATCACTTGAACATCAAACAACCTGATGGTATAGGACCTGGTATTATTTCCTTCTCACAGAGGCAGAGAGATGGTACCTTCCATGGTTGACTGGAGCTCAGGCTCTCTGACTGCCAAGCCCATTCTTAGCCATCTAGGCCCCAGATGCCCTCGCTGCCTCTTTACAATGTGGATGCTGCTGCTGCTGTGGTGAAATTAGTATGCAGATTTCCCACAGTCCGTTACTGGATATTTCAAAAGGCCTTTGACCTAGCAGTTCTAGCCCTTGGATATATTCCAACCCAAATAGTGAAAAGTCTTAGTATACGTACTTGAAAGTGTTCCCATAGCCTTTTTATTAATATGAAAAATTAGGATGAACCTGAATAACTAACAACAGAGGCTTAATGAAGTATATTGTGGAATATATTTAGAAGAAATTATCACAAAACAAGGCATAGGGAAAATGAGACTGTTGAATGTGTTCGGCTAAGTGAAACATCAGATTTTTAAAGTATTCTATAATCATAAGAATATATATTTATAATTTGAAAAGCTAGGAAAAATGATTGTGTTATGTTACCGTGGTACTATCTCATGTCATTAACTAGAGGGTAGGTTTTGTTTTCCAAAGGAAGTTCTATACTTTTCAGATTTTTCTGAAATGTAATTAGAAAAACAATTAAGAAAAGCTTCATATTTATAATCTACGTGGAGGTCTGTTCTTAAATCTCTCACACCAAGAAGAATCACCTACTTTCATTCCCTATCAATTATCACATGGTGAGAAAATGTGTCTCTGGGTTTTACATGGGCAAATACATTTTTCCCTGGCTAGAATAACTTTGCAGAGTGATGTCAAACAGATACCAACATCTAAGATGTATAATATCACTCATCTACTCAAACCTAGCTCAGCCAGAAACAAGAGTTACTCAAAAGTAGCGCCAGCAGTTTACAGAAAGGATGATATATGGAAAAGAGTGCTCTTTCCCTAAAAGTTTCAAGGCCACCAAGCTAGATTTCATGAGGAAATCTTCAAGAAAAAATGTTTGGAAGGTGTCCCTGGAAATGACTGAGCTTGAAGTAGAGCTGACAGAAAAAGGAGGAGGAGGTAGATGAGGGGAAGCAGAGGGAGTAGAGAGTGAGGAAGGGGAAGTGAGAGAGGGTAGGAAGAAGGAAGAGGAAAAAAAACAGAGAAAGTAGAGGATAATAGGTACCAGGCTATATTGCTCCAGGAGAGCTAAATTGAGATGTTAAGTTCTCCTAAAACATCATGTCCTCTAGCACCTCACTTCAACTCTAGTGCCTACATCACTGGCATTACTTGTGAGCTTATTAGAAAGGTAGACTATTTCCTAGCTACTCAGGAAGCTGAAACCTGGAGGATCATGATTCAAAGCCAGCAGGAGCAGAAAGATCTATGAGACTCCATCTCCAAAATAGCACACACACACACACACACACACACACACACACACACAGGAAACATGGCGTAAGTGGTAGAGTGCCTGTGTAGCAAGCATTATATCCTAAATTCAATCCCCAGTTCTGCAAAACAAAGAAAAAGAAAAGAAATGTAGACTCTTAGGCTCCACCTTGAATCTGATTAGAATCTGAAAACCTAACAAAACAAATCCACTTAAAACAAAACACTCTAGATAGTTCATGGTGCACCTAGAAGGAACATCAACAGTCACTTAGCATGTTGTTCTAAACCCAAGGTAATTGACTAGAAAATGTTGAGCCTATCTCCCATCTCTCTTTAGTGACCCCTAGTGGTAAACACAAAAGGTAACAGGATCGATACAGAAGGACAATCTGGGTTTGATCATCAGCCTGAACTAACAGCCTTGGAGGAGTAGAGCTAACGAAAGTCCCAATCACTTGAAATCTAGGATTCTAGTTGACTGTTCAGATTTAGAAGATCTGACATAGCCCAATCCAAGCTTAGCGAGGAATATTTTTCTCCATAGTGCTCCTAGAATTCAAAGACAATGATCCTGAATAGAATTATTCTCTGGGACTATCTGAAAAACAGTGATACCAGCTAACTTTGTACCTCTCAAACAGGACACATCAAGACAGCCTACCATTCACATGACCAAGGGCACCTTTTAAACTAGCTCTTGGTACAAAGGGATTTAAGAAAGAAAGAAGTCAAAGGGCTTTATGGAGTTAAGGTGTTAGTTGGTGTCTGAAGTGAGTTTCTCAGAGCACACAAGCACACACAAACACACACACACACACACACACACATTTTTTTCTACTCATGGGGAAATCTGATCTATGGAGCCTCAGCACTGCTAAGAATTCCACTCTGTCATGGGGCATATCCATACCTCTCTGTTTCCTTTTTCTTGCTCTGTTGCTCCCTGCACTGTAATATTCCCTAAAATCAGTTCACATTATTTTCAACTCTGATCTTCATGAATCTGTCCACCATTTTGTGGTATGTGAATACGTGCCAAAATGGGAGTGGAGAGGGAAAGCAGGAGAAAAAAAGAAAGAAAAAAAAAGGGTGAGAGAAAATGAGAATGATACATCAATGTTTAAGTGGAGAGTTAGAGAGGTAAAGCAACCACGGAGAAAGAGAGAGAAATGTGATTTTTTTTTAATGCTTTCCTTCTCAAGCAATGAGTCACTGGAACTGACCATCGTGGGGAGTCATGTCAGAGCACGTGCACTGAGGACCCACACCAATGGAGGCAAAGCATCCATTTCATCAGGGCATGGGTGGGGAGGTGTATATGTCACTGCCCAGCACTTCCAGATTTTTGGAGACAGTCATTGGTGATGGGGACTCATGGGGGTTGGTGGGAGTGGATGGAGGTTTGCATTCTTCAAAGGAAGTTAGCCTGTCAAGGCACTTTTCAGAAGTACTTGGGTATTTAAAATATCATATTATATGGCATTCATGCTTTTTAAAAATTGGAGTCCATTCCTATTAGATGACTTTGGATTTGCCTCTATTTTTGGATTTGGGTTTTGCTGGATTATTCTATTGTCAATGACATTTCCCCAAATTTCTTTTCCTATCCATTTCCAAAGTGATATTGCATAAGACCTGGGAGAAGTAAAACCACAGGCATTACAGGTCAAAGGTCTAGTGTGTCATGATTGGTGGCAGTCAGTTGAAGTTTCCTCACCCATCCCACTTCTAATCAACCCTTTCTTTTCAATTACCAGCCCTATGGCCCATCAACAAAGCCAGGCCCACCACCAGGGGCACTGAGAGGATGTACAGAGGATGCCTCAGAGAGCCAAGGCTGTGGATCAATGCTACCTACCCCCTTCTTACTGTCCTAAGGCAGGAGCTACAGGTGTTCCCACTCAAGATTTCCTGTGAACTCCACTCTTCACCAGCACCAAGTCATTCTAGTTACTCTTCTGCAAGTCTTTAACTCCATTACTCAGGCCCTCTATGTTCTTTGGCTCTGATTTTGATGTTCCCTTTGCTATGCTCTAATGCCTTATTCCAGTTACACTTCACTCTTCTTTTGGTGACTGTGTCAACCAACTTTCTAACATTGGGACACATACTGTGATCAGAACTTAGAAGGAGGAAATGATATTTGACTCATGATTTCAGAGATTTCAGTCCATGGCTTTGGACTTGTGGTAGCACAAGTATATCATGGTAGAGACATGGAGTAGATGAAACTTGCTCACTTCATGCTACCCTAGCATGGAAGTACTTGAGTGTGTGTGTGTGTGTGTGTGTGTGTGTGTGTGTGTGTGTGTGTGTGTAAAGGGAGAGAGAGAGAGAGAAGTAAGTTCTGATATTTCTTCAGAGCCATGTGCCCAATGACTAACTTCCTTTTACTAGGCTCCACCTCCTAAAGATTGTACCACTTCCCAGTAGCACCTCAGACTATAGACCAAATCTTTCATAGATGAACCTCTCAGATACAAACTGTAGCAAGGGCCATCTGACTTCTTCTCCAGCCTTCATTTTTGCTTAAAACCTCCTGTTCAATCAGGTGCTGGTGGCTCACACCTGTAATCCTAGCTACATAGGAGGCTGAGGTTTGAGGATCGTGGTTCAAAACCAGCCCAGGAAGAAAAGTCCCCATGAGACTCTTATCTCCAATAAACTACTCAAGAAAGCTGCAAGTGGTGATGTGGCTAAAGTGGTAGAGTACTAGCCTTCTGTATAAAGAGGCTAAGGGACAGTGCCCAGGCCCTGAGTTCAAGCCCCAGGATAGGCAAATAAATAAATAAACCTCCTATCCTGGAAATGACATCTTTATATACTATTTCCTACTGTAGCCCAATGTTTACTCTATTTTTTTCTCTCTTACCAGTATTTGACAAAAGTCACTAGTTACAAAAGCAGATAACCAAATGCTATATTCATACTACTACAGTATTCAATGGCTATATGAAGAAGCTTTCCTTTCTGCAACTGGAAACTTAAAGTCAAGGGGTTGTAGGAGAAATAAAGATAATAAAATGTGGTTCAAAGAGCAGTGATTGTTCTAATTGGGGCTGTGAGAACACCTAATTATAGGTTGTAGTTTAACTTGCTTTAGGTGCTAATTTCTAGCTCTTAATAACATGGGATGTTAGGAACACTACTCTACAATCTTGGTGCAATGGCTGAATGCTAGTTTCTAAATATCATCCTTGGAATGATCATATGGTTGTAAAGTGCTTGGGAGCAAATGAGGGCTCTGGGCTCTGGGATGAATGCCCTGAACACAGTATTTTTGAAAGGAGAGAGGATTATAAGGTGTTTTATCAGGGTAGTGCGTCTGGGCAATCTCTGTAGGAAATAGAGAAAAACTGACACACACACACACACACACACACACACACACACACACACACACACACACACACGTTCAGGTCCTGGGGCTTGAACTCATGGCCTAGGTGCTTCCCTTTAGCTTTGTTTTTCCCTCAAAGCTGGAGCTCTACCACTTGAGCCCGCTCTGCTTCCAGCTTTTTAGTGGTTGATTGGAGATAAGAGTCGCACAGACTTTCCTGCCCAACTGGCTTCAGACTATGATCCTGGGATCTCAGCCTCCTGAGTAGCTAGGATTATGAGTGTGAGCCACCAGTGCTTGGCTGACAAAATTGATTAATTCTAGTTTGAGAGCAATGCAGACAATTCTGGGTCATTACAGTACAAATTAACTTTAACTCATAGAGATGCAATTTACTCTCAGCTCTAAATTCAGATAGCTCTAAATATCCTTCAATATTTCAGTGTATTGTAAAATATTGAATAGTTTCCATTTGTTAGCAAAATTATTTCAGCATTCTTTGGGTGACTAAATATAGTCTTCATGTCTTCCTTTGAATCAGTTTTATTATTTTAGTTGTTTCCTCACTCACTAATAAGTTACATGCAACTTTGAAAAGTATGTAATATTATGTTAGTATGAAACATATTTATAACTGCTTGAAAAGTATATGACATCAACAGCCAAAATGATTTCACTCATTTTACTCATATTTCATTCATATAGTTGCTTTATAGTATTTCTATTGTACCTATGATAGAAATTTCTATCTAGAAATTTGGTTTATAACAAAGCTTGAGGTTTCAATGCTTTACAAATAATTTCAGCTTCCTTAATTCCTCTTCGTATGTATTGTAGAACACTTGGGCATTGTACCATTTGTCTCAGTATACCAAGCACTGTCACATGACCCAGAGAGCCTCAGCTGGGATAGGGTGAGCCATCTGCCTCTGCCCTGCTCTAATCAACTGACAAAAACATGGAGATACTCCTGAATTTAAACCCCTCAACCTCTCAGCTCTTCCTTTCTGATAAAGTAGTAAAGAGAGGGGACCAGGAAACAACTGACAGAGTAAATCAAGAATTACAGTATATAAAAATTTAAAAAAAGAGTTACAGTACATTACAGTATTTATTTGATCAAAATAAATAAGAGACATAAATCAAGCAATTAGGAGTTATATAAGGGAGCTCATTCCTTCTGTATCTTTCCTGTCTAATGACGGTTATCCCTCAGTTCTTTCTTCAACTTGCTCATGTCTGGGCATCCTGCACTCCTTTCTATCCTTTCTACAGGAAGTCCCTTGAGGTAGGAGGACATCTCCCATAGTGCTTTGTATCCCAGCTTGTTACAGTCTCTGCCCTTCTTTTCTTCCATATCCTGGCCTTCTTTTTCACGTTAGAGGTGACATGCTCTTTTTTTAATTACCTGTAAAGTTCTGTGCACTTACATGCGCACACACATGTGGGAGCAGACATGAAGCGCGCACACACACACACACACACACACACACACACACACACACACACACACACACATTCATACTCCAAGTTTCCTGCTCATCCTTCAGTTCAGACAGTTCTCAAGGAAGCTTATGTGGCCATCCAGACCAGAGCAGCCCTCCTATTCTATGCCATACAGCCCTTGTGCTTTTCCTTCTGAGCTCTTGGATGTCATTATTTCTTCCTCTCCCGTTGTCAATAAAATCCGGCACTATTGTATTCCCACTCTATCCCCAGACCTGGCATCTTGCCTGGTACATAGAAGGTGTTCTTGAATGAATTAATAAGAACTCAATGGCTATTTGTTACATGGATGAATAGAAGGCTGTTTGGTCTGTTCTAGTCCCTAACAGCTAAAGAAGCTGTTAAAATAGTGTGACTCCGATTTGCCGTTCATATCTGAATAAAAGAGACCATTCAAATTTTAGACTGAATTTGACAATGTCTGGGCTGGTATGTTGTGGGAAGTCCTCATACATTCCTAGGGGGAAAAACTTGTAAGCCTCTCGAGAGAATAATTTAGCAAAAAAACTTTGAGGGTTACAAACTAATAAACCTTTGACCCAATAATTGTGTATGTTTAAGCATCCCTGAATTATGTTCAGTGGTGCTTGCTGTTGTATCTTATGTAATGGTAAAATATGGAAAACAACCTAGATGTCCAAGGATAGGAGGCTAGTCAAATGATGCCTGGAATACTCTGTAGTCATTAACAAGAATGAAGTCGGTGACTATATATTGAGATACAAAACACTAAACCATTATCGTATTACTAAGTAAAAGAATTTTACTATTGTATGTACAATTTATATGCATAAGATGTTTCTGAAAGACTAATAAACCTGTTTAGTTGCTTTGAGGCAGGAAATATGTGGGGGTAAATACTAGGTAGGAAGGAAACTTCACTTCCTCTATTCCTTCTTCCCTCCCTCTCCCCTCCCTTTTTCCCCTCCCTTTCCCCTCCCTTTTTCCCTCTCTTTCTCCTCCCTCCCCTCCCTCCCTGCCTTCCTCCCTCCCTTCCCTTCCCTCCTTCCTTTTCTTTTAGACAGGTCTTACTCACTATGTAGCACAAACTGGCCTTGAACTCACACTTCTGCTGCCTCTACCTCCTGAGTGCTGGAGATTATAGGCACTGGTGGGAATTACATTTCATTGGCATATACGTTGTGCCCAACATTTTAATTTTGTGCCCTAATATTGTTTTGCCTATTCTCTACATTAATTCTAGATATAAATCTAACAGACATAAAAACAACAACCAAAACACCTAATGGGAGTTCAAGCTGGATTAAGTTTTCCTGATATTTCTTTGATTTTTTTTTTTTTTCCTGATCCTGGCCCTTGAACTATGGGCCTAGGTGCTGTCCCTAATCTCTTTTTGTTCAAGACTAACACTCTACCACTTGGGCTACAGCACCATTTCTGGCTTTTTCAGTGATTAGTTGGAGATAAAAGTCTCATAGACTTTCCTATCTGGGCTGGCTTTGAACTGGAATCCTCCAGAGCTCAGCTTCCTGTGGAGTTAGGATTACAGCTGTAGGCCACTAGCACTGGGCTCTTCTTTGATCTTTCCAAGCCTTAATTTTCACCCATCTTCTCTCAAAGTTATCCGTGACTTAAGTAGTCCCTTTAGCCATTTTCTTTTTCTTCCTGAACGCCTTTCTGTATTTTCAGCATCTCCCAAAGTCTTACCTAATTGAAAACCAGAGGACCCTTCAGACGGGAGGTCCTGATACAGAATTGCGTCTAGATGAACACTGAGGCTCCTGACATGAAATTTCACCACTCTCTTGAATACTACCCAGCAACTCCTGACCTCCCATATTGACTTTGGCAATATTCTTTGGCCTTGTCATGCCAATAATGTTATCAAAACTAAATTGAATGAACATGTGGCCATGTCCTCCAAATGTTTTCTGATACAGTTAAATGGAAAACTGTAGATTACATTTATTTATTTTGTGATAAACCCTTTGTTTATGTTGCTGGTGATCCAGAAAATGTGGTCTCCTACAATACACCATGACCCAAACAACGACAAGTTGAATTACTATTTCATGTACCATAAGAGACTTCCACCATGTGTCTTGTAGCAATGATTTTTGACATAACTGAAGAAATGATAAATTACACCCAACAAAAACAAAAGAGGAACTCAGGGTTTCATAGCAGATAATTGAAAAGAAAATAGTTATTTGCATCCCTGTCTCCCACATTTTCAAAAACGCAAGAGACTTGAAATAAAAAGAAACACCCAAGAATTATAAAAACAATTTCATTTTCCTCTTATAATTGGAAACATTTGGAGAAAGCACTTTGTCTCTTCAAGCTTCACATTCACTGCTTAATTTCACATAAAGAATGCATACCTACCTTCTCCCATTTCTGTGTTATTTTATTGGGTATTTTTTGTTTTTTGTCTTTGTGTCACTACTGAGGCTTGAATTCAGGGCCTGGGCACTGTCTCTTAGCATTTTGCTCAAGGTTGGTACTCTACCACTTGAACCACAGTTCCTTTCTTGGCTGTTGGGTGACTAATTGGAGATAAGAATCTTGTAGACTTACCTGTGTGTGCTGGCTTTGAATTTCAGTCTTCAGATCTGTCTTCTGAGTAGCTATGACCTCAAACATGAACCACCTGCACCCAGCCTCTTTGATACTTTTATTGTCACAAATGACCATTATTTTATTGTTGAGACAAACAGGAAGTACGATAGCCTTCCTGTGTATTCACTTACCAGCCTGTCTTTTGTATTTGTCTATGAATGGAGTCAAAAGTTTATATAAACATGGGACACAGAGATAGAAATCCTTTCTACAGGCTGGGAATATGGCTTAGTGGTAAGTATTTGCCTTGCATGCATGAAGCCCTGGGTTCGATTCTTCGGTACCACATAAACAGAAAAATCCGGAAGTGGCACTGTAGTTACTTTGTGTAGTGCTGGGATTAGAAACTAGGAGTGCAGCCCTAGCCTTCTCCATAGATAGTTAATCTGGCCACCCACCTCTCACTTTTTAAAATGTGGATTCTCTTCTCACAAAGATAAAAGCTCAAGTGTTTCACCAACAAGAAATAGAAAACTAGTAGCATATGGCTGTGTAATTATTAACTTGACCAGAATCTGCAGATGTGATGGTCGATGATTGGACTGAGCTGGGCATCTGTAGTTCATAGCCTATAATCCTAGTCAAGGCCTGGAAGATCATAGCTTGAAGCCAACCTGAGTATCAAAGTCCTGAGACTCTATCTCTAATGATCAGAGAAATGCTAGACCAGAGGTACTGGCTCAAGTGGTAGAGCACCAGATGAGAGCAAGCAAGTAAAGGGAAAGCTTAAAGGCCCTGAGTTCCAACTGCACCACCAAAACAAAACATAAAGCAAAACAAAAAAAGATTTGATGACAGCTTAATGTCAGCAAGAACCAAACTTCTCTCTACTTTTCCTCTTGACTTTCCTTAGCTCATTAACTTTTTAGTCTTACCCTTATTGCCTCATGATAGCTATGATGGCACCAGGCATCGCATCCACGTTCAAGACAGGAAGGATGGGAAGAAGTCATACCAACATCTTGCTTTTCACACCATTTATTTTATCAGGAAAGTCAACATGGTTCATTAAGAGCCCCCAAGACAATTTCTCATTAGATGGTGAATCATGTGGCCATCTCTAACTACAGGGAATACTACAAAATGACCCTTAGACTATTAGAGGAAAAGACAAGCTGGGGAAATGGAGTTCATAGTTGCAGTTGAGTTAGCCAATCCATGAGTGTGTTTCTTAATAAGCAAACATATTTCTGAGGTTACTTGGCTTAATGAAAGCATCTTCTTGGTGATCTATTTCTCAGCTGCCCTTAGGCTTATATGAAAGCTGAACATTCTCTTTAAGCTGTCAGAAACTTTGAGATCTAGCCTTGAATAATGTTGGGATCACTAAAGAGTATGTCCCTCTCTCTCCCTTCTTTTCTTCTTTCCTTCCTTCCTTCCTTCTTTTATCCTATCTCTTTATTTCAAAGCATGACACCTTACAGTGGTAATTTTGTGCTAAGCATTTAATAACCAGCTAATCATTTAATAATTTTAAAACATATTAGTAGAAGGAAGGTAGGAGTTATTTATTAAACTAATGGTGGATCATAGGGTAGAGTGTTCCTTGCAGAAGCACTATCAACTAAATAATAATGCTGTATTTTAAACTTTTATGACATCTCTTATACTTTAAGACTCAAACCCATGAAACCCACATGGGCTTTGCTGCTAAGAACTTTGTTGAGAAAGTTTCTATCCATCACTTGCTACTCTAGATTTCTCTCAGAATTCAGAACTGATACAGATTCAATTGCTCTAGGGAAATTGTAGATGCCATCTTCTTACTGACACCATAAATAATGAAAAGCCTGGTTCCATCTTCTTAGACTGAGGTACCAGGAAATGCAGATCTGAACTCAAGCTACTGTTGTAACAAGTCCTTGGCCCCGGGATCTCCATATTTGTCTCATCGTTCTCCATGATCTGGTTTTCATTTTGTTATTATTTTCTTCACAGTGTTCTGTTGTAACCCACCTCAAATTTTCTGGAGAAAGGAGGATAATATGTAGATAAAGAAGGAAGACAACATTTATTTTGACATGCTTTTTAAAGAAAACTCCAAAGGCCAAAAATAACCACACTGGTAAATCAGGGACTGTTAGTGGAGAAAGACAACATTTATTTTGACATACTTTTAAAAGAAAACTCCAAAGGCCAAAAATAATCACATTGGCAAATCAGGAACTGTTAGTGGAGAACAGTTAGGTTGAAAAAATAGCACATAACTTCTCACTATATAAAAATCTCCCAGTTTAAATGGGTCCTTAATGACCAACAGTTTGGTTCTATATTAGCCAGCTTTTTATTGATGTAATAAAATACTTGAGTTAATAAAATTAAAAAGAGAAGAGGTTGCTTTGGCTTGGAGTTTTGGATTTCAATCCATAGTCAGGTCCCATTGTTTGGGGGCTTGTAGCACAGCAGTACGTCATGGTGGGAGCTTGTGACAAACCCATAGCGAGGAGATAGAAAGAAGAGGTCAGGTTCCAATATCTCCTTCAAAGGTGCACCTCCATGATCTAAAGCTCCCATGAAGCCTCATTTTTTTAAAGTTTCTACCACCGAAAGCACCAAAAGCAGCCTTTAACACATGGGTTCTTGGTGTGTATTCCATCTCTCAACTGCAGTAAGTTCTAAGATTTCTCTTATATATTTTAGACTTTTGTTCCTGTTTATACTTCATGAGTTTTACTTCCCAAATTTTAATTTTTTACCAATTTAATTATGTAAAATTACTCAAATAAGAGTGTTAATTCACATTGATTTTAGAACAGGCTAGTTGCCTGTCAAATATACATCCGTTTCTTCTATGTGGGCAGAATCTCAGTGTATTTCAGGCAACAACATGCACACTTCAAAAGCTTGTTTCCCAGTGGACTTTGCAGTTAGGAATAACCACATGATCTGATTCTGGCCAATGAGATCAGCTAGAATTTGTTAGAATGGGTTCCTAGGAAAGTGCTTTAAAGATAGCAGACTCAGCTGGTATCCTAGTTTGGGTTTCCCCAAAAGAAGATGCTGAGAGAAGGACTGGGGAGTAGGTTGCTTATTCAGGACACAGAGATGAGGTGGAGAGACAGAGAGGAAAAGAGAGAAGTAAATGAGGAAAGAATTGATGAATACCAGGTACCAGTACTTCATGCCTATAATCTTAGCTACTTTGGATCTGAGGATCAAAGTTTGAAGCTGGCCTGGGAATGAAAGTCTGTGAGACTCTTATCTCCAATTAACCATCCAAAAAGCCAAATGTAGAGCTGTGGCTCAAATGATAGAATGCCAGCCTTGAACAAAAAAAAATCTATGGGACAGTGCCTAGACCCTGAGTTGAAGCTCCAGACCAGCACCACAAAACAAAAGCAAAACTGGATTAATGAGCCAGTTCCCCTGGAACTATTGAGAAGATGCCTCATGACTTTCTTGCTGGAAGATAAGGACCTTGGAATCTCTTGTTTCTACCAGTTTGGATCACAACTCTATGAACTGGTTACTCTTATACCTTTGTGGTAGAGTGTGTGGTGCTTTGAATGCACAGGAAACTATTCACACAGCTGGATGAAATGAAGACAGCTAAGGGAATGAGGCCAGAGCACCCCAATCATCTCCCAGAGCTATTGTGTACCTGTGCACTTCCCTTTTCCTTCTTCTCAATGCCCAAAATAGAAACATGGAAGCTGGGTCTGAGTAGCCATAGACATGAAATGGGAGCCAGACTTTCAAAAGAGCAGAGTAGAAAATTAGAAAACAACTAGCTTCCTAAAATCACTTTAAAACCATTGGACTATGGTAACTCAGTTTGAGAGAAAAGGAAATTTTTGTAGGATGTAAGCCTAAATTGTTTCCTTTCAAATAGAGTTGAAATCGATCACAACTGACACACAGCCCCAGTACCAGGCACATTCACCAAATCAGGCTCCTGGGTCCCATGAATGAGACACTGCTTCTGCATTATGACTAAATCCCTCTGACTCAGCTCAACTTCTCAGTGAAGTCTACCAAACTGTGTTCACTTGTAGTTTTTCTTGGCTGCCTGGAAGTTAAGCCGCATTTGTCTTTCCCACACAAATATTGCTACACATCTGAGTTCACCTGAGGCTTTCTTGTATTAGAGTAGGCTCAGTGTTGTGATCACCACTCTCAAATGATATACCATAGAAAAAGTTTATTTCTTAATCATATCACAATCCAAGACAGGTTTGGAGGGGACTGTGCCATGTAGTCATTCACTGCAGCAACTGAACCCCACCATCAAAGAGAGAGGATAGAAGGATGGGAGGATTGTATGTGGCACTCCCATTGTCTGATTCTGGCACATTCTGATTCTCGCAGAGCCCAATAATGTGCACTGTATAGTTGCCGGGGAAGTTGAGAGGTAAAGTCTAAGCAGCTGGGATCCAAGGGAAGAAAAACAGAACAGAGGGAAAGAAAGAGAGGGAAAGCCACAGAGCCACAGAGACTCTCTAAAGAATAATCTTTATCTGGGAGTAAGCAGGTTGATGAGAAATACACACACCACTGAGACCATGAGAGGATTCACAGGGAGACAGGGCAAAAGGAAAAATTTATTTTTTTTGGCCAGTCGTGGGCCTTGGACTCAGGGCCTGAGCACTGTCCCTGGCTTCCTTTTTGCTCAAGGCTAGCACTCTGCCACTTGAGCCACAGCGCCGCTTCTGGCTGTTTTCTGTATATGTGGTGCTGGGGAATCGAACCTAGGGCCTCGTGTATCCGAGGCAGGCACTCTTGCCACTAGGCTATATCCCCAGCCCCAAAAGGAAAAATTTAAAGACAAAATAAAGAGGATTGTGTAAGTTGCTTTGAGACAATAATCCTTGGCTACAAGATCACTAACAAGGGTGGTGCCCATCCAAGATGGGGCAGACAGACATCCTTGCAGAATTATTCTGTGAAAGTTGCAGTGGTTTTGGTGCAACCTTGTGGTTCTGGCAGTCTTTGGTGCTAGTTATTATCAGGCATGTGGCGTGAGAACTCCTCTGTCTTAACCTCCCTTTCTTCTTCCTTCCCTTCTTTCCTTACTGCTTTCTTTGTTGTTAACGTTTTACACAGAACTCCATTTTGCTTTTGACAGGTGTCAATGTCTCAAAAAGGTTTGTTTTCCAACAATTATTTCCTCCCCTCCAAGAAAAGTCAAGAGCCTAGACAGTCCTACTACCATGTTTCTGAAAGTAGTGTGCTCACTTCTCTCTAAAGTTGGATTTTTTTAAAAAAATGTGGACCTCTTGCATTTTAAACATATAAAATCCCCTGAAATTTTACATCCTAAATCTTTAAAGAATTGTGAAAGGATGTCATTTCTGGCTTCTAGATACCAACATTGGCAGTGGTAATGAAGATAGAGAACTCAGATCCCAGATCATCCTTTAGAGAAAGACTTGGTCCTATCCCATCGCCTTGGTCAGCTTCAAGTATAACAGTGCTAGGCAGGGGTAGAGTGATTCTGACCCACTCATCTAGTGTTGGGCTCCTGTGGGACTAGCCAAGTCTACCATACGTCTATATCACACAAGCAGCTCCTTTCTCCTCTCCCTTCCTCATGAGCTCCTCTCATTAGCAGTCCCCACAAACCCTCTACTTGTGAAATTTCACCTCACAATCCCCTCCCTGGCTACCCAGCCTTCAAGGGCATTTCAGAGTCAAGTAACCATACATTTTCATGCAGCAACCACAAAAGACATAAATAACTTCAAGTTCATCTTTTAAAACAATCACATCTCAGCTACACAGGAGATGTCAGTAGGACCCTCATGTCACATGGACAGCCCTGGACCAACAATCTACATTTTAGAAATTGATTATCTGATGTTCTGAAAGCTGTGGAGACACCAGGCCCCCTTCTTACTCAGCCTGTCAGGTGAAGCTGAGTGGGCCCCAAGTCTACAGCATGGCTCCTTTAGGCCCATAGTTTGAGTGTCTCGTGACTTGCAAAGGAAACAGGAGCTAGGCACCAATGGCTCATGTCTGTAATCCTGGGTACTCAGATCTGAAGATCACAGTTTGAAGTCAACCCAAGCAAAGAAAGCCCATGAGCCGCTTATATCCAATTAGCCACCAAAATAACTTGAAGTAGAACTGTGTCTCAAGTAGTAGAGCACCAGCTTTGAGCAAAAAGGCTAAGAGACATTGCCCAGGCGCTGCATTCAAGCCTTAGTATTGGCACAAAAACGACAAAAGAAAGTGATTAGACCTGTGTCTGTGTGGAAAGCACTTCCATCAACTGGAAAGGGTGTATGTAATTATACTTCAGTTTCACATTCCACAAAATCCCTCCCAGCTCCCTGTTAGTTTTTTGTTGTTAATTTTGCTTTTGGTGCCAGTAATAGGACTTCAACTTAGGGCCTCCTGCTCCTGCTTGACTATTTTGCTCAAGGCTGGTGCTCTACCACATGAACCACACATCTACTTCCAGTTTTTTTTTTGCTAGCTAATTGGAAATAAGAGCCTCTCAGATGTGTCTGCCAGGCCTGGGTTGGAACCATGATTCTCAGATCTCTGCCTTCTGAGTCATTAGGGTTACAGGTATGAGCCCCAGTACTCAGTTCCCCTGTTAATTTTGGAGGCTTTTGGTTCAAGAGCCTCAGTTCATACAAATGAAAGGAGTTTGCTGTCAAGATAAGGTGGGGTTGACCTAGGGCGTTAGAAGTTGGCTTCTCCCACTGTGGAAAGAAGTTCAAGCTCTTCCTTTTGAACCTTGCCTTCACATGGGCTGGAAGACTAGTTATTGCAAAGGTCCCAGGTAAATCCTGGGGCTGGGATCCTGTGGATCACAGCCTGGCTTAAAGTTGGTTGGTTAAATGTGAGAGCTAGTGGCATCAACTCAGGCCTCTGCAGGAGGAAGGCGGTCCATTTGTCTTGAGGCATTAGCGGCTTCCTCCACATAGTTAAGCTATTTTTACTGCATGCCTCATAATCATTTTATTACCTATTAAATGCAAATTCCCAGGTCCTATCTTTCCCCCATGAGGCATTGTTGGCAGAGCAGGCCATTTCATCAGGCTCACTCCTTGCTGGAGGGGAGTCCTTTGTCCAGGGGCAAAGCTTGTCTTCTCTCTAGCATGGGCCAGCCCCCAGGAAAGCCAGGGACCTGTGGAACTACAACTTGGAGCCTGTGTCCTAGCCAGTTTGGGCTCTCCTCTTAAAACCAGCCAGGGACGCATGTGTTTCCCTGAACACTCCACCCTTCAGTAGATGGAATGCTCATTCATTTCCTGGGCTCCACATCCTTTGCCCAGGAGAATTGCTGACCCCAGGGATGCCCTAGGATACACTTCATGCCTACTCAAGAACTGGCTTTTCCCCTGAAAGGTCAAAGATCAGCTGGCATGTGCCATCTCTCTCTTCAGATTCTTTTTCTCCCTGATGGGCTACCCAAGCTCCAGGAAGGCTGTCATGCCTACACTCTGACCCCTAAATCTGGGACTCTGGACATCTGTGACCTTCAGCAGGGATTTAGAAGGGTCTGTCCTCACTTTAGCCTTGTGCTGCATGACCTGTCATACTGAGCCAGGGGTGCTGGGCCAGCACATGGCATTTTGGGTGTTTCTGGTGGGGAAACTCATCTGCCAGGACTCAGCAGAGATCCACAGGGCTGGGCTGACCCAGGATGCACTAATTGATGGACATTAGTGCATTCAGAGTCACTCTCCCATAAGTCATGCATCATGAGGCAGAGCCAGGCTCTCAACTCCCCTCAGACAAAGTAGTATCATCTCCCCTCTATTTCCTTCCTCTGCCTTGTTTCTCTCCTCATTGCTCCCTGTTTTGTCTTTAGTTCTTGTTGACTGGCTGTCTCCTGTCTCTAGAAAGAAATCATGAGAAGAGGAGCCTCGCTGTGGCTGAATGCTATGTTCCTAGCACCTAGAAAAGTTTATGAGGTTTTGTGTGCTTCTTTTAATGTGCATGAACAATACAAATGGCTAGGAGGGCTGAAATTCCACACAGACACAAGCCCAGTCACTTTCTTTGTAGTGTTATTGTTGTTTGTGCAGGTACTGGGGCTTGAACTCAGGGTCTGGGCACTGTCCCTTGGCTTTTTTGCTCAAGGCTAGCACTCCATCACTTGAGGCACAGCTCCACTCTGGCCTTGTGCTGGTTAATTGGAGACAGGAGTCTCATGAACTCTATGACTTGGGCTGTTTTCGAATCTTGATCCACAGATCTCAGCCTCCAGAGTAGCTAAGGATTATGAGCATAAACTACTGGTGTGTCTTTGATCACTTTTTTTTTTTTATAACTTATTATCGGTTTCCAATGTACTCAGATAAGATACAGTGATAGTGCAGGTACAACCACAGGAAGGGGATACAAGACTTTGATCACTTTTATTGGCAATGAATTTTTGTGAATGAAGAGTTTAGGTCTCCTGGCCCATGAACAGCATATTTGCTCCATACCAGTTTGTGCCTTTTTTGAGCACAAAGAAAAGGGAACTCTCCCCAGAACTTTCCCCAGGATAGGTCCCAGTGTTCTTGGCCCAGACCTAGCTGCCCACATTCAGAGTACCTCCCTCCTCTAGCCCCCATGTTATAAGGATGGCCTCTGAATAGGGAGAGGTGCCATTTTCTCCCTTTCCCATGGAGGAGGGGGCCTTGTCAGCCTCAGCTGATGAATGAACTACTTTTCCTGAGCTCATCTCATTGGCATAGGATTTGATCTGCGACATTATCTAAGGCAGAACTAGCACCTGACTGGCACTGAGCGGGGCCCTGGGAATAAAGTGGCATGTGACATTTGGGAACAGGGAGGTAAACAGGCAATAAATGGGTGAGATGACTTCAAAGTGTCAAGTTCATTGATGATCATAAATAATGACAGGGGGTATGATGGGCAGGGCTATGGCTTGAATACTGTGTGTGTTCCCTGAGAAACGTGTAATAGGACCTTTAAGAGGTGGGGAACTGTGGGGTCCAAGGCTATCCCATTCCCCTTACTCTGGCTTCCTGTGATCTCTCCCTCTTGGACATATTTCTGTCATTGTGGTGCCAGCTGCCAGCTGGGGGTACAGCCAGAGAGAGTCTTCACCAGGGCCAACATTGTGTTCTTTTGTCTTTCACCCTCTGAATCCGTCTTTTTTCTTCTATGTAGTCAGCTCAGGTATTTTATAATAGTATGGAAAATGGAATTAAACAGATGGAATAGCTCCTTTGAGTACTGTTACCTACTGTGAACAGATATACCTTAGATGTTTGACTCTGATATTAGAAGATAGAGCTGATATAGACTGGAAAACTAAGCCTTTCTCATTACATTTCCAAGTGCCCAAACCCAACCAGGAGACAAAGAAAATTTTCATGGAAGCCTTCATTGCATTTAAAAACTCAGTGAAACTTCACTGACATATGTCATTTTCTTGGAGAAGATGATCTATATTGAATCTGGATTTGTGGTTCTGTCTCACTTAGCTTTCTTAGTCATTTCCAATTTCTAACAGTCTCAATTAGAATCAACATTTGTCAAGGGTCTACAAAGTGTCGGGCACAAGAATAAAAGATACCAAAAGGAATATGGCAAAAGTAAATGAGTCCTCTTGGTTGGGAAGAATAGAGACACAAGAATCCAGTAGGTTTGGGTTGAAATCCTGGCTTCTTCCCCTCTTACATGACAGCTGATCTTGCCTGAAAAATGGGACTGATTACAACTGCCTTAAAGAGTTGTTGAAGTTGAGTACCAATGGCTCACTCCTCTAACCCTAGCTATTCAGGAGGCTGAGATTTGAGGATCTAGTTCAAATCAGCCTGGACAGGAAGGTCTGTGAGAATCTTATCTCCAGTGAACCACCAAAAAACTGATATTAGGGCTGGGGATATAGCCTAGTGGCAAGAGTGCCTGCCTCGGATACACGAGGCCCTAGGTTCGATTCCCCAGCACCACATATACAGAAAACGGCCAGAAGCGGCGCTGTGGCTCAAGTGGCAGAGTGCTAGCCTTGAGCGGGAAGAAGCCAGGGACAGTGCTCAGGCCCTGAGTTCAAGGCCCAGGACTGGCCAAAAAAAAAAAAAAACAAACAAACAAAAAACTGATATTAGAGCTGAACCTCAAGTGGTAGACCACCAGCCTTGAGTAAAATAGCAAAGACAGTAGGGCCGAGGCCCTGAGTTCAAGCCCCAGTATGAGTGTAAAATAAAGATTTGTTGAGCCCGTTAAGTGAGATAAATGACAAGTTCCCTTCCAAGTGGCATCATAGTAAAGGATGTTAAATAAAATAAAGTCATTTCCTCCCTGAGATATCTGGTCTTTAAGACCCATCGAAGAAATTCCATGACATGATCTGAGGAAGGACCCAACATTCACAGAGCAAGTACAGATGAAGGCTTGAAATGTTGGCTAGTGTTCTAGAATGGTGAGACAAAGAAAGTCACAGTGGTGACTGATAGTGGAAGATTCTCTGTACTTGAGACACACATTTGGGGACAGTTGGTCTCTTTGGCAGCAATGGCTCCTTTTTGGCACAGTTATTATATTTCATGACAATATAGAAAATCTAATAATAGTATTTTCCAGCCCAAGAGCAGCAAGGGGTGGCTGTTTTACCCCAAGAGCAATGGAGAGGCTGCTTTGCATATTTTGCATCCTTTGTAGAGTCCTAAATCACTTGGTAATGTGAAACATGTCTATGGAGAGCCTTTGTATTATTTGCTCTTATGATTTCATGCAAACATTGAGCAACCGGAATTTTTTTATAAACAGCTTGCAATTATTTAATGACAAAATATAAAAATAAAGTTGGGTGGGCATCAATCAGACTTCTGGAGAAATCTAGTTCTTTTAGCAAGAATGGTCAAATGGGATGGCACACCAGCACTTCCCTTCATCCTTACTTACAACTCAGGAATGTCTGCTTCTCTGTGCTCTTGTCTGTGAGTGGCTTGGAACCACCACCGTGTGTGAAGACACCTCCCCAGAGCCCACCCACTGGGACATGATCACTCACGTGGTGGTCAACCTTAGTAAGATGTGCAAGAGGAATTCTCAGCTGTAGGGGGCCAGAGGTGGGGAAAGGAAGAAATTCTATGAAAAGAGATTATGTAGGATTTTCCATCTTTTCTTTCTTTCTTCCCTTCTTTTTCTTTCTTTTGTCTCTGTAATCTATGGTTCAAATGTTCATGTTTAGAAGTTACAAGTTTAATGTAACTTAGAAAAAGCCAACTACATTTTCTGCCCCTTAGTTCATCAGCAGGCATCTATGGCTAGAAAAAGATGAACAGTGTATGGCTGTGAATATATGTACATGTGTGTATAGGTGAGGACACATGTGTGTGCCCATAAATGAACACACATGTGCATGTGATGGAGAACATACTTTTGTGATTCCATTACAATGATATTTCTGGAGAGCAACTGTTAGAGCAAGAAAAGTCTTGACGTGTGTGTTCTGTGAGCTGTCATGACAGAAAATTCACCCAGGGAGTTGATTTTTCTAGAAAACAGTGGAACTGCCTAAATGCAGAGATACTTAGCTACATAGTCCATGCCTTTTTTTTCTCTCCTTGCAGTACTAGGAATTGAACTCAGGGCCGAAGCAAGCATATTACTTCTTAAACCAAGGTCAGGGACTGGTGGCTCACAACTGTAATTCTTTTTTTTTTTTTTTTGGCCCGTCCTGGGCCTTGGACTCAGGGCCTGAGCACTGTCCCTGGCTTCTTCCCGCTCAAGGCTAGCACTCTGCCACTTGAGCCACAGCGCCGCTTCTGGCCGTTTTCTGTATATGTGGTGCTGGGGAATCGAACCTAGGGCCTCGTGTATCCGAGGCAGGCACTCTTGCCACTAGGCTATATCCCCAGCCCTCACAACTGTAATTCTAACTACTCAGGAAACTGAGATCTGAAGATCAAAATTTGAAGCCAGCCCAGGTAGAAAAATCTATGAGATTCTTATCTCCAATTAGCCAGAAAAACACTGGAAGTTGAAGTTTGGATCAAATGCTAAGATGCCAGCCTTGAACAGAAAAAAAAACAAGCAAGAGTTTGAGGCCCTGAGTTTAAGCCCTAATTACCTAATTACCAGTGAATGTATGTGCACATGCATACACACACACCCCCAAATAAATAAATACATACATAAATAAAATGAAAAACAAACCCAACCATTCAGCCATGTATCATGCCATGTTTAATGAGCAGGATCTGATTAACTTTCAGCAAAAGACATTTGCATACGATATTTCCATGGTTCTGATGAATTCACTAACTGTAATCTCCATCTTTACAAATGTTATAAACTACTTCAGAATTAAGTTTAAACTAAGAGTCAACTTTATTTTGATTCTTACTCTATGTTTTGCGGGGAACATCTCATGACAATTGAAAGCATAGGTATCGGCCATCCCAGAGGACCATGAGGAGATAATCACAGGCAGGAGAAGAAGGTTCATAAGGAGGTTTATTAGTGGGGCCATGGTTCCCACAGGAGAGGGAGCTACATGGCGTCTGCACCTTATCCAGGTGGCAGCTTCTCTGGGGGTAAGGGGAAGTAGTTAAGTAGTGAGTAGGTGTGGCTTATTAGTGGATCATGGGTGGATCTGGGGGCTAGTGGGAGGAGCTGAGGCTAGGGAAATGCTAACAACAATGTGTGTGTGTGTGTGTGTGTGTGCGCGCGCGCGTGTGTGTGTGTGTGTGTGTGTGTGTGTGTGTGTGTGTACCAGTTTTAGGGCTTGTCTCAGTGTCTGGACATTATTATTATTATTATTTTTTTTGCCAGTCCTGGGCCTTGGACTCAGGGCCTGAGCACTGTCCCTGGCTTCTTTTTTGCTCAAGGCTAGCACTCTGCCACTTGAGTCACAGCGCCACTTCTGGCCATTTTCTGTATATGTGGTGCTGGGGAATCAAACCCAGGGCTTCATGTTTATGAGGCAAGCGCTCTTGCCACTAGGCTATATCCCCGGCCCCCTGGACATTATTTTTAAACATTTTCCACTCAAGGCTGGTACTCTACCTCAGCTCCATTTTTGGCTTTTTGTTGGTTAATTGTAATAAGAGTCTCCCAGATGTTCCTGCCAGGCTGGTTTTAAATCACTCTCCTCAGATCTCAGCCTTCTGAATAAGATTACAGGTGTGAGTCACCAGTATCTGGCTTTTTATTTTTGGGTAATAGTAGGGTTTGAACTCAGGGCCTTATGCTTGCTAAGGAGACACTAAGATAATTTGGTCACTCTACTTCTTTGTATTAGCTATGTTCAAGATTGGATCTTGCTTTTGGCCCACATTGGCCTGTATTGTGATCCTCTTATTTGTACTTCATCACTGAGATGATGGACACAGGCCACTACAACCATCCATGGTGCTTTCCCAATGGCTGGGATAATAGACTTGTGCAACCAAGCACAGATATAGTTTAGATGGAGTCTTGAGACTGGTCTCCTTCCAAGTAGCTGGGATTACATGCTTGAGCCTCAGTACCTGGCTTTATCTCATTGTCACTGGACAGAGGTGCAGTTCAGTGATGCGTACCTTAAATGTAGGAACTCTTCATTCAGGATCCTTGACTTCGATCTCAGAATAAGAATGTCTGGACAAGTCACAATGGTAAGAAAACTTGGCAGAGCTTTAATGAGTAAGAAAGCAGACAAACAGACAAAAAGCAGACAAACAGAAGGGCAGGAGCACACTGTAGTAATGTGTGAGTCCTCTAATAGGAAGATAGAGAGAGACACACAGAGAGAGAAACATGCAGAGACACACACAGAGAAACACAGACCCAGAGAGAGACATACAAACACAAAGAAACATAAAGCTCCTTGTGCTGTTGGGGTATTTATAAGGTAAAGGCAGGGGGTCTGGCTTGCTCTAAGCACACCTGGTGTTGTTCTGAGTTTCTAGGTAAGAATGCATCCTGTTAGACAGTAGTCAATCCTTGGGTGAGAATTGGAGTGGTTAATCCCTCAGGAAGGAATGCATCCTATTGTCTCTCTGACGCAAAGATGGCACTTCTATGTTTCTAAATACCATATTTCTGAGTTGCCTTCACCAGGCCTCAGTTTCCTTAAGTTATCCTGTTTTATTTCCCCTAAAATGATTTTTGTTCCCTTAGTCTTAAGGGAAGTACCTAAAGAAATATCCCCTATATTTGCTGTAAGCAGGCCATTCCTCATTTTTTCTTTTGTCCATTCTGCTTCATTTGCCTTAAGATGACTTTGTTCCCTTAATCTTAAGGGAAGTACGTGAAGAACTATCTCCTGTATTTGCTGTTAGCTGACCATACCTCGTTTTCCCCCAGTCTATCTGGCTTTATTTCCCATAAAATGACTTTCTTTCCTTAATCTTAAGGGAAGTACATGGACAAGCTTTAAGCTTGAGTCTTTGAATCCCTGGAAGTCAATTGCCACACCTCATTTTCCCTAGGCTATCCTGCCTCATCATAAGTATTTGATGGCCTCCGGCCTATAGATTTAAGAAGAATAGCCTGCTCTGTGGTAGGAAGAGTTGCACATTTTTCTTTGCATGAATGGAAGCTGAGAAGAGCTACTTCCCCTACATTCTTTCTCAAATGGAGCCACTAATGTAGATGATCTAAATAGCATAATTGTGTGTATGCTGAGTGTATGTGTATATTTTGACTCACCATGGTATACTGTTCTGGTATCCTTAGATTGATGACTTCTCCTCAAAGATTGTGCTGTCAGCTCCCTGGGCCTTTTGTCAGAGGCCTTTCTGGTTGAATGAGAAAAGCAAGGCAGCTGTGCACTGCATGGAAAGAACATGTGTCTTTTGTTCACTGAGGGGGAGAGGGTCTGCCACCCCACAATGACAACGTGAAGACAAAGCAAACGCAGTCTACACTTTCCTGACATACATGTTGGCTTTGGAAAATGCATCTCCTAAAATTCCACCTTCCTCACTCCTGCCATCCAAATGAGGACGCCTTCCAAGAAAAATAACCACAGTTTCAGCTCTACCTCCATTCTCTTACATGTGAGGTCTCTGTTCTAACAGAAGTGTTTCAATGTTTCCAAGAGAGGGATAAACTGTGTGCAGGAGATCAACCTTTATTAGCAGTTGATGACAGGTATAAGAAATGCATAAATATGGAAGAGACCAGAATGGGTTCCTCTGGTATTTTAATAACAACAGCTCCCCACACCCCAACATTATTCACACTTAGACTACTAGTCACCTCCCCTCTCCTGGAATTTTATACTTAGACATTGATCATAGAATCTTTAGCTTAAGTCTGACTAGACCACTTGACCATGAGCCCCTTGAGCTTAAAGATATGACTTGCTGATTTTGAGCCTTGGTATAACCTCTAGGACATAAAATCAATGCCTATTGATTTGAGTGATTCAATAGACTTTCAGCTGCTTTATCTTAACAAGGACTTTTACATATGTTAGCTCACTTGAAGACCGCAGAAGTTCTGTCCCTATGAGTCTTCCTTGGGCTTTGGGTGTAGCAGCTCTCTTCAGTCCAGCCACATGTTGATCATAATGAATACATCAGCATAGTGGACACCTAGCAAATACTCAGTCACCTGAGTTTACAACTACTTGGCAGGTTCACTTAATACTCTTAATCTAAATTGTAAAGTCAATCACTTGTAAGCACAAATAGCTCTAGAATTTTTTTTTAATATTTTAGGTTTGAATTGTTTCTTTCATAATAAAAAGTAAAATAATCTTTGAAGAAAAATTAGAAAAAATATTTGTAAAGTTTTTTACATGTCAGTTTTGTTTTGATAGAAAGTGATTTTTTTTTAATTAATTTCCTCCAAAACAAGTCCTCAAAGAACCAACAGCCCCCTCAACAAATATACTAAAGACCTAAAAAGAGACTTCTTTGCAGAGGAAATGAGAATGGCCAAGAGACACATGAAGAAGTGCTCTACATCACTGGCCTTAAAAGAAATGCAAATCAAAACAACATTGCAATTCCACCTCACCCCAGTAAGAATGTTCATTATCAAATGCTGGACTGAATGTGGTCAAAAGGGAACCCTACTACATTGTTGGTGGGAATGTAAACTTGTTCAACCATTCTGGAAAATGGTATGGAGGTTCCTCAGAAAGTTAAACATAGAGCTCCCCTATGACCCAGCAGCCCCACTCTTGGGCATCTACCCAAAAGATTACAAGCAAGAACACACTAAAGCCAACAGCACAACAATGTTCATAGCAGCACATTATGTCATTGCTAAAATATGGAACCAACCCAGATGCCCCTCTGTAGACGAATAGATCAGGAAAATGTGGTACATATACACAATGGAATTTTATGCCTCTATCAGAAAGATTGACTTGCCCCATTTGTAAGGAAATGGAAGGATTGGAAAAAGTTATACTGAGTGAAGTGAGCCAGACCCAAAGAAACATGGACTCTATGGTTTCCCTCATAGGGAATAATTAGTACAGGTTTAGGCTAGTCATAGCAAAAGATCACAAGAGCCCAATAGCTATGGCCTTATGAACACATAAGATGATGCTAATTGAAATGAACTCCATGTTATGGAAATGAGTATTATATCACTGTTGTAATCACTTTCAACATGCCATATGAAACTGTAGCTTTTTGTTTTTGTTCCTCTTGTATCCCCTTCCTGTAGTCGTGCCCATACTATCACTATATCTCATCTGAGTACCCTGGATATTGTATATACTTGCATTAGAACTAGGGAAGGGAAAGGGAATATCAAAATCAATAGACAAAGGATAAAAAGATAAATGACTCCAAAAGCAATACTTACAAAACCATTTGGTGTAAACCAACTGAACAACTCATGGGGGAGAGAGGGAAAGGGGGAGGGGGGAGGGGGGAATGAGGGAGGAGGTAACAAGTTATATAAGAAATGTACCCACTGCCTTATGTATGAAACTGTAACCCCTCTGTACATCACTTTGACAATTTTTTTAAAAAGTGATTTTTTTCAAAACTCGTCACTTTACCAAAAACAAAATAAAGTACTGATTATAAAGAGAATAGGCCACATATGATTCTGAAATTGTAGAGAGCACAGAACCACCTGGTCCCACAGGTATCTGTGTAGAGACTGAGAACTTCCGGTTCTTGAAAGCTTCCAGATAATGGTGGTAAAGTAATGATGGTGGAAATGGTGGTAGTGATGGAGGCAGTGGTAATGGTGGTGATTGTGCTGGTGGTGGAGATGATGGCGATGATCATGATTGTGGTATAGATGCTAACGACGATAATAATGATGGTGATGACGCTGGGTATAATGGTGGTGATGATGGAGATAATGATAATGGTGGATATGGTAGTGGTGATAGTGGGTCATGATGATTATAAAGATGGTGATGATGGTGGTTTCATGGTGATTTTAATGATGGTGGTTGCTATAGTTGGAATGTAGAATATCTCTCAAAGACCTGTGTGATAAGTGCTTATCCCCAGCATGTAATACAGTCAGAAAGTGGTAGAAACTTTTAAAAGTAGAGTTTAGTGGAGATCTACAGGACATTTTCTGTTTCACTTTCTTCCTTCTTGTGCCGGTGCTCCAGTACTGGAGTTTGAACTCAGAGTCTAAGCTCTTGAGCTTTTTCACTCAAGGCTGGCATCTACCACTTGAGCCACAGCTCTACTTCTGGCTTTGTGGTAGTTCACTGGAGATAAGAGTCTCATGAACTTTTCTATGTGGGTTGGCTTTGAACTGGGATCCTCAGATCTCAGCATCTCCTGAGTAACTAAGATTACAGTTATGAATCACTGACACCCCATAGAACCCTTTGTTGTTGAGTTGATTCAGGTGTTTTGCTAGTATAGTAGAAAGCTAACTAACAATGACAGGTGATAGTGTTGGTTGTAGTCATGGCTATGTTACTGTCTGAAAACTGCACTTTGAGTTAAATAGAAAATGGTCTTAATAGTTTGGAATTGAGTTCATCAGTAGTATGACTTGATACTATCACCTTAAAGTCTTGGCAGTGGATAGACAGAAACCTCATTCTGCTGTTTGTTTTCCCTATTTTAAAAAGCACACTTGTATCTAATGGAGACACCCAATTTGTAGGAGAGTAGAATAGTGTAGTAATGAACAGATGCCTGTCAACAGTAACAAAAGCCCTAAATTCTGTCCTTTGCTTTCATGATATGAATCCCCTCCTGCCACCATCTTCAAGCTGATGGTATGAACTCCCTGGGAGCAGCACTGAGAGCAGCATATACTTTAAATTGAACTCAGATCAAACTTCTCGTAACCTACTAACCATGTGTTGTTACCTTCTGGTCTTATTGCTCAATCTCTTATCTCATCTGAGATAAGGAAGAGACAGACCTGCAGAAGTGCTTAGGAGGAAAGAGCAAGCTAGGCAATGGAGGCCTGGCTGGGACAATCTACAGAAAAGCTCTGCTGGTCACTGTTCCTGGCTCCTTATCCTCCTCAAAGGATAGATGTTTGGAAGAGCTACTACAGAGCTCTACCATGTGCCTTAGACTCTCTGCTACATGAGCCTTCCACGGAGGTCTGGCTCCGTCTGTGCTTCCATGGCCAGACTCAGTTGCTTTAAGGGTGTGCTCAACTCCCAGTCTCAGCTATGGTGCCTCAAGCTCTAAGTCTATTGAAAGCTTTGCCCTGATTGTCCAGTTGATGTTTCTCCTTTGTCTGTGTAACTTTGACTTGGCTCTTCTTTCTGCTGCCTAGAACATTTTCTCTTCTGAGTCAACTGCCATATGGATAATTGGATAATTTAAAAAGTCATTTATTTAAAGTCAGATCTGAACATTGGTCTGGTGCTTGCGTTGTAAACCGCCTTGCATTCCTTCCACACGACAGCATGCAAAGGGGTTGGCAACCTGTGAAAAGTAGTTAAAAGTAGACATGGGATTTATAATTGTGAAAAAAAAAACAACTGGCAAGAATTCAAAGGGCCAACAATAGGGGATTGGTTAAGGAAAGCCCGTATAGCCACAGGATGCCTGTTACACAGTAATTAAAAATGACATTTGTGAAGTGTTTCTGAGAATATAAGAAAATATAAGAAATGCTATGACGTGTCCTAGGACAAACACAGTGAGTATTTGCAAACACACACACAGACTTACCCTGCAATCTCAACCATGTACAAACAAAATTAAGAAGACAAGATGAAAAGAACCCTCATGTGGGATGTGGAGGATCATGGTTAGAGTCCAGCCCAAGCAAAAAAGTGAGCAAGACCTATATCAATCCACAAGCTAAATGTGGTGGTACATGAGTACTTTCCAAGCTATATGAAGCACCATATACAGGAGGAGCAGGGTCTATGGCCTGATTCTTCCACCCAAATACAAGCAAGATCCCAGCTGAAAAATAATTAAAGCAAAAATAAGGCCAGGGGTATGGCTCAAGTGTTAGAGTAATTATCTAGCAAGCACAAGTCTCTCAGTTCAAACTCTAGTACTCCCAAACAAACAAAGATAATCCTTGCTCTCTATTCTCTCCATCCATTTTAGATTTTATTCAATAGCTTCTATTTATAAGTCCATGCTTACCTGGAACAATGGCAGACCTTGTCGACATCCTCTCTCCTGTTCTCTCATTCCCAGGACAGGATCAAGATAAATTTTGTTTCTACTTTACAGATGAGAACACTGAGGTATAGAGAGATAAAATAACTTGCCCAAGATGAGACTAGCAAATGCAAGAACCAAGATTTGAAGCAATGTCCCATAGCTCCAAAACTGGTGCTTTTGTTTTTCTACCACACCACACTCAGTAGATTATGCATTGCTCTTATGATGCTAAAGCCATGTAAGAAGTATTAGGGGTTTTGTTTATTTGTTTGTTTGCCAGTCCAGGGACTGAGTGCTGTTCCTAAGCTTTTATAAACAAGGCTAGAGCTCTATTATTTAAGCCACAGCTCCACTTCCAACTTTTTGTGGTTAGAGATAAGAGTCTCATCTCATGTGCTTTCCTGCCCAAGCCGACTTTGAACCACGTTCCTTAGATCTCAACCATCTGAATAGCTAGGATTACAGGTATGAGCCACTGGCACCTGGCATTACAACAATTTAGCCATTCATTCCTTTATTGCCCATTTTCTGGGTAATAAAATAAATAAAATTGGCCTCACAGAAGTATTATTTTGTAAAAGCACAGTATAACATTCAAAAAATAGTAGTGATGAAAGCCAAGGTTAGGAATCATTTCAAAGCAGAAATGAATGGAAAAGGTTGTACTTAAGGCCACTGCTCACCAGTACTGTTTCAAATGTAAAATCATTGTCTCTCCTCCCTGTCAGTCTTACTCCCTAATCAGCCTTACTCTGACCCACAAGTCAGAGAGCTGCATACAGAGCCCAGTACAGCCTCCTTTCCCCTTTGTGAGAATGCAGTAAGCAACCTGTGCCACTTCACCTGGCCATTGAGGCTGGGCATCAGAAGCAGAACCCATCCACATGGTTGATGTGACATCTCTGTATCTGTATTCTTTCTCACTTGCCACCATCTCTGTCCCCAAGCTCCATATTACCTGGGTGTACTGTTGACTCCTCCCTTTAATCTGAGACCTGAGCAGGGAACCTACACTTGCACTTCTTTAGTTCAAGTCTTTTGAATAAATGTATACAAGACATCTAATTGATTCCTTTGGGCTCTAATTCTTGAGTGTAATTTAGTGGATCATAACAAGATTTTTTTTTTCTTGGACCTTCTAGGAATCTTCTAGATTCCTAAAGGAGAATAGAAGAAAGGAGAAAATAAAATAAGTTTAAGGTGCATACTGGTATGGTAGAGAATAGAACACCCATGAATGGGAACTGGGAACTATAGCATAATATTGATTCTGTTGAGATTCTGTTGAGGTTGAAGATAGAGAACAAAGCTTCAGGTCTTATAGCTTCGTGGATTTCCTTAGAAACCCTAGAATTAGACACAGATTATCACTTAGTCTCTCTCTCTCTCTCTCTCTCTCTCTCTCTCTCTCACACACACACACACACACACACACACACACATACACAAAATAGTAGGTGATCATTGGACTCCCAATATGATAAAAATTTAGAACACGGAGAAACAAACAAACAAAAAAACATACTTCCTGTGGATATCTCACCCACTAAATGAAGAAATCAGAGAGGAGTAGAAATGAGGAAGCTCAAATCTTTTCCCTTTTCTTTTCTATTCTGGCACTGAGGCTTGAACTCAGGGCCTGGCTGCTGTCCCTTAGCCTTTTTGCTCAAAGCTGCCACAGCTCCACTTCCAGCTTTTTAGTGATTTATTGGAGACAAGAATCTCATGGACTTTTCCTGCCTGTGCTGGTTTTGAATGTTGATCCTGACATCTCAACCTCCTGAGTAGGCTTATAGGCATGAGCCAGCAGTATCCAGCAGAAGTCTTTCTACATTCCTGGAATAAACTAAACAAAAGAAGTAGAGGGTAACCAGGAATGTGATACTAACTAAGCTTTCCTACATGAAAGAGGACAATAAAAGGTGTAAGAAGCAGAATAATGTGGAGTCATGCATCCTTTGAAGATGAGCACTGTCTCCCTCCCCCAATAATATGGAACCCCAGTAATTACATCAGTGTGCAGACATGAAACTAAGTTCACTAGGTCATAAACTTGCTTTGCATTTCAGCTCAATGAGCACTTATTACATGTCCTCCAGGACCTTAATCTTAGTGGCATGATCCTACTTCTAAGTACCTGTGTTAGTGAGGAGATAGGGAATCTGTCATAACCAAAGAAACTCAATAGAAAGACTATTCCAGACACTTAAGTAGCTCCTGGAATAAAAAAGTGAATTGTGACAATAATCTGTTATGAGAGAGCTGCCAATCAGTGATTGCAATAGACAGGTAGTAAGAAAACAATAGGACAGTAGTACTATACTGTGGCCATGTTCATAGCATCACAGATATTTAAAAAGCCATCAGCCCTTCCTAAGAGGGAGAAGGAGCAAAGAAAGAGTGATGACTGAGCCTAGAGTAACAAGAATTTGCCAAGACTCGGGAACAGCCTGCAGAAAACCATGATGAGAGAATGAGTCATAAGGCAAAAACAGAATTCTTTCCTCCATTGGTATTTATTAAAGGTGCCTGCTCAGTCTTAAGGATTCAGTATTGAACAAGATAGGCACCACCCCTGTGATTTAGGAGTTTAATATGGAAGATGGAGCAGGAGATAAGATGGAAAAGATGGGCTGAGGCCAAATCATGGAGGCTCTTAGGCATTGTGCCATGGGAATTGGGTTTACTCAAAAGCTGTTCCCAGCCTGGTATGGCTCATATCTTACCAGATAACTGCTTCAGGAGAGAAGCATACTATGTCCCTATTGAGGTCCAAAGTGATCACACTTATGGAGGATGGACAACAAAATCCAACAAAGCAAGTACATTCATGTTCTAGGAAGTCTAGGAGGGCAAGGAAACTTAAACAAGCACAAGTAAAAGAAACCAAAATTAAAATAAGCATTTATACCATGATTAACATAAAAATTCAGTACATTTAGGCATAGTAAATTTTTAGAAAGTACCACCTGATTAAGTAAGGGTTCTAGAATGAATACCTTCCTGGACAATTAAGAAACAAAAATAGAAAAGAGGAGTTTATGATTGGCTTCAAATTTTCAGGACTCTGGTTTGTTTATTTTTGTTTTCTTTTACTTATGCTCAGATGATGTTAAAAACGGCCAGAAGCGGCGCTGTGGCTCAAGTGGCAGAGTGCTAGCCTTGAGTGGGAAGAAGCCAGGGACAGTGCTCAGGCCCTGAGTCCAAGGCCCACGACTGGCAAAAAAAAAAAAAAAAAAAAAAAACTGCTCAGGAATATTGTTTCTTAAAAAAAAAAAAGCAAGGGAAAAGTTAGATACCAGTACCAGTAGCACACACCTGTAATCCTAGCTACTTAGGAGGCTGAGAATAGGAGGACTGTAGTTCTAGACCAACCTGAGTGAGAAAGTCTGTAATACTCCATCTCCATAGAAGGAAACTAGAAGCTTTGTGCATGTCTACCAGTCCCAGCAATGACAGAAAGTCTAAAACAGACAGACTGTGATTCAGAATCATGTGTGGGCAGGACTTCAGATCCTACTTTAAAAATAACTAGCCCAAAACAAGGCTAGATGCATGATTCAGTAGCTCAGTGCCATCCTAGCAAGCTTGAGGCCCTGAGTTCAAATCCAAGTACCCCAGGAAGGAAGGAAGGAAGGAAGGAAGGAAGGAAGGAAGGAAGGAAGGAAGGAAGGAAGGAAGGAAGGAAGGAAGGAAGGAAGGAAGGAAGGAAATCTCATTGCCACAGAAAGAAAAGAAAGAAGGAAAGAAGAAAGAGGGAGGGGGAAGGGAGGGGGAAAGAAAGATGGAAAGAAGGAAAAATTCATTAGTGACTATATGATATTTAATGCTTAAAAATTTTTTTTTATTTATTTTTTTTGGCCAGTCCTAGGGCTTGGACTCAGGGCCTGAGCACTGTCCCTGGCTTCTTCCCGCTCAAGGCTAGCACTCTGCCACTTGAGCCACAGCGCCACTTCTGGTCATTTTCTGTATGTGTGGTGCTGGGGAATTGAACCCAGGGCCTCATGTATATGAGGCAAGCACTCTTGCCACTAGGCCATATCCCCAGCCCCTTAATGTTGAAATTTTAATGAATACATTTACGTTGTACTCAGCTTACATATGTTCCTAAACCAACTGTGATGGCACATGCCTATAATTCCAGCACTCAGGAGCAGGCAGAGGGATTGCACAAATGTAAGGTCAGCCAGGCTACAAAGCGAAACCTTGTCACAAAACAAAACAAAAGCAAACAATATTTCCTAAGAAGAAAGTTCCAGTTCATTTAGGTTTTTATAAGAAGAAAAATGGGCATGGCTTCATCAGAAAAAAAAGTAATCTGAAACAATTGTGGGGGGCATATTGCTTCAGTGTTTTATGAATAGATGGAAGCCCTTGTCCAACTTTCCAGTTTCTTCTGGTGCTCAAAGGATCACATCTCTTTTGAAGAGAAAAAATTATTCCTTCTGAATGGGAGAAACAATGATTATCATGAATTTACATGGCTGACCTGACAATAAACTATTTAGCACAACTGTCTCTGTTCTGGCTTTTTCCACAATGCAGGGAGGAGAAAGTATGATTCGTGAGGTTCTAATCCATTATTTAGCCAAAGAGACAGATCTTATTGCATTAATTCACAAATAGTGAATTAATGGATTCTGTAGGAATCATTAGAATTCTCCTCCTCTCTTTTTGGGAAAGTTTGAACTTCCCTACTTCTCTGTCTGAAGTTGGGTGTGGCCCTGTGACTTACATTAGCCAATCAAATGCAAGAAAGTCTCCATTTGCCTGCCTCCCTGGTCTCCCTGCCTCCATTATTTGGAGGCCCAGGCAAGATGGCATCTCTGCCCCTGAGTTAATTCTGTGAGGATAGCCTTTCAGCAAGAAATAAACTTGATTAGAGAACAAGATTTGTTATTCTAGTGAACTTAGGCCCTGCTGACTGATGGAAAGCATTTTTTATGTAACCAGCCAAGTGCCAGGCTCTGAGGGTGCAAAGGTGGTCAGACAGTGTATTTATTCTGTCATGGGAAACTCCTATTAGACAGGGAAAGAGCCAGAATAAAAACATGGGAGACAGCAAAGAGCCACTGATGAACAGTAAATTGAAGCTTAAGAATATTCAAAACTAAGGAAAAGGTGGTAATGAGAAAGGAAGGAGAACTGTTAGGTAGAGTGGTGGAGATAACACATGGCTGATATCAGGTGTTCCATAATGGCCCTTGCCTCCATAGTGCCTCAGGCTTCGGCTCAAACATTTATTTTTCCCATAATGCCCTTGGTGCCCATTCAGCCAAATACAAGAGCCAGGGTAGCATATGCCCAAACCTTCAAGCAATTGTTGCGAAGCCCAGGAGAGGAGATAGGGGAGGAGCTCTGTACTATAAAATGGGTCATCTTCCAAGAGGATGCCTCTTTGGGCCCCTCTCCTAATGAAGAGCCTCACTATTTACCAGCTTTTCTTTCACTTTCACATAAATTCATTGTGTTTACCTTAGGCACTTTCCTGCCTTTAAATTATTTAATGGGTGGAGAAACAAACCAATACTCCTAAACAGCATCATTGGGTTTGATTTTTATTTTAAAACCTGAAGAACAAAGACTGGAAAAAGTTTTCTTACATATTCAGTTGCAATTTGAGTTATGCCTAATTATATTCTGTTGCTGTGTATAGTGAAGTGATAGATCTGTTTACATGCTAGTGGAAAGTTTGATATTCTACTCAATGTATTTCAGTGTTTCAGTGGAAATTCTGCTCCAAGATGGCAATTGGAAGTCATATTTTGGATGACCTCCAAAAGAGTTTGCCTGTCCTTTTCTTTGAGAGAAATAATGATAATGATGCAGCCAGGCTTGGGAGAAGAGACACCTACCTTCTGTTTAGAAGGAAGGAACTTAGAAGTCCTACATTGCTATTTGCCAACCTATGCCTATCTGAAATGGAAGAATTTCTTTCACAGCTTATCATCATGTTCCACCCAAAAGAAGAATTAAATAACCTTGAAAAGTCATTTATACAAATGATAGATAACCTTTGTGGAAAAGAAAAGTGTGAAGTCTTAAGTCTAAGTGCCTGAGGTGAGAGAGTAAGCTAAGCTGCTCTAACAAAAAGGCCTCATATACAATGGCATCATTGTCTGCATGGCTTGAAGAGGAAGTTTAGGGAAGGGAATTTACTCTGTGTCTGTGTGTGTGTGTGTGTGAGAGAGAGAGAGAGAGAGAGAGAGAGAGAGAGAAAAAGAGAGAGAGAAAGAGAGAGAGAACGTGCTCATGTGTTAGGTCTTGAACTTGGGGACTAGGTGCTCAGCCACTTGAGCCATGGATCCACTTTTAGTTTCTTGGTAGTTAATTGGAGATAAGAGTTTCATGGACTTTTCTTTTTGAGCTGGCTCCAAACCACAATCTCAGATCTCAGCCTCCCGAGAGTAGCTAAGATTACAGGTATCAGTCACCAGCAACCAGTTTAGGAACTGTTTAGTAGTGGTGGTAGTGGTGGTCACAGGGCTCGAACTCAAGGCTGTCCCTAAGCTTTTGCACTCAAGGCTAGCACTCTACCACTTTGAGCCATGGCTCCACTTCCAATTTTCTGGTGATTAATCAGAGATGAGTCTCACAGACTTTCCTACCTGGGCTGGCTTTGAACTGCAATCCTCAGATCTCAGCTTCCTGACTAGCTAGGATTATAGGTGTGAACCACCAGAACCCAGCAGGAACTAACTTTTAATGCATAGACATTATTAACATTCCATTGATCCATCATGGTCTATGATCCCATCCAATTTCAAGGAAGTCTGTAAAATGGGATTTCCAGCTAAATCAGCTTAACTTTGACACAGTATTGCATGGTTAAAATTAATAATAAAAAGAGACTGAAATTATGGGAATGTAGTCTCTTATAAGAAAAGGGAGAGACCAACTTGTTCTGAAGCAATGAGGGAAGCTCTAAATTAAAGAAAGAAGTGAAGTAAGGAGGTCCTGGCACCATCTTGGCCACATGGTAAATTATAAGATCTGGCATCTTGTCTTCATGATGGAGGAATGGAAGTCTCAGCTGTAGGTGATGTGTTTGCCTGAATTCCTAGAGGAAGGAAAGTCCTATCTCCAGCTGATGAGTGCACCTAAATCTCTGGAGACAGGGGTGTGCACTGGCCTATAGGTACTGAACCTGTTAGTCCAGTGCCTGGAACTGGGAGCTTCCTATGACCCTGCCACCTGACCTGACCCTATTTATGCACAGACCAGCTCAGGTGCCATTATACCATGCCACATGTCCCCCTGTTTGTGTCCTGTGTCTTGTGTCCTGGCTCATCCTCTGATCGCTATGGTGTCCGAATTCAGCTCCAGTAATGGTTTGTTGGTATTGTTTTTGTCCTATCTTTCCTCTCTGGCCTGTTTCCTAACAGTGTTAAGTGTGTTTGCTGGCTGCAGGCCTTTGTAACAATTGGCTGCCTGCAGACTACTAGCATTCTAATAAAGACTCCAAGATTAGATCCTTCAAAATGTGGCTTCTCTGATAATTTACCTTATAACAGAAGAATTAACATACCTAAACAGGAATGTTGATAAATGTAGGAGTAAGACTGAAAAAATAAGATTTCTCGAATATCCCTTTGTTAATATCACCAAAATTAGTTACTAATGACATGTTAAAAAATAGAATATCACCTTCAACTTGCATTACACATTTATATCACAAATCTAAAGGTGAGAAAATATTAGCTAAGTACTGCTGGCTCATGCCTGTAATCTTACCTACTCAGGAGTCTAAGATCTGAGGATCATGATTCAAAGATAGCCCAGGCAGAAAAGTCCCTGAGACTCCTATCTCCAATTAGCCAGCAAAAAGCTGAAGGTAGAAGTGTGGCTCAAATAGTAGAGTACCAGCCTTAATCGAAAAAGCCAAATAGGAGCAAAAGGCCTTGAGTTCAAGCCCCAGTACCAGCATGCACACGCATGCATGCATACATGCACACGCACGCACACACACATACATGTATTACATAAAGTAAAAATGAGGGACACTTTATAAAATAAGTGGCTATTACTCTTCAAAAATGCCAAAGTCACAAAAATCTGAGGAGATAAAGAAACTACTTGGTACAATGTGGGATCCTATACCGAATCCTGGAATGGAAAATAAAAATTAGTGGGGAATTCAAATTTTAATGAGGTATACAGAATAGTTGCTGATGTTTTATCAACATTAATTTCCTGGATTTGGTAACTGTCTGAATATATATGATATTTACTTTAGGGAAAACTGGGTGAATACAGAATGAAAACATATTACTACTTTGTGACCTTTCTTTAAGTCTAAAATTATTTCTCAATAAAAAGTTTTTTAAAGTCCCTATCATGTAATATTAACACATTTCCAAGAGAAGACTAATGAAAGCTATGGAGTTAGAAACTCAGGCCCCATGGCAGCTATCTGTCTCTTCTTTCTGGCTGTTCCAAAGTAGTCATTTAATTCACTGCCTTGCCTTTTCCTCTGCAATGCTGAAGCCTAAATGGCCCATTTCCAGTGAAGACTGAGGATCTGGCTCCCTTATGTGTTCCTCTTCATTGCCTAAAAGATTAAACCACACACTTCAGTTACCCACAGAACCTTAATCACGTAGGCCAAACCTATGTTTCCATTTGCCACTTCTGCTATATATCAATATTCTCCAACCCAGCAAAACTCATCACATGGTTCAAGGATTCCATTTTTCTCTTTTAGCAGTACTGATTTCTGATTTCCTGTGGTGCCAACAGACATACATGTCCCATTAGTAATAGTTCTTATGAAGATTCTTATTGAAGAATTAAGTAAAATATTTTTTTTCGTTAAGTCTTCTTCAATTTCCTTTTTTTTCCCTTTTTAAATTTTTTTTATTTTTAAGTTTTTATTATAAAACTGATGTACATAGAGGTTACAGTTTCATACATTAGGCATTGGATACATTTCTTGTACTCTTTGTTACCTTGTCCCTCATATGAAGTAAAATATTTTTATCTTTTTATCTATTTGTTTGATTTTTCTCAAACAGCTACCAGACTATTAGAACATGCATTTTATTAAGGTGCTTGAATTTGCTTCATAAGTGGAAGTGTGTATTTCTTTTGGCCTTGAGTGCCATGAAAAAAAATTACTGGGAAACTAGGGGAGCTGTGAACTGAGAAATCTGAGACCCTGTGACCCACACTATTATTGAACTGGTGATGATTTTGTTATCTTATAATTACTTCACCTGGAGACCACTAAATTCTTTGGTATTGGAAGGCCTCTGTGGATCTTCAAGTGTAAAGACAAAGACCTAAAAGCCTAACAGAAGAAATCTGTTTTATCATTAAAGGAAATGGAAAGGTATGTTTCACTGCTTTGGTCTTCAGTGGTAGGTTTTTGTAACATCAATCTACAGATTCTACTACCATTCATAAACTTCATCAGGAGGACACAGTAATGGGTTTGACCTATATTGTCCTACATACTAGTGGGGGGAAGAAAGACTTTCCATTTGGACAGCCAGGGTGGGGCTGATTTCTATAACTGTACTAGTCTATTTTGCATTACTAGAACAAAATACTAGAGGCAGCTAATGGAAGGCTTATTTTGGCTCATGGGTGTGCAGGTAGAGGGTCACATCGAGTGATAGACTTCTTGCTAGTCCTGAAGCAGCGCAGGGCATCACAAGACCAGAGAGATGGGTAACATACAGGTGTATATGTGTGCTGTGGTCTTCACTCTTCATCTTATAAAGTACTAGTATTCAATCTTGGGGCTCCACCCTCATGAATTCATTTGATCCTAATCACCTCCTGAAGGTCTCATCTCTAAGTATCAAAACTGCACTCTTGATATCTCTAATTAGGGATTAAATTTTAACATATCCTCTCTTGTAGGACATATTCAAACTCTATCCAAACCATAGCAGTGACCAATCAAAATACAGGAAACTATTCTTACTTTTTGTTTTATAAAGTTACTCCTTCATTGATGCTTAACCTTACTGCTTCAAATTCATGGACACTGGAGTTGCTGTGACTCTAATCAGTTGCACAAGCCAGCACTTCCTCTAAAGCTCTAGTGCCATTTGATGTGAACATCATTGAACATAGGACAGAATCCAGTATGCGGTAGGAATGAGAAGGGGAAATACAAAAGCATGTGTTTCGTTGAGAATGGGTTGAGAAAATTATCTTCTGCCTATGAAACTGAAAATATGTAAAATTACAATTTCAATTAAAGAGTTGACTAATAAAAGCACTTGGCATTTTTAACGCTTTTGTGAGTATGTGTTGTGTGCACACTCACACACACGTGTACACTTTGCATGTGCTAGCCCTGAGTAAACTCTGGGTCTTCCACTCTATTTCACTCAAGGATGGTGATCTAACAATTGAGCAATACCTCCACTTTCTGGCGTTTTGCTTATAAATTGGAGATCTCAGCTTCCTGAGTACTTGGGATTATTGGCATGAGTTCAGCAGATAGTATAATCCTGAAAGCCATTTTTAAACATTGGACAACATAAAATTTTCAATGGAAGAGACTGTGAACTAATAGATCACCATTCATTCCTTTAAAGACAAAACAAATATCTGGCTATCATCTTTCAGGGTACATTTAAGTAAACTGGCTAATACAAATATATTATTTTACACCCTTGCTAAATCAAGCAATTTACTTACTCATTAAGGGTTATCTCTCTTGTCAGTCATGCATTCAATACATATATTGACCTTTGTTTAGAACCTGACATGTTCCAAGCATTGCCTAGGCCATTCTAGTGGCTGGAAAAATTTGGGAGAGGGCGCAAATCCAATGAATTAACTTCATCTTTCATAATTCCTCATGTAAGGAATTATGCTGTGGTTACTAACACAGTGTCCTCTGTAGATCAAAGAAGAACATTTTCCTCATGAGGCTCAATGACAGGCACAGACATGGGCAACAGCAGAAAGACTATGTTCTTCCTTGGCTTAGAGAGATCTGTTCAAATATCATAAGAGTGTTTGCCTTGGGTGGCCACCATTGATGAATTGAGAGATTGTCCAAATGTTTCTTTCTTGCAACTAAATTTCTTTCTTGCAACCACATCCTATTTTCTAAAGATTGAGGCAGCAAATTAAATGAAGAGCACATAATTTGATTTTCTCTGAGGTCTTTTCCCTTTGTGTTCTAATTAGGAGTAATATTAGATGTTCACCAATGAGTGATATGATCTAAAAACAACTTTTTGCCCCTTACATAATGAATAAAGTATACTACTATCTTGTCCCAGGTTATGGAAACCTAAAGTTAAGCTAGAAGAAAGGTTAGTATAATATTCTTTATGTTATCAGGAAGAAATTATCTGGTAAATTTCCCAGATATACCAGAGAAGGTTCATCAGATAGTAGTGACCTGAGTAATTTCAATGAAATGGAAAGATAATAGGTCACATAAATAAATATTCAGCAGGGAAACTGGGTTTCAATCAGGACATTCAAGAAGAGCAATGGCATCAGGATGCAGCTGTGCTACTTCCTCCTCCATTCCACTTCCTCCAGACTGCTTTGCTTCTGGACACTTGTTCTTATAGGGTAGGAAGATGGTCCCACTAGCTCCACTCTTGCACTTTCATTACTTAATTCCCATGGAGTAAACAAATGCCTCTCTGTCAGAAGTATAGTAAAAGCCTCATGTGTTTCCTAAGAGCACAACCAATCATATGCCGTGTCTGAAGCACTCTGCCTAGAGGAAGGCAATGCCCTCATGGGTTTTGCCCTGTGAAACACAATTTATTTATAAGCCAGGAGTGGATTCTGCCTAAAGTTGAGGAAGTTGGGGAGTAATTATTGGAGGAAGGACAAATGGAGATGGGAAGCCAAATATTCACTTCTAAAATAAAGTCTCTCCTTTTTTTAAGAAAAGAAGACATCTTCATAGATCGTAGAGTCTAGTCACTCTATCTCAAAACAGTATTCTATCTTCAACTAACCAAGTATTGAAAAGTAGGAAGCAGAAGGCAGGTGACATCTGCCAACAAACCCTCTGGAGGGTGAACAGCATCATCTTATTCCCATGGTGTAAAAGATTCCCACTGTGGCTGATTTCAGAACAACTTAACACAGACTTTGTGTTTGGGCAGAGAGACAGCTTTAGCTCTCATGAGCTAGTATGCGCTGGCTCCAACATCCACAGGCAATGAGTAATACTCATGAGAGTTTTCATACATTATTATCTTTCTTATGCTAACCAAGTAACCACAAAAATTCCTCCAAACTTTCCAAATTGAGGTCGGCATGAAAGCTGAGGTAAAAGGGAGGCACAGTCATAAGAAACAGCTTTGTTACTGGGTCAAAAGCATTCACGGTTGGATGTTTGTGCATGGATACCTTGTAGATAAATTCGTCATTTGGTTGGTCCTGTAGCCACATGAAAATAGCCTTACTCACTACATAAAATGTTGGGGGAAACAGCATTTATGTAGCCCATCAGTGCCTCTGTCCCCACATTGTAAACCTTGAGGCAGCTCTGAGTACTCAGGGGGTCCCCCTGGGTGCAGAACTCTCTGGCCACAGAAGACACATCTGTTGGTTAATATTTTCTAGACTGCTAATTACATGAAACCCATGATTTTCCTTTCCAGTGAATGAACAAATGCAAGGCTCACAGTAGACACTAAAGCTCAGAACACTGGTGGCTTGTTATGAGTGAGAAAACAACCACAATGGCTGGGTCTAAAGTAAAACTCTCATTAAGAAAATACATCTAAATGTCAGCCTTGGCCTTGGCAGTCATCTCTACTCAAGTGCAAATGCTATGATATGTCCTGGGGTTATTGGGGAACAAGAACCAATTCCCTTTTCAATTATTTGCTGGAAAACTATCATGACCTGGCTTGAAGTGAGGTAGGGGTAGGGCTCCTAGCAACTTCCTTGCTTTGCTTCCTCTTCTGTCTTTCCAATGCCTGTGGGGACCCTAAGGTCATAAATATATCTCAATTGAAACTGTTATGAAATAAGAAAAATGCACAGTTAGGAGAAACAATTTTCAAGGTATATTTTCTCCATTCTTTCAACAATGAATAGTTTCAGGTGTTCTCAAATGTGTGCATCTGTACATTTCAAATTCCAGAGTAGCAAAATATAAGAAACTCACCAAATTCTTCCTCAAATGTCTAAGAGGGGTGATCACACAACTTCTGGTAGACAAATTGTAGCTTATATATTAGTATGTATTATATACAAATTGAATATATATAAAAATGTCAGAATTTTATCTACAAGAAAGCCTTGAATTAAATCTCTTTCACTATGAAAGACAGGATACTAATAAGCTTCTTCCTAATCTATCCATCCCTGCCCTCCTAAAGAATTCAGGCTTAATTGCTAAAGCATTATTGATGGTAATAATAACTAAAATTCATTTCAGATTTCCTCTCTGCCAGGCTCCAAGCTATGCTTTTAACAATTAGAGTGTTTCTTTTTAAAGATGTTCAAAATATCTCTATTCTCACAACAACCCATAAGGATGTTCCTATTTCATAATAAAGAAATTGAGCTTAAATGTATTCAGTGATTTTTATCGGAAACACTGCTAATTGAATTCCTGTTGGAGGTATAGACCAATGCCAGAATCCCCACTTAGCAAAGACTAAATAAATAAATAAAACCAGTGTTAAACCAAAGGTCACAAACCTAGTATGTCAGAGCCAAAGATTAAAACCTGAGTAAGTCAATTTCCCAAGCCTTTAAGGTACACAGAAACAGGATGAAGGACAGTTAGTTGAAGGCAGAATACAACATGTAGAGCCAGAAGCTAGGAATGGAGCTCAGCTATAAAACATTTACTTGATGCTGTACACTTGTGACTCACTTCTGTAGTCCTAGCTACACAGGAGGCTGAAATCCGAGGATTCCAGTTCAAAGCCAACCCAGGCCAAGATAAACTTGGGATAAGAGCCCAAGAGACTTTTTATTTCCAATTAACTACCAAATATTCATAAGTGGAGGAATAGTTCAAGTGGTAGAGTGCCAGCCTTGAGCAAAAAAACCTAAGGGACAGTACCCAACTCTTGAGTTCAAGCCCCAGTACAAGCAACAAAAACAAAAAACCAAAAAACCCACCACATTTATTTGCACAGCATGCACAAGGCCCTGGGTTCAATCCCTACCTTTAAAAAAATTTTGGAAGCATTTAGACAAACTCAATCTTTATATTTAAGATAATAATAATTAGTGTTGTTCTTTATTTTATTTTATTTACAATAGTTACATAGCAAGTAGAATATGGAAATCATCTACATGTGGCAATTCTAGAAAGCAGGTGGGGAAAAAAAAAATCTGTGATTCTTATTTCCTAACCACAAACCAAGGGTTGGCCAGTGATATATGAAAACAGTTCCTGGCTCTGCCAGTCTAGTTGCCAAAAAGTTGAAGAGCTTTCAGTTGCTTTTCAAATCTAAGATAGCCACAATACCAATAAGACATACAAAAGAATATTATACCAGATTTCACTTGTGAATATAACTTTGAAATGAAATATTTTCAAATTAACATAAATGCAGGCATTTTAATAAAATATTTGCAAAGACTTCAGCAATGTATAAAATTCTTATATGCTATGACTTCTTGAGTAGGTGTACCCCAAAAATTCAAGAAGAGTTCAATTCATGTTACTATAGTCTGCCTTCAAATTATAATGGTAAAGTACATTGTGTCAGCCTCAAAAACAGCATTTAATATATTTCAGTAGCCATTTCTGAAGTTAGAGGGAAAAAAAGCATGAAGCAACTACTCAGTGCCTAGCACCATGTCTTACACTACATATCAAGTCCTAGGTTCCAGTACTAGGGCTTGGACTCAGAGCCTTGTAGTCCCACTTGGATTTTCTGCTCAAGGCTGGTACTCCACAACCTTAGCAACACCTCCCCTTATGGATTTTTGCTAGTTAATTGGAGATAAGAGTCTTCCACATTTGTCTGCCTGGGATGTCCTTGCACCATTAGCCTCAGATCTCAAAATTCTGCATAGCTAGAATTATAAGCATGAGCCACCAGTGCCCAGCTCTCAAGTAATTTTTAAGTTGAGGACCTGTACTCTAAAAGAAGAGAAGAAAAAGATCTATTTAGGCCCACCTTTTCACCAAGTCTGGAGTGGCACAAATGCTGTATATCTGACTGACATACATGTATAATTTGTCTTGTGGTTATTAGGGCCAGAGGGTGTCATGGTCGCCTCTGGCCAGCTCCTGTAGCTTGGGCACATCGGGAAGTCCCTAGGGCTGGGGCCTCCAGGGTCCAGATCTTTGTTGGGCACAGCAGTATAGTAGGATGATGGCCTTGAACTGCAAGTTCCCAGGTGGTGACCTCAGTGAGGGATGTTATTCTGTTAAAAAAGACTTTTGAAAAGGTCAGGCAAAAGGCTGACAAGTTCACAGGGCTAGTTAACATGAATGGCATAGGAGAACATACCCTGGGCATAAGCCAGAAAAGTTCCATTTAGAACATGAACCCAATTGTGGCCAATTACAAAGAAGGAGGGATAGCTGAAAGAAGTGTTTAGGGCTAGTGGTCCAGTTTGGAGTAGCCAGTCAGAGGCTAAAATAAATATATATACATATATACAACTGGCAGGAAAAGGAAAACGGACAGGTATGGGCATTGGGTAGGTACAGCTATTCCTCCTGATCTCCCGGCTCTGATTAGTTTTGAAAGGGTGAGACAAGGCAACTCCGTTTTGGATGTGACATCATTCTCCTCTCCATATCCCTGTTTCCTGGACTGGCTGAGTCCCAGGAGTCCAGGCGCTTGTTGCTGGGATGGCATGCTCCCATCGGCATTCACGGGGTCTGAACTCAGGGCCTGAGCACTGTCCCTGAGTACTTCTGCTCGAGGCTAGTGCTCTACCACTTGAGCCACGGTGCTGCTTTCAGCATTTCTCTGGTTCTCTTGAGCCAAGCTTCCAGTCTGGCTCTTTGCTGGTTAATTGGGAGATGGAGTTTTAGAGAGATTTTCTGCCTGGGCTGGCTTTGAACTGCAATCCAAGGAGTTCTAGCCATAAAAGCCCATTTTATATCCAATTAAAGCAACAAGGAGAACAATAGGAATAGAGCCCCACCTGTAACTTGTCGAGAAATGACCAACAACTGCTTGTCAGAGTTCTGTCATAACACTTAGAGAACAGCAGACTGAATGAGATCTATGTGCCATTAATTTAAATCATACCATTTGATCTTACTGGCAGGCGGAAGAGAGCACAAATGAATAATAATTAGGAGGGCAAAAGGTCAGAACAATGTAAAAGTCTCAACTTCAGTGGATCTGAAGTGGCTGTGTCTTCCATCCAAAATTAGCAGACCAGCAGGAAAGATGGGTTGTATCTGGGTAAGGCTGTAGTAGGATCTCATCGAGTCCTCTGGACAGGCTGTCACACCTCCTGCAAGATTCTACACAGACTGTTTAAAGACATTTGAAATCCCCCAGTATTTCCTGGTTGGTTGCTCTGAGTATTCTCTGGCTTTTGGAGGCTGATGCCCTTCTGGTTCAAGCAGGGTAAAAAGATTTTCCTTGTCACAAAATCCACACGGTTAGCACACATTTTCAACCTGTATTCTGTGAGGCAAAACATTAATTTTTGGGTCGGGAAAATTTAGGTTAATAGTCACATTTGTATAAAACGATTCTGATCCCTCAATCTTAAAAGAGTTTTAAGCAAGTTAACGCAGTAGTTAGAAGGCAGTAATTTTTAAACCATGATGCTAGATCTTATATGCTTTTATCCACAGATAAATGGATAGACAAACATACACAGACACTGTTGTGCACAAGCTTTGAGCACTCTTAAAATTGTTTTTTTGATTGGCCATGTAAGTTTTCTGGAATTCCAGTGGCAAAATGATATTATTTTGCCCATATTTTTAGAACCACGTGATCAGTTAAAAGGCAAAAAAACCTTTCCTAGGAAACAAAAACTTTCAGTTTATCTCGCAAGGAAATGAAGAAGCCACATTTTGAAAAACCAGTTTGGAGACAGGACATGAACAGAACACAGACATGTGGCACGACTTAACACAGCAAGACATCTTTAAGCCCCTGCCCAGCCTTGGAGAATTTGGCATGCCCATCACCTGGGGTGAGGGAGGGAGGAGGCTACCCCAAACCTATCACCCATGGCCACTGAGGGCTCCAGCGGTAGCCGCCCGCGTGCGAGCCTGTGCGAGCCTCGCCGCCCCCGTGCCCGACCCCATAGCCCTGGCTTCGCACTCGCCGCACCATATGGCGCCGCTGGGGGTTCCTTTTTTCACAGCTGCCGCCGTCTGCCCGCACGTCCCAGGACCACCGTTCACAAATCAGGACCCGGAATCCCGGGGGGGGGGGGGGGGGGGGGGGGGAGGTCCCAGCCCGAACGGCAGCCCCTGTTCCGCGTGCTGCCGGCCTCCTGCCTCCCCCGGTGCCCCGCGCTGGGCTCCAAGGCAAGGGTGCCTTTGGGCCGACCCAACCCCACCACTCCCCTCCAGGCTTGGGTTCCCGCTCGCCGCCTCCGCCCTGTGCACCACCCCAGCCCCAGGCACCACGGGGGCCACAGCCGCCGCCAGTGCCGGGGGACCTGGATCGCCTGCCCCACTCGCCTTGAAGCCACGGTGGGACCCGCACGCGATCCCATTCGCCCCGGGCAGCGGAAAATCTGTTCCTTTACATAGCAGCCCATTTAAAAGGGCCAGCAGCATGTTTTGAAATCCCTCAGTCCTCAGCCCAAGCATCCCACAAGTCCAGTCCAGTATTTTTGGAGCGTGAATCTACTTGAGCTCTGCCCCACTGTTCCCACCGGGATGGGGAAAACTACGCACCCAGAAAACCGTCTGCGATCCAAGGGCTTGCCGGTTTAATCTATGTTTCCCGTGGGCTTCATGCCCCACATTGGGTGCCATTTGACGGGCTAACTCTATACCTCCTTCCATGTAGATCCCGGACCTATTTGCCCCCTCCGTGTGTTCCCCTTTCGCTCTCACGCAAGCCTCTGGCCAGTAGGAAGTAATACAGGAACGAGGGCCACAGGTAAGCTCAAGACCGGGTGTGGCCGCGAGATTCCCCCCCCCCCCATACTCACCAAGGAGGCCAGGTACATGTGGGCATCTCGGAATAAGCTTCAGGAGCTTCCAAAGTTTTATTCAGGGGAGGGGTTTATATAACAGTAATGGCTGCAGGAAGAGGAGGGACTAACTGGGTATTAAAGAATGGCTGATGAACTGTCCATCATGGTGATGTCACGGAACTTCCCGCAGAGGCGGAGATCACAGTCCCCCCCAGGACCAGCTCCCTGGGCTCAGGCTGGTGCCATTATGAGACATGTGCTCCAAGACGAGAGGCGGGGCTGGTTGGGGCTGACTTTCCGGTTTGGGACAGGGGGTGGGGGGAGGTAAGAATGACTAATACCCACGCAGTCCCAGGTCTTAAAGGTATAGCCATCCCCGACAGGTGCCCTTCTTTATTTCATGTCCTGATAAAGTGCAATTGGTTTATGAGGGATGACTGGGAGACAGCTCTTATCAGAGGAAACACGTTGGTGTTTCCATCCTGATCACTGGTCTTAAAAGTCTACAGCCATGGAAACTGGAGGAAAGGTAGTGATAACCTTCCCTCACACCAGATGCCTTTCTACATCCATAGTAGCTTGTCCAGCTGTGAAACAGATGCCAGCAGCTCCTTTATGATCTCAGTCACTGTGGCTCAGAGCAACTAGCCAGATCCCAGGGGTAAATGAACAAAGCTGGTTTTTCAAATGGTCATATACATCCACATATCAACTGCTGCATTAGCATGAGAGGAGAGCACAGTTCCATACACAGATGTTTTACCCCAACCTTGGCAGGTGCAACATTCATTTTGTTGCATTATGGCAATAGTATAAAAGGCTCTTGAGCTGAAGCAATTGCTGCTACCCTGTCACTACACCAAAATATCGGAGCTGAGTAAAGATAAAGAGATTTACGCAACTCATAATTCTGTTAAAAGTCCAAGATTGGAAGGTCCCATTTACTCAGCCTCTGGTGAGTCCCCCATGATGGATAGCATCCTGGTGGGAAAGGATGTGAGAGGAAGAGATGACATGATGAGACAGGAGGCCCTGAGAGTAGGAAAGGACAGTCTCCCTCTTCTATAAGGACCATCTCCCAGAAGGTCCCAGTTAAGGTCCCTCTCCCAGAAGGTCACAGTTAAAGTCCCATGAGAACCATATTCATTTCTGCCAAGAATAATATCCCCACCTTCCTCTTTTCTTTAACCAGTATTGGGGCTTGAACTCAGAGCCTGGGCACTATCTCTGAGCTTCTTTTGCACAAGCTAGCATTCTACCACTTGAGCCACAGGACCACTTCTGGCTTTTTCTGTTTATGTGGTCCTGAGGAATTGAACCCAGGGCTTTATGCATGCCAGGCAAGCACGCTACCACTAAGCCACAGTCCCAGCCTAAATCCTACCTCTTAAAGGGCCCACTACCTATCAGTATGGTCATCATGAGGACCAGGCTTCCAACACACTATCCAAGCCATAGAACACTTTATTGGGACATGATTACCTCATCAAAATGGGAAAGAAATGAATATGTGTGTGAGTGCATGTGTGTGCATGAATGCTTGTGTGTGTGTACGTAAAATTAGGTGACATTTTTTTAAATTTTCTTCTCTAAGGTCACAGACAGATTACCCAGAAAGCTCTATGTAACTCATCATTTTTATTTCAAAATGAACAAGAAAAGCATCTACTTTCTCTTAGCCTCTTCCAAAAGGAAGCCTCCAGAAAATCAATAGCTGCCCAATTTTTACACTAATGTTCAAGTCTTGACACAAGTAAATTCTTTTACTTTCACATACAATAACACACAATAGACTTCTCAAAACTTAAAACTAAACAAAGCAATTAGTTACCCTTATATTATGGAATATTCTTTCTTCATATTCAAGGAAAATATATAAGCCCCACACTACCTTATTCTTAATTTATATATAATCTTTATATGTAAAAAGAAGAGTTCTTTAGTACATTTTGAGCAATAGGAAAAATTTTGCCCCTAAGCTGTAGGGAGGCATGCTTTCTACTTGGCATGTTTTAACTTCCTAACTTCTATGCATCTTCAGATACTTGCTTAGCTAGCCCAAAACTGCAGAGATAATTTTAAACTATAAAATCTCAATGTTTTTATTTAGCAACATCATTAGTCTAAAAAAAAATAAAGGGAGACACAAAATGATTCTTTAAATTCATATGTGTTTTTATTTATCAGAATTAATTTTAAGGGCTGGGAATATGGCCTAGTGGCAAGAGTGCTTGCCTCGTATACATGAGGCCCTGGATTTGATTCCTCAGCACCACATATACAGAAAATGGCCAGAAGTGGCACTGTGGCTCAAGTGGCAGGGTGCTAGCCTTGAGCAAAAAAGAAGCCAGGGACAGTGCTCAGGCCCTGAGTTCACGGCCCAGGACTGGCAAAAAAAAAAAAAAAAAAAAGAATTAATTTTAAAAGATTGCATGTTTTAAAATGTGCCTTTCATTTGATTTCAAGAATTGAATATTCTAAAATAAATATTCCAAAAACAACTTTCCATTAATTGGTCTAATATTGAATGATATGTAACATGTCCTATGGTCTGAATGTGTCTCTTAAAACACCTCCAATGGCCCAAAGATGTTTTATTAGTCTCCAGCTTTTAAAGTAGTCATTACTTCCCATGGGCTACCCTGGGAAACCAAACCTTTCACACACAGGGCTTTGTGGGAATGCTCAATTCAAACCATACCATCTGGGTTGTTCAAACAATCTGAAAAAAGGATTATGATACCACATACATATATAGTATTTCATTCATAAATTGGTTTCCCTTTCAAAAATTCTCTGAGTTGTAGACAAGCATACCTTAATCATAGCGTCACACGTCATACTCATTCATACCTTTAACCTAGTTTCACATGCACTCTGTTAGGCTTTGTGCAGATACAGAAGATAAACCAGGAGTCTCTGATGTAGATGACTGGCTGACAAACTAATAATCATATAGCATGATAATTTGCAATATCTTGAGAAATTAGAATCATGAAAGAATCATTAATGTTGTTTGGGTAAATAAGTGGCATTACAGAAGAAGTAAGCAGAACTATTCATGAATGACGATACACCAGACACTGGGGTCTCCCACTGTAATCCTAGCTATTCAGGAGGTTGAGATATCAGGATTTCAGTTCAAACCCAACCTTGGCAGAACATCCATCAGAATCTTATCTCCAAGTAACCACCAGAAAGCCAGAAGTAGAGCTGCTGCTCAAAGAGGTAGAGTGCCAACCTTGAGCCATATAGCAAAGGGACAGTGCCAAGAGCTTGTATCTCAGTACTGGCACAAAAAAAATGAAAGAATGAAAGTGCATGAAATGGGAAAGTCAAAGTCTTCATCCTGGGGTCATCTCATGAATGAGAGTTGAGGTACTACAATAGCTGAAATGAGAAAAGTGGTCTTTAGATTCTAGTCAAGAGTAAATGCAGTACCAGAAAAGGGTGGAGTGTTGTCTACAAGAGAAGAGCAATGGCTTGAGAGTTTAATGACAGGGTTATGGGTGGTGAGTCAGACTATGAAGCACAAAGCTGAAGATGGCAGTCTTTTTTGCTTCTGGATCCCATGGCTATTTGGATCCATGACTGCATGGATTGATGTTAGCCTGGTTAGAGCATAGAGACCTGTGTTCATCAGTGCTTACCTCCTGTACCTTCAGGTATAGGTAACAACATTTTATTTTAGTAAAGGAAAATAAAATATGTAGCTCTTTGTGAAAATTGCATGGGCTAATAAAGACAGAATGAAAAGGACCCTTCACACAATATTCTGTCAAGAGATAAGACAATAAAACTTTACCTAATACTTTCATATATTTTTAGTGTCTGTTGCCACGTTGTCTATGATAATAATGCATTTAAAGTAGCAAACTCAGAGACCAAATGAGAAATGTACAAATAAACAATGGCTTGCCTTCTCCTGGGGTAGTATACTATCATTTTAAATTATCTCACCTATAAAGGTATGGGAAAATGTCTATAATGTTAAGACAATACAAATTTACAAGCTAAATGACACTTTTGTAATATTAAAGGAAGAAAAAAAAAAGACGAGTCCAGTGATTACTAGCAATTCTAATTAGTGTAGTTACGAGTGAATTGTATTTTATTCTCTGTACTTTTCATTACTTACAATTTTTTTCTGCAATTAACTTTATTCACTTCCTAACCAGTTATCTAAATTTTGCTTTTGTTTTTGCCAGTACTTGAATTTGAACTCAGGGCCTAGAACTTTCTTGCCTGATGCTCTACCACTTGAGTCACACATCCATTCTGACAACAGTTTTTTAACTAATTGACTGATAAGAAAAATAGCTATATGCTCAAAACTCTACTTGAAAAGTAAGTGCTGGAATTCTGGAAACAAATTCATTTTCTCTGCTTTTGCAATCTTTACACCAGGTTTTGCTATTATAATGCCAATCAATTAGTAGCGGTGATCAGGGTCTGGTATATGCTCGTAAAGACTCTATTATCTCTCTTCTGCATGGGCTGAGGAATCTCAACATGCTCAACATTTATTTCACACAACACACACTCCATGCATAAATGCAACTTCAGCTCTTTAAAATGTTTCAATTTCTTGGACTAAAACCATTATGCACAATTCAGGAGGTAGCCCCAGAATGCCTGTAGGCTTCTAATTGTAAATTCTATATTGCTTCGGAGACACTTTGAGATATCCACAGGATGTTTTAAGACTAATTTGAGCTGGGCACTAATTTGAGTGGCTCACAGCTGTAACCCTAGCTACTCAGGAAGCTGAGATCTAAGGATCAAACCAGCCTGGGTAGGAAAGTCTGTGGGAATTGTTATCCTCAATTAACCAACAAAAAGCTGGAAGTGGAGGTATGGCACAAGTGATAGAGCATCAGACTTGAGTGAAAAAGCCAACTGAGAGCATAAGGCCCTGAGTTCAAGCCCCAGGACAGGTACAAAAAAGAAAAGAAAAGAAAAAGACTAATCTGAGAATAACATCATTTACAGAGCCAAAGACTAAGGGAGAAATTGTTCAGGAAAGGTAATTAGAAAAATCAGAATATAAAATTAAAAGGAGAAAGAGGAGGAAAAGGAAAAATAAAGATTAGTATCCACAAAAAGAGACTAGTTTACATGGAGAACAAAAATCCAATATAATATATGAGATTAAAAATTAAAATAACTAGATTAGAAATAGGTAGCAGGGTCTAGATAAATCTAAAATCCTAGATCTTAATACAATCAAGAAAGATTAAAATTAAATTCCATTCATTCACATTCATTCATGAAACTTCAGAATTCTTGGTCTAAGTGAAATTGTCAGCTTTTCATGGGCTTTTCAAGGAGAAGGATGATCAAAATTATCTTGGGCTTGGTAGCAAGAAGCCACCACCAGGACCAGACAATGCCACAAAGCCTCCAGGCAGAAGAGATGGTTGGTCTTTCAGAGAGGAGGTCCAACATCTGGCAGCCACAGCTGGCCTGGGGCAGGCAGCAGAGTAGGCAAAGTCATATGCAGCTGGTTAGGGACATACCTCCCAAGGAGAAAGACACCTGAAAAGAGTGTCTGGATGGATTGAATGACAGCTGGGAGAGGCCCAAGGCTGTAAGGACTGCTGCTGCTGCTGCAGCAGCCGCCTAGCTGCAAAGGGCCACAGACAAGGGCCACAGCCTTCATGTGGAAATAGGCATTTTTCTTCTATGAAGTCTCGATTGAAGATTGAAAATCTGACCAAACAGGTTGACTTGCTTTAAGTCAAACATATACTCTTTTAAAAGTACTGCAATCATGTTTTAAAAAGTCACCGAGTTTCTTCTTTTTGAAGTTGTTGGGATTGTGTGTGTGTGTGTGTGTGTGTGTGTGTGTGTGTGTGTGTGTGTATCCACTGTTCTAGGCACAACCATTTTACTTTTTAATTAATGAATGAAGCTTCTTATTGTATCTATGTGAAAATCTTGGAGCTTGATTTTTGGGTTGAATGATTATATATTTTTAAGAGGAAATCATGTTTTCACAGAAGGTCTACTGTTTATGAATGATAAGTAAAGTGACTGGGCAGAATCCCAAAAGACAGCCATGTGAAGTTAATGGGAAATTCCACTTCCTTTTTTTGTGTGTATTATGGTGTTTGGGTGTGTGTGCCAATACTGGACTTGAATTCAGGGTTGGGCACTATCCTTTAGCTTTTTTGCTCACAGCTGATACTTTATCACATGAGCCACAATTCCACTTCTGACTTTTTGGTGGTTAATTGGAGATTAAGAGTCTCACAGGCTTCCCTGCCCAGGCTGGCTTTGAACTTTGATCCTCCAATCTTAATCTCCTGAAGAGCTAGGATTACAGGCATGAGCCATCAGCTCCTAGCTCATTTTCTTAACTTTGCAAACTCAATGCTGACATTTCTGATTTTGCTGTGGGTAAATGCTCACTATCTGCTTATCATTCTGTTAAATAGAATCTCCTGAGTGCTTGCTATGCATGGAATTGTGAAACATTAGAATGTCAAAAACTGGAGACTGTGATGGGGATATTGACACAGACACTTAAATACTGGGTGACAGAAGCAGTCTCAACTGGTGAGAGTGCTGAGAGTCAGACCTTTATCCCCTACAAGTAACTTGCTGAAAAACACATTCAGAAGTTTCTACATTGTTCTTGTATACATCACCTGATTTCAGGAAAGAATATTTTAAATCTGTGCCCTGAAGGAAACATGTTCAGCAAAGCCTGCCAATCTTTGCTAATTGCAAAGCAAACAAGTCTTCTAACAGAGCTGGGGACTGAATTGGCTTTATTTGTTTCCATTCTGAGTATGAAAATTCCCTCTGGTTTCCAGCTAAGTTTAAAAGGAATGGATACATGGGAAGTTAGGAGATAGAAAGAGATGAGCAGTTCACTAAAAATTCATATTTCATGCTAGGTTAGAAAACAAGTTTCAGGGGCTGGGAATGTGGCTTAGTGGTAGAGTACTTACCTAGTATGCATGAAGCCCAGGGTTCAATTCCTCAGCACCACATACACAGAAAAAGTCAGAAATGACACTGTGATTCAAGAGGTAGAGAGTTAGCTTTGAGCAAAAGAAGCTCAGGAACAGCACCCAGGCCCCGAGTCCAAGCCCCAGGACTTGAAGAAAGAAAGAAAGAAAGAAAGAAAGAAAGAAAGAAAGAAAGAAAGAAAGAAAGAAAGAAAGAAAGAAAGAAAGAAAGAAAGAAAGAGAGAGAGAGAAAGAAAGAAAGAAAGAAAGAAAGAAAGAAAAAGAAAGAAAGGAAGAAAGGAAGGAAGGAAGGAAGGAAGGAAGGAAGGAAGGAAGGAAGGAAGGAAGGAAGGAAGGAAGGAAGGAAGGAAGAAGTTTTAGTAAATTTTAGTGGAATGAAATCTGGTCACAATGAAAAAAATCAGAAATTAATAGCAGTGAAATGGTTTTAGAACATCTATATAGAAAACCTTTAACTACTTAGAAATTAAGTACATCTATCTAAATAACACATAGTACTTTTGTGGTGCTTGAACTTAGGGCCTGGGCGCTATCCTTGAGCCTCTTTGTGCTCAAAGCTAGTGCTCTACCACTTGAGCCACAGCACCACTTCTGGTTTTTATAATTCAACATGTCAGCTTATGAGTTTGATGCAGTTTGATCAATGTCATTCCTTTAATTGTTCTTCCCCATCCCTCCCAACCCCACCCACCTCCTCAATTTTCCTAGTTTCATAGAACATATATTGAATATTTTAACTGCATTCTCCCCCATTTCTTCTCTTTATTCATCTTAACCCCCTTCCGTGGACCTCTTTCCACACACACCACAAGTATCAGCTTCCATTTTGTTAGACTATGACTTAATTGTTCTAAGAAGGCACACCATTTGAATTCCCCCTGTATATGTAATTCTTTGATTAACACATTTGTGTACATATTCATATGACCCTATATATGTTTAGTAATATATTTATATATTGGCCTAACTCCCACATATGAGAAAAAAACATGCATCCATTGTCTCTCTGGATTTGACTTTCCAGGACTATCCATTTCTTTATAGATGATGCAATATCAGTCTTCCTAATCGATGAGTAGAATTTCATTGTGTACATATACCACATTTTCTAGATCCATTTGTCCATTAAAGGGAATCTTGGCTGTTTTCATACCTTGGCTATAGAGGATAATGTTAGCAATGAATATGGTTGTGCTGGTGCTTTACTTATCCTGATTTGTAATCTTTTGGATTAATGCCCAAGAATGGTATCGATGGATCATAACGTAGTTCTATGTTTCACTTTATGAGGAATCTCCAAACTGCTTTCTATAGTGGCACTAGTTTACATTTATACCAGTTGTGTATTAAGGTTCCTTTTCTACCACATCTATGCCAGCATCTGTTGTTGTTTGTATTCTTGATGATGATCATTTTGTAATCAGACAAGAGATGGAATTGCAGTGTTGTTTTGATTTGTATTTCCTTTATGGCCAGAGATGTTGAGTCTTTCTTCATGTATTTATCAGCTCATTTTATTTCTTCTGAGAAATCTCTGTTTGGCTCATTTTCCCATTTATTAATTCATTTTCCCATTTGTTAATTCATTTAGACTCTAGTTTCTTCAGTAGTTTGTATTTTCTGGATATTACGCCATTGTCTGATGTATAGCTAGCAAAGATCTTTTCCTATTCTTCAAGCAGTCTTTTTAGTTTATTAACTATGTTCTTTGCGACATAGAAATGTTTTATTTCGATGCAATCATATCTGTCAACTTTCTCTCCTATTTGCTGACCCCTGGAACTTTACTCAGAAAGTTCTTGCTTGTGCCAAAACGTTCTGTTTCTCCTACCCCTTCATGTTGTAGCTGCATGGTTTCAAGTCTTAGATTGAGGTCTGATTCACTTTGAGATGCTTTTGGTGCAGAGTGGCAGTTTTCTACATGTGGATATCTAGTTTTCCCAACACCATTTGTTGAAGAGGTTATCTCTTTTTCACTTTATATTTTTGGCTCCCTTATCAAATAGTAGATGGCTATAGGTCTGTGGGTTTGTTTCTGGGCCTTGAATTCTGCTCCATTGGTCCTTGGGCCTATTTTATGTGCTAGAACCAAGCTGTTTTTGTTACTATAGCTCTGTAGTACAGTTTGAATTACTGTATCTCCCACACTACTTTTTTGCTCAGGATTGCTTTTGCAGCTCAGGGCTTTTTGTGGTACCATATGAATTTTTGGATTGTTTTCCTTTTCTCAGTGAAGAATGGTACTGGTATTTAATGAGTATTGTATTGATTTGTAGGTTGTATTTAGCAGTATTGCAATTTTCACTATATTAATTCTGCCTATCCAGGGCCATGGGAAGTCCTTACACTTCCTAATATCTTCTTCAATTTTTTTTCTTCAGGGTTTTATAGTTTTCTCTATAGAGGCCCATCCTTGGTTAGGTTGATTCCTAAACAAATGGAGTTGCTTTCTTGATTTCACTCTCTATTTTCTCATTGTTGGGTATATAGAAAAGCTACTGATTTTTATGGGTTGATTTTTAGTTTCTGCAACTTTGCTAAAGTTGAATAATGCATTGCATTTCTTGTGCTGGTACTAGGACTTGAACTCAGAGCCTTGTATATTCACATAGCTTTTCCACTCAAGGTTGGCACTCTGTCACTTCAGCCCTGCCTCTAGTCCAGCTTTTTTGGTGGTAGATTGAAGATAAAAGTTCCACAGATTTTTCTGTCTAGGATAGCTTTGAACCACAATCCTCAGATCTCAACTTCCTGAATAACTAGAATTATAGGCATGAGCCACCAATTCCTAGCTACACATAGGAATTTTTTTTAAGAAAGAAACAATTAAGGAACAGGGAAAGGTGTCAATCTTAATGATAAAACAGACTCAGAGTATCCAAATTTTTAGGATGCAGTTTGCATAGTCATTGGTCAGGTATATTCTTATAAACAACTACATTAAAAAACAAAACAAGTTTTAAAGTGGTCATCTAAGTTTTTACCTTAAAAAGCTAGAATTAGAATAAATAAACCCCACTGAGGAGAGAAATAAAATATAAGTATAGATAAAAGAGATATCAAAGAAATAGAAAATAAATAGTATAGGAAATAACAAAGCCAGATGTTGGTTTCCTTGATTAGCTTCTTTTTTTTTTTTGCCAGTCCTGGGCCTTGGACTCAGGGCCTGAGCACTGTCCCTGGCTTCTTCTCGCTCAAGGCTAGCACTCTGCCGCTTGAGCCACAGCACCGCTTCTGGCGGTTTTCTGTATATGTGGTGCTGGGGAATCGAACCTAGGGCCTCGTGTATCCGAGGTAGGCACTCTTGCCACTAGGCCATATCCCCAGCCCTGATTAGCTTCTTTTTAAAAAATAGTAATAAAATAGCGAAGCATGGCTTACTTGTATAATCCTAGTTACTCAGGAAGCAAACATCAATGGACCACAGTTCAAGGTTACCCCAAGGAAAAAGTTCATGATACCTCATATCAGCCCATAAAAAGCTAGGCACAGAGGTATGTACCTATCATCTCCGCCATGGCTTAAAGCCAATCCAAACTGGTCCAGAAAAAAAGAAAGACCCTATTTGAAAAATAATGAAACTGAAAAAGACTGGAGGTATGACTCAAGTAGTAGAATACCTACCTGACAAGTTTAAGGCCTTGAATTCAAACGTCAGCACCACTGGAGAAGCGGGGGTAATGTCAGCTCATATATATACCTATAACACTTTCTATTTCTATACTTTACTAGGAAATAAAATTAACCAATTGCTTCAGGAACATTAGAAGCCACTAATTCCATGAAAAAGGAGGAAAAGAATACAATATACTCTGAAGGCACAGTTTCTGAACAAATAGCTTCCAAAGAAGGCCAAAACCATCGTTTAAAGTGAAATACTCAATATATTCATATTTAACTTGAAATTTTCTGAAACATTGCTACATTTGTTATAAAACGTAAAGCCTAAGTTACATCTAAAAAGTAGAAACTGTTGGTACATGTCTGTGTTTCTTTGTCTCATTTCTACAACATTGCTATTGGAAAGGGTTAGATATCACAATTCATATACCCTCTCTCCTTCTCTACCTCCCTCTACCCTCCTGGCCTTCTTAACTCCTGTCAGGGACTTCATACTGCATTACTCTTTGGGGAAAAATCACTAACTAACACAGCTTCATAGTGTCTATTTATAATATATATTTTTAAAGCAATGTTTAATATAGAATACATGTTTCAGAATCTAAAATGGATAAGCACCATAGACTTCAACCGGAGGGGATACTGCCCAGACTCATTCCTGGGAACATGAGCCCTCACTTCCTGCCCACATAGGGGCTTTCCAAAACTACAGCCTAATTGCAGTGGCTCAGCTCCGTGGGAGGTCATTGCTGTCATAGTAGCTGGCTGGATGCCCCAGATAGGCAGAACCTCCAGAATTGTGGGCACAAAGTCAGAGGAGTGGGTAGGGACAAGATTTTAGATGGCCAGCTTGCTAAACTCTCAAAGAGCAGAGCTGGGCTTGGCTATACATCCTTTCAGCTGGAGGCTTCCTGCCAATAGCCCAGAAAGAAATGCCCGGCCCCCGACAACTCAGGCACAGCTTTCAAGACCAAGGTAAGCCTGCAGCTGGCCTTTTAATATGGACTTGCCATAGGTAAGACATCCAGATTTAGATTTGCCAGCTTGTATGAACTGGGAGAAACAGTAGGTTTACCTGATGCTATATGCAATAAATTCCATTTTGCATTTATTTCTTCTATCAACAATTATGTATCAATGGTCTTAAATGTACCCGCTTTTTTCAGGGGGGGGCAGTCTTGGGGCTTGAACTCTGGGCCTGGGCACTGTTCCTGAGCTCTTCAGCTAAAGGCCAGAGCTCTACCACTTTGAGCCACAGCACCACTTCCAGTTTTCTGGTGGTTAATTAGAGATAAGTCTCATGGATTTCATGCCCTGGCTGGCTTTGAACCATATCCTCACATCTCAACCACCTCAGTAGCTAGGATTAGAGATATAAGCCAATGGTGAAATGTACCAGCTTTTGTACCAGGCCTGAAGATAGCGGAGGCTTTCCTGAAGATTATATCCTCATAGTAGAAGAGATGACAAATACAGAACCTACATGAAAGGGCCAATTTCAGCAAGGTGCCAATGGCTCACACCTGTAATCCTACCTACTTAGGAGCTGAGGTCTAAGGATCACAGTTTGAAGCCAGCCAGGCAGAAATGTCTGTGTGATTCTCTAATCAAACAGCAACACATCAGAAGCAGAGGTATGGCCCGAATGGTAAAGAACCAGTCTTGAATGAAAAAGCTCAGGAATAGGGTCCAGGCTCTGCATTCAAGCCCTAGTACTGATACCAAAACAAACAAACAAAACAGAGAAGGGTGGGATGGTTTCAGAACATACCATTACTCAGGGAAACATGAAATAAGGTGCTGTGGTAGTATGATTTGTGTAGGGTGCTATGATGGGGCCATTTTGGATGAAAGTGTTTAAATCAAGTCCTAAAGCAAAGTCAGCTTCACACAGCCATACAGACCACATGCTCAAGCAGTCCTGTACTTAGAGACCAGTACTCTGCAGAAGTCAGATACGAACTCTTACCATTTCTTCTTTGTGTTTTCCACATGGTTTCAGATGAGATAACAGAGCACGTTCCAGAGGTGACCAGGACCAGCTCTTGGCCATATCCTCCTAGATCTACTAGCATCTGGCAAAGGCTTGCAGGAGGCCTTGACTTGAGGGTGACTACAGAATTCAATAGCAAATAAAAATACCCATGTCGATCAAGAAAGGAACTGTAGGACAAGCCTTCTTTCCTGCTTATTTTTGTTTTGTGCCAGTATTGCTGGTGCTTGATTCAGGGAGGGCCTTTCATTTTTTTCCTGGCTTTTTTACTCAAGGTTGATATTCTACCACTTGAGCCACACCTCCACTTCTAGCTTTTTTGCTGGTTAATTGGAGATAACAGTCTCATGATTTTTTTCCCCTGAGTTAGCTTTGTACTGCTATTTCAGATCTCAGCCTCCTGAGTAGCTAGGATCACAGGTATGAGCTACCAGTGCCCACTTTCTTTGTTGTGATTTATTTATTTTTATTCTTATTATTAAGTAGTTGTATAAAGGGGTTATAATTCCATAAGTCAGGTTGTGAGTACAATGATTTTTGGCAATGTCACCCCTTCCTTTGTTCTCCCCCATTCTCCTTTTGTTCTCCCCCATCCTCCTCATCCTATTCCTAACCACAAGTTTTATTGATTTTTTTAGATCGCATACACTGAATACAATGACTACATTTTTTCACCCTTCTTCCCTCTGTTCTTTTCTTTGATTTAAACACAAGAACTTGAACTTTCAGTTTATACCATGCCCCCACAAACGCATGGCAGGATCTGCTCTGAGAAGATGACCTCCAGAACTAAAGCAAGAGCACTTCAGGCAGGGAGAATGACAGGTGCAAAGGCCCTGAGCTGCAGGCAAGTTTGATATTTTCTCAGAACAGGGACTAGAACCCCATGAACAAGGCCTAGTCTGAATAAGGTATAGAAAGAAGAAAGAAGACCCAGGGGCAGAGAAAAAGCCCCCAAGAAGTTTAGAATGAAATGTACATATTGTAATGTAGATGCTGGAAGAGCAGAGGAAAGCAGAGATGTGGGCTGAGGCAGGACAAGAGGCAGTATGAGGAAGGACCACAGATGCTGGATTGCACCCACGTCCATTCTCAGGAGTACTTTCACGCCCCACAGCTGGGATCCCCTCCTCTACTCTAAGCCTGACAAGCAGTGTGTCTCTGATCTCCCATGTCCATGACTTTGTAAGGCACACTAAATAGTGATCTGCTGTCTCTCTTGTCCATTTGGAGCTCACCTCCTATCTTCATTCCAAGTTTGCAGATTACTTTGTCTTACCAAACATACCCCTTTTCAGTGTACCCTGAGCTTGATTCTGCCATCAGTTTCTGCTTTCCTCTTAAGACTCTGCATAAATGTCCCTTCCTCAATGCCCAGACTGACTTAGGGCTTTACACCATTGGGCCATTTCTTTTGTGACAATGGTGAATTTCTCTGCATGCTTATTTCATTTGCATCTACCGCTCTCAATGGACAGTCCTGAAGTACATGGTACAGATTTCTTGCTTAATATGGTGTCCTTAGCACCCATCCAGGACCTGACACAGTGCAGGCTCTGTCAGGAAGGACAAAAAGGATTCAGGAAAGAGCAAAGCAATTCATGCTAGGGTGTCTAAGCTAGACATCCAGAAATGCAAATAATGGTCTAAGGAAAGAAGAGGCATTGTCTGTATGAAGGTATGAAGTGGGGAAAAGAGCAAAGGGAAGGTCTTCCCTGTGGTAGACAAACAGACCATGAGTGGTAGGAAGGCTGCCATCTAGACCTAGCCACTTCATCCTTCCCTTTGCCTATGGTCCTGTCCTCATACCTTGGATTACCCAAAGTTACTATACCAAAATGTCTCCTCTGAATATTGGATTACCCTTACCAATGCCCTGGGCTGGTCTGAAAAAGGTTCATAGGAAACTTGTCTCCAAGTATACCACTCTAGGAAGAGCAAAATGGAGATAACAATAGCACAGTGTAATAGCACAGCCTCTAAGATACACTTCACAATCATCCCTTGAGGAAGTGTGGTGCAAGTTGTAGAGCACCATCCATGAGTAAAAATGCTGAGTGACAGCTCAGCATCTGAGTTCAGCCCTAGTACAGGCACACATACCAAAAAAAAAAAAAATCACCCCATTGAAGTATCTATGCCCTGTGCCATGCCTTTCTTTGAAGGTAGTCTGGAATAATCAACTTGCTTCTAGAAAAAGGAACACAACAGAAATGATGAAGCTGAAGTGGTAAGTCTGAGACTGGATCCTGCCTGTTTTTTGAGGCACACTTTTTCAGAGTTTCTCTTGGATTTTTCATCCCACTGCATCCAAGCCCTAGTGAAGGGTTCTTGTGGCAAGAAGCTGGGGCCTGCCAACAACCCCATGAATGAGCCCCTCTGGTCAAGCTTTCAGATGAGACCACAGCCCCATGTGATCCTTGAGATCAACTTCATGAAAACTTTAAGCCAGAGGGAACTAGTTAAGTCAAATCCAAATTCCTGACCCACATAAACTGTGGGACAAGAAATATTTGTGTGCCAAGCCATAAAAAAAGCCCTGAAATGGATTGGGTAACAAATTGTATTGGTGTATTGCCTATACACTGCTCTATGCAGTTTCTCTAGAATTCCTAATAGATTTCTGTACATTGTGGATGCAAGATTTTGAAGGAAACTAACTTCTTAAAAATTTGACATTAGCTTCTCATAAATGACCAACATTCCCACATGGTTTTATAATTATTTTAGCATATAACTCTCTTCCTAGAAAAATCTGCCTATCCTGTGGCTAAGTGTGATAATAATTAGTGGATGGATGCAAGAAGCGTATGGCTTCTGCATTGATGTTCCAAATAACTGACACTGGAATTCTAAATATTGACACGAACAACACATAGAGAACACGTGGTTTCCAGGCCTCCTACTTAAGACCTTGGGTTTGCTCTGGCATTTTTTTTAAGATAGTGAATTTTAAAAGCAAATCCTTGCGGGGCTGGGGATATAGCCTAGTGGCAAGAGTGCCTGCCTCGGATACACGAGGCCCTAGGTTCGATTCCCCAGCACCACAGATAAAGAAAACGGCCAGAAGCGGCGCTGTGGCTCAAGTGGCAGAGTGCTAGCCTTGAGCGGGAAGAAGCCAGGGACAGTGCTTAGGCCCTGAGTCCAAGGCCCAGGACTGGCCAAAAAAAAGCAAATCCTTGCCTATCAAAACCTTGGCCAGTCTCAGAAACAGATAAAAGGAGTGTCTATCCAGAGCAGCAAATGGAGACTTTGGGAACCTCATGCCTACAATGCTTTCCCAGTCTGCTGATTGCTACCAAAGATTTGTGTGACTTTAGAACTAGGAAAACTGGATTAACAAATAAAACATCTTTGGATAATGGATTCTTCCAAGATTTGAGAAACAATGTTTTTAAATCAGAATGATATGCAGCCAAAGACAAAAGAGGGACATTATCCTAGAGCATTCAGTTTCTACAAAAAGTGTCTTTGTCAAAATTTATATTTTGAACAAACAGTAGAAGTGCTATAAAATAATTAAGGAATTTGTCTGAATCTGCAATCCTAGCTACTCAAGAGGCTGAGAGCAGAACAGTCTGTGGGACTCCTCTAGTTAACCAGCAAAATACTGGACCAGAGACATGGCTCAAATGGTAGAGCACCACGTTTAGCAAATGGTACTGGAATTACTGGACATCCACATGTCCCCTCCCCCCAACATATGTAAGTTAATTTAGGTAGAGACCTTCCACCCTCCATAAAAACTAATTCAAATATAAAATTAAAACCACAAATCTCTTAGCAGATAATACAGGGGAAATTTCTAGATAACCTTGGATTTGGATGTTAGCATTAACTTTTTAAGGCACAATCACAATGGTACAATTCACAAAAGAAATCACTGAACTTCATTTAAATTAAGATGTTCAAGCCAGGAGCTAATAGCTTACCCTATAATCTCAGCTACTCAAGAAGCTGAGATCTAAGGAGATAGTAAGTCAAAGCCAGACTAGGCAGGAAAGTCCACGAGACTTTTGTCTTCAATTAACTACTAAAAAAAAATACATGAAAGGTAGATGGGCACCGATGGCTCACACCTGTAATCCTAGTTTCTCAGAGGCTGAGACCTGAGGATCACAGTTCAAAGACAGCCCAGGTAGGAAAGTCTGTGAGACCCTAATCTTCCATTAAGCATGTGAAAAACAGAAGTGGAGCTCTGGCTCAAAGTGGTAGAGCACTAGCCATGAGCAAAAGAGCTCAGGGACAGCACCCAAGCCCTGAGTTCAAGTTCTATAACCAACAAACAAAAAAGTAAAAGATGTGGCTGAAGTAGTAGAGGGCTGGCCTAGAGCAAAAAATCCAAGTAAAAGTGCAAGGCCCTGAGTTCAACCCCAGTACCAGCACAAACACAAAGACATACACAAAAGAAATAACAAATAAATGCATGGAAAAATGCTCACCCCATATGTCATCAGAGAAATGCAAATGATGAAATACCAAGTGGTAGACATCCTGTACACTAAGAACAGCAAATGCAAAGATGTGGAACAACAGGAATGCTCTTATTGCTTGTGGATGCAAATGGCATAGCCACTTGGAAGCTAGCTTTGTAGTCTCTTACAAAAGCAAGCATACTATCTCTACAAAGATTTAGGTCTTATGGTCTTGTATATTTACCCAAAGAAGTTAAAGGCTGATGTCTGTAACAACTTCCTCCATGTGGAAGTGTATAGCAGCATTATTCATAACTGCCCCAACTTGTAAATGCCCAACATGAATTTTTGTAGGGGAATGATTTTTTAAAAATATACATCTAAGCAATGGAATATTATTCAGAGCTAAAAAGAAGGAAACAATCAACCTAAGAAAAATATGCAAATGCACATTATGAAATATAAAAACCAATCTGATAAAGTTACATATTATCTGATTCCAATTACATGACACTGAGTAAGGCAAAACTACAGATCATAAAAAGATCAGTGGTTGCCAAGAGTTAAAGGGAGAAAAGAAGGAGGAGATGGAACACAGGTTTAATAGGGTGACAAAACTACTCTATGTGATACATATAATGGTGGATATATGTCATAAAACACACCAGCCCACAGAATATACTCCAGAGTGAACTCTTCGGTCTCACTGATAATGATGTATCAATGTAGAATCACCACTTCTAACAAAGGTGGGACTCTGGTGGAAAATGGTGACAGTGGGCCACACAGAAGGTTTGTGGATACACTATATTTTCTGTTTTGCTGTGAATCTAAAACTGTTTTAAACTATAAAATCTATTCCCTTTAGAAAAAAAATACTAATGCTAGGCCTCAGTGGCTCACTCCTGTGATCCCAGGTACTCAGGAGGCTGAGATCTGAGAATTGCAGTTGAAAGAGAGCTCCAGCAGAAAAGTACATGAAACTCTTATCTCCAATTAACCACTCAAAAGCTGGAAGTCTGTGGCTTAAGTGATAGAGCAGTAACTTGGAGCATAAAAGCTAAGAGACAGCACCCAGACTGTGAGTTTAACCCCCTACACCAGCAACCAAACAAAATAATTTGCCTGACTTCCTTCTTATTGGCTATGGTTTTCCTAAGATGTCCCTGAGATTTGGGAACTCAGCATAGGGTGATGCATGAGTGAACTACAGATTAAAAATATTCAGAAAAAAATCTTGGTGCTGAACATGTAAAAAACATTCTTCCTGTCATCATTTCATAAACCATATAGTGTAACAACCACTGACATAGCATTTACATTGTGTTAAGTATTATAAGTCATCGAGAGATGATTTTAAAGTCTATGGGAGGCCCTGTGTAGGCTTTAGGCAAATAAGATGTCATTTTACATCAGGGATGTGAGCATCTGTGGTTTGGGGTATCTTTGAGGGTCTTGGAACCACTCCCCTGTGAATACTAAGGACAACTTTAAATAGCTGTAGATTTATACCATATGATATGCAACAATAAATATGTCGACAATGTTTAGATTCAGTAGGGCAGCTCCACCTTGATTTCTGCCATGTATTTCACATATAGCTAGCAATTTCCCATATTCCCCTTGAGTCCTGAAGTTAGTGGTTTCACAGATTCTTCAGCTGCAGCCGGGGGACCAAGGACTTTGTGTGACATATATCCCTGGGGCAGTAACATCAAATGCTAGTTATCCTCCACCTAAAATCAGGAGTTAAGTGATTCTGGAACTTAGAGTGTTTTTTTTTTCTTTGTTTTGTGCCATCACTGGGGTTTGAACTCAGAGCCTTATGCTCATTTGGCTTTGTTGCTCAAGATTAGTGCTCTATCACTTGGGCCACCACTCTATTTCTGGCTTTTTGCTGGTTAATTGGAGACAAGAGTCTCATGGACTTCCCTGCCCAGACTGGCTTTCAGCGGCAATCTTCAGATCTCTCTTACCTTTCAGACTCAACTACACATTAAAGTAAACTTTCTATTTATTGTCCATGTGTCCTATTCTCTGTCTGATGGAACCCTGGCAGAAGCTGGAGGTTTGAAGTAAAGTGTCTCACATCTTTCGCAGCTCGTTTCAGTGTAACCATTACTAATATTTTCTTACTAAGAAGTAAAGGGTCACTGAATACAGTGGCTCAGATGTGTAATTCTAACTATTTATAAAGCAGAATTTAGGAGGATTATGGTTCATGACCAGCCCACTAAAAAAAAAATAGATAGGTATGGATTTCACATTTATGACACAAGCTATATGGGAAGAGGAACTATAGGATCAAGGCCCAGGTTGATCCTAGGCATAAATGAAAAAAATCTATTCCCCAAATAATTAAAAACAAAATGTGCTAGAGAATAGATTAAGTGGTAGAGTACCTGCCTACCTTAGGTTCAAACTCCAGTACTACAAGCACTAAATAAATAAATAAAGGAGGAGAAGGAGGAGGAAGAAGAGAAGAAAATGACCTGTGACAGATATTAAGATATCGAAGTCATATAAGCTTATACTGAATCTGTGTAGAAGAAGTAAAAATTTTCTATACCTTTCATAAAAGATAGAAAAAGGAAAATCAATCCTCTTCCATTTTATCTAAAGGGAACTCTGGTAGAGAATAATCTGAGCTGTCCCTTTTTAGGGGCTTTTTGGCATAACATCCATCAAATTGTTATTTCAATGTTTGTGTTTAATTTGAGGGATTACTGCTTTTTTTTCAATAATTTTAATGTTCTCAATAATGGACTCCAACAGTTATTTCAAACATTCTGACTTTCACTGTCAAGTTTATCCTGTATTTCTTTCTTCTCTACATTTGAGGAAATAATACCATGGCAAAGCATTCAATGTTATCATGAGTATCAGACCAAGACAAATACATTATAGACAGCCATTTCCCCAGTAGATTATAGGAACGCATGTAATTTAGAATCCAGGATAAATCAGAAAGTGAATCCATTCCTAGACATCATCCAGTAAGTGTTGGACAGAGTGCAGGTTTTACTGGTTTACATTGTAGAAGATGGAAGATAGCAATTTGGAAATCTAGTGGAGTGAATTTAACTACTAAGAAACATATGAATTTATGACTCCCTTCTTGAAAGAACCAATTAAGCTAGCCAAACCACTTTGACTAATAATTTGTCAGAATAGATACAAGTTGATAACTAAGTTCTCTCTCTCTTTCTCTTTCTCTCTCTCTCTCTCTGTGTGTGTGTGTGTGTGTGTGTGTGTGTGTGTGTGTGTGTGTGTATACTAGTACTAGGGCTTGAACTCAGGACCTAGGAACTGTCCCTTAGTTTTTTCACTCAAGGCTAGCACTCTACCACTTGAGCACCACTTCCAGATTTTGAGTGTTAATTAGAAATGAGAGTCTGGTGGACTTTCTTTCCTGGCTGGCTTTGAAGTAGTAGAGCACTAGCCTTAAGCAAAAGGAGCTCAGGGACAGTTCCCAGGCCCTGAGTTCAAGCCCCAGGACTGGGAACACACATTGGGCCTGGCGTCTGAGATTCACTCTTGCTTTCCTAGCTACGCAGGAAGCTGAGATCTGAGAATTGCAGTTTGAAGCCAGCCCAAGCAGGAAAGTCTTTAAGACACTTATCTTCAATTAACCACCAAAAAACCAGAAGTGAGGCTGTGGTTCAAGTGGTAGAGCACCAGCGTTGAGTGAGAAAGCTCTAGAACAGTGCCCAGACCCTAAGGTCAAGCCCTAATACTGGCACACACAGAAGGGGGGAAAAATGAACACACACTTGATATAGAGCTTTGACTATAATAAAGCAATTCAAGAGCAATTGCTACAAATCTAGAAGATTTCTACTTCCACGGATGAGCAAAACAAGTCACAAAACAAAACTCCCAGAGTGGTTTTCCCTGCATGTCATATCCTGATAGGATTCCTACCTCCTAGGAGGAAAACACTATAACCACAAGAGAAAAAATAATAATTTCATTCCAGTTTTTAAATGAGTCCAAACTAAAACAAAGATTTTATGACTTTCAGTCTGCCATGAGGATTTCCTCCTCTGGTAAATACCAGAAATCCCTGTGGCTTCTTTAGATGTTCAGCCCATTTATTAGGAAGAATGAAAGAGTGCCATTTTGGGAACAAGATTCACGTAAAGGTAGTCCTTGCCACTACATGGGACACTCGCCCACAAAGCCTTCTTGGCAAAAAAGCACATGGTTTTAGGGATTTCACAATTATTGAAACTCTTCTGCGATCTAAGAAAAGTATGTGCAATGGCAAGGAGATGCTACAGGGATGCAAATACAGATGGAAATGTTCTCTCTCAATAATTGCCTTAAGCTGAATATGAGCACTGAAATTCAATAAGATGTTCACATGATCCATGAGATGCTTTCAGAGGAGCCAATCTCTTTCTAGTGACTATCAGTCTATTGGGCAAGAGAACAGAGAAAAACAAATGAAATGTGAATGTCTAAGAATGCAAACTTAGGGGCTGGGAATATGGTTTAGTGGTAGAGAGCTTGCCTAGCATGCATGAAGCCCTGGGTTCGATTCCTCAACACCATATAAACAGAAAAGGCCAGAAGTGGTGCTGTGACTCAAGTGGTAGATTGCTAGCCTTCAGCAAAAAGAAGCCAAGGAAGTGCTCAGACCCTGAGTCCAAGCCACAGGACTGGCAAAAAAAAAAAAGAATGCAGATTTATTGCCAGGTACCAATGGCTTGGGCTTGTGAGCCTAGCTACTCAGGAAGCTGAGATCTGGAGATCATGGTCTGAAACTAGCCCAGACAGGAAAGTCTGTGAGACTCTTATGTCCAACTAACCACCAAAAGGCTGGAAGTGGAGATGTGGCTCAAGTGGCAGAGTGTCAGCTTTGAGCAAAAAAGCTAAGAGACACCCAGGCCCTGAGTTCAAGCTTCAGCACACACACACACACAGACACAGACACACACACACACACACACACACACACACACACACACACACACACAGGAACACAGGCTTATTACCTTCTAATTTAATTGGCATCATGCTTTTCGTGCATCCTATACAATGAATGGTCTATGAACTAAGAAGTGACTAGATGATGAGATTATCTCCAGATATGGTTGACCTAAGGACTAAATTCTGCTATTATATATTTGGATGGAGAAATCAAAAGGGAGGAGTAGAAGTGAGATCATACTGCCAGCTTGATGGAGGAAAGATGAGAGATGGAATCGTGTATCTGTCCATGACCTGAAAAACACACGTATATGCAATGAAAGACCTGTTTGGTTATAAGTAAGGCATCTCCTACAAAATAAGATTTGTATCTGAGTCAACCAGTGCAAGTAGTAGGCCCTAGGTTCAATCCTTAGAAATACACACACACACACACACACACACACACACACACACACTAATCTTATTTATTTACTTTAGATTGAGACAGAAAGGACTTAGTTTTCATGATAAAATATAGACAGGATGGATGCATAGACTAAAATGATAGGATTGCTGTTTGACTGAATTGTGAAGCGTTACCTGTCTGAGATCTGATATTGTACTATTTAACATTTGTAAATGATGTAAATGAAAATATAAATTATATATTTACTAAAGTTATTGAAGTTGAACAAAATAAACAATTACCTGAAGTTGAATCAAAAGACCAACATAGAGATCAAAATAAATGACTTATTCCTCTTAAAGGTTAGATTTTTATTATGAGTTTAAGGGTTGTTTTTTAATTATGAGCAGAGTTTAAACTAGACATTAAAAACTGTTCTGTAAATTTAGTAAACCATTTCAAAATTATTCTGGTAGGTATGTGTTCCCTTCTGTACAACTGTTCAGAAAAGCATTAATAGGAAATCACTTTCTACTAAAAAGGAAAATATATTCCTAAACCTCATCAAATTCAGTGTATCTCAGTGTTCAGTAACATAAAAGCTGACTGAACTTGCATTTCTATTTTCTTAATTCTTTTGACACAGATATCTTAAGAAGACTTTTGTCTTCTACATTACCTTTCCTAAATTAGATCATTCATAGTCACTATTTCATGCAGGTTAAAAGTTGAGCATAAAGCAGTCACTATATAGTCATGTTAGATTGGGAAACTTGGATCGAACTTGACTGACAGACTTCATTTCTGTACTGCTTCCCCAAGTCTTGGAACATATTTAAATACACTAATAAGAAAGGAAAAGCTCATAGAGGGGGTTATAACAGCTGCCCAACCTTGACCCTCAGTTCCCATACCAAAAGGATCTATTGGTTGGAACACAGACGGGGCCATTATTTGCATATTGACTTCAGGTCTGTATGAGTACTGTTCCTCTTGGTCCTCAGAGAAGCCATGGGAGAATAGCTCCTCCAGCTGAGTATCTCCAAACCTCTAATCCCTACTCAGCTGCTTTGTTTCACCTTCCTCTGATGAGGTTGTAGTTACGGAGGGAGGACAGAGAGGTGGAGTAACCTACCCACTGAGGAAAGCTAGGCACCTCAGGAGCTGATGATCCAGTGTCACTACCTATTCTTGGACTTGACTGACAGGTATTAGCCCAGTGGGCTGGTGGCACTTGCAAAGGCAACTTGCCTTCTAGCTTTCATGTATCTGTGTCAGATATTTAAGCAGGTCTTTCCGATTAGTAGCTGTAGGAAAGGACCATCACCTAGCAACTAACCAACAGAGATTGTTTCTAGATCCCCCACCCAACTATACAAAACCCAAGAATACCCAAATCTCATATAAAACGAGTTATTGGATATGTTGTATGCATTACTTAGATGTTTTAAATTATTTCTTGTGAACAACAGTAGTCTGTTCAGACAGTGTATGTCTGGAGAATTGTTTACATATAAAATGATAATTGAAAGATGCATACTAATTTCTTCCTTTTCCCTCTTAGAAGTTTCCTGCTTTACTAATTTAGCTATGTTTGACTCTTTCCTACTTCTCATTTGTTTTTCTTCAACTAGTGAGCTTTATTATTCTGACCTATTGGAATTGTATTTATCATTATTCTTCTGTATAAATATTCATTTAAGTACCTTCTACAATACTGGCTTAGTTGTCATGGATCCTTTAGTTTATGCTTATCATGCATAGAAGGTCTTTGGTGCTCCTTCAGGTTTTGGGGTTTTTGTTGGTTTGTTTTTTATGCCATTCCTGGAGCTTGAATTCAGGGCCTTGGCATTGTCCCTGAGCTTTTGTGCAAAAGGCTCGCTCTCTACCACTTGAGCTACATCTCCACCACCAACTCATGTGTGTGTGTGCATGCGTGTGTGTGTGTGTGTGTGTGTGTGTGTGTGTGTGTGTGTGTGTGTGCTGGACCTAGGGATTGGACTTGAACTCAGGGCCCATGTGCTGTCCTAAACGCTTTTGATCAAGAAAGCTAGCATTCTACTACTGGAGCCACAACTCCACTTCCAGCTTTTTGGTGGCTACTTGGAAATAAGAGTCTCGGGGAATTTGCTGCCATAGCTGGCTTTGAACTTCAATCCTCATATTTTAGCCATCTGAATAGCTAAGATTACAAGTATGAACTATCATAAGAGCCTCACAGATTTTTCTTCCAGGACTGGCTTTGAACTGCATCATCAGATCTCAGCATCCTGAGTAGCTAGACAGGTACTGACACCCACCTTTCTCCTTCAGTTTTGGTTGGCAATGATTTTGTTCCAGAGGTTTAAATACATCAATCCATGCTGTTCTGGCCTTTAGGACTTCTGCTGAGAAGTATGCTGGTATTCTGATAATTTTGTCTTTTTAAAGAACTTGACATTTCTCTCCTGATGCTTTCAGTATTCATTCTTGGTTCTGTATGCTTGGTATTTTAACTATAATACAATGTGGAGAGGCTCATTTTTGGTCATGTCTTTTTGGGGTCATAAATGCCTCCTCTACTTGGATATCCATTTGTTTCCCTAAATTTGGGGACATTCTTTCTACAATTTCATTAATTAAGTTTCTTATGCCATTTGTCTATATATCAGTCTCATACACAGATTCATAGGTTTGTTCTCTTAATCATGAATATTGTTATCATCTTTGTTGTTTTTTCCTTTATGGCCAGCTGACTATATAATACCTCTTTAGTCTCTGATATATTTTAGGCTGGTTTAGTCTGTTAGTGATGTTTTTCATCAGTTTTTAAACTTGGCTTATTGAGCTTTTCACATCCAAGATCTCGATTTGGAGTTTTTGCTGTAGATAATGATGATGATTCAGGATCTGTTTTTGCTGAAATTTCATACAAGTTGTTGAATCTCTCATCCATGTCTTAAACTGACTTCTTCATTCTTTTTATTTGAATTCTTTTTGCAGTTACTGATCATTTTTCAAACTAAACTTTTTAATTCCCCATCTGCATTTTCACCCATCTTGATATCTTTGCATTCAGTTACTCAACAATAGATTGTAATGCCTTTCATATTTCTTGTGTTTCTCTTTTGTGATTTCCACATCTTATAAGATGGATATCTCTTCTCATTTTATGTGGGGTCTTTGTAATGTACCCAGTGTGGTACAGAGAAAAGAAAGCAAAGCACAGCAATAACAACAACATCAAAACAAACCAGATATAGAAAAAAAAATTTAGAGATGTAAGTTGAAGACCACCGCAAAGAAGTGATAAAAATAATATATGAAGTAAAAATCAGTAATGCTAAAATTAGTAATAATAAACAGGAGTAAAAGGAAGGGAAATATAAAGAGAAAAAAGCAAGTTTAAATAAAAGACAATGAAAAGGAAAAGGAGAAGCAATGTGAAGAAGAGATAAAAGATAATCACAGGGCTGGGGATATAGCCTAGTGGCAAGAGTGCCTGCCTCGGATACACGAGGCCCTAGGTTCGATTCCCCAGCACCACATATACAGAAAACGACCAGAAGCGGCACTGTGGCTCAAGTGGCAGAGTGCTAGCCTTGAGCGGGAAGAAGCCAGGGACAGTGCTCAGGTCCTGAGTCCAAGGCCCAGGACTGGCCCCCCCAAAAAAAATTTAAAAAAAAAAAGATAATCACAAAATAAAAGAAAAATATGTAAATAAAATTAGATAAAGAAGAGGAAAAAATAACATAAAAAACATGATTGTTCTTGTTTTCAGCCCTCCAGAATAGCTCAGTGTCCAATAGTACCTCGACAGTAGTTAGTGAAAGCACTCAGAGTCGTGGAGAATGAATAACAAAATGGGTTTCCTCTCCAATGTTGGCCTATAATGTAGGAAGAATCACTGTGACACAAAATCCCCACATTAACTGGGTTTAATATGTATGAGAACCATGGGTTTCTCATGTCACTAGAACTACCAGTCTGTTGTCTCTAGGATGCACGCTTAACCTCATGGCTGTTGCTTTGAATTTCCCTCCCTGCCCCTAGCCAAGGTTAGAGCTATCACTTTTTCCTACTTTTCCCAGTCTTGTCACCTCTTTCCTGATTTCCCATGCTTAACTTCTCATTGACAGAGTTACATGGAAGACACTTCTGTCATGCCATCTTGCCAAAAGGGACCTTAACAATATCACTTACATGATAATCTTTTTTGTTTTGCCACTAGGAAACTCGCAAAGGAACTTTACAGATATGATTAAAGGTCTTGACACGTATGCCCTAAATGCAGCCATCAGTGTCCTTATAAAAGAGTGGTGAAAAGAAACTTATCTACAGAAGAGGAGAAGGCAGAAGAAGAGATTGAATGATGTGGCTACAAGCCAAGTAGTTGCTGAAAATTTATAATCTGAAAAGACCAAACAAATTCTCCCCTGGAGTTTCCAAAGAGAGTGCAGCCTGCAAATAACTTGATTTTAGCCTAGTGAAAATAATTTCAGATTTCTGTCCTTTTAGACTGTGAAAATAGAAATCTGTGTTGGCATAAGCCACTAATTTGTGATCATTTGTGGTGGTGGTGACAGTTTGGCAAACTGTGGCCCACAACTATATCTGATCCACTGCCTATTTGTATAAATAAAGATTTATTGGAACACAGCCATGCCCACTTCTCCATGCAATCCTAGAACTGCCTTCCTGTTACACTAGCCGAGTTGAGTGATGGAGTTGAGTCATTGCCACAGAGACCATATGGCCTGCAAAGCTGAAACTACTTACCACTTGGGCCCTTTATGGAAAGATATTTGCTGACCCTGCTTTACGTTGTGAATTAATTCCATCCTTTCTCACATTTCTCCATTGTCCTTTCAGACTAAAAATAACCCATGTTCATTACATAAATCTAAAACATTACAAAACTACAAAGAACGTAAATGTCTTCTAAAACTATCATTAAAAATCCGGGTTACATTCCTCAATTTGTTCTTTTTCCCTACCCATGTGATAATATTCACTATTACTATTAATCTATGCTTATCAAGAATGGAAGTCCCAAACAAGGGACCAAATACTCCAGGAAGACAATTCACCAGGGAGAAGTTTTAAGGCACAGAGGATAGCATGAAACTGACCATCATCACTCATGGTACTAGGGAAAAAGAATGACATGAAATTGACAGGCTTCTGTCAATCCACATGTACAGTAAGTATGCTCCAAGCATGGCATCTGCTGGATCTGCCTCAGGAACCCTCAAATGAGTGATCTTTTAGCCTCTTTGGGATCACTTCCTGTATCTGTCTCGTGAGGATAATAAAGCACTTAGAGCAAGGGATTAAACAACAATTCCCAGAGACAATCCTGTGAAGCACTACACAGAGTATTCAGTACACAGATTGAAAAAAAATAATTGACCATCTCTCTGTGTGCACACACACTAGTTAGGATTATACTAAGGGCGTTGTTCTTCAAATACTCTACCACTTGAAGCCATAAACCCAGTCCCTTTCACTTTTTAGTTTCTTTCTTAGTCTCCTGCTTTTGCCTGAGTTAGACTTAGACTCCCAATTAACTAGTTCAGCCTTGCGCTACCATACCTGGCTTGGTTTTGAAATAGAGTCTCAATAACTTCTACCTTAGAATTATGACACTCCAATCACTGCCTCCTTACCCTTACTGCCCCCCGCCCCCAGTAGCTAGGATTATAGGTTAGTACCACCATACCTGTTATATTGATTTTAAATCAATATAACAATGTTAGTTTAAAATATCCAAGAAGTATTTTTAAGTACTTACACAGAAAAAAAAAATAATGGATGGTTCTTGTAGATAATTTGAATGTGACTAAAATAATAAAATTTAAAACTTAATTACCTTATCTCACTACTATAAAATTTCTTTTGGTCATTTTTTCATAATTCCTCCCAGTTTTTTTTCTATGTGCATAAATCTGTGCCTACTTATAACAAAACCTCAGTCATCTCCTATGTAAACCTTGTTTCTTGCCTTTTTTCCCCCATAGAAGCCTTATTTTCCCATGCCATTACGTATTTTGGGGAAACACTCTTAATAACCTCTCATGTATTTTCTACAGATTTATTAAAGCATTTTTCTTGATCATTCATTCATTCGGTCTATTTATTGGTTGTGAGACTGAGTCTTGCTATGTAGTCCAAGCTTCCTTGATCTTGAAATCCTCCTGCTTTAGGCTCTGAGTGCTGACATTGCACATGTGTTCCTCCACATTTATTGATGATATTTTCACTTCTCCATTATGTCCTATGACTTCTGCCTCACCCCTATCACATGTTAGACATGTCATTTGGTATGTAAAGGGTGAAAGAAGAATTGAAGAGGGGAGCTATGTGTCAGTACTGGGGCTTGAATTCAGGGCCTGGGCACTGTACCTGAGTTTTTGTGCTTAAGGCTAGCAGTCTACCACTTGAGCCACAGTTCCAGGTCCAGCTTCTTGCTGGTTAATTGGCAATAAGGGTCTCATTGACTTACCTGCTGGGGCTGGCTTTGAACCTTAACCCTCAGATTTCAACCTCCTGAGTTGCTACAACTACAGGCATGAATCATCAGTAACTAGCTACTAAGCATGATTATTTAAAAAATAAAAAGAGTGGGCTAAAGGATGTCTCTCATGTGGAATTTTCTTTCTTTCCTTTGAATTTCCTGTTGTCTCTTTCCTCAGTCAGAGTTGCAAAGGTTGTGATTATTCAAAGGGTAATAGAACTGGCAAAAATTTTTCTTTGCCAAGCAAGGAGACATTTCCTTCCAGTGGGTACTCTCTGGGAGTTATTGTGGAAAAGGGAATAAGTCCCTTTCAGAAGAAAGGAAATGAGAGCTTGTCATATCCATCTCACCTTAGATAATCAAAGGCCAATCGGCATCAGAAATTGGAAACAAATTCTAGGAAAATCTTTCTGAAGTTTCCACAAGGTGATCCAATTAAGATATGACTGGCAGCCATAAAAAGCTTCAGTACTGCCAAACCACAGGGAAATTTTAGATGTAGAAACACAAGAAATATCTTGCTGGATAACCAAATATTTTTTAAAGGGGCCATATAGTATAGGCTTAAACTTCCAAGACATCGTTGACTATTTTTCTTGCCCTGTAGCCAAAAATAACCTAAAACAAGGGAAAATGCTAGCTATCCCACGAAAGCCAGACAAGTAAACAGAAATTTGCAATGAATCTTTCTTAGCCTCAGCAAAAGCCAAGCTTAAAATCCATCTTCAACACATTGGAATGGAATCTCTTAGGTCAACTAACAAGACCTACCTCACAGGATGCTGACATGGACCAGCTCAGAGTTTCCTACAATATGTGCCTCTATCTACCATCATAAAACACTGTAAATGGGGCCCCTGCTCATCTAAGTGTTTCTGTTTTTGTTGACATTGTATGTGTATGTGTGTGTGTGCAAGCACACCAGTACTAGGTGCTGCCCTTTAGCTTTTTTATTCAAGGCTGGCACTCTTATCATTTGAACCACAGCTCTACTTACAGCTTTGTCAGGAGTTATTTGGAGATAAGAGTCTCACAAACTTTCCTGCCTGGTCTGGCTTTGAACCATAATCCTCAAATCTCAGCTCCCTGAAGGGCAAGGGGTACAGGTGTGAGCCATCCACGCCCAGTTTCCCTTCCTATTCTTTATTCTATTAACTATTCTAATAACTACCTAAGAACCAGGATAAATGGAATATTCTGGAAGCCTGAGTACTCTCCACCTTCAAATAGGCTTCTCAAATGGATTATATAATCAAACGTCTTCATTCTTAAAAGATACAATTTCCTATGCATTCTTACATTTTCCCCATTGGTTAAGACATTTTGAGATAATATTTGTTGAATACTCTCCCTCCTGCTCATCAATCCATCTTCCCACTTTTTCAAGTTGATTTTCACATATGATATAAAGTAGAGGTTGAGGTTACATACAGAAAGAGAGAGAGAGAGATTATGAACCACTTAATAAAGAGACTTTTTCCTCTCTAATTAAATTGTTTCACAATTACAGAAAATTGAATAGCCACTATCTAGCCAATTGTCTAGAATATCACCTGGACATTCTCCTTTGTTCTATTGACCCTGATGACCTGTCTCCAAACCCACCCTGACTTTTTTTTACTGCCATGAGTCTAACAATTTGTTCCTTTTTAGATTTCTTAGGCATCCTTTTTTTTCCAAATAAGCTTTGAAACTGTGCTATCTATTTCTTAGTAAAAACCACTATACACTATAGTAAAATAAGGAAACATGGAGCTGGGAACATGGCCTAGTAGTAGAATGCTTGCCTCGTATACATGAAGCCCTGGGTTCGATTCCTCGGCACCACATATATAGAAAAAGCCAGAAGTGACACTGTGGCTCAAGTGGTAGAGTGCTAACCTGGAGCAAAAAGAAGCCAGGACAGTCAGTGCTCAGGCCCTGGGTTCAGGCTCCAGGACTGGTGCAAAAAAAGGAAACATAAGATTTTGCCATGAAAACCATGCAGCAAAGTTTGAGGTGATTGTCCTGGTGGGTAAGGCTTCCAAGAAGTAAATGACTAATGAAGGAGAATAAGCCACTATGGAGACTGTCATAAACTAGCTCATATGTTCCCAAATTTATAAATTTCAGTCCTAACCCTTGAGCAAAGGTGGAGACCTGGAAGGTAATTAGATGCAGATGAAGTCATGAGGGTGGGGTTCTCAGGGTGGAATGAGTACCCTTAAAAGAAGAGAAAGCCTACGTCCTCATCTTCTATAACCATTAGCTAGCCAAGAAGAGAGTTCACTGGAGAATGGAATCAGCTGCACCTTGATTTTAAAATTCTCAGCTTTAAGAGTTGTGAGACATAAATTTCTGTTCTTTAAAGCCACCCAATCTGTGGTATTTGGTTAGGGAAGCCTGAGCAGACTAGACTAATACAGAAACTTAAGGCATGAAAGGGAAATTATCATGGACCTTAAAGCTGACAATTTAATTTGATTCAAGGGGCCATTAAAACTTACCAATGGCAGATTAATCACATGCATTTATCTGCATTCCTTTTCAAAATCCTACTAAATGACAGCAAAAGAAAAATATTAAACCCATAAATTCTAAAAAGATGGAATGTGAGATGCATCAATTAACCTCTTGAAAGTAGAAAGCAGCTGGGGAAACCTCCCCATAACTGTCCTAAAGTGAAGAAGAAAAGAAGCAAGTGCTTTGTCCTACAGAACCAAGAAAGGATCAGAAATTAGAGGCCATTAGCCCCATAAACATGTGGGACTGAACCAGAAGTAGTGAGACCTCTGGATTCCCACTTCTACAACATAAAGGAGTAGTACCATCAAACAGAAATCTGTGAGCCATGAGTATAAGTTAAATATTTTCCATTTACTACATTAAGAGAGATAAATTACACTTAATAGTGTATTTTACTTATTCCAAGATGGTATCTTTGGAAGATGGGTTCCAGAACTCCAAAAGAATACAAACATATATGAGTGTATATGTATATATGTGTATATACATACATATGTATGTTTTTGTTTATGTGTGTATGAGTATATATGCATACATGTGTATATATGTATAGACATATATGTGTATATATACATATACATATATATCTGTAGATGCCTCAGTCCCGTACATGAAATAGCATAGCATTTGCATATAATAGACATATATCCTCCTATATACTTGAAGCAATCTTTAGATTACATAAAGTACTTGTATGTATATTTATAGTATTGGTATGGGGTAGGTAGGTAGAAAGGGAACAAGAGCTGAGTCCCTTGAACAGGTGCCACACTATATATGGTATCTTCTACCAAACATCCAGCTTCACCACTGTCCTGAAGTAGCAATTGGCCATAGCTGATGCTACTTTTTGCTTACAGTGGCCAGTGGTCCCAGTAATCACCCCAACAGGGACTTTCTCAACCCTACAGATTAGCCACAGGCCTCCTCTAGGTCCATGATAGCTGTGGTTTGAAGAATGCTCCTCCTCTGCAAATAACCATCTCGTTTCTAAGGACAATTTAGTTAGGTAAACCACACTCAGGTTCTTAGAAATGCCTTCTCATTTCTTAGAAAACTCCACAGTTATGTACATATCCTTAGAATAATCATAACCCCTACTGAACAAAGTGCCTAAGACCTGAGAACTAAGTACACTTAAGTGCTTGGGCAAGCTGCCCACCATCAGTTTTCTTCTCTAGCAAACTCTGACTTTGGTATCCAGTTCTATGATCAAATGTAGTGGTCTAGAAAATCTTGTTTTTCTAGAACTGACCATTTCGATGTTTTCACCAAAAAGGAATGATACATATTTGGGCGGATAGATCTTCTTACTGATTTGGACATTACATACTGTATACAGATATCAAAATATATGTATGATTTTTATGCACTTAAAAAATAATACTATGTTTTGAACCTATGAGGAGCTGGCCCTCTACCCCAGTCATGTCCCCACCTCTTTTGAGAAAGGATCTTGCAGGAATCTCCTTAAGTAGCCCAAGCTGACCCAAATTTGTAATCCACCTGCCTCTGCCTCTCAAGTAGCTGAAATTGCAGGTATACACCACCATATGCAGATCAGGTGTGTGTGTGTGTGTGTGTGTGTGTGTGTGTGTGTGTGTGTGTGTGTTTGTGTGTTGCTGAGGTATCACCCTTCAGTTTTAAGAAGTAAATAAAAATAATTAAATGATAGAAAATAATTAAATAAAAATATAAGTAAATTAAATCCAGTTTTTGCTTCAGTAAATTTGCTCTTTTAAAAAGTTCTCGGTAAGCTGGGTGCTGGTGGCTCAAGCCAGTCATCGTAGCTACTTAGGAGGCTGAGATCTGAGGATTATGGTTCAAAGCCAGCCTTAGCAGAATAGTCTCCATGAGACTCTTATCTCCAATTAACCACTCAAAACCTGGAAGTGGCTCTGTGGCTCAAGTGGTAGTATGCTAGCCTTGAGCACAAAGAGGCTTAGGGTCTGTACCCAGGTCCTGAATTCAAGCCCCACAACTGACCAAAAAAGAAAATAGTTCTTGATAAACCCAGCTCTGAATTATTTGTTGACAAGACCAAGAACCTGCCATTTTTCCCCTCTTACAATTAGTGCCATAATCCCACAGTTGGTAGAATCCATAGGCAGAGAGCCAAGGAATATAAGGAAGAGTGACTGACTAACCAATGCATTATCATTTTAACATGCAGCCAACATTCTACAACTACTAAGATTAGGTATTTTACCTTTTTTATAATGTCTTCAGAGCCAGCAAGTATTTTGCCCTCACAGTACACCCCAGTTCTGAGCAGCCACCTTTCAAGTGCTCAGTGGCTGTCAGTGACAAGGGATTATGATGCTACATAGCACATAGCACACAAAGAGCCCCTAAATCCAGGGAAAGTCAGAGATCTGGAGCTGAATTGGATATAGGAGTTTCAAATAAAAATCTGTTCTGAGCAGTGAAACCTCCAGCCTCTTGTCACCCCCAAAACCAAAACACCACCTCTTGTATATCTGGCCTTCAGTTCAGGAGAGTGAACTTTTTTCAAAACCTTGGGACAAACAAAAGCTCCTGATATGAAAATGTGAGGGCTTCAGAAATCAATAATTTAAAAAAAACTAATAGAAGATTCTTTATCCATAAAGCAATAGCAGGATGCCCTATAAATGGAGAGAGTTTGATAATTAAAAACATCATAGCCAAGTAAAAATATTAAACAGATTAAATAATAAAAGCTAGGAGCTGGTAGCTCATACCTATAAATCTAGCTACTTAGGAGGCTGAAGTGTGGAAGATTGTGATTTGAGGCTAGCCTGGACAGAAAAGTTCACTGGATTCCTTTTCCAAAATAACCTTGCAGAAAGCAGGACTAGAGGAGTGGTAGAGTAATAGAGTACCACCTAAGCACGTAAGTCAAACAAGCACAAGGCTTTTGGTTCCCATTCCCCAAACCAGAAAAAAAGAAGAAAGAGAGAGAGAGGAAAAAAAGAAGGAAGGAAGGAAGGAAGGAAGGAAGGAAGGAAGGAAGGAAGGGAGGGAGGGAGGGAGGGAGGGAGGGAGGGAGGGAGGGAGGGAGGGAGGGAGGGAGATTGAATAATAAAGATAAAATAATACTTCAAATAAGAGGAAAGCTCTGGAAAGCAACAATAAAAAGATAATCAATTAGAAGATTAATCCAAGAGATTCTACACACAGATGAGTTCAGAAAAAGAAGAGAAAAAAGGAAAGGAAGATATTCTTAGGAGAGGATCACAAAGGCTCAATAGCTATTTGCATATGATCATATAAAATGATGTTTATTGAAATGAACTCCATAATTGGAAACAAGATGTTTTTTGTTTTACTTTTTGTGATTTTGTTTTGTTTTGTTTTTGTTTTTCTCCTTTTTTCACTGTTTCAGATTTCTGAACTTTTTGTCTTGTATATAAGCTTCTCTGGTTTGGGGAGGGGAGGAGGGAGCTAATTCAGCAGTGATACTAGACACTATGTTGAAATGAACTATACAACTTGTGGGGAGGGAGTTCAAGATGGAGAAAATTGAGAGGGAAGAGGTGACATTGTTCAAAAAGAAATGTACTCATTACCTGACGTATGTAACTATAACCCCTCTGTACATCACCTTCACAGTAAAAATACATGAAGAAGAAGAAAAGGAGAAGGAGGAAGAGGAAGAGGAGGAGGAGGAGGAGGAGGAGGAGGAGGAGGAGGAGGAGGAGGAGGAGGAGGAGGAGGAGGAGGAGGAAAAAACACATTGACAAAAAATTCACAAGGAAAATGCTAAGAACATTTTCAGAGGAGTGATTATTTGTTTTGGCTATCCACTGTATTGTACTTTTTTTGACTTTTAAAAAGTATGTGCAGCCAGGTGCCAGTGGCTCACACCTATAATCCTAGCTACTCAAGAGGCTGAGATCTGAGGATATCAGCTCAAACCCAGCCTGCCTGGGCAGTAAAGTCCACGAAACTCTGATCTCCAATAAACTACTCAAAATAAGCCAGAAGTGGTTCTGTCGCTCAAGTGGTAGAGTGCTAGCCTTGAGCAGCACAAAGAGGCTCAGGGATAGTGTCTAGGCCCTGAGTTCTAGCCCCAGAACTGGCAAAAAAAAAAGGGGGGGAGCAAATATAATACTTTGATAAAATTAAAATTTATTTAGAAATAAAAATCATTCTATAGAGCAAAAAAATAGAAGCCATTAGATTTTGCCTGAAGGTCTGAAGCGAAGGACTGTGGGCTTACAAACAGCTCTGGATGAACACATTTGTTTCTCCTATGTGGTAACTATAATCAGAAACAGCAAAGCCATCTTCTGATTTGTGTCTCCCACCACTGCCTCACACCTTGTTTTGTATCTCTGTTTTAATGCATCAAGAACAACCGCTTCTGGCCTTCCCATTGTAGAAAATCCTGTTTGCACTGCACGACATTTTTGTTTAAATCAGATTCTGTGGTCTAGACATTTCTTTGGCACTTGTCATCATAGTCCCAGAGAAATGAAACTCAAACAAATTGAAGGTTGGGAAATGCTTTAGAATAATCCCCTGGAAAAGACGATGAAGAGCATGCTCACCGCCATCAAAGGGTCCTGTCTCCAGTGCGGACTCTGAGACTAGGATGGGGATGGACACAGTATCAACAAAGTTCAAGGAGCCTGAGCAGCCTCATCACCATGGCAACCTAGGGGAAAGTGAGGGGTGTGTCCTCAAGAGGCCTTCATGGTTTCCTGTCTTAGTTGCTTTCCTAACAACATAACAAAATTCCTGAGACTAGGTAATCTATACAGAAAAGAGATTTGCTTGGTTCACAGTTCTGGTGGCTTGGAAGGTACTGGGTTTTGAACAACAGGCATATGCAAAAAAATGAGAGAGAGAGAGAGAGAGAAAGAGAGATTTCCACCAGAGCAAAACTACTCCAGCAAGAAAAGCTGATCTGTTCTTAAGGTCTCTACCTCCATGGCCCCAAATGTCTCCTAAAGGCCCCACCAACCTCTCAATGCCAGTACTCTAGGGACCAAGACTTAACACAAGTTTTCACTACAGTTTACACTATAGTGGAATCCTCATCTTCAAGAATCCACCACATCAGACCATGCAGAGTGGGCTGTTTATACAATTCCTGTGATACAGCCAGGCACCAATGGCTCATGCCAATAGACCTAGCTACCCAAGAGACTGAGATTTGAGGATCAATGTTCAAAGCCAATCCAGGCAGCAAAGTCTGTGAGACTCTTATCTCTGATTAATCACCGGAAGGCGGGAAGTGGAGCAGAGATAGCTCAAGCAGAAAATGTTAAAAAATAGGGACAGCACCCAGGCCCTGAGTTCAAGCCCAGTACTGGCACATACACACACAAAAATGCATACATACATAAACACAATTTTTTCCTTTTTCAGACCCTATACCAACTAGATGGACAGCTCTGGAGATGAGGCCATAGCACTTACCTTTAATGAAAGTTCCCTCCATCTTCCATACCCCATTCATTTCCATGCACACCCACCAGAACTAGAGAAATCACTGGGCCTCGGGAGAAGCTGTTCTATTGCCACCACTGTGGAGGTTTTCCAAATGCAGATACCTGTGCTCTACCCTCCAATGTACTGAATCAAAAGAAAAGGGAGTGTTGAGGCTTATTCTGATGTTCTTTTCTACCTTAGAGCCTTTGGGTCCAAGGCTCTCAAAACTTACATGTATTTTTAAATCTTCTGAGACATAAAATGTAAAAATGTTTAAATAAAAAATAACAACATTACAATATAAAGTGCAGATTCCTAGGTTCTGTGCTTTCTCGGGTATCTGTAATCCCAGGGATTTGTGTTTGGACTGCCTCCTCAGGTGAGTTGGATGCAGGTAATTCCTGAGAACTCACCACTGAAAAACACAGCTTCAGGCTCTGATGCTTACATTAACCTCAAACCACATCTCAGGGAGAGCCCTTTGCTGTACAATCATTTATTTAATGGGCTGGAAGAATATCATGTGCTAATCTGGGCTCAAACACCCAGATACTTCCCAAGCAAGCATTCATCTGATTGCATCTGCACTTGCAATATTTAAGAGAGAGAGAGAGAGACAGAGAGGTCAGAATGGAGTTTGCCTTGAACTTTGAACTCCTAGCCCATCCTTTTCTTGCTGAATGACCTTGAGCATGTGCTGCTGGGAGAAGACATGCTTATTTCATCCACTTATTTAAACCATCTCTGCTGAAAATCATCTGCTTGAGAGCTTCATGTTATGACCGTGGGTGGCATAGCCATATGCATGTGTGGTTCAAATGCTTCTCCTATACAGCACTCTGGATTGGAGCTGGGCCAAAGGCAGATACTAATGAGACGTTTGATTAAGATCAAGCCCTGCCCACTCATTTGAAGTACATGTTAACAAAGAGTCAAGAAAAGGGATGTGAGCGCCAGGTCTTCAAGAACATGTGGGGGGCAGCCCAGTCTGTGTGTGTGCTGGCCGGGAGGCAAACATTCACATTTCCCACTGCTGGAAACCAGATGAGAGTGTGGCCTGGCCGTGCAGCACTACTGCTGAGTGAGGGAATAGGCTGTGCAAGGAAACACTTGGGATAAGATCTAGAGGCTAGAGAAAGGCTCCAAGGGAGTTCAAAGGCCTGCAGAGAAAATGCCCTTCTCCCTCCAGGCAAGCATCCTGCGCGTCGTTACTTCCTGGGGACACCCTGGTGGAGGCCAACACAGTTCTTCATGGAGAATGAAGATGGAAAGGAATTATAAAAATGATTGGAATGAGGCCATGTACAAAGTGTTCCACTAAGACAAAGCCACCAGTGTCTGGCAGGACTGACTGCTTCTGCCTCCAGGAGAGAGGCTGCACCAAGTCTCTTAAAAAGAGGCCCTTTCTTAGTTCTCTTGTGTCCCCACTGCTGAGTGAGCAGCTGGCAGGGATGTGTGAAGAAGCACCTGTACCTAATACACACATGAGCTCTGATCATACACAAAAAGGCCTGAGGTGCTAAACAGGATCAGGAGATCCATGAGACCTCCTGCAGTGCTAGAAGGCTTCTCCTTGGGTAAGTTGAGTCATCGGAGAAAAAAAGAAAGGATTGAGGCTAAAGTGACCTGGCATTAGGGTTAGGGTAATATTTTAAGATAGGAAAAAAGTATGCCGCAGTACAGAAAACTCAAGTCAAATCAGAATTGTCCATGATATATCATCCCAGTCTGGCTGCAATTTAAAGTATGTGGCATACCAAGGATGGATGTTATTAATGTATCCAAATGATGGTGATGATGTTGGTGACAGTGGCATGACCACCATTCTCTGGACATATTTTATATATGTTTAATTTATCTATCCTTAAAACAATCTTGGTATCATCTCTACTTTATGAAGAAAGAAACTGAGACCCCAAGAAATTAAGTCCATTCTCAAAGGCTACCCAACTCACAGTAAGAACTCAAGAGCCTGGGGCCATTACTCATGGTTTTCTTTGCTCCTTAGTTCACATGAGGGGCAATCTAACATTTTTAGGTCTTTTCTTAGAAAATAAGAATGAAAAGTGTTGGAGTGGTTTTGAAGGAAACATGGGGGAAGTTGAAAGCATAACAAAAATTCAATGAAAGAAGTTATGAGAAAGAATTCGTTTTGTTTTCATGCCAGTCCTGGGGCTTGAACTTAGGGCCTGGGTGCTGTCCCCAAGCTTTTGTTTTGCTCAAGGTTAGTGCTCTCCCACTTGAGCTACAGCTCCACTTCTGTGATTCTGGAGATAAGAGTCTCACAGACTTTCCTGCTTAGGCTGCCTTTGAACCACAATCCTCAGATCTCAGCCTCCTGAGTAGCTAGGATTACAGGTGTGAGCTACCAGCACCTGGTTTATGAGAGAGAATTTAGATGAGGGAATCTTGCAGGTCTTGTCATTCTGGTAAAGGGAAACATTGAATCAGACTGCTTAAGAGCCCAAATCTCATTCTTGGAAATAAGGTAAGTGTTTTTCAAGTACTCAGATGGGCCTGCTCCCCATAGGCCTGCCTGCTCTGAGACATCACAAAAGACCTCCAAGACAGCTTTCCCTGCCAGAGACTCATTGGGACAAGCAAATGGACTAGACAACCTGTGATGGCCCACTAGGCATCACTACAAAGTGGGCAGACTGCTTTTCTCACAGTCACCTTGTGGTGCTAACCCATAACTGTGCAGATTCTCACCCTTATTTTTTTTTCTAATAGATTTCTTTTCACAGAACACAGATTCAAATGTTAATGGAAATGTACTTTCTTGGTAATGGCAAATATCAAGCCATCTCTTCTGCATAGATCTCACACTCATGTTTCTGAGACAGCATTAATTCGCAGCAGAAAAAAAAATGATCCTTCTAACCTATAAGATGCTTTCTGCAAACTGAAAAAGTGTGAGGTATCTTTCACTCCAAGAGGATTTAGCCCCTCATCAGGTACTTGTGAGCAGAGAACATGGACTAATCTTTTGCCACTGTTCATCTCCTTGGAAAAGTGACTTTGTTCTGTGAACAACTTGTACAGGCTTTCATGAAAATAAGATCTAATAATTTTGTATATATGTGCTGGTCCTGGACCTGAGCATTTACTCTGAGCTTCTTTTGCTCAAGGCTAGTGCTCTACCACTTAAGTCACACTTCTACTTGCAGCTTTTTGAGTAGTCTATTGGAGATAAGAGTCTCCCTAATTTTCCTATCTGGGTTGACTAGGAGCTGTGATTCTCTGATCTCAGCCTCCTGAGTAGTTCAGATTACAGATGTGAGCCAATAGTGCCCAGCTAAAATTAATAAAATATCAATATGCTGTTATCAATAATTGAAAAGAGAACTGGTGTTATAATTAGCGAAGAGTAAGCCACATCTAAGTATACCTGCTTTAATTCCTCTGTTTCTTATATTCTGCCGTCTTTTGATGTAAAGACTGTCTACTTCTATCCTATAGCCAAATCCCATGTTTTCTCACTGATTCAAAGACCTCTCACATCTTTAGTTAATACCCCTTTACCTATCATCAATCTCTTTATAGTAAATAATGCCAATCAATAAACAAATACTGACATATCTCAATATAAATAATGAACTTTGATGTCACTTTTTCTATCTGTTGCACCAATTTGCTCTGACCTTTAGGGCTTCGGTCACCATAAAGACAGAGTTTCATTTTATCATAATAATACCCACACTTTATGAATTGTGAATTCAGCACACATCTGTAATCCTAGCTATTCAAAAGGCTGAGATCTGAAGATCATGGTTCAAGGCCAGCCTTGGCAGGAAAGCCCAGGAGACTCTTATCTACAGCTAGCCACCAAAAAGGCAGAAATGGAGTTGTGGCTCAAGTGGTAGAGTGTCAGCCTTGAGTGAAAAAACTAAAGGACAGCACCAGGCTCTCAGTGTACACACCCACACCCACACCCACCCACCCCCACACACACAGAGACAGAGACACAGAGAACCATGAATTAATTCTCTGAAGCAATTACAACCTTGTGAATATATGTCTTCATGTCTGTCAATGCCAATCCTTCATTGCCTTAAATACTTTTCAGTAAGTTTAAAACAAAAATCCATTAGGTCACAGCTTGCAAACTCAATTGGACTAGGTAGCCAGTATAAATGGTGATTCACTAGAAATAAGAAATAGGTAGAAATAGATAAATAGGCAATAGATTAACCTTTTTGAACATAGTTTTGTGGAAAGGAGGTAGTAGGAAATATTAGCCCATCATCAACTAGAAGGGACAATAATATTCTGTCTGGGGCTATCATTGTCCACTTTTGCCAACTACTACTTTGTAGAAATAGATCTGTAATTTCACTCTATGTTCTGATTTTTCAAAGGAATGTAGAATGTGTATGTATGCCAACTACTACTTTGTGGAAATAAAGCTGTAATTTCATTCCATGTTCTGATTTTTCAAAAGAATGTAGAATGTGTTTGTGTGTTCGTGTGTGTGTGCGTTTGTGTGTGTGTGTGTGTGTTTGTGTATGTGTGCCAGTACTGGGGCTTGAATTCGAGACCTGGCTGCTGTCCCTTAGCATTTTTCTCAAAGCTGGCACTTTACCACTTGAACAGCTCCACTTCTGGTTTTTTGATGGTTAATTGGCAATAAGAGTCTCATGGACTTTCCTGATTGGTGCTGCCTTCAAATAGCAATCCTTAGATCTCAATCTCCTGAGTAGCTACAGTTATAGATGTGAGCCATAGGCACTTGACTAGAAATTTGTTTTTTTTATGTGAAGTCTCCAGGTATTAAGTGTTGGTTACTAAATCACATGTTCTTCAAAATACTGTATGGACTAACAAGGCAGTAGCCAGTCAAAAATATACAAGTACTAGAGCTGGCCAAGAGGCCTACGGTTGGCAAGTTTGGGCTTATGTTTTCATTCTAAGTTCAATCTCCCTTTGACAATTTCTCCCAAGTTCCCCACCATGTTATCATTGCCTCTTCATTCTCTCAAGCTCTTTTCTTGGTTTTTGGAAATTAAAACCAGGAGACGGACAGACAAAGCACAATGTTTATTTCCCACACACTGAACTTGGCACTTCATTGCTAATTCACAATATAATTGTGAGTCAAGAAGATTTTTTTCTTCATCTTCTTTCTTTAGCTTGCTTCTGTTCTAAATCAGAGCACTAAGAATAAAGTTCCAGGGTCACCCACCAGATGACAGAGCCACCAATGAAATCACCCACATGGTTTATGAGCTAAAATGCTCCAAGCATAAGTCTGACTAGAAAATTAAAAAACAAATGGACAAGCACTAGCCCAAAAGGAACCAAGGCCTAAGAGTGCTCTCCTCATTTAACCTGAATATTGCCATGAACATTCCTTCCATATTTGTTCATTCTAAGAGAGATGACTGTTGAAGCAAAGGCTGAGCTCTAGAGGCATCCTTTCATACCTTCACCTAAATCCAGAGGGCAGGAAATTAGCAACATCCAGTGTCCCCCAGCAGTTTATTCTCTTGTGTGAGAGTAGCCAGAAGAACTTCCTTCTTGTATACTAGGATGCATCCCTGAGGAAGATGCATATCATTCATCTATCCACTACTTTTACTATAGTGTTGAATAGGTTTCAAATGTTTCCTAAAAGGCATTTTGTAGACGTTTCCCCAGGAGTTGGAGGCACTGACATTTCCTGTGAGACTGGAAGGCAAAGGCCTGAATGACAGAGTGTGCTGGGTTTACCAATAGCCATGTGTGCCTTCACATTTCTCAGAGTCCTTTGCAGTTGGGTTGACCACATGATTAATTTTAGCCACGAGTGTTACTTTTGTGACTGAGATAAGCAAGTTCATACCTGAGATAAACAATACCTGATATATAAAAAAAAGATAGAAGGGAAAAGATTTGTTTTAGATCCTGGTTTCAGTGTTTCCAGTCAGTTATGTTCCCTTGAGACCTGTCACCAGAGAGGACATCATAGCCAGGAGATTGTCACAGAGAAAAGCTGCTGCTTATGGCTATCAAGAAACACAGAAGAGGGGGAGAGGCTAGAAACAACTATACCACCCTTCCACAGCATGCACCCCACCCCCACCCCCCAGGGACCTATTTCCTCCAACTAGGCCCCCCCTTCTAAATTTCCAACACCTCCCAATGGCCCATTAAGCTCTCAGTCTATAAATGGATTAAGGTCTTTTGTGCCGTCAAAGCTCTCATGATGGAATCAGTTCTCCAACGTTCCAATTTTGAACACTGCTGTGTTAGGGAATAAGCTTTCGACACATGAACTATTGTGGGGGAGGGACATTTAAGATCCACCCCAAGGAAATAGCTCCTCTAGTTGAAGTGGTTACGCATGTAGTGCTTCTTTTAACCCTCTTTCTTTTGTCCCCATGGCTAGAAGCACATAATGATCCCTGAGTCTGCTTAGAGGCAACCTGACAGGGAAGACAATGTTCAGAAGACAGCTTGGACAAGAAGTAAACTTGTTTTATGTCACTAGAATTTGGAGCAGATTTATTAGAGCAGCTAGCATTCATTACTATAACTAATACGAAAAACCTGAAAAGATTACTAAAAATTTATTCATGGACCTTTCAGGAGCTACTGGACAGAGTTGCTGGAAGTAGTTACACTACTATACAGGAAGAAGATGGATGCTCACTGCTATTTTCAGGAGCTCAGAAAATAGCCACCTACTCTCTGGGACTGGGGGACCCAGAATTCCAGCTCTTGGAATGCACTTCCTGTCCTCAAGAATTCACATGGTTACCAGTTCCCTTTCATTCTTGACATTGTAACAGGTAAACCCTGCTGAGGAAAAGCAGCTCACCTCAAGGGTGCCTGTAAACTTAGGCAGTAAATGTCTTTCTGAAGATCCATGAACAAGGATCCTGTTATTTCCACATTTACAAAACAACCACCCTGACTGCCACAGAAGAGAGAGAGAAAGGAGACATGGCTTTGGTTCTTCAGCTTGGCCTTGTAAGCTCACATAAACCAAGTGTTAACAATGGTTTAAATTTCAAAGAAGCTGCGTCAGAATGACAACCTTGGTTTTAGACCTCAGTTATGAACCCAGAACCCTTGATTGTTCAGATGGACAGAAACATGTTTCATTTGGTTACATAGGTGAGTAGGAGATGGACTGTATCTGATAGAACTGACTTCCGTCAAAAGAAATCCATCTGTAGAAGGAAAGAAATAGAGAGGAGAGAGCAGTAAAAAGAGAGAAAAAAGGAAAAGAAAAGGAGAAGAAAAGCAAAAAAGGGAGGGAGGGTGGGTGTGAATAAGGAAAGAAAGAGGAGAAAAAGAGAGATGAAAGAAATGAGAGAAAAAAGAAAGAGAAAGAACGGGAAGGAAAGGAAGAAAGAAAGTAAAGGAAAAAGAAGATGGAGCTATAGCTTTAGGGTAAGGCCCTTTGCTTGGCATGCCTAAGGCTCTAGGTTCAACATCCACCATCAAAAGAAGGAGGAAGAGGAGATGAAGAAGGTAGAGAGGAAAAAGAGATTCTGATCCCTTCTAATTTGACACAAGTACAGAGGTACATGGTGCCTGTTAGATTTTAGCATTCCTTCATTTGGAAAGAGTTCTCCAAGCATTTCTGACTCCTACTTCCACTCAGAATTTGAGAATCAACTTCCTGTGCTCACTCACTATTCGACCTCTTGGTTCCCTAACTCAGGTAGATGTGTAAAACTTCTATTTTCTGCTCATTTGGCACTAGGCTGCTAGGAAACATTAACTTCAGTCTTTCTCTAGCTACCACTCTCCCAGGTCAGAGTGAATAGAACAGAACCAGTTATGGGAGGGGGAGGGAGGTGTCTCTGCTACAGAGCAACTATGGCTGTGGGTTAGAAAATTCTGGCAGGTATCCTGACTGCTTCAGTCAGTGACTAAAAGAGAAAACGCAATTGGCCCCACGCTGGTAACGTGTCCATTGCCTGGCCAGGGAGAGTAGGGCACTTTGATTGACAGTCTACCAGGAAGGTGAGCTAATTCCCTGGAATGCACAGAACTGGGATGAGGTAATTTCCTGGAAAGGAAATGGGGTGCTATTAGCATGAATGGGGGAGCAGCAAAATCAACAAATATCCACTCCTACATCTCCCTAAGTCCATATATTTGATTTTAACCCAAGACTTCTGGAGACAGATGCCTTAACTCAAAGGATCAACATACATAGAAAGGCAGAAAAGCGTTCTTTGGTCGGGTCATAAAGAGAGCGCACCATTCCATAAAACATCCCAGCACTGGAAACTTATGACATGCCTGAATATGCATTTCCTCCTGTGTAATTACTTCTCTCCTATTTCAGAAATAAAAGAAACAGAAAAGATGGGAAGTCTGCCCAAGATCACCAGCTCAGCAGAAAGCCTGCCATGCACCAAGGAACACTATCTTAAGGTTCAATCTCCTGACTCTAGACATATTTCTGTCACTTCCCCCACGGATGGGAGAATATCTAGGACATCCAAAGAGTGGCTTCCTTTTTTCTGTTTCCTTTTTCTTTCTCTCTCTTCCTTCCCTCCCTCTCTTCCTCCCTCTCTTCCTCCCTCTTTCCCTCCCTCCCTCCCTCCCTCCCTCCCTCTCCCTCCCTCCCTCCCTCTCTCTCTCTTTCTCTCTCTTTCTTTCTTTCTTTCTCTTTCTTTCCTTCTTTCTTTCTTTCTTTCTTTCTTTCTTTCTTTCTTTCTTTCTTTCTTCCTTTCTTTCTTTCTTTCTTTCTTTCTTCTTGTCAGTACTAAGGCTTGAATTCAAGGCCTGTGCACTGTTCCTAAGGTTTTTTACTCAAGGCTGCCACTCTACCACTTGAGCCACAAAGTCCACTACTGGCTTTTTAGTGATAAACTGGAAATAGGAATCTCAAAGTCTTTCCTGCTTGGTGCTGGGTTTGAACAGCAATCCTCAGATTTCAGCCTCAGAGTAGCTAAGATTACAGGCACTAGCCATTGAAAGGATATGTCCCGGCCATCCCAGGGGACCATACGGAGATAGTCACGGACAGAAGAAGAAGGTTTATTAGTGGAGCCACATCTCCCACAGGAGAGGGAGCAACATGGCAGCTGGCTGGCTTCCGCACCTTACTCAGGTGGTAGCTTACTTATATAGTTCTGGGGCTAAAGGGGAAGTAGATAGGCCTGAATGGTGAGTGGGAGTGACCCATTATAGCTCTAGGGCAGGGAGTTTAGGTATGGGTGGACCTGGGGACTAATGGGAGGACCGGAGGACCTGAGGCAGGGAAAATGCTAACAGCCACCAGTACTCACCTCCAAAAAGTGATTTCTCAATGTGTACATCTTCCAAATTTGAGAAGTGTAGGGATATAGTATGGTTCTTTTAGACTGTTCCTGCTAGGGATTGGGACAAAGCTGGGTATGGGGTAGAACCCAATGAGCTGAATTTCAAAGAGGATATATTTTCTTGAAAATACAGCATCTGTGTGCAGTAGGTGTCGATATAACTAACCTTCTGTCTCAAGTTAGAGCTGGGAATGGATCTTTTTTTTTTTTTTTTACAGGAAAAAGGAAATGCATGGGTGTGGAGCTGCCAGCAGTGGAGGAAGTTCCCAGGCGACCTGTCATAGAGCAATTTATAGACCTAGGTCTCAGAAGGGCTGTAGCAGGCTGGGGCGGGGTGTGATTTGTTGATTATGGAGCCTGGCACCTGGCACTCATCCAGGCTTACCCAGCCTTGTGTGCATGAGCGTCGCCGGGACATGGAGCAATAGAATCACTATCTGGGCAGCTGAAATGAAAAGAGCAGAAAGTGAAAAACTCTCATCCAGAAGGGAAAATAAAATCAGAACCCCAAAAGGAACAAAAATAGTGACTATGAGAAAAGGAAGCAGGGGGAGTGAGGAGCCTTCCATGAGCTCTCTGAGACTTAACTTGGAACAAATTCAATTTTCCCTTCCATCCCCAAACCCACTGGTGCTGTCAATAGCTGTCCTTCAAAAGAGAAGCTAGATCCTTCCTTGCTGGTATGTTGGGGCCTCCCAAAAAATTGACCAACAGCCTTTAAGGGACAGAACTAAATATCCTGTCATCAACCATTACAGTCCCTGAGGTTCCCCCCAAGAACAGAGACCAGAACCAACCTTCACCCTCAGTGAGAGCCAATTAGGCAGTAAGGCATGACAGTCAATACGACCTCCTGGGGCCAAGGACCACAGCAGTGTTTACAGAGCTCAGCAGCAACTGCCAGAGCTAACAAGCCACATGCACGGTCCATCTGGGCAGGCTGGAGAAAGTAAACCATTTTACTCTACATCTCAGTGGCTGGACCTGAAAGCATTCAGCATAGCCACATTTGCTTCCCTCCTCCCGGCCCCCTTCCTGAGCCCCCACACATCTGTGTACACACTTTAAAATAAATATGCACGAAAGCAGAATCCACCCAAATGGGGGAGAGTGGTGCACCTCTGAAGTTCTCCAGGTGGACCCTGTCCACCCCAGACAGGCTCCAATTGTGGCATTTTTGGAGAAGTGTGAGAACTCTTCAGAGCATCATCATACCTGCTTGGTGGAAGGCATCTACAAACTTCTAAACTCAGCTCAGAGGGTGAAACGCCTAGGGTTTTTTGTTGTTGTTGTTTTGTTTTGTTTTTCAAATTCATTGGAAACCTTCCTGGTCCTCAGCACCTCTCTGCCTGGCACCCCCATCTCCTACCCCAACTCAACCTTTCCTTTCTACTAAGATAGCAAAAGACAAAGACTGATTGCTGCCTTTCTTTTCCTGACAAGCTGTTTCTGTAGCCAAGACTTGTTGGTCTTGAGCTTGAAATCCTTCTGCCTCAGCCTCCTGAATGCTGAGTTTACAGACAGATGTTCACCAAGCCACTCAGTGCACCTTCACTTCTATGTGAATTTACTCTTGCCTATTTCCCGATTCCCATCTCATAGAATCCCCAGAAAAATTACAGGATAGGAAATGTCAGCCTAACTTCTAGAAAACTAGAAACAAAAAAGCTACCCGGAGCAGGCATTGCTTGTTCAAGCCTGTAATCCTAGCTACTCAGGAAGCAGAAATCTAAGGATTGAAGTTGAAGCAAGCCTGGGTTGGAAAGTCTATGAGAGTCAATTAACAGCAAAAAGCTGAAAGTAGAACTATGGTTCAAGTGGTTGAGCAGCAGCCTTGAGCAAAAAGGCTAAAGGACAGCACCCAGGCTGTGAGTTGAAGCCCCAGTACAAAAACAATGAATATAAATTTTAAATGCTGGACTGTCCCCTTATTATGTTGCAGGCTGTAAGATATCAGCCAATGGAAAGGAAAGAGAATGGAGTTTGGAGTCTAAGCCAATTCAGGATGCAGCTGCATAATGACATAGGAACTACAATTTGGCTGAGAAGAAGAGAAAGCGGAGTGGAATGCATAGAACACTTGCCTGGGGACACCAGTGAGATGCCAGTTCACCTTGGGCCTGAAATGTCAGCCTCCTGAGGCTGCAGGGACCCTTCTCCTGCCAGGCACCTTTCTTACTGTCAAGATGTCACTTACCTGTCACCTCATAAAGCTTACCCACCCCACCAAACTTAATCACCCTCTTTGAGCCCAAAAGCAGTGATCTCCAATGGTTTTGGTTTGCATGCTCCCCCAAATAATGACTTGAAAATGTATATACTCTCTTGCATAATATTTGGGCGGGGTTGGTGGTGGTGGAGGTTTCAAGGGCTTTTTAGTTTGTTTTAGTGCTGGACCTAGGGCTTGAACTCAGGGCCTGGGCCCTATTTCTGAGCTTTTTTGCTCAAAGATAGCACTGTACTACTTGAACCACAGTTCAACTCTCTGATTTTTGATAGTTAGTTGGAGATAAGAGTCTCATAAACTTTCCTGCCCAGGCTGGCTTCGAACCTCAGATCTCAGCCTCCTGAGTAGCTAGAATTACAGGTGTGAGCCAGTGCCACCCCCACCCCCACTTCCTTGTACAGTTTTTAAATAAATTAAAACTAGAACTTGGTAATTTTAAATTGTTGCAAAGGATGTCTATAACATTGTGAATATTAGTATCTTAAAATCACTACACCACTATGTTAAAAATTGTCAAGTGAACTGGGGTACAGAATAATTTTTAAAATACATAAATAATATTCTTTATTAACTTATTGTTCATTTCTCCTTGAGCTCATGCTCCATTATATTTTCTTTTTATACTTTTTGGCACATGACAGATGCTTTTATCTTAGACAATTTGTTCATGATGTCATTATTATTCTATTTTTCAACAAAAAAAGTGAAATTTTAATCTTGTTATCACTTTAAACATTAAGTAATTTTTTCTAGATCAGATTATGATTTTGATCATCATCATCACTGATCAAGAAACATGTAGAAAAAATCTTTAAAAAATCTAAAAAGAAAGAAACATGTATTATAAATGTTTATAAGTTATTAGAAAAATACCTTTTCCAGTTAGCTAATGTGCCCATGGATGAAAATTATTTACTGCTAGAATGAGATAGCATCCCCAATCAATTCTATTCCTGCTTTACATTTTGAGAGAGGAAATAAAACTCCAAGAAATAAAAGTTTTCTCCCCCAAAAAACCAAGATATGAATGAAAGGAGTTTTATAATACCAAAAATTACCTAACAATCTACTTATCAAAATTTAATAATGACCTACCATCTGACAAATCAGTTTGGTTCTCCTTCAATTTTGATGAAAGAAAGTAACTAGCAACCAAGAGACATGAACTTGTATGTGTTACCCAGTCATTAGTCATTCACTGTTCTGATTCTGGGAAACAAGCCAAGAAGATTGCACCAAAATTTGTTAAATGACTGCTAATCATACTTGCCACTACCCACTCATTTTTTTAACTGAAAAAGTTGGGAAAATTAAGACACCTATTATTTTTATATAGCTTTACCGGTACAATTGCTTTTGCTTTTCAAATTTAGGTATAATATACATATGATAAAAAGTCATCCTTTTAAACTGTAGTTCACTGGCACTAGTATTTTCATAAAGTTATGCAACCTTCCTCTTCACTAATTCCAAAACATTTCATCACCCTACTAAGAAATCCTGAATCCATTAACAGTTACTCCTTGTTTCTCCTTATTTCTAATAAAATTATTTTATCTCATCACATACTTCAAATATATTTTCATAGAAAGCATGGCCTTTACCATGTAGGTTATTGAGTTCACAGAAATGTCTGCCATATAATCTATTTGGCAAGGGAGTCATACTGTCAAGACAAATAGCCAAACCAGACCTACTTTCAGTTAGAAGAAAAAACAAACTGATTTCAATTTTGAATAAATGTGTTAACATGAATCCCTTCCCAGCCATCTTTCTTCTGAATTCAAATTCCAGGAAAAGAGATCTAGTTTGGTAGACCTGTTGTCTGCCTTAGAGAACTACAGAAACCATAGTACTATGCTTTGAGCTTATTTTTTCAGGAGTAAGGAATACTTTCCCTCAGTGATTCTCTCTTTATTGGGGGGATTCTTTCTCTAGTAATTCTTTCATAATATTCAGGGGATGGAAGGAGTGAGGTTATTGAAGAGAAATTCTCATCACGCCTGCTGCTTTATTATAGAACATCTGAATTCTGAGTGCTTCAATGCATGCCAAACTATTCTCTTCCTGAAAATTGCATTTTACCTTTCAGAGATCAGAATACAGCACAAAAAAGTGTCATAAATGCATATATGTTCCATGATCCCTTTCCAGAATGTCTTTTCTGCCCAGCTGTGGAGTGAGGCCTGCAAACAGCCCAGCTGGCAACCTCTTCAGATCAGCCTTGGCCACAGGCCAGCCTGTTATGTCTTTCCTGCCCAGTGAGGTCACTTGGTAGGTGATTGCTGCTCCAGTGTTTCTTGGGTGCCAGTTAAGCCTTCGAAGGGTCTACATTGTGATTGGGCTTGTTTTGCCCAGTGTTGCTTCTTCCCTTTGGCAAGTATTGATCCCTAATAAATACCTGGCCTCATAAATTCTGTATCAGTTGCTGGTGCTGAAGAAACCAGCATGTATCAGAGAAACAGGAATTTCTCTGTGGTATCTAGTCATAGAAGGTCTGCTGTATCTGGTAACAGAAAGTTAACTGATAACAAAATGCTGAAGCAGTCTATTGCCCACAAATGCTTTTGCACTGCAAAGCAAGAATCCTTTGTGAGGACAGAATCCCTATGATTTCCTTTGGCCAAGAGAGAACAAAAATGGTCAAAGGAGAGTTGGAAGCAGTGAAAGGGACTCCACTCCATCACAGCAATGTTCCTGGGCAATATATCTTAGGAGGGCATTAGAGATGATGCCATTAACACCAGGTCTGTCCATGGGCTTCCCACCAGGTGTCCTGACACACTGGAGGGCCTTCAACAATATCTCAGAGAATTCATCCCAGTTCATAACTCATGACCACAGTAAGTTATCTGTTATAATAATACCACACTACATTTACACTGATTAGCATGAATATCTGCTTTGTCTACCCTATGGGAGATTCATAAGGATTTTTTTATTAATTTATCCAATCCCTAAGACCAGTATTTACTAATGCTTTTTATAACAAATGTACTCTGAGTGCTTTCTGAGTGGTGAAAATACATAGACAATCAGTACCCTCAGAAAGTTTACAGTTTTTATAAGTGAAACAGGAAACAAGGGAGGGAATGGAAAGGTGCCAAACAATTCCAGAAACAGTAAAGACACAGACAGATCTAGATTCAGTCCCAGTGAAAACGAAAACCAACTAATATAAATACTTCAACTTTTTTGAAATCTCAATGATTGTTTAGACAGTAAGAATTGTCAGCTGGTAATCAAGTAAAAGTTTATTGAGATAAATGGTGGAGAAATACTAGCACAATTATTGTTTCCTCCTTTAATTTAGATACTTATTTTCAAGTGCAGATTTTAATAGTTTATTTACATAAATACTCATAAGCATGAGTCTATAAGAGTTAGTAAAATAAGGTGTAGCTTGTTGAAATTTTATTCCATCTGTACACACTGGTAAGTGCTTTTAATTTATGTTATTTTCTCCTTGAAATAGTTCTAGGATTCAAATACTACTGTTCTCGCAGCTTACAAATGAGAAACCCAAACTTGGAGAGTTTCAGAAACTGAGGACACACTGTCAAGCATATTAGGGAGTGAAGAATCAAACCCACTGGCTATACCATTTGCCACCAACCTCCTCCCATGTCCCCCTCCCCACTCCTAGTATCATCTACAAAGTCCCAAGCCAGAAGGGAAATTTGTCTATGGGCAGATGATTAGAAAATTTTTCCATGGCCTCATAAGTTGTCGATCTTTCTGGACAAACTTACTTCCAGAATAACAGAAAACCTGCCCTGAATGCTCTCTCTGTTCCATGATATTGTCATTCTGAAGCTTCACACAGAACTGACTTTTTTGTGACAAGGGCTTGTGTTAGTAAGCTTTCCGTCACTGCAACAAATACCTGAGATTAAAAAAAAGAAGAAGATAAGGTTTATTTTGACTCATGATTTCAGAGGTTTCAGTCCATGATTGGTTGACCCTGTTTTGGACCTGTGGTAGCACAGTACATCATGGTGGACACATGTGGCAAAGGAAGTATGTATGTTCATTGGAAAGCAAAGAGAGATAAAAAGGCTGAGCTAACACTGCTTTCAAGAGTACATTCCCACTGACCTAAATTATTCCCATTACACCCGGCCTCTTAAAGGCTCCATCTCCTCCCAAGAGTACCACATGCTGAAACAAAGTCTTTAACATATAGGCCTTTGAGGGAGATTCAAGATCCAAACTGTAGCAGGGCTCGAACTGTTACATCTCTGACCTGAACCTTGCTCCCCAAATTGGAGCAATGTGTACCCACTTTCTACATTTTCACTTGAGCCTTTAAAGGGCTTTTCACACTTGACATGTCCAAAATGGGATTCGTGAGCACACCCACATCAGAGACCTGTCACTCCGCAGTCTTTCAGTAATTCTAGTTAATGTCAATTCCATCCTTCTCATCACTTGAAAAAGTTTTACTGTCATCCTTCACGCATTACTTTTCCTCTGAACTTCTCTATTTCTCTCTGTCTCTGTCTCTCTCACACATGCACCACACACACGCACGTGCACACACGCCCCAAAAAGACACACACAACTGACATCCTGATCTTCTAATTTACTTCCTAACATCCTTCCAACAGCCCTTGCAGAAACATCTCAGAGAAGCCCCCTCCCTCCCTCCCTCCTACCCCACCTCTGAACAGCTCAAGTCTCACAGGTGGCTGTTGACAAAGCAGCCAAGAGTGAGCCAAGCTATAGCAATTTCCCTTCCCAGGGAGCCTGAACAGCATGCTCCCAATCACCTCATCCCAAACTCTGGGAACAGGAAAGCTGAAAAGAGGCCAAGCAGGATAACTGGACCCCTTTGATCACTAAATTCCTCCTTTCCTTCAGCAGTTTCTCAAGCCAGGCTGTGGCTATGGGTATGGATGCTTTCCTCTTTCTGGCTATAATCCTCTCACCCTGCCACCTTCTCAGGCTGCAGCTCTGAGGGGCACACACTCACACTCTATCTTGCTTTTCCTTTCCTCTCCTTTTAAACATCTGACTATCAGATTGTCTTTGATCCTTCTCATTTAGCTTGGTGGGTTTCACAGGTAGAATGTTTAGAGTTTCTATATAAAAAGTGTTTAGGTTGGCAGGGTTGCAACTGGCATGCCAACAATTTCCACCCTAAAGGTACCTCTCCTCTTCAGAGTGGCTGTAATGCTTGTAAACTCAGAGACACTGCCTTCAGTTGCCAAAGAGCTGCTCAAGCCACCCTCTCATTAAGTTTAGAGGGAGCCAGGTGTTACCAGACATTTGTGGACAACACCTATAATCTTAGCTCCTCAGGAGGCTGAGATATAAGGATCACAGTAGGAAGCCAGCCTGGGCAGAAGAGGCCATGGAACTCTTATCTCTCTCTAATCAACCACCAAAAAGCCAAATGTGGAGCTGTGGCTCAAGTGGTAGAGCATACTCCCCTTAAGTAGAAACAGCTAAGAAACAGAGCACAGGCCCTGAGTTCAAGCCCCAGTACTAGCACCAACAAATGATTTTTTTAAAGAAATAAACAATAAGTAATCCACTTAAAATAAAATAAATACGAATTTTAAAACTCTAAAGGAGTGGAGAGCAAAGAACACTCCTTCTATGTCAGAGGACTTCTTTCCCAGGAAAGTCTGACACGCTGAGTAGAGAGAAGCCTGGTCCTGGCGACCAGTGTGGGGATGGTGGAGAATGTTGGTCAGAGGATACATCTAGTTAGTCAGAGAGAGCAAGCCCAAGAAGCCCATAATACAACATGACAACCATAGTGAGTAGCAATGCAGTGAAGAGTGCTCCATGAAGCTCAGCCTGAGGTTTACTAAATCCCAGGATGCTCAAGTTCTTTAAGGAAAGTGGTCTGGTGTTTGCACATAACCTATTCACATCCTCTGGGTGTTTTATATTGCCTCTAGGTGACTTATAACAATAAAGATAATGTACATAGTATATAAACATATATATATATTAGTGCATTGAATTTGTGTATGTGATGGTAGTAGGACTTGAACTCAGGGCCTAAGCACTATCCCTTAGCTTTGTCTTCTCAAGGCTGCCATTCTACCACTTGAACCACACATCTACTTAAAGCTCTTTTGCTGGATAATTGGAGGTAAGGGTCTCTCAGATTTGTCTAATCAGGCTGGCTTCAAACCTCAATCCTCTACTCCAGAGTAGATAGGGTTACAGATAGGAGCCATCTGCAGCACCCAACTTATACTGCATTATTTAGGAAAGAGTGGCAAGGAATAAAAAGTGTGTGAATGTTCAGTTCAAATGGAATTTTTAAAAATATTTTCAGTCTGAGGGTATCTGAACCTGCATTGGCCAAACCCATGGCTATGGAGGGCTGAGTGCATTGTACACTTGATATTCACCAAGCGAGTAAAATCTAAAGGTTCCCACCAGAAAAAGTGGTGTGAAGTGACACATATGTTAATTTGTTCCATTTAACCATCCCTCAATGTAGACACGATTCAAATCTGTACATATACTGTAAATATACACAATTTTGTCTGTTCAAAAATAATTACTTTAAAAAGCCAGGTGCTGGTGGTTTACACCTATAATCCTAGCCAGTCATGAGGCTGAGATCTAGGGATCACAGGTTGAAACCAGCCTGAGCAGGAAGGTCCATGAGACTCTTACCTCTAATTAAGTACCAAAAAGGCAGAATGGAGCTGTGGCCCAAGTGGTAGAGTACTAACCTTGAGCACAAAAGCTCAAGGACAATACCCAAACTCTGAGTTTAAGCCCCAGGACGAGCACTTATAAAAGTAATAATAATAAATTTTAAAAGACAAATGTGAGCACATGATCCATAGGGAAGACCAGGAGTCCTAAACTACCCACTAACCTGGTAGAAATTTCTTTTTTCCCTCTTTTGAAATTAATCCTTGTGAGCAAGCAAGACACATGCACCAATTGCAGCGCCCTTGGGAGAGGGAGCTGAGGGCAGGAGGTTAGCTCTTTGTCCTGTGCAGGAGCTTCTTTGCAGAGTAGCTTTCTTTGCCAGGACTGGACAGATGACAACTGAGAGAACAAAGGTAACAAACAAAGTTACAGCAAACTATATATGTTTATGCTTCACAGCCATAGAAGACTGTTATTGAAGACTGACTTGCCTAGTGAGGAAAATGAGGCTCTGAGAAGTGAGTGGTTTGTCTAAAAACCACATTATTAGGAAGTGGTAGAACTGGGATTCAAACTCACATGATCCTGCCTCTGGATCATCATCCATACACTAGGATGCCTCAAGAAGAAAGTCCACAGTTGGGCGCCAGTGGCTTATATCCTAGCTACTCAGGAAGCTGAGATCTGAGGATCATGGTTCAAAGCCAGCCCAGGCAGGAAAGTCTGTGAGACTCTTATCTCCAATTAACCACCAGAAAACCAGAAGTGGCATTGTGGCTCAAGGGGTAGAGCACTAGCCTTGAGCTGAAGAGCTGAGGGCCAGCACCCAGGCCCAGAGTTCAAGCCCTAGAACCAAAAATCAAAAAAAAAAAAAAAAAGGAGGAAAGGACACCAACTACTACATGTTTACACCAGAGATAAGGATTCTACCCCAACATCACTGGCTTTTGATCAATTATATATTTTTTAAAATTAGTTATTTTTTCAAGTGACCCATCCCTTTGATTTTGCAAATCCTCCCTATCATGTGTGTTCATCACCAAGCCCTTTGCTATGCTATGTGGCCTTCCTTGCCACTCCAGAAGGAGACAATGGAGAAGATTTGGAATCTGGTGCTTTCCTTTCAGCGGTATGGGTTGGTTGGTATTCTTGGCTTTTTCTCTGATGTCAGGTCAATCTACGAACTCCCAGGGCCTGTCCAAACCCTAGAATTACACCCCGAGGAGACAGCTTGTGCTCCAGGAGGCAGACGGCTGGCCACGCCTCCAGCCACTGGCAATCTCACCATGCTCAGCAGGGAGATGATTCGGCATTATCAGAGGTTAAAATAAAGAGGAAACTCAGTATCTTTAATCCCTGTGTATGACCCAGGACAGAATTCCCTGCTAGAAAGATCTGCCTGCTGTGCAGAATTGAGCACAATTTACTGCTTCCCTGTAGCCTGCGGTAGGGCCATGCTTGCCTGCCTGTCGCAGAAGCCCCTGCATCAAGCCTGCTTACAGAAATGTGGGTAACATGCATCCCTCCTTCAAAATATTTTCTCTTACTCTTTGACCAAATTCAGGCAGACCTATAGAGAAAAACCCTCAAACCTTTGCTTTACTTTCACACTTTGCATCAAAAGTGAGAGCCCACAGGGAGACAGCGAGGGAAGGGATGACATTGTCCAAAACGAAAGGTACTCTTTACCTGACTTTTGTAACTGCAACCTGTCTATACCTCACTTCTATAATAAGAATCTTAAAAACATTAAGTAAGGGACCCAATGAGTATGGTAGTGCATACCTGCAATCCCAGCACTCATTTGGCTGAGGCAGGACTACAGAAAGTTCAAGAACAGCTGGACTTCAAGGTGAGACCACCAACAGTGTCCTGTGCTGGCTTCAAATGGATGTTCTAGGTCTCAGGGTTACAACCTTGAGGCTTCAGTGCTCTGCTTAGCCTGAGCCATTTATTTCCTAGCTGCACGTTCTTGGACAGGCCACTTAGCCTTTCTAAGCCTCAGTTTCTATGTCTGGAATATGTAGCTAATTATAGCTACTTTTGCAGAGTACTTTCTTATTCAAGGAACTAACATGGCACAGCTGCTCTTGTGATTCTGTCATGAGCTGAAGTAAGGGCAAAAAGGCTCCAGATACTCTGTTTAAGGGTCAGCCCAGGAATAAGTCAGACCTGAGACAGGGGCACCCCAAGGTTATGACAGGTTGGAACATTCACAGACTGCACTGAAACAGCCCAAGGAGTTCCCTAAGCTCCTTAGTGGCTAAGCTACTACCAGAGAATTCATCAACCACAGATCACACACACACACACACACACACACACACACACACACCCTTCTAACCAGCCACACAATAGGCTAATGCAGGTGCTAGCCTTTGGGTGCACCAGACAAGAGCTTCTTATTCTTATCAGTGGCTCATCTTTCACCTTTTTCTTGTCAAGGGTCTACTTTCTCTTATCTATGAATGTGAACTTTGAGGGGAATGAAACAGGGGAAAAGAAACATACAGTTGGGCTTCCCTGTTTAGAGAATAGCCCAAGCTTGGATAGGAAAAAGGGCAAAGATTCTTCTTCCAAATTCAGATTTTAAAAAAACAAGAAGAAATTAGTGGTAGATTTTAGCTTTTGATTGAAGGAGGAGGATGGCCAATTCGAGTGGTTAAGAAAACTGAATTTAAGCCAGGTGCTGATGGCTCATACCTGCAATCCTAGGTACTCAGGAGGCTGAGAGCTGAGGATATTGGTTCAAAGCCAGCCTGGACAGGAAAGTCTGTGAGACTCTTCAATTTAACAACAAAAAGGCTGGAATAGGAACTGTGGCTCAAGAAAGCACTAGCCTTTAGTGAACAACAACAAAAAAAACAAAAACAAAAAAAAAACAAGGAAGATCATGAAAGCCTGAGTTCAAGACTGACTACAGAGAGAGAGAGAGAGAGAGAGAGAGAGAGAGAGAGAGAGAGAGATTTTGAAACAGCCCTAAATCCAATGGTTCACATGCAAACTTGCCCAGATTTCCTTCCGAGCCTCAGCCTCACCTCCTCATACAGTAGCTCTGATGGGTGCAGAGTAAGTATCTAAAAAATACACCCGACAGCCATTTCTGGGTTGATCTCTGCTCACAGCATGCTTATCCATAAGTTTCTTTAACTTCTTTGCAAAGAAAGAAAAACAAAATTACAAACAACATGCTATGGTCTGGATGTGACTCCCACCTCAAAATTACTCTGTCTCCAAAGTTCACTTGAATTTATTTGTATGTTGGATTTTGCTTTAATATCCTTTGGTCCCCAAATTGACGTGCCAATGGTATTTGGAGGTGAAGCCTTGGGAGATAATTAGGATTCGATGATGTCATAAAGTTGGAACTGCCTTGATGACGTTAGTAGCTCTACACAAAGACAAAGGATGACCTGAGCTGGCAAACTTGCTCTCCTACCATGTGAGATCATCTGCCAGGCTGTGGTGCAGCAGCAAGTCCCCGCCAGAGGACTCCAGAATTCCCTAGCCTCCAGAACTATGAGCTAAGAGAACTTCTATTCTTTATAAATGACCCAGTCTGTGGTATTCAGTTATAAAAACAGAAAAGTGACTGATACGCATGGCATTTTTGTTCCAATATGAGAATGTTTTAGATCCAAGATTTAATTCTCCTGCAAGTTGTGTTCTGCAAGTGGCATGAGTATTTTAGAGTTAAACAAAAATAACAAAATGTGCATCTTTTTCCATGAAGCATCCATCATTAGCATAAGAGTAGCCTCCCCATTCTAGTACTTTCGGGTACCTTCTTTTACCCACTAAAACTGAGTCCGCAGCTCACTCAAGAAGACATATTCAAGCCTGTAGACACATATGAGATTGAAATGGTATTATCCCCATTCAATAAGCAGACCATGGGTAGTAATGCAATATTCAGAGTGCAGGCTCTCTGCCTCCGTTTCTGAATTTTCTTCCTAACCTGGCTCTCTGTCTTCCTCACAGACCAGGAGTTCTACTGGTTGCAGGATTAGACCACTACTTGGTGGTGGAAAACAGAGGCAAGCAGGATGCAGGAAGACAAGCAGAATAAACAGGCAACAGGAGGTAGCATCTTAAGTGTAGCTCCTTACCTCTGTATTCCCCTTGACCCTTGGCAAAATATCACCTCAGGCCCCACTTCTTAATTCATGCAATGTGCAAAACCCTACCCCCCTAAGTCAAAAAAGCATGGAACCTGATACATGTAAATTGTAAAACACTCCACAAATGTAATATAATGCATGTAAATTGTAAACACTCCACAAATGTCAGATTTGCCAAATCCTTGGCAAAGAGTATAACAGGAAAATTGGGTATCATGAGGTACATTATTAAAACATTTGCTAAACCCACAAAACATCCCATGCTAAAAGCTGAAATGCTTCCTGACTTCAGGGTAAGGACCAAGCTAAAATATGAGAGCAGTGCTGCTCACACAGGCACGCCTGGGGCCAGCAGTACCATCTCAGTGCTTTTAGAAAGATCTATTTGCAAGTCTGCCCCCAGACCTACCGCTCACATTTTCTGAATCCAAGGCTCAGGCTTCTGCAAGTTAACAAGCTTCCAGGTGAATCACACATGCAAGTTCTCAAACATCCCAACCTAATACACTTCAAGTTGGTCACAGTCACCACCTTAACCCAGTGTCATCAAGAAGGCTATTAGCACATCTATTACAGATGGGGGGAAAGTCATAAGTTCAAACTTGACCCAGGTTAAGGATGAACTATTGCTAGGCCTTGGTTTGGATAAGTGTTGCTCATGTGTTAAAAGCAGTGGCTCAAGATTGTAATCTTAGCTACTTATACATTTCAAAGCCCAGACAAGAAAGTGAATGCAACTCATCTCTAATTAGCTATCAAAAATCCAGACTCGGAGCTGTGACTCAAGTAGTAGAGCACTAACATGGAACACAAAAGCTCAGGGACAGCACCCAGGCCTTGAATCCAAGCCCCAGGGCTGGCACAAAAACAAAAAATCTGGTCTTCAGCCTTTAGCATAAGATGGTAGAAGCCTTTAAGAGGTGGAGTCTAATGGCAGGGAAAATAGATCATTGGAGGTATGTCCTCGAAGGGATATTGGAACCCACCTCTTTCCTCTCTGTCCTTGCTTCTCAGCAGCCTTAAGGTGAGCAACTTCTTCTCCACACCCCCACACCATGATGGGTTACCTCACCACAGATCCAAAAGCTATGTGAACCAATATAAACCTCCTTTCTTTTAAGTTGATTGTTTAAAGCATTTTGTGACAGTCATGAAAAGCTGACCAACACACCAAAGCAACTGAGGATTAGTCACTACAAAACCTGAGCTGAGTTTTGCTTAAGAGATAATAGTGGTGGGGAATTAGTGAAGCAAGGTAGGACCAGCGGGGTCTCAACTGCTACAACAGCTGCAAATGGATCCCCCCCCTCAAGCCAACAATATGTGGCTAGTTGTTGTTCCAAGAATTAAGCAAGATCATACACACACACACACACACACACACACACACACACACACACACACACAGAGTCTGTGTCATCACCATTATCCTCACCATAGCTTCCACACTCCAGCGCTTGGGCTATGCTCATGAATATCTGTATGACTAAGTTTCTTTGGCCCTTCATGTATACTTACTGTGTTAAGAAAGAGGTCAAGAAAGGACATTTGCATGTTTTACAACGTCCCTTTGATCATTGGTAGAAATGCCTATAGTCAATAGATATCCTCAGAGGAAAATTGGGGGTCCTAATTTTTTTTGCCTTCTAGGTCTATGCTAACATTGATCCCATCATCAAAGGGGTCAGCTGTAGACCAAATGAAACTGGTTTCTAGAAGTGAGAAGTGAGTCAGAGTGTATAGCAGCTCATTAAAAAAATAAATAAAGGCATTTGCTAATGAGTGTGGAAAATTTCAGTAAATGAAAGAGACCCATTCCATTATGACAGTTCTGGAGTTGCTCAAACCTAATTTTGCAACAGTAAGGAGAGAATAAAAATGTCCTGAGCTGGTTGTCTTACATTCACAGACGTGATAATCTTAAAGAAACATTTTACGGTGTATCACTTAAAGAAAAGTGTATTAATCTTTCCTGAAGGGGAAAAAAAAAACATTTGGTTGACCTTGAAAATAAAAGCATTCATGAGGAGTATGAGCAGAAGTTTTCATTATTCCTTAAGCCCTTGCTTCAGAGGGACAAAAAAATTCCACCCTCCACTGAAGGGTGACAATGCCAAGTTGCCAAGCAACTGATCTTTTATGGTAGATCGCCACGGAGACTGATGTAAACAAAATCATAAATCCCATTACCCTGCTAAATACTAGGTCTGGGTTAGAAAGAGAGCAAAAGAGCTGCTTTTCAGGTTAAAAGAGATAATATGAAACAGTGAGTGGTAAAGATTTTAGACTGAAGAAATTGTCATGGGTGAGACTATAGTTAATGTAGCTCTTGGTTTTGTCTTGGTTTTGTTTTTTTCTTTTAGTGAAGAAGGCCCCAGATTGCCTTGTATCAAGAAAAGCAATCTTAGTTGAAAGAGTGATTTCCAACTGAAAACTTAACTCCAGCACCTCCAGAGCCTAAGGTCAGCCACCAAAGTCCTCATTCATGGTGGCTTTTCCCAGCCATCTGCCAAGTGGCCATCTACCCAAACCCTCCCAGAGTCCATCCTCATGGTCACTTGGGAAACAGCTTCTAGAAAGAAGTGCTTGGGAATCAGGTTGTGTATTGTATAATCCTTTTGGGTAAAGGAGAAGAATAAAGGTGACATTTCTGGAGCCCCTCTCTATGGTGGACAATGTGTGACAGGTAATGAATGCCCTGAGAAGTAAATAACCCTATTCCTCTTGAGCAGACAGGAAGCTGGAAGCTCATGGCAAGGATGTCTTATCCACTGTCACCCGGTTGTGGTGGGTGAGCAGAGATGATCCCTTCAATGTTGAGTTGATTTTCAAACGACTTCCACCAGCTTGGTACTAAGTCCCTCAGCCTACAGAGACCAATGCCTCAAATAAGTAACTTTACCTCAGGAACAATGATCCTGCTAAGGGAATAGCTCATGTCCTGATTCCCATTAGAATGACCCAGGGTCTTCAAGGGTGTGCTAGGAATGTTTGATAATGGGCTCTCTGAAGCAGAGGGGCAGCTCTGGTTTCTGTGGTTCAAATATCACCACTGTGAACAATTTTAGGCAATCCACAGTAAGTTCATACTACTGGTTCTTCTGGCTATACACAATTCCAGCATATGCTAACTAGCAGTCTTTAAAATATCAGTCCTAATGGTCAATCTCTTATAAACCAAACCAGAATTCCTGAGGATGGAGTTCAAATCTCTCTCTCTGTGTGTGTGTGTGTGTGTGTGTGTGTGTGTGTGTGTGTGTGTGTTTAAGCCAAAGATTAAGAGCTGTTCAACTAGAAGCTTTATATTCAGGAGTCTTTTGGCATCCCTGGCTTTGTCCTAGTAAGAACATACTAGGCTTCACAATTAAATACCAGTCACCAAAGTCAGAGATTGGTAGTCTACTCCTCGTCATCCTAACTACTCAGGCTGAAATTAGAAGTATCAAGGTTCAAACCCAGCCTAGGCAGAAAGCTTGCTAGAATCCATCTCCAAAATAACTAGCAAAATTTTGGGTGAGAGGCATGGCTCACGTGGTAGAAAGCCAGACTGGAAAATATGAGGTTTTGAGTTCAAACCCCCAGTACCAACAAAACAAACAAGACATGCTGGGTACCAGTGGCTCACACCTATAATCCTAGCTACTCAGAAGGCTGAAATCTGAGGATCAGCCTGGGCAAGAAAGACTATGAGATTCTTATCTCCAATTAACTATCAAAAAAAAGCTGGAAGTGGACCTATTGTTCAAGTGGTAGGGAGCCAACCTTGAGCAAAAAGCTCAAGAACAACACTCAGGCCCTGAATTAAAGCAACAACAACAAAAAGCCAGATCCATATTAAAACCTGGCTTCTATTCTCCTTGAGTCAGACCAGCCCTCCCTGAGGATACCAATCCCAGGCCTCAGTGGCAGCAATATCCCCATAAAAATGATTTAGCATATAGCCACCTACTTTTGCTCTAGTTGCTAGGTTCCAACAAGTGATACTAGTACAGGGTCACAAAACCAGATGCCTGCAGGGTCCCATCAAGCCAAGAAAGCAATAGGAGGCAGGTGAATAGGACCCAGGACACATAACCCTGTCTGAAAGTTCAGTTTGGGTAGACCCTTAGTGTGAGAAAGGTGTGCTACGTTGTCCTAGTACTTTCCAGTTCTTCCAGCCATGGTACAAGTGGAGCTTTGTGTGAACTCCTCCGACTGAAGCTACTAAGTCAATTTCTAAAAATTCCAGGTGGACAGGATCACTCTCCTCTTCAGCGCTTGTTTTTGGAGTTGAGTCTCCTGTCCCTTGAGGACCTGGATGGAAACAGGCCTTGTCTCCAGGTAGCTGTGGGATGCAGAGGGGAATGGAGCGTCAGTCTGAAAGCAGTAATCACATCATGGACCTGCAGGAGCTCCTGGAGCCTGAATGCCCCTCTTCTACTCCTAGCCCTAGAGTCCCCTCACCCACCCACTTCTCCCAAAGTGGTTGTAAGCAAGCAGACTTTAGTCTACACCCGTCAGGATGGTCAGCATGCGAAGGGATCACAGGAAACAACAGTGGATAGGAAGGGTCTGTTGCTGAGCCACCGATTCTAGTGGCAACTGCAGTGCCATGGGAACTCCAAGGCAGTACAGACACCGCTAGGGATGGGCCCAGCAAAGGGACTGGAAGCCCAGAGAGTTACGTAATTTTTTATCCATCCTTGCTGTGGTACATTCATCTTGCTGGTACAATCACCTTCTGGCACTCTGGTGAGCCCTGAGTTCAGCCATACATCCTTCAAGAAGGAAAGGCTGTCCCAAGAGTTTTCAGGAAGCTGCCTTTTGATCCATAGAAGTGAAGGTCAAGATACAAACAGGAAACCAAAACACCAGTGTCAAAACCAAAACACTAAGTAGCTCACCATAGGGGACACAGAATAAGGGGGACCATGTAGCATCAAGTCCTAGGCAGAACAAGATACAGATCAAGGAATGGGGCACAGCAGAAGAGATAAGATCAGGTTGGTGAGGGAGGGACTCCAGACATCCTTGGCATCCTCAGTCTGAGGATCGGTGGTACTCAGTCTCTGTCTGCTAGTCCCACCCTTCCCTGCCTCCCTCAGTGGATTTCCCAGTGGGGCTTGGATTCCACACCCAAGAGAGAAGTTCTAGAAAAGCAAGGCCCAGGGAAAATGGTCAATCAGCCACATTTATCTCTTGCTGCTTTTCCTTCTACTTTTAGAGACTTCAGCCCCTGCACCTAGAAAACCCCAGCGGGGCAGTGCCAGAATAGGCGGAGATAGCCACAAATTGTACAGAAGAAAGCAAGAGCCCCTAAGAAAATGTTAGTCCAAGTCTGAGAAGCAGATGCTAAGATAAGACAAGACATGTATGAGTTTTATTAGGGAAAACTAGAGGAAATGGAGGAAGCAGAAGGAAGGCATGCTGGTCTGACCTTGCAAGGAGAGGCAGGAGCATTGGACAGAAGTGTCTAAACTGACAGGCATCTGGAGGGAGGCTTAGCGAAGCCCTGGGAGAAGGAGTCCTCAACTGAAAGGCAGCTCTCTGGCCAGCCTGTGTCTCTCAGGACCCAGCAGTACTATGCCTAATTGCTGTGATTGATTCATTGATTGGTGATTTCAGAGTCCAGCACAGAAAGTCTTTGGTTAATTATACTGGCTATTCACTCCAATGGAACAGAATCAAGAGCACTGGGAAGGGCACTGGGTTTTCCATAATTTGGGGACTAAAGGTTCAAGTTGTTTTAATTTGGCATTAAAAAGAGAAAGGATATTTCTGTACATAAATACAAAGAGTCCTAAATTGTGAGATAAGGAATGACCTTCCCTTGATCTCATATTTGTGAGTTCCCTCATGGTAAGCATTAGTTTGTCTGTGTAGTGTTATTGGCACTTGAACTCAGGGCCTGAACACTGTTCCCCAGTTTTTTTGTCTCGAGGCTGATACTCTACCACTTGAAGCATGGCTCCACTTCCAGATTTTTCTGGTTAATTGGAGACAAAATCTCACAGACTTTTCTGTCTGGGGTAGCTTCCCGCTGCAATCCTCAGATCTCAGACTCCTGAGTAGCTAGGATTACATGCACCCAGCCATTAGTTTTTATAATGTAACCGGAAATAGGATGTATGCAACTACTGTGGAAGCCCCATGCCATACCATCTATCAAGCCAGAATGACCACCACTGCCACCCACTGCAGACAGCCTCTGGCTACCTCCTCACCCCTCAATAGGTGTCTCTGCCCTGGGTGTTTCACCACTGTCCACTTCCCCAGTGACAGATCAACCCGGAATAGTGTCCAGCACTGTGGTCTAGGGCCCCTAAGGTCAGGCTAAGGCTCCATCCTAATTCCCTCCTCTCCTCTCAAAAAGAAAGACTCAATCTCTCCTTGTATAAGAATCCTCAGCTTGGAAGCTGGATGTGGATGGCTCTTGCCTATAAGGCTGAGAACAGAATTATGTATCAACGTTCAAGGCCAGCCTGGGAAAGAAAGCTCACTAGACCGCTTCTCAACCCACAGGTTGGCCCATGCCCTGTCATCCTCAAGCTATGTGGGAAGGTGAAATTGGAAGAAGTGTGGTTCCAGACTAGCCTAACACAGGTGGACTGCAGTCCAGCATGCACACATCTTATTCTAAGAAACCCAGCCAAGGACAAAGGATTTCTTTTTTTAACTCTTGCACAGACTCTAATGACTCATAATGACTCTATGGAGGCATTATTCTCTGACTAATAGTCCTTGTTCTACTATACAGTCCATTTGAGCTATGAAGCAATGACTTTAATTTTGAAAAATTACTTCTTGAAATAACAGATCATTTCACCCCAAGTGACAAACTCAACTTTTCCTGAAACAAAGCAGTTAGTGTCCATATCCTGGACCAGCTGGTGGGAACAGAGATAAGCTAAAGCAATTGCTTCCTCTGAAAAGAGATGGCATTGAGTAGGTCTTCTACATTTTTAGTGCTAGACTTAGAAATTTAAAATATTGTGTGAAATCTCCTAATTTTTAAATGTTGGCTCCAAATTTTTCTGTCTAGGCCAAGCAAAACATGCCTGTGACTGGATTTGGACCATCGGTTGTCATTTCTAGTCCTTCGCTTTTTGGAACAAGTTGAAGAAAGTAAAAACAAAAAAAACCAAATCACTAAATCTACTTCACCACTGACTCCCATAGACGTGCTGACAAAGGGGACATTTCTCGCCCTCGTATTCTTTTTATGTCCCAGACATGATTAGAGAGCCCAGACCTGGAATCCAATGGGAGCTGGATGTAGGGCCTAGTCTACCTAAGGGAATTCAAAATACAAAAATTCATCTGAATTTTCAAGGTAGCTCTTGGAGTTCTACTGGTTTCCAAAAACTGTGCTGTTTGGGCAAAGCTTAGATATGGTTTAAAGGTGCTTCCCAAAAGCATTGTGTGCTGGAAATGTGGTCCTAAGATGGCGGGGTGGAAGTGGCAGAATGTTTAAGAGGAGAAGGTCAGTTTGGTCAATGAAGACACCATTTTTGGAAGCATTTCATGCAAGTCTTTCAGAATGAGCTTGCTCCTATGAAAATGAATTGTTATACAGAGCCTGAACCACTTTGCCACCTCTGTTTGTTAATCACTCACTCCCCGCATTGTGATCTCATCTTCCATGAGGTGCTCATCAGAACTAAATATACCTCTTTTCTTTATGAAGTACCTGGTCTTGAGTATTATGCTATAGCAATGGATCATGGGTGCGTGCACATGTGTGTCTACGATTAAATACTTCTAAGTTGTTCTAGTAGCCTTAGAGTAGCTCAAAACTCGATGTTGATTTCCCATCCCACTTTGAGGTAATAGCATTTGCCTCCTGAGGTGGGTGAAGATCTAAGAGGCATGGTACTAAAGAAGAACTGAGCACGGTAGTGAGGCACAGACACAGCTTCCTGCAACCAGGAGTGATGGAGCAGATGTGGTTGGTACCCTGAAGCATCAAGCAGTTCCTCGGCAGAAATAAGTTGCCAGGCAGCAAATCAGGGCAGCAAAATAATGAGCATTCCCTTTCCCTTTCAGCCACTTGGCTCAATTATTGACTTGACAACTATTCCTGGAGCATTTTCCTCACCAGGAGTATGATTTTTAAAACCTTTACTTTTGATTAACACATAATGATTGCATGCATTGATGAGGTGCAAAGAACAATCGTAGTAATTAGTATGCCCTCTACCATAAACAGCTACAATTTCTAATAAGAACATTTAAACTTCATTCTTCTAGGTGTTATGAAATACAGGATAAGGTCATTTGAACTGTAGTCACTCTATGTGCAATGGAACATTAGGACCTATTTCTCCTATTGAACCTTGTACCTGCTAACCAGTCTTTCCCTACCCCTTTCCCCCCTGCCTATGATAATGGTATTCTACTCACTACTTCTGCAGGACTAATTGGTTATATTTCACACCTGTGAGTGAGATCATGAGTATTTGTCTTCCTGTGCCTGGCTTGTTTTGTTTAACAGAATAACCTCCAGGTTCATTCATGCCATTGCAAATAATAGTATTTCAATCTGTGTGTGTGTGTGTGCGCGCGCGCGCATGTGCGTGCGTGTGCTAGTACTGGGCTTGAACTCAAGGCCTCACACATTTGCTTAGCTTTTTCATTCAAACCTGACACTCTTCCATTTGAGTCATAGCTCCACTTTCAACTTTTTTTTGTTGTGCAAGTCTTGAGCTTTGAACTCAGGGCCTGGGCACTGTCCCTGAGCTTTTGTGCTCAAAGCTAGCACTCTACCATTCGAACCATAGCTCTACTTCTGGCTTATGGTGGTTAATTGGAAGTAGAATCCCATAGCCTTTCCTGCTTAGGCTGTCTCTGAACCTTGATCCTTCGATCTCAGCTTCCTAAGTAGCTAGGATTACAGGTGTGAGCCACACTGGGGCCCTGCCTAGGATACCAGTGCTTTTTTTTTTTTCATTCCAGAGTGACAATATGATTTTTGAGTGGAGACCTGAAAGATGAGAATAAGCCACCATGGCCTGGGAAGCCCTGCAGGCTATGGAACCAGCCAGTGGGAAGATACATTGACTACAGCAGCTTTGTCACACCCATGAAAAACCAGGAGAGCAGTTGACTGACTGGTGCAGCAAGGAATAAGAGGAATGAGCTGACCTTCCTTGCAGAGGCCAGAGTAGGGATCATAAGTGACTGCAAGTGAGCTGGGAAACCAAAGCACATCCAAACAGCATCAACTTGGCCACTGGATTGAAAATAGATGGAGAGATCCAAGTTTAAGTAAAAAGATCTAATGTGAGGTTCCTGAAAATCCAGAGAGACAGGGCGGCCTAGATTCATGATACTTCCCTGCTGACAGTGAGAGGTTATTGCATTCTGAAACCAGGCTGAATAGAACAGCAAGATTTTCTGACAGATTAAACATAGGGAGTGAAAGGATGGGAGAATTTCAAGATTACTTCATGGCTTTTGGTCTGAGCAATAGAAAGGATGGCACTTCCGTTTGTGGGGATGGAAAGGGGAAATAATCATGTGAGGGGGAGTAAATACCAGTTCAATTTCAGACACGTTCAGTGGTTGATAACTTATACATCCCAGTGAAGCACTAAGGTTGACAGGTAGATAAGAGACTTGAGTTTAGGGGAAGCCCTTTTTGTAGACAGATATGTTTTAAGTTTCTCAGCATCAAGATGAGATCTTCAGTTATAGGACTACTGAAGTTACTTGACTAAATGCAGAGAAGAAAGAGAGAGGGAAGGGAAGGGAAAAGAAGGCAAGGGAAGGGAGGGAGGGAGGGAGGGAGGGAGGGAGGGAGGGAGGGAGGGAGGGAGGGAGGGAGGGAGGGAGGGAGGGAGGGAGGGAGGGAGGGAGGAAGGGAAGCTAGACACAAAAAAGTACTCCTTTCTAACATACCCACAGCCAAAAAGTCCAAAAAGTCAATTTAAAAAAGCAGCTTCCCTCCACCACCCTCAGACCATTCACTTACCTCCCAAATACTAACTCTTCAGAAATATAGTTTGTAAAAGCATACACACAATGTCAGGGACAGTAGCTCATACCTATAATCCAAGTTACTCAGGAAGCTGAGACAGGGGTTATCATGTTTCAAGGCTAGCCTGGGCACAAAGTTCACATGACCCTCAGTTCAACCCATAAGAAGCTGGCTCATTAGCATCTGTTATCCCACCTGTATAGAAAGCATAAATAGGAGGATTGTGGTCCAAGGCAGCCTAAGGAAAAAAAAACTCAAGATCCTGTTTGAAAAATAACAAAAAGAGCACTGAAGTCATGCTTCAGAAATCACAATACCATGTGTGTGTGTGTGTGCATTATGTGTGTATGTACATATATGGAAGAGAGATAGATATATGGCATTGTATATATGGTATTGTATACATCATTGTGTGTGTGTGTGTGTGTGTATGTGTGTGTGTGTGTGTGTATGGTTTTACTTGAGCCATGAACCTCATGGCTATACATCTCTCTGCCAAAAAGACATTCTTGGGTGGCTACCTTAGAACTTATCTATAAATGCTATGTGCTTTGATTATTTGAGGCTCTGTAAGTACAATTCTACTGTAGGTATAGTTGAATTCACTGATGAACATTGGAGTTGTCATAGTCACACTGTAGTTTGGGTCATGTTTGCTTGCCTGAGTGATGCTACCAGGACAAAAGATATGATTTTAGTCTCAGACTGCATCACACAGTTTTCACAACAATGTTGCTGCAAAGCAAAAACATCCCCAAACTGGCTTCCACAACAATAAGCATTTACTGCCCACTCACTCACTCACCGCAAGTGCATGGTTGCTTGAGATATGGCTCAACCTGGCTAGATTTTGTCTCCAAGCTGTAGGTTTGGCCCCAGATTTGCTATCCCCATGTCCTTTCTCCTGGAGTGGACACACCATCTAGATGATGTCCTCTCAGTGATGACAGAGGCAAAAGGACAGACCCAGTCATTCAACACATTTCAAATTTTAGGTTGCTTCATGTCTACTAATATTTCATTGGCCAAAACAAATCACAAGGTCCCAGCCAATAATATTGAAACGGGAAAACATTTTCCACCTCTAGTTTGAAGGGGAAAAAAACGATAAAAATAAAGGAAGGGATAATTTTCCCAAAGATAATTTGAAACAATTCTTCCATCCACCATTTTTGTCACTATTCTTTACAATAGTACCACATGGGGAAGGCATTTTTAGTCCAGCACTCTTGCACATCCACATTTTATTTTTCTTTCTTTCTTTTTTTTTTTTTTTTTTTTGCCAGTCCTGGGACTTGGACTCAAGGCCTGAGCACTGTCCTTGGCTTCTTTCTGCTCAAGACTAGCACTCTGTCACTTGAGCCACAGTGCCACTTCTGGCCATATTCTGTATACGTGGTGCTGGGGAATCGAACCCAGGGCTTCATTATGTGAGGGAAGCACTCTTGCCACTAGGCCATATTCCCAGCCCCCACATCCACATTTTCTAAGTCAGTAATGATATGAGAAACTATGACCTGGGGATTCTGTCCTGTGGAGGCTGCGTTTTTGCGGTCAACTTGACTTGCTAAAGAAGCAAGAACATCCGTGAGCCCAATAAAGGATAATGGTTCCCATGGGTCACTGAGATTACAAATGTGGTGGCTTTTTGCAAGGGAGACTGGGCTTCTGATTTGGGCTGGAAAGTAGGCTAGGATAAATGGAACAAGGGAAGTGCTCAGGGTCTCTTTCCTTCTTATTAATATCAGTTTTCTCACCCAGGTTCTACAAATAGAGGCCATAATGAAATTGGCTCTGGCTACTTCACACCCAAATGTTTTGTTGATTTGACCCTCTAACCGCAGACTTAGCAAGACCCATTTACTCTGGCTAGTTGAACAAATTCTTTGGTTTTATAATTTAATCAAAGATAATAGTAAATGAAATGAGAGGTTGCTCACAGGAAAGTCAAATGCAAAACAAAACAAAAACCACAAAAATAAGGGAAACCAAAGACTTAAATTTTATTTAGGTCTTGAATTACTTTGGCATGGAGCCAATTAGAAAAAAAAAAAAAAAAAACACCTTTTCCCTTTGTAACTGGGCATCGTTCCATATCACAAAAATGTTGTGCAGTTGAGTCAAAATTTGCAATTTCTTCCCACAAAGACCCAGATTAAGGGAAGACAAGAAACAAAATGCAAGTTTCACACAGGGCTAAACAGGAAAGGTAGTCTGTGACTTCCTGATTCCGGGGATGGACTAGACCCTCAAGAAAAATCTCCCAGGAACCTGTCCATCAACAACTCAAGGGCAATAGCATTCATATCAAAGTCTGTTGTCTTATATGATAATTAAGAACATGGATTTTGGAAAACCTGGGTTCAAATCCTACTTGCTACCTTCTCATTAGCTCTGTAACTCTGGCCACATTACTCACCTGAGCATCCATTTTCTCAGCTACACAACATGGAAAGTCATGACAACCTTGCTCTCCAGGTTGTGGCACAGATTAAATGAATGGTACCTGAACAGTATTTGCATAATGCCCTGGCATATCCTTGAGGTTCAACATTATTATTACCAACAGGGTCTCCAGGAAGCAATGTATAACTATCAGTTCTACCATATCCAAAAATCTACTTTCCAATTTCCCTGGTGATTGGCGCTAAAAATAGGAAAATATTTAACCTGGACAAGAGATCCCTGTGCTGGGCACTTCACTCTTTGCGGGTTCACTCTGGGGTCACTCCACATTCTCCACTATGAAAAGAGACATCCAGCAGTTCAAGGTGGGCCCATTCAGAGTCTATATCGTCTACTTGGGGGCACAGTCTGGGTACCTAGGACCCAAGGTTTCTCTGCCTAAAACCCCTCAGCCTTTTTCCAAGCCATATAGGGCTTCTTTCCTTATTTACCCTGCATGATAATGTGTGCTTCTGGGGTATGTACTTCTTAGACTCAAGAAAGGTGGTGGCTATTTGCAGGGTATATGAATGGAGCTAGACATAGGCTGACGGAGGTGTTCATATGCTGCTATGGCTTGGATCTTAAGTGCTCCCACAAAGCCCATTGCTAAAGTTTGATTCTTGGGGTGAAATGTTTGGAAGGTAATAGAACCTTTAAGAGGTGAGTCCTAATACCTGAGCCTTGAGATTGGCTTAATTATACCCACCTTTCTCAGCTCCTGCCTCTAATATCCCCTACTTAACATGAGGCCAATGTCTGCACTGCTGAAGACAGATGTACTGAAGTGTTGTTTCCCCATAGCTGCCATATTGCATAGTTTATTACAAACCTTTCTAGTTATTACAACAGAGAGAGACGAGGCCTAATGAGAAGCCTTTAGGTCACTGAAGGAACATCCTGAATGGGATAATGGAACCTGGCCTCATCCTCTCCTTTTCTTTTTAGGCCATGAGGTAAACAGTTTTTTGTTTTGTTGGTTGAGTTTGAGTTTTTTTGCTTGTTTGGTTATTGTCAGTACTGGGGTTTGAACTCAAGGCTTTGTGCTGGCTGGGTAGGCTTTGCCATTTCAGCCACACCCCTAACCCTTTTTGCTTTAATAATCTTTGGAACAGTGTCTTACATTTTGCCTGGGCCAGCCCAGGCAACTGGAACTGCAGTGTTCCTATTTGTACCTCTTTCATAGCTGAGATGATGAGTATGTGCCCCCATACAGTTTTATAGGTTGAGATGGGGTCCTGAAAACTTTTTGCTTGGGCTGGCCTCAAACTGTGATCCTCCTTATCTCTGCTTGCTATGTAGCTGTGATTACAGGTATGAGTCATCATACTGGCAGGTTGATACACTTTTGTGTGTTCTGTGTCTTTAAGTACTGTAAGTGTGAGGGTAGATTTGCCATCTAGTAAAGCCCAGAAACTTAGTCTGCACCTCATCTGGACCTCAACATTTCTCCTATTTTTTTCACTTTAATATCCCTGGCCACAAGGAGCCATCGGCCATTCACTCCAGCCCCAAATATCACACTGCAACACTCAAGACTGCTGCTGCTGTGGCTGCTTCCTTTCAACTTTCTAATTCTGCTGACTATTGAAGCCAAAATCACCCCTAGAGTCTCCAGAATCCCTAGGCTAATGCTTCATCCTACCCACCAGGGTTCCCCATCAGGAAATCATGGCAGATTCCTCATCCCCCTGCCTGTACTAGGGCTTGAACTCGGGACTTGGGCAATGTCCCTGAGCTTCTTTTACTCAAAGATATGGTTGTACCACTTGAGCCATAGCTCTACTTCCAGCTTTTTCGGTAACTTATTGAAGGTAAGAGTCTCCCAGACTCTCCTGCCTCAGCTGGCTTTAAACTGTGATCCTCAGATCTCAGCCTCTTGAATAGCTAGGATTATACGTATGAGCCACTGGCAGCCAGCTTGGAGGTTCCTTTTTTTTTTTTTTTTTTTTTTTTGCCAGTCCTGGGCCTTGAACTCAGGGCCTGAGCACTGTCCCTGGCTTCTTTTGCTCAAGGCTAGCACTCTGCCACTTGAACCACAGTGCCACTTCTGGCCATTTTCTATATACATGGTTCTGAGGAATTGAACCCAGGGCTTCATGTATATGAGGCAAGCACTCTTGCCACTAGGCTATATCCCCAGCCCAAGGAGATTCCATTTTTATGAAACAGCTACCACACAATTTCCCTTCCTACCTACTCAGAGCCTTGCACTTCACTATGAAGGGATAGGGTCCTCATCTCTTCCCCTTGCCTCTGCGTCCCTTGGTGGCTGCCTGGACTGGTGGGGAACCCACAAATACTGTGTGACTTCCATGGCTGGTCATAGACAGCAGTGGAGCATCTGCTGGGCTCTTTCTTTCTAGGGCCATGCCTCTTGAGAGCCCTGAGCACTATGAAGAAGTTTCTGATCTAAACTTGACATACTGGAAAGAACATTCAGAGACTCCAACAGTGTCTAAAAGAAGACCACAAAGATTGAGGCCGGTCCACCCAAAATGTTGAAAACCCAGTCTTCCATTCCCAGAACCTCACTGAATGATTGTTAGGATAAGTGGCAACATGTCTTCCTCCTCTTCAACCTCAAGTTCAGGACTTTGGGAATCCCTTTCTTGCACTCTTGCATTTTGGCCTATAATAAGGATCCATCTGCATCCCTGATACCTGCCACATGTGCCAGTGAAAATATGCTTCATTTTAGAATTCCATCTTTTCTCTATCTCTTCAGTGTCAGAGACTAAATTTGAGAAAAGGACTCTCTGAACCAACCAATATCATGTTTGACTTCATCTTCCCTCCTGCTGGTAAGTGATCGCAAGTCAAGGTCTCTCCTTTTCTCTTTCTTTCCTGTTCTCTGTTTATCTTCTCCAATGGCATTCACACTGTGTGATCATCTCCCAATAACATTTATTATTAATCACCTAATCACATTTATTATTAATCAAGCTGCTTGAGAAAAAAATTATTCCCTTTAATAATTTCTTTCAAAATGCTCTAATTTTCTTGAGCACTAAAAATTGCTTTGCCCCTTTCTTCCTAATAGCTTTCATTCTTTTTTCATAATTCAATGCAATTCTTGTAGCAAGAGGAGATGTGCAGGGAACTCAATGATGCTACAACACACAAAGCCAACGACACCCGTTGTGGACACTTTGTCCCAGTCACTGTTATCCACTCATCCAGCAGCAGTGGGCAGTTCCTGCCATCCCTGCAGCCTCAGCCTGAATGATGGGCTTAGAAACAGTTCTGAATTGGAAGTCCGTGAAAGGGGCCCATTCTCACCACTGTCCTTGGCTATTGGCTCTGGTGAGACCCAATTGGCAGCCATAGGCCCTGCTCTGTGGATCTGGTACTGGGACCCAGCTTAGATCACATTCTGTCCCTTGTGAGCCCCTGTGTCACATAGTCTGTCCAGTAGACAAACACCACCACTACTTGGCCCCAGGCCAGACTCAGACCATAGGCCTCACACAAGGACTGGCCTGTAACATCCTTGTGAGGCCCAGTCTTGGTCATACAATTCTGAGGCTAGGTGTGCATGAAGAGGCCCCAGTTCAAAGCCCTGGCCCTTCCTAGACTGAGGAAGGCTATGTATAAAAAGCACTGCCCAGAGTTTTCAACACTCTAACAACAAGTCAAGCCTGTGCAGGTTATGGATCTTTGGAAGAAAATGGATAAATAATCATAAAGGTGGTTGTTGTTGTTGTTGTTGTTGTTGTTGAATGCCATTTTACAGAGTGGACCTCGAGCTCAGCTGTACTATGCTTTGGATAAGGAATTGCATGCCGTTGAGCACAAATCACAAATGGCAGTGCCCCCTGGGCCCTGTTAGACATGAGGACAGGGTTAGAATGCTGAAAGGGACCAGGGATGAATTGGAACCCAGACCCTTTCTACAGAGGCCTGGCCAAGTCCTGGTTGCCAAGTGGGACCACAGTCAATTTTGCCAACTCTTCGCATTTTCCCCCAGAAATTATTGCATGAAGGCTTCCTATTTTAAAACATTGGCAGCCAAAGAGAAACAATGAGCTCCACACTCAAAGCCCTACAAGCTGACTTCCAGCTGCCTCACTGGGCCAGAGCTTCTCCAAGCATGGGGACAGAGAGGCCTTGCCTGCACACACAGCCTGGGCTTGGCAGACATTAACACCTCCAGGAGCATCCCACAGGAAATGATAGGGACTGGTGTGAATGCTTCAGCTGCTGTCCCAGGCCTGTGCTCTACATTTCTCACCAGCCTTACCTCCAAAATTACCTGCTAACACTAACAAAATTTGATCCACAGCCTTCTGTCCTGTCCCTCTTTCTCATCCATACTTCTCCACTGGCAGTTACTGAGAAAGACTGCCTCCCTTAGAAAGTGTGCACTTCAATCCTTATCTCAGAAACCAAGTGCAAGCCAGGAGCTGTTAGCTCATGCCAGGAATTAGCCACACAAGAGGCTGAGATATAAGGGTCACAGTTCAAAGCCAGCTTAGTCAGAAAAGTCTTATCTCTGATTAGCCACCAAAAAGCTGAAAGTAGAACAGTGGCTCAAGTGGTTGAGTGCCAGCCTTCAGCAAAATAGCTGAGGGACAGCAAAAGAGAGAGGGGGGGGAGGGATTGAGGGAGAGAACAATAGAGAGAGAAAGAGAATGAGAAAGAGAAATAAAGGAGAGAGGAAGGGGACAGGGAGGAAGGAAGGAGGGAGGAAAGGAAGAAAGGAAGGGAGGGAGGGAGGGAGGGAGGGAGGGAGGGAGGGAGGGAGGGAGGGAGGGAGGAACAAATTGCAAAATATTAAGTGCACAGAGTCACTGCAAAGGGCTGTGGGTCATAACTACTTTGAAGGATACCAGGTAAAGTAAGTAGATACTGAAATCCAGCCAATGCTTTCCCCTCAAAGCCTGCATCTCAGCATGAGGCTTTGTGAGAATGTCTTTGGCACAGAGACAGGCCCCTTTCTGGACTTCACTTGGAGATGTAAATTGTGTGGCTGGGCAATCTGAAAGTAAAGCTGAGGGTAGATTTGATCCGGAGTCACCAGTCTCCCTTGTTGATTTACAGGATAGCTCTGTCTACCTGTTCCCACCAGACTCAGCCCTGCTCACTCCTGTGCTGCCTCCACTGCCTCCTTCGGAAATCCCATCTTAGGAAAGTAGCAAACGATTCCTCTCTACTGATTCAGCTTAAACTAAGGTTATATTATGAGAAGTAGTTATGCTTTTCATAAACTGAAAACTCAGCACAAAAAAAGTCCTGTACTCATTTATTTCAAACAGCTATACTAAGATTTCTGGGGTTTTGTTAGACAATAAGAATTGAACAACCATCCTTTTCATCGCCTCAAGAAGAAACCACATATTTACTAGCAGATGAAGCTCTACTCTATTTCCTCCGACTTTAGCCCCTGTAAGCACTAATCTACTTTCTATCTCTATGTATTTCCCCATAGAGATATACATTTCACATAAGTAGAATCATACATTATGTGGTCTTCTATGCCTGGTTTCTTTCACTTTGCATTATGCTTTCAAGGTCCATTTGTGTGCGGCATATAACATTCATTACTTTAGGTTGCCAAATAATATTCTGTTGTGTTTTATTTATTTTTCATTTATCAGTTGATTGACATTTGAGTTGTTTACTTTTGGGGATTATTGTGTAGAGTGCTACCATGAATATTCATGTACACATATTTGTTTGAGTGTCTGTTTTCAATCTTTTCTGGGATGTAACTAGGTGTGAAATTGCTCAATCATATGGTATCCTGTTTAATGTGTGTGTGTGTGTGTGTGCGCGCACGTGCACGCGCGCACGCACGCGCACATATGCGCACATGCTGATACCAGGGCTTAAACTCAGAACCTTACACTCTTGCTTAACTTTTTTGGTTAAGGATGAAACTTTAACACTTGAGCCATAGTTTCTCTTAAGCCATAGCTCCACTTCTGGCTTTTTAGTGGTTCATTGGAGGTAAGAGTTTTACGGACATTTTTGCTCAGGCTGACTTTGAACCATAATCCTCAGTTCTCAGCCTCCTGAATAGCTAGGATTATAGGCATGGGCCACAACCTTTTTTAACTTTTTGAGGAATTGACACATTATTTTCTCTAGTAGCTGCACTATTTTACATTCTGCCAACAATATATGAGGGATTTTATTTTTGCACATCTTATTTATCTGTATTTTTCTCTTTAAAATTATCACAATGATAGTTGTCTTCATGCATGTGAAATAGTGAGTATCAGAAACATACCCTCTTGGTAATTACAGTTTTGTTATGTTTTCAATTTTGTGTGAGTTCTTCAACTTTTTTCTGCTTTAGGACTGATTTGGCCATTCTGTATCCCAAGTTAACCTAGGATTTTAATTTACATCTGTTTAATGGTTAATTACCTTCGTGCTTATTAGCCATGTTTATATCTTCCTTAGAGAAATGGCTATTGAATTCCTTTGCCAAGTTTTTAAATTTGGTTTTGATTTTGTTATTGACTTGCATTGTTCTTTACATATACTAGATACTAAAACCCTTATCACGTATATGATTTGCAAATATTTTCTTCCATTTTTTGAGTTATCTGTTTCACTTTTGTTGTAGTTTCATTTATAGTATAAATGTTTTCAATTTTGATAAAGTTAATCAATTTTTTGTTGTGCTTTTGTTATCCTATATAAGAATATTTTGTTTAATGTAATGTTGTATTACAGATAGTTACAATTTTAGCTGTTACATGAGTCTCTGGTGTATGCTGAATTATTTTTTCATTTGGGTATAACTCAAGAGTCCAACTTCCTTCTTTTGCATGTGGATATGCAGTTGCCCAGCTCCAAAGCTTTTTGTTTCATTGAATTGTCTTAGCATCTTGTTGGGAGTCAATTGAACATAACATCAGTACCTACTTCTAAACTTTTAACTCTGTTTCATTGATCAACATGTCTATGTCCCATGATTGTTTACTTTTATAAGTTCAAAACTTAAAACTTACAAGGTTGCTACTGCAAATTTCCACATAGATTTTAAAATAAGCTGTCATTTATGTTGCAACTTTAACTGCACATGAACATAATCTAAACACAAACATGAACTAGAATATTAACATGAGGGATGTCTTTCCATTTCATTTTTTTGTTTCCTACTTTTCATGCAAGTCTTGCACTTCTTTTGCTAAACTTATTTCGAGATATTTTATTCTTTATAATGTTACTAGAAATGGAAAGTTTCTCTTAATTTCTGTTTTGGATTATCCAGTACACTAATTTTTACTTCTTAGTCTTGTATTTTGCAACATTGGTGGTTAGTTGTTGTTGCTTTTGTTTGTTCATTTTGTTTTGTTTTGTTAGTTGTAGGGCTTGAACTCTGGGCCTGGGTGTTGTCCCTGAGCTCTTCAGCTGAAGCCGAACACTCTACCACTTGAGCGATAGCACCACTTCCAGTTTTCTGGTGGTTAATTGGAGATGAGAGTCTCACAAACTTTCCTGCCTAGGCTGGCTTTGAACCACTATCCTCAGATCTCAACAACCTGAGTAGCTAGGATTACAGGCATGAGTTGCCAGGGCCCAGCAGTGATTAGTTTTAATAGTCTTTTAGTGAATTTACTTCGCATTTTCTATTTTATATTATGTCATCTGCAAATAGAGTGTTTTCTTTCTCTTTCTTTCTTTTTTGTTGGTTTTGGGGCTTGAACTCAGGATGTAGGTGCCTTTTTTCCCCAAGGCTAGCACTCTACCACTTAGAGCCACAGCTTCACTTCTGGTTTTCTGGTGTTTAATTGGAGATAAGAGTCTCATGGACTTTTCTGCCTGGACTGGCTTTGAACTGCAATCCAAAGATCTCAGCCTCCTGAGTAGCTAGGATTACAGGTGTGAGCCATCAAAGCCTGGCTCCTTTTACTTCTTTATAGTTTGAATATCTTATATTTCTTTCTCTTACTTCATTTTCCTAGAAGACATAATTTTTAAAAATTTATACAGGGTGTTTGAAAGTGCTAAATGCATGAAGAAGAAAAAAAATGGATCCAGATGAGGAAAACTGGCAGTATTGAGGGAGGAGGAGTGACGAGAGTTATCATTTTGAATTGCCCTCACTGCAGAGCCAGCATTGAAAGAAAGACCAGGCAAGATGAAGGAGTAAAGCATTCAGGACGTGGGAGCCTTCAGGCCCCAGAGCCATGGTAATGGTGATGTCAGTGGGTTCTCTCAGCACAATCAGGGGCCACTAAAGTTTGCATGGAGAAAGCAAGGACATCCCTGTAGAGTCTGGGGCTTGGAGAATCTGAAAAGCAGTGGTGGCCCAAGCTGATCTACATGGTGATAGAATCATGTAGAGAACATAGTGGGTGTGAGGATAAAGGAAGAAGATCAAAGGCCAGCTGAGGCTTCTATAGCAATCCTGGGAAAGTTGATAACGGTTTGCACGAGGAATGAGATCATTGAATTCTGCAGGTACTCTGATGCTAGAGGTGACAGTTTTTTCTGACAGAGGAGAAGGAATGTATAACAAAAGAGAATCCAAAGCTTGTGGCCAAGCACACAAATGACCTGCTCCCATCAACTTGAGCCCGAGGAGGAGCTGGTTTGAGCCAAAGAGGAGGGGTCCAACTTTTGGATCTGCTGAATTTGAAACAGTGGAGATGTCCAGTAGGGAGCTGGGAATATAAGTCATGAATCAAAAGACAACACTAACTGGAAATAGAAATTGAGACTCAGGGGAATGTGGTGTTGCCTGCTTGGAATATTAGAACTTGAGAGGCTGATGAAGATGGATGGAGAGTTTGAGGCCACAATACATAGCCAGATCCAGTCTCAAAAGAAAAAGGAAGCTGATAATCTTTGCCAATTAGATAGCCTTGGAAGCCATGTAGTAGAACACTTATCACCAAGAGGAGAAATAGCCACAGAGAGAACTGAGGACATGAAGCCTGAAGTGTACAACTTGCCAGGGTTAACAGATTGGGATGAAAACAATGAAGCAGAAATTGAAGCTGAGCTAGAGCTGTTAGGGAAACAAACAGAAAACAACAACTCTGTGAGCACCTGGGAGGAAATGTGTTAAGAAAAACAGCAGCTGAATGGTCAAAAAAGATGAGGACTAGCCCCACACTGGGCACTCATGCCTATAATCCTAGCTACTCAAGAGGTTAAGATCTGAGGATCCCAGTTCAAAGCCAGGCTAAGAAAGTCTGTGAGACTCTTACCTCTAGTTAACCACCAGAAAACTAGAAGTGGCACTGTGGCTCAAAGTGGTAGAGGGCTAGCCTTGAGCATAAAAACAACCTCGGGGACAGCACCCAGGCCCCAAGTTTGAACCCCCCCAAAAAAAAGATGAGGACTGAAAACTCACATAGCAAATTAATCAAGGAGTTCACTTGTCACTTCATATACCACAGCATAGAGATGATATTACTTTCTTTTTCTTTTTTCCTCTATTATTGGACAAGGGCTCAGATAAGCAGAGCTTGGAGATGGAGCAAGGGTAAGCACTATACCAATGGGTGTATAACTAAGTACTTCAAATTTTAGTGGTTCAAAACAGCAATTATCATATTAAAATGTCTACACTCACCAAGCTGGAGGTGGCTTGGCTGAGCCGTGGCCTTGGGGTGTTCCCCCTGCAGTTAAGTATGGCCAGTTAAATGTGCAGTCTGATTCTAAGGCTCGCCTGGTGAAAGACCCAGCTGTTGGTCAGAGGCTGCCCCCAACTCCTTATGATATGGGCCTTTCGATAGGACAGCTGAAAATATATCAGCTAGCTTCTTCAGAATGAGTGAACAGAAATGCCAGGGACAACACAGGCGAGAAACAGAGCCAGAAGAATGGAAATCATCGTTTTTCCATTACTGAATCACAGGAATGACATTCCAGAAATGTTGCCATCGTCTATTAAAATGAAGTCATTGCATCCATGCACATCAGAAGGGAGTGATCATACAGAGAGCAGAGGTCCAAAAGGTGGGAATTATTAGAAGTTGTGATAGCAGCACCCCTCCAACCGTCCAGTGAGAAAAACAAACATCACATAGACTGTCATTTCACCTGTTAGGCACTAATTCACATTAAGCACTAATTAGGAAAAACAGGCCAAAACAATCCACTCAGGAAATGAACTGAAGTTCTTTGGCAACACTTCTTTTTTAAAAATGTTAATCCTTAGAAAGGTAACTCACAATTCAACCAAATAAACACCAAGAAAGGGACATTCAAAGTGAGGTGGGATCAAGGGGAGGGGTATAGACAAATGAAGAGAGGAAGGTGGGAAGAGAATGCAGTCATAAAATTCAATGCATACCCCACAAAATTTTTAAAAATAGAGGGAAAAAGTAGGGTTGGGAAGATACGGGAAGAATAATAAAAGGGATGACATCAATCAAGATGCATTGTACTCATAAACTGCTTTGTTGAATGGCAGTTTCTTTGCACAGCTACTTAAAGGTAATTTTATAATAATTTTTAAGAATGTACATCTTAAAGCTGTTGTCAGGGCTCATGCCTTAGTCCTATCAAGAAGATAAGATCTGTAGGATCATGGTTCAAAGCCAGCTGGGACAAAAAAAGGCCCTAAAGACTCCACTTCCAAAATCACCTGAAAAAAATCTAGAGTGGAGGCATGGTCAAGGGACATAGCACCACCTGTGAGCAAGCAAGCCAAGAGAGCATGAAGTAGCTAAGTTTGGGCTCCAGTGCCAGCCAAGAAAGGAAGGAGGAAAGGGAGGAAAAGAGGGAGGGAGGGAGGGAGGGAGGGAGGGAGGGAGGGAGGGAGGGAGAGAGGGAGGGAGGGAGGGAGGGAGGGAGGGAGGGAGGAAGAAATGTAAACTTAGTCTTCATATGAAGGGGAAAAAAAGCTTTCTAGAAAATCATCACTATCCTGTCAATTACTTTAGATCCTGATGTTAGTTACAAGCATCACAACTAAATTATAAATGCTTGAGCTCCAAAACTCACAATGCTCATCTCTAGCATATCACCATGCTTACAGTCAGCAGACGTCAATAGCAACAGTTTCAATGTGATAATTCTCCAAATGCAGAGGAGCAGATGATACAGTCTTGGGGCTCTGTAAGGTCAAACTCAGGCTCTGCTGCTTATCACCTGAGTGATTTGGGGGCAGTCAGTCAACCTCTCTGTGCCTCCATTACTATATGAACAAAATGAACGCATTCATGCCTACCACAGGTGCTATGTTGTTTAGGTATGGAACAATAGGTGGGTGTCGAGCCTGTCATAAATGCTTTATCAGTAGCGGTTATCATTATTACTGCTATTTTTAACAAAAAATAAACTAAACAATTAAAACAACACAATAATTAAGAGTCTGTATGGAATATGATAAGTAGTACTAAATAATAGGGGGAAATCATGTACATTTTCTGGCTCATAGTAGGTATTTTCACTAAATGGAGACTACCACTATTGTTATATTGATTATTGTGATTAATGTAATAATATCAATAATCATTAGTATTGTGTAAACTGTAATTGTGAAAGAAGTTTGCATGTGTGTATTCTCGTTTGTGCTGCTAAGCCAAATCTATTCTCAAAGCAGCCCTTAGGACACCACCCCTGGTGTGTCTTGAGTTGGCCATCTCATCTCAGTATCTCAAATTGAGTAGTAGCTCTGGGCCGAGTCTTCTGCTCAGGAGCAAGTGTCGTGCACTTGGCTGCTCCGACTGTGCAGTGAATATGAGTCAGCTGGAGTAACACACAAACCTGAGACACTGGTTACCTCTGGAGGGGGAGGGCAGGTACCCCAGTGGCAGAGAGGGTAGGCATAGGATGGAAATTTTCATTGTGCCCAAACAGAATCATGAGGGACCAATTGAAATGTGTGTGTGTATGTGTGTGTGTACACGTGTGTATTCTTGGGATACTATCACACTTATAAACTCAAAACTTAGACTGGCATTCAAAGCCTTCTGTAACCTGCTCTGCCCTCCTTCCCACCTGTCCATCAACCCTGAGCCCAAAGCCACTGGCACATAGATTGGTCTGTGCCCAACCCCTCTTTCCTGTCCCTCCACAACTTTGCCCTTGCAGAGTTTCTTCCCCATGGAGTTCCCTCTCTCTCCCAAACGACTCTACTCTCTAAGTTCTCTGCCGACTCTCCGGGGATCCCTCAGAGACCTCCCTACCTCTGCCTCCCCTGAGCTTCTGGGACACACGGCTGTACTCCTGTGAAGACCCTTCTCACAATGTCTACTCCACAGGCCCCATTTGTCCATCAACCCACCTCCACATCCTTGGCATTCCCAGAGCATCTGCTTCTTGCCAGTCACTGTTCCAGGCACTAGGGATAGTGCAGGCAGCTAAAACTACTAATTCCTGCCCTCCTGGAAGTTTTGTTCTGATGAAAACAGAGTATATGAATAACCTCCCGCAGCATGATTAACACAGCAGGGGTCTACCCTAGAGGGGACTGGTGGTTCTTGTCTGGATTAGGTGTTTAGAGATGGCTTCTGTGTGGAGGTGGTATTTTGGGAGTGACTTGAACAAAGTTTGGGAAGGGGCCATGGACAAGACTGTTCCTGGCTGAGAGATGACAAGAGCCCCGTGGGTGCCCAAAAGCTGGACAGACGAAGGGGAGAAAGGAGATGGGCACTGGCCCAGGAGAGTGAAGGTGGCTTCTTATATTCTCCAGGGGTGACTGGCCTGGCCTCTACCCAGTGAGTAGTCGCTGTCACCAAACTGGGTGAGCAGAATTCATCATGCTCCAAGTCTGTGTGCCTCAGGCTAAGTTCTGTGCTCAGGCCTTTTCTTGGCACACTGCTCTGCCCTGCTGACTGTGACACCTGCGCAGCTGTGTGGTGTGCTTCTCCTCTTTTGTGTGACCTCCAGGACCTTGCAGTATGTTCTCAATCCCATCCCGCTCCACTCTGCGCCATCAAGCCCCAGACGATAAATCTGGGGATCCACCCTGCCATCAACTCCAGCTGCCTCGCCAGATGGTGACCAGCAAGGTGAGCAGAAGGCCTCAGGGAGGAATGGAGCTGGAGAAACAGCAAAGACAAGCTGTTTGATTGCATTCAGTCTTAATCATACAGTGAGTGACAGAGGCCATAACTAGCAGCGGTTTCCATCCCAGGCCACCCACATTGCCAGGCAGCTGAATGATAGAGATTCAAATGTGGCTCTGCCCCCAGCAGGAACACCAGGAGAGGTGTCCTCACTCACTTCACAGCAACAGTGGCATTTGCTAATGAAGTTGGTCCACAATTAGAGAGGGGTCTTGAGTTGAGTCAGTCAGCACAGTTCTGGAGCTTCAAATTGTTAACCTCTCTGAGCCTCTCAGATATCATAGTAACACTTACAGAAAGTACTCTGTACCAAGCACCCTTCTCACTGTTTGCCTATATTATTAAATACCACAATAACCCCAAAGATGGGAACTATTATTAGATCTATTTTATCAATGAAGAAATTGAAGGATGGGGAAGAGAGAAAACTTGCTCTGGTTCTAATGTTTTGGGTTCTAAAGTGGCCAGGCAGGATTTCAATCCATAATATAGTTAACATCCATCACTATACTAGTCTCATAAAGAGTGAAAATTAAATGAGATACTGTAAATAAGGTTTTCTTAATGGGGGGAGGGGGACAGGGAATGTAGATGCCAGTAGCTCATGCCTATAATCCTAGCTACTCAGAAAGCTGAGATCTTGAGGATCAGGATTTGGAGCCAGCCCAGGCAAGAAAGTCTGTGTGCCTTTTCTCTCCAATTAACTAGCAAAAGGCCAGAAGAAGGGCTGTGGCTCAAATGGTAGAGCTCAAGCCCCACTACACACACACACACACACACACACACACACACACACACACACACACACACACACTGCAAGGAACCAAGCAAATAGTAACCAGTATGTTGTAGCTAAGAAGAAATCATAAAGATTGAGTTAAGTGACTCAGCTTCAGTTTGGGGTTCCAGACATAGATAGCACTGCTCTGAAGAGACGCTTTCCTTTTTTGACTTAACAGTTTGAGATCAATGCAGAATACCTCAAATTCCTGGAGATGAGCAGCAGAGGAAGTAAGAGCACAGAGAGCTAGTTGCTCAATCAAGTTCATGGTTAGCTGGCATTTATTCTGGGCTTGCTAGGCAACATGCTAGCTCCCCATCATTCCTTCTCATAATCCTCACAGAATCACATGTGCAAGCTGCCGTCATTCTTGTGTGACAGAGAAACTGGAGCACAGAAGGCTTTCATAGTTTTTTTCAGGGCCTCTCAACTGATGTATGTTTACGTTGACATTTGAGATCAGATCCACTTGCCCCCAAACAAGTAACCTTGTTGTTCTGTCACAGAATGTCTAAATCCTCTTGTGCCTATGCCTCTTCCTCAAACACATTTTGATTAAGACCAAGTAAGTATTCTCAAAGTCCAGATATGCCCACTCAAGCAACAAGCAAAGAATACTCTAATTCAGTGATGATGGTTTTTCCTATTCTGATCCCTCGGTGGATCCTCTGAAGTTATGGGGAAGGAGAGCTTCCAGGAACATTCCTTCCCCTTCTGCATGTTGCTTTGCTCAAGGGTGGAATGGGCATGAGAAGGAATTCAGATCACAACAGCTGTTATTTATGGTCACTACAGCATTTAGCCCTGTCTCTGGAGGAGAGAAAACTAGACTCACATGCCACTTTCTAGAAGGATTCTAGAAGGTGGTGGTTGCATACTCTAATATGGAGTGTCATGAAACCTTGAGAAGAGATGAACTTCATGAAGAAAGCAGTGGGGACAAGTTGACCCACGAGAACCCCCTCTTTGGTGTTGGTCTCCTCACAATCTCAGTGCAGGGAGAGGAGGGGGGTTCTGTGCCATCCTCAAGAGCACATGGAAAGATCCTGGAATGGGTTTAAACTTTTAAATACTAAGAGAGGCATTGGAGATGAACAGCCCCATGATATTCTCTTCCTCTAGGGTAGGTTCTGTTTTCATAGTCCTCTTGCGTCCTAGGAAGGGCTCCTCACCATCTCCAGAGAACTGAGCCCACAGAGGAGGTGGCCTGCCAATGATCGTGAAGCCTGCTCTGAAGACCTTGGCTGTCTCTCCTGTCACTTTCACACAGCACATCGGGTTAACTGTCCTACTTTGCTCGGGAAGGATTCTGGAAGGATAATGAGCACAATATGAACCAGAGCTCCCTCCAACTGTGCTTAGAGGAGAGGAAAACAGCAACCAGGACTCACTAATGTTCCAGGCTTCTCTGAGGAGGGCCGGAGTCACAGAAGTTCCATTTTGTTTTGCTCCATTTGGAGACATTTTCCCCAAAGTCATTCTTTGCAGCCCATCTTCAGTCACAGTCTGGCAGAAATGACAACACTATTCTCTTGAACTTTAGGAATCTGGCTCCCTAATTTTTTCCAATTCCAACTATAAAAAACTCCCTCCAAAAGAGTATTAAAATAATCTGGACTTCAAAAACTCTTCCTAATTCCTGGTGGTCAAAATGAAATTAAATAAGAATCAGACTCTCCTGCACCTCTCTCTCTCTTTCTCTCGTTCTCTCTCTCAATTCTTTCTCTCTCTCTCCTCTCTCCCTCTTCCCTTCCTCTTCTTTCTCCTCTCCTGTCTTCCTCTCCTCTTCCTTCTCTCTGTCTCTCTCTGCTTTCCCCCTCTTCCCTTCTTCTCCTTCCTTTCTCTTGCCTCTGCTTCTCTCTGTTTCTGTCCCTGTCTCTCTCTCTCTTCCTCTCCCTCTCTCCTTCTTCTTCTTTCTTTAAGGAGAAGAAAATGCAACAAAGAAGACAAGGACCCACACAACTCAGGAAATGCTTGCTGGAAGCTTATTTACCTTCTAACTAACATTTGTAACCCAAGATTAGTGAAGCAGCCTCTTGTAATTATCCTTGTTGCCCCATTTGTGGCTGGCTATCTCTGTGAGGCCAGTAAATCTTGAAATTACAGGCTGACCACCCCGGAGAACTTAGACAAAGTCAGCCACATCTCTCAAAGGGCCTGCCCCGGGGCCATTTCCGCCCCCCTGAGATGACTAAAGACGCCCTGCCTGGGAGTGGCTCCCAGACCTCACTGTGGCTTTGAGGTAAATAAAACCAGGGTGGCCCAGGACACCCTGAACCCCTTGTGAGTAGAATAGAAGCAGCTGTCTTGGACAGTCTCCAACCCACCTTCCATCCCCTCCCTGCCCCCCAGCGAGGACTCCTTCCCATTAGGGTTACAGAGATGGATGAAACGCCGTGACCAGGAACTGAGGTGTGCCTGGAGGTGCCTTGAAACAGAGGTTTGGCCTCCCAGAACATTGCTCAGCTCTGTTCAGAAAAATACCTACTGCAACTCAGTTTTTAGAAATGCAGATAAGGATTTGACTTGAGACTGAACTAGGACTTTTAACACAACTTGAAGCTTTTAGGATGCATCTGGAAATGACCAGTATTAAAAATCAATAAGCCGATATCCCTCGGGACACCATTCTAGACTACTTTGGAAAGTAGATGCCTCTCACGAACACCATCATGAGGGTTTTATCCTTTTTTTGTTTCTGTAAGTCCCTTCAATGAAGGCTTTTGTTATTTCTCCCTGTAGTCTGAGAACTTAAATACCCTCTTTAAACACACTAAGGACTAAGAGATGGCAGAGCCCCTCCCTGTGCCAAGAGCCTGAGACAATGCAGGAATATGCTCGGGCCACCACATGGCACTCCACGTTGCACCTTCACAGAATGCACTGCCTTGACTGGCTTTTTAAGTGTGGCTATAGAGACCCAGAAAACCTGTAGTAGCACTTACTACTTACTTGCAGCATACAGTTTTGCAATTGACATAACTAACACATCTGAGCCATACATTAAAATAATGTGCCTATAGTCACTTAGCATCTAATAGCCCATTTCCCAGGTACTCTATTTGATCTCTTTTCTCCCAGCTTGGCCATGGACTCTCCTAGTTCTCCATTCAGGTTCCTTTCAGAGGGTTCTTCATGACCTTCTCTTTTTCTCCCTTCCACCCTAATTTCTCCTTCTGTCTTTGTCTCTGTCACTCTGTATGTGTGTGCGTGTGTGTGTCTGTCTGTCTGTCTCTCCCTGACTCTCTCTCTCCCACCTCTCTTTTTTCTCTCTCCCACATACAAACAAGCACATTTGAAACTCTTTCCAATTCCAACCTTAATAAGTAGAACTCAGAGTTTAGAAGAAAAGTCTGTTTCCTACTAAAAAGAATAATACAGAGCATTAGATGATTTGCCCAAAGCTACAAAACAAAATACAAAAAATAAAAAACAAAAACACAAAAAAGAAGGGGGTTCTTGCAGTTTTTCCTACAGTGGTCTGCCAACCTCTTTTTTTTCTGCAGTTTATGGCTCCAGAGCTTGCTAATCTGATGTGGATTCTGTCACATCTCCATTACAGAGAAAGCAAGAGAGCTGCATCAACCAAATTGGTGGCTGTAGTCTGGAAGAAGTTTCTATAAGCAAACATACACTAAGACGTTTCAAATAACAATTTCCAGACAACAGTTAATAAACCCCTAAGAAGAAAGAGATGACTGAAAAGAAAGAAAGGAAGTCTGGTACCAGTAGTTCATGCCTGTAATTTATTCAACAGGGTGAGATCTGAGAATCACAGTTCAAAGCCAAACAGAGAAGACAAATCTGAGAGACTCTTATCTCCAATTAACCAACAAAAAGCTGGAAGTGCAAATGTGGCTCAAGTGGTAGAGTGCCAGCCTTAATGAAAAAGCTAAGGGACAATGACCAGGCCTTGTGTTCAAGTCCTAGTACTGACACAAAGGAAAGGGAGTAAGAGCAAAGAAGGAAGAAAGGGAGAGAAGGAGAATAGAAAAAAAGTGAAAGAAAAAAGATGGAGGAAGAATGGAAGAGAAGGCAAATTGCAAATTCTTATATATTGTACCTATAGATTAAAGTATTACACAGTACCTCACAAATACCTGCTCATATTACATGTCCATTTCTAATTTATCAATTCAAAAAGAGAATCTCAGGAGGGAAGCTGGGAAAGTTTAGTTTTGCAAAGAAGGTTAAGTTTTGGTTACTCTAAGAACTGTAGGGAGAAGAAGGGTGGAAAGCCAAGAATTCACTCATCACCCTGGCTGCTCAGTTTGGAACTGTTTATAGCACAAGTCCCCTGAGTGTGTCTGACTAACTTCAAAGTACCAGTCAGGCATTAACACACTGACCCCTTGACCATCCCCACCCCCACCACAATAAGGCCAGAGGTTAGCACAGTCCAGCTCCAATGGGGAAACTGAGGACTGAAAGGGGAGCTAAAGAAAAGGAGCCAGGGAAGAAATAGGGAATGCTTCAGGATCCTACTAAGACCCATTGCTAACCTTAGTCATCAAAGAATCTATGGCTTTATTATAAGTAGACCTTCACACTAAAGCCCTGAAACGCAGATTCTCTCTGGAGCCAGAGATAGAGAAAGTCCCCAGTGAAAATAAAATCCAACAGTTTCTGAGTTCCTTCCATTCAACATGGGCAGCCAGGATGGCCCTTCACAATACTGGTTCTAACTAAATTCCTAAGGATCGCCAGCAGCCTGGCCATGTCCTCCCACAGCCTCCATCTAGTGCTTGAATTCCCCTGTCCTTCTCCTGGGGAGAAGAAGCTGTTGGAAACCCAGACATCCCACAGAAAGGCTTGGTGCCAAGCCGTCTGGGGCCCCTTCCTTGGGGAAGCAGGAAGCCTAGCCAGGCTTGTCACCATGCCCTAAAGTAGGATGGATGGCCCAGGTAAGCCGATCCTTACTAATGTAACCATAGGTGCTACTTCATATAAATATATCCACCCAGGCATTTCTTCTCAGCACACCGTCTTTCCCTTAAGGCCTAGAAAACCACCCGGGCTAATGACATACTTGGGGTGGGGAACAAACTGTTAAATGTCTTGGCCATAGCAAATGTGAGGGCCCCCCCAAAGCCTCTTTTTCATTTATCATTTTCTATAATGTACCTATCACATCCCCGCTTCTCTCTCCTTTGCCAAACTAAACAGCTTTAGTATTACTAATCTCTCCTAGGATGGAGGCTGAGGCTATAAATCTAATGATGTGGAAGGAAGGCCTTCCTTCACCAAGCCAGAGTCAGAGCAGAATAGATTACCCAACACACAGCAAATACTTACAGAAGTACAGTCACAGGGTGAGTTATAAAATGCAGATGTTGTGACAACAATATGCCCCTTGTGAAGTTTGAACAGTAAATTAGCCCTCCTGAACAAAGGCAATTTAATTTGCCCTCAGCCCCACCCTCTCTCCTCCATGTCCTTTGTCTCCATTGGTACATTAGGTTTGAATGAAATTTGGGGTGCCAATTGGAAACTGAGAACACAGCCCTGCCGTTGCTCGCATAATAGGAAATTAAATCCCACTAGCTTCTTGAATCAATTTTAAAAAGTAAAAGGATTTCCTAGATTCAGTGAAATTTGTTGTCTGTAAGCATATATTATGGTAATAAGATACCTCTTATACCCTCGACCTGAGGTAACACCTTCTGTACATGACAATATCTCTTTTTCTCAATCTCCCAATTGTGGAGATATCAATTAATGTCATTTTCTACAAATACTAAATTCCTGTGGTATTCTTTCCACTTTTAGAAAGTAAAAGGAATGAGGCATTATTTACATATCTTTCAAGTATACATCTTTAAGAAATACAACTAATAGAGTTAAATCTTTCTTAGCACCTCAAAGGGGTACTAGTGAATCTTTGCTGAGAATATCCTTGGACTACCAAGATATCCTTTGGACTACCAAAGATACCAAATTCTTCTTATCCCTGTTTTCTCAAGAGACAGGAGGTACTGGAAAGAGCAAATGTTAAGACTATTTACTTCTTAGCTGGGTACCTGTGGCTCATGCCTAGAATCCTAGCTACTCAGGAGACTGAAACTTGAGGATCAAAATTCAAAACCCGAAAAGCCTATGAGACTCCCTCTATCTCTAATTAATTAGCAAAAAAAAAAAGTCTGGCGTGGAGTTGTGGTTCAAGTGGTAGAGCACTGGCTGTGTGGGAAGGAGCCAAGTGAGAGTTTGAGAATGTGGGTTCAAGTCCCAGTACCAGCACATGTACCTGCACACACTCATGTGTGTATGTGTGCACACACACTCCTGTTACTTTTACGATTTGAATATCTGTGCTAGACAAGAGAGTTGAGTTTGGGCAGCAGTTATAGTCCCATAGCAGTAGCCATGTTGCAAATTACCTCACTCTACTCTCCCCAGGCAGGGCCATATTGGAATTGAGAATTCCAGTTTCTGGAACATGAGGGTCCCCAGATCAGGTCCTGTCTCACTTTCCTTTGAGTAGCGAGTAGCCAAGGAAAGACCCAGTCACTTGGTATTACTTAGAGTTAGAGCTCCCGGGAACAATAGAATATTTATTTAGAGAGATTTAGAAGGGGAGATTTTCTTGCAGAAATTGACTCATGCAGTTATGGTCAGTAAGTCCCCCAAGGACTGGTTACAGTGACTCATGCCTGTAATCCTAGCTACTTGGGAGGCAGAGATCCAGGAGGGTCATAGTTTGAGGCCAAGGTAAAAAGTTCACAAGACTCCATCTCAATCAATAAAAACTGCTCATGATATCTCACACTTATTATCCTAGCCACTGCAGGGAGTATAAATAGGAGTATCATGGTCAAGGCTGCCCTGAACATAAATACAAAACCTCATTTACAAAAATAACTTAAGCAAATTGGGTGGGAATGTGCCTCAAGTGGTAGAATGTCTGCCTACCAAGCACAAAGCCCAGAGTTCAAACCCCACTGATGCAAAAATTAAGTCCTATGATGTGCTGTGTGCAAACTGGAGACCTAAGAAAGCCAGTCATGTGATTGGGCCCACGTCCAAAGAGAACCAGGGTGCTACTCATGAGTCCAAAAATCTGAAGGCCACAAAACCAGGGATTCTAGTGTCCAAAGGAAGATAGATGTCCTGATCCAAAAAGAGAGAAACCTTCACCTTGTCATAGCCTTCTGTTCTCTCTGGTCCCTCACTGAATTGGAAGATGTCCTCCATATTGGTGAAATCAGGGTTTGTTTATTTTTTAACTTGGTCCACAAACTCAAATCTCAAACACAAATCTCTTCCAGACACATCCAAAAATATTTCATCTGGGCATGCTCAACTCAATGAAGTTGACATGACATTAACCATCACATCTGATGATTCATGTTTTCATAATAGGCCAAGGGAAGCTCTCTGAGGAACTGGTAGAACATCTTCAAGTCCAAGCATAAGAATGGAGCGTCCTAATGACCTATTGGTTTCACTCATGGTAAGGAATTAAAAATATGAAGAAAATTGCTTTCTTTTTTTTTCTAAAGAGCATATTTGTTTTTGCATTACATGTAAAATGTGCATAAGCTTTTAAGTGGGGAAACATGTACTAGGTTTTAAGTTTTAAGTAGCTTCAGAAACCCAATGGTTCTCTTCTGGCATGTTGTCCTCCTCTCTAAGTCAAGTTGGAAAAGCCATAACTCGACCCCTATGACCATAAATGGGACAGAGAAGAGAGAGGAGAGGAGACCAGAAGAACTGAGTTAATGACAATATTGTGGAAATCTGTATGGGGCGTGCTGCATAATAACAGAAAACTGTTCTTTGGGCAACAGAACACAATTAGGGCATCTACATGTTCCAAGAACCATTTTTATAAGGTTTGGAAGTCAGGGCAAAATATGAACTTGAAATCAACTTCTTCTTGTCACAAATGGAGAAAGGAATTTTCCTTTCTGTCTCATAGTCCCCCCCAGAAGCAGACTTGGAGACAAGAATCCAAATGCAGTAATCTATTCCAGAGGGGAATCCCAACATGAAAAACAGAAGTAGGGGAGCAAAGTGAGACAGAAAAGGATGAGCAACCAATTATGAACCCAGTGGGTGTCAGTGACTCAAGTCTATAATCCTAGCTACTCAGGAGGCTGAGATCTGAGGATTGCATTCTGGGCAAGAAACTTCTGTGAGATTTTTATCTCCAATTAATCACCCCCGAAAAAGCTGGAAGTGAAGCTGTGGCTCAAATTGGTACAGCACCAGGTTTGAGCAAAAAAAGCTAAGGGACAGTGCTTAGGCCCTGAGTTCAAGCCTCAGTACAAGCACACCCACAAAAAGGAAGAGAACAGAAAATAAAGAAGGAAAGGAAAGGAGGAAGAGAGAGAAGTAAAGGAAGGGAAGAAAGAAGTAATAAAGGAAAGAAGGAGGGAGGGCGGGAGCGAGGGAGGGAGGGAGGGAGGGAGGGAGGGAGGGAGGGAGGGAGGGAGGGAGGGAGGGAGGGAGAGAATACATCAGCTAGTAAGTCATCAATATAGACAACCCAGGGGCTGGGGATATAGCCTAGTGGCAAGAGTGCCTGCCTCGGATACAGGAGGCCCTAGGTTCGATTCCCCAGCACCACATATACAGAAAACGGCCAGAAGCGGCGCTGTGGCTCAAGTGGCAGAGTGCTAGCCTTGAGCGGGAACAAGCCAGGGACAGTGCTCAGGCCCTGAGTCCAAGGCCCAGGACTGGCAAAAAAAAAAAAAATATATAGACAACCCAGAGCTTGATTCCTCTAGATAACTCTGGAAGACAATATGGAACACAGCCTCAGCCACATCCTGCCCAATGAGTAAGGAGGTTGAAGTTTTTATACATCAACACCCATAGCCTTGGTTGAAGGTAGAGAAGAACTCGGGGGCAGGGAGGGGGGAAACCAATGGTTTTAAATTCCCTAGTAATATGACCAGCTTTGAGTAGAGCTGATACCAATAGGGAAAGAAGACCTCTGGTCAAAGATGTAGGGCTGGCAATTGGAAACCACAAACTTTGAAAGGATGAGGGTGAGGTATATTGACAAGACACACAGAAACTTCACTTCCTCTGCACAGAAAGATCTGCTTCTCTTCTTTGAGGATGAAGTGCCAGCCGTGGTGGTATATCTCACCCTTTAGGTTCAAGCGGTATATAACCACCCTTAAACATTCGCATATCAGAAAATATGCTCGAAGTTTCTTATTTGGTTGTACCGACAAAACTAAGGATAAGGACTCTGACGACTAATAAGAGAATTGATCATCAGAGTTTGAAAAACTTCTCCACAGTCCAACCAATGGACTTTCAACCCATAGCCCATGGTCATAGCCACTGACTGTACAGCAATTATGATATACAGATTGCCACCTCATTCATGGCCCTTATGTTAGTCAGTTTTCTGTCATGGGGAACATAATCTAGGAAAGATCTATTTTGCCTCAAATTTCACAGGTTTCCATTCATGGTTGCATGGTCCCTTTGCTTTGAGTCTGTAGCAGCACAGTACTTCTTTGGGGAGCACATAGTACAGGAGGCAGAAGCTCAGAGTGAGAGGGGAAGAGGACTATATCCCACAATCTACTTGGAGGATATGCCCATCAAAACCCTAACTTCCCTCCAGGAGGTCCCATCTCTTAAAGGTTCTATGACCTAAATTGGTCAGTTTATAATGTTAGTAGGTTGTAGAACCTTTAGCATTTGTGGGCATTTGGAAAGGCTTTAAGATTCACACCAGCCCTGCCAGAAGACATAATGAGGTTGCGATTGAACTTACCCACATAGCCTCTTGCTTTGGACCATGATGTAGGAAGCTAATCGTTTGCCAACTCAGGGTCTTGCATAGCCTGATTTGAAAAATCCTAGGATTTGAAATTATTAACTGGAGACTGAGACAGTCACTCAGGTGAACTGAGGTCATATAGATAGGAGTGGGGTTACAAAAGCAGCGAACATTTGGTTTTACCTTTCCAATAGCCATTCTTCCAGCTGGGGATATGGCCTAGTGGTATAGTGCTCGTCTCGTATACATGAAGCCCTGGGTTCAATTCCCCAGCACCACATATATAGAAAAGGGCCAGAAGTGGTGCTGTGGTTCAAGTGACAGAGTGCTAGCCTTGAGCAAAAAAAAAATAATAATAAAAAAAAGAAGCCAGGGACAGTGCTCAGGCCCTGAGTCCAAGGCCCAGGACTGGCAAAAAAAAATAGCCATTCTCCTTTCATCTTGCCTCCTCACTTTTTTTTGTCAGTTGTAGGATTTGAACTCTGGGCTTGGGTACTGTCCCTGAGCTCTTCAGCTCAAGATTATCACTCTACCACTTAAGTCACAGTGCCACTTCCAGTTTTCTGGTGGTTAATGGAGACAAGAGTCTCATGGACTGTTTTTCCCAGGCTGGCTTTGAACTGCAGTCCTCAGATCTCAGCCTCCTTAGTAACAGAAGACTACAGGCGTGAGCCACTGGGGTCTGGCTACTTATCTTTTTTCTTAAAACAACTCTCATCTACTACAGAGTATCTTGACATCTTGATGTGACCATCAGTCAAGATGTCAAGAATACTCTCATTTCTGTCCAACAGTTCACTGATCCATGCTAGGATAATTGAACTCTCTCCCTCTGAGGAATATGACTCTTGGAGTAGAGAGACTGTAAAAGTAGACAGCCATTGAAATCCAGGCTCTGAGGTTCTTGCCCCTTCTTTCTTGCTACCCAGGTCTGTGGGGTATTGCTCCTGAACCTGGATGTCAGCTTTCACTTCTATCCCCAGTGCTGTCTGGCAAGGCTGTGGTGTCTTGTTCATACCTCAACACTCACTTTTCCCTCACACACTTCCTGGTTATCTGGGTATCACCCCAAAACTTATCACACTAAAGCAAGTTTATTATTGCCTCTTGTGGTAGCCGGGATTGACAGGCTCAGCTGGTGGTTCTCACATGGGGTCCCTCATACAGTGGCAGTCTATGGCTGAGGCTAAGTTCCTCTGAAGTCTTCATTCACATGGTCAGGGAAAGCTGGAATAGTTTGGGACTAGTGGGGCCTCTTCTCCACCCACCTCTCATCGTCTCAGTGGCATGGCCATCCTTGGAGTAGGTTAATTTTTTCCATTGGCAGCTGGCTTCTTCCAGAGGAAGTATTCCAAGATACTATAAAGTGTCATTTTCCTTGTATTCTATATCAGAGCAGATTCAAAGGGTAGAGGCATTTGCTTATGTACACATGGAGTGAAGGATTGGTGGATGGTAGCCATTTTGGAGACAGACATGCATGATGGAGACTTTTTTCAAGTATGTGCAAGTCTGCCTGAGGATATTCTCTGGCTGAATATGTATTCTGTCGCTGTATGGTAGACCAGAACCCAAAAGAGTTAACATTCCTAAATTATCTTTAACTAAAGATTAATTGGAGTTAGAGATAAAAAGTTCAAGCTTCCTCCCACTCTTTTTGGGATAATTCTAGCAGAGTCTAATGTCATTTCCCAGAGGTCTGTAGAGGAAGCTTCTGTTTTGCACACCAAGAAGGGGCTGCCTTACTTTCCCTCACTCACTTTCCCTGAAGCACCCATCCATCTACCTGTGCTTCCTAAGATCTCTTCTCAGAAGAACAACTTGCATTCAAAATTTTTTCTCAAAATCTGTTTCTAAAGTATCTACTGAATCTTAGATTCTTCCATATTCCTGTTTTGAGAAAATTTACTAGAGCTACTACTATCTGTTGCTTACAGCCCACTACTAAGTAACAGAATATAGGGTACAGAGAAAGGCTCAGAAAGCCATGGTGTCATAGCACCCACCAACATGGTAGATAGAGGTGACAATAAGCCACTGATGAGTTTGCAGTACAGAGGAGAATGAGAAGCACTCATGTGGAAAGGCCAAGCTACACAGATACTGCAAGCCTCATGTGTGATTCTAGGCTCAGAAATTTCTTACTTTTGTAGTCCTACAAGACTTTTTCCTTAAATGAATATATCAGAACTCGTTGCATGAAAGCAAGTGATTCATTGGCTCTCATAGAACCATGGATGTAACTCCTCTCAGTAGATGGGGCTTCCACATCCACCTTCTCCCTCTCTCTACCTCTTCTCTCACTCCCTAACCCACACATGGTATTGGCCCTACCATGAGCTTTGTGACCCTGATAGCATACAGAATGTTCCCTGAATCAAATACCTTTTTCTTTTTTTTTCTTTTTTTTTTTTTTTTTTTTTGCCAGTCCTGGGCCTTGGACTCAGGGCCTGAGCACTGTCCCTGGCTTCTCTTTGCTCAAGGCTAGCACTCTGCCACTTGAGTCACAGCGCCACTTCTGACCATTTTCTGTATATGTGGTGCTGGGGAATCGAACCCAGGGCTTCAAGTATACGAGGAAAGCACTCTTGCCACTAGGCCATATCCCCAGCCCTCAAATATCTTCTTGAACAAGTCCCAGGAGAATTAATGGAAACAAGGGTATTGGGTGGCTTTCCTAAGGTCCCTGTGAGCACAATAAAATTAAGGAAATGGCAGGCATATTGCGAGATTTAGTAAGGGCTGACCCAAGGGACTAAGGGAAACAAGAGGACAACCTACAGGCCATTGTCATCATGAGGACAGAGAAAAGACAGCTCCTGAAGAGAGAAGACAGAGAAAAGGAAGCGGGAAGGGGACAAAGACCAGCTTCCCTACATGGAAATTTGGTTATAGCTGGTCTTAACCACTCTTCTTCCTTGCAAGATGAGAAAACTATACTTCACTTTGAAATAAGTCACAGTTCACAGGGTTTCTGGTCAGAAGTGGGTAGAAGGAATTGCATGGGTACCCAACCCGTGCTTTGAGTCAACCTTAGGTATTTACATCAGGAGATCTGGAAATGAAAACCACAGTCATTCCTCCTCAAGTACATGAAAATGGTGAATTGAACAACATAGGAAACACCTGGAATGGAAAGGTTCGATGACTTATCCAAATAAAACTATCAAAATCTGACCCTTTTAAGACAGGGTTCAGAGTAGACTTTTCAGGCAATTTATCATCTAAGTCGGGACACTTTAGAGGGTGAAATGGGATGCTATTAATAACTAAGCCAGGTCATAAGGCATAAACCAGGATGCCCTGGACAAACAAGAGTTCAGGAGACCAGAGCATGTCTGCTTCCCCTGTTGAAAAGTGTGTCGGAGTGAGTGAAAGTCTATGTTCTGAACCTAAATGTTCTTACCATATTCCTCCTTGGTAGGAGTAGGATAATGGGAAATTTCCTTAACCACGAAACTTGAATTTTGGATTTATATCCCCCTGCTCCTTCCTGACTGAGACAGTAAGCAAATCTGAGCCTCTTTGAGGCCAATTTCATAAAGTTGTGAATTCAGTCTGGGGCCCATAAAAGTATCTTAGAGGCCCTTGTTCTATAAATGCCCGCTGTTATTTGTCCATTCAACAGCATATCATTACATTAAATACATGTAAAAAGCTTAGATCTGATATATACGTTCTTGAAGTCTATGAAAATAATTGCCCTGAATTTCCATTTGAGCTTCAAACAAATTCAGTTTATTTCTTTAGGAGGCATGTCCTATTACAGTCCTTAGGCTCCTCCTTTCATTCAACTAGAAGGCAGCTTTTGACCCTTGAACTTTTTGACACCTTTCTCAGTGGAGAGAGAGAACAGCTCAACAGTTAAGTGGAAAAGCATGTATAGTCCCTGACTCTCTGCCTGACACCATTCAGTTTCACTAAGAACAGGCAACCGAAGACGTAGCTTATGTTCAGTACTTGTGTGTCTCTATGGCCAGCTTGAGGGTAACATGGAAAAATTCATAGGGTATGAGAATAATAATATGTTTTTTTAACTGTAAAAGAAGACCACACATGTGGTCCCATGTGGATTGCACCCTGGAACATCTTCAAAAACATGGAAGTTGCATTCTCTCCAGCCATGCGTAGGCCTGGTTTAATTAAATGTAGGCCACAAATGGACTGGCAACCAAGACTATGAAATGCTGTCTGTTGTTGCAGGAGAAATTTCCCACAGTTCCTGACTCCCTGATAAGATGGTACACGTGGCTTGTACAACCTGGGTGTTTGGCAGATGGCTCTATCTGGTTTCCCATCATTTTGAATTTAGCAAGAAACCTCCAAGATGTGTTTTGACACAAGCATGCATTCTTTTTTTCCCCCTTCCCTACATTTTGAAAGGACTGTGTTTGGACGCTAATTAAATCCATATGCTTCTGATTCATTTACACTTAACTCATCAAAATGTTGTTTTGTAATAGCCATTTGAAGTCCAAGGCGCCTCTCTTGAGTCTTTCTTTTTCTAAAATCCAGGAAGTTATGGTTTGCCAGTCAACAGCAGGGTTCATATACCAAAAGGTTCAACTATGGTTCAAGACAAGAATCTAAACCAAGAGATCATCATGCTCAGGAGTTGTCTTAATGTGTTACTCAAATGTGGGCTGTGACGCTGAATCTTCTGTCATTATTCAAAGACACTCAGGGTTCAGAATGGCAGAAAACAATCTATAATTATGCTAAAATTTCTGGGCATAATAGGGAAATTTAGGGCACTTGAGTAGTTCTTATATTTTGGTTGTTGTTGTTTGTTTGTTTGTCTGTTTGCCAGTCCTGGGGCTTGAATTGTGGGCCTGGACACTGTCCCTCAGCTTTTGTGCTCAAGTCTAGTGCTCTACCACTTGAGCTATAGCTCCACTTCTAGCTTTTTGGTGGTTCGTTGGAGATAAGAGTCTCATGGACTTTTCTGCCCAGACTGACTTGGAACCATGATCCTAAGATCTCAGCCTCCTGAGTTGTCGGGGTTTTTAGCCACGCCCCCCCTGCACCCCTCCCACCCTGGCCTGCGGGAGAGATGGGGAAGGCATGCCCCAACCAGGACCAGACGAGCCAAGAAAGGAAAGGGTCGACAGACCGCTGCACCCAGCCCTCCCTCACCGGACGACAATCAGAGGCGTCTGGGAGATAAGACAGCGCAAGATCTCGGTTTATTGAGAAAGTTCTTGCTATTAAATAAGGCACAGGAGCCAATCAGGTCAAAGATTGGCAGAAAGGGGAGGGGTGTACATGCACCTATCTAGGGACTGTGAGGGGAGGCATGAGATGTCTGTCAAAGGTGGAAAAGCCAGGGACCAATCCTAGAGGTGGCCTAATTTTCCATCACAGCCCACAGAACCGCCTCAGGGTTCACCATCAGGCACCATCTTAGCCACACGTGGCCCCAGGGCTGGGAAACAGGCGGGGCCAGCTAGTTGACTTCCTCTTTCCCATGTAATGCATCTGGGCGTGTCCCACACTGAGTAGCCAGGATTAAAACTGTGAGCCACAGGTACCTAGCCAGTTCTTGTATTTTTGAATAATTTTTTTTTTTTTTTTTTTTTTTTTTGGCCAGTCCTGGGCCTTGGACTCAGGGCCTGAGCACTGTCCCTGGCTTCTTCCTGCTCAAGGCTAGCACTCTGCCACTTGAGCCACAGCGCTGCTTCTGGCCGTTTTCTGTATATGTGGTGCTGGGGAATCGAACCTAGGGCCTCGTGTATCCGAGGCAGGCACTCTTGCCACTAGGCTATATCCCCAGCCCCAGTTCTTGTATTTTTGAAGAAGAGCTCTCACTAGGCACAACTAGGATTTATAAACTGAAGATTTCATGTCATCTCCTGTCCAAAACACACTTGTCTCAATGCCATTGATTTTTTTTTCTCAAATTTTTATTATCAAACTGATGTACAGAGAGGTTACAGTATCATACGTTGGGCATTGAATACATTTCTTGTAATGCCATTGATTTTTGCTATTAGAACTTTTTTGTTTAGTTATTATTATAGTTTGGATCTTGAATGTCTCCCAAAGGCTCATGTGGCCCTATTGGGAAGTGGTAGAATCTTTAAGAAGAAACTAAGTGATTGGACACATGATGTTGTGCCAAGTTGCAAGACCACCCCCAAGAAGACCACCGAGATTCAGACACTCCGAAATGCAAAAGCAAGGCAAGGCTTTATTTAACGAGCTGCCAACTCGGGCCTTGTCCTACCCACCGACACAGCGGAGGTTAGGAGGAAGCCCCGAGCTGTGATTACACAGGGCTTATAAAGGCAAAGAACAAGGTTACAACAATCAGCTGTGCAAGCAAGATTAGAACACAGGTACAAATCTGATTGGCTCAGGGTTCGATTCTAAAATGGGGTTCACGTGGTGGGGCCTGACTTCAAAGTCTGGCACCTCATTTCCCCCTTTTTCTTTTTGGTACCTTGGGAGCCAATCATGGCTCCATTCTGTCCATTTCAATGGCTTGCATGTCTAGGGGATGATATAGAGGTAAGGCATGGGCCAGTAGGGCCCAATGTAGTAACCAAAGGGCCTGTCACCATTTCTTACAAGAATATTCTCTGTACCTCTGTTCTGCATGTCTCTAGTTTATCCTGCCTCATCTTCCCAAAAACAACTCTGGTCCCTTGATTTTAAAGGGGGGCTGATGGGTGAAGATCATCCATCTTCTGTAACTTCTTCAGGCTGACTCAGGGGCGTAGACCTTACCTAGCCAGGAACCTATAACCTTAGTCTACTTTTCCAAGGGACTGCAGGATTGCTGCAAACTGAAAATTAACTTTCAGCTATACAGACTTACCATTAGCTCTATAGTGTTTAGTATCCAAATGTAAGCAACAAAATAATACATAAACTTCTCAACTGTGCTCTAAGGGTCGGGTGGCTATACCCGTATTCCTGAGCAAGCTCAAAACTACCTAAAATAAGGGGGTCACCTCACTTTGGAGTGAGCTGCCAAAATGACATCAACACTAGCCAGGGTAGTAAGGAAAGAAGGCAAAAAGAAAATTATAACAATATTCAGTCTAACTTTCTTTTCTTGAGGCGAAGGCGAAGCGGCTGAGTTGGGTGCTTGGAGACCTCCCATGTTCCACCACGGTAGTTGTCATCCAGGGCAAAGGGGTCAGCTGGCCTGGCGTGGAAGCAATGAACCCAAGTGGCGATGCCGTCCAGGGTCCCCTCCACCGTGGTTAATCTGTTGATTGGGGGCATTGGCAAGCTGACAGGCCTTTAACAGATCTCAATAAGGACAACACAATCTCAGGTCTACAAGCTTTCTTTCCTAAACAGATGTATCAACTTAAAATTCTTACTGCCAGTCAGGGCTTTGAGTAAATGCGGGGGGTGAGATTTTAATCTATCCTCTCATTTAACAAACTTACCCTTACCAACCACTATCACATATGACTGGCAAATTCCTGCCAAGTAGACAGACATGGGCACTGGAAAGGCATGCTCATGAACTATTCTTCTAGGACTTCCCGGCTTTAACTTTTGAAAGGCCAACAGTAGTGACTCTAGGATCTGACACCATCTCTGCCATCCAAGCAGTGGCTTACTGCCTCTGGATGCTCCATCACTTTTGTCCCAGGAGGAGTGACTTTCGACTTGGACTCAGGGCCTGAGTGCTGTCCCTCAGCTCTCCAGCTCAAGACTAGCACCGTACCACTTTTGAGCTCCACACCACTCCGTTCCCAGCACTCTGCTGGCTGATTAGAGACAAGTCTCTCACAGGGACCTTTCTTTGCCCGGGCTGGCTTCGAACCGCAGATTCAGATCAATGAGTCTTATAAGGGGCCACTTTACTCCAATTATAAGCAACAAGGTGGTCCACCCAGAAGTAGTTTTTAAGCATGCTCTCTTACCTGGAACTTATTAAGGGTCAGTATTAGATCTTGACAAACTTGTAGGAATCACCTGTGCTTCTCTGTGGGCCTGCTGGAAACTGTTACAAAAAAACCTACAAAGAAGCTGGAATGGCAATTAAGCATTTTGGTAGCCATAATTCTCCTTTTCTCACTTTGCAATAATTATTTAGGACAATTTTACTTCCAAATTTCTTATCTAGAAATGTATTCTTGATTTCCAAAGCCTTTTTAACACTAACACAACACTTTGGCTTTTATCTGCATCGGAAAAACTGAAGCTCACAGGCAATCTGAAACCAGGTGCCACCCTTTGCTTACGTGCTGCTTGTTTTAAAAGAGCCTCTTTTTTTTTTTTTCCAGTCCCAGTTACTGCATGGCATGAAGACCTTTGAACTCAAATGACAATTTTTCCTTAATGCAAGAATTACAATTAGAAATACTTATCCATTCAGCTTTCCAATATATTAGTGAGAAACATTGGCCCATTTTGCCATTTCTTCCTACATACATAGAGTTAATGAGAGTTTACTTCTATGCCATTAGTTTAATATATATCCTTTTAAATCCAAATTTCTGATACTTAGCTCTGATTTTTTTAATTAAACATTTTTAGCGTACCAAATAATTTTCTGCTTAAGAAGGCTGGGTGGGGTCCCCTAGAGTTCTTTTTTGCGGACATTCTCACTGATTGACTGATTGTGGGCTGTCACCTGTACATCTTTCCAGTGAGCTAAAGTCAAGTCCAGGGGAGTGGAAGGAACGTTCCCCATCATCCGTTTGTCAGGCACAGTGCAAGAAAGAAACACACAAAAATGAGCTCCTTAACCTCCCTCCAGTGAGCTAGGATCAAGTCTAGGGGGCTAGATGGAGGTCCTCAAGATAGAACGTTATCCATAGCTCTGATCAGAAGTTCAGTCCAAAAGGCTACAAAAAACAAAACAATAAAAAAGGAGGAAAACACACAGGCCTGAGAACAAGAAAAGCTACGAGTTGGAGATCTCCCAAGCTGGCCCACAACCTCCTACAAGGGTGCAGAAGGAATGGACCCGAGTTGGCCCACAACCTCCTGCAAGAAGGAGTGGACCCGAGTTGGCCCACAACCTCCTGCAAGGGTGCAGAAGGAGTGGACCCGAGTTACGAGTTGGAGATCTCCCAAGTTGGCCCACAACCTCCTGCCAGGGTACAGGAGGAGTGGACCCAAGTTGGCCCACAACCTCCTGCCAGATAAGCAGAAGGAGCAGACCCAAGTACAAGGTGGGCGGGTTGAGTCTCGTTTAGGAGGCCCTCCTGGTCAGTTCCGGCCAAAAACCAAACTGACTCGTGCCCTACAAGTATAAGCAAAAGCAAAACAGACAAACAGACAAATTACAGGACAAGACAAATGAAGAGCGCTGTTTTCTTACCTTCGGAGTCTGGGATCTCGGGGTCTCTGGGGCTATCCCGGACGAGCCCCCAAATGTTGTGCCAAGTTGCAAGACCACCCCCAAGAAGACCACCGAGATTCAGACACTCCGAAATGCAAAAGCAAGGCAAGGCTTTATTTAACGAGCTGCCAACTCGGGCCTTGTCCTACCCACCGACACAGCGGAGGTTAGGAGGAAGCCCCGAGCTGTGATTACACAGGGCTTATAAAGGCAAAGAACAAGGTTACAACAATCAGCTGTGCAAGCAAGATTAGAACACAGGTACAAATCTGATTGGCTCAGGGTTCGATTCTAAAATGGGGTTCACGTGGTGGGGCCTGACTTCAAAGTCTGGCACCTCAATGACTTTGAAGGAGATATTGGCAGCCTTCTCTTTCTGAGTTTTTTCGCTTCTTACCCACCTTGAGGTGATAAAGCCTCTTACTCCTACCATGATGTGTTATGTCACTACAGGCCCAAAGCAACAGAGCAGTGACTACAGAATGAAACCTCTGAAATCATGAGACAACACCTTTCTGCCTTTTAAGTTGATTTATCTACAGTATTTTGCCACAGTGACAGAAAGCAAACATAACTATCCACAATTTTAACTTTAAAATATTATTCTTATTCTTTTAGTGCAGTCTAAGATAAGCTTTGGATACATAAGTGTTATTGGACTTACTATGTATGACTATTTAGAACCTAGACATTGTTTAGTTAGATTTTAAATTGTAGCAGTTGAGTTGAAATTTGTTTTTGTCATTTGGAAAAGCAAATTCTTTCTATCCAGGAGAAAAGAAAAGTCCAAAGGTTACAATTTTGTTGCCCTCTAAGGCATCAATAGTTTTGTACCTGAATAGCAATATGTTTTAGCATCTTTGCCTTTGTTTGATTCTATTGACCAATCTTCCCCCTAATCTTTCATCTAATCTTACCACCTCTTTCATTTCTCCATCCATCAATACATTAAATTTGACTAAGGTTCACTAAATATGTTTATGAAATTTAGTTTTTCCAAGCTTTTAAAATTTTTACATTGAAAACACACACAACCCTGGCCTGAATTATCTTGATACTTTTTTTTTCATTTAACCATTTTAAATGATGCAAAACAAATGGGCATTCATACAGTTGAAAGCTAAGTTGACGTAGCACTATAGAAAGCCCAAATTCTCAGCCAAGAAGAGAAGAGGGTAAGTTTTGAACACCTATTGAGTTTGCATGATTGATAATCTTTCATCCTTATAAACCTGGGAGGAAGGCTTCACCCAACTTTCCAGATAAGTAAAGCAAAGCAGTTATTGGTTAGGACACTTTATTCAAAGTAGGGCAATTTAAACGTATCCATGCTGGGATTTGAACCAGGGGACTGTCAGATCCCAAATCCACCTGTCCTTGTCACTGTTACTCCTCTTTCACTGTACAACTGACAGCTTGGAAGGGTGACACAGGAGAAAATCCTACAGGTATGGAGGAGGAGCTGACCCAGTAGGGCCAGGCAAACAAAAGTGGCCATGCATATTAACAACAATCATTCAAATTGCTGTGAAGTATACAAAAATTTCCCTGTGACAGGTCTGTGCCTCAGAATATATGCTTTAAAAAGTCTTACAACTTAAATTTTTCCCCTAAAGAGCTATATAGTGCCCTTTGAAAATGCATGGTCTATATTAAGGCTCTCCAATAGAATTATTATGAGAGGACCTGAAGGTGTAGCTCAGTAGTAGAATTCCTACTTTGCATCAACAAGAAGACCTTGACTTCAATTTCAAGCACCACACACACAAAAAAAGTAAAGAAGAAAAAAAAAAGAAAGAAAAAGTAAAAGTAGAGAAGGAAAAATAAAGGCTTTCTATTTTTATTTTTGTATAATATGATATTTAATTACTTGATCTCCACATCTGTGCTATGGGTCAGCCGTAACTATTTTCCTATTTGACCTTACTTCTCCTTTTAATTTTATTTTTATCTTTAAGTAGTTGAACAAAGAAATTGCCATTCAATGAAGCAGTGTATGAATACAACAAATCTTGATCCATGTTACCTCTTTAATCATTCTCTACAGTTCTTCCCAATCCTACCCTCTCCCTCTATTTAGTTAGTCATGAGGCAAGGCTAGTGCCCTACCACTTTGAACCACAGCTCCACTCCCAGTTTTCTGGGGTTAATTGGAGTTTCACAGACTTTCCTGCCTGGGCTGTCTTTGAACTGTGATCCTCACATCTCAGCCTCCTAAATAGTTAGGATTACAGACATGAGCCATCAGCACCTGGACTCAATTTTCTTAATTTTGTAGAATATGCATTGAATTTTATACCTTCTGGAAAGTAGAAGGAAGGGAGGAAGGGAAGAAAGGATGGAGGGACAGAGAGAGGGAGGGAAGAGAAAGAAAACAAAAGGGATATAACGTGAGCCCATGCACTTACAAATTTTCTGACAGCACATCATGTTGTATTCCTTAAATATAATCAATATTTATTTGTTAATTACATCTCAATAAAGTAAGAAGTTTTTTTCTCTCTAGTCAACACATGTAAAAGTAAAAGGGACCAATGTCTGGTGGCTCACACCTATAATCTAGCCATTTAGAAGATTGTGACCTGAGGACCAAAGTTCAATGGCAGCCCTAGCAGGAAAGTTCATTAGATTCTTACATCCAATTAACCGCTGAAAAAGCCAGAAGTAGAGGTGTGGCTCAAGTGGTAAGAGTGCAAGCTTTGAGCAAAAAAGCTAAGGGACAGTGCCCAAACCCAAGTTTAAGCCCCAGTACTGGCACAACAAGAAAGAAAAAGGATAGATGAATTATTTTTAGTAATAGATTTTATTTAACCTAATATATCTAAGATATTGTTTTAGCATTTAATTAATCTAAAAATTACTATAAGATATTTTATATTATTTGTTTTTTACTGTCTTTAAAATCCAGAATGTTTCTCAGTTAATGCTTAACTGAATGTCTAATGGTTGTGTGTGTGTATGTGAGTGCGCATGCACACACACACACACACACACACACACACACATGTATGAATGCCCTAGGGCTTGAACTCAGGGCCTGGGTGCTCTTCTTGAGTTTTTCTGCTCTAGACTAGGGTTCTACCACTTGAGCCATAGCTTTACTTCCAGTTTTGGGGGAGGTTAATTGGAGTTATGAGTCCAACTGACTTTTCTGCCTGGCCTGGTTTTGAACCATGATTCTCAGATCTCAACCTTTTGAGTGGCTAGGATTACAGGAGTGAGCCACCAATACCCAGCTCATGGTTATATCTTAAGTCCTGAAGAACCACATGTAGCTAGTGGCTATACTGGACAGTTTAATTGGGAATGCTCCAGAATGTAGTTGCAGCAATCATTCTAGCTTACCTACAAAACATGAAAACTACAGAAAATAAATTCTGTGAACTCCTAGAGATCTACAAATTGCAGTTGGAAAAGTACTGAGTTAGATATTTCACACAAAATCAAATTTACTGTGAGAATGAATCTTATCAAATCTCATTGGATACTTATTCGTACCCAAGTTATCATTCATAGCAGCTCTAATGGCTAAGAGAACTTCTCAACGTTTCAGCAGTTCTCCCATCCATAGGGGATAATTTTCAATACTCCCCATTGATGCCTAATAAACCCTATATACAGTAATATGATACCATGACTGTCTGATAAATGGGGTGATTACTAAGTGACTATGTATGTATCATACACATGGGAGGAGTGAAGAGTAAAACATGGAGATATTTCATCATGCTAGTCAGAATGGATTTCAGGTTCAAAATTTACAAAGGCTGGGCACTGGTTCTCACACCTGTAATCCTAGCTACTTAGGAGGCTAAGATCTGAAGCCTCCTGAAACAAAGCCATTCCAGGCAAGAAAGTCCATGAGACTCTTACCTCCAATTAACTAGCAAAAAAATGCAAAACAACAACAAAAAACCTGGAAGTGGAGTTGTAGTTCAAGTGGTAGAGTATTAGCCTTGATCAAAAAAGCTCAAGGACAGCACTTAGGCCCTGAGTTTAAGCCCCAGTACTGGTGGGAAAAGAAAAGAAAAGTTTGAAAGAATTTACTTCTATATTTTTTACTTAATATTCTTGATTTATAGCTGAATATTGGTGTATTTAAACACACAAAAGGAAACAATGGATAAGAGGCACTGTTGCATTGTCTCGACTCCTGAGACCTGGCTTCTACTTGCCATGAGTTAGTCATCAGCTCTGTGTCCCAGATCTGCTGGCACGTGGTTTGTTTGTTTTTTATTCTTGTCTTCTGCTAGATGTTTATCTGCCTCTACCACATCTCCCTGCTAGTCAACCTTCCATCCATTTTATAACAGAACACTTCAAATAAACAACTTAAAATGAGGGAAGATCCAATGGATATCATGGTTTCAGAGGTTTCAGTCTATCATCGTGTGAATGTTCTGCTTTGGGCTTAAAACAAAGCAGAATATCTTAGCAGTTGGGAGTATGGTGGAGGAGGCTGCTCACCACACAGCAGCCAGGAAACAGATAAGGAGAAGAAGGAGCTAGGGTTCCAACACACCCTTTAAGACTATGTGTCCAATGACCTATGTCTTCCACTTCTGCCCACATTCTGAATTTCCTCCCTCCCAATAGGTGCACCAGCTGGGGAACAAACCTCTAACACATGAGCCTTGGGAGCAACATTTCAAAAGCAAACCATGATGACTTGGCTAAGTGCTTTCTCCCCTGTGTGTCTTTTATCTGAGACCCCCCAAGTGATGGCATCTGATTGGACCACTCTAGTTTATGGCAACTCTCTGAAATGGAACCCTCTCTCCATCACCTTAGTCTTGGGCCCCTGTGGTTGAACCCCATCTACTCAATAAGAAGCAGCAAAGTGAAGAGGGTAGAACTTTGATCTCTTCCCAGACTGGGTTCAGAGCTTACCTACACTGCCCACTTGATGCCATCTCTGCTCTGAGCCCCACTCCAGCCCCTCCTGACTGTACAAAGCCCAAAGCATCCTAGAGTCTTACCTCACTAGCCAAACTGGGAGGAAAAGGATGAGAAAGAAGAGAACAACAAAAACAAGAAAAGGACAGAAAAATGTTACTCTTTCTCAAGTTGCTACTCAAAACCTTAGCCCTTCCACAATGGACTCTATATTACTCTGGGCCCAACTTTAGAATGCATCTTCCTTAGTGTGGAGAGAAGGGAGAGGAGACTTGAATGGGTAATAATAATTATGAAAGAATGGGCAAGAATCTGTCTTTTGATTGCATTATACCACTGTGTTTGTGGTGCCCTCTCCATGAATATGTACTTACCTACTCCCCCCCGCCCACACCTTAGTCTTTGTGTTAAAGCTAAGGTTAAAAGCAATTTGCATTCCTTTATGGAAGAGATCCTCAACCAGGAATGATTTGCCCCCTGCCTGTCAGAGATATTTGCACTCTGAAGACATTTCTGGCTGTTACAGCTGGGACCAAACGTGCTACTAGCATCTCGTGGGTAGAGGCTAGGCAGCCTGCCAAATACACTACAATGCACAGGACAACCCTCCACATACAACAAAGGATTATCCAGCCCAAAATGTCAATAATGTTGGGAAATCCAGGGGTTTAGAGGAAAACAATGTGTTTTCACTGCTGGTGGGAGGGGAGAAGCACGAAGGAGAAAGACAAGGGAGCCTAGAAGCAGATTGGACCACTGGGAGACAGAGGCTGGGAGTAGGTAATGATCTAGAGAGACGTGTTGCAAAGATCTTTGGCTTTGATGCCACTAAGAGGGTGAAGTCATGGTTTATCATGATGGCTGTAGAGAGGGAATAAAATAAAAGCCTCTGAATGTCTAAATGTCAAGCCCACTCCAGTACTCATGACAGGTTGAAAGAGGAGAGATTGTCCACAGGGCGCAGAAGAACCTTCAAGAAAATATAGAGGGAAACACAGTCAGCCCTCTATAATTCAGAGTTCTGCACCTATGGATTCAACCAACCACACACAGAAAATATTTGGGGAAAAAATATTTGTTGATCAATACAGTAGAATGACTTCTTACCTGGATTAGAAATTATAAGCTATCTAGAGATAATTAAAAATTTACAGAAGGGTCTGTACAGGTTACATGCAAATATGACATAAGGAACTTGAACATTCACAGATTTTTGTGTCCTCTGGAGACTAGGAACCAATCTCTCATGCGTTCGAAGGGACAACTGAATCACAGCTAAGGGGAAGCTAGGTAGAGGAGAATAAAATAGCCCTTGTCAGACATTTAAAGTAGTTACCCATGAAAGCAACAGACTCTTCCCGGCCATCCTGGGTAGGTTTACACACCATGAACATGCAGAACCTTGAAGTGCTTTCTGCATGGTTATTATTTTCCATTTGTCCCCTGTGAATAGAGCCTCTTCTAACTGCTTTTCAATACATGATGAGAAGATCCTGGCTATTATCCTCAGTTTCCAAGGAAGCAAATTTTGTGTGTATGTCAATACTGGGGCTTAAACTCAGGGCCTGAGCACTGTCTCTCAGCTTTTTCTACTCAAGGCTGGCACTCTACTACTTGAGTCACTGCTCCACTTTCCACTTTTGAGTGGTTAATTGTAGATTAGAGTCTTATAGACTTTCCTGCTTTCCTGCCTGGGCTGGTTTTAAAATATGATCCTCAGATCTCAGCCTCCTGAATAGCTGGAATTATAGGCACGAGCCATAGGCACCCAGCTAGTCAAGCAAATCTAAGACACAGAAAGGTTGAATAAGAAACCCAAGCCTTCACATCAGGTAAGGCATAAAAACAGGATTCTAACCAGGTCATAGTGTAACAACAGAACCTTCAGACTTGACCATCTAGGACAAAGGAAGCTGAGACCTTCAGAGTATTAAAGCCAAGGTATGCAAGCGTTTCAGTCTACCAACTATCTCCCCTCAGCCCCAACACTGGGCCATCACTTGGTCCAGGCTTCTCGGAGCTGGGGGAATTGAGTTGCATGCACAGACTACTTTCTTCATTCCTTCCTTAGTTCTCTCTCCACCATGGGTTTTGCTTGGAAATCTCAATCACCATGAAGGCAGATTTGTTGCCCAGAATTTTCCCAGTAGTTCTAAGAAGCAACTTAAAAAACCATAGCTGATGCTAACTCTCTGGAGTTGGCACTAAAGGGCACACGAGCATTTTATACACGTTCCTCCAGGAGGGAGGTGAGCTCACTTCCTGAGGAAATTCCTACTGGGGGTGTCTGCAGGGGCCAGCCAGGCCTGGCGTTAAAACATCTGAAGTAGCCCACAGTGTAATCAGGCATGAATATTGATTCAAATAAATTATGCACATTTGTACACTCATTTATTACTTTATTCTCACGCTCCTTCTATACAGTTAGCTTGGCAGCCATGGGGCTCGTCAGCTCTTGGATGCTGTTTTAAAAAAAAAAAAAAAAAAAAAAAAAAGCTTCTTTGAAATATTCAATGGCCAAGGGGAAATCCAAGTCGTTAGTGAACATCATAAGCAAACTGACAGCAAAATTCTCTCATCTGGAAGAGCCTTGAGCCCAGGTCGTTGGAGCCAGACATTGTGGTCTTTCATGAGACTGTAGAAGAGCAAATATGGATGACTGCAGAACATTCTAGCAATTATCATTTTAACAAATAGGGCTCTTTTCTAATAGTCGCATTCCTTTTGCATGGCCTCATGAAAACACAAACATTCACTCCATCCTCAAAAAATGCAGGCGCACTGGGACGAAAGTGCTACTCGCTTGGCTCCCTAGCCAGGCAGCAGGAGCTGCCCATGGGTGTCAAAGCCCAGATGCTACATTGATTATTTCTGGCTCAGTTAATAAACTATGCAGAGCTCCAGACTGTAGGATGACAGAGACCCTGAAGACCTTCCAAGAAGGATGCTGGGCAGGATCTGCCTGAACAGAGTTGTGCCCTCAAGACTGACATTGAGAGCCAGGCACCAGTGACTCGTGCCTATTATGTTAACTAGTCTAGAGACTGAGATCTGAGGATCAGTTTCTGTCCATCCCAGGCTAGACTTCATAAGACTCTTATCGCCAATTAACCACCAAAAAGCCAGAAGTAGAGCTGTGGCTCAAGTGGTAGCAAGCCAGCCTTGAGTGAAAAAGTTATAGAGCAGTACCCAAGCCTGAGTTCAAGTCCCAGTGCAGAAAGGTTGATGTTGTAGAGAGGAAAAAGGGTCTCCCTGAAGCCCTTTGTTGGGGAAAAAGGCTGATACTATGCTTTAATCCTCATTTGATTTGTGGGACCTGTTCGCATTCAACTATAAGCCTCAAAAAGAAACTGGAAAAAAAAGTTTGAATTTTTTCAATGCATAATAAATGGAACTTTATGCAGTATTGCACTTAGGTACTGAAAAGTCATTGCAAATAAGCTCAGGAGGCTGAGATCTGAGGATAACGGTTCAAAGCCAGCCTGGACAGAAAAGTCTGTGAGACTCCTATCTCCAATTAATCACCAAAAACCTGAAAGTGGGGGTGTGGCTCAGGGGGAAAACCAAGCAAGAGTTCAAGGCCCTGAGTTCAAGCCCAATATGAGGAGAAGGAGAAGAAGAGGAGGAGGAGGAAGAGGAGGAGGAGGAGGGGGGAGGGGGAGGGGGAGGAGGAGGAGGAGGAGGAGGAGGAGGAGGAGGAGGAGGAGGAGGAGGAGGAGATTTAAAAGGAAAGGAAATAATCTCAGCCTACTCAAAGAAGAAAATTAAAAAGGAAAGGAAATAATCTCAGCCTACTCTATGTCCCTTGGTAATCATTTTAAAAGGTAGCTGGATCTTGGGAACTCCTATTAAAGTAGGAACAAGGTGTTAGTCAAAATCAATATTTATGAGCTATTTTCAAATATCATTATCTGAGAGAAATGAAAGTAAGATAAATAGAGATCCAAGTGATGAAATCATCTCTGGAAGAGAGGGATTTTTCACTTTCTATATTACGTATTTCTACAGCTTTTTAAACAATGAAGTGAATTATGTAATATGATAAAAATGTTTTTAAAAGAAAGGGAAAAGTGTGTGTGTATGTAAATACTTGTATTCTTGGGGAAAAGAGATAGTATACCAGAGAGGGAGGGAGGAAAAGAAGACTTAAAAATTATATGACCATAATGTCAAAGTATAATTCTCCTGGTTTTTCATTGAAAAGTTTGATCATCATAATGAACCCAACCTTGTATTCTCACGGCCATCTTTAAGTAACTTCCCTGCACAGCCATGGCCTCCATTCCAATTGCTATATACTAAGTGCTAATAACCAAAAGTATCCCTCATGACACCAGCAGGAAGGAAAACTTTCTAGTTGAAAACCACATGGCTGATGGAGGAAAAGATCATTGTAACTTTAAGTCCCAAAAAGGAAAAAAAGTCAACATTGGCCTGGTTACATCAATGGAGTCAATCCCTCTGATCACAGAGCACAATGCAGCCAATGGGTCTTTGAAGGTAGTAAAAAGATGTATGTCTTCTTACTAGAGGTTCTGTTTAAAATTAATGAATAAAACTCACTAACTGCCGAGTACTACTGGCTCATGCCTGTAATCCTAACTACTCAGGAGGCTGAGATCTGAGGATTCCGGTTCAAAGCCAGCCCAGGCAGAAAAGTTTGTGAGACTCTTATCTTCAATAAACTACCAAAAAACAGCTGGAAGTAGAACTGTGGCTTAAGTAGTAGAGTACTAGCCATGAGCAAAAGGAGCTCAAGGACAGTGCCCAGGCCCTGAGTTCAAGGACTGGCACGTGCATTTGCGCACACACACATACACACACACACCTCACTATGTGTCTACTAGTATTTCCCCAAAGGTATCTCCTAGAAAAGCATTTTCTTACAAACAATCCCCACAAGAAGAGTCTGCAGTTGCAGATTCACTTGAGTGCAGCAGTGTTCTTGCAGAATATCATACACAAGAAAGGAAATCTCTGCTCATTAAGTTCTTGACCATCCCTCAATTGGAATGGTGGCTACAGACTAATGAGATGAGGTGTTTCAGGGGACAAAGCTCCCTTATCACTTCTCTCTGCAGGGCCTTATTACCTCCTGTGCAGTCCCCTTTCACCCTCACGCTTAAGCCGCCTGTCCCGCAAGTGGCAAAGCTGAAGTGAGGTCTAGGTGATAGCCTTGGGGTGTGCATAGTCGCTAGACGCCCCTCCTCCCCTCGCACACTTAAAGAACAACAAGGGACAAGGGCGGACGTCTTGGGGAAAACTTCTGGGAATTCCACAGGTTTACTCAGGGGAGGGGTTTATACCTGGAGTCACTAGGTATAGGCTGATCTGGGCTGTCCATCACAGTGATGTCACGGAACTTCCCCCAGAGGCGGAGATCACAGCCCACAAGACCGCTCCCTCGGCTCCGCCCCCGCCATTTTGACACACACGTGGTGCTCCTAGACAAGAGGCAAGGCTGGTTTGGGCCTCTTCGGGTTCCGACCCAGAAGGGGGTAGGAGTGGCTAACAGCCACCCAGCCCCAGGGCGGGAGAAAGGGGCGGTCTCTCAGGACCTGCCAAGCCTATGCCCAACACTCTCCTGGGTAAGCCTCCTGCCTTTGGATCCCCTGCCTGCAAGAGCAGGCCAGTGAAGGGCAGGATGCTGTCTACACACACCCTCCACCTCACACACGCACGCCACACATGCCACACAGAGACACAATACACACAACATGCACTCACACATACTACCATACATCATACACATACCACGCAAATACACACTGCATATTACACATCTGTCATACATAGTCATACCAGCACATACACATCTCACATCTTACAAAGTGGTAGAATGCTGTCCTTGAGCAAAAAAGCTCAGGCCATGAGTTCAATCCCCAGGACTAGCACAACAACAATAACCACAACAACAACCAAAAAAATCAAATCAGAATAATAGTACCATTTTTAGTATAATAAAATTCCATTAGAAGTTTTTTGACACCAATCTAAATTTCCATCACTTAGGCAAAAGTTAAAGAGTAACGTCTGCTATAAAGTACTCAAATAAAATAAGGTTGATTCAAATGTGAGTATGGAAACATGTCTAAGATACTGGATTCATGAGGAGGAAAGATAAAGAAGGACAACCTTCAGAGTATGTCATTTATATAAAAGAGAAGTTTATTTCATAGCCACATGTATGTGCCTGAATGCATAGAAAAAGGACTTTAGTGATGCATGCCAAACACCCAACTGTTACCTGTAAGGAAGGGAAAAACAGACCATTAGGAGGCCTTTCACATTTTACTTTCTGCATTTCTAATTTGAATCTCTGAGAAAGAAATATGTATTTTGATATTAACTACATAACTTTATAAAACAAAACAACCACCATCAACAAACAGGAGGGAAAGAATTGAGGTTAGGCCCATATATAAGAATTACAATATTTTTAATTTTTTATTGTAAAGGTGATATATAGAGGGGTTACAGTGACATAAGTAAGCAAAGAGTACAATTCATGTGGAACATCATTGTTACCCACTCTCTCATTTTCTCCCACTATCCCTCCCCTTAACTCCCCCTCCCCAAGTTATAAAGTTCCTTTCCAGGGGCTGGGGATATAGCCTAGTGGCAAGAGTGCCTGCCTCGGATACACGAGGCCCTATGTTCGATTCCCCAGCACCACATATACAGAAAACGGCCAGAAGCGGCGCTGTGGCTCAAGTGGCAGAGTGCTAGCCTTGAGCAGGAAGAAGCCAGGGACAGTGCTCAGGCCCTGAGTCCAAGGCCCAGGACTGGCCAAAAAAAAAAAAAGTTCCTTTCCAACATTCTGTCTTGTGAATACTACTATTACATTAGTTCACCCTTTTGTCCTTTGTCTCACAATTTCTGTGTTCCCCCTTCAGGTCCCCAAATCAGATAAACTTTGTTTTGTTTTGTTTTTTGCCAGTCCTGGGGCTTGATCTCAGGGCCTGAGCGCTGTCCTTGGCTTCTTTTTGCTCAAGGCTAGCACTCTACCACCTGAGCCACAGCACCACTTCTGGCTTTTTCTATATATGTGGTGTTGAGGATCATTCCCAGGGCTTCATGTATGCAAGACAAGCACTCTACCACTAGGCCACAGTCCCAGCCCCCAGATAAAATTATATAATACAAAGGGTAATGAAATAAAAAACAGTGACAATGGGGGTAAACAAAAGAAAAAATAAAAAGTGGAAGAAAAAAAGAAAGAAATGCATAAAGTACACTAAGGGAAAAAAAAGTCTTGTTTCCAAGACTTGGCAGTAGTAGGAATAAAAACTTGTTCAAACACTCCGGAAAGCACTATGGAGGTTCCTCAAAAGGCTAAACATATTGTCATAAACATATGATCCAGAAATTCCACTCCTGGGCATGACCACACACAAAGCCACACTAAAGCTACCAGCACAATTATGTTCACTGCAGCATTATTTACCATAGCCAAGACATGGAATCAACCCAGATGCCCCTAGTGGATGAATGGATCAAGAAAATGTGGTGTATATATACACAATGGAATTATATGCTGCCACCAGAAAGAAATATCACCCCATTCATAAGGAAATGGAAAGATTTAGGAAAAAGTTATCTTAAGTGAAGTAAGCCAGACCCAAAGAAACATAGGCTGCCTGGTTTCTCTCATTTCTAATAATTCACATATGTCTAGGATAGTCCTAGCAAAGGATCACAATAGTTCAATAGCTATATACCTATGACCTTATAAAATAATGCTAATTGAAATGAGCTACAAGATAGGGAAACATTTTTAAATGCATGCTTTCATTGGCAAGCCACCCTGGGTTAGGATTTTTTTTCTTGTTTTTCAGCTAAAAATCACTTTTTTTTTTTTTTGGCCAGTCCTGGAGCTTGAACTCAGGGCCTGAGCACTGTCCCTGGCTTCTTTTTGCTCAAGGCTAGCACTCTACCACTTGAGCCACAGTGCCACTTCTGGCCATTTTCTATATATGTGGTGCTGGGGAATCGAACTCAGGGCTTCATATATACAAGTCAAGCACTCTTGCCTCTAAGCCATATTCCCAGCCCCTAAAAATCACTTTCAAGTTTATTGTAGACAACAGAGATGCTTCAAAAAAATTTCTCAATGTTGTGCAGTCTCTCGTGGGCCTCTACCATGCTATGTAAAGGGGCAGCAGAGGCCAAGGATGGCGGAGAGCCCACCAGCATGGATGTGGGAACCAGACAGTCTGGGTCATACTTTGCCTCTTCCACTGCATAGTCACCTCTCTCGGTTTGGTTTTCTTTCTGTACAGTTTAAAGTTCTCTCCAGTGTTAATGGGGGATTAGTTTCCAGATCCCCCATGGATACCAAAAGATTTCTCCAGCCACCAAAGTCCACCATGTTCAAATCCTGTATATAAGATGGTACATAGAACACACACATCCTCCTGCATACTTTCTATCCTCTCTGGCTTATTTATAGGACTTGATACAATGTAAATAGTAAAGGAGTAATTGTTAGATTGTAACATACAGAGAAAAAATGTGTTATGTTCCAAACAGATGCAACTTTGGGGAAGGGGACTGAGGGGCAGTACTGGGGTTTGAATTTAGGCCTGGGAAGTTGCCACTTAGCTTTTGCACTCCAGGCCACACACTTGAGCCATACCTCCACTTCCAGCTTTTTGGTGGTCAACTGAAGAGACTCATGGACTTACCTTCCTGGGCTGGCTTCCAACCACCAGCCTCAAATCTCAGCCTTCTGAGTAGATTGGATTCAGGCATGAGCCACTGACATCTGGCTCAGATGCAATATTTTAAAAATACATTTCTTCAATCATTGGTTGAATCCACAGCTACTGAACCTAAGAATGTGGAGGGCTGGCTGGGTCTGCCTCATTAATCAGAAAGAGTGACTGAGATATGAAAATGTGACGCACAAAAGCACTGAATGGGGCACTGTTCATGTGCGTAACTGTTCTAGAAATATTGGCTATTGTTATCAAAGCATCACAAGGTATTCCCATCAAAATGTACAACCTAAGCAGGTCAAGGTAGAATGACTGAGAAGAGTCCACTACATAGGGTGAAGTTTGAAGCCCACACATTTGATGTCTGACAAGTATTTATTGGCCACTCTGTGTGTGCCAGATGCCAAGGGTGTGGTAGAGCTGGGGCAGGCGGGGACACCCCGCAGGGAAATAGGCAATTGCAATAAGGAGCTGGAGTCACAGGTGCCCTGAAAACACATGGCTGTGGGGGAGGGATTCCAGCTAAGTCCTCAAGGGAGGGGAATCAGGTCAGGTTTCTCAGAAGAAGGGACATGTAAAATAAAAAATGCTAAGTGCATGGAATGACAGTGTATCCACACACAGGTTAGGAGCAAAAGCTTAGTGGCAAGAAGAAACATGGCAGGTGCCAGTAATCCGAGCAGTTCAGAGACGCAAGTGGAAAGAGGGATGTAGGCCCAGAGGTCAGAGATGTAAGCAGAAATAAAAGATGCCTCATGCCTTAATAAATTTCCCCAGCCTATGATAGCACATGCCCTATAATAGAAGTTTCTCCCACATTTCCAGCTGTATGTGGGAAGGGGTTGGCCTGAGAACTATCATCTCCATTTGCAGCAGCAGCAGAAGGGCAGGCGGGCCAGGCTAGAAGATCCTAAAGAAGGTTGGTGCTCAGGGATCGTGCAATGGCCCTCAAGGCTTCACTAACCTGCACGAATCCCTAACAGGAAGAGCTATGGAAAACCTAAGCAATATGCCAGCTCATCACTCTGCCCTTTTGCACTTTTTTTCCCCTTTGCACCAGTACTGGGGCTTGAACTCAGAGCCTGGGCATTATCCCTGAACTTTGTTTTTTTGCTGAAGGCTAGCCCTCTACCACTTGAGCCACAGCTCTTTCCAGCTTCCTGGATGCTAAGTGGAGAGAAGAGTCTCACTGACTATCCTGCCCAGGCAGGCTTTGAACCTCAATCCTCCAATCTCAGGCCCCTGCATAGCTAGGATTACAAGTGTGAGCCACCAGCACTTGGCTTCCTTTGAAAACTCTTGTACTTATATTTTCTAGTTTATCTTCAGTTAGGCTGCCATGGTGGGAAAACAAAGTAACACAGAGCAGCTAGGTTCTCAGCTCATTTCAGGATGAGTTTTGCACACCTGGCCCACAGAAGTCATCAACAGGGAGAAAATGAATCTCAATTTCAAGCTTGGTCAGGTGGCCTTGGTGGAGGGTATGTTCCCCAAGGAGAGCTGATTAACAAACAGATCTTATTACTAATTTTCTTAGGATAGAGAATAAGGCAATCCCAGTTTAAACCTCATCATTTGTTTCCTTTCCAGTTTCATCCATGTTTCTCTATCAGGAAGAATTATCCATAGATTGTTATGGATTCAACCCAAAGGAATGGTTGAGAGTTCCTATGGCTCCTACAAGCCTTACTATCTTCAAACCAGATAGGCATGACCCCACTCTAACACTGTTCAATGGACAACCTGGGCAGAGCTTCTCCAGAATAGCTAAGTAAGAATACACTGGACTCAATGGGTTATTACTTAAGAATGTTACTGGAAAAGGAAAATAATCAGGCTGTGGGAACCACACTGAAGGGACATATCATTAATCTGAAATTATAAGGAAGTCATGTTAAGAGGAAGAAGACAATAGGAAGGAAAGTGGAAAGGAGATGATGAAGACTGGAAAGGACAGTAAGTCGAGCACCATGGCTCATACCTGTAATCTTAGCTACTTAGAAGGCTGAGATATGAGGATCCATTTTGCAGCCAGCCCTGGCAAGAAAATCCATAAGATTCTCATCAACCAGCCAAAAGCTAGAAGTGGAGCTGTGGCTTACATGGTAGAGTGCCAGCCTTGAGCAGAAAAAGCTAAAACACAGAACCCAGGCTCCAAGTTCAAGCTCCAGTACCAGCACAATAATAATAATAATAAATAGCAATAAACAGTAAGATGATACAGCAAAAAGATGGAAAGAAGCCAAGCTGATTGAAGATACCTGGCTTTCTGGAATGTCCGAGCTATATCAGGGCCAGAGACCATGTTCTTTATAATATAGGTAGCTTCACAAATATCCCACTTACCTTAGCAGCCTGACAGGACTCTGTTCCTTGAAATACAAAGCACAGATAATGCCTAGCAGGAAAATGTACCTGTTAGGGACTGGAAGAATGTGGCTATTTTTTCACCCAGTTTTTGCTATGGAATTTTGAAGAACTAAGTCACAGGAATGGTGCAGAAAGTAGAGAATTGGAAAATTTTGCCTGAAAAAGGTAGACAGGATGTGAATACCAGCACCTTGTAAACTTTGACTGTATTGTATAGGATTTTAAGAAAATTCACACTAAAATAAAAAGTTGATTGCAAGAACCAAGAACAGTTTGTAAAAATTATTCATGGAAAGAATATTTGTTTCTGTCAAAGTAGTATGGAAATTTAGTGTTTCTGTTAAATATTTTAAAGAAGAGTTCACTTTCTTCTTCCTCAATATAAAAGTGACCCATAAAATATAAATATATTTATATATAAAAATATAAATAAAGTGGTATAAGAGATAATGAACTAGCCAGGCATTGTGACTCACACCTATGACCCTAGTTATTCAGGAGGCTAAGATCTAAGAATCACACAGTTCAGAGCCATCCCTGGCAGACAAATCTGAGAGACCTTTATCTTCAATGAACCAGCAAAAAGCCAGAAGTGGAGGTGTGGCTCAAGTGGTAGAGCGCCAGCCATGAACAGAAAAAGCAAAAAGCTGAGTATGGGCATGCGGTCCTGAGTTCAAGCCCCAATAGCAAAAAGAAAAAAAGAAAGAAAAAGAGAGTGACCTAGACAATATTAAGTAAACCTGTTCCTCGAGCACATCTTTCTTTGATTGCAACTTTCTCCAACAATAATATGTGATTTGTCTGTTTTTCTAAATTCCTCCTGCCAAATTACTACTTTCATTTCTTTTTATAGTTTCTTTTTATAATTATCATTGTTTTTAAGTAGTTGTACAAAGGGCTTGCCATTTAACAAAGCAGTTTATGAGTATCATGTATCTTGATCATTGTCACACTATTCAACATTCTCACCCATCCCTCCCATAAAAATTACTACTTTTTGTTTGGAAGAGAACAAAGCAGATATTTCTCTGATAGTCATGACTGTATGTAGTCATGACTGTATTATCAGTATGCTAAGGATTTTTCCTTCCTTCTCCTCCTCCTTCAACTTCTCAGAAGCAGTGTTTTTCAATCACTTATTTCCAGAACTCAAAAGACTGTCCAGCTTATCCCCAATTTAGAATGGGTTGACTTAAAAACTTGACATTACAATGATGGGAAAGCAAAAAACTTTCAGTAGAAGTGGTACTTCAATGTTTTGGAATTGTTACCTTAACTTGGGTCCCAACCCTATCCCTTTCTACATGGACTTTCCAGCTATGAAATCCAATAGTGATTCTGGTTTTGTATCAATGTCTGCTGCAACTCTACTAAAACTAACTCAAGATGGGAATAGATAAGGTGGAGTCCATTTCTTATTAGAAGATGGATGATGAGGAAGCTACCAGAACAGAATTGCCAAAGGTCTCTATCTTCTGCCTCAAGGGCTGGATGAATCTTCACTGGCTTCTTTGTTCTTTATGCTGGATCACACTCTTCTAAGTCAGATCCAGGGTTTCCACTGCCAGCCCTGAACCTAGTCCCAGAGCCATAGATGAGTGAACACAAAAACCAGCTTGTTCTTGATCTGCAAAGACAAGACATGATTAATTAGACAGCATTGCTTTCTCTCATCTACCTCAGGGGATACAGTTTTTGGTGAAATATTGGGGTGTGTGGTAAGACTGTCAAGTGAAATGTTAGACACCTACTTGAAGAAACCATGAAAGAAGTATTAGCAATTTCACCATTAAGATGTTTTCTGGTTTGACTCCAGTAGAAACCAACCATTGCCTATATTGTGTTTTTCCTATATCAAATGAGAGAATGACGGCACATTGAAGAACTGTACACACATTTGATCCAGGACACACACACGCACACACACACACACACACACACACATCATAATAAGCACAGGGAAATTTAAGGGTATGACTGCCTGGGATCCAAGAGCTTTCCATAGAAAAAAAAGGGGGGGGCTTTGAAATCTACTGGTTTAAATGGGCACTAACTCATGTGCTCTGTTCATAAGGATATTGAACTAGTCTCAAAGGGAAAAAAAATACTTACAAGGCAAATATTTAGTAGATGTAACCAAGAGCCAGTTCTTCAGAATAGAATCAGTGCTGGTAGTGAAAGACCCATGATTTGAGATTCTTTTTTTTTGGACTCATCTTTATTATTTTTATTTTTTATTGTAAACATGATGTACAAAGTGGTTACAGTTATACTGTTATGCCAAGTCGCAAAACGACGACAAAGAAGGCCACCAAGATTCAGATGCTCCGAAATGCAAAAGCAAAACAAGACTTTATTCAGGCAAGCTGCAACTCAGGCCTGGTCCTACCCACCGACACAGCGGAGGTTAAGAGGAAGCCCCGAGCTGCAATTGCACAGGGCTTATAAAGGCAAAAACAAAGTTATAGCCATCAGGTGTTAAAGCAAGACAAAAAACAAAGTTACAGCAATCAGGTGTTCAAGCAAGCAAGATTAGGACATGGGTACAAATCTGATTGGCTCAGGGCTGGAGGCATTCTGGGGGCTGTTAGAGTTAAGCATTCCCAGTGGTTAGAGTTCTTGACCGGCTGGGCCCTAATAAGCTTGCCCTGGGTTTGCTCATGGTTTAAACAGACAACAAAACAGGGGCTTCCTGAAAATGGGGTTTACTTTAACTCTTCATCCCCCCCTTCAATACAAGTCAGGTAATAAGTACATTTCTTTTAGAATAGTATTAGCCTTTCCTTCACTCTCTCTTACTATTTCCCTCCCGTCCCCACCTACAAGTTGTATAGTTCATTCAACAAAGTATCTACTGAGTACCACCACTGCATTTGTTCACTCTTTGCCCCTCCATAGTCTGTGGCCCCCTTACCCTCCTAAAGATAGATAAAGGAGCAAACAAGACAAAAAGAAAAGAAAACCGCAACAAAGAGAGAGATTTTTTATTTTTTTCTCTTTCCTTCTTTTTTTCTCTCTTTCTTTCTTTCTTTCTTTTTTTTTTTTTTTTGTGGTCGGTTGTGGGGCTTAAACTATGGGCCTGGATGCTGTCCCTGAGCTCTTCAGGAACACAGAGCCACGTCCGATTTTCTGGTGGTTAATTGGAGATAAGAGTCTAATGGACTGGGCTGGCTTTGAAGCGCGATCCTCAGATCTTAGCCTCCTGCGTAGCTAGGGTTACAGGCATGAGTCAATGGCGCCCAGCTAGAGATGATTTCTTTCAAGGATACTATTAATTATCTGGGACAGGCAAGGTACATTTTTTCTACTATCATTTCCAGTATGATCTAGTGTCCAGGGAAAGCCATGCTTCCCAGAATTCCTACAGCAAGCACATTGTTTGGAATCTGGTTGAAACCAGTCACTGCAATTTTTTTCCAGGAGTAGGCAAATACTCTAAATTATTTCAAAGAGATGCATCCATGTGAGATGAGAGGAGATGTGAGCAGCAGAAGGTGGCACTAGGGAGAAATCATGGGAGCTGGAACTGAAAACAAGGGTTCTTCTAGGGCAGTCATGCCACAGTTCTTCCCTCTGACCTCAGTAGCATGTGATCTGAGAACATGGACAGTGGGAACTAAAAGGCTCCTGCTCCTGTGGCAGATGTCTCTTCCACTTGTTTATTCCTGACTATGTTGTAGGACTCTGAATTCTATTAGTACTCTCCAAACTTATGTGCTAACTCTGCTTCAACCAAGGAGTGGGGTGGGGGGTCCTATTGTCTACAATATCAATTACCTGGCCTTGTCCTGGAATCCAGGAGGTATCATGGATGGCCACATAAAACCTGTGTGTGATTTCCACAGTGCCCTCAAAGGATCAGATGAGATTCCAGCACATGGACAAATGATTCTAATGGACTCAGAAAGAGACTGATGCCTGTGTTTTTGTTTTTGTTTTTAATTAAATTTTATTGACAAGGTGTTGTGCAAAAGGGGTACAGTTACATAATAAGGCAGTGAATACATTTCTTGTGATATCTTACACCCTCATATATATACAATATCCAGTGTACCAAAATCATATACAGTAACCACATAGGGTATACCACAGGAAATTCATCTTGAACTCTGAAGATAAAATCAACAGTAGAATCCTCCTGTGTCCTCTTGGAGTTGTTTTTGCTTATCCTTCTCTTATATGATCATGTGTACATAGCTGTTGAGCTACTGTGATCCACTAATAGGTTTATTGTAGACCTTTTTATGTTTAGCAGTTGTTTGGTTTTAGATACATAATGTAAAGTCGCTGACCCAAACATGTGGAAATACCATTTGAAAAGAAGTTTGTTGTTTTGCAGACCTGGTCTCTACTGTCCTCCTCCCTCCCTAACAGTCATATATCAAGGAGACCATGCCCCTTTGTTCTCTGTGTTCTAGGTTTGTCTCGCTCAACATTATTTGTTCAAGTTCTGACCATTTCCCTGTGAATACCAATATTTTATCATTTCTAATCGCTATGTAGTATTCCATTGTGTAAAGGTACCACATTTTTTTAATCCACTCATCTCTAGTAGGGCACCTGGTGTGGGGCACACCTGGAAGTCGACTAGCTGGCCCCAACTGTTTCTCAGTCTTGGGGCCACATGTGGCTAAGATGGCGGCGCCTAAGAACAATGCATAGCTGCTACAAGTGTCTTTGGTTATAACCCGGAGGTGGTTCTGTGGGCTGTGACGCCCCAGCTCTTCCGCCCTTGATGGACAGCTCATGCCTCCCCTTCCTGCCGATCTTAGACCTGATTGGCTCCTGTGCCTTATATTAGTGGCACGTACTTCCCCAATAAACAAGACCTTGCGCTGACTTTACTCCCAGGCCATCTGATTGTCCTCTGGTGAGGGAGGGCTGGATATGGGCAGCCTGCCGACCCTTTTCCTTGATTGGCTCTCCAGTAGGGGCGTGCCTTCCCTGTCTCTCCCACCGTTCAGGGGAGGGGGGAATGGGGGGTGGCGGGGTGGGGCTAGAGACCCCGACAACCTGGGTTGTTTCCATATTTTGTTGTGAATTGTGCAGCAATAAACATGAATGTGCAAAATGTCTTTATGATATTCTGAGACCTGTTGTTCAGGATAGATGCCTAGGAGTTGTATGGCTGGGTCATAGGGTAGGTCTCTGCTCAGCTTTTTGAGGAACCTCCATACTGTTCTCCAAAGTGGTTGTACTAATTTGCACTCCCAACAACAGAGGAGAAGGGTTCCTCGTTCCCTGCATCCCCTCCAGCATTTGTTGTTGCCTGAGTTCAGAGAATAGGCCATCCTAACTGGAGTGAGGTGGTATCTCAGGGTTGTTTTTATTTGCATTTCCATTACTACCAGGGATGTTGAACATTTCCTCATATGTTTCTTTGCCATTTTTATCTCTTCTCCTGTGAAGTCTCTCATTAGTTCCTTTGCCCATTTAATAATTGGTTTACTGGGTTTGGAGGGGGTTAGTTTCTTGAGTTCTCTGTAGATCATGAATATTAGGTGTTTGTTGCTGTGCTGGTGAAGATCTTTTCTCATATGGTTGGCTGTCTTTCTATTTTAGTGGCTATGTCTTTAGCTCTGAAAAACCTTTTTATTTTGTAGTAGTCCCATTTGTCGAGTTTCTCCCTGTCTGTTATGCCCCTGGAACTCTGTTCAGGAAGTTCCTGCCTATGCCTATAAGTTCTAATGTCTCTCCTACTCTGTCCTTCAGTAGTTTCAGGGTTTCAGGTCTGATGTTGAGGTCTTTAATCCATTTTGAGTTGATCTTGGTGCATGGTGATAGGCTAGGGTCCACTTTGAGTTTCCTACATATGGCTGCCTAGTTTTCCCAGCACCAGTAGTTGAAGAGGCTATGTTTTTTCCATTGTATGTCTTTAGCTCCTTTGTCGAATATCAGTTGACATTAAGAATGTGGCTTTATTTCTGGGTCTTCTATCCTATTCCATTGGTCTTCTGGTCTGTTTTTATGCCAGTACCAGACTGTTTTTGTTATGATGGCTCCATAATAGAGCTTGAAGTCTGGTATTGTGATTCCTCCTGTGCTGCTTCCTTTACCTAGATTTGCTTTGGCTATTCTAGGTCTTTTGCTGTTCCATATGAATTTATGGGTTGTTTTCTCTATTTCAATCAAGAATGTAGCTGGGATCTTGATGGGGATTGCATTGAATTTGTATAACATTTTGGGCAATATGGCCATTTTCACTATATTGATTCTGCCTACCCATGAGCATGGGAGGTCTTTCCATCTCTTGGTGTCCTCTTTGATTTCACTTTTTATATTTTTATAGTTTTCATTAAATAGGTCATTCACATCTTTAGTTAGGTTAATCCCTGAGTAATTTATTCTTTTTTTAGCTATCACAAATGATATTATTTCTGTAATTTCCTTTTCTGCTTGTACATTGCTGCTGTACAGAACAGCCGCTGATTTTTGTGGGTTGATTTTTGTATCCCGCTACTTTGCCAAAGTGGTTCATTAGTTCTAAGAGTTTGGGGACTGATTTTTTTGAGTCCTTCAGATATAAGATCATGTCATCTGCGAATATGGATAGTTTGAGTTCTTCTTTACCAATGTGGATCCCTTTGATGTCCTGCTTTTCCCTTATTGCTATGACTAGGGATTCCAGTACTATACTGAATAGAAGTGGGGAGGGTGGGCATCCTTGTCTTGTTCCTGAGTTTAGGGGAAATGTTTTTAGTTTCTCCCCATTTAATATGATATTAGCAGTTGGTCTGTTGTATATGGCTTTTATTGTTTTGAGGAATGTTCCCTCTATTTCTGTTCTCTCCAAGGCTTTTAACATGTATGGGTGTTGTATTTTGTCAAAAGCTTTTTTTACATTGGCTGAGATGATGATGTGGTTCTTGGTCTTAACAGGATCTAGAACAGATCTAACAGGATCCAGAAACTGATCAAGAAAATTATACATCATGATCAAGTAGGCTTCATCCCACCGATACAAGAATGGTTCATTCAACATCTGCAAATCAATAAATCCAAGTCACCACATCACAGTGCTAAGACCAAGATGTCTGTGTTTGAAGTAAGTAAACACTCTTGCCACTAGGCCATATCCCCAGCCCCATGATGCCTGTGTTTTTTAAGGCACTAGACAGGCCAGTGTCAAGTGTCATGAATTTCCTCCAATTATCTTGAAGACACTTTTCATATGTTTCTGTGTCTTAAACTCATCTCTATCTTTCCAAGTCTACTGGCAACTTCTTAGTCCAGCTAACATTTTCTGCTGTCTGAATGATTGCAACAGTCTTCCAACTGTTCTCCCAGCCTCCTGTTTGGCCTCCAACAGAACATTCTTTTAGTAGCAAGAGCTAGCTTTTAACTCTGCACATCAGACCATATGCATGAATCTTGACAACTACACAGCCAACCAAACCCCAAGCCTGGGCCCTGCTGTCCTTGCCAGCCTCACTTCATGCAATCTTCTTGTTCCTAGCTTCTCAACATCATCCTTTTAGAGCATTCACAAGAGAATATCAAGTTGGGGTTCAATGGCTCACATCCTATCTACTCAGGAGGCTGAGGCCTGAGGATCTTAGTTAGAAGCCAACCTAGGCAGGAAAGTACATGATAATCTTATCTCCAATTTAAAACGTAGAGGAGTGGATCAAGTGGTAGAGCACTAGCCTTGAGTGAAAAAGTTGAGCAAGAGCCTATGGCCCTGAATTCAAGCCCTAGTACCAGCAAGAAAGGAAGAAAGAAAGAAAGAAAGAAAGAAAGAAAGAAAGAAAGAAAGAAAGAAAGAAAGAAAGAAAGAAAGAAAGAAAGAAAGAAAGATAGAAAGAAAGAAAGATAGAAAGAGAGAGAGAGGGGAGGGAGGGAGGGAGGGAGGGAGGGAGGGAGGGAGGGAGGGAGGGAGGGAGGGAGGGAGGGAGGGAGGGAAGGGAGAAAAGGAGAGGAAAGAAAACGACAACATCAGATCTTCCTAGAATATCTTTCACCTGACTATAGGATACACTCTGATCAGAGCTTAACCATCACTTTTCAAACCAAGCTCTCCCCTACACCCTCCCCATATCTTGCTATCTACAAAGGCCCATCTCTCCCACAGCTCCTTATTCTCAAGCATCCTATCCATTTTCCTATAACAAACATCTAATAGTTTGTAATCATGTATAGCCATCCTGCACATCTGCAGATTTCACATCTGTGGATTCAATTGTTCTCAGATCAAACATATTTAAGGGGAAAAAGTTACATCTGTTTTGAACATGTACCAACTTTTTTCTGGTCATTATTCTTTAAATAGTGCAGTATAGCCACTATTTACATAGTATTTTCATTGTATTAAGTATTGTATATCATCTGGAGATGACTTACAGTATACAGGAGAAATGTATAAGTTATATACAAGCACTGTGCCATTTTTTTATAAGGGACTTGAGCATTTATATATCTTGGTAACCACAGAGTATCCTGGAGCAAATCTTAAAGATACCAAGGAACAACTGTATTGACTTCAGTTTTTCTCTCTCTTCCATGAGACTGTGTGTGTGTGTGTGTGTGTGTGTGTGTGTGTGTGTGTGTGTGTGTGTACAGGACCTTGGAGCAATGCTCAAGGCTGGTTGGTGCTCTACTGATTGAGCCACAGCTCTAACAAACATCCCTACCGGTGATGAGCTTTGTTTGTTTTTTGTTGTTGTTGCCAGTCCTGAAGTGTGGACTCAGGGCCTGAGCATTGTCCCTGGCTTCTTTTTGCTCAAGACTAGCACTCTACCTCTGGAGCCACAGCGCCACTTCCAGCTTTTTTCTATATATGTGGTGTTAAGGAATCGAACGCAGGGCTTCATGGATACAAGGTGAGCACTTTACCACTAGGCCATTTTCCCAGCCCCCTGTGATGCGCTTTGAACCAGGACTCGCAGATCTCAGTCCCTTGAGTAGCTAGGATTACAAGTATGAGTCACTGACACCCAGGTCATCCAGGAAATTTAAGCTTCACAAAGTCTGTCCTAACACTATGTGCACTAGCACTATGAAGAGCCTGGGTAGGGTATGTTCTTGTACGCATCAGTTCTAATGTCTGGAAAGATCAGGAGGATTTAGCAGTAACTAATTCAGGGGTGGGGCACTATATGTAGCAATGAAACACCAGTCGAAAACCTATCTGGCCAGTTCCTTCATCAATTCTATGTAGGCTCAAGTAGAATGGCAGCTAACTGCAGATAAAGCTCACCCTGTTTTCACCTATCAATCTGCAAAAATATAAAAGTTCTTAAAGTTGGACTTGCAATTACAAGTTTATAAAAACAACTCACATTATCCACTAACATCAAAGACAAACATAGCTAGTGATTCTAGTCTTCATGTAAAGTCAACAGAAATGTGTGCAAGAATGTTCAGCATGGCAATATTCATCACAGTCCCAAACTGGGAACAGCCCAATGTCCACCAATGATAGAAGAGGTAAACAAACTTTGGTTTAGTCAGACAAGGCAATACAACAACTACATGCAGCAACATGAATGAATTTCACAAACACAATGGTGAGGAGATAAAAAAAAAGGAAGAAAATAATCTCCATTTTAACAGAATCCAAAAGAACAGACAAAGCACATACTGATGGCTCACACCTGTAATATGAGCTCCTCAAGAGATGGTATCTGAGGTTCTTGGTTTGAAGCCAGTTGGACCAAAAAGTCTATGACCTTTTACCTCCAAAAGCCTGGAAGTGAAGCTGTGGCTCAAGTGGTAGAGCACCAACCCTGAGTGAAAAAGTTAAGGGACAGTATTCTGACTCTGAGTTTAAGCACCAGTACTATCGAAAATACCAGTGGGTGTGACTTCAGGCTTAGGCAGTCACACACATTTAACAAGGAACCTCCAAGAGTAAGATGTAGGTGGGGCAGGTTTGGAGAAACAATGACTTTATAAACCTCACAACTAGACAAGACTTTTAGAACACCAGACCATTTATCCTGATTCCTAATTTACTGCAAAAGTTCTTCTCTTCCTCCCCATACCTGAAGCCCTCACCTCCCCCTACCCCACACCAGCCCCTTGATCCAGGAGAGGCACCAGTTGGTAGGGGGCAGAGATACAAAGAGCAGCCAGATGTTCCTAACATCTCCCAGCTCAGCAAGGGTTTAAATCAACTTTGAAACAAAGAGAAGGTGAGGAAGGAAATTGCCTTACAATATCTCCCAGGTCAAAGCTATGTCTCCTGAGCAAGATGTCTTAAGTATTTTACCACTTTGCTTAGCTTTAACAAGAGCAATTGTGTCTCCATCACTGGGATCATTGGGTCAGGTGCCAAAAGCCATCATTTTGCAATGCAGAAAACTAAGCTCAGTCCTGAGCTGGGCATGACGTCTTGAGCACCCAGGTTCAGGGGATCTGAGCACTGCTGACAAGGTCAGGCTGACTGGGGAGAGACACCTGCAAATGAATGGGCTTTGTGGAGCCAGAATTGCTTTGCATTTTTCCAACAGTAAACTTTACCAAGCTTCCTCTCTCTCTCCCCAGCTGGGGGGAGGGGGAGGCCTATGGGGCTCTGTGCTCCACTGACTAGGATAAATATCCAGGACAAACCCTGAGGTTTGCAATGCTCTGAGCTGAAGTCTCCATTTAAAACCACTCAGCCAGCACTAGCCAAATATACCCATTCAGCAGAACAACCTTTGTCCTCAAGTCAGGTCCTAATCTCCAACATTGCTCTCCAAAAAATACCCATGGTTTTAGATACTTACATGCAGCAAAGTCTCCCTTTTCTCTCTTTTAAGTCTTTCTCCTTTGAATTTTATGATTTAAAAAATTTTTTTTTTATACCAGGGATTGAACTCAGGGAACTGTCCCTTAGCATTTTCACTCAAGGCTGGCACTCTACCATTTGAGATATATCTCCACTTCTGGCTTTTTGTTGGTTAATTACAGATAAGAGTCTCATGGTCCCAACTGGATTTAAAGGGTGATCCTCAGATCTCAGATCCTGAGTAGCTAGGATTACAGGAGTGAGCCATTGGAACTTGATGGAATTTTATTATAAGTTTTCCAAAACCTATGGCTGAGTACTTTTCCACTGTTGACTGAAAGCAGACATGTTTGTAGGAACATCTGGAATCCCTATCTTTCTTTTCCTAGACTTAGCAGGCAGCTTCCCCTAAAAACCCCCTATCTGATGATCCCACCTGCCACCTGGTATTCTCCACCCAGCCCCAGCCCCCAGCTTCCCAGGCTCTATTGTTTCTGACAAGGCCTTCTGTGTATGGACTCCCAGCCCCCCAAACCTCCCATCCCCCACTCCCCCCAGCAGCAACCTCTTAAGCAGGAGGAGGCCACCACTAGCTGGGTCTTAAGCCAGAGCATTTTAAAACCAGGGTGGGCTTTAGAAGAAAATGATTAGGGGGCACTTTCCTTCCGTCCGTTTATTGAATTTGGAACGTCTGTGGGGGGAAAAAGAATTATACATATGCAGGCATAACCTCTTAACACACTGTCCAAGGATTTCAAATGAACAAAGTTTTCATACACAAAGCAAGTGGTTCTGCAACTTTGTGGGTGGTATTATGGAAAATGTTTGGGACTGGGAGGAGAGAGAAAAAGATTCTCATCCCATTGTCCCTGCCAAAATTGTTCTGAGCCTTAGGCAAATTGCTTAGTGTTCAGTGTTTCTTGCTTCTTCTCTAAAGAAGTATTTGGACTTAACCAATCTTTCTTTCAGCTCCAAAATTCTACCAACCTGTACCTACATAGTATTGTCTATCTTCTATGTAAAAATAATGTGAGCAAAAACCTGAACTCAGGCCTTACTTACACTACCTGTCTCTACCTACCTGCCTACCTACCTGCCTCTCCCCTTTTGTTCTAAGCATTATTATATTTCCTAACATGCCTATTGGCCAGGAGGACCACCAGCCCATCCTGGCAGTGCCACTAATCAAGAAGTCTCACCTTCTTTGTGCATATAGATTCAATTGCCCTCAGTAATTAGCTGGCTTCTCTCCCATCTCATCTTGGGATGACAAAAGCAGCCAAGTCTGCAACTTAACAGGAGCAAACAATTAAGGTTGGGGAAATGTAAATAGGCCTGGAAAAATTACAACCAGAAAGAAAAATGTCCCGTGAAATTATTGTTAGGTACTAAATTTAATCCAAAACTTCCTAGAAACCAGAGAGAGCACAATGAGCACCTTGAAATGGAAACTTCAGGAATATACAAACCAGGATTGGGACATGTAGCTTTCCTGGGCCCAATTTCCAAAAGTCATGTCCAAAGGGGCTCTTCTCATGGAACAACAAATGACAGAGCAGACTGTGCACCATGACATTTCCACAATGCAATCAGCAGGAGAAAGCATCTGGCTTGTTTTTCCACCATTCTCACAAAGGCCTGATATCAATTCAGTGAAAATCAGGGGTGAAAGCATAGGTATCGGCCATCCCAGAGGACCATGTGGAGATAATCACAGACAGGAGAAGAAGGTTCATAAGGAGGTTTATTAGTGGGGCCATAGTTCCCACGGGAGAGGGAGCTACATGGCTCTGCACCTTTTCCAGTTGGCAGCTTCTCTCTGGGGGTAAAGGGGAAGTAGTTACTAGTGAGTAGGAGGGCTCATTAGGTATGGGTGGATCTGGGGGCTAGTGGGAGGAGCTGAGGACCTGAGGCTAGGGAAATGCTAACAAGGGGCAGCTTGTTGAATTAGATGACTTTCAGCCAAATTAAGCAACTAATAGTATTGTGAGGGCATCTCCATTCGTTTCATTGAGACGCTATAACAGACCACCACAAACATGGTGGTTTTAAAGCAATAGATATTGGTTTTCTTATATTTTTGGAGGCCAGAAATCCAATATCAAGGTGTGGGAGACCACACCGTTCCAAAGACAAGGAAGGTCCTTCTGCACTCTCCCAGTTCCATGCATTTCTTGGTTTGTGGCTCCAAGCTCTTCCTTTATCACTGCATTACCTGCTTCTCCCTGTGCCTTTTATCAAGTCCCTTGCCAATGGATTTTGAGCTCATCCTAACACTAGGATGGTCTCCTCTGGACCTTTTACTCTGTCTCATCTACAAAGACTCTCTTCCCAAATGAAGTCACATTCACAGTTCTGGAACAAAAGATGCATCTTTGAGAAAGCCACCAATCAACCCAATGCAGGATTCCAAAGGACATCTTTGGAGAGAATGACCAGCATGTCATGGCCCTCACCACTTAAGAAAAGCAAAGACACAGCCATTCAGAGGAAGAGGCATCAAATCCGAAAACAATTAGCTGGAGGGAAGAGAGGGCTCATGAAGCCAGAGGCAAGTATTTGAAATTCAAGTTCTGTTATAAGGTAAATTATCTGAGAAGCCACATTTTGAAGGATTGAATCTTGGAGTCATTACAGCATTGGTTACAAAGGGCTGCATCCCACAAATACTCTCAACACTGTCAGGAAACAGACCAGAGAGGACACAGGACAAGAACACAGAGATATATGGTGTGATGTACAGGTACCTCAGCTCCTTTGACCCTAAATAGGGTCAGGTCAGGGAGCAGGGTCATAGAAAGCTCCCAGTCCCAAGCACTTGACTGATAGGTTCAGTTACCTATAGGCCACGGGCCCAGCCCTGTCACCAGGGATTCAGAAACACCCAATAACCTGGGGGTGGGATTCCCTTCCTCTAAGAATTCAGGCACACCCATGCAGACAAGATGCCAGATCCTACAATTCACCATGTGGCCAATGATGGCACTGGCCAGATCTGACCTCCTTACTTCAGTTCAAGGTTCTGATTTGCAAAAGAGGAGTGACCCATAGCGTGTAGGGATTCTGACCACACATTCAAATCATGTGGGAACCTTAAAAACAAAGTTCACACCTAGGCCCTTCTCTCAGAGACTAATTTAATGGAGTGATGAAACACTGGAAGATGAACGGGAACTGAGGGCAGAAATGATTTTGTAATTTAAATCAGATATAAATCCAGCCATGAGAAACTAGAGAAGCCACATTTTGAGAGGTCGAATTTTGGAGTCTTTATTGGAGTATTAGTGGTCTGTAGGCATACAATTACAAACACTTGCAGCCAGCAAATACACTTAACACAGTCAGGAAACAGAACCATGAAGGCAAGAGAGGAAAGAAAGAACAAAAACAATACCAACAAGCCAATTCAGCTCCAATGAAGAGCTGTATTGGGACACCATGGTGACCAGGAGCCTTGAGACAGGACAGGAGCACGGAGATGTGTGATGTGGCCCAATGGCACCTGTGCTGGTCTGGGCCTAAAAGGATCAGGGCAGGGGGCAGAGTCTCAGGAAATTCCTAGTCCAAGGTACTGGACTGACAGGTTTAGTAACCTATTATCCAAGTCCCATGCCCATCACCTGGGAGGTGGGGCTTCCCCTTCCCCCACCATGAAGACAAGATGCCAGACCCTACCATTAATTATGTGGCCAATATGGCACAGGCCAGACCTGATCTCCCTAGTTCAGTCAGAGTACTGATTCAGCTCTTATGTGGTTGGAAAGAGGGGAAAGGACGGGGTCAGAGGTTAAAACCTAGTTCTTTCATTGTGGCACTTAAGCTTCCTCCACATGGTCTTCCTTGCCTTTCTGCAGCAGCCAGAGCTGTTTGGTGATCTGTAAATGTGTGATTCTGAGTTTGCTTTGCTTCTACAAATCTGAACAATCTGCTAAGCGTCTGGGTTCAAGGACAACCAGTTTTCAGATTAGTACAAGGTCTTTGTAACTTAAGCAATAAGATTTAGGCCCTCATCAGAACCACAGATCCATCTCATGTTCTTTTCTCAGGCTAGATGTGTGCTCTCAGAGCATGAGCTGATATTTTGCCATATTAAAAGGACCACCACTTTGTCAACCATTAGGAACTATGGTCATCTAAATTATCACTCTGCTCTGAGCACTCTCTTCAAGTACCTGAACTCTTGTGAGGTGAGAGAAATTTTTATTCTTTTCTAGCCCTCTGCTTCTTTGTGCCAGTATTGGGCTTATACTCAGGACCTCACATTGTCCCTTGGCACTTTGATCAAGGCTGACACCCTACCATGTGAACCATGCCTCCACCTCTGGCTTTTTGCTATTAATTGAAGATAAGAATCTCAGACGTTTCTGCTCAGGCTAGCTTCACACTGTGATCTTCATATCTCAGCCTTCTGATTAGCTATGATTATAGGCATAAGCCACCAATGCCCAGCTCTTCTTGCTTTTTGAGAGGAAAATGACACAAACTCAACAGCACACCTTGCACCATAATATTTACCCACCTGAAGCCTTATAGTCTTCCTGCCTATCTAAAAGTGTTTGGAATGCCTGTATAATATCTTGAAGTACTATGTTAAGTGCTTAGATTCATGCAAGCTAGGTAAGTGCCCAAGCATTGAACCATGTCCCTAGCCCATGATGACTGCATCTTTTCAATCTTTTCCTTTGTCCTTTCATTTCTCCCCATTTACACAGGAAGCTTTCTCTGTGTTTATTGCTCCAGAAATGTCCTGAATACTATTGGTTCTTGAATGAGCAGCCATGTGGGAACCACTGAACCAAAGCTCCTGAGTCAGGAGTAGCCTTGTGCAAGACCCCTTAGAGAGCAGCTCAAGCAAGGCACGGGCTCTGGAGTGCTCTGCAAAATGAGCAATGTCCTGAATCTTCTGCTCTGAGATGACCCACTTAGTGTGGCCAAGGTGATCTACTTAGAAATGCTAGTGACCTTTTTCAGATAGTCTAAATGCCAAATGTTAACTAAAGGACCATTACTTTGGGGGATGAGATTAATAACTTACCAGAGACCAAGAATGAACTGGAGACAAAAACAGACAAACAGTACTATTGTTCAGATTTTTCTTTTTTCGGTGCTAGGGAAATGTCATGCATGTTATACAAACTACCATTGGGCTCTATATATCCATCCTTTGCCCTAGTTTGGATCTTAAATGTCTCTCAAAGGCCTATGTATTAAAGGCTTATCACTTGTGGCACTATGTGGTGAAATCTTTAAGAGACCTAGCAGAAGTCTTTAAATCACTGGGGAGTATACCTGAATGAGAGAGTGGGAGCCAGACCCTTCTTTTCTTCCACTTTCTACCTGGGAGGTGAGGTATCTTTCCTGTAGCACTAGCTCTCTGTCATGATGTGCCTACTGTCTTGCCACAGGCCCAAAAGCAATGTGATCAAATAGATGATGGACAGAAACCTTCAAAACTCTGAACCAAAATAAACTTTTCTCTTTATAAATTTATTGTTTCCAACATTTGTTACAGTGACAGAGCTAACTAAAATGTACAAGGACTAAATGGTTAGTACAGAGAAGCAGGAATTTTCTGGGACTGATATTGGCCTATGTAGCCCAAATATGTGGTTAAACACTACTGTAAGTATATCTGTAAGCCTATTTCTGGATAAAATTTGAATTGGTAAACTGGGTAAAGGAAATTGGCCTTCTCAATATGGTGAGCCTTACCCAATCCAGTGAAGGCTTGAACAGAATAAAGGGAAAGGGAAAGGAGAATTCAGTTTCTCTCCCTTATTTTTGAGCTAGAACGTTGATCTTCTCCTGCCCTCATGTTTGGACTCAGATTAAGTCCTACACCATCAGCTCTCCTGGTTTCTAGGCATTTGGGCATGGACTGGAATTTCACATTTACTTTCCTGGCTCCTCAGTGCTCCAAGCCCAGATCCTGGAATTTCTCGTCCTTTCTAATCACATGAGCCGGGTCTTTGTTTTAAAGAATTCTTTCTATTCTTTTGGTTTTGTTTCTCTGAAAACAGGAAAGAACAAACCTATCAAATATACCAGTCATCACACCAGGGTAATTTATTGTTGAATTTCTTCTTTGTCTTAATGATTATAGAATACTTTTACTTTCCTCATTTGCTATTATTATATTTTATGCACAAATATTTACCTGGGTAAAGATAGGAAACAAGTGTTTTATGTAAAATTCCAAACACAGAATTGTTATTGTGCTAGTATAAGCCTCTTTATCTAAAGAGCAAAAATGTATTGTTGATTTAAGGAGTAAAAAATTATTGTTAAATTTCTTATATCTCTGGTTGAACTTCATAAGAAAGTAATGGGAGCTTTGGTATATGTATATATGTGGGTGAAAGCTGGGGCAGGGACTCACTGACAACCTTAAAGGGAGTGAGACAGAGGGAGAAGCTGGGCTGTATAGGATTCTAGAGCTATCATAATCCTTTAAAGTGCCCCCAAATTCAGGGTAGCAGACTGAGCTTTTGAAAACTACCCCCTCTCACAATGGACCAAGGAAGACACAGGTCTTCATCAGGCAGCTCACTCAACAGAGGCTACCTCCCCAGGGACTCACAAAGCTGTCACTGGCCAACACTCAGGGCAGCTAGCAGCCTGCAATGGTGCTCTAGGAGACCTGCACCACACAGTACAATTTCCACTATGCCTTCCTTATTTGCCCAAGTCAATGAAAGATTGGGAGTATTTCTACATTTTCACTAAATCAATCAAGAGACCAAAGTATCCTCTTTGGTCTATGGGGAGGTCTTCCTTAGGTGTTTAAGACTTTTTTTGGTTTTTGTTTTGTGTGTGTGTGTGTGTTTTGTTTTGTTTTGTTTTGTAAGCAAGGCTGAATTAGAAGGAAAAAAAGGAATATGGCCCTTGCTAAGTGATGAAAGAATTCTACAGAAATTGGCATGAACACTGAGGAGCTAGTGTTTAGATATGAAAACAAAACCTCCAAGGCACTTACACAAAAGGCTGGCATTCAAAATGGAGATGGGTCGGCTGACACACAGACAGAAAGACCAATGCTGTAGGGCAAATATCCTAAGGTTACAGCAGCTCTTGGCTCATTCATTTTCTCCATTCAGTACTGTATTCAAAGGACCTTCATGTGGTACATTGAAGATCAAAGTCCAGGAGGAGGTAACAAGTTGGATAAGAAATGTACGCACTGCTCTACATATGAAACTGTAACCCCTCTGTACATCACTCTGACAATAAAGAAATTTAAAAATAAAGATCAAAGTTCATTTTTTTCTAAGTAGAAAAGAAAAACATAGAACTATTCCAAATATACGTTGAAGGATTGACTCCCACCCTATTGCCTCAGGCCCATACAGACACCAGGTAGGAACCTCAATATGCCAACCTGCTTTGATATGCAGGCACCAGGCAAAACCTCAGTATGGGAAACTGCTTTGATATGCAGGCAGGACTGGATGTCTCACCTGGGCCCAGCTGTAAACAACCCTTTGCAGGCCAAAGGGAAAAGCCCCAACTTCCTAGACCTAGTCTTGCTTTCAATAACCTACCTCCTTGTTCAGACCCCATATAAGCCTGGTCCCAAATTCATCCCCCTCGCACAACCTCCAAACCTGCTGGAAGGTCTGTGCCCCTTGCTGTTCCTCAATAAACAGTCCTTACCTGTTGATGATCGAGTCCTGCCTATTCCTTTTCCATTCTCCTCCATTTTCCCAATATGCATATGTTCTGAGTTGTGAATAATTTCTATCCTTCATTGTAGGAAAATAAGTTAAAGACATGAAAGAATTAAGTGATAGATTCGGTTGTGTATATATTATTGTCAAGAGAAAGAGGCCAAAATCAATAGAGTGTTAGACTGTAAACTGAAGCTTTTAAAATTTAGAATAACCAGTGACCACTTCAGTTGAGGTAGTTTTTGCTTGATTACATTAGAGATAATTTTAAAAGACTATTTTCTTTTAAAACATTTAATAACATATTGAATCAACTTAGCAGATACTAAAGCAATTTCACAGTAGGTCTCCCATATCATAATGCTTTCCCCTTGCAGACAATAGCCTCTCTCTGTAAAAAGTCCTATTTTTCTCTTCTCTCCTATTTCATTTTAAGTACAATTTAGATTAAGGAACTGTTACATTATTTTTGCTGGTAGGAAGAGAAAAATCCCATGCTGTGTTTCTTGAAATTTTCTCAAAGGAAAAGTCTTTCTAGAAAATACTGTTCACCATTAGTTCAAACTATACTTCTTATTGTTGACCCAATGAGCCAGGTATTTTTGGCAGCCACTGAGACTTAAGACTTCAGACTTAGCTCCTAATCTCAAAATATAAGCAAACCAAGCACTGGTGGCTCATGCACAATAATTCTAGTAATTTACAATCTGAGGAATGCACTTAGAAGTCAGACTGAGCAAAAAAGTTATGATACTTTTTTTGTGTGTGTATGTGTGTCAGTCGTGGGGCTTGAACTCTGGGCCTGGGTGCTGTCCCTGAACTCCAACTCAAGGCTAGCACTCTACCACTTGAGCCACAGTGCCACTTCTGGTTTTCTGGTGGTTAATTGGAGATAAGAGTCTCATGGACTTTCCTGTCCAGCTGGCTTTGAACCTTGATCCTCAGATCTCAGCCTCCTGAGTAGCTAGGGTTACAGGTGGAAGCCATTGGCACCTAGCAAAATAGCATGTTTCACAAGCCCTCTTGTATGTCACATTTGTCAGCTACTCCAAGGTTTACTATGTATGTCAGCAAGAGTCTAATGGTGGTACTGGAGTTTGAACTCAGGGCCTCTGGCTTGCTAGACAAGTGTTCTTCCACTGAACCACACCTTCAGCCCCCCCCCCCCCCCGCCTCTTTTTTTTAGTGCTGGTTCTGGGGATTGAACTCAGGGCCTGGGTACTGTCTCTGAGCCACAGTTCCACTGCTTGCTTTTTTAGTGGTTATTTGGAAGTAAGAGTCTCACAGACTTTGTTGCGTTGGCTGGTTTTGATCTATGATCCTTGCATCTCAGCTTCCTGAGTAGCTATGATTATAGGTGCTAGCAACCAGTGCCTGGTAGAAATAATATTTGCATTGTTTTGGTGGTATTAGGGTTTGAACTTGGGCCCTTTTTGAGCATAAAAGCTCAAGGAGAGTACCCAGTGTTATGCCTAGATTTCTGGTCCCCAAAGACCACCAAGGAGCCAATACCAATGCAAACGCATAAGTCTTTATCGCAAGCTCGAGCCTGGATTCCCAACCATCACCAAGACAGCGGATATGGATTGAGAGTCCTATCTGCCTCAGATAGGCAGGGTTTTTATTGTGATTAAACAGGGGCAGGGTATTTCCAACTTGGCAGATACTTGATTGGATGGCATTTAGCAAGCAAGTCTTGTCCTGTTTCTATTGGCTATTTAACCTTTCAGTTATCTATTTTGGCTTTGATATCGGGAACTGGCCTCGATATCAGGAATTGAAAACAGGTGGTCACGTAGCACTGATGCAGGGGGTTAGTGCAGAGGGGAGAGCAAGTCACAAATGGGCTAAGCAAGCCATTTACAGAAGCAGAATATTGCGGTCAGGCTGACCTAGTACCAACTTTATTTTAACAATTGCTACCATGTTTTCCCATTACCACTAAGCAAGCTTGAGTGGGCTAAAACAATCCAGTACTCAATCATAAGTAAACAACCCAACAGTTATCCTGCCATTTTTACTACTATTATGGTTATTTCTATAGTCTATGACTATTATCATTTTTTACTCTCCATTACCATGGTTGCTACCCAGGTAGAGAGGGGAACAAGTACTCCCTATATTTTTAAATGTCAAACTACAAGAAACTAGTCTCACAGGTGGGGGTGCAGCCCTCTATCATGGAGTCATCACCAGGGTTTAGAAGCTGTTATAATTTTAACACTAAAACTTATATTTAGTTACTCCAGTTTTCAGGTCATCCCCAACACCCAGGACCTGAATTCAAGCCCCAGAACAACACACACACACACACACACACACACACACACACAGTGTGAGCAAGACATATAACTTCGGAAGAAAGATTGCACCGACAGAGTAGGGAGGCACCCCGACTCGCCCCAACTGAATAGAGAGCTGGAAACTCCAACACCCAACACCCCATCAAGAACCCAGCAAAACCAGCAGCCAGAAGCAGTGGAGAAATGCAGGAAAACAAAAAGGAGCAAAAAAGAAGAGCCGAAAACCTACACGGAGCCGGAGAATCTCCGGGGCACCCTCCCCCCACCAGCAGACCCTGGCCCAAACAGGGCCAGGCTGGGAAAGGGGAACCCCGCGATTGGCAGACAGGCTGCCAGGAGCACAGAACTCAGATAGCGGGAGACCCCACCGTCACTAGGGAGGGTGCAGACCAAGACACACACAGGCAGCAACGAGAAGTTCGGGTCCACACCGGGTTCAGACAAGGGAACCCAGCGCGGCAGAAGGAGGGAACTGGGGAAGCCACCACGACACTTAGCCACCCCCTGAAGGACCAACGGCTGTGCGGGACACACACACAGTGCAGCATCAGTGAGTCCCCCATTACCCCCTCACCCAACGGGAGACCAGCTATCAGAGACCCAAGCCCTACAAAGAAGCTAGATCTCCCTCCCTCCCCCTCCCCACCCCGAGAGAACAAAGAACCCCCAAATCAGGCGGGGAGCTCCCATCAGGCACTGGGAAGTCAGTTTAGCAGGGGAAGGGCGGAGCAGCCCCACAGGTTCCTGAACTGGCAGAACCAGCCCCGCCCCCTTCCCAACAGGGGCCGGGGGACAGCCGGCAGTGCAAGCCCCACCCCAGGCGCCTGGACCTCACGGACTCTTACAACTAAAATCACAGGCGCTGGTGGGCAATACCAGCACAGCAGGGACACCTGGGCCTGATCACGTCCCCCCCTCGCAGCGGAGGCGAGGTCTGAGGGTGCTAACCCACGCCTGGACAGTCGATCCCACTGGACCCCACACATACCGCCCCCCCAACGGACTCGCGGGAGGGCTCAAACACAACCCAACAACCCAGGGCTTGCTCTGGGAGGCGTACCACGCTGTGGATGGGGCCACAGCGCCAGAGCCTGTTGGTGCAGGCGCACACTGCACAGGAGGACGGGGCCCCTGGCGACAACACCTGCTCTGGTAGGCGTACCCTGCACTCGTGGGGGGGGTCACAGCGGCAGCACCTGCTGCCATAGACACGCCTACACAGGAGGAAAGGCAGAGCTACAAACCAGACCTGAGAAGCGATCCACAGATCTCCAGATGCGCAAATCACAAAGAAACATTACACAGTTCATCAAAGGGCAAGCCAACTCGCCAACTCCAAAAAGCAGCACAACTGAAGAGGAGATGGAGATTAAAAAAGCAAATGAGGCCATGTTAACAGGAATGATGGAAAGTGTCAGAAATGAAATCAAAAAACAATTCCAGGAGTTTAGAGCGGAAATCTTGAAGGACACCCAGGAAGCCAAGAAAGAAATGGAAGCAAAAATGGATACAATGCAAGCCTTCTTTAAAGAAATGGAAGCAAAAATGGATACAATGCAAGCCTCCTTTAAAGAAAATCTTCACATCTTGAGAATAGAAATGCATAAAATACAACTCTTTAAGGGAAGAAATTTCCACGATCAGAGCTGATCTGACAACCATAAATAGCTCTCTGACATCCATAAACTCCGCAATTGAAACCATAACACCAAGAGTGGACCATATGGAATCCAGAATCTCTCACCTGGACGATGAAGCAGCCAACAACAACCAGAAAATGACCACACTCCAAGAAAAGGTGAAGCTTCAGGGCAGACTAATCCAGGAACTAATGGACAAAGACAAGAGATATAATCTGCGCATAATTGGAATAGAAGAAAGAGCCGAATACCAGAGCAGAGGGCTTAAACATGTTCTCAATAAAGTTATTGCAGAAAACTTCCCCAATCTCACAGGGGACCCCATCCAGGTAACCGAAGCCTATAGGACACCTGGCAGGCCAGACCCCAGAAAAGCCACCCCAAGGCACATAATATTCAAGACTACAGACCTCAAGATTAAAGAGCAAATTCTGAATTCAGCCAAAGTGAAGAAAGAAACTTTCTATAATGGGAAGAGGATTCGAATAACATCTGACTTATCCACACAAACTTACCAAGCACGAAGTAAGTGGAAGAACACCATCCAAGTACTTCAGACTAACAATTTGCAACCTCGGATCAAATATCCAGTGAAATCGGAGTTCACATTCGAAGGGAAAACCAGATCTTTCCACACCAAAGAGGAGCTAAAGGAGTATGTGAATAAAAAACCAGCCCTACAGCAAATTCTAAGAGGGGAGCCCCACCCAACAGAGATCGTAAAAGACACACAGACAGAATCAGAAAGAAACTAAAATAGCCAAAGTCCATCAGAAAGAACAGCTCACTAAAGACAAGAAAGAAAAAAAAAAGAGGAAAAAACAGCCCAACAAGAAAATGGAAGGAGAAAAAACACCCTTATCCTTGATCTCTTTAATATAAATGGTTTAAACCCCCCGATAAAGAAGAGCAGACTGGCAGAATGGATTCGCAAACAAAAAGTTGACATCTGCTGTCTACAAGAGACCCACCTTACAGCAAGGGACAAAAACAGACTTCAAATGAAAGGATGGAGCAAGATCTACCAAGCAAATGCACCCACCAAAACAGCAGGTGTAGCCATCCTGATCTCAGACAAGCTGGACTTCTCATTAACATCAACTCAAAAAGACAAAGAAGGACGCCACATATTAATACAAGGAAAATTCTAGAATCAAGACATCACGGTGATAAATGTATACTCACCGAACAAAAGAGGACCTACATATGTCAAGCAAATTCCCACAGAATTACAGAACAAGATAGACGCAAACACAATCATAGTGGGTGACTTTAATACCCCTCTCTCTCCAAGAGACAGATCCAACACCCAGAGGATTAGCAAGGGAGCTGAGGACCTAAGTAACACCATTTCCCAAATGGATCTAACAGACCTATATAGAACCTTCCACCCTACAGAGACCCAATACACCTTCTTTTCAGCAGCCCATGGATCATATTCCAAAACAGACCATGTCATAGCCCACACAAAGAACCTCAGCAAATACAAAAGTATTGACATCATCCCATGTATGATATCTGATCACAGTGGATTAAAGGTAACCGTCAACAACAAAGGATACCACAGACGCTATACACACTCTTGGAGGCTAAACCCCACACTGCTATCCAACACTTGGGCCACAGACCAAATTAAAGATGAAATCAACGAATTCATAAGCCACAATGACAATGAAAACACATAAGAAAGAAACCTATGGGACACAGCTAAGGCAGTACTGAGGGGCAAGATCATTGCCCTCAGCACTCACATTAAAAGAATGGAACCAGAGCAGGTGAATGACCTCACGATGAAACTAAAACAACTGGAGAAACAAGAAATGACAAAATCTAAAATGACTAGGAGGGGAGAGATCACAAAGATTAAAGAAGAGATAAATCTGATTGAAAATAGAAAGACCATTCAACAAATAAATAAGACTAAAAGCTGGTTCTTTGAGAAAGTAAACAAAATTGACAGACCCCTTGCAGGACTTACAAAAAAAAGAAGAGAAGAGACTCATATACGTAAAATCAAGGACTCCACCGGAAAAATTACAACAAGTACACACGTTATTCAAACAATCATAAGGAGCTATTTCCAAAACCTCTACTCAGCAAAAAACAATAATTTTACAGAAATGGATCAATTCTTAGAGAAGTATAAACTGCCCAAACTGAACCAAGAAAAAAATCGACTAAATAAACCAATAACTTACAGTGAGATATAGGGGGTAATCAAGAGCCACCCAACAAAGAAAAGCCCAGGCCCAGATGGATTCACCAACGAATTCTATAAAACCTTTAGTGAGGAGCTAATACCAATACTCCTCAAACTCTTCCGTGAAATAGAAACAGAGGGAGAAATCCCAAACTCATTCTAAGAAGCTAATATCATACTCATTCCAAAAACCAGGCAAAGACCCAACAAAAAAGAGAACTACAGACCAATATCACTAATGAACACAGACGCAAAGCTCCTCAATAAAATATTAGCTAACAGGATCCAGAAACTGATCAAGAAAATCATACATCATGACCAAGTAGGCTTCATCCCACAGTCACAAGGATGGTTCAACATCCGTAAATCTATTAATGTAATTCACCACATAAACAGAACTAAAATTAAGAATTACATTGTTATCTCAGTTGATGCCCAAAAAGCCTTTGACAAAATATAACATCCATACCTATTAAAAGCTTTGGAGAGAACAGGAATAGATGAAACATTCCTCAAAACAATAAAAGCCATATACAACAGACCAACTGCTAATATCATATTAAATGGAGAGAAACTAAAATCATTCCCCCTAAACTCAGGAACAAGACAAGGATGCCCACTCTCCCCACTTCTGTTCAACATAGTGCTGGAATCCCTAGCCATAGCAATAAGGTAAGAGGAGGACATCAAAGGGATCCACATCGGCAAGGAAGAAATCAAGTTATCCCTATTCGCAGACGACATGATCTTATATCTGAAGGACCCAAAAAACTCAGTCCCCAAACTCCTATACCTAATAAACCAATTTGGCAAAGTAGCAGGATACAAAATCAATCCACAAAAGTCAGCAGCTTTTCTGTACACCAGCAATATACAAACAGAAAAGGAAATTATGGAAACAATTCCATTTACAGTAGCCAAAAAAAGAATAAAGTACCTAGGGATCAACTTAACCAACGACATGACAGAGCTATATAATGACAACTATAAAAATCTAACAAGGGAAATCAAAGAAGACACAAGGAGATGGAAAGACCTCCCATGCTCATGGGTAGGCAGAATCAATATAGTGAAAATGGCCATATTGCCCAAATTGTTATACAAATTCAATGCAATACCTATCAAAATCCCAGCCACATTCTTCACTGAAATAGAGAAAGCAATCCATAAATTCATATGGAGCAGCAAAAAACCTAGAATAGCCAAAGCAATTCTAGGCAAAAAAAAAAAGCAGTGCAGGAGGTATCACAATACCAGACTTCAAGCTCTACTACAAGGCCATCATAACAAAAACAGCCTGGTTTTTGTATAAAAACAGACCGGAAGACCAATGGATTAGAATTGAAGACCCAGAAATAAAACCGCACTCTTACAGCCAACTGATATTCGACAAAGGAGCTAAAGACATACAATGGAATAAACATAGCCTCTTCAACTACTGGTGCTGGGAGAACTGGGCAGCCATATGCAGAAAACTCAAAGTAGACCGAAGCCTATCACCATGCACCAAGATCAACTCAAAATGGATCAAGGACCTCAATATCAGACCTGAATCCCTGAAACTACTGAAGGACAGAGTAGGAAAGACGCTAGAACTTATAGGCACAGAAAGGAACTTCCTGAACAGAGTCCCAGGGGCACAACAAATAGGGGAGAGACTCGACAAATGGGACTACTACAAATTAAAAAGTTTCTGCACTCCTAAGGACATAGCCACCAAACTAGAAAGACAGCCAACCTTTAGGGAAGGATATTTACCAGCACAGCAACAGACAAAGGCCTAATATCTGTCATCTACAGAGAACTCAAAAAACTAAGCCCCTCCAAGCCCAATAAACCTATTAGGAAATGGGCAAAGGAGCTAAAGAGAGACTTCACAAGAGAAGATATAAAAATGGCAAAGAAACACATGAGGAAATGTTCAACATCCCTGGTAGTAAAGGAAATGCAAATAAAAACAACCCTGAGATACCACCTCACTCCAGTTAGAATGGCCCATACTCTGAACTCAGGCAACAACAAATGCTGGAGGGGGTGCGGGGAAAGAGGAACCCTTCTCCATTGTTGGTGGGAGTGCAAATTAGTACAACCACTTTAGAGAACAGTATGGAGGTTTCTCAAAAAGCTCAATATAGACTTACCCTATGACCCAGCCATACCACTCCTAGGCATCTATCCTAATCAGCAAAATCCAAGATATCAAAAAGACATTTGTACCTCCATGTTTATCGCGGCACAATTCACAATAGCCAAAATATGGAAACAACCCAGATGCCCCTCCACAGATGAATGGATCCAAAAAATATGGTACTTATACACAATGGAATACTACATAGCGATTAGGACTGGTGAAATATTGTTATTCGCAGGGAAATGGTCAGAACTGGAACAAATAATATTGAGCGAGACAAGCCTAGAATACAGAAAACAAAGGGGCATGATCTCCCTGATATATGAATGTTAACAAAGGGAGACGGAGAGACAGTAGAGACCAAGTCTGGGAAACCAAAAACTGCTTGTCAAATAGTATTCCCCACAGGATTGGGGCTGCGACCCAACAGTATGTAACTAAAACCAAACAATTACTCAACATATAAAGGTCAAAACTTGACCTCTCAGGGGAATACAATAGCTCAAAAGCTAGGTATGTACGTTCATATAAGACTACTGTCGACATATGGTCTAATATCGACATTACATTTAAAGCCCTAGGCGAACTTTCTTTGGTGTGGCCACGTGGCTACTGTATATGTTCGCGATACATTGTATATTGTATATATGTCTACCTAACCTAGAGAAGAGATAGAGAAACAGGATGTAAGATATCACAAGAAATGTATACACTGCCCTACTATGTAACTGTACCCTTTTTGCACAACACCTTGTCAAAAAATTTGTGTTCAATTAATAAACAAATAAATTTAAAATTTAACAAAAAAATCACATTTTAGTTACATTCTTCTCCTGTTGCATTTAAATGAAGAAATCCTGTTAGGAACTTCTTGAATTTTAGGTGCATCCTGCTAATTAAACCACATACTTTTGCAGAGTGTGAAGCTGAGCTCAGCCAATGTGAGCCGAGGGGCGGGGCCTGCTGGGTTGGGGATAAGAGGGAATAGCCCCCTACCTGCTCTGGGTGCTTGCTAGACCAATGTTTGGCTGACTACCACGCTTCTGCAGAAGGAACCATTGCCTTGCCAAATCTTTTTTTAATGGGTGTCCTCATTCCTACACAACCCCCCAACGTCCTGAGCTGCTTCTGACATTATATGATAGGAAAGAACAAGTGGATAGAAGGAAAGAAAGAAGAGAGGGCTCAGCAGATCACAGCAGGATTTAATCATCACAGCAGAGGCCACCGAGTACCTGTGTCTAGGAGCAGAGCAGGAGATACAAGGAGAGCAGAGGGAGGGGTCGGGGTCTAGGAAGAGCCAAATGAGGAAGCTAAGAGTTGCAAAATTCAGCCTGGGTTCCATATTTGCAAATAATCCATTTCCACAGTATTCAATCCCCTTCCTGCTCTTTGTTTACCCAATGCCCCCCACCAGTACCTGCCCCCCAAGACAGTCTGTTTCTCTTCCTCTCCCCTTACCCTTACTGTTCAACAGCATTCAGTGGGTATTGTTATGTGGTTTTCATATAGTTTTCTCAATGTATAATGAAATTATTCACCCTCTGTCTTTTTTTCCTCCTTCCCCTGCTACTCCTAAATATTCCTTTAATTTGATTCAATTTATATCTTTATCCATATGTATTATACATATCTAAATATATCCATATGAGATATATCATATAATACATGTGATTTATTATATATCATTATTTGTGTATGACATATATTACATAGTTATTAACATAATTGTATTTTATATGTTAAATAATATAAATATGCTATATTATATGATATATAATATCTAATATATACATTCTATTAAGTAAAAAAAAAAAAAAGACATATAACTTCAATGCTAAGCAGGAACCGAAGTAGTATGTAAAAAAAAAAAGATTTCACAATAGTTTGGAAGCTACCTCCCTACCCCTACAGACAGTATTATTATTATATTATTATATATTATTATCATCATCATTATTATTATTATAGAGTGAGGAAAAGTTTCATGAGTTACGGCTTATGAACCTTGTCCTATAGAATGAGCAGGTGATAGGTAGGTTGCATCATGTGAGAGATCTAATGTGAGGAACGGTCCCTGGAAGCCCCTCTGTTGCTGTATATGAAGGAAACAAAGAATGGCAGGGTGAAGAGAAGCCAACTGGAGAGGTGGCAGAAGATGGTCATGAGGGTTTGTTAGCAGCTTTCTATCACTATAACAAACACCTTAAATAATCAACTTAATAAGAAAAAAGGGTTGTTTGGCTTTGCCATTTTGGAAGCTTCAGTGCCTGATAGATCACCCCCATTTTTTGGACCTGGGTGAATCTACATTATGGTATGGGGCCCAGGGAGAAAACATTGCTGGTAGCAAAAGAGAGAGAAGGAAAGAAAAGAGCTCGAGGGCCCTATAATCTCCTTTGAGGACACAACCTCCAGGGTTCAGAAGACCTCTTTCTAGGCCTTCAGTCTTCATTTTCCCATACCTACCAAAAGTACAAAGTGGGGACCAAGCATTTCACACATGCACCTTTGGGGACATTCCAGAGCCAGACTGTAGCAGAGAGATTTGAATGGCATGCTCAGGAGGATGGAGTCAAATGAAGAGAAACACCACCACATTTCTGGCAACCTGTGGAGAAAGGAGTTAAAAGAGATGAAATAGTAAGAAGGAGATCATTAAGGTATTTCTTTTTTCTTTAAATTGTTGTTAAATAGTTGGGAAAATGGGTTTTAATTCAGCATGACAGTTTATGAGTACAATGCATCTTAATCATGTTACTCCTTTCATCATTCTCTCCCCTTTCTCTCAACCTCAATAACATATTTTTTCCTCTCTCTTTCTTTTCTTTCTTTGTGTGTGTGTGTGTGCATGCATGCGCACCCATCCTAGGGCTTGAACTCAGGGCCTAGGTACTGTTCCTGAGCTTTTCTACTGAATGTTAGTGCTCTGCCACTTGAGCCACAGTTCTACTTCCAGCTTTTTTGGTAGTTAATGGTAGATAAGAGTCTCACAGCCAGGGCTGCCACCACCAAACAACCAATCGCCACACCCCAGCACCCCACCCCCGAAGGGCCAACAGCAGCTCGGGATACACACACAATCCAGGACCAGTAAGTTCCCCACTACCCCCTCCCCCAACGGGAAACCAGCTATCAGAGACCCAAACCCTACAAAGAAGCTAGAGCAACCTCCCTCCCCCTTCCCACACTGAGGGAACAAAGAACCCCCAAATCAGGCAGCAAAAGGTCCCTTCAGACTCTGGGAGGACACAGGAGCTAGCAGGGATGGAGCAGCGCCAAGGCAGCAGAGGAGCCTGAACCGGCCGCACCGGCCCCACCCCCTCCCCAACAGGGGCCCAGGAACCGGCAGGCATTGGAAGCCGCACCTGAGGCGCCTGGTCCTCACGGACTTTTTGAACAAAAGTCACAGGCTCGCTGGTGGGCAATACCAGCCCAGCAGGGATACCTGGGCCCGACCACACGCCCTCCTCACAGCGGAAGCTCAGAGTCTGTGGGCACCAACCCACATCTGGACACATGCTCCTACTGGGGCCCACACATACCGCCCCCCACAGCAAACTCGCGGGAGGGCACAAGCACACCCCAACAACCTGGGGCCTGCTCTGGTAGGCATACCCCACACAGGTGGGCAGAGCCCCCCAGGGGCAGCGCCCGCTGTGGTAGGCACACTTCACACAGGTGGGCAGGGCCCCCCAGCGGCAGTGCCTGCTCTGATAGGCACACCCGCACAGGAGGGCAGAGCCCTCCAAGCGGCAATGTCCACTCAGATTGGCGCATTTCAGACAAGTGGGTGGGCCGCCCCTCAACAACACTGGCCCCGGAGCAATCCCCACAAGTGGGTGAATGGCCTAAGAGGTGAGCTCCTCTGACCAAGATACAGAGTGGAAAAAAGAACCAAAGAAGAGAAAAGCCACCACACCACGCTGAATCAGCAACCAGCAAACCCCCACCAGGGGCACGCTAGGGTCTGCACAACACAGCAGCAGGACACTATCCCGCAGAGAAAGACAGAACCTACATACCCCCAAGGGCAGTGAGGGTGACCACCTCGGCAACAACCAAGACGGTCACACTCACCCATTGGGCAGTAAGGTTCAACAGCCAAACTCAAACCCAGAGCCAGGACACAAACAAGTCTCCCACTGACGGACCAGCGGGAACCAGCACAAAGACAAACCAGGGAAGCCATCCACAGATCTCCAGATGCGCAAATCACAAAGAAATATAACAAATTTCATCAAAGGGCAAGCCAACTCGCCAGCTCCAAAAAGCAGCACAACTGAAGAGATGGAGAATAAAAAAACAACTGAGGCTATGTTAGCAGAAATGATGGAAAGCCTCAGAAATGAAATCAGAAAACAATTCCAGGAGTTTAGAGTGGAAGTCTCGAAGGTCATCCAGGAAGCCAAGAAAGAAATGGAAGCAAAAATGGATACTGTGCAAACCTCCGTTAAAGAAGACCTTAACATCCTGAGAAGTGAAATGCATGAAAAAATAGATTTAAAATACAACTCTTTAAAAGAAGAAATTTCCACGATCAAAGCTGATCTGGCAACCATAAATAGCTCTCTGACATCCATAAACTCCGCACTTGAATCCACAGCACAAAGAATTGACCATATGGAAGCCAGAATCTCTCTCTTGGACAATGATGCAGCCGATAAGAACTAGAAAATTACCACACTCCAAGAAGCGGTAAAGCTCCAGGGCAGACTAATCCAGGAGCTAGTGGACAAAGACAAGATATATAATCTGTGCATAATTGGAATACAAGAAGGAGCCAAAAACCAGAGCAGAGGGCTTCAACATATTTTCAATAAAGTTATTGCAGAAAACTTCCCCAACCTCACAAGAGACCCCATCCAGGTAACCGAAGCCTATAGGACACCTGGCAGACCAGATCCTAGAAAAGCCACTCCAAGGCACATAATATTCAAGACTTCAGATTTCAAGAATAAAGAGCAAATTTTGATTGCAGCCAAAGCAAAGAAAGAAATTTATTACAATGGGAAGAGGATCCCAATAACAGCAGACCTCTCCACACAGACCTACCACGCGCAAAGAGAATGGAAGAACACCATCCAAGTCCTACAGGCCAACCACTGCCAACCTAGAATAAAATATCAAGCAAAGCTGGAGTTCATATTCGAAGGGAAAACCAGATCTTTCCATAGCAAAGAGGATCTAAAGGAGTATGTGAATAAAAAACCAGCCCTACAGCAAATTCTAAGAGGGGAATCCCACCCAACGGAAATCATATGGGACACACAGACAGAAACAGAAAGAAACTACAATAGCCAGAGCCCAACAGAAAGAGCAGCTCACTAAAGACAAGAAACAAAAAGAGAAAAAACAACCCAACAAGAAAATGGAAGGAGAAAAAACACTCTTATCCTTGATCTATTTGAATATAAACGTTATAAACAATCTGATAAAGAGGAGCAGACTGGCAGAATGGTTCGGCATAAAAAGTTGCCATCTGTTGTCTACAAGAGACCCACCTTACAGCAAAGGATAAAAACAGGCTCCATATGAAAGGATGGAGCAAGATCTACCAAGCAAACGCACCTACCAAAACAGCAGGAGTAGCCATCCTGATCACAGACAAGCTGGACTTCTCATTAACATCAACTCAAAAAGACAAAGCAGGACACTACATATTAATACAAGGAAAATTCTAGAATCAAGACATCACGGTGATAAATGTATACACACCAAACAAAAGAGGTCCTACATATGTCAAGCAAATTCCCACAGAACTACAGAACAAGATAGACCCAGACCCAAACACAATCATAGTGGGTGACTTTAATACCCCACTCTCTCCAAGAGACAGATCCAACACCCAGAGGATTAGCAAGGGAGCTGAGGACCTAAATAACACCATATGCCAAATGGATCTGACAGATCTATACAGAATTTTTCACCCTACAGAGACCCAATACACCTTCTTTTCAGCAGCCCATGGATCATACTCCAAAGTAGACCATGTCATAGCCCACACAAAGAACTTCAGCAAATACAAAAGTATTGACATCATCCCATGTATTATATCTGACGACAGTGGATTAAAGATAACCCTCAATAACAACAGTTACAACAGAGGCTATACACATTTTTGGAGGCTAAACCCCACACTGTTATCCAACACTTGGGCCACAGACCAAATTAAAAATGAAATTAACGAATTCATAAGCCACAATGACAATGAAAACACATAAGAAAGAAACGTATGGGACACAGCTAAGGCAGTACTGAGGGGCAAGATCATTGCCCTCAGCACTCACATTAAAAGAATGGAAACAGAGCAGGTGAATAACCTCATGAAGAAACTAAAACCACTGGAGAAACAAGAAATGATTGAATCTAAAATGACCAGGAGGAGAGAGATCACAAAGATTAAAGAAGAGATAAATCTGATTGAAAATAAAAAGACCATTCAACAAATAAATAAGACTAAAAGCTGGTTCATTAAGAAATTAAATAAAATTGACAGACCCCTCTCAAGACTTACAAAAAAAAGAAGAGACTCATATACGTAAAATCAGGGACTCCACCAGAAAAATTACAAGAACACATGATATTCAAACAATCATAAGGAACTATTTCCAGAACCTCTACTCACTAAAAAAACAATAATTTTACAGAAATGGATCAATTCTTAGAGAAGTATAAACTGCCCAAACTGAACCAAGAAGAAATAAATCAACTAAATAAACCAATAACTTACAGTGAGATACCGGGGGTAATCAAGAACCTTCCAACAAAGAAAGCCCAGGGCCAGATGTATTCACCAACGGATTCTATAAAACCTTTAGTGAGGAGCTAATACCAATACTCCTCAAACTCTTCCGTGAAATAGAAACAGAGGGAGAAATCCCAAAGTCATTCTATGAAGTTAATACCATACTCATTCCCAAACCAGGCAAAGACCCAACAAAAAAAGAGAACTACAGACCAATATCACTAATGAACACAGACGCAAAGCTCCTCAATAAAATATTAGCTAACAGGATCCAGAAACTGATCAAGAAAATTATACATCATGACCAAGTAGGCTTCATCCCACAGACACAAGGATGGTTCAACATCCGTAAATCTATTAATGTAATTCACCACATAAACAGAACTAAAATCAAGAATCACATTGTTATCTCAGTCGATGCCCAAAAAGCCTTTGACAAAATACAACATCCATACTTATTAAAAGCTCTGGAGAGAACAGGAATAGATGAAACATTCCTCAAAACAATAAAAGCCATATACAACAGACCAACTGCTAACATCGTATTAAATGGAGAGAAACTTAAATCATTCCCCCTAAACTCAGGAACAAGACAAGGATGCCCACTCTCCCCACTTCTGTTCAACATAGTGCTGGAATCCCTAGCCATAGCAATAAGGCAAGAGGAGGACATCAAAGGGATCCACATCGGCAAGGAAGAAATCAAGCTATCCCTATTCGCAGACAACATGATCTTATATCTGAAGGACCCAAAAAACTCAGTCCCCAAACTCCTACACCTAATAAACCATTTTGGCAAAGTAGCAGGATACAAAATCAATCCACAAAAGTCAGCAGCTTTTCTGTACACCAGCAATGTACAAGCAGAAAAGGAAATTATGGAAACAATTCCATTTACAGTAGCCAAAAAAAAGTACCTAGGGATCAACCTAACCAAGGATGTGACAGACCTATTTAATGAGAACTATAAAAATCCAATAAGGGAAATCAAAGAAGACACAAGGAGATGGAAAGACCTCCCATGCTCATGGGTAGGCAGAATCAATATAGTGAAAATGGCCATATTGCCCAAATTGTTATACAAATTCAATGCAATACCTATCAAAATCCCAGCCACATTCTTCACTGAAATAGAAAAAGCAATCCATACATACATATGGAGCAGCAAAAGACCAAGAATAGCCAAAGCAATTCTAGTCAAAAAAAGCAGTGCAGGAGGTATCACAATACCAGACTTCAAGCTCTACTATAGAGCCATCATAACAAAAATGGCCTGGTATTGGTATAAAAACAGACCAGAAGACCAATGGATTAGAATTGAAGATCCAGAAATAAAACCACACTCTTACAGTCAGCTGATATTCGACAAAGGAGCTAAAGACATACAGTGGAATAAACATAGCTTCTTCAACTACTGGTGCTGGGAGAACTGGGCAGCCATATGCAGAAAACTCAAAGTAGACCCAAGCCTATCACCATGCACCAAGATCAACTCAAAATGGATCAAGGACCTCAATATCAGACCTGAATCCTTGAAACTACTGAAGGACAGAGTAGGAAAGACGCTAGAACTTATAGGCACAGGAAGGAACTTCCTGAATGTAGTCTCAGGGGCACAACAAATAGGGGAGAGACTCGACAAATGGGACTACTACAAATTAAAAAGTTTCTGCACTCCTAAGGACATAGCCACCAAACTAGAAAGACAGCCAACCTTTAGGGAAGGATCTTTACCGGCACAGCAACAGACAAAGGCCTAATATCTGTCATCTACAGAGAACTCAAAAAACTAAGCCCCTCCAAGCCCAATAAACCTATTAGGAAATGGGCAAAGGAGCTAAAGAGAGACTTCACAAGAGAAGAGATAAAAATGGCGAAGTAACCTATGAGGAAATGTTCAACATCCCTGGTAGTAAAGGAAATGCAAATAAAAACAACCCTGAGATACCACCTCACTCCAGTTAGAATGGCCTATACTCTAAACTCAGGCAACAACAAATGCTGGAGGGGGTGCGGGGAAAGAGGAACCCTTCTCCATTGTTGGTGGGAGTGCAAATTAGTACAACCACTTTGGAGAACAGTATGGAGGTTTCTCAAAAAGCTCAATATAGACCTACCCTATGACCCAGCCATACCATTCCTAGGCATCTATCCTGGACAGCAGGTCCCAAGATATCAAAAAGACATTTGCACTTCCATTTTTATCGCGGCACAATTCACAATAGCCAAAATATGGAAACAACCCAGATGCCCCTCCACAGATGAATGGATCCAAAAAATATGATACCTATACACAATGGAATACTACATAGCGATTAGGACTGGTGAAATATTGTTATTCGCAGGGAAATGGTCAGAACTCGAACAAATAATATTGAGCGAGACAAGCCTAGAACACAGAAAACAAAGGGGCATGATCTCCCTGATATATGACTGTTAAGATGTGGTGACGGGGAGACAGCAGAGACCAGGTCTGTGAAACCAAAAACTTCTTGTCAAATGGTATTTCCCACAGTATTGGGTCAGTGACTAAAACCAAACAACTACTCAACATATAAAGGTCAAAAATTGACCTCTCAGTGGAATACAATAGCTCAAAAGCTATGTATGTACGTTCATATAAGACTATTGTCGACATATTGTCTAATGTCGACATTACATTTAAAGCCATAGGCGAATTTTCTTCAGCGTAGGCCACATGGGTACTATATATGTTCTTGGTACATTGTATATTGTATATATGTCTACCGACCTAGGACCTACCGACCTAGGGAAAGAAAAACAGGATGTAAGATATCACAAGTAATTTACACACTGCCCTACTATGTAACTGTACCCTTTTTGCACAACACCTTGTCAAAAAAATTTTGTTTAATTCGTAAATAAATTACCAAAAAAAAGTGTCTCACAGACTTTTATGCCCAGGCTGGCTTCAACCCATGATCCTCAGATCTCAGCTTCCCGAGGAGCTAGTATTACTAGTGCAAGCAATCGGCACCAGGACTCTAATAAAATTGTCCTTACAGAAGTCCAATCAAGAGATCAAACTCACATTTGGGAACTATATGAGGGAACAAACATGAAAAAAATTATAAGCAATAGGAGGATTTGAGATTGAGTGGGAGGGAGAAATTAAGTCCAGAGGGCTGGGAATATGGCCTAGTGGCAAGAGTGCTTGCCTCGTATACATGAAGCCCTGGGTTCAATTCCCCAGCACCACATATATAGAAAACGGCTAGAAGTGGTGCTGTGGCTCAAGTGGCAGAGTGCTAGCCTTGAGCAAAACGAAGCCAGGGACAGTGCTCAGGCCCTGAGTCCAAGGCCCAGGACTGGCCAAAAAAAAAAAAAATTAAGTCCAGAGTTTCTGGACTGGGCAACTGGCTGGATGGACGGTCTGGGTGGGTGAATGGATGAATACATACACAGATAATTGGATGAATTAACTTCAGGATAGCAGGGCTATGATAAAAGGTTAAGGAGTTTGATTTTAACTCATCTAGAGTTTGAGGAAATCGTTAGATATAAATAAGGGAGTTTACCTCTCTGATGAGAGGTCTAAGTTAAACAAATGAGAGTAATTCACATAGCCAATCATTATAATGATTCAGGAGTTTTATTTATTTTTATGTGTTTTATTCTGTGCTGTATATCCACTCCCAAGAACAGAATACATAAATATCTGTAAGACAAACCAATTAAACTCTTGGAGTGAAAATAAATTTAAACTTTTGGGAGGGTGGCAGATAGACACATAGAAATAGAAAGAGAAGTGGTCAGAAAATGTACAATAACATAAATACTTGGTTGGGACTTTCCATTGCTGCCACTGCCAATGCCAAACACCAGATCTAAAGTTTCATCAAAATTACAAAGTCTAGGGCTGGAACAAGACTCAAATGTAGAGTTCCTATTGAGCAAGTGTGAAGCTCTGAGTTCAAACCTCAGTATCACAAAGAAAAGAAAATAATTCAGTAATCAGAAGACAATCCAGTTTGGGGCTTGGGGAAAGGATCAAATGGTAGAATACTTGTCTAAGCTACTACCAGGTCCTGAATTCAAATTCAGTGTCACCAAAAAGAAGTTATAAAATAATGCTCATTACATATCATAATTATAGAACTTCCCTTCATGCAATTGCCTCCAGATAAATAAGAGGGGAAAAAAGGAGAATTTTCTTAATGACTAGTTGTGGAGTGAAAGACAGCTGTATTTTAGGAGCTAAAATGAACAGCAAAAAAGGGATCAGAAAGCCTGCCATCATTCACAGGACCTGTGCTATAGCCTACAAATTATCTATCACACTCTTACTTCCTCCACATAACTGATACTAGTCTTCCTCTTCCTCCTCCTTTTCCTCCTCCTTTTCCTTTTTTTTTTTTTTTTTTTTTTTGTCAGTTGTGGGGCTTGAACTCAGGGCCCAGGCACTCTCCTTTACTCAAATCTAGTACTCTACCACTTTTAGCCACAGCTCCACTCCGGTTGTCTGGTAGTTTATTAGAGATAAGAGTCTCCAATCCTCAGATCTGAGCCTCCTAAGTAGCTGGGTTTATAGGCAGCACCCAATCTTGTTTTCTTTTTTCAAAATTCAAACCTGATCATGCTGCCTTCCCATATAAAATGTTCGATTAACTTCTTATAGCAGACAGAATAAAGGCAGAGCTCCTTAAACGGTTGCTTAAACCTTCACAGGGTAGTCTCAATTGCTCTCTTTCCTTATCTAGCCCCATTTACCCCTGATCTCTCTGTGTTCTATCTTCCTTTAGGTTCTCATGTGTACTGTCTTCCTCCTACCACAAGGTTTTTGCACTTACTCTCCCCTCTACCTAGAACAATCTTCTCATCCATCTCACAAATCCAAGCCAACCCTTTTGTCTCAGTCCACATATCCTACATATCTCAGAATGAACATTCTGTACAGAGCCCAGCACAGATTTCACTGTTAGGTGACTTTACAGAATGTCACCACTGTCTCTCAAAGCACATGATGTCATTTTATGATTAGGCATTTTCTTTACTATATGATCAATCATTTGTATAACCAAACACACAGTATCTATTTGCTTCCCAGTAGACTATGCTTACTTTTAAAATCATTATTATCTCTCTAATACCTAACTCTGTGCCTTGCTCAGGTATGGATTTACTATTTATTCTTTTCTTTTCTTTTCTTTTCTTTTATTTGCCAGTCCTGGGGCTGGAACTTTGGGCCTGGGCCCTGTCCCTAAGCTCCTTTTTATTAGCACTCTTTCACTTGAGCCACAGCACCACTTCATTTTTTTCTATGATTAATTGGAGATAAGAGTTGCATATACACAATGGAATTGTATGCCTCTATCAGAAAGAATGACATTGCCCCATTTGTAAGGAAATGGAAAGACTTGGAAAAAATTATACTAAGTGAAGTGAGCCAGACTCTATGGTTTCCCTCATAGGGAATAATTAGTACATGTTAAGGTTGGTCATAACAGAAGATCACAACAGGCCAATAGCTATGCCCTTATGAACACATAAGATGATGCTAAGTGAAATGAACTCCACATTATAGAAACAAGTATTATATCATTGTTGTAATTATTTTCAACATGCCATGTGAAACCGTACCTTATTTGTTGTTTCTGTCATATTCCCTTCCTGTGGTTGTACCCCCTCTATCACTCTATCTCATCTGAGTACCCTGGATATTGTATATATGTGTACTGGAATTAGGGAAGGGAAAGGGAATATCAAAATCGAGAGAGAAAGGATAAAAGGACAAACGATTCCAAAACAATACTTACCAAACCATTTGGTATAAACAACTGTACAACTCATAGGGGGAGAAGGAAAGGGGGAGGAAGGAGGCGAGGTGGAGGGGGGGAGGAATGAGGAAGGAGGTAACCAATTGAACAAGAAATGTACTTACTACCTTACATATGAAACTGTAATCCCTCTGTACTTCACTTTGACAATAAAGGAGGGAAAAAAAAAAGACTTGCTGCCTGGGCTGGCTTCAAACCATGATCCTCAGATTTCAGCCTCCTGAGCAGTTAGGATTAGGGATGTGAGCTACTGGTGTCCAGCTATTATTTCTTGAAATGATGAATGAATATGTGTGTGCATTTATCTCTAAAATAACTATTTCCAAAGTCTGTGGAATTATTAACCAAAAATCTCTCCCTAAACATAAATACTGACTGTTTTTGCTCTTGCTCTTACTTACCACCAAAGATTAAGCAACTTCGGCTCATTTTTACTCCTTGACAGAGTGTTCAGATATTACAAATTCTTTCAATTTAATGTCTCAAGCTGAACCAAAATAATATAACAGTAGTCTTGTAAAAAGGTCAGTAAGACCTTTTCCGTAGACACACTTCTACCAACAAGAAGGATTTGATGGAAAATAGCAAATTAAGGCTGTTTCGCTCTAGCCTATACGTGATACATAATATGGATGCTGCAATCAATATAAAACGTGTGTGTATCCGCACACATGTGAGCACGTGCACATGTGTGTCAGTATCATGGCTTAAATTCAGGTACTCTAGCACTTGAGTCATATCTCCACACCACAAAGACTCTGTTTTGTTTTGTTTTGCCAGCCCTGGGGCTTGGATCCAGGGCCTGAGCACTGTCCCTGGCTTCTTTTTGCTCAAGGCTAGCACTCTGCCTCTTGAGCCACAGCACCACTTCTGGCTTTTTCTATTTATGTGGTGCTAAGGAATCAAACCCAGGGCTTCATGAATGCTAGGCAAGCATTCTACCACTAAGCCACATTCCTAGCCCCCCAAAGATGTTTCTAAAACATTCCTTTGAACAGTCCAGATAGTATGGAAATTTATTCAGGATACTGTCCAATAAATACTGTGGATTATCTGAAGGCAAAGATGAGCTTTCTTTTTTCTTTTCTTTTTCTTTCTTTCTTTCTTTCTTTCTTTCTTTCTTTCTTTCTTTCCTTCCTTCTTTCTTTCCTTTCTTTCTTTCTTTCTTTCTTTCTTTCTTTCTTTCTTTCTTTCTTTCTTTCTTTCTTTCTTTCTTTCTTTCTTTCTTTCTTTCTTTCTTTCTTTCTTTCTTTCTTATTTATTTATTTTTGCCAGTCCTGGGCCCTGAACTTAGATCCTGAGCACTGTGCCTGGCTTCCTTTTGCTCAAGGCTAACACTCTGCCACTTGAGCCACAGCGCCACTTATGGCCATTTTCTATATATATGGTGGCTGGGAAATAGAACCCAGGGCTTCATGTATACAAGGCAAGCTCTCTTGACACTAGGCCTTATTCCCAGCCCCAAAGATGAGCTTTCTGTCTCTTAACCAACATACAACTATGTTTGAATTAATGTTTTACCTATTTCCTCAATTATATAAAGTGAAGTCTTACTGATCTTTGTATTACCAAAGCTCACATGCTTGCTATCCAATCATAATAAATGTTCCCCAACATAAATAACTGCCAGCCTTAACACTTTCATTCATTCATTTTTTTCTTTTCCAAAAAATAAGATGCATCCAGTTTGAAACCATGCCCAGAAATTGTTCCTTTTTTACTCCCCTTCCTCCAAAAGCCACACTTAGGTTTAAGAAGTGATTCTATTGTTTTTGAACAAAGTCCCAAGGTTGAATCTGCATAACAACAGAATCCACTGTTGAAAACAACATGGGGGGGGGGCGGGGTTCACTCAAGCTCACATAGCAACCTGCTTGCCTAAACAGCACAAGGTCTAGAGTTCAGTCCCTAAGACCACAAAACAAAGAACAGTTGAAGAATAGCAAAAGGAAGACCTGGAATTCCTGCTGCAAAATAAATCTATGTGAAAGTTGTTGGATCTATTTATTGAAGCAACTTCTGAACAACTGGCCTTTAGATCCACTGATTAAGAAAAGTCCCATTTTTCGGGGCTGGGGATATGGCCTAGCGGCAAGAGTGCTTGCCTTGTATACATGAGGCCCTGGGTTCGATTCTCCAGCACCACATATACAGAAAACGGCCAGAAGTGGCGCTGTGGCTCAAGTGGCAGAGTGCTAGCCTTGAGCAAAAAGAAGCCAGGGACAGTGCTCAGGCCCTGAGTCCAAGGACCAGGACTGGCCAAAAAAAAAAAAAAAGAAAAGAAAAGTCCCATTTTTAACTCAATTGGTTCAAAGGCCTCGTGTCATGCTTATCTGAAAATTTCCTTGTAGCAATTTCAGAAATAGGATTTATATAAATAGTCATGTCTAAGTCCAGCATTTATAATGATTGTTCAAGGTAATTGTCTTAAGGTAGGATGTTGAGTGAGGTGACTCAGAAAATACAGTAGTGAAGGTAAGGAAAGAAAAAAGGAAAGGAGAAAGAGTTGATGAAAGTACCTTGTTATTAAAGTTATCTTTGCATGGGAGCCCATTCACAGTGGGGAGCCCGGGGAGCCCATGGAGCCAGTAAGAAGCACAGGAGTCAGAGTTATTCCAATAGAGAGGGGAGGAGTTGGGTATTTAGACACCAGTCAGTTCTTCCTTAAGACTCCTTTCAGAGCCCCTCATTCCCTAGCTCCTAGAGCCTGATGTGCAGAGCCCAGCAAAAGGGAACGCCATCCTGTAAAGAAATGAAGATGCTAACTGAGGCTAACTGGCTCTCACCTGTAATTTTAGCTTTTCAGGAGGTGGAGATTTGAACATCCCAAAAGTCTATGCGATTCTTATCTCCAGTTAACTACCAACAGCCAGAAGTGGAGTAGTAGCCAGGTGGTAGAGCACCCATCTTGTGGGGGAGGGAAGCTAAGAAACAGCACCCAGGCTCTGAGTTCAAGCCCTAGAACCAGGGCACACATGTAAACACACACACACACACACACACACACACACACACACACACACACACACACGGAAAGAATGAAATGCAGACGCTGATAGATGGAAGTCGCATGTTCTGAAGAGGGTAGGTAGGGTCTTGGCATAGTCCTCAAGAGCATCTGTCATAACTGCAGAGCTGTAACAGAACAACTCCGGATTTTGAGTGCTTTGCAATTTGTAACAGCCATCTGAGCTAAGCATTATTATTGATACTGGGATTTTACAACTAAAATGTAAGAGTGGTTAGCTTCTCTGAGGTCATGAGCTAAGGCTTAGCCTGGTCATCTGGCTCCAAAGTCTTTTCTAAAGCAGGACTGGGACTGAAGGGGCTCTCCCTGCCCCTCAGTAAATAACACACAGACCACCTCCTCCCCTCACAGCTGACCTCACGCAATGCTGACATGCTCTTCCTGATTCTTTTGCCTTTCCTAGTTCTTGCTCATTGGCATCAAAAGCTGTGCCAATTATTCAACAGTCAGTTGACCAAATACAGGACAACTTTGTGCACAGTTGCAGAGCTCTGTGAGCCTTTGAGTGAAACTTCCAAATGAACATTCCATGTGGCCAAAGGCTCAGTGAGAAATAAGGCTTAATGAATCTCCTCTATGTAGGACTAAAGGCAGGCCTGGGCTACCAGAGTTTGAATACAATTATAAGAGGTGGTCCTAGGGTTTGAGGGCACAAAGTATCTATTATCCGAAGTTGGAAAGGAATTTTCTAAAATGTTAGTAATGGTATAATGAAGCATATCATAAAAGCTCACTATTTCTCCCTCCCTCTCACCCCATCTCTAAAACAAAATTGGACAAGTGAGGGCATCAATTCAGACCACGGAATTATTTTCAGAGACTTTCCAACAGAGAAAACTCTACCTACCTCTAACATAATCTCCCTTTAATAGACTATAGCAATCAAAAAGGGCTTTATTTTATGTAACTTTATTTTATATATGCAGTGAATTCAGACCAAACAAATACCTATCCTTCTAAGAAAGCATAGTAATGATATCCCACATCCTCATGCATTTAAGTCAGAGTTTCTTGGTTGGGTTTTTTTTTAACTGCATTTTTTTTGGTGTGTGTGGGGGGGGTCTTTTCTTTTCTGGTACTGGGGATCAAACCCAGGACGTTGCACTTGCTAGGCAAGTGCTTTGCCACTGAGCTACATTCCAGCCCAAGTCATAGCTCCTTAATTTTGTCTTAACTAACCATTGAGTTATTTGAAGGTTACAATCCTTCGTTATTTTTTTTCTATCATAATTGTCCAAAGAATCTCTCTGGACTCTTCTATTCTATAGAAAATCTACCTGGGGGCGGTGGTGGGGAATTATTTACTCCAGAATTTTTATTTAAATAGAAAACTATTAGAAGTGTGTGGTGGTACACACTTGTAATGCTGGCACTTAAGAGACAGGGGAAAGAGAGCTCTCAAGTTCAATGCCAGCCAGGCCTACATAGTTAAACCGTAACTTAAAAAAATTAAAAGATATTCAAAGCAACCATACCAAAGGCAAGGTCAATTATTTAGGAGGGAGAATGGAAGCTAGAAGCTGGTTTCTGCCTGATGCTAGTCGCCTATCTCTGCTATAGTTTGCACTGGGAGGGAAGGGCAGATTCAACAGCCACTGCCTGTAACAATTAATGAAAAGAAAGATTACTGCAGGTGACACCTGGGACATCTTGAAAAACAAATCACAGCAGGAACCCCAAAGAACTTCTGTATTCCAGGAAATAAGAGACCCCTGTAGGGCCTTTTCTCAACAGAATTCAGTTTCTTGTATCCTTAACACAGATAGTGTAAAGGATCAAACTATACTTGATTAAGGAATATTTAAAGTATCTCTGAGAAGAAACCACCAAAAAGTGGCCCTGGGATTAATGTGTATAGGAACGTCACAATTTAAATGACCAGCCATCTCTTTTTCTCCTAGTAGGATTGGAGGAGATATGTTTAGATAAATTCAAGAGTGACAGAAACTTGCCATTATAGTGCATGTTCTTTTGGTAGGATAATGATTTGCTACTAAAATATTTTCATTAATGAAGCAATAGAAGAACTATAATTGTGAATTTGAACTGGACAGAATTAATATTTTTTCAGAGTTAGTATTCTAAAAGGCCAAGCACCAAGAGCTCATACTTGTAATCCTATCTTCTTGGGAACCTAATATTGGAAGAATCATTGTTCCAGGCTAGCCTGAGCCTCCATCTTCATGAAGGGAAGCTGGATATAGCAACACACACCTGTAATCCCAGCAAATGGGCACTGCAGGCCCTCCATGGAAATTAATACAGCCAGATTTCTATCCCCAAGAAGCCGGAAAATAAAGAAGAATTCAACACTTGGAAAAAGTAAAAGCTGGGAAACATAGAGAATATCACCCTGTTGTAGAACTGGCTAACAAGAAACCGGGAATTTGAATATTTGATTCTAAGTTTTCAGATCTTCCTCCTTTTCTTTCTTCCTCCTTCCCTTCTTTTCTTCCTTCCTTCCTCCCTTCCTTTCTCCTTCCCTTCTGTTCTGCTTCTCTTCTTCCCTCCCTCCCTTCCTCCCCCCCTTCCTCTGTTCCTTTCTCTCTCCTTTTCTCCTTTCTTCCCTTTCTCCCTCTCTTTCTCCTTTCCTCCCATTGTTCCTCCCTCCCTCCCTTCCTTCCTTTCCTTTTGGTAGCCGTTGAGGATACATGCATGATTAAGACATAGTACTTATTCTTAATGTGTAAGCAAGCTGGGCACTGATGGCTCATGCCTGTAATCCCAGCTACTCAGAAGACTGAAATTTCAGGATCATAATCTGAAGCCAATCTGGACAGAAAAGTCCATAAGACTTGCTTTGCTTTTTTGCTTTAGCTACAGCTCCACTTCTGGAGCTCACATACTTTCCTGCCCTGTCTGGCTTCAAACAGCTGTACTCAGATGTCAGCCTCATAAGTAGCTAGGATTATAGGCTTGAGACCAGCACGCAGCATGTTCTTAAAAAATTATTTTCAAAACTGTTACAGTTATCAAACAGTTTTTAAAAAAATGTCTTTGGGGCTGGGAATATGGCCTAGTGGTAGAGGGTTTGCCTCTTATACATGAAGCCCTGCACCACATATACATAGAAAAAGCCAGAAGGGGCGCTGTGGCTCAAGTGGTAGAGTGCTAGTCTTGAGCAAAAAGAAGCCAAGGACAGTGCTCAGGCCCTGAGTTCAAGCCCCAGGACTGGCAAAAAAAAAAAAAAAAAAAGAATCTTTTTCCCAAAGGAGATATCTTAATGTCTTATAGCAACCATGAACTTCTAATCTTCATCAGTCCTGAGAGAAATGAAATGACCATTAGCATCACCTATGTCACCTCCTTTATTTTATAATTTATATGCATTGATACTTTATCCAGACATAGACAATATTTGGTAATGCATGCACTAAATGGAGGTGAAAAAAGCCAAAGGTGATGAACCGCTGGTGTGAAACCCAAGACAGGAGGTGTGTGTGTGTGTGTGTGTGTGTGTGTGAGAGAGAGAGAGAGAGAGAGACAGAGAGAGAGAGAAGAGATGGGAAGACTAAGATATCACTAGTCTCTTAATACAATCAAAAATATTTACCGAAAATCCTTTTGAATAAAGGTTTTGGGAAAGATACAAACTCATAGGCTAGTAGAAGTGATTTTTTTTTTTGTTCTGAGACCAGGACTCGAATTCAGTATCTTTTGTTCATTGGCTGGCACTCTACCATCCACACATGCCTCTAACCCTACAATTTGCATTTTCTTCAGACTATGAATGTCAGGGTGCCTACTTCAAACTGTCTTAAACAAAAATGGGAGTGTACAAGGCCATTTACATACAAAATCAATAAGGACAAGACAGGACAGGATTTCTATAGCTCTGCACTGCCTTCCAGAATGTTGCTTTTAATTCATTATCAGGTTCTGCTGGTAGTTTATCCAATACTTTTTGCAGTTAGAGAATCTAAGTAGAGAAGGAAAACTTCCTCTTTTTCAATGATCCCAAGAAAAGTCTCAGAGTGTTTATTAACTCTCACTCACAAGCCCATTTTGAGCCAATCACTGTGGCCAGGAGAATGTAGTACTTCAATTGTCCATTCTCATGAACTGTGCAAGAATGGCAGCATAGAGTCAATTAGTTGTAAAGTCTTTAAATAGTTCATGATCTAAATACGTTGTCCAAAACTTTTATGTTGAAATTTCATTGACAATATGTATTAAGTCATGGGAACTTAATGGGCACAAAGCAAGCCCATTGTCCCAGCTACTAAAGAGGATGAGGCAAGGGCATCTTCGGAACTGTTACTCACTGGTAGTCTCTATTTGTGGTGGATTCGGGCTTTTGGTGTCTGGAACAAAGAATTGAGTGAAATGCACACACGTAATGAGAGAAGCATAGGGTTCTGGAAATGAAAGTAAGGAGAGTGGGAAGTGGGAATACAATCCATGCTAAGGGAGCAGACCTGAGCAAGAGAACTAGAAGGCCTGAAGGAACAGTGTCTGAGAGGTTGATACAAGGCCCATGTGAGTTGAGGGGAAGGTGAGAAGATCCCTCTCACAGAAGGGGCCCTTATGTCTATTCTGTTATAATGATAATTAATGATACACAGTGCACAAACATGAAGTCTCAGGGTTTTTTTCCCCCTTACTTCCTGCACATGCTCTTTTGTGAGATATTCTCCTTCATTGGACAAACATCCAGGTTAACAGGATACAGTGACCATTAGGCTGACCGCAAAATGGGGCAGATAGAATTTTACCAGAGGTAGTTTTGTGGGATGATTTGGAGCCTTTCCTTTCAGCAAGGGAGGATCTATGGGCTATCAGATGGGTGATCCTGGCAAAGGTGAACACTATTCTATTTGCCTGTCTCAGAAGGGACAAGGTTATGGAAGCCTCACAGAGCTTTACACAAAGGCCTGATGTGCTAAGTCTATCACTTTGGTCTCTCTGCTATATAAGGACACCATGTTCACTCCCTCCAAAGGATGCAAAAACAGAGCACCACCCAAGAAGGAGAGAAGATCCCCAAGAGACACCAATCTTCAGACATTTCGATTGTATATGTGGTAGATGTCTGTTTCTTACAAATTACCCCATCTGTGTTCCTTATGGACACACAGGTCCATAAGGAGAAAACTGAGGAAATAGAAACAGAAGAAAAGATTAAAGGGGATTGGTATCAAAATATCAGCTGTCTAATGTAGCCTATATAAAAGGAATGAAAACCAAGCGCCAGTGGTTCATGCCTATGAGTTACGTAGGAGACCAAGATCTGAGGATCATGGTTTGAAGCCATCCTGGGCAAGAAAATCTGAGGCTCTGATATCCATTTAACCACCAAAAGGCTTTGGTTCCAGTGGTAAGGCCAAAACACTCTGGGATAGTACCAAGGCCCTGAATTCAAATCCCAGGACTAGGGAAGTTTTCTTGGGCAAGTGGCATGTGGACTGAGTGGTAAATGCTGAGGTTGTTCTAGATGGCTAAAGCATAAGCAAAAATGAGATAGTCATTAACTGGGAAGATGTGAAGCACCCTTCAGCTCTATGCTTCCCAGTGCCTGGGAAGTAAACAGGCTGAAGTCATCAGCTAGAGAGGCTAGCAGGCAGGCAGGCAGGCTGGACATCTATGTTTCATCAGCTAGGGATAAAAAAGGATGGAAGGTTTGTGGCCCAAAAGATAATTGAAAAGAACTGCATCTTAGAAGACCACTTGGCATCATGGATGGGATGCATTGCAATAGGCAAGGTGGGAAGCAAGGAATGAACTGGGAGACTTTGATCTGAATAGTCCCTGTGAGAAGCTGTGAGCCTATAGGGCCAGGGTTCAGGTGAGAATGAGGGTAGTGAAGAAACTGTTGGCAGAGGGAGAAGAGGTGGGACAGAGAAGCTGGTGGCTGTCTGAACCGGTTGTAGAGAGAGCTGGCAGAGAATGCGTGAGAAAGGTGAATGCTAATTGTTGATGCCATTTGCGCATGTGTGTGTGTGTGTGTGTGTGTGTGTGTGTGTGTGTGTGTGTGTGTGTTAAAGAGAGGGTGGGGACATCCTATTCTAAAGAGAAGATGGCATGGGCTGGGAATATGGCCTAGTGGCAAGAGTCCTTGCCTTGTATACATGAAGCCCTAGGTTCGATTCCTCCATAGCACATATATAGAAAAGGCCAGAAGTGGCGCTGTGGCTCACTTTGAGGAAAAAGAAGCCAGGGATAGTGCTCAGGCCCTGAGTTCAGCCCCAGAACTGGCCAAAAAAATAAAGAGAGAGAAGACGGCAGTTTCCATTCTTACATGTTTTTTTAGTACTAGGGTTTTGAACTCAGGGACTTACACTTGCTGAGCAGGTACCCTAACAACATTTGACCCATGTCTCCTATCTCCTTTGGCTTACATTACTTTTTGAATAAGTATGTCACATTTATGTCCAGGTTGGCCTGAACATTTATCCTCCTATTTATACTTCCCACATATTTAAGGTGACAGGCATGTGCCACCATATCCAGCTTTTATGGACAGAACTTTTGGCCTAGGGTAACCTCCAACCTACAGGTATGAGCCATTACACTGGGCCATTGTAACATTTTGAATTTGGGGTGCCAATAGACAAAGTAGGTAAACATTATACAATCTCTGGGTGTAACAGGACTTGAAGACAAGGCTATTTGGCCACTCTGTATGCAGTCTTGCATGGCAAGAATCCATCTGCAAGCACCAAGTAGCTACTGACCCCATCGACTGGGCTCTGTGTGTGCCACCGTGCCCACCACGCCTTAGCATTCTCTGATATAAAGCTTGCATCTGGCCAGGTGCTGGTATCTCAAGTCTGTAATCCTAGCTACTCAGGAGGTTGAGATGTAAAGATCATGGTTTGAAGCCAGTCTGGGAAGAAAGTTCTATGAGATTCTTATCTCCAATTAACCATCAAAAAAGCTGTGGCTCAAATGGAAGCACCAGCCTTGAGCTAAGGGACAGTGCCCAGGCCCTGAGTTCAAGGCTACTGAGCCTTGAACTAGCCTTGAACTAACTAAATAAATAAGCAAATAGAATCAATAAATATTTGTCTGTTTGCCAAATATATTACATTCCCCTCTGTCCCCTAATATAGCTCTCTGAGACAGATCTCAAATTGTAGCCTTTTATCTAACTCCTCATCCTCCTGCCTCCATCTCACCAATGCTGGGATTACATATATATCTTACCCTACCTAACTTTTTATAATGTCTTTTTCTGCTCTAAATGTTTAATTTTTTTGGTTAAAATATATCTTGCTTCTATATTATAGACATTAAATTTCCAAGCTTTGTTATAAAGTCTCCTCAGTGAATAAGGTTATGTTTTTTGTCTCCTAAACTAGATAATTATTTTTACTTTTTTTTTTTCCAGTCCTGGGACTTGGACTCAGGGCCTGAGCACTGTCCCTGGCTTCTTTTAGCTCAAGGCTAGCACTCTACCACTTGAGCCACAGTGCCACTTCTGGCCATTTTCTGTATATGTGGTGCTGAGGAATCGAACCCAGGGCTTCATGTATACGAGGCAAGCACTCTTGCCACTAGGCCATATTCCCAGCCCCTTATTTTTACTTTTTACATGTAAACATGAGTACATTTGGAACTCACTTTTGTAGAGTTCTAACAATACTTTGTTCCAAGAGATAGCCAGTTGAAGGCTGTTGATTTCCCATTGAATCTTTTCCACTGAATTAAATTCCCTCCTTTGTCAGATATTCAGGTCCTGTATTTACTAGAACCTGTTTCTGTGTTCCCTACTGCATTTGATTGTTTTTTTGTGTGTGTGTGTTTTGTGTTTTTTTATTTTTTTAACTTTCCTGGGACTAGTACAAGCTCTAAAAGAAAGTTGGAAGATGAGAGTGAATGAAAGCTCTGGCTATAGTACTCAGACCTAAGTGCTTAAAGATAGATAATCAGAATGAAGGAGGATCTGACATGTGAATATTCTGGGTAGAGGACATACAAGGAAGTTCAGTGGCATCGTGTGTGTGTGTGTGTGTGTGTGTGTGTGTGTGTGTGTGTGTGTGTGTGTGGCTTCTAACTAGGGTCTTAAACTCAGGGTTTGTGGAGGAGGTAAAAAGTTTGACAAGAAAGTATGTAACTCTAATCCCTCTGTACAACACCTTGACAATAAAAATTTAAAAAAACACACAAAAACTCAGGGTTTGGGCACTGTCCCTTAGCTTTTTCACTCAAGGTTGGCATTCTACCACTTGAGCCACAGCTCTGCTTCCAGCTTTTTGGTGGTTAATTGGAGGTAAGAGTCTCACAAGACTTTCCTGTCTGGGCTGGCTTAAAACCATGATCTTCAGATCTCAGCCTCCTGAGTAGCTAGGGTTACCAGCCACTGGATCCTGGCTTGCCAGTGCTTATTTGTAACTGCAGATTTTTAAAGCAGTCTCTCATTTGGCCCCATAGCAAAGTGACTTCATTATGAAACATTCTATGGATGTACAAATTGAAAGGGAAGAGAGTTAAGGTCACAGTTTTATGGATTTTTACCACTGACCACATTTGTAACCCCTAATAATGTTTGTGAATAACATGATGTTATTCACAAAGGACCACTGAAATGTCATTATAAAATGACCCGACTAGTAGATAGATTTTTTTTGCCACTCTTGGAGCTTGAACTCAGGGCCTAGGCACTGTCCCTGAGCTTCTTTTACTCAAGGCTAGCACTCTACTTCTTGCCACAGTGCCACTTCCAGCTTTTTTTGTGTATGTAGTACTAAGGAATCAAACCCAGGGCTTCGTGCATGCTAAACAAGCACTCTACCACTAAGCCACATCCCCAGCCCTAGGTAGATTTTTTTAAGTTATTTCTTTAATTTATCTTTAGGTAGTTGTACAAAGAAGTTTCAGTTCAACTTGTCAGTTTATGAGTACAATGTGTCTTGAGCAATGTCACCCCTCCCATCATTCTCCCAGCCTACCTATCTCCTCAAATACCTGGCTCCATTTTCACATATGTACACTGAATTTTTTGAGTGTATTTATTCTTCCTCTTTCCTTTCATCTTCCCCCTTTATGACACTTCCTCCCTGACAAAACATGCTTCAGCTTCCTGACATTCATTTTGTTAAACTGTGAGTTATTTGTCCAAAGGAGTTATATCATTGTAATACTTCCCTGAAGATACCATATTTGAGTTAAAATGTTTGAGCAACAGAGCTCTTTTTTAATATTTAATTTTATTGTCAGGGTGATGTACCTCTAGAGGGGTTACAGTTACATATGTAAGGTAATGAGTACTTTTCTTGTCAAACTTGTTACCCCTTCTTTCATTTTTCTCCCACTTTCCCTCCCTCCCCCCCAAGTTGTACAGTTAATTTCCAACTTATTGCTTGCGAGTATCGCTGTTGCATTGGTTCTCCCTTTGTCCTTTTTCTCACCATTTTGATGGTCCCCTTCCCTTCCCTAACTCAGATCATGTATATACAATACCCAAGGCACCAAAAATCAAATACAGTGACAACAAGGGATAAACCACAGGAAAGAAAAATGAAAGAAAAAAGGAATAATTTCACATAGTACATTAAAAATAACAACAACATGAAAAACCTCTTGTTTCCATATCTTGGAATTCATTTCATAGCATCATCTTATATGATCCTATGTACATAGCTATTGAGCTGTTGTGATCCTCTTAATGCAGAGTTCTTTAAACTCAGGCTTCGATCCATGAAGTAACCTTGCATTAAATGTCTCCTAACTTAGAGCTTTCTATGACTTTTCTCCATTGGAAAAAGTTATGTGGCATTCTATTCTATCCCAAAGGCACTATGCTAATACAGATGAAACATGAAGACAGGAGCTCAGAGATTAAACCAAGTAGAGCCAGAATTCCTAAGAGACTTGCTTCCAACCTACGATTTTCACCTATGATTATGTTTGTGAGATTCACCCCTGTCTCCATAAGGAAGCCATGGCTTGCCTTTCTCCTCTTTGTAGAACTCCATCATATGGACTGTCTCCTTTATCTTTTCTACCCTGACAATCATTTGAAGCATGTCCTATTTTATACTGTGACAGACAGCTCTACTGGAAACATTCCTGCATGCATGTCCTGGGCTCTAGCATTTCTAGATGGTGCCCAGTTATTTTCTAGAAGTGAATAATAAGTCCGCCTACACAGTAACAAGCAGTGCCTAAAATCAAAGCTCCTACCACCCCAGCCTGCCACAAAACAGTTTTCTATCAACAACCGCTAAGAAATGGTCAGCAAAGGTAACAACTGTTGCTGTACCCTTCCTTGGGCTGGTAGGAAGCAGGACCTTATTCTTTAAGAGGAAAGCTGCCTCACCATCGCAAGGAATCACACTGACTTGGTACATGGAGAAGGCCTTCAGAGCTACCAACAGATCCTGCTCACAGCCAGCCAAGTGCTCTCCCGAGCATGGAATAATGTGCTTCTCCTACAAGGCTCCTAAAATCTTATATGCCTATGGAGTTTGTTTTGTTTTTTCCTAATATTGGAACTTGGACTAAAGGATCTTGCAGTTTTACCTTTTTTTGTTCAAGGCTGGAACTTTACCACTTGAATCATACCTCCCATGTCTAGCTTTTTGCTAGTTAACTGGACATACAAGTTTCTTAGGTTTGTCTGCCTGTGCTGGCTTTGAACCTTGATCTTCAGATCTCAGCCTTCTGAGTAGCTAGGACAATACGCATGTGCCACCAGTGTCCTGCATGCCTAGAGTTTGCTTCATACAACTGCTTTCACTCAAACTATTACTTTTTCCTAGGCCTTGAACTTAGGGCCTGGGCGCTGTCACTTGACTTTTGTGTTCAAGGCCAGTGATCTACTACATTAGCCATAGCTCCAATTTTGGCTTTTTGGTTGTTATTTGGAGATAAGAGTTTCACAGACTTTCCTGCCTTAAGAAAGCCTTGAACCGTGATCCTCAGCTCCTAGCCCCCTAAATAGTTAGGATCACATGCCTGAGACAGGGTGTACCAGTTCAAAATAATTTTGCCTTATCTCTTCACATTTTGAATCACAAAGCTTAAATGAAAGAAGTTCCATTTTGCACCTTATCTCACTAATCTTAACCTAAACCAATAGTAGAGTACGAACAATGCTAACTATATAAAACACCTTCCATTAATGGAGACTCTTTTTAAAATATATATTTACCATACCTAATGTTTTAGGGTCTCTTGGATATGACTAGAAGCTCCTGGTGAGTGTTCTGAGCTGCTTGATTTCAGTGGAGTCTTTCTCCTGGTACCAGTCTGCCAGCATCACTTTTCCCTGGCCAGATCAGCCTCCCACAGTTTGCCTGTTCCTTTAGGGTCTCATTTCATTAGTACATCTTTCACCAATAAGGCCACCCCTCTAAGTCTTCCACATGCAGGGATTTTGCCAACAGATGAGTGGAAGTCAGTTGTACATCCTATGCACACATGTGTATATATTCACATGTCTCAGCTACAAGAACAATTTGAGTGTGTTTCTTTTATTGAGGTGAGGGGTTCACAGGCATCTTCTGAAACTGCCATCTTATGTTTTGCCCACTCCCCAATACACCATCCTATTCCTTGTTAGGTCTGCCGGGGGAGAGGGGAGGAATGGCCCCTTCCCCAGTGTTCTTCCTGGGTGCACACAAGGTCCCTTCCCTAGAAGCCCCAGCCCAGCATTGGTAATCCAATTGGTAACTGGTGCACCTGGGAGCAGTGGGCTGCCCACGCTCTGAGGTCTTTCCTACAGTCACACCTCCTCCCTGCCCTCTCCATATATACAAATCTCCATCATTAGTTCCATCTTCTGTTTTGCCCCTGGCCCCCTTGCAGTCTTTCCCTTGTCCCTTTCCCCCCTCCTCCCCTTCCCTTCCCTTTTACTTCCCCCCACATCTCTTGTACCCCTGCATGCCTCCATCTTGTGCTGGCCACCAGTAAACTCTCCCCCAATAAACTTTTCTGGGTGAACCATGTGGCAATCTCTTTTAGGCCTTAACTTTACACTCTTCTGGAGCTTTTGGCTTACAGTATTCCAGATTCATTCCACTCTCATTTTCAAGATGTTTATCCTGGTTTTTCCACTCATCACTGCTTTTTCTGTTGTGCAATCCTGTTTTCCTTCTTTTGGTTCCTGATGTTTAAATGTTGTCAAACATTTGTTGTTTGACCTTTTCAGTACATATTATTGTAAATCAACCATTCACCTTTAGGTTTTTCTAACTCGAAAAGTTTGGCTTGGTTTTGTGAATATGTACATAACAAAAGGAAGAGGCAGGAAGCCAGTCAGTTATTTTTACTTATTTTTGTGCCAGCACTGGAGCTTGAACTCAGGACCTGAGGGCTGTCCCTTAAGCTCTATTCCACCCCAAACGAGTACTCCACTAATTAAGCCACAGCTCAACTTATGGCTTTATGGTTGTTAATTGGAGATAAAAGTCTCATAGGTTTTCCTGCCAGACTGGCTTTGAACTGTGATCCTCAGATTGCAGCCTCTTGAGTAGCTAGGCCTACAGGTGGGAGCCACCAGGGCAGAGTAGGCCATTCATGTAATTGGAATTCCTGCATCCAGCAACATCACTTGAAGATTTGTCTGATCCAGACTAAAGAATGACTACATTTAAGGTATGGCCAGCATGGCACAACCACTGCCACTTGAGAGTGTGCAAGAGTGGCTTTCATCCTGGACTCATTCTGGGGTAGAAAGCTTCTTAAATGTCTCTTCAGGAAACGTGGTTAATCACTAGAAGACTCTCCAATTGCTGGAGGTTGCTGTGGTCAACTACACCACTTTTAGTGAGAGGCAGGGATGAGGGGAGCTTGAGATGAAGATTTTGTGTGCACATGTATACACAAGTTTGTGTGTGTGTGTGTGTGTGTGTGTGTGTGTTATAAGGATAACACTATCTCAACTAGCAACAACAGTCAGAAAGACAAGTAGAGCCAGGGATGTCTTTCCTCAGCCACAAATTTGATGGTGCCCATGAGAGATACTTTCAGAACTGTTTTCTAGCCTTTCTTCTTTTGTCTACCTTCTCCAATGTCTCCAAAATCTCCATGTAGTCCTGTCCTGAAATTTCCAATTTAGAAATGACTCCTCTTGATATGTCCTAAAAGCCCAAGTTAAGAGGCAAAAGGATTGTCAGTATTCTACCTCAGCTTTCATTAACATCTTGATGTCAATTGCCTTATCAGTCCAGAACAGGCCACTGAATTGAGCTGTGTTTTCAGCCATTAACACCTCCTTGCCAAATGGCTTATGAGATTGGGACGTTTGGCAGCTGCTTTTACAGGGAGGAATGAGGAGGCCATAAGCAACTTGAAAAGACTAAAGCAGTCTTTTGATTAGACAGCCCACCCAGGTGTGGAGCCTCAGAGCAGTGACAGAAGGTAACACCTAAGGGAAGATGTTTTCCACCCTGATCTGCCACTAGAACACAGGTGGTGTGGGCTTGGTGATTCAACACTTAAAAAGTATCCAGAGAGGAGGAACAAAAAGGGGGGCACAACACTGGCATAATCTGCAAAGACAGATTTTAAAGGAAAGTGAAGCACAGATTGCTTGCCCCAGGAGAAGGCATGTCTGGTTAGGGCCCTTCCTGTGGGACTTTTAGGTTTCAACATTAAGGTTTGCTTCTCCCAGTCTTACCATGCTGCTCTGGCCCAACTGCAAGTACCTGGGCTCCAACCAAATGTTCCCAACTGGAAAGCCTTGGACTAAAACATGAACAATTCAATTTTAAATAATGATCCTGTCACTGACATGATCACAGAAACCTGGTGGTTCTGGGTCTCTGTTCTACACACTCTTAAGGGAGGTGACTTGCTAGAAGTTTCTCTCACTGCCTCTTCTTTTTGTATTTGTAATTTTGAGTATCTAAAGAAGACCCTTTGATCCCACAAGTTGCTAAAGAAGCTCCCCTCGATCCAGTTTTCATTCTTGATTATCATCTGCCTTGACCAAGCTCAACACAGAGGCTCTTCAGCTCCACAAGCTCTTTTGGAATTTGCTCCACAAAACTAATTGATGTAGAGACTATACTGTGGATCGTTCAAATGTCCTGTGGCCAGGGGACTTGTTTGCTTGTTTTCTTCTTCCCTTACTCTCCCATATTCTAGACCATCTTTGAAGATGCAGTTATTCTTTTCTCTTCTATCTACAGATAAATAGGATCCTTAGATAGGACATCAAAAGGCGGGGGGAAAGGTTTAGGAAAATATTGATGGCTATTCTCATTGTTGGGGAGAATACCTTTTTTAAAAAACAATTATGATTCTTAGAACCCTTAGCTAATACTTATTTGAATTCATTTTTGATTAAAGGAAACTCTTCCTTGTACCAGCCTACTTTATAAGACTTCCCAGCATTCCAATGTTTAATTACTTAATATGTCTCAAGCACAAACATTCTGGAAACTGAAATGACCCTATAAAGAATAGTACATCATCTTGAAGAGGAAAGGGATAAATTATAACTCCTAGGATTGTTATTATTTAATAGCATGTGGGCTTGGGCATGTCCCTCTCCCACACACCAAATCATACTGTTAGCTTAATGTCAGAGGAAAGAAAGCTGAGTTGGGAGGCTGGGTATGTGGTTGGTTCAGTGGCACAGAGTTTGTCCAGAATGTATAAGGCACTAGGTTGGGGGTTAGGAAGACTGGCTTTGTCAGCAGCTAGTTAACTTAAACAACAACAACAACAACAACAACAAAACTATCTTTAAGTAGTTGTATAAAGAAAGGAGTTTCAACTTAACATGGCAGTTTTTGAGTACACTGCATCTTGATCCATGTCCAGCTAGTTAGCACTTGGTAGTTTCCATAAATCTTGTCACCCTGACCCTCTTATATCTGTAATTCATCTTTGTTCAATAATGTGTACCATTTAAAACCGCACCTCCCTGCTGTAAAACACAGCAGATAAAATACAACGGGGTCTTTTCCGTCCAGGACGTCTGCATTTAGGAGAGACTTGGAGCTCTCTGCACGACCTACCAGCACCTCTAACACAATCACCAAAGTTTGCCTAGTATGGGAAGGCAGCGTGGGTGGGAGCATTTGGGTGGTATACCCCCAAAACCACAGTAATTGGGAGGCAAAGGAAGCAAATATCAATTAGGGATTGCTCAGCCAGCTACCAATCTTGGTTTCCAGGGACCCCACCTTGGTCTCTTCATTTCTGCCATCCTAAATGAAGCCTCACAAATCTTGTCCTGGAGGACATTTCCCCAGGGAGCCTCTGATTATCAGCGGGGCTCCCAGTCTGTTCCCCACCCACCCACCCACCTGTGGGCCTGTCAACCACAATGCTCCCAAGCCTTTTAGCGCTTCCGTGGGAATGCAAGCAGACTGGGGCTTTGAGAACGGAGGCCATGGTAGGTGCTGCTCTTTCGTAGCCCTCGGGGCGCCCTCCCCCCTTCCCGGACTGCTGGAGATGCTAAAAGGAGCTTCTTTCCACCCCAGCATCTCTCCCCCACCCAGGGCTCTGGCAAGAAGGCCAAATGTTAGCAAATAATATGTATGTGTATGTGCGTGTGTGGTGGGGGGGGTGGTGCATAGGGGTGGGGACGGCGAGGGGCCAGCGGAGACCCCCCGCATTGAGAGCCGCAGGGGGTGGCGAGCGGGGGGGGGGGGGGAGAGGGGGGGCAGCCAGGGTTCGCTGGAGCTCGCGGCAGCCCCCGGCGCCTCCCAGGAAGGCGGGCAGGGGAGCGCCTGTTTACCCAGGAGGGCTGTGCTGATAGCACGTTCCCCGAGTTTACTTTGCTTTCCTTGAGTTTATTGTAAAGGGGTAAAGTTTTCGGATCTGTCACGTGACCCTGACAGGTCCTGCCTATGGCGCGGCAGACCACCCACGCCGAGGGCCATGGAACTGCTTAATAGAAACAGGCTTGTAATTGTGAGTCCGCGCTGCACTCCGCCGAAAGCCTCCGGCGGCCCAGCGCGCCGGGGACTTTACACTTTCCGTTCCTTTTGTAAAGACGGAGAAGGAGGAGGAGGAGGAGAAGAGGAAGACGAAGAAGAAGAAAGCGACAACCCCGGGGAAGACAAAGAGACCCGCCACGACCAGGCCAGAGGGATAGGAAGGACGACGAGGAGAAGACGGAGAAGCAGAGGACGACGAAAGGGAGGGCCAGGCAGAAAAAAAGAAAAAAGAAAAAAAAAAGGAATTGATGTGAAATCCAAACCGAGAGAGAGTCCGAGCCACCGGCGCCAGCGTTCCAAACAGGGCTTGACGGCCGGCTATGGTGAGTGAGCTCCCTGCGCGCGGCCACCTCGTCCTTGCGCCCGTGCGTCCCGAGCGGCGTGGGGACGCGGAGTGCCGGGGCTCCAGGGCGCCCGGCGGGAGGCGTGGAGGGCGGGACGCTCGCCTCGCGGGGGCGACGGGACTGGGTGAGCTGAGCGATGGCGGCCAGCGCATCTCCCGGGTCTCCACGCTGATCACACGCCCAGGGTCCCCCATCCTCGCGGGGCCGGCTGCGGTGGGCCCGAGGCGGGGAACGGCTCCGCGGGGGAGTGCCCACGGAGGGGGGTCTCCTGGGATCGCATTTTCACGCTTGGAAGGGTCGCCACCTTGGCTTCCGCTTATCAGCTTGGTGGTAACTACGGATCGCCAGCGGAGGTTGAACTGGTGATGGAAGGGCTGGAATGACAGCGCCGGGGGCGGGGGCGAGGGCAGGGGCCTCAGGGAGGAGGTGAGGGAAGCCAGTTCTTTCCGCTCTGGGGAGCTTTGCCGTGACCAGCTGGAGGCTTGGGGCGCCAGCTCTCAGGTGTCCCACCCCCTTCTAACACCTGGCTGAGTGGGACACCTTAGGGGCTGCAGAGCAGCACCTAACCCAAATCCCAAACCGAGGGTTGCAATACTCATCGCCACCGTTGGTGGGAAAAAAGGGTCAAGGAAGCGCTCTGAGTTTACAGGGGACCATGGGTAGAGAGAGGCAAGGTGTGCTGTGTTGACTCTAGCGCCCTAGGATTTTCTGGTGCCTGCCACCTATTAAAGTGGTGGGTGGGAAGCCCAAGGCTAGGAGTGCCCAGTGACGCCTCGGGAAAAGCCTGGTGGTGGATCTAACAGACCAAGATCCTTAGAAGATCCCAACACTGGCTACAAGATGCCAGAATTTGTACCAGTGCCTGACATGTTCTATGCCTCTACACAACTGAGTTCATGTTTAAAATGCCCAGTGTGTGGCTAAACAGTAAATCCAAAGTTTTCAGATCTCAATTTTCATCACCTTCGAAGAGCTATGTGGATTCTTTCTGTGAAGACACCCAGAGACCTGTTTTCCTGGAACTGGGAGTAAAAAAACAAACAAACCCTATCTTCTCTAGTTTCTTCTTTCCTCCCTGGAGAGGACAATCACAAAAGGACTACATATAAATAATAAAGACCCAAGATGGGTGGCTCCAAGTATTTAATAATTGGATCGCTGAGGTCTTGAACTACTACAATAATCCTTTTTCTGCATCCTGTGTGTTCCTATTTTCTTCCCCAATTGGGCTCCACTACTCCAACATGCAATTAATTGCCTTCACAAAAAAGACAATGCTTTTTGGTGTCATCCTTTGTTACTGTAACTTATTATTACTGGGTGGCACCTCAGGATACATTGTTGCCTTAGGTACATTGTGTCCACATGTTGTAAAACAAGGGGCTTTCAATTGTGAGTTTGTGTGTGTTCCAGTTGTCACCCAGCTTCCTTCCACCAGGCTGTAAAATGCCTTTGAGTCCATGATCTTTTTAAATAAAAATGTTGAATCAAAGTGGACACCAATGGACCCTACCATCTCAATATGCCCACTCTGTTTGGGGAATAACTTTCATTTCAAACTCACAATGAGAGGTATAACTACTAGTTGGTTATAATCCAGTCTAATCTAGACAAACTACTTGAACAGAAGTTAACACCATTGGGAATTGTTTTGTAGAAAGAAAAGTTGCTGGTTGTGTTTTTTTTTAACAAACTTTTCGACCTTCTATAGATAAAATTTTTGCAGAGTAACTAAATATGGATTAAAATATAACTCCTCTCTCCCTCTCTGACACACACACACACACACACACCTTTTATTTTCTTCAGCCTCTGCCACAGTGTATAAAGCCCTATTGAGACATGTAGGCGTGATGTGTAAACCGGATTAGCAGTATGAAAGAAAGACACACAATAAGCTGGAATTGTTTTACTTCCCTTTCATTTCTCATGCCTATATCTCTAATAAATTTGTTGCTCCAGCAGTGGGTCAAAGGGATCATGTTGCTCAGCTTCTTTTTCATGCAACACCCAATGGCAAGGATCATTGAAATGAATGGTATCCTTTCTGCCAAACTCAAAGCTTGATATAGATATATTAGTCAGAGAGATAAGAGATGGTGATGGGGGTGGTGATAGTAAAGTAAGCAATGTAGCTAGAGAGATACTTAGAGAAGAGTAGAAGGAATCAATATAAAGATCAGTGCTGTGTGTGTGTGTGTTTCAAGTTCATTGAACACTCAGAATATTCTCTCTGAAATAGGTGGCATTCTTAGCAAGAGGCTACCAATAGCTTTTGGCACTGCATAAAGTCTAATTCCCCTTTCAACTACTGAAACCTAGAGTATTCAATCTGCAGATTTCTGGGACTTTGTCAGGGCATCTTCTAGCCTTCTCTCCCACCCCCCACTTACTAGTTCACTGTAAGCTCAAAAAATGCCAGTGCTCCAGGGTTTGCAGCAGACTTCTCATTTACTCCTTTGTGGAGTTGGGAGCAGCTTCCCATTAAAGGAGATCAGGGGTAATTAGCAGCATTATTTTGACAAGTTGGGTAGAGCTGTTCCCATTCCTCTAGCCTGGGGGGGGGGGGGGTGAGGGCAGGAAACTGAAGGTAGAAGGAAGAAAGGAAGGAGAGTCAAGCCCAGTGGCTTTACATTTTGTGGCTGCTGGATTTTCCCTCCTCCCCCATGAAACCTTTTAGATTCATTTTCTACCATTACCTTTTAAGTAAATACAAAAGCTCCCAACGGGCAAATAAGGCATTCTTAGGAAGCCAAGACAATGTGATGCATGGTATGGCATACTGGCAGCTTGAGATGAGTCAAGCCAACCCTTATCCAGGGTACCTGCTCAGGCCCCAGCCCAACATTCCTATTCTGTAGCCTAGGCTGTACCCTCAAAATAAGGAACAAGTAGGACTTAATGTCATGTTTGTAATTCTTTGGATTTCTGAAAGACCATGTGAAACTCAGTGAACCAAATTACAAGCATCCTAAGGATCAAACTCTCGGAATGTAATCATCCTTTTATTCACTTATGTTCTGTAAAAGTTAGCTAAATTACATTGGATTTTAAAGAGTCCTTTAGTTTGGTCAGAAACCAGTGAGAAGTTACAACTCACTGTGGCCTTTCATAACTCCACCAAGTCTGGCTCCCATAATTGCTTATCATCTGAGCCTCCCAACACAAAGGACAGATGTTTTATTTCAGAGGCTTATTATCATTTGGATAATCTGAGGTCATTTTTGAGACGTGTGTGGCATGACCATGGATATCTGAAACATTGGAACAGGAAAGGGAGGAGTCATAAGAGAATCCAAAGAGTTGAAGGAATCTGTTCTGAAAACTGCAGACTCCAATGAGAAGTTTTGGATCATACTGAGGGGAAAAAGACACCAGCCACATTATGCACTGAGATGAATTTTATTTGAAAAGGGAGGTTAAAACTCTGCTCTGGCCTCATAGAGGCTAGCAACTCCTGCTGGTAGATAAGGCCCTAAGCTCTCACTTATGTGGTGATTCTCCTAAAAGGAGCTATACCAGGCAGAAAAGGCTGTGAAAGGAACTGTATTTTCAACCGACACCTTAGCAGGCCTGGCTCCTCCAATCTGCCTCATTTCAGGTCTGTGGAATGCTTGTGATTAGTTGGAAGTTAACAAACCCCGTGTGGCGCTGTGGTCCCCAGCACAGGGCATGCATATTAAAGCCGACAATGCTTACAAATGTAAATAAGGGCAGATTGATTAGGAACAACATTATCGCTGGGAATGTCGCACTCACATGCATCAGCAATGAGGCAAATTGGGGGCAGCCTCAGCCCTGACCACCCAAGTGGAGCAGTCTTTTTACTCTGGCTCCTCTTCCCTTTCTTAAAACGTTACAGAAACAAGGCCAATTAGATCCTCAAAGTAATTCATCTCTCTGTATGAAAAAAGCAGACCACAGGGGAAGTGGCGGGTGGGGGGTAGGGAGATTAAGATAGTGCCTGTTAGAGTGAGGCTGGGGATTGCATCCTGGAACCAATGGGTAGAATTTACAGGCCGAGACCATTGTTTGAGATGCTGGAAAGTTAACCTATCAAGCAGGGGGCAAGGGGGCTGGGGCGCTGGAAACCTCGGGGATCAATGTTCAAAACGTTTAGGAATTAAGTCAAACTGAGAGAAATGAGCCTGGGTGGAAAAGGTTTTGCCATTGAAATAATACACAAGCAGCAGCAACTCGGAGAAATACCGACCTATTATATGTTTGTGGATAGTAATTTCATTCTGGAATTGGAATTCTACAATCCATACTGAAACTACTCTTAAATAAGAGAGTGGGAAGAAAAAAACACACCTGAATATTATGGTCTAAAACGTAATTTTTCTAAATACACAAAAAATAGCAATTTGTGGCTCCATAGTTACCGTGACATACAGCAAACCTCAACTTTAAAAACAGGCTGATAATTAAATAGGGCTACCGCCCTCCAACTTTTTAAAAACACTTTCTAGTGGCAAGCACAGAATAGTTTGAATATCAGCAGAACCGCTCAGTTACAGCCATACTAGTAAATCACTTTTTCTGCTTTATGTTATCAAATATAACAAAAAGTGGGACTTTGCTCCAACATTAAGCTACCCAGGCGTGTAGCTGGCCTTCCTGTGCTATTACTAACGTAGTGCCGCTTTCACTGCACCGTGTTCCCTTCCCTTCGGGATTTTAGCGGCTTTTTTCAGTGTCTCAAAAATCACGTGCTCCTTAGGCCTTAGGAGTTTCGAATTTCTGCGCTGGCCGGCTGGGTACTCAAGTCCTTCTCCGGATCACCCCCTGAATGCTTTTGCCCTCTTTGTGCCCTGTTTATTCTCCATGACATGGTACCCCGCTTGGGGAACCGCAGTTTTACGGGTTCAGGACTTAGGGAGCAAGGCCTCTCAGTGAAATCAGTTAGAAAGAAAAAAAAACAAACCTACAGGGAAGGTGGAGAAGAGGCTAGAAGAGAAGAGATGGAGGAGGAAAAAGTAGTGAAAGAGGAAGAAGCAAGGAAAAGGGAAAGAAGCAGAAGCTGGGGAAACCGCCGGAGACGCAGGAAGGGGGCGGGGAGGGCTGGGAGACCGGCCCCCTGCAGGAGCCGCGTGCACTGCCCCGGTGGCCCGCGCGCCCCGCCGCAGCCCCCGACGGGTCGGAGCCGCGAGCGCGGGGCTGCTGAATGGAAAGGACCCCGTGCGCGCAGCCATTGGCTGGCTGCGGGGAGGCTGCGCGGACATTGGGTAACGTAAGGGGGCTGGTCCGCCTTCAGGAATGTACTACGGCGCGTCCGGCACGTCCGTCCGCGCCGGCGGGGCGCACGCCTGGCTTGGGCTCTGGGGAGGCCGTGCTGAAGGCGGAGAGCCCGTCCGGTTGCAGCGTGGGCAGATTCTCCTACCTGCTCCTCCGGGCCGCGGAGCCCTGCGCGCGCGCGCGCGCATGCGGACGCATCCGAGCATCCGCGCGCGCAGCCCCCCTTCCCCGCCCCAGCCCGGGGTCACGTGGCAGCCTGGGCTCCGCCTTCTACCCCTGCTCCTCCCCCCCCCCCACCCGTCTCTCCATCTGGGTTTCTTTCTTTCCTTTCTTCTTCTTTTTTTTTTCAATGAACACACACGGTGTGCATCTTAAAGCCACACTGCCCCATTTCACGACTTCATTCGGCTTCTCATTACTGCACGTCCCTCTGCAAATGCAACTCTAGAAATATAATATATATAAATAAATAAAAGGAAAAAATGAAACAATCAAAGGTTTCTGGGTCTAGTGTCTACTGCTGGGAGGAATTTAGCTCGAAATGTAAGGAAGAAAAAAAAGCATTCTACTCTAAAAAGTCGCGTGGTGTTTTTTTTTTCTTACATAAAAAGAGTAGCTGTGTAAGACAGTTTGTCTCTGCCCTAGAATGTACCACGTATTCTCATCCTCAAAGGAAAATTAGTCTTAAGCCTACTGAGTAGTTAGGATTACAAGCGTGAGCCACTAGCAACCGGCTTTAAAAAAAAATTCTATATGTTGGGATATATATATCTGCGCACAATTTGTTTCAAATGAATCCATCAAAGTCTTTATCCTTCTCTACCTCATGCTATTATTAAATGTATATGTGCATATCGATTTTTGTAAAAAAGTGTTTAAAACTGACATTTTAGGATGTAAATTTTTAAAGAGAGTTCCAAATGAACCCAAACAATCATGCCAACTTCACAAGGAAACAATTCTATTTCTCTGGGTTGTTAAAAGGATTCTGTTGTTTTATTTATTGTCGCATTAAAGACTCAAATAAAAAAAAGTCTCTGCCTCCACAAGACTTCTTTGGTGTCTGGATTCCACATTTATAGAACACAGACTCCCTCAAACCAGGACTGTGTCGATGGGGCGGGGGGGGGGGGCGAGAGGGGGAAGGTTTTTTTAAGGGTGGCTTTCCTCAACGGCCTTGCTTTCCTCTTTAACTTTCCATTTTGTTTATCTTAATGCGAGGCGTTGTTCCCTGCGCGAGCCTAAGTCTAGCCTTTTAGTTATAAAAGAAAAGAGAGCAGGGGGAAAAAAATCTGGCACACACTGGCGCACTATCCACCACCCTGTCATTATTGGTTCAGGCCTGGGAATTCAAGCCGGACCTCCCAGTATTTGCTGCTGCTTGAGGCCAAGGTGCCTCTGAAAGGGTTTTCTTTGAGGAATCTAAAAAAAATTGTTTAAGCGCTTAAAAAAATTATATCTCCCGTGTCTATGGTGAAGCAAATGCTCGTGTGTACGCGCGCGCGCGTGTGTGCGCGCAAAAGGCGTCTCACAAAAAAAGAAGACACTGTTGAAAAAAGGAATAAGAAAGAAAGGAGGGGGGGAGCATTCCTTAATGGAAGTATTGCATGCGAGAAGGTTGGCGCTCTCGGAGGCTCCCCCCGAAGCCCGGGATGCACACACTGGGGTTGCCTACCTGGGTGGTCTCTCTACTTTGGTGAGCTGTTGCTAAGCAGCTAATAATAGTCATGTTTGCTGAGTAATTTCTGCCCTCCGCGAGCCAATCACGTTGCAGAAACCCAAGCCATCTGACAGCCCCGGGGGCGGGAGCTCCAGCCTTTTTCTCTTTCGCTCGCTTTCCCCCTCCACCCCCTCCCCTCCTCCTCCTCTTTCTCCAAATGGAGAGAGTTCTTTTTTTTCTTCTTCCATCTCATCTATTGAATCAAGGAGCTGCTGCGGCCGCTGCCCGCTGCACACACACAGAGCGGAGTCCCCAGGTCCCGGGAGCAAGAGAAGCGCGCTGCGCGGGGGCAGAATGGTCCAGCGGGTCGGTGAGGAGCACAAGAAAGCAGAGTCCGGGACCGAGCAGCCACTGCGAACCCAGCAGCCAGAGCGAGAGCAGCAGCTTCGGGAGCCGCCACCGCCAGCAGCAGCGACCGCGGGAGCAGCGGCAGCGGCGGCTGCTCCGGCCCGGCAGCGCTGAGACCCGCCGGGCACCCTCGGACCCTGCGGCAACGCCGGCTCTGCGCTCGCCCTCCGGGACTGTTCGGGCGACTCCGGAGGCACCGAGGAAGCCAGCGCAGCCGGCGGGAGCAGCCGAGATCTGCTGGCGCTTTCTGCAGTGAAGGGGTCGCGGCGCGGCACGGGGCGGGGGGCGGGTAGGGGGAGTCGGGGACCGCGAAGAGTGCCGTGGAAGCGCCGGAAGGACAGGCTAGGTCCGCGCGCCGGCTCTCGCCCTCTCGCGAACTGGATGTGGGCAGCGGCGGCCGCAGAGACCTCGGGACCCCCGCGCAATGTGGCAATGGAAGACGCAGGGTCTGAGTCCCCGGCAGCGACCGCGGCCCCAGCGACAGCAGCGCCCGCCGTGTGAGCAGGAGCAGCGGCAGCAGCAGCAGCAGCAAATCTGTCAACCGGAGCCCGAGCTCGAGCAGCCGGTGCCGGTGGCCAGCAGCGTCCTCGCGAGCCGAGAGCCCAGTCGCTCCAGGAGTCCGCAGAGGCGGCAGCCGCGCGCCGGGCCGCCCGGGAAGCCTCGGTCCCCGCGGCGGCGGCGACAACATGGCCTCGGCTGGTAACGCCGCCGAGCCCCAGGACCGCGGCGGCGGCGGCGGCGGCGGCGGCTGCAGCGGGGCCCTGGGCCGGCCGGCCGGTGGCGGGAGGCGCAGACGGACCGGAGGACTGCGCCGCGCCGTACTGGACCGGGACTATCTGCACCGGCCCAGCTACTGCGACGCCGCCTTCGCTCTGGAGCAGATTTCCAAGGTGCATTTCAGACTTCTGTCTTCCCCTCCCACTTTTCTCTTCCCTCCTCTTCCTCTTTGGGATAGTCCCGACACACACACACACACACACGCACGCGCGCACACACACGCCTCCAGGAAAAGAAGCAGACAAGTGAGGATTGAAAAATTCAAACCCTCCCTCCGGTCCTAGGAGGAAAGGGCTGTCTGAGGTCTGCAGGGGGTGGAGGTGTGCGCGCGCGTGTGTGTGTGCGTGTGTGTCCGGGCGCGCGCGCACACACACGCCCTCCCTGGCGTGCCTTTTCCGGAGCTTTGGAAAGCAGTCCACAGCGGACCACCTCAAGGGCGGCCGCGGTGCCCCCTGCCCCTATTTTTAGCCTAAAAGCCCCCCGTGAAACGTCCACATTTCCCAACATCTTGGAGGGGGAGGCGGAGTGGAGAGAGGCGGAGAGAGGAAGGTGGGGGGGGAGCCAAAATAAAGGTGGTTTCCTTTTTTGGCAGCCAGTTTTGCTTTTGTTGAGCAAGAAATCTCTGCTCCCTTAAAAATTATCCTCGGAAGAGGAGACCCCCCCTCTCCGTTTCCAGTTTTTGAGCCGCCTCCTCTCAAGAGCCCGATGGGGAGAGGGAATGTTGTAAACAAATTGCCACCTTAAATCTGTAGTACGGGTATGCGGAGCGGCCGAGTTCATTGTTTACGAGGCTTGCTGAAATGTGTGGAATCCGCGGAAGGCGAGCACCCGGACTGGGGCCCGCCCGGGCTGCGGCCGGCCGCGGGGCAACGCGGCCGCTGCGAGCAGCCTGTGCCCCGCCAGGACCCCCACCGGCTCCAGACGGGGCCCTTTCCCCGTGCACTTGGCTGGCTGTGTTTTAGGTTTAACCAGAAGGGAAGGGAGAAGAGGGGAAAATCCATGTGGCTGCCCTCTTCCGATCACAAATACTGTCGTAAGTTGCAGATGGCTGGTCTCATCGTCTCCCAGCGCTTTCCAAAGGCGTGGGGAGTGAGCCCTGACCTCCGCGTTCACCACGTGGATCCCCACTTACTACCACGGGTGGGGGGAGGGACCCAAAATGCATACGCCCCCAGCACCCGGTCTTCCCCGGCGTGTCCTGAGAAACTGGTGTTAGATGGAGCTCGACTTACTGGAAAGAAGGAATGTGGTTTTCTGGTTCTTAAATGTTGAACTCCGGTCTGTGGGATTACGCAGCCCCTCCTTTTCTATGGCTGGGGTACAGATCTTGTGTTCAGTGACTCTTCTCGGCTTTTGCCACCCGCTCTGTGGCAGTTTCTCTCCCCAGCGCCCCCACTGACTCAAGGATGTTGTGCAGCCGTTCATGGGGGCGCCTCTGTGCTCCCCAAGGTGCAGCCTGACTTTGATTTATGACCAAGCCCCCCCACGCTGTGCTCACTCCCTCTGGCCCGCCTGGGTTCCAGCCCCGAGGGCGCGTCCCTGCGCCGCGGCCGCCCACGCCACCAAGGGTGCCCGGGTTGTCGGGGATCCCAGGCGGGTGCGCGCGAGCGGGCGTGGGCGCGCAGGCCGTGACTCCCCGGTGTTCACTCCTCCCTTCTGTTTTCGTCCCCAGGGGAAGGCTACTGGCCGGAAAGCGCCACTGTGGCTGAGAGCGAAGTTTCAGAGACTCTTATTTAAACTGGGTTGTTACATTCAAAAAAACTGCGGCAAATTCTTGGTTGTGGGCCTCCTCATATTTGGAGCCTTCGCTGTGGGATTAAAGGCAGCTAATCTCGAGACGAACGTGGAGGAGCTGTGGGTGGAAGGTAAGAAACTCAGCGCCCGCAGCGGCGCCCGTTTCGGTGCCCCCCCCCCCAATCCGGCGCCCCCTTCCTTTCCCTTCCCTTCCTTCCAGTTGATAAAGATATTTACCAGTGTACACCTAGAGCCTGGCTGTGGCCAGCGCAAAACCCTGGTCCGCACCAGGGGGAATTGTTTATTGTTTGGGCGCCTGGCCTGGAGCCAGGCCCGCCCGACAAAGGCCGCGCTGTAATCTACTCGGGGCGCTGCGTTTTGCTAGGTGTTGTGGGAGAGAGTGGCGAGGGCGGGCCGTCAGGGGCGCGGGCCCCCCCCCCCTCCGTGGAACAGACCACTCTTGCGCGGCCGCGAGGGGGGGGGGCTCGGGGACTGCCACTGCTGCTGCCAGCCTCAGTCTGGCCGGGAGACACTGCCAAGGGAAGGCCTCTCCCGCGGTGGCTCCCCGACTCCGTTTCTTTCCCTCCCCCACCCCCACCCACCGCGTCCAAAGAGAAAGGAGTTGGGGGTGGAGGGGAAGGCCACCCCTCTGGCTGCAGGGAGTGTGCGCGCCCCCGGCGGCCGCGGCCGCCGCGCTGGGGGGGGGCGGGGGGCGGGCGCTGCGCGGGCCTGCGGAGGCGGCGGCGTGTGTGGTCCTGTTTTTGGACAGCTTTCAACTCTAGGGGAAAAAAACATTTGTCTCAAGGTACAAAAAAAAAGGGGAGGGGGGGGAAGGAGTTGAAAAAAAAAAACAGTAAAGCAGACTGGAACGCATGTTTGCAAAGTAGATTAATGTTTCTTCGCGGGTGGGGGCTTTTTAAATGGAATTATTCTGGGGGAAAAAAGCATTTTGCAGCCAGCGAAAAAGAAATGTGTTTTAAGAACGCGGGTTTGATGGGAGGGGCCACAGAAGCTCTCCAAGAGGTTCTGCCAGGCTTTTATTTATCCTTGTTCCTAAATTTGGGGGCTCTTAAAGCCTCCCTGAGAAAAAGTTGTAGATTCACTCCCCCCAGAGACGGAAGCATTTTTACATTCTTTTGGTATACAGGTTTTCTTCCTGTTATTTTTTCTTTTTCTTTTTTTCTTCTCCGTTGTCACTCAGTACACCCCCCCCCCCCCACACACACACCCAAGGGAAAGAATCTTGCTGTTTGGAAAGATTTTAACTTTTTAAACACTACTCTGGGTATCTCTTACAAGGGAGTAGGAAGATTGCAGTAGGTACGCAGATATTTAAACCTAAAATACCTGGCGCCCTTCTGAAGACTAAAATTGAAAGCTGCCCAAGACAAAATTTGAAAGCTGAAGAGTTACATTCCTTCAGTGGCCCCTGCGAATGCTCTTGGAACCTAACCTTCCACAGTATTTGTTTTGCAAGCCTAAGTAGAGTAGTTGAGTAGTGGCAATTAAAATAATCCAAATAATTAAGACCAGAAAACATTCCAGCCTTGAGTAGCTTGGTAATTACTACAGAAATGTTCTTTGGATGGAATCCATTGGGTAGTTTCCCTCCGTTTGGGGCTTCACTGTCATTGGTGGGTGTTGGAAGGGTTTTACTGAGCACCTACTATGCCCCCTAGCAGCACATTTCTGACTATCTGTGTTGTGCTAGGCCTTGTAAGAGACTTGGAAGTCTGTGGGACACTGCCCAAGTTTATGGAGTTAAAACTATTAGAATTCAGTGCATTTGCACGAAATTTGAGTGCACATGGAAAATGGAACATGAAAGTTAAGTTAGGAGAAAAAGAGCTGCAATGGAGGTGGTGAGAGCTGACTGGTATGACCTGGGGAGAAAGGAGGAAGACGGTTTAGCAAGAGATGCACCACCACTAGGGGGGGTCTGGAAAAGGGAGGGGTTGAAAGAATTATGGCCCCATCAGAGTGAGGGGCTTAAGTGCCATTCAATGAGTGTTGTGGCACATTGGGCACAGTAACTGGACAGCAGGTCTGTTAGTGTGGAAATGGGTGATTGACGGCTCCATTGCAGACAATTACCTTAGGCTCCTATATAGACTTGACTTTTTCCAACTCAGACCAATCAATCCATTTGTGGTCAATGGTGATGGTAACAAAAGTTCAGCTTTGTGTAGTTTAAGTAGTAGCTTTTAGGAGATATTTCATATGCTTAAAGAGAGGTAATACGATTTTCTTAGCAATGCATGTTTCTAGAAATAACTTCCTGTATTCCACTCATTTCAGAACTTAGGATGAGACACATAATTCACAGTAGTCTTTAGGAGCACCAACAGTTGGTAGGGAAGGATTGAGTGAGCCTAAACTTGGAGTTGTCTCATTTTAATTCACTGATCCCCACTAATATCTAGGACAGCAGACAATTTTTACTTTCAAATGCTCACATTACTACTCTACTGGCTGTTGCCATGAACATGTAACTCATTGTATCATAAACAGTATCATTTTTTTCCTGACAGTATGAGGACCAAGTAATAACTGCTGCTTTTACGCTGTCCAGAATGGGTGCTAATGCATGACACATTCATGCCTCTGAGCTTCCTCTTAACCTCTTTTTGCATAGCTCATAGACAGTGGCCACTTGTTCAGCAACTGTCATATTCCAGGCATTTTACTGTATGTGTTCATATGCCTTGCAATTCAGTGAGGTGCCTATATTATTTTTCATAACATGACAGTAAATATGTTTTATACATTCTAATTATTGTCTTTTTTTAAAAATGAGAAATTATCAAGGTATTTTCATGTCTCTCCATGCCCACTTTGCATCCTAGTGACCTAAGTCACTTGGTATCCTGTTGTCTTGACCTGGCATTCATTTATTCTTTCATTCAGTGCTAGATTTTTCCCACATAGAAGTAGTAGTTTCATAAGGCAGGTAAGCCCAACCAGGGAGGCTGCCACAGTTTAATAGTAACTAGAGATATTGTTTATTATTCAATGAGTTCAATGTTCATGGCAGCAATCAGTCAGAGTATTGTGAGCATTTGGAAGTAAACGTTCTCTGCTACCCTAGATATTAGTGGAGATCAAATCTCCACTAGTTGATTGATCACTAATTTAATTGATCAGTGTTCAATTAAAATGAGACAACTCCAAGTTTAGGCTCACATTGTCCTTCAGTCTCTTGCATAAATTCATTATGATTATCAGCAAAATGTCTTACTGACACTTTCTTAGTTGAAACAGTTCAGGTTCTTGATATGAACTGGTTGCTTGCTACATATATAAATAAGGTAAATAGAAGTTGTATATTTTCCTAGTTAAGAAGCAACAGAAGTGAGGAAAGACTAAGAATTAAAGGAGACAGGATAAAGGACAGTTTGGAAAAATAAAATTTCTCCTGCAATTGAAAAAATGATACACACCAGTTATTTCTGTGTTTATGAACGTATATGTGCATATAGGCCTCATTAGGTATCCTCCCTACATTAGGTATCATGTCTGCCAAAATACACTTTTAACACAGCCAGTAAATTTGAAAGTCCTATGTTTGATTTGACTTTGCATGCTTTAACAGGCTAGGAAAATGTGGCTTTATTGAGATAGTTTGAATGTGGACCATTGTAGTCTAGCTAACTACTACACACACCCACACACCCACACACCCACACACCTGAGTAGGTAACGAGAGCTTTTCAATTCTGTTAAAATGTTCCTTATATTATTTGTCTTTGAGGAAACTCGGTTATGTGTGAGATAGATTAAATTATTCACAAATGTCCAGAGTGTAGCTTATTTGTCAACGGACTAATGAAGTTTGGTTTAAAAAAAATAGGGGAATGATGATGTTGTGGACATCTGTTTATCACAGAAACACAGGATGGCGCTGCATGGTGGAGAAGAGACTGGCTATCATTTTAAGATAGAAACATTCAGGACATGTTTTCTGTGCCCACTGTGCATCAGATAATGCCCAAAATACTACAAATGCTGTTGAAAAGTAACAGACCTTGCCCTGGGGGGAGCCCCCACCCAGCAGGCACACATACTCAAAAGTGTGTGGTTAACATGCAGGACCACAGTACCAAGAAGGCTGGGAAATCAGGGATCCCTTCCAGGAGACCTTGAGCTAGTCATAGGGGCTGGAGACTCTGAGATGAAATACATTCCAGGCAGAAGGAACAGCATCAGCAAAGGCCAAGAGTGTGGCTTTTTGGACCTAACCTCCCTTGGAGTTGGAGGGGCCAGGGCTGCCATTTCCTCCTGCCACCTGTTCTTTGCCTGTCACATGATTGTGCTAGTATATTTCTGGCCTCTGCTGCTGTTGTTGTGGTCCCATTAGTGCCTTCACCTGAATCTCAAGGCACAAAGGGAACTGACTTTACTGATTGGTTGATAATGATTGGTTTATCTCTTGGAGATTTTTTTTTTTCCCTAAAAGCTTGCCGCCTCCCTGTCCTCCTTTTCTGCAAAGGGTGATACCCTTGAAATGAATCCATATTGCCTCGGTGTTCAGTTGTTAAGAGTTCTGTGAAGGCCAGCACCCAGGGAGAAAGATGAGAACACTGGGCTTCTGGTGTTCTTGAATTGGTCTTGGACACTTCATTATAGGAGACAATTGGGACTCACCATTCTTTCAGTTCTATAGCCTTGGTATGGGTGACATCTTGGGTGGGATATCCCTACTGGTGAGATGCTGCTTAGTGCCTGCACTCTGGAGAATAGTTAGCAGCATCCTTGGCCTCTGCACACTGGAGCTAGCATCATGCTCGTCCATGTGTCAATCAGACTGTTTCCATTCAGTATCAGATGCCTCTGCTGAATCTGGTGTAAAGTACAACTCACCTCAACTGAGAACCACTGGTCTAGATGACAAATAGTTCTGATAAATAGAAGACAGGTGCTGTACAGGTAAATGGGGGAGTTAGGGACTGTGAAGGTATGGCCATTAAATGCAGAGGGTTTGTGGTCTTTTTTTGTTAAGGTCAATCTCACAAAGCAACTTTGTATTTATTCATCTCAAGAACTCATTTCATTTTGTGCTACTAATTTAAATTCCTTATTTTTCTTGGAATGGCATTTGGTATCAAATTAAAACACACACATATACAGAAAGAAGAAAAAGACCATGGGGGGGGGGAAACAAGAACAAAATGTTCCGTGTTTTCATTTTTGGGAAGGAGGTGTAACTCTTTTTGCACCTTGTTGCACTGCAGCTACCATGCATGGGGCTTTTGGCATGACAGAGACTTTATAGTAGCTTAATATGAGCAGTCAGGCTGAAAACACAACTCCCCTTAGAACCCATCTTTTCAGTCTCATTTTCCTCCAGAGAGTTGTATCACAGGCCACTTTTTCCAAGGTACCCTTATGGAGCAGAACTAAGGGAAGCAAAAAGGGACAGGACATTCTGTCAGCAGGGCAGAATGGACTCCTCCCCCTTTCACTGCCTTACTGAAGTTGTCACCTGGTTTCTGCTCACTGGGGTTGTCAGTTTGGGGGCTTTTCACAAAGGACAGAGATACTGAAAAATGCAACTTCCTTCTGTTTCCTGGACTCCTATGCAGTTGTGAAAACAATGAACCGTGTTTAATTAGATAGGTCTCTTAGATTCAAATTGTGGGTGCATACCAGCAGTGTAAGCAGTTGTAGTTTTCTTTACATAGTTGCAAAATGAAAGCCCAACAGTAATGGCTTTAAAAATATTCTTAGCCCTGGGTGCCTTCTACACACAGTGCAGTATCTTCTATGCTGCCTGCCATTCTTGACCTGTCCTGACCCATGGGAGCCAGGTGGGGCCACTGGGAATTTCAGATAGCTCTACCGCCACTTGGAGGTTCCAGAAGATGACAGCTTCCAGATGTATGAGCTGCCTGATCCGTTTGTTTAGATTATGGGCCACAGCTGATGCAGAGATTAATGCTGGCTGGACAAGCTATGGGAGATTTGTCTGGCTTCCACAATGCCATGTTTATATTTCATTTGGACTTCTCCTTCAAAGCTGACCTGTCTGTGACCCCTGGAACCTTGTCCACGCCGGGTGAGCTGGAACTTGTCCGTCTTTGCTTTACTCAACTTATTGGGGGGGTGAAGGGGCTCATAATTCTGCAGAGAAAGGGGCTTCCCATGTGGCTGCCTCCCACCTAGTCCATGCCAGCTGTCTGCCTGACACTGAACCCCACAGGGTATGCTATTTTGCTCAGGGAGATGTGTTTGGTATTAAAAGTTATTCTGACTCCTAAAACTGGGACTATTTTTAAATTACTTTAAAGGAAACTGCACTTCACAGAAGCCATTTTGCAACCAAAGAGAAAAGTGTTTTTTAACTCTTGGCACCATTTTGACATTCTTGAGGAAAAGAGGCCAAGGGGACACTGAGGCAGTATCCCCCCCCCCCCAAAAAAAAAACCTCCACATACCTGCATAATTCCATTTTTGTTTTCTGTGTCTACTACTTTGACTTCCTGAATTTCTTCTGGTTCCCTCCTTTTCCGTTCTGTCCATGTCCTCTTCTGCTATCCTTCCACTCACCCACCTACTCCTAAGCCAGCTCAGTCATTTCCTCCCACATGGAGCTCTGGAGTTACTAGAGTGAGATCTGAAAAAGTCTGAAGTCTGGCTAATCACAAACTGACAAGAGGGAATTAGAAAACTATTATTTCAAACCAGTTGTGGGAGACACTGTATGGGGAGTTGCCATTTGCTTCCTTGGAGTTGAGGGTTGGTTCCAAGGCCATGCTCATCCAATGGGTCCTTGCCAGCAAAAGATGTGCGTCTCCTGTGGAAGATCGCTGGCATGACTCTAGACTTTTGAGGTACTTTTAGACTTCATAGACAACTTCTTTCAACGTGTAGCAAAATATCAAATAGTGCACATGAAATATAGAAGTTGGTCCTCTCGCCCTCCTAAGCCTCTGAGTGAAACATAGACCATTAATATTCCCACCCAGACACCCCTCCTCAGCCCCTCCATAGAGGGAAGCTCATGCCAAAGCCAGTGGGAACATGAAGTTTGGATAGAAATGGAAGAGGACTGATCTCTTTATCCAAATTTTGGCCGACTCCGTATCCTTAGATTTCCATCCTCATGAGAGGTCTTGGTTGACATCCCAGAGAGCAAAGGATTTTTGCTGGAGCAGGCACTTCTGCCTGGTCAGAAGGAGGAAGCTCCTTGGAATCTTCTCAGTAGGAACATTCTTTGAACACACAGATATGATCAGGGTCATCAAAATAGAAATACTGCTAGTACTTGTTCTTTGCTGCCAATCTGAATTTGAGTGTCTTATGATAATACTTAGCTACATTTTTCCCTCCCTCTTAAATTGGATTGAGGATTTTTTTCCCCTTTACACCACTGCTTTATCTAATTGTTTCTACATGTTTTCCTTTAGGGTTGAAATAATTAGCCTTTTCAATCAGTGGACTGCTGTCTGAGTTGTTTGGTGTCCAGAAAGCTATAGTCCATCTTTTGCCTCTTCAGGAGTGACTTTGACAGCTATGTTTAGAATTTAGGGCGTAGTTATCATGTGTTAGGGAAAATGTATCTTTGTGTTGCCAGGTACTTGTTAGTGAATGACAGATTTGTTGTTGGAGAGATGTATAATTTGGAGGCAGGATCTTATTTCTAAATACAGAAACCCAGGTACAAATTGGTCCAAATAGTCCATAGGGCAACTGGCTATGAAGGTGAGGCCAGTTATCACAGCACCAGTTTTATTTATTATTGTTAGATAAATAAAAAGAAGCCATAGATATACTCACTTTAGCAAGATAGTTTGCAGTTATTGATGAAACCTGTACAGAAGTAAGCAGAATGAGCTGGAAACAGGCTTTGTTTAGTCAGTATGCATGTCTGTCCCCCCTCCCCCCTTAAATCATTGCTTAAGGGCTTTTGGCCCCTAGCTCAGGAATCCTGCCCAAAATGCCAGATGTATTACACAGTGGTGTATTGCAATGTAAACACTGCTGTGTGCCATGAGGCAGGGTGGTCCATCTCCTATTTAAGAAAAGCAAGAGATTGAGAGGGGAAGAGAAAGTCAGACTCATTGGTGTACAGCAAATGCAGTGGTACTTGGTGTGTTTTAAGTGGCACAGCTAGATTTGGAACTACTACAGAACCCAGATACATTAGTTCTTTGGGATGGCAAAGAACAATGATTTGAGTCTGGAGGCCAAAGACAGCAACATGTGGCTTGGATGATGTCTCACTGAGTCAGATAAATTTGTAAAAGTGTCCTACAGGGACTGGGGATGTAGCTCGATGATAGAGTATTTCCCTAACGTGCCCTAAGCCCAGGTTCAAGTCCCAGCATTGCTGGGGAAAAAAAGTTGAGCAGAATGAGAGTAGGGAATGAATTGGAGGAAAGCTGTGGTCATCTCAGCAGCATCCTTTAGTTACTATGTTCATCATCCTTGTCATCTGCTCTTGGTTAAATTGAAAGGTAAGGGGAAGCCAAGCAGGCCACACTGCTTTCTTCCTGACCTCTTACCATGTCAGAGAAAGCATGCTGGGTTGGTTCACCTTGCGGGTGTAAACCATGATTTCTCACATGGCTGCTCTGGTGTTTTGTAGCACTGGGGGTAACTCAGGCTATGGTCAAAATAAGTGGCTTTCCACTTTGTTCCTGCTTCCTGGATGGAAGTAAGAAGTCTACTAATGACCATCATTTAGAGATGAGAAAGTCACTGGCCCTTGGGGCTATCCTGCAGTCCAGTTACTCTCCATGAATGCTGCAAACAGTTGGAAGAAGTTGAATACCTCATCATTACCTATACATCACATAGCCTGTATTCTGCAGGACACTTGGCTTTTAAAATGAATATGAACATATTGTTAGTTAAGAACAAATCAGATTTGAGGAACTGTTAAAATAACCACACTAATTTTATCTTAGTTCAAGAAACTCATTCTATAGAGTGATGTGAGAAAACTGCTTTAAGAAATGACAAAAAAAAACCCAAAACCCGCAAATTTTGAGATCAAGGAAAAATGTATGCTTTTTGACTCCCTATTCCATCCCCCACCACTTTAGCCTCCTTTTTTTTAATCATCCTATCTTCCCCACCCCCACTCCCTGATTTCCTTTGCTCCTTTAAGTGGGAAACCAGAAACCTTCACAAAATAGAATTAACGATCACACACAACCAGCTCTCTAGGCATGAGCATAATAAGAAAGTTATTCCTAATTGCCTGAGAGATTATTTTTCTTTTTACCTGATGCACATTGTTGTTCATAAGTTAAAATGATAAATGTGATGCTTTTAATCCATACATAATTTAAAGGGGAAATTACACATATTGAATATCCCACATAATCACAAACAAATTTGCAATTTGAGAGAATTGGCATTAAAGCTACATACCTATTAACTTCTCTTTCTAGAGATTTTGGGAATAGGATGACCCTTTTTTTCCTTTTTACTTTTCTTTCTCTTCCTCCTCCTCCTCTTCTTCTTCTTCATCTTCTTTTTTTTAAATAGGCTACAGTTTCACATGGCTCCCAAAAGAAATCTCTCTCCCTTTTTGTTTCCCACACCAATTGATTTATCATTTTGCTTGCAAGCAGATCCAGAATGTTAGGGCAAGAACACACTCACTTTTTTCTCGTAACTTTTTTGTTGCGGACCGAAACCAGTTGACTTGAATAAATTTTTCTGAGGCCTGAATGTAGCCAGCAACGTGGAAAAATCTTGCCATTCAGGGCCGTCTGAATGTACATTTCAGCCACACAGTAAGCTGCATTGGTAAGCACTGGACTGCTAAATACAACCATTTTTCGCAGCAGCGAGTTAGACAGGTGATTAGCATAATTAGCACCGAGAAGCTATACATATGGTAATGCTGAGTGTGTAAATGCCAGCTGCGGTGTAAAATTTATGTCAGGGGTCGGCAGGGCTGTGCGAAAGTATTGTGCTCCAGCTGCAGGTCAGGGCCGCCAAAGCTTACCTCCTTTTCTCTTGTTGGTGAATACGCCAAACAGAAGAGAAAGACAGAAATATAACAGATACTGCTTTGATGGAACAGCCCAGTGCTGTGCAAGAGGGACTGTTCTATCAAACACACACATTTGCACACACACTTACACACACTTGCAGAAATCCCTTTACTTTCTCTCCAACGTGTATTTACTTCCTGCAGGGTCCACATGAGCGGGGGCCTGGGAATAGGGGTGAGTATGGGTAGGTGAGTGGACCAAATGATTTCCTCAGAGGAAAAGTTGCAGTCACTGGAGTTTTACAGGGAATTAAGGTTTTTTGTTTGTTTGTTTTTCTCCCTGTCCTCTTGCCCCTGTGCCATTCCCTCCATTTCTTTTCTACTTACATTGTTTTCCTCATATTAAAGGGGGCGGGGGGAACATTCCTACTGGATAGACAGTGTTTGACCTATAGAAGAAACGGGACTTTTGAACATACTATAAGCCTTCATCAATGGTGTTCTTCTCAAACTGCTGACTGGTTTTGGACAACCCCCTGTGCAAACTACTTCCTCTCTATCCACCAGCACTGTCCGATCCACCAAATTCCTTACAGGTTAAAAAAAGATCACATAGATTTATTGTTTGAAAGGAGAATCTTGACTAGATTGTGTGCTTTGAAATGCCCGATAGGGGAATTTATTACTATGATGTATGCTGTATGTTTGTATGGTTTTTTTTTTTTTTTGCCACTTCCTCCCCCACCTCCCTTGTTTTGGGACTGTAAGAAGTGGTGGTGTTGACAGAATATAGTTCACACCATGCTGACCCGGTGATGAAACTTCCTCGTGGCACCAGGGGGTCCTTATGTACTGGCCCCTAATCCAGCTAATCCTGATGGCAACAAAATCATGAAAGTGGCCCCCAGTGATGCTCGTCTCCCTGCACAGATGCAGAGGGGAAGAACTGTGCAGGGAGATAAAATGTGGTGCTTCCTGGAGGCCAGGGAGCCTGCATGCAAGGGTGGATACCTGCATTGTCTTCCCCCCAGTGCTTGCTCCAGTAGGCCAATGAAAAGAGACCCAGGCTGGATAATGGCATGAAGACTGCTCAGAGGTGATGTCAGCTCACAGGAGCTGGGAGAAGGGAAGTAGGGTTAATGTTATGCAACAGCCTGAATGCTGTGAGGAAGAGCCCGCCCAGAAAACACTTGTGGTTTTGTTGTTGTTGGTTACTTCCTGTTTTTATTTTTGAAATGAAGGGATACATTAGGGCTCCACTAAGAATTTAGAACTTGATTTTTTTTTTTTAATTTATGTTCTTGGATTTTGGTACTTGGTGGAATATTGAACCTCCCTGGGTGTGCTCACTTCCTGCAGAATTCTGGGATGTGGCTTGAAGCATTTGAACATTCAGGTGAGACCTTGGTAGAACCTGGAACAGTTTGCAACTTGAAAAGGATGCAGTGACAAATAGAAGACGTTTCTGGATGTGTCCTTCCTGAAGCCAGGAACGTTCTTTTGCTTGTCTTAGGTGTGGCATACACAGCCTCTCCAGCAAGTGACCATAGCTTTTGGGAGCTGGTGACAAACAGCAGGGTTAGCTCGTGCAGAGTGCTGGGATGACCTGATTGCATCCGACAGGGTGAGCTGTGGGTTTCAGGGAAAGCCATTCAGATGAAACAGTCCCAGGCGAGGCTGCTAACAGATGGCACTACAAGCTGCTTGCTGGTCTGTGGGATGGGGGCTGGGAGGCACAGAGGCACTTGATGCCATGGGCGCATGCGCAGCATGGAAGTGCATGCCCACTACCTCTCCTGTGGTCTGGTTTCCTAGCTTTTTATTTCTTCTTTTCTTTTTGATTGTCATCTCACTGGGCTGTCCTCATGAGGACTGATACCCCTTGGGGTATTTGATTCCAGCATTTTCCCATGGCAGCACTCAAGGGCACATTTTCACAAGGAGAAAACACACCCAGAACCCTAAGCAGTAGTTGGCCCCTTATCAATTAAAGAGGTGGGTAGAAGACTTGACTAAACCTTGCAGACTGGATTTTCAGCCAATTGCCCAAATTACTGCCATCTTCATTTTTTTTCAATTTAGAAAATGAGCCAGTGCTAATAATTTTGAAATTACATGTTTTTAGAGATTCATACTTTTTTTTCTTTGTGCCCTCACAGTAACTAATCTTGCCATTGAAAGAAGGTCCTGAAACAACTAAAGGGGGAGAAAAATCTCTGTAGAGGCTGTTAGATAATTCATGGCATTAATCAAATGCAAATGCTATGCTTGCATATACACAGGCCCCCTTTTCCTAATTGGACTCTGAGTGGGTATTTTTCAGACTGAAAGGGTCATTTGTTTTGACTGATTGACTTTTTGAGGCTTTGGGGGGAATTAATATCTTGTACAGATGACTGCCTGTTCCCAGGACTCTGTACTAAGACCGTTTCATCTGTTTCTTCATGCAACACACTTTGCAATGTGTGCCGTGTTCCTGGTCTGCCTCTGTGCTCCACACATACAAGATGAGTGCACAAAGAGACTTGGCCTTCCTTCCATGGAATGTCATGGGAGAAAATGTTACTGTCTCCTGAGATCATGTTTATGTGGATCGTAATAAACTTGGCTTTGGAAAATCTTGCTAGGTGTGGTCTGGGGAGGAATAGATGAGCAAAACTTGATCAAGAAGATCTTGTGGTGCTTTGTGCATGCCTCTTATAAGCAACTGGTATAAGCTTTGAATTTCTGGAGCATGAGATGCAAAACTTACAAGTAAAAAAGCCAATCTCTTTATCCTCTGTAACATGCCCCCTTTGGAAACCAGAAGGAAAAATGAAAAATGGGGCCACGGTCCATGGGCTGTGTTGAAAAAAATTAATTTCTCAGTGACAGAAAACTCTTTCAGGTAATATGGTTATCCTTTACATAAATATACCTGTTTGGTTTTTCAATGCATCTAAAAAGCTCTAGCTATGATCATAATCAAATCTGATATATGGAATTTGGTGCTTCTTAACCACTTCCTCTACTGTACCCAGGTCCTTAACAACTATGCGACCAGCAGGGCTCATGATTAAAGGGTCAGTTATTAGCTATGCGATCCTGAGGTACTGTAACCCAAAGTACATTTTCCCCTCTGTAATGTAAGGGCCGTGACACATGTTCTGAAGACAATGAATAAATGAATGGACACCTGCTTAGCAACCAGGCCAAGGTCTTAGGGAAACTACACTCAAGTATCAGTTAACCCTCCTACCTTCCTGGGGGGCTAGTTCTTGGCATTTTCATCTGCATTTCACAGAGGTTTCTGAGGCCCAACTATATTAGTGCTGCCTCAGGTGGCAGCACCACAAGCCACGATCCTGTGATCCTCAGTGCAGTGCCCATCCAGTGCAGTTGGCCTCATCTTTTTGGAGGCACAGCAATCAGAACTTCTTTGTGTGTGCTGGTACTGGGATCTGAACCCAGGACCTCATATTCTCCTTCAGCTTTTCATTCCACTATTTGATCTTCACCTTCAGTCTGGTGTTTTTCTGGTAAATTGGAGATACGGCCTTTAAGATTTTTCTGTCCAGTCTAAGCTTTGAACCAAGATCTTCAGATCTCAGCCGCTTGAGTAGCTAGGATTACAGGCATGAGTCACCAGCACCCATTGGAAGAAGATGTTTTTGGTTTTTTTTTTTGCACTAAACTTGTTTTAAATTAAAATCTCTGATAAATCACTTTTACGTGTCTGCTTTTTTTTTCCCTTTTGGATCATAGAATTCTTTAATTACACATGTTCATTGAAGAAAAAAAGTAAAAATAGAGGTAAACCTCAAAGAGAAGCAGGTACATATTACCTGCAACCATAGCAATCCTGGTTATTAATATTGTTTTCTGAACCTATGTCTACATAACAAATACTGGATTTTATGGCCTATTCTGTTCCAGTAATTTGCGTCTACAATATTTCATGAATATTAAATTATTTAAGAAAAAGATAACTACTTCAATCTTGAAAATGGGAAAGACCAGATCAGAACTGTTATTTCAATTGTCTGAAATGGGTTTTGTGGAACTACCTAAGCAAAAAAATTTAACACCTGTGGATGATAAATAGGGAAGGACAGTAGTGAATAGCTTTGGTCTGTCATTCACCAGGATTTAGGATAGGCATTTGCTAGTAGGGTAGCTAGCAAAAACCAGGCAAGTCCATAAAATTCTGTCCAGAAAGGTTTCTGTTTCTTGTAGCGTCTCCAGGGCATCTTGGGTGAATACTGATGTAAGACCATATGAATGTTGTGCCGTTTATGACACAGGTATACTTGAGAAGGAGCTAAGTCTACCAGTGGAAGCAAAATGGATGACGTAATTATGGACTCCAGCCACACTTGACTCTCTCACAGAAAGCCAAACCTCAGGCTTGACAGTTGCTAGTTTCTGTACTAAAACACTGTCCCCCTACTCCCAGATATCCTGTCACCTAAAGTGTTACTCCCCTTTGAATCTTCCTGTCATCCTTTCCAAGGGAGTCTTCTTCCTTCCCTACCATCTAACATGGCATCACCAGCATCTTTGTTTCTTCCTTGGCATTTGTCATGCTGTAAGATTATCTTCCTGGGTTGTTTGAGCATTGCCCTTTTATGTCACTGTGAGCCTCTTGGAGCAAAGCAGAGGAGTATCTTATCCACTAAGCATTTCCACTGCTTACCCCATAATTCATGTTGTACGCACCCACGAGTGCAAAATGGATGGCAGCTAAACTTTATTATTGAATTATTTTTCAAAGACATCCATATTTAGCTAAACTGAAATACCAGGTGAAATATAGCCATATTATAAGTAAGAATAAACATACCATAGTCATAAATAGGATATAGCATCAGTGACTTAGGAAATTCAAAAAATTCAAGGTCTTACCTAGTTGCTCCCTTAACCAATTACTAGTAGAAGAGCAAATGTGCACCTTTATTGATATATGTGTTTATCTTAATACACATCATAAAAATATGATGAAACCCAGGAAGTATATTCTGTATCTTAAAAGTTACATCCTTTCTGAGGTGGAAAACCCACCAACCTTTGATCACGCAATTGATTCATTATGAGACTTTTCCGATGCAGTATAGTAAATGTCTTCCCCAACAATCTGACCCTTGTGTTTTTGTTCTGTTACCTTTGTGCACACTCACCTTTTGGGTCTTACATAGTTTTACATTGTTACAGGTGGCTGCTGGGCTGAGGCCAAGCTCAGGCTACAAATGGATACTCCTCTCTGGAACAGCACTTGTCACTGTAGTGGAAGGGAGTACCTGCTCTGTTAACTGCCTGTTGTTTTTTATCTCCCTAATTTTGAGTCACCTGAAATTGTAAGCTTCAATCAAATTAAAAGGAAGTGCAGCTTTCTCAGTTGTACTAAGGTTTGAGAGGCAAGAGGAAAGAGAAAGGATTTCTAGGTTTCAGGTGTTAGGTATGATGCTGCCCAGAGACAAAGGAAAGGGATTACGCAAAAGTTGGGAGGAGATCCTTAATGCATAGCTCTTGCTTTTTGGAAGTGACCTCTGAACGAAGAATTGGCTTTTTAACTTACTTTTAACAACTTCTTCACCCTAAGAGGGTGTGGGTTGGTTCCAACTCACTTCACTAGGTAATTGGTTGAAAGTTAGTGTTGTGATTCTTGCCATAATGGGTAGGACAATCTTCAAGCGGCTTTAGTGGGTTGCATGGTAAAGAACTATGGGTAGCATTTAAATGCATGCTCTGTTGTAAGTTGTTTCCTATGTTGCGTTTTGTTTTGTTGGGATGGAACCAGGGCCTTGGGCATGCTAGGCAAGCTCTCCACCTCTGAACAATATCCCCACCTCTATTATCTTTTTCCTAACTTAAAACATGGCTGCAAAGCCCTCAGCCATTCCCCTTGGCATTTTGTCAAAGTTGTCTGCACACTAGCCCTAATACTGTTTATGAACCAATTGGTGACATTTCTCCTCTGCACAGCACTTTAAACCTCACCTCAGAGTTTCACAGCAGCCTTGGCATCTTATTGAACCTGCACAGAGGGTCCTGCCAACCCTGATTCTGCACTAGTTTTCCTAATGAGGGCATTATTTGCTTTTTAGCCTGCCCTCTTGTTTATAAAATATGCCAAGAGAACTAAACGCCCCGCTGTTCCCAGTACTTATTTACTTGCCCAAACCAAATGTTTATGTCCTTGAATACTAAACTTGTAGAAAAAGGATTCTTCTTCGTGGGAAAGTTACAATCTCTTAAGTTCTTTCTAAACTATGGCTGGAGGTCTGTTTTTCTTTTCTTTTTAGAAACAATGCAACTCATCAGTGACTTTAGGAACTGTGCAGACCACCCTCCCATGTCCTGAGTGTATGTACACAGCAGAAAGGCAGGTCCTTTTTCTATAACTTCCTTTCCAAGAGGCCTCTCAGCATGGGTGAACGTGGCTTGGTTCAGAACCATAGCTGAATATAAGCTGGGGCCTAAGGATATGAAAAGGAGAGGAGAAAGAAGTTTGTCCAAACGCTTTCATGGTTTGGTCGCTTGTACCTCATCACCAGAGTGTCCAGCTTTTCCATCTTACTGGGGAGCCAGGTTGGTGTGGAGTGGCCCTTGTCAGTCTCAGCACCAGGTTCTGAATTACCTGGAAAGATTCCAGGTCACGGTCTGACATCCCTCGGGTGACTTAGAGCCTGGCACCTCTGTTTTCTGGGCTATGTGAGCTTGATTAAACCAAGTTCCAGGGACTGCCCAAGATGGCCCTGACCAATTATATGTTACTCCTCTTGTATGTATCTGACTTGAATCACATTATCTTCTGGCAAGTTGTGTGCCTGCCACCTTGCCTTGTTTCTTTTTCCACAGAGGAGAAACATTTCCTTGTTACCTTTGCCAAATTACTTAGGAGAAGAGTGTAAATTGAAGCCATTTATCTTGAAATGTGCTGCAAGGGCACATTGTTTATACAAGTGAAAGAAATTGTAACAGTTATTTGGTCTGGTCTGCCAGGGAAAGATGTCTCAAGTTGTCCTGCCCCTCCCCACTTAGACACAGGGTATATTACATGCACAAGGGACACATCTTTTTAAGTGTGTGTGCTTTGCGTGCACACGCATGCACACACACATATACACGCATATGACAGGCCATATAGCTAATGCACTTGAGTGTTTGTAAGTGTTAATCATTTGCAAAATTAATTTTGCCATTAATGGTGAGAAGGATGTTTCTCCTCTAACATGTTTTATGGCCAGTCCATTCATTGTGTGTGAGCTTATGTCAGTGCCTGAGATACCAGACAGTGTTAGTTTGGAGTGATTTTTTTGTTGTTGTTTGGTTGGGTTTTTTTGTTGGTCTCATTGAAGAAACTTTTTACTATTTGTCAGTTGGTGGACGAGTAAGTCGTGAATTAAATTATACTCGCCAGAAGATTGGAGAAGAGGCTATGTTCAATCCTCAACTCATGATACAGACCCCAAAAGAAGAAGGTGCTAATGTCCTGACCACAGAAGCTCTCCTACAACATCTGGACTCGGCGCTCCAGGCCAGCCGGGTCCACGTATACATGTACAACAGGTAAGACCTTCATTCACCTGCACAGGTAAAGGGCAGGGAGGAGGCTGATGTGGAGGTTCCTTTATGGAGGGACACATCCAGTGCAAGTGGGATATTCCTTATCAAAATGCTTGGGAACAGAAGTGTTACAAACAATTTTTGGCTTTTGTAATAATAGCAATACATATAATAAGATGTACTGGGGACTAGATTCAAAGTTGAACACAAAATTCATTTGTTTCAAGGACACCTTATTTAAAAAATAATTTTGTGAATGTTTTGCATCAAGAGTATTATTAGCCCATTGAAGATGTTGAATTTGCAGATTAGCCACCTGCATCTTCAGTATCTTCACTCTCCAGGTGAGTAAGATTCTGATATACTTGGGTGGCTGGATACATGAGTTATATTTCAATGCTTGAGATTTGTTTCAAGTTGAGCATTTTGTTAACATGATTAATTATCTTTGCTACTTAAGCTGTTTTTGGATAAATTGTGTTTTGAACTTCCTTTAGTCAACATAGCATCAATGCAGAGAAAAAAAGCAAGAAAGACAAAGGAAGATCTTAATTCTCTTTGTGTCCACAGCTAGTTTGAGTCACAAAATAAATATAGTGATTCAGCCTTTCTAGGAATTCTTGTTAGCAGGCTGAATAAAATGGAGTTTAACTGTGTAAAAGATGTGTAAAGATCAGAAGGGGGAGGCGGGGGGTAAAATGAGGGAGGAGGTAACAAGTTGAACAAGAAATGTACTCACTGCCTTACATATGAAACTGTAACCCCTCTGTACTTCACTTTGACAATAAAGGGGAAACAAACTTAAAAAAAAAAAAAAGATCAGAGAAGAGTTGAACAAAACCAGCAGTTGGCTTTTTTTGTTTGTTTGTTTTTGGTATCTGAACTGCCCGTCACTTCAGGATAGCAACAACACATCTGATCAATGGTTATAGGATAAGTGTTCAAAGTTTGCTGAGTGACTGTCTGAGGATTGCCATCACTAAACTCCATTTCTACAGTGGTCTTCCTCTAACCCTCATTGCTCTGCTAACCTTTCTTGGCATGTCTTAGTTGAAGGGTTGAGGAAATGGCAGCCTAGGCATATTTTTGAAAAGAAAACAGGAAGAACTAAGGAAGAGAATGAAATTAAGATTTGTGCTTGGCTGTGCACTAACTCCTACCTCCTATGGATTGACATGGAATGGACATGGGTCCATTCTAGCTTGAGACTGGACTCTGGGAATCACTGTCACTTGTACAGGTCATCACTAAACAACTTACGTTGGTGACATGAGCTTTCTTATCCGGTGGTTTCCTGAACAAGATTAGGTATGTGTATGAAAGCTTTGAAAATGCAAATGGGGCATTTCAGCACTCTTTCTAGCTAGCCTGCCCATCAGTTGCAATTTGGCAATATTTGCAAATGAAGGATCTTGGAAATGGTTGCCCAGAGCCACTAAACATGCCTTGCACACACATTCCTAATATGCTGGACTCCTGCTCTGAGGGAGCTGGTTATTTATTCACAGGCTTCAGGACAAGAGTCAAAGCTCTGTAAAATGAATTCTTAGCTTAAGATGGCCCTTGAGATTTTGTGCATCAGAATGAACTTCCTTCTTTTCCTTTGATATAACTGGAGTTTGAACTCCAAGTCTTGTGATTGATTGATAAATTGACACAATATCACTGAGTTACCCTTTCAGAACTGTTTTTTCCATGGTTGTTTTTAGGATGGGGTCTTGTTTCCTTCACAGGCATCCACCTGAGCTTACTTTTTATGTGCTTACTTTTATAGTTCTATCATTGCTGGGATTGCAGGCACATGCTACATTATCAGGCCTCCCTTCATAGAGGCAGTCTTGTGAAATTTTCTGCCCAGACTAGCCTGATTCCTACCCAGTTTGGCCTGGAACTGTAACCATTCCATTCTCAATCCCCCAAGTAACTGGGTTTACAGGCATGAGCCACTTGTGCCTGGCAGCACTGGAATGAACTTTATCAAACATATACATAGTTCTGTCTATACATTTTTTTAGTGAAAAAATTGATTATTTGTGCAGGTTCATATGATTTCAGACCTTTCTTCTGGCTCCAAGACAAGTGATTGTAACCCTTCTCAAACAAGCATAAATAATAGTTGATCAAGAAATAGACACTGACAATCTACTGTGTTGCTTACTCTATATTGATGTTGTACAGAATTAAAATTTGTATCTTTGTGCACACACATACATAAATACATGCACACATACACACATGCACAAGCCGGCAGGTGTGAGGGCAAAGGGGTCAGCTTTTAGAGAGAAAAATGGCATTTGTGTAGATAGGCATGACCCTCGCCAAGCATGGGCAATGTTACCACAGAGGTTCCAGGTGTCAGGAGCCAGTACTCTGGAGGAAGGGGTCATTTTCATCAGTGCTGGAAGGTGATATTTCAAAAGGGCTCTGAGAGACAGATGGGAAAATTCTGAAAGGAGGTCCAGGGAAAAGGGCAAAGTCCATTCCTTTAGATGCAGTCAGGCCTCCCATTGGAGACCAGTAAAAGAGAGGAGATTGGAGAGCCTTTCATTTTAATATTTTTCCCTTGGATTTCCCATCTTCACAGTTTCTAAGTAATTTCCTCTTATTTTTCAGGTTGGGCATTATCCACCTAATACATGCGTGGGCTTATTATATACCATTCTTCTAGACATGGCAAAACTTTGAATTAATCCTTGATCAGTGTATTTTATGTTACTTCTGTAAACAAGACTGGCAGTACAGTACACCTTAATTACCTGGAAGGTGTTTATAACATTCATGGTTAAAAGCAGGAAAGTTTGTTTCAGACACCACCCATGAATAAGAACATTATCTGCCAATAAAAAGGACAGCAATAACCCCTGCCCCAAATTTATGTCCATACATTATAATCCTCACTAATTTAGTTCCTACTTATTTTGAATTTGATAATTCAGCTGGGCTGCCTGAAGTTGTTTAATGTATGTAGAAAAGCAGATTAATGGTGTAAACAAGATTATTGGGAGAACACTTAAGAAAACAAGACTTTTCAAGTACTTTGGTAGCATTCATTTACATAAACACCCAACATGTTAATTACAATTGAGTATTATCTATTCATTAAAGCAAGCTTGCTGGGTCTGTACTTGGCAAATGCTCTGCTCGTTTTGACAGATGCTTAAAAGTGATCGAAATTGCTATTCTTTTCATATGTTCTCTTGTTCTGATTTTGTACTAATTTCCTTTATTAAATAAGAAAATCTTGCCTCTGCTTTTCATTCCAATAGGCAATGGAAATTGGAACATTTGTGTTACAAATCAGGAGAACTTATCACAGAAACAGGTTACATGGATCAGGTATATTTTCTTTTTAATTAAAAAAAATGCCTCAAATTCTCAAAAAACACCCGAGAAGTATGTTGTCAGCCTAATGCATGGCCTGTTTTGTGTTGTTTTTTTTTTATCACTTTGACAGATAATAGAATATCTTTACCCTTGTTTAATTATTACGCCTTTGGACTGCTTCTGGGAAGGGGCAAAGCTGCAGTCTGGGACAGCATACCTCCTGTAAGTACAATTGTGTCTTCTCATTTCTAAACTCTAGGACTCAGTGTTTCTGGTGTTGCTTATTATTATTTATTCCACTTCAGTTTTGGACAAGAAGTAAATCCATTGAAATTCCATCTGCATTTTTTTGAATGAATAGTGGGGGAGAAGAGGGGACTTCAGCAGAATGTTTCTCCTCTTTTCAAAAAAAAGTTCTGTAGGCATCATTAAATTTCATTCACTTTTACCAGTCTATTTATATGCAAATAAAATGCAAATTATTGCAGAGTGTGTGTGATTTTTTTTTAACTCTTTATAAAATGTTTGCAGTTATGCAGACCAGGCACTAAGACCTTCAGCTTACTTTACTGTTTTGGTTTTTTAAGAGGCGCATTGTTGGGTACATGTCAAAGTTAAATATTTAAAGTTAAGTTTGAGATCTTCCTGGGAAGTAAAGTATTAACCCTTCTTCAGATCACATTAATGACATTTAAAGGGAAATGCACTATCTTTGAAGGTCATGGTAGAAGATGCTTCCTAGTCTAGCAGTTGCATATTATACATACCTCATCATTTAAACAATGATTGTTAATCAGGGTAGACATTTTCAGTTAATTATGCAAGAGTGAGTGCTTGGGTTATTGTTTCCTTCCTGGCTTGTACATATCTGCAAAAGCAATTTGCAGTTGCCATCCCCTGACCTTCAGTGTACAGTTTTAGATGGGAAATAAGGGGTTTTGTGTTTTCTGGTTGGGAGACTCTGAATAATGACTTCAGCCTGGTTAAGCAGCTACAGTGTGGTTTGAACCACATAACAGGCAGCCAAAAGCCTTTCTGGTCTGTCAACAGCACAAATTCAAAAGTGAGTGTGGGGGGAAGTGGCTGTGATGGTGGTGATGGCAGAGGCCACAGGGGGCTCCCCTGCCTGATTGCCAGGCTGTCAGAGAGAGCTCATAAGTATAGAATTGTTCAATGTAACAAAGATCAAATATTTTGATTGATGGCATTTGCAAAGCACTTATTAGGTGGACAAGTGCTAATTTGACATTGTGATTCTGTCTTTTTAAAAATAAATTAGACGTCAATATTCTGCTTAGAAGTACCTATTGGCTTTTTTTTTAAGATAATGAATGTAATATACTGGCAATTAAGATTCTCTGGTGCTTTTGTTAATTTGGAAGACTTCTGCCTGCTTTCTGGCTTCAGATATGAATTATTTTCCTGACCTATGTTTTCATGCAGTTTTACTGGAAAGGAGTGTTTATTCTATTTATTTATGTAGTTATTTAACATCAAAGTCTCGTAATTACAGCATTATTACCAAAAAGCCCATGGAAATACACAGATGCAAAGTATGCAGACTTGTTATTTTCCTGTCCTGTCATTTGGGGAGCTGCTTTTATTTTTCTTTCATGGTCTCAACCCCCTGATTTCTTTCACAGAGGTAAACCTCCTTTGCGGTGGACCAACTTTGACCCTTTGGAATTCCTAGAAGAGTTAAAGAAAATAAACTATCAAGTGGACAGTTGGGAGGAAATGCTGAATAAGGCTGAGGTTGGCCATGGGTATATGGACCGTCCCTGCCTCAATCCAGCCGATCCAGATTGCCCTGCCACAGCCCCCAACAAGAATTCAACCAGAGTGAGTTTGCCCAGTGATTGTTCTTACAAGGGGCAGAAAAAAAGCTGTTTCCATTTATAGTTCTCTTGATTATTTTCATTTTAAAGATTTCATTTGTCTCTACTATTCTTTTTTTTTTTTTTGCCTATAGATCTAAGTGTGTTTGTAGAGCTAAATTTTGCTGTAAGATTTGCCATACACCTCTCATTAGCCTTGTTATTAATGTTCTCTCTGAAACAAACAAGCTCTTAATGCACTGGATTTTAACAAGGCATGTGACCTGCCTACTAATTCCCGTAATTATGTGGCTGTCTTTTTATTTTAGCCTCTTGATATGGCCCTTGTTTTGAATGGTGGGTGTCATGGATTATCGAAAAAGTATATGCACTGGCAGGAGGAGCTGATTGTGGGTGGTACAGTCAAGAACAGCACTGGACATCTTGTCAGGTAATCTAACACACAGAATAAAACCCAGGCCATCCATTTCTTTCCCTCCTTTCCTGAAAACCACTTCCCCTCTGACATCTGCAAGGCTATTTGTACTCATACTTCACTGTGATCTTAGCTAGCTGTCCAGTGAAATTGAATATTAGGGAATATTAGCAAACCAGACCAGCTTGAAAAAGGTAACTTGTGAGGAATTTTTCTAGGATAGATTTGTAGTTTTCATCCATACTGTAGTTGTTGACTTTAAGGTTTTTAGATCTGCCTATTATAGAGAGGCAAGTATCCTGCAGGCCCAGAAACCCCAGTCCTGGTGTATAGAGTTGAATAATGTGAGCTGAGTAATGTCACATACTGTTAAAAGAAAAAGACCAAGAAAGAAAGGCTAAATAAGAATTATCCGGGTTATCCTTTGTGAACTCATGGACCGTGGTCAGCCAAGTGTCAGGTGTTTTGTCTGAGGTTTCTCCCTTGGGAAAGCCAGTGTCTGAGATTTCTGCATGGCTAGTGTACATGGCTGAGCCCAGTGTATCTGGTCAAGCTATCTACTCCTCTCCCCTTCCTGTTTTATGGAATAGAAACTGAGAAAGGAAATTGCCTATTAATTTAATTTTGGGGTCTATCTGTAAAAGGTTGGTAAGGTTACACCTTTAATATGGAACATCAATCTATTTAATAAAATAACCATCCTGGTCCTGTTTGAATGGAAACATGTGGTCACATAGAAAGAAGGAAGGAACTCCATAAGAGCTGGGGAGGGGCTCAGTTGGGATTTTCACACTGTGAAAACTGCTTCTGGAGAATGTTGATGTGCTTTCCCACCCTCTACCCCTTTACCCCATTACAGCGCCCACGCCCTGCAGACCATGTTCCAGTTAATGACTCCCAAGCAAATGTATGAGCACTTCAAGGGCTACGACTATGTCTCGCACATCAACTGGAACGAGAACAAAGCAGCAGCCATCCTGGAGGCTTGGCAGAGGACATATGTTGAGGTGAGTCCACCTTTGAATCCAGGACACTTGGTAGTTACTACTGTCTTTTTCACCACTTTTGAAAACATTTTACCTTCTGGTTTTTAATTTGCTGTGTTTTTTTTTGAGGCCAGCTATATAGACTAAGCTAGCCTCAAACTTGAGATCCAGCTGCCTCAGTCTGCCCAATCCTGGCATTACAGGTGTGCACCAGCAGGCCTAACTTTTGCTAGACTTGTGTTTAATGCAGATTATAATTTTGGGAACTTGATGGGCTGCAAACTTGTTTTTATTTACCTGGGTGCTGAAAGTCTTAGCATAATGTCTCATTCTAATTGGGATGCACCAAAATATGTTTAATCACCACTTGTGAACTCCAGAGCTCATGTATTAGCAATGCTTAAAGAAACACTTGGTGAGCCAAGGAAAGGTGTCTGGAAAGCATTAGCAAGGCATAGACTCTGTTCACAGCTGCAGGCGCCTTGGTCAGGTCATGTGACAAGGGGCTGGCCTTTGTTTCCCAAGCAGTGACCTCTACCGAGCTGCATGTGACCTTTTAAAAGTGGCCAGCAAATGGGGGTGGGGGACAGAGCCTGTAAGAATGAGTTGTTTTGGATTAGGGGAAACTGATGGGACCACAAATTAGTTGTAGGGGTATGGAGAGGAGAATAGTAGTCTTAGGTTTGAAGTGAATAAAGCACTCTAAGTGAATTCTGATTATACCACTCAATACACACCCATTCTCCCCTGATTAGCAACAGCTCTCATTGTCCCAGTCTCAGGGTCCATTAATATTAGTCCAAGTTCAACCACCTCTTCTGTTCTGTCCACCTGAGCCACAAAGGAATTTTTGCTAATGCCTCAGAAAAAAGAGAGAGATGGGTCTCCCAAGGCCTGTTCTGTTGAAGCTTGTTGAAACTTGTAATCCCACTTGGAAATTCAGCCTTACATTGTGACCACAGGTGGTTCATCAAAGTGTTGCCCAGAACTCCACTCAAAAGGTGCTCTCCTTCACCACCACAACCCTGGACGACATTCTAAAATCCTTCTCTGATGTCAGCGTCATCCGAGTGGCCAGTGGCTACTTACTGATGGTAACAATCAATTCTTGTTTGGAGGTCGGGGAGTGGGGGCGGGAAGGGAAGGGGTGTCTTGGTTTGATCTAGTCTGGTTAATTTAGTTTTTACCTTTTCATGACCGTTCCTGCTTTTTAACAGCTCTTCACATACACATGCATTCAAGACAGAGAGAACTGTTTCATAATGGTTTAAATGAGTGATCGATCATATGTAAAGCATTTTTTCCTCTATCTTTGACTTGTATCATTTTGTGTCATGTCTGTAAAGTTTTGTGATTGCTGGATTTAATAAGTTCTTCCTTTGGATTTGGGGCAATGGGTATGTGGGGGGGAAACATTAGAATCATTATACATTCTAATGTTTGGCTGTTTGTTTTGTGTCTTCCCCCACCCTTTCTCTCTCCTCCCCTTCATGCCTTCATCCCTTCCCCTCCCCCATTGTTCTGCTTGCAGCTTGCCTATGCCTGTTTAACCATGCTGCGCTGGGACTGCTCCAAGTCCCAGGGTGCCGTGGGGCTGGCTGGCGTCCTGTTGGTTGCACTGTCAGTGGCTGCAGGATTGGGCCTGTGCTCATTGATCGGGATTTCCTTTAACGCTGCAACAACTCAGGTACTATAGGAGCCCTCCCTCATCCTCAGTCCCTTGACCAGTACTCAGCCCACTGACTCCTCCCGTGTGTCCTTACCACTGGAACACCACTTGTTTAGGGGCAGACTGGATCTCAGTGGACCAAAGGGGATGCAGTAAGAAATCTGCAAGGTTTGCTGATGAGTAGAGAAGCTTCACTTAGAGCAATAGGACCCTCAAGCTCTGAGGGGCATTTAAAAGGGCTTGTGAAAACTCAAATGGTTGGATCTCATGCTCAGAGTGTCTAATTCCATAGGTGTGGAGTGAGAACTGAGAATTTGCATCTAATCAGTCCTAGTGATGTTATCAGAGGTCACTCTTAAGAACCATTGCTTTAGAATCTAAAATTTAGATGAATTAGGTTGCTTCTCATTTACTAACTTAAATCAAGTCCTGGACTTTAGAAGTTAAAGCATTCGAGCCACCATAAGCCAAAACTGGGAAACTTGGATGGGAGGGGTATAAATTTTCAGATAATATAAATCGTTCACTGTGAGTTACAATAACTCCCCTGTAGGAGGCTCTTAGGGAGCATGGAGGACATTGTTTATGTAGCTTTAGAATGATGTGTGTTGTCTCCTCCTGGTCTAATGTTGTCGTGTTCTGTTCTCACTGCAGGTTTTGCCATTTCTTGCTCTTGGTGTTGGCGTGGATGATGTTTTTCTCTTGGCACATGCATTTAGTGAAACAGGACAGAATAAAAGGATCCCATTTGAGGTAAGAGCAAATTAAAAGAGGAAAACTTTGGGGATACCTGAAGTACTCAATGATTTATAGTGTTAGTCCTTCAAAAAAAAATTGTTTTTCCTCATCTAGCCCAGGAAATAGTTCACCCCCTAGTCAGACTACAAATAACACAAGGTAGAAGAATCACAGGACTTGAGTTAGCTGTGGGAGTCCCCAGTGCTCCATTTGAGTGTTTTAATGTAATGCTATATGCTAATTGCTACCCCTTTTCCATGGCCCACATTTGCTACCCTGAGGTTTTCTCTATTTGTCTCCACTTACATCATTATCTCATAATTTCTGCTTTAGCCACCAAGCTAAAGAGCATTTAACAACAGAGGTTGTACTGAGGCTGGTGACAGGGTTAAGGGATCTGTGTACCTACTGCTTGTCTTCTAACGTCAGCATTAGAAACTATACCTGTGTTACTTTGCCACATACCTGAGTTGTCCATGTGCGCTAAGGGGCAGCTCAGGCCCAGTGCGGCTATCAGTGCTGTGATTTCTCCTCCTCAGGACAGGACCGGGGAGTGCCTCAAGCGCACAGGAGCCAGCGTGGCCCTCACTTCCATCAGCAATGTCACTGCCTTCTTCATGGCTGCATTAATCCCAATCCCTGCTCTGAGAGCCTTCTCCCTCCAGGTGAGTTTCCAGTAACAAATTGATGATACTGAGCAGCACTCCGGTAGTCAGCATCCCCAGTCTGCTTGTTCTTGACTTAGGTGTTTATGTTACTACTGCTTTGGAATAAGGAAGATGCCAGTACTTGGCTTTGTTCAGCGGGTTAAGTTCTTTGAACTGTAACACTTAGATTCTTTTCTTTTCTTTCATACCCTATATGCCTGATGACTGTTACTGTACAGTTACTATACTGTGCTGTATATAGTTCAAGTCAAGTGGGACCAGGGGCCACTCTGTGTCCTGCTCCAGATTCATCCATATTGCAGCTAGCATTTTGGCTGTGCCCTCTCTACTTCTAGACAACCCTCTGCTGTTCTCCTCCTAGATATTCTTCCATCTTCCCTGAGGCAGTTGTAGCCCCAATCCAAGGCAATCATGCAGATGTTTTCCTGATGTATGAAGATGAGGTTGTATGCAGCTCAAGACTAGACAGTAATTAAAGATTGAATATCAGATAGCATTGTACAAAGAGGTATTGCCCATTTCCCACCTTGGAGAATTTCCTGCATAGTTTGTTACCCACCTCCTTTTCCTTAGTTGGCCTCTGTTCCTTCCTGACCCCTCTTCTCTTTCCTTTGGGTTTCCTACACCCTTTTCAGGCTGAGCAAGCAAATTGAACATGCCTCTCACTGTTTTGTGTAGAATATGTTGATGGTTTTGATCTACTTAAGCCTTTCACACCCAGAAGCCATCAGGAGTATTTTCCCAAGGAGACAGCCTGTATAAGCATGGAGAGCTAGTTCCCCAGTGGGATGCGGTTACTGGCATTGCCTGAAAGCTATGTGAAACTCAGGACAGGAATCCTGAGAGCATTTAGCAGATGAAGTAGATTTTTTTTTTTTTTTAATGCTGGTCGTGAGTCTTAAACTCAGGTCCTACATACTGTCTCTGAGCTTTATTTTGCTCCACACTGGTGGTCTACCACTTGAGCCACAGCTCCACTTCGGGATTTTTGGTGGTTAATCGGAGAGAAGAGGCTCACGAACTTCACTGCCTGGGCTGGCTTTGAACCTGGATCCTCAGATCTCAGCAGCCTGACTAACTTAAGATTACAGGCGTAAGCCACCCAGTACCTGGCAGATGAAGTAGATTCCTAAGCAATTGATAACATGCCTTCATAAACCCAAAGCTGCCTAGCATTTAAATGTCAGAAGATATTATTGAAGTTTTGTGAATTTTAACTTTTCTAAAACAAAGATTAAAGCGCTATTGGCTTTCTTCTGTCCCTTTCCATACACACTAATGTTGGTGAGATATGGAAGGAAATGCCCTTGGTGTTACTTTTTAAATTGCTGTTACTACATCCAGGTCACTCTCACCAAAAGTCCTCAGGATTGTGACCACAAAGAAAAAGTAACAGGTGATGAATTGAGTTTTTGTTTTGTTGTTACAATTTTGTCAAAATGATTGTGCTTTCTCAATCTTCCTATTCATTACATCAATAAGATGTTGCAGTTTCATTTCACTAATTACCAATAGAGACTTTAGCAATGAATGGTCTTATTGTGAGATGTAAGTCTTCCTTAACACTTAATGAGATATGAGAAAAGATCACCAATTACTATAATTGTTAGGCCTAGAAGGACATATTTTTGTTCTAAGTGCATGTAGAAATAGTGAGTACACTCTGGATGAAATTAATCTGAATCTGGGACTGAAACACAAGGAAAATAAAAAATCTCCAACTCTAGTAATAGGAGAGCTAAGTGAAAGGTGCCCATGACATTCATGATACTGTGGGGCTTTAGCTTGCCAGTTGCATAGCCCTACATCTGCCTGGACACTTGTCTAATCCAGTCTTGTTTTGTGTGCAGTAGGTTCTGGTATTTGAGTAGTTTCTCTGGCGTATTTTTGTTTGTTTTTTAACAGTAGGACCCTCTTTCCTCACTCTTTATCCTTTCCACTGCCTTTTCCCTCACTGTCTTATATCTGCTCTGTTCTGTATCTGCTCACACTCCTTTTTTTCTTTTCCTCTCATTCTCTCCTTCCTTTCTCAGTACATACTGATGGTTCATCAAGGCAAACTGTCCCTTAATGGTATCCCATGGTGTGGTGGTCTGAAAGCTACATGAGTTTTCCTTATGAGGAGTAGCCTTTTAGAAAATCCAGTACGCTAAATTCTCCCAAGGTAAGCACCTTACAGAGATCAAATGAGTACTGTTGGTTTTGCATTTCTGTGCCACGTTGCTGTTTCAGCTTCAGAAAATTGCTTTTCCTGCTTGCAAGGGCCCTCATTTATTTAAAAAAAAAAAAAAAAGATAGTTTTTCAGATACTGTGGCTCAAGAGAAACCAGAAACAGTGTGAGTATACATTTTCCTCCCTTAGGCCATCAAAAATGCCACCCTAGTTTCCTTTTATACATATTGGTATTCAAGATTGACCACTTTGTAGCTTCTCTGTCCTTTACTGACCTATATTAAGTTTTGACTCTGGGTATTCATTCATGTTTATATTTTCAGGATGCTGCAGAATTAAGCATCAAAAGGGAAAGACCCAAAGTAGTGTTCTGTGCAGTTATAAATCCATATGACCTGCAGATTCCTTGTGAAACTTCCCATTTCCTAGCCTGACCATAATACTAAGTTCCTCCCTCCTCCCTGAAGAAAGTGTCTTAACTTTATCAACCATCATCTACCTGTCCAAACGTTGCTTCTTCTGGACCCGTATTCTGCCCTAGAGCTATGCTGGTTAACACAGTGATGTTGGCTTGCTAGCACAGAGCCTCATGCATTTTTTTGTTTGTTTGTTTGTGGTTTTTTTGTGTTGTTTTTTTTTTTTTTTGCCAGTCCTGGGGCTTGAACTCAGAGCCTGAGCACTGTCCCTGGCTTCTTTTTGCTCAAGGCTAGCACTCTACCACTTGAGCCACAGCGCCACTTCTGGCCTTTTCTATATATGTGGTGCTGAGGAATCGAACCCAGGGCTTCATGTATATGAGATGAGCACTTTACCACTAGGCCATATTCCCAGCCCAGCCTCACACATGTTGGTCAAGTGCTGTACTCCAACCTGGTAAAAGATTTTTGACTGGGATGTTTCTCCACGTGTCCCATTTGGACTTCGTAGAAACTCTAGGAGTAGGAAAATTTCTCTTAGGTACTAGTAACTAGAATTGATTTTAGATCTTTTTCTTTTCTGATTTCTTTAGTATTTCTTAGACTTCCTTTGGTTTTTTCAAAGACCCTTCTGTCTTAGCGAGAATCCTTATTTTATTACTGTGGTAGACTTAGGAGATGTCTAAGTTCTACTGTTTTCAGGAAATATTTTTCTGTATATATGGAATATAGTACTAGAAAGTAAGTTAGATGGGACATTGCTCTGAGTGTCAGTCTGAGCTCATTCCTGCATTTCCATTTCAGTAGACACAGCAAGACGCCTGTCAGAACTCTCAAACATTTCCCAGCACCTATGAAAAGCCTCTGTGTTGCCCTAACCAGCATGCAGGCCACATGTGCTTGCTTATATATACTTATGTGGCTTTGCTCTCCTCCTCTTATACTTCTGCCCAAAGTGAGAAACCTAGGGTTTATTTTCTACATCCATTCCTCAATTATAAATATGACTGTAATTTTTAAAAGCTAATCAGGATTCAGCCCCCAGCATGTTAGGTTTTTTTCTGGAGAATCTCCTTTAGCATCACACCTATTCTTCAGCATTCCCTGTGGTCAGGAGTCCTAACCTAAGCAAGCACATTCTCTCAGGGGGTGAACAGATCTAACATGAGCTTTCAGTTCTCATCTTCCCTTTTATATCTCATTTTCTGGATATCTTCTGGCAGGCAACACTCGTGCTGTTCTAAGCTTCAAGGTCTTTATTAGGGAATAGTGTCTGAATTGTAAATGTCTGGGCCGGGCACTGATGGCTCATGCCTATAGTCCTAGCTGCTTGGTAGGCTGAAATCTGATGATAGCAGTTTGAAGCCAGCCCAGGCAGTAAAATCTGTGTGGCTCTCCAGTTAATCACCTGAAAACTGGAAGTAAAGCTATGGCTCAAAGTGGTAGAGTGCTTACCTTGAGCAAAAAAACTCAGGGACAGTTGAAGACCTACAGCCAACAAAAAAACAAAAACAACAACAAAAAGAATGTCTGCCTCCCAGTTGCTGTGGGAATCGTGTATTAACTACATAGTCTCCCATGGTTTCTCCTGGTGGTCTGAGTGATTGGGCTACCTGTGTGCCCCTCTATCTTGTTCCTCCAGTGAAGCAACTGACCCTTTCCTGTACCTGTCTGACCACTTTCATCTTCAAACCCTGCTCACAGCTTCTTGACTGACCATTCTCCACCCAGGCCTTCTTTCTCTCTCTCTTTCTTCTCTCTCTCATTTCCCTCCCTCCTTCCCACCCTCTTTTATCATTACACTTACCAGCCTCAATTATATCTTGTTTGTAGCTCTAGCTATGTCAATCCTTGAGCAGGAATTTGTCTTACTGCATATCTAGTGCCCAGAACTCTACCAAACTTCAAAAGGGATCTATCTCATGGGTAACCTGTTCAGTCACAGTAGTGATATACTTATTCATACAGGTCTCTAAAGTGCTTTTGTACACATTTGAGTGGTGATTAACATGCTCAATGTTCTTTAATTGATGTGTGTTTTCAAGACTTTTAGATGAACATACTTAGCCATTTTCTGGTTTTGTAGACTTGACAGGAAGTTTACTTATTATTGAAAGGCATCCCTCCAGAACTTGAGCTTGCTATTTCACCTGGAGCATAAATTCACAGTTCATTTCAAAAGCTTTTTTGTATAGTTCTCTTTGGCTTTGTTAAGTACCAGTTATAACCTGGTTCTCTCCTTGTCCTGAGCCAACTTCCCAGTTTGAGAAGGTCTCAGAAGAGCTCCTTTGAAAAACCTCCTACGAGTTTTTAATTTTCAAACAAATTTCTGATTATTTCTTGGCTACTTAGCATTCCAGTTCCATTTCCCTGTGTGCGTCTGCCCCTGCTTTTCTGAACAGGACAGCCCTTTCAGCGGTCTTCTGTCGACTCCCCTCTGAACAGGCCAATTTTGTAATTTTTACTAGGTCAGCAGGAGATTTGCCCAAGCACTGCAGAATCTAGCCCCATGTTTATTCTAGGTTATGGAGTGACTTTTGAATCTGTACTTATTTATTCTACGTACTATAATCACACACAGGAATTTCTTTCTGCTTAACTCTCCTTGACCTTTGCAGTTACTTGCTTGCACACCCCACAGACTGCCCTTGAGGCTCTTCGGAATGTGCCTATTAAAACCTCAGGGGACACATGTGAAATTTTATTTTGTGTTTTAAAGGTGACATTTTGATATACTTCATTCATTTTATGTGCAAAATTTCAAGTGTAAAATTGGGGCTTCATGAGCTCTCAGAAATATTCTGAAAGGAGGGAAATGTTTCTGTTTTGAAATAAAACATCTCAAGCATTTTTTCTGTTCTGCCTTTGTAGACTTGTGTGGTTAAGCTACTTGCAAGATAATAGTTCAGTTTGTGTGTGTGTGTGTGTGCGTGCGCGCACCCACATGACAGACTTCTAATATATCAAGTTATTAATGATCGGAAGGATCTGAATGATGCGATTCTGTTTTAGTGAAAGGGTTCCTTTGGCCAGGATCTACTCCTGCTTTGATAATTTCTGCAAAAAGATGGTGAAAGAAAATACTGTTTAATAGCATCGTTAAGCTGGGCACCAGTGACTCAGGCCTATAATCCTAGCTACTCAGGAGGCTGAGATCCCAGGACCACAGTTCAAAGCCAGCTTGGGCAGAAAAACCTCTTTGAGACTCTTATTTCCATTTAACCACTCAAAAAACAAGAAGTGGCACTGTGGCTCAAGTGGTAGAGCACTACCCTTGAACACAAAGAGGATCAGGGACAATGCCCAGGCCCTTACTTCAAACCCTGCAACCGCCAAAATTTTTTTTAAAAGCATCTTTATTTTCAAAGCCATGTTATGATTGGTGGAATGTTGGTGGGTGGCCTAAGCTTTTTTTTCTCCTTGCTCCCAGGCTGCAGTGGTGGTGGTGTTTAATTTTGCCATGGTGCTGCTCATTTTCCCTGCAATTCTCAGCATGGATTTGTATCGACGTGAGGACAGGAGATTGGATATTTTCTGCTGCTTTACAAGGTACATTTTTTGGGCTGGTGTGGCCTTTATTGGTTGGGTACCAAGTGATGCTGTTGGAAGAATCCTTGGACTCAGCAGAGAATATAGCAGGAAGGATTTAGACTGCTGTGATGGATGGAAGTAGGGGGGATACTGGACAGAGGCTGCTTCTAGGGGACTTCTGGGCCCTATGTGTCTTCCCTTTCCCAACTGCATCTTCTCACCATCTTTGACACTGATGCAGGTAGACTTTTTCCCCCCTCTTTCATGAACCAGTACTGCTGATGGATTTGATTAGCACAGAGAAAGCATGAAAAAAAAAAAAACACGTATCTAGAAAAACCATAGGGTAGTGGTGGTTTGCTTTTTGTTTTTGCTCTGCTTGTTTTTAAGGTCTTTTTCGGGGGGAGGGATTAGGCTTTGAAGGGGTTCTTCATCAAGCAAGCCAAGTTGAGGATTAATCATCCATTTGGCCTCAATGAAATAAGTTATGTCTGTCTCCATCAACCAGGTGATGTCTGCTGAGTTAAATTGTCTGTGTAATTGAGTAGTATCTGCTTTTGACAAAAATGAAGGTATAGTTTCCTTGTAGCCGTACCTTGCAATGTACTCCCCATCTTTCAGCCCCTGCGTCAGCAGAGTGATTCAGGTTGAGCCTCAGGCCTACACGGAGCCTCACAGTAACACCCGCTACAGCCCCCCACCGCCCTACAGCAGCCACAGCTTCGCCCATGAAACACACATCACCATGCAGTCCACTGTCCAGCTTCGCACAGAGTATGACCCTCACACCCACGTGTATTATACCACTGCCGAGCCGCGATCCGAGATATCAGTACAGCCCGTCACTGTCACCCAGGACACCCTCAGCTGCCAGAGCCCCGAGAGTACCAGCTCCACCAGGGACCTGCTGTCCCAGTTCTCCGATTCCAGCCTCCACTGCCTTGAGCCCCCCTGCACCAAGTGGACTCTTTCCTCCTTTGCAGAGAAGCACTATGCTCCATTCCTCTTGAAACCAAAAGCCAAGGTAACCTGCCACAATATCCAACTCTTCGTCCTATCTCTGAAAAGTACCAGATCAGCTCCTTTGAAAGTTATCAGATTGCTTCCATCTACTTTTCTTGTTCATGCTTGAAAGCTTAGGAGTCTGAGATCTGAGTACTGCAGTTCAAAGTCAGTCCAGGCTTATCTCCAGTTAACCACTCAAAAACCAGAAGTAGAAGTATGGCTCAAGTGGTAGAGTATCAACTTGAGCAAAAAAACAATAAAACTAAGAAACAGTTGAGTTGAAGGCTTAGAACTGGCACTTCAAGCCTCAAAGCCAATCCATGCAAAGCTTACATTTAATAAGTGCATGTCTGAAGGAGTGAAATTCTATGTAGCAAGTTTTTCTAGGAATTCAGGTCATCTCTCTATTTATTTGTGAAGGTACTTAAAAATGTAATTGCTATGATCCTACGCACCTCCTGCCCTCATTTGGGAGAATGAACGCTACATGCTAAATCTGCCAGTGTGGTATATAGTAAAAGAAAAAATAAACAGCTGATGTTTGTCAAGGAAGAATCTCGGATCTTGCTTGGGATCTGACCTTGTGCTTCCCGTTCTGTTGCAGGTTATGGTGATCCTCCTCTTCCTGGGCTTACTAGGAGTCAGCCTCTATGGGACCACTCGAGTGAGGGATGGGCTGGACCTGACAGACATTGTCCCTCGGGAAACGAGAGAATATGACTTTATTGCTGCACAGTTCAAATACTTTTCCTTCTACAACATGTATATAGTCACCCAAAAAGCAGACTACCCTAATATCCAGCACTTACTTTATGACCTTCACAAGAGTTTCAGTAATGTGAAGTATGTCATGTTGGAAGAAAACAAGCAACTTCCTAAAATGTGGCTGCACTACTTCAGAGACTGGCTCCAAGGTAAGGCACTGCCACTTGGCTGTCCTCAGTCACCATTGCAACTTTTGCACGTTCACTTTCTACAGGTCCCTTCTTAACTTGGTTTAATCTGTAAGATCTGAAAGTAACCCTGATATATTTCGCTGACTTGTAAGTGTTGCTTAAACATCTTATAGAGGCTGTTTCTGCAGGAGTCCCCCCTCCCCCCACCCCCACCCCCCACCCCACTGCCCGTATCTGGCTTTCACCTGTAAAACCACAGGTGACTCAGGAACTTTTGTAAGAATTTATGAGCCTAGGAAGGACGGGGGAGGTATGTTATAAAATTTGGAGTCTGGTTGCTTTTGTTGTTCTTTCTTTTGGAATAGTGGCTAATGTAATGACCAAGTCAAATCAAAAAGGCATGTCTGGGCTGACTGTCAAATGATAACCTACTGCATCCAGTTACTTTATAGAGTCAGCAGTGGATATAATTCAATATTTAGTATTTTGGCCATCTTACATTTTTAATAGGCCTGGTACCCGTAGCTCATGAGTATAATCCTAGCTTCTCTGGAAGCTGAGATCTGAGGATCTCAGGTTTCAAACCAACCTGGGAAGATTCTTAAGCAGAGATTCTTATCTCTGCTTAACCAGCAAAAGGCCCAAAGTGAAAGTAGAACACACTGAGGGCCTTAAGCACCAAAGCTAAAGGGAGAGCTTGAGGCCCTGAGTTCAGGCCCCAGTAATGGCACCAAAAATAAATAAATAAGCAAACAAACAAATGACTTTAGTTTTAGAGCAATGTTAAATTCATAGCAAAATTGAGAGGGACATATTTCTCACACCTGTGTCCCACCTCCCCACCTGCTCCCTCATGCTCTACTGTAAAGCACCTGTTTTAGTCACTGAACCTACAGTGACATCATTATCATCATGTTCATGCTTTCCCTTCAGTTTCATTTTGACCATTTTTTGACTGGGTGAATGAAGTACATTTATCTTTCCTTAGTCACATTTTAGTACTTCATAAGTGATCAAATGCTGCTTTAAAAAATGCATTTCTTGGTTTCTTGGTTTTCAGGAACATTTCTAGGAAATATTAGTCAACTGAATGGGGAAAAATGATGTAAATTTGCTCCTAACTGCTAACTGACTGAATATAAATGTATTCAGTGATTCCAGGAACATCTGTTCATTTATTCTTCTTTGTTGACACATGCAACATTTTGCAAATCAGGATAATTATCCACACAATTCAAGCAAAAATGCTTTTACTTGAATTCCCAAATAATTATGGCCTCAACATTTTTTGGCTTGGATTATCCAACTGATTGTCTTAATTTCCCACTTAATTATGCTTGTCTAAACACAGATTTAAGTGCCTTTTTGGGTCTTAAGTCAATATACTGTTATGGAAAGATTAGGCAGCTGATTTTCCTGAGATGGTAAACAACTTGACTATGGTTGAAATTGGGTCAGTATAGTTTCTAAATTCTTTCAGCTCAGTTAGGAGAATTTTGTTCACACACGAATTTTGTTTTGGAGGAAGTTGAAGAGAGCATGACATGATTATTATTACTTTTTAACATTCTCATGGGGTTAACTTGAATTTTTTCCAAGTCTTAATTTTTTACACTTAGTTGTGACAGCTCTGGTTTTTCGGTAGTGAGGGTAAGAGAACCAGACAGTTGGGACATTCCCTGCTTTTCATTTTCTCCACATTCACCAAAGACATGCAAATAACTTGCCACAAGTGACAAAGAGATCTGCTGTGTGCTGAGGGAGGAGGAGATCAGCGATTGTGCAGAGGAGGGTTATTGTAGAATGTGCTTCAGTGTCTTCAGCCATTGCTTTAGACATTCAATACGGATGGTGTATTAGGCCAAGGTTGGGAAGGGGGCGCGGGGCATTGTCTCTAAGTAATGCAGAAGGCTAATCTTCTTAGATGGCATTGTAGATGATGTCTATACTTGCATCCCTTGAAAGACTTAAAGCATTCGGATGTGCAAATGTATTTTTTAAGGTGCATTTAAATATTGTTTTGATTTCTAGGTGAACAACACCCAACTAGATCATGTTAGATCCTTGCATGCCAATGAGTCAGAGGCTCAGCCAGCCCTGGAATTCTGCGTCTGCCCCTTAAGAGGCTAAGCAGAGCACTCCACACAGATATGAGGGCCATTGGCTGTTTAGACATTTGCAGGCCTTGAATGGTTGTTCTTTGAATACTTCCTTCAAGGAAACATCCTTAAGTCAACTTCCAAATATTTTCGTGTGGTGCTTAAGTTGAGATGAGCTTCTTTGTTTTTGGTTTTGGTTGTGATTTTTTTGTTTGTTTGGGGTTTATTTTGGTTGTTTTTTTTTTTTTTTTGGTGGGGTGGGGGAGGGATGTTAATCCTAGGCTTGAACTCAGGGCCTGGGTGTTTATCCCTAAACTTTCCTTTGCTCAAGGCTAGTGCTCTACAACTTAAGCCACAGCTCTACTTCCAGCTTTTTGGTGCTTAATTGGAGATAAAGAGTCTCACAGACCTTCCTGCCCTGCTGGCTTTAAACCAAGATCTCAGCCTCCAGAGTAGCTAGAATTATAGGTGTGAGCCATCAGTTCCTGGCTTTTTTGTTTGTTTTGTTGCTTTTAAAAAAAAATGGAGTTTCCATTTAAACTATGTCATCTCATTGGTCTTTATCAATATACTAATAATTCTTTGTTTTACTTCTAAATATATATAATGGTTAACATGGAAATTGTCTTATGTCATTTTAAAACATACATAAGATGAAGATAAAGTCATATTATGCATCTTAAATACATCATATTTTAAAAAATTATATTGGATTATGCAAACAATATTTAGATTAATATTTTTTCTTTTTTTCTTTTTCTTTTTTTTGGGGGGGGGCGCCTTGGGGCTTGAACTCAGGGCCTAGGCACTTTTTGCTCAAGGCTAGCACTCTGTCTCTTGGAGCCACAGCTCCACTTCTGATTTTTGAGTGGTTCATTGGAGATAAGAGTCTCAGGACTTTCTTGCCTGGGCTGGCTTTGAACCGTGATCCTCAGATCTCAGTCTCCTGAGTAGCTAGTATTACAGTTGTGAGCCACCAGCATCTGGTTTAATATTGTCTTTTTAAAGTGTCATTATATTTGCATTGTTCTTTTGGACTAGAACTTTAAGAATATTATTTTCAATATTAAATGCTTTATGAAGGAGGTTTAATGAGGAAATTTTAGGTTTTGATACATATATACATATATATACACACATATATGTATATATAACGGGTAAGATCTACTAGTTCTTTTGGACATTGTACATTTGTTAGAATATAAAATGTTGGCCAAGAGGCAGTAGAAGCAAAATTTTGTCCTTGTTTTGTATCCGGTGTTGTGCCTATACTCAATCAAGCGTACTGTTCCTTGAGCTTCTGGGTAATTAGCCAGAAAATATTAAACTAATTTTGAAAAAGACAAGCCTTCGACAAAATCCATTACTGTGTCTCCCCATCTGTGGGCCTCTGGTAGAGTAAATTGTACCTCTAGGACCAACAGGATGGAAATGCATTAAGCTGAATGGTCAGCAGGACTGACCTCCCCAAATCTGATCTTTATTCCTTCGTACACCCTAAGGTATCTCAAAGCTTCCAGAGTTCCCTTTGCTAATGTCATTTGTGCCTTCAGTGATTCATTCAGGATACCACAGTGCATCCTGGAGACGTTTCTGGCAATTAGTAGTTCATGCAAACTCTGGCTGCCTGCACTCAAAGCTCAGCTCCTTACTTACTGGGTAGTCTTAATAAGAGTACTTCACTTTTACTTTCCAAGCCTCAGTTTCCTCATCTATAAAGATGAAATGATAATACCAATGGGCCTGTCTCACAGGGTGGTCGTTGGAACTGAACAAGGGGTAACAGGCGTGGAAGGCCTAGAATAATCTAGTGCCTGCTAAGCAGGAGCTGTTCTCAGAGTAACAGATCAGGAGGGAAAAAATGTTGAATACAGTGCAAGTCCTTGAATGATGAAAATGTTATGATGGCTTAGGAAACAGACCAGGACTCATTTGAGAGGTAGGGGAGATCTGGGGCGAAGAATTGGGGGTCAGTTGTTATTTCTCCTCTGCTTTAAAAAAAAAAAATTCCAAAAAACAGGATGGGGAGGGGCACTTGAGGTCATAAAACAACATCTGTTCAGTACTGTTTGTGTGCATGCCTTGCTGTCTGTCTGACGGGTGGGAGGCCAGCAGCCATCCTGGTGGTCTCTCCTGCCTTCTCCTCACCCACCCCATAACAGGGGCCTCCTTTCACCACTGAGCCCAGGGTCCTCATTCCCTAAATTGTTCCCATAAAAACAATGCCCACAGCAATGTCAGAAAGAGGGGTTGTTTTTAAAGAAAGTAGGGGAGGAGAGGAAAAAGAGTCTGCCCACCTCCCTCCACTCCAATTCCCCAAATGTTTATTCGTGGAATCACTTTTTTTCCCCTTGGTCTTTGAAGTCATCTAAGACATGTCCTGAAATGAAGTAAAACCTTCTCCCTTCTTACCAGTCTAACCTCACACATGTCCAACTTGTTCCAAGGCGGGGGTTTCCTATGCTGCTGGGGCTTGGAAGATCTTCTTGGGAGGTGACTGGGGGGAAGCAGAGAAAGGGGGTGTTCAGGGAGTATGTACACCAGCCAGCACTCAGAGCCTAAGGCTGGGTCACCAGGGCCCTGTTTTCTCTTCCAACATGCTTATCTCTTTACAGCTGTAGCCAAACCGTCAGGTCTGTAATGATGGTTTTGATTACAGAGGCCAAGTGCAGCTGTGTGTGGTGGACTGGTGGGCTCGCCCATCCCCCAAGCCTAGAAAGCTCTTTCCTTCCCCTGCCCCAGGCTTGTGGTTTGTCATCTGTTCTCACAGAGCCTCCTTGTATTGGCCTGTGGCTTCCTGTTCTCAAAATCTGATCCAAATTTACCCTCTGAGGTATTTCTCCATGCAGGGGATCCTTCCCTCCCTTCCTCCCTCTCTGTCCTCCACACCCCCACTTGGAAGGAAGGGTGGCAGAGAGGCAGGGAGCAGTTGAGAGTGAATAGGTGTTGGCTGTGATCTTTACACAACCTGGCAGCGGATCCCACAGCTTGTGTTAGCTCCACAAGTTGAACAGATGGATCAAATTGACAGAATCGTGTTCGCTCACCCTGGGCTCCAGAAGCAGCTGCCTTGCTGTTTGAAGTTGGGGGCTTGACTGTTTTTGTCCTCTGAGTGGAATTTCTGCTTGTATTGAAGAACCTATGGCTCCCTGTGTGACATGAAATGGTTAATGAGCCTGGTGTGTGTCTTTCTCTCCCTTCTTGCTTTCTCTTGTTGGAATAGCCATTGGGGAAAAGAAACAGAGCTATATTATTTTTTAAGGGAAAATATGCATGTCTGTTTCCTTCCCGCTTTTGAGCAATGATTAATTAGCAACCTGTAGTTCATTCATGAAAATTCCAGAAGTATTGCTTAAAGGGAAAGTAGACTACAGATCAGTCCCCTGTCCTACCTGCTGCCCCCAGCCCACATCATTAAGGCTAAGAGTATTCTAGTTAAAAGTTTTCATGTGTTACACGCATTTGCTTTTTCTAGGACTTCAGGATGCATTTGATAGTGACTGGGAAACTGGGAAAATCATGCCAAACAACTACAAAAATGGATCAGATGATGGAGTCCTGGCTTACAAACTCCTGGTACAAACTGGCAGCCGAGATAAGCCCATCGATATCAGTCAGGTATTGTTACCATTCAAAACCTCCAGGGGAATCTCCCAGGGTACTAGGGAGTAGAGGTCCTGGCGGCTGCCTGTGCCAGATGGGTTGACAGCAGTGATCCTGGTCTATGTCCTTCAAAGACCTGAGATACTAAGAGATGGTGGGCAGAATCTTTTGCTTGAATTCACTTCATCTCACAGCTGTGTGACCCCACACACCACACTTTGCTTGTCTGTTAAGTTGGGTGTTACCTGGGTAGTTGATACTGCCCAATAAAGTACGATGGAGACAATACAGACTGATAGAAGGACTGAGTCTTCTTAAGTTTTCAAATTCCAATACTTGATACTATGGTAGTTTTGGTGTATTCTTCAGACTTCGAGAGGTGGATTTGTTGGGTAGCAGTCAACTAAACAGAAACTGGGGTAGGGAAATGGCTTAAAAGATGGTAGAGGTTCTTAGAGTGATGGGAGAATTTGTTACTTAATTCCTTTGGGTCACCCTGGCCCCTGGAACAGATTCTGAGTACAGTCAGATCCCCAAGGCATGAGCCAAGTGAAGGGGGAAGTACAAACCCTTGGAATCCAATTAGACTCACCATTTCTCTTACTTAGTAATGAGAGACATTTCTGTTTGGTTGTCATATTCCCCCACTAAATATGCATCTTCTTCATGACACCTGGATTGCAGTGCATCTGTTTTGATTCCTTAGTAGTGTTTAGGATGTGTTAGGAATTTGTGATTTCAGATGGGCCCATGGCTTCTCTTGATGTCTATAGCTTGCTTGCTTTTACCTTCAGGCAGAAAATGTCATGCTAATGATCTTCTTAGCAGCTCTGTTTATTGTCTCCCCCTTTTTGCTAGCATTTAAAGTGACAGATTTACAAAGTACATTATTCAGAGTTATTATGGAGTGTGAAACTAAGTGCTTTATAGCAGTGTGTAGTGCTGTCAGGTTTGACAAGGGTGTGGGTACAGAAGCCTGCCTGAGAGACCATAGCAGGGGCATGCCCAGAAAGCTGGGTTAGATGGAGTTAGAGACCAAGGGCCCTGTGGGATGAATATGATTGGGCCAGAGCCCTGAATGTCATTTCCTCTGCTTGGGATAGAGAAAAGTGTGCTGCATGCATGGATGCAGTGAGCTACACTATGTAATTCCAGAGACGGTTTGAAGACATACAGTTGTTATGTACCCTGTGGATTAATTGAATCCAGATCCCTGAAGTCTAATTCTCTCCCTCTTTTCCATGTTCTTTCCTCTCTCTCTCTATCTCTTTCTCTCTCTCTCTCTCTCTCTCTGTGTGTGTGTGTGTGTATGTGTGTGTGTATGTATGAGAGAGAGAACTGGTGTTTTTCATTTTGTTTAAAAGAAAGAAAAAACCATGTGTTGGAACAAGGCCCAAGTCTAAAATAAACAGGAAAAATCTTTTTTTCAATGTATCTATAATATACATATACACACTCAATCTCACAGCGTCTCAGACCTAAGCAAAGCCCAAAAGACCTACTGTAGAGGGAGCATATTTCGCCCTGTAGAGGATTCAGTTTACTAAGCCTGACCACCCCTCAGAAATGTGATTACCCAGAAGGGCCATGGCTTTGTATTAAGTCTTTTCCACTTTCTGGCAATGGACATTTTTTGAATACACAGGTCATAGGAGGCTAGTGTTAGCAAAATTTATACAGATGTTGTTTTATTTTTATAGCTCTCCTCCATTTACTGGGTGGCATTTCCTTCAGTGTTAACAACAGAGGTTAACTGCACACAGACGTGTATGGGGATTCTTGCCAGGTTTTTCCCCCTTCCCCTCCTATAAATATGTTTCTCCAGATTGTTCATTCTCTGCCTTGGCTGCAGACAGTCTTTTAGCATTCAGATTTAATTGGTTCAGCCAATTCCGGGGCCATCTGCAGAACCGTGAGTTCATTATAAACACACTGATGAGTGTGTCCCCCAATGCATGCATTGTGAAAGCAGTCAGAGGTGTTCTGATGACACTTTCAAGCCATAGGCGTTCTGTTGTCTGTTGTCAGAATTAAAGGTCCAAAGCTCAGGTGGAAGCATTTGTACTCTGCAGGCAGTAGTGCATTTATCCCACACCCTGTTCTGATAGACATCTGTCCTCTGCTCTTTTGTAGTTAACTAAACAGCGTCTGGTGGACGCAGATGGCATCATTAATCCCAGTGCTTTCTACATCTACCTGACGGCTTGGGTCAGCAATGACCCTGTGGCCTACGCTGCCTCCCAGGCCAACATCCGGCCTCATCGACCTGAGTGGGTCCATGACAAAGCTGACTACATGCCAGAAACAAGGCTGAGAAGTAAGTAGCACTCGTTCTGCCGGGCCTGGGAGCTTCCCTGAAGGTGCCTCAGCCAGCTCCTCAAAGCTCAGCCGCAGCTTCGCTCATTGACACTACCCAGGGTTCAAAAGTGTAAATAGAACAATATATTTCTCTTAGTTTAAAACTCTGGGAGACAGATGAGACTGTGTAATGGAATACAGCCCCACACTCTATCTCGTTGAGAAATAAGTGTCTCTAATCTCCTTTTGTAGCTTTAGCTCTTCAGGCGTTCATCAGGCATTTCTTCTGAATGCCAGCTGTTCCATGTGAAAGTTGGGGAGGCGTCCAGGTTGAGTGTTATTTTACTATTGCAGAGTTTTATCGCTGGGGATTATATGTTTATCTTAACTTTGTCAACTCTGGTGTTGAAGGGATTTTTGGCACGTTGGGTCATTCCTCTAAGCCACCAAGCACCTGTACTCTGTCAAAGCTGTTTAAACTGGAACAGAAAAGTCTGTATACAACAGTGTCCTCTTCCTTTCACCTCTCAGCCTGGAGTTTGAAAGGTGGTTCTGTGTGGATTTAATTTGCATTTATGATAGAGATCTTAGTAGCAGCATATGCTTTGGACATTGGGCCAAGAGAAGACATGAGAAAGAAGACGGATCCCTTTGCAAACATGGCTGGGCAGCTAGCGGCTTGTGCTTCCCAGTATCTAAACCCCAGAGCCTTGTGGCAAGCAGCCAAGGCTTGTCTTAATGAAAATTTATAGTTGAGATTATAATAGGGCAAATCATGTTTAGCAAGTCAACTGAATGACCCCAAAGGGTCTGGAACACACAACGGCAGTAACTAAATGCTTGTTGTAGAAGGATTTTGCCTCGTTGCTGAAGACTTAGCATTGCATTAGAAAAGAAGTGTGGAAGGTTTAAGTTGGTTAGGTCACTAAAAGGATAAGAAAGTAAAGCATTTTTCTCTGCAAATCATGACTCTAGAATTATTTGCCTCTCAGATGATTAAGAGCACCAGTTGGAACATAGAATTTTCATATTTGTCAGTGAGACAAGAAAACATTGCTTGAGTCTTGAAGTGATGAGATCTATCCAAATCAGTGATCACTTGTGTAATATTAAGAAAATGTTTTTAAAAAATCATGGAGACTCCTGTGCCATTACCTACCGCCCCCCCAAAAAAAGTCTTGGTTATTGTTTACAAAATAACTAAAGCAAACACGAACATTATAAACACCCAGTCATATTTACTGTTTTTCCTTGATGTTGGAACAAGAACAGCCAGTCAGTTTTCTCGCAGAGTTCCTTCATATTTTCATTGTCATTACAGAATTACTGCAGGGAGATAGCGCTTCACAGCAGGCCCTGTCTCGTAACCTGATTTTTCTCTGTCTGTCCAGTCCCTGCAGCAGAACCAATCGAATATGCTCAGTTCCCTTTCTACCTCAACGGCCTGCGAGACACTTCAGACTTTGTGGAAGCCATTGAAAAAGTAAGAACCATCTGCAACAACTACACGAGCCTGGGGCTCTCCAGCTACCCCAACGGCTACCCTTTCCTCTTCTGGGAGCAGTACATCAGCCTGCGCCACTGGCTGCTTCTGGCCATCAGTGTGGTGCTGGCCTGCACGTTTCTCGTGTGCGCCGTCTTCCTGCTGAACCCCTGGACGGCTGGAATCATTGTGAGTTTATTATAAGGGTCTTTTAAGGAAGTCAAATTCCTTTCAGCATAGCTCTTTCTGCAGCCAGGAAGTTTTGTTTATGTCTGGGCCTTTGGAAGAGGGTATAGAGATTGCATCATCTGTAATGTATTTATTCTACCTGAGGTGGTTGAGGCTCATGGTGAAGGTACAGCCTCAAATAGCTAGAATCTTTTGTCCCCTTCTCCCACAGCTTTCAAACATGTCTACAAAATATGAGACTTGTAAGGCATGCTTTCCACAATAGCTCTGAGCATTTATTTATGAAATAAGGATACATAAAGCAAAACACAATCTGTTCCCTAATTGTATCGTTTTGTGACCTCATCCCAGACCTAGAGAAGTAAGTGTGTAAGTATAGAGGGAGGGAAGGGCCTTAGAGGTGCATTGATCCCTGGAGAAAAGAATCAACTGCTACTAATAACCTATTTTGAGGCACTCTTTCTCCAAATTCCTGTTGGACTTGAAGTGAGTTTCATGTAGAGTCTAATAAAATCATGGCAGCCTTCGAATTCCACAAACTTTGGTATAGCCTTTAAAATGCCAAAATTACAAAAACAGAGCAGATTTTGTTTCTGCACCATAAGTCTGGGCAACAGCAGGTATGTGAAAGGTAAATGTTTAGTCTGTAGGAATTTTCACAGCACTTAAGCCATGGACATCGTCCATCTTCCATTATTCCCCACCGACCTCTGCCCCCACCCACTGCCCACCCAGAGGAAGAGTGATCATTTCCCCCATTCCTCCCCATGTGTAAAGTGAATTGGGTGGATATTTGTGTTTTCTCCCCCTTGGCCCAAGAAACACTAAAGTGTACCTCACAGATTGTTTTTCCATTCCCCTACAAACTTTCACAAAGAAGATGAAGGGCTAAGGAAAGCTGTTCCTTGCACTTGAGGGTCTGCTTTGCCTACCCAAGTTGTTCCTCATTTCTTAAAAGCACAGCAACCCTGTAATGTGACACGCAGCCACTGTTGACAGCTTTCCCCTTAGCCTGTTCCCAAATTTTCTTCACTTAGCCTGTGAGTTCTCCAACAAAGGCATGACTCCTTTATAAGAACCTTTATTTACCCTGTCCTGCCAGCTCTCTTCGGGGTAAGGCAACCAGATAGTCAACATTTCAACTCAGTTATGATGTGACTGTTTCTGATGCTTAATCCTAGAGAAGAAGGAAAGACCTTGCTTTAAATTGTAGCTGTCCTCAGTACTGGTTCCAGGACCCCTATGTGTATATCAAAATCCTTGGACGCACAAATCCTTCATATAAAGTAACATAGCATTTACGTAGGATCTATACACATCTTTTAGATACTTTAGAGTATCTCTAGATTACTTACAAGGTCTAATGCAATGAAGATGTTATATATAGTTACTATATTGTATGCTTTAAAAAAATTTTATATTGTACGCTTTAGGAATAATAAAAGGAAAAAAATCATCTTTTCAGTATACATGGAGGTTTTTTCCTCCTAAATATTTTTGGTCCACAGTTGATTAAATCCATGGATGTGGAATCTACACATTTAAAGGGCTGACTAAAAGTTGGTAGCTAAATGATGAGTCCATGACTATGTAATCCTTTCTGGATTGTTCCAGTGGAGTAGTCTTAATCATGGTTTGCTATCTAGGACAGACATAGGGAAAAACAATTGCAGAGCATACTTAACTCTGTTTTCAGGTGTTCCTCCTTCTATTTTGCTTCCATCCAAATTGCTTGTCCCAGAGTCACCCTTCCCACCAAGAATTTGAAGTAGGCAGGACAGTTGTCCAAAGTAAAAGCAAGTTTGTACTTTCATGTTATTTGGGCAACGGATGGTTAGCACTCAACAGATTAGCACTCAAGCCATGTGCCGTGTGCCCCCTCACTTATGACTGTGTGTCTTCTTTAAGGTGATGGTCCTGGCATTGATGACGGTTGAGCTCTTTGGCATGATGGGCCTCATTGGAATCAAGCTTAGCGCTGTGCCTGTGGTCATCCTGATTGCATCAGTTGGCATCGGAGTGGAATTTACCGTTCATGTGGCTTTGGTATGGGAGATCACTTTAAGCACTATTTGTCCGAAAAGGCAACATTTCCTCTAGTTCTTCCAGTGTCCAAGTGGGAGCCTTTTTCACTTTGCCCATATATCACAGTGACAGGGCCTTAGCACACAGGAGTTCCCTGAGGAAGTCCAAAATGTTTCTGGATCCCTTTCCCTCTTGGGGAGACCTGGAATGGGGGCATGGAAAGCACATGTTACTGCGAGCTTAGGCAAGAGTTGTCAGGGCTAGAGCGGCTGGGAGACAATGTGTTCCTCTGATGTTGACCATCACTGTGATCATCCCAGGTCCTAAACTTGTCACCTTTGTTCCCTGAACATATTGGTGCATGGGCATGCATATACAAAATTTTAGAAACAATAATGAGAGGGGGGAGAGGGAGAGAGAAAAGACCACCCTTAGGCTTAGTGGGAATGGTATAGTTGAGAGTGAGGTGAGCTGGCAGCCGTGGAAACACCCTCAGGCCTGTGAGCAAAAAAAAAAAAGCTCAGATGCTCAGCCTTAAAGAGCTGGCTCCTTACCTCAGCCTACCCAATTCCATAAACCTCCCAACCTCTGAAAATATCCAGAAAGCAAGAGAGCTAGGATTGCTTCCACAGGATTTCTCCCCTCTTGTCCTGTTTAGGAGGAATTTAAACTTCAGGACAAATTTGGTCTTGAATCCAAGAGACAAATCTACTATATGTTTATCGGTTAGTTATTTAAATACTTCATAGCCAGGTGGAAATTGTGTTCTATCTGCACGCATGCTTATAGCCTAAGTACCTGGGATTGCTAGTAGGCCTGCAGTAAATACATACTGACTCAATCAGTGCTGATGTTTGAAAGAGCCTTGCTAGGTCTTTAGTGTGGGGCTTTGACCAGATGACTCTTAGCATTGTTATTGCATTCATCTAGCATGTGCCTGTCTTCATAATGCTGCTTGTGTCTTCTGTGTCTCTCAAGCTGTAAGCAATTTTTAAGACTGTAAAAGTTAGGGGCTGGGGATATGGCCTAGTGGCAAGAGTGCTTGCCTTGTATACATGAGGCCTTGGGTTCAATTCCCCAGCACCACATATACAGAAAACGGCCAGAAGTGGCGCTGTGGCTCAAGTGGCAGAGTGCTAGCCTTGAGCAAAAAGAAGCCAGGGATAGTGCTCAGGCCCTGAGTCCAAGCCCCAGGACTGGCCAAAAAAAAAAAAAAAGACTGTAAAAGTTAGTGTTTCAGAAGAAATGTTTCATTGAAGTTAGTAAGCTTAACATATACGATCAGTCTTCTCTACATTTTGATCCTGTTCAAATTGGTTTCCCCCCCCCATGGAATTGAAAAAAGTAGTTTTTTTGTGTGGTTGGTTGGTTTTTGTTTTGTAGCTAGCCATGCTAAATGGTGCTTTCTAGAACAAATTTCCACAGTGGAAATGCAGTCTGTGGTATTTGGTACTTGTAGTTCAAGGCTTTTCCAAGAGCTATATCACATACAGGAGCTAATTTCTTATCCTGTGCATAAAATTTGGATTTTTTTTTTCCTTTTTTGCCAGTCCTGGGCCTTGGACTCAGGGCCTGAGCTGTCCCTGGATTCTTTTTGCTCAAGGCTAGCCCTCTGCCACTTGAGCCACAGCTTCACTTCTGGCTGTTTTCTATATATGTGGTGCTGGGGAATTGAACCCAGGGCTTCATGTATACGAGGCAAGCACTGTTGCCACTAGGCCACATTCCCAGCCCCTTTGATTTTTTTTTTTGCAAGGCTTACAAATATGATAAAATAATCTTAATCTGGGCACTGGTGGCTCATGCTTATAGTCCTACCTACTCAGGAGGCTGAGATCTGAATATCACAGTTCAAAGCCAGTCTGGGCAGAGAAGTCCATGAGACTCCAATTAGCAACCAGAAAAGAAGTGGAGCTGTGGCTCAAAAGTGGTAAGAGTGCTAGCCTTGAGCAAAATTGCTCAGGGACAGGCCTTGAGTTCAAGCCCCATGACCAACAAAATAATAATAACAATAACAACTACCTTAAAAAGAAAGTACTTCCTCCTGAAATTCCTTAAGAAGTAGGCAGGTTCCTGTCAGGTTGCTGCATTTCAGTAAACATCTATGGGAAAAGACAATAGTGGTACCAAGTCCAAATGTGAGGCCAAGCCTTGTGATAACAAACCATGTCTTTTTCAACTCTGAGAACAGTTTTAGAAAATAAAATAATGTATGCTCGGAACATTCTGTGATAGTCATTCAAGGGAATAACTCATATTAAGAGTCCACAGGTGACATGGTTCCCATCATTCTGATGTACAAGTTCCCATTTGGTAGCAAATAACCCTCTTGATCTGGAGGTGCTTTAAGAATGCAAGGGCACGGGGGAGGGGGAGGGGGGAATGAGGGAGGAGGTAACAAATAGTACAAGAAACGTACCCATGGCCTAACGTATGAAACTGTAAAAAATATTATAAAAAGAGAATGCAAGGGCAACAGGAATATGTACTTATACACTGAAGTCAAACTAGAGTTGAACTTAAAGACTCAATTTCCTCATGGTGCTCAGGTGTACCACAAGTACATTTATTTGACATAGTGACAGATATTCTCATCTTGGGGAAATGCATATTCAGTACCAACTGCCCTGATCAGACCAAGTTGAACACAAGAGCTTGACCAACTAAAACAGAATACCATGTCTTTCACTACTAGCAGCAGTCTTCTTTGTGAGTGGTATGAGATGCTTGAGTATGATTACAAGTGAAAGGAAATAATTTGTATACAGTTTGGTTTTGTTGAAGATTAACCTCCACACAGACTGGCCCAATACCACAACCGTGACAGTAGTTTAAACTTCATCTAGCTCTCCTGATTAAATGGGAAAATCTCAGAAGCATGTTCAGGGAAGATGGGGAAATCCTTAAAGCAAAGCTTCTCCAGGACTCATCACCTGACCTCTTCTCCTCCCACAGGCCTTTCTGACAGCCATTGGTGACAAGAACCGCAGAGCAGTGCTTGCCCTGGAACACATGTTTGCCCCGGTCCTGGATGGTGCTGTGTCCACTCTGCTTGGAGTACTGATGCTTGCAGGGTCTGAGTTTGATTTCATTGTCAGGTAAGTGAGAGCATGAGAGATAACTTGTTCTAAAATATCATTATTCATATTTTTGTTGTTGCTTTTTTCCCCCTGAATCTAGTAGGTAACAGCATCTCTTCAGAGTGACTCAACTTTCTTTGTTGCTAGGAGGTACAAACACAAGTGGTGTTTCAGAGCCATTATAAGAAATATCTCGAAGACCTTAGGTAGAGGTAAAGGGGTAGAGGCTAGCAACTAAGGTGACTTCTCATTGCAAAGCCCAGAGCATCACCCATTGTCCCAGTTAGCTGTTCCAGTTAGTCACCCAGTATCTCACCTGGTAATGTCCCCAGGTTGAAAGATCTACAGAAAGATAACCATGGGTCTCCTACATGACCACATTGGACCTTTGCGTCATCATCTTCAAAATTAGAAAGGGAAACTTAGAAATACCTAAAATGATCTTCACAGTTCTCCTAAAAAGTTAAGATAATGTACCCAGATTGGAAATTCCAGCCTAGTTTGAGTACTTCTCTGTTCATCTCAAAGCCGACTATGTCTTGTTGATTTATTTAAGTAACAATGCTTTTGTGACATCTAGAAGGAGAGTGAGCTTTCCTTTAGTAAATTGTTGGAGATTTGTGGGGAAAGAAACCATGTTCTCTCTACAGCCTTCACAGCTTTGTGAGGTAGCTACTCTTGAGTAGAACACTACCATTTATGAAGAGATACTCATCCAACCATAAAAATACAGTGCAGAAGGAACTGTGGTAAGGCAGAACCCTGACAAATGGATAGTTTGTGTGGGTACTTCGGTCTGAAGAGTTAATCTGGCCAGCCATGTTCTGTGTGCACATGTATGCTTGTTTGTGAGAGAGACAGAGAGAAGCCACTCGTTTTCAGATAAAGGAAAAATGGTTTTAACTAGAAGTTTTAGCCAAAGTTGGCTTCTTACAGGAGAAAAATGGTAGTAGAGTTCTTACTGAGCATAGTGATGCCCTGGGTTCAAAACAGAAAGGAAAAGGAAGAGTCTTCCATCTATCTTTTAGCATAGCCCATTGGGCAGTCAAGCATCCTGGAGATTTGCCCTTTCTGAAATGAACCTTCCTGTTTACTCACTGTGGTTTGGGCTAAAGTGAGTCCTAGTCCTGGGGACCAGGACTTCTTTGTTGTGTGTCTGAATCCACTAGGGCTCTTTACATGCAGATGACATTGGAGATTGAGGAGAGTAACTACATTTCCAGGCAGCTTCCAGGGGAGACCCATGAATGCTAGACTTCTCAACCCAGTCTGTTGATAAGTTAACCAGCCAATTGGTAAATTCTTGTTTGCCCAGATACCAATGAGGTAGTTGGCCTAAGAGAGATAAAGGTTTTGGCTTGTTTTAAGCTATTGATTTGACTTTGACTTTCATTTCCTTGGTGCACTCTTACTCAGACATTTGTATTCTCTCTATGTTTTAGAAGCCCAGTACCAAATAGTCATTTTTGCATAATTACTTTCTAGAAACATGGGCTCTGTCCCCTTCTATGTGTCTTATGGTCTATAGTGGGAGGAGATAGATCCCCAGACACTTCAAAGCAGGAGAGATGGTGTGTATGCTGAGTTCATGTGGGTGAGCCTTGCAGGGAATGCTAAGTGAGCCATAGGAAGAAAACATGGCCTGACTTAGAACACCCAGCTGAGAGCCTGCCTGGAGGGCAGAATCCCATGTCTCGCTTCCTGTTCAAGCTGTTGGTTCCTTCACAGAGATAGCAGGGTTCCTGTTTCAAGCACTTAGAAAGGGCTTCTCATTTTCTAAAACAGCTCAAATAAATGAGCAGACATTGTATACACAAAGCCGTCAGAAATCTAATTGGTCTGTTTATGCTACAGTTAGATGGATGGGATGCAAATGTCTTAATGCCTGCTGCTGATATATGCTGCCTCCACTGAAAGTTCTAGCAGTTTACATTAAAGCAAGACATTGACTGCTTGGTTTTGAGGTTTTGTTTTTTTTTTTTTAACTAATGCAGCTCAAAAGTTTCTAGTGTTTACAATAGCTGTGAGGTATTTGTATTTTTATAGGGATTCTCTCTCCTTTCATCTAATGTCGAAACATATATAGACATGGCAACCTTGGTTGCCTGTTTTATGATCCAGCGGACCATTAACAGATAGATATCTTGCCCTCCCTCTTTCCAGAACATCCTGAGCCTCTCTTCCCCCACCCCAGCCCACTTCCATCAAAGCCCTAGAAATCATTAGTTCCAGAAAAGCATCCTTGCGTGGAGTGCGAGCCCTCCCGCTGTGCAGAGTGTCCGCCAGAGGCTGTCCCTGGCTGACAGGTTTACCTTGGTATTCGTGAAGGATCCCAGACCTTAGCCCTCAATGGTGGGAAAGCAGAACTACTTGTTCACTCTCCTCTTCTACCATGGTGCTGCAGCCTTTATGTTTGAATTGGCTGACGCAAAACAAGAGTATTCAGAGATGCTAAATTGTCCAACAAAAGATTGGCCTGCAGAGCAGCCCCGCCATTGTGGAGCACCCTCACCCAGCACAATGCCCCAGCTCCCACAGAATGGGCAGCATTCTCTTCGCAGAAAGCTGGTTCCTGTGCTCTAAAAAGGTTGCAATTGGAGCTATTTGGTAAAACTGGAACTCACAGAATTCTAGGCAGAAAGTTGTGATTAATGAAAGCCCAGGGAAAGCCTTACCTGATATGCTGGAGACTTAATTAGAGATTCTGCCGTAAGAGGCAGAAGCATTTCACAGTGGATTAGCTGCCTGCAGAAGTGGGCTGCTTTTCCTCCTGAGCCAAATTGTTTAAATTCTACACCCTTCACTTCATTTGTTTGCTTCTGCTGGGTTTTCATGAACAGGGCCCCTCAGCATTGTATTTGTGCTTTCAGTTTGCTCAGCCATTCAGTTCACATTCCATATTTTTGTGTTTGTGTAACACATTCATAAATAACATTACATGCCATGAGATTTTAGCAAATTAACAAACTAATTTTTTGCCTTCCCTCATGAGCTAACACTATGGGGTTGTGGAATATAATTCTCAAACTCCAAAGGAAGCTAACAATTAAAAAAAAAAAAAACCACCGGTCTTGTAGCTGAATTTGAACTGTAGATTTATAACCACTGTTACAAATGGTACTGATAGCTACAATATTTGGATATACAGCGGGTAGCATAATTTTCTTTTGTCACCCTGAAGGTTCCTGTTTTCCTTTTCTCTTCAAGGTATTTCTTTGCTGTCCTGGCGATCCTAACAATCCTGGGTGTTCTCAATGGACTGGTTTTGCTTCCTGTCCTTTTATCTTTCTTTGGACCATATCCTGAGGTCAGTAATTACTCTGGGCATAATGTCTAATCCACAGGCCACTGAATGCTGTTTTGCCTAGTGTCACTATTAATTTAGATACTTAGGTATTTCCATATTTGTCAATAGTTTATTTACTCTGTCAGGAAATAAAAGCATGGCCCTTTTCAACTTGGTAGCTTCAGGAGGGGGAACTTTGTTTAGCTTTAAATCAACTAATTGACAGCGTGAGTTTTTTCGATCTATGTTAGTGCTAGTGTTCTGCTCTGGATGAATGTTTGGGCTTCGCAGAGAGGTGCACAACCTTCCCTGTGGAAAAGGCAGAGGCCATTTTTCTACTCCAGCTGTAGGCCCTCAGGGTCCACCTTGGTGGCAGACAGAAGAGAGGAGAATACAGTGTAGTATGTGGGATCCCAGGATAGGAGACAGAGACCCCTGAATAATACCTCACTTTGAACCTTGAGATTGTCCAGCAAGGAAATTGACAATAAAACTCTTAATCTGCAATCTTCTTAAATAGGTGTCTCCAGCCAATGGCCTGAACCGGCTACCTACTCCTTCCCCTGAGCCACCCCCAAGCGTGGTTCGGTTTGCCGTTCCCCCGGGTCACACAAACAATGGATCTGATTCTTCCGACTCGGAGTACAGTTCTCAGACAACAGTGTCTGGCATCAGTGAGGAGCTTCAGCACTATGAGGCACAGCAGGGCATGGGGGGCCCTGCCCACCAAGTGATTGTGGAAGCCACAGAAAACCCTGTCTTTGCCCGTTCCACTGTAAGTCATCATGGTGGCGAGGGGAGGGTCCTTTCTACCCATGGTAATGGGCCAGTTGGTCGAGGAGAGCCCCTGCCTGCTCTGAGCAGCAAATCACACAGATAAGATGCAACAAGAAAGTATACACCCATCAGTCTCAGGAAATTTCCCAATATTTTTTATTCTTTATAAACTATGTAAAGATGTTCTCTTCTAGTGATTTGATCTTATGGGCTGAAAATAGGGCAACAACTGGCTCTGAGTTGAATTGCCAGCACTGCCAAAAAAATTCATTAGCATAATTTTATTCCAAGTGAGGATGCTTGGTACTTCAAGGCCAGAGACAAAAACATTCTTTGCATACACACCCCTTCTTTTTTAAGCTGTATATGATTTTAGAATGATGCTTTAAAAATGATAATTTTATTGCTGTGAGAAAGTGGCTTTTCCTCTCTTTCACATCTCTCCTCATCATTTTCGAGTCCAAAATTATTTTGATTATTGTCTAAGACTCTGCCATAGCTCTGTCTCTAAGCTTATCTGCCAGGCAGCTAGAAGGAACAAGCATCAAAGCTTAGGCTCTGAAGCACCCCTGAGTTCTTACTTTCATTTCACAAAGTCATGAGGATCCTGGGAGCTCTTTCTCAGCGCCCAAGAACCTCAGCCCTTTCCTCTACCCTGTGTCCCCCAAGATGGCCTCACCCCACCCCCCACCCCCCCACTCCCGGCCCTCCACCAAGGCCAGGAGCTCAGCAGGCAAAAGCCAAGGAAGGTTCCAGGGCTCATGTTGCTCCACTGAGGCCCCCTGCCATCCTTCCAGGAAATGGGTATTCCAGTCCCAGGCCAGAGCAGCCCTTCCATGAAAGAGAGGGAGGCCAACCAAATAACCTAAATTGTCCTCCTCTCGCCCCCCGTGACGATGCCTGCTGAGCTGTAGTGTGAATCTGGTTTTGTTCAGCGGGAGCCTAAAAATAGGTACAAGCTGAACGACTTTGAAGTTGGTCACGGTCCTTTTGATTGATGTGGCCACTGTGCTGCTCTGTGCTTTGTATAGAGACCCAGAAACCAGATTCTTAACAATCGGACAGAGCAGCACTGCCTGATACAAGTTTCTTCGTGATGATAGCTCTGACTCTGTCCTGTAGTTCAGTAGCCACTGGCCACATGTGGAGGGGACTAAAATGTGCCTAGTATGACTGAGGTGTTGGATTTTGAATTGTAGTCCATCTAGACTCAGATAGTCATGGGTCTTTAATGAATGCCATATTTGATAGCAGTGGTATAGACAGTCCTGCCAGTGTCCTGCCTTGTGGCCAACCCAGTCCAAACTTTTAGCAGTTTTCAGAGGAAAGGAGCGCAGGGTCCGGCTAGACGAGCAGGGTGGGACCATGGATCGTGGGAGGGAAGCAGCTGTGATTCTCCCAGACCACAGCCCTGCATTTGTGGGCAGCAGCCCTGTGTATCCAGCCAGCTGTGCTGGAGCAAGGCTAGAAACGGGTTCCAAATAAAGCCATCTTTTGCCACGTCATGGAGGTTACTGAAGGAATGCATTTGTCTTTTGTGGGTAGAACGTCCTCACTGGTTTGCTGGGGTTAACAGGGTGCCTGATCAAAGCCAAGCAGCAAGGGGTAAGAATGGGGAAGAGGCCATGTCCTGAGCCTAGGGTCAGTGGTCTATCTGCCTGTAATGACCTGCCCTTGTCCTCTACAGGTGGTCCATCCGGAACCAAGGCATCACCCACCCTCAAACCCTCGACAGCAACCCCACCTGGACTCAGGGTCCCTTCCGCCCGGGCGACAAGGCCAGCAGCCCCGCAGGGACACCTCCAGAGAAGGCTTGCGGCCACCTCCGTACAGACCACGCAGAGATGCGTTTGAAATTTCTACTGAAGGGCATTCTGGCCCTAGCCACAGGGACCGCTCGGGCCCCCGGGGAGCCCGTTCTCACAACCCTCGGAACCCAGCATCCACGGCCATGGGCAGCTCTGTGCCCAGCTATTGCCAGCCCATCACCACTGTGACAGCTTCCGCTTCTGTGACTGTTGCTGTACACCCCCCTCCCATCTCTGGGCCTGGGCCAGGACGGAACCCTCGAGGCGGGGGGCTCTGCCCAGGCTATGAAGACTACCCTGAGACTGACCCTGGGCTGTTCGAGGACCCCCACGTGCCTTTTCACGTCCGATGCAAGAGAAGGGACTCAAAGGTGGAAGTCATAGAGCTACAGGATGTGGAGTGTGAGGATGGGCACTGGGGAGACAGCTCTAGCTGAGGTGTGTGCCGCCTGGGCTCTGGGGGGACTTAGTTGGGTGCAGGCAAAGAAGCTCCTGGAGGATCTTAGGCTGCATCTCCTAGGGGACCTATTATGTCCTGGGCAAGTCTAAAGTCTCCAAGCTCTGTTGTCACCCATTAGAGTATCAGTCCAGTTCCAAACTGGGTTTTTCCTCCCCCACAAGTAACCTCTTGAGGATTAGTACAATTTCACAAAGACCATAGCAACTTCACCTTTTGCCTACCTATTGCCATTGTTATTGCAGTACTGTAACAGGTATACAGACGTTTCTCACCTGACCATGGGCATCATGATGGTGGAAATGCCTATACTGCATTTAACACCCTGCTGTCCCTCCATAAAGTTTAAAAAAAAAATAATTAAGTCAAAACTTTCCAAAGTTGGGGACTGTCTGTATATGCTAATGCATAGTTCTTTCTCTAAGTGACCATAAAATGACATCCTGCATTGTTTTCTTTTAAAGGGTGATTAAAATCTGAAGCAAAGAGGCCAAAGATTGGAACCCCTCCCTCCCCCCCCTCCCTGCCCCCATCTCTTTCCAGAACTGCTTGAAGAGAACTGCTTGGAGTTAGGGAGAAGGTGTGCTGCCCTGGAGAGCAGTTCGTTGTTACTGTAACCTATTGTATTATTTTGTTAAATATTTCTATAAATATTTAAGAGGTGTACACATATGTAATATACGAGGGAACAATGTAAAGTAGAATGGCCTGGGGTTTCTCCACTCCTGCTCCAGAGTGAGGAGGTCACCGGGGCACCCCTCACCCTATTTGTACATTGGTCTCTGTGCCACAACCAAGCTTAACTTAGTCTTAAATTTTCAGCATATGTTGCTGCTGCTTAAATATTGTATAATTTACCTGTATAATTCTATGCAAATATTGCTTATGTAATAGGATTATTTTGTAAAAATTTCTTTGTTTTAAAATATTTTAAGTTTGCATATCACAACCCTGTGGTAGTATGAAATGTTACTGTTAACTTTCAAACACGCTATGCGTGATAATTGTTGTTTAATGAGCAGATATGAAGAAAGCACGTTAATCCTGGTGGCTTCTCTAGGGGTAGTTGTATGCAGTTCTTCTGTTGGGTTATATGTGTGTGTGTATGTGACCGCGTATGGATTTTACAATGTACTGTATTGTGATTTTTGTTTTGTCTTGCTTATTTCTCTTTGTTATCTGTAATCTGTAGTGGGTTCTCATCCAGTCAGGCCAGAAGAGTCAGAGTGTCTTTCTGGCTCTATGTCAATGGAGGGCTGTCTGTAAAGATCCACCTTTTTCTCTGGAAATGGTCTAGGAGAAGCCGGGTTCAACCTAGCAGGCTGCCCTGTAAACACTCCATGGTGTGCTTCAGAGAAGATACGTTTCTTCACAGGGATTATTATATTAGATGTTGTAGCCTCAGGGTGTAGAGCCAACTGTCTTCATTGGAAGTAGAGAATTAGGATCTATGCCTACTGGGGAGACCTAGCTAGGCCATGAGAATCAATACACTCTAGAAAAGTATGTATAGTGTATTCTGCCTTGCATGTGACTAATGTGCACATGTGTGTGCACATGAGCACGCACACACACCCATCACCCTAATACAGGTAGAAAAATCTGTTCATTCAGGGCTCACAATAAGCCAAGAGATGACATTTTGAGTCCCTACAATTTAAACTTCCTCTCCTCAATTGAACAGTTAGGTGAAGATTCCTAGGTCAGCTCGCTTCCTACATGGTGGGTGATCTAGACTCAGAAGTTCTGAGTTTATTTTCAGTGCATTCATGTTAGGTGCACATTTCTAAATGAATCATAATGTGGCTTTCCCCTCTCCATTATTCTTTCAGTGCAACTTTTTTTTTTTGAAGAGCACAAAGATGCTAATTGTTTGCACCTCATAGAAGAATGTATGTGGAGTCATCTCTTGCTCTGAGGTTTGCGACTCCTTCACCTCTAGCCTGAGACCAGCAAATGTAGGGAAGCATTGTACAGCTCCCCCTCCCAATCAGCACCAACAGCCTATCTGGAGGGAAAGGCCCCAATGCTTGTATGTGTGACAGCCGCCTAAGCTGCTGCAAGGAGCCTCCATGGGCTGCTCCTGTTCCTCCCTTGTGCCCTCTATGGAAAACCTTAATGCAATGGGCCCCCAGTAGTAGTATAAGCAGGATAGTGACCTCAGACCCTAAAATTCACCACAAAACTGGAAGCCACCTGTGGCTGCCAGGAGTGTGTATTAATAGGCCAGGGGCCCTAGCTATACCCCACTGCTTGTGTCTTGGTGCCTGTCAGTCACACTATCTGCCTACCTAACACCAGCTCTGCTCAGATAATTTGCTTCCTGAGGTGAGGAGAGAGGTTGAAGATCCTGAAGATGGCTTCCCTGCAGTTATGGCTGTGCACCTCACTCCTTTCCTGAGCCTTGCTTGTATGGCATGTGAGGACCTGTGCAGCCCATTGGTTTCTGTTGAGCCTAGAACTTTCTTCCTAAGTCACAATGGCCAAGGAAAAAACTTGGGCTAATAGGAAATTCTCTCTCTTCTCTCTCTCTCTCTCTGTGTCTCTTTCTCTCTCTTTCTTCCCTCCCCTCTTAAAAGTTTTATTTTGTATGTCTTGTGTGTTCATTTGGATGTTTTAATTTTTTAAAAAAAAAAAAGATCTTTGCTGATATTTATAATTTTAATTTTGTATCATAAGAATGTTTTCCTACAGTATTTGTCATGCCAGTTTATAACAAAAAATGCAGGGATTTATTTCTATTGGAAACACTATTCCAGCTATGTTTTACTTTTGAACAGAATTTTTATTTGTATAGAGTGCTTACTAATGTTAAATAGTTCAGAGTATATAACATTTACATTAAGGACTCATGATAGGTTTTAGTGTAAGGAGTTTTAAAGGAAATATTCAAACTGGGTCTCATTGTCTGCCAATTCAGGTGGAAATGAGTTTGTGTCATTTCAATTACAAAGATAAAAATATGCCATATAATTTATTTATATGAAAATTTATTTTTGTAGTGTACATAGTAGTTGTCAAGTCTTTTGACAGAAGTATATTTTTAAAGAATTTATATGTGATGATTCCATAATGTCTGCAATCTTGCTGGGACATGAGTGAGGACACTTTTCATTGTAAATTACAGCAAGGAAACGAAAATGCTGACCAGTGTTAAGAGAGTGAGAGCAAGCGGCTATTCATGCAATTGTGAAATGTTTATTAGTTACCATTTGTGACCTAGTGTGGTTCTCCTTTTAACCTTGGAAGGTGACAATGTACAAACTCTCTAAATATTAATGTTCAAACACTGATAGAAATTCTAACATGAATAAAAAATAATATAACTTGTTGGTTATGTCTTTGTTGATAGAATTTTTTTCTCCTCAAAATGCAAAGATAGTTAAATTTTAGAGGACATAAATTTTTGTTTGTTTCATCTCACCAACTTTGTCTAATATTCTTTCTCTCTGTTTTTTTGTGCTTTTCCTGAGGCTTGGACTCAGGACCTAGGCACTGTCCCTGGGCTCTAGTGCTCATGGCTAGTGCTTTACCACTTTATGGCCACAGTACCATTTCTGGCTTTTTGGTAGTTAATTGGAGATTAATTGGAGTTAATTTGGTAGTTAATTGGAGAGTCTCCTGGACTTTCTTGCCCAGGCTAGCTTTGAACTTCATCCTCAGAGCTCAGCCTCCTGAGTAGCTAGGATACATGTGTAAGCCATGCTGGAACTTTATCTTGTAGACAATCCATCCAAATGATCTCATTTCTTAATATACTTAGTTTTCTCATGTAATGCTAGTCATTAGAAAAAACATAAATAAAAAGTATTAAAAAATATTAAGTAATAGTGTTGCTGCAAAGCAATATAATTTACAATATGAATATTGTTGAGTGCTTATTTGATAGGATTTCATCATAGTCTTGGAGAAAAAAAATATGACAAGATAATGACAAAAACTAATTTGAAGCTAAGCAAGGAAGTAGAGAGAAGGGACAAGATCTGGATTGCTACTAAGCATGTGGTGAATGAGTCCGTGTAGGGTCAGCCCAGCTATAGCCCATGGCTGCCTCCTGTTTTTATCCGAATTTGACACAAGACAGTCAGGTCCATTTCTATACATGTCCATGACTGCTTTCATGTTGTAATGACAGAATTGTGTCATTTGCAATGGAGACTGATCGGCCTGCAGATTCTGAAAGATTCACTCTCTGGCCCTTAGGAAGAACCCTGCCAATTCATCTTCAGACAAGGTAGAATAAGCCAGAGTTACTCAAGTGTGGTCCGTGAATCAGCATGCCTTGGAAGCTTGCTAGTACAGCCGAAATCCAATGCTGCCCCAGACCTACTAAATCAGAGTCTCTGGGAACCAGGCCCAGGAATCTGAGCTTTAATGAGCAGTCCTGGTGGTTCTGATGCACCAGTCGAGATGATCCCTAAATTCCTTCCAGCCGAATGTGGCCATGGTTCTCTAATTTGACTCAGGCTGCACAGCCAATGCAGGCCAGATTCTGGAAACAACAGAGAGATCCTGACTTGTCTGTGTGGTCTTTCCACAAAAACACATGTTCCTCTGTGGGAAAGAGTCGAGACCTGTGAACTTTGCATTTGTGTCTGGGAGTCTGGGGAGAGGAATTCCCTTTCTAGTGCCCTGCCACAGCTGCGAGGCAGGACCTCCTCAGAAGACCTAACAGGCAGGGGACACCCTGCATCCACCCTTCCTGCCACGAGGGTTTCCTGGCATCCAGTTGACCAACTCTCTGACTTGGGCAAGTCACTTGAAACCTCAGAAGCCTGTTCCCTCTATAAATTAAAGACAATGAATGTTCCTGAATGTTCCAGGGAGGCAGCCACATCCTGTATGTCCTGTACTGAGTTCTAGGTCAATCACCCACCCTGTACCTCTTGAGGAGGAGTTTTCATCTCTAAGGTAACGAGCCCTTTGCAGAAACATAACATGTGCTAGAAGACTTTGTACTTACACCCTTATTTGGAGGTATTTGAGGTAATACAGTAAACTCCAACCAAGGAATCTGATGTTCTGCTAATACAATGTCTTTAATGGATACTTTACCTGTAAAATAATAATAAATTATTAAACAAGGTTTTACAACCTCATTCCTACATCCTAATATAATCAGTGATCTGCCTTATACCATTTACAAGTGAATGTCATACATACTGCTAACTTTGTTCAAGTCATGGAGAGTATTTACTCTTTGAGTCTTAAGTGTACAACATAGTAATTACATTAGTATTTGAGTTCTTTTTTAAGATTTGCTTTATACCACCAAGGTGACCATTCCTTAGCATCCTGTTTTATATATTTTGATAAGTTACATGTAGCTGAGTAAGCTAACTTTTAATCATATGTGTGCCTTACAATCTACTATCTTTCTCAGGACTTAGGTAAATATAAGGCCTCTTCCTCCCCCACCCCCTCAAAATGGCACAACTTCAGGCAAGCCCTGTGCTACTAAGTTTCCGACAGCAGCGGTGTGGCACAGGTGTTTTATCTTTGGTAGCAGGTAACTGACCTCCCAAAAGAAGTGAAGATGGGTCTGCTTATCATCTGAAAAGAATATTTGCCAAGTTTGAATTACTTTTAATAATGGCAGCACATGATGAGAAAATGCCTCAAACATGAATCTGTTTCATCATCCATATGGTCCAGATAGAGGGCCTGTTAGTTACCATTTTCTTCTGCACAGGTTTCCAGGCAGAATATTACAAATGCTATCAGAGATTTTGAAGGGCTATTATGGTCTGTTCACAACATGATAGAACTCTGGAAAAAGAAAGACCTCATACACAGAAAAAAAAATATGAGCAGTAAAGATGACCCAAATTCCACCTGGCTTGGCCATATATAAACACCTTACATGGCATGGTATTTGTATTCATGCCTTAGGAATCCCTTTTCTTAGGGCAAAGGGAGCAAGGCCCTATGACAAAGATGCTATAGAGAGAACCCAGAGTGTAGAGCTGGTTCTTGCCTTGAGATTGAGTCTTCAAGAAGCAATGAGGTGGCTGGGAATATGGCCTAGTGGCAAGAGTACTTGCCTCCAACACATGAAGCTCTCGGTTCGATTCCCCAGCTCCACATATATGGAAAACGGCCAGAAGGGGCGCTGTGGCTCAGGTGGCAGAGTGCTAGACTTGAGCGGGAAGAAGCCAGGGACAGTGCTCAGGCCCTGAGTCCAAGGCCCAGGACTGGCAAAAAAAAAAAAAGAAGCAATGAGGCCCTTTGATGTCCCATTTTCCTGGAGAGTGTTATCTTGGTTCATCTGCTTCCCATCCATGAGACAGGGTATAGGAATGTGACATAAGCTACCAACAAGGCAAACAATAAAGTCAAATAAGTTGTTCATAAGAAGGCAAGAACAAGAAACACCTTTATCAACAACACCATCTTTCTACACAGAGGACCACAGCTTGTATTCTCATGGAACAGTGTAGAGAAGGATAATAGCCTGTTTTATTTTTATAAGGGAAAAAAAATCAAGTGGACAGGGGAAGAATTGATGAGCAAGTTCTGACTGGTGTGTTATTATATAATAATGAGAATTGTAGCATTAAGCCCAAGCTGAGATGCCAAAAAGAATCATCTTTGTAATTACAAAGTTCAGTCCACAGCAGTGGTAGGTGGACTGGTGTTGAGAGCTTCTTTTGCAGCCAGAGGAGAAGCATGATGAGGCAGGAATGGAGAATGGCAGGAGGCTGTGTTCTGGATTAAGAGTGAGAACAACCAATCCATCAGAGAGAAGACAAGATCAGATGGACAGAAAGTAAGACATACTGTGGAACAGACCAAAGCACCACCTATATCAAGAGTGACCAGCCAGAGGATATAGCCTAGTGGCAAGAGTGCCTGCCTCGGATACACGAGGCCCTAGGTTCGATTCCCCAGCACCACATATACAGAAAACGGTCAGAAGCGGCGCTGTGGCTCAAGTGGTAGAGTGCTAGCCTTGAGCGGGAAGAAGCCAGGGACAGTGCTCAGGCCCTGAGTCCAAGGCCCAGGACTGGCCAAAAAAAAAAAAAAAAAAGAGTGACCAGCCAAATGAGGGAAGAGAGATGAAACCAGATGGAATGGAGTAGTGCCAAGAGATAGCCAGACACCACATGTCCAATTGACAGCTCTTTATACTTGAATTATGACCATGCACTTGGCCATTTTTCTCAATGGAGACTTTTGCTCTTCCTCAAAGCTCTCATCTGACATGGCATCATGGAAGATGATCAAGAACTGTGGAGGTGTGCCATAAACTACAGAAGGTTAAAGCTGCCAATGACCTTTGCCATCTTGTACTCTAAAAATGTGATGGGGCTTGGGTAGCTTAGTAGTAGAGTAATTGCCTAGCATGCATGAATCTCTGGGTTTGATTCCTCAGTACCACATAACCAGAAAAAGCCAGAAGTGGAGCTATGGCTCAAGTGGTAGAGTGCTAGCCTTGAGCAAAAGAAGCTCAAGGACAGTGCCTAGGCCCTGAGTTCAAGTCCCAGGACTGACAAAAAGGAAAAAGAAGTGATAAGATTTGTCCACTTTAGCCAATCCAAAGTCAGATTCTAAAACCTGGAGTTCTGAGATTAAGTCTTGTTGCTCTAATTCCTGTTGTCCTCATTTCCCCTCATCTATTTTATGTGTTAATTTCAAAGGTACAGAAGACTAGCACCTAACACAGCTTCTGAGCCTCTTGTGCCTAAACACCACCCTGTGTACACAGGATGTTCATTTTCAAAATGCAAAATGCTACAGTAGGGGAAGCAATTAACAAATCTATGAATTCTCCTACTGATTAGATTTAAATTCCAAAAGCTAATTGACCAAAATGTTCCTCCTTAATTAGAAGCAATTAATAATGTGAAACTAAGCTTTGCGTTTCACAAGAGTTTGCATTTCACGATTGAAATCTCATACTTCATTTGCTAACAGTCCTAATGGCCTGTAATCATAAGCACACACAATTTAGGTAGAATTTTCAAACTATAAGTAAGGAATTTTGCCTGAATTTATGAGTTATTCTTCTGCTGCTGAAAATATAGTCAATATCCACCTTGGGCTGACCCAAACATACCCACATGCATACCCTGCCACTTTGACCCTTTCAGAAATTCCACCCTCTGCTGGACACCAGTGGTCTACACTTGTAATCCTCAGGAGGCTAAGATCTAATGACTGTGGTTTGAAGCCAGCTGGCAAAGAAAAGCCTATGAGTCTCCAATTGACCACTAAAAGCTGGAAGTGGAAGTGTGGTTCAAGTGGTGAGCACCAGCCTTGAGCAAAAAAGCTAAGGGATAGAGCCCAGACCCTGAGTTCAAGCACCAGCATAAGAATTTAAAAAAGGAAGGAAGGAAGGAAGGAAGGAAGGAAGGAAGGAAGGAAGGAAGGAAGGAAGGAAGGAAGGAAGGAAGGAAGGGACAATTCCAATCTGTAATGTCATCCCTCACCATCCAGGGGGATTGATTCCAGAACCCCTATAGATTCTCAAATCATCAAATGATCTCATCCCTTATATGAAGGGGTACCATAATTGCATAATCCCTGTACATCAAGATTATGTATCATATCTCCTACCATGTAAATGCTATGTAAATAGTTGCTATACAATATTGTTTAGGAAATTATGATTTCTAAAAGTCCATAAAAGGGCTGGGGATATAGCCTAGTGGCAAGAGTGCCTGCCTCGGATACACGAGGCCCTAGGTTCGATTCCCCAGCACCACATATACAGAAAACGGCCAGAAGCGGCGCTGTGGCTCAAGTGGCAGAGTGCTAGCCTTGAGCGGGAAGAAGCCAGGGACAGTGCTCAGGCCCTGAGTCCAAGGCCCAGGACTGGCCAAAAAAAAAAAAAAAAAGTCCATAAAGAAACAAAAAATGTCTCAGCTACAAAGCTGAGGATCTAAGTTTGAAGCCAGCTCAAGTAAGGAAGTCCATCAGCCTCTTATCTCCAATTAACCAGCAAAAAGCCTGAAATGAGGCTGTGGTTCAAGTGGTAGAGTACTAGCCTTGAGCAAAAAAGCTTAGGGACAGAGCCCAAGCCCTGCGTTCAAGCCCTAGCGCCATGTCCTGCACACACACACGCACACACAAAAGTCTGTATGTGTTCAGTACATAGGTCTTTTATTTTTATTTTTATTTTTTTAGTTCAGAGTTGGCTGTATCTACAGATGTGGAAACAGCAGTTACTAAAGAACACTGTTCTACTCTCTCTCCCAGAGAAAGTTTGTCCTATCTCGCTCTCTCCATCAAGTCCAAACCTTCCAGCACCAATGCCAACGGAAATCCATCCATAAGAAAACTATTGATAGTGGAGCCCCAACCCAATTGCCAGTGATAATGGTGATACAAGACCATTTCTCATTATGTGACAGGCCAGAGCTGTTCTCACTGAATGAACCCAATGAATAGGACATAGCTGGACAGAGATTCCCAATGATCAGGAGACAGTGAGAAACACAGAGGAGAAAATAGAACAGATGAGGCAGTGGTGAGCAAGAGGAAAGCAGCCAAGAAATAAGGAATCATGGAGGAAAAATAAGAATGAGAGAGGGAAAGGCCAAACTTGAATTCAAAAGGCATCAATGTGAGGCCTTGGCAGAAATTTCTTCACCCCACACACCCAAGTAATTTTAGGAGGATGGTGGTATTCTAAAAACTTAATTAGGAAAACAGATTACTAAAAAGCTAGGCCTTTGGTCTATGTGAGGCATTTCCCTCTTTGTACTTTCTTCCTATGATTTTCCCAAATCATAGCATGGTAGGCCTATTTTGAGTAGAGGTCAAGAAGCTAATGGCCCACAAGCCAAACGCAGATTTGATCTTTGCTTAGATAAAGTTTTCTGAGGACACAGCAGCATCTACTCATTTGTCTTCTCTTTGGGGGTTTTGGTGCTATTATAATAAGCCAGCAGGGCAGGAAGGGCAGGAAGTACTGCCTAGTGCTGGTGCCACTGCCACGTGGACCGGACCTGCAGGAAGGGGTGTGGCATTAAAGGGCACTCATAGACAGTGGTCCGGGCTGCTGGAGGGGGCAGGGCGTCAGGAGTGGAGGAGGGGCAGCCTAGGAAGTCCCGCCCCCTGCTGGCATCACTGCCACAGGGCACTTCCAAGTGGGCCTGGCTTTTGGAGGGAGGCAGGCATCAGAGGGCCAGAGCCAGTGGGGGGGGGGGGGGGCGGGAGAGGCGGGGGGGGGGGTGGGGGGGGGGAAGCAAGTGGTGCCTGTCAGAGGAGTGGAGTGGAGCTGAGTGGTGAAGGCCAAAGCCTGAGGCCTACGGAGAGGTGAAGCCTGCGGTAAAGAGGAATAGAAAAAAGCTCGCTCATTTGGAGGTTTGAAGGTTGAGGCTGTTGGAGGTTTGAAGGGCTGAGCTAGTCTGGGTTCTGAGTTCTGGGTCTGGGTAATTAGCCCAGGACAAAGTAGTCGCAGGCTAGTATTTGGAGGTGGAGGCTGCTCCGGTTCTGGGTTTGAGGTTGTATATAAAACCCCTTTCCACCTTTAGTTGTGCCTCCATGGATTTTTCTCGCTTTCAGGTTATTACACTAACGTGACAGAAATGAGCCGTTGGGGCAGAAACCATAAGGTCTACAAAGCTCACACATACCAGGCACTGTCTGTTTCAGGACATTTGCATTTATATTTTCCTTCACCTAGAACATCTATCTTTCACACAGACACATGGCTCAAGCCCTCATCAAATTCACAGCTTTGCTGAAATATCACGTTGCCCAAGATCCTTGCTTGATTGTCCAGCTTAAAATTGTAAATCCAATCTCCTCCCAATATATCCTTTCTTTCTTTTCTATTTTTCTCCACAGCATTAAGGATTATCTAACATCTTACATATATTGGTAATTGTCTGTTGACTTTCTTATCCTACAAGAATAATACCAGCTCTTAACAGCTCAGGTTTCCCTTTTCTACTACTGTATTCCCTCCTCTATCCTTAATGGTTAGAGTGGAATCTGGACTTTGGAGTGTGGTATTCAGTTAATACAGTTGATAAATGAGTGAACATTATGGAAAGCTACTATTATCATTCTCATTTTCCAAATGAGCAAATTAATGTCATATAAAGTTAAATGACTTGCTACAGATTTCATTGTTAGTAATTAGGAACTCTAGTAATGAATTCCTGAGCACAAATGCTTAACTATTGCTGATGGGAACATTTTCTAGTCCCAGTGGCTTCTACTGTTCATTCATCCAGCAGTATATAGAGCACTATCCAGACACAGGCACTATGCTCAGCTCTACGCAGGATGAAAATAAGAACCTGACAATCCCTGACATACAGATCTTAAAAATCTACCTCTTTCTTTATGTCATTGTAGAAATGGATGGATCTAGAATAAATCATGCCAAATGAGGTAAACTAGCTCAGAAAGACACACTGCACATGTTTTCCCTCATATGTAGAAGCTAGATCTAACATACAACTGGGCACAATAACTTATACAGACACTAGGCATTCATACGCAGTGAGACTAAAAGGAGGATAGTCTTAGGTGAGGAACCCAAAGGCATAACTCCAATGAACACTTAAAATACTATTTATCAAGACAAATTCCAGGAAATGAAAGTACAGGTTTTGTTTTTGTTGGTGGTGGTGACAGTGGTGGTGGAGGTGTCATTGGTTTTTGCTGGTGTGTGTGTGTGTGTGTGTGGTTGTTGTTGCTTTTTGTCTTTGGAGGGAGGAACAGAGAGGGGTGCAGAAATGGAGGGAAGAGTGGTGAGCAAATGTACTTGTGGTACTCAGTCGACCCTATGGGAAAGGGGAAAACTGGGGGAAAGTGAAGGAAGGGGTGACAATATCCAAAAAGAAATGTACTTATTACCTAAATTATGAAATGGTAACCCCTCTGTACAACACCTTAATAATAACACTAAAATTATATTTTCTAAAAAGTCTATTTTTTTCACCGGGCTCTGGTGGCTTATGCCTGTAATCCTAGCTACTGAGGAGGCTGAGATCTGAGGGTTGCAATTCAAAGCTAGCCCAAACAGGCAAATCTGTGAGACTCTAAACTCCAATTAACTACCCAAAAAAAGCCAGAAATGGTGCAGTGGTTTAAAGTGATAGAGCATTAGCCTTGAACACAAAAGCTCAGGGATAGCACCCAGGGCCTGAGTTCAAGCCTCAGGACCAGCACGCGTGTGTGCACACATTTCATTTTTTTCAAGAAACTTTTAGATTTCTCTTTTGACTTATTCATTGTTCCATTGGTCACTCAAGAGAATGTAGCTGTTACATGTCTTTGCATGATTTCTAAAGTTGCTCTTTTGTTGATTTCTGGTTTTATGTCATTGTAGTCAAAAACTATGAAGGCCATGATTTAGTTGTTTTTTAATTTGGTGAGACCATTGATTGTATTGGGTCTCTCTGTCCTTTTAAATCTAATAATGTTTGTTTATATAATTGGGTTCCCTAGATCTGGAGACATATTTATACTTATTATTTTCTTCATTTTCCTCTTCGTTTTCATGTAAAGTCTATTTTATTTGATAAAAATAGAGCCATTCCTACTTGCCTTGGGTTTTGCTTAGTAGATCTTTTGCCATTTCCCAACTTTCAGTCTATGTGTGTCTTTACTGGTTGTATTTTTTTATAGGAGGTACATCCATTAAACTCATGGTGATTATTGAAAAATCATATTTCTGTCATTTTAAATTTTTCTTGCTGTTTTGTATGTCTTTGTTCCTTTTCTCCTCCCTTCCTTATCTTGGTCATTTAATGGTTTTCTATGTTGCTAGGGTTTGCTTCATTCCTTTTATGGATTATTTTCTACAGTTGAGTTTTATAACTTCACATGGTTTAATAACTATCCCATCATATTTAGTATAAACTTCCCCAAACATTTCTTGTAGGGCCAGTCTGGGGTGATAAATTCCATCAATTTTTGTCTTACAAAGACCTTAGTTTTCCTGTATGTAAGAATAATAGTTTTTCTTAGTATGGCAGTCTTGGTTTGCAAATTTTTCTTTCAGGACTTAGAATATGTTGTTCTATTCTCCCCTAACCTGGAAGGTTTCTGCTGAGAAGCTGGCTGTTCATCTAGTGGGAATTTCCTTGTAAGTTCCTGATGACTTTTCTCCCATTGTTTTATGAATTCCATCTTCATCTTGGACCTTATTTTCTATTTATTATTTGTTCTTTTTTGGAAACAAGGTCTCACTACATAGCCAAGCTGGCCTTGAACTCACTCTGTAGCCCATGTTTGACTTGAACTTAGGGTCCTTCTATCTCAGCTTCCCCAGGGCTGAGATTACAGGCATGCACCACAATGCCTATCTAATCTTGTACTTTTGACAGTTGGACAATAAGACACTTCAAAGAGGATCTGTTTTGGTTTAATTTCTTAGTAGTCTTTTTAGCCTTCTGGGTTTAGACATCCATATCTTTCCAAGACTTGATAAGTTTCAGAAATTACTTTGTTGCCCAGATTCTCTATGCCTTCCCCTTTTCCTTCTGGAATATTCAGAATACAAATGTTTGTTTGCTTAATGATGTCTACATAAACCTTGAGAGCTGTTTGTATTCTTTCATATTTTTTCTTTTAAAACATATCTAAAATCAATAACTGACTGACTATAATCTTATTTACTCAGGAGGCCAGAGATCAGAAGACCAACCTGGGTAAAAAATTTGAGGGAGTCCATTTCAATCAATAAAACGCTGGGTGCAATGGCACATTTCTGTATCCTAGCTATGCAGGAAGTATAAATAGAAGGATTGTGGCCCAGGCTGACTCAGGCAAAAAGCAAGACCCTATTTGAGAATTTAAGAAAGCAAAAGGAACTGGAGATGTAGATGTAGAATGCCTGCTTAGCCAAGTGAGAGGCCTGACATCAAAATGACTGGTTCTTTCAAATGACCTATTTTTTCAGGCTCAGAAATGCTTTCTTCTGCTTCACCCATTCTGTAGCTAAGGCTGTCAATTATATTTGAAATCTCTTTTATTGGGCTCTTTTTTTTTTTTTAAGAGGTGGTTCTAGGATTTGAACTTATGGCCGTGAACTTGTTAGGAAAATATACAACTTAAACCATGCCTCCAGCCTTTTTTTTTGTTTTAGTTAATTATTAGATAGGGTCTCATGGTTTTTGCCTGGAGCTGGCCTCAGATCATGATCCTCCTACTTATACCTCCTGTATAACTAAGACTACAGATACCATCACATCTGGCTTGTTCATTGAGATTTGGGGTTAGGGGGAGGTACTAGTAGCTGGGATTACAGGCATAAATTACCACAAATGGCTAAAGCAAGTCTTCTTTTGTTTCTTTTTGGTGGTATTAGAGTTCAGACTCAAGATCGTACTCTATCACTTGAGCCACAACTCAAGCCAACTGTTTTCTTAGACCTCCCTTAAAAAAACACCTCATTATTTTGAATTCTTTGTCAAGTAATTAATCAGTTTCCTTTTCTTTGGAGCCTGTTACCAGAATTGTGGTTCTTCCTATGACCGAATTCTTAAAATTTCTATTCTTTTTATTATTATCTTTCATGAATGAGAGTCTGAAATGAGATGAGAGTGGAGAAGGTATGTAGATAGATTTGATATTCTTGTCATGGTCTGAGCTTTACTATGACTATATAACTTTTAGGACAAGCCTGTGAGAAATGTACAGCTCCATCTTGCAAGCAAAGAAACTGTCACAGAGGGTATGGGCTAGGACATCAGGCAGAGAGGCAGAACCAGTAAAAGATGAGACAGAAATCTGGTACGTGATCCTAGCTACTTGAGAGGCAGACATCTGGGAATTGCAGTTTGAAGTAAGCTTGGACAAATGATCTTGAGACTCCATCTCAATATTAATGGCTGTGCATGATGGCACATACCTGCTATCCCAGCTACAGGAGAAGCATATTTTAGTATAGTGTCCTGTGCCTGTCATCCTGGCAAATGGGAAGTAGGATCACACACAAGAATAGGAATAAAGTAAGACTTTATCAAATATATCAAGACTATATCAAATATAACAAATGCAATAAGGGATGGAGGCATGGCTCAATTGATAAAGTGCCTAGCAAGAACGAGGCCCTAACTCTGTTGGTTAGGGTTCCATTACAAAGAACAGAATCCACTCCAGCTGGTTTAAGCAAAAAGATTTATTATAAAGTAATGAGTGGTTTACAGAATTATTGAGAAGGCTGTGGGATATTCTGCAGACTAAGATTTCAGGATCAATGCCAATGTCTCAGAAAAAGACTTCCAAAAGGGGTGTGTGACGATGCCTCTACCAAGACCAAAAGGCCGTATCCCAAGCCAGAAAGTTCATTTGATCTCTCTCTCTTTCTCTGTCTTTTGTTTTGGCACTAGAGTTTGAACTCAAGCTTTCAAGCTTGCTTGACTTGCTTGCATGCTGCTGGTAATCCACAACTTGAACCACACCTCTAGCTTGACTTTTGCTGGTAAATTGAAAACAGAGTCACACATTTTTCTGTCTGTGCTGACTTCAAACTATGATCTTCCAGACCTCCAAACTGAGGAGAAAAGAAAAAACAGTGTGTGTGTGTGTGTGTGTGTGTGTGTGTGTGTGTGAGAGAGAGAGAGAAAGAGAGAGAGAGAGAGAGAGAGAGAGAGAGAGAGCCATTTTATGTATAGGACTTTATTTGGGGCATCATTGGGGTCTTGGAAGCCATTCCCCATGGATATTGAGGGACAGTTGCATGAGCATTTTCTATTATCCTCAGTAGCAGACTTTTCTGATACTGTCTATGCAGGAGGAAATAAGCAGAAGACAATTTACTTAACCCAGGAATTGATTAGGAAAGCTGCAGGTGTGGAGTCCTATCTTTCCTGACCCAGCTCCATCAAAATACTTCTATGGATGTTAAAAGAGTACTGGGCAATTCAAGCCAGTTGTCAAAGGGATGCCTGGAAATAAAAAGCACCATTTTAAAAGCAAACAAAATAACCTCTGGCAATAATAGAAATTCTCAATGAGAAGCCAGCCTGCCTCCAGTCTTTCTTTTGTTGGCCTACTTACATCAGTCTTACATTCAAATTTGCTGAAGAAGTCTCTGACAAATGTGGGTAGCTTTGAGCAGAAACATAAGTGTAGTGGGCAGAATTGCAAAGGGATCGCTAACTGTACACCGAGGGCAGCTAGTGAAGGACAGAGATGTATACAAGAGTGCCATTACTAGGAGCTGGGATATAAATACTTTAAAGTATCAAAAGGGAACCACGTTTGTACTCCTAGCAAATGTCCCCAGTATCTACATTCCAGATAAATGATACAGAACTCCAAAATGTATAGCATCAAACAAATAGATTTTTCAAACACAACAATACTTCTTTCCAAGGAGGAGTCAGGACAGTGAACCAGGGCTAAAAGAAATAAGGGCTGGGCACCAGTGTTTCACACCTGTAACTCTAGTTACTGGAGAGATTGAGATCTGATTATTATAGTTCAAAGATAGCCTAGGCAGATGAATCCATGAGACTCTGACATCCAATTACAAATTCCAGAAGTGAAGATGTGGCTCTACCCACTAGGCTTGAGTAAAAAAGCCTAACTAGAGCACCAGGCAATCTCCAGTATACACACACACACACACACACACACACACACACACACACACACACACACACAGAGAGAGAGAGGAGAGGGAGAAATAAGGGTTGGGTGGAGATGGTAGAGCGCATGCTTAGCATGCATGAAGCCATGAGTTCCAATCACAGCCTTTCTTCATAGCCTTTCTTCATGTAAGTTGTCAAGTAAATATTATATATATATATGTATTTGACTATACACATGTAAGAATGGCCTTGCAAAACCCATATTCATATTTCTTTGTGGCAATTTGTTTGGAAGATGAGAAAAAATCCTTGTGAATCTGCACATACCATATATTTATTGACACTGAGAAATGTTCTATAGACAATTCTAAATCAAATTACCAAGAAAACTAGATATAGTGCATTATAAAGCTGTTGGGGGGTGGAATCTTTATTGGAGAGCAGAAGTACCTGGCACTGGTGGCTCACACCTGTAATCTTAACTCTCAAGAGGCTGAGATCTGAGGATCACAATTCAAAGCCCAGAGAGTTTGTGACACTTGTCTCCATTTAAGCACCAAAAGCTGCAAGTGGAGCTGTGGCTGGAGTGATCGAGCACCAGCCTTGAGCTGAAAGGCCAAGCAAGAGAATAAGGCCCGGAGTTCAAGCGCCATACACACAAAGAAAGAGTAGAAGTAAAAGTCAGAGTGGATGAGGGTAATCGTGTAATAAACACACTTTTATTGTACATATGATATTTACATTATGTGTTGATATTAATTTAATAATAAACCATTGTTACATAGTTACTACTTAATATGTTGTTATTCGTGTGATTTCTTATATTGTTTCTGTGATTTACTGTTCATTGGGGATCTTGATTTTTTTTTAGTTATTCCACAAAAACCACCCTTTTTTTCAAAAGAGTTCTTTTTTGTTTGTTTTTGTGCTGGGGCTTGTCCTCAGAGCCTGGGCACTGTCCCTGAGCTGCTTCTGCTTCTGCTTCTTCTTCTTCTTCTTCTTCTTCTTCTTCTTCTTCTTCTTCTTCTTCTTCTTCTTCTTCTTCTTCTTCTTCTTCTTCCTCTTCCTCTTCCTCCTTCTCCTTCTCCTTCTCCTTCTCCTTCTCCTTCTCCTTCTCCTTCTCCTCCTTCTCCTTCTCCTTCTCCTTCTCCTTCTCCTTCTTCTCCTTCTCCTTCTCCTTCTCCTTCTCCTTCTCCTTCTCCTTCTCCTTCTCCTTCTTCTTCTTTTTGCTAGTCCTGGAGCTTGGACTCAGGGCCTGAGCACTGTCCCTGGTTTCTTTTTGCTCAAGGCTAGCACTCTGCCACTTGAGCCACAGCACCACTTCTGGCCGTTTTCTATATATGTGGTGTTGGGGAATAGAACCCAGGGCTTCATGTATACAAGGCAAGTACTCTTGCCTCTAGGCCTTATTCCCAGTGCCCCCTGAGCTTCTTTTGCTAAAGGCAAGCACACTACCATGTGAGGCACAGCTCCATTCCCAGGTGTTTTTTTTTTTTGTTTGTTTGTTTGTTTGTTTTGTTTTGCCAGTCCTGGAGCTTGGACTCAGGGCCTAAGCACTGTCCCTGACTTCTTTTTGCTCAAGGCTAGCACTCTGCCACTTGAGCCACAGCGCCACTTCTGGCCGTTTTCTGTATATGTGGTGCTGGGGAATCTAACCCAGGGCTTCATGTATAGGAGGCATGCACTCTTGCCAGCGCCCATTCCCAGCTTTTTGGAGGTAATTTATTGGAGATAAGGACTTTCCTGCCCTGTGGAACTGTGATCCTCAGATCTCAGCCTCCTAAGTAGCTAGGGTTACAAGCATGAGCCACTGGCACCCAGCTTAAAAAAGAGATCTTGAAAAAAAAAAGATTTTATGATTTTCCTTCCTCTTTCTTTTTACTGTCCTCTCTTCCCCTCCCTTTCTCCTTGTTTTTCCTATTCAAGCTAACATTCTCAACTACCCTTTCTGCAATCAGGCTGCACCCAGCACAAAATATGGTACCCACTACAGAGCGTTGTGGTGCCTTCCTGCCCCAGGAGGGGATGGCCAGTACCTTTGTGGAAGCCCTGTGTGAGAAAGTGGGGAGCCGGGCGCCAGAGATGCTGCCTGTGTGGAGGAAGGGCTGGGCTCCAGTTTGTGCTCATACAAAGGCTCCCCTGCACATGGCAGGCAAGCAGATGCCAACAGAAGGCTTTTGTGAGTCCTTCATGTTAATTAACTTTTGTGAGAACCTTCATGTTAATTAACTTTGCTTGAGCTTTCCCTAGACTTGAAAGCTTTGGAGTGGTTTGTTTTTGTAAAATGCTTTGACTCTAGGGAGAGCCGCTTCAAGAGGGAAAAAAGGAGAAACAAAAAGAAAGAAAGGGAAAAATTTTTAAGTGGGGCTTTGCTTACCAGGAAATTTCTTCCCTTGTCTAGTCCCTCCCCTCCCCCGGGTCAGTACTGACTCAACCATCATGGGGAATTTTAATGGTCTTTTGCTTACCCTAAAAAAATAAATAAATAAACAAACCAGAAGCAGACCTCCACAGCAGTGGGAACTAGCTTTGTCTCAATGGAGACAGGTGTGTGTGTGTACGCACACATGCGTGCACGCATGTGCACACATGGTATATGTTAAATGAATTCCAAGTATACAGTCTAATTTATTTGAAATTAGAGAAAAAGAAAAATGGAGGGGGCAGTTTCTGTTGACAAATGTGTTTATTCATAGTCTCAGGACCTAGGGTGATACATCAGTGATTTCTGGTGACTTTAGATTTTATATGATTGGACTAGTTATTAAAATCTCAATGAGGGAAGATGAAAAGAGAAAGTGCTGGAAAATAGAAAGTCTCGTCAGCCACCTACTTATTAAGTCTACCAAGTATCAAACCATGGACCAACCAATCCTTTGTCCCACACATTTTACTATGAAAAATTCTAGAATGCGGGAAATGTTGAAAGAATTGGGCAATTAACACCCATATATGTATTGCTAGATTCTGTAATTAGCACTTCACTATAATCTTTTCAATTGCAATATGTAATCATCTACCCATTCCTCTTACCTGACTATCAAGGCAGGTTGGCCTCGAACTAGCAATCCTCCTACCACGACCTCCTTAACTGCTGAGATTACAGGAGTGCTCGATTATACCATAGTACTTCAAAGTTAATGACATGAACAGTCTTCACTTTTTCCTCCTTGGTGTTAGGGAATAAAACTGAGGCCTTGTCCAGTATTCTCTCTTCTTCAATTCTTCTACTCCCCTATCTATGTATGAAAGCTTGATATTTTTTACAGTTTGTAAGATTTTACTTGGTGTTTCATTTCTTTTTGCTTTGTTAATCCTGGGGTTTGAACTGAGGGCTCTAAGCTTAGTAGTCAGGCTCTCTACAGCTTGAGTGATGCCTTTAGCCATTTTGCTTTGCTCTGGTTATTTTTGAGATAGGGTCTTACAGTTTTCCCTGGGCCAGCCTGAACTGTCATCCTCCTATTTATACTTCCTACCATAGCTTGGATGACAGGCACCCAGCACTATGCTGAACTATTGGTAGAGATGAAGACTCCTGAACTTTTTGCCTGGGCTGACCTCACCAAGATCTTCTCGGCCGCTGCCTCCCAATTAGCTAGGATTCTAGTGGGAGATGTGGGGCCCTGGTAAAAAGTTGGCCCCCTAAAAGTGTGAGAACATACCTGAAAAATAAAAGCAAAAAGGGGGTTGGTATATGATTCAAATGGTGGAGCAGTTGCTTAGCAAACATGATACTCTCAGTTCAAACTCCAGTACTGCAAAGAAAGAAAAGAGAGAAAGAGAAAGACACAATTTCCTTAGAGTGAAATAATTAAAAGTGGATCTTTAATGAGTTTTAACAAATGCATAGTTTGCTCTTTTTCATTTCTTTTTATTTTGAAATAGTGTCAAATTTGCCAAAAGTTTGGAGGATAATACAAAACTGCCTTCTTACTCTTCATCCAAAGTGACATTTTTAAACTGCTTTTACACTGCATGCATCCTGGGTCTTTTTTTCTTAAGAATTCTATAGACTGTATTCTCAAGAGAGGCATGGTTGCAAGCCAACCCAGGAAGACAAACTCAAGAGATTCTTATATCCAGTTAATCACAAGAAAGCTGGAAGCAGAGGTATGGTTCAAGTGGTAGAACACTAGTAGTGGAAAAAAAATGAAAGGACATCGCCTAATCCCTGAGTTCAAGCACCCACCTACCAAAAAAAAAAAAAAAAAGTATTCTATATGCTTTCTTAAGAAAGGTTGGCCCAGACAGAAAAGCCTATGGTACTTTATCTCCAAAGTAACAAGCATAAAGCCATGCTGAAGGCATGATTCAAGTTATAGAATGCCATCTGTGACAAGTAAGCCAAACAACAGCACAAGACCCTGAGTTCAAGCCCCAGTACCATAAAAAAACAACCATATTTATGTATTTGTTTTAGAATACTTAATTCAGTTTGTGGGGTCAAGTTTCCTTTTTTCCTTATGAATGTTTTTTCAGGAAAATTTCCATTAGTCAAAGGTTATGGTTTTCATTTGTTTCATAAAATTGCTTTAGAGGGTTGCCTTAGAGTGAACTGGCAGCTCACTCCTAGTTACGTAGGAGACTGAAGTCAGAGAATCAAGGGTGCTAGTAGCTCACTCCTAGTTACTTAGGAGACTGAAGTCTGAGAATCAAAGCTCAGAGCTAGCCTGAACAGAGAAGTCCATGAGATTCTTATTTACAATTAATCACCAAAAAAGCCAGAAGTAGAGCTGTGGTTCAAGTGGTGGAGACCAAGCTTTGAACAAAAAAGCCAACTGAGAGCTCAAGGCTCTGAATTCATGCCTTACTTGAGGGCACAAAATAAATAAGTAAACAAAGGTTTTATGGGAAATCAAGTTGTGGATTTTATTTGGATTTTCTGTTTGTAGGTATTAAAGCAAGTTTCCTGTTTATAGACAGTCTTTTTTACGTCATTAAGTTGAAGAGTTAGGAAGAGATGCTAGTAACCATTCTTTGAGAGCCATTATATCTCTGAAATATCTCATTTCTCTTATTGGCCATCATAGCAATACTTCAAGGGCAGTTGTACCCTGCTCTCCTTGACAATCCCATGGCAGCAATGCTTCTCAGGCCACCACTTCGGGTGCTGCTCATTAATGTCCCCCTGCTAGCATGTGCTTTGAACCTCTAAGGCCCAAAACTGCATCTTATATTTTGATGCCTGCTGTTTAGTTTTTCTGGAGTGAATTACCTATTCATTTGTACCTTTCATTGTTGTGTTTTGTTTTTAATGCTAGTTATGGGGCTTTTGAATTTCTAATTCCAGTTATAGGATCTCGGTGCTATCCCTTAGCTTTTTGCTTCAAGGCTGGTGCTCTACCAAGTCACAGCTCTCCTTCCAGCTTTTTGGCGCTAATTGAAAATAAGTGTCTCATAGACTTCCCTACCTGGCCTGGCTTTGAACCATGACCCTAAGATCTCAGTCTCCTGAGTAGCTAAGATGATAGACATGAGCCACCAGCATCTGGCTCTTTCTAATTTTTATGGTTGTCTTAAGGCCCCTTCTCCCTATGTTCAACTTCCATAAGATGAAATCTTTCTAGTGACAAATAATTCAAAGGCTATGCTATTCTTTATCTATTACTAATGATGAAGACACAGAGCATGTGTGGCACTCCTTGGTTATTTTATGGTTTCAGCAGAGAGAGAGATTTGGACTCAGGCAGCTACCAGAATCTCCCAGTTGTGAACAACCTCTAGCTTTAGTTTTAATGATCTAGTTCATTGATTGTTTAAATGTCCCATTGACATTGAAATTATACATTGATTCATGTGAAAAAACCCTTGCCCCTCACCTCTCAATCCTGGCTACATTTATGTGTCCCAGCTTCAATATATAGCAGGGTAACTTAATATGGAAAGTAAAAGATGACATACTTACAGTCTGGGTCAATGGGTAGTAAATTGAAGCAACCCAAACTTAAGATCAAGTCTAACCCAGGTGCTCATTTTGGTAGCAATGGGAAATAGGAAGAAATATAACATGTTTAAGTGATAGCAATTTGAAGTTATTTTTAATTCTGGTGTATAATAAGGTAGGGCCAATCCTAACTAAGCTGTTCAGTGTTCCTGTGCTCTGGATAGCCATAAATCTATGTAATGTTCAATTGTTACTTAATCTCATTGCAATAGATATCACATGTGACAATTTACCCATCTCCCTATTGATAAAAATTATCTAGTGTAGGGAATGAGGGACGAGCTAACAAACAGTACAAGAAATATATCCAATGCCTAATATATGAAACTGTAACCTCTCTGTAATTGTTTGATGATAAAAATTAAAAAAATTATCTAGTGTAAATCCCATGAGTAAAATTGTGGGTTTATTGATTTTTTTTTATTTTATTTTTGCCAGTCCTGGGGCTTGGACTCAGGGCCTGACTCAAGACTAGCTCAAGACTAGCATTCTGCCACTTGAGCCACAGCACCACTTCTGGCCATTTTCTATATATGTGGTGCTGGGGAATTGAACTTCATGTATACGAGACAAGCACTCTTGCCACTAGGCCATATTCCCAGCCCTGGTTTATTGATTTTTAAGAAAAAAAATTATCGCTTAGTACTGATGGCTCACACCTGTAATCATAGCTACTCAGGAGGCTGATGATCACAGTTCAAAGCCAGCCTGGGCAGTGAAGTCTGTGAGATTCTTATCTCCAACTAACCACCAAAAAGCTGGCAGTAGAACTGTGATTCAAGTGGTGGAGCACTCGCTTTGAGCACAAAAGCTCAGCCCTGATTTCAAGCTGCAAAAATGTAGATTTCATCCAGGCACCTGTGGTTCACACCTGTAATCCTAGCTACTCAGGAGGCCGAGATCTGAGGATTGAAGTTCGGAGCCAGGCCAGGCAGGAAAGTTCATGAGATTCTTATTTCCAACTATTAAAAAGCCTGAGTGGAACTGTGGCTGAAATCAGGTACAGTGCTAGCCTTGAGCAAAAAAGCTCAGGGACAGCACCCAGGCTCTAAGTTCAAACTCCAGGGTGGGAACAGTTTAAAATAGAGAGAAAGAGATTTTATAAAGCAAGGCATGTATACTCTGTAGCATAGGTCATAATGCCATAGCTCATAAACTAGTTCATTCATTCAACAAACATTTCAGCACAATCCTTCTAAGGAATATGGGCTGGGGTGGAAGGTAGTGCAGACCTTATATATGTGGGTTTAGCTTGCTTATTTGAGTGGTAGAGTTCTTCACTAGGATGTCCAAGGGCCTAGGTTTGACCCCTAAGGAAAGAAGAGAGGAGAGGAAAGGAGGAGAGAAGGAGAGGAGAAGATAGAAGAGGGGAAGGGAAGGGACAGAAGACCAGAGTTTAAGGTTGATTGGAACCCCAGTGGCCTTGCTGACTTGCTGCTTCCAATTATATTACAAATCTTACAATTCTGGATTCTTCTGTGTCTATAAAACACCTAAGTAAGTGGATAAAATGTTGAGAATCTAATTTATAGGATTCTCTCTCTCTCTTTTTTTTTTGCTGGCCCCGGGGCTTGAACTCATGGCCTGGGCACTGTCCCCAGGAATTTTATGCTCAAGTCTAGCATTTCACCACTTATACCACAGCTGCTCTTAGGCTTTTTTGGTAGTTAGTTGGGGATAAGTGTCCCATGAGCTTTCCTGCCTAAGCTCACTTCCAACTGCACTCCTCCAATCTCAGCCTTCTCAGCTAGAATTATGGCCATGAACCATTGGCATCCAGCTCATACATCTAGATTTTTTATCAATACCTTTAGATTTTTGATTCAGACATTGAAGCAACTTACTGTTTTCAGGTATCTTTGTCATAATGACTATAAGTCACTCAAATGTATATGTTACTTTAATTTCTCTCTTTGGAGGTCTCATAGAGACACAGTTGCATAGAAAAATTCTATTTTCCAGCTAATTTACATTGGAATATTTTCAATAGAATATATAAGCAGTGATAGAATTTTGAATTTTATCTCTTAAAAGATTTGTTGTAAATTATATTATGTTTTTATGGAAAGAGATACATATATCTGCAGAAAAACTATTATATTTTTTATAAATTTTAGTCTGTAATTGCCTTCTGGTGAAAGGGAAAAAGTAGACTTCAAAGTAATTGGACTGAGGGGTAGTTTAATTTGGTGAGGTAGCATTCCACATGGAAATTCTGAAACTGAGAGGGTAATATGAATCACTAGTTGATCCAAGGGATTTTAAGTGAATGCATACATGCAAATATATCATTTGGGTTGCCAACAGCATGATTTTCTTGTAGACATTTTTCAGCCTACATGATGTAGGCTCCTATCGGTAAAAACCATTCTTTAAAGCATTGCATTGTGCTTATCTCCTTAAGTCTTGCGGTTTTTTTTTTGTTTGTTTTTGTTTTTGTTATTGTTGATCAAGATACATTGACCAACATTTCCTAACTATACTTGCCATTGCAGATCTTCATTATGTGGCTTATTTGAATGGGCAAGGATGATCCTGTTTGATTTCCCAACTTCATTGCAGTGGGAGACTCCTCAGCTGAAATGTACAACTACAGAGCTGCCTTGCTTAGGTTCCATGGAAGCTTAGAAAGAAGCCACATGATTAAAGCTAGAAGAGTTCCATAGTTACTGAGATTACAGATGACTTTTAAAATATTTATCTAAATTTTACAACATTTTTCAATTCATCTGTATTTCTGTTTCCCAAAACCCTATGATCAATGTTTACTTTGAATACACATAAGCATACATTCAAAAGAAAATACACCAAAAGTATAGAATTATGAGAGTTGGAGCAATTTTTATGTTCTTTGTGGTTTTATACATTTTCTAAACACTACTATCCTCCCTTTGCAATGAGTAGGGGTTGAACTCAGGGCCTCTCATATGCAAGACTGGAGCTGTCACTTGAGCCACATGGTTTTATTTTGAAGCAGGGTTGTGCTTCTTGCCCAGGCTTGCATCTGAGCTGAAATCCACCTACTTCTAATTGTTGCTGAGATCACAGGTACATATCACTATGTCCAGCTTTTCTCCATTGAGATGGAGTCTTTTTGGACTTTTCTGCCTGGGCTAGACTGTCTCCATAACCCTCACATTCTCAGACTCCAGGTAGTTAGGCTAACAGGTATGTGAACCCTAAGTGCCTGGTTCGGAATGGTATTTCTCTAATATGGACAAGTTATAGACAAAACAGTTCACGACTAACAATGAAAAGTGTTCCCTTAGCCAGGTGCCAGTGGCTCACGCCGTAATCTGAGCTGCTAAGGAGGATTGTGGTTCAAAGCCAGCCTGGGCAGGAAAGGCTGTGAGACTTTTAGCTCTAATTAACCACCAGAAAAGTGGTGCTGTGGCTCGAGTGGTAAAGCACTAGCCTTGAGCTGAAGAGCTCAGGGACAGCGCCCAGGCCCAACATGACCAACAACAACAACAAAAAGTGTTCCCTTTATGGATGTTAATACGTGTTATAAAACAGTCTTTAAAATATTCTGATCTCGTAACATCATGCTCTATTTCAAGTACTGTTTCCTGGTATGGATGAAGAGTTAACTTAAGATCTTTCAGTGTCCCTAACTCTTTGAATATTTACACCATTCCTGACAATTGCATTGATGAGGGTTCTGAAGAGTGAGCCTATCTCCTCTCCACACACACAAGCTTGTTTGTTTGGTTTCATGTCACTTTTCCTTATCTCTATGTTCTAACTTTCCTCCATCCACAAACATTGTTCCTATAACAATAAATAGTGTATTTGTTTTAACAATAACTCAATATCTAAATAACTCCCAGGTAAATAAGGAACACATTGTTCCATATTTTACTAAAATTTAATTTTTTTCCATTTTTTCTTTATTGTCAAAGTGTGATACAGAGGGGTTACAGATTCATATGAAAGGCAGTGAGTACATTTCTTGTTCTACTTGTTACCTCCTCCCTCATTTCCCCCTCCCCCTCCCCCTCCCCTCTCCCTCCCCAAGAGTTGTGCAGTTGGTTTATACCAAATGGTTTTGTAAGTGTTGCTTTTTAATGGTTTGTCTTTTTGTTCTTTGTCTCTCGATTTTGGTATTCCCTTTCCCTTCCCCAGTTCTAATACCCATATAAACAGTATCCACGGTACTCAGATGTGATACAGTGGTAGCAAGGGTACAGCCACAGGGAGTACAAGAGAAACAAAACTAAACAAACCAGTCAAACAAACAGACAAGGAAAAAGAGAAAAAAAAAAGTAGTACGAGTCCACATGGCATGTTGAAAATAATTACAACAGTGGTATAATTCTTGTTTCCGTAATGTGGAGTTCATTTCACTTGTCATCTTATGTGATCATATGGATGTAGCTACTGAAATTTAATTTTATCAGAAGTCTCTAACTCTGAAAATGTGGTATTATTCTGCCATTAATTAATGAGACAGTTATTGGTGCATTTGTCTAGCTGTATGCAAATCTTATACTATCTCAATTTCTATATTTTTAAAAATAATAAATCTTGATCACTAGTACCTTCTCCCATCTCAGTCTCAATTTGTACCATGTAATTGAGTAGCTACTTACTACATGTGTTTATTGAGCCTTGAAGATGTGGTCAACTCAAAATGAGATATGTCACACCAGTTGTAGAGATTGTCAAAACAATAACATAAGGTGTTTGTTGAAAATGTTTTTAAATTTAATTTTATTGTCAAGGTATTGTACAGAGGGGTTACAGTTACATATGTAAAGCAGTAATTACATTTCTTGTCATACTTGTTGCCTTCTCCCTCATTTTTCTCCCATTTTCCCCCTTCCCCAGTCCCCTCCCCACAGTGTACAATTAATTTCCAACATATTGCCTTGTGAGTTTCAAAAAATATTTATATTGAATTGATGAGGCTTTAAGTATAGTTGTTAAGTAAAATACATTAATAAAATTAATTACACTGGTTTCTTTTTACTTTTTAAAACATGATTACTAGAAAAATTTAAATTACATATAGGTAATTTGGCTTATATTTCTCTCAGACAGTGCTATTCTAGAATTACCTGGCTTTTTGTTTCTTCTTTAGTAAAAATTAACAAGGCACATTTTTCTTGTAAGTGTTTCCATTTTACCTAATTTTTAAAAGAGCATAATGAAAAAGTTGCTCATGCCAGGCACTGGTAGCTGATACCTCTAATCCTAGCAACTCAAGAGGCTGAGATCTGAGGATTATGATTCGAAGCCACCCGGACAGGAAAGTCCATGAAGCACTTATCTCTAATTATCTACCCACCAAAGGCCAGAAGTGGAGCTGTGGCTCAATTGGTACCAACCTTGAGAGAAAAGCTAAGATGCAGTGCAGTTCAAGTCTAGTACTGGCTGGCACAAAAGAAATTGCTCACAATAATGTCTTACAATTTTATTTTTTAGTATAGGGGTTTGAGTTCAGGGACTTATTCCTTATTCTCTCTCTCAGCTCCTCCCCTCCCCCCGGCCTCCATAGCTATTGCTCTATCACTGGAACCACCCTTCAGTTCCATTTTTTCATTGGTTGTTTGGACATAAGAATCTTGTCAGATTGTCTGTCACAGTCTGGTTTAGATCCACAGATCTAAGCCTCATGAATAGTTAGGATTATAGGCATGAGCCATTGGTACCTGGCTCTACATGTATTTTAATGATTGATTATTTATTATTATTATTATTTTATTATGCATAATTAATTATTTTGCTTTGTTTAAGTACTTGTGGATTTCCATTGTGGTTTCTTACTTGACCAATAAGAACATACTGAGGAGTTTCTTTCATCATTTCCAGTCAAGTTGAATGTTTTCTTTTAATTATTGATTTAACTTTTACTAATTAACTTCTAATAATCTTATTGTGGTCACAGAAGAAAATTCCTTTGCTGACTGAGATTTCTGTGGAGGGGGAGGAGGTAGCTTGTACTAGGACTTGAACTCAGAGCTTCACACTCTTATTTGAATTTTTTGCTCAAGTCTGGCACTCTACTACTAGAGCTACATACCCATTCCTTGCTTTTTAGTGGTTAGTTGGAGATTGTCTGCCAGTGCTAGCTCTGAACTGTGATCCTAAGGTCTCAGCCTACTGAGTAACTAGGATTCCAAGTGTTAGCCACAAGTGCCTAGCAAGATTTGTTTTTATGCAACAGTGTATTCTGAATTTTTGTACTCTCCAGGTTTGCTAAAAAAAATTGTATGTCCTGCTATCGTTGGGATCAAGCAATGTACATCACTTAGCTCGTGTTTAAGTCACACTCAAATAAATCTTTTACATCAGTACCTTTACTTTTAACTACAAAATAAAATGTTTTAAAATTTCCTCCTATGGGGCTGGGGATATGGCCTAGTGGCAAGAGTGCTTGCCCCGTATACATGAGGCCCTGGGTTCAATTCCCCAGCACCACATATACAGAAAATGGCCAGAAGGGGCGCTGTGGCTCAAGTGGCAGAATGTTAGCCTTGAGCAAAAAAAAAAAAAAAAAAGCCAGGGACAGTGCTCAGGCCCTGAGTTCAAGCCCCATTACTGGCAAAAAAAAAAAAAAAAAAAAAAATTCCTCCTATGTTTGTGTATATTTGTTGCTTATTTTAGTTTGATTTTTATTTAGGTTATGCTATTAGGTGCATAACCTAGGTGAGCCTAGCTTAGTATCATTATGAACCAGTACTTTAAGAATCTGTGAAGAATTATGAAGAGAATGTTCATAGAAATATAGAGGTAAAGGCCATTCTAATGAGGGTTGAATGTAAATGAAAAATATATTATTGCATGATGGAGAAAAGGCAATCCTTGGTATAAAGTGGCAAAGAACTTGGCTGAAATGCATCATGTTTCAGTGTTTTGTGGAAGGTTCAACTGTAAGTGATAAAATTGTATATCTAGCTGAGGAGATTTTTAAGCATGATATTGAAGGAATGACCTCTTTACCCCATCTGTGATAAAAGAGAATTTAATAAGGAATTGTTAAACGATAGGAATCAAAACTCAAAGATTTGGGAAATTGTTGATCTGTATTACAAAAAGTGAGATAGGGCAAGAGACTGTAGCTCATTCCTGTAATTCCAGCTATATAGCAAGTGGAAATTGGGAGGATCCTAGTTCAAAGCCAGCCCATACTAAAAGCTAAGACTTCATCTAAACAAATAAGCTGGACATAGTAGATACTTTCGCAGTAGGATTGCAGTTATGGTGTGTCCCAGACAAAAACAAGAGAACTTACCCATAAAATAACTTATAGCAAAGAAGACTGGAGTCATGGCTCAAGTGGCAGAGGACTTGTACTAGCAAGCACAAAGCCCTGAGTTCACGTAAGTATCCTGCCCTCAATAAAAAACAAAGAATTTTGAAAGCTGCAAAAGAAAGGAGACAAGTAATTAACAATTACAAGCCCATTAGAATAACAGTAGAATTTTCAACACAGACACTAAATGCATGGAAAGATATAACTCCAGCCAAGAAACACAACTGCCAAACCAGACTAGTCAAGTACATAGTACCTAGTGAACCCGTCATTCAGAAAGGACAGAGAAAGAAAACCTTCCATGATAAACAAAAGCTAAAGGAATTCATGATTACTAAACCAGTACTGCAAAAGATACTGAAGGGGCTGGGTGCTGGTTCAAAGCCAGCTGCAGAAGGAAAATCCATGAAACTCTAAGCTCTAATTAACTACCAAAAAGCTGGAATCAGAGCTATGGTTCAAGTAGTAGACTTGAGCAAAAAAGCTCATGGACAGTGCCAGGCCCTGAGTTCAAGTACCAGAACTGGCACTCAGCGTGCACCCCCCCACACACAGAGAGAGAGAGAGAGAGAGAGAGAGAGAGAGAGAGAGAGAGAGAGAGAGAGAGATGGAGGGAGAGAGAGAGATTGAGAGAGAGAGAGAGGATACTTAAAGGAATACCATCCACAAATAAAGAAAGCTGAAAACAGAAAACTACAGGAAAGAATGAATACACCACTAGAAGGGTAAGTTGCCAAAGTAGAAAGAAGAAGGAAATAAACATTACAAAACAATAAAATAAGGGCTGGGAATATGGCCTAGTGGCAAGAGTGCTTGCCTCATATACATGAAGCCCTGGGTTCAATTCCCCAGCACCACATATATAGAAAACGGCCAGAAGTGGCGCTGTGGCTCAAGTGGCAGAGTGTTAGCCTTGAGCAAAAAGAAGCCAGGGGCAGTGCTCAGGCCTTGAGTCCAAGGCCCAGGACTGGCAAACAAACAAACAATAAAATAACAGGAAATAGGGCATACCTCTCTATATTACCATTGCTAAATCCACTTAACTCTCCAATCAAAAGATATAGCATAAGCCTGGTGCAGATGGCTCACACCTGTAATTCTCACTACTCAGGAGGCAGAGATCTAAGGATCGAGGTTAGAAGTCAGCCCAGGCAGGAAAGGTACCAACACTTATCTCTAAAAAGCCAGAAGTGAAGCTGTGGTTCAAGTGGTAGAGCGCTAGCCTTGAGCACAAATACTCAGGGACAGCATCTAGGCCCTGAGTTCAAATCCTAGGACCAGTGCGTGCGCGCGCGCGCACACACACACACACGTAAAATGGCAAGTTGGATTAAAAAAAAAAATCTAGCCATTTGTTGACTACAAGAAATATTTCTCATTGCCAAAGAAAAACACAAGCTTAAGGTGATAAAACAGAGTTCAAACTAAAATCAAAAGATCACATTAATAAAAAGAATGATCCATGAAGAAGATATTACAGTTGTTAACATATATGCACCAAGTATCAGCAAACCCATATTCATGAAACACTTTTGGACTTACAAGTGCTAGTAGACTCCAACACAATAATAGTGGAAGACTTAAATACCCTACTCTTTCTTGCCTATATATGGCATCCAACCAAAAAGTCAACAGCGAAATCTTAGAATCAAGTAGCATCACAGACCAAATGGAAATAACAGATATCTACAAAAATTTCACACAGAAGTTGCATAATACACATTGTTCTCAGCAACCTGTGGAACCTTCTTTGGAATAGACCATACCATAGGACACACAGTAAGTCTGAGCAAGTACAAGAAAATTAAAATAAGCACCTATACACTATATGACCATAATGGAATGAAATTAGATCTCAATAGCAAAAGGAAATATTCAAACACATGGAAACTGAACAACACAATTGCTGAATGACACTAAAGACATAAAGAGAGAAATCAAAAAATTCCTGGAGACCAATGAAAATGAAAATATATCTTACCAGAAACTCTGTGATAGCAAAGGCAGTATTGAGAGGATAATGCATAGCCATATGTGTATACATTAAAAAAAAAATACAGACACAAAACCAGCAAGTACTCAAATAGCCTTATGATGAAAATCAAACTTTTAGAAAAACAGGAACAAATCAAATCCAAAACTAGTAGGTAAATGAAAGAAAAAGAGGGAACACATTATACTAAGCGAAAGGAAATAAATAAATATATATATATATACACAATCCAACCTGGAAGAAATTGTTTTACTATTAATGTTCTTAGAGTTCATAATCATTGTAGACTAAAATGACGATGTACATCATTGGGAAGGTTTAAAAAAATGATGAAAGTGGGGGGGAGAGGAATAGTAGAGGGGGAGAAGATGGGAGAAAAATGAGGAGTAACAATGAGGCGGTAACAAGTATAACAAGAAATGTACTCGCAGAGCTGGGAATAAGGCCTAGTGGTAGAGTGTTTGCTTAGTATATGTGAATCCCTGGGTTTGATTCCTCAGCACTATGCATATGGAAAAAGCCAAAACCAAAAGTTTCGCTGTGGCTCAAGTGATAGAGTTGCTAGCATTGAGCAAAAAGAAGCCAGGGACAGTACTGTGTTCAGGCCCTGAGTTCAAGTTCCATGACTGGCAAAACAAAACAAAACAAAACAAAGAAATGTACTCACTACCTTAGGTATTTAACTATAACCCCTCTGTACATCATCTTTTTATTTTTTTTTTGACAGTCCAGGGGCTTGGACTCAGGGCCTGAGCACTGTCCCTGGCTTCTTTTTGCTCAAGGCTAGCACTCTGCCACTTGAGCCACAACGCCACTTCTGGCCATTTTCTGTATATGTGGTACTGGGGAATTGAACCCAGGGCTTCATATATATGCCACTAGGCCATATCCCCAGCCACTATATATCATCTTGACAATAAAAAAAATAAAATTGTTGTGGATTTTAAAATTCTCTGTTTTCCAACAATGGAATTCAACTGTCTGGGAAGGTGTGTGGGACATTTGGGGGGCGGGGGTGAGGATTGAAAACATGCATGACAGCACAATTTGACATTACTCATTTAATGATTTACTTGTTTTCCCAAGTCCATGCTAAAACCCAAACAATAGAATTTCCTCTATTATAAAACCCACCATTCATTTAATAACAGCTTCAGGTCTGTCAAGCCTACTTTACTATCAAATGCAAAATGCATCCGAATTTTGGAAATATTAATACATGAGAGACTATCTCTCACTTGAGGGATACTTTAAAAGATCTGAAACTGGGTGTATAAGATCCCAGACCCAAAGTCCAGGAGTCCCAATTTAGATCCTGCCACTTGCCCACCTATACCAAATAAAGAGACATGAGGAAGGGCAACAAAAGGAAATTAATTACATGGCAGCCATAATGGTAAAACAACTCCTCAGTCCAACTTCAACCATTTTTTGCTGTACCATCTATACTTGTATCAAGTATAGGCTTCAAGTCAAACAGAGAGAACTGGAGGTAGGGGTGAGTGAGATGTGCATAGCTAAAACAGTCCTAAGGCACAGGACAGAATGGCTGTCATTAGCTCAATCTTTGGCCTTGGAGGAGTTGTAGAGTTGTTCTCTTCTCTTCATTACTGGAATAGAACAGGAGCAAGTGGTCACATGAGCTTTGGACTGTTTCTTTTATGATGGGAAGACTTCCTTTTTCTGAGAGGCAGTTTGCCTTCCACATAAGATGCTTCCCAGAGTATTTTATCTGTCTTGGAGACCAAGATTACAATGTGACTAAAGCAGATCAGATGGCACAATTACAAAGTTTGGAAACTTTTAGTTATAGAGCCCAGCCAAAGCTAGGTTGTCTCTTACAGACCCTGTGGGATTTTGTGGTTGTTTTGTTAGGGCACTTTACACAGGACTGGCCCACACTAGGGGCTTGGCTTTCTCAAGAGCCCCACTGCAGGTCCTATGATGTCCCAGCCATCCTCTCTGACTCCCGTCCCTCTGAACATAATCTTCAAAACCAGGAAAACAGCACAGCTGCTGTTCCACACAGCCTAGGGGCTAGGATGGGCTCCAGTAGGGCCTGCATCAGGGTCAGGCACCGTGCCAGCTGGGGTAAGGGGGGCAGGGGGGGCCCAGGGGTCCCCCACCCACCCCAGGGAAGAGGCTAGTTCATTCACTGAGCCCAGAGGCAAGGAGGGGGAGAGCTGGAGCTGCCTTGGGTTCCCTTGGGAACTGGAGGGGGTGTTGGGATGTGTTCCCTTTCTGCTCTCAGCTGGGAATGAGCTGGTGGAGAATTTTCTCCTCTGCGCAGAGAGAGATTCCCTCCCCTCCCCCGCCCCGCCCCATCCACTCCCACAGCCCACCCGTTCTCCCCGCAGCCCTGGGTAGCCCTTTGGGCCTTTCTTTTCTTCACACAATTGAGGTGGAGGGCCGAGTCTGGTCCATTCAGACATCACATGGAACACTGTTGTTGCCCCTGTGCTCACAAGCATCTATTCTGATGGAGGCTAAATTGGAGATTCTCCCATCCTCTCCCAGTGACAGCGTCTGGGCTTCCTCCCCAGGCATGGTGTTTTCTGTAACTTTTAGATTTAACATTCCAACTGATTTTTCTTGGAGAGAACTCCAATGGACTGTGAGTTCTGCCCCCCCCCCTTTTTTTTCTCCTCCTAATGCTGAAAGGTTCGATTCTTCCATCTATCCATCAACAAATCGCATTGAATGACGGTGCTCAGTGACCCAGGATGCCACTGGAGACAAAACACACCATACATATTTTCTGGTCTCCCTGGAAAATTAGTGCAGACACTTTCATCACCGCAGAGAGGAGAAACATGCAGAGCAGTGAAGATCTGCTTTGTTTTGGTGTGTGTGTGTGTGTGTGTGTGTGTGTGTGTGTGTGTGTGTGTTTTCCTAAGAAGAGAGGTTTCCCCCTCCTTCAAACAGTGAAATACATATTTTTCTTAGTCTGTAAATTAACCACTTAAGTAGAATTCCTGCGCATCTGGCTCATTTTCTGCAAGCAAAAGCGCTTCTTTTCCTGCATTGCCTGTCTCTCTGTATATACATCCCCTGACATAGCCCAGGACTGCTTCCTCTCCTCTTCCAGGAGTGTTTGTTTTGTTTTTATCTAATATTTTAGAAATTTTTGTTTTATAATTTAATTTTTAGAATTATTGCCCCGACTAATTAAAAGTAGCACTTAAAATATTTTCATTCCAATTCATATGTCTTCCTTGTTAACTTCTATTTTAAATAATCTTCTCCTCTGTGTGAACAGTCTGATTTTCTGAAAAAAATGATGGAAATACTTGAGCCCTTTTTCTCTCCTGGTAAATTTTTGTTTTTATGAAGAGATATGATCTTGCTCCTAGAGATGAAGCTGGATGAGAAGCAAGGTTTCTGGCTTACCCTTGCAATCCTTATAGAGTGCTCTCCAGGATGTCCTGCCACTGATCAGGGGATCAGGGCTGAGGACAATTAATCTCTGCTTCACAGAAGTGGTGTCTGAATGCTTTAAGATGAAAATGTTTGTGTACAGGATGGTCCATTTAAAATAGTTCCCATGTGATGCAATCCACCCTGAAAAGGAAACTCATTCAGATGAATCTAGTTTCACAATAATAATTAGCCTTGGAGAATCTTGCTTAAAACACTGAGCAGAAGAGCATTTTGGCATGTTAAACACCTCCAACCTCACGTGTGTGGGATTGGAATTGGAAGGTTACATTTATTACATTTAACTGTGGCAGGGTAAAGGGCCATCACTTGAACCTGCCTTTTCAAAAAGCCAATAAAATGCTTTGGATGGAAACTGGAAGTGGCACTGTGGCTCAAAGTGGTAGAGTGATAGCCTTGAGCAAAAGAGCTCAGGGACAGTGGCAGGCCCTGAGTTCAAGCTCCATGACCAACAAAGAAGGAAGAAAGAAAGAAGGAAGGATGAGGGGACAGAAGGAGGAAGAAAGCAAGGAAGGAAGGAAGGAAGGAAACAAACCAGAGACAACCTGAATAATTAATGTTTTACAAAATAATCATAACTGGATTTTTCTAGAACATGGTTCTGGTTAAATATAATTAGATGACAGTCTATAACTTATGAGCTGTGACCTTGGATAAGTTATCTAACTTTGCTTCAGTATCTGAACCCAGAACCTCCCTGAGGACTAAACTTTTTAACACATGGCCTTTTGGAAGGACATTCAAGATTGAGAATGTAAAACAACCTTACCCACTCTTGTGTGTGTGTGTGTGTGTGTGTGTGTGCATGTGTGTGTGTGTGTAATGAAGCTAGACATGGTATTCCTGCTAATAATCCCAGTTACTCAGGAAGTAGAGGCAGGAAGATTGTAATTTTAAGGCCAACCTAGGTAAAAGGTAGTGAGACTCCATTCCAAAAACAATAGGGGCTGGACACTGGTGGTTCATGCCTAGATTCCGTCAATCAGGAGGTAAAAATTTGGAGGCCATCCTAGGCAAAGAGTTCATGAGATGCTAAACTTAACCAACAACTGAGCATGATGGTACACACCTGTCAACCCAGCTAGACTGGGAAACATAAATAAAAGGATCACAATCAAGGCTGGCTGGGACTAAAAGCAAGTCTCTTTCTCAAAACTGAAAAACATAAAATAAAAATAGAGAGAGGGAGAGCTGGAAAAGTGGATCAAATGGTAGGGTGTTTTCCTATTCAGCACCCCCCCCAAAAAAAACAGTATATGACACCTCTCTAGTATTTCTTACCGCTACATGTGAATCCACAAATATCTCAAAATTAAGGTCTTAGTTAAAAATAGTTTGACATGGTAATAAATAATAGGAGACTAAAATGTTAACGTACAGAGAAAGTATAGCAGCATCCTATTATGAGTTGTATTGGGAGAGATGGGGAACAGTGGGGATGGGGACTCAGAGAGAGGGGTGTGATTCTCTCAATGTAAACAAATGTCTTTGCTCTACTTGTGGTTCAGGGTGCTTTGTGCTTTCTCCATGTCTTGTATGGAGGCTTGACGGCAGTACCTTTGAGTGCAGAACTAAGTGTAACTCGCTCCCCAGCTGATAGAGGGCATACTTCATAAGTAGCTACTGGCTAAATAAATATGACATGACATAGTGTTTGAAGATTGGCAATTGCTGTGATTTGAATCGTGACGTCTTCTCTCAAACTTATGTTTTAACTTAATGGCCAATGCAATGAAGAGGTAAGGCTTTCATGACATGACCAAGTCATGAGGACAAAACTGTCACGATTGGGACTAAAACCTTTATAAAAGATTCTCTACTGGCCAGATATGATGGCTCATTTTTTTTTTTTTTTATGGCTCATTCTTGTAATCCCAGCTACTCAGGAGACTGAGATCTGGAAGGTCATGGTTCAATGCCAGCCCAAGCAAAAATTTTACAAGGCTCCTTCTCAACAAATAAAAATCTGGGTGCAGCTATGTGGGAGGTATAAATGGGATTATAGTCTAGGCCAACCAAGACAAAAAAAAATTGAAAACAAAAGCAGAAAGGGCTGGAGGCATGGTTCAAGTTGTTAAGTACCTGATTAGCAAGGGTAAGACCCTAAGTTCAAACACAAATACCGCAAAATTAAAATAAAAATAGAAAAAGACGCTTCATACATTCAGTGTTTAGCCCTCCTGTTATTTTGTTTTCTGCCATATGAGAATACAGCACTCAAAATTGCCATCTTGGAAGCTGGCACTAAATCTATCTGTGACTGGATCTTGGATTTTCCAGCCTCCAGAACTGTGAGAAAACAAATTTCTGTACTTCTTAAATTACCAGGTTGTAGTATTTGATTATAGCAACACAAATGAACTAAGACAAGAATGAAAGTCAAGAGTTTTCATATGCTGCCTGGGGAAACTATGGTGTCATGAAAAGGATAGAAATAAAAGAGAAGTCCAGAGCACAAAATTAAAAAAAAAAAAATCAGGACTTTCACTGTCAGCAACAGAAACTTGTTCTATTTTTTTTTTTTTAATTCACTGAAGAGATACAGGTGACTTGTGGAGGGAGACCAGAGGAGCTTCCCCGAGAGGATGCAGATACTGGTGCTAAAAGCTGGCTGGCTCTCTTGCCCTTTTCCTACCTCTCCACTAGGCATCAACGCCTGTTCAGTAATGCTCCTTGCCACTGACAAGAAGTGGTTCTGCACTGTCACTCCTTCAGTTTCCAATGACCCACCCACACCTTTGCCAAGTGTCCATGAAAGTTAGAGAGACCAACTTCTACGGCAAGAGCTAAGCTTTGGTAGAACATGTCCCAAATGTTCGAACTGGCAAGTGCTTAAGGACTTTGTCAGAAATCAGGAATTGGCCACATCAGGGGCCAATAAAGAAATTAGAACATACTACCACTTGTGTGTGTGAGGGGTTGGGGTGGGTGGAGATAATACTGGGGCTTGAGTTCAGGGCCCTATGATCTTGCTTAGCTCATTTTACTCATAACTGGTACCCTGACACTTGAGCCACACCCCTATTTCTGGCTTTTTAATTGTTAATTGGAGATAAGAGTCTCTAGGATTTGTTTGCCCAGATTCATGTTGAACCTTGAACCTCAGATCTCAGCTTCCTGAGTAGCTAAGATTATAGATATGAGCCACCAGCTCCTGGCCAGAACATACTGACTCTTTAACTGCTATTTTCAGGGGTACTTAATTCTGCCCCGCCTCCAAGGAATCATTTGAGAACAAGGAGACTCAGAAAGTCAGTTAGGATGAAATTGTCCCTTTTAATCATTTGTTGATAAAGAATTAGGAATTTGGAAGTAAGTTCTAAATTATAATTAATGTAATTATTTGTTAATGAAGTAATTTTCCTCATGTAATTGGGAAACATAAATACGTCAATACTCTTATGGGGGACTCAGTGACATAAAGTAAATGCAGAATAATAGTGTGTTGATTATAACAGGTTTGTTCTAAGCAAAATGGCAATGACATTAAAGAAATCTAGCCAATGTGCTTTGTTGAACTCTTTCAAGGGAGGTCTGAGATTCCAGAACAGTGTCATCATTTTGAAATGCAGGTCAATCCAAAGATAGGATTAAGATAAGCAAAGCTGCTTAATATCCACATTGGAATGCAAATCTTCCAAACAGTGGAATCATTCCATGCTTACTGTTATCTTATCATCTTCTTTTCTAGAATGAATTAATCTGCCTACAGAAGTGCCCCCCCTTCCCACTACTGGGGTCACTGGAGCTAGATTTAAACCCACAAAAACTGATGACATTCCAAAACCAATTCACAAGACCCCACTCCCGCCCCCAACACTGACTAGTTTCTAGAAATAAAGATTTTTTTTCACCTGTTAGGCATCAGATCTGCAAATTATTCCATCAATGTTAACTGTATCTATCAACACCAAAATCTGAAGCTGGCAATGAAGCAAAACAGCAGGCCAGAACTGCAGAGCTTTACACATGGCTGGGGGCATATTTTTCAATGTTACTCAGTTTGTACTTTATTCTTAGTTCATCTAGAATATTTCATTTATTTTTAGACCCCAGGCAAAAACTAATTTGCTGAGTTTTTATCAGAGCTAGCTAGCCCTAGAAAAATGGTAAAAGAGACCCTCCTTATAGTTGGCTTCTATCCCATCTCCCAACAGTTTATTTTCCTCCTTCACCTCTCTCTAAGCACACAGTATTCATGAACCAATCTCTACCACCTTGCAATCCACTCTTAAAAATCTGAGGTTTGGTTAGGCATGATGCCAATTTGACCAGGCCAAAAGATCTGAAATGTAATTGAATTGTAAATGAGTTTGTGGTTTAAATCAACTTGGAAAAAATACTCGAACACAAATGTCAGAACCTGGAGAGATAATTACTTTGGTGGCTGTTTGGTGGTCCATTGTTAGTTGGTTCCCAATTTGTTAAATAGCTGTGGTGAAGCTCAAACATATAAAACAGACTTCATTAGGCATGTTACCATGTGCCAGAGGCTATCCTGGTTGTTATGGCTAACAAGAAGATGTAATCATACCTCCGTGTAGCTCGAAGTCTATATAGAACCTGGGAATCATAGGAAATACCCACAATTCATTGTTGTACTTTAGAGTTTCCGTGGCATTAGGTAGATACATTTGTTGGTACTTACCTCATGCCAGTTTCCCCAGAGCCTTACCCAGTGTCAAACATCTAGAAAATGTTCAAAAGTATCTACATAAAATGATGAGGGAATCAACAAATGAATAAAGTATTTTTTAATTTTTTTTTGGGGGGGGGAGGTCAGTCCTGGGCCTTGAACTCAGGGCCTGAGCACTGTCCCTGGCTTTTTTCTTTTTTTTTTTTTTTTGCTCAAGGCTAGTACTCTGCCACTTGAGCCACAGTGCACTTCTGGCCATTTTCTATATATGTGGTGCTGAGGAATTGAACCCAGGGCTTCATGTATACAATGCAAGCACTCTTGCCACTAGGTCATATTCCCATCCCTGAATAAAGTATTTTTAAAGTGCCAGTATACATTGTATCAGGAGCAAGTAACTCTGGCTAGAAGACCAATTAGGTCTTAGAAGTTATGATGTGAGTTGAAGTTTAAAATATGTCTGACATTGAATGACCAAAATAAACGTCAAGTGAGTTTAACTGAGTGGATGACTGGTATGTAGTATCGTGCTCTACTTCCCTTGGTTCTGATGGAATTTTGAAGACGTTTCTTCCTGGGCTGCCCACAGCCATGATCTTCCCATTTTCAGCTTCCAAGTAGCCAGGGTTACAGGCATGAGTCACTGGCACCCAACTTCGTTTGGCTGTTTCAAAATAAGTATAACATATAACTAACATAGTGCCTAGCCTTTTGCCTACTAGGGGATCACAGACCTAAATTTCTTGGGATGCAAAAGAAATGAAAATAGCTATGTATAAAAGGAGTCATACACAAATACCTACAGCAGCTTTCTTTTTATTAAATTAAATTTTAGTGACAAGGTGATATACAGAGGAGGTACAGTTACATAATAAGGTAGTGAGTACATTTCTTGTCATATTTGTTACACCTCCCTCATTTTTCTTACCCTTCCCTAGTTTAGGTAAGCATATATACAATATCCAGTGTACCAAAATCATATACAGTGATCACAGGGGGTATGCCAACACAACAATAAAAACAACAATAGAACACAATGACAACAATAAAATCCTCCTGTTTCCATCTCTTGAAGTTCATGTTGCTTAGCCTCATCTTATATAATCATATGTACATAGCTGTTGAGCTATTGTGATCCTCTGATAGGTCTATCCTAGACCTTTTTATGTTTATTTAGTAATTGTTTGGTTTTAGAGACATACTGTAAAGTCACTGACCAAAACATGTGGAAAAACCATTTGAAAAGAAGTTTGTCATTTTACAGACATGATCTCTACTGTTCTCCCCCCCACCCCCTAACAACCACATATCAGGGAGACCATGTGCCTTTGTTCTCTGTGTTCTAGGCTTGTCTTGCTCAACATTATGTGTTCAAGATCTGACCATTTCCCTGTGAATGCCATTATTTTATCATTTCTAATCTCTATGTAGTATTCCATTGTGTACAGGTACCACATTTTTTTGGATCCATTCATCTGTGGTGGGGCATCTGGGTTGTTTCCATATTTTGGCTATTGTGAATTGTGCAGTGATAAACATGGATGTGCAGGTGTCAGGTGTCTTTGTTGTTCAGGATAGATAACTAGGAGTGATATGGCTGGGTATGTCTATGCTGAGTTTTTTGAGGAACCTCCATACTGTTCTCCAGAGTGGTTGTACTAGTTTACACTCCCACCAACAGTGGAGAAGAGTTCCTCTTTCTCCGCATCCCCTCCAGCATTTGTTGTTGCCTGAGTTCAAAGTATAGGCCATACTAACTGGAGTGAGGTGGTATCTCAGTGTTGTTTTTATTTTCATTTCCTTTACTGCCAGAAATGTTGAACATTTCCTCATATGTTTCTTTGCCATTTTTATTTCTTCTCCTGTGAAGTCTCTCGTTAGTTCCTTTGCCCATTTAATAATTGGTTTACTGGGTTTGGAGAGGGTTAGTTTCTGGAGTTCTCTGTAGATGATGGATATTAGGCATTTGTCTGTTGCTGTGCTGGTGAAGATCTTTTCTCATATTGTTGGCTGTCTTTCTAGTTTAGTGGCTATGTCTTTTTTTTGTAATTTATTTATTAATTAAACACAAATTTTTTGACAAGGTGTTGTGCAAAAAGGGTACAGTTACATAGTAGGGCAGTGTGTACATTTCTTGTGATATCTTACACCCTGTTTTTCTTTCCCTTCCCTAGGTAATATATACAATACACAATGTAACAAGAACATATACAGTAGCCACGTGGCCTACGCCCAAGAAAATTTGCCTAGGGCTTTAAATGTAATGACGGCATTAGACAATATGTCGACAGTAGTCTTATATGAATGTACATACATAGTTTTGGGCTATTGTATTCCACTGAGAGGTCAATTTTTGACCTTTATTTGTTGAGTAGTTGTTTGGTTTTAGTTATATAATGTTGGGTCGCTGCCCCAATCCTGTGGGAAATACCATTTGACAAGCAGTTTTTGGTTTCACAGACCTGGTCTCTACTGTCTCTCCATCACCCCTTCTTAACAGTCATATATCAGGGAGATCATGCCCCTTTGTTTTCTGTGTTCTAGGCTTGTCTCACTCAACATCATTTGTTCAAGTTCTGACCATTTCCCTGAGGATAACAATATTTCACCATTCCTAATCGCTATGTAGTATTCCATTGTGTATAGGTACCATATTTTTTAGATCCGTTCATCTGTGGAGGGGCATCTGGGTTGTTTCCATATTTTGGCTATTGTGAATTGTGCAGCGATAAACATGGAAGTGCAGATGTCTTTATGATATCTTGGGACCTGCTGTTCAGGATAGATGCCTAGGAGTGGTATGGCTGGGTCATAGGGTAGGTCTATATTGAGCTTTTTGAGATACCTCCGTACTGTTCTCCAAAGTGGTTGTACTAATTTGCACTCCCTCCAACAATGGAGAAAGGTTCCTCTTTCCCCGCACCCCCTCCAGCATTTGTTGTTGCCTGAGTTCAGAATATAGGCCATTCTAACTGGAGTGAGGTGGTATCTCAGGGTTGTTTTTATTTGCATTTCCTTTACTACCAGGGATGTTGAACATTTCCTCATATGTTTCTTTGCCATTTTTATTTCTTCTCTTGTGAAGTCTCTCTTTAGTTCCTTTGTAGTTGCTATGTCTTTAGCTGTGCAGAAACTTTTTATTTTGTAATAGTCCCATTTGTCGAGTTTTTTCCCTACCTGTTGTGCCCCTGGGACTCTGTTCAGGAAGTTCCTGCCTATGCCTATAAATTCTAGTGTCTCTCCTACTCTGTCCTTCAGTAGTGTCAGGGTTTCAGGTCTGATGTTGAGGTCTTTAATCCATTTTGAGTTGATCTTGGTGCATGGTGATAGGCTAGGGTCCACTTTGAGTTTTCTACATTGGCTGCCCAGTGTTCCCAGCACCAGTAGTTGAAGAGGCTATGTTTTTTCCATTGTATGTCTTTAGCTCCTTTGTCGAAAATCAGTTGACATTAAGAATGTGGCTTTATTTCTGGGTCTTCTATCCTATTCCATTGGTCTTTAGGTCTGTTTTTATGCCATTACCAGGCTGTTTTTGTTATGATGGCTCCATAATAGAGCTTGAAGTCTGGTATTGTGATTCCTCCTGCACTGCTTCCTTTGCCTAGATTTGCTTTGGCTATTCTAGGTCTTTTGCTGTTCCATATGAATTTATGGGTTGTTTTCTCTATTTCAGTGAAGAATGTAGCTGGGATCTTGATGGGGATTGCATTGAATTTGTATAACATTTTGGGCAATATGGCCATTTTCATTATATTGATTCTGCCTACCCATGAATACAGCAGCTTTCTTTCTAATAGCCCCAAGCTGTAATCAACATGTACTTGTCAGCATCCTCATTCAAAACAGAGCTATTTTTATGGATGTTTTCTCTGTATATTAAAAATTGCCAAGTACCAGTGGCCCACAACTGTCATCCTAGCTACTCAGGAGGCTAAGATCCAAGGATTATGGTTTAAAAGTAGAAAAGTCTATGAAACTCTTAGCACCAATCAAGTACCTAAAAAGCTGGAACTGGAGCTGTGGCTCAAGTGGTAGAGTGTTAGCCTTGAGCAAAAAAGATCAGGGACAGCACCTAAGCCCTAGGTTCAAGTGCCAGGACTCATAAAAAAAGAAAAAAAAACATATATATAAATATATAATTACATAAAATTAAATGCAATATTTTTATACATGATATGTTATATATAGTAATGTTAAATAGTATATATAATTATACACAATATATTTAATATACAACATGTAATATATTGAATATAAAATACAGTATAGAATACAATTATAATATAATATACAATTGTATTATTTTATATATGACATCATGTATATGACAATTATATATTTAAGAAGATATATATGTAATTCCTTGATAGGCTTTGTGTGTCTCTAGAGAATCCTATTATACACACATACACATGTCCAAAATTGGCTCATATAGTAATGGAGGCTAAGACAATCTTTTGTCTTAAAGCTGAAAAACCAGAAGAGCCAGTGAAGTGATTCTGGTTAATGCTGCAGTTCTTAGAATCAAGAGCTGTGAGGCCTTGACGGTGGTAGAGGGACAGAAGTCTGGAGGGGGCTCTGCTTTACACCCCAGTCAGAGTCTGGAAAGAAAGAACAGGAACCTCAATGTATGAGGACAGGAAAAGGTGGACGTAGCTCAGTCAGAGGTTGGGGGGAAATTTGCCTTTCTTCACGTTTTCTTATTTTTAGGCCCTCAATGGTCTAGATGATATTTACTTCCATTGATGGGAACAAAATTCCTTACTCAGCCTATTTATTCAAATGTTAATCTCTTCTGGAAATATCCTCACAGATAAACTAAAAAATAATGTTTCCCCAACACTGTGGGCAAACTTTAGTCCAGTAAAGTTGACACTTAAAGTTATCTCTCACATAACCAAAGTGTCAATGAGTAGGCAAATTAATAAAATATAGTATATACAGTCACACAGACAGACAGACAGACACACACACACATATGTGGTTGCACCTGCCTCTTCTGTGAGAGAAAGGTAAAGTCTTTGCTCTCACATATTCAGTGACATACACTGGGTCAATCAGGTAATGAAGGTGGAGTGATTTTTTTTTCACATCCTTCTTTAAAGTTTTTACTGACCATCCTAGTTTGGAGGGAGGGAGGAAGGGAGGAAAGGAGAGAGAGAAAGAGAGAGAGAGAGAGAAGAGAGAGAGCAAGAAAGAGAGAGAGAAAGAGAGAGAAAAGAGAGAGATTCTATTCCCCATATTGTCTAATGAATATAAAAATCCAAAATGTTCTCTTTATTCTTCTGTTGTATTAGCATTTTTGTTTGCAGTTTATTTAACCGGTGGGTTTTGTTTTTTAGTAGCCATATGTTATAATACCCTAAGCAGCTACAGAGAGCTGTGGGGGAAGAAATCGTCACATTTCAGGGTGGCAATACTGGAAAATCCAGGGAAAGAAGTGACAAACACCTGTAGGAAAAAGATACCACAGGAGCTCAGAAAGGACATCTTGATCTGATTCTTCAAGAATGAATGTAAATTTTATAATGTGTTTCTCTACAACATGATCTCTCTAAATTTTTTCTTTGCTGGTGCTGGGGTTGAAACTCAGGGCTTCCTAGGCTGCCATTTGAGCCATGCTTCCAGCCCTGTTTTTCACTGGTTATTTTGGGATAGGGTCTTGCTTCCCATCCACCTTTATGCCTGATATGTCTATTTTAGGCTTCTTGTCATCGTGAGGATCACAGGCTTACATTACCAGCTTTGTTTTGTGGAATTCAAGGACTTCTCTGGCTTGGCCGGTCAGGAACCATAATCTTCCCGATCCCACCCTCCCACATAGCTTGCCTGGGATGACAGCTTTGCACCACCATGCCCAGCTATAGGCTGAGAAGAGCTCTTGAGAACTTTTTCCTTTCTGATCTCAGTTCCCCAAGTAGCAAGGATTACAGCCTGACATGGAATAAATACTGAGTATGTGTTTGTTAAACTGATTGTGTCAGCTCTTCATCACTATTATAAATATCTGAGACAATTAACTTACAAGGAGAGAATGGGTTATTTGGGACCACAGTTCTGGAAGTTCTAGCCCATCAACTGTTGGTCCTGTGGCTTTGGGCCTGTGGTGAAGCAGCACATCATGAAGGGGAAATGTGGTGGAAAATAACCACTCACTTCCTGAATAGGAAGCAAGAAAACAAGGGCATGACCTAATAATCTCCCACAAGACTCTGCCCCTTAAGGAGCACCACCAAGCAAGACTTTCCAAGAGCATCATCTTGCAGACTACACCTTCACCAGATGGGCTTTTGGAAGGTACACAGCATCCCAACTATTGTAATGATTAGAACAAAACACCAAACAGAGACCAGGACTTCTCAGCTCAGAAATTCCATCTTCATTGAGCAATTGCCACAGAGGTCATCAACCTTTACAAACTTGAACTCTCTGACTTGCACTGAGGCAGGACAACATGGTTAAGGTTAAGGTTATTGTTGCAGAAATAACAATGGAATTTTTTTTTTTTTAGCAATATGCTGTTCTTCTGTCTCATGAAAGTTTGAATCTTGCTTCCTTTAAAGGCTTTCAGTTTGGAGACAAAGCATATTTGTTGAAATATGGACATAATCATATGCCACAAAGATGTAAATGTTTCAGGGTTACCTTTCAAACTTAAAGGCCAGCTGGATACTGGTAGCTCATGCCTATAATCCTAGCTACTCAGGAGGCTGAGAGCTGAGGATTATAGTTCAATGCTAGCCCAGGCAGGAAAGTCTGTAACACTCTTACCTCCAATAAACTACTCAGAAAAAACTGAGTGGCACTGTGGCTCAAGTGCTAGAGCACTAATGGAGCACAAAGAAGCTCAGGGGCAGTACCCAGGCCCTGAGTTCAAGCCACAGGACTGGCAAAAAAAAACCCACAAAAAACAAGAAACTAAGGTCCAAAATGGCCCCTTAAGTTATTTCATTATTGTTAAGAATGACTTGTGGATGTCTACATGCTGTATCCCCAAACCATGCCCCATAGCTTCATATCATATGCTGTGAGAGCATTAAGTACCAAGTCAAAGAGTGAAAACAATGTTAGCAAACTCATTAACAAATCTGTAAGACACAAACAATACATTTTCCTTCTTTGTGTGGTGTCTGTCTCAAACATCTGCTTGCTATTTTTACATCTGGGAGTTTCATGAATCAAGGGAAGGAAAACATGAAATACTAGAGATGGAAAGGATGTCTTGTTTCCATGGTAATACACCCTGAGGCTACTTCAGGTGGTGAGTAAGAAAGAGATTTTTATCTCCAGTGTTAAAACCAAGTTGATAACTAGATTCAGTATTTCACTTCACTTTTTAATATGAAATGGTAGTAAATCATGCATAAATTCTTAACCAAAGTTTGTCTTGGGTGAAGTGGGTTTTAAAAAACAATGCAGCAGCAAATCCCATCTGAGATACCAGACTAACATGAAACATGACTCATCTTTGATGTCAGTTAATGCTCAATATTTCTAGTATCAATACAAATTGTATCTAAAAATTAAAGCAGTGTTTCTTCTTTGGTGTTTAGGGCCCACAGTTTTGGCGGTTTTAGTCCATAACAGTTGGTCTTGTGGCTTTGGCAGCACGTGATGAAGGGAAGGTGTGGTGGAGGATAACCATTGCTGTTTAGATCCTTAATGAATTTATTTTGACTATTAAAATCTATTTGATTGCTATCTGCTCCAATCAGTTCAAAGGAACACTTCTTTCTTGCTATTTCCAAAGTATGCTAATATATTAAGTACAAAATCCTTCCCCAGGTGTGTCCTTCCCACAGATGTTGTGAGTTTTCATTCATTGCCCAAGAAGTACAATAAATATATTTGACATGGATTATTTTAATATCATGCTCTTGTTATTATTAAGGTGTTGTACAGAAGGGTTACCATTTCATAAGTCACCTTCTTTCCCTTTCACGGAGTCTCCCTTTCCTGTCCCTGCCAACAAGTTACATAGGTCATTTTCCACATAATGTATGCAATAGCACGATTGTATTTATTCACCCTTCCTCACTCCCTTTCTGTACCTTCCCTTGCCCACTCTAAAATAACCTTACTAATACCACCACCACCACCACTACCATGAACAACAACAACAAAATGAAACATGTTTCCATTTTGGCATGATTTTTTTTTAATGTTTCCAATGCAGGATAAATGTGCTGGTCAGACAGAGATGTTATAGATGTCAGTTGGGAGAGATGCTTCCAAAGTGCTTCCCACCATTTGTGCCAGCTTGTTAAGAAGAGATTCATTCTCAAGCATTCAGAATCTGCTGGCCAAATGAATTTCCCACATGGTTTCCTAGCCTGGGCTAGGAAGCAATTGAATTCAGAAGGGTTCATAAGCCAGGCACCAGTGGCTTACGCCTGTAATCCTAGCTACTCAGGAGGCCAAGAGCTGAGGATTGTGGTTCAAAACCAGCCCTGACAGGAAAGTTCATAATGCTCTTATCTCCAATTAACTACCAAAAGGTTGGAAGTAGAGCTATGCTTCAAGTAACAGAGTGCTAGCCTTGAGCAAAAATGTTCAGGAACAGTAGCCTGGTCCTGAGTTCAAGTCCCAGAAACAACAACAACAACAACAACAACACACACACACACACACACAATTTCTTCTTTTCAAAGCTTCAGGAGCAAGAGTTTTTATTTTAAAAGGCATAAAAAAAGAGTAAAACTGCTAGATGAGATATAAAACTAGATAATGTGCTTCAGAGTAATAAAATCATAACTTTTAGAGTTGACCTTTCTACCTTAGTTAAATAAATCTGTACTTCCACTGGATGTAATTCAACTAGCTCATACGAACTGCACAGTAATATGTAAATAATTACAATAACAATTAACAATAAAATAGTAAAAAGCACTAGTAAGAACAATAACAAATAAAATAAAGTCAAGTAATAGCGCCAGCTTGCTATGGTTTGGATGGGGTTTGTCCTTCAAAAGCTCATGCTGTCTAGGATAGCAGAAGATCACAATAGCTCAATAGCTATGTCCATATGAACACACATTATGATGCTAAGCGAAATGAGCTCCAAGTTATGGAAACAAGTGGTATATCATTGTTGTTGTTATTTTCAACATGCCATGTGAAATTATTCCCTTTTTCTTTTGTATTTCTTTCCCATGGTTTTCCCCTGCTATCACTGTAACTGATTTTAGTACCCTGGATATTGTATATATGTGTATTGGAACTAGGGAAGGGAAAGGGAATACCAAAATTGAGTGACAAAGGATAAAAAGACAAACCAATGCAACAGCAATACTTACAAAACTACATGGTGTAAACCAACTGTACAACTCATGGGAGGGAGAGGGAAATGGGGAGGGGGAAGGGGGGAAAATGAGGGAGGAGGTAACAAGTTGGATAAGAAATGTACTCATTGCCTTACGTATGAAACTGTAGCCCTTCTATACATCACTTTGACAATAAAGAAATGAAGAGAAGAAGAAAAAAGCTTGTGTGTAGGAGGTCTTGGTCCTCCACTACCTCCCAGTGATGATGTGGTATACTGAGAAAGTGGGACCTAGTGTGAAGTAATTAGGATAGTGAAGGTGCCACTTTCATAAAGAATACTGATCTCTTGAAGTGGGTTAGTTCCCGGGACAGTAGGTTATCATAAAGGGAAGCCCTATACATGTTAGTCTCTTGCACCAGGCCATTTTTTTTCCTCCTTCTCTACTATGCTGTAACACAGCTGAGAGATCCTCACAAGAGCTTAAATTCATGCACCTGTCTGATCCTGGACTTGCAGCCTTCACGACTATAGTCTAGCTTGGAGACATGGCTCAAATGTTAGAGCCCTTGCCTACTAAGCACAGGTCTCTGAGTTCAAATGCTAGTACCACCACAACTGTGCTTTACATAATCCCATTTTCATTATAAAGTACCCATTTTATTTTTTGTTATAATAACAGAAAATGGACAAATGCAAATGTACTATTCCAAAACAATGAAATAGCCTTTAAATGTACCTACTTAACAGTGCTTTAGTATGACATTAGAAAGGTAGCCATCCTCTTGGCTTTATTTCTAAATTCTAGATGAAACTTTTTTTAACATCAGAGAAATCCATTTCAGGGTGTGTGTGTGTGTGTGTGTGTGTGTGTGTGTGTGTGTGTGTGTGTGTGTGTGACATACTGGGGCTTGAAATCAGGGTTTTGTACCCTCACATGGCTTTTTCACTCTAGACCAGCACTCTACCACTTGAGTTATAACTCCATTTATAGCTTTTTGGTGCTTAATTGGAGGTAAGAGTATCACAAACTTTTCTGCCTAGGCTGGCTTCAAATTGCAATCCTTGGATATCAGCCTCACAAGTAGCTAGGATTATTAGTGTAAGCCATCAGAGCTGTTTATTTAAAACTTTTTTTAAAAAGTGAACTAAAGTATCCATAATTATAATCAATTTTAATTTACTTAGTAAGGGGAGGTTTACAAGAGGAAAGAGACATTTTGTCTGATGGCTGGAGCCAGGAGTCCTTGAGCTCTGCTGCCTTTTGCTTGAGAGATGTTGCCACACAAGATAAGTGAAAAATCAAACAAAAGGAAAGTTCTGACACCCAGAGAGATGGCTTTTCTAGGGAAGCATTGAGAAACAAGATTGGATGGGAACCAGAGCTGTTGAAGCAGTTGGGCAAGAAGACATCAATTCTGAACCATCCTGCCTGTGATAAGATCCACTCATTCCTTGCCACCCCCCCGCCATGTGTTTTGGTTAAAAGGCAAAGACATTCCATACACTCAATAATTAAGTACAGTCCAGCTAAGCCATGTTTACACCTTCGTTTCTAGAGAACAGATTTATTAATGGGCTGGTTGAAAGAATTGAACCATTTGGTGTTCAAGAGAACAGAAAATGTTTAAAATAAATACTTGGCACCCATTCTGCACCCATTCTCTCTGTCTGCTGTGGTATGATCAGTTCTTCTCAGCACTCTGTAATGAAGATTAACAGAATTTGCTTAGTAGATTTTCACTAAAAATGTACTATAAAACATTAAGGACATTTAATAGTCCCTGTTACTAGAAGGAAAGTCTTTTACCACAATGCAAATATACTTTTCAATTACTGTTAAAGTCTTATGTGTAATAGTTATAAGAGAACATTCCTTTTTATACCTCCTAAAATAAGGATGTCATATTTAGCAAAATATATATACTGTGTTGCTAGACCTAACACAGTGTCTAGGATACCTATAATCCCAGGGACTGAGGAGGCTGAGATCTGAGAATCATGGTTCAAAGCCAACCTGAGTAGGAAAGCCCATTAAACTCTTACCTCCAATAAACTACCAAAAAAGCTGGAAATGGAGCATTGGCTCAGGTAATAGAGCACAAGCATTGAGCAAAATGAAGCTCAGGGACAGCACCCAGGCCATGAGTTCAAGCCCCAGGACTGGCAGAAATAATGTCGAGTTAAGTTTGAATGTCAGAAAAGCAATGCATATTTAGTTTTTAGTATAAGTATGTCCCATTTGCTAATTTGGACATACTTGTGATAGATAGGAAAATGTCCTGCAAGGATGTTCGTGTCCTGGGGCTGGGAAGTGTACCTGAGTGACAAAGTGCTGGCCTACAGGCACAGGTCCTGAATTTGACCCTTGTCACTGCAGAAAAGAACATTTTACAAAATCTATATTCTAATATTTGGAATTTGTGAATATGCTCCTGTACATACAAAAGGGATTTCAAAACTGCCATTTTTGAAAGGTCCTTTAGAGAGACACTTTATCTTGGTGAAGTTAATATAATCACAACAGACCTTATTAGAGGGAGGGAGAAGAGTCAGAGTCAGAGAGAAATTGAAGAATCTATCAGCCAGGCAATGCAGTTGGTTTCTAGAAGCTGGAATGTGAAAGGAAATTAATTCTCCAGAAGGAACATATCACTATCAGACCCAATGGGATTTCTGACATACAGTACTGTAAAACCAAGTTGCACTGCTTTAAGTCACTATAATTTACTATAGGAGCATTAAAGAAGCCATAAAGTGCACTAAGTTATAAATGCATAGGTTCATGCCTATAATCCTAGCTACTCAAAAGGCTGGGATCTGAGGATCACAGTTCGAAGCCAGCTGGGACAGGAAAGTCCATGAGACTCTTATCTCCAACTAACCACCAGAAGACTGGAAATGACACTGTGGCTCAAAGTAGTAGAGTGCTACTCTTGAGCAAAAAAGCTCTGGGATAGTGCCCAGGCCCTAAGTTCAAGCCCTATGACCAACCCCACCCCCCAAAAAATATTACTGTTTATATGAAACTCAAATATAATTTGCTATTCAGAACTTTATCTGGCAACTTTACCTAAGGCATCTAGGTAGGAGTCAATAAGCTGTTTAAAAAGCACAATGAAGTAGGTCCCAAAGATTATGATCTCAGTCTACCTAAAGGTGTTCAAAACACATGCATTAGCCACATCATGTAACTTAAAACTTATAAGAAAGTGACAAAGATCTCAAGTACACAGAAAGGGCATTCAGACACAAGATACTATGAAAAAAAATAAAACATCATAGACATAGCTGACTGTGAGCTGAGGCTTGCTGCTACTGCACAGGTTTGTCATATAATAGTATGACACATTCGTAAATAGCATCAGAAATAACCAAAACCCAAACTGTTGCTTTTTTTTTTTTTTTTTTTCCAGTCCTGGGGTTTGAACTCAGGGCCTGAGCACTGTCCCTGGCTTCATTTTGCTCAAGGCTAGCACTCTACCACTTGAGCCACAGCGCTACTTCTGGCCTTTTCTGTTATGTGGTGCTGAGGAATCGAACCAAGGGCTTCATGTATACAAGACTCTTGCCACTAGGCCATACTTCCAGCCCCCAAACTGTTGCATTTAAAGTAGAATTTCTTTTGAGCGCTTAATGCCATCGGATCGTTGCAAATCTTAGGCTATCTTTTTTTTTTTTTTTTTGTCTGTCCTGGGGCTTGAACTCAGGGTCTGGGTGCTGTCCCTGACCCTCTGTGCTCAAAGTTAGTGTCCTAACACTTGAACCAGAGTGCTACTTCTGGCTTTTTTGAGTAGTTCATTGGAGATAAAAGTTTCACAGCAACTTTTCTTCCTGGGCTGGCTTTGAACTGTGATTCTCCTCCTGATTCTTGGTTAAAGATTTTACTTGCAAAGCTCTCTCAAAACTACATGTGGTCACATGTTGCCATTTTAGCCAATGAGAAGCAGAAGTATGGCTTATGAGGTATCTGCTACTTTCTGATTAGAAGAGGCAAATCAGACCTTTTTACTTTCTCACATTACCTGTTTATCAGCATGATAAATAGCATGTGAGTTTCAGATGGAGTTATGCAAGAAAAATGGCAAAGCAAAATATGGTCTGGGATCATAATGGTCGAAATATATGGATATGACACCCTAGGCCATCTGTCTATCTCCAACTTTTTTTTCCTTCTATTACTGGGATTTAACTCAAGGCCTACTCTACCACTTGAGCCATAGCTCTGGAATGATTCTTTAAATCTTATTTTGAAGTTGCTGTCTAGTAACTTTTTTCTATCCAGAGTTGGCCTTGTACTGTCTGAGATCCTCAGCTCTCAGCCTTCTGAACTAGGATTATAGGCATGAGCTACTGGTGCATGGCTCAATTTCCAGACTTCTTGTAAGAACCTTTAATTATTGGAGCTAGGGTAATTAGTTGCATGCAGCTGATAGGTGAAGGTTCTGTCTAAATTTTCACTACTGGTCACTGTATGACTCCAAACACAAAGTAATGATAGGAAATGGAAATGCTCATTATCCTGATTTTGACTAGTCCATATTATACACATATATTGAAATATTGTACCCCCATAAATTTGTACATATAAAATAACAAGTAATTTAAAAATATGCTCCCTGGACAAGGATCCAGGATATCACCTTGGTAGTATGTTAAAAATGCAGAATTTATGGGCTGGGGATATGGACTAGTGGCAAGAGTGCTTGCCTTGTATACATGAAGCCCTGGGTTCGATTCCCCAGCACCACATATACAGAAAATGGCCAGAAGTGGCGCTGTGGCTCAAGTGGCAGAGTGCTAGCCTTGAGCAAAAAAGAAGCCAGGGACAGTGCTCAGGCCCTGAGTCCAAGCCCCAGGACCGCCCCCCCCCCAAAAAAAATGCAGAATTTAGGGCCCTTTCTAGAGCTGCTGAGCCAGAATTTGCATTTTAACAAGATCCTCAGGGGGCTGCTATGTATGCATTTCAGTCTTGGCTAGGAAGCCTAACGATGAAAGAGAAAGTTCTTGGCTTCTTACACCCTTATACAGTAACACAAGATCTGTCCATAAACAGTGATCCACTGGGATTTACTGGAACAAGAGTCAAACACTGAAATCCTAGCTATTCAGGAGGCTGAGATCTGAGGATCATGGTTCAAAGCTGGCCCCAGCACGAAAGTCCCTGGGTGACTCTTATCTCCAATTAACCACTCAAAAACTGGAAGTGGAACTGTAGCTCAAAGTGGTAGAGTGCTAGACTTGAGCAAAAGAGCTCAGGGACAGTGCTCAGGCCCTGAGTTCAAGCCCCATGATGAACCAAAAACAAAACAAAAAACAAAAAGTTAAACATTTGAGAGGTGGGTGCAAAAGTGTGCATATCAATCATCACCAAAATTTTCAACATCAGGTTTATTTAATCAAGATCACACTGTTTGAGTGGAAAGTTGGGTGTTTTCAAAGCAGTTCAAAAATTTGAATTTATTTTCCAAATATGTATATCCCAAAAGGTACAAAAGAATATACAGTGAAAGTCTCCTTCTAGTCACTAAATTTCCCTTCCTTGAGGCAACCTCAAGGCTAGCAAATTCCTTGGGAACCATACATGTCAGAAGATGCTAAGAAAAATGTGGTTAAAAATTGAGAGCAGCAACTGGGAATGTGGCTTAGCAGTAAAGTGCTTGCCTAGCATGTAGGGAGCCCTGGGTTTGATCACCACATAAACAGAAAAAGCCAGAAGTGGCGCTGTGGCTCAAGTGGTAGAGTGCTAACCTTGAGCAAAAAGGAAGCCAGGAACAGTGTTCATGCCCTGAGTTGAAGTCCCAAGACTGGTTAAAAAATAAAAATCAAGAGCAATTGCTTCTAAACTGCTGTTGAAGGCATACATTAAAATTAATGTGTCTCATCATTCAATTGCTTTCTGTTGAGGTCTTTTTACTGGCATTTAATTTCTCTGTATCACAGATAAAATACCAGTCGGGTAAATATCAAGAGCCTTGCCACCTAACTCACCCCAGAGTATTAAGGAGATAACCTTTAGAAAACACTATCTCAGAGGGTTCTGAATAAACAGGAACAATTATTAGAGCTATAGCCCTCTGCTCTATAATTTGTATTTTATAACACTACCCTCACCCCCAAGATTACCATGTACTTTTCCCTCACCCTCAGCACCATTTGAGGGTGAGAGGTTAATAATAAAGGTTGATTGATGTAAGGCAAGACTAGTAGAATGCTTTGAGGACTTTTGTTTTGTTTGCCTAAAGCTTCCTAACTCATCTGCTCTGAAGGAATCTGGAGGGCTTTTTTTCTTCCCCAAACAGAGACATCCCATTGCCTAACTTTATAAATTGTATGACTTTTTAAAATAATTTAAATAATTTGGGAAAAACTTCCTTTCCTGTTCTTTTAAGAACTAGGATCTACTTAATAAACTTTCTCCTTTTACTTTTTAATAATATGTTTTAGGCATGACTGTTCTGAGTAGCTGCAATGATATATCAAGATTCTTTGAAAATAAGAAGTGTCACTATGTTTAAAGATGTTAGCAAGGAGATGGGGTTAGCCAGTAAATCAAAAGGATTCCTAAGATGCTGCCCAAAACAAAGCTTCCAGTGACACAAAGAGAAATGGAAGGATTCAGAGAGAAGAGTAGTCTAACACCTAAGATATGTAGGCAGTTATTTAAACCGCATATTGGGAAGATTTCCTGATTTTCTCCTATACCATTTTGACTATATTCATGGACCTAGAGACAAATGGGTAGACTTTTTAAGAGATAAGATTTCCTATGCAAAGATCCTCAGGAAAAAATTAGAAGACCATTTGCAGCAGGAGATTAAAAAAATCACAAATAGAGCACAGAAATGGTAGGACAAAGGGTGAACTAATTCAGCAGTGATACTACTAGACATTATGTTGAAAATGAACTATACAATGTGTGGGGGAGGAGGGTTGGGAGGGAAAAACTGGAAGAGAATTAGGTAAGGGCTGACATGGTTCAAAAAGAAATGTACTCATTATCTGACTTATGTACCTGTAACACCTCTTATACATCACCTCTACAATAACAATAAAAATATTTTTTAAAAGAAATCACAAATAACCACGGAGATAGAAATTAATAGACTTGACCTCCTTTTGGAAGATGAGTTTAAATTATACCACTAGTGGGTAGAATGCTAAATGCTGATTGGAGTCACTTTATTGGCCAATCTACAAAATCATAATTGCAATAGATTTTCCAAATGAAAAAACATTGCCCATAAAAACAGTATTAAGAGTTTATGTTTGCTTCTCCTTAATCTTTTACAAAGAGCTAATTGCCCAGACTCAAGACATTTCTAGCAATTAATGGTTGGTTGACATTAAGAGTTGGGATAAAGCAATGGCCATTCAGCTGGTCATTAACCTCTAGAATCTGGTCACTAACCTCTACAAACTGCTAAATAGAATGCAAAAAAAAGCCTTCACCAGTGTTGCTTAAAGGGCTTCATTATTGTTTTATACGTTACTTCAATAAAAAAGTTGCTCTTATACATATATTTGCAAAATATCCTTCCTTCCTTCCTTCCTGCCTGCCTGCCTGCCTTTCTCCTTCCTCCCTCCCTCCCATTCTCTCTCTTTCTTTTCTTTCTGCCAGTCTTAGAGCTTGAATTCATGGCCTAGGTGCTGTCACTTAGCATTTTTGCTCAAGGTTCGTATTCTACCACTTCAACTATAGCTTCACTTCAGGCTTTTGGTGGCTAATTAGGAATGAGAGTCTCATGGACTTCCCTGCCCAGGCTGGCTTTGAACTTTGATACAAGACCTAAGCCTCCTGAGTAGCTAGGATTACATGTGTGAGCCACTGGGTGCCCGGTTTGTTTTCATTTTGAGGATATTTTTTCAATGCAAAAGAGTAATTTGATGTAAATATATCACATATGTTGGAATAACTGTTACTTGTATTTGACATACTAAAATGTTTTTATTGGTCCTCCCAAAAGGGTAGGTAAAATACACGTAAAAATGAATCTTTGGGAAAAAAATGAATCTTTGTATGCTCAATACTGATGGTTTATGCCTACTTAGGAGGCTGAGATCTAAGGATTGCAGTTCAAAACTGCCCTGGCAGAAAAGTCCCTGTGAGACTCTTATCTCCAATTAACCATTCAAAAACTGGAAGTGGAGCTCTGGCTCAAAGTGGTAGAGTGCTAGCCTTGAGCACTCCAGAAAAGAGCTCAAAGACAGCGCCCAGGCCTTAAGTTCAAGCCTCATGACCACCACCAACAACAACAAAAGAATCTTTGTTTTTGTTCATCAATGCTAGGTAAAGTAACAATGAGAGTAAAAATTGAATTGTAGGTGAGTGTCCCCTTAAAAATAGTACTGAATGTTTCTTATCCTCTTAAAGTGGCCATACAGCCTAGTGGAGATATCACATAGTTGGCTTATTATTGTAACTACAAATCATGTTTTCACAGTAATTTGTTCTGATTTAGAAATTTTCAGAAGGAAAGATATGAAGTCTCAGTGAATTGTTGTTACTGGCTCTATTCAACAGTTAGTAGACTTTACTCTGATTTTATATCCTGAATCCATAAAGCTTACTCAATGACACTTCAGAATTTCTTTCCGTGGTGGAAGCTTTGGTTAAGTAAAAAAGCCTATAGGGATTTTCCCCTGGACTTTCCTAATTAGGGCTTCTTTATTACATCACAAACATTAATCACCACATTATCCAGTAACAGATCAGACTTACCCAATCTTTCAGATCCTCATTAATCTATTAGTAAAGTTATGAGCTCCATTACTACAGTTACATTTAGAATGTTTTCCTGAAGCAAAGTATATCCATTATCAAGGCTGAACAACCCCAAACCATGTGTCTCTTCCAAGCCAAAGATGTTTCTGAACTGTCAACTTTGACCTAGAAGCCTTCCTCAAACCCCCCACAAGAGGATTCCTACAGAATATTTATTTCCCTTATTTACTGTTTTGTATACTATTTCAGCAGGAGAAAAAAATTCACCAAGCAAGATCAAGTTTGCATCTTACAGAGACAGAGCCATCTGTTCTTGTCCAGAGCTTGGCTGTTTTCCATTTGGAATGTGGGGCCGGCCCTGGTTAGAAAAGAATGTGAGACCTTCCCAGAGTGTGATCACCCATCAGGCTGAAGGAGTGCTGTAAGTTCTTTGCAATCCTAAACCAACTAGCACTTCCTGAACACCTGTCCTGAACACAAATGTTTCTTAGATGAGTGACAAGGAAAATGACAGTGGATCAAGTTCACCTGGTCATGTGTACCATCCCTGAACTTGGCTAGTGCAGACAAAAAGCCTGATGTAGTACTGTAGGAACAAACACAGAAGGGAAAGATGCCCCAATGTGCTCATATAGTCTTTGGATCTTTTATAAAAGCCTATCGTACTAAGGATTTAGGGAGTGTGGGTTTTTCCTTTCAGAACATTGTTAAGAGAAGTCACTTGAGTGTCTCAGCTTACCATAGAGTTGAACTTCCTGCTTTCATGGTTGATTTTGCCAGTTCCTTTTTCCATTTTGTCCTTCACAGAATAACAAGTAGATTTAAGCATGCCATTTCCTTCTAGAGAGTGGAAAATAAACAGTAATGATGCATACTATAGAGATATGATATAAGGGTTATTTAAAGAAAACCCAAATAATAATACTCATAAGAAATTTTAAAATGAGAAAAGATTTTCTAAAGAAACAAATATTGAAGTCAATGAGTGTTTTGTCCAAAATAGCAAATGGATAAGATAAAGTTCAAAGCCAGACAAAGATCTGGGCACAGTGGCCCATCCTTGTAAGGAGCCTGAGGCAGGAGGATTGCTTTAGAGAAGAGTTCAACATCATATGGGCAACATAAAAATACAAAAGATACAAATCAACTCAGAGGACGTTTTTTTTAAAGGCTACATTCTAAGGATTAGAAATCAACAAGTTGTGAGCAAAGCAATCCAGTGTTTCAATTTTAGGCTGTTGTTTTTTGTTCTTGGGATCAGATAAACCCTATATTGTCCCCAAGATTCCTCATATCCTTGAACCAATCACCCATAGATAGGATAGGACCCGAATTGGTTAGCTGTTCATTGTCTCTGGGTTTCAGAACTCTGGCTGAGCCTACCAGAATAGTTTTTTTGTTCTTGGGATCAGCTAAACAAAATATTTTCAAAAAATTAAATGGTCTGGGAATGAATGAAGCCTCTTAGTTGCAGATAGGTGGTTCTCAAAGTCTTCTGTGCTGTGCCAGAAAACACATAGAGAACTAAGGCCTAGATGAGGGTACAGTTCTGTGGATTTATAGTTGATTAAACCTAAGAGGTCACAGAGGCAATTCATCAATGTTCAATGGAAAGGCAAGTCTTTAATGGAGAGCTCTGGGATTCTGGGTTTGATTTTGTGACACAGAGATGTGCTTCTCCAATTTGTAATTTATGCAGGAGCCAGAATTCAAAGAGATCTTTAAAGATTATAATGATAGATAGAATCAACCTAATGAAATTTAATGCAATAAATAAGAATGTGTTAAAATTTAAAACTTGCACTATGAAACATACAATATGGCATTAGAAGTTTATATGGAAAAAAAGAAACACACATATATTAATATCCTGTGTTATAGTTGATGATAAGTGGAAAATAAGTCAAGAATGTGAGCCAAAGAATGAACTAGCTAATGAGATCTTAATTTATATGGTGTCCAGATCAAGGGAAATAATCCCCCCAATAGGTGCCTCCCTGGTCAGTCCACATCTGGTGTTGCAATTCTGTGTGCCACCCTGGGGAGGCCAGGCTGGGCCAGAGGGTAATGGAGAACAGGCAAAGGTCAGCAATGAGGGAGGTCGAGGGGCTGATTGGAGGAGGTATTGAAGGTAGAGGCAGGCAGCCTAATGAGCATCTAAGTTTTGAAAGCTCAGACATCCCCTTATACAGGGGCCTCAGGCTTATGCCTTCCAGGCTGAAGGCAAATGTTCAAGGAGCTAAGAGAAAATTTAGAAAAAAAAAGTAAACTCACCACCATTCACTTCTCCAACTCCAACAGGAGCAATACTCTAACCTGCTGCAGCAATTAAGGCCATAACAAATTAGTGGCCTGAGGAAGAAAGAAGGAAAAACTGGCCTAGATTCTACAAGAGTTTTCAGAGACCCTATCAACTAAATGCAGGATGTGGACCTTGTAAGATCTCAATTGCAACAACTACCTGGGGAGCGAACATTTCTGAAATAATCAGGGAAGTGTTCTGGTAATAATAGCTTTGATCAAGGTGCATTTTACTCATAATCTGATTTATGGAATTTAAACTCATTTGTACAGCTACTTAAAACATATCTTTATGTACAACTACATAAAAATAGCTTTACTGAGTATAATTCACATACCATAAAATTAGCTCTGTAAAAGTGTACTATATAAGCCAGTGTCTCATGCTTGTAATCTAAGCTATTCAGAAGGCTAAGATCTGAGAATCAAAATTTGAAGCCAGTCTAGACAGAAAAGTCTATGAAAATTTTTATCTGTAATTAAATACCCCAAATCTGGAAGTGAACCTATGACTCAAGTGGTGGAAAGCCAGTCTTGAGTGAAAAAGTTAAGGGACAGTGGGTAGGCCTGAGTTCAAGTCCCAGTACTAGCACCAAAACCAAAAAGTATACACATTACCGTGGTTTTTACTATGTATTCATTCCTTCCCCTCTCCGCCCCCCCCCCCCCCCCGCCCCCAGGTATGGGAGTTTGTACTCTGGGTCTCATTTGCTCAGCTTGCATTGTTGGCTTGCTTGCTTAGTAGGCTGGATATTTTGGAGATTGAGTCTCAGATTCCATTTCTGCTCAGGCTGGCTTCGACAGTGATCCTTCAGATCTCAGCCATCTGAGTAACTAGGATAACAGACATGAGCCACCAGTACCTGGTTCACTGTTTTACTTTTTTTTTTTAAATTGTATTTGGTTGTTTGGGTTTTGGTTATTTATTTACTTACTTATTTTTGAGACAGGATCTGTGTAACCCAGACTGGTTTGGAACTGTGATCTCCTTGCTTCAGCCTTCTAAGTTCTGGGATTATAGACATGCACCATCGTGCTTAACTGGATATATGGCTTCAATTCTGTTACATATTCATAAGAGTGGAGCTGCTCATTCTATTTGTAACTCTATAGTTAAAATTTTGAGGAATTACCAAACTTTCTCCAAAATGACTAGACTTTTTCATAACTCCAGCAGTACTTTCCACAGAACTTGCTACCACTTAATTTGATGCTTTTAAAAATTATAGCCATCAACAGGGTATAAATCATTATCTCATGTGATTCTTATTTTCATTTTTCCAATTACTAATAGTACTGAGAATCTTTCCTTCTTTCCTCCCTCCCTCCCTCCTTCCCTCCCTCCCTTCCTTCCTCCCTTTATTCCCTTCCATTCCTCCCTCCCTCCCTCCCTCCCTCCCTCCCTCCCTCCCTTCCTCCCTTCCTTTCCTTTCTTCTTTGGCAATACTGGGATTTTAACTAGGCAGATACCCCACTACTTTAGTCACACCTCTACCCTTTTTGCAATAGGATCCCACTTTTTGCCTTAGACCACAATAATCCTATATATGTTTTCTGCTGTAGCTAGGATAATAGGTATATGCCACTATATTCAGCTTTTTCTGCTGAGGTGGGGTTTTATGAACTTTTTCCCCCAGGGCTAGTCTGGAACTCACATTGCTCCTCATGTCAGCCTCCCATGTATCCAGGATGGCAGGCATACACCACTGTACCCATCTACTGGTTAAGATGGGACATCAATTTCATTTAGGCAACTTGGGACTATCTCTCATGGAAAAGATGTTTAACCACTAACTAGTTTCAGATTTTCAATCCATGTTATACTATCAATTCAATTATCACAATGATTGAGACTATGTTTGAAAGGGAATAGACTACTCTGGAAATCACTGTGTAAATAGTAAAAATATTTCATTTGAAAATGCCTAAACTTTTGCAGAACATAGTTATGCTTATGAATGGGGGTGGGCTGCTTCTAGAATCATCCTTGGCATAGTATTAACCTGGTAAGCTCACCTGTTCTTTCTTCAGTCCCCAGGAGGGGGCACTGATTAGAATATGGAGAAGTGAGAAAATGTGACTTGAAAAAAATTTTAATACTTCATATTTGAAAATGAAATAAATTCTTGTAGAACTTTTATTTTTGTGTGTGCTGGGGACTGAACTTAGGATTCTGTACATGCTAGGCAAGTGATCCACCACTGAACTACTTCCTTAACTCTAAAACTGTTTTTGTTTGTTTTTTTAGTGTGTGTGTGTATACTAGGGCTTGAACTCAGAACTTGTACTCTTGTTTGACCTTTTACTCTCAGTTAGTGCTCTACCACTTGAGCCATGCCTGAAGTCTGGCTTTTTTACTAGTTAATTGGAGTTAAAAGTCTCACAGCCTTTTGTGCATGGGCTGGCTTTGAACCTCTGTCCTCATATCTCATCCTTATGAGCAGCTAGGATTACAGATGTGAGCCACTGGAATCTAGCCTTAAAACTGTTTTTATGATACAAAATATAAAAAGTAAAGGTTAACAAGTATTTTCTAGCATGTTAATAGACTTTTAAAAATGATAAGGTCTAGGGGGCTGGGGCCTAGTGGCAAGAGTGCCTGCCTCGGATACACGAGGCCCTAGGTTCGATTCCCCAGCACCACATATACTGAAAATGGCCAGAAGCGGCGCTGTGGCTCAAGTGGCAGAGTGCTAGCCTTGAGAGGGAAGAAGCCAGGGACAGTGCTCAGGCCCTGAGTCCAAGGCCCAGGACTGGCCAAAAAAAAAAAGATAAGGTCTAGAGAAGTGGCAAGTTTTATATTTGTTTAAAAAAGAAAACTGACCTAAATTTAAAAGTATTGAGAAACAGAGTCCCAATGGAGTAGACAATAAACAATTAAGAGAGTCAAATGCATCTATTCACTATTCAAAAATGTTTAGGGTTGTGTTATGCTCAAGTGGTAGAGTATCTACAAAGCAAGCTCAAGACTGAAACCACCAGGAAATAAGATTAAAAGTTCCTCTAAAGACAGGAATTTGTATATTACACAAGTAAGTATATGTGTAGTAAAACTTGCTTTCATTTGATAACCAGTGTCCTCATATAAACTCATTCCATAATCCCTGGGTCATTATAAATAACTATATGCTAAAAATTACATAACACTTTACATATATATATTAATCTTAACTACATCAGTGATTTACCTTCCTAGAACTGTAGTTTTTTCATAACTATTGTAACTAGCTACTCTACTTTAACTTTGTCCTGTGAATGATTTCTACTTCTACCAAATTGAAATCTACATCTTGAATTGTAAGATTCAAAATTTTAGGAATGATAACTCATATTAGTGGTTTCCAAAGCTACATGTTTTTTTATTCTAGAAGTAGTATACTCTGAAATTTTAATTTTCTTTGAAAGAGGATGGAAGAATTAGAAAAATAAAAATGGGAAGTGGAAGTGAAAAGCAAAATCCTTTTCTGATTTTGCTGGACATGGTGATTTACACCTATAATCCTAGCATTTGGGAGGCTTAGGTAGGGGGATCACAAATTCCAGCAAATAAGACCCTGTCTTTAAAGAAAAAAAAAGACTAAAAGAAAAATTCATTAGAAAGTGATGTAATTGGATGTAAATATAACAACAAAGCCTGTCCAAATTGGCTTGGGATGTAGGGAAGAGGGGAGGAGAAGGTAAAGAATGCAGGAGTGGTTGAGTCTGATCATGGTCATGTCAAAATGGCCCCCTATTTTATATCACTAATTGATGCGAATAGAAATGTGGGGGTGGGTGGGAGAAAGAGGATTGGTATGAAAATGTCACACAGAGAGATTTGACAATGCTAGCCTAGAAGCATGGGGTGACATAGTTATAAGCTAAGGCGTGCCAGCAGCCTAGAAGAGACAAAGGATAGTTTCCATCCTAGTTTCTTCAGAGGAAGAATGGTCTGGTTGATACTTTGATTTCAGCTGAGTAATACTGATTGCAGATTTCTGGCCTGCAGAATTGTTACAGCAGCCACTTGAGAACAAAGACATTGCTTGCCTTTCTTTATTCAAGTGCTTGTGTGTCTCAGCTACCTGTTATCTGAGCCTTTGCATACATTTTCATCAAGGAGATCATCTACTTTATGGTGAGTACTGAAGAAAGGCCAAAGATACTGCAATGTTTTTCCTAACACTGAAATGGCAGGAAGTTGAAAACAATCCCGGCATCTAGAATGGCATAGAGAACTGGGAAAATGTAGTCAATACCTTCCATAGACTGCCATTGGCATATAGGTTCAGAATGCTAGGTAAAATTTTAAAACATTACAAAAAATGACAAGAACTATATGACTTCTACAACTTGCACCATTTGTGTGAAGTGTAAGCTTAATACCAAGTTGTAGAAGTCTATTGATGTAGATACATCAGTTATTCTCAAATTTTAATATATATTGAATCATTCAAGGATGTTGCTTAAAATGCAGTTTCTGTAGAACATTTATCTATGTCTCAGTAAATTATATTTAGTGGTCTATGAATTATATTTTATTGTATATATAATATATATAAGAAATATATATTATATATTATATATGTATTTATATATGTATATATAATATATATTTCTTATATATCATATTATATTTTATACATCCAACAGGATAACTTGCATGTTAAAAACATTTTATGTAGATGCCTCCAAACTGTCCAGACTAATATTACGATGGCAATAAGGTTTTTAGCACAAGAGTCTGAAATTTTCATAGGGGCCAACGTTGGGCTAGTTGAAAATCATCAAACTAGATTGAGACCCTCTGCCTGCAGAGGAGGCACTGATATTGGCCGCTAGCTCACCAAGCCAAAGAGAAATGCTTGCACAGGGTGCCTCATGTCTGATTTTTCAGGAAAAGTAAGGTGAAGATTTCATATGACATTCTCTGATTTCTTAATGTTTTCGATTAGCATTTTCCCTCAAACAATCTAAACAAGTCTGCTGGCCAGATGTAAACTGCTCAGTGTTTGCTCAATCTCTCTGGTCCAATATTTTGCTAGAGCCTTGAGAGATACAAAACTAGGGTTCAGCTCTTAAGATGGGTGTGGCCTTGTGGAGAGCTAGGAAATATGTATATGAAATAGCCAAAGAACAAATGCAGACATTTATCTCAAAGTGTCAGGAAAGAAATATCAGCCATCTAAAGGAGCTGAAACCAGTACCAATGAAACTGGTAATACTATCTCAGATCTGAATTTTGTGATTTATAGAAAGCTATATATTTACTTTGCCCTCCTATGTTAGTACTAGGGGGAAATTTACAGTCATTAATGGCCAATACTAACTTGGATAGTTCAGCAGGTAGTAGATATTGGAAGCAAATCTGGTTTAAGAAATAGATCAATCAAATGTTAGTGGAATCTACCAGCAAACATTATAAGAAACATTCTTTGCAGAAATAAAATAGTATTCTGGAAATCATATATGGTGAAAAGCCTCAGCTCACTTTTGTCTATTTGTTGGTTGGATAAAAGTCTCCAGACTTTTATCTTAGGCTGACTTTGAATCTTGATCCTTAGTTCTCAGCCTCCAGAACAGTGAGGATTACATGCTTGAGTCATCAGAGAGTCTGCCTTGTTACATTGTATATTTACTGGCTAGTGCAAAATAAAACCATACTTTTTATTACACTTATGAGTGATGAAATTGTTAGAGAAACTAAATCAAATGAGACAATAAATCTAAAGTGTTTAACAGCATGCCTGATACATAAAAAGTGCTCTCATTAAAATGGTAGTTTCTAGGACTGGGAATATGGTCTAGTGGTAGAGTGCTTGCCTTGTATACATGAAACCATGGGTTTGATTCCTCAATACCATAAACAGAAAAAAAGCCAGAAGTGGTGGTGTGGCTCAAGTGGTAGAGTACTAGCCTTGAGCAAAAAGAAGCCAGGGACAGTGCTCAGGCCCTGAGTCCAAGCCCCAGGACTGGCAAAAGTAAATACAATAAAATGATAGTTCCTTCTGTTTGCCTCTTATTGTTTGAATATTAATCAAATCCCACAGATTCATGTATTGAATGTCTGTCAGCATCTGGTGGCACTAGCTTGGGAGGTGGTGGAAACTTTAGAAGGTAGGGCCTTAGCTGAAGGAAGCAGGTACATTCTCATGTGTATGTGTGCATGCCTGCTGGTACTAGAGCTTGAACTCAGAACATCATGATATTGCTTGGCTTAATCACTCAAGGCTTACACTCTACCACTTGAGCCCCACCTCCATTTTTGGCTTTTTATTTTTTTTATTTTTTTTATTTTTTGGCCAGTCCTGGGGCTTGGACTCAGGGCCTGAGCACTGTCCCTGGCTTCTTCCCGCTCAAGGCTAGCACTCTGCCACTTGAGCCACAGCGCCGCTTCTGGCCGTTTTCTGTATATGTGGTGCTGGGGAATCGAACCTAGGGCCTCGTGTATCCGAGGCAGGCACTCTTGCCACTAGGCTATATCCCCAGCCCCATTTTTGGCTTTTTGGTAGTTACTGAAGATTGATTTTATCTGCCTGGCCTGGCTTTGAACCTTGATCGTCTGATCTCAGCCTCCTGAGTAGCTAGAATGACATCTGTGAGACACTGGTGTCCTTTTGAAGCTTATAGCTGGTTCTCAGTCTTACCCTGATCTCTACTTCTGCTTCTTGTTGTCATGACACCAGAACTTCTGACACGGGATCCTGCTTGCCATGATGTTTTGCCCAAGCACATGAGGCCAAACACCCGCAGATTAAACCCTCTGAAATCAAGAGCCAAATGAATTTTTCTTTTCTTAAGTAGTTTATGTCAGGTATTTGCTGTTGTTGGTAACAGGAAAGCAAACAAAAAACCCTAATACACTACTATGGATGTTAGATACTGAAGAATGAAAGTTCTGTATGATATATATTCATGTTGGTGCTATGTTTGAAGTTCATTCCCTTACCTTGAAGTATTTTTTCAATTGTATGATTCTAGTGTACTGAAACCTTGATCTAGCATGAGAATTTTAGAAAAAGAGATGCAGTTAACTAGTCTGATTGGAAAACATTAGGCAATTAAAGGGTCAATCTGAAACAGACCCAAGAGAAGATGAAATTTACTTCTTTTTGAGTTAATGGTTGCCAGAATTAATCAAGTCAAAAATGTGCATAATTTTTTTTCTATTGGAATTTTAAAATGCTTATTCTTAGCAGTTCTTAATATTAATTTCATGCTAAGTGAGTCATTATTAAATACTTATGAGGAAAACTATTTTTAAACCATGTGTTCATTTAAAAATGTAACATTGCTTTCTGCAGGCAATAAAAATGTGCTATATTAGTTAGAATGCACCACAATTGGTAAGACGAATGCTCAAAATAAGAATGCATTCTTTTTACTGACCTAAAACAAGTTGGACTAAAACTGGCTAATGCTCTTCTTAAACATGGTGTAGGGATCAATGCCCAGAGAGAAACAGGCAGCTTTTATTTTCTGGGAATCTATTTAAGAGATTAAACAATGAGAGGGCTTTGTCTCTGGTCTACATTTCTAGAATTTTTGTAAGTGGATGAGTTCCTGGTCTTGTATCCTGTTATGGTTTAAGTCCACTCTTCCTATCCTCCTCTTCCTCTTTTATTTTTTTTCTTTAATGAAACTAGATACTTCCTTGAGTTTACCTTTTATTATGTATGCATCATGTACAGTAAGTACTCTACCACTTGAGCCACATAACTCAGGCCAAGTTTACCTTATTTTGACAACTACATACTTATCTATGCTTTCAGAAGAACAGATGTTGATTAATTGAAGGAAGATGCACTAGACATAAGATCCTTAGTGCAGATGATGAGGTTACTTTTTGTCACAGTAACTCTACTACAGTGCCTTAGTACATAGGCTCAAAATGAAGCTCCTTGAAATAAAACAGAAATTTATTGTTGTTTATTATAAAGGAAATCCAGAATTAGCCAAAGCCGGTAGCTACCATGATTTTGGAGATTGAGAGTCTTTCTCACATCTTTGTTCTCGTATACTCAATCCATTACTACAATCCTTGACATTACCTAAGGATCTCAGATGGCCAGAGCCCCAGTCAATTGGGTTACAAGGCACTGTCAACCCAATGTTTGTCAGCCTTCTGTGACTATAACAACATACATAGATAATGAACTAAGAACGACAAGTTTATTTTGGTTTTGTTTTAGGGGTCTCAGTCCATGTTCTGTTGGCCTCATTGCTTTTAGGCCTGTAGTGACAGCCTAGTCACATCATGTCAGGAATTAAAGATAGATAAGATGAGGAGACTAGGGTCCCACAATCCCCCATCAAGGGCACACCTCCAAAAACTTAAATCTTCCCACAAGGCCTTCCAGTTCAATGTTCCGCTACATCTTTTTAGCACCATAGATTAGGAATCAAGCTTTTCACACATGAGCCATTACAGGACATTCAACATTCAACCTATAGAATACCCTTAGTCTGAAAGGAGTCTTTAAAAATATAGGTTTTTGTTGTTGTTGTTTTGGATACAGAGGCTTGTTATGTACCCCTGGTGGAATTTAAAATTCTCCTGCCTCTGTCTCCAAGTGCTAGGATTATAAGTATGGATTGCAGTTGTTTTATTGTACACATTGCCAAGTCAAGTAAAAATTGACAGTGTTCTAATATAATAAGAGGAAGAAGTGGTAAAATTAGATAAATAATGGGCTGGGGATATAGCCTAGTGGCAAGAGTGCCTGCCTCGGATACACGAGGCCCTAGGTTCGATTCCCCAGCACCACATATACAGAAAACGGCCAGAAGCGGCGCTGTGGCTCAAGTGGCAGAGTGCTAGCCTTGAGCGGGAAGAAGCCAGGGACAGTGCTCAGGCCCTGAGTCCAAGGCCCAGGACTGGCCAAAAAAAAAAAAAAAAAAAAAAAAAAATTAGATGAATAAGGGCAATATAATGAGCTTTGCATAGAGAATAGTCAATCTATTTAGAAGACTGGGATATTTTTCCTTAATCTTTAAAGTAAAAAAGTTTTCTAAAAATGAAATGATAGGGCTGGGAATGTGGCCTGGTGGTAGAGTGCTTGCCTCGTATACATGAAGCCCTGGGTTCAATTCCTCAGCACCACATATAAAGGAAACAGCCAGAAGTGATGCTGTGGCTCAAGTGGTAGAGTGCTAGCCTTGAGCAAAAAGAAGCCAGGGACAGTGTTTAGGCCCTGAGTTCAAGCCCTAGGACTGGCAAAAACAAACAAACAAACAAAAGAAATGTACTACCTTATGTATGTAACTGTAACCCCCTGTACTCAACCTTGACAATAAAAAAATTTTTAAATGAAATAATGATTATAGATAGACATTTCCTCTAGCATCTTTACTTGATCAATGAAAAGCTGTTAACTCTGTGTGATTTCCAAATATTTTCATGTTTTACTAGCTCAGTGGAGAGCATTTGCTTAGCACACAAAAGACCCTAGCACTGCAAAAATTCATATATATATGTGCATATATATACATATATATATAAGCAACAATAAAACAAAGTACTGGCCCAAGAAATTTAAAATTATTCTAAGGAATTTATGGTTTCTTCCACTTTCTAGATACGTACAAATCTGAGTCTTCAATATTGCCTCTATGCTAAATATATGCATATGTCTCCCTTATTGTTGGTAATAAGGTGCAGAACATGCCACGCCAAATAAGGCAACATAGCACTAGAAAAAGTAGCAGAAGCTACTTTCCTTGTCCTCTGAAGCAGGCCTAAAAGCTACTTAGGATTTTCTGACTTTCCCCTAAGGAGCTTCTAAAACCTTTATGTGAAAGGTGCCCTCGTTCTACTTGTAGCAAAGGAGCATCCATTGACCCATGAAAACCACAGGTTAGAGAGAATCAGAACAGTCTTTGCTAAATCCTTTTCTCATTTATGAGCATTAGATCATATTCTTTGCTCACTAGTATCTTTCTTCACTAAATCATAAAAATACATGGTTTAACTATTTGGATCTTGGTTCCTTAGGAAGTTTCTGATATATTGTAAACTTACATTAAATAAATCTGTATTCTCTATTGCTAATCTCTGGTTTAGGGAACTCAGACGAACTAGTATGGTTAAAGAAAAAATATTTTTCTTTTGTTCAGTAGGCTTTTACTAGACATCCATTGACTCACTATTCTGGTAGGCTCAGCCAGAGTTCTGAAACCCAGAGACAATGAACAGCTAACCAATCCAGGTCCTAACCTATCCATGGGTAATTGGTTCAAGGATATGAGGAATCTTGGGGACAACTAAAAACAGAAAAAGTCAATTTTCCTTAAAACTATACTTAAAATTAGAAAACTTGGAATGGAATCTACCCTGTTATAGAATAACATATCCTTTCAATTTGTTTTGCTTTTTTTCCCAAACAACTTCTTTTTTCTTTTTTTTCTTTTGCTAGTCCTGGTGCTTGGACTCAGGGCCTGAACACTGTCCCTGGCTTCTTTTTGTTCAAGGCTAGCACTCTACCACTTGAGCCACAGCGCTACTTCTGGCTTTTTCTGATTATGTGGTGCTGAGGAATCGAACCCAGGGCTTCATGCATGCTAGGCAAGCACTCTACCGCTAAGCCATATTCCCAGCCCCCAAACAACTTTCTCTCCTACATATATATTTCTTCTCACCCCAAACTTTGGCCAGTAGAGGGCTTTGGTCCCTGGGTTATAGAGGTGACTCAGTCTCAGTGATGAAATCCAGATTCCCTAGGAATCCATTGGTCCAGTGAGGGTCAGGTTACCATTCTTGGTTCAAATAGCTGTAGCAAGGGTCTGGGGATTAGTAATCCACTTATGATGAGATTATTTCCTGATAAACCTAGTGTAGGATGAAAATATCCTAAGTCAAAATTCATGCAAAATACTTAAGTAACACATCACACTGTAGGGTATTAGTTGTTTCCCCTTTGGTGGTTGATTACCTTTTGTAGCCTTGACCTTCCTTGATCTCATGAGTTCTTTACTACTCAGGATAGCTGATAGTAGTCTGTCCCTATTACTTGCTCCATTTCTTTAAGCGTTCCCTGCACAAAATTATTTTCATTGTTTTCTCTCAATTGATGTACAGTTTCTCAGATGTTTTGATTGATGACTGGGAAGTATAAGCCTATGGGGTCCCTTGTTTTCTCCCCACATAGCTTGGGGGATAAGCCAACACATAGTAAGTGGTAAAGTACAGATGTCAGAGTCAAGCTGCCTGGATTGGGAGTTAGGATTCAACATCTACTAGTAAGAAAGGATGGATCTGTGCATTTGGTTCTTTTGTTATACCTACTCCATAAGATCACTGTGAGAAATAAAGGAAATAATGCAAGCCATGGAACCAGTCCAGTGTGTGGCCTTGGTATAATACGCATTATATAATAATAATGTATATAATAATCAATAATGTATAATATGTATTATATATTATTACTGTGTATTATATTATTATAATATACATTATATAAAAACATTCACAGTTGTGATCTTTTCTTTTTTTTCTTTGTTTGCCAGTCCTGGGGCTTGAACTCTGGGCCTGGCCACTGTCCCTGACTTCTTTTTGCTCAAGGCCAGCAGTCTACCACTTGAGCCACAGCGCCACCTCCAGCTTTTTCTGTTTATGTGGTACTAAGGAATAGAACCCAAGGCATGCTAGGCAAGTACTCTACTGCTAAGCCATACTCTCTGCCATACAGTTGCAATAGCAATATCAAAGTGATAAATAAAACAGTGTTCAGCCCTGGAGTGTCAAGTGACAGCTGGAAGCCTGGTATCTGGACTCTGTGGAAGGATTCTTACTGTAATGGTGTTCACAATGTGGAATCCAAGACAGTTGATTCTATTTTTTTTTTTTTTAATTTAAAAGGAGGGTTTGCTAGAGGTAGGTGCTGGTGGCTCATTGGAGGATTGAGGTTTGAAGCCAGCCCAGGCAGGAAAGCCTGTGAGACTCTTATCTCCAATTAACCACCAGAAGTGGATCTATGGTTCAAAGTGGTACAGCACTAACCTTGAGCAAAAAAACTCAGGGACAGCGTGCCTACAACCAACAACAACAACAAAAAGATTTCTTCAAGTCAGTCAGAAACTTTGTAGCATTCAGGTGATGGTGTTTATTTTTTATCTAAAGTGTAAAGAATTTAATGTAAAGGATGTAGTAATTTCATCTAGACATACCATTTAAAATTTGTACAACACTATTTGTGATTAGACTCTATGTTAGAACCAAAATTATTTCCAGTGTTACACAAAATTTTGGCCCAGTTCAAAAATAGGATTTGTATGGAAGTACTTTTTTCTCAGGAAACTTTATTTTACAGATGGATCATCTCATTACTGCTTAAAACATTAGTAACTATATCCCATACATATGAATGTCAGATAAAGTGAATGCTTATATAATATGGAGGTCAGATCTCACCAGCACCATCATTGGCCACATGGCAAGTTGTGCCATCTAGCATCTTGTCTTGATGGGTGTGCCTGGATTCCTACAAGAAGGGAAGTCCCATCCCCAGGTAATGGGTGTTCCTGAATCCCAAGAGACTGGGGTTGGGCACATGGACTTTAGATTACTGAACCTGTCAGTCAAGTGCTAGGGACTGGGAGTTTCCTGCGACCCAGCCCCATGATCTGACCATTAGGGTCAGGCCAGCTCAGGCGCCATTACGTCATGCCACATGTCTCCATGTTCACATCCTATGTCTTGTCTCCTGGATCATCTCTGGTTCCCATGGCATCCTAAGTCAGCTCTCCATTGGAGCTGAATTGGTTTGTTGGTATCGTTTTTGTTCTTTCTTCCCCCTCTGGCCTGTTTCCTGATAGTGTTAAGGGTATGTGTGGGCTGCAGGAGTTACTTAGAAATATTCTGGAAGTAAGTCTCTGTGTCTCTGTCCTGTTTTGTGTTATCAGCTCCCCAGTCTGGGCTGTGGCCCTGGCCGGTCAGTTCGCTTTTTACTTCCCCAATAAATCTTTTTTTCATCTTTTTTCTTGAAACTGTCTCTGAGTTGTGGACTCTTGGAAGGACGGGGAATCCTCTCCCTCAAAACCCATAACAGTCTATATGTCCCCATAAGTTTAAATATTATTCTTTATACCATATCTTTCTTCTTAAGTCCAAATTCAGCCTAAGCATCCAAAGCAGTATTGAAATAGACAAGATAAGCCGAAGAATTATTAACCCTGAATTAAAGTGGTAAAATTGCAAGACCTCAATAAACCACAAACATTAGAGATTTTTTTCCCCAGCAAATATATAAAAGGACCTGAGTATTGAAACAAAGTCTCTTTAAACACACACACAAACACACCACAAAATAGCTCACACCTATAATCCTAGCTACATGGGAGGCAGAGATTGGGAAGATGATGGTTTGAGGACAGCTTGGGCAAAATGTACACAGAACCCCCATCTCTGCCAATAAAAAGGTAAGGTGGTGTTCATCTGTCATCCCAGGTCTGTGGAAGGTCAAACAGAAGTGCCAGGAGACTCTATTCTCAAACTAAACAATAAAGGGGCTGAGGCATGGCAGTATCTGTCTACTAAGATGAAGATCCTGAGTTCAAAACTCAGTACTGCCAAAACAAACAGTTTCATTATTTTGCTGGCAAATTCAGGCTAGAAATATTAGTGGGCTCAATTAGTCACAGTTTGACTTTCTTGTGGCCTAAGTATCATAATAAGAAACAAACAAGTGGGTGCTGGTGACTCACACCAGCAATCCTAGCTACTAAGGAGGCTGAGATCTGAGGAGTGCGGGTTTTCTGCCAGCCTGGGCAGGAGACTTTTATCTCCAATTAACGACCAAAAAGCCAGAAGTGGAGCTGTGGCTCAGGTGAGAGAGCACCAGCCTTGAGTAAAAACGTTAAGGGGCAATGCTCAGGCCCAGAGTTCAAGCCCCAGTATTCAGTCAAAAACAAAAAGAAACACTCAAACGAATGGAGCTATATATCCCCATTATATTTATGTACGCGCGCACACACACATCAGTCTTGCATCAACCAGGGAGCAGGGTAAAGAATGGGCTTAAACATCTGGTTCTAGAAAGCAGATTCTGTCAACTTTGCCTCCAGTTTTGGCTTGGGTTCATCTATTACCTTAAAAAAAATGTTGCTACCACGACTGGTCATACACCCCTTTTAAACATTTACTTGCTTTATAACCCTGGCAGGATACTTCATTTCAGAATTGGACTTATTGTTTTGTAAAATAACTATTTCTTCATCTTAAGAATTGTTGAGGTGTTTAAACAATTTTTTAATTATATTATAGACTGTTTTTGTTGTTTAAAAAAAGCACAAAGTCGTACTCTTCCCATTACAAATTACAGCTATAAGGAATTCATTTGAGAAGATTCTAAAGGCTTACGGTTAGATTTTTGTGTAATAAAAAATTTCTTCAAACCGTTAAAGGGGGTTTCTGTTTAACGTTGTCAACTTTTGTGTACAACGCATCTCGCTTGGTCATCCCTCCCATCATTTAAAAAAAAAGTCTTTTTTTGTGTGTGTGTGTGGTCGAAACCATAGCTAAACAAGTCATATTTTCGGCCCGTTTTGAGAGTTTTTTTTTTTTACTCCTTCACCATGCCTTTTTTTCTTTAAAAGAATTTCCATTTCGCCTCCCCGGCACAATGAACAGAATCTGCACGTTATCTGTCAATGATAGAACAACAACAACAGCAACAAACCCCCTAGATTTTCCTCTTTTTTTTATTTTTTTGCTCTTTGGACCTCGGCCTCAGCGGCAACCCAGCTCTGTCCAGTCAGTCGCACGGAGCGCTCCACCCCGCCTGTGTGCGTACCCGCCCCGGGCGCGCCCGCGCGCCGGCCCACTTCCGCCCGAGCCCGCCCCCGCCGGCCCGAGATTCGTCCGAACTTTCCCGCGACGCCGGGGATGTGCGTGTGGGGGTGGGGGCGCGCCGGCGGCACGCCAGGCCCCAGAGTGCACTGCGCGCGCGCTGCACCGCTGTCGGGAGACCGCGGGAAAAATCCAAAAAAGTCAAAACAAACAAAAAAAGCCAAATACGAAGGCAAGCCAAGTTTTCAAGCCACAGAGCCCGGGCCGTGGCGTCCTCCCTGTCACAGGCAAAGTGCTGAAGCAGCTTTGGCGAGGACCACCCGGTAAGAGAGGCCGCAGAGCGAAGCGAAGACAGCTGGCAAGAGGCCAAGGGGCCTCGCGGACGCGGTGCTGTTTGGAACGGGAGGGGAGACTCGCGAGGAACGCCCGCCGAGCCCCGCGTCTCGAAGTGGGGGACCTGGCTACCGCCGGGTGCACTTCGAGGAGGGGCTGTGAGAAGCGGTGTCTGGTGGCGCCAGAGCGGTGGGCGGAGCTTGGGGACGGCCCTGCCAAGGAGGGCGTGGTCTCGGGGGGCGTGGTGAGATCAAGGGGTGGAGCTGGTGAAGGGGTCACGTGGAAGGGAATCCCCAGAGCGAAGGGGGCTGGGAGTTGGCGGGTTTTTGTGTGTGTTCATTGAGCCCTGGAGTCTAGGTCTTCTTAAAAGGAGGGGCGCAGAGGTGAATTTTTTATTCTTTTGCGTTGGATAGGTCCTGGGAGTAGTGACCTCTTTTTATCCATCAGCGAGCCTGGTTACCTCCGCCGGGGTTCTGGTTGGCCGGTAGGCCCAATTAGAAGAGGAGACGGGGTGCGGCCGCTGCCCTCCCGCCCTCTGCCTTCTGCTGGGCCGTGGCCGGGTGCTGATTGGCGATTGTCTCCCCTGTGCTCTTTATTTGAATGCCAGACCACATCATAGGGAAAGCCCTTGAGAGATAGGGCGGGGGCGATGGTGTGTATTTCTTTAGGAGGGTGCTTTTACAACTTTGAGTCTTCTGTGACCTAGTGTATTTTACCTTTCTGGAGTGCAGGAAAGACATGATGGAGTTTTTGTTTTTTTAACTGAGAAGTTTGGGACTAGAATCTTGAGAGGCCAAGGAATTTTCCATCCGAAGACCTGTATATTCCTGGGCTTTTGTTCCAGACTGAAACGGTTTGAAAGCTCCAGGGTCCTCCTGATTTCAGTCTAGCTTGTGCCTCATTTAATGCAACTACGCTCTAATGTATTTGACTAACCACTTATCAAATAAGCAGAGCACTTTTGGGCCACCCAACTTCAGCTATTTATGAATGTCACTTACCTTTAGTGGTAGATGGCTCAGAATATTTTTCTCATTCCCTCAGGGAAGGAGGAAGGGTTGTTACAAATGATAGAATTCATACTATGTGTTGGGATCATTCATTATATAAGCTTAGAAAGAAAACATGTTTATTATGACTTTATCCATTAAATTCAGATCAAATGATGTTTCTACTTAATGTACTATACCAGATTCAAATGGAAAGAAGCACTCCTGTGTATTAATCATAAGAAAGACAACATTAAAAAAATTTGTTTTCCTACTTTCTTCTTCTCCAGAATGAAATTTTTATCTTATTACTTTATTCTAATTCATTTTTTCTTTTTATATTGTCTGATGTGTATGTGTGCGTACACATGTGTGCATGCATGCTAATACTGGGGCTTGAACTCAGGGTCTTTGAATTCTCCCTTGGCTGTTTCTTATGGGTAGTGGTCTACCATTTGAGTCGGAAAAATCCATTCTGTTTTTTTGCTGATTAAGAGATAAGAGCCAGGGGCTGGGGATATAGCCTAGTGGCAAGAGTGCCTGCCTCGGATACACGAGGCCCTAGGTTCGATTCCCCAGCACCACATATACAGAAAACGGCCAGAAGTGGCGCTGTGGCTCAAGTGGCAGAGTGCTAGCCTTGAGTGGGAAGAAGCCAGGGACAGTACTCAGGCCCTGAGTCCAAGGCCCAGGACTGGCCAAAAAAAAAAAAGAGATAAGAGCCTCATAGACTAAGATCTCATGATGACAGGCTTGAGCCATGGATGCCCAGCTTCTGCCTGATTTCTTAACTCTTACTAAGGCATCAGAAAAGAAAGGCAGAGTCTACATTGATAAGACTGGATGTGGAAGAGAGATTGGTGCATGTATGTGAAACTGCATGCACATTTTAAAGTAAATGTTTTTAACTCCACATTTCTGCAAGTAGTTCCAGTAATAATCATACAAATTTTGTATCTATAAAAGCCAGCTACAGGGAGGCCAGCCTGGCCAATAGAAAGTTGGCTTGATGGTCGAGGCCACAGGCAGACCCAGAGGAATCTGAAATGAGTGATAGTTCCAAGATGGTAATAGTGGAACCTTAATCCAGGCTAGGAATTCAGCCTAATAGAATTTTTAAAAACTTTTATTTTAGGTTAGGATATGCATATTCTGTTCTTATTTGTGGATCCTGAATAACTTACTATAAGAAAACACTCAAAGATACTTTGAGTTTCGGTGTTTTACTAAAAACACTACATGTGTAGAAGGTAAAATAAAGATTCAGATAATAGTGCAATTTTGAGTTTTACTTTTTACTAAATATTGAACGTTGTTGTTGTTACTGTTGTAACTATTATGTGACCTTGCTTTGGGCCATTATGTGGACCACTCTGTTGTGCTGCTCATAAACTGCTGGTCTGGGAATATGGCCTAGTGGTACAGTGCTTGCCTTGCATACATGAAGCCCTGGGTTTGATTCCTCAGCAACACATATATAGAAAAAGCCAGAAGTGGCGCTGTGGCTCAAGTGGTAGAGTACTAGCCTTGAGCAAAAGAAGCCAGGGACAGTGCTCAGGCCCTAAGTTCAAGCCCTAGGACTGGCAAAAGCCCCTAAAACAACAACAACAACAAAACCCAAAGAAATTATTTCCTTGTTAAGAACTATATTATTCAATTTTTTTGTTAGTTTAACAAAATACCCGAGGGAGGGTACTTTATAAATAAAAGTCGTTAAGTTTATAGTTCTGGGTATTCAAAAGCATTACACCAATATTTCTATGGTTAGGATCTTCAAGCTGCACCATAACATAGTATGTGACATCATGGCAGGAATGTGTGCAGTTAGATATCACATGTTGAATAGCAAGTAAGATTTCTTGAGCCAAGATAGTTCTATAATGATTCACTTGTGGAAACTAACTGGGGTCTCCAAAGAGGTACATATTTAATTCCTACTCAGAGCAATGCCCCTATGATCTGATTATTTCTCATTGGGCCCTCATCTCTTAAAGCTTACTTTGCTTCAATACTACCAAATCAGAGGCCATTCTTCTAGCTTATAAACCTTGAAGACAAGGCAAATCTAAATCATGACAAGAAGAATTGATAACCTTCCTTGATTATACGTTTCTGTTTTTTTTTTTCTCTAGTTAAACAGAGTTTCATATGGAAGTTAGGGTTGGTTTTTTTTTTTTGTACTTGTATTGGGGCTTGAAATCAGGACCATGTACTTTTCCTTGGCATTTTTTGTTCATGGTTAGGACTCTTACCAATTGAGATATGCCTCCATTTCTGGCTTTTTGCTGGTTAATTGGAGATGAGAGTCTTTTGGATTTGTCTGCATGGGCGTGGCTGTGATCCAGGATCCTGAGCAGCTAATATTATAGGGATAGCAGGTCTCATTATGTAGCCTGTACTGGCCTTGAACTCATGATTCTTCTACTTCAAGACTGCTAGGCTTACAGGCATGTACCTCCCCACCTGGCTTCTGTTAGCCAACTTTTTTTGTTTTTGATTTCTATCTATTTTTATGCACATTTCATATAAATGGAATGGTACAATATGTAATCGTTTTATGTGTGCTTTTTTCACTTAATGCTTTAAGGTTCATCTGGAGCAAATATCAGTACTTATATTTCTTTTTATGACTAATATTCCATTGTTTTGTCTTGCCACGTTTGCTTGTCTGTAAACCTGCTGTGAAAATTCCATGTGCAAATTTTGGTTGGACATATGATTACGTTTTTCTTTTTTGCTGGGAATGAGATTTAAATTTATGTTCCCTGGGCTTCCTTGGCTTAATTGTACACAGTTGATGCTCTGCCACTTGAGCTATAACTTCAGCACATTTTTTGTCTGGTTCATAGATGGAGTCTTTTGGACGTTTTTGGTTGAGCTGGCTTCAAAGTTCAGTTGTCCAGGTCTCAGCCTCCTAGGTAGCTAAGATTATAGAAAAAGCTTTCAGCTATTTTAGGCATTTTGAATAAATGTACACAAAATAGGTGCTCCTATTTGTATCTGGCTTTTTACTAACGTAATGATTTTTAGATACATCAGGAGCTTGTTCCTTTTTGTTGTTGACTACTACTCTTTTGTTTGTATTTACTATATTTTGTTTATCAGGTGATGGATTTTTAGGAGCATTTGCTTTTTGGCTATTATGGATAAGGCTGTTGTGAACATTTGTGTGCAAATCATTGGTCATAAGTTCTTGTTTTGTACAGATATTTGAATGGATTTTCCTAGGTGGTATATAATTTAATTTTTAAAGAATCTGCCAAACTTATCAAAAACCCAAAGTGCAGCTACTGGAAATCAGTAAGGAGGCTCCTACTGTAACACTCCTGGGCATATATCCAAAGAAATGTAAAGATAAAATAGAGATACTCATTCACTCATGTTTATTTCAACACCATTACAGTAGGTAATTGGTAGAATCAGCCTAAGTCCTCCTCAAGTGATAAATGGCAAAATAAAAAGTGATACATACACACACACATACACACATATATATGTATACATATGTATATATATTCAGAATGGAGTGGTATGTAACCATAAAGAGGATGAAATTATGTTGCTTGTAGGAAAATGGATGGAACTGGAAATACCATGTTAAATGAAATAAAGCAGATTCACAAAGACAGCATCTCAAGTGAGGTGTAGACCTAAGAAGCAAATGATATGAGTGTAAAATGACTTTGGGAAACAGCAACAGTGAGGAAGGTAAAAGTAGAAAGTGAAGGGGGTAAATATGATCCAAAAACATGCATATGTGAAAACAGAATATTGGAAATAATAATTAAGATTGAAGGGGAAAGAGCTATAAGAAAGAATAATAAAGGGGCTGAATATGATCAAAGTACCATATAGGCATATATGTAATGATTACAATGGAACCTTTTTGTATAAATAATGTAGGCTAATAACAAAAAGGGAGGAGGGGAAATCTGCCAAACTTTCCTGTGTGATTATACTAACTTACATTCCCACAGCAATGAGTGGGGCTTTTCACTTTTCCATATTTGTACCAACATTTATTATGCCTTTTTTATTATAGTCATCATGGTAGGTTCCTTAAATTTGCACACAAATTGTAGTATTAGCCTGTTATTCCCCCCTCCCTGCAACTACCCAGCTGTAATGGGATTTGAAGGAAATTATATTAAATGTATAGATTTGTGTTGCTAGTATATACAAATACAGTGAGTTTTGTATCAGTCTTGCCTTGTATCCTTGCTGATTTTGATTTATTTCTAGTGGGTGTTTTATTTTGGCAAATTCCATTGGATTTTTTTTTATACATAGCATTATATGTGTGTATATATATATATATATATATATATATATGTAAAGACCATTTTTACTTGTTCCTTTTCATTTGATGCCTTTACCTTTCTTCTCTTTTTGTCTTACTGCTCTGATAAGAACCTCTAATACATTGCTAATAGAAGTGGAGTGTATAGATCTTCTTCACTTGTTCATGGTCATAGAAAGCATTAAATCTTTACTATAGGCTATTATTTTAGTTCTGACTTGTTTAAATGCTGTTTATTGTCTTGAGGGACTTTTCTTCTATAACTAGATTAAGAATTCTTAGGAACAAATGTTGGAAATGTTGCTCTTCTGCATCTGTTGCTATGACCATGGGACTTTGTTCTTTTATTCTGCTGTTTTATTATTCATTTATTAATATTAGCATTCTTAGGATAAACCCCTCTTGGTCATCTTATATCTGTCTATCTACCTACTTACCTACCTACCTATCTCTATGTATAGCTGGATTTGGTTTTACATTTTTAATTTTTTTTTTAGATTTTTGTGTTTATGTTCACAAGAAAAATCAAGGGTATTACTTTTTTCTTTTGACGTTAGTTTTTAATGGCTAAAAGTGGTCTTCATAGCTGGGCATCTGGTGGCTTATGTCCATAATCCTAGCTACCCAGGATTCTGAGATCCTGGGATCACTCCTTGGAGCCAGCCTTGGCAGGAAAGGCCTTGAGAGTCTTCTCTTCAATTAACCACCAGAAAGCCAGACTTGGAGCTGTGGCTCAAGTGATAGAATGCTTGCCTTGAGCAAAACAAGCTCAGGGACAGGGCCCAGGACCCGAGTTCCAGCCTCAAGATTGGACACACACACACACACACACACACACACACACACACACACGAATGGTCTTGCCGTAGGACCCGAGTTCCACCTTCAAGATTGGACACACACACACATACACACACGAATGGTCTTGCCGTGTGATTCCTACGGGAATATGGATCCATTTTCTCTGAACGTTTTGTGAAGAATTGGCATTCTTTACACATTTGGTGGAATTCCTCCATGAAACAATCTGTTCCTGGATTTTTCTTTACAGAGAAATTTTAAGTTAGTAATTTCGCGTCCGTGTGCGCGTCTCCTGCACGTGTGCGCATGCGTGGCCGCTGCCCGGCGGGCTCGTCGTCCTGTCAGCGGCTGTTTGGCTGTTTCATTCATTCCAGGAGTGCTCGGCCGGCGCTGGCTCCTAGGCGGGAGTGTGGCTTCTCTCCCCTGGGCTTCATTTTGAGGGTTCTCTATGGTCATTTGTTTTGACACTTAAGCCATGGTGTCTTTATGGGATGTCACCCAACTCTGAGGGGCGGTATTGAACTTCGATGCTTTGGATTCTTAGTTGACTCAGGTACATATTCATTTTATAGCCACTCATTTGACAAGTTTTAAGCATTGTGTGTGCATGTGTGTGCATGTATGTGCATGCACACGTGTGCTAGTCCTGGCCCTGAACTCAGGGCCTGGGCCCTGTACCTGAGCTTTTTTTGTTCAAGGATAGCACCCCACCACTTGAGTTACATACGGCTTTTTTGGTGGTTAAATTGGAGATAAGAGTCTTACGAGCTTTCTTGTGGGGCTGGCTTTGAACCGCTATCCTCAGATATCTGCCTCATGAACTGTTAATTCCTCACAGCATTGAACCACTGGTGACTGGCTGTGAGACTCATCTCCAATTAACTACCTAAAAACTGCAATGGGAACTATGAGTCAAGTGGTTGAGCACTAACTTTGAGTAAAAACGCCCAGAGACAGCCTATGCCCTGAGTTCTAGCCCCAGGACTAGCAAAAAAAAAAAAAAAAAAGGTGAAAGGCAGCTTGACTACATTATATTGGAGCTCTTTTTTGGCAGCTGCTGGCAAGAGCTAAATCTTGGCGGTCTTCTTTGGCAGAGCTATGTGTTCTACTTGTCTCTGGCCCATCTGTATTCTTTGCTCATTTAACTTATCCATGTAGACATTTCATGTCTAAAGTAATTTATTAACTTTGAAATAATTTCAAAATAAATTTAGTTGTCAAACTAACACAGGAAAAATGGATAGTTCAAAACAGACTTATTCTACTTGTTGGGGAAATATGCTTGAGTCCAAAGTTTCATATCCCATAGAAAGATTATTCCTAAAAAGTAATAAATATCTTTTAGGGATTAGTGCTTTTTGGTATTACTATTTTTAATTATTATTATTATTTTTTTACCATTTTCTAGTTGTTTGGTTATTCTGTTCATTTCTAGCATTAGTTCAGTTATAAACCATATTAATAATTTGTACATTCTAGATTGTATTCTCATAGATTATTTGTCTTACAATAACCATGTGTATCAATGTAAGATGGGCTGAGTATTTGATACAGTGATAGTGTGCTTGCCTAAGCATACATGAGGTCTTGGTCTTTCTGTCTCTGTCTGTCTGTCTGTCTCTGTCTCTCTCTCACACGCAAACAAAAACACACACACAAAAGGAAAAGAAAAAGAAAGGAAATAAAATAGGGTCTTTCAAAATAATTAATTTGGCTCAGAATTAGAGCATTCCTAAGAGATTGTCCAACAGAATATAGCTTCTTTCTGAAGAAACTCATGGGTTACTTGTGTTAATGCATCCTTTAAATATCCTAATCATTATGGCATGAGCACCTTTTCAGTAATCTAAGGAGCTGAGCATTTCTGCTTACACATATTCAACTGATTTTAGCAAAAAAAAAGTCACCTTCAATAATTTTCTTTGAAATTTTTATGGAGAAGGAAACTGAAATTAGTGGCAAGACTGTGGACTGTTTCCCAGGGAAACGAATTCCTGTCTGGTTTTCTCTTTATACCAGTAGCCCATGTCCCCAGGCAGCTGAAGCTTCCCATTGAAGGATTCTTAAGCAAGCCTTTGGCAGGCTTCCTGTTGCATCTTTCTACTGTGTAAATACTTGCATTAGAAGAAAAGTAATTTTTGAATACTGCCTAACCAGTTTCTGCTTGGTAATGTGCTCTGAGACTCTCAGTGAAGCCAGCAAACAAATTAGATCCACAATGTATTTGATATGCATATCTTTTTCTCAAATAAAATTTGAATTCCACAAACATAAATTGGGTAATTTTCCAAATGTTTGTATATGAATGGAAGTTTTTGTCCTATCCTTCTGTAACCAATACCATAAAATTTCTGAAGGTCCATGATGGATTTGTTGTACAATGTTAATCTAAAACAAAACTTTATTCTGACTAAACTTGTAGCTATTGAGTAACTAAACCCATTTTCATTGATCAATACAACATGTTGGTACTAACCAGATCTTAAAAAATGCGTAAAGGAGTACCATGCTGTAAAGACCCTATTATCGTTGTAAACATGAGTGCAGCTGTTACAGATCTAGCAAAACCTCAGATTAAACTATTTCAAATTTACTGAAGATGACATTCCAGACCCATTTTTCATAACATAAACACATGGAGACATGCCTTTGAAATGAGTGGGATTGTCATTAATATTAATACCACTGAATTCAAGGCTGAGAAGTCATTTCTTTTCAAGCTTTCTTTGTCATTCCTAATTTTAGAATGAAATATACTTTTAGCCTGAAGTATGGCATATTTATTCACAGCCAAAAAAAAATTTGACCCTGTTTCTTTTGAATGGTAGGAATGTAGTAATATAGTCTAAGTGTTTTTTTCCCCATTTCTGGTCATTTAACATAAATGAATACATTAGAATGAAATTTGCCAAGAATTAGCTGTTAATGAACTCCAAGTATATTGGCCAATTAAAAAAATAAAGGGCATTAAGAATAGTTGCTATTTAAGAATTCTATTAGTGTGACATTTTAGGGTTGTGCATTTAAGGAGAGAATTTTATTCTAAGTGAATCTGAGCATGTTGCTTGTGGTCTTGTCTTCTAGCTAGATTAAAGTGAGACCAGTGTTCAAAACATGCACCATTCTAATTTGGTTTTCCCCTCAGTTTCCACTTAATGGAACAAATAGTGAGAGGTTGGTTTGGCTATTTTCTGTGTGATTTCCTGATAATTTGTGTGTTATTTTTTGCCAGATTAAAACTATACATGTGTCTATTGGACGCTGAGTAATTGGAGCTTTGACGTGTGTGTATGTTGTTTTTGTTGGCTTGCTTGTTGGTGAATGCAATATAAAATTCCATCCCAATATTGAATTTCCTTTGAGAAGTCTTCACACTAGAGAATGGAGCTGTTATATATATAACTGTGTCTTTATAAGCTGTCCTTAGTGTTATACTAAAGAGGAGCAGTATTTATCACAAGATAAGTTATATTTCTCTCATTTAAACTTCTTTAAATTCAGTTAAACATTTTTCTGATGAGAATTGAAGCCACCTGTTATCAGGTTCCATGCTCTAATTTAAAGCTGGAATTGTGACAATATGTCACTAACATGGTAATATTATACTCAAAGTTACTTTGTTTTTCATATATAGTGCACAATAATTTAAAACAAATTTGAGGTGCATTTGGTACAGCATAATATTAACCGGTTTGTAAGTATATAATCCAGTGATTCTTAGTAGTTCACAATTGCTGTTCATCCATCACCATAATCAATTTTGAACATTTTTATCACATAAAAAATAAATTCTGTAAGATAGTAGTAATCTCTTAACTCTCTCTAACACCTCACCTTTACCCCAGGAATTCTATGCCTAATATAGTGTCATATTCAGAGGAACTTTGGATATTTCTATCAACATAAAAAGTACTATAGTGGCCGAGTCCAGTGGCTCATGCCCGTAATCCTAACTACTCAGGAGGCTGAGATCTGAGGATCACAGTTTAAAGCCACCAAGTAGGAAAGTTCATGAAACTCTTATCTCCAGTTGACCAAAAGACTAGAAGTTGGAGCTGTGGTTCAAGTGGTAGAGCACTAGCCTTGAGCAAAAAAGCTTATGGATAGTGCCCAGGTTGTGAGTTTAAGTCCCAGGATTGGCACACATACACAAAAAAGTACCATACTGATGGATACTATTATTTTTACACCTCCTTCTTAAAAAATATTTTTCTTTCCTTTTAAAAAAATTAAAGATACTGTAGAGATTTCTTTCAGCTCTTGGTGTTAGGTTAAAATTCTATATTTTGAGAAGGAAATCTGGCCAGATACACAGAGCTTGTTCCTTTCCAGTTTAGAACCTTTGTGCAGCTGCCCTGTGATCTTTCTTTACTGTTATCTATTCTTTTGTTCTTTCCTTTGTATTGGAGCCTGGTGTTTACTCTATTTTCTTTCTTTCTTTGTGGGGCTCATCTTTAATATTTTCTTAAAGCAGAATGTGTGGAGATTAAGTTATTTTTTAGTCATTGCCTATTGAATGTTTCATTATTCCAGTCACATTTGATTGATAGCTGGTCTGAATATAGAATTCCAGGTTGGAAACAATTTCCTTGAGGATTGTGAAAACAGTGTTCCATTTCCTTCTGCTTCTAACAGTGTTCCATTTCCTTCTACTTCTTTGTGTTTCTACAGTATTGTGATGCTGCACCTCAGTGTGGTTTTCGTTTCATCCATTCTGTTGGTTCAGCTCTTTGAACCTAGAAACTCCTGTCTTTCAGTTCTAAGAGCATTTTTGTGGTTGTAGCTTCCCTTCTGTTTTCTTTGGTGCTTCTTTATTTGGAGCGCCACCTCCAGGACATCCTCTTACATTTTCTCATATTTTTCCCATTTTCCACCATCTTGTGTTTTTTTTTCCTTTTTTCCCTACTTTTTGACCATCTTAACATCTTTTCAGCTTTAAATTTCTTTGTCTTTATTAAACTTTTTACTTCTGTTATTATATTTTAAATATTTAAGACAATCCTCTGATGACCTTATGCTTAGTTGTAAAAGTTGTAAAAGTTGATTGAAAACTTCAAGATCAGGGATGACACTGACTTTTAGATTCCTTTTAGGTAATCTAGTTGGGCTACATGTTGGGAAAGCCGCTCATGTCTATATTCTTGGATCTTAGACTAATCTGAGTAGCTTGTCATCTGTCAATCAGCCTGCTAGGGATCCAGCTAGAAAGCTCAGAATGGGCAGAGGTACTTCAGCATTTGCCATTCTAGTTTACAGATTTTTATTTGTTATATTTCCAAATGCCTATGTTTCCTGATCCTTCAGGACAGATGACATGTAAAATAAGCAACTGTCTCATTATCTTTTCCAGATTGTTTTATCTGTTTTATTAATCTATCACTACTTCCTCATACACTTTCAAGTTTATGAAATTATATCGATATTTCGTTTTATGTTTTCATCTTATAAGTTTATGCTCAACAAATTAAAATTGAATACTTTCATTTTCATTTTATCAGGGTGTCAGAAAGGAAGGGGGAGTTTCTGTATTTGATCTACTTTATAGGGAAATTGCTGCAAAAAGCACCTTTATCTCCCTTTTTTTCCTTTAATGATTTAACTTCTAATGTTAAATTTTTCCATCTATGTATACTTTCTCCCTAAGGTGGCTAGATAGATATTCTAAACCTTTTTGTTGTTGTTGTTATTGGTCATGGGGCCAGAACTCAGGGCCTGTGTGCTGTCCCTGACCTCTTTTGCTCAAGACTAGTGCTCTACCACTTTGAGCCACAGCACCACTTCTGGTTTTCTGATGGTTAATTGGAGATAAGAGTCTCATGGACCTTCCTGCCTGGGCTGGCTTTGAACTTCAGTCCTCAGATCGCAGCCTCCTGAATAGCTAGGATTATAGGTATAAGCCACCAGTGCCTGATTAAACCATTTGGTTTTGAAATTCTGATTCATACATTACTAATAAAATGAGATGTACAATAGTAATCCTTCTTTCTTTCTCTCTCTCTCTCTCTTTCTTTCTTTCTTTCTTTCTTTCTTTCTCTCTCTCTGCCTCCCTCCCTCCCTCTCTCTCCCTCCATCCCTCTCTCTCTCTCTGACTGTTTTTCTTTCTTTCCTCCCTCCCTCTCTTTGTCCATCCCTCCCTCCCTTCCTTGTTCTGGGGCTTGAACTCAGGCCTGAGCACTGTCCCTGGCTTCTTTTTGCCCAAGGCTAGCACTCTACCACTTGAGCCACAGCACCACTTCTGGCTTTTTCTATATATGTGGTGCTGAGGAATTGACCCCAGGGCTTTGTGTATACAGGCAAGTACTCTACCACTAGGCCATATTCCCAGCCCCCAATAGTAATATTTCTGAATACAGCTAGGCTAGCTGTTTTATTCTGATTTTCTACAGGTCTTATGGGTGATTATTATTGAATCAATGTTTATTATGTTGCTGTTCTGTTCATAATACACCACCAAGCTACTGTAATAGTGGCTGTCACAGCCATAAGCCACTGATGTCCAATGCAGATATGTCTTTTTAAAGAAATGTTACCATTTCTACAACTTCCTTCTTAGATTTAAGAATTTTTGATAAACATCTACTAAAGTTATTCTTTGTGTACTAACTACTTAGATAATTTTAAAAGTATATGGCTCATATCTGTAATCCTAGCTACTCAGGAGACTGAGATCTGAAGTTCATGGTTTGAAGTTAGCTGAGGCAGGAAAGTCTGCAAAACTCTTCTCTCCAATTAAACATGAAATAAAGCTTGGAGTAGAGCTGTGGTAGAATGCCTGGCCTTGAGCAGAAACACTCAGGGACAGCACCCTAGGTCCTGAGTTCAATTCCCTGGACTGACACACACAAAAAGGGTATGTTTAAGGATATGTGTATAAATTATGATTGTTATACCGACTTTAACTGGTGCTCATTATTGTGACTTCTAGATCTATTTTTTCTTTGTGTGGTCTTATAAAAAAATAACTGCAGGAGAAGAACAAAACCCTAAATTTGGTGGCACTCTGCATTAAACAATTCCAGATGTATGTTTTCCCTACATTTAGAAAGAGCCTACACTGATTTTATGATTGTTCTTTTCATCCTCCCTTGTCTTTCCTATTTCATTTAATTTTAACCTCAATACCAGGCTGGTTTTGTGCAGCCTTTGGCCTGTTGCCTTACTGTCTTTGCTACTGGCTGGCCATGCAGCCCCATCACTGATGTGTCTCTTGGCAGACAGTGTAAATGATGGTGGTCTTTGCATTTTGACTTGGGAGCACCCCGAGTCAGCAGTAATATTTGGTATTTCAAGTGCCAGGGTGGGATAACCGCCCATCCCTGGACTTGGATTTTAAAGTTGTCAGTTGTCCTGTAAGCTGTGGTTTAGGGATCAACGTAAAGAGATTGAATTTGCTTCCTACAGACTTTTTTTTTCTTGGTTATCATCTGATATTTTCCCCTATTATTATGCATGTTATTCTCTTGTTACTTTTGGCCTAAGATTTTTCCCTTTATTCATTTTACTTTGATCTTTCTTATTTTCTCCTTCTTTCAGCTTCCTTGGACTAATTCCATTTTCATGATCAATCTTATCAGATTTCCTTCCCCTTGAGTCTCATGATTTAAATTTTTAATAGATGGGGATAGGACAGTGAAAAGAGGAAAGTGAGGTGTAAATACTATTTGCTGATTGCTTACTATAATGCTACATATTAAGGAATATAATTCCTTTGTCATTTGTATTGGGAGACCATAGAATTGGCTGTTTACTAATGTCAAGAGCTTTAGTGTGCAAAAGCTCTTTCCCAAGAATTCATGATGCATTGTGAGAAAAAGTATCAACCTATAGATAAGGTGCAAGCTAAATACATTAGCAAAGTTAAATCAACACGACAGGCAGTATGATAGTAATGACATAACATTGTTAGATAAAAATGAACAGACTGGATTTGAGAATAAAGAAATGCATTATAGTTGTAGAATTTATTTGAAGAAAACTAACTATAGACTAAAGGTAGGACCTATTCAGGGCTCAGAAAACAGGGAATTTTTCTTAGAAGACAATTAGATATAGGCAATAGTTGCAGTTTTGAGTTGGTCAGCTTTTAAAAAAATGTAGTTTGTAGGTATTTGTTACATATAACCTTATATGTAGCAATAGAATTACTGTTAATGAAGCATATCAGTAATATAAGATGAATTACAAAGAATTTCTTTTTTCTTTTTTTTTTTTTTGCCAGTTCTGGGGCTTGAACTCAGGGCCTGAGCACTGTCCCTGGCTTCTTTTTGCTCAAGGCTAGCACTCCACCACTTGAGCCACAGCGCCCCTCCCGGCTTTTTCTATATATATGGTACTGAGGAATCAAACCCAGGGCTTCATGTATGCAAGGCAAGCACTCTACCACTAGGCCATATTCCCAGCCCCAAAATTTCTTAAATTAATATGTTCTTCATCCTTGGGGGGAAATCCTAGTTGAAATGAGAAAATCTCATATTACTTGTTTCAAATTGTAGGAATTTTGTTATTATTCAAAAATCCAGTAGATTTTTAGAAACTAGTTATTAATTGACCTCAGTTCTACATATTAGTGTTTCTTTGCAAGTATACCCTTACGGTTCAAATAAAGTTCAAAGCAGGGCAAGATTGGACTAAAACTATATATTTTTTGTCAGTCAACACTTGAATTACAAAAAGAAGTGCCTTTCAGAATATGACTGCAATTTAGAATTTTGTTCAAAATGTTACTCAAAATCACATATGCAGTAGCGTGTGTGTGTGTGTGTATGTATGTGTGTGTTTGCATGTGCGCGCGTGCGTGCACATGCACGTCCTTCCTGGAACTCGGCCTGGGCACTGTCTCTGAACTTTTTTTGCTCAAGCTAACATTCTACCACTTGAGCTAGAGCTACACTTTTATTTTCCCTTTTTTAAAGGAGAGTTTATTGGAGATGAGAGTCTTACAGACTTTCCTGCCTGAGGTGGCTTTGAACCGTGAGCCTCAGATCTCAGCCTCCTGAGTGGCTAGGATGACAGGTGTGAGCCACTAGTGCTCAGCCTACAATAGATTTTTTTAAAAACTTGGAACCAAAATAGTATGAGCCTTATAGTGCTTGAAATTATCTGATACTAGTGTATGTCTTATTGTAATTAGAGAGCTTTGGGTTTATGTTAATGGTATGAGAATGATTCTTGCATTTCAGTACTGTACATTGCTTAGCTGTACAGATGGTATCTACTTTGAATCTACTAAATAAAACTAGTACAATAGTGACTTTTCCAGTTCAGCATTACCCATTTTAAATAACAGTCAAGAACAGAATGGGTGAGCATGTCTCCTTTGTTGTCTACTGCAGGTCTTTTGATTTGTCCCAATAGAGCCAATCCAACTTTCCATGAGCACAAGATTTTTTCCCTTAGCATAACTATTGTAATGGTTAACTACCCCAGCCCTTGTTTCTTCAATTAAATTAACAGGCTGACTAAATCCTTCATACCTCTCACCATCATATTATCCTTGGCCAGTCCTTTTGTTCATTGTGGGGCTTAGGCACTGTCTCTAGCTCTTCAGCTTAAGGCTAGTACTCAACCACTTGATCCACAGCTCCTCTTCTGGTTTTCTGGTGGTTAATTGGTGATAAGAGTCTCGCGGACTTCCCTGTCCTGACTTGGTTTGAATCACCATCCTCAGATCTCAGCTTCCTGAGTAGTTAGGATTACAGGCGTGAGCCACCTGTGCTGGCTTGGCTAGTCCTTTTCTCATTTCCATGGGGCTTTATTTACCTTCTCTGTTGGTTGTTTCCGTATCTGTCTTTAGCTCAGGTATATTTCCTAACCTTCACACTCATGTACCTTGTGCTTATCAGGCGTCTTCATTTGGATGCCCCAAGAATCTGATAGTTCTCCTAATTTTCTCTCATATCTAGTACAGTTGCTCTTTGATTTAACATAGGGTTATGTTATCATTAACCTATCACAAGTTGGAAATATCATATTGAAAATGCATTGAGGTTCAATAGATGTACTTAATGTGTATACCTATAACACCTAACCAAATATCTTAAGTTAGCAACACAGTACTCTATATAGGATAAATTGTTTCTCTCATGTTTGGGAGTTATGACACTTTGCCCTGCCAGAATTTTTTTTTTTTTTTTTTGCCAGTCCTGGGCCTTGGACTCAGGGCCTGAGCACCATCCCTGGCTTCTTCCCGCTCAAGGCTAGCACTCTGCCACCTGAGCCACAGTGCCCCTTCTGGCCGTTTTCCATATATGTGGTGCTGGGGAATCGAACCGAGAGCTTCATGTGTAGGAGGCAAGCACTCTTGCCACTAGGCCATATTCCCAGCCCCTCCACCCCACCCCCGCCAGAATTTTGAGAGAGAACCATAGCATATATTGTTAGCTTGGGAAAAGATAAAAATTCAAAATTTGAAGGATGTTTTCTATTAAGTACTTGGCACTTTTGCACCATCATAAGGTTAAAAATCCTGAATGGAACAGTTGCAAGTTGGGGACTGTGCTTCTCTATAGATCTCGTGCCTTTAGATTAGACCTTAACTCCGCTAAGATAGTCTTCCATCTTATAACAGTTTCTTTCTAGTCCATTTCAGCACTGCTTCTGTGTGTGATCTTTCTGAAATCAGAAGCTGATTTCATACTAAAAATCTGTCAGTGGTTTCCCGTTTCTCTGAGTAATATTCAAAGTCCTTACTCTGCCTTTTTGTATCCTTTCAAATCCCTCTACTCCTTGCCTGAGCAGGTGACAGTCTGGCCAAATTTATTTTTGTAGCCTGAAGGCCCTCTTCACTTACTCATGATGCTTTCTTTTCTAATGAGAAGCAAGATACTTTATTGTAATTTCCTGTCTGTCAATAAAACACACATCTGTAGACTTATTTCCAAAAGTTATATTGTACATATTGCAATAAAGGTGCTTATTACAACAAAGGGAGAGGACATGTAATAGTTGGTAAGTTCTTTTGAGAAATCTGTCTAGAAGCTATGTTTGATGTTATTTTAATGTTTTTATTAGAAATTAGAGAGAACCTTTATGAATCTGACTCAAGTAATAGAGATGATTAGATGTCATCACAGGCCCACATTTCTCACTACAAGAGGTAGTGAATCAATATCTCGCTTTGTAGCAGATGCCCAGACATGCCAACAACAGTGAACTGAAGGATCTGAGTATCTGTGTCTCCCTATAAAAGAGTAGGGTTTATGAAAGCCCCAAGGGAGGAAGAGAAAGGAGTAAAGGAAATCTGTTACTAGTAGGAGGATTAAAAAAAAATGGAGCCATCCAAATACATTGGATTTCCCTACTTTGGCTGACTTTGAACCTTGATCCTCAGATCTCAGCCTTCTGAGTAGCTAGGTTTATAGGTGTGAGCCATTGGTGCCTAGCTCATTGTTCTGTTTTCATGTGTGTAAAGTATTTAGACCATATTCACTCTCATTTACCCTCTCCATTCAACCTCCTATTGCTAGCTACCCCCCAAGTATCTTATCATTCACATCTAAACATTTATATTTATGCTTATTGATTATTATTTAATATTTTTTGCAAATACTGCTGCTTGAACTCAGGGCCTTGTGCCTGCTCAGCTTGCTTACTTATGAATGGCGCTTTACCACTTGAGTCAAACTTCTGTTCCTTATTTTTGCTAGTTGGAGGCAGAGTGTCTCAGATTTTTCTGCTTGGGCTAGCTTTGAACTTTTTGATTTCAGCCTCTTGAGTAGCTAGGATTGCAGGCATGAGTCACCATGTGCCTTGCAATATTTGGCTTTTTGAGCTTGACTCAACTTGCTCAAGACCATAATCTCCAGCTCCATTCACTTTCCTACAGATAATGTAATTTCACGTATCTTTGTGGCTGAGTAATATTCCACAGTACATACATCTTATATTTTCTTTCTTTCTTTATTGGCTTTTGAGTATCTTGGCTGAATGCCATAGTTTGGGTATTATGAAGTTACAATAAATACGGGCTATGTAGGTGCTTTTCTTGTACATTGATTTTGGATATTTTGGATATATGTCTAATAGTGTTATGGTAGGGTTATATACATAGATCTATTTTTACTGTTTTAAGGAAACTCTGTACCAATTTCCATAGTGATTGCACTAGTTTACATTTGCAACAACCATGTATGAGGGTTCTATTTTCACCAGCATTTTTTTTTTTTTGGTTGTCTTGTCTTCTCTCTCTTCTTCTTTTCTTTGCACTTTTGTACCTTGCAAAACAACTTTTTTGTTGTTGTTTTTTTTAGTTTCTCTAAAGAAATGTGACCTTTTTGATTACATTTCTTTTTCTTTTATTAGTATGTTATACAAGGGGTGAGGTTCATAGTGACATTTCCACATATGTATTTAATGAGTGTGTTCAATTTCATCTCTTCTATCACTCTTCCTACCCCCTTTTGTAGTTTACTTTTTTTTTTTTGGCCAGTCCTGGGCCTTGGACTCCGGGCCTGAGCACTGTCCCTGGCTTCTTCCCGCTCAAGGCTAGCACTCCGCCACTTGAGCCACAGCGCCGCTTCTGGCCGTTTTCTGTATATGTGGTGCTGGGGAATCGAACCTAGGGCCTCGTGTATCCGAGGCAGGCACTCTTGCCACTAGGCTATATCCCCAGCCCTCCTACCCACTTTTTGAAAACAAACCCCCCTTTTCTTTTTTTTTTGTAATTTATTTATTAATTAAAGAAAAGTTTTTTTTTGACAAGGTGTTGTGCAAAAAGGATACAATTACATAGGAGGGCAGTGTGTACATTACTTGTGATATCTTACATCCTGTTTTTCTTTCCCTTCCCTAGGTCAGGTAGACATATATACAATATACAATGTACTAAGAACATATACAATAGCCATGTGGCCTACACTGAAGAAAATTCGCCTAGGGCTTTAATGTAATGTCGACAATAGACAATATGTCAACAATAGTCTTATATGCACGTACATACATAGCTTTTGAGTTATTGTGATCCACTGAGAGGTCAATTTTTGACCTTTATATATTGAGTAGTTGTTTGGTTTTAGTTACATAGTATAGGGTCGCTGACCCAAACCTGTGGGAAATGCCATTTGACAAGCAGTTTTTGGTTTCACAGACCTGGTCTCTGCTGTCTCCCCCTCCCCCCACGTTAACAGTCATATATCAGGGAGATCATGCCCCTTTGTTTTCTGTGTTCTAGGCTTGTCTCGCTCAATATTATTTGTTCAAGTTTTGACCATTTCCCTGCGAATGCCAATATTTCACCATTTCTAATCGCTATGTAGTATTCTGTTGTGTATAGGTACCATATTTTTTGGATCCATTCATCCGTGGAGGGGCATCTGGGCTGATTCCATATTTTGGCTATTGTGAATTGTGCAGCGATAAACATGGAAGTGCAGATGTCTTTATGATATCTTGGGACCTGTTGTTCAGGATAGATGCCTACGAGTGGTATGGCTGGGTCATAGGGTAGGTCTATGTTGAGCTTTTTGAGAAACCTCCATACTGTTCTCCAAAGTGGTTGTACTAATTTGCACTCCCACCAACAATGGAGAAGGGTTCCTCTTTCCCCGCACCCCCTCCAGCATTTGTTGTTGCCTGAGTTCAGAGTATAGGCCATTCTAAGTGGAGTGAGGTGGTATCTCAGGGTTGTTTTTATTTGCATTTCCTTTACTACGAGGGATGTTGAACATTTCCTCATATGCTTCTTTGCCATTTTTATTTCTTCTCTTGTGAAGTCTCTCTTTAGCTCCTTTGCCCATTTCCTAATTGGTTTATTGGGCTTGGAGGGGCTTAGTTGTTCTAGTTCTCTGTAGATGACAGATATTAGGCCTATGTCTGTTGCTGTGTTGGTAAAGATCCTTTCCCATATGGTTGGCTGTCTTTCTGTTTTGGTGGCTATGTCCTTAGCTGTGCAGAAACTTTTTAATTTGTAGTAGTCCCATTTGTCGAGTCTCTCCCCTATTTGTTGTGCCCCTGGGACTCTATTCAGGAAGTTCCTTTCTGTGCCTATAAGTTCTAACGTCTTTCCTACTCTATCCTTCAGTAGTTTCAAGGATTCAGGTCTGATATTGAGGTCCTTGATCCATTTTGAGTCGATCTTGGTGCATGGTGATAGGCTTGGGTCTACTTTGAGTTTTCTGCATATGGCTGCCCAGTTCTCCCAGCACCAGTACTTGAAGAGGCTCTGTTTATTCCATTGTATGTCTTTAGCTCTTTTGTCCAATATCAGCTGACTGTACGAGTGCGGTTTTATTTCTGGATCTTCAGTTCTATTCCACTGGTCTTCAGGTCTGTTTTTATACCAATACCAGGCTGTTTTTGTTAGGATGGCTCTATAGTAGAGCTTGAAGTCTGGTATTGTGATACCTCCTGCACTGCTTTTTTTTGCCTAGATTTGCTTTGGCTATTCTAGGTCTTTTGCTGTTCCATATGAATTTATGGGTTGCTTTCTCTATTTCAGTGAAGAATGTAGCTGGGATTTTGATAGAGATTGCATTGAATTTCTAAAACAATTTGGGCAATATGGCCATTTTCACTATATTGATTCTGCCTACCCATGAGCATGGGAGGTCTTTCCATCTCCTTGTGTCTTCTTTGATTTTCTTTATTAGATTTTTATAGTTCTCATTAAATACGTCCTTCACATCTTTGGTTAGGTTGATCCCTAGGTACTTTATTCTTTTTTTTGGCTACTGTAAAAGGAATTATTTCCATAATTTCTTTTTCTGCTTATATATTGCTGGTGTACAGAAAAGCTGCTGACTTTTGTGGATTGATTGTGTATCCTGCTACTTTGCCTAAATGGTTTATTAGGTGTAGGAGTTTGGGGACTGAGTGTTTTGGGTCCTTCAGATATAAGATCATGTCATCTGTGAATAGGGATAGCTTGATTTCTTCCTTGCCGATGTGGATCCCTTTGATGTCCTCCTCTTGTCTTATTGCTATGGCTAGGGATTCCAGCACTATATTGAACAGAAGTGGGGAGAGTGGGCATCCTTGTCTTGTTCCTGAGTTTAGGGGGAATGATTTTAGTTTCTCCCCATTTAATACGATATTAGCAGTTGGTCTGTTGTATATGGCTTTTATTTTTTTGAGGAATGTTCCATCTATTCCTGTTTACTCCAGAGCTTTTAATAGGTATGGATGTTGTATTTTGTCAAAGGCTTTTTGGGCATCGACTGAGATAACAATGTGATTCTTGATTTTAGTTCTGTTTATGTGGTGAATTACATTGATTGATTTACGGATGTTGAACCATCCTTGTGTCTGTGGGATGAAGCCTACTTGGTCATGATGTATAATTTTCTTGATCAGTTTCTGGATCCTGTTAGCTAATATTTTATTGAGGAGCGTCTGTGTTCATTAGTGATATTGGTCTGTAGTTCTGTTTTTTTGTTGGGTCTTTGCCTGTTTTGGGAATGAGTATGATATTAGCTTCATAGAATGAGTTTGGGATTTCTCCCACTGTTTCTATTTCACGGAAGAGTTTGAGGAGTATTGGTATTAGCTCCTCACTAAAGGTTTTATAGAATTCGTTAGTGAATCCATCTGGGCCTGGGCTTTTCTTTGTTGGGAGGCTCTTGATTATCCCCTGTATTTCACTGTAAGTTATTGGACAAAACCCCCTTTTCAAAAACATTTATGCAAATAGACTACTTCGACCATATTCATCTTTATCCTTGTTTTCTTGATGATTTGCCTTTCTGACTAGGGTGAAATGGAATCTCAGTGTATTTCCTTGATGTCTAATAATGTTGAACATTTTCTCAGGTATGTTTTGTCTTCTGAAAACTGTTCAATTTTTTGCCTATTTATTAATTGGATTATTCTTTTATTGTTTAACTTTTAACTTTGTATATTCTGGATATTAATCTTTTATCTGCTCAATTGCTAAGATTTTCTCCCATTCTAGGATTGTCTCATCATTCTGGTAATTGTTTCTATTGAAGAAGCTTTTAAATTTCATGCAGTCTCTCTTTTTTTTTTTTTGGCCAGTCCTGGGCCTTGGACTCAGGGCCTGAGCACTGTCCCTGGCTTCTTCCCGCTCAAGGCTAGCACTCTGCCACTTGAGCCACAGCGCCGCTTCTGGCCGTTTTCTGTATATGTGGTGCTGGGGAATCGAACCTAGGGCCTCGTGTATCCGAGGCAGGCACTCTTGCCACTAGGCTATATCCCCAGCCCCAGTCTCATTTTTTTATTGATAATTTTTACAACTTTGTTCATCAAGATAATTGGTCTGTTGTTTTCTTATTTTGTTGTGTCCATGGTCCAGTTTTTGGATCATGGTAGTAATGGCCTCAAGAAGGAGATTGTTAAGGTTCCTTTCCTTTTTCATTCATGAAATAGTTTGAGGAACATTGGTGTTCTTTAAAGGTCTGGTAGAATTTGGCAATGAATCCATCTAGTCCTGGGCTCTTTTTTTTTCTTTTTTTTTTTCCTAGTCCCAGGGCTTGAACTCAGGGCCTGAGCATTGTCCCCTGGCTTCTTTTTGCTCAAGGCCAGCACTTTTTCTCCTTGAGCTACAGAGCCACTTCTGGCTTTTTCTATCTTATTATGTAGTGCTGAGGAATTGAACCCAGGGCTTCATGCATGTTAGGCAAGGACTCTATCGCTAAGTCACATTCCCAGCCGTGCTCCTGGCCTCTTTTTTGTTGGGACATTCTTAATTACTGCTTCAATCTCATTGCTTATTATCAATCTCTATAAGTTATTTATATTTTCTTGATTCCATTTTGGTAGTTCAAATGCCTCTATAAATTTATTCATTTTTCACAGATTTTCCTGTTTAATAGATTATCTTCTGAATTTTACTGTTATTTGTTTTGATATCCCCTTTTCAGCTCTAATTTTATTAATTTGGATCTTTTCCATCCTTTTCATCAATCAGCCTTGCATATCAATCTTTTTAAAGATAAGTTTCACTGATTCTTTTTTTTTTGCCAGTCTTGGGCTTGGACTCAGGGCCTCAGCACTGTCCCTGGCTTCTTTTTGCTCAAGGCTAGCACTCTGCCCCTTGAGCCACAGCGCCACTTCTGGCCATTTTGTATGTATGTGGTTCTGGGGAATCAAACCCAGGGCTTCATATATATATGAGGCAAGCACTCTTGCCACTAGGCCATATTCCCAGCCCTCACTGATTCTTTTTTTTCCCATTGATTGTTTTTTAAAATTTTTCTTTTATTAAAATGTGTGTGTGAGTGTGTGTGCGTGTGCGTGCGTGTGTGTGTGTGTGTGTGTGTGTGTGTGTGTGTGATAGTACCGAGGCTTGAACTCAGGGTCTCATTCTCTAGCTTTTTCACTCAAGGTTTGTTTTCTCCTTCCCCCTGAGCCATACCTCACTTCTGCTGTTAGTTTAGAGATAAGGATTTTCATATCTCAGCCTCCTTAGTAGCTAGAATTACAGTTGTGAGCCACTTACTTAGCTGTATATTTTTTAGTTGTATTTCATTAATTTCTTTCCTAATCTGTATTATTTCTTTCTGCTTTCTTGTTTGGATTTAGTTTTGTTTAAGAGCTTGAAGTACATCAAAGGAGCAGTATAATTTGAAAATATTCTTATATTAGCACTTATAACTATAAACTTTCCTCTCAGCACTACCTTTGCTCTATCCATGTGGTTCTGGTAACTATGTTTTCATTTTCATTGGATTGTGGGAATTAAAAAAAATCTTATTTCTTCAGTGACTCACTAATTGTTCAACATTGTGTTGTTCAGACTCCATGTTTTTGAATATTTTCTGTAATTGTTGTCTTTCTCCTCTTTTTTCTTTGATTCTGAAGAAGAGCTTTATTATGTATAATAGTTTTGGTTTGCAGACTTTTCCCCCCCTCCTTTCAGCACATTTAATATATTATCCTACTTTCATACCCTGCAACGATTTTTCTGAGAAACCCATAGAGCTCTTTTCAGAGGGTCTTTTGTGTCTGATGAATGACTTTATTTATTTTTCAGATTTACTTTTTTTTTTTTCCAGTCCTGGGGCTTGAACTCAGGGCCTGCGCACTGTCCCTGGCTTCTTTTTGCTCCAGGCTAGCACTCTACCACGTGGGCCACAGTGCCACTTTTTTTCCCTCTATATATGTGGTGCATGAGGAATCAAATCCAGGGCTTCATGTATACGAGGCAAGCACTCTACCACTAGGCCATATTCCTAGCCCAGATTTTCTTGTTTTTGACTTTTGATAATTTGATTATAATGTGTCTCAGAGAAGACCTTCCTATATTCAACTTATTTGGAGTTGTTTGAGCTTTATGGAGATGGGTGTTTATTTCCTTCATAACTATAAAGTGTCCTATCTTTCTTTCTTCAAATACACTTTTTGATTCATTTTTTCTTTTATTTATTTATTTTATTTATTCATTCATTCTTTTCTATGTCTAGGACTTCCATAATGTGAATTGGTTTGGTTTATGATATACTGTATGTCTCACAGACTTTCTTCACTATTTTTATTCCTTTGTTTCTATTTGTTTCTCAGACTATATAATTCAAATAATCTTTCCATTCACTCTGCTTGATTGAGTAGGTTGTTGAAGCTCTTTTTGAATTTTTCATTTCAGACCTGTGTCTTTTAGCTGTAGTACTTGTTTAGCTTTCCTTTATGATTCTATCTCTGTTGAACGTCTCAATTTTGTTTGTATGTTTTCTTGATTTTATTTTGTCTATCCTCTGGAGGTTCACTTACTTATAATTGTTTTTTTGTTGTTGTTGTTAGGAACTTTGTAGATATCCATTTCTTTTGGGTTGATCACTTGGAGTTTTATCTTGTACTTTTGATGGTAGTGTGTTTTCTTGATTGTTCGTGTAATGTGACATATATTTCATGTAACTTTGTATTACTGTCTTCGCATGTAAAGGAACATCCACTTTCTATAACTTTTTCTAATTGATTTTGGGAGAGAAAGACCATCACCAGTTATTTGGACTGATCAGTAGACTATTTCTATGAATGTACTCTATTTCTGTTGTTAGGATGGTGTTCCTTCTCTGAATTATGCAATGGCAGGCCTACTTCTGAGAGCCCTGCAGTTATGTAGCCTAAGGACATACTCTGAAATGTTCTTTGTGTCTTCTTCCAGTCCACAGTGTCAAACCAGCTGCTGAGATTTGCTCATGCCTTTGAGATCTATGTACTCTCTGTGGAGGCTCAAGTGTAATATCTATAGGAGCTTGTGCTGCACTGCTTACAGGGGGCATGCATTCACTAGCTGGGCACATTTCCTTATGATGTTTATGGCAGTTTTTTTTGTTGTTGTTGAATCCATGAGCTGGTTAGCGTGACCCATGGTCAGCTATTGTAAGCTATGTATCAATTGTTTAAAACTCCCACCCCTTGTCCCTGTTCCTACTTGCCTCAATATTTGGTAATACAAAAAGACAGAAGTAGACTTTGCTCCTGGTACAGAATTATCCAAAATTAGTAATCTGAGAGAGACTTTTCTTTTAGTACTGGAGGCCAAACCTAAGGTTTGCCATGCATAGTTGGCAAGGACTCTATCACTTGAGGGACAACCCATCCCTTTTACTTTTGTATTTTTTGGCATTGAGACTCAGTAACTTTGCCTGGGTTGACCTCAAATTCCAGATCTCCCTACCTGTACCTCCTGAGTAACTGAAATTATAGGTGGTCACCACCATGCCCAGTTTTTTTCCTCTCTTTCTTTCTCTCTCTGATGGTAGGCTTCTAATGAACATAAACTATTTTTTATTTTCATTCCTTAATGATTAGTGTTGTGTGTGTGTGTGTGTGTGTGTGTGTGTGTGTGTGTGTGTGATGATAGTTTGAACTAAGGGCTTCTCCACCTGACTTCTTTTTAAAAATAAGTTAAACCAGAGAACTTTCCCTTTTTATTTTCAACACAAAGACAGGCATGTTCTAGATGAGAAGTACATTCTTTTCTGAGAAAAGGGCATTTCTGTTCTCTTTGTCATATAAAAACCTGGGATAAAACCAGGCATGGTAGTGCAAACCTGTAATCCTAGCTACTCAGTAGGCAACAGTAAGGGAAAAACAGTCTGAGGGACCAGTCTGGGAAAAGCATGAGAGCTAAAAAACTTGAATGCAGACTGGAAGTATAGCTCAAGTGGTAGAGAGCCTGCCTAGTAAGCATAAGGTCCTAAGTTTAAATCTCAGCATGGAATGAATGAATGAATGCAAAGGACTTGAATAAGCATTGCTCCATTTGTATATCTTATTGGAGTAATGTAATGCCATTCTTGTTTCCTCTTCAGGGAAGTCTCTCTTTAAATCTTTAGCCCACTTATTAATAGGGCAGTGCTTCTATGAGGATTTGTTTTGGGGAAACTTTATATTTTGACTTCTAAGTATATTTTAGATATGAGGCCTTTGTCTGTTGTATGGCCAGTGAAGATCTTCTCACAATCTGTGGGCTTTCTGTTTACCTTGCAAGCTATGTCCTTTGCTATGCAGAAGCTCTGCAGTTTGATGCAGTCCCATTTGTCCAACCTTACTTTGATTTGTTGTGTTTCTGGGTCTTTAGTTTAACTTCTTGAAGGTCAATTTGAATCATTTTATTTTAGAAATTGTGCAGTTGTGTATTAAAATGATGGTTAGGTGATTAATTATCAGGTTGATTTGACAAATGGAATTCTAACTTTGTGGAAAACATTTTGTTCCCTTTATCCTTTAGCAGAGGTGGACTTCATAGTTTTTCCTATGGAAGTTTGGGGGGATTAGCATGGGATGTGTACATAGAAACAAGACTTTGCCTCTGACAGTTAGACAGACCCACCAAGAATCTTAGAATGAGACTGTCGACACTGAGGATTCAGGATGGGATGCCCTTGAGAGAGGAATGAAATAGTGTGAACGAAGATGCAGGTGAAGATTCTCTGAGAAAATAGTATCTCTTCCTTAAGAAGTCAAAAGATTTTAAGTTAAGTTGCTGAAGCTTTTTGTTTTGTTCTGGGTAAAGCCCCAAAAGTTACTTTTCTTACTCATGACTTCATTTTCTTTTATGACATGTACTTAATGATTTGTGTGTGTGACCTTTTCAAGATATGAAACCTCTCTTTACCTTATTTTCCTCACCTGTATAACAGAATTATAGAGGCTGAGGTAAATTTGCAATGTTTATAATTCTTTTTGGCACACAGTATGCACTATGAAAGCGTTAGCTGCTGCAATAATAATCATCACTATTATTTGAATCTGTTGAGAAACTCTATTAAAAGGAAGCTTCTTTAGTAATCACCTTAGTATATATTTGACGTAACTTTTTTTTGCAATTGAAAGTATTTTATTATTTTATATATATTTTTATTATCAAACTGAATTACAGAGAGGTTACAGTTTCATACATTAGGCATTGGATACATTTCTTTTTTTAAAATATATGTATTTTTTATAATCAAACTGAATTACAGAGAGGTTACAGTTTCATACATTAGGCATTGGATACATTTCTTGTACTGTTTGTTACCTTGTCCCTCATTCCCCCTCCCCCCTCCCCCTTTCCCTTCCCCCCCATGAGTTGTTCAGTTGTTCAGTTCATTTTCACCAAACAGTTTGTAAGTATTGCTTCTGTCGTTGTTTGTCTTTTTTTACCCTGTGTTTCTTGATTTTGGTATTCCCTTCCAATTTCCTGGTTCTAATACCAGTATACCTGGTTTCCAATATACTCAGATAAGATACAGAGATAGTGTAGGTACAACCACAGGAAGGTGATACAGGTTGATGTAACTTTTATAGAAATGAATTACTTAGTCCTTGAGGTGATTTACAATGGTATGTACATATTAACTTTGAAAGGTAATTTTTGGAAATACTAGGAAGTATAGATGATTTCTATTTTTTTTTTAAATGATATCTTATTTACAAAGAAATGGAAGGAACTGGAAAAAGCTAAGGGAAGTATGTCAGGCCCAGAGAGACAAAGATTGTATGTTTTCTCTCATATGTGAAAGCTAGAATTAGTTTATAAACATATAAGTACATATGTTGGATGTATGCAGATGTATACAGATATACTAACTGAAATATGGTAGATTAAAGGGAAAACTCAAATTCAAGGACTTTTCCTGTCTGGCTTAGCTTTGAACTGAGATCCTTAGATCTTAGCCTCCTAAGTAGCTAGGATTATAGGTATGAGCCACTGGTACTAGGCAAATATATATATATATATATATATATATTAATTTTTATTGTCAGACTGATGTACAGAGAGGTTATAGTTTCATATGTTAGGCATTGGATACATTTCTTGTACTGTTTGTTACCTCCTCCCTCATTCCCTCCTCCCTGTATATTTCTTATTTATATCTTTTATATGGCATTATTGCTTTTACTTTTTAATACATACATATATGTGTTATATATACATAAGATAAAGTACAGTGTCTTAATGTTAACTGTTAACCTTCAGAGAGTTGATGGAGTTTATTTTCCCTTTGTTATTATGAATATTATAGCTTATTTGGTTATAATATTACAGTAACTTTAAATAATATCCCCAGAGCCTTCACTGGTAGTTAATTTTCATTTCATTAGCTGCTTCCTTCCTGAAACTCCTAATTACATAAAGACTTCATTTTTGACTCTGACCAAGAATTCAATTGTTTCTTTCTAGGTTTCATTACCTGTAGGAAATGTCTACATTTCCTTACAATCCTTGTCTTTGGCAACATATCATTCCACTAATCTTCCATCATCCTGGAAATCAATGTCATTTCTTTCTCCTGTATAAAAGAAATTTTGAATTGTTTTATTTTTATGTCTTCTCCCTTACTCCTCAAACTCATTTTTTTATCTATTGTGTGTGTGTGTGAGAGGAATCTCAGAACTCAAGCAAACGATATCTGATTATTAATCGCTAAAACTAATGATTTATTGTTAACGTTTATCCTATTTAATATTTTCCATCATATAAGATTGATATAAACACCCCCCTTTATATAGAGAGAAATGGAATATTTTGGGCCACAGCTAATGGTGCTGTGTGGATCAGAGCTGGAAGTGGAATTCAGTTTACGTAGTGATGTGTTTGGATTTCGTGTTTGGTCTTACACATAAAAGGAAGCTGAACTGAAGTTTCCAAGTTTTGTGGAGAAATTTACACTTTACTTAAATTTGAGTCTTGCTCTCAAGTAGGCTTACTTTCCTGTATTATTTGTAGCTAGAAAAATAAATAACCTTAAATATAATTTAATATAGCAAATAGGAACCATACCATTTTTATAGTCATTTTGTTGCATACTAGTGTTTTAAACAACCCAGGACTTGACATCCAACCAGACTGTCTTCTATTACCCTATTTTGAATGTAGCAAGCATTGGTTTAGAAAAATCCAGAAATTTCTGACTCTAATATTTGTGGTATAGTAAGACAAACAGCTTTGGGACTTTTAGGTTCATGTGGTGTACATCCTATCCACACATTGGTGCTCATTCTCATCGTTCATTCCCTTGCTGTCATGAGGAGTTTTGCTGACAGGCATTTAAGCTTGCCAAGAGAGATTATTTCTACTTATGTAGAAGTATTGGAGAAACCATTTTTTTTTTAATTAGAAAACTTTTTTTAAAATTAGAAATTCAACAATTAATTGCTTTAGTGTTTTTTCCCTGTTGCTATGACTAAGTACTCAATTGTGGCTAATTTATAATGAAAATAGACTTATTTAGCTTCAGTTCTGGATGTCCAGGAGCCAGACACCAGCTTCTACTTGGCTGTGGTGAGGGTCTGTAGATGGTATCACTGTGGTTATGGGTAAGCCAGGGAGAGATCACATGGGGAGAGAGGAAGTCAGAGTGATTTTGAGAATAGATGGACTGAGTTTAGAATCAAAGCAATAGTCACAGAATGGCAATCAATTTGGTTATTGTTTGGTAATATATAGCATGTACTCTGCCTTGTTTAGTCCTGTTCTTTAAACACTGTATGTCAGGCTAAATATTTTGGAGTATCCAATTTGTAGGTAGAATTTGTGACATCTTCTCATTTCACCTGTCATTAATCCTTTGTGTTCACCTTTCCTCATTTAGGGTTGGCCGAACTACCTTTACTCAAGTATCAAAAATTCTCTTCTAAGTTGGTAGTTCATGCCTATAATCCTAGCTATTCAGGAGTCCGAGATCTGAGGCTCCTCATTTGAAGCCAGCCTGGGCAGACACATCTGAGAGACTTTATCTCCTGTTAACCAACAAAAGCCAGAATTGGAAGCATGGCTCAAATAGGAGAGCTGCAGCTGTAAGGGAAAAAAAATCTATGGAAGTGCATGAGGCTGCGATTTCAAGAGGACTTGTTCAAGCCCTGGTACTAGTACCAATACCAGTTCTCGTCTAACATACTAATATTAATGTTTATTAAGAGGGCTTTTCTCTTCCAGGCACTTGCATTTTGCAGTTAATCGTTTTCCCTGAATGCTGGAGATCAAACAAGGTACTTATACAAGACAGTGTTCTATCACTGAGCTAAGACCCCCTTTAATAAATAATTCTAGAAGGTTGGTTTTTGAGATGTGGATCACTTTCTTGAGACACAGTAGGTTTCTTCCTCTTTGTTGTCATTGCTAGGTAGAGTTGTGTCAACAATTTGAGCTTGGGATTTTCTTTCTGGGTAGTTTTCTACTTCCAGATTTTTGGTGGTTAATTGAAGATGAGAGTCTCATGGACTTTGCTGCCTCTGCTGGCTTCAAATTGTAGCTCTTAGATCTCAGCCTCCTGAATGGCTAGGATTACAGGTGTGAGCCACCAGTGCCTGGCTTAGTCAGTGTTTTCTTTACTGGTCATTCAAGTTAATCACCATCTACTCTAATATAATTTTATATAACTTATATAATTCTCTTATATCATTTTACATTTTCTTAAAAAAGAAAATGGTTGTACTTCTTCTACTTACTTTCTTTAAGTTTCCTGTAACCTCAAGTAGAATATTATACGAGGTGCCAGGGAACATGAATTCTATTCTTGCTGGGACTCAAACCAGTGTAATGGTCAGTGTAATACTCCTGTTTCTTATGTCCTCTGTTGTGAAGTGAAATATTGGTCTGGGTCACTGGTTTCTAACCCATAGGTCCCACAGAATAACATAAGAATGATAAAGAGGGTTAAGCTACTTACCATACCTACCAGGCTGCTCCAAGCAGGTATGGAGACAGCAGCAGTGGACAGGTGTGGGAAGAATTTAAACAGAATTTTAGGGGGCAACCACATGGGTCACATTACACCGACTGTGGGAATTCAGGGGAGAGTCAGTTCCGAGAAGGAGGTGTTACATGAGCTACAGGAATTGGGGCAAGTCATGTTCCAAGAAGTGTAAAGAGACTGTTGGAACTGGGGCTGGAATTTGTAGGTCACACTGGGACAACAGTACAGCATGGGGGAAATACAAACAACAGATTTTTTTTTTTATGTTGAATAGAATTTAAACAACAGATTTTTGTAAACAGGTAGGAACATAGGGTGGGGACTTTGGCAGGCTGATTCTGAGACCTTAGAACTTGAATTCCTAAATACACTAAATTAAAAGTTAGTAAAAGAAAATTTCCTTCTGTGAATTTAATAGTAAGGGGCATAATGTGTTCCATTCCAGCCTAAAATAAGCAGACATTTCCCTAAGTACAGAAATATTGTTCAGCAGTGGAACCTATTCATATAAGTAGTAGACAGTAATTAAAAAATAAATAAAAAATAAATAGGGCTGGGAATATGGCCTAGTGAGTGGCAAGAGTGCTTGCCTCATATACATGAAGCCCTGGGTTCGATTCCCCCGCTGTTTTTGGTTGGGAACTTGTATAGTAGAGAAACTCTGGCATGCATTTCTATAGAAGAAGTTACTTAAAGTAAAAAAAAAGTAAGATAAGTTTTTTCTATATTAGCTTCATAGCAGAAATGCATTATCTCACAGCTCAGGTGGGCATAAATCTGAAATCTTATAGAACCATATTTCCTCTGTGCACTGGAGGAGAGGATCTAGTCCTGTCTCTTTCTACTTTGGTAGATGTTAGCATGTCATTCTTGAACTTGTGGCTGTATCACTCCAGTTTCTGAGTCTCATCTCTATTATCTGTATACTGCTATCCAAACTCCTTCTCTCCTTCCCTCATAAGGATGTGTGTGTGTGTGTGTGTGTGTGTGTGTATGTGTATGCTTCACCCTGATAAATTATGATAAGCTCCTCCTCTCAACATTCTTTTTTTTTTTTTTTTTTTTTTTTTTTTTTTTGGCCGGTCCTGGGGCTTGGACTCAGGGCCTGAGCACTGTCCCTGGCTTCTTTTTGCTCAAGGCTAGCACTCTGCCACTTGAGCCACAGCGCCACTTCTGGCCGTTTTCTGTATATGTGGTGCTGGGGAATCGAACCCAGGGCCTCATGTATACGAGGCAAGCTCTCTTGCCACTAGGCCATATCCCCAGCCCCCTCTCAACATTCTTAATCACAGTATCCCTTTGTTATGTAAAGTGGTAGTCACTGATTTTATGTAATAGCATGGGGCCATGTAAGAGACTGACATTTGGGCTAGATAATTTTTTGTTGTGGAAGACTACTTTGTGCATTGGGAGATGTTGATTAGTCTTTTGTGTTGCTATAATGAAATATCCAATGCTGGATACTTGATAAAGAAAAGAGATTTCTCTAGTTTATTTCTTCGGAAACTGAAAGTTGAAATCTGGACAACCCTATGTGTTTGGCTTCTGGTGAGAGAGAAACAGAAAGGGGAATGTACACAAAGGGGAGGAGCTAAAGCATGTAGGGTAGCTTTGCTTTGTATAATCAGCTTTTGAAGAACTGACTCCCTTCTTGAGACCGTCACTAATTCCTTACAAGGACTGTGCCTCAAATGACTTAATTACCTTGTATTAAGCCCCACTTCTTAAAGATTCTACTACTTCAATATGCTACACTAAGGACCAAGTCTCTATTACATGAAATCTCTAGGAGACAAACTGTATTTAAACCATAGAAGATGCTTACCAATGTCCCTGGCCTCTACCCACTGAATGCAAGTGACATCCTCTTACCAACAATGTCAGAAGTTGTCTCTGGGGCAAGATTCTCTGAATGATGACTGCTCCTTTAACACCATCAAAGCTCATTGTTATTTCAACCTATTCTGCACACTGGGAAATTTGTTCCAAAGCGGGGAAAATGGAGACTGGATGCTGGTGAGATAATTATGTCTACTATACCTGACACCCTTATGGCAAACAAAATTGAGTCAAATCACCTGGATTGCTTGTGCTAGACTCTTGTTAGCATGCCATATTCTGACATGATGGTATTTTATTTTGTTTTTTTTGTTGTTTTTTTGCCAGTCCTGGGCCTTGGACTCAGGGCCTGAGCACTGTCCCTGGCTTCTTTTTGCTCAAGGCTAGCACTCTGCCACTTGAGCCACAGCGCCACTTCTGGCCATTTTCTATATATGTGGTGCTGGGGAATTGAACCCAGGCCTCATGTATACGAGGCAAACTCTTTTGCCACTAGGCCATATCCCCAGCCCCATGATGGTATTTTATTAGGCAGCTAAATTCGAATATGCTTTTGTTTTTGTTTTTAATTCTATAGACCTAAATAAAGCCCAATAGAGGTGTTTTCTGACTATCTAATCACTTGTTTATCTTAAACTTTGTGCCATAAGACCTCATTTCTTTTGTAGCAGGCCTCTTCCTGGAAGTTTTCAGTCAGTTGGATTAATCCTTCCTGTGACTGACTTTTTTGTCCCTTACCATAATGTAGAGCACATAATGTAGGACAAACTGCACATTTAACAGTTTACTCACTAGAGAATTGTGGTTAGTATAGTTCTAATACATCTTTTTCTCCTAGGAAGTAATTATAATAGAATATAGATAGATGGATTGCTTTGCAGTTTTTCTAACTTCCATTTGGTGGTCCAGTAGGAGCTAAATGCCTGATATTTGGGGAATACTGTTATTTCTTCTTTGTGCCTTGCAGAGCTGTTCTCTTAGTCTCCTTCTGGGCACACAGCCTGCCACTGAGGAGAAGGTACACAGGCATCTGTGGGAGTGAGCACTTGCTGTTCCATGATTGAGGCACAGCAAGGTTATGCATATGACAGTGGAAAGTGCCCTACCAGATGAATAAAATACAACAACACTAAATGATAAACAGGGTGGAATTTTTGTGAGTCAGCCTTGATCGGGTTTTGCTTTTGGCAATATCTAGGGCGTTGTATGACCTATGATATACTTTTTTTTTGGCCTTAGCATTTGTTACAGTCAGTAGTATAGAAGCTGTTAGCTCTACCCGGGTGTTATTCATACTATCTCCCACATGTTGCCTTTCCTTCTATTTTCTTCTTTATCACATTGAGTACCTGACCTCCAGCCTGACTGGTCTGCAGCTTCTGTGTTCATTTTAAGCTATTTGAGAGAAGAGGAACTGTTGTAATGATTTTTAATGAATTTGAAAATTTCTCTAATTTTAGCATTGTGATATATATAGGGCATAAATGTTGACTGATTGACTTGGTTTTATATATATTCTTCCCAAATCTGTTAGAGCTACTACTGCTTCTGCCCTTGAAGGTTTTTTCCCCCTTCCTTTGGGAAACTAGTAGGGCATGAGGGGTCTTGAAATGGCAGCCTTCACTAAGGTAGCTACTGCTGCAGGAAGGAAAGAAACCCATTTTCCTGTGGTAATTAAAGGAAGATGGGAGGAATAAGAAAGTGTACTGTGTATTCTCACGAGGCCTTGGCAAGCACACTCTAATTTTAAGAAATGCAGCCAGGTGTTTGAAGTGATTTGAAATTCATTCCTCCGTAGTCATATATTCGGAGCCCAATTTCAATACAAGTCTCTTGGAGCTATTTCAGTAGGTGGTGCTCCTGTGCTATACAGCATAGTGTCATCTCCATCAAGGTGGACACAATGGCTAGTTCTAGGCTTGTGTCACTGGGGATCCCCTGGGTGGCTTCCAGCTTACTACCTGGAGAACATTAGGTATTCTTCAGGCTGGTTTTGGTGAGAGAGTTTTCTGTTTATAAATGAGGTGATGAATTCACATCTTTACCTTTTCTAGCTTGTCTAAGTTTTGACTTTCAGGGGGAACATAAATGATAGGCATATTGTTTTTAAAAAATGGAAACTCTAGTCTTTATCTGGACCAGTTTCTCAGTACCATTAAAATGTATATAATTCATCTATGATCTTTCATCAAGTTCTTTTCTGCATAACTCAGGCTGTCATTCATTTCTGTTTGTTTCCTTTTAGCTTCACAGAATATGCAGTAGAATGAAATAAATTAATAGTACAGACAGCTATCATGAAAACACTGAGCTTTACCTGGTAATGACAGCTGTTAGTGAATCCCTTCAGCATCAGCCCATTGTCTCACTTCTTGGTTGTATAGTGAGTTCTTTGCTCCCAAGTCGGTGGTGATACCATGATTCTGATTCAGGATGATGGGCAAGGAAGACAAATTTAAACCCAGGCACAATCTGTTCCAGGGAGGACAATCTCCTGCTATTAGAGTTTCTGGAAACATTTGGAGATCTGCTTTTCACCAAGGTTCTGTGGAGGTTATCTAAAGTGAGAGATGGTTGCTTCACTTTATATTCATAAACTATTAAAGAAGAGGTAAAATTTTCATGTGACTTTGGGTCAGTGTGTTTGCTTGGCCTGTTTGGTCACCTGTTGTTTCTTTAAAAAAAAAATTATTTTATTGTCAAAGTGAAGTACAGAGGGGTTACAGTTTCATCCGTAATACAGTGAGAACATTTCTTATCCAACTTGTTACCTCCTCCCTTGTTTCCCCCCCCCCCCAGTCCCCTCTCTCCCCATGAGTTGTACAGTTGGTTTATACCCTAAAGTTTGTAAGTATTTCTGTTGCATTCGTTTGTCTTTTTATCTGTTGTCTCTCGATTTTGGTGTTCCCTTTCCCTTTCCTAATTCCAATACATGTATATACAATATCCAGGGTATTAAAATCAGTTACAGTGCTATCAGGGGTATAACCATGTGAAGGTAATATGGAAAAAGAACAACAACAACAAAAAAGGAGGGGCACGGTTTCACATGATGTGTTGAAAGTAACTATAACAATGGTATACCACTTGATTTTTTAACTTGAAGTTCATTTCGCTTGTGATCATCTTATGTGTTCATACTGGCATAGCTCTTGAGCTATTGTAATCTTCTGCTAGGACTACCCTAGACGAGTATTAGTTATTCCCTATGAGGGGAACCATAGAGTCCATGTTTCTTTGGGTCTGGCTTACTTCACTTAGTATGAGTTTTTTCATCCCAACACCATTCTTTAATGAAATAGAGGAAGCAATCCAGAAATTTATATGGAACAGTAAAGGACTCTGAATAGCAAAAGCCATCCTAAATCGAAAGAATTGTGCTGGAAGAATTTCAATACCAAACTTCAAATTGTATTACAAAGCTATAGTAATAAAAACAGCTTGATACTGGCACAAGAACAAGCCCAAGGACCAATGGAATAGAACTGAAGACCCAGAAATGAACCCGCAGACCTATGGCTACTTAATCTTTGATAAAGGAGCTAAAAGTTTAGGATGGAAGAAGACAGCCTCTTGGTGCTGACAAAACTGGTTCCACACCTGTAACAAACTAAACCTAGATCCTTATATATCAACCTGCACCAAAATCAATTCCAAATGGGTCAAAGACCTCGATGTAAAGCCAGATACCCTGAAAACACTACAAGAAGGAATAGGAGAAACACTTGGGCTCCTTGGCATAGGACAAAACTTTCTTAATAAAGGTCCAGAAACACAACAAATCAAAGAAAGGTTGGACAAATGGGACTGCATCAAACTGCAGAGCTTCTGCATGGCAATGGACATAGCCTGCAAGATTAATACAAAGCCTACAGACTGGGAGAAGATCATTATCGCCCATACACCAGACATATCCAAAATATACATAGAACTGGAAAAATTAAATTCCTCCAAAACAAATCCTCAAAGAACCAACGGCCCCCTCAACAAATGGGCTAAAGACCTAAAAAGAGACTTCTCTGAAGAGGAATAGCCAAAGACACATGAAAATGTGCTCTACCTCACTGGTCATGAAAGAAATGCAAATCAAAACTACACTGAGATTCTACCTCACCCCAGTAAGAATGTCCATTATCAGGAAAACTAATAATAACAAATGCTGGAAGGGATGTGGCCAAAAGGGAACTTTATTACATTGTTGGTGGGAGTATAAACTTGTTCAACCACTATGGAAAGTGGTATGGAGATTCCTCAGAAGGCTAAACATAGAGCTTCCCTACGACCCAGCTGCTCTACTTTTGGGCATCTACCCCAAAGATTACAAGTAAGATCATACTACAGCCACCGGCATAACTATGTTTATCACAGCACAATTTGTCATCGCTAAAATATGGAACCAACCCAGATGCCCTTCTGTAGATGAGTGGATCAAGAAAATGTGGTACGGGGCTGGGGATATGGCCTAGTGGCAAGAGAGCTTGCCTCATATACATGAGGCCCTGGGTTTGATTCCCCAGCACCACATATACAGAAAACGGCCAGAAGTGGCGCTGTGGCTCAAGTGGCAGAGTGCTAGCCTTGAGCAAAAAGAAGCCTGGGACAGTGCTCAGGCCCTGAGTCCAAGGACCAGGACTGGCCAAAAAAAAAAAAAGAAAAAAGAAAATGTGGTACATATACACAATGGAATTCTATGCCTCTGTCAGAAAGAATGACACTGCCCCCCCCCATACATAAGGAAATGGAAGGGCCTGGAAAAAAATCATATCTGTTGTTTCTTGAGCCACCAGCCATATCTGGTTGAGCTCTGCCAGTCTGGCTGTGCTGCTAGAGCTTTGTGATCCCAGAAGTTCAGTGTATTTTGACATGTCAGGGGACTTCCTAGCAGCTTTTAAGATTTTGTTTTCTAGTTACAAAAACACTATAATTAATATGTTTTTTAGTTTGTATTTAATGATTTTTTTCTGCTTGTTTATTTAAGTGATCTTCCTGGATATTTAGATTGTACTTTTAGCCCAAGGATTCATTTCTTCAACATTCTTATCTTTTTTTTTTTTTTTTGTCTTGTCAGTCATGGGGCTTGAACTCAGGGCTTGAGCACGGTTTCTGAACTCTTGTTCAAGGCTAGCAGTTTACCACTTTGATCCACAGCTAGTCTTCCAGTCTTCTGATGGTTAATTGTAGATAAGAGTCTCATGGGACTTTCTTGCCTGGGATGGCTTTGAACCTCAGCCTCTTGAGTAGCTAGCATTACAAGCATGAACCACTGTGCTTGGCTTTAGCTTTTAGGTTTTGCCTGTGATTCTAAAGTCTTTTCTTTTCTTTTTTCTTTTTTTTTGTGCTATGATTCCTCTTGATGTTTTTGAAGCTGTCCTTTGTGTTTCTTACTTGCTCTTTCATATTTTTCTTCCTTTTTTTTCTGGATTGTATTTTGAATGAATTTCTTAGTATCACATTTAAATTTGCCAGGTCTGTCTTCAATTCTTCCAAGCCTAAAATGTCTCCTATACTGAGGTTTTTAATTTTAATGATCACATTTTTTATTTATGTAATTCCCAATTAGTATTTTTAAGCCATCTCTTGTTTTATTTTGTGGTTTTTATAATTTCTTATTCTTTTTAAATACCCTTTATTTCTAGTCCCTTAAATATTCTTGTTTTATTGGGTTTTTTTTAGGGATCTTAAATATTTTTATTTTGTTGAAATGCTTAATTTGCTCTGAAATGAATTTGTGATCAAATGAATGATTTTTTTAGTTGCCTTTTTTGGCATTAGATTTCTTCATGTACTTTGAACTTCGGTTAAATGGAATGTTTTGATTAAGATATATTTATTTTTCATTCATTCGCTCATTTTCCACCTTTCTCCTCTCAGCTCATGTAGACTCACAGCTGGGTTTGGCAGTGGTGGTTTACTTACATGGGCAATCTGATTCTGTTGCTCTACCCAATTCTCAATCCTGGCTGGCTGTGTTCTCTGTTCTCCTTCCTACCCATACTACTGCTCCTTTGTAGACAAGAAAGCATTTGGCCTTCTTTCAGGAGCAGAAATGAAACAGGGCTCCAGTTATCACCTTCACAGGATCTGTTTACTTTGTGGCTCTGTTTAGAACCCACATTTTGTAAGACCCAAGCCTCCAGTTCCATTGCCTAGTGTTGGTTCCAGAGCATAGGAGGTGCAAAGCTTTATCCTTAGGCCCTTCCCTCTTTGTGTTTCTGTCTCATATATTTAATGGAAATGTTTGTGTGTGTGTGTGTGTGTGTGTGTGTGTGTGTGTATAATACATACATAATGTATAATGTGTGTATGTATATCTATATATGTGTATGTATATGTATGTATGTGTTTAGTTTGCCCGCATCTTGTTTTTTCTTTTTATGCTTCTTATCTGCTTGTTGTGTATATACGGAAGGTAGAAAGAAAGAGTGAATTTCTATTGTGCCATCTTAACTGGAAGTCCTGGGGGCTGAGAGTTTAAAGCAAATAAAGTTAGAAATTTGGTTTTACATGGTACTAAAAGTTACCCACAAGAATGCTTTTGAGAATGCTATGTGAGCTCAGTGGCCCACAGCATACAGTTATTTAAACTCCTTCTGAGGCTCCCAGGCCTCAAAAGATGAGAGGGATTAAGCAGGTTGGATTTTTTAGGATGCTCTACAAAGATTTTACCTACTATGTTTCATTTTTAAGATAATTTTTAAAACCGTATTTTCAAACACCTGATTGCCTGCCTTTCTAACCAAATAGTGTCTTAAGATTTTGGTGCCTGCAGTTGTTTGTATTGGCACTATAAATATTGGAGGTTGTTTGTATTGTCACTGTAAATATGTGAATGATTACAAAAGTACAGAGGTGAAAATGTAAATACTTTGTTGGAGCTCAGTAAGAGATTACCTTTTCACTGTAGTTCAAAAGAGAAAAGTGGTGGGAGAGTGAAGCCAATGCCCAGTATATGGCATAAGCCACAAATCAACAGAACCTGCCTGGAGCAGTCAGGATGAAGCTCACATGGTAGTCCAAGGCAGCTTCAAGTAGCCCACATCATTGATCACATTGAGTCAGTGTTGTCAGTTTACACTTAATTGTATAGATTGGTTGTTAGAATTTGTTAATATTTAACCTTGGTAATTAGTACTTTTCTTTGTACATTTTCCAATTTGTAGTTTATAGAGTTTCCAGCATAGGTTTTTACTGTTTATATTTAACATTCTGAAAATGGCTCTACACCATACTGACAGCTGTCAAGTCTCACTAATTAATTAGTTTTTATGTGTGTGCTAGTCCTGGGGCTTGAACTTTATTGCTCAAGGCTAGCACTCTACTACATGAGCCACAGCTCCACTTCCAACTTTTTTGTGTGTTTAATTGGAGACAAAAGTCTCATAGGTTTAACTGCCCAGGCTGGCTTCAAACCTTTGTCCTTAGATCTCAGCCTCCCGAGTATCTAGGATTATAGGCAGAGCCACCACCACCTGGCTTTTTTTCTTTACAATGACATAATTTTATTGTTATTGTTAAGGTATTGTACAAGACTGTTTTATTGTGACCTAAAAACAATCTACAAATACTGGCACAAACAATAAAAAAACAAAGAAACTATACCTTTCATATATTAAACATGCAGCAGGAAGCTCTCAGCAGAGAAGGGAAAGACTGTTGTCCAGCTTAGGTGTAGATGGACATAAATGTCTTAATTTTGTATTTGATTATATTAGGGGATATTTTCTGGCCAGGCCCTTGTATCCTTAATTTATTGCATTAACTGGGGGCTAGGTATTTGGTTTGTCTCTTTTTCTTCCATAATTAATGTATTTTTTATCATTCTGTACATAAATCTTGTTTGCTGATTATTTTATGAGAGAAGTGGCTTTTGTCGACTCATGTTTAACAAAAACAGTGTTCTTTACTAGGATGCCACTTTGAGAATTCTATTATGCTTATTTAGCTCCCATGAACTTAGCTCTCAGACTTCTGGCTTAGATATACTTCATAACAAAAAGAAGGCAGTTGCAAGTTATCTTGGTCCACAGCTAAGTACCATACATAGCTATTTTTGACACTGTTTGGTTTATAATGAACTTTGTTTTAAATATTGGCAATCTGGGAGCTACAAAGGTTTCCAGCAACATAAGAGCAATCTAAATTTTGTTTATTTTAATTTCTGCACAATAATCTTGGTGGATTTTTATTTATTTTTTCATTTTTATACATTTGTTTGGTATGCATTTATGTGTTCCAGACTGGGTATATCCATAGTTTTCCAATTAGGCTTAGCAAACTAGATTCTGAGATGTGTCAGTGAGGATGTATTTGATTGCATGTAGCCGAAAACCCATTAAAAGTTGGCTTGATAGAAAGAGGAATTCCACACTGGCATCCTCAGTGCCTCCACTACACTAGTGAGGGCTCAGGGCTATCTTTTTGTTTTGTCATTTGCAATACTGTGTAGGTCCGTCTTCTCAGGCTTCCATACTCCTGGATCATTCCTGTCATTTGTCTACATTAAGACTACAATGTATTGAAAAAGTGAACCTTTAAAATTGAGGAAAATGCCGGGCTGCCAATGGTGTATGCCTATAATCCTAGCTTCTTAGGAGACTGCGGTCTGAGAATTGCAATTCAAAGCCAGCTGAGACAGTTACTGAAAGTCTGTGAGCCTTATTTCTAATTAACCAGCAAAAAGCTGGAAGTGAAGCTGTGGCTCAAGTGGTAGAATGCTAATGTTGAGTAAAAATGTTCAAGCCAGTGACCAGGCCCTGAGTTCAAACCCCAGGATTGGGGAAAAAAAGAGGGAGGAGGGGGGACTCGCAGAAACTTTGTAGTTGTAAGCTCAATTCTCATGTCCTAATGCTATGTAGAATGCTATTCCTACAGGTGATGGGAGGATGAATGGAAGGAAATACCATGACTGGTCTATATCAACCAATTTCACAGTGTGGCTTAGGGATCCCTGAGTGTTCCTGAGACTCCTTCAGGAGGTTCACAGAGCATAAACTATTTTTGGAACAATGCTAAAGCATTGTTTGCCTACAGTGGAGTTGTCAAGAGTTGTAAAATAGCATCACACTCTGGCAGCTAATGGTGTGTGTCCTTAAGCATTAATATATATTGTTTTAATTTCTAATTTAAATATTGATAAGTATAACGTATAAACCAAAGCTTTTTGAGATTTTCAGTAAAGTTTTAAGAGTCTAAAGGGGTCTTGTTCAAACATTCACAGTTTCTGTGAATCAAGATAAACTCTTGGCATTAGAGCAGATCTTAACTTTCTCTAAGATATATGCAAATGGTATTCCAGAACAAAACAGATTCTCTTAACAGAGAAAAAGTCACAGAAAGGCTTAAGGCTATTAGATATACAGCCAGCGGTTTATGGAGTACTGTTGTGAGGAGATAGCCAGGGAGGAGGGCATGGCAGTGATACAAAATATGCTCCAGTTCCTGCTATTGCTTGGTGGAGCCCTTCCACATTTGCATTTTTCCTGTGTGCATATTTTCTGTGAGCCCTTATTGATAGTGGTGTATCTTTGTCCGATAGTGTTTTGCATCCAGGCAGTTAAATAACTTAAACATGTTATTAATGAGAAAAGGGCAAATGTAGGGATCCTCAGCAGGCACTCCTTGGAATGAGACCCTTTTCCTCTCACCTCCTGCTTCTGAACGTCCCCTCTGACCTGCAGGAAGTAGGAGCATGAACAAACAGGTGAGGGCCCTTCATGTGCTGCTCATTGTCAGTCTTTCATGGGTCTGTCTGTTCAAACGGTTTCTTTTTCACATAGAATTTTCTGAAGGTCATTTTATTATCTCCTGGGACTATATACTGAGGGGACTAACAACTTCTGTTGTTTTTAGTTTGAATATGTGGAGAAGGTAAAATCATGGTTTGTTTTGATTCTGTAGGGACTGAGTAAATGTACTAAGAAAGAAATTACTCAAGAAATGGAAATTGTGGATTTCCTTCTAACTTTCCATGATGTTTGCTTTTGCTACATTAGTATATATAGTACATGCAAAATACTTACTAAAATCTTGAGTTTTAGGGAATAACTTATTGAACTCTACCTTTTTTTCTCTTCTTCTTCCCTCTCCCCCTCCATTACTGGAGGTTGAACTCACCAAACTTTGCTAAGCAGATACCCTATCACTGGAGCTATGTATGCCTCCAGCCCCTTTTTGCATTTGCATCAGTTAGTTTTTGCTTCATGACTGGGCTGACAAAAAAGTAGTAGCCACATAGAGAAGGAAGGATCCAGGAAGAAGGGTGTTGATTTTTTCCCCCTTAAAACTAAAACTGCAAAAATGGAATATCAGAAAGAGTAGGAAAAAGAACAAGCAAATACTGCAACTGTATCTCTGACCAATTCTGGGGTGTGTGTGTGTGTGTGTGTGTGTGTGTGTGTGTGTGTGTGTGTGTGTGTGTGTGTGTGTGTGTGTGTGTGCACGTGTGCACTAAGGCTTGAACTCAGAGCTTTGTGCTTCTTCCTTAGCTTTTTTCCTCATGGCTTATGTTCTCCCACTTGAGTCATATCTACCATCTGGTTTTTTGCTTATCAGTTGAAGATAGAGTCTCATTGACTTCTTTGTCTGAGCTAGCTTCGAACCTCAGATTTTAGGCTCTTGAATAACTAGGATTGCAGGTGTGAGCCACTGGCACCCAGCTTGATGTTTTAAATATTTTCAGAGAACTCATGAAAAACCCATAAAATATATCTATTTCAAGAATTTAAAACTGTTTATTGTATTCAGCCAAGTATTTTCTCCTCCCTCCCTTTCTCCCTCCCTCCTTTCTTCCTTCCCTTCCTCCCTCCTTTCCTTCCTTTCTTTTTGCTAGTCCTGGGGTTTGAACTCAAATTACAATCCTGTTTCTGCCTCCTGAGTGGTACATATCTGGTGGCATGCACAACCACACCTAGCTAGCAGTTTTCATTTCTTAAGAACCTGAACGAGAATGTGTGCTACTAACAGAGCTAGAATAAACTTTGGCAGTTGCACAGAGTTGGATTGATACATGTTGGAATCTCAGAGGAAAAGATTGTTGACCTGACTATTAATAACCTAAAAATTGAATATGTGAAGAATCATAATGTCAGAACACTGGATGACATTAGAAAATTACTATATTTAATCCCTCATAGAATTCAAATGATCATTAGTGGATCTTAACACTGGATCAATGGGTGGATTAGATTGATAATACCTGAACTCATTGGCCAATTTTAATATTATGAAACACCAAAGAACCAACTGTTATGTGACTTCTGATTTGATTCAAAATATGTCATGCCACAAATAATGTATTCTTGTGGAAGAATTGAGTCTGAATTGAATCAGTCTTTAGATCTGCTGGTTTATAAAATAGCTTATAAATACTTTATAAATAGTTAAATCTGCTAAATAACTTCACAGAGATTAGTCATAGGTTGAAGTATGGGACACTTATAGAGCAAATGCCCTGTTTTTTCCAGGAAATGTCATGAAAAGGCTTTAAAAAAGGAGCAATAGTTGGCAAAGACTAAAGGAGAAATACTATATTGATCATAAGTAATATGTGGGTCTTGTTTGGGTCCTGATATGGACAGATCAATGATATGAATAAATGTAAAGTAAAATTTAAATGCAATTAAGGAGATTATGAATGCTTTAAGATATTATATAGTTCACTTTTGTGAATGTGAAAGAGCTCTTTAGTTACTTTTTTTTAAAGTTCCTTTATAAACGAGATACAGATTATAAAGACTTGAGTAACATTTTTGATAAAAGTCTGTGGTTTGCTTTAAAGATGGAAAAAGTTTGATGGTTGCTTGAGGTGGCTATGATATATAACCATAAATTGGTTCATAGGAGTTTATCTGTTTTAATCTACTATTTTATGCATTTAAAAATATGAGTCAGTTTCACCAATTTATTTTATTTTACTATTGAGTGTACAAAGAGGTTACATTTCCATAAGTCAGTTATGAAATTTCATCAATTTTTAAAAAAGGAAAAAATGGTTTTAAAATTCACTTAGACTAGACAACCTGTATTTACCGGAGACCAGCATAAGCTCTTCCTCCTTCCTGATGAAACTCTCATGCTTTCACCAAAGCAGCAGCAGTATCAGGCAAATAAGTGTAAACTTTATGTCTCTTGTTTGTAGTGTATTTCCTAGCTGTTAATTTTATCTGTTAGACCTCTATATTTAGTTTCCTCACTTCTAAAGATCTACACCTGATCGATAGTCACAAGACCATGTAGAAAGAGGAAGGGAGTACCTATGTACCAAAAGAACAGGGAAAAGTGGTGTTAGGTGGGGAAACCCCACAGATGTCTATCACTCAGGACATTCAAACAACTGCCTTTTTATATGCCAAATTTTAAAAATACTTCCAGCTAACATAATTTGGCTTTCCCAGTATAAAGGGGACTAATTCATGGTAATACCCCGCTAATGCATGTCACTTTTCTAAATCTAGACATTCTGAATATTGTCAGTTCTTTTTCCCATTACTGTTATAGTCACTAAATTATAGACTAAGTAAAAAATTGTCTACTAATAATATGCTCTATATATGTAGTAGGAGGAGAGGGAAAATGAAAAAGAAGAGAATTTTTTAAGAATTAGTTGACATAGAGAACAAATATAGTGTCTAAACTCCTTACTTGTGCATTTTGACCATGCAGGCATAATTTGCACATGATGATAGAGTGCTTCTGGACACACCCTGCTTTGTGGCTTAGAAAATCAGTGCAATCTTAAGGACTGTCATAGGCACTTCCATTTTAAACAACTTAGATCTATTGGACCATGTAAGAGAGTGGCAGAGTACTGCAGCATGAAACAGCTTATGCCGTGATTCTTGCTTTAGTGTCTATTGCCAGGCCAATGGGTAGAAGCAAATAAATGGTCTAATACTTGTATAATATACAGTGTCTTCAGAATCCTAACTATATCAGCCAACCATTTTCCCTCGTTTTTTTTTTTTTTTTGTAGGTATAGGACTCAGACTCCAACTTACCATCTGCTGCTTTTGCTCATTGGCTAGCACTTTACCAACTGAGCCAGGCCTCCAACCCCAGAATTTTGCCTCTTAACAGATATAAGGTACAGCAATTATCATTCACTTTATTTTTTGTTCCCTTATTATTAAATTAGAGTAAATAATTATGCATAGTATTGGGTTGAAAAGGCTCAAAGAATACACAGTGAAACCTAAGATCTTTTCTTGCAACCCAGATTGCTTTACTGGAGGCAGCCACTCCTACTAGTTTCTCATGTGTTCTAATTTTAGAAGGCATATGTAAGTTAGCACAGACCATGGAATCACAAGAAACATCCGAAGTGGTAGGCTCTTTGTGCCCATCAGATTTATATCCACCTATCTGGAATACATGAAGGGTGTCTTAGTATTCTCCAGGATCTGCCATCCTGGTAATCTTCAGAGGACCAGTGTAGGTGTAATGTGCCCAGTGTAGTCATCTGGGCCCTATAGCAAGTGGAGTGAAGTTCTTTCTATGTTCTTAGTATATCCAAATAAAGAAATGTAATTTATACATTTATGCTTGCAACTCCATGATAGATGCCAAATATGTTATTGATTTGTTCTAGTAAGGACCCACATCAGAAAGTGGAACTTGAGTTGAAGTTGCCATTAGTTGTTTTTTTTTTATTAATTAAATTTGTTGACAAGGTGTTGTGCAAAAGTGGTACAGTTACATAATAGGGCAGTGAGTACATTTCTTGTGATATCTTACACCTTCGTTTTTCTTTCCCTTCCCTAGATCAGGTGGGCATATGTACAATACCCAGTGTACCAAAATCATATACAGTAGCCATGTGGCGTACGCCAAAGGAAATTCACCTAGAGCATTAAATATAATGTCAACAATAGAGTTTGCTTATCCTTGTCTTATATGATCATACATACATAGCTGTTGAGCTATTGTGATCCACTGAGAGGTCTATTTTAGACCTTTTTATGTTTAGTAGTTGTTTGGTTTTAGATACATAATGTAGGTCGCTGACCCAAACATGGAGAAATACCATTTGAAAAGAAGTTTTTTGTTTCACAGATCTGGTCTCTACTGTTTCCCCTCCCCCCCCCCCACACCTTAACAGTCATATATCAAGGAGACCATGCCCCTTTGTTCTCTGTATTCTAGGCTTGTCTTGCTCAACATTATTTGTTCAAGTTCTGACCATTTCCCTGCGAATACCAATATTTTATCATTTCCAGTCACTATGTAGTATTCCATTGTGTATAGGTAGCACATTTTTTGGATCCATTCATCTGTAGAGGGGCATCTGGGTTGTTTCCATATTTTGGCTATTGTGAATTATGCAGTGATAAACATGGATGTGCAGATGTCTCTTTGATATCCTGAGACCTGTTGTTCAGGATAGATGCCTAGGAGTGGTATGGCTAGGTCATAGAGTAGGTCTATGCTGAGCTTTTTGAGGAACCCCCATACTGTTCTCCAAAGTGGTTGTACTAATTTGCATTCCCACCAACAGTGGAGAAGGGTTCCTCTTTCCCCGCATCCCCTCCAGCATTTGTTGTTGCCTGCGTTCAGAGTATAGGCCATTCTAACTGGAGTGAGGTGGTATTTCAGGGTTGTTTTTATTTGCATTTCCTTTACTGCCAGGGATGTTGAACATTTCCTCATATGGTTCTTTGCCATTTTTATCTCTTCTTCTGTGAAGTCTCTCTTTAGCTCCTTTGCCCATTTCCTAATTGGTTTTCTGGGCTTGGAGGGGGTTAGTTTTTTTGAGTTCTCTGTAGATGACGGACATTAGGCCTTTGTCTGTTGCTGTGCTAGTGAAGATCCTTTCCCATATGGTTGGCTGTCTTTCTAGTTTGGTGGCTATGTCTTTAGCTGTGCAGAAACTTTTTATTTTGTAGTAGTCCCATTTGTCGAGTCTCTCCCCTATCTGTTGTGTCCCTGGGACTCTGTTCAGGAAGTTCCTTCCTGTGCCTATAATAAGTTCTAGTGTCTTTCCTACTCTGTCCTTCAGTAGTTTCAAAGATTCAGGTCTGATGTTGAGGTCCTTGATCCATTTTGAGTTGATCTTCATGCATGGTGATATGCTAGGGTCTACTTTGTGTTTTCTACATTTGGCTGCCCAGTTTTCCCAGCACCAGTAGTTGAAGAGGCTATGTTTTTTCCATTGTATGTCTTTAGCTCCTTCGTCAAACATCAGCTGACTGTAAGAATTTAGGTTTTGCATATGATAGTTTAGCCTCATTGTCCTCCCAGTTGGGCAGTAGGGTTTTCTACAAATAACCTCATGAATAGCATGATTTTCTTTGATTATTTTTTGGTGGAAGGGAGAGGATGAGGATTTTAGTGGTTCCTAATACAAGAGCATAATTAGTTCCAGCCTTGGTTGTAGGAGATTCTTCATTGATCTATATTATTCTGTTGCTCTATGATTTCTGGTGTTCAGCTTCCTAAAGTGAACAGAAATTTGGCTGTCATTTTCTGTTTTGCCTCAGTGACCAGCTATAACTAAATTTTCTTCCTTTCTTCAAAGATCTGTTGCCTCTAGTCACCTGATACTTGTGACCATATTTGTCTGTTTTTTTTTTAATTTAGAATCTCAGAAACCATTTTTTTCTTTTTCTTTTTTCTTTCTTTTTTTTTTTTTTTGCCTGTCCTGGGGCTTGGACTCAGGGCCTGAGCCCTGTTCTTTGCCTCTTTTTGCTCAGGGTTAACACTCTACCACTTGAGCCACAGTGCCACTTCTGGCTTTTTTTTTTTTTTTTGTCCTGTTTATATGGTACTGAGGAATCGAATCCAGGGCTTCATGCATGCAAGGCATGCACTTTACCACTAAGCCCTCAGAAACCATTTTAAAAAATTGCTTATTTAAGAAATAAAAAGAAAAGAGAAGAAAAAATCATGTGAGTTCATTAGAGCCCAGCTAGCCTGGGCTGGCCCTTCCAGCCAGCTTTTAGCTATTCATGAGCGAGAAAGGAGAAACCCAACTCAAGCCCACTGTAGTCATTCTGTCCCAACCAAAGGAAGGTGGATGAAACAGGATTTGGGCACATTTAGGAACTTCATGGCTGAGAAGCATATCTTCATAAAAGACATGCCTAATAAGTAGTGAAATAATGGAGGTTCACTATGAGGAAAAAATGTTGAAACCAACTTATTCTCTTAGTCACATTGTAAGAGACATTCATGTGTTCTATCATCTCCCTAGCACTTTCCGTGGCCACTCCTCCTTGGAGAGTAAAGGATCAATTTTCAGGCCAGTTCTAATCAAATGGAGCCATCTGTGCAGTGGAAATGTATGATTCCTTAGCCTGACCTTTTCTTGACAAACTCCCACTTAAGACTGTATGCAAATGGTTACATCTTTTACTTACACTTAAAACTATGGGATGGGATAGTACGTGTTTAGATCCCTTTCAGGTCATGATCTCTTATTTTTGTATCAGTCCACTATTATTGTAAACTCTTCCCACACTCTCCAAACCCTAAAAAGCTGAAATTTTCTTAATCACATGTTTGCTCCTGAACTGTTCAAGCCTGCCATTTCCCTTAATGATGCACTTTCTATTTTTCTATTAAACTTGCTTTGCCACTTTACGTGTGAGTATGTTCATTCAGTTTTTTGTGTGAGACACCAAGTATCTGGGATTTTTCAATGCCAGAACTACCCACTGGAAGCAGTAGGACTTTTAAACACTTCTTCTCATCCTGTACTTTACTACCATTTTGTAAAAAGGCATGTAAAGTAGTTTCTTTTACCCATTATATCATGTCCAGCTCCAAGAAAAAATTATAGGGCATGCTTTATGATAAAATCATACTTATATAGAGAGAGTAAGCATCAGAATAGATATTATGTGGAAATTGGAATTGTCAGAAAGAGAATTTAAGTAAATTACAATTAATATGCCAAAGTCTCTCCTAGATAAAGTAGGCACATGCAAAAACAGAGACAAGGAAAGCAGACAGATGGAAATCTTAACATAGAACAGAAGGGGAGAGATCAGAAATATGTCAGAAATGAAGAATGCATTTCATGATCTTACTAATAGATGGTACATGGCTGACGGAAGAATCTCAGGGCTTAAGGGTTTTTTCATTATAAACCTCCAGAACTAAAAAGTAGAGAACAAAGATGAAAAGGAAAAGCAAAACAAAACAAAACATGCCTCTCAGAGCAGTGTACTGTTGGACAGCTACAAAAGGTTTAATACATATAATGGAATTATAAGAAGGAGAAGAAAGATGAAATATTCAAATTGATAATGACAGAATTTTCCAAATTAATATCAGACACTGAACCACATATTCAGGAAGCTTCAGGAACACTGAAAGGGTAAATATCAAGAAAAATATACCTAGGCATATCTACTTTAAATGATGTAAAGTCATAAAGAAAAACCCATGGAAGAGGCCAGAGGGGGTAAAACATTCTACCAGTAGAAGACCAAAGATTGCATTACAGCTCAGAAAATATGCAAGCATAAAGAGAGCAGAGTGAGAGTATAGTAGAGTGACATGTTTAAAGTGTTAAGAGAAGAAAAATTCTACCTTTTTTAGGACATGAATGAGGGTAGCTAGAGAGATCTATATTAAGAGAACTTTTTGGCCAAGTGCTGGTGGCTCATACTTATAATCCTAGCTACTTAGGAGACAGATCCAGGATCACAGTTTGAAGCCAGTGAGTCAGGAAAAGCTGTGAGACTCTATCTTCAGTTAACCAGCAAAGAGCCAGAAGTAGAACTGTGACTTAAGTGTTAGTGTGCTAGCCTTGAGTGAAAAAGCTAAGGGACAATGCTTAGGCCCTGAGTTCAAGTCGCAGTTCCAGCACAAAGAGTGAGAAAGCAAAAGTGAGAGAGAGAGGAAATAGGTACTTTTGGATGCCTGAGTTATACCCTTATGCTCTCCTAACTCAAGACCAGATTCCCTGCAGAGTGTGATTTACATAACCTGAGTCATCATTGCACTCCTTGGCCTGTGGTCCAAGTGTCCTTTGATAGACAGGCCTGCCAAGACCTTGTAGAATAGAGGAAAGGTGCCTTCTAGGGAAAAGCAAGGAATGGCCCTCAAAAAAGTAGGGAGGAGGAATGCTATTCAGACAAGATCTACAGATATATAGTATGTAGTGTTCTGTGTATGTCAGTGTTTCTCAGGATTGCTATCACTGGTTTTTGTGTGACGGATATTTTACTTTATGGGTTGCTCCTACAGTGCACTGTGTTCAGGATCTCAAGCTTCAAGGCACTAAATGTTATCCCTTTCTTCCTTAGCTCTGTCTCTAGTGCCATGTTAAGTATATAAGCAATCCATCCATTTTTTTTCACTTTATTCATCTCTTTTAAGGGCACATATTTTAGAGATAGACCCTGGATTAAAGTATCACGATTTTGATTTTGCTACTTGCTAAGCATTATTTCCTTTAGAATATCTTTGGGTAATTTTGTAATTTCCATACTTCCATAAAATGACAATAATTATAGTACCATTTCATACAGTTGGTGTAATGATTAGATTAGTATGAAGTATTTCATTTATTGTCAAGAGTATAGTAAATATGTATACCTCTAAGTTATTAATACATTGTTTGGATGTGGTGGCTCAAGTCTGTAATCCCAGATACTTGGTATGCTGAGATCAAAAGATTATGGTTTAAAGCCAGCTGGACAAAAAAGAAGTTTGGGAGACTATCTCAACCCATGATAAGGTGCAAATATAATGTGCTACTATTCCAGCTATGGAGGAAACAAAATGGTTGGACAGAGTGGTGTGCGCCTATCATCCCCAGCAACATAGGGAAGCACAGGTAGGATTATAGCTCAGACTAGTATAGCAAGAACCTACCTAGAAAATAACTGATACAAAAAGGGGCTGGAGGTATGCATCATGTGGCAGAACACTTGTCTAGCAACCATGAGGCCCTTGAGTTCAGTCCCTAGTACTGCCCAAAATGCATTGTTTGTAAAACAGAATAATAGTAGAATTTCACATAGTAACTTAAAAATACTTTTAGGAATTCCTTTAGGGGGTTACCTTTTAAAAATTAAATTGATTTCTGTGGAAAAACATTTTTTGCTATGACATTTAGCTTTAAAATGTACTTTGAAAAAATAACAAAGAGCTATCTTTTGTTTCAGTTTTTATTGAGTTCAGTCATATGCTAAGTTCTAAGAAGGGAATATGCATAGTAGCAGAGGAAAGGGTAACTAAATGGCCAAATCTGCATCTAGGATAATTACTACTAGGAAGGGCTGTAAAGAAATCTGGGAAAGACCTGGAAGCAGAGAAGAGTTAGTACATGTGTTTCTGGAGCAGGTGAAGAAAGAGAGGCCTGGGCTGACTGGTGTGCTGCTGAGGGAGAAGAAGCGGGAAGGCCTGAGGATACCACCAGAGCCACTGTTTTTTTGTTTGTTTTTTTTTTTCAAATTTTTATTATCAAACTGATGTACAGAGAGGTTACAGTTTCATACGTTAGGCATTGGATACATTACTTGTACTGTTCGTTACCTTGTCCCTCATACCCCCCTCCCCACTCCCCCTTTCCCTTTCCCCCCCTGAGGTGTTCAGTTCACTTACACCAAACAGTTTTGCAAGTATTGCTTTTGTAGTTGTTTGTCTTTTTTTACCCTGTGTCTCTCAATTTTGGTATTCCCTTTCAATTTCCTAGTTCTAATACCAGTATACACGGTTTCCAATATACTCAGATAAGATTACAGAGATAGTGTAGGTACAACCACAGGAAGGTGATACAAGAACATCATCAATAATAGAAGCTACAGATACACATGGGATGTTGAAAGTAGTTACAACTGTGATATAACAGTTGTCTCCATAACATGGAGTTCATTTCACTTAGCATCATCGTATGTGTTCATAAGGGTATAGCTATTGGGCCTTGTGGTGCTCTGCTATGACTTGCCTAAACCTGTACTAATTATACCCAATAAGGGAGACCATAGAGTCCATGCAGAGCCACTGTTATAAGGCCGGGGGACTCCAGGAAGGTGTTGAGGGCTTAAGACCAGAGTTCTTAAAAAGGGAAAAAAAAACAAAACAAAAAAACAAAAAAGCTATGAAAGAGAAAGTGTACTGGAAGTGATTTTTATTTGTATAAGTTGGTTTTGTCTATTAGAGACGATCAGAGAGCAGCGTATGAGAACTGGTAGAGGACATTTGTGAGCTACCAGGAAGAGGTGGGATGGAGTAGGGTGTTAGCAAGGAGACAGAAAAGAAGTGAAGCAGTGATGCAATTCAGCCAGACCCCATGCATTAGGTTTTCAAGTAGGATTGATGAGTATTGGTGATGATTTGGATGGGGTGAACAGTGAAAGAAAGGGAGGTTAGGGCTAGGAGCCCACAAGGACCACCTTATGTCAGTGTGCATGTATTTTATCTCTTACTAAATATCCTTTTCTGTTTTTGTTTTTAATCTATTCATTTCCAAAACTGTAAGTTGTTGGATATTACTTTGACACTTTCACCTCCCCAATATAGACGGTTTTTTTGTTGTTTGTTTTTGCATTGCAGCCAAACTATTCAGGCTTCTTAAATTTCCTTTTCTTTTCCTATGTTCAAATTGTTGATATTTAAGTAGAAACAATTTGCCTGTTAATTATTGCTCAGTTCATTTACTGCTCACAGTGCAGCCTTTAGAAATGAGATTGCTGCTTGTCATCCTTGCCCTAGGGAAGAGCAGGAGTCTAGGAAGGCCTGTACCTGTTAAGCAGGGGCCTTCCTTCTCTGCTCTGTGGCTTCCCACAGGCTGGTAGAAGGCATCCCACTGAGAGGGAAGGGGCTGGAGTTCAACCACACTGTTCCCCACCCCACCCCACCCCCTCGTGAGGCACATTCTCCTTTCACCTCCCCACTGTGCTTAAACCATGGACTTCAGGGGGAGGAAATCAAGCCTAAGAGATTTTGTTTTCCATTTCCTAAGACTAGTATTCCTTAATATTTTCACATTTTACTATTTTAAAAAACATTTTTTCATTTTACTAACATTTTTACATTTTACTAAAATATAGCCTGCTCTTGTGAATGGATTAACATCAGTCGTGTAAAGCAATCATTACTCAGATACTTAGATTGATGCATGAGGACTTCATATTTTTTCTAAGAAAAGAGAAACTGGGAAGAAAATTCATTAGACAGTAATGCACAGAAAATTTTTTACACCTAAATGAGAAACAAGATATGCATATAAAACATAAAAACTTCAAAAACATTCATTCGGCACTACTTTTAAATACCCACGAATGTTTTTGATTTCTTAATACATTAAAATACTCAAAGGAACTTCATATTCAGGACATTTAAAAATAGCTCAGTCTTAAAAAAAGGACGATATAAAGTATTATCAGCTGTGCTTTTTGTACATAATTAGCATGTGCCTGTATAATGACTTTAATCTAATTATATTATTCATGATAAAAAGTTCAGATGGTAAAAATCAGAGTTACAGCTGGGAGACACATTTAAAAATGATTTAAAGATGATTCCAGCCTCTAGTCAGCTATTTTAGTCTCGTGGAATCCGTCTTCCCTGATCAGTGGATCATGAAGGCACTGATAAAATGTGTTGTTCCTTTTCATGAGTTTTGATGTGTGTTCATCATTTACTTCAGTGCTTGGCAGGCCTCTATGACAGGATATTACCTTTTCCCAAGATGGCTCAAGATTCCATGTTTGCTTCTGAATGTCAATTTTGGCTGAAGAAGCTTTCTATGTGGGAACAGGCCTCCTCTACTCCAGAAACTCATCGAGATACCTGTTTTCACCTGCCTCAGTTCCAGGAGTTCCTGAAGCAAATGTATAACTCTTTGAAAGAGATGGTAAGTAGTAGACCAAAATAATGAAAGTATTTTGTGACATCAAGGGCTTTCAGATTTCATCAAGCTAGAATGCTCTCTAGAGTTTGAGACTTCTACAATGGACTTAACATACTGAAGGATTAGAAAGACATTGCCCAAAGGTACTGCACATAAGAGCTTCTTTTCTGTTCTCTCATCAATCTCCTCTTTTCAGCTAGTTGTATCACCACATGAGACTTTCTGACCAAGTAAGTTCCTTTTAGATATTTATATATTTATGTACTTATTTTTGTGGTTCTGAGAACTGAACCTAGAGTCCTGGATGTGATAGGCAAGTCCTTTCTTCCTAAACAATACCCCAGCTCAAGTGAATGTTTTAAAATAGGCATGACCTTGGTGCTTTGTTGTCAGGTAATGGATGGGATTCTGTCTGAGGCCTTGGTATCCCTCAAATCTTGAAAAGGTTATTGGTATGTTTATTTTTTCCTTAGTCCAATTCTCTTAAGAGATACTAATATCTGTTGTAATATTGAGATGTAAAATTAAAATATTAATATCTAATAAATATTTTAAGAAATCTTCTCTAGTGAAAATTAAGGTTGTTGACATCTTTATTATTTTTATGTAGTTCATTATTTACAGTTCCATGTATTTTCCTTTTGGCATAGTATTGATTTTATCGTAATAGATATTTTTGTGATAGCACATGTAACTATGAAGATTTTATTGTTTCATATTGATTTTTAAGTTTCAGTGAAAAATTTCAAAGCCAAATTGGCAGATAACACAAGTGGCTCCCCCATAATATTTCTCTTCCTTTAAACAAGCAAGTAGGCAATTTGAAGAATTATTGTATTGATAACATGAGTTCATGTGTCTTTAGAAATTAGAAGGAGAGATATGGTCTGTGTGAACAACCAATGCTGATTTCTGAAATTTTTATAGTGAGGTTTAGATAACTTGACCTTTATATGGTCCCAGAAAGTACAGGACTAGCCTTGATGCTGAGAAATGAGGAATTTTTTGCTGTAACATCAGGAAATGCTTATCATTTCAGCTTACCTGCACATTATCTTAGTTTGGTCTTATTTTTGAACTCTTATGAAGGTAAAAAAATGGGAAAAGAGCCAGTTGTGTAATAGCATGTGTATTTTAAAATCTTAAGCTGTTTTCTATTTGGTTGATTTTTCTCTCTCCAGGGTTTAGATTGTTGTAATTATGTATGATGTCATCGAGCATATAGCAATTAAAATAGTAATAAACAGAGATATATATCTTTATGCTTTGGCTGCTTTTATTTCTTTTTATAAGTTCCGGAGTTCTTGTCCTTTTAAACCTTTGAAATAGACTTACTGGAGCTGAGTTAGGAACCTTTCTTATTATGCCAGAGCAAAGTATTAAGATAAAGATATTAGATCATATAATTACTAATGGACATTTATATTTTATACTCTTATACAGACTATTATTTTTACATGAAGTAGCCTTTTCCTGAGTATTAATTATGAGTAGAGTAAAATTAATTGCATGACAAAAGTTTATTTTACCCAATGATATTATATTTCTTAGTTCTGGTGACCTGATTTAAGGATGAAATTTAGGATGACCATTGATTGCTTGTTAAATTTTATTTGAATGTCTTACCTAGTGAGCTCATCCTTTTTTGTAAATTTTCTAACGTACACTTAAACAAAGGAGATTGGACCTTCCTCAAATTATAGCATCAGTTTGGTCTTCTGAGTTGCATAGTGCTTTATTCTAACCAAAATGTACTTTTCCTCTACAGGACTTTAATATAATCATTGAAAGATACCCCACAATTGGTCACCTGTTGTCTAAAACTTGCCGGAATCCTTTTATCTTAGCATATGGTAAGAATTCAAGATGTGTACTCTCAAAAATATAAATGTGTAATGACAGTTTTAATCTTTGCATTGGTTAACAAAATACAAATACTTAGATTATAAGCCTTTCTCCTGTTTTTCTTGAAATAACTCATCAAAGGTTATTGTTCTACTGAAGAGATGGTATCAATTATTGTTGTCTGTGGGTCTGTATGTTTATATGTAACCCCTCTCCCCATATCCAGTGCATATTTATAGGAAAATAGTACTTGTCTGTCTGTCTACCTATTTTTTATGATACTGAGGTTTTGTATTCAGGCCCTTGCACTTACTAAACAGTATTCTAACTGCTCGAGCCATGCCTCCTCCCTTTTTGATTAACAGGTTTTTCATATAGGGTTTCTAATTTATGTCCAGGCCGACTGAGATTGTAACCTTCCTATTTACCTTTCCTATATAGCTAGAATGCTCCATTGTACCCAGTTTTTTATTAGTTGAGATAGGGTCTAATGAACTTTTTTGCCTGGGCTGGCCTTGAACTATAATCTTCCTGGTCTCTGCCTCCTAAGTAGTTAGGTTTATAGGCTCAGTTTCAGATGACTTAAATACTAAGTATTGTCTGCAATCACTTCCATTACCTCATTCTAAATTCAGTATGAAATGGCCATACTAACCATGCCAAGTTAATTTCTTTCAATTTCATATGATCATATTGTTGCCTTGTGTTGGAACATCATTCTTCTGCTGTGGGTTTGCCATTATTTAGTAGTGACATTCAGATTTTGTTAGTGTTGAGAGAATTTGTTGGCACTTTAGGGGAAGTACTCCTTCAGGGACCTCCTGTTCATCTTCATTATATAGGTCAATTACTAGCAGAGCCTGAAGTCCTGCAACTTCTGGAGTTGATTTCCCTTTCCTCTCTGTGTCCTTTGTCCCTTTAGGTCTTCTTTGAAATAGCTTTCAGGGGCTGAGTTAGAGACTGCTCTTGGCTTCTCCCTTTATTATAATACTTATTCCACTGTATGAAGCCCTGAAGTACTAAATACCTTCAGAGAGTAGGAACTGTGATTTAAGTAAGCTTTGTTATCCTAGAGCCTAGGACAGGGGTAGCAAGTGCCTCTGAAGGAGTATGGCTGAGGTTTTTTGTTTTGTATTGACCAGATTACTAGCTAATTTAATATATGCTTTTTCTCTTTTTTAAAAATTGAAAGTCTAGGGGCTGGGGATATAGCCTAGTGGCAAGAGTGCCTGCCTCGGATACAAGAGGCCCTAGGTTCGATTCCCCAGCACCACATATACAGAAAACGGCCAGAAGCGGCGCTGTGGCTCAAGTGGCAGAGTGCTAGCCTTGAGCGGGAAGAAGCCAGGGACAGTGCTTAGGCCCTGAGTCCAAGGCCCAGGACTGGCCAAAAAAAAAAAAAAAAAAAATTGAAAGTCTAATTGCATAATACTATGACACTAGAACCAAAAATAAATGAATATTGCCCATGGATTTAAAAAAAATTGAGCCACAGCTCCACTTTCAGCTTTTTGGTGGTTAATTGGAGTTAATAGTGTCATGGATTTTCCTGCTCAGGCTGACTTTGAATGGCAGTCTTCAGATCTCAGCCTCCTGAGTAGTTAGGATTACAGGTTTGAGTAACAGGCACCTGGCTTGCCCATTGATGTTTTAAGGAACTGTACAGTTTCCCGTTCCTAGCCTGTCATAAGTCATTATAGGTTGGACATAGTGGCTTATGCCTGTAATATTAATCCAGGAGCTGAAATCTAGAGGATTGTGGTTTGAGGTCAGACTGGAAAGAAAAAAGTTCACTATACTCCATCTCCAAAATAACTAGCAGAAAGCTGGTCTGTAGGTTTGGCTGAAGTGGTCCAGCTTAGCAAGCATGAAACCCTGAGTTAAAAGGACCAAACAACCATGAACCAGGTAGGAGAAGGACAGTACTTGTCTTTGGCCCTGTGCACACATGTGAGTGTGCTGCACTCAGCCAGACCAGCTCCGCCCCTTTCTTTTCTGTCCCTGCTTCTTCCACTAAAGTCTCTTCCATGTCCCCCTCAGATTCTCCTTGTTCAAGTTCTTGATCTAAATACCAAAAATAGTAAGTTAGCATGTGTATAACACTGTAACACTGTGTGTGATCAGGGCCACTTACTTGTCCTAAGTTTATAAATTGTGGCCAGGCCCATGTTGTTCAAACATCTTTCCAGAAATAAATTTTGGGTACGTGTGTGCATGTTAATGCATGCATATGGCCTCCTTGGCAAATGTGAGGAGTTCAAATCTCTGTATTGCCCCCCCCCAAAAAAAAAGTAAAAACAAAGAGAGAAAAGAAAGATAGATAATAACGGAAAGACTGAGTATCTTTTTATTCTGTGGTATCTTTTACAAGCAAATGTTACCTTTATCTTCTTCTTAATTTTTTTGTTGTGGTTGGTTGTTAGGGCTTGAACTCATTGTTTCAAGGCTAGTGCTCTACCACCTTGAGCTGGTTTTCTGGTGGTTAATTGGAGATAAGAGTCTCATGGAGCTGGGAAGTGGTGGCTCACAACTGTAATCCTAGCTACTCAGAAAGCTGAGATTTGAGGATTGTGGTTCGAAGCCAGCTCAGGCAGAAAGGTTCCTGGAAGACTCTTACCTCTAATTAACCACTCAAAAACTGGAAGTGGCATTGTGGCTCAAAATGGTAGAGTGCTAGCCCTGAGTGAAAGTGCTCAGGGACAGAGCCATAGCCTTGAGTTCAAGCCCCATGAATGACCCTCCCCCCACCCCCCAAGAAAAAAAGAGCATCAGGGACTTTCCTGCCCAGGCTGGCTTTGAATCATGATCCTTACATCTCAACCTTCTGAGTAGCTAGGATTATAGGTGTGAGTCACCAGCACCCAGCTTCTTTTTTATTTTTAATTTATTTATTGTTATAAAGGTGATGTACAGAGATGTTACAGTTATATAAGTCAGATATAGAGTACACTTCTCTTTGAACAATGTTTGATCCTTCCCTTGCTCTCTCCCAGTTTTCCTTTCCATTCCTACCTACAAATTTTATAGTTCATTTTACATATAGAGTCTCATCACTGCTGTATTTGTTCATCCTTTGTCCCACCATTTCTGTGCCTCTCTTTGCCCTCCCAAAGACAGATAAACAAGGAAAAAAGAAAACAAAAACAGTAACAAAGGAAAAAAAAACCCTCTTGTTGATATTTTTTGGAGTTCATTTTGATAAATATTATTTTATATGATTATAGCTGTTTCCCCTTTGTGATCTCAGAACATCTTCCTTTGGTCTCTGTGTACTTTCACCTTCTTAATTTGGGGTTCTTAGTTCTAACTCTACCTTCAATCTTCATTATCATAACGTCACTATTCATAATCTACTGTGTGTAATAATCTCCCCCACCCCTCAAAAGCTTTACAACTTAAAACAGTAAATGTTTATTGTCTAAAAAAATACTGCTTTCATACTTTAAAATTATAGGTTAAAGAGTAAGGAATGTAGTTGTCATTTGGAATTTCAGTTCAAGATGCCAAAATCTATTAGGTGGAAGACACATGCATATTTCTTTCCCTTCCCCTCCTATTTTAAATCCAGATTTGTATTAATTTAATCCAGATCTGTTGTTATGGCTGTCCCCAGAATGGATCCATATCAGCTTCCCATCTCACTTGAGTGCCCTTTACCTTGTGGGATGGATGTTCTGTTCTGGTCTCAGAGCTTGTAGGGAGGAGCCTGCCAGATGCCATCCCTTGTGGTGAACATTCATGAACAACTAGCAGTGGCTTATCTATGAACTTCCAGAGCAAAGAAATCTCATTAGAAGTACCTTTTGTTACATTTCCTTCTCTTTAAAATTTATACCTTACATTTTCTTTTTACAACAGAATCTCAGGCTCACCTGAAGTTTGGTCTGTAGTCCTGGCTAGCTTAAGTTCATGTTCCTCCTGAGTGCTAGGATTATAGGTGTGCCACCAGATACTTTAATTTTAGTGCAATCCACTAATTCTGTTCTGAGCAAAGAAATGCAGTTTTTTTTTTATAGGTTGGATAGTCTATCCAACCTGGATTCTTCTTTTTTCTTTTGTGAGAAAAACATGCATATACTACCTTCACTAGCTGTGCAGAATCAACTTCTGAGGAACGTACCCACCTTTTAGATTGCTTTAAATTCCATAAATGTCCTCCTTCCTGCCTCTTTTTAAAATTCTAAATCTCATAATAAAAGCACCTGGGATGGACTAAGTCATCACAGACAGAAAAACAAAGTGGTCCGTCAGGTAGCTGTTCCTGTCAAATGTAAGATTATACAGCTTGGCATATTCATCATGTATTTGGTTAAAGCTTTAAATTTTAGAGTAAAGAATTGGGAGCATGCAATACATTTCATTTACTTCTGTACTTACTTGCTTACTTACTTATTTACTTACTTACACATGCTGATCCTGGAGCTTAAATTTGACTTGGGTAATGTCTCTGAGCTCCTTTTTTTCAAGGCTAGCACTCTACTAGTTGAGCCACAGTGCCATGTCCTGCTTTTTTCTGTGATTAATTGGAGATAAGAGTCTCATAGATTTCCTGCCTTGACTGGCTTTGAACAGTAATCCGCAGATCTCAGCCTCCTAAGTAGCTATGATTATAGGCATGAGCCACTGGTGCCTGGCAAGTTTCTATTTTATGCAAATCATTTGCCATTAAGCAGGGTACATGTGGAAACAGTTGTTTTATTAACTGTGTTTTTAGTAGGTAGGATATTTTGGCAACTTAACAAATTAAAGTATTAAATTGGAACTACTGACTACTGTTGTATCTGCCCATCGTAGTTGTACTGCCTTTAAAAGGTTGAAATTACTAATGGCTTGAAATATGAAATAAAAAGTTGATTTTGAGAAAAGCCCAGTTTTTTTTCCCCCTAATCTTCCCATCATTCTTGTTTGGCTTTAAAAACTGCTGCTCTTACAAAAACGGAATTTGACCACACAAGAGCTAAACGTAAGTGATCCTGAACCCACAAGAAAAAAAACCCCACCAAACCCACAAAGCTAAGTTTTAAACGTAGTCCTATATACTTGTTTTGTTAATCTAGGACTTTGAGATTTTCCCAAGCATAATGTTTCTATGCAGATTATCTTTTTTCTTCTTTTTGATAAAACCTAGTCATTTTTTTCCTTTACAGATGAAAGCCAAAAATGTCTAATATGGTGCCTATGTTGTCTGATTAAAAAAGAGCCACAGAATTCTGGAGAATCAGAACTTAACTTCTGGATACGGGTAAGAGTAAATATTGCTTAACACTGCTTTGAAATAAATTGATTATTTAAAGGTAGTTCCTTTTTAGTGCCTTTAATCTTTTTCTCTTCTTTTTTTTTTTTCCTTTCAGTTCCTCCCCGCCCACCCCCCCCCCCCCCCCCCCCGCCCATTGGTCCAATTCCATTATGTTTTGGAAGTTTTTTTTGTTTTTTTTTTTAAAGTATACCCTTATTTTGCTGAATGCAAAAGTTACTTGAGTTCAATTTTTCTTGATTATGAATTCCAAAAAAATCTGATCCTTAGGATGAACTTCCCAAAGCTGACAGGACCTCCTGTTGAGTGGTTTTGAAAAGCTACATTCAGATAATTAAAAGAATGTACTCCATTTCTTTCCAGCAATTGTCTTCCAAAAAACAATTTCTCCCTCCCAACCTAGTATAAATCCTTATATAATTCCTTTCCAAGTACTTCTCTGCCTTCCCCAGAACCTATTCTGTATGTAGAAATGCCCAGGGAGTAGCTGTGTCCTTAAGCAAGTACCTGAGCCAGTGTGCTCTCAGACCAGTACTTGCTGCCAGTTGGCTCTTGCTTGCTGTTTTCAACACTGTTACCTGTAGCACCAGTTCATAGCTGATAGCTTCTTCCATTTCCCTGTCTGCTTCAGCTTACTTTCTGAAAAGGCAGGATACAATTGGAGAATGTGATAAGGCTGGGCCTTGGCTGCCCCTCATGTTGGCCAGTTGTTTTTTTTTTTCCTGTTACCCTCACTGACCTACTGCCACAATCCAAGGACTTGCTGATGTCTGTCAGACTCCACTTCATGTACATATGGTTCAGATTAGCTGCTTAGTATTATGAAATCACCCAACCAGATTAATGTGCAAACTTTTGTCCATCAGTCTAACTTGTTATATTGTTACATTCACTGCTTTTTACCGTTTCTTCATTTTAGACAAAATTGTTAACAGAGAAGAGAAAGTATTTGTATTTTTTTGTGAGATCAAAAAAAGAGAAAATACAATGAAAGTGAAAGTGAAAATTATGGGAGGAATTAAGGAAAGAATACAAAATTGAATTGCAAGGAAAATTCATGTGAAGGGCTGAAGAAAGCTTCTGATGGGTAGAATTAGAGAAAAATGTATGGAAAATAGGGTTATATAAATAGAATAATGTATTTAATTTTTGATTTTTAATTTTTTTTTTTTTTTTTTTGGCCAGTCCTGGGCCTTGGACTCAGGGCCTGAGCACTGTCCCTGGCTTGTTCCCGCTCAAGGCTAGCACTCTGCCACTTGAGCCACAGCGCCGCTTCTGGCCGTTTTCTGTATATGTGGTGCTGGGGAATCGAACCTAGGGCCTCGTGTATCCGAGGCAGGCACTCTTGCCACTAGGCTATATCCCCAGCCCTTGATTTTTAATTTTGTTATTTAATTATTAGTTAGTTGTACTCATCCTGGGGCTTGAGCTCAATGCCCATAGTGCTGTCCTTGAGTTTTTGTGCTCAAGGATAGTGCTTTATCACTTAGGCCACAGCTCTGTTTCCACTTTTAACTTTTTAATTGTTGCTTTTTATTGAATACTTTGTATTTTAATGACTATTTAGCATATAAGTTTGTACAACTATCTCAGTAAATCCTAAAATTGGCCAAGTAATAAAGGTACTTTTTTTTAAAGATAATTAGGTTAATTTTCTTTGTTTGCATCATGACTTTATTAACCTATTTAAAAATTTCTGCTTTCATATTTTATATTGTGATTTTCCCTTAAATTAATACCTTTTTTCCCCCTAGTAGGCACTTACATTAAGTGTAGTATAGAGAAGCAAAATGAAAACACTAATTCCTACCTTCACAGGTCTCACAGAATGGAAACCATATAACTACAGAGCAGTGCAGGTGGGTTGTTAGTGGAGCTTTGTGTAGGTGTTATGGTGACACAGAGAGGGATTACTTGCCCAGATTTAAGGGTTTGGAGACATTTCCTAAGGGAAGTGACATGCTAGCCAAGGTCTGAAGGATACCTAGGAGAGCAAGGTTCAAGTTAGTATATTACTGTAAATCTAAAGAGAGAGAGCAAGGCATGAGCATGAGAAAGCAGATGTTATATTCAGAAAACTGCATGTGCTTAGAGATGCCTGGAGCCTTGGGTTGCATGGGCAAACACCAAATCTTATATCTGATTTTTAAGACATTTTTGCTTTATCTTGAAGGTGGTAGTAAAAAACCTCCAACATGTCTAAACAGAGAAATTATGAGTTTTAGAAGTCAACAATGAAATACGTTGATGTAGAAGAGGAAACTATGAGGACCTGAATGACAAGAAGAGAAGAGGGGTCAGATTTTTCAAATATTTTATTAGATAATCAAAAGATGTAGTGACAGATTGTAGATGTGAGCCATTAGTGCCTGACTATGTCTTCCATATTTTAATAATGTTTATTGATTTGGTGAACTGATACTTATTTAGTGCTTACTATGTGTTAAAATAAAATTTCCTAGTTATAGTAATAAAATCACCAGTCATTCTATGTTCTAGGAGTATTAAAAGTGTCATTAAAAATACAACTAGAATCAATCTCATAAATAAGTTAAACAAACAATAAAATAAGACCTAAGGCAGGCATGATGGTGGCATACATGGTGATTCCATTTACTCAGGAGATGGAGAGTTGGGAGGATTGCAATTTGAGAGTAGCCTTGGTGATAAGTAGCAAGTCCTCATCTCAGTCAATAACCTAAATCTGTTCTTCCCTTTAAGTGGCAACTTTGAATGGGTAGAGACAAAATAAAAGGTATGCCTGGCAAAAGAAAGTTTCAAAGGTTACCAGGGTTTTGGCTAAGTATAACAGGTACAGCTAAGGAATGATACTTTGAGCCTTTAACTCCTTTTTTCTCTCTATTTCTATTTTAATGCTGCTATACTAACAAATTCTTGCTAAAACTTTCACATACCAAAAATAATCAGAGATCTCAAGTAAATAGCTTAATGTTGTACCTCAGGGTCTTAAAAAAGTAGGGCCAGGACAACCCCAAAACCAATATAGAAGGAAGGAAATAAGAAAAATTAGAACTCGAATAAATGAAAAAAGACTGAACGAATAATACCAAAGATCAATGAAAAAAAAAAAAACAAAAACGAGACACATAAACCAGCTGAATAAGATAGAAGACCCAGAATAAAACCATACAACTACAGTATGTTCGATTCTTATGAAGGTACCAAAAATGTATATTATTAAAAAGGCAGCTTCTTCAGAAAATGGGATACTCACAAATAGAAGATAGACTAGATTCTTATTTTACCCTATATCAAAAGCAGCTCAAAGTGGATTGAAGAACTTAATATAGCACATGAAATTTTGAAACTTCTCCAGGAAAACATAGGAGAAGCTCTTCAAAACACAGATCTAGGCAATGATTCTCTGAAGAGGACTCTAGGAACACAGAAAAGAATACCAAAAATAAACAAATTAATAAATGGTAGCTCCAAACTATAATGCTAGCCACTCAAGATACTGAGATCTAAGAACCAAGCTTTAAAGTCAGTTTGGGCAGACATATTCTTGAACCTCTTATCTCCAATTAACCAGCAAAAAGACAAAGCTGGAGATGTGACTCTAAGGGTAGAGCAGAAAAAAACCCCGAAAACAATAAAGATCAACCCTAAAATCTGAGTGAGGTCATGAGCCCTGATTTCAAGCCCCAGTATTCAGACAGATAGACAAACAACCCCTCCCCCTCCTATACACAAATGGAGTTGCATGAAGTTAAAAAAACTTCGACTCAGCAAAGGAAACAGTTACTAGAGTGAAGAAACAGCCTACAAAATGGGAGAAAAAAATCTTTGCCAGTTATTCTTCTGATAGGATTAATTTAATATTCAAATATATAAAGAACTTAAAAAATTAAACAACCAAATAAAGAAATAATCTAGTTGACAAATGGTCAAATGAATTTAGCAGTCACGTCTTAAAAGAAGTATAAATGGGCACTAAATACCTGAGAAAATGTTCTTTATCCTTAGCAATCAGGGAAATGCAAGACAATAATACATTGAGATTATATCTCACTCATAGATGGTAGAAGAAGCAAAGAAACAGTAAATGTTATGGAGGGTGCAAGGGAAATGGAACCTGTATATTGTAAGTGGTAATGTAAGTCAGCCCAGCAGTTATGTAGATCAATATAGAGGCTCCTCAAAACAAACAAAATACTGTATGATCCTGCTGTATCACCCTTGATATATACGTCAAGTAATACAGGTCAGCGTACAATAATGGTACCTTCCTACTCATATTTATTATGACACTATTGACAATAGCAGCATTAGGGCATTCATTATAGGTACTTGACAGTGGATAAAGAAGATATGTATACATAATAGATTATTATTCATCTATAAAGAAGATTGAAAATATTTAGAGAAATATGGATGGTATTATAAACTGTCATGATAAGAGATGTAACCCACACTACTCAGACACATATGTTTTATATGTAGAATATAGAAAAAAAAGAGATGTCTTGAAAGCATAAAGATAGTGAAAAGGAAGGAGACAAAAGATTTATGCTTGAAGACAGCCCAAGGGAGAGTAAGAAAAAATATATGTATGTATAATTAACATGTCCTAATAATTAAAAAAGCCCAAAGTAAAAAATCAAGAATTTCTTCTATACATTAGAAAACTCAGGAGCATCTTGTGTATTTTTAGCATGGAGAATAAAATTGTTTTCATGCTTGGTATATGTAAGCATGCTATGTTGGAAATGTGAGTTAATGTTTTTGGAGTTTTGCTGATAATTACAAATGCTCCATAAAATAACATGATCTAGAGGCTGTTTCCTCCTCCCCCCCACCCAGTCCTGGAGCTTGAACTTAGGGCCTGAGCACTGTCCCTGGTTTCCTTTTGCTCAAGGCTAGCACTCTACCACTTGAGCCACAGTGCCACTTCTGGCTTTTTTATATATATGTGGTGCTGAGGAATCGAACTCGGATTCATGTATATGAGGCAAGCACTCTACTACTAGGCCATATCCCCCAGCCCTAGCGGCTATTCTCATCATTAAGAGACTACTTAAGGTCATCTTAGGACTCCATAATTTCTCACAATGTTTGACTTAGTTTTTCCTGCTACCTGCAGTGTCCCCTGACAGCCTTGGGATCATAGTTCAGGGAATACAATATAAATTTAGTTCTCTTTGCTCCCTGTTATTGAATGAAAGTGCCTGGAAACAGGCAACTGAGGAAGAAAAATCATGACAGATTACTTTAAAGCTTTGTAAATATGTTTCCCCTAGAGCTTTGAAACCCACAAAATCTTTCTGCCATTCTGTTTTAGGATGTGGAGCCCTGATAGTAGGTTACTAAGTACAGCAAGTACATTTAGTAAATATCTGAAATGACATCTGTTTTATTAAATAGCACATTTTTTATTTAGTCTGATAAGATTTTTTCAGCATTTCATAGTTTTGCAAAAAGAATATGGTAGAAGACTTTTTTTGTGGGGCTCTGGAAAAATGATATTTTCAAGTATTCCAAGTCATTTAATGTGATTCACACTTCCTTCACCCCATGAAGAGTCATCGTTAATTTTTTTATTCTCCAAATATGTGTGTGTTTTGAGGACATAGGGATTGTCTCCTGAGTCACTGTGAATATACTATACTTTCCATTAAACTTTCCAGAATGAACCTTTTCTTCCTCTGAAGAGCTAAAAGATAACATTTGTGCTCCTCTCTATGTTTGGGGGCTTTTGTTTGATTCTTTTCTTTTCATTTAGATAGAGTCCTGCTTATTACAACTAAATTGTATCAGATTGGTTTTTAGTAAGTTGCCACTGCTCAAACAAGCCAGATCAAGACATTTATTGCCAATTAGGAGCAGGATATTTGAGATGCTTAGTGATGTTCTCCGGATGACCTGTTTTATGTTTTCAGTTTGTTTTGCTTTGTTTTTGTTTTATGATCATGTTGGCTTTTCCATTAAACGATAACTTTAATTGAGTTGGCTTCCTTAAGAGAACATTGACCAGATCTCTTTTTCTATCCCCCAGTCCTCCCTTAGTCCCCACTCCAGTCTCCTGTTGTGCCCTCAGTCTGAAGTGAAAGGAGCTTTTAGGTTTGTGTATTATAGATACATGTGTCTAAGACACAGACTCACAGTGTTTTGGTTTGAATATCCAGACCAGAGCTTCTTGGGACATTTAAGGTAAATCCCTGTGAAAGTAAATCTGAACAGTAATGTCTATAGTGGGAGACATTTCATCATGAATAGCCATTGGTGAGGGATGTGTAGATGTCTGCATTACACATGGCTGTATGGCTTCTACATCTGTTTTGAAGTTCAGCTGCTCCCAGACCACATGTGCATTTCTTAAGGGGGCTGACATCCCTGCCAGAAGCCAGGCATTGTAAAGCTGGTAACTGTAATTGGCTTACTCTTTCTGACCTAAAGATTGTTATACTTTGTCCTAGTTTGACTATTGTTCCTATCAGATCTGGTTCTGTTTAATATTGATGACATTGGAGTCTCTATATAAATTAGCAACATGGGCAGGAAACAGACATATTTAAACTCATAAATCTTGATTTCCAGATCTCTTAAAAGCTTTGTGGTTTAAATAGTTCTTTATAGTAGACATAAGGAGTACTTATAAAAATTCTGGCTATCAGAAGGCTTCTTATAGCTCTCCTAAAGTATAGATTAATCGCAGATGAGTCACTCTTTTAAGAATTAGAAAAATCTAGATGTGACCTGTCTCTTCTAGTGAGATTATTTGTAAATTATATACTCTTCTTATTTTCATCTGTTAAGAAAAGGATAACAAATATTGTAAAATTCCTAGAAACCAAGTTGGACAGATTATGAGGAAGAAGGAAGTAGGTTAGTTGTCTGATAGATACAATTGGTTTTCTTTTGCAAGATGAAAATGATCTGGAGATCTGTTGTATAATCAAATATCCATAATACTACTGACCTATTTGCTTAAAATAGGTAAGACAGTACATATTGTCTTACATAGGTAAGACAAACATATATGTTTGTTTGCAAAATGTGAGTTTCTGTTAATTGAATATTTAGTACTTGCTGTATTAGCATCATTCATTCAGTGTTCACAACTCTTATGATAGTAGGTATATTACCCTGTTTTAGAGATGAGAGATCTTAAATTTGCCAAAGTAGTTTATTAACAGGTAAAATGGCAGGCTACTTTGGGATGAGTTATGACTCTAAAGCCATTTGGGAAACACATTATCTCCAGCTTAACTTCATGCCAGACAATATCTAAGGCTTTTTAAGCACTAGACTTTGAGATTTAATGATTCTGGGATTTCTAGGGGCCCTGGATAGTTCCATCACAGGTGAAAAGAGTTTAAATGTCTAGGTGTTCAGAGGCTACTCTTCTGTCATTTTTAGTGACTAAAAATTACCAAACTAGATGCTGGCCTTGGGAGACCAAGCATTCAAGTATCAGAAATGTTAAGCCATTACTAGTGATTATTCCTATGGAGTGGCTTTGTGGAGGCTGAAAAGACCTTTCACTTATTAATTCTATTTTTTCCACTTTTTGAGTTTTTAATAGTGTCTGTATTGCTTCATTGTGGGTCAAATTTCTGTTTTCCCAAAAATATCATGTTGGAGTCTTAACCTATAGTACCTCAAAATGTGACCCTAATTGTACATAGAGCCATATACATGGACTGGATTGGAGTGAGCTCCCAGTTCAGCCTGACTGGTGTCCTTTTGAGAAGGGGACAATTGAACACAGAGACATGCATGTGTAAAGATGAAGGCAGAAATAAGGTGATGTTTCAGGAACCTAAAGAATACCACTGATTGCCAGGAAACCTCTGGGACCTGAGGAGCAAATAGAACCGTTTCTCTCACATCTCCTTGGTGACACCTTGATCTCAGACTCCTAGCATCCCAAACTGTAAGACAACAGATTGCTGTTGGTTAAGCCCCTTAGTTCATGGTACTTTGTTACAGCAGCCCTAGCAAATTAATACAAGTTAAAAAATGAAAATCTTTTTTTTTTTTTTTTTTGCCAGTCCTGGGCCTTGGACTCAGGGCCTGAGCACTGTCCCTGGCTTCTTCCCACTCAAGGCTAGCACTCCGCCACTTGAGCCACAGCGCCGCTTCTGGCCGTTTTCTGTATATGTGGTGCTGGGGAATCGAACCTAGGGCCTCATGTATCCGAGGCAGGCGCTCTTGCCACTAGGCTATATCCCCAGCCCCAAAAATGAAAATCTTTTAAAAATAAAAATTAGCATAGCTCTTCGTTTATCTAAAGCTGTATTGAAATTTAAAAAGGATCTTTATATGTGAGGATGTTCTTTGTAATGATTGTTATAATCAGAATGAAAGATAAGCCATCCAAATGCTTGTACATTATTAGCCAAATTTGAGCATATCTACTTAATAAGATATTTTGTTTTTATTTTGTATAGCCAAAGTAATGTGAAAAGGGTGTGAAGCATAAATAGCTAGATGCAGAATTGCTGGTACAAAATGCTAGCAGCTGTGTAGAAGATACGTGCATTGGTCTAAAATTAGCAGGGAACACAGAAAGTTGAAAAAGCTTCATTAGGATAATGGGATTCTGAGTTTTTCCTTTCAGTATTTTTTTAATGTGTTGATTTTATTACATAGAATTCTGTAATATTGTGAGTATAGTATTTTAACAAATTAATCTTATTGAGGAAACTTACAAGAAAACACTCCCTTTCTAAGTCTACAATTTTGGTAGTTTTGAAAAATGCATGCACCGTATAGCTGACTGTGCAATCAAGAAATAAAACATTTCTGTCATCTCCAAAAGTTCTCTGTTGCCTTTTATAGCCAACCCTCTCCCTACAACTGCCTTCGTTCTGCTGATCTGCTTTCTGTCATCATAGATTAACTTTTTCTTTTCTATAATTTCATATAAACAGAATGATATAGTATATATACTTTTATGTCTGGCTTCTTTCATTCAGCATATTGTTTTTGAGATTTATCCATGAAATATCCTTTATGATTCAGTAATTACCTTTTTTTGTTCAAGAATAAGCCAATGTATTTTTTCCCCTTCCCTTCTCTTATCTGCCTTGCCCTGCCCTCTCCCTGCCCCTTCTTTCTTTTTTTTAATCACTTACTAAAATTATATTTTTGATAGGAGACAAATAGTAATGAAAAAAAAACAAAGAAAAGGTAGTAATGGAAGGAAGAAATAAATTTATATGTAATTATTTCTGATCTGCAGTGTGTTTTATTTATACTTAGGAAATTATACCACTTACTCTAATTATATTTTATTTCACTTTTTAATAAAATTGTTATCTGGCTTAAGCCTCCCTGCTACCATCCAAAAAAAGAATAAATTAATGAATCAGTATGCCAGTTTATGTATTCATTGTTTGTAATGCAAGCAATTAGGATTTTTTTTTCTAAGTTTTGGCTGTCATGAAAAGTTGCTATAAGTATTCTTTAAAAAGTTTTGTATAAACCAGCCTGGGCAGGAGTTCTTTGAGCATGTGAAAGACAGTATTCCTCTCTTTCCTTTTTTTTTTTTTTTTTTTTCTTTTCCTTTTCTTTTTTTTTGGGGGGGGGCAATATTGTAGATTGAATTTAGAACATCACATTTGCTAGGCAAATGCTCTGCCACTTGAGCCATATTCCTAGTACTTATGTTTTTAAAGATTTTTCCCCCCCTGGTCATGGGGCTTAAACTTTGGGCCTGGGTGCTGTCCCTGACCTCTTCAGCTCAAGGCTAGTGCTCTACCACTTTGAGCCACAGCATCACTTCCTATTTCCTAGTGGTTAATTGGAGATAAGAATCTCAAGGACTTTCCTGCCCAGCTGGTTTTGAGCCATGATCCTCAGGTCTCAGCCTCCTGAGTAGCTAGAATTACTGGCGTGATTCTCAGCCTCCTGAGTAGCTAGGATTAACTGGCATGAGCCACCGGCCCCTGGCATTAAAGTATTTTTGAGATAGGATCACAGTTCAGTGCTGCCTGTTACAGAGTATCTGGGAACATTTTGCCCTCCCTCCTACTGTCCCTCCTCTCCTTTCCTCCTTTCTTTTGTAGCATGAGGATAAATGTAGTAGCTCTTCAGTGTTTGAAGTCCTGATGAGAGCTACATACTTTAAAACCTTCTAAATGAATTAGAAAGTGTTCAAACACTTTCAAGTTAGTTTTAGAATAAAAAATAAGATTTTTCAGATTATAAAAGTGTTTTAACCTGCTTGATAGTATGCAGATGAAAAGAGTTTATGGTATGTACACAAAGTATCTTAAGAGTCTTTGTGATGTAATAATTACCATTAGTTAAGGTTAAGTTTAAAAGGAACTTTTGGGCATCTAGATAGATATAAAAGGAGTTCTACTATTTGAGGCTGTTTTTATGCACAGATGCTCTACTGCACATACTGTCTGGGTTCAATTTCTAGTCTGCTACTCGCTAGCCTTTAACCTTAGGCATGCTACATATTTTCCAAAATGATCATATCCCAACTGCAGTTGAAAATAATCTCACCACCTCATCAGATTGTTAGAAATATTAATAATTATAAACATGGAGTATGGTATGTGTGGGTTTGTATATAAAGCTTAGAAGAGCATTGTTATTCGGTGCTCAAGTATTCATTATTATTGCCATTGTATTTTGTCAGGGAGCTGAATTGCTGGTTAGATTTTTTTAAGCCAGTTTAATTAATACATTCCTTGCTTGTTTTTTTTTAAGCCAGACTGTATTATTTTGCAGTTTAAAGAACAACAAATAACACATACCTGCTTCCGTCATTAGGAATAGAATAGTGGTGACATGTTCCATGTCATCGATGTAGCTCCTCTCTCACACATCCTATTCTGTCTCCTAGCTTGAATATTGAAGATTGTTGCCATCTGCCCTGAAATCACTTTTTCTACTACATATTGATTTAATCATAAACAATATGCTTTAGTTTTTCATGTTTTAAAATTGTTATGGAAGTATAAAGACATATATATATATATTCTTCTGCTACTTACCTCTTTTGCTTAGCATTATATAGTTTGTGAGATCTTTCCCCTATGATGCATTGATTTTCACCACAATAGAGTGTTTCTTTCCACATTTTTGATGTTACAAACAGTATATCTCTGTACGTTTCCTAGTGTACATGTGTAAGCATTTTCCTGGGCATATGTGTAGAAACAGATGTTACAAGTTGTAGTCTTCAGCTAGTCACTGGCTAGAGCAGGCCAGAAGTGGAAGTGAATTTGTTCAGTAGTCAAGTGAAGAGGTCTAAATGATTGAAGTAGAATAATTACTAGGTGATAGAGAGAAAGAGCAGGTGGATTAGATTTTGTTTGGAAACAGTAAGAGTAGGTGATAAGAATATATTTCATAAAAGGTTAGAGTTTGAGTGAGGAAGCAGAACTATCAGGATGACTCTTAGGATTTTAAATTAATTCATTTACTCAAATGAGAACTGATCCCAACAAGCAGACATGTTTAATTTTGTTTTATCTTACTTCATTTAGCCTTTAAAGGGAAATTCTAGGTTCAACAAAGTTGAGTAGAAGGTGTAGAGGTTTTTGCATCCTTTGCTCCATATTTGTGAAGCCTCCCATATTATCAACAGTAGAGTGATTGTTGCAGTCGACGAACCTACATTGACATGTCATAATCACTTAGTCTTTAGTTAGCAATAGGCTTCACTCTTGGTGTTGTACATTCTCTTGGTTTAGACAAATGTATAATGACATATACCACACAGAGTATCTTCACTGCTCTTAAAAATCCTCTGGGTTTTTCCTAGTCATCTTTCCTGCTTTCCATTCATCCAGTGCAGGGCATCTTGTCTGCTTCTGTTTGGCAGCTGTGAATAAAACCCATAAAACATTCTTGTGAAGATGTTTGTATGGATGTCAGTTTTCAGTTCCTTTTGGTAAATATAAAAAACTGGGATTGCTGAATCCTATGGTAAGAGTGTGTTTCATTCTGTAGGAAACTGCTAGACAGTTTTTCGAAGAGATTGCATTGTTTTTGGTTCCCATTAGAAACACAAGAGTTCCTATTGTTCCACAGCATGGTCAGCATTTGGTGTTGTCATTGTTCTTGACTTGGGCCATTCTAAGCCTGTATAATGATTTCTCATTCTAGTTTCAATTTTCATTTTCCTTATGATATAGGGAATACCTTCCCATAATGTTATTTGCTTTCTGTATATCCTTTTGATGAGCATCATTTAGATGTTCAATCTATTTTTAATTGGATTGTTTGTTTTCTTGTTGAATTTAAGAGTCCTTTGCATATTTTGGATAAGTGCTTTATTAGTTATGTCTTTTGCAAATATTTTTTCCCAATTTGTTACTTTTTTCCTCATTCTCTTTAAGAATGCCCTTGGCTTGCTACCCCTTCCTTTGTTTTCAAACCAGAAATTCCTCAGACTTCCATGGCTTTTCACAGAGGAGAAACATTTAATTTTAATGCAGTCTAGCTTATCAGTTCTTTCTTTAATGGATGAAACTAAACTGAAGGTCATTTAGATATTTCCCATGTTATTTTCTAGGTGTTTTATAGTTTGTGATTTACACTTAGCTGTGTTACCCATTTTGAATTTTTTTTTGCCAGTCCTGGGCCTTGGACTCAGGGCCTGAGCACTGTCCCTAGCTTCTTTTTGCTCAAGGCTAGCACTCTACCACTTGAGCCACAGCGCCACTTCTGGCCGTTTTCTATGTATGTGGTACTGGGGAATTGAACCCAGGGCTTCATGTATGCAAGGCAAGCACTCTTGCCACTAGGCCATATCCCCAGCCCCCATTTTGAATTTTTTTGTGATAGATATAATGTCTAGATTCATTTTTAGCATGTGATTACATGATCTGAATGCATAGACTGAATGCATGAGCTTGCTAAAGTTTACCATGTTGTCACCTATCATTCTTAATGCTGTTGTTGAATGCCTCATTCCCATTTCAATACATTGCTTTAGATCTACTCTTACAGCAGAATTAAATGGTTTGCAATGATATATAATAGCATTGAACAAGGAATAGGATTGCTTTATGAATGTCCTGAGGTTTCATCTTTAACACATTTGATTCAGTTCTGAGCTATGTTGGTGGAGGTTGCTAGCTTAGTGAAGTTTCAGATAGGAGAGATTTAATCTTATTAAGTCTTGTGTTTCTATTTAAATAACAAATACAGCAACATTTGGAAGTAAAATATAATATACCAGGACGGTGAAAAACTGGGGAAATGGCAGCTGCTAGCAGATCTGAAGGTCTGGATTTGAATTTTGGCTCTGCCACTGATGAGCTGTGCATCTGTTTTCTAATGCTCTTATAGCAAATTTCACAAATAAATAGTACATTTTTATTTTTTATGTCTCAGAGTCAGAGTCTCACTGGGCTAAAAGCAATGGTTCCACAGAGCAGTAGGAAGAATCTTATTTTCTTGCTCTTTCCACCTGCTACTCATATTCTTTGTCTTGTGGCCTCTTCCTTTGTTTTCAGAGCCTGAAAGTCTTAAAGCTTCTTGGCTCTCCCTTTCTGTCTTTTGCCTCCTTTTTCACTGTCAAGGTCCCTTGTGATTACATTGAGCCTACCTGGATAATTCTGAGTACCTCCTGACTTTAAAGATTAGCAAACAAATTCTATTGGCAGCCCACTTTCCTTTTGCCAAGTAAAGTAACATATTTGCAGTTGTAGAGGTTAGGACACAGGCATCTTTGAGGGTGTGGGGGCAATATTTTGCCTGCTGCCAACAGAGTGCCACTAGCCAGTCACTTAGGCCATGTGAACAGCTTTCTTATTTGTGAAAAGTAATAATACTGCCATCTATATCTAGGATTAAGTGAGCATTGTTTTCTGGAGATTTAAAATATAACACATTTTACAAGTGTTCAAAGTATTAAAATTTATCCTGAATCCAGTAGATGAAACAGTAAGACACTTAAAGGCTTATATGTCACTTTAATCCTTTATGTGTCCACAATGCATACACTTTTAAGATTTGTGCAGGTGAGTATGTTCTATATAATGTATATAAGTGAGACAAATCCTCATTTCATTTGTTAAGATTAGTAAACTCAGGTAGTAACTTATGGGGCCCTAAGACATATGGCTCTAGTGAAAAGTCCTTAACTTTAAATTGTGTCAATTTAAAAAGAGTAAAACAGCTGTTTATATAATGATATCAGATACACACACACACACACACACACACACACACATATATGAGTGTTTGAGTGTTTATTCTGTTAAGAGACCTATGGGTTCCAGAAGTAATTTAGAGTTTAATACTTTCTTGTCTCTTACTTCCTCTCTGAAAAGTGACTTAGACTGTGGAGATTAAGTGCTAGACTGAAATATTTCTGTCAGAGTCCTGTGTCATAGGTGTCAGAGTATAGAGTAATCTATATTAGGGTAATTTATAAATAAACACCAGAAAAAATTCTCAGACAACTTGAGGACTTTATCTCAAATACTTAGCTTTCTTCAGTGTGTGTCCATATGTATGTGTGTATGTATATTTTTTCTTTCTGCCTTTATGAAAGAAAATTTGTTTATTTAAATTAGTCTCTGCTTTATGGTTGTGAGGTCAGTTCATGGCTCAAAGAGCTTCGTTTCATTTCTCAGCTAGGCAGTGTTTTACCACAGGTAAAGTGTATATAAGGTAGGCAGAGATAGGTGGCAAAAGGTTGTGACACCATGAAAGAAGGAGACTGGGATTTGTTTTGCCTCTACCCTATTGTAGATGAATTGAGCCACCCAGCATTCAGGCAGCCTCTGTCCAGAGAGAGATAGACAAGATTAGGTCTCTGGGAGGGTAGTGGAGTTCAAAGTTGAGTTTTCTGACCCTGGGCCTTGTGATTTTAGGGATTTTATGTTTGGGAAAAAAGGGTTTTCATTCCTGACTTAACCTAGATGAATAACCTTTGAAGACTTTGATCACTGTGTAGAAGGGTAGGAGACGGTCATCTGTCCTCCAGATGAAAGGTGCACAGTGGTGTTACAGGGTTGAGTTCACAGTGTTTGGTTGATTTTATTTTATGCTTCTTGAAGGTTTTTTTTTTAACTAAAATTTTTTATAGATGTTATGTTTTCCTTTCTTATTTTTTTGGTTTCTTTCCTTGTTTTGTGGTAGACACCATGGTCAGCTGAGTTTGTACACTTAGTCACCCACCCACCCAAGACAGGGTGGGTGATATAAACTCTCTTAAGTATAGGTTTACTTCTTCCTTTACTCATTTTTGGGCCAGCCTGCCCAAAGATTTCCAATGGAGCTGAAACAGCCTTTAAAAAAAATTATAAGTAAATAAACACACACACCTCCCACAAAAAACAAACTTGGTATTATCTTGCTCCTGTGGAGAAGGCATGCTGAGAGTTGGAGGAGGGTAGAGCCAGATTTTGGTTGGTGGCTCATTTATTTTGTTTAGTTCCTTTTCTGAAGCCCTGTTGTGGTATCCTGCTGCCATTCATATACCACCTGTGCTAATGTTCCTTGAAACATGCTCTTGAAGCCATATTACTGTTGTGAATGACATTAGACAGAATGTTAAAAAACAAAGGATAGGAATAGTATTTGAGGGTAAATATACCTGTAGATTTAAAAAAAATTGACAATTGCTATGTTCTCCTGTGTGTTTAACACACAGGACAGATGTAAGGGTTAAATTTATTGTTCCCTCAGTACATGTTTAACCTGCATCTTTACTATTTATTAGGGGGCTTAACTTAGGTTATATATCTTCATTAAAGGGATTGAAAGGGAATTTGGAGTAGCATATGTGTTTTCATGGTAGAATTAGATGTATTGTAAGTTCACCAATCTTTTTGAAAGTTGAAAATACAATATTAAAGCTGTCCAGTTTTCTAGCCATTTGAACACATTAACTTGTTCATGTTCAGTGGTTTTCTTGTTAGACAATGAGGGGACTTGCCACAGCATATGCAACATATTATTAAAAAAAAGACTGCAAATTTAATAATTACAACATGGGGCAGACCACGCTGGCAGATACTGGAATACAGCACACTCTTTAATCATCATGCTTCCCATTGTGTGGGTGGCCATGGTCCACAGACGGCTCAGCCTGTCCAACCTCCTTGCAAGAGGGGTTGTAAAGCAAAGCACAAGTAAACAGCATTCCACAGGCTTTTCAGGATTTTTATGTTGAGATACATAGCATTCCTTTTAGGTTGCCTTTTCTGCTTTCTCTTTCTGCTCCATCCTCCTCCTTTAACTTTTGTTATTTAAATTATTTGCTTGTATCAGGCAAAACTTTATTGTGTATACTTTTGCTTTTATTATTCATCTTTCTTTTTCTTTTTCAGCAACAAGATAAAACACATTTAACACTTCAGATGTCTGTTTCGCCACAGAAGCTGACGATGATTAGCTTCACTGCATAGTCCATGCAGTTAAACTTAATAAATTTATTTACTTCACTTAAAAATTAACATCTATCCCTTTTATTTGTTATTTGTTTATTTTATAATAGTTGCAAATAATCTATTTCAGTAGCATTCAACCTCTTTTATTTTCTCCATCAGCAAAACTGATTGTTTGAATGAAAATTTGAGTTGCAAAGTTCTACCTTCCCCCACCCTGCCCCCCTCCACCCACTTACACACACACACACACACACACACACACACACACACACACACACACACACACACTCAGAACTCTTGGTTGTCCTTAGCCAGTCATGGCAACCCAAGCCTATAATCCTAGGTACTTGGGATGTGAATATCACAGGGTCATGGTTCAAGGCCAGCCCAAGCAGAAAGGCCCATGAGAATCCATCTCCAAAATAGCAAAAAGTTGTGGTAGAGGCATGGCTCAAGTAGGAAGGACATCTCCAAAGTAAGCAAGCCAAGCAGGTATGAGACCCTGAATTCAAATTCAGGCACCAGCAAAAAAACAATTCCTCCCTCCCCCATTCCATCTCAACAGTGGTGCACGTCTGTCATCCTCATGGGGAAGCACAAATAGAGGGACCTCAGCTCAGGCCAGCCAGGGAATCAAGCAAGGCCTACTTTACCCTGAAAATAAGCAATGTGAAAGGGAGCTGCAAGTGTGGCTTAAGTGGCCAAGAACTTGACCAGCAAGCAAGAGCCTATGAGTTCAGTTCCTACTACTACTACACACACACACACACACACACACACACACACACACACACAGAACAAAGAAAAAGAAAGAAATGAACAAACAAAAAGAATTGTCTGCTAGCATATTTTGTTCTTCAGTAATCCATTTTGTCTTTTTTGGGGGAAGGGAAGGGGCAAGACCTCCTGTCTTATTAGTCTCCTGAGTGCTAGGCATGTGCCATCAGGTCTAGCATTTATAAAAATCTTTAAAAAAGTTTTTATTTTACTAGTTCTTTTTTTTTTTTGCCAGTCCTGGGGCTTGAACTCAGGGCCTGAGCACTGTCTCTGGCTTCTTTTTGCTCAAGGCTAGTACTTTACCACTTGAGCCACAGCACCACTTCTGGCTTTTTCTATATATGTGGTGCTGAGGAATTGAACCCAGGGCTTCATGTATGCAAGACAAGCACTCTTATCACTAGGCCGTATTCCCAGCCCCATGCGCTAGTTAAAGAATATTGAAAGAAAGAAGCAAGTGATGGAAATTTTTAATTTTTGACCAGTTATGAGAACTCTGGTTTGTTTCTTTATGGAGGAATCATTTTAAGTGACAAACATATACAAATGAAAATGTGGCTTTCTGAATCTATTTTCTCCCTAAACAAGTGGCTTTCCAGAGATGGATTTGGAAAATGTTATAATAAAGAATAGGTACTATTACAAATGTTTACATTCCCTCCTCCCCCATCCTTATGGATTTTCTTGGGGGGGGGCTTCTTTATTGTTAAAGTAATGCATAGAGGGGTTACAGTTTCATATGTAAGGCAGTGAGTATATTTCTTATCCTATTTGTTACTATAGGGATACTATCTTATAAAAATTAAAGATAGACTCTTCTGATTGTCAGTTAAAAAAGATAAAATGTGACTTTTAATCATTAACATATAATTGAGTTTGATAAAGCAAGTTTGTAAAAACTAAAAGTATGAGATTTTATGTTGTAACATAGGTGAACTATGGTTTTTCAAAATGGAAGGTGGTAAAACCAATTCAAGTGTAAGTATACATTATGATGACTGTCAGAACTGGCTTAAAGAGAAAGTAGAATTGAGCTTACATTTTAGAAGGAATAAATTCATTTGAAAATCATACCTGTATAAAAATAAATGCTCTTTGTTGATTTTTTTGGAGAGTTTTGTTGTTGTTCATGAAAGCATTTTAGAAATGCTTTCCTTGGGGCTGGGGATATAGCCTAGTGGCAAGAGTGCCTGCCTCGGATACACGAGGCCCTGGGTTCGATTCCCCAGCACCACATATACAGAAAATGGCCAGAAGCGGCGCTGTGGCTCAAGTGGCGGAGTGCGAGCCTTGAGCGGGAAGAAGCCAGGGACAGTGCTCAGGCCCTGAGTCCAAGGCCCAGGACTGGCCAAAAAAAAAAAAAAGAAATGCTTTCCTTGTTGTAATTTATGATAAAGCTAATTTAGTTCTCCATCTGATGCTACTTGCCAAGCTTTAGATCACATCGGCTTAATTTAAGAAAAAAAAAATGACTGGCTAATCCCCTTTGGTATTTGGAGTTATTTTTAGGTCTCCTTTGTTCTGTGGTGTGTTCCCAGCTGTTTATGGAAGCCATGGGGTTGGTTTTTGATGTGGGACCCTCTGGCAGAGGGTATTGGACTACAGTGTCTGGGTGCAACTGGGACAAGTTAAGGACTCTGAGTTTTAACTTTCTTTTGGATTTTTCTTTCATCTGTAAATTGAAGGATTACATTTAATTTTAAATGGAATATGGGTGAGGTAGTTTGGTTTTGGTTTTAGAAATCACAATTTGGAGTTTGGTAACCATATCAAAAGCAAGGATGTTGACATTTTAAATTTTTGTATTACTGGTTAAGATATCCTTATGACTCACTGTTTAGTTCTCCCTTTTCCTCAGCTTTGTGATGGGTGATTTGCCTTGAAACACCAGGGTCAACCTTCTGTCATGGAAAATGTGTATGAAGATCTTTTGAGCCTCATTTCAGGCTCGTGCTGTGGTTTCCATAGAGCAGGCTGTTCCACTGAGGCCCAGTGGAAGTTTAGCATATTCCTGTTCACAGAACACTTCTCCAGCTACAGCTACTGTTTAACTAAACATATTATGACCTCGTGCTGGGGATCCATGGCTTTGTATGGAGGTGTCCTTGAACTCTTCTGTAGAAACATTACCTAGCCACAGGAGAGACATGACAAATAGAAGACTGCAAAACTGAGTGTTGTGTGTAGTATTTTCTGTGAAATTGGTTTAATAGAATTAAAGCATGTATATGTTAGACTTCTCGTTTTGAAATCTATCTTTCTGGTCTTGGGTTTATAAAAGTAAAAAAAAGAGAACCATACTAGCATATTCTAACTACATTGAATTGAACATTGTGTTTTGGGTAGTATTTATAGTGCTGTATCCCCTTGAAGTGGTATGGATTAGCACCTATCAAAATCTGGTTCCCTTTGTATTGACTAGTAGAGTAAATATCAATATATATAAACAAAAAGGTGTTTGGGATAATAAAACCAGGAAATGTAAGAACTTCTCTTATATGTATTGGACCTATTGGTGTGGTTCTTAAATCAAACTTCGGTTGTCTTTTCTGAGTTTTATGGAAATGAGCCTGCACAATATAATGAAAATAACCTTTAGTGATTGATGCCTTTTTATTTGACTGCGTTGCACATTTTCAGGAACTTTACATAGTATGGCTTTTTGCAAATAATCTGATGATATTTATTAGTGCCCTCTTTTAAACTTACTGAAAAGATATGGATTTATAATTGTGATCCATTTTACTTATTTAACTGATAGCTCGTTGTAGTTTGACATAATCTGGATCAATCTGCATTTTTAGTACATGGCTTTTGATGGGAAGCATAGCTCATTAACTTTCATAGTGTAATTCTGTGCTGCTATATTTCAGTGGATATGCTTTGTTCCTCAAGCGTTTGTGCATTGGAAGCTTAGTCATGATTGCTAACTGTGTTAAAAGGTGATAGAATGCTGGTCATGATGTAATCTAGCTATTAAGATAAATATTGCATTTGTAGGCCAGCCTGGGGAAAAAAAGTTCATGAGACTCCAGTTTGACCAATGGCTGGATATGATAGCATGCACATGCCTCTTAGTGACGAAGGAGAGCACAAATAAGAAAATTGCAGTTCAGTGTGGCTCAGCCATCAAGAATGGCCCTATGTAAAAAAAAAAAAAAAAAGAAAGAAAGAAACTAACACAGAAAGGTAGCTCAAGCGGTAGAGTGCCAGCCTACCAAATGTGAGATCCTGAGTTCAAACCTCAGTACAGACAAAAACAACAACAACAATAGCTAAAGAGGTGGTGGACCTTTACAAGGTGGAGTCTTAAGGTAGGTTCTTAAGTTATTGGACTTACGGTCTCCAAAATGTTTAATATAGTTTACTGGGATCCAGTTAGTCTCCAGGCCCAGTTAGTCTCCATTCTGTAACTTTGGGTTCTCGTCTTGGCTGTGTGAACTCTCCTTCTCATAAATGGCTCTGATGCTATCTATGCCCTATATCTCAGGATACTTACCAAAGCTTGTGCCTTTCTTTGGCTTTTCAATTTCCCAGAGTATGAACTAAATAATTCTTTTTTCTTTGGAACGTACCCAGCCTCGAGTATTTCATTATAGCAACAGAAAATGGACAGTATACATACCATTGATGGGATGTTTCTAATCACATTCACCTCAGTTATGTAATAGTGTTTTTTGGTTTTTATTTGATTTGTAGTTTGGGGTGAAGAAAAAAATGTAACTGGCAAAATATCTGTTGTCTTTATTCTTAATGCCTTCTGTTTAAAATCTATCTTACTTTGTAAGTAATCCTTTAAAATGTAATTATTTCTGATTTGGAAAAGGCTAGATAGATGTCCCATGCAAATTTCTATAATGACAAAAAAGAGTCATGTAACTACTGTTGACATATTGTCTAATGTCGACATTACATTTAAAGCCCTAGGTGAATTTTCTTGGGCATAGGCCACGTGGCTACTGTATATGTTCTTGGTACATTGGGTATATTGTATATATGTCTACCTGATCTAGGGAAGGGAAAGAAAACCAGGGTGTAAGATATCACAAGAAATGTACACACTGCCCTACTATGTAACTGTACCCTTTTTGCACAATACCTTGTCAAAAAAAATTTTTTTTTTTTGGCCAGTCCTGGGGCTTGGACTCAGGGCCTGAGCACTGTCCCTGGCTTCTTTTTGCTCAAGGCTAACACTCTGCCACTTGAGCCACAGCGCCACTTCTGGCCATTTTCTGTGTATGTGGTGCTGGGGAATTGAACCCAGGGCCTCATGAATACGAGGCAGGCACTCTAGCCACTAGGCCATATCCCCAGCCCTTGTGAAAAAATTTTTGTTTAATTAATAAATAAATTTAAAAAAAGAGTCATGTAAGATCTGATCTGAGGTGTCTTTTCCTCCTTCCTTCCCTTTCCCTGTATTAAGAATTGCATGTTAAATCTTAGAACAAGCATTTGCTTACTATTTAAGTAAAAGTAAATAAGATCTCTAGAAGCCCAAAGTATTCATGGCTCACTGATCTACGTTGGAAGCTGTCTCACTTTTGACAAGCTGAGAAAGCCTGTTTTATACTAGAGATGGACCTCTTTCTCTTCTCAGGCACTGATTTTTCTGTGCTATCACCACCACCACCACCACCACCACCACCACCACCATCTCTTCTGGGGTAATTCTCCAATTCTGTCCTTAGCCAGCAGTGCCCCTGAAGTCTTCCATTCAGTCACCAATCACATAGAAGGGGAGGAAGTTTACTTCCTTTTCTGAGATTAATACAGCAGTTTTAGATTGGTACTTTGTAAATTATTTGCGTGATAATGAGCTTATAAGGTGTTTGTTGAGTTCTACAAAATGCTTAGTTGATTTGTTCAGTTTTCTTCCAAAATTATAGTAGCCAGGGGCCATCTGCCTTCTGTATTACATGGATATAGCTGCAAATGCTTCTTTGAAGTAAGCAAATATAGATTTGTATCTGATTATAGGAAGCAATGCAGCATCACTAAGCTGAGGTTTGGAGTATATCAAAGGATGTGGTTTCTGGAAAAAAAAATTTAAACTTGGAAAACTTTAAACCTGTTATTACCTATCACTTAAAAATGAATCTGCAGCTATCTAGGTAGGTGGCCTCCTTGTCCTGGCTAGTCTTAGAATGTGGTATTTGTTTCTTACACATAAAGGAACAAATTTAAATCACTCGGTGCTAAACCAACAGATTTCAGTGTGGATTGAAGATTATTGTAAGGTTATGTGGTGGTAGAAGTGTTTTTTCTTCCTCATTTAGTTTGTGCAGAATCTGTTTCTTTCTCTTCATCTTTTTTTTTTCCTGCTGAAAAAGGACAGGAATTTTGGTAGTGGATTGCTTTGAAGAAAATGTACAGGGAAAGCGTGGACTGGACTTGACTTGGGATTACTTTTCATGAGTGTCGGTAAATAATGGACTTCAAGACTTGCCAGAACTTTAGTTCTTTGGCTGGTTTTTATCCCTTCACATTTCCAAAGGTTTTGTTAGTGACTTTCAAATGGAACTTCACGTTTTGGAACAGTTTCATTAAAAAGTTGTGTGGTCTCTGCCACAGTAGCAGCCTGGTTTATTTTTCTGTTACTAGTTTCATAGAGGTTAACTGAACTTGAAATGATGAGCTAGTAGCAGTCAGGGAAGTATATATGTTCTATGTAGGCTTCCCTCCTTTGATGAAGAAAGTATCAAGATGAGCATTTACTTAAAATGCTGTTTACAAAGGAAAGAAAATTATTCTAAAATGTTTTGTACTACATTATTTAAAGCTTTCAAAAGTGTTCTCTTTTATTGCATAGTTCTTAAAATTTTCACAGGTTGGCATAGTCTTTGACTTCTTTTAGGGGATACATTTTGATTGAGCCTTGATTATGTTCATAATGGGAGCAGGTTTATTCTTGGTCCAAATAAACATCTTGAAGCCAAAATAGATGCCTATTACTCAAGTGGTTCTATTTTTCAGAACAAGATCTGTTACTCATATGTCATCATCTCTGGCAATATGTATAAGTCAAATAATAGATTTTTCTCCTTTTTTGGGGGTGCCATTGAGGTTGACTAGGGCCTTTGCTTGATAGGCTAACATGGTACTACTTGCCATGACCACAGTCCTTTTTATTTTTTTAAAATTCATTTACCGGGCTGGGAATGTGGCTTACTGGTAGAGTAATAGCCTAGCATGTATGAAGCCCTGGGTTCGATTCCTAATACCATATAAACAGAAAAAGCCAGAAGTGGCACTGTGGCTCAAGTGGTAGAGTGCTAGCCTTGAGCAAAAGAAGCCCAAGGACAGTGCCTAGGCCCTGAGTTCAAGTCCCAGGACTGGCAAAAAAAAATCATTTACCTTCTTTGAAATTTTTGTCACTCTGACTACTCTGAATTATAACTGGACTGTAAGCTACTCACAGTTTTGTTTTTTTAATGCAAAGAAAGTTCGTGACCTTTTGAGTCAGGACTCAAACAGAAAAATTTATATGCTTGTTTTTCTTATAAAATTAACTTTAATTATATGTCAACATTTGTCTGAAAAAAGGCATTTTCTGACAATAAACCAATAACTCGAATTCACTGTCCACTATATTAAAATAAATCTAAAAACATTTTTCCTACTCAGATAGTGAAAAGATTGTAATACCATACAATTAAATATAAATAAATCTTTTAGATCAAACAGAAAGCCCAGAAGACAATTATATAAATATCAAAAAGCAAATCAATCATTACTGAGAAATTTTTTTGAAAGTGAAGATAAAGGGACATATACACATAACATATATATATATGTATATATATATATATCTTTAACATACTTGACACAACAGGATACTATACAATGCCAGCTTACTGCTTTAAATACTTTCTCTGGATGATACAGTAATCTATAGAAATTTTACATTTGCTGTTGCAAAAAAGATTCTCAACTGTGAAAAATTAAGGTCGTGTCTTTAACTTTTAAAAGAAAATAAAGGCCAGGACCCAATGTCTCATGCCCTATACTCTTAGCCACTCAGGAGGCCAAGATCTGAAGATTGTGGTTCAAAGTTAGTCTTGGCAGACAAAGCTGAGAGACTCTTAATTTCCAATTTACCAGCAAAAAGCTGGAAGTGGAGCTGTGGTTTAAATGGTAGAGTACCAGCATTGAGCAAAAATGCTAGGGACAGTACCCAGGCCCTGAGATCAAGCTCCAATACTGTACACACATACAAACAACAACAAAAAGCAAAGAATCTCTTCATTATGTTGTAGTATGAAAACAAGATTTTGCTACATTGTGAGTGTATTTCAGTAAGAGAAAGAGACAGAGAGACAGAGGGTCTGAGATAGAATTCTTATGCAAACATGTGACTGAATCAGGTCATCCAGAAAACTTGAAGTTGAAAAAAAATCTCCTGTGTACAGTTGGACAGTAACAGTAGAGCAGACCTTAGTTTTTGCAGGGCCAGACTCACAAGCCACTCACTCATTCAAGGTCAATGTAGGCCCATCCACTGGATTTGCCTGTGGAATATTTTTGATGGCTCTGACCCAGTCCTTTTAATTTTTGCTATCTTTCACATAGTGTCTTATACTTTTGTCCTATTTATACTTCCTGTGTAGCTGGAAAGAAAAGTGTGAGCTACCTGGCCAAGCTCTTGGTGAGATGGGAATCTCCCTACCGGTTTACCTGAGCTAGTGTCAAACAATGATCCTCATGATCTTTGCATTCATAGTAGCTGGGATGATAAGGGTAAGCCACGACTTCTGTCTTCAGAAAGTCTATTTCTAATGTAAGTAATTATGTTTATACATAGATTGTGATACTGAGTTGTAGATTTCAAAGTCAGAATATATTATTTCATTTAATTTCACAACAACAACCTTGTGATACTACAGAGCTGGAATAATGATCTCTGTATTGTTGATGACAATTTTTTTTAATTTAATTTATTTATTAATTGAACACAAATTTTTTGACAAGGTGTTGTACAAAAAGGATACAGTTACATAGTAGGACAGTGTGTATATTTCTTGTGATATCTTACGCCCTGTTTTTCTATCCCTTCTCTAGGTCAGGTAGGCATATATACAATATATAATATATCAAGAACTTATACAGTAGCCACGTGGCCACACCCAAGAAAGTTTGCCTAGGGCTTTAAATGTAATGTCGATATTAGACCATATGTAGACAGTAGTCTTATATGAACGTACATACCTAGCTTTTGAGCTATTGTATTCCCCTGAGAGGTCAATTTTTGACCTTTATATGTTGAGTAATTGTTTGGTTTTAGTTACATACTGTTGGGTCGCTGCCCCAATCCTGTGGGGAATACTATTTGACAAGCAGTTTTTGGTTTCCCAGACTTGGTCTCTACTGTCTCTCCGTCTCCCTTTGCCTAGAATTGCTTTGGCTATTCTAGGTCTTTTGCTGTTCCATATGAATTTATGGATTGGTTTCTCTATTTCAGTGAAGAATGTGGCTGGGATTTTGATAAGGATTGCATTGAATTTGTATAACAATTTGGGCAATATGGCCATTTTCACTATATTGATTCTGCCTACCCATGAGCATGGGAGGTCTTTCCATCTACTTGTGTCTTCTTTGATTTCCCTTATTAGATTTTTATAGTTTTCATTAAGTAGGTCTGTCACATCCTTGGTTAAGTTGATCCCTAGGTACTCTATTTATTTATTTATTGATTGATTGATTGATTGGCCAGTCCTGGGCTTTGGACTCAGGGCCTGAGCACTGTCCCTGGCTTCTTTTTGCTCAAGGCTAGCACTCTGCCAATTGAGCCACAGCGCCACTTCTGGCAATTTTCTGTATATGTGGTGCTGGGGAATTGAACCTAGGACCTCCTGTATACGAGGGGAGCACTCTTGCCACTAGGCCATATCCCCAGCACTTTATTTTTTTTTTGGCTACTGTAAATGGAATTGTTTCCATAATTTCCTTTTCTGCTTGTACATTGCTGGTGTACAGAAAAGCTGCTGACTTTTGTGGATTGATTTTGTATCCTGCTACTTTGCCAAAATGGTTTATTAGGTGTAGGAGTTTGGGGACTGAGTTTTTTGGGTCCTTCAGATATAAGATCATGTCGTCTGTGAATAGGGACAACTTGATTTCTTCCTTGCTGATGTGGATCCCTTTGATGTCCTCCTCTTGCCTTATTGCTATGGCTAGGGATTCCAGCACTATGTTGAAAAGAAGTGGGGAGAGTGGGCATCCTTGTCTTGTTCCTGAGTTTAGGCGGAAATATTTTAGTTTCTTTCCATTTAATATGATATTAGCAGTTGGTCTGTTGTATATGGCTTTTATTGTTTTGAGGAATGTTCTATCTATTCCTGTACTCTCCAAAGCTTTTTTTTTTTTTTGGCCAGTCCTGGGCCTTGAACTCAGGGCCTGAGCACTGTCCCTGGCTTCCTTTTGCTCAAGGCTAGCACTCTGCCACTTGAGCCACAGCGCCACTTCTGGCCGTTTTCTGTATATGTGGTGCTGGGGAATTGAACCCAGGGCCTCATGTATACGAGGCAAGCTCTCTTGCCACTAGGCCATATCCCCAGCCCCTTTTTTTTTTTTCTTTTTTTGGCCAGTCCTGGGGCTTGGAGTCAGGGTCTCAGCACTGCCCTGGCCTCCTTTTGCTCAAGGCTACCCCTCTGCTGCTTGAGCCACAGTGCCACTTCTGGCCATTTTCTGTATATGTGGTGCTGGGGAATTGAACCCAGGGCCTCATGTATAAGAGGCAAGCACTCTTGCCACTAGGCCATATCCCCAGCCCTCTCCAAAGCTTTTAATAGGTATGAATGTTGTATTTTGTCAAAGGCTTTTTGGGCATCGACTGAGATAACAATGTAATTCTTAATTTTAGATCTGTTTATGTGGTGAATTACGTTGATTGATTTACGGATGTTGAACCATCCTTGTGACTGTGGGATGAAGCCTAGTTGGTCATGGTGTATGATTTCCTTGATCAGTTTCTGGATCCTGTTAGCTAATATTTTATTAAGGAGCTTTGCGTCTGTGTTCATTAGTGATATTGATCTGTAGTTCTCTTTTTCAGTTGGGTCTTTGCCTGTTTTGGGAATGAGTGTGATATTAGCTTCATAGAATGAGTTTGGGATTTCTCCCTCTGTTTCTATTTCGCGGAAGAGTTTGAGGAGTATTGGTATTAGCTCATCACTAAAGGGTTTGTAGAATTCGTTGGTGAATCCATCTGGGCCTGGGCTTTTCTTTGTTGGGAGGTTCTTGATTACCTCCTGTATCTCACTGTAAGTTATTGGTTTGTTTAGTTGATTTATTTCTTCTTGGTTCAGTTTGGGCAGTTTGTACTTCTCTAAGAATTGATCCATTTTTGTAAAGTTATTGTTTTTTTGCTGAGTTAGAGGTTTTGGAAATAGCTCCTTATGATTGTTTGAATATCGTGTGTACTTGTTGTAAATTTTCCAGTGGAGTTCTTGATTTTACGTATATGAGTCTCTTCTCTTCTTTTTTTGTAAGTCTTGCAAGGGGTCTGTCAATTTTGTTTATTTTCTCAAAGAACCAGCTTTTAGTCTTATTTATTTGTTGAATGGTCTTTCTATTTTCAATCAGATTTAACTCTTCTTTAATCTTTGTGATCTCTCTCCTCCTAGTCGTTTTAGATTCTGTCATTTCTTGTTTCTCCAGTTGTTTTAGTTTCATTGTGAGGTTATTCACCTGCTCTGCTTCCATTCTTTTAATGTGAATGCTGAGGGCAATGATCTTGCCCCTCAGTACTGCCTCAGCTGTGTCCCATAGGTTTCTTTGTGATGTATTTTCATTGTCATTGTGGCTTATGAATTCTTTGATTTCATCTTTAATTTGGTCTGTGGCCCAAGTGTTGGATAGCAGTGTGGGGTTTAGCCTCCAAAAGTGTGGATAGCCTCTGTGGTATCCTTTGTTATTGAGGGTTACCTTTAATCCACTGTGATCAGATATAATACATGGGATGACCTCAATACTTTTGTATTTGCTGAGGTTCTTTGTGTGGGCTATGACGTGGTCTATTTTGGAAAATGATTCATGGGCTGCTGAGAAGAAGGTGTATTGGGTCTCTGTAGGGTGGAAGATTCTTTATAGCTCTGTCAGATCCATTTGGGATATGGTGTTACTTAGGTCCTCAGCTCCCTTGTTGATCCTCTGGGTGTTGGATCTGTCTCTTGGAGAGAGTGGGGTATTAAGGTCACCCACTATGATTGTGTTTGCGTCTGTCTTGTTCTGTAATTCTGTGAGAGTTTGCTTGACATATGTAGGGCCTGTTTTGTTCGGTGAGTATACATTTATCACTGTGATGTCTTGATTCTGGATTTTTCCTTGTATTAATATGTAGTGTCCTTCTTTTCCTTTTGAGTTGATTTTAGTGAAAAGTCCAGCTTGTCTGAGATCAGGATGGCTACACCTGCCGTTTTGGGAGGTGCGTTTGCTTGGTAGATCTTGCTCCATCCTTTTATTTGGAGCCTGTTTTTGTCTCTTGCTGTAAGGTGGGTCTCTTGTAGGCAGCAGATGTCAATTTTTTTTTTTTTTTGGCCAGTCCTGGGCCTTGGACTCAGGGCCTGAGCACTGTCCCTGGCTTCTTCCCACTCAAGGCTAGCACTCTGCCACTTGAGCCACAGCGCCGCTTCTGGCCGTTTTCTGTATATGTGGTGCTGGGGAATCGAACCTAGGGCCTCGTGTATCCGAGGCAGGCACTCTTGCCACTAGGCTATATCCCCAGCCCCAGATGTCAACTTTTTGTTTGCGGATCCATCCTGCCAGTTTGCTCCTCTTTATTGGAGAGTTTAAACCATTTATATTTAAAGAGATCAAGGATAAGAGTGTTTTTTCTCCTTCCATTTTCTTGTTGGGCTGTTTTTTCCTCTTTTTTTTTTTCTTGTCTTTAGTGAGCTATTCTTTCTGTTGGGCTTTGGCTATTGAAGTTTCTTTCTGTTTCTCTCTGTGTGTCTTGTACAATCTCTGTTGGGTGGGGCTCCCCTCTTAGAATTTGCTGTAGGGCTGGTTTTTTATTCACATACTCCTTTAGCTCCTCTTTGGTGTGGAAAGATCTGGTTTTCCCTTCGGATGTGAACTCCAATTTCACTGGATATTTGATCGAGGCTGCATATTGTTAGCCTGAAGTATTTGGATGGTGTTCTTCCACTCACTTCATGCTTGCTAAGTTTGTGTGGATAGGTCTGCAGTTACTCGAATCCTCTTCCCAATGTAGAAAATTTCTTTCTTCGCTTTGGCTGAATTCAGAATTTGTGTTTAATCTTGAGATCTGAAGTCTTGAATATTATGTGCCTTGGGGTGGCTTTTCTGGGATCTGGCCTGCCAGGTGCCCTATAGGCTTCAGTTACCTGGATGGGGTCCCTTGTGAGATTGGGGAAGTTTTCTGCAATAACTTTATTGAGAATGTGTTTAAGCCCTCTCCTCTGGTATTCAGCTCCTTCTTCTATTCCAATTATGCACAGATTATATCTCTTGTCTTTGTCCATTAGTTCCTGGATTAGTCTGCCCTGAAGCTTCACCGTTTCTTGGAGTGTGGTCATTTTCTGGTTGTTGTCGGCTGCTTCATTTTCCAGGTGAGAGATTCTGGATTCCATATGGTCAACTCTTTGTGTTGTGGATTCAATTGCGGAGTTTATGGATTTCAGAGACCTATTTATGGTTGTCAGATCAGCTCTGATCGTGGAAATTTCTTCCTTTAAAGAGTTGTATTTTAAATCTATTTTTTCATGCATTTCAATTCTCAGGATGATAAGGTCTTCTTTAAAGGAGGCTTGCATTGTATCCATTTTTGCTTCCATTTCTTTAAAGAAGGCTTGCATTGTATCCATTTTTGCTTCCATTTCTTTAAAGGAGTCTTGCATTGTATCCATTTTTGCTTCCATTTCTTTATTGGCTTCCTGGGTGTCCTTCCTGATTTTCACTCTAAACTGCTGGAATTGTTTTCTGATTTAATTCCTGACGCTTTCCATCATTCCTGTTAACATGGCCTCATTTGCTTTTTTATTCTCCATCTCTTCAGTCGTGCTGCTTTTTGGAGCTGGCGAGTTGGCTTGCCCTTTGATGAACTGTGTTATGTTTCTTTGTGATTTGCGCATCTGGAGATCTGTGGATGGCTTCTCAGGTTTGGTTTATAGCTCTGCCCTCCCTCCTGTGTCGGCACGTCTACCAGAGCAGTTGCTGCCGCTGTGGCCCCGTCCACCTGTGCAGGGTACGCCTACCAGAGCAGGCGCTGTCTCCGGGGGCCCCGCCCACCTGTGTGCTGTGCGCCTGCTACAACAGGTACTGGCGCTGTGGCCCCGTCCACTTTAGCGGGGTACGCCTCCCAGAGCGAGCCCTGGGTTGTTGGGTTGTGTTTGCGCCCTCCCGCGAGTCCGTTGTGGGGGGCGGTATGTGTGGGGCCCAGTGGGATCAACTGTCCGGGTGCGGTTTGCACCCTCAGATCTCGCCTCCACTGTGAGGAGGGGCGTGATCAGGCCCAGGTGTCCCTGCTGTGTTGGTATTGCCCACCAGCGCCTGTGATTTTAGTTGTAAGAGTCTGCGAGGTCCAGGCGCCTTGGGTGGGGCTTGCACTGCCGGCCGTCCCCAGGCCCCTGTTGGGAAGGGGGCAGGGACGATTCCACCAGATCAGCATCCTGTGCGGCCTTGGGGTTGCTCCGCCCTTCCCCTGGTAAACTGACTTCCCAGTGCCCCATGGGAGCTTCCCGCCTGATTTGGGGGTTCTTTGTTCCCTCGGGGTGGGGAGGGGGAGGGAGGGAGATCTAGCTTCTTTGTAGGACTTGGGTCTCTGATAGCTGGTCTCCCGTTGAGGGAGGGGGGGTAATGGGGGACTCACTGATCCTGGATTGTGTGTGTGTCCCGCGCAGCCCTTGGTCCTTCAGGGGGTGGTGAAGTGTCGTGGTGGCATCCCCAGCTCCCCCCTTCTGCCGCGCTGGGTTCCCCAGCTGCCATCCGTCCGATCCCGGTGTGGACCCGAACTTCTCGTCGCCGCCGTCGTATGTCTTGGTCCTCACCCTCCCTAGTGTCCGTGGAGTCCCGCTGTCTGGATTCTGCACTCCCGGCAGCCTGTCTGCCGATCGGCAGGTTCCCCTTTCCCAGCCTAGCCCTGTTTGGGCCAGGGTTGGCTGGTGGGGGGAGGGTGCCCCGGAGATTCTCCGGCTCCGTGTAGGTTTTCGGCTCTTCTTTTTTACTCCTTTGTGTTTTCCTGCGTATCTCCACTGCTTCTGGCTGCTGGTTTTGCTGGGTTCTTGATGGGGTGTTGGGTGTTGGAGTTCCCACCTCGCTATTCAGTTGGAGCGAGTCGGGGTGCCTCCTTACTGTGACAGTGCCATCTTTCCTCTTGTTGATGAAATTTGAATGAAAGAAATTTGCCTGAACTCCCCCATGTAGTAGATGAAGGAGCCATTCAAGTGCATTCATGCCTGACCCTCTTGTAGATTGGACTGCACTTCTCTGATAGCAAGACAGCTTCTGTAGCTCTTGATTAGCCTCCTTTGTATTGTGCACATTGAAGTGTGTAGATGGACAACAGCCGTGATAGTGTTGTTACATTTATAGATATACTGACTGCTTATAAAATGTCACATATTTGAGATAAGTCATATTCTCTACCCCGGCTTCCATCAATTCTGTGATCCAGGAACTCTTACTATTGCTTTTTTGTAGATGAGGAAACTAATGCACAAAGAAGCTAAGGAGATTTAGAGATTTTGTGCCAATAAGGGATGGGCTCCAGGAGATCCAGTGCACCTGCTGTACTCCATTAGCTTGTAGTAGTTGCTCATCTGCCTCCTTTTCTTTTTTTTTTGGCCAGTCCTGGGCCTTGGACTCAGGGCCTGAGCACTGTCCCTGGCTTCTTCCCGCTCAAGGCTAGCATAGCACTCTGCCACTTGAGCCACAGCGCCGCTTCTGGCCGTTTTCTGTATATGTGGTGCTGGGGAATCGAACCTAGGGCCTCGTGTATCCAAGGCAGTCACTCTTGCCACTAGGCTATATCCCCAGCCCCCATCTGCCTCCTTTTCAAACATCAGATATTCACTGTACCTTTAGTAGAATTCATTGGCATTTGCCTGTAATGTTGAATATTTGACTATGAAGACTTAGAAATGAGTTGCTTTACATTTGTACCAAAATTAAGAAAAAAATTAAATGGTAAGTGTGCTTTTTTCTTTTGATGGGACTAGGGTTTGAACTCCATGTCTTGTATTTGCTAGGCACATGCTCTATCATTTGAACCATACTTCCAACCCTAAATACCTCTGTGTGTGTGTGTGTGTGTGTATGTGTGTGTGCAGGTGTGCATACTGGTCCTGAAGTTTGTACTCAGAGCCTAGGCTCTGTCCCTGAGCTTTTTTTGCTTAAGGCAAGCGGTCTACTACTTGAGCCACAGCTTTACTTCTGGCTTTTTTGTTGGTTAATTGAAGGTAAGAGTCTCATGGGCTTTTCTTCCTAGGCTGGTTTCAAACTATTACCCTCAAGTATCAGCCTCCTGAGTAGCTAGGCTTACAGGCATAAGCCACCAGCAACTGGCTAAATGCCTATTTTTATTAGATGCTATCCTACCTGAAACAGATTTTAACTATATAAGCCATCCTAAAAATATGATGAATGTTTATTAAGAAAGGAAAAAGGCTTGTGTAAGGTGTACAGTCTTTTTTTTTTTTCAGCAGAAAGCCAGTTTTTTAAAAAATTTTTATTGTCAAACTGATGTACAGAGAGGTTACAGTTTCATATGTTAGACATTGGATACATTTCTTGTACTGTTTGTTACCTCCTTCCTCATGCCCCCCTCCCCCTGTGCAGTCTTTTTATGGACTAAATGTTCTCTTTATATATAGAGAGACCCATATATATATATATATACACACACACACACACTTTGAGGGGAAAATGAAGTTTTGGAGGGTTTCATCCCAGCGACAGATCCATTGTAGCAAAATGTCTGAGCACCTTTTGAATTTCTGGAAGGAAGCTGTTGCTGTAAACATTCATCCTTGAAATGGAATTGGGACTGTGGTGGCTATTTTTCTCCCTACTTTTTCCTTTAACAAAGAGAAGCGTGGGTGTGTCTGGCACTGCCTGTGTGGTGCTCAATGAATCCGGTACTTAGATGGTCCACAGCTAGGCAGCCATTGGTCAGTACTTACTTAGTGAGTGGCCATTAGAGCCCTGGAAGAAGGGTGGCCTTATAAGGCCATACGAGATGGAGGCATGGCAAGTGTGAAATGAAGTAGGAGGCAGGGAGGTCACTGGGTGTGAATGAGACTATCGAGGACAACCTGGAGATGGCTTTTCTTATCTGAGCAGCAGGATCTTACACAGGAATCCTAAGTGCCTAAGTGGTAGTGAGAGGCTCTGAACATGTGGCCTGAGTGCACTTTGTGGAACAAGTCGTTTTAAGGACATGATACTTGACAATGTTTTCAACTCTATCAGAATTAACATCTTTTTTTTTTTTTTTTTTGGCCAGTCCTGGGCCTTGGACTCAGGGCCTGAGCACTGTCCCTGGCTTCTTCCCACTCAAGGCTAGCACTCTGCCACCTGAGCCACAGTGCCCCTTCTGGCCGTTTTCCATATGTGGTGCTGGGGAATCGAACTGAGAGCTTCATGTGTGGGAGGCAAGCGCTCTTGCCACTAGGCCATATTCCCAGCCCTAACATCAGTTTTAAAGAGCACTCTCTTGGCCATCTGAAGTGAAGTTTGAAGCTAGAAATTGAGTATCATTTATCCAGAATGCTTAGGAATAGAAAATTTTCATAATTTTTTCTTCAGGTTTTGGAACCTGCATATATATAATGAGATATCTTGGGGATAGGAGCCAAGCCTATACATGCTTAAAATTTTTATATACGCTTTATACCTGAAGGTAATTTTTTTATTATTATTATAGTTTATGGCCTTGGACTCAGGGCCTGAGCACTGTCCCTGGCTTCTTTTTGCTCAAGGCTAGCACTCTGCCACTTGAACCACAGCACCACTTCTGGCCATTTTCTATATATGTGGTGCTGGGGAATCGAACCTAGGGCTTCATGTATGCGAGGTAAGCACTCTTGCTGCTAAGCCATATTCCCAGCCCCCCCAAAGGTAATTTTATACAATAAAATTGTGCATAAAACATTGTTTTGAATTTTCCACTTCTAGTGTAATGTTCCAGGGCTGGGGGTATGCTTTGTGGTAGAGTACCAGCCTGGAAATCACAGGCTTTGTGAGTTTACTCCTAATGCTGGGAGAGAAAAACCTTCTAGATGTTAGAGTGTTGCTGATGTTTGATTTTCAGAGTAGAGATACTCTGTCTTTACTTTTTCAAGAAAAGACCTTAGTCTACCCCCTTACTTACAAACTGTTTGGTGAAAATGAACTGAACAACTGAACAACTCATGGGGGGGAGGGGGAAGGAAAAAGGGGAGGGGGGAGGGGGGAATGAGGGACGAGGTAACAAACAGTACAAGAAATGTATCCAATGCCTAATGTATGAAACTGTAACCTCTCTGTAATTCAGTTTGATAATTTAAAAAATATATATTAAAAAAAAAAGATTGGTTCCTTCTCTGGAGACTCGTAGAACTCAACTACTACTATTCACTTGACTTCTGTGTGAACTTACACTGTTTCTAAGTAGGGATCTGTGGAAGGGCCCATCATTTCAGAACAGGCCCAGACACAGTTTTTTTTTCCCTTCTGCCTAGTGATTCCTTTAGATGGACACTTACTCAGGACAATATACTGGCAACATGGCAATTCTCATATTCTACCAACAGGAATGATTCCTACAGAGACTCTGGGAGCTATGTATAAACTAGTGTATGGTTACAGGTCTGTGCTACCAACATAGCAGCTACAGAGAAAGATTTCAGTCCATGTAAATGTAACTGCCACTCAGCTTTCTTCTCCTTTTACTATAATGGGACTTGTAAGTGAAGGACCTTGTATCATGGCATTCATTGATAGGTTTCACAGGGCCAGTAAGCTCTATGAAATCATGTAAAAATGTTGAAGATGCATGGCTTTCCTGGAAGAGCACCCACAACTTCCTTCAGACACTTGGAATAGATCACAAGAGAAGAGACTTCCAGGGATTATACTATTAAGGAGCACAACATTGTACTATAATATTATACTATACTGTTATAGCAAGAGAAAAATTAGAGTGTGGGGCTTCATAAGTGAGCACACATCCTGGTGAATCTTTAACAGATACACTCTAAGAGTAACTGAATTGTAGTAAACAAGCCCTTACAAGGGCATGCAGCTAAGCTTCAGACATCTCAGTGGCTGGAATTAGATTAAGGATATCCTGTATTGCTATGATTTTAGGTATAGCCTCTTGGAAGAAGATGCAGTTAACCTACTCTACCCATCCCTTGTGTAAAGTTTTACTTCCTGAGGTTTCAGTTACCTGTAGTCAACCACAGACGAAAAACATTAAAAGGAAAATTCTAGAAATAAATTATTACTTTAACTTATATACCATTCTAATTAATGTGACAAAATCTCTCACCGCCCATTCCATTTCACCTTGAATGCAAATTATCTTTTTCTTCAGTATATATACTCTGTATATGCTACTAGTCCATTAGTTAGGTACCATTTCTGTTTTCATACCTCCTGCCTTTTTTTTTTCTTTTTTCTTTCTCTTTTTAGTGCTTCTAGATAGGCTCTGGTACCATTTCAGACATGCATTCAAGGCCTTGAGAGATGTGCCCTTCACAGATTATGTGGACTACTTTTCTGTCATCTTGATACATTGGATTATTACTACTAATAGTTTTGCAAATTTAATGTCTAGTGCAAACTAAATTAACTAGGTATACAAAGAACTAAGACAATGAAATTGAATCTATAGATGTAACTCACAACAAAAAACAGACACATATAAGAGCTCTACATACTGGCATTATTGAACCCAGACTTTAAAATTGCTATACTAAATCCATCTGTGTTATCTACTATATCATAAAAGAAAATAATATGATTATCAACTGATGTAGAAAAAAATCATTTCTTAAGACTTGATACCCTTTCATGATAAAACAGTTTCTCAGAAATTTTAAGTATTGGGAAATTATATGGTATTTAGCAAAGTTAGCATCATACTTAATGTTGAAAGATTGATCAGAAATAAGGAAAAAAATGTGGATTTTCTTATTTTGTATTGGTTTGGTTCATCCTGTACTAGAGATTGAACTAGAGACCTCACACCTGCAAGTGGAGGTGCTATGCCATTTAAGCCATGCCCTCAGCCTTTCCATTTCTAGCTTGTTTTTAAAATAGAGTTGTTTACTAATTCTGTTGAGTTGACCCTGAGTCAGTCCTCCTATCTCTGCCTGCCTCTTAAGTCACTGGCACCACAGGTATGTACTCATACCAGGCTTTTATTTTAGTGGTGCTGGGGTTTGATTCAGGGTCTCATGCTTGCTAGGCTGGTGTAATACTGCTGAGCCATGCCTCCAGTTCTGTTTTTTGCCCTCTGATTGTAGGATGAGGTCTCATTTCCTTCCTGAGAGCTTGCCTGAGCTACAATTTGCCTATTTTACCAGAAAAATTAAATTTAAGATCATGATGAAATATCACTATAGAGTTACCAGAATGGCAAAAACAAAATCCAGTGAGAATACTAAGTGCTGGCAAAAACATGGAGAAAATTGATTGAGATACATTTTGAAAGGAAAAACAGTAATGGCTATAGTTTTGTATGAAGGATTGATGCCTCTTATGCATCTCCGCATACCTCTTTTGACAATTAGGTGATGTTGACTTGTAACATAAGTGAAGAGAGCCAAACAACAATGTAATGTTGTTATCAAATGGAGATGTTGGAAGGAATCCTTTGAGAATGGGAGGTAAGGTAACCACAAAGTGGGAGAATTGACACCAGCAGACCCCTCACTAAAGGGAATATTAAAATTATTCTTCAGGTAGAAGGAAAATAACCAAATATTTCTCCTTGACACCCTACCTTATACAAGTCATCCAGTTTCTATGTTCTGCCCAGACCAATGAGTTTTTCTACCTGGCTTTGTACCAGAATCATCAATTGAGTTACAAAGACAACAAACCTCCACATCTTTGTTCAATAGATTTGGTGTGTGATCTGTGGTCCCTCTGACACCAGTGTCCAGCTTTGCTGAGAAACATTGGCATGTGGGCTACAATGGTAGTAAGATAGCATCATAGACTGCAGAATGAGAATACAGTGGTGTCATGGCTAAAACTGAATGCAGCTAACTTCCTTTTCCCTGAGTCTTTGCCTTCACACCAGTGTGTCTTTGTGGCAGCAGCATTCATTTAATGGCTAGTCTGAAAGCCTTCTACAACTCTGACTTGTCCCTACCATGTTCCAATCTTTCTAGACAGTGCTTCCTTTCATCCCTTCTTTTTTATTCCCATTGGCCGCATTACAGTCAAGGTACTTTTCAGATCTTGATTATAGTTGCTGGTTGGAAGCTGGTATGGCAGCCTTAATAGTTTCCACCCCTTCTCGGTTATTTCTCAGTGTTACTAAACCATCTCTGTCAGCATAGCTCATGCATGCCACTGTCCTAATTAGAATACTATTCTTGTTCCTTACCCACCACAGAATGAATCAAATTTTTAATGTTTTTGAAGACAAAACCCAGCAAATTACCTTCCCACTAAATAGCCTTTGATTTCATCTATTGTGCTTAAAGTAGCATCCACAGTCTCTGTTATTACAACATCTAGGAAGCTATATGATAGGCTATTTCCTCCCCTCCCTCATCTATACCACTATTTTTTCTACTCACCTACTTGCCTTCTTGCCTTTGGTTTGAATGACTGAGTACTTGGCTGAATGTGGTCCCTTCTAGTGGCTCTTTGCATGTGTAGTTCCTTGTCATTGTGGGTCTGAGTCCCATGCTCTGTTTTTTGTCACCTACCCTTACCTAAAGTAAAATAATTCTTTTTTTTTCCTGTTGTTTTTTCAAGCATTTTGTTTATTTTCTAACACTTTGTTCATATTGTTTAATTCTCTTTTTGTTCATTGCCCCTTTTCCTTTCTGTAATTTAAGCTTCATGAGTGCAGTAACCTCAATTTTGTTGTTGCTGCTGTATTTTAAAAGCTAGGTACATAAAAAAGTATTCATTAAATATGCCTAATTTATTTTGAACATAGACACATTATAATAAAGTATTAAAAGGTATCTTTCTGACCTGAGAATTGTTTTACTTTTTACAGTACAATAATTTCTCCTTGTTCCCATTTTGGCATTTATCTTTGGATGTAAGGAGGCCAAGGAATGTGATAGGAAATGAAACCATGTGGGAAAAGGCTGACAATGGGATAAATGGAACTCTGACATTACTGCAGGATCTATGAAATTTTCCCTTATGAATGTGCTTTTATATCTGAAATTTTTATGTTCATCTTTGCTGTTCTATAATTATTAGTAGTTTTTAGAAACTCTTCAATCAAATGAAAAATAATTTTTGCATAGGGGCATTTTAAAGAGATTTTACTAATAAAATCAATTATATGGTATTTTGTAATTTGCTCATTAAAAATTGTATTTAACACTCCCCTGAAAGTTGGATACATTTGAAGACATAGGTCTTTGAACTTACAATCCAGTTTCTGTGTTGCTACTAGGTTTCCCGTCACTTGAGCATCAAGGTTTACCTGGAGGTATCTGTGGCAGGAACTGGGGATATGGACACACTTGCTGTCCCTTACATAAGGAAAAAGTGAAGGTGGCTACTGTTAGGTAAATAGTTTGAGCCAAGCCAAGTGGTCTCAACCTTGTAAATTCATTGGTTATCTTTCCTGCCCCTTCCTTTTCTTTTTGGTCCCAGGAAACACAGTGTCCAACTACATGTAGCAGAATCACTTTGATAACTGATTTTATATTTCTTATCTAAGATACTCACCCATTGATCCCTGGATCTCCATTCTTGAAAAGGAAATTAGTTTCATCAAAAGTATTACTGTATTTAGCTGGGCACAGTGGTTCACATCTATAAACCCAGCAACATAGGAAGCTGAAAATGGTAGGATCATAGAACAAGACCAATGCGGTGATAGAGTATACCTGTTGTCCTAGCTATGTGAGAACTTCTTCCTTTTTTTTTTTTTTTTTCTTGCCAGTCCTGGGGCTTGGACTCAGGGCCTGAGCACTGCCCCTGGCTTCTTTTTGTTCAAGGCTAGAACTCTACCACTTGAGCCACAGTACTACTTCTGGCTTTTTCTGTTTATGCGGTGCTGAGGAATTGAACCCAGGGTTTCATGCATGCAAGGCAAGCACTCTGCCACTAAGCCATGTTCCTAGCCCTCTGTGAGAACTTTTTAAGTAGGAGGATCTTGGTCCAGGCAAAAAGGGAGACCCTCTGCAAAGAATGAGAAAAGTGAAAAGAACTAGGAATATGGCATAAGATAGTCTCCCTGACCATGTCCTTACCTCCTGTCTTTCAGCTCTTCTTATTCTCCAAAGTGCATTACAAAAGCAAGGTTGCTTTCCTCAAGATGGGTTACAGAAACTGGAGCCTCCTTTCTCTAAAGCTAGCCATAACAACTAGAATTCTTCTTTCCTCCCTTGCCTTTCTAAGAACTGTCCTAAAGAAATTCTCTGACTTACCCTTGTCTAATAGTAGGTTAGGTGACTCTCATTGTAAAAGGGTCCTGGATCATACTTAGAAAAAAATATGCTACAACTGCGGGGTGAAAAAGACTGAACAGACAGGCCTGCTCCCCCAGTTAGTTACTGTTAGATCATACCTTTTTGTCCAATCATCTTTCTACAGTGGCTTTCTGAGCATATTTCCTCTTGATCTTTAGGTCTTCCTTTCTGATGGCTGCAGTCATGATTAAATGCATTCCTTCTGTTCTCTAGTTAACCATCCTTTTGTTAGGATGTAGGCCATAACTGTTAGATGAAGAGGAACTATATCCCCTCTGACCTATAGAAGAAAGAATAAAGAGAGGGAAATTAGGCTAGAGGCTATGTCTTGTTGCCTGTGTAAATGAATAGTAGTTGGTCTTAGCATGAAAGCTATTGTGTGAGAGAGAATAGTGGCTGGGCTTAGTATGAAAGACATGGCACTAGAGAAAAGTAGACTGGCTTTAGCATGTATTTGAGTGATAATTAATTGATAGGTCTCACTGATGAATTGGATATGGAGGAGGAAGAGAGTTATGAAAGATGAGTCAAAGACAGTGTCTAGAAATTTAACTTGCTCACTGGGCACTGGTAAAGATGAAAAAGGGTTTTGGGGAGGGCCTAGGAGGCCTAGGATAAGAGTATAAGATGAAACATACATTTTAAGATGTCAGACAAGCCAGTTTCTTATATGCATTTGGAGTATAAGAGGGGGCAAAGCTGGAGTTAAGATTTTGGAAGGTATCTCATTGTTAAATTTGGATTTTAAATGTTTCTCAAAGGTGTCCCTAGACAATGGAGGTGCTGGGACCTTTAGGAGGTAGGGCCTAGTGGAAGGAAGTTAAATCATTGAAGGAATATCCTTGAAGAGGACATTAGGATCCAGCCTCTGCCTGTTTCTCCCTCCCTCCCTCCCTCCCTCCCTCCCTCCCTCCCTCCCTCCCTCCCTCCCTCCCTCCCTCCCTCCCTCCCTCCCTTCCTCCCTCCCTCTAGTCTCCCATTCCCTCCCCTCCTCTTTCCCCCTCTTCTCTCTCATTTTCCTAGCCATTCTTTTAAGATTAACAGCTTCCTCTGTCACATACTTCCACTATGATATGCTATTCCCCATAGTTTCCAAGCAATGTGATCATGGACTGAAAACTCAGAAACTTGTGAGCCAAAGTAAATCTTTCTTCCTTTTAAGTTGATTGTCTCTGGTACTTTGTCACGGCAGCAGCAGTAGCAGCAAAAACTACAATAACAACAAGCCTGCCAGAAGCACTCACTATACAGAAGTGGGATGGTAGTCTGGCCGTTGCAAAGTTTGAACTCCCAGGGCACCACAGGAAGGAAATCCAGGCTTTCTTGTCAAACTCCCAATGGGCTGCCCAGATGTGAGCTATAAGGGGAAGAGAGATTGTGAATCTGAAAGCTGGCAGTCCTCAGACATAATAACTGGGGTGCAGACTCTTTTTGACACAAGATCTTGACATATAAATCATGGAATTAGTTCAGAATTGTTGAGATATGAGGTCTCTAATGTCTAAAAGCTGGGATAAGGAGAAAATACCAGCAATGAGACTGAATAATGAAAATGTGAGGTGTGATTCATCAGCGGCTACAGCAGAAGTGTGCCCAGCAACAGATGGAAAAGGTACTCTGTGGGAGGTAAAATCAGAAGGCATGTGGAGGCATGTGGCAATGCCCCAAGTGGCAGCACAGAATCTGCAATATGTGAGGGGTGTGTCTGCAAGGACTGATCAGGAATCACAAGCCCCAGTTCTGACCAGAGAGTTAGGAGGGATAGAGCCAGAATAGAGCAGTCCGAAGAATAATGAATGTGAGGTAGGGAAGGGGGAAGATAAGTTTTGATACTTCTCTGAGGACATTGTGCAATAGTGAGAGCAAAGAAATGGGCAGAAATTAAGAGGAAGGTGTGAGTCAAGGAGCACATTTTTCTCTGAAGCTATAGAGCTCTTCCTGCTGAAACTAAACTGATGGGGTCAGTTCAGTGATGGTGTGGGTGAGTGGGATCTGTGTTGTGAGGATCCTGGAGGAGGAATTATAGTTGTCAGAGTCCATGTAGAGCTGCAGTTTATGTGAACTGAGATCCTCCTTCCATTAGATCAGGAGGGAAGACAGAAAACAGGGAATATACAGACAAGTTAGTAAATTGGTTGGTGTTGAAATAAAAGTTTCTTGCTTATTGTTTTCTCAACTATATGTAAGATGAGGTTCTCTACCTGGTGTTTTAGGGAAGCATTGGTGATATAATGAGACAGGAAATCATTGCTCAGGAAGTGAGCAGGCAAATTGAATAAAGACGCATTGTGAACTGAGGCTCTGTTGTGGGATGTTCTCCAGCAGTGTTCAACCTTGTAGGTACTGGAAAGAGAAGATGTAGAATGAACTCAAAAGGGTAGAGATTCACAAGGCAAGTATTATGGTATGTGAGAAAGGGGAGGCAGGCAGGAAGGTGAGAATGTTTGCAAAAGAGAGGAGTATTTATGCTCTGTAAACGATCTCAAATTTGTGACTTGCTCACGATAAGTATTCTTATGAAGGCATATATTTTTGAGTTTACCTATCTGTGTCTTTTCTACATAGTCTTAACATGTTTGAACAACATGATTTGGACCATTCATACCGCTATTTTGTCCTGGCTTATTTTCAAAAGCCTTTTGATTTTGGTTTTTGGAAAACCAATGCTATTTTCCCTCTGGAACTAATGAGTGAGCAAGCAAGAGGTTCTGTAAGCAAAAGTAAAAACGGCAGACTTTGTTATGATTGGATCCATGTTTGGAAATTCTGTGCATTGTGTTATGTCAGCATCCTGCTCACGGAATAGGCTATGTAAACAGTGGGTGTTAGGAGGTTCTGTGAATGAGCAGCCTTCCTTCTCACTTATAGACTTAATCACTGCAATTCTCCAGATTTCTGAGTGTTTATTTCATAGTAAAGAGGGCTCTAAAAAATACCAGGCCAGTTAAGTTTTTATTGTAGATCATTTCATTTAAACTACAGTGGGACATATAAAGTAAGAAAAAAAACAACATTGAAGGCAAGATTTTGAAGAAAAAGTTACAAAAACTTGTCTGCAATAATTGGTTTTGGCTTTGCATATAAAATTGCAAAAAGAAAAGAAAGGGATGGGAGCAGGTTTGTTCTGTCTTTTAAGTTAGAGCGTTTGGTATATTGAGAATTTGAATAGCATACTAGAAAACATAAATGGTGTGCTATTAGGAAAACAAAAGCCTACATAGACCAACTTTTAAGTTAAAAGAAATGCTTTTTGATCATGACAAAATATCATTCATAACTTTTTATTTTTATTTGTAGTATTTTTTTAAGTTATAGGGACACATCATTCTGTAACTTTGGGAATCTAGAGTGAGGTGAGAAAACCATTAGGATCGATTAGCCCATGAGTTAGTCAGCCAGGGAATAGACACAAAACCCCAAGAGAATGGAAAACTTTAGGAAGTAAAAATAGGAAACAAAATCATAACTATAGGGAAAACAGACTCAAATACTTAATTTAAAATTTTAGACTGTTGTGTAACCACCATGTTAGGAGTATCAGGTTTATCGCTCGTGAAGATCGAAAGTATAGACAAAGAGAAATAAGTACAGGGAGCAGAAAGGTTTGCCTTTCACCACACACGGAGGTTTGCCCTCTAGGAACCTCTGACCTCTCATGGGATCATACTGAAGGTGCCAGGTCTGATGCTCTCCCTGAGTTTTGTTTTTTCCCCAAAGGTAATGAGAGTGCTGGGCTATGAAGTAGTGATAGGAGGCAGTGGGAAGTGCCAAGGGGAAAAACTACATTAAGAAATCACCCATTGTGTGCATCCTGAAGGCATAGCAGTAGTGGCTGACTCTACCTTTCTAGGGATGTGGGAATGAAGGACCCTAGAGAGGAGAAGGTGGAGACAAGATTCCATTCTGGAAAAAGGGAAGACACTTAAATTCCATGTAGGCTGCAGAGTTCTGAACAGAATGCATGAAAGGCTTCTTTGTGTGTGCTCCTGAGCAGATCAGTGAACCAATGAAACTAATGTTTATTTAGCACCTATTATGAACCCTATGTCTAGTTGCATGAACTACCACATGCTTTCTTTCTGTTTTTGTAATATTGATGGGTGTTAGCCCATTTCAAAGAGAAAGAAACTGAAGGTTGGTGACAGTAAGTGATTTTTTTTTCTTTTCACTGAGTGGTAGAGTTGCTATTGGAACCAAGTGTATCTTTGGGTGTCAGTATCATAAGAGTTTAACTCGGTTTCTCGAGTAACTCTCTGCACACAGGGTCTGTGGCTTGTCTGACTCTTGGTGTAGGTTTTGTTTGGAACAGTGGAAGATGGCTCTAGCCAAGATAAAGAAGTTGTCAGATAACACAGCAAGCTCTGCTGTCTTCTCTAGGTTTTTGTTTTTGTTTTCCCTAGTGACTCTTTAGAGGTGTGTTTGGGCTGGGATCTAGCAGAAGGGTAGTGATCTGAGGACTTGGTGTCCTGTTAGAGAAATCAATTCTAGGATGACCCCCAGAGTTTTAATTTTGTGGTCTGGAGTGGGACCAAGCTAGTCTTTATGGTATGGAGAATAAGATTGAAATATGTACATATCACATCATGAGAAAGGCTGGTGTAGGTGAGTCAGCTATCACAGTCAAACTCTTCCATCCCTTTGTTAGTATGTGGTTGTGACAAATACAATAATGATAACTATGTCAGATAAAACTGTGGAAGAGCAAGCCTTTGAAGTGATGCAAGACAGCAGGAGGTAAGAAGACAGCAGGTAAGAAGACATAGAACAGGGCTTATCTGGCTACTGAATTACACCTATCCTCACCCAAACTGAGGCTTAACCTCGGCAGCTACTGATAAGTGGAGATTTGTGGTGAGCCCTAACACTTTGCTTCTCCCTTTCCATGCTTGTGTCCTATTAATTTTGTAACAACATTATGAAAGCAACTTTATCTTCTGTATTTCATGGAAGTTAAACCTGGGGAAGACTGACATTTGCAAAAAGCTATTTCAAGTTGGGCACTGATGGCTCACATCTATAATCCTAGCTACTTGAGCAGCTGAGAATGTTGGGATTGTGATGTGAGGTAATGAAGCCAGTTTGGACAGAAAAATTCCATGAGACCCCCTTCTCAATGAAGACTGGATGCAGTGGCACATACTTGTTAGCTTACTGGGAAACCTCTCATTGGGGGATGGCACCTGGGCAGGAAGCAAGACCTTATGTCAAAAAATAATGAGCAGGCTGGGGATATAGCCTCGTGGCAAGAGTGCCTGCCTCGGATACACGAGGCCCTAGGTTCGATTCCCCAGCACCACATATACAGAAAACGGCTAGAAGCGGCGCTGTGGCTCAAGTGGCAGAGTGCTAGCCTTGAGCGGGAAGAAGCCAGGGACAGTGCTCAGGCCCTGAGTCCAAGGCCCAGGACTGGCCAAAAAAAAAAATAATAATAATGAGCAAAACCCAAGGGTTGGAGGTGTGGCTCAGCAGTAAATGTGAATGTACTGCCAAAAAAATTAAATTAAATTTAAAAAATTCAAGGATTGAATTTGGATTCAATTACAAATTTGGATTATAAGTAAGATACATTTTCAAGTTCTATGATCTTTCAGTCCTTTTCTTTATTTTTACTATTTCTGTTGTTGTTATTACCATTGTTACTACTGTATATACGTGTGTATGTGTACACAGGGTCTTGCTGTATATAGTCTGAACTGACCTCAAATTCTCATTCTTCAAACCTCAGCCTTCCACATGTCAGGATTATAGGTTTGTTTTGCCATGCCTGGCTCCTTCAATTTAAAAAATTATCCATAAAATACATTAATTTAGTCTTATAATAATCCAAGTTTATCAGAGTCTACCTCCAATCTCTTATTACTTATATACTTATTACTTATATACTACTGCAGAAGCAATTACTAATTGCAGTGGGTTTAGGGATTCTTTCTAGTCTTTGACTTAATTTATGAAAGTTAGTTATGTTTACACATAAATGAAATTATAAAGATCTATTATTCTGTGACTTAGTCTCTGTGTAATAACCCCTGTTGTTATTCCTATATCAGCCACACAAATATCCATTTATATTGCACTTCATGCCAAAGGCAAGAAGAATATTCAAACCTATAATCTAAACTAATTTTTAAATGTGAATATAGGTTTAAACCAGAGCCTCTCAGGAGAGACAGTTTTGCTCTTAAAAATCATTTGGCCAAGTCTAGAGATATTTTTGGTTGTCCCGATGTAGAGGGGTGGGTATATCTAAGAGTAAGGGAGCAAATGCACAAGACAGTCCCTTACAATAGGCAAAAATGTGATTGTGTCAAGATTGTAAGAATCTGATTGTCTTCAACATACTCACTTTAATGACATTTCAGTATCCCACTTAAGGAGCTTGATCAATATCTAGCTTATTAACACTAGCCTTTTCTTAGAAACATACTGAATAATAGCTCCATTTAAAAAGTGTTAAGGTTTCAACTTTTCCAAGGAAAACCCAATTCTTCTCTGGCTTCTTCTCTTTTTTGAAGTCATATTTGAAATATTTTTATGCATCTCGCAGTTTGATTTATAGAGATGTGCAAAATCATGAATAACTACATATTGATGCTCCCTTCTTAACTGTGGAAAAAAGTATTTCTCAGCCATGTTTTATGTTTCTCTTTAGTTGGAAATTGTTCCTCTTATTCTTAAGATGTAGATTCTGTAAAACTGGAAATCATTTCAAGGTTTAAATACCAGATTGAAATAAAAGGAACTGTGATAATTGCAGATCTGCTTAGTTGAATAGATTATTCTATTGTAAGACTAAAACACAAGACCATTAACTGTTGGAAGCAAGTTACTGGGTTCCATGTATGACAGTTGGGTATTGTTAGCTATCTGTGGCCTTGTTCCACTGAATTTATTCATAGTAAAGAAAGGCTAGTTTATCTTCATTCCTAAAGAATCCAGCCATTTCTTTGCTAAGTCATGTATTATCACAGATATTTGTAATGCAAATAATATCTTTTTTCTCAAAATGATTTTAAAATAATTTATACATTATGACTTTCAGAAAGAATATACTAAAAATAAGTTGTACCTTTAAGTTAGAGTTTAATTTCTTTTTCTTTTTAACTTGGATTATAGGTTATTCTAGTATCATATGTACTAGGTACATTTGAAATACCTTACTTCTTAATTCACACATCCCAAAGAATAATATGGACACTGAAATACTTTTTAACTTAACAGAATTCAGAATAACTTTTCAAATAGTTTGACTTTTTTTATAGTTATGTCAGCAGCAATGATAGTATTTATCTTATAATTTGGAAGCATTGTTCCTAATAACCTAATGACTTCAGAAATTAAAGATTTCAGAAGAGTTTGTCAGATTGTCACTAATGAATTTCTTCCTGAAAAATCTCAGTATTATAAATGCTATAGGCTGATAGGACAGTAACTATGAGAATGGGCAATATTCCCTTTATTCCCTGTTGTGTCTTAGAATCATAGGTCGAAGTAATGTGGAGGATTGCAGTTTTCCTACTTGTGCATGTAGGCATAGACAACAGCTTGTTTAATGCCTGCTTTTGAACTTATATAAATGGAATCATGTTGCCTTTTTATTTCTCTAATTTTCTACACCTTCTGAGCATGTACTGTGCTTTAGCCCTTTAAACAAGTACAATACATAATAAGGAAAATTTTTGTGTAAATTTTGGAAAAGCCTATGAAGTTCTTCTAAAAAGCCTATTTAGGATTGTAATTGATCCTGCATTGGACATTTGTCAGAGACCCAACATCTTTGTGACATTCAGTTCTTCTTGCTAAAATTATGTATGGGTCTTCATTTGTGCTCACTACTAATAACTTTTTTTTTTTTAACTTCTAAGGTTTTGTGACACTTTGCTTATTTGTCATTGAGGGCTGTGCATTGCAGGTCTACTCTCTAGGGGGCAACATTCTTTTTCTTTTATTTTCCTTAAATTTAGTGACAGTTATGTATTGGTATATTTTCTAGGTCCTCTTTGTTAGCAGGGGGAAGTGATCATTTAAGATTGTGTTATTTAAGAAAGTAAGACAGTGTGATACTCAGTTTGGAAAATCACTTGCAGGTGATTTAATTAATTTAGGAATTTTAATATTGGTTAAGTAAGCAAACAATTCTAGTATAAAAACATAAATGTTTTACTAGATGTTTACATAAAACGATGTGGGAACATAAAAGAGGAAGTGACTAATTCAGTGGTTGGGCACAGATACTTTATATGGTGAAAGAACTGCCAACTATTCAAAATGGCAGCATTTCTTGACCCATTTTTAGACCAGATACCTCTGTTAAAGGCTTGAGAAAAGACAATTAAACATATTGTGAAATAACCTCAAGAATGCCCCAGATCAGAGGGAAGATGGCGTCGCCACAGTAGGGAGACACCCCAACTCGCTCCAACTGAATAGCGAGTGGGGAACTCCAGCACCCAACACCCCATCAAGAACCCAGCAAACCAAGCAGCCAGAAGCAACAGAGAAACCCAGGAAACGAAAAAGAACAAAAAAAAGAAGAGCCTATAACCTGCACGGAGCTGGAAAATCTCTGGGGTACCCCCCTCCCCCACCTGCCGACCCTGTCCCGAATAGGGCCAGGCTAGGAAAGGGGACCCGGCGCCAACAAACCGACTGCCGAAAAGTCACGCCAGGAGCACAGAGTCCGGACAGCAAGAGCTCCACGGACCCCAGACGGAGTGCAGACCACCAAGACAGACGGCAACTGCGAAGGACCCGGGGTGCGGGGACCGAACGGCTGGGATCAGACATAAGCAGCAGGGGAACCCGAGGTGTAGACCGGGAGAGCCTGGCCCTCCACCACCAAACAACCGATCACTACACCCCAGCACCACAGCCCCGAAAAATCGACAGCAGTGCGGGACACATACTCAACCCAGGACCAGTAAGTTCCTCATTATCCCCCCCCCCCCCCGCACCCAAACAAGAGACCAGCTCTAGCAGAGACCCAAACCCTACAAAGAAGCTAGAGCACCCTCCCTACCCTGAGGGAATAAAGCAGCTCCATAGCTGGTGGTGCTAAGACCTCTGAGAGGACTCAGGAACTAACAGAGGCGGAGCAGCACCAAGGCATCCCCCCAAAGCCCCAGCAGAGCACCTGAACCTGGCCACACCGGCCCCGCCCCCTCCCCAACAGGGGCCTGGGGACTGGTAGGCTTTGGAAGCCCCAGGCTCGCTGGTGAGCAACACCAGAACAGCAGGGTCACCTGGGCCCGAACACACACCCCTCTCACAGCGGAGGCACAGAGAGTCTGTGGGTACCAACCCGTACCCGGACACTTGATCCTGCAGGGGCCCACGCATACTGTCCCCACGCATACTGTCCCCCCACAACAAATTTGCGAGAGGACACAAGCACCCTCCAACAACTCGGGCAACTCATCCCCAAAGGAAGCACTAGAGTGCACACGCACACGCCTCCTGGAGGGCCAGCGTGGGCTGGCGTGCCAGCCCCCCAGCAGGAGGACCTCTTGCCCAAACCCCCGCGGGAGAGCACAAGCGGGCACAAGTGAGGGTGACCACCTCAGCAACAATTGAGAAGGTCACGCTCACCCATTGGGCAGTAAGGTTCAACAGCCAAACTCAAACCCAGAGCCAGGACACAAACAAGTCTCTCACTGATGGACCAGAGGGAGCTAGCACAAAGCCAAACCAGGGAAGCCACCCACAGATCTCCAGATGCGCAAATCACAAAGAAATATAACAAATTTCATCAAAGGGCAAGCCAACTCACCAGCTCTAAAGTAGCACGACTGAAGAGGAGATGGAGAATAAGAAAACAACTGAGGCTATGTTAGCAGAAATGATGGAAAGCCTCAGAAACAAAATCAGAAAACAATTCCAGGAGTTTAGAGTGGAAGTCTTGAAGGACATCCAGGAAGCCAAGAAAGAAATGGAAGCAAAACTGAATACACTGCAAACCTCTGTTAAAGAAGACCTTAACATCCTGAGAAGTGGAAATGCATGAAAAAATAGATTTAAAATACAACTCCTTAAAGGAAGAAATTTCCACGATCAAAGCTGATCTGGCAACCATAAATAGCTCTCTGATATCCATAAACTCCGCACTTGAATCCACAGCACAAAGAATTGACCATATGGAAGCCAGAATCTCTCTCTTAGACAATGATGCAGCCAATAAGAACTAGAAAATTACCACACTCCAAGAAATATTAAAACTTCAGGGCAGACTAATCCAGGAGCTAGTGGACAAAGACAAGAGATATAATCTGTGCATAATTGGAATAGAAGAAGGAGCCAAATACCAGAGCAGAGGGCTTCAACATATTTTCTTTTTTTGGCCAGTCCTGGGCCTTGGACTCAGGGCCTGAGCACCATCCCTGGCTTAGGCTAGCACTCTGCCACCTGAGACACAGCGCCCCTTCTGGCCGTTTTCCATATATGTGGTGCTGGGGAATGGAACCGAGAGCTTCATGTGTAGGAGGCAAGCACTCTTGCCACTAGGCCATATTCCCCGCCCTCAACATATTTTCAATAAAGTAATTGCAGAAAACTTCCCCAATCTCACAAGGAACCCCATCCAGGTAACCGAAGCCTATAGGACACCTGGCAGACCAGATCCTAGAAAAGCCACACCAAGGCACAAAGTATTCAAGACTTCAGATTTCAAGAATAAAGAGCAAATTTTGAATGCAGCCAAAGGGAAGAAAGAAATTTATTACAATGGGAAGAGGATCTGAATAACTGCAGACCTCTCCACACAAACCTACCACATGCAAAGAGAATAGAAGAACACCATCCAAGTCCTACAGGCCAACCACTGCCAACCTAGAATAAAATATCCAGCAAAGCTGGAGTTCATATTCGAGGGGAAAACCAGATCTTTCCATAGCAAAGAGGATCTAAAGGAGTATGTGAATAAAAAACCAGCCCTACAGCGAATTCTAAGAGGGGAATCCCACCCAACAGAAATCGTACAGGACACACAGACAGAAACAGAAAGAAACTACAGTAGCCAGAGCACAACAGAAAGAGCAGCTCACCAAAGACAAGAAAAAAAAGAGGAAAAACAGCCCAACAAGAAAATGGAAGGAGAAAAAACACTCTTATCCTTGATCTCTTTGAATATAAATGTTATAAACAATCTGATAAAGAGGAGCAGATAGGCAGAATGGATCTTCAAATAAAAAGTTGCCATCTGTTGTCTACAAGAGACCCACCTTACAGCAAGGGATGAAAACAGGCTCCAAATGAAAGGATGGAGCAAGATCTACCAAGCAAAAGCAGCTACCAAAACAGCAGGAGTAGCCATCCTGATCTCAGACAATCAACTTAAAAAGACAAAGAAGGTCACTACATTTTAATCACAGGAAAAATCCAGAATCAAGACATCACGGTGATAAATGTATACTCACCGAATAAAGAGGCCCTACATATGTCAAGCAAATTCTCACAGAACTACGGAACAAGATAGACCCAAACACAATCATAGTGGGTGACTTTAATACCCCACTCTCTCCAAGAGACAGATCCAACACTCAGAGGATTAGCAAGGGAACTGAGGACCTAAGTAACACCATATCCCAAGTGGATCTGACAGATCTATACAGAATCTTCCACCCTACAGAGACCCAATACACCTTCTTCTCAGCAGCCCATGGATCATACTCCAAAATAGACCATTTCATAGCCAACACAAAGAAACTCAGCAAATACAAAAGTATTGAGGTCATCCCATGTATTATATCTGATCACAGTGGATTAAAGGTAACCCTCAATAACAACGGTTACCACAGAGGCTATACACATTCTTGGAGGCTAAACCCGACACTGTTATCCAACACTTGGGCCCCAGACCAAATTAAAGATGAAATTAACGAATTCATAATCCACAATGACAATGAAAATACATCACAAAGAAACCTATGGGACACAGCTAAGGCAGGACTGAGGGGCAAGATCATTGCCCTCAGCACGCACAGTAAAAGAATGGAAACAGAGCAGGTGAATAACCTCACAATGAAACTAAAACAACTGGAGAAACAAGAAATGATCGATTCTAAAATGACTAGGAGGAGATCACAAAGATTAAAGAAGAGATAAATCTGATTGAACATAGAAATACCATTCAACAAATAAATAAGACTAAAAGCTGGTTCTTTGAGAAAATAAATAAAATTGACAGACCCCCTCGCAAGACTTACAAAAAACAGAAGAGAAGAGACTCATATACGTAAAATCAGGGACTCCACCGGAAAAATAACAAGTACACACGATATTCAAACAATCATAAGGAACTATTTCCAGAACCTCTACTCACTAAAAAACAATAATTTTACAGAAATTCAATTCAATTCTTAGAGAAGTATAAACTGCCCAAACTGAACCAAGAAGAAATAAATCAACTAAATAAACCAATAACTTACAGTGAGATACCGGGGGTAATCAAGAACCTCCCAACAAAGAAAAGCCCAGGCCCAGATGGATTCACCAACGAATTCTATAAAACCTTTAGTGATGAGCTAATACCAATACTCCTCAAACTCTTCCGCGAAATAGAAACAGAGGGAGAAATCCCAAACTCATTCTATGAAGCTAATATCATACTCATTCCCAAACCAGGCAAAGACCCAACAAAAAACGAAAACTACAGACCAGTATCACTAATGAACACAGATGCAAAGCTCCTCAATAAAATATTAGCTAATAGAATCCAGAAAGTGATCAAGAAAATTATACATCGTGACCAAGTAGGCTTCATCCCACAGTCACAAGGATGGTTCAATATGCATAAATCAATCAATGTAATTCACCACATAAACAGAACTAAAATCAAGAATCACATTGTTATCTCAGTCAATGCCCTAAAAGCCTTTGACATAATACAACATCCATACTTATTAAAAGCTCTGGAGAGAACAGGAATAGATGGAACATTCCTCAAAACAATAAAAGCCATATACAATAGACCAACTGCTAACATCATATTAAATGGAGAGAAACTTAAATCATTCCCCCTAAACTCAAGAACAAGACAAGGATGCCACTCTCCCCACTTCTTTTCAACATAGTGCTGGAATCCCTGGCCATAGCAATAAGGCAAGAGGAGGACATCAAAGGGATCCACATCTGCAAGGAAGAAATCAAGCAATCCCTATTTGCAGATAACATGATCTTATATCTGAAGGACCCAAAAAACTCCAGTCCTCAAACTCCTACACCTAATAAACCATTTGGGCAAAGTAGCAGGATACAAAGTCAATCCACAAAAGTCAGCAGCTTTTCTGTACACCAGCAATGTACAAGCAGAAAAGGAAATTATAGAAACAATTCCATTTACAGTAGCAAAAAAAAAAAAAGTACGTAGGGGTCAACCTAATCAAGGATGTGATGGACCTATTTAATGAGAACTATAAAAATCTAATAAGGGAAATCAAAGAAGACACAAGGAGATGGAAAGACCTCCCATGCTCATGGGTAGGCAGAATCAATATAGTGAAAATGGCCATATTGCCCAAATTGTTATACAAATTCAATGCAATCTCTATCAAAATCCCAGTTACATTCTTCACTGAAATAGAGAAAGCAATCCATAAATTCATATGGCACAGCAAAAGACCTAGAATGGCCAAAGCAATTCTAGGCAAAAAAAAGCAGTGCAGGAGGTATCACAATACCAGATTTCAAGCTCTACTATAGGGCCATCATAACAAAAACAGCCTGGTATTGGTATAAAAACAGACCGGAAGACCAATGGATTAGAATTGAAGATCCAGAAATAAAACCGCACTCTTACAGTCAGCTGATATTCGACAGAGGAGCTAAAGACATACAATGGAATAAACAGAGCCTCTTCAACTACTGGTGCTGGGAGAACTTGGCACCCATATGCAGAAAACTCAAAGTAGACTCAAGCCTATCACCATGCACCAAGATCAACTCAAAATGGATCAAGGACCTCAATATCAGACCTGAATCCTTGAAACTACTGAAGGACAGAGTAGGAAAGACGCTAGAACTTATAGGCACAGGAAGGAACTTCCTGAATGTAGTCTCAGGGGCACAACAAATAGGGGAGAGACTCGACAAATGGGACTACTACTACAAATTAAACAGTTTCTGCACTCCTAAGGTCATAGCCACCAAACTAGAAAGACAGCCAACCTTTAGGGAAGGATCTTTACCAGCACAGCAATAGACAAAGGCCTGATATCTGTCATCTACAGAGAACTCAAAAAACTAAGCCCCTCCACGCCCAGTAAACCAGTTAGGAAATGGTCAAAGGAGCTAAAGAGAGACTTCACAAGAGAAGATATAAAAATGGCAAAGAAACATATGAGAAAATATTCAACATCCCTGGTAGTAAAGGAAATGCAAATAAAAACAACCCTGAGATACCACCTCACTCCAGTTAGAATGGCCTATACTCTGAACTCAGGCAACAACAAATGCTGGAGGGGATGCGGGGAAAGAGGAACCCATTGTTGGTGGGAGTGCAAATTAGTACAACTACTTTGGAGAACAGTATGGAGGTTTCTCAAAAAGCTCAATATAGAACTACCCTATGACCCTGCCATACCACTCCTAGGCAAGTATCCTGAACAGCAGGTCCCAAAATATCAAAAAGACATCTGCACTTCCATGTTTATCACTGCACAATTCACAATAGCCAAATGGAATCAGCCTAGATGCCCCTCCACAGATGAATGGATCCAAAAAATATGGTACCTATACACAATGGAATACTACATAGCGATTAGGAATGGCTAAATATTGGTATTCGCAGGGAAATGGTCAGAACTCGAACAAATAATGTTGAGTGAGACAAGCCTAGAACACAGAAATCAAAGGGGCATGATCTCCCTGATATATGACTGTTAAGATGGGGTGACGGAGCAACAGTAGAGACCAGTTCTGTGAAACCAAAAACTGCTTGTCAAATGGTATTTCCCATAGGATGGGGTTAGCGACCCAATATTATGTAACTAAAACCAAACAATTACTCAACATATAAAGGTCAAAAATTGACCTCTCAGTGGAATACAATAGCCCAAAACTATGTATGTACGTTCATATAAGACTACTGTTGACATATTGTCTAATGTTGACATTATATTTAAAGCCCTTGGCGAATTTTCTTGGGCGTAGGCCACGTGGCTACTGTATATGTTCTTGGTACATTGGGTATTGTATATATGTCTACCTAATCTAGGGAAGGGAAAGAAAAACAGGGTGTAAGATATCACAAGAAATGTACACACTGCCCTACTATGTTACTGTACCCTTTTTGCACAATACCTTGTCAAAAAAGTTGTGTTTAATTAATAAATAAATTACAAATAATTAGTAAAAAAAAAAAAAAAGAATGCCCCAATAAGAGGGATAAAATAATGAAATAAATTGCATTTAGCCAAGAATGGCTTGGTTTTACTACACAGAAGTGCCGGAAAGAAGATTTAAAAAATGTGTGCCTCTGTATAATACCTTTTATTGAAATGCTGCTGAGACTGCTTTGGAATTTTCCAGGCTCCTTTTGCAAGGAGATGTTATTTGTTACTGCCTGTGAACATTCTCAGACTGCTTACAGTTACCATGAACTGAGAAGCTGCAAAGCAACATATTTTCAGTGAAATTATGTGCACATCAGTGCACAGGTTTTATTCAGTATTACTGGATTGTGTCAGGTTGTTTCAAGTACAAGTGATAACAAGATCAATTTTTTTCTGTCAGTATTTTGTGGTTCCTTTATGATCTGAAATTTAGGTAAGAAATTATGACAAAGAGAATTCCTTATGCTTTTTTTTTTTAAGGAGATCACAAAGGAAACCTTCAGCGACTATCTTGTTTAGTAGTTTAATGACTGCATTTGGATTTAGCAAGTGTTTATTGAATGACTTGTGTGAAATGCTTGGTTCTAGTTCACAGTTCCTCTAAGGAATATGAAGAGTAATGCAGCCATCTCCTCTGGAGCCTGTGCGCTACTAAGTGCAATGAAGAAAGTATGCTTTTAACAGCATTGCAAAGCTTCCTGAAAAAAGTACAAATTGTAGACCACGGGGATTTTAGGACATATCAGATTAAGCTAGAAACTAGAACAGAAATCTTAAAGATGATTTTGAAAGAAAAGAGCAACTGGCAGTTAGAGATAGACTGGAAGGTTCCTCAGGAGAAAGAAATTCTAGGGAAGTAGGAATGGACTGAGGTGGGTTGTGCTTAGGAACTGTGTGAAAGTTGGAGCTATCAGGGTGACAGGAACATTTCCCTGTTGTCTCTGTTTCCACCTCTTTTCTCTGCTCCCCTCCATATCATGCACTTTTCCTACTTCTCTAGCTGCTCACAAGTCATCACTTTGGGAGTAAGTTTGCAGAAAACTGCCAATTGGAACTCATCCTTTTTCTTCTGTTCCCACAGTTATTTTCTTACCCCTCATAGCACTTTATGTCTTGGTGTTTGTATTAGGTCTATTTCCAACTTCCTTGGGGCTGCTCATCACAGGAATTTCAGGAGAGTGGCTTGAATATGGTGTGTTTGTTGACTAAATGATTCTGGTTTACAAACAGTGTACACATACACACACAATATGTAAAGACTTGTGTTATAGAGAGCAAAGTGGTAGAAATTCTAAGACTTCAGTGATATAATGAGAACACTTTTTGGAGAGGCATAAGATATGTGTTCTCTCTCAGTTCACGAATATTGACCACAGTTTGGCTCTGTTAGTCCTTTGCCAAAGTAGAAACCACAGCTCATCCTCCATACCCTGACCATGTGCCAAACCATAGTCTCTTTGATCCAATTTTCCTACCCCGCCTGTCACAAGATAGAGCAGACAGGGTGAGCTTAGAAACAAGAATACCTGAAAAATAAGTGAGTTTCCCCTGATTTAGTTAAAACTTCACTTAGAAAGTTTGCCTTCATAGTATGAGTATTCTCAATGGCTTTTCAAGCATAGCAGAATTTCTTTTATTCCTAAAAGTCCTACATGAATCAACATTGGACTTGAAATTATTTTGGATATAGCCACGTTAGTTTCTACATCCCCTACCTTTGATATATTTTAGATTACAAGTCAGGCCAATATATTTATACCTTTTTTAAATGTCAGAACATGTTTGTTTATACCCACATTCTTTTTGTAGACACTGGATTACATATTTAAAAGCCTAGCTCCTTATTAGTGAAGAGGTTAGATATTCAACATTTTTTAAATAATGTATTCTTATATGAGTAGGAATTTTTCTTTCAGAGACAAATCATCAGATGGAAGAAAGATAACCTCGTCAACAAATGGTATTGAAAGAATTGGCTACATATGTGTAGAAAACTGAAGTTAGAGCCTTATACATCACCCTGCACCAAAATCAACTCCAAGTGGATCTAAGACCTCAAGATAAGAGCAGATACCTTGACAATGTTACAGGAAGGAATAGAGGAAACACTAAGGCTCCTTGGTACAGGTTGAAACTTCCTAAATAAAGATCCAGAAACACAAGTAAAAGAAAGGATGGGTAAATGGGATCACACTAACCTGCAGAGCCTCTGCATGGCAAAGGACATAGCTAGAAAGATAAATAGAAAGCACATAGATTAAGAGAAAATCTTCACTAGCTATACAACAGACAAGGGCCTGATATCTAAAATATACCTGCAGCTCAAGAAATTAACCCTCTTAATAACAGATCCTCAAAGAAACAACCACCCCATTAATTAGTGAGCTAAAGACTTAAAGAGAGACTTCTCTAAGAGGAAATGAGAATGGCCAAGAGGCACATGAAGAAGCCTTCAACAACACTGGCCATAAAAGAAATGCAAATCATAACAACACTGACATTTCACCTCACCCCAGTAAGCATGGCCATTATCAAGAAAACTAACAACAGATGCTGGCAGGATGTGGCTGAAAGGGAACCCTACTACACTGTTGGTGGGAGTGTAAGCTTGTTCAATCACTCTAGAAAGCAGTGTGGCAGTTCCTCAAAAAGCTAAACATATTGCTCCCCTATGACCCAGCAGTCCCACTCCCGGGCATTTACCCAAAGAATTACAGACAAGGCCACACTAAAACTTCCAGCATAACCATGCTTATTGCAGCATTATTTACCATAGCTAAGATATGGATCCAATTCAGATGCCTCTCAGTAAATGAATGGATCAAGAAAATGTGGTATATATACACAATGGAATTCTATGCTTCCATCAGAAAGAATAGCATTGCCTCATTTGTAAGGAAATGGAAAGAATTGGAAAAAATTGTATTAAGTGAAGTAAGCCAGACCCAAAGAAACAGGCTCCATGGTTTCCCTCATTTACAATAATCAGTGTATGTCTAGGATAGTCCTAGCAGAGGATCACAACAGCTCAATAGCTATGTACTTATGACCATATCAAATAATGCTAATCGAAATGAACTCAAAGATATGGAAATGAGGTGGTTTTTTTTTGTTTGTTTCTTTTTAAGGTACCATGTGAAGTTATTTCTCTTCTCTTTTGTTTATTTCCCCCTTTGGTTTATCCCCTGTTGTCACTTTTTAATTTTGGTGCCCTGTGTCTTATATATACAGTTAACTGATTTGGGTAAGGGAAGAGGAATAATGAAATGCTGAGACAAAGGACAATGGGAGAAGCAGTGCAACAGCCATACTCACAAGACATTGTGTTGGAAATGACCTTTCAACTTGCAGGGGAGGGAAGTCATGGTGGGGAGGGGTGGGGGTAACACTGTTTGACAAAAATGTTCGCACTATCTTACTTATATAACTGTAACCCCTCTGTACATCACCTTTACAATAACACAAAATAAGATAAAAACAAAAAGAGCCCAAACCTGGTTTTTAGTGGTTTTGTGTTTTGACTACTTGCCACTAGGTGGCAGTAAAAAAGTTCTTTGCAATAAGCAATACTTAATCATTTTTATTTATTCATCTTGAGGATCAAACATGGGGGCTCACATATGCTGTGAAGATTGTTCTACCATTAAACTACAAGCCCGTCCCAGATTGTCAATTTGTGAATTTTCTTTAAAAGAGAAATTTAGGGGACTGAAGTTTGAAGTATCTGTCTTAAATACCATGTAACCATAGGCAGGCTTCATGAAGTTTCTAGGACTTACTCTTAATTTATCTATGGATAAAACTTCCCCCCCACCCCCGGGAATATGGCCTAGTGGCAAGAGTGCTTGCCTCGTATACACAAAGCCCTGGGTTCGATTCCCTAGCACCACATTTATAGAAAATAGCCAGAAGTGGCACTGTGGCCCAAGTGGCAGAGTGCGATCCTTGAGCAAAAAGAAGCCAGGGGCAGTGCTTAGGCCCTGAGTTGAAGGCCCAGGACTGGCCAAACCCCCCCCCCAAAAAAACTTTTCACCCCCTTCATCCCATACAAGTTCATACATCCATAATAGAGAATCATGGTAAAACAGACGTAATTCAAACCATGTAATTTTATTTTACAACATATTCTTATGTTTAAAAATTAATGTATGGTAATTAAACTTTTGAAATACATATCGGTTAAAAGAAAAATTTAAATCACCCTAAAAAGTAACCTATATTAGCTATTTGTTATATTTCTTCCAAGCTCAACCCTCTCTCCTAAGCATTAAGCCTGAGGCCTTGCACACGTTAAACAAGGGCTCTTCATCTACAGTCCTTTTGTTTTACCTTGTTTTGTTTTTGAGCCAAAGAGTTTTACAACCACCTGCCTTTGTCTGAGATGATCTCAAACTCAAGATCTTCCTGCTCTTTTTCCTATGTAGCTAAAGTTATGTCTGCTTTCTTCCCAGTAGTTTTTGTACATACAAAGTAAAATCACATTGAACATTCAGTTTTACTCTTTGCCTTTCAATTTTTGTATTTTCTCATATCATTAAATATTTTTGCAACATTATTCATACTTGTATATAAATCATGAGAAATTTTTCCAGTCTAGTATTATGAGTGGCTTTTAGTTTTGTATTTTTATAAGTAATGATACTGTTAATCTAAGACTTCCCTTAGGATACACTCTTGGAAACTGAATTATATTGGACAGGGGATTTTTAATACTTTATTGTTTTAATCTTTTTTTTTTATTGTTAGAACAGAATATCTGCGATTTAGTAATTTATAAAAGTACAGAAGTGTGTTTCTTACCATTTTGGGGGTCCAAGATCTGGGAGCCTGTATCAAGTGACTACCTTCTTGCTATAGCATCCATGGCATAAGATAGATGAAAGCACAGCTCTCATGATATAATGACTTCTTAATGGTCCTATCATCACTTCTTGGTAACAGACACATTTAAACCATAGCAGTTACAAGTGACTTCACAAAAAGGATTTACAAATTTGATTCCCAACAGCAAGAGCCCATCTCACCACACTTTTATCAACCCTGAGTATTGTGGCATAAAGCTTTAGTTTTTAAAGTTAAGCAAAGTGCTCTCTGTATAACATAGAATCTTTGTTTTCCTGAGAATTGAACTTGCAGTGCATTTGTTAAAAATCAATTTCTAACTGTCATTTTGGAGATATAAGCCAAGAGAAATCTGCCAGTTATGTTATAGTCCTTCCTCCTTATCCAAGGGTTCACTTTCTACTTATTTAGTTACTTATGGCCATCTGAGGTCTGAAAATATTAAATGGAAAATTTCACAAAGAAACATTTGTAAGTTTTAAAGTGCATGTCACTTTGAGTAGTATAAGAACTCTTAATTCCATCTCAACTAGGCCTTAAATTATTCTCTTTGTATATACACTACCTGTTAGTCACCCAGTCACCATTTTAGTTATAAGATACACTGTCCAGCTGGGCACTAATGGCTCATGCCTGTAATCCTAGCTACTTAGGAGACTGAGATCTGAGGATCATGGTTCAAAGACAGCGTGGGCAGGAAAGTCTGTGAGACTCTTATCTCTAATTAAACATCAGAAAACCAGAAGCGGCACTATGGCTTAAGTAATAGAACACTAGCCTTGAGCTGAAGAGCCCAGAGACAACACCAGGCCCAGAGTTCAAGCCCCAGGACAAAAAAAAAAAAAAAAAAATCCACTGTCCTAGTACATAGTTCTTGTGTGCAGATAAGCATTATCTTAGTTAATAGTGGCCACAAAACACAAGAATAGTGGTTCTGGCAATTTTGTTACAGCATGTTACTATAATTGTTTTATTATTAGTAATTTTAGCCTTTTAACATATTAAACTTTATCATAGGTAGAGCTATATAATGTGTGATATATAATACATGACTATAGTATATAATATATAATATATTATATATATGGTTCAGTGTTATCTGTGGTTTCAGGCATCTACTAGTGGTCTTGGAATGCATTCTTCAGCACTAAATATGTTAAAATCAGCATGTAGAAACACTACAGATATTGGAAATAGTAGCTATTTCCAATACTTGCAAGTAGAAATCATTTGAAACCATTTTAAACATTACCCAGGAATTATTTACAATATGTGACTGTATTCTGTGAACCTATTGAGTGTCTAGATTTCCTTGTTTTTAAATTCCCTTTGGCTTGACATGCAGTCTTGAGATGTCAACTTCCCAGCATGACCCTGGGCTCAGGACTGTGTCTGGGAGGAACTAGTTTAGAGGGGAAAGCCTGGGCTTTGTTCTCCTTGAGAGAGTTAATGTTTTTCATTTGTCAGTATTGTGAAGGCCTCTAGTCCTGTGCTTTAGTTGGTTTCAGATGGAGTCTCATGCTTTTGCTCAAGGTCAGCCTATTCAGCCATCCTCCTATGCATATCTCCCCGATAGCTGGAAATAGAGGCATGTCCCAAAAATCACTGAAGAGTCACTTAAGATTGACCTACTAGTGCCTTGAAACTAGTTTCCTTCTATTGTACACTGTAGGTTGATAGTACCCACACTTTAATTTTTGAGAGTCAAACATGTGAAATATAGTAGTTAATAGCTTTCTGTTTATGTGTGGTTTCATGGAAACTTTAATAGAATTTAATTAAAAACTGAACTGGGGGCTTTCAATGAGATGTAAGGCAGAAAATTTAGCCCAGGGTGTCATACATAGAAGTCATTCAGGAGATTTTAATTTTTATAATTGCTAGAAGTGACTTAAGAAGTGATATTTAACCATGTGGAAGAGGATAAGAGAGTCCCAGGCAGAGGGAATGAAACACACTGAAGTCCTGTAGGATCACAGAGACTCTGGATCACAAGCATGTTAATAGTGAGGGCAGATGAGCCTGGTGTTTAGAATGGGGTGCTGTAGAGGGAGTGATGCTAGGACTTCATGAAAAGGGTATCAAACTGAAGCCGTATCATTAGAAGCTATCCCAGCTATCTTATGGAGAGTAGGTACCCAGTCTTGTGCAGACTGCTTAAATACTCTGCCGCATGGGCCTCATCTTTAAGGCAGATTCAGTAAGAACAGCTACCCATAGGCTGAGGGTTGAATGAGTCACTCATTTGTGAAGCACTTAGAACAGCTCCTATGATTGAGAAACTGCTTTGGCTGCTTATTGAATGGAACACAAATGTCTGGTAGCACAAGAGCACTTAAGGTCTGCTTCCTTTGCACCTGGCATTGTCCCTGATTATCTTCCTGAAAAACCCAGACTAACCCTGACCATAAACTACTAGTGCCTAGACTGAGACTGCTGAGCCTCCTGCTTTCCTTGCTAGGTCTGACTGGGGCACACTCACATGGATTTAACCTGTGGCTAGCTTTTCCTTGCCTAGATCACCAGAATTGGGCTCCAAATGAGGGAGTAAATGCCACATTCACAAGCTTGAAAGCCCCAAGGATTTCCCTGTGGTGTAAACATCACCCCTCACCCTTTCAAAGATCTCCCAGTGGTAGCCTGTGCACCACATCCCATTGTGTTTGGCTCTTGAAAAGAACTTGGCTATGACCCTCCTGGGGCTGTTGTTACCTCCTGTTTGCTTTCTATTCTTTTTGTTTTTGGCCAGATCTGGAGCTTGAACTCAGGGCCTGAGCACTGTCCCTGGCCTCTTCTTGCTCAAGGCTAGCACTCTACCACTTGAGCCACAGTGCCATTTCTGTTTTTTTTCTGTATATGTGGTGCTGAGGAATTGAACCCAGGGCTTCATGCATACTTGGCAAGTACTCTAGCACTAAGCCACATTTCCAGCCCCTTGCTTTCTATTCTTAGAGCAGATTTAAACAGAAAAAAAAATGCAGTAATATGCATGCAAACAGCCTTTCTTTACCCTGGTAAGAAGCCTTTAAATTATACTTTATAAAATTAAGTTTACTTTTATCTTGTAAGTTTCTGGATTTTCTCCCTGCTCCAGTGGATTCACTTTTTGTAAATTACACTATACTATTTTGTCTTTTTTTGTGTTTTTAAAACCACAAATGCCTGAGTAGTACTGTTTCAAAGTTACATAATAGCCTACTAATAATACCTACTTAGATCTCTATCTACTTTTCTAATTTGAAAACACTCCAGTAGATTTCATATAGGGACACCAGATTTCCAACTGGATTTATCTCTTAAGTGGTCCTGGAGTTGTAGTATGGAGGATCTCGAGGCAGCTTTGAGGTCACAGAGAAAGTCCTATGACTTCTACAAAAGGATGTACCAGATTCAAACAGGTTACCATGTGGAAGAAAGGTTGTGGAATTGAGGTGGGAAAAGTATAGGGCACAGTCTTGGTCTTCTTTTCTAATGTGTTATGAAGTTCCTTAGTGGGTGAAACTTGTCTTTTTATCTTAATCTTTATATGTATGTATCTTTTTATATGTGAAATGTTTTAATGAAGTCAGAACCATGACAGATGAGTGATAAAGATCCTGGAGTGCCACTTGTATGCCTGTCATGGGTTTATTGTCCCTGGCCTATGGGACAACTGACTTAGCCTCTGCACTGCATTAGGATGTCATCTCCAAGTATTTGTATATGGATTTACATTAAAACATTTATATACATATATACCATTTGTTTTGCCTGATAATATGTAAGTACAAAATTCAGTGTAGATTTGTTTAAAAAATGTAAAATGAGTTGGGTAGGTTGGTGGTACATACGTGCAGTCTCAGCTAAACAAGTACTAGAGAACTCTAGAGAAATAGTGGTACCTGGTAGTTCAGGACCAGCTTAGGCAATGGAATGAGACCCAGTCTGTCTCATAAAACATAACAAAAAAAAAGTTAAATGGAAGTTTCATTGTGAATATTACTGAAAACCCATTAGTTGTATACTTAAAATGGGATGAATTTTATTGCATGTAAATTATCTCTTACAGTTCTTATGTAATTCTTTTTTTTTTTGGCCAGTCCTGAGGCTTGGACTCCTGAGCACTGTCCCTGGTTTCTTTTTGCTCAAGGCTAGTACTCTGCAACTTGAGCCACAGTGCCACTTCTGGCCATTTTCTGTATATGTGGTGCTGGGGAATTGAACCTAGGGCCTCATGTATACGAGGCAAGCATTCTTGCCACTAGGCCATATCCCCAGCCCCTTATGTAATTCTTGTATAACTTCTTTTCTTGTGATGGTACTTGGGCTTGAACTCAGGGTCTGTGCTCTTGCTTGGATTTTTTATTTTACCACTTGAATCATACTTCCAAGTCCACTGTTTTTCATGGTTAATTGGAGATGTTGTATTGTGGACTGGCTTTAAACAATAGTCATTCGATCTCAGCCTCCTGAATAGTTAAGATTACAGGCATGAGCCATCAGCTCCCAACTGTATATCTTATTTTGAACTGTTGTTAAAAATATTAAAAAAAGGGCTGGGGATATAGCCTAGTGGCAAGAGTGCCTGCCTCGGATACACGAGGCCCTAGGTTCGATTCCCCAGCACCACATATACAGAAAACGGCCAGAAGCGGCGCTGTGGCTCAAGAAGCAGAGTGCTAGCCTTGAGCGGGAAGAAGCCAGGGACAGTGCTCAGGCCCTGAGTCCAAGGCCCAGGACTGGCCAAAAAAAAACACCTAAATACACATTTTTTGTTGTTTTGTTTTTGTGCCAGTCCTGGGGCTTGAATCCAGGGACTGAGCACTGTTTCTGAGCATTTTTATTTATTTATTTTCCCTCAATGCTAGCACTCTTCTACTTGAGCCGTAGCTGTACTTTTGGCTTTTCTTTTTTTTGGCTGGTACTTGGCTTGATCTCTGGGCCTGGGCACTACCTCTTAGCTCCATTTTGCTGAAAATAAGCACTCTACTGCTTAACCCACAGTGCCACTCCTGGCTTTTTCTGAGTAGTTGATTGGAGTTAAGAGTCTCAAGGACTTTTCTGCCTGGGCAAGCTTTGAGCCGTGATCTTCAGATCTCGGCCCTGAGTAGCTAGGATTACATGTGTGAGCTACCAGCACCTGGCATACTTCTGGCTTTTTGGTGGTTAATTGGAGACAGGGATAATCTCAGGAATTTGGCCAATAAATCAGTTTTTAAAAGTGTATTTTCTAATTATAAAAGTAATATGCACAAGTTGGGCGCCAGCCCAACCTGTAATCCTAGCAACTTAGGAGGCTGAGACCTGAGGATCGTGGTTTAAAGCCAGCCTGGGCAGAAAAGTCCCTGAGACTCTAACCTCTAATTTGAAAAAAAAAACAAAAAACAAAAAAAAAAACCTCAGTGACAGTTCCCAGGCCCTGAGTTCAAGCCCTAGAAACAGGACACACACACACACACACACACACACACACACACGTACAGTAAACACATCTAATATATGGAACTGGGATACATTCTAATAGAGAAGGAAGCATTAATATCTTTTAGTGACTGTTAGCATTTGGTGATGTTTTCTTCCATTTTTTTTCTATTCCTATGTGTAGATTATTTTTATATTGATGAAGTTATTTCTGAGTATAGAATTTTAGATGCTCTTTCCTGCACCTAATATTCTAACCATTTAAAATGCTGCTGAACTTTTCTTATAAACATTTTAATGGCATGCATTGAGGTCCTGTGTGAAAATAGTGTAAATTAATCAGTCCCTGTTGTTAGACATTTTTCACAATGAGAAATAGCACTAAAATGAACATTTTTGAGCATATTCCCCAGTGTCATATTTGGATTTATTTCTTCAAATGTAGACAGACACATCAATGATTCTGAGTTCTTTCAATTTGCATTCTGCAAGGAAGGACCTCTGTTAACCTATAAAGTGTCTTTTCAAGGTAATAAATTCCTAGGCAGATGTAGTTCTGGGATTCCAAGCTTGAGGTGGATTGTGCGCTGTGGCACACTGGCTCACACTCCATGGGGCCCCAGTGTAATGTGCAATTGCACTTTGAGAGGAAGGCCCCATTTATATTCTTCCTGTAGCTCACAAAGAACACCTGCTTCATAGATCCTCAACAGCTTGGTGTTATATCTGTTACAAAAAACTTTAATTCATAAATGAAAAGTGATATGTTCTTGGTCAAGTTTGTCATTTTCATTATGAAAATAAACAACCATGTGTTTCTCAGGCACTTATATTTTTCTTAATTGTGCATATTTATGTTTTTTGTTCTTAGCATTTATAATATTTTCCATTTTTCACTTGGTATTTTTAGTTTGATTACATGTGATCTATCTTTATGAATACTCTTCCTATTTATACTTACATTGTTTTCAGAAAAATAGAAGGTTTTATTTTTATTTTGTTTTAACTTATGCTTCTGCTCTTGATTTTCAGTATACAAAGTTCTTCATTCAGGCCTTTCTTGTTTTCTATTTCATTTCATTTTCTATAGTGATCTATTTACATGCAACTTTTTTCTAATAAGTTAATGTTCCAGTTACCAATTTTTATGTAATTTTGCTTTCCCTCCTGATTTGTGATGTTCTTTACATATGTTTAATTCTTGCATCTGCTCTGATTAATGTTTTGATGAATTTAAAAATGATCCCATTCTTAATACAGCTAAGCATTGCTCATTTACTGCATATTATTGTAAGTTAATTTTGTTTCAGTATTAACATTTGGTTAAATTGATTTAATTTTAATATATTAATTTTAATCCTTACTTATTTCTTCTTTGCTCCTTGGATCAAAGTCACTGAGAGCCTAGAAAAAGTGTGATTACTGGTTTTAGAGGGAATATCCTACTTACAAATGACTCACATTTTAAGCATTGTCCAAAGCAGACATTGTCATTTCGTTTTAAGACGCTAACAATTCTTCTTTCTGTTTGTTTCTTAGGGTTTGTTATCTCACATACTTTCAGCATTCAGACTTGATACAAAAGAAGTTGATTTTTTAACTAAAAGTCTCGGATACGGTCCTGTAGATTACTATCCTGGCTTGCTTAAAAATGTGAGTATAAATTTATTAGTATTGAAATTTTCTTTGTCGAATGTATCAGCAGGAAGGGTAAATGGAAACATTTCCCTCCTCCAAGGGAGTTGTTTAACTTTTCTTTGTTTATCTCTTCTTACCTTGAGTGGACTTATGGCCATGTAAGGAAGAACTGTGAGATGGAAGGTTCTGAGAAAGAAGAAGGAAACCAGGAAAGATTTTAGTAAATCAACCAGTCACACTCTCTCATAACACATCTTACACTCAAAAGATTTCAGGGAGGAGAGCATTCCTTACCCAATATAAACACTGCCTTGTACTGTCGAACAAATCTTGTATTTAAAATAATCTGATTAGAGTTTTATGTTGAAGCGAAGCAGAAAATTCACTAATCTTGTAAATAGTATTACATATTTTTACATTTGTATGTAATCTATGTTTTCTTCTGCCATCTTTAGTTTTTGCCAAATTCAAGAAATTTTCTTTTTTTTTTTTTGGCCAGTCCTGGGGCTTGGACTCTGGGCCTGAGCACTGTCCCTGGCTTCTTTTCACTCAAGGCTAGCACTCTGCCACTTGAGCCACAGCGCCACTTCTGGCCATTTTCTGTATATGTGGTGCTGGGGAATTGAACCCAGGGCCTTATGTATATGAGGCAGGCACTCTTGCCACTAGGCCATATCCCCAGCCCAAATTCAAGAAATTTTAACTCTCCTAAAATATTATGAAAACTTTAATGTTTGTTAGCTCCTTTTGGGAGGAAGCTTTATACATATAAATGCATTTTTTAAGAACTAAATTTAGAAAGAAGAAATAAATGAATTCTAACATTTTTATGTTTTTAATGGGATTAGTCTTAGATCTTAGGAAAGTAACCATCTGTCTATTGTCACTTCCCAAAGAGAAATTCAGAGTAATAGACATTAATGTAAAATCCCACTTATTAGTAAGTGTGACTTGGCTCTGCTTTCTTTTTGCTCTGACAAAGTAAAACATAAGGAGAGGACAGGGTAGGGAATCTCAACGGAAATACCACTCTCACCAAGAAAAATAGAACTGATGTAATCCTGTTTGTGGTGTGAGTTAACCTGCAACTGATTTTGTTTTACAGATGGTTTTATCATTAGTGTGTGAACTCAGAGAGAATCATCTTAATGGATTTAACACTCAAAGTCGGTAGGTGTTAAAGTAAACATCCCTCTTCTCAGGTTTCAAAAATGTATCAGTTCAGTCATGAGAGTACAATTCTCTAATTCATAGAAAATGCATGTACATAGTTATGGTTATATTTGGTACAGAGATTATTTTAGTAGAATACATACATCACAAATTGATGGGTTCTTTCAAATTTTCTTTTTTAATATTTCATCTGAACTATCTTGGGTCAGTAAGTAAATCATGTGTTCTTACCTATTAGGTAAAAAGCCCTATATAGACAGTAAGGGACACAAAGGAAAATGGGGCTGTTAGGCTTACCCTGGGGATACTCAATGTGTAAGAAGAAAATAAGGTATGGGGGCTGAGGGTATACTTGGGATGAACCTTCTCTTCCCTCCTCCCCCAAACCTTGCCACTGTATGTGCATGTGTGTGCAGTTACACACACAAACACACACACACACAGCAACAGGTATTTGATGTATACATATGACCTGTTTTCAGAAACACAATATTCTAAAATCTAGACTAAACAAATCAAGTAGATTCAGACAAATTAAAAAGCAATTAGTCACATTACAAATGTTTTCTTTGCTCTGTGAATGAATTCAGAGTTGTTTTCATTGGTGAGCATTTCATTTTTAACAAATCATTAACCAAAAGAATCTAGGTACTTGAGAGATTTTTGTAAACTTTCTGCCTCTCTCTCTCTCTCTCTTCCCTCCTCTTTTCTTTTTCCTTTTTCTCTTTTGATAAAGCTGTTGTCAAGGGGGCTGGGACTATGGCCTAGTGGCAAGAGCGCTTGCCTCATATACATGAAGACCTAGGTTCGATTCCCCAGCACCACATATACAGAAGACAGCCAGAAGTGGCGCTGTGGCTCAAGTGGCAGAGTGCTAGCTTTGAGCAAAAAAAAGCCAGGGACAGTGTTCAGGCCTTGAGTTCAAAGCCCAGGACTGGAAAAAAACCCACAGCAATCTGTCCAGTTGTTATAAACCCAGTGGTGTTCTTTTTAATACTTTTCCTTTTTGGGGTCTTGTATGTCTCTGAATAAATTTTTAGATCGATTTTTTTCCTGAGTCCAAGGCCCAGGACTGGCAAAAAAAAAAAAAAAAAAAAAAAAGCTGTTGTCTATTAAAGCCTTATCAGTAGTGGCCTTTGTTCTTAGTCTTTAGAAATCTGTTGTATCTAATCCTTAAAGTAAAATAACAAGTTCTATGGTACCACAAGTGTAAGCAATGAAATAAAAATAGATTCAATTTTAGTAAAATTAAAAATCTTGGGGGGCTGGGGATATAGCCTAGTGGCAAGAGTGCCTGCCTTGGATACACGAGGCCCCAGGTTCGATTCCCCAGCACCACATATACAGAAAACGGCCAGAAGCGGCGCTGTGGCTCAAGTGGCAGAGTGCTGCTAGCCTTGAGCGGGAAGAAGCCAGGGACAGTGCTCAGGCCCTGAGTCCAAGGCCCAGGACTAGCCAAAAAAAAAAAAAAAAAAAAAAAATCTTGGGGCTGTGGGTTTAGCTCAGTGATAGTTGCATACCATGCTCAGAGCCTTGAGTTTGATCCCAGCACCACAAATAAAGTTCTTTTGTGATTGAAGGATACCACCATGAAAACAAAAACACAAAAAACACAGCCTACTGAGTTGATTGAAACCTTTTTCAGATCATATGTTTGAGTTCCTTGTGATGGTGTACAACTGGAATTTCAGTACCTGGGAGGCTGAGGCAGGAGGATCATGAGTTCAAAGCTTAATTGGGCTACATAGGGAGTTTGAGGCCACCTAAGCTACCTAACATAGCTCTGTCAAAAAAATAGAACAAGACAAAAACAAAAATAGTATCTCTGATGAGAAAATAATCTTTATATAGTGAAATATATATATATGTGTGTGGTACTGAGGAATCGAACCCAGGGCTTCATGCATACGAGGCAAGCACTTTTACCACTAGGCCATATTCCCAGCCCCTATAATGAACTTTTTTATAATGAGAGCAACAAAAATTAATTCAAAACTGAGTTGGGGCTAGAGATGTAGCTCTGTGGCAAAGCACCTACCTAGCATGCACAGAGCTCTGGGCTCAGTTCCTAGCAACACACACACACACACACACACACACACACACACAAGCGCACATGCACACACAGCAAAGGACCCCAGTAGACATTCTTCCAAAGAAGATATACAGCAGACTAATAAGCACATGAAACCATGCTCAATGTCATTACTCATTAGGGAACATGTAAACACAAACCACAATGAAATACTACTTTACACTGACTAATAATAAGAAGAAACAAATAGAAACTAACAAGTGTTAGTGAGGATGAAGAAAAAATTTTTGTGCAGTACCAATAAAATTTTAAAATAGATATCCTGTGGAAAATAGTTTCATGTTTAAAAAAATTAGTCATAGAATTACCAGAAAATCTGCTAGGTGTATATTTTTAGAAATTGATGCAGCAATACAAACCGATATCTGTAAGCCAGTTTTAATTAATCTTCACTAATCAGCTGAGAATAAACTGCTATGACAACAGTTACTGCTTCTAAAGCTGTTAGAAAACAGAAATGATCATGCGCAGACTTGGAAATTATTTGTGGAGCTATTGCTTAAGTAGTAGATCGCTAGTCTTGAGAAAAAAGAAAAGAAAAGCTTAGGAATAGCACTCAAAGCCTGAGTTCATGCCCTAGGAAGGGCACATACACACACTCACATATGCATGCACCAAAAACAAAAGAGCCTGCATGAAGAATAAAGATGGAGAAGAAAGAAAGAGGGAGGGAGGGAGGAAGAAATGAAAGAAGGAAGGAAGTTAGTTATTCAGGAGTGATGTCAGAAATATGAGAAATAAGGCAGAACAAAAAGGCTCATCTAATTCCCCCACATAGATGCTGTCTTAACATATGCCCCACCCCTCCCAAAAAAGCTATCCGAATCACTTTAGAAGCCAATTAAGAAGTTTCTGTCTCACAAACACTCAAAGTCAAGAAGAGCTTAAAATTGCTAAGGAAAGCTATTTCATGTCTACATCAATAACCCTTCCCCCACACGGGTGCAACTTGATAAGATTGGAAAGAAATGACTGGTTTATGATTACTTCCTTAGGAAGAAGAGAGTGGAATGTGCATCTAACCTTTCAGCTGTTTAGGGATCTGTCTGAAGAACTGGTTTCTATGTCTCCTGACTCAGCACTGATGGAAAGCCAGCATGCTTTGCATGCCTAGGGGGTCACAGAGAACAAAAGAAAGCTCAGTGAAAGCACCAAAGAGACAGTGTGCTGCAAATGGAGGCTGGCACAGCTCAATAAGCTTGAGCTTTAAGTGCTCAGCTTATAACTTCTCCTGTGGGAGAGAGTAATAGAAATTGCATGTAATATTTCGATTGTTCCAGGTGCTGCTGGAGGTTGTTGTTTTTGCCTGACTTGTCCTGCTAACAGGAGACTAGGATATACTTTGAATATCTGGAAACCACAAAGAACAAAGAGCCAAGTAGCTTGTAGCAGCACCAGAGAAACTGTGGTAAGGCATACAGGCACCAGAGGAAGCAAAATATTACACGCTAATGAAAAATAAGACAGTAAAAATCTCTAAGTGGGAAATTACATGTACAGACCTGGAGAAGGCACATTCCTAGAGAACCACTAGCTGGGCTGAAAATAAATATTATTCCTTGCTAAAATCCAGTATAGACAGACTAAAAGAGGCGGCTTGATTTTTGGGTGTTTTTTTTTGTTTTTGTTGTTGGGTTTTTTTGGGGGGGAGAGGGCAGTTCTAGGCTTGAACTCAGGGCCTGAGCACTGTTGCTGGCTTCTTTTTGCTCAAGACTAGCACTCTGCTTCTTGAGCTACAGCGCCACTTCTGGCCATTTTCTATATATGTGGTGCTGAGGAATTGAACCCAGGGCTTCATGTATATGAGGCAAGCACTCTTGCCACTAGGCCATATTCCCAGCCCCAGTTTTTTTTTTTTTTTTAACTGTACTTTTTTTTTCTTTTTTGGTACTGGGGATCGAACCCAGGACGTTGCACTTGCTAGGCAAGCGCTTTGCCACTGAGCTACATCCCAGCCCTTTGTCTTTATTTTATGTACAAAACTGTAAAAATAATAAGACACCCACAAAAAGAGGGAGTCATGGCCTAATGCAAGGATTAAATCTCCTCCTCCAAAAAAAACCCCTAAATAAACAGATTTATGAATTAATTACCTGTCAAAGAATTAAAAAAAATATTAAAGAATCTCAGTGTACTACAAGTGCAGCAAACAAGCAAAACGAGGAAAACTGCATAATAAAAGGAGAATATATATATATATATATACACACACATACATATGTATCCCTGTGTATGGAGAGAGAGAGAGAAAGAGAGAGACAGAGAGAGAACTAAACAAATTATTACGCTGCAAAATACAGTAACTGAATTAAAAACTTCACTAGAAGGCACTTAATACCAATCTTGACCAGGCAGAAGAAAGAAGTAAAACTCAAAAAGAGATAATAAGAAATTATCAAGTAAGAGAAAGAAAAAAAATTTGAAGAAATGTGGAAGAATTAGCCTAAAGGACTTATAGAATAAATAAAATGAAAACATATATCCATTACAGGTGTCCCAGAAGATGGACAGGGAGGAGGCCGAGAGGAAGGGGACAGAGGCAAAGGCAGACAAGAGAGCTTATTTGAAGAAATAGTGCTCCCTCCCAGTCACCTCCCCTCCTACCCCCCACCACAAAGAAATCCCAGACTTGAAGAAAGAATTGGAAATCCTGACATGAGAAGTTTGAAAGACTTCAGCTAGGATGAACCCAGAGACCCACACTAAGACACACTGCAATAAAACGATCAGAAGTTAAATCTTCAAAACGTCAAGAAAAAAAAATTAGTGTGTCATGTTCAAGGGAACTCACCTAAAACTGTCAGTGAATTTCTCAATAAAAGCTTTATAGGCTAGATAGGAGCGAGATCATGTATTTAAAACATTACAGGGCCAATAAATAAAACAATAGCCCTCTGCTAACCAAGAATATTGTATCCAGCACAACTTTCCTTCAAAAATGAAAAAGAAGTCTGGGAATGATGTTGCACTTCTTCAGTCCCTATTGGGGCATCTGAATTTCAAACCGGTTTGTGCCACATAGTGAGCTCAGCATAAAATCATACAAAAATACAGTGTTCCCTTGTAAAGTACATATGTAGACAAATATAAAAACTGGTAATATTGTAATGGGGGTTCATAAATCACTGTTTCTGGAGGGGTCTTATGCTTGCTAAGCATATGCTTTTGCATTTAAGACATGTTCCCAGCCCTGTAAATCAACTTGTTTTGCACTGGTGCTGTGACTTGAATTTACACCCTTGCATTCTTGCTTGGTGTTTTTTGCTCAAAGCTGGTGCTCTGAAACCTGACCCATAGACCCACTTCCTGCTTTTTGTTGGTTGATTGGAGATAAGAGTCTCAGAAATATGTCTGTCCTAGGTGGCTTTGAACTGTGATCCTCAGATCACAGCCTCCTTTGTAGCTAGGATTACAGACATGACCACTGCCTAGCCACATATCACTTTTAATTCTGATACAGAAGTTAAAAGATAAAGACAAAAATAACTCTTAAGTTAATGAATATCAGAAGTTGTAATTTATGGCAATGACAAAGTGGGGAGAAGATTTAAATGAATGTTTTTTATTTGAGATGAATCATTATCAGTTTAAAATAGGTTATTATAACACTAAGATGTTTTATGTGAACCTCATGGTAACAGTAAAGAAAACTTCAGAAAGCGCACAAAAGAAAGTGAGAAGGCAATAAAAACAGGTCACTGCAAAATAATAGTAATAATAATAATAACAATAATAAATGCAACACAAGAGAAGGCAGCAAGAAAAGAACAAAATAATGATGTGGTAGGAAAAAAATCCTGGCAAAATGACAGTAATCTTTAATTCATCACTTTTTTTTTGAGCTATTGGGGTTTGAACTCAGTTTCATCTTTGCTAGTCCAGTATTCTTCCTCTGAGTCACATCTGCAGCCCTTTACTGCATTGGTTATTTTTGAGATAGGATCTTGCATCCTATTTAGGCCCATGTGTGAACTTTAATACTCCGTTTTTACTTCTTCCGTAGCTGAAATGAGGCATGCACCACCATGCCCAACTTCTTCATTTAGATGGAATCTTACAAACTTTTCTGCTCTGGCTGGTCGAGAACTGTGATCTTCCTGATCTTAGTTTCCCATGTAGCTAGAATAACAAGCATATGCCATTGCCCCACCTATTGGTTGAGAAATGGTATCATGACTTTTTTGTCTAGGCTGTCCTTGATCCTGGCTGATCTCTGCCTCTCAAGTAGGTAACATAAGAAATTTGAACTACTGGTTCCCTAACTTCTGTCACTAATTACTTTAAATTTAGTTAAGACCATTTCAAAAGATGTACAGTGCCTAATTAGATAATATAAGTGGATCAGCAAAAAGATTGTGCACTATAATCAAGTTCGGTTAATTTCAGGGATGCAAGAGTGGTTCATCTACACACAAATCAATACATGTAATATATCATATAAACGGGACCAAGACCTAAAATCCCATGATTGTCTCAATTAATACAGAAAAGGCTTTGACAAAATTCTTATAGAAGTAAAGGTCTTCTACAAAGAAAAATATAAGACCTTAAAGAAATTGAAGACAGCAGCAAATCGAAAGACCTTCCATGTTGATTGACTAGCAGAATTAAGATTATGAAATTGGCCATACTAGTAAAAGCAGTTTACAAATTCAGTGCAATACATGTCAGAATCCTAATATCATTCCTCACTGAATTAGAAAAATCGATATAAAAATTTATTCAGAGACATACAAGACCCCAAAAAGGAAAAGTATTAAAAAGAGCACCACTGGGTTTATAACATCTGGACAGATTGCTGCTGTTTTTTTTTTGTTTTTGTTTTTGTTTTTGTTTTTTCCCAGTCCTGGGCTTTGATCTCAAGGCCTGAGCACTGTCCCTGGCTTTTTTTGCTCAAAGCTAGCACTCTGCCACTTCAGCCACAGTGCCACTTCTGGCCATTTTCTGTGTATGTGGTGCTGGGGAATCAAACCCAGAGCTTCCTGTATAAGAGGCAAGCGCTCTTGCCACTAGGCCATATTCCCAGCCCTGCTGCTGTTACAGTAGGCCAACATAGTCTTCCTGGCTGCCAAACATTCACATGCTTCTTGAATTTACTTGTAATACATAACTTTAAGTGTTTCCTATAATCTCTTTGGACTGTGATATTTGCCTTCCAAAAGATCCACTCAACTAATGCTTGAAGATTTTGTCATGTATGTATTTGTTTGGTGGAACTAGAGCTTTGAACTTAGGTCTTCACACTTGCTAGGCACATACTCTTACTACTGAGCTCCTCCAATCTTAGTATCTACTTGTTATTTTTCAGATAGGGTTTCTCTTTCTGCTATGACTCATACCTGGGAACAGTCCACTTATGTTAGGCTTCCCTGAGCTCGGAAATCAGGAACATGCCACTATGTCCAGCTCTTCATTAAGAAAGAATTAAAGGTTTGGGGTTTTTTTTTGTTTTGTTTTTTGTTTTGCCTAGGCTGCCTTCAAACCACAATTGCAAATATCTAGGATTACAGGCCTGAGCCACCAGCATCTGGCTAATATTATATATTTATGTATAAAAAGACATAATTTCTAGGATTGGGGGTAAAAAGGTCATGCAGGGCATTTGTGTGCTTAGTTCATCACTTGATTCTCCTACATTTTATTTCCATCTTACTTTCTCTTGCCATTCTTCGTAGATAGGTCTTACACCTCAGTCTTCAGAAAATGTCCAATTTTCTGCATCAATAAAAACTACTCATAAGTATAATCCTCAAGACTTGGTGTATACTTAGCACCCCAGGCATAGGGGTATGGAATCTTTCAATATTTATAACATTTTTGCAGATTGTTCTTAATGCACACCAAAGTTTGAGGAAAATTTCTCTGTACTACTTTCTCTGATAACTACATATCAATGCCTTGTAAAACTGTCAGAATAACTTGAAGTGACATGATACAATTCTATAATGAAATTCTGAAAAGTACTATTGGTGTCGCTGTAATATCTTCATAAATAGTGACGCTCTCTAAGAGACAATTTTTGGTTGAACTAAACATAGTGGTCAGCTTCTTACATGTGAAGTTTTTCTTCTCAAATATTTACCTTTTCTGAAATGTACTTCTCATTCTTTACCACATTGCTAAATGGCAGATGCCCCTTCAGCATTTACTTTCCACAGTACTCTACTCTCTTGCACTAGCGCATCACCAAGGTGCATTTAGATCTAAGATTAATGAATATGATTTTGAACCCTTCTTCTAAGCTGGTAAACAAAAAGACATTTAGCCTGAGTTTTAAATACCTTGAATTTCTAGAATATATGAGCAAACTGAGATAAGAGAGGGGAGTTGTAGATGTGTGTTTGTGTGTGTCAGTGGATGGCTTTTCATGTATGTATTTTGCTTACAACTTTAGCAGACTATTTTACAAAGTCAAATGGATGTTTGTGAAATTGAGTGGGGGTATTCAATGTTCATTTAGAATCAGAAATACAAAAGCAGCAAAAACAGCCGTGGAGATCTTGCCTCTCATCCTTGACTCATCTATCCGACTCCCTGGGAGACTGTAGGTGTAAGTTACCTCTCAGTTTCTGAAAAGAGAGAATGAGGAGAGGTGAAGACAGTATCTAGTGACTGGACAGGTGAGAGAGGCAGGAGGACAGCCCTAAAGATTATGGGCTGTGGGTTGGATCTCCTAACAAGACTGAAAAAGGCCTAAGATATTTCTCCTAAAATTTTTTTTAAAGCCTTGTGTAACTTAGTGCTTGAGTTTACCAAAATGTAGGCATGCCAGTTGGTAGCCTTTTGCAGGGCTTCAAGGTGCTTACAGTCTTCTCAGCCCCTGCCTGAAACTTGTCAGAGTCTGGAGATCCACGTTAAGGAAAGAACAGTGTAGCACTTTCCAGACTGTGTGATAGTAAGCATTAGAGTTAGACTTAATGGCAGAGCAGCACTCCAAATGATTTCTATACAAGAACAGCTGTAGAAGGTTCAACGTTAACCATATATTGCTGGAAGCATCCTTCCTGTGTAGTGGTGCTTTCTGCAGGAACCATGGACTACACAGTTAACTGCTTAGAAAGTCCAGAGTATTGCTTCTTCTGGTGCTTTGTAGCAACGAGTGGGACAATATTTAAACATCCTGTCACTGAATTGTTGATTTTACTTAGTGGCACTTGATACTGTATTTAAGACATTTTGACAAAGCTACCAGGCCTCTACAAACAATGCAAACAGAAACCAAATCAGATTAGAGGTATTTTTTTTTTCCTGACTGTCCATGCATCTAAAATTATGAGATATTTTCTATATTTTTATGAGTTATTTAAATCTTTTGAAATGAACTTTACAATTCAAAAAGTAAAAAATAAATAAATAATAATTCTCCCTCCAGAAGGAAGAAAACTAGAAAATCAGCCTGGCATTGTTGTATGGCTTTTAAAGTTAGAGGGCTTGTTGCTGTTGAACTTGATAAGTCCTGAAAGGAAATACCCCACATTTAGGGGTTTATCAAAAAGTTTGTATACCACTATAGTTTTTTCTGATTCAATTAAAAATTACATATTTAAAATATGTAGATAACTTCATGTATGTAAGAGAAAGTTATAGAATTTTATACTTTTCATCACTAATAACAGCAACAACTACATTGGTATGTTTGGGATCTCTCTTTGAAATATCCCAGTGCTGTTCTACCACCTGATGTCATGAACTCCTGAAGACAATTTCATACATTTGGTTGGTTTTTCACTAGAGAACTGTGGAGCTATGGAATATGTAGTCTTACACAGAACTTTAGGTTCTAAGTTTTGTTTTTCTTTTTGTTAGTCATGGGGCTTGAACACAGGGACTGGGCACTGTCCCTGAGCTCTTTTGCTCAAGGCGAGAGCTCTGCCACTCTGAGCCACAGCTCTACTTCCTGGTTTTGTTTTGTTTTTTAATGGATGGCAAATACAACTTTCTGGGTTTAGCTCTGAAAAATAAGATTTTGAACTACTCCTCAAAAGCATGTGACATCCAGTTGCTTTGTCAATTAATCTTCTGGTAAGTGTAAACAGATTCAGTAGAAGAGGTTAAATTTCCATGAAAAACTTATAGGGTCTCAATACATCTAGCAAGTATCTTGAAAAAAGATACTGTAATGAATTCTAAAATTATTTGGCAAAAGCAAAAAAGGAAAATATAAAGGGTAAAACACACTCAACAGCAAATTGGGAATGTGGCTAATGTGTCATTCTCCTAGCACAGATATCTCATAGGTCTTAGTAAATTCAATGAGGAAGTTTTTCATCATATCATAAATTTACATTCACTTAGAATAACCTAAACCACAAATGAAATCCACTTCCATTTCATCCTTCCCTATGTTTCTAGCTGAGGTACCCATGTGGCAATCCTGTAGTTAACTTGGCTCAATGACAAGGATTTGTCCATGTATTTTAAAACAATAAGCATCTGTAACAAAGAAACAATTAAGAGGTTCAGTGTGGTACAAATGAAGTTTTCCCCCCCAGATATAAAGAGTTATCTATCAGCTAATATTGTCCTGTAGACTTTAATAAGAATCTAGTGAGTTTAGACACAGAATGATTGACAACAACTTCCAAATAATTAATGGCTAGTTAACAGGTAATATCTATATCTACAGTACCCCCAAATCCTCTATTTCCTGTGCTAGGAATTTGACTCACAGGTCAAGATCAAATTGTTTAATTGATGGAGAAGAATTTGATCTAAAGGAATAAATGGTCCCCTCATTCTTTTTTTTTTTTTTTTTTTTGGCCAGTCGTGGGCCTTGGACTCAGGGCCTGAGCACTGTCCCTGGCTTCTTCCCGCTCAAGGCTAGCACTCTGCCACTTGAGCCACAGCGCCGCTTCTGGCTGTTTTCTGTATATGTGGTGCTGGGGAATCGAACCTAGGGCCTCGTGTATCCGAGGCAGGCACTCTTGCCACTAGGCTATATCCCCAGCCCTCCCCTCATTCTTGGACATGGGAAGAAGGTAGTTCAGAAATGCCTTTGGGCTCATAGTTTGGCTTGGTTTGCATTCACTGCAGTTCACAGGCTGGATTGAATAATTTGCAGTCTCTCAGTTCTGATATGCACAGATTAACCATAATGATCCAGCTTCTGTTTTGTTTTGTTTTGTTTTGTTTTGTTTTGTTGGAGTGAGGGTTGCCAGTACTGGGGTCCAAATTTGGCCTTGCACTCTCAATGTACTTGCTCACAAATGCTCACCTCTTTAGTCCTATCTCCAGCTTAGTTGCTGGTTAATTGGAGATAGAATCTGTAAGACTTTTCTACCTGGAATGGGTTTGAATGAAGATCCTCATCTCAGTCTCACAAATAGCTAGGATTACAGGCTTGAGCCACCAGCAACTAGCCCAGCTTCTGTTTTGTGTCACCTCTTGGTATGTATGTATACCTAAAACATTGAGTTGTATCAAAACAAATGTAAAGCCAAGTACAGGACTGAGACAATGGACTTGTATTTGACCTAATTTATATGGCATAATCAATTTGGAAATAATTATTTCAGTTCCTTTTACTAAATATGTAACAATTTCCTATCAACTCCTTGACAGTTCAGTACATCTGAAAGATAATTGTTCAGTTAATCCAAGTGATCAGATGAAGAGTGTAAATAAGCTGCGTGCTGGTACCTGTAACCCTAGCTACTCAGGAGGCTGAGATCTGAGGATTACAGTTTGAAGCCAGCGTGGGCAGAAAAGTCCCTGTGAGACCCTTATCTAAAATTTCCAACTCCAAAACTGAAAGTTGCGCTGTGGCTCAGAGTAGTACAGCACTAGCTTTGAGCAAAACTGCTCAGGACAGTGCCCAGGCCCAGAGTTCAAGCCCATGACAGACCCAAAAAAATGAAAGTGCATATAGTTCTCAGGAGATCAATATAATCAACTAAAAGTGGGGAAAGCACAGAATGATGTTGTTTTTGTTTTTTAAAAAGAGGTGTTACTCTAGAGGGGAATAAATAGTAAAAAGCAAAAACAAAAAACTTAAGCTGATTAAAGGTGATTAACTTTTCTTGAACTGCTTGTGCTGTTTTATAAATAAGAACTTGAAACAGGAAATAACTCATTTATTATAAATATTTTCCTTTCGTTTTCAGTATTTTACTGGCCAACATTCTATTTTTTTAAGTTTAACCGTAAAATAATTCTGACATATAGACAATCTGTATGCTCATCACTCAAATTTTATCATACTACATTTTATTACTATTTGATCACTTTAAGGAACTAAAGTGTTTCAGGGACAATTGTAATGCATCTTTTTCTCATTCCATTTCTTCTATTTCCCAGTAGTGTAGTGAGTACCTGCAAGAAGTTGGTGTAAAATCTGTCATGTTTTAACACTTTTACTCTGTGTGTGTATAATGTTAATGTTTCAAATTTTTCTATGGTGTGGATGTCTTTGTAACTTTCTTTATGCATTATGATATTTTGAGATTTGTATATTTGGATAGTATAAATCTAGTTCATTTTAACTGCCATATATCTTCCATTCTGAAAATGAGCCATCACTTATTTGTATTTTCATTTCTGTATAAGTGAACAAAATAGAATCCTCTTTCTACACGTGTTTTAAGTCTTTAACCATGAAAAGTAAAGGGAGCATGGTGCTACCGATTGCTTTCCAAAATACTTGTACCTTTTTATTATGTCTGTATTAGCAGAGTTCTCTTTTGTCCAGAATCTGATACATGTCCCACTCACTTTATAGTATTCATTGAGTAGCACATTGACCATCTGAAGAATTAGTTAGGTTCAAAAGTGATTGCCATTCCAGGCACTAGTGTTTTATGCCTATAGTCCTAGCTACTCAGGAGGCTGAGATCTGAGGATTGTGGTTTGAAGCCTGTCCAGGCAATGCCAAGAGACTAAAGTTAGAAGTAGATGTGTGGCTCTAGTGGTAGAGCACCAGCCTTGAGTGAAAAAAAACAAAACAGGCAAGAGTATGAGGCTCTTAGTTCAAGCTCCAGTATAAGTATCCAAGAGAAAAAGTGAGTGGGACGGTGATTTCCTTTGAGAGAAATTAATTTAGGAAATATAACTAGAAATTCAGGTTACCTATGCACTCTATGGGTAACTATTAAATTGGAGTAACTCAGATGTAAACAATCTGTTTTCATACACACCTGTGTGCACACACACACAGAAGTGATTGCCTCACAAGATCGGAAAATGGGAGTGGGTGTACCCTCTATATTTTCTAAACGTTTAGGACCCATTTAGCTATTTAATGTAGTTGCCTCTATAAATTTTATTAATGCAAAACTAAGTTAAAAATGAATTCCAGGAAATGGGAACAAGAAAAAAAACACAACCCGAGTCGAAGAAATGAATATGTGAGGCTCTGCAGTAGCCCCCAAGGTTTCTCTGATTTCTTCCCCCTTCACTGTGATAGATACATTTGCTTCATTTTCCTGTTTAGATACTTGAGACATTCATATTTACTCTTTGTCAGTTTGTAGCATTTTTCTCCCAGTTATGTTCATGGCTTGTCTGTACTTATCCTTTGCTCAAGTTTTACTTTCCCACAAATTCCCAGCACTCCTCTACCAGTCATGACACTGTCACTTTATTCTTATTCTCTCTATTAGACTTTGTTATCTTTCTTTCTGAATCATAAACACCTCAGAGCCTTGAATATAGTAAGTGGTAAATACATATTCATTGTATAAATAGGACAAATAAATATACACTAACTTAAATTCATTGAGTCTTACAGATTATCAGATTAAAGCAATGTAAAAAAATTGTCTATCAAATCAGAAAGAAATAAAATGGATAATATCACTAGGATAGAAGATTGAAAAGAAAATTAGTATATCTTTTGGGAAAAGAAATGTTCAAATTGTCATATATAGGCATGTGCGAGAATACAGTCTGACCACCTCTTATAATAGCAAAATATTAGAAACAACCCAACTGCTTATTGATACACAATTATAGAATATACATATTTTAATAATAGGAAGCAAGTTTAAAACAGCAAGGAATAATTACATGGTCAGTATTGTGCATTTGTGTTTCATAAAACTCAAGTCTAAATTTCTATATTTATGATTATATATGAAAATATTACAGGATGATCTAATAGCATATACCCAGAACTTTAATTTTACTAATCTCCAGATGTTTGTATATTTCTTTTTGTATATTTCTGTATTTTCTGTATATTTCTGTATTTTTGTACATTTTGTACATATTTTTGTATATTTCTATTTCTTTCTTCTCTCTCTATTTATCTCTTTTTGATACTGGTCCTGGCCTTGAACTCAGGGCCTGGGTGCTGCGCTTGAGCTTCTTTTACTCAAAGCTAGCACACTACCACTTGAGCCATAGCTCTACTTCTGGCTTTTATTTTTTAAATTTTTTTTATTTTTGTAGTTTAGAGTCTCACAGACTTTCCTGCCTTGGCTGGCTTTGAATTGCGATCTTCAGATCTCAACTTCCTTGGGTAGCTAAGGTTACAAGCTGAGAGCCACTGGCACCAGCTCAACATCTATTTCTATACAATATGTATAAAGAATTGTCCTTAGGTGCTAAGAACAGAGTTGTGAGCAAGCTAGGAAAAAAACGAAGATGGCCCCAGAAAGCTCTGTTTGAGCAGTAGGACCCAGTCCCTAAACAATGCACAAGTCAGCACTACAGAGGAAAGTGAAGAAGTGTTGACCAGTGGAGCTCTTGATTGTAAAACACATTTTATAAACTTTTACTGCCTGGTACTCTAATGACTGGTGTCATGTAGCTTGTGAGCTCTTAAAATATGATTGGTGCAACTGAGGTACTTTCATTGTATTCTTTTCGATGAATTTAAATTGCTCTGTATAATGTAGGGAGCAGTCATAGTGTATGAGCTGTCATCAACCAAGGCAGAAGACTTTTTATGTCTTTAATTACATGTGGATCTCAGATTTGGGTAATGGTTTCTTGTTTCTCCTATAGAATGGCTCCTGACCGAATAACATCTCTGTCACAAGTTTGTGTCCCACTTGTTACTCTGCCTGAATTTGAACCCCTGGTGGAGGCGCTGCTCACTTACCATGGACATGAACCTCAGGAAATCCTCTGGCCTGAGTTCTTTGAAGCTGTAAATGAGGCCTTTTTGCAGTAAGTGGTATCCATTATTCTATCATCTGGCTTCATTTTTCCTTTACATGAGATGTTCCAGTATGTTGGAAGTGATGTACAAGAATGGTTTTCTATCTCCTTTTACACTCTTGAATATTTTTGAAAAATCCCAAGGAACTTTTAAAATATGAGTTATACTTAATATTTTCCATAGGTGAAAGTAAAACAAATCTTAAAGATACTTATTGGGTTTGGGTACAGCTTAGTTGTAGAGTACTTGCCTGACATGAGGCATTGGTTTGATCCCTAATAACACACTCACAAAAATTACTTCATTTGAAAATAATGGTATATGTTATATTCCAATAGAAAAGAATTGTTTGGAAAGAACAGCATTGCTTATATATATATTTGCAAGTTTTATTGTCTGGCTGAAGACAGCTGGATTCTTAAGTTTGTTTCTGCTTTTGTTCTGGTGGGATATGTTCTTCTGGCTAAAATAGCCAGTCCCATTCAGATACATGTTTGGGAAAGCTAGTAGTGTTGTACTCCATCTCAGATTGTTATGGATATTCTGCTGTAATGTTTCACTAAGATTTTTTTTGACCATTTTTTGTTACTTGGTGTGAAATATGAGTTTATATCCAGTAACTTTTCATACTGTTACATTGGCCTTGTTTGCATTATTTTAGATCTTTTGCTTTTGTATGATCTTGTAAGCATGGTTCCTCTGGAAAGTCTTCATTCATTAATGTATGCAGATCTCCCAAACACTGACATATTTCACTATGCAGCATGGAAATGTGCTCATTACTATCATCAGTTATCACTGATATCATCAGACCACTGATCTCATCAGTTTGGAAAGCTGTGAAGCTCATGTTGGTGGACATAAGTTTCCCAAGGTTATAATAATCTTAGAATAAGCTCAAGTATCATAGTCCACAAATTCTGTCATTGACTATGTCACTTTGCTGGTTTTTGACTCTGTTTTTTTTTTGTGTGTGTGTGTGTGTGATATTAGTTCTAAAATTGGATTTGAGAACTTTACACTTGTTAGGCAGGTGCTGTTTTTCTCTGGTTATTTTTAAGATAAAGCCTCAGTTTTTGCCTGAATTGCTTTGGATGGATTATTCACGTATCCCACCATAGCTGGGCTGATAGTCATATGCCACCAGGCTAGCCTTTTCTGTTGAGATGGAGTCTCATGAGTTTTTATTGCCCAGGCTAGCCTCAATCCTCTTTGTCTCTGACTCCTGAATGGTTAAGATTATGTCTGTGAGCCACCTGTGTAACCTTAGCCACCTGTATCCAACGTCAGAATTTTTAAGGTACTCTCCAGGGTAACAATTTTTTTTTTTTGTGCCAGTCCTGGGCCTTGGACTCAGGGCCTGAGCACTGTCCCTGGCTTCTTTTTGCTCAAGGCTAGCAGCACTCTACCACTTGAGCCACAGCGTCACTTCTGGCCATTTTCTGTATATGTGGTGCTGGGGAATTGAACCCAGGGCCTCATGTATACAAGGCAAGCACTCTTGCCACTAGGCCATATTCCCAGCCCCAGGGTAACAATTTAGTTCAATCAATATTCACTGGGACCAAGGTAGGCCAAGAAGATCCCCAGAGGGATCTCAGATTGTGTAGTGAGTTCATGATATTGCAAAAAAGAATTTTTGCTGGTGGCTCCTGCCTATAATCCTAGCTAATCAGGAGGCTGAGATCTCAGGGTCAGTGTTTGAAGCCAGGCAGGAAAGCCTTAGAGACTTATCTCCAATTAATCATACACACACACACACACACACACACACACACACACACACACACACACACACACAAAGCTGAAAGTGGAATTGTGGCTCAAGTGATAAAGTGCTACCTTGAGCACAAAAGTTCATGGACATTGCCTAGGTCCTGAGTTCATGCCCAGTATCACACACACACACACACACACACACACACACACACACACACACACGGACACACACGGACACACGGACACATTGAGGTGGTTATTAGTAAGGCACAGAAAAAGTATCTTAATTTCTTGAACAACGGATATTTATGCAGAAAAAGTAAGTTAGAAATTTGGTTTAAACCTTTCTGAGGATAGGTGTTCTCCTTTGCCCTGACTAGCTGGTGTACTTCATTTTTGCTGCTATGCTGTTTTGACATATCAATTTTACCTACAGATCTGATTCGCTTACATTCGGGTCATTGTATCATAGATATCTGAGCATCCCTTTAAACAAAGGAAGAGTTTTATTAGGTGCTCTTCATGAAGATAAATATTTTTCCTTTGCAAACACTTTTGTGAACCAAGGAGTCATTTTATCAAGTGTTTTGTTACAGAATTAGTGTCTTTCTTTAAGCTATTCTTGCCTAGTTCCCAGAGTGTAATAATCATTTAGGTGAATAGGCAAGGTTACAGATAGAGTCGCCTCTTTTTACTATATGCCGTAGCTTAGTGAGGAGTGAGAGCCAAGGAGAAAGGCACCTGAGTTCCTAATCAAGTTAGTATTAACAATGTGCTTTTCCTTGTTTCTGGTTTTCAATTCCCATGCCTCATTTCTTCTAACCTGTCCTGCCTCAAATATTTTATAGTTATTCATCAAACATTCTTGTGGCTCAGTATGTTAGCTTTCCCGTGAGGGTGTGACAGCAAGTCCCACTAGATTTAGAGATTCTATTGTAAGGCTGGAGTACAGTTCTGTTAGGGCAGTATTAGTGGTCACAGCTGCTTTTAAATCATTTAATTCTTTTTTGCTTAGACTCTAAATGATTGTTTTCAAGTTGATGCTGCATTCAACTTACCCAATAACAGTATTTAAAACATTCTTTTGCATAAGACACAAACAGGTAAATTACTAGCATCTGTAAATCAAAGGAAAGAACAACTTTCCTCATATTTTTGCTTTTATTTATATTTTAGCCCACCTTCTCTGCAGTTAATGACTCTGCCTCATGAATCAGAGAATTCTCTGATAAGGCAGTTTCATTTCCTGATAAGATAACTGTAGTATGAGAACGTGTACCTTTTTTTTAAAAAAAATCATCGATGGTAGTGCTAAGGTTTTATCTTTGGTCCCCCTTGCGCTTGCTGGGCAAGTGCTTTACCATGTTAGCACACCTAGAAGTCCTTTTTTTTATTCCCCTAGGCCAGCTTTGGAACTATAGTCCTCATACTTAATGTTTCTTGTGTATTGGAATGACAGGCTACATCATTATGCCTGACTTGTTTGTTGATATTGGGGGGAGGGAATATTCCTGTAAAATTCTTGCTTGGGCTTGTCTCAAAGTCAGTCTTCCAATCTATGTCTCCTAAATTGCCAAGATTCCAGATATGTGCCACCATGTCTAGCCTAAGAAGGAATATTTAATCCTCCCTTTTAAGGCCAGGAATTTCTTGTTAATAAAATACTGTTACATAAAAAACTGATAAATTCTAAGCCATCAAACCTATGCATTAAAACATATAATTAAAATAGACATTGTATTTATATAAATATATTTAATGTAAAAATTGTCTCTATATAACATAAAATTAAAAGAATTCAGATAAAATTTAAAAAGGCTTTTAAAAGTTTTAAAACATGTTACTAAAAATACTGTTTCTTGTTATATTTCCATGTAGGCATAGGAGAAGTAGAAAATTTTAAAGTATTTGTTTTTGAGATAGTGGAATTACAGACATGACATTAGCTATAACCAAAGATAGTAAAGGCATAGGAAAAGAAAAAAGAATAAACTTAATTTAGTCTCTGGAAAGTATGCAAATTTACATCTTCAAAATACTGCAATTTTTTTTCATTTTGATAAATATTATTTTATTTAAGCAGAGGCACATAGGTATCACACCTTTGTGTTTCTCCTCTGAGAGAATTCTTCTTTGGTCTCACTGTGTGTGATTGCCTAGGTACCTTAAGTTTTTTTAAGAACATGAAAACCTACTAGTGTCTGATCCATTGAGTGTCAGAGAAATAAAATTATCAGATGCCATGTTGCCTCGATATGATTCCACTGTACACATATATTTAGCAGGAAAGGAAAAAGTGTTGAATGTCATTTTATTGTTTGTATGCAAACAGTTGTGGCCTCACAGAACCCTTGAAGAGTCATAGTTTCCCTGTATCAAGGGAAACCACAGGGTTTTGTGGACCCCAGAGTGAGGATTGTTATATGTTAGAAGTTAGAGGGCTGGGGATATGGCCTAGTGGCAAGAGTGCCTGCCTCGGATACACGAGGCCCTAGGTTCGATTCCCCAGCACCACATATACAGAAAACCGCCAGAAGCGGTGCTGTGGCTCAAGCGGCAGAGTGCTAGCCTTGAGCGAGAAGAAGCCAGGGACAGTGCTCAGGCCCTGAGTCCAAGGCCCAGGACTGGCAAAAAAAAAAAAAAAGAAGTTAGAAAAATATATAGTTTTTTCTTCATGAGAATTTCACCTTGGTATATCAGTTTCCAGATACTGTTACATAAGATCCAAAATTCCATTATGTCAAAATGATATTCAGCTGGGAATGTGGCTTAGCGGCAGAGTGCTTGCCTAGCATGCATGAAGCCCTGGGTTCAATTCCTCAACATCACATAAACAGAAAGAGCTGGAAGTGACACTGTGGCTCAAGTGGTAGAGTGGTAGAGTGCTAACCTTGAGCAAAAAGAGGCCAGTGACAGTGCTCAGGCCCTGAGTCCAAGCCCCAGGACTGGCAAAAAACAAAACAAAACAAAAATGATATTCAAAGTATTAATTCAAAATAGAGTTGATGTTACTTTCTTTATTCAGAAAGTTTCCCTTTTTATTGTACATATTCATGTGTTACAGTGTGATATTTGAACTCAGGACCTAGGACTGTTAGGCAAGAGCTCTACCATTTGAACCATGCCCCAAGCCCAGGTTATGGTAATTTAATGCATACATACAAATGTATGAAGATTATTGATGTGATTCTAAATTGCTTTTTATAAACCTTAATTTTTTTGCTAAAGTACTTTTAAAATGTTTTGTTGATGTACTTTGCATTCTTCAATTCTGGTTGTTTTTTGTTTTTTGCCAGTCCTGGGGATTGAACTCAGAGCCTGGGCACTGTCCCTGAGCTTCTTTTTCCTGAAGGCTAGTACTCAACCACTAAGCCACATTCCCAGCCCTCAATTCTGTTTTTTAAATGGTTTTAGAAATAAACTGGAGAATTGCTTTGTGTACAGACCCTTCCTTATTCTTGTGTACATTAAAGAAACAACTGTAATTTCACTAGTACATCTGAAAATTCATACTCGTTCCTTATCATCCTCCCATGTCTCCTAGGAATTAAATTCTCCAGGCTCTTTGACAATTTTTCTTTCAGTCTGTTAAAATCAGAGTTTAAAGCCCACATAATGCATTTGGCTGTAGATTCCCTTGCATCTTTTTCAATCTGTAAGCTGTTTTTTGTTGAAATAATAGTGTTGTTTTTCTCTTGGGTTATAAAGCATTTGAACCATCTTGGGTGCAGTGATAAAGTGCACAAACACTCACCTGGCTCCTTGCAGACTTCAGATGCTCCTCACGCTATAAATTGAGGGCCATGCAGAAATGCCCCTCAATTTCTATACACAGTTGAGCCTATATGGCTTTTGCTTTGGCCTATCATATAGCATATATTCATGTCTTGGTACAATTGTTTTAGTAGTAGAGTCTAAAATGCTTAATATAAAACCAGGCCGCATTCCTCCTCATTTCTCCACTCTTTTAGCTTAGTATATATGTATGTATGTATGTATGTATGTATGTATGTATGTATGTATGTATGTCTGTGTGCTTTTCTGTGTGCTTTTTTATGCATTCTTGCTTGCTCTGTCTTCCACTTAAACTTTGAAACAAATGTGTTTGGCTCCAGGAAAAGATACCTAGTGTTATTTGGAGAGAGATACCTGTGGAGTATATAGATATTCTTAGTAAGAGCTGCATCTTTGTGATATTGAGGCTTTCTGTCAACCTGTCCAAAAGCATATCTATCTGCATTTTTTTAGCTTGACTTTTGTGATCTTGGAGAAGCATTTTATATATTTCCCACAGAAACAGGGCTGGGAATATGGCCTAGTGGCAAGAGTGCTTGCCTCCTACACATGAAGCTCTCGGTTTGATTCCCCAGCACCACATATATGGAAAACGACCAGAAGGGGCACTCTGGCTCAGGTGGCAGAGTGCTAGCCTTGAGCGGGAAGAAGCCAGGGACGGTGCTCAGGCCCTGAGTCTAAGGCCCAGGACTGGCCAAAAAACAAACAAACAAACAAAAAAACCCAGAAACATTTTAGACATTTAAAGCAAAATTAGACATTTGAAACAAATTTAGACATTTACATTTTAGAAATATAAAACAAAAGCAATATAAATCTTGTGCTATTATTATTATCAAGATTTATGGTGCTTTTGTTTATATTTTTTGGTTAATATTCATAGGTCTTCTCTATCTTCTAATGGAGGGTGTGTGTGTGCCTAGGGCTTGAACTCAGGGACTAGATGCTATCTCTGAATTTTTTTGCTCAAGGCTAGCATTCTTGGGCCCTAGCTCCACTTCTGGGTTTTTGTTGTTGTTTTGTTTTGTTTTGTTTTTGGTGATTAATGAGTCACATAAACTTTCCTGCCTGGTCTGGCTTTGAACCATGATCCTCAGATCTCAGCCTCCTGAGTAGCTAGTACGTCAAGGCATGAACCGCTGGTGCCTGGCTCTGATGGAGTTTTATTCTATCATTGTGTGTAGGAAATGAATCTTGAAGTAGTGACAGTTCAGAGGAGGCAGCTCCTAGTAGAGTGTTTCCACATCTTATACTTAACTCTTTGAATTAGAATACATAGTTTAATTTCCTTGTATATGAAAACTTGTAACCCAGACTTTATTAAAATAAGATTTAGAAAGGAAAGAGATGGCTAAATCATTTGATATTAAAAAAGATTAAGGCATAATTAATCATAGTTGATGGCAAAACACTTTACCTTCACTAAACCCTTTGTCAAAATTTACCCAGCAAGTCAAGATTGCCTGAGAAATCTACCAGGTATCTTTGTTATCCCTGAGGTACTAATAATTAATTTAAGAGCTTATACAGTGTGCTGAGTGTTAGTTAGCCTTTGCGTCACTTGACTGAATATATGCTTGAGGTTCTAATGGTATTCTCTACCAGCTTTCACTTTTCACACTCCACAGCATCTTTGCAAAAGATTTACTTTGGGGCTGGGGATATAGCCTAGTGGCAAGAGTGCCTGCCTCGGATACATGAGGCCCTAGGTTCGATTCCCCAGCACCACATATACAGAAAACGGCCAGAAGCGGCGCTGTGGCTCAAGTGGCAGAGTGCTAGCCTTGAGCGGGAAGAAGCCAGGGACAGTGCTCAGGCCCTGAGTCCAAGGCCCAGGACTGGCCAAAAAAAAAAAAAAAAAAGATTTACTTTGAAGTAAAATGTTCTTTGCCTTTCACCATGGCAGCTCCACCCATGGCTGATGCGTCTCTGATACATCTCACAGAAGAATATGATCTAAGCAGTCTCTATGTCCTGTCTTTCCTTTCCAATCAGGGCAGATGCCTTTTGGCTTTCTCCATGAGGCCCCAACACCCGGTCAGAAATTACTGGCAAGAAGGCAATGTGCTTAACTGCTCTTGCACCCCACCCATGGGGCTCTGAGGAAGCCCAAGCCACAGGTCTGTCAGCCAGCCCTCCTGCCTTGCTTTCATTTTCCATGTGACAGCATGTTCTCCCTCAACAACTAATAAAATGTATTTGGTTTGGAAAATTATATCTGCTAATCCATAGGGGACAGACTGTCCAGAGTGTTGGGTGGTCCTCAACATGTCCAGTCCCTTCAACTTCAGCTAGGCAGGTTTGTCCAGCAGTGGCGTAAGAGCTGGAGCCTTTCCATGGACGTGTTCCCATGGCCGGAGCATCCCTGCCGCATGTTGACACAGGGAGGCTGATTCCGTCAATCAGTGTGGATTGCTACCGCAGGCCCCCACCACTCCCAACCCTTACACAGTTCCCCATACAGGCTTCGTGTTCATTTGGAAACCACACGCTTGCTTTGACTAGTGTGCCCTGCCCTGTGTTTAGCCTTCCAACTGTTTGCTTATCACAGTATGCCGGTGGAATTTCATCTGTTTTATTATTAGTTGAATGTCTTCAGTCTTGGCTTCCAGAGACAGTCATGTATTTCAGAAATGAGCTGCCTATCTTCCTTTGAACAGCACATGCTTTCTCCTATGTGTGATTGAGATAACCAAAAGGAATTATTTAAGTTTTTGGCCTAAAAGTCAAGCCTAGCTGTTCACATCTGTCCCTGAGGGGTGCCGTCACAGCCACCTGCAAACTGCAGATTGCATCAAACCTTTCTGGGAGGGCTTCTGGGGTTCCTTCATAAGTCTGTGAACTACAAGTAATTCAGTGTGGCATGTCCTCTGAGGTTAATCCAGATCCACTGGCTCAAAAATACTGAGAAGTCTTAATGACCTAACAGATGTGACATTGTGATATAATAAGAAATATGTGGTCTTTGTCCAAGTTTCTAAAACTCTTAGAATTTTCTTAATGGCAGAAGTAAGAGGAGCATCTTTTGTTATGATAGGTTCCTCTTAGCCATACCTCAGTTTAGACACGTAGGGTGAGTTCTGGTCTATCCTGAAAGTTTCAGGATGATGAGGAAAGGATGATTCAGGATGGGGGCTCGTAATGGGAGGAAGCCACCATGTGAATGAAGTCCTACTCCTGATTTTTGGAATTGGATTTAATCAATAGTATCAATCATGCCTTTGTAGTAAGGCCTCCCTGAAAACCCCTATACTCCAGGATTTGAGTAGCTTTTGGGCTGATGAACCATCAAGCCGGTGGGATAGTGGCCCTTAGAAGGGGCAGGGAAACTGAAACCTCTTGCTACTGTCCTGTGCATCTCTTCCATTTGGCCATTCCTTAGTTGTGCCCTTTATAATAAACAGGTCACAATAACAAATAGTCTTTCCTGAGTTCTGTGAGCTATTCTAACAAATAATCAAACTTGGAGAGGGGATTATGGGAACCTCCTATTTACAGTAGAAGGCTCAGAGGCCCAGACTGAGCTTTTAACATGTAGGTTCTGCACTAACACTGGGTTGTTAGTGTCAGAATCAAATAGAATCATTCGGTACCCAGTTAGCTATCTTGAAGGATGGAAAATTGGTTTTGTGTTGTTTTTTTTTTAACTTGAAGAAAAATGTCTGTTTTTCATCAAATATTGTACATGAATGTTCAAATAAATGAAGATTAGTGTGATACGAAGGACAGAAAGGGAGTGAAACAATAATAAAACTCCCATTTCTATTCTCTCACTGATTGAGACTTCCTGACAAACATTTGCTTATTTTTTCTTTCTTTTCCTCTTCTCCCCCATCCTTAACAAAATATAATAAACTCATTGAAAAAAGGTTTTCACATAAAAATCTGCTAATATTAATTGCTGAGGAGAAATTCCAATATGTTTTGTTTTGGACATGTTTTCACCTTGGCAGTTGCTGCACTCTGCTTAGTGCTTTATATATGCAAATGATAACTATAGCACACATTTCTCAATTTTGATATGGTACATATATCAGGTTATCAGGTCAGTACAAATTTACAAAATAATAGAGAGGTTTAGGTTTTGTTTTGGGCTTGAATAACAGAAGTTTATTTTGTCAGAGTTCTGGAGCCTGGAACTCTGAGATCAAGTGTGAGTAACATTGATTTTTTTTTTCCCCTAAAACCTTTTCCAGCTGGGTACTGGTGGCTCATGCCTGTAATCCTAGCTACTCGGGAGGTTGAGATCTAAGCATCGAGGTTCAAAGACAGCCTAGAGGGGCTGGGAATATGGCCTAGTGGCAAGAGTGCTTGCCTCGTATACATGAGGCCCTGGGTTCGATTCCTCAGCACCACATATACAGAAAATGGCCAGAAGTGGCGCTGTGACTCAAGTGGCAGAGTGCTAGCGTTGAGCAAAAAAGAAGCCAGGGACAGTGCTGAGGCCCTGAGTTCATGGCCTAGGACTGGCCAAAAAAAAAAAAAAAAACACCAAAAAATAAAAACAAAGACAGCCTAGACAGAAAAGTTAACCACTCAAAAACCAGAGGTGGCGCTGTGGCTCAAGTCTAGCCTTGAGCACAGTCTCAGGGACAGTGCTCAGGCCCTAATAAAAGCCCCACAACTGACAAAATGAAAACCAAAAAGATAAATAAAAAAAGAATAAAAACCTTTTCCTTGGCTTGTTCCCACAGCCTTCCCATATATGCACATATCTACGTCTAAACTTCTTTTTAGCATTTTTATGAGCTTACATTAGTTACAAGGAGGATTTCATTGCTATATTTTCACACATTTACAATATATAACAATCTGATTTCACCACTTCTCTCATTCTCCCTTTCCCCTTCAAAAATTAATAGAGTATTTTTCTCTTTCTTTGAATTATCCAGAAAAAATTGATTTCAATCTTTTTCTGTTTCTTATGTAGTATAAACAGCTTGACTTCTTTATGTCTATATTCAGCACTCAGGATGCTGAAGCAGTAGGATTGTTGAATTCAAGGCCAGCCTAGACTATTTATAGTAAAACCCTGTCTCAAAAACCCAAACCAATAAGAACAAAAAGTAAACTATCCTGCCTGTGCATTTATATTAGCTGAGGAAGCTCCAGCCTTTCTTGATCCTTAGATATCTTTAAAACATAGAATGTGTCCCTCAAAAGTCACCTCCAACAAGAACCTTTCTTGTGGAGAATTCAACATTCTGTTTTTCTATTATAGCTATTTTTGTATAAAAAGCATTTTGAGGCAAAAATATTTAATAAGCAGATGGACCAATTGCTTTATCCACTCCCTGTTTTTTATGGAGAGGATGGGGAAACAGTAAGTTTTCTAAATGTTGAGGAGGTTTCTGTCTGGAAGAGTCTACTAGTAGGTATTGGACAGGAAACGTCCTCTTGTCCAGGCTTCTGCTTTATTGCAGAAAATATCACTAACAAACAAATGTTCCACGTGAACGCACCACCTGGGAGCTCATTCTTCATTATTTAATGGGGAGAACCATACCTTGCACATGTAAACCCAAAATGACTGACTAGCTACCTAAAAACATCTACAATAAAGAAGACTCCCTTGATTATCAGCTGGGAATTTGGGGGAGTCAAGTTTTTGTTTTTTGTTTATTCGTGTTTGTTGAATTTACCACCTTGAAAATACCACCTTCCAGGAGCGTCCAAGGCCTTCCCTCAGGGTAACCCTCCACCCCCACAGCAGCATCCATCCCTCTTGTCACCACCATCCCGCTGGAGACCTGTCCTGGCTCCGTTTCTAACCTGCTCTTGCATTTTGCCTCTTCATTCCCTTTCCTTCCAGCGCATCCATTGACACAGGGTTCCTGATTTGTTCTCTTCTCAGACTAGGCAGCACTGAGCACAGCTAGGCCTTTCCTCTCAAGTCTTAACTCTGGGGACACTGCTCAAGTGTTGGTGTCCCTGGGCTGGGCCTTCTTCATGAAGCTACCTATTGACCTCTCCCCACTCCACCCAGGTCTGGTTCCACTTTAAACTATTTCTTAATTTAGGGATTGTATTCACTAGGACATCATGGGGCATTTTTCCAAGTTAAAAAAAAATCAGTTGTTTTGTCTTTCTGAGCATTTCTCTAATTAATGAATGGAAGCATAGTTACATTACTTTGTAAATGGATACATAATAAATAGTTGTGGATACTATAAATATTAACTGTTGTCAACACCAAGATGAGAAGCTTCACAAATTGGATTGGTAATTGCATTTGAACATTGCAGATCTGCCCTTTTCCAGGAATCTATTTCTGTTTAACATGTTGTTTGTTTCTTGCTGGAAGGAGGAAGATTTCACTCCCCGTGTCAGCTGTAATCACTCTCTGGCTTCGGCACCTTCCCAGCCTTGAAAAAGCAATGCTGCATCTTATTGAAAAGCTAATCTCCAGTGAGAGAAATTGTCTGAGAAAGATGGAATGCTGTATAAAAGACTCATGGCTGGTACGTACTGGGCTTTGGTGACAGGAAAAAATCTGTAAATGAATTGCTAAGAACCTCTTTATTTTAAAGAAGAAAAAGGGTGCAGGTGGAGTAAGAGGAAAAAGGATGTTGGCGCTTTAAAGATAATCATAAGTTTAGACTTTTTAATGGGGCTTTTTGACATGGAGAGTTTGAGGAAAGGGCTGAGATTTATTTGTTTCATTATTACAGATGCATAAGAACGCGTGTCTGGGCAAAAAACTTTTGGGGGTGAGGTAAAGGGGTTCTGCTCTGTTGACTTATCATTCATTATTTAAGAAGACAGGTAGGTTGTATTCCTGCCACCTGCCCTCTCACCATCTCATTGACAGACATTAGCCTACAGACCCACCATGGTGAGGTGCTTGCTACACACCTGTGGTACATCTAAAGAGGCCAAGGACGGAACAGACTTCATTAAAATTATACTAATTTCAACACAAAGATTATATTTTTAAAAATAAAGATCTGTGGACAAAGGAGAAAAGGAACAAGTAAACAACAGCATTCAGAAAATAATCTTTTTAATTCTTCATTAGAGAAGATTCAAGAAAAACAAGGAAGCCTGAGGAAAATAGTTAAGTAACAAAAAGAGCTAAGGGTTCTGTATATTTTTCCAGTCTTGAAACCTCCAATATGCAGTGACTTCCAGTTGTATAACAACAAAAAAGATCATCAATGTACCCCAGTTTTTTGAAACATTTCACAGTGAACCAACCAGGATGGCACTATTTCCCAATACCTGGTGGCAATTTCACCTGAAGGTGAAATTATGTTTTCTCAAAAGGTCCTTTTATCAAATAGCAATCCAAGTGAGTCAAAGATAGTCTGCCAAATGAATTAATTTATTGAAAGACACACAAAAACAGAGTATGTGAAAGGAAGCATAGGCCAAGGAAGCTGAGTATGATGGTACACACCTGTAGTCACAGATACTCATGATGATGAGACAGGAGGAATTAAATGTTGTACGTCCAGAGAAGAAATTTTCCAAATGCCATGAGACCAGTCCCTTCAAGGAAACATTCATGGGTCTGGATTGCCAGCAGGTTGTCGTCAGTGAGGTGAAGGCCTTGTTCACTCGGGCAGGGCCTCCAGCTGCCTTTCTTCACAGGGCATACTCGCAGGTCAGAACCACAGATGAAGAGTGTCTGCAATCGCAGTCTGAGAGCACCAATCATTTATGCTCATAGCGGGCGTTCTGTCGTAGCTTCTAGATGTCCAGCTTTGAAGGGAGAGGATCAGACATCAGCTATGGATTTGCATAGTGCACACTTGTTAATTTGTCTCCAAGCTACTGGCTTATGAAGGTGACTGTCAGCTCTTGACTTGGTTCAGTTACATGTGTTACAGGAGAAAACCCCAAGTGGAGTGCGTACTGTCAGCTATCGATGCTAACTAACTGCTATGATTTTCAGTGCATAATCATACTAATCATAATTAAAATACCAATTTTTTTAGAAATGTACAAGAATTGCAGCAAGCCAGATAGATATTATGACCATACAGATGTCATGACATCTGCCATCTGGGAACTATCTTGAACCCCCCCCCCCCTCTTTTTTTTTTTGCTAGTCCTGGGGCTTGAACTCAGTACCTAAGCACTGTCCCTGGCTTCTTTTTGCTCAAGGCTAGCACTGTGATTTTTCTGTTTATGTGGTGCTGAGGAATCGAACCCAGGGCTTCATGCATGCTAGGCCTCTACCCCTAAGCCACATTCCCAGCCCCTCCCCTATGTTTTGTTTCCAATTTCCCTCTATCACCTAAGGGATGGAGCATGGAATTGTCTTTCATTGAGTTCAAGAGCACAGCCTAACAGCCTGATCCTAAGTTGGTAGCCAGGAAACTGAGACGGGATGTCTACTCTGGCTGTGGCTGAGACTCGAAGGCACTGAGGCTGGTGGGCCATTCTGTTTATCCAATTCACCTCCTGGATACCTTAAACTATTTAATTCTAGTGAAACTTCATGTTTGCTTTTTTTTCTTTCAAGTTGTATAAGGGAATCCTAATGGCTCCAAGTGTCTCTTTGTGTGTCTCTCCTGGCCCATGCCCTGCTGTTCTTTGGTTCCTTGGCCTCTCTTTGCCTTCCCAGGGTATGTGGGTGGGTGGTCCTCAGGGAAGCTTGAGTTAGCCATATTGCTTTCATCTGCAAGCCAGCTGCTTCAGACTGACATCACCTAACTTGAAAGGTTGCTATGTCTGACAAAAAAGAAAGATGATATATATTAAAATTGAGAGAGCCCACGAGAGTATTTTTTTTCTGGATAATTACAACTTGGCCTCACCATTTTCAAAAGAATTAAGCAAGAAATAAGAATGCACCTTACTTAAAAATAATTACAGCACAATTAAAAATGAAAAAATTCCAGCCAGGTTCCAGTGGCTCATACCTGTAATTCTAGCTGCTCAGGAGTCTGAGATTGGATTGTGACTCTAAGCCAGCCTGAGCCGAAAAGTCTGTGAGACTTTTATCGCTAATCAACTAGCAAAAAGCCAGAAATGGAGGTGTAGCTCAAGTAGTAGAAAACCAGCTGTGAACAAAAGGACTAAGGGACAGCTTCCAGGTCCTGAGTTCAAGCCCCAGAAAAAAACAAAATCTTTGGGAAGCCCTTACAGCTCATTCCAGGTGATTTACGGTAGTAAATTACCTTAACTGCCTGCTAAAGTTTTTATTTCTAACTTAACTGTGCTTGATATAATGCTGTTGCTGTTTTCATTGAGAAAATACAGAAACCAAGCAATTTGCTTCTGGGTGCATAATAAATTTTCCTTAAATCTTCTCCGTCGAAAATCCATGTCTCATTGATGGTGCTGTGAATCTTCATTCATCCTTGTGGCTCTTCTTTGAAGAAGAACCTTGGCTTTTTACCTAGGGTCCTGAGGCTGGAGTAGCTTTCAGGAAGCATAGTGGGGTGGGGGGGGGGGGGAGAGAGAGAGAGAGAGAGAGAGAGAGAGAGAGAGAGAGAGCTCTCCTTGCACATCACTTTGTATAATCTTCAGTGTCAGTTGATAGTTGGCTATAACCTCCCCCTTCAAACAACCCCAAAGTCAGTTAATTTCCCACAGCATGTATCAGATCATGTGTGCAGTGATTCAGAGCTTTTGTTATGGCTAAGAGGGGATCCTAGAGGGTGTTATTTGGTTTAATTTATTGTGGCATTGGCAGGATGTGACCTCTCTGTGCCTCATGGTTCAAGGAAGTAATTACAATACAAACGATGAGCTGGAAGCCCCTGATTGGTGTGGGCTGCTCTCCTATGGCATCCTGGGCCTGTAGTGCTAGAAAGCCAAAGAGTCTGGAATAAGCCTGTGACTTAGCTGAGTGATTACAGGGGTAACCTGAAGAACTTGCTTCCTAATTGCATCATCTGATTCATTTATCGCAACACAGTATCTCGGTGCAATGACAGGACTATGCACAAGTATCAGATCTGTATGACCCAGTGCAAGACTGCTGCATTTTGCTCCAAAGGAAACCTGATGCCTATTACATTAGAGCTGGATTCTGAGAGTAATTAAAGTGTGATGGTCTACATAACTTGTGTTTTATATGGAACACTGTTAATTATATTTCCATCTCTTGGGACTGTTTAGAATGAGTCCGAGAAATTCTGTAGTTACCAAAATATGGCAAAAACAGATAGAAGTATTGGAAAAAATGTAATGACCTTCTCAAATGCTCTTTGGCCTTTCAAGGACTTCAGAGGCCTGGTATTTTCCCATTAAGACTCTGAATATTAAGAGATTAGTCTAATGTCACCTGAATTCCAATGAAATACATACACACCTATGTGCATACATACATGCATATGAAATGTTAATTCATATAAATGTATATACATGTTAGACTTTTAAAAAATCAAAATGCATTTTCAAACCTGTTTACTTTTAAGGCTCACCTTTTGGCAGCTGCTAGTACATGGTTGCCTACCACAGTTGGTGGCCCCCAAATAAATCGAGATATTAGCCCCAGTTTGTCACCTACTGTGCAGACTGAAACTTTCAAAAGCAGATGGTCTTGTGTTTTCCTTGACAGCACAGACACCGGGAGACCATAATCCGTAGCCTCAGATCTGACCTTAGAAGCTGATGTCACAAAAAACAGTGAAAGCCATTTGCTAATTATGCAGCTTTCTTGGCACTGTTTAGTTTCCCAAGGCTGGCCTTGAATCAAGGATGTTATGTTTTCCCATTACAGTTCTGTTTATGGAGTCCAAAAAGCTATTGTTTGGATTCCACATTTGAATGAGAAGGCTGGCTGGGTGGCAAGATGGCCTTGTGCTTGGCTGCTGAGCTGTGCTGCATGCCAGGGCCTGGGGCACCCTGGTTCCCATGCCCTTGGTGCACTTGGTGGTGGGCTCACCCGCCTGCTGCAGCCACCCCAGTGGATCTAGAGGATCTGCTCGCCCCTCCCTCCCCCATAAACCTGCCCCAAAGAGGAGCTGTACTAGGGCAGGGCCAGGAGGCAAAGTGAGTTTTGTTTTTGCTTTTTTCAGATCTTAAATCAGAATATTCCTAATTAGCTCTTCTTCCTAGAAGTCTTCATGGCTTGTGTCTAGTCAGGACTTAAGAATAAAAAGCCCCCAGGCCTTCAGTGTCCTCTATATGAACAGGATTGCTTTTTCTTTATTTTGCTCATAGCAGTCACACCCTTGTCAAAGGAAAAACAAACTTTTCTTCCAAAAAGTCCAAATGCACAATTTGTTGCTAGTCAGATATTGCATCAAAGACTTAGCTTGCATCAAAGACTTAGCTTGCTTGTCCTGGATAAAGCCCTCATTTTTCTGAACATGAAACTTTTTACTAGTGTTTTAGGGCTTTCTTTTTCTGTATTTTCATTAGAAGACTTTGGAGCATTTCTTGTGAGATCTGTAGTGAGAAGTTTGTAATTTAACAGTAGTTGAAGAGCATGATTTAACAGTGCTACAGTAGGAAAGTACTGCGGGGGTGGGGGGAGCTCTGGGGGTGGGGGCTCCTGTCTCCAGTCAGTGCTTCCACTGACTGAAGATCCGCCCCTGAGACAGCAGCTGCACTTTCCACTATCAGCCTCAAGGGGGCACCAGGTGTCCCAGCATTGTCTAAAGAAAGCCCAGATTGCAAGTTACCATTACACTATTGGGGATGCAGGACTTTGAAACCAACCAGAGCTGAAGGGAAAAAAGGGAAAAAGGAAAACAAAACAGGAGTGAATAGAACGGTAGTGGATCTGGAGGCCCCTGCCATGCCCAGCCTGTGCTCAGCAGCTGTGAGGGCTGAGGAATTTCCTCCCTACTCAGGTTCCACAGTGCATTGGGTGAGGACAGGGACCAGAGTTGGGGGCCTTTTGTGCAGCGCCAGAGATGGCTATGCCCTATGGGCACCTCCCACTTCTGTGTCCCAATACTGAGAGAGCACGTGTAAATCTAAAAGATTGAAGTACATTTGGTACTTGTTAAGTTTTTAAGTTCAGGAATGGCCGATTTATCACTAATTAAACAATAATTGCATTATAGAGTACTGAAAAAAATGCTTATAATATAAACAACATATGGTAAAGATTAAAGAGAAAAGGATAATTCTCCCATGCTCAGATTTGTTGCAAGAGACTTGAATGTTTAGAACAAAATAGAAGCTGAAATGTAAACGAGATACTTAGTTTTATGCTTAGCAGTTTGAAACTAGAATAGATTAATATGGCATAAAGGAAAGCATGTATTTATAAAGGTGCCTTATTTTACATGATAGATGTGGAAGTTCTTACATAGGTGTTTTTTGCCTCAGAGGCAATTTACTGTTGAATCCTATTTACATAAATATATTGTATTATAAAATAATGCATGTATAAAATACGTATCAATGACTATTAGCTAAGTAAAATTTAAAGTATATTAAAATTGGGCATGAAAAGAGAATCTATTCCAAGCTTACTGAACTTCAACTTCTTTCTTTTTTTTCTTTTTTTTTTTTTTTTTTTTTGCCAATCCTGGGGCTTGGACTCAGGGCCTGAGCACTGTCCCTGGCTTCTTTTTGCTCAAGGCTAGCACTCTGCCACTTGAGCCACAGCGCCACTTCTGGCCATTTTCTGTATATGTGGTGCTGGGGAATCGAACCCAGGGCCTCATGTATATGAGGCAGGCACTCTTGCCACTAGGCCATATCCCCAGCCCTGAACTTCAACTTCTTATCTTCAACTATCTTCTTGATTCTGAAGGGGAAATATATGTGTGCATATATATATATGTACATTTATGAAAGGTTACCATTGAAAAGGACGAGAGATTTTTTTCCCTGTTCTTCAATACTTTTTTTGTAAGAGGCATTCACTTTCATCTGTGAATTACCTCAAATAATACTATGATTTCCCTTTCTGCTATCTCTGTCTGTCTGTCTGCCTCCCCCCTTTCATGTCCTCAGGCCTCTTTCAAGTGGCAAGTGGTTTGTAATCATTGATGAGTGCAACTGAAAATAGCAAAATAACTAAACATGTAGCAACACTAGCGAATCCATGCTGTGTGTGTAGTTCATGGTAGAGTGACAGGCTGCCTGCTTGTCCCTCACCTTTCCTCCCATTGTTACCAGAACTTCCCCTGAATAGATGCCATTTTACCCAGCTTCCTTGAAGATGGGAATGAAATGCCCTCGGTTGGGTGGATGTAAACAGTAGAGGTGTGGCTAACTGAGGCTGAGGGGTAAATTAAAGAGGAAGTTATTTGTAGAGGAAGCATGCTTGACAGAACAATCTGGTCCACAGGAAAGGAAGGCAAAGGGGAGGTGGGTTTCCATCATTATCATCTGTTTCTCTAACATGTTGTGGAAGGATTGGGAGAGGAAAGGATAGAAGTCAAGTTATTGATGGCCTCCTGGTGACGTGGTTTCCCCAGAGTTGAAAATATCTAAGTGAAAATCGTTAGGCCAGATGGAGAAGAGAGTTTAAGAAAGAGCAGATTTTGGTGGGATGGAGAAAAACAGATGAGCAGATGGAATCCAAGAAAGCATTTCTTTTTATCTCCTTATGTTTATAGAAAAGATAGTCACACAGATCCTGGGTTTCAGAGCTGGCTCTAGAGTCCTGGGATGCATTGTGTTGCTAGAATGTCCCATATTTGCCTTGCCATTTACGGGATGCTGTAAAAAAGTAGCCGGAGATGTAGCTTCCAACAATCATTTTATTAAGACCTTAATCTATTTGGGAGACTCTTGGTAAGAGCAGCTTAAATATGCTTTTATAATATGATGTCCTAAGAACATATGTCTGACATGGGAGTACTTTGGTCCTTAGGAAGAGACTCACTGACCCTGAAATTATGTGCTCAGGAAGTATAAAACTTCTCACTTAAAAAATTGCCAGTAAAGGGTGTGCATGAGAAAGTACTGTTCACACAGAAAGACTCCTGCCATGGCCATGGCTGTTTCAGCAGGATTCCTTTGCATTCTGGCCTCCTACCTCTTAAACAATCTAAACCAGAATATGGACACAAGCTGGTAGTAAGCAAGGGTCTGAAGGGGGAAGGGATGAAAATATATGTAGAGAGCCCAGTCTATTTACATGGGGGAGTACAGGAAGATTCCACCCAGCCCTAAGGCATTTGAAACATTTGATTGAGCTATTTTGCTGGAAAACACTGCAGCATAGCTAAGTCTATCTAAGTTCTTGTTCTCTTTCTTTTTTGTATTTTTATTGTTATTATAAAAGTGATATACAGAGCGGTTACAGTTACATAAGTCAGGCAGTGAGTCCATCTCTTTAGATAATGTGACTCTCCCTCACAGTCTCCCAGCTTTTTCCTCCTGTCACCACCCACAAGTTGTATAGTTCATTTTCTACATAGTGTCTAGTGAGTACCAGTGTTCATTGTCCCTTCATTTCTGTGCCCCCTGCTACCCTCCTAACTTGTTCTCTTTTGACAGGTTGTGTTAGAATATTGTTACTTGCTTCTCATCCTTTGGATCATTTGCCTTTGGCATTTAGGAATACATGTAATCAGGGTCCTCAAGCTAGTATCTGATCTGTTTTTTTTGTGTGTGTTTTTTTTTGCCAGTCCTGGGCCTTGGACTCAGGGCCTGAGCACTGTCCCTGGCTTCTTTTTGCTCAAGGCTAGCACTCTGCCACTTGAGCCGCAGCGCCACTTCTGGCCATTTTCTGTATATGTGGTGCTGGGGAATCGAACCGAGGGCTTCATGTATACGAGGCAAGCGCTCTTGCCACTAGGCCACATCCCCAGCCCCTAGTATCTGATCTGTAGTGGCCCTGGGTAAACAATTTAGAAGAAGAGGAAATGATTCTGTTTTACTACTTTCAATTCTATTCTTACTTTTTATTATTTCACTTTCAGATTCTGTGTGTCTTATTTGCCTGTAGCACACAGCAGTGCTATGGGGTCTTAATGTAGTCCTTTAGGGTCTTAGAACACTTCTGTAGGGGCAAGATATCTAGGCAAAACACTCCAAAAAACTGTTCTGGTAAACTTAACTGAATCACATTTTTGCAAGTTATACAGTTTGCTTTTCCTTATTTGATTTTTTTCATTTTGAATGCATAAAAACGTGTAAGTTTGGGGTATGTATAGAGTCGCCTCATAATAATTTATTAATTACATTGAGCAGTAGAGAAGATGACTGACTTGCTAAGTTCAGATCCAAGAAGCAACCTGTCTGCCCTTCTTTGTTATGATGAATTACTTTCTTAATGAATTTATCTATGAGAATTCCAATTTGGCTTCCTTTAAATAAAAATGCATTCTCGGCGGCTCCTTCCTGGGGAATTGGGACGTGTAGGCTCCGCTCCTGGCCTTCTCTCTGCACCATGACCCCCAAACGCCAGTCCTCCATCCTGCCCCAGGATGCAGAACCCCAGCGCGAAGCCAGTGGACACCTCCTCCTCCTCCGGCGTGCCCAAGGGAGAAAAAGAACAGCAAGAAGCAATTGAACATATCGATGAAGTACAAAATGAAATAGACTTAATGAACAAGCCAGTGAGGAGATTTGAAAGTAGAACAGAAATATAATAAACTCTGCCAACGGTTTTTTCAGAAAAGGTCAAAATTGATCGGCCAAATCCCAAATTTTTGGGTAACAACATTTGTCAACCATCCACAAGTGTCTGCACTGCTGGGGGAGGAAGACGAAGAGGCGCTGCATTACCTGACCAGAGTTGAAGTGACAGAATTTGAAGATATAAAATCAGGTTACAGAATAGATTTTTATTTTGATGAAAATCCTTTCTTTGAAAATAAAGTTCTCTCCAAAGAATTTCATCTGAATGAGATTGGCAATCCATCTTCAAAGTCCACTGAAATCAAATGGAAATCTGGAAAGGATTTGACAAAGTGCTCCAGTCAAACACAGAATAAAGCCAGCAGGAAGTGACAGCATGAAGAGCCTGAGAGCTTCTTTACTTGGTTCGCTGACCACTCAGACACTGGTGCAGACGAGCTGGGAGAGGTCATCAAAGACGACATTTGGCCAAACCCCTTGCAGTACTACCTGGTGCCTGACATGGATGACGAGGAAGGAGAAGGGGAAGAGGGTGATGATGATGATGAAGAGAAGGAAGGATTGGAAGATACTGATGAAGAAGGGGATGAGGATGAAGGGGAAGAAGACGAAGATGATGATGAAGGGGAAGAGGGAGAGGAGGATGAAGGAGATGACTAATAGAAAACACTGATGGATTTCAACTTAAAAAAAAATTTTTCTCCAGTCCCTGGGAGCAAGTTTGCAGTCTTCTCCCCCTCTGTGCTCAGTCACCCCATTCTTGAGGTCTCTTTTTCTCAACACCATGGTTCTCAACTTATTTGGGGGTGGGGGGTAGATACCTTGCTCAGAATACAACAGGAAAAGAATCTCCACACACCTATTCTAAATTCATTTTTACCACTGTCTCAACAAGAACTGTACGGAATCAATGCCGCCACCACCTGCTCTTTGGGAAACAAGCCTCCGTTCCTTGGCTCTGCTGAGGCCCAGGCCTTGTGTAGTAGTGCATAGATTCTAGCTTTTCTCCTCCTTTCTCTGTATATTGGGCTCAGAGATTACACTGCATCTATGTGAATACAGACAGCATGTATCTGTCTACTTTCTCTTCTTTAAAAAAAAGAAAAAATACTTAAAAAAAAGGGGGTTATAGAAGGTCAGCAAAGGGTGGGTTTGAGATGTTTGAGTGGGTTAAAGTGGACATTTTGACAACATGGCTTCTCCTTTGGCATGTGTAATTGTGATGTTTAACCAACATCCTTGCAGTTTAAGATGACACTTTTAAAATAAAATTCTCTCCTAATGATGACTTGAGCCCCACCACTACGGGAGAATCAGCAGACCCTGTAGGATCTTATTCAGAATTGACATTCTCTATTGTAATTTTGTTCATTTATTTTTAAATTTTCTTTTGTTTTCACTGGAAAGGAAAGATAATGCTCAGTTTTAAACGTTAAAAGTGTACAAGTTGCTTTGCTACAATAAAACTAAAAGTGTACACAAAAAATAAATAAAAATGCATATCAATGAAGTATATATCTTGGGATACTCTAGTAGTATGGAAGTTAAACTTAACAAATCACAGTAACTAATAATTAGAAGATCATCCCATCACTTGAACAAGTGACAATAAATAAAATACCTTGTTAGAGGCTTTCTGTGGCAGCCTGTAGTGATAGTATGTGACCACTAGATGGCACACGCTCTATGTTACAAGTTGCCATACCGTAGAAGAGAGAAAGTCCCAGAAGCCTGTGGAGATGGTCTCCATGCTTTCCTCAGGGTGGCCCAGAATATTGCTGAAGCCAAGCACATTCTTTTCTTCAGTGGAAGGAAGGGACTACGAAAAATGTTTTCCAGGGGTATTTAGTGCAATATGATGCAAAGAAATTTCCTTTTGAACCTCACATTTGGATGCCACTATTAAAACATGGGGTTTATAGAACAAATGGATATTGCTTTGAGCTACAGCCAAATATATATATATGTATATGTATATATATATATATACATATACATATATATCTATATATGGTACCTGGGCCAGGTCTACTGGAGACCCCACCCAGGCTACAGGGGCTAGGTCAGCTTCTGCAGATGTGGATTATTGAAACCTGTTTCCAAACAAATATTCTGGAAATAGACTAGATATTGTTCATCATTTAGGATGATAGTACCTTTTTTTTCCCCAGTAACCTCCTTTTCTTTTTGAATTAAAGCTGCTAATAATGCTGTGCTAAACACAAAGTTGTTTTCATCCACTCTGGTGGTAGTCACTGGTTTCCTAAATATGTATGTACTTTTTACTATATAAGCAGGAAAAATAGACAGCTGCTGGAGATCTAACCTAACCTTGAGGCACTTCCAGGCTGAGCGAGGAGATCAGACAAGAGGCACATTTAAATAAAACAGGCAATGTTTCTACGATGGCATACTAGTAGAAAGTGTTTTAAAAAATTATTAGTGAAACTTGTTATTCCCCCCACCCCCACACACATCATACAGGCTTTGTAGAGAAAGTGAGGTACATAGGAGTAAAAAGAGAAAATGAAATGTGCCCACAATCCCTTGGTTAAAGAGAACTAGTACTTGCATTTGTACTTGTTTGTTTTCCTTGTTTTTGTACTTGTTATTTTTGTAGCCCAGTAGAATTGGCCTGTTTTCTAGGCACCAGCAGCCCTGGACAGCTCACTTGCCTGCTAAGGCAAGTTATTATTGATGAAATGCCTGTGGTATTTTACCTTTTTGTGGTCTTTTCTTTTGTAGCCTCAAGCAGCTTGTCACCCTGCCATATTCAGAATTGTTGATGAAATGTTCAGGTAAATATTATGCTGTTCCTACTAGCATTTGATCTAAGAAATGCTTAGCTTTCAAACATAAACATGAAGTCCTGCAGTCGTCTGTCTATACCGTGGGGAAATGAGGAGTTTCTGATTCTTCCTTGTCCCTCTGAGCTTTGTGGTAGAGGTGAAAACTCAAGAGTCAGTATGGATTTAATAACTATGCCTGAGAATTAAGACAACTTTCCTTGAGCCTTTTTACATCTGACTAATAATGACAGAAAAGCAGAACTGAAATTAGGTATTAGTATCATGAAATATTGATGTAGGATTTGTCCCAGCTCAGAATAAAGCAGCAGTATCCTCCCTCACCACATGAGGGCTGACTGATCTTTGTAAAAGACTCCAAAGCCAAGAAAAATAAATAAATAAAGCCATTCTCAACAGAGCTCTTCGGAAAGGCAGAATAAATCCTGTGTGCTTCTTGCCACACTGATTTTTGTTTGTTCTGGAAATATGGGCTGTCTTGGAGCATGTGCTGGCTTTTCAGATGAGGAGAGATGAGGGGCCTGCAGCACACCAGGTTGGGGATGCTCCTGCAGTTCTGAGGGTGTCTCTCGCTGGGAGAGCTTGTCACCCCTGAGGTTCCAGCCTTACATGGATATAGGCTACTGGGGTCTGGACCTGTCCTCCCACCACCCCCCCCCCCCGACTTCCCACAGCCACTGTGGTAGAGGCTCCAGAGCAGACATTAAGTACCCAGGAAAGAAATCTGTGCAACAATCAAAAAAAAAAGTTACCGCTTGAGTTGGGCTTGAAACACATCAATAAGAAATAAGACGGCAGGATAGTGTTTTGCAGTACAGCTAAGCCAAGTTTGATTTTTTTTTTTTGCTTAAACAAACTAAAGAAAAGCTTTTTTTTTTTTTTTTTTGGCCAGTCCTGGGGCTTGGACTCAGGGCCTGAGCACTGTCCCTGGCTTCTTCTTGCTCAAGGCTAGCACTCTGCCACTTGAGCCACAGTGCCCCCTCTGGCCATTTTCTGTATATGTGGTGCTGGGGAATTGAACCCAGGGCCTCATGTATAGGAGGCAAGCACTCTTGCCACTAGGCCATATCCCCAGCCCCAAAGAAAAGCTAATTTTATTTAAAAAAAAAAAAAGTGTAGAAATCAAACCAGTGACGCCTGGCTTCTGCAGCTTGTTCCTCTGGTGGCTTTGAGCCACTTTACTCTTGTGGCAATGCTGTTGCTGCTTGTGAAAGCAGAATGTCAGTCACTGTATGTGGGTCTACAGTGCACAAATGCTTGTGAAAGGCAGTGAGCAATGTAAGACACAATAATGAGCTCTGTACCTCATAGTTTAAAGAAACTTCTGAGAAAAGGGAGTGACTTGTGTCTCCTGCCCGCACGGGACTGGAATCTGATGAAGTGCCATGTTTCTGTTGCTTATGGTACAAAAGGAACGTGTCCACCACGATGAAGCTTTCAGTGTGTCATGATCTGACTTTGACTTGTTCAGGTGCGCACTCCTGGAAACTGATGGAGCCCCAGAAGTAGTAACGTCTCTGCAAGTGTTCACAAGATGCTTTGTAGAAACGCTAGAGAAAGAAAACAGAGAGGTTTGTGATATTGTTTATATTACTCATTAAAGAGGTATGTTCTGTTGCATATGTTTCTTATTCACCACAGGGGGGAAGAGGCTGCTAATCACCTAATAGGAATACTTTCTGAGAAACTTTGTTTTTTGTGGTGGCACATTGTGGGCACATGCTCTCCCACAACGCTGTAGTATTCTTCCCAGTCCTATTTCCAGAAAATGTAACTAACTGCTCTACTCATGAAGAGGGCTTCCAACCAATTATCATCACAATGGTGAAACCATCAAAAAGCCAAAACAGAATCTATGTACGTATGCCTTGGTGCTCAGGCACTTCCTTCCATTGCCATGTTTAAGATTACTGTCAGGCTGGTATACATCACCCCAGGGGGACTTCCCCTGGCTTTCTGTGCTTGCTCTGTCCCTTGGGCTGCATCTGACCTTCTGACCAGCAGGAAGCCTTAACTGAGATTTGCAAGTAGGAGATACCACTGATTAAGAACACAAATGGACATTCTTGGTTATTGGTGTCTTTATTACCCCCCCCCCTTTTTTTTTGGTGCTTGAACTCGGCCTGGGCACTGTCTCTGAGCTTTTGTGCTCAAGCTTAAAGCTCTATCATGTGAACCACAGCTCTACTTCCAGCTTTTTTGGTAGTTAATTGGAGATAAGAGTCTCACAGACTTTCTTATGCAGGCTGGTTTCAAACCATGATCCTCAGGTCTCAGCCTCCTGAGAAGTTGAGAAACCTTCTGAGTAGCTAAGATTATAGGCCTGAGCCACCAGTGCCCGTCAGGGTGCCTTTATTTCTAAGAGAAACCCAAATGTGAGTGGATTCCAGGAGAGAAAGAATGATGAGAAGGTCTGGAAATGATTTGAGAAATTATAAAGGAGGAACCAAGAGTGGGAGTGTCCAGGAGGTGTGTTAGATGCTGTTGGTGAGCAGAAGATGCCATGGTCCCCTCAATAGAGGCTGGACACTGGCTGTAAGAGCCAGTGACTAATTAGACTATGCAAAACAGGAGTTTTTGTTTTAAACTAGAATTTTCACCCTTCACCATTATCACTAGCCTTTATATCTCATGCCACAGATGTAAGAGTTTATGTGGCGTTTTCGCTGTTCAGAGTGGTGCTGGTCCACGGCCTCTTTCCCCTGAAGGCTGGCATGGCCCCTGTGCTATTCTGCAGTTTGACTTGGGAGAGCAGAGCTAGGGTGCCCAGCCCTGCTGAACTCCACACAGCACTAAGCTGAAGAAACCTCTGAGATTTTAGCAGATGGCTCTACTTTTGAGGTAATGATAAATATTTATGATTTATTTTTTTCCTGTCTTCTTCCCTAGGGAAGTTAGCTGAACGATAGCAGTGTTATCAGGGTACCCATGCCTGGAATTTGGGAGGAGAGCTCAGCTAAAAAGCACCGCCTGGCCCTCACAATTATTTTGAGGCATAAATATAACCATGTTATCCTCCCTGTGCATTCTTAGATTCTCAGTTAGGAACTGACCTCTAGCAAACTTTGCCCTTGGAGTTCTGGGTCACACCAGGTTGGGACAAAGGATATAGCCTTGTTGATCATCTTCATTTTGGTTTTGTTCCGAGTCTCTACTGGCCTTGGACACCAGATTTGCACTGGAGATGTAGTTATTTTAATTTAGAACAATACCCTGACCAGCTTATGTCTGTCCAGAAAATTGAAACCACCCACGGAGCCCAGATGTGAGATAGGACAGAAATGAAAAACAAAAAAGAAAAAAAAAACTAACAAGAAACAAAACAAGCATTTGCCACCCACCTGTGACTCAAAACAGGAGAACAATAACCTCGTAGGTTTACAGAGTACGTTCATATCTACCTATTATTTCATTTCTTTTCCTGGTACTATCTGTGACTGCCTCCTTTTTCATGGCTGGATGGTCTCACTCACTGACCCCTGTCTCCAGCTGTGGACTCATCATCATCCTAGATGCCTGGATATCCTGTCATGCTAGGTCCATGCATGGCTTCATTTCTTTGCTTCATTCATTCACTTCTTCATTCCTAACAGAAGGACGGACTATCTATGAACCCTATCTCTAAACTAGTGGAAATAAATTTTCTGTCAGTGTTTCCCTCTGCTGCATCTATGCTTCTTCTGCCTTTCTCAGCCCAGATAAACACTGTTTTGAATTTTATGTGTATAATTCCTTTGCTTTTTTCTGGAAGTAGTTTGATTACTTCTATATGTCTAAACCATGTTTTTAATTTGGGTTATCTTCATACTTTGTAGTCAAAGAAAAAAAGAGTACCATACTGTATGCAATCTTTTGAGACTTTTCCACATGGCTTGTTATAAAGATTGCTTATGTGTGGCTGTTGTAAACATTGTTATGTAGGAGTCCATTGGGCAAATGTACCACAACGTATCCATTTTTCATTTTGTGGGCATCTGGGTTGTTTCCAGATTCTGTTTTCTATTATCAATATCATTGCACTAGCTATTCTACATGATAATTAGAAGTCCTCAGTTACTCAGAGTGCATATACTCAACCACCCGTTGGTGGCATTTACACCATTAATTCACATTCTTTCCCACTATCAGAAATGCTTAACTTCAACTGGGTGCCAATGGCTCACACCTATTACCCGAGCTATTGGAAAGGCTGAGATCTAGAAAATTGAGGTTTGAAGCTAGCCCTGGCAGAAAAATCTTAACTAGTAAAAAGCTGGTATGGAGGCACTTATCAAGTGGTAGAGCACTAGCTGAGCAAGTTCAAACTCTGTACCAGCCACCCCCAAAAAGGAGTAGTTTAATTTTATTTCTTCTCATTCCCTTTCTACTCTTTCCTCTCATCCAGGTATGTGGGCAGCAATGGTTTAGTTCCTCCTGTGTACTTCACCGAACAGTAGGTACAAACTTCATGCAGGCAGAGCGGGACACTTTTTTTTTTTCCCTGAGCTTGCATAATGACTGGCTCAGTACAAGCAGTCAATCAGGTTGGGGGTCAGGTTACAACAGATCAGCAGTCTGATAGTGTACTAAACTCTGAGGTATCCCACAGAAAAAAATAAATTTAGGTCAAGTTATTATTAAAAATCTATTTGAAGGCAGGAGGGAGTACATCTGAGAAAGTGGACAAAATGACAGACGCTTTGGACCCTGAAGGGGAAACAAGTGACGAAACTCCAGCTTCTCCCGGGACTTGCCAGGAAAGAGAGCAGGTCACCAGGTACATTGACTAGAGGTGGAACTACCACAGGTGTAGGCCTTCAGAGGAAAAAACAGACCAGCAGAAAGAAACCACATTGAAAATAGACCTTATTCTCAGTTGCTTGAGAGGCAGATACCAGGAAAAGCATTTCAAGATCTTCCCAGGGAAAACGTTACCAATGTTTTATCTCAAAAACAATCCATGAGCCAGATGTGGTAATGCTTATCTGTATTTCCAGCTACTTGAGAGGATGGATGGAGAGGTAGGATAGTAGAAGTCCTGGTAGGAAGATAGAAAGCTGGCCTGGGAAAAGCATGAAAGCCTACCTAAAAAAAACAAAAAAAAAATGAAAAGCACAAAGACTGGGTGCGTGGCTCAAGTGACAGTGCTTAAGTGCCTTGAGATCAATCCCCATTACCACCCAAAGGGGAAAAAATAGACGTAAAGCAAACATAGAAAAAGTACAAAAAATTATTTGCCAAAATTAAATGAAAAACAAACAAAATTATAAGAATAAAAAGAAAAAAAAGAATAAAAGACCACCTATATGTTGTTTCCAGAGATCTGTCCTGAGATGGACAGATGGAAAGTAAAAAGAGGAAAGGAGGCATGTTATGCAAATAGTACAGGAAAGGTGAGATGGTTGTTAGTAGTAGATGAAGCTGACTCCCACAAAAAAGCACCTACTAGAGAGAAAGTGCACCATTTATAATGACAGTTCATTGAGAGAAATACCAATTACAAATGGGTATGGGCCTAGTAGAGTCTCAAAATGAATGAAAGGAAACTGGCAGAAGGAAGAAATAGACAAATTTGTAGAAGCACTCTAACTCTAAACTGCAAAGCATTTCTGAGAGCAACAAAAGCAGACTTGAATGTAAGGAGAAAAGAACCACATTCATGAACTGTTCCAGTTCCAGTCATCACTCAGTTCCATCCCTGGTGATCTCAGTAGCCCCCCCCCCCCCCATTTCCCCAAGGCATAGTACTTGTGATCAAACCCAGGATCTTGTGCAGGCAAGGTAAGTTCTCTGTCATTGAGCCAGAACTTAAAGCAGGCTTTTAAAAAATGAAAAATTTTAGATCCAGGCACTGGTGGTTCACACCTGTAATTGTAGCTCATGCCTGTAATCTTAGCTACTTGAGAGGCTGAGATCTGAGGATCATGGTGAAAGACCATGAGACTCTCATCTCCAACTGACCATCCCCCAGGCCCCCCTGCCCCCCAAAAAGGTGGAAGTGGAGCTGGGGCTCAAGTGGTAGAGCACTAGCCTTGGGCAAAAATGCTCTGGGACAGTGCCCAGGCCATGAGTTCAAGCCCCAGGACCAGCACACACACACACACACACACACACACACACACACACACACACACACTTTTTTGAAGCTGATTCTAAAATGTACATGGAAATACAAAGCCAGAATAGTTTTGAAAAACAAAACCAGAGGACTCTTAACCACTATCTGACTTCAACACTTAAAGCTACGGTAATTAAAATAAGAAGGTACTGGCAAAAGGTCAGACATAGATCAGAACAGAGTCCAGATAGTCCACAGTCCCATGCATATGATTAAGGTCAGTTGATTTTCGACAGAGTGGCTTGGTTGCAATTCTATGAGGAAAAGGAAAGTTTTCAACAAATGGTGTGGAATAACTGGATGTCCATATGAGGTAAAAGTATCTCAACCTCAGCCTCTGAGAGGACTTATAGGCTTTATTGAACACAGGTTAAAATTATGAAGCTCTTAGAGGAAAATATAGTAGAATATCTTTTTTCGTGTTGGGGTAACCACAGATTTCTTAGAAAGGATGCAAAAAAAAAAAAAAAAAAGGAACTACTGACCATTCAAGAAATGTGCCTAAAAATAGACTTTGTTAGAATTAGAATGGATTTATATAATAGATATTGATACTGTTTAAGAGAACAAACAAGCAAGCCATAATTGGGATGATTCTTTATAATACATATATCACAGATGACTTGTCCACGATATATGAAGATCTCCTACAACTTCATAAGAAACAACTTAATTTTCTTTAAAAAAAGACAAAAGTCTTAAACACACATTTCAAAAAAGCTATGTAAAATGGCAATGAAAATTGTTTGACATTGTTCACCACCAAGAAATGCATATTAAAGCATGAATAACAATTCATGCATATGGCAATGTTTCAAACCTATTAGGATGGTGACAATAATGAGCTTGACAACACCAATATCGGTGAGTGTGTAGAACAACTAATTCTCATGCATTGGAAGTGAGAGTATGAAATGGTATAACCACGGAAAACTACTGGCCATATAAGTTATATAGGCATCTACTCTGTAATCTAGTAATTGCTCTCTTAGGGTACTCACCTAAGAGAAATGAAAACACTTGTCCATAATGACAGATGTGAATGTTAATTGCACCTTTAATTGTAATGACATAAAACCAGAAGCAATCCAAATGCTCATCAGTGCTCTACAGTGGATAAACAGATTGTTATATCCATGCAGTGACTGCTTTTGAGCCTTAGAAAATAATGAACTGCTTTTAACATGAATGAATCCTTTTTAAAAGAAATGCCAAAGAAGCCAGTCACAAAAGAATACATCACTAGTTCTTTTTTCATGCAATAGTAAGCAAAACTAAAGTCAGTGAAATTAAAATAGTCGCCAGGGTGTGACACAGGGAGTGACTGTGGGAGTCACAGGGTACAGAGTAGGGAGCTAGAAAGGTGCTGGTCACATGGAATCATAGTTACCCTAGCAACAGTCTGTGCCTTGGGCCTACATACTCCCTGGTCTTCCAGATTTTATCCTACCTCCTTTAAAGTACTTTACAACCTTTGTGCCTCTCTCTGCCTCTCTGCCTCTCTCTCTCTCTCTCTCTCTCTTTCTCTCTTTCTCTCTCCTCTCTCCTCTCTCCTCTCTCTCCTGTCTCCTCTCTCTCTCTCTCTCTCTCTGTCTCTCTCTCTCTCTCTCTCTCTCTCTCTCTCTCTCTCTGTGTTGTAGGGTTTGAACTCAGAGTCTGGGTGTTGCCTCTGAGCTCTTTTGCTCTACCTCTTTGAGCCACAGCTCCACTTCCAGTGGTTAGTTGAAGATAAGAGTCTCTTGGGGACTTTCCTGCTCAGGTTTGCTTCGAACCACAATCCTCAGATCTCAGCCTCCTGAGTAACTAGGATTACAGGCGTGAGCCACCAGTGCTCCCTGCACCTTTGTGTCTTTTGAGGCACAGCTATTGTCTTCAGCTGTCAGACTATGTGAGTACCACTTTTTTGTTGTTGTTGTTTTTAAAAAACACACATACTCACTGAAATTTAAAAATCTCACAGTTGTATTGGCAGCTTTCACTGAAATGGAAGACTTAGGTATAAGTGGGTTTGTATAAGGTTAAGTACTCACACAGACACCAACAATATAAATTCCATTTTTATAAGTTCCAGAAGGTAACTTTTTCAAAAAACTTTATTTATTTATGTATTTATTTATTGTCAAAATGATATACAGAGGGGTTACAGTTTCATACGTGAGGAAGTGAGTACATTTCTTTTCTTTTGGCCAGTCCTGGAGCTTGAACTCAGGGCCTGAGCCCTGTCCCTGGCTTCTTTTGCTCAAGGCTAGCACTCTGCCACCTGAGCCACAGTGTCACTTCTGGCCTTTTCTGTATATGTGGTGCTGAGGAATCTAACAGGGCTTCATGTATATGAGGCAAGCACTCTTGCCACTAGGCCATATTCCCAGCCCAGTACATTTCTTATCAAACTTGTTACCTCCCCCCTCATTTTTCTCCCATCTTCTCCCCTCCCCAATACCCTCGCCCCCTTCCCCCCAGGTTGTACAGTTGATTTACAGCATATTGTCTTGTAAGTATTGCTGTTGCATTGATTCGCCTTTTACCTTTTTTCTCCCTAGTTCTGATAAACATATATACAATACCCAGGGTACCAGCATCAGTTACAGTGACATCAGGGGTAAAACCATGGGGAAAGAAAGACAAATGAACAAGGCATAATTTCACATAGTATGTCGAACATAACAACAACAGTGATAAACCACTTATTTCCAAAAGTTGGAGTTCATTTCGCTTAGCATCATCTTATGTGTTCATATGGGCATAGCTGTTGAACTGTTGTGATCTTCTTCTGGGACTATCCTAGGCATGTACTAATAATTACTTATGAAGGAAACCACAGAGTCTATGTTTCTTTGAGTCTGACTTACTTCACTTACTCCAATTCTTTCCCAATTCTTTCCATTTCCTTACAAATGTCATTCTTTCTGATGGAAGCATAGAATTCCATTGTGTATATGTACCACATTTTCTTGATCCGTTCATCTACTGAGGGGCATCTGGGTTGGTTCCATATTTTAGCGATGGCAAATTGTGCTGTGATGAACATAGTTAGTGTGGTCTTGCTTGTGATCCTTCGGGTAAATGCCCAAAAGCAGGGTTGCTGGGTCATAAGGGAGCTCTATGTTTAGCTTTTTGAGGAACTGCCACACTGCTTTCCAGAGTGATTGAACAAGCTTACATGCTCACCAACAGTGTAGTAGGGTTCCCTTTTGGCCACATCCCTGCCAGCATCTGTTGTTAGTTTTCTTGATAATGGCCATTCTTACTGGGGTGCGCTGGAATCTCAGTGTTGTTGTGATTTGCATTTCTTTTATGGCCAGTGATGTTACTTCTTCATGTGCCTCTTTTTTTTTTTTTGGCCAGTCCTGGGCCTTGGACTCAGGGCCGGAGCACCGTCCCTGGCTTCTTCCCGCTCAAGGCTAGCACTCTGCCACTTGAGCCACAGCGCCGCTTCTGGCCGTTTTCTGTATGTTTTCTGTATATGTGGTGCTGGGGAATCGAACCTAGGGCCTCGTGCATCCGAGGCAGGCACTCTTGCCACTAGGCTATATCCCCAGCCCTTCATGTGCCTCTTGGCCATTCTCATTTCCTCATCAGAGAAGTCTCTCTTTAAGTCTTTAGCCCATTTATTAAGGGGGCAGTTGTTTCTTTGAATTTGTTTGGGTGGGGGAACTTAATTTTTTTAGTTTTAAGTATATTTTAGATATGAGGCCCTTGTCTGTTGTATGGCCAATGAAGATCTTCTCCCAATCTGAGGGCTTTCTATTTATCTTTCTATGTCCTTTACCATGCAGAAGCTCTGCAGTTTGATGCAATCCCGTTTGTCCAACCTTTCTTTGATTTGTTGTGTTCTGGGCCTTTATTAGGAAAGTTTCTACCTGTGCCAAGGATCCCAAGTGTTTCTCCTTCTCCTTCCTGCAATGTTTTCAGGATATCTGCTTTTGCCTTGAAGTCTTTGATCCATTTGGAATTGATTCTGGTGCAGGGTGATATATAAGGATGTAGCTTTAGTTTGTTAAAGGTGGTTAGCCAATTTTGCCAGTACCATTGGTTGAAGAGGCTTTCTTTCCTCAATCTATTTTTTGCTTTGTTTTGTTTTAGCTCCTTTATCTAAGATTAAGTGAACATAGGTCTGCGGGTTCATTTCTGGATCTTCAGTTCTGTTCCCTTGGTCCTCAGGCCTGTTCTTGTGCCAATATCAACCTGTTTTTATTGCTGTAGCTTTGTAATAGAGTTTGAAGTTTGGTATTGATATTCCTCCAGCCTGTTCTTCCTGCTTAGGATTGTTTTTGATATCCGAGGTCTTTTATTGTTCCATATGAATTTTTGGATTGCTTCCTCTATTTCATTAAAGAACGGTGCTGGGACATTGATGGGTATTGCATTGAATTTGTAGATAGCCTTTGGCAGTATTGCCATTTTCACGATGTTAATCCTCCCAATCCAAGAGCATGGGAGGTTTTTTCATTTCCTTAGTTCTGCTTTAATTCCAGAAGGTAACTTTTCAAAAGCGTCATTTTTCTTGAAAATATTTGTAAGGTTATTGGAAGCATACTTTTAAAAAGTTTTTAAGAAAATGTTCTTTACTGGTATAGGCAGGACTTCCTGAATAAAATCCTAGGGCTCAGCAAATAGGAGAGGACACTGGCAAGTGGCATTACGTCAAGGTAAAAATTAGCTCTGTACAGTGAAGGACATAGTCACCAAATAAAAAGATAATATAGAATGGGAGATCTCTGCTAGCTATGCATCTGAGCCTAATAACTAAATTAATAAATGGGTAGAGGAGCTAAACAGACACTTCTCAGAAGAAGTACATATGGTCAGTAAATACATGAAGAAATGCTCAAGAGTCCTGACCGTAAAGGAGCACAAGTCAAAATGACATTGAGATTCCATCTCCCTCCAGTCAGAATGTCATCATTGAGAATATGGCAGCAACAAGTGCTGGCAAGGATGCAGGGAAGAAGGGATCTGAGTATGCTGTTGGTAGGAATGTAAATTTATACCATCATTATGAGCATCATTATGTGGAGAGTCCTCATAGAATTACCTTATAATCCAGCAGAACCACTCAGGCATTTGTTCAAAAGATTGCTAGTCATGATAACACAAAGGCACCTGCATACTCATCTTTATTGCAGCACATTTCACAATCACCAAGTTATGGAAACAGCCTAGGGACCCTACAACCGATGAATGGATCAAGGAAATCTGTGTGCACACATGCACATGTGCACATACACAGACACACACAGTGGAATTTTATTTATCAGGAAGAACAGTATTATCAATTGCAGGGAAATGGATGTACCTGGAAAAAAATTATGTTGAGTCAAATAAGTTAGAGACACAGAGTACATGTTGTACATGTTTTCTCTTATATGGGGAAGTTGAATATACATACAGGGATATTTATCCAACTAAAGTATGACATAAGCAGGGTAGGTTTCCATAGTGTAATCCTTTTGAACAATTAACAGACAATTCAGCAAAGTGAATACCAGGAATAAAGGAGGTGAAACTAAAAGAAGGGGAGTGGACAAATGTAGTCATAATGCTCAATGTACATATATGAAAATGAAACTAGGAAATTGAGGGGATGGGTGGGGTTGGAATGGATGGGGTTGGAATGGATGGAAGCAGGGGGAGAATGATGGAAGTGCTGGCATTGGATCAAGATGCATTGTACTTATAAACAGATGTTAAATTGAAACTCCTGTGTGCAACTATTTGGAAGGCAGGCAGGAAGCAAAGTAGGTTGGTTGAGTTAGTACAGTAAGTTTTTCTGGGGAGGGCAGAGGAGACACGGTTTTGTGTTCTTCTTGATGGCCTTCCATTTCTGACATTCATGACTATTTTGTTTGATCCTATTGTAGCTGAAGTTTGCTCTGAGGACCTACTTTCCCTATGCTGCTCCATCTCTCACTACCATGCTATTGCAGCACCCTGAAGGTGAGCTGAAGTTGCCTGTGTCCAAGTCAGGGTGAGAAGAGCTTTAGAAACACAAGACCCTCCCTCCCAGTGCTTTAACTGTCACATGAGTAAAGTGGCATTGGTGATATATGCGATCCCTCTGTGCTGTCAGGGTCTCACTTTTGTGTATTATGCTATGAGGATCTGCTTTGCTTCCTAGGTATGAATGTTTGCTTTTTTAATCCCTTACTAGTATGGCTGCAGATAGCACTGGCTCTGCCAGTGCCAGCCAGGTCTATCTGGACACCAGGAATAGCTTGAGACTTAGCTGAGTCAGGATAAAACAGCACCATTGTTTGTTTCTCATTCTGCTGTTCCATGAAGCCTTGTGACAGAAAAGAAGATAAAATGAAGGAAGAAGCCACAAAAATTTAGAGGAAATGTCTCCTAACCAAGCCCAGGAAAAGATTTTGAAGAATTTAATATAATACTTATATTAGACCATTCCTTTTCCTGATTTCATTTGCCAGCCTTTTCCTGTAGATTATGTCCTTAATTTAGCTGGTATTGACCAGAGAACATGTCTATGAACTTGTGTTTTGGAAACTTCTGAGAAACGGAGAATAAAATTGCCTTACCCTGTGTCATTCGGAGCCTTCAGGAAAGTCAGAGGCCATGGAAAAAGAGAGATGAGGGAGGATAAAGATTCTCCCAATTCCCCAGTGTGAGAGCGCTATTTGAGGAAAATAAATGATTCAAAATTTTAGAGCATTTCACAAAATCTAAATTGCTCTTCCTTTTTCTAAATGTAGGTTATCATAGAAGGTAACCCATCTTACGTGATCCTTAGATGCTATGATAGGGATGATAGGGTTGGCAAAGCTTCAGATGGATCTCTGCTTCATGATTTGTGAGCATTCAGAGCACTATGGGGAACTTCATTAACAAGACAGAAAGGCCCAGAGCCCACTGTGCAACAGGAGCCTGAGGTCAGCTCATGATGGGTAGCTAACTGATCTCTAGTGACTGGAGCTTAGGTTTGGATACCTGTAAGATGGAAGAAAGGAGAAAAAGAGGAAGAGGAAGGAAGGAAGAAGGAGGAGTAGGAGGAGGAAGAAGAGGAGGAAGAGAGAGAGAGAGAAGTACATGTACCTGAACTCAGCCTGACTGCCTATTCACTTGTATAATTAATTGCCCTAGCTGCCTGCTCCAAAGTAGACAACTGCCCTAAGCAGTAGAGCAGACCTCCTGTGTTCACCTAGATATGGTTGTCTGCATTGCTTTTGGGAAAACAAGTGTATAATCACATGTGATATTGTTTTAATAATATAACCTCCTATTGATCAGAATTCCATTTTATGCTTGATGTAAGATTCTGGGGGCAAAGGTAATCACTTGCAATTCTGACTATCCAAGAGCAATAAGGAGCATAAATAAAAAAATAAACATCTAAGCAACAATTAATAATATAATAAGAAAAAATAAATGCCTTCAAAAGGCCATAATTAGGGGTTATGGAATTTAAAGGAAGGAGAGAGATTGAGTGTCCTTGAGCCTGTGATAGAAACTTATCTGTACATGAATACCTTTCTCTAATATTCATTAGAAACAGATGCATGCATACTCAGATGCTTCTAAAACTATAGGGCGATTATGAAAGCAGAAATGCCTAAGGAAAGTCCTTGCATGATGCTCACATAATTTTTCCCTAGCCTTTTCTGTATTAAAAACTTGAAATCATATTCTAAACTCATCATAGTCATAGAAACACAGGTAGGCAATCCATTCTTAATTTTTTTTTTTTTTGCCAGTTCTGGGCTTTGAACTTAGGGCCTGAGTACTATTCCTGGCTTCTTTTTGCTGAAGGCTAGCACTCTACCACTTGAGCCACAGTGCCACTTCTGGCTTTTTCTGTATATGTGGTGCTGAGGAATCAAACCCAGGGTGTCACGTACACGAGGCAAGCTCTCTACCACTAGGCCATATTCCCAGCCTCATTCTTAATTTCTTACTGATGATTTTAGTATGGTCTCCACTATTATTTTGAAATCACAAAAGTCATTAGTGATAGAACCAGCAGGTGGGTGGGTAGAAAAGAAAAAGGCTGGTGTCCCTGTGACATGCCATTTCTGAGGCCTATGGCAGTCTGTGTGGTCTTCAAACCTCCATGGACCACATTTACCATGCGATGGCTCTTTCTTCTCCAGGGTAAGAGACAAGCCCTGGCTGGGAAGAGTATGGAATGGATACCATGAACTAGAAAAAAACCATTCCCCCATACTTCTAGTATTAGCTCCAGATTGTTCCTAATGTGTTTAGCTTTTCTTCAGTTGTCTTCTGTCCTCTCTACCCACAGCTATTCCACCAGAACACCAGCTTCAGCCTCTGCAGCACATTTCTGAATTGCTCAGAGAAGCAGTTGAAGACCAGCTTTGTGGGTGAGCAAACACTGACCGCTAACTTCACCGCACAGGTGTTTCCCTCATCCTCATCTCCCTTTGATTAGGACTGGTAGCTGAGGGCTGTACTGACTTCACTGGGCAGTGAGAGCAAGTGGAAGTGCCCAGACACAAGGTGATAGTGGAGTCAGATTAGATAGGGGCAAGTCTCTGCATAGGAACAGTTCTAAGCAAGGTCTGGGTTTCCATTCTGATATAAAAACATGACAGTAAACAGACAGACCCTGGAAAAAACACACCTGCAGGGAGACCTTCACCATTCAGAACAAAAGAGTAGCTCGGAGGGAGTCCCCTATTCATTCTGCCTGTCAAGGAAGGAAATGCTAAGCTTCTCCTGCCCTGTAGAGGGAGTGTTTACTATTTTGTCCTCTCTTTTTAAAAAAATTGACATAAAATTATTTTCCTATTTAACAAATCTCTCTCCAAAGTTAGAAAAACCATTCTATGTAAGTTAATTTCTACCAGTATGGTATTAAGAACCATCTTCTGCTATTTTCCTAAACACAGTCATGTGTAGACTCACTATGTTCTTGTAATACAACTACTATGTTCTTGTAATACAACTCAGTGTGGCGTCTTCTTAACACCCACATTTATTATATAAGTGACTCATTGCCTTCGCTGGCTTCCTTAAGACTCTCGTTTGCCCCTCTTGCCACCCTGTTCTTTCTAGATTCTCTGTCACTCTCTGCCAGAGCATGGTGCTCCTTTATCTGTTTGCACCAACTGGAGTTATTGGTGCCAATTACTCCCTCTTCCCTACCAAATTCTAACCAAAAGGGGACAGATGAAAACCAACTGGCAGCCAGATAGAATGCTGGCCACATTAACTGCCTTGCTACACCTTACTGGCACCTGCTTGCCCTTTCTTGTGGCCCGCTGGGGTTGAAGGACTTAGATCCCAGATCTCATGGGCACCTGCCTCCACCAATGCTTTGGCATCCACCTTCAGGAGGGTCTATGAGCAGGTGCAAGCACCTTCTCAGCTGCGGGATTCTCATGCCAGCCCAGAGAAGGACCTGGAGAGATCCAGAGAGCCATTCCTCACCTGAGGCATCCTAGCCAGCCCCAGCTCAACCTGGCCCCTGATCTTCTGCTCTGAGCTAGGAATGAGCTGCCCATCCTTTCCTTCATTGTTCTGAAACCAAGCTTTCAGAACATTTACAGTGTTTCTCAGAGAATCCTGCCAGGTAGAAGGAGGCAAGTCAGTCCTGCACTGCTCATGTTGGTCATAGGTTAGATATCCTTTTCTTGAAACCTACACTCATGATACCCAGATATAAAGATTAAAGACTAAAAGTATTCAAAGTCCTCAGAGCACAGAAAGTTGGGGGGGGGGATCCCCTTGTATGTCCTGTAATAGGCTCACTAGGGATTTCTGAGTCTAATTTGTTTTATTTTGCCAGTTGTACTTCACTGGTAAGTACACTTTAAACCAACCATTTGCATGCCATTGAAGTTGTGTCTTTGGCTTTGTTCCAGGTCCCAAGGTTCTCCCTTTGAGAGCTGGTTTTTGCTCGCTCACTTTGGAGGATGGACTGACATGGCAGCTCAGCAGTTACTGAGGTTGGAAATTGACCCTCCTGCAGCCCTGCTGTGGCTCTTGGCATTCTACTATAGCCCCCAGGATGGGAGGCAGCAGAGGGCACAGACCATGGTGAGTGGCAGGCCCCTCTCTGTGTACTCAGGGTTGAGCCCCGAGGAGTAGATCTTGGCTGGAGGGGCTCTACTGTGGGTTTGTCTTCCCCCATTCCCCAAGCTCTGGGGAGTCATGGCATATGTTGTAGTAATGTGCAGTTGTGTCCACTCAGATGACAAGCCTAGCGAAAAGATGTTGCCTCACCTCAGGACTGTACCTGCTCTCCTGAGCCTCTTTGGGCGTGTGTGTGTGTGTTTGTTCTGTCATTGCCTGGTGTCCAGTCTGCCCTAAGTAAGTCACCTTTATGGCTGGCCTCAGGGCTGTCTCCCAGGGGATGCCATGCAGGATGACAGCTCCTGGGAAGAACACTGTCCCTAGGCCGAACTTGGCTTTTGAGCCAGTCCTCTCTTCCCCACCAGCAGCCTGGACAGTGCTTCCACCTGACTTCCTGCTTTACTGGATGGGTCAACAGTTCCCACATCATTGGCTTTGTTTAGACCTCTTACTGAAGTCATCTCATGATATGAACCACTTTGCTTCTGAAAAAGGACTTGGTTATTTCCTAAATAACAGAGTGGCTAAGTACAAGGCCAGACTGGGTAACTGTGGCAAAGACAGCTGTTATTTTACGTGAATATAATAATTAGAGAAAGCCATGCTTTGATGAAAAGTATTGGCACCTCCATGGCAAACATTTATTTGATGGTTCTTGAAACTTCAACTGCCAGTTTTTCTGATTTTAATAATTAAAGGGAACCTGTCTCATTATATATAGAACAATGTTCCTATTTGCTTTGTATTTTCTGTTTGAAAAAAAATCAGAGACTAGTACAGATGTTTATATTTTGTTTGTTAAGAGGCTCTCATGAAGGGCTGGGAATATGGCCTAGTGGCAAGAGTGCTTGCCTTCTATACATAAAGCCCTGGGTTCAATTCCCCAGCACCACATATATAGAGAATGGCCAGAAGTGGCGCTGTGGCTCAAGTGGCACAGTGCTTGCCTTGAGCAAAAAGAAGCCAAGGACAGTGCTCAGGCCTAGTCCAAGGCCCAGGACTGGCAAAAAAAAAAAAAAAAAAAAAAAAAAAGAGGACTCTCGCATGACAATGAAAAAGTTGGATTTTAAAAAGTTGAAATTGAGAATTATTTTTGGGACCAAAATAAAAGAAGAAATTATCATAATCAACATATGTATTCAAGGATTGCTATCTGATTAAAAAGACCCTTCTTTTTCTTCCCTTTAAATATCATGTTAAGCTAATTAAGGAAAATCATAGTTCATGCTTTTCATCATCCTATTTTTTTTAACAGTAATGATTAGATGTATGAAGTGCTCATTTCTAAAACCCTTTTGTATGCATTTTATATTTGATTTTTATATAAACTTAAGTTGGTAGGTATGTGTTAAGTTCCATATGGATAATAGATACTGACAAAGAAATTTAATTCTAAAGTACAGAAAAATAAATAGACCAGTAAGATTCAAACTCTAGAATGTTCTTTATTGGTACGTCTTTTCACTGGTTCATTTGTTTGGGGGGTTTTGCTTTTTCTTAACATAAAACATATGTGTAGTTCTTACTCAGGATGCTCTTGGATTAAAGTGATTAACTCATTTGGAGTAGTTTGGTGCTGCCTGTCCTCTATGCCTTTGTTGTTCAATCAGAGGTATCTGTCTGCTTGGTGACAGAAGCCAGGCCTTCATATTAGTGATGCAGAGCCCTTTGCGCCTTAGTGTCTGGCCTGAGGTGTGGGTGGGTGACGTGCTGTGGAGGGAGTTTTCCTAGGTTGACTAAACTGAAAATCAACTATCTCTGTCCCTGATTTCTGTGAACTGTACTCCCTTATGGTCTGGGGGGGTGGGGTGTGACTTGATAAGCAAACAACCCTATTTGCAAGCATGACCATTGTGCAGTTTGATAGAACCTGATTAACACTCCAAGGCATAGGAATGTAAAGGCAAGAGCATGCCAGTCCTGCCCAGGGGTGTTATCTGTCTATATGAACTGGCTTTGCTTTCTGTGCAATCTAGAGTTCATCTGGCCCTTGACAGGTATGGGGTAATGTCAAGGGGAGTTAGATGAATGAAGAGAAAAAGAGTGAAGATTGCAGCCATAATATTCAATTCACATCCTACAAAATTGTAAATAATGAAGGGAAGGGACACGTTGGGAGGGGTGGGGGAGGATGATGAAAGGAGTGTTATCAATCAAGATGTATTGCATTCACAAACTGACTTGTTGAGTGGTAACTCCTTTGTACAACTGCTTAAAGATAATAATGATATAATTTTTTTAAGCCTAGTCTACATGAAGAGGCAAAAAAAGGTCTGTTTTTATATATCTTATCAAAGACAAGACTTCAAACCCTGTCATTCTGTTTCCATTGTTTTTGTTTTTGTTGTTCCTCATTTTTGCACTGGTACTGAGACTTGAACTCAGAATCTCATACTTGCTAGGATAACACTCTACTACTTGAGCCATACCTCTTGCCCTGCTTTTTGCTAGTTATTTTGGAGATACAGTCTGGTGAGTGTTTCTGCCTAGGTTGGCCTTAAACTATGATTTTGTAAATCTCAGTCTTCTGAGTAGCTAGGATTACAGGTGACTGAGCCACTGGCACTCAGCCTCATAAATTTATAACATAGAACAAAAATAATACTTTGAAAAACTTAGGAAGCATTTCAAGTATTGATATATTACATAGAAGTTACTGGATACTGAAAGAACTTGAAGGAAAAGTCAGTCTGGAACCAAGTAGGAAGATCAAGTCTTTAGGCACATGAGACAATGGTAAAGAAAAAAAAAACCACAAACTAGTCAAAAGGAAATAGCTATAAAGACTTTGCCTCAGGAGGCCTCAGTTTTGCAGACCCATTTAGAAGGCAAAAGGTTTTGAGGGCACTGTAGATGCCATCAGCCAAGTGCAGGAGTGTACAGCTGGGAGAAGGAGAGATGGCTGCCCTGGGAATGCTGCCAGATCCGTGGAAGAGGCCTATGGGGCTGTTTCTCACGGTCTCTGTTTTGGTCAGCAGAGCTCACACAACACTGCTAGTGTGCTGTAGTCTATGACAGACGGCACTGAACAAGGCCTAACTTCTAGGGAAATAAGCAGCTCTCACAGATCTGTAAAATCAGTCATGGGACTTCTCAGAATAGGCCTAAGTATTCTTTCAGAAATGATAGAACATAGCTGTTATGAGTTCCATGTGGCATTTTAGGTCTATAGCTTTCAATATTTGCCTTGTTTTCCAAGTCACAACTTGATATGCCATTCTTTTAGCAAGCAAAAGTCTCAGCATGATAAATGTTTTTTATGCAAAAGCAACCCACGGGCTTAGAACAATTATCATTATTATGTGGATTCCACAGACTTGACCTCTATTTGAGTTTTAAACATGTATAAACAGACTGCACCAGTGTCTGAAACAACACAAATGAGATGTGTGCGTGCATGTACGCACTTGCACATGCGCACACGTGCTCTCTGGCACACCCATAGGTGTGTTTCCTCCTCAAAGATAGTGAAGGCAAAAGCAGTCCTGCATTCTTCCCTGCACAGCCCCAGGGTGGCTGTTGGCTCGGATTGTGGCTGATAGTGAAGAAGTCTTCTAGGAGCCTTCTGTTCTTTTTCCCACAATGTGAAAAATGTGACTACATTCTGCTGAGAACCTTTCACTGTTTCCTTTCATACAAAAAAGGTCAATTCCTGGCATGGGGCCCTGCCTGCTTGATGAGCAAGACGAAAGAAAGTCAAGAAATTTCCATTACGCCCATTTGGGTTTGTGTAGAGCAGTGTGTAAACTCAGCCGCCTGTGTCCGCCTCTCTCTGGTGCCAGGCTGTTCCTCTTTCTGGGGCTGGCTTCAAAGCACTAAATAAATCCGAGAGTCATGTGTCCTGAGTCTCCCTAATCTCTTACCCTTTGAACTTGCATTACCCAGATAGAGCTGAAGGCTGTGCTGGACCACCTCCTGACGCTGCTCACAAGTGCCCCACTCTCAGCCATGGAGCTCCAGCTGGCCTCTGTCCAGAGCACCAATGAAGACTCCAGGCCACTGGCCTGTGGACAGCTGGTCAGACGCCTTATCCTGAACTTCCTGCTCTGGGCTCCAGAATGCCATGCAGTTGCCCAGGAAGCTGTCACCCTTGTAAGTCTCTCTTGTCTCAATCCTAGTTCACATTTATGCCCCAAGGAAAGGATGGGTTATCTGCGTGAAGGTGTCCTAGCATTGGAGAGCATGAGCTCAGGATGCTGCCCTGACATGGATAAAGGTCAAGGAGCTGACAGCTAGGATGGATCCCAGGGCCTACCTGAGCAACGCCTCATGTCATCAAGGAGAAAAGCTCAAAGAAAGAAAAAGGCACTTCACAGGTCCCATGTCCTTCCACAGGGGCCATGGGGAAAGTCCATGTGCTTTTCTTTCACTTCACAGTCATTGATCACTTCCTTCTCCAGTGAGAGCATGCTCATACCAGCTACGATGCCAACCATATGTAACCACAGGTTTAAGAAAAAAAATGAGTTTTTATAAAGACATCTTGACCCAAAGTCCAGGTGATTTGATGGTTAGAGAGTGGTATGAATTAAAAGTTGGAATCATTCATGACATTAGATTTTATAATAAGTTCTTGACCACCAAACACACAGGCAACAGAAGGAAAAGTTAAATAAATTGGACTTTATGAAATCTAACTTTTATACAGCAAAAGATACTATCAATAAAGCATAGACAAGTCTCAGAATAGGAGAAGATATTTGGAAATAATATGTCTGATAAGGATTTAGTGTCCAGAATATGTAAAGCAAATTCTGACAACTCAACAACAGAAAGATAACCCAGTTCAAAAATGGACAAAGTTAGACACTTCTCAAAAGATGTAACACTAGCCAGGAAAAATTTGAAATTATGTCCAGTAGCACTGGTGATTGCAAAATCAAAATCACAGTGAGAACTGGGCATGGTGGCACAAGCCTGTATTACAACAGCAGAAGGATCCCAAGAGGTAGACCTAGTTAGTGGTAGACAAAGAGGTAGACAAAGTTAGGAGACTCTCTTAAAAACAAAATAGAAAAAAGGGTGTGTGGCTCAAGTTGTAGTATTGTACTTGCCTAGCAAATGTGAGGCCCTGGGTTCAATCCCAGTACTGCAAAGTGTTGTATCTACTAGAACAGCTGATAACAAAAGCAAAGCAAAACAAAACAAAAAACCCAAAACCCAACAAAATAAGAAAAGTAAATGGCATTGAACATGAAAGAAATCAGAACACTCAAACATTTTGTTAGGAATGTTGAAATGATACAGCCAGTGTGGAAAAGAGTTTGGTGACTGCTCAGAAAGTTTAAACAGAGTTGTTACCAAAAGACACAGCAATTCCACTTCCAGGTGTGTCCCCAAAGCAGAGCATGGACAGGTATTTGCAGTCTTTGCAGCATCACTGTTCACAGTAGCCAGAAGGTAGAAACAACCATGTGCCCATCAGCACATGCGTGGAAAAATAAAACATGCTCTTCTAGACACAGTGGAGGAGCTTCAAAAGGAAGGAGGTTCTGGCATGTTGCAATCTGTGTGAACTTGACACCTCTCTAGAATAGGCAAATTCATGGAAATGGATTTGTTTGCCAGCCACTGGAGAGGAGGTTGGGTGGTTAATATTTAGTGGATATTCAATATTAAAAATACTCAGTATTTATTGAATAGTTTGTTGGGGATTATGAACAGTTCTGAAGATGGATGGTGGTAATGGTTATTCAACATTGTTGAATATGAATACTTCATATTGCTGAATTATAAAAATGGTTACAATGACAAATTTATAGTGTATATTTTGCCATATTTTTAAATGCTTATGTCAGAAATAAGTACCAACATTACCAGTTCTAGACATTGTTTTATTTTTTATTTCATTTTTACTTTTTATTGCATACACTATATAGCTTGATACATTTTCACAAACCAAAAATACTATGCAGGAGCAGCCAAATCAAGAAAGGGTGTTCCCAAAGTCTCCCAAGCACCACCCCTTTCAGGTCAGGCTTTGAGTATGAATATGGACACAAGGAAAATCCCAGTGCAAAATGACCACAGACCCGAGAAGATGCGTGCCTGAGGTTGTCCTCCACCGTGGTGAGCTGTGGGTGCGGGCCCATCCATCCTCCCCAACCTGTGTGTGTGCCCACAGGACTGGACTGTCATGTGCTCGTCCTGTCTCCTTAGGACCAGCACAAGAAGACCCTCTGGACTCTCACCTTCCTTCACACTACCAACCTGGACAGCATGAGGGCAAGGTGAAACAAAACCACATTCAAAAGGCAGATTGTGCATGAGCTCAATGATCTTAAACCCATAAAACAGAGTAGGAGGATAGTTACCCGGAGTAAACGGGAAGAAGAGCTACTGGTCAGAAAGCACAATATTGTAGTTATCACATGAATATGTTCTGGAGCCCCAATGTCCAATATGAGAGCTGCAGTTAATAATCATTGTTAGAAACCATTCAGAGTAGTTTTTAAGGGTTCTTACTGTGTACACACGTGCATACCCATGCCTGTGTGCACGCACACACACACATGAGCACATACAATGTAACTATGAGGTGGGGGGAGTACTAACTGGCTCTACTGTGGTGATGTCACTTACATACCTGGGAGGGGAGCAGACAAATTGCAACGATACTTACTTTTGAGTCCATTTGGGGTAGGAGAACTCCCTACTTAAGAGCCAAACATGGAATTCTGTATAAACAACCAGCTTCACCCCTGCTGGGTCTGTCTGTGAGCAGCTACCTTGAGCATCTACCTCAGCCACAGCCAGTGTTTTAACACCCCAGCCTCCTGACAAGGAGGTTCCACCACAGAGCCCAGGCTTGTCAGCCACCAGCAGGACACGTGAGTTGCATCCTCTGTACAACCCAGCCTCTCACAGGCTTCTCACCTCCTTCCCACTTCATTTCCTCTGCTGAGCTCCTAGAGATGCCCTGGACACCTCCCTGGCTTGAGGGAAGGAGGTGGCTGTGTGGTTCTGATGCACCTTTAATGTGAGCTCAGAGAGGCTTGGGGCCTGGGCTCTGCCGTTGGCTGCCACCTTTGAGGAATTGTGCTGCTTCAGGCCAGAAGGAAGGTGGCCTGCAGAGGGCAGTGGTCACTTGTCCCGTCAGAGCCCTTGTGCTGCCTCCATTCAGCTTACAGAATGCTGACCTCCAGCCTCCTGTCCTGCCACACGCTGCTACGTGAGTGTGAGCGCAGGCCAGGCTGCCCTTCCCAGCAGTCAGCTCCTACAGCCTCGCCCAGGCTGCCCTTCTCTGGTGTTGGCCTTTTAAGTGGCCACTGGCCCCAGGACAAAGGGCTCCTGCTTGCCTGCCACCCTCTCCTTGCCAGCGCTTTGCACTTGCCCCCCTTGCTGGTGCTGGGAAGGGTGAACACAAACAGTGGTTGTGGTTGGTGTCTCCTACAGTTGTACTGCCCTTGATGTGTATCTCTCACTCTGTCCTGCCTGTGCAGCTGGGAGATGCCGGCAGCTAAGGAGGAATCAGAAACACAGAGGCCACTTGTGCAGTCACTGTGCAGTCATGTCTGCGTGCCCACCTCAGCCCAGGCTATCAAAGATGTGTGCATGACCCAAAGCCCTAGGGAATGCATGGGGCTGGACAGAGGACTGCTGGACCATTCTAGAGCACAGTGGACCCTGTGAGCCTTTGGCCTGCCCCTAAGCATGTGTACGGATTGTACCCACATGGGTTGTACATTAACTCCTTGAAGGCATCACATGAAGTTCACCTTGCTACTGAAGGACAGCATTCATCTGATGGAGGTCACCTATACCCCCACATGCCCATGGTTGCTGGGCATAAACCAAGTAGTGATATTGCAGGAAAGACCCCACTGAAGACACTGCCCCGCCCTGCAGAGTCTGGGCCCCACTGGACTTGTCTCAAACCCTGTTCCCTGAAGAGGGATGGCCATGTCAGCTCCCAGCCCGAGTCCCTCTTGTAGCTCATGTATTGGTGGCCAGGAGATGGGAGACCCACAGCACAATGGTTCACTGGGCTTAACTGCTGGAAGTGGAAGCCACAGGAAAGCTAGGCATCTGGCACTGTGCCAGGAACACCCTGCTGACCGGGGGCTGCCCTGGCGAAACGCTGGCAGGTTCTGTATAAAGTGACACACACGAAATGAATGTGTATCTTGTTCTTGCAAAAACTTACAGCTCCTTAAGTCTTGTGCCTTAAAAAAAAAATCACAGTGAATTCTTTACCCAGCTAACTTGTGAGATCTTCTTCCCTCTTTATTTTTTTTCTCAACTGTAGTTCTTAAGAAAACTTGGGCACCAACAAATAAATGCCTCAAGGCTGTTAAAATTTAGCAAAATTAACAATGCTTGTGTTTCCTAGCTCCATGTAGGAAGCAGGTGTTAAAACCTTAGATGCCTATGTAAAAAAAAACGACAGCTGAGGCTGTCGTTGTAAGATTTGGTGTGGAAACAGGTGTCATTTTCCAATCCTCATGGTAGTGTGAGCCTGTTGCTGAAAGTCAGGCCACAGTGCATGCTTTGCTTTTGCACTTCATGGCAAATAATCTCAAAGCTTGGGAATCATTCTGGGAAAGACTATTTCCCAGCAGTGCTTGTTTGTAGCCCCTGAGAGGCTAAGGCTGATTGGCCATCTGAGGAGGGCGGTCACTAGGAGGTAGCTGGGCTCTCTGTGTAGTGATTGCAAACAAAAGAAGAGCCTTTGGTGCTTTCCTTAGGTCTGGTGGTGACTGTGCTACTTTGCAGGGTCAGGAGCATTAGCTTTTGTCTACTGGACAGAGGAATGTGCTGGGGAGTGTTTTAATTTGCCTTCTCTTCTTCCTTCTCTGCAGATGGCGCACAATGATGAGATAACTCGTGAGATCATTGGCTTTCTTCACCAGACCGTGTTCAGATGGGAGCATCTTGGCCATGAAGCCCCCAGGTCAGGAAAGCTAGCCAGAGAGCTCCTCCAGCACCTGCAAGCTCAGGTGTAGCAAGGAGCACCAGCTGCGCGGGCAGGCAGTGCAAGGCAGTGGGCGTGCCAAGGCCAGGGACAGCGGCTGGGGCACTGGATGGCCACCGTAGCTGGAGTGAGGCCTGTGAACTGTGAGTATGAGGCACACATGCATTGGAATATTCTGGTTGTACATGCATGACAGAAAGAGAGGTCTGTATCTCAACCCACTAAGCCAGATCCAGTCACTGAGCTCTTGAACCAAGAAATTGGTCTTGAAGTATTGGACAGTTTAGAGAATAACTTAGCCTATGCCCACAGATTGTCGTTCAGAAGGGAGGGGTCTGCGATGAAGGCACATCATCTTGGTTCCCTAAGAAATTCATCCCCCGAGTTTCCCTCAGGTTGGAGAGAGCAATGGCAAGTGGTGCTGGCCACCAGCAAGGCCCTGCTGAGGAGAACAGCAGCTTTCAGTGAACACCCAGGCCCAGGGCTTGAGGCTTTCTTCACTGCCACCACAGTACACTTGCTGCCACGGACATGGACGACGCCAGGGCAGTGACAGACGCACAAGCAGCAGGGTGGACTGGTTGGGTTGTTCATGAAGCGGGACTGGGAACTAGAAATTCTTAAACAGGAATCTGTCATCCCATGATTATTATTCATTTCATATCAGGTTTTTTTTTTCAGGCTCATTCTTATATTGAGCAAATATTCATTTGTTTGATTGTCATGTGACTAAGACCTTTTTATGTTCATTCTGATTCATGTATTGGGAGTCTTGAACTCTTGGCTCCTGTTTGAAGTATGAATATGGTTTATGGGATTAGAAGTTAACCTTTGGGAGAATTACTAATTTTGCTGGATGGCAATGCTAATAGATCTACCTGATGATCTGGAACATTCCAAGAACTTTTGACCCAAGCCTCTTTTCTGAGAAGCATAGGCTTCAGGTATGCTGTTGGGATGCTCTGGTCACAGCTGCCTCGGTCACTGCTTTCTCAGGAATGTGCCTCAGCAGAATGCTCTGTACTTGGAGAAAGGTCACTTGCTTCACCTGGAGCTGAGGTGGTTTCTTTCCCTATGTCAGGTTTGAACAAGAATCTGTGGCTCCTCCATGGAATCTGAACAACCTCTGAGGCCATAAGAGAAGAGAGGCTCCATTTGGGAGCAGCAAGGATTCCCAAAAAGTGGAGGCACCAGGAATTGCATCTCCCAGGGCAAACCCAGGGGCCTGGCAGTGTGCTGATAGTGGAGTTCTCCAGCCCACCCTTCCTCCTCCTCGCTTTTTTCATAGCAAACAGTAAATGCGAGACAGTTGTCAAACTCGGAACAGCTGTCTTCCATTCTTCGGGAGCCGGCAGGGTGTTACCTCATCCTGATGCAGCCTGGGGCTCCTGGCTTGTATGAACTCCCACTGTCTACAAAGATGTGGGTCTGGAGCAGCGGGTCCTGGCTTGTCTACCAATTCTTTTCCCCTTCCCCTTCCCCATCCTGCCTTGAAGAAAGTGCCAAGGAGGAGAAAGTGCTCAGCGGTTAGGGAAAGGCAAGCCACACAGGGTACAGCAGCACCTCCGGAGGCCCTGGGCCTCTGTGTGTAGGCCCAGCGAGCCGCATGCCGGTGAAGGTCCCTGTCCCTCTCACCACTGTGGCGAGAACGTGCTGGGGGAACGTGACAAGACATACTGTCCCCTTAAGGAGGCAGAGACCTGCTCCTAGCCAGCTCACACCCAGCCATGCCGCAGAGCATTACTTAATAAACGCTCCCTTATCTTCCAGTTGCCTTAGATTTCTAGAAAAGTACGGACAGTTGAGTTCTTGCAGTTTTTTGCAAGAAGTTCAAGTAAGTAGAAGCAAACAGTACAGAACCCGGGGAGGCTTCCCAGCTCCACTCCTTGTCGACTTCCCAGAATGAGGTTGTCCACACACATGAGCAGATGAGCCAGGACACGCTTAGCTTCAGCTCCCACAATGTCCGCCTCCTTCAGTGAGGGACACGCTTGGCCTCAGTTGCAGAAAGCCAGCTCAGGAGGCCGCTTAGCAAAGAGATAGCCTCCCTGGCTTTCTTTTGGCATTGCAGGAGCCTTCCATGCCTGTGCCCTCCTGGCAGCCTCCATTGAAAAGGACAGATGGCCAGCTCTCCCCGCCTGCCCTCCTGCCACTGACTCGTCCTCCTTCACTGACAGACTGTGCAGGAGGAAGTGTGGGAGGAATTTGTTCTATTTTTTTCATTGTACGTATAGAGTCAGGTTATACCTAATTTCATATTTAACCAATACTTTCTCTCAAAAACACCCATAAAGACTTCCCTCTGCCTCCTAAGTATAGAAGTTCCATGTGTCACAAACGCTAGACCTGCCCTGGAAAAGATCAGCTATGGCTCTCCTGTGGCCAAGCACACGAGGAAGGCAGCTGAGGGGCCGGGGTGCCCCCTTGCCCAGTCCTGCCTGACGTGTGCAGCCTGTGCCTTGCTCTCCACCCACATCATCCTGGCGCGCCAGGTGCCAGGGAGAAATGGGAGTTAGTCAAGGGAACAGGAGCAAACCGTGGAGTAATGGGCTTGCCAGGGGCGGCGGAGCCGCAGGAGCCCTGGCAGTGAGCCTGGCAAGGAGCCTCCCTCAGTGCCGGACCAGATGAGCCCGGATTGGCGCAGTGAGGACAAACCTGAGAACCGACCTCCTTCGAAGGAATCCCAGATGATTCTGCCTTCAGTGGAAGACAGAGGATGTTGGATACCGTCACCACCTCACCCCTCCTGGGATGCAGTAATGGACATTGTATTTTAACATGGAATCTTTGGATATTGTTTAAAGAAAAAAAATTGCCAAAGAAACGTTGCTGAATGAGCATACATAGGAACCTAGTATATTGGCGAAGGCATGCCAATCAGCATTGGGCAGTGTGGCGGCGACTGAGCTGATCTTAAGGAATCGAGTGCCTGGCTTTTCCTTCCCAAGGCTGGCATCTGGAGGGTGGGTCCTGGGAACACTCTTTCCCCAGGGACGGCCCTGCCAGAACTGCTTGTGAACTGAGGAGGGAGGGAGATAAGAAGGCTCTGGAATGATGGTATGTTACTTGTAAAAATAAAAGTTTATAAATAGAGCTTTCCTATTCACAAAACGTAGAATTCTCTAATCTTTCACTTAGAACTTGCAGCTCATGGTTTGGTTTGCATTCCAACCCTTGCCTCCCCTGCACACTCACATCCCTGCCTGGGCCACAAGGTCAAGACTCCAAAGGCCACTGCTCAAAGCAGACCCCAGGCCTTCCAAGGGAGTGTGGCGGGGAGAGGGAAGAGGATGTGCGCCCAAGGCTCCCGCCACCTCACAGACATGCTTCTGGGTAGCTTTCAGCTCCCCCAGCTTGTACCCCGAGGCTGAAAAGAATACATTCTACATGTCATGCAAAACCAACAAACCACAGAAAAAAAGACTGATAAAAGTGGACAGATACATAGAGCACTGAATGATCAGAAAATCAAAATATACTTGATAAACTAGGAGAAAGTGTTTGCAGCATACATGACAAAGTAATTTTCTAACTTCTAAACCTCTTCTACAAATCACTAAGAAAACACCACCAATCCAAGACATGCGAAGGATGGAAACACTGAATATAATTAACAGGACAAATACAAATGACTTTTGAGAAACTTTTAATACCCTTAACTTACGGGAAGTGTGAATTAGTACAGTTGTGTTTCCATATTCAAATATTGGCCCTGCCATGTTTGTGAGTGTGCAAAGAAATTCTAGAGGCAGGTTGTCAGTGCCAACATTTTGAATGTATATATCCTAGAAACAGTATAATAACAGAATTATGATATAGAATCCAGCAATGCTACAGTAGCCACATAGCCAAAGGATGTAAAGTAGGAACTGCAAGGGGTCGTTAGATGCCCATGTTCACAGAAACCATGTAAAACAGCCAGGTCCTCTGTCCACCAGCTGATGAACAGATGAAGTATAGTAGACAAATTGCATGGATATTATTCAACCTTAAAAAGAGAAAGAATCCTGACACTAGCCACAATGTGGGAGACCTTATGCTAAGTTAGATAAGCCAGATATGAAATGACAATTAGCAAACTTAGAGAGAAAGTGGAATGATTGCCAGGGCCACAGGGAACATGAATAGGGAGAGAGTGTGTGATGGATAGTTTCAGCTTGGGAAGATGAAAGCATTCTGGAGATAGATGGGGATGACACTGCACCATCATATGGATGCACTTAATGATAAATAATAAAATGATAAATTCTACATTGTCAATATTTTTACCACAAGAAAATACTTGATTAAAACATTTTAAAGTGTGTATGTTTTCACCTTGTAACAAAAACTCGGTTCTTCACACCCCTGCCTTTCTGCTATAATGAACAAATCTAGGTAAGAGTTTCCCCACAGTGCCTACACATGTATACATGCACTAGGTTCTTTACCTGAACAGTGCTTCCATGACCCAAGGACCAGAAGCGACTCGTTTCATCAATGGAGTTCTGGCTAGATGAATTTGTGAAAGTGGGGAGAGAAGCATGCACCTTCATGCTTGAGGCAGGTCCTGTCCCCAGGATTTCCCTTGAATCAACTCTAATACAGTCAATTATGCACTGCTTACAGACAAGTGGAGCACACAGGAGGACAAAAAACTTTCCCACAGTTGAATCTCATGGAATGCTGCAACCATCAAGTTTCAAGTATTTGGGTAATGGTGCCATTGACATAGAGAAGCAAAATTAGATGGATGTGCAAATCTTTCTACATGCCACTGTTGCATGGAGAAATCAAAGTGCAGACCTTTGTGTATCCCCTTACCCATGGGCTCAGCATTCAAAGATTAAATGGGATCAAAAATACTTGGGAAAAAATGGTGTCTACCGAACCTGTACATGTGTTTTTCTTATGATCACTTCCTAAAGCAAATGTGACCAGTTTCCACAGTGTTTACATCTTACGGGCATTCCAAATGATCTAGGTAGGGGTGATGTGTAGGTTGTATGCAAGGACCATGCCGTCTTATATAAGGAGCACGCATGTCGTGGACATTGATCTGCACAGCAGTGTCTTGGGCATACAGGACTTGGGGTGTCTTGTGTTTGCTGAGTATGACAGAGTATCATCGGGGGAGCAGACTCGTTACAGTGATGGGCTTCAGGAAGGGATAAGGTGACAAGAGAGAAAAACAATTTGCATATTGTTTATTTGCGTATTTTTTCTATTTTTAAAAAAAAAGTGATAGCCATCAATATGTAAAGGAAGACTCCTGAGTGTTCTAAGAGGTGCCTTGCTAGTAAGGAAGAATAGACTGGATCATCTGCAGCTTGAAAGAAGACATCTGCCTCTGTGTTCCCTGTGTTGTAGTCAGCAATGGTGGCACTTTCATTGCTTATTCCCAGGAATTCCATTCTAATCCTGGACAAAAAATCTTCTAGGAAAAGATGATCCTCCATATGGCCAGATCCATGTGTCCTGACATGCACGCCGAGGACTTTGGCTTCTTGAGCTCTAAGGCTGGAGAAATTGGTGAGCCATGATCAACTTCCCAGGGCTTCCTCTGCCATCTGTCCACCCTCTGTGCTCACTAATCATCAGACACAGACTCCTCTGTGCCCAGGTGTTCTGAGACCACCAGCTACACTGTCAAAACTGAAAACATGGTGAGATTACAGTTCCTTCCCCTTTCACTCTCTGCCTACAACTCAACATAAATGCATTTTCCCGCTGCCCTAGAAGACACCAGAGCAGACTCCTACCTTCTACTCATCCACCATTCTTGAGTGTCTGGCTCCCCCCTCTCACATACACTGCTGTCAGAGTCTCCAGACTCAAATGCTGGCATCAGAAGTGGAGACCCGAGGCATCCTATGAAGAACACATTATGTCAGCCTGAAACTGCGAGGAGTCTTACTGCTTTGCTGAGTCTGCCATGGATGTCCACCTCGGTCCATCACATGTGTGCTTTCAGAAGCCTGTCAGGCCTTTGGGGATAAGTGAGGACTGTTAGGATGGAAAAGAATGTTCCTGAATTCTGGATTCTTGACAGTGCTGTCAGAATCCAATCACAAGCAGTCACAGCCCCTCACCTACCGCATCACAGGCCCTGGGCTGGCTGACCAGCAGGTGCTATCCACAAGGCTGAGACAAAGCAGAAGTGGATGGAGCACATTCTGTCTCCTGTGTCCCAAAGTGGCAGGTGAGCTGTGGTAGAGGCAGTGCTAGCATTCCCTTGCAGCTGGGAAGAATCTGGGCCCTGTTTGTTCCAGGTGTGTGGGGGGGGGGGTGGGGGGGGGATAAGAGAGTTTCTCCCTGAGAGCCCATAGTCACCCTGGGTTCTCTTCCTGTCAATGGCTGCTTGACACTGTGCAGCCAGACACTGGGTCGGCCTAGTCCAGGCACAGAGACCCTTGTCTCCAAAGCACTTGCCCTGGTGGGCACCCCTCTAAGTCCTTGGGGATAAGAAGCCAAATTCCCAACTTGCTTTCTCTCAAACTACAGTGACCAGACTTGGGTTTTGTGAGCAGTCTGGAGGAGATGGAAATGATCAGGGGTCTTTGTGTTTCTGTGCTTGGCTTTGTACCCAACCCACCTGAGCACATGTGCACACCACACACCTTGACCATGTTTGTCTCCATGACACCAGCTCTGAGGTTCTGCCCTCATCACCATAGAAAAAACAGGTAGTGAGGTCTCTGTCCCAGCCCCCATGCCCGGCAGTGGGCTCCTCTTGGTCTTTCCGTGGCTTTGGTGTGAGAGGACTGCCAGTGTCCCACAGATGCCGTGGCAGCCAGCGAATCCTGGGAGCATTCGTGTTTTTATGGCGGCCTCCTTCCGCCTACCACATCTGGCTGCTTGCCTCCCTTTTTCACACATTTCTGGTTATAGGACAGGAACAGGAATGTCTTATTAGGCGATCAGTCTCCCAGACAGCAACAAAGGGTGGGAAAAGATCCATAAAACCTTGCTCTTGAATAGTCCAGGGAGGCCTCTCCTCCCTCCCACCTTGTAAACCTCCACCCAGCCAGGGAGGGCTGAGGTCAATTGTCCTGCATGGGGCAGTGGCCTGGAGCATGAAGGGTTCATGCCCTCACTGGGCCTGGTCCCTGGGAAGTCCACAGAGCCTTTACAACTCCCCTCCAGTCTCTCCCCAACCTCAGGCCCTAGGCCCTTCTGCCTTCCAGGTGTCACCATGTCATTCCTGGTGTGGCTCCTTCCTCCAGAGAGCACCTGAGATGGCTCAGCCAGATGTGCCCTGGGGAGTGTTCCAAGGTACTACCAGTCCCACCACCACTGCACCCTAATGGCTGCACCCAGTCTCTCTTCCTTAGAAATAGGTGTGGCAGACCTTGCCACCCCAGTTGTGGGCCTGCCAAGGCCCCGGGCTGAAGCACCCCACTGTGTGAATTCACCACAGGGACAGGCTGTTCCTTTCTGGGGTGGATCTGCCTGGCACTGCCTGGGTGATTCCTGCCACAAACTCAGTGTATCAGCCGACCCTCCTCGGGGCCACTCCGTTAAATACTTTAAAATTCTTTAATTCCGCAGCAGAGGCCGAGATGAGGAACTACGATGTCTCCTGTATTTTTCCCCTCAATATCACCCCTCACTTCCTGCCTAGAGCCCACAATTCTTAGCACTTTCCCGGGCTACTGCCCAAAGCCTGCAGCCAGCATGGAGAAACACAAGCATGGGTGGGCTTCCAGAGTGACTGACCCCGAGGCTCCTGGACACAGTTGCTTCCCCAGGCCAGGCTATGAAAAAAGACAACACAGGGTGGGGGTCACTGCTACTTCTGCCCCATATGGGGGAGCCCTGCTTTGCTTCCCACAGATCTGAGTAGGACTCAGCCCACGCCTGGCTACAGATGAGCAAAGTGTTTTCCTCCATGCTAGAATCCAGAGAGAATGCCGATTTCCAGTCACAGTGGGAGGAGGGATGCCAGTGCTGGCAGGCTGACTTGCTCCAGAGAATGGGCAGCTCAGATGGGGCAGGAGGAGTATTTGCATTTCCAGTGGCCTTTGCCGGGAAGGGCTGGCCCAGCCACAGCCCCTTGCTTTATAGGAGGAAAACTGCAATTAACTTAAAGGGCATGAGCATTCTCAGAAACACGGCTTACACCTGAGTGAAAACACTAAGGGTTGTGTGCCTCATGGCTGCTCAGGACAGGTGGCACCATGGTTCCAGGCTGCTACGGGCCACAAGGTGCGAGCACCACTGCCGGCATGGCCATAGTCAGCCCCACCCAGCCCTGTGGGAACCTGAGGAAGAGCAAAACCGCCCCTTTACCCAAGTGGGTCAGGAACTACCAGCTCCTCCTAGAGATGACAGCGTCTGGGGTCCTCACGGTGAACAGAGCCCCAGGCAGGAGCTGATGGTATCCTGCAAGGTGTCTTGGGCTCCTCTGCCCGGCAGAGCCATCGCCTTGGTGGTAAGAAGTTTGTTCCTATCATTCCCCCCCCCCCCCCCCCGCCTCACATCTGCTTAACTAAGTGTGGCAGAATGAGGACAGAGAGACAACAGGGGTTCCTCCCTGGGTTCCTCCAGAGGAGAGGCTAAGGTGAGGGTAGAAGGTGGCATAGAAACAGGCTAAGTAGATAGTTGTCCCTGACTCCACCACAGACACATCTGTACCTCCATGGTGATGTGTGTGGCTCACTCAAGTTTCCAAGTTCCAAAGCAGGCCTGATCCAGGACTACCAGTGAGTTAAAGTGGAGTGTTAAAGCAGGCTCCTAAGTCCTGCTGTTCAGGTCAAGGACAAGGCGGCCTCTGAAAGTTCTGAGAGCCACTGGATCACCCTGATGTATAGATCCAGTTCAAATCCTGCCTGTAACTTAGAATGTGATTTGGCAGAAAGCCTAGTCTGTCTAGGCCCTACAGCAGGAGTGTGGGGTGCTGGACGCATTTGTCTCACCAGATCTTTCAACATCATTTAGTCTGACACAGAACGCCTACTTGGACCAAGGTATCATGCTTTTGCTCTCAAACCCCACTGGATCTGTAGCACCCAATGCTGTGCTCTTTGTCTCTGTCAGGTGTATCATTTTAAAGTGAGGAGTGCTAGTAGGTGCTATTTTTGAATGGTGAGGTCTCTGTCAGCCCTAGCCATGGCTCCCTTTGGCTCTTCTTAGAAGAAGCTCGAAGGGAAGCAAGCAAGGAGAACCCATTCTGGTAGTCAGCTGAGCCCCAGGTGCATGGGGTAACTAGGTAGAGTTATGGCATGATGGGATGCTGCTGCCTGGCATGGCAGCCTGGGCTGCTTTCCTGTTTCCTGCCTGATCTCCAGTACAGGACTCCCATGTCTGGAGCCAGCGCTGCCCACAGGGCCTCAGCCAGAGCTACTGACGGACAGCACAGCCCACCAGCTGGAGTCCAGGGAGTCAAAGCAAACACGGAATCTGACTAAGAGAACAATGGGATGGGCAGTCCGAAAACTGCCACCTATTCAGCAGCTGTTTTGCTTTCCAAAAGAGAAACCTTTCACTTTTTGGAAAGACAAGACCAAACCAACCCATGAGCCGCTGGGTCACCCACATTTGTTGGAGGTACACCAGTAGGTGCTTGCAGGACTCTGTGGTCCATGTTCCCAAGGGCTGCTGCCCACCTCTAGGAAAGCCCGATGTACTCAGAAGAACCTGGAGCCAAGTCAGCATTTAGTCGGCATTTACTCCAACACAGTTAACACATTTTGTTTCTTTACTGATACTGATATGGTGTCATATGAAGCACATGCAACAGGAAAGAGCAAATCCCTACGGACTTTCCACAACCACAGTCTCAGGTGCAGTAAAGTAAAAGACTGAAGAACAAGCCCTCCTCAGCAGGGCTTCTAATAGATTGTCCCTCAAGAAGCCAGACCACACCAAGCCCAGCCAAGCACCAGAAGACCCGTGCTGTTCTGGGTTTGCGCTGCCTCATCTGAATGTGTGCCTGCACCTGTACATGTCCTCATCCTCCTCCTCTCTGGGTAGTACTAGCAAACTTCCTTAGTGGCTTCTGTCTTTCCTTGTAAACATCAGTATTTGTGTGGCAAAAACAGTGGCGTCAACAGAGGCTCCCTGTGGGGTCTCAGTGTGCCCAGCATGTTGCGATCTGCATACCACCTGAACAACTAAATTCCAGCTTTTGAGAATATTTGCATTGCCTTGGAAGCTGCCAAAAGCAGTGAGGTGGGAAGGAAGACAGGCATATGGAGAAGCCTTTCTTACACGGTTTTGGTTATAAGTGGTAGCACATTGAGAACCAAACAAATTTTAAACAAATCCACTACATTTTATTAACATCTCAGGCTCCTGACTAGCACTTTTACAAAAGTGTATCAAAAGTTTGGAAGACATCGAATGTTGTACATATCAGTCTAGATAAATCCTTCTGGAAACCTTGCAGCAGGTCTCAGTGGTCACTGTTCTGAGGATCCAGTAGTTGTGGCCCTTTCTGGAAATCACAAACATGCAGGAGCAGCCGCAGGCTGGAGGGACCTGCAGTCATCAGCACGTTCTCAGTCTGCTGTTTGTATGAATGGCCACAGCAGAGCTCCAGAGAAGACTCAGCATCTCAAGGACAGAAAGCAAGGGTGGCCAGGCAGCTTCTGGGTCGGAGACTGTGTTTATGAGGATCCATCCACCTTTTCTATCTGCCCAGCTGAGCCCAGGCTCTGGGAAAGAGAAGCCCAAGACACAAACACTGCTGTGGGCTGATGGCTTTAGCAGCCACGTAGTCCTTCCTTTGATATCCAGGGTCAGTGCAATCCTTTCTCACCAGGACTAGGAGGAGATGTATGAAAGACAATCTCACTGTGATCTTCCCTGCAAAGGAAACGGCAATAAAATTTATTACCCAGTCCCAACTGAGGAATTCTTGTAACGAGTGCCTTTGTGGGCCTGTGCTCTCCACGTTAGAGATAGAAGACAAGGACGAGACCTGGACCACATCTCAACCGCAGACACAGGGTTTACAGTGAAACCATGGCTGATACATGGCTCTGAAGCCCAGCGGGTTACAAGACACACATTCGCCTCACAGCTGCATCCACTCTGCTTTCAGAGGCTCAATCTCCACGCAAGGCAGGCCTTGCCTCTTGTGGGCAAATACCAAGCTTCAGCACTAACTACGTTCTGCCTTTAATAATAAAAGGGAAGTTAAATCTTTGGGGCATTAGTTGTATGATTCCACAGATCCCCAAACCACATACAGAAGCACATACAGATGAGTGCCGCCGCTGCCGCCAGGTCTAGTGCTTGATGTTCCGGCCTGTCATCTTGTGTGGGGGAGTCCCATCCTGCGAGCCTCGGGCACTTACAGACAGGCTTTTTGCTCAAGGGCTCGACTCCTGTTCCTGCTGAACTGAGCCAGTGTGTGAAATGAGAACTGATATCAGCTCAGTAGGCACCGGAGGACGGGTCCAATCGACAGCCCGGAGACGCGGCGCTGAGCTGGGAGCCGGTTCCGCGTCGTCCACAGTGACTGCAGAGACACACAGACCTAGACTGCAAATACAAGAGAGGTGACCCCCGCCCAAGAAGGGACAACAGAAACCCTGCTCACAACACAGACCGAGACGCGGCTTTGTGATGCATTTGGTTTGTTTTTTATAATCAGTCTTGCAACTTCAGATAGATGTCTCATTATTGGATTTATGTTTCTGCTAAGAGTGGTTGGTACACTGCTGTGTTCTTGATGGGAGACAGTGCATCCTTTGGTCAGGCTGGTCTCTTGTCCTCCAGGATCAGGCTCCGTGACCACTTAGTGGCCTTTGCCCCAGTGCCTCCAACTTAACTGTCCCCATCTCACCTTCTCTTCAGGTGCAGAACTTAGCCACTGTGAACAAAGCGGAAATCAATCACTGTTCACCAATCAGCTAAGCTCTGCACCTTGTTAGAGAGGTCATCGCTGGGTCTAATTAAAGGGCCGGTGAACATCTTCCAAAGGCGCTGATTTCTTGTTTCCAAAGAACTAAAAGATGCATATGTTCTTCAAACTGCAGAGAAAGAACTATGGTTTCTGGAGGAGCAGCCAGGATCATGGTTGCGTGGTAATCCCTGGCAATGTGATTTTAATCTTAATTCACAAATCAGCATGCCAGGAACCCAAGCAGCCAGAGCACTTGAGATCAGGCTGTGCCTTGCCACTCCTATTCGCATACACCAGCTTCCTTGGTGGTGCCAACTCCACCTGCAAGCCTGCTCCACCAGCAAGCCAATGCTGTCTGTTGATCATCTAGAGCTATCCTCTTTTTACATAAAGAAGACTCAGAAGACCATACAAATTCAGTGAAGCTTGTGCCTGTAATTCTAAGTACTCAGGAGGCTGAGATCTGAAGACTGTGTTCAAGGCCAAACCAGGAAGACAAATCTATGAGATTCTTATGTACAGTTAACTAGCTAAAAGCTGGAACAGGAGGTATGGCTCTAGTGGTAGAGTGCCAGCAGTGAATGGTAAAACCCAAGCAAGAGCTTGAAGCTCTAAAGTACTGGCACCAAAAACACACCAGTGAAACTGAACAGGCAGGAGAAGGACCTGTGACAGATATATCCAAGAGAGGCTATCTTTGCCCAGGATATTGCATTTAACCATAGGGACACAATCTCTTCTCATTGCACAGATTCTAAATGGCTCAGAGGTTCTCTGGGCCTTTTAGACCATGGAAAGGATATCCTGCTGGGGGTGACTCAGGTGCAGCCCTAGTCCCCACTTATCACAGGTAGCTGTGGCTGCTGTCACCCCTGCAGTTAACCAGAGGGGCAGGGTGAGTTCAGAGAGGAGTCAAGGAAGTGGCATGCATACGTAAGACCAGAATGGCTCCTTTGCCTGCTTCAGGGCAAAAAATCAATCAGTCAATCAATCACAGTGAGGAGTCACAATAGCTATGTGACCTTCTGAGTCTTAGTGTAGGTATTCATGCATTAACACTCTCAGTGAATTTAAGTCTCAAAAGAGACATCATTTAAAAGTTTCTATAAGGTGCTGGTGATGAGCCAGCTTCAACTGTTTGGCTAGTATGACATCGGGGGCTGTCTGTACGCGGCGATCTTGCTGCAGGCTGTCCATTTGCTTCCTACCAAACATGGGCCCAGACTCTTCTGGGAAACAGGACCGCATGCCATAAAGCCCCTTTTTCCTTCAGATCAGAGTTCTTCCAGTAAATAAGATAAATGTGTTAGACAGAATGGGTTTTTAGAAAACATTAGACATGAACCAGATGTCCAATAACAGGTTAAGAATATCAACACAAGTGTGAATATTAAAATTTCATTTTAGAGAGCTACATATATAACTATGAAAAATGTTCAAGAATGCTCAAAATTAGGCATATATTCAACTTTGAAAGAAATTGAGAAAGCACAGAAGTGATGATTCTTTAAAGGGAAAAACACACCTATTAATCTTACCATTCTACTTCCAAATCTATTTTTAACTGCTTAATTACTTAATAGTATGGAAATGGACATTTAATAACTGCTTGGAGTAAATCTAGCAGGTCAAATCCAGGCACAGCAAACAAGAAGCATTTTAAACAGTCTGGGATTTTCCAGTGTGTAAGTCAGGGAGAAATTCTCCAAAATAAGGTAGAAAATGGGACCGGTCATCAAATCACAGGTCTAACTGGGTGTGTATGTGGGGGGTGGGGAGACAAGCTGCTGGCCTCACTTGGTCAGGAGTAACCTCAGTGTTACACGTCGCTATCAGAGGGATGTGTCTGGAGCAGCCCTGGACACCCATGTGTGTCCCAACACCTGGGCCACTGCTTCTGCTGGGTTCTTTCTCCGCCTCTTCCCCCATGCTCAAGGTTCTCACAATTTTTGTCCCCACAAATTGGAAAACCCAAGATGGCCAAAAATGCTGAGCTGCTCTGCTTCAGGGAGACCCTGCTGCTCCCACAGTGAGCAGCTCCAGCCCTGCCCTCACCTGCTCTCCAAGGCCACACCCCTGAGAGGGGTGCTGCTCTGTGCTGCCTGGAGGCTTAGGTTACACCATGTGGTTTAGAATTTGTGTGGCTCCTAAGAGAAGTTACATGGTTAGACCTGAGTGATGGAAAGGAGAAAATCACCTCTTTAGAACAGCATTTCCGCCACCACTTGTGCTGAGGATCTGTCCATCTGCTCCTTGGTCAGCGCAAAGCACCTGTGCGCGAGCTGCTGCTGTTGGGCATTCTCGCTCACCATCAGCTCCCCATAGAGGTACACGCCCATGGCCTGCAGGGCAGAGGTAAGAGAGCAACAGGCAAGGGGCGTAGGTTTGCATGTGTGCCGAGCACAGCCTGTGCGATCTCACACAGCATGCTGGTCTACAATGTACAAAGACACAAAAAAGACTGCTGGGCAGCTGAACTTCTGGGACCTGCAGTTTTCAATCACTGTCTCTTTCATCAAAACCCTAAGAAATTCTTAGCTAAAATTCTGTCAAAAGTCTTGTGATTTCAAGTGTGCCGGAATGATGAGGGGGCATTCCCACGGTCGGTGATGATGTAACACGCACCATGGAAACATGCTTCCTGCCACACGTGGGACTCCCATCGGGAGAGAGTCCCAAGAACAGCTGGTATGAGAACCATGCATTCTGTCCATCTGTAGGCCCAATGGAGACCTCCTCACATGGTGGTACCCAGGCGCGGTCTGACCACCTTCCCACCACCCCCAGCTTCAAGTGCTGCACACACTGGCCTGTAAGTGTTCCGAGCACAAGGCTACAAAGGTTCACATCTGCACATTTCCAACCTTTTACAGCCAATAAGTGTCATGGCCAATATACTCTTTTGATTTTGCCTGTTTTGTTTCCATCATCTCAAGGATTATATTCTACTGGAACAAGTCAAAAGGATTTGGGGCAAGCATAAGATTAAAAACTCCAGCAATCAGGGACGCAAAAAGTGATGTCCTCCAAAAGCTGAGGCATGGTGATGAGGAAGACCATGATGAATTGTGGTCTTCTGGAGGCCTAAAGCTGTTTCTGTCTGCCCTTGTGCTCCTCTCTGCTTTTCTAAACCCTTCTTGCTCCTCTGTGCAAATGTGACATTTCAGCTGCTGCAGTCTTCCATTTTCCTTTGTGGGAATAACCAGCCCTTCAGTAACCGCCCCCGTCCTAAGACCTCAAAAGTCCTTTTGTTTGCCCCACCCCTACCCTCCACCCACTGAAAGCAGCTCCATCCCATCAGCCCTGAGCCTTGGCATCCAGTTCAGCCAGAGGCATAGGCCCCAGGAACATGAGGCAGATGTGGGGAGGGCAGGTGGGGGGGCGTCCTGAGTGGCAGCCCAGATGTGCACTGTGATGTCAGAGGCCATGAAGAACATCACCCAGTGCATTCCTGTGGGCTCCTAGGAAGGCAGTGGCTTCCTCAAAGAGCAGAGAATAAGCACAGAGGGCTGGGCCTGTCCAGGCAGGTAAAGATCTGACCCAGACCAGTCCAGCCAGCTGGGCTCTCCCAGGCCCACCCCCGTGCTTTCTATTAGGTCCACTGAACTGAAAACCAGGAACTTCACCAGGGCGCTGCTGCGCTCTGACCTTGGTCTGAGATGCTGGCACTCGCTTCACTTGTTTATGTATTTAGTGGTCCATAACCAGCTTCCACTGCTTAAAACCCACTGCTTTCAAGGGCTACTGAGAGCTCAAAAAATCAGATCAGCTCAAAAGTTCAAGGAGTACCTAGCAGTCCTTCAAAACCTTTCTAAACTACTTGTTCTGTAAGAGATGTCAAGAACTGTGTGCAAAGGGCACCAGTAGGGAGGCAGAGAGTGGCGTTTAAAGACCCCTCTTCTCCTGTTGAAAGTCAGAACTCACCTGGTCCTCCTGAAGGAATCTCTCCACATGTTTGTATGCTTTGCTGTACTTGTGCTTAATAACGAGCTCACACCACCGGTGGCGAACCTTAAGAAACGAGAGGGAAAATATGCTAAGTTCATTAACTGCTACGTTCCCTGGCCTGGTAAGTTTGATGAAGAACCCCAGCACCACCAACATTCTCAGCTATAGATTCAATTTCGTTTAACTTATTTTTAAAAGCATCACCTTCCTAAGGAGGGCTGTTAACATGGCTTTTGGGGCAAAACACAGGTTTCAGTTAGGTGTTTTGCTAGTTTCAACATGGTTCTGCAAAGTAAAAGGTGAATGTGAAGCAGGACAGGTGAGTCAGAACCCGACCGGTGGTGGTGTGCCTTCTGCCAGCATAGACCACTGGATTTCCTCTAAGTCCATTTGGTTCGGTGCTGTGGTAAGGGGATAGATGCTGCTCTCAAAATTCCCAAGGGGAAAAGCACCCCTTCTGGCATTTCAGAGAGCAGCTCAAGCAGAAACCCTTGACCTGCAAAGTTCCTGCTGTTTGTCTATCTGCATGCACATAGCTCATAACTACGCGTGCTGGAAAGGAGATGCTGTTCCTCTATTAAAGATTTGCCTGTGTGAGTTTTCCAGATGCCCCTGAAAATCTAGACCCTGGGGATGGGATGGACTCCAGCCAGGGTTGTACGGGACTGGAGGCAGACCCACCAAAGGCAAGGGCAGCTGTGGGCAGAGCTGTCTCCAAGCTTGAGGCATGTTCCTCACAAGGTGCTTCCCTGTTTGTTTCTGAGACCACCCAGTGCCACAAAGCCCTGTCAACTGCCTTGGGCGGGTAGCCTGCCATGTGTTTCCACTATACCAGCCATACGTGGACGAGACCTGTGCACTGTGAAAAGCCTCGCAGTGCCCCTGGTTGCCTTGCCTTTGAAAAAGGGAGACACTGTGTTGTAGTCCATCTGGGGACAATAGTAAGATGTAAGCAATGTTAACACTTTTGCTAAGGCCACTGTATCATTACAGTGTCACGGCTAGATCTCTCCTTTAATATGCCGTAAACAGATTTAAGTGCAAGTAATTAGGATCAAAACAGATACATACTGGGAAGACCCCATTGGTTTCTAAAGAACTGCTGGCACTGCCCTGTGCACACAAGCCTGGGCGCAGGAGGTTGAGGAGTGTCGTGCCCCCCGCCCCTCCCCCCCCAGCCAGGTGAGGCCCAGGGCGGGGAGCTGGCAGCCTCTACCATCACGTCAAAAGCAGTAGAAGCTGTAGTCTTTTCCATTTTGAACAAAATGCTTTCCTGAACAGCACGTAGAAACTAATAACAGACCAAGAAGGAAAGGAGCAGACCCTAGTCTGAGGGGAGCATAAAGAGCACATGATGGAGCTCAGGAGTCAGCTTATCAAAGCCAGTGCAGCTCTCATTTGAGAACCAAATGTATGGAACAGCAGAGAGTCCCCTGGAATGCCTACCCCCCTCTTTTCTCTTCTAACAAATGGTTACCTCCAAGTGCCCCAGGCCCCCAGTCAGGGCCGGGTGCCTTTCTGGGGGATGATGGGTCAGCCCCTCCTAGTGGGAGCACTCAGCCACGATAGGAAGCCACAGGTGTGGCCCTCAGGGCTACTGCTGCTGAGGCCTTGGAAAGGGCCTTGTTTCTCTCCGAACTTTGGGTTTGGGTCATGGGGGAACTCTCAGCTTCTAAGTGCAGTAATGACCAACACTTGGATTAATGACCTTTGTCATTTAAAAAGGATTTTTAATTAAATTTTTTATTTCGAGAAAAGAGGGCCCCCTCCCCAGTGCTGTCATCTTATTTACATATACACAAATACAAATGCATAGACTAGGGCCTTCTTCCTATCAGGACAACGCCCTGGGCACGCATCAGCCAGTGGAAGTGGTGCCACCCTGGGATAAAGGTCCACAGCACAGCCTCATGAAAGAGGCTCTTTACTGCCAATGTGAAGTCAGAATTTCCACTTTCCTTACTGTTAGAAATCGTTTATTGTCAGATCCAGTCTTCTGACCCCTGAAGGTTAAATACAGACCAACTCCCTCAGCCCCAGCCCCACCCCACAGAAAACAGGAATAAACAACGAAGCCTTTTCATTTGAGGGCTAAATGCTTTTCAGTACTTCTAAAACAGGATGTTGAAAAGACATCACAGAGATGCTGTACAAGGCTGAGTGCCTATCCGTCAATTCCAGGCTCTTCCGCAGGGTTTTCACTTCCCTTCCTATTTGTACAGGAAACAAAGTAAATCTTATTTTTCTTTTGCAAACTCTCCTAGGACCCACAATGCCTAAGGCCACTCATCACCGCACAGAATGGGATGATATCTATCACTTCTGTGGGCACAGATGGAACATCTCCTTTCTGCAGATCACAAAGACTTAAAACCCTTAAGAGGTGCCGCCCCATTTGGACCATGCTCCCTTATCTGGGATAGCAGGAGAGTGATGTCACTGGGCACTAGACCCACACGGTATTCAGAAGCATCCACAGGAAAACAGCTGTCTGTTATAAATGTGCTCTTATTTTAAATTATTAATTGATGTGAGGAGGTCAACTTGTCTTTAAGTTTCTTCTGTCAAAGTAAAATAAAACACAGGCACTGGGTGTTGGTAGGTGGCTCACACCTATAATCCTAGTTACTCAGGACCGTGGTTCAAAGCCAGCCCGGGCAAGAAAGTCAGTAAGACTCATCTCCAATTAGCCACCAGAAAAACTGGAAGTGGAGCTATGGCTCAAGTGGTAGTGCGTTAGCCTTGAGCTGAAGGAGCTGAGGGACATCACCCAGGCCCAGAGTTCAAGCCCCACAAAACAAAAACAAAAAAAAAAAACAACCACAGGCACATTTGCATACATCTCTGACAGTGCCTGGCACCCTGCGCCCATACCCAGATAGGAGATCTGAATTTCAACCTGGACAATAGGTAAGGTTGTTGAATGAGCCTACATGACATTGCTTAGCCTCCTGTGGGACTGGATTTAAAAGCCCGGCCAAATTGAAACAGATGGATAAACTGGTAACATCAAGCCCCATTCAGCATGTTTCCTACTCATCACTCTACAATCCTGTTCTTTGATTAACAGACAAAATACTACAGGTCTTCCCATCCCCAGCTCCACCACTTAGTCCCTACCCTGCAGACAGCCACTGCTCCAGTCTGTCTCTATCACACACTATCCGACAAGCATAGTGTAGCTTTGCACCAATTTATAACAGTCAGTGTGGCTGTCTTATCATTCCCAGGAGTAGAGAAGATTCCCTATCCTTTTAGTAAATGTCATTGAGGATTCTACTGTTCCACCACAGCCAGACATGGTGTTTGGAAGAGCAGAGATTGGAAGCGGTGTATGATGCAATGAGGAACCAAATGCACACATCATCTTGGGCCCTGAGGGTATCTGCCTGCTCAATTCTTGGTGCGCAGTTTCTAGATCAAGCCACATCCATGTGCAGCCAGTCTGCAATTCCCAGCAGCAGCAGCAGAGCAGAACCCAGGGGATCACCAAGGAGAGGCTATGAGGAGGGCTGTACCTTCAACCCCACTTTTTGGAAGGTACATCCAGGGTCCAGCACCTGGGACTTTTCTAAACCACTTCTCAAAAGACACTTGCTAATTAGATATCCCAGAATCAGCCACAGCCATGTGACAATCCTGTCCCAACAGAAAGTTATCATTAGCTAGGAGCTGGTGGCACAACTGCAATCCTAGCTACTCAGGAAGTTGAGATCTGTAAGACCAAGGTTCAAAGCCAACAGGAGCAGAAAATATGAGAAACTCCATCTCAGATTAACCAGGTCAATCCAGGCTGGAAGCATGGCTCAAATGGCAGAGACCTAGGCTAGCAAATAGGCTGGACAAGTATATAAGGTTCTGAGTTCAAATCTCAGTATTGGGGAAAAATATAAAGAGAAAGTTACTGTAACTCAACAGCTCCAAGGTGAACTACTTACTCATTGTTTGGAAACACAAGTTTACTCTTCTCTCATTTTTAGGCAATGGGCCTACAGGGTCACTTATATTCATTCCTAAACCAGTCAGTACGTAAGTGCCATGACCCCCTGGGGCATTTCTGTGCAATGATCATAATCATGATTAGAATATAGAGTTCTCTACACACAATCATCCCCTCCTGCAAATAAACACTGCTGAAACACGGCCCACAGCAGCTGGACCTCCCTTCAGCCCGACACTTCCCATGCCAGTGCCCAGAACCAAATCCTCCTCAACCCCAAAGCATGGCTGGCCAAATCCTTTCTGCCAAGGGCCAGAGATTGGGTATTTTTAGCCTTTTAGCCCATCTCTCAAAGGCGGTCATAGGCAATATCTAAAGGAATGGGTATGGCTGTGGCTATCTTCGGATAAATGTTATTTACAAAAATAGTGAGTGGTTGTGCGTTGATGAGCACTTACCCCCCCAAACCCAGGTTTACGCGTTGTCATTGAACTCAAAGATGGAGTCCTGTGAATGAGGCTAGGGCTGGCTTTGAGATAGCCCACAAGGAAACATAGGCTACCCCAAAGGCTAGATAGATCAGATCCCCAACTTCTGTCCCTTCCTCCATGGTCCAATTCCTTCTGCACAAGAAAACGGCTCTAGCATTCTCTGGGAAGGTCTTACTCAAGGCTGTGTCCAGTGGCATGCAGGCCCAGCAGAGGTGGCTCTCAAATGCAGGTGGCACGGTGTGGAATGCTGGGACTGAAAAATGCAGCCTTTAGAAAGAGTAATTTTCAAACCCTTCTTTTCCAGGTACACCACAAAAATGAAGTGCTTCCTCTGTTGATTCCATCCGAGATGGTCACACTTGAAAAAACAAGCCCAGAGCCCAAGAACCAGTATCTTAGTTTGCTGAGACCTTAAGAGCTACAATGCTCGTTTATGCTTTGCTACAGCTGTGTGACTCGCAAGGGCCACATGTTAAGGCCTGCTGCCAGGTGTGGTACCACTGGAAGCTGGTAGAGTCTTTAGGAGGTAGGGTCTAGAGGGTGGTCTTTTTAGGTAACTGGAGGCATGTCCTTGAAGAGGCTTGTGGGACTGTCCTTTTCCTCACCGGAAGGTGGGTGGTGTTGCTCTGCTATGTTCTCACTACCCCAAGTCCATGGGGCCAACCAAACGTGGCCTGGAACCTATGAAACTGAGCAAAAATAAACACTGCCTCTTTATATATTGATTATGGCAGGTATTTGTTAAAGAGTGACAAAGAGCTGACTAAATGTATATAGTATCTCAGATTTTTTTTAAACTTCAGTTTTAGTGGTTTACATGAAACTACTTCAAAGAAATAAAACTCTTTGGGGTGAGGATGTAGCTCAGAGATAGAGGGCTTATCTAGCAGATTTATGGCTCTGAGTTCAAGCCTCAACTAAAAAAAAAATCTTATATAGGAATTCTCCCCAGTAACCTACTTATTATCTTACAGACTACTTCCAAAGCAGTTTTTAAACTTTCCCTAAGTATATTTCTTCTCATAAAAATATCTGGAACCCCAGTTCATAAAGGCAGAGAGCAATTTAAATCTTACCGATTCTACAAAGTCTCCAGTGCATCCCAATAGCTTTTATTCTTGAAACAAGGAAGCTGTGCAGAAACTAGGAAACAGAGGGGACAAGGGCGTCTGCTGTATCATGAGATAGACAGCTGCAGACATCTCATCCCACACACCCATGTTGAGTGATACAACACAGATACCCCCAACACACCTTGTCAACCCCACCCCCCACCCCATGCCCACAAAGCTAACTCTTGGGCTTTCCAGTTCATAGTGCTTTCTGAAACTGTCAAGTCACCTTCTTCACTGGTTTTATGTTTCTATTTACACTAACACAGGGCTGTTTAGGCCATCTGCAGCCCTGTCTCAATGAGCAGCATACACAGCATGCGTGATCCCCACTTTTGAATGGATGGAGCACTTGTGCAAACTGGGAGTGTTCCAGCTATTTTGAAATTATAACACACAGTTGGAAGCTATAAAATGCTTTGAAGAATGCCACCCATCCTATTTATGACAGGAAGCACTCCCCTTTCTTTTTAGTCCTTTTGATTTTGAAATTTACTGCTGAAAGGGGGAAAAATATTGAGGGAATATGATCTGGGAAGCCCATTAAACCTCATTTGGAGTTCCATTTTATAGCTGTAAACAGAAAGACGAAGGCTCATGGCTTTTGTAAGTTAATAAGTCTACACTGCAATAAACAAACCTGCTTTTTCAATTTGTGTCCTTAAATTAGATTTCCTTGGCTTTAAAGAGGGTTTATAGCTGGCGGTGGGGCAGGCTCTGCAGAGCACCCAGGCAAGGGCATTTCCAGCCAGCCCTGTGTTGTGTGCAGGGTTAGGAGTGGTGAGCCCACCTACCTGCTCCTTCTCATGAAAGAAAACTAACATACTGTCAGCCTCCAGGCTGTCACCATGGACCATCATTTTCTTTGTGCTGTATCCCCCTCTCATCTCTCACTGCCCCCTTCTCCCAAAGAGTTGAAATTGGAATGCTATTTTTAAAATGAAGGCAAAGAACTTTATCTGCTGCTGTAAAACCAGGGTTAAAGGAGCCACTAAGACATGGAGGCTCTCCTGTACCTTAAATGCTAGAAGCAGCACTGTGGTGAGCACAAAGCAGGAGCTTCTCTACCTCGGCGCGCATGTGCACTGCAGTGAGGGCTAACCACAGTGACAAATACAGATATCAGGTAGGTGAAAACAGGCAGCCTTGCTGATTTGCATGATCTTGAGCAAATCCTAACCTTCCTACTCCTACAGAAACATCCATTACTAACCACAAGCACTAATAAAGGCAAATAACTCCAATATAACTCCAAAGCCAGTGTTAGGCCACACTGATATATAGTAGTTGGCCTTTCTTCTGACTCATAACACAGCCATACCTTCCATTTTGTAATTCTGAAGTCAGGAAGTAATACCTTCCATAGCTGACAAGTGGAGGACTGGCTACAGGGAGTGGCCATGTTACCTCATCTGCTAAGTCAAGCAGGCCCTGTGACTACTCTCACTTCCCCCAAAGCCACGCCCACTCTCTGAATGGGCCTCACCCCCTAGGGGGCTTCACTGTCTTACACAGGACTCTCACTTCTGGGGGTAAGTCACTCCAGCACCTCACTCTCACATGTTAGACATGAGAAATCGTTCTCCAAGAAATGAGGGCTGGACATGGAGCATACAGAGAGGGAAAAGACAGCAAGTCTCCACCTCCTGGAAGTCCAAGTTCATGGGGAAGTCTGGAAAGATTCAAGTGTTGGTGACAAATGCCTAGGATAGCATAAGACATGGAAGGAGGACAGGAGTGTGGTCAGGAAAGTCTTCCTAAGAAGTAGCCATATGTACTGCGACTGCCAGGAGAAATGGAAACCTGCTGGTAAAAAGCAGGACATTTTGAGGCCAATTTCTAGTCAGATATGTGGTCCCTTCCCCTTCTTCCTCCAACTATCCTACCCTCCTCCATAGGAGCTGGAGACCTTTACAAGGAAAACCTAATGGTGAGGACAAAGACCACTCCTGTGTCCTGTGCTTGGAGGAAACCAAAGGTGTGGGGTCCTGTGGCCCAGCATGGGCGAGCACACTCGCTGTCTCCCACAGAAGCAAGCTCACAAGTCTGCTGTGTAGAATCGAGGAAGAAGGTGTACACAGCTCCCTACAGAAATTGTGAGTCCATGGATGATTTTGAGATGAAGAAGGCTGTTATCTTTCAGAGGCAAATGATAACGAGATAAGGAAATTCTTTACATTTTAGAAGAATGTAAACCGTTTCTTTGAATTGAGTTTCATGGGAGTTTGTCACTGGCCTGCACTCTTCAACTATGAAACGTGAATATGTGGGCTAAGGAACAGATTCTCCTGAAAATCAACAAGTGCTGTGTAATGAGGAGAGCAAGACCAAACAGAGATGAAACAATAAAACTCTTAAAAATTTATATAATGCTATTATGCAGATTTCTTAAGATTTGATACCAAAAGCATGAAAGCTAAAAAACATCTGTGCTTCAATGCATTCTGTCAAGAAAGGGAAAATACATCCCATAAATTGACAAGATATTTTTTGCAAATAATATCTGACAAGGTACTTTTATCTGTAACATATAAATCAATAAAAAGACAATGAGGCATAGAACTGACCAGACATTTCTTTAAAGATACACAAGTGGTCATTAAGTAGATGAAAACATGTTCAACACCATTATTCAACACGGAAAAGCAAATGAAAACTACAATTAGATGCCATTTCATATTCAACAAGGCCTAAATTTTTTTTTTTAAGTGCAATAGCATGTGTTAGTGGGGATGCAGAAAATGTGAACCTTTTAAATGCTGGTAGTGACTAGGTAAAATAGGTAGAACCATTTTGAATTATGGTTCAGCAGCAGCTCATAAAAATTGTCCTCCCCAAGGGAAGTACAACTATATGTCCCTATAAAACCTTGAATACAAATATTCACAGCAACATCACTCAGAATGAAACGTGGGAATAACCTAAATGTTCACCAGTGGTACATGTAGTCCATTTATGATAGAAAAATATGAAAACATTTGACAAAAGAAGAAAGTGGGCACTAGTTGCTGATGCCTATAATTCTAGCTACTCTGGAGGCTACGATCTGAGGACTGCAGTTCAAAGCCAGCCTAGGCAGGAAAGTCCGCAAAACTTTTATCTCCAATTGGCCAAAGTGGCAGAGAACTATCTGAGTGAAAAAGCTATAGGATACCACCTAGGCCTTGAGTTCAAGCCTCAGTACTGAGACAGACAGACAAACACACACAGACATACACATACACAGAACTGATATTTGCTATCAATAAGGATGATCCCTGAAAACATTATGCTAAATGAAAAGAGGCTTATCATGAAAATCTCATGCTGTCCACAATCACAATTGCACTTGTATATATCACCCTAACAAAATCCAGAGACACAAAGGTAAGTAGTTGCCCAAGACTGACTAGGGGAGACAGCCAAAGGGTGCTAGCCTTCTTTTGGGGATGATGAAAATGTTCTAGTTGATTGTGGTGAAGGCTGCATAATTGAGTACACTAAAAACGACTGACTTGTATACTTTTAGTGGACAAATTGCATGGTATGTGAATCATATTAGAAATTATTGTTAGAAACCCCATGGCAGCCTTCCTTCCCACAAACCAAGCTGAGGATGGCTTTTGGGCAAAGGTGCTTTTCTCTAGTCTGTCACTAGCTCCTCAGTGTCCTGAGAGCTGTGGCAGTGGGGAAAGCTTTGGCTCTGGATTACAGGTTTCTGGTTGGTTGATCCTCTCAGCCTGGGGACTTCCTGTGCTCAGTCTGGACATCTGCTCCCACCCACACATGGGCACAACCAGTTGGTCTATGGAATGGAGTCAATTGGTCTATGGAACAGAGTTCCATGTGGTTCGAAGTTGCAGTAAAAGCAACACGCAATCCGAGCAGATTAAAAATCATTTCTAATTCCCCTTTAGACATTTTTAATTTTATACTGTCTCACACACACACACACACACACACACACACACACACACACACACAGAGAATACCACCATTTGCCTGTGGCACAGGCACAGATAAGGATCTCAGATTTGGCCTGTGGAAGCTGCGAGTGTAAACAGAACTACACTCTAGTCGTGCTGTGTGGTTCCACTGCCTGTCCCGCAGAGCAAACATGGTGAATCTTTTATTTTAGGGCATTTAAGGAACACTTTACATTAGAATACGATTCAGTAATTCAATTTTGAGAGGAAAATATGTTTAAGTAACATCACAATTTCTTTCACAAATGTGTTTAAACAACACTGGAAGGGTATATTTGTTGGTTGGTTTGGGGTCTGATTCATAGAAAATAAATTCAATACAAAAACTATGTAATACTGAGTGAGCTATTAGCCCAGAAGCACTAATAAAATTCCACATATTAACTTTAGTAGAGATCTTCAGAAATAAAATGAGCATGAAATATGGCTGGTTTCTTGGCTATATCTTAAGAAAGTAAATACATTTTTTTAAAGAAGAGGACATTGGTACTTAAAATTTAAAAATCTTAAAATTGGCAGCAGCTAAATGTATTCAGAGAAGCAAACAGCAAGGAACAATAAGCAACAAATGAAATAAGATTCACTTTTCTAGTAAGCTCTAGCTGAGGCCACTTACTAAATGCTCTCTGCCGCATCCTTTCTCTCTCAACAGATAAATTCTAAACTGTTCACCCTTCTCCCTCTTTTTGTGCTGGTCCTGGGGCTTGAACTCTCAATGCCTGAGTGTTGTCCCTGAGCTATTTTTGCTCAAGGTTAGTGAGCCACGGCACCCCGTCTGACATTTTGCTAGTTAATACGATGGAGATCGAGTCTCACAAACTTTCCTGCCTTAGCTGGCTTTAAACTGCAATCCTCAGATCTCAGCCTCCCAAGTAGCTAGGATTATAGGCATGAGACTGGTGCCTGGTTAAAATTCTCTTCTAAGAAAAACAAACCAGACTCTGCTGTCCAGTTTATTTTTACCTTTACCTTCATTCAATAAACATTTGATCAATCATAATGTGCTGTAATAATTCATGATTAAAAACAAAAAAAGTATCGATCTAAAAAGCAAGACGAAATTAATTTAGATCAATTTTTCAAAATCAGAAACAAACCCTTTAACAAAGTTTAACAGAGTCTAATTTCTTGTTGGCTTTCCATAGAAAAGCTCCAAGGGTATTGAGCTATATAACAAAAAACCAAGACTCTAAGAGATAAATACTGAAGTATCTTCCTGACTTCAAAGAAGTGTTCTAAGACATTGATTAAATGTCCTATAAACCAAATCTACACCAAAGAAAAATACATAAATATAAAGAATTACATAAGAATTCTGTTCTTTCTCACATCATAAAGATACACTTTTTTTCTTTATTGAGATTAAGTAACTACAGAAATTTCACAGTACACAGTTGGGACATCGTCATTCTAATCTACAAAGCTATGAACTCTACGAACATGAACGATTAAATAATTTCTGTGTTGGGTGATATGTACAAGAAAGGTACATCTTTAAACCACTACCCTTTTAAAATCTATACCAGCACCAGTGGTTCATGCCTGTAATCCTAGCTATTCAAGAGGCTGAGATCTGAGGTTCACCGCTCAAAGCCAGCCTGGGCAGGAATGTCCATGAGACTCTTATTTCTAATGAATTGCAGAAAAAGCCAAAAGTGATGCTGTAACTCAAAGTGGAAGAGCACTAGCCTTGAGCAAAAAAGCTCACTGACAGCACCCAGGCCCTGGTTCAAGCCTTACAACTGATCAGGAAAAAAAAATCTATATGCCTACTTGTTTTAACTCGAAAAAAGGAATTACAATGATATAGCTTGGGAACCACTTTATTGCTTACTTGGGACTTTTGAAAAAAACAGATATAGAGCCATTCTGCTTATAGGCCATATACTGAAGTACAGATCAATCAGCCCTTGGTGGTTTGACTTGCAATCTAAGCTTAACCTAGCTTAAGGGGCTAACAAGCCAGCTTTAACCTACAAAGATGTATAAAAGATCTCATCTGCATCTGTGAGCTGCCAGGTGGAAGAGACGAGTGTCATCTCGCCCTTCTGAGAAATCCTTGGGAGATCTGGCCCCTTAGATTCTAACCAGGAAGATCTCACCACTAAATGCTGCTCAACATTCTCACCCTCCCACCACAATTTCCTTTCTGATGTTCCTGCCTCACAGGGTTTCCATCCACTACGGTGCCTTCTTCTGATGAGGGATAGTGGCCTGGTTAGCTGTGGCTTGGTAATGAGGCCTTAGCACTGGCACCTAGGGAAGTTGGCAGAAAAGGGAGAGGGATACTGTTCCTACTCATAGGCCTTGAAATCCCAAGATAGCTCTATGGGTACAGAGACCTCGGTGCCAGCCCTGCAGTGTGGGGAACAGAGAATAGCTCCATGCTGTACTCACACACCATCACCACTATAAGGCTTGACATCAACAGAGTCCTAAATTCTGCCTCATTATGCTACTCAGACTCTTCATCAAGGGGACAAAGGAAAAAGATTCTCGGTTCAGCACACTGTGTTTTCGTAATCTGTTGAATATCCTGAAGTGGCAATAGTGCCAGAGATTACATCTAACCTTTCCTCTAATTGCTTGTGAGGAAACAAGACAGGAATGTCCTATTTGTAGCCAGAATACTAGGGGAAAAGCAACTTGTGACGGAAAGGGGAACAAGGAGATGGGATGACTGGAGCAGACCTCTGGTAGCACTGTATCTCCTCACGAAGGAATGTGTTTTAGTAATGCAGAGCAAAAGCAGACTCAGAAGTAGATCAGCTCTAGAGCCATGCTCCAGAGGACTGTGGTGATTGCTTCCAGCTGAAGTCCCAGAGTCGGGAGTCACCCTCTGGCTCTGCACTCCAGGTAACTTACAGCCCAAGTGTGTTAGCAAGGGCTCTTCAGCCACAGCCGGGATGCGTGGAAAAGCTGGAGGACTGGACGTTTGTCCATTTGCAGCCAGCCTTGAAAGTGTCTTTTCAGGTAAGAATCCAGATGCTGGTGGCTTTCTCTGTGCACTAATGATAAAACAGGTTTGTCTTTCCTTCCTTTCCTTATCTATTCCCCTAGATTGCCTTGCTACTGCTACCTAAGTTTGTAGGCCTTTTCCTTCCATTGGAAGACTGCTTTCACCTCTGCCTGCTGTGTGCTGAGGCCTTTGCATAGGGCTATGGGCTCAAGGGTGGCCTTGGCCCTTAAGGGATGTTAGCTACTTTTGCAGGCACCCGACTACGTGTTGTAATTCTTTGTCCAGCACTTTATTATGCTAAACAGCCCATAACACAGACAAGGGCCTTCCACAAAAAATCATCCAACCCCCAATACCAGGAATGCTCAAGATGAGAACCCTGCAGGGGTGGGGAGCCTTTTTTCTTCTAAAGGTTATGTGGATATTTATGACATCATTCACAGGCTATACAAAATTATCAATACAGGCAGACAGACAGCCTTGGGCAGCTGCAGGAAGCATGTGCGTCTGTCCTATCACGTACCAAATGACTTTGTAGGCTTTATATAGATGACAGGCCAGACATTCCCAATCCCTAAAATTTTAGAGTGAACTCCGCTTTCTTCCCCAAAACAAAACAAACATAATAACCAGCCACTAGCTACCACTCTAGCCAGAGGAGACAATAAGTTGCTGTGTCTTAAGTTTCAAAAATGTTGGAACAATTAATTACAATTTTAAATAGTGTTTTGGAGATGCTATCGCTTCAAGTGTGTCCTAATCTGAAGTGCTTTGTACAGTTGATAAAAAGTACTGTTGTTATTGAACCAGGCACCAACGCTCACAGCTGTAATCTTAGCTACTCAGGAGGCTGAGATCTGAGGATTCCGGTTTAAATCTAGCTGGGGTAGGCAAACTTGAGAAACTCTTATTTCCCATTAACCACCAAAAAGTTGTAAGTGAAACTGTAGCTAAAGTGGTAGAGCATTAGCCTTGAGTGAAAAAGCTAAGGGACAGGGCTCAGACCCCGAGCTGAAGCACCAGTACTGGTGCGCGTGTGCGTATGGGCACACACACACACACACACACACACACACACACACACAAACAAATACCACAAAACAAGTAATGTTGCTGGAGGGTCTGGGTCCCCCAGGTGGAAGAAGCTGCACAGCAAGTTCCATGAACCCTCGACTCACTGCCATGGAGTAGCCAGTTAGCTTTGTACCTTAAGAGACGTGCCAAGGCAAACAGGGAGGTTATTGTTTTAAAAGGGATCTTAAAAAGGTTATCTCAGAATCAGTTGTCAGGTATGTTTTTAAGCTTTTAGGACTCTTCATTGGAGTACCTCATTACAAACAAGCATACAGAAAAGCCCTGTGGATAAGGTTTCTATAAGCAAAATTTATCTTCAGCTCATTTTCCTTCCTAGTTAAAGAAGTAGCATAAGGCTGATAGTTCTGTAACTTAATGCAAAAAAATATACTGGTTTATTCCTAAGTATAGCTTTACTTTGTAGGTTGGAAGATGTCATCACACTTCTGTAGAAGGTGGCTACGGGGAGCGTGCAAGGCATGAGGTGGCCTAGGATGGTCTGCATTACTGCACCCTCCTTCCAGCCACATCAGTCCTTGTGTACCTTTGCGATTCCGGACACATGGCATCACCTCCTCTCAGAACAGATGTGTGTATTATTCCACAGAGAAGGCAGGTCCAGGGTGGGCAGTGCAGGAGGGTGCGTTTAAAGGAACCCCCTAGAAACAACCCTGTAGTACCCAGTGCCACGCTCAGAAACCCCCTTCAGAGCTCACGCTTTACTTTGGCTTCTGTGCTGCCCCTTCTTGCCCTGCTCCTCCTTCCTCGACACTGGTGACCTGTGCAGCCATATGGAAAGTTTATTTCTAATGATTCTTATGTGCCCCAGGAGAGAGGAAGGTGGGGAGCCTTTTCGGTACATCTCATAAGTCAGAGGGTAGATAAAGAAATGCCCAGTACTAGAAAGTGACCCTACCATTCAAGCTGACCGCTTTCTGCGCCATATTTCTCATTCAACACCATGGTTGTAGAGGCTCATGGCTGTGCTGTGAGCAGAGGGTCAGGGCCACAGCTCTCCCTGCTGGAAGCCCTCGAGAGCCGTCTTCCACATGCATGGGCAGTACAGAGCCTGAAACATCTCTCTGGTCACCTCTCAAACAACTGTTCCTTAATCCACAATTAAGAGCCTTGATAACAATTCAAAGGAACTGTTCTTATTTGCATAATCAAGAACAAACACCAGAACTAAGTCAGAATCCCAAGGCTTTTTCAACCAAGTACCAACTTTTCCCCTATGAAATGTCTTCCAGTCAAAACAAAGGCAGAGGATGATTAGCACTGAATTCTTGCTAGTCAGTGTTGTAATCAAATCACAGTTAATATAATTTCTAGAAAATGTCCTAGTTGTCTAAAATCTTATTTCTTTCTGGTTCTGAGACGGGCAAGTGTGTGGACCCCCACCCCACTACCAATTTGCAGGCACTAGCCCACAACGCAGACACCCAGAGGATAGGCAGGACACAGACAGGAAGGGTGTTATTTCCAAGCAGATTTAAAAAGAAACCAGAGTGAAAAAAAATCACAAACTACTTTGAGATTGCTAATTACATGAAATTCAGGTTTTATTTACCCCATTTTTTTTATGGAGTAAAGTCTGACTGGCACAGGGACACGTCTGTTTCTTATGCCTTACTGATGGCCACTTTTATGACATAATGTTGAGGCAAAAAAGTTGAGGCACAAGTTGAAAACCATGTGGCTTGAAAAGTTAACCATCTGGTCCTTTATCGGGGAAAGTCTGCTGACCACTACAACTTGGCACATGCCAAGCTCATTCACACCTCTGCATTTGCTTTGTCTCTGTATGGAAATCACCCAAACTCCTGGGCCAGCCTAGTTGTCTTTAGGCTTGGCTAATGTCACTGTCTTTAAGTACATTCTTGACTACTCTGTCTTCAGAAACCTAGCACAACTTCACCCTATGGATTTCTTTATAGCTTTTAGCTGAAGCTATTCTCTTTTGAGCTTTCTAAGAAATACAAGCTCCTAAAGGTGATGTCACCTGTGTGCTAACTGCTTCCTTCCTTTTCCTTTCCTTTCTCCTTCCTTCCTCCCTTGCTCTTCTTCCCTTCCTTGCCTTCGGTGTGTGTGAACTGCATGCACTCTCTGCTAGTCACATAAACTGAGCCACATTCCACTCACACCCACCTCCATCACCAGGGCTCTAAGAAGAAATGGTCAATAACGTCTGTAAGATTGTTAAAACAAGCAATCAGATAAAATCTGTTGTTCTTCTCAAATGTTTAAGAGGCTATATATAACAACCAAGGCAGAGTGTAAGTTAGGAACAGGATGCGTTTCATGCCAAAAGGAAGGAGGAAAACACAGCACCAAACAGCTTCCGGGCACAAGGGGACAGGTGCCCAGCGCCCCACTCTGATCCTCCCACTCTGGTCAAGTGAGTACCAAGAGCTTGGCATGCCAATGGCATTAAAGCCCCATTAAAACACAACTTCTTATCTATAAATAGGAAGTCTTTTGAACACTAATTAAAAATAACAGTCTGGCATTTGGTAATGCCTATAAACAGAATCTGAGAACAGAAGCAAATAGCAACAGCTGGGCATTCTATATAGTCAAGTGGGTAAAATACTACCTGTGTTTTCCCTGGAGTTTCTTCATTTTCTCCTGAGTTTTCAGAGTTTTGAAATGTATAATAATGTCCATCTTACCTTTTAGTTAATAAGGAACTGGCTGCTTCCAATTTACTCCACATTTTGTGACTATAAAATCCATTACAATATTTCACTTAACCCAATATATCTAAAATGTCATTTCAAAATTATTTTAACAAATAGGGACAAATTACTGAGGCATTTTGCTGTTTTATACAATGTCTTCAATATCCATTTGTGCATTTTACATCTCAATTCAAAATAGCTACACTGCAATTAGTCAGTACCCACAGATATCTAATAGCTATGGTACTGGACTATATAGTATGAAAATGTTCAAAATTAAACCAGGCACTGGTGGCTCATGCCTGTAATAACAGCTACTCAGGAGGTTGAGATCTGAGGATCACGGTTCAAAGCCATGGACAAGAAAGTCCATGAGACTCATACCTCCAATTAACCAGCAGAAAACTGGAAGTGGCAATGTGGCTCACGGTAGTAGAATGCTAGCCTTGAGCTGAAGAGCTTAGGGAGAGCACCCAGATCCAGAGTTCAAGACCCACAACCAACCAAAAAAAAAAGTTCAAAATTATCTTAACTGAATACAAAAATATTTTCTGTATTGTAAGAGTAGTACATAAGGGATTTTTTTTCCTTTGAATGCTTGGGCTTTACTTAAAATGACTACATTAAATATTTTGTTATTTTATATTTTTTAAAACATGGATTTCATTTTAGGATTCATATTGCATTCTTTCCAATAAGCTAAAAAATATTAAGGACCACATCATACTGCTTTCCCACAAGCATCCAATTTTACTTTTCAAACCACGACTGCTATGTTCAGTTTTCATTTCCTTTACACATGGTTTCTTTCCTTTCCTAACTGAATACAACCAAGACACTCCAAGACATGAGCCAAGTTTCCTTAATGTCTAACAGGATGGCGCCACCATCAGTAGGCAAGATGAGTTTAATTTAAAAACAGTACATTCTGGGAGCCAAGTGCTGGTGGCTGATGCCTGTAATCCTAGCTACTCAGGGAGGCTGAGATCTGGGGAGTGTGGTTCAAAGCTAGTCTGGGCAGAGACTCTTATCTCCAATTAATGAGCAAAAACACAGAAGTAGAGCTATGGACCAAATGGTAGAGCACTAGCTGTGAGCAAAAAACAAAACAAAAACAAAAAAACCAAGTCCTCCACAGTTCACTCTGCTTGCTCACTCTTTTAGGAGACGTATGTCCATCTTTGTGAGTCAGTAAGATGAAAAACGTAGGGCCCTGGTAGAACAGCACAGCTTGGGAAGCCTCCATTCTTCACACAAAAAGCAAACCTGGGGCTGGGAATGTGGCCTAGTGGCAAAAGTGCTTGCCTTGTATACATTAATCCCTGAGTTCAATTCCCCAGCACCACATATATAGAAAACAGCAAGAAGTGGTGCTATGGTTCAAGTGGCAAAGTGCTAGCCTTGAGCAAAAAGAAACCAGGGATAGTGCTCAGGCCCCAAGTCCAAGGCCCAGGACTGGCAAAAAAAAAAAAAAACACTATGGGATTTTTGCTCATGGAAATAGTGGTTTCCATTCATTTGGAATTGCAACAGGATCACCAATTTCTCCATTAGAGGGGATCCAACTTCCCTCTGGCTTTAGTTACCTCTGCATCGTGCTTGTGGAGGCTGTACGTCCGCTGGAGGCTTTGCAGAGTTCGCAGGTTCAGGGTCTTCTCCTGTAAGAGTTGCTCCAGAAGCAAGATCAGCTGGTCTGGAAGAAGCTGAGGACAAAGCAAAACAGCCTATGAAAGTGCTGACCAGAAATTCAACCGAGCTTCAGAGGAAGCCAGGGTACTTGGTATTTTCAACATGTATCAGAACACCAGAAATGGCTTTTCATTTCAGGTCTATGCTTTGGTGCTTATGTTAATGAACCATCTCTGTGGTTTATGAGATCCTTGCCTTTATGGCAGGTATATGCCACAAACTCATTTAGTGATTCCGGAAGCCACCCAATTTTAGGCGAACCTGGAAGTTCACCAAAAATAAGCAGTTTCAGATTTCTTTCTGAACTAGATTAACCTTGCAAACATACCTGCTATAAAAAGGCATAAATTAATTACTGTCTTGCAGTCCATCCATTATATAAATTCTACGTTTATAATTTTCAAGTTTATAATACACTAAAAAATTAAGTGCTACACATTATTATACATATACCAGTGTACACATATAAACACGCAATTATCCATATTCCTTAATTTTTACATAGGACAGACAAAAAAATGGTTAAAAAGTCACAGAGGAAAAAAATCCTTTTGTGGCACAAAAGTAAAACTAACCAATTTTGAACAAAAAGTATTTGTAAAACCATCTATTCACTATCACACCACAGGGGTCAACCGGTGGCGCTTCCCTGTGAGGCACCATTACATTACTCCACTAGGACACTGGAACTAAAATATGTTTGCATGACAACTAATGTTTCAGACCACATGTATAGGCAAAACACTGTGATATTTAGCTGCTCCTGAGACGAAGTAGTTCAAACTTCTCGCAAAAGCAGAAGACCTAATTTGAAAAATAAACGTAAGTAAAAAGGACTAGGGGGTGTGGCTCAAGGGAAAGGGGCCAGCCGGCCCAGCCAAGGCTATATTCAAGCTGCAGTTCAAAAAAACCAAAAACTAAAACAAAACAACAACAACAAAAACTATTAAAAGTATCACTATGAATTCAATTATTCTCTACATGTAGCTTGCTTCTACCCCTACTTATGCACAGATAACCCTTGTCAGCGAATGCAAATTTACAAGTCTGGAAGCCAATACCAAATCAACAGAATATTCATAAGAACACCTGGATTTTAATTGCCACTGTTAAGCAAAAGAAAATTTTTACATTAGTATTTCTCTTTGCTTTCTGTGCCCAAATATTCACTCTTCCTGACCCTCCATGCCCCATCCTTGTAGTCACATGCATGTGCCACATGTGCATGTGTGTGCATACTCATACACACACAGAAGAACATGCAGGAAAACTGGCAGATAACATATACAACACTCACTGCATAGCTCTGCAAAGATGGCCTTTCTTACATTTCTCATCTTACCCTTCTAAATTCTAATAAGCTCCACAGGCATACAGATACACATCACTTGGTTGGGGGGGGGGTCTTTATTTCTTAGTATCACTCCATCTCATAGTCATGCTGTGGACATTCTCTAACTGATAGGAAAAAACCTGGGTGTTTTTAGAAAAGTTACAATGTGGTTTGAACTGACCAGTGGGGTCCTAATCAAGGACTAAAGAATGACTAAATTAACATTTTTTTTCTAGAGATGTCATGTGCTTATAGGATATTTAAAATATACCAACCTATTACATAATGACTAGCAACAAAATCAGTGATCTATCATTTTCTATCATTTAGACATGGAGCCTTCTGTTTTATAGAAAAGGCCAATCAGGGGATTCTCATCAGCTCTAGGGAGCTTCCCTTGTTCACACTAGGGGAGCTCTCTTGTATATGTGGGATGTGCAGTATGGCTGGCCAGGCACAGAAGGAAGCCTTTCTTGTTGGCCTCTCCTATCTTGGCTCTAGTTATTCTTGCTTGGTTCCAAGCCATAGCTAGCACTGTTCCAAGGAAGGCCTTTTTCTGCTAGAAGCTGAACCTTTAGCCCATGGCCTTCAGCAGACGCTTGACTATTTTAACACCACATTTCTAATATCCCCCTGCATTTGGACCATCTTCATAGTTGCCTTCACTTTCTCCACTCACAAGGCCTCCTCAACAATCCACCCCCACTAATTCTCTGAGGTTGCTGAGGTGTCCCACTGTGACCTGCTCTGGGACCTCTATGGAATAGCCCACCTACATCTCAAGGGTGGGGGCTGAGGGGTCAGACAGAACTCCCAGCAACATTTGGATGTAAGGGAATTCCAGATTGGGTCAGAGTGCCCAGGAGGCTCATGCTGAGGCCCTTCCAGATAGGCTTCTGGGAAAGCGCCAGCGAACAGAAGCCTCTTGGCACAAACAAGCATGAACTGCCACAGGGTGCCCATGGGCCTGGGACAGGACTATGTCTGCTAACTAAATACAGAAGGAGCCAGCTGTGCCAACTTGCAGAATTACAGGGGAAGGAAGAATAGAAAGAAAACTGTCTCCCTCTTATGTCCTTATGCTCTCAAGAAAGTCTATTGTTAGAATTCTGTTTAAGACTTTGTTTAAACTAAAGACATCCAAAGAGGAAAAAAAAAAACCCTTGAGCAAGACTACTAGCTTGGTCCTCAACTTACCTCAACTGTGTTCAACCAATAAACACAACTCTAGTTTAAAAATCCAAGAGCTGCTAATACATGAGCCCATCAAAATGCCTGGGTTCATATTTGCAGGTTCTTCCAAGCAGTAAGTTCACACATCTGCACACAGAAATAGAACTGAATGGATCATTGAAAGCTTTTGTTCTCTCAAATGTTATGCAATGGAAATATTTAGAGCTAAGCCCCCTGACTTAAGACAGCTAAGATGAAAGGGAAAGAGGGAGCACATATGTTGTCAAACCTTTGGCATTCTTTCCTTCACAATTTAAAGACTAATTGGAAGGAGGAAAAAAACATGGCTGCCCCCCCCCCCCAAGTTATCTAGTTCTCCTTCAGTGAGATGCCAGGGACTGCAAGAAGTGACTTGTTCAGGGTAGGCAGATCACAGCATGGACCAGCACACCCACGCTGCAAACATTCCTCCATAATGCTTGGAGATTTCAACTGGTCTGGCTTCTTAGAGTGGACCTGTAGAAACCACTCTCACTTTAGTAAACAACCTGTGGCCACCCGGCTTTCAACCGTAACTTTAATTCATGGTGGGAGGGGGGGGGAAGATGCATATAGTTTCTGAGAAATGAAAAGAAAATCAGTGATCCAATGGCACTGTAGGGCACAGACAACAGAACTAATAAAGTAGCCTTCATTCACAAGTAAATGCTAAATTGTTTTGCTTAAGTGAGATTATATACTTTGAAAGGATATTAAAGTAAAAAATGTACATTTCTGTATAGCACATTTCTCTATAAAATAAACATGTGCTCCCTGTAAAGCCACCCTCCAACAGCAAAGAAACAATATATAAGAAGCCGAAATGTTTGCAAAGCAACCTAAAAACACATACTAGCAAATGTGCTCCAGCCGCCTAGGCAGGCAGACCCGCCCTGGCAGCTCGCACGGAGGGAGTGGGAAAGATGGGATCATTCCACTCCCACCCACGTAGAAACCAAATTTCACACGACTTCTGGGCCAACTATGTTTTAATACAGCAGTACTTGCAGGACAAAGATTCATCTTTAGTGACCAAGAAAAATAAAGTACAAGTCTCTGAGCATTATCTCCTAAGAAAACAGTACATTAACAGTAAAATTACAGCAAAGAACCTGCCTTTCCTTTGAAGGGTTTAAGCATGCTGCGTCCACAGTTCAGCAGTGACAGGAATAGAAAATCCTTTCCTTCTCACAAACAATAGATGCCTGGCCAGGTTATTTCTTCCATATGGGGACCGGCTCAATATTTCAGAATGCATCTGCCTTGGAAACTTAGACAAAATAAGACTATAGGGTGCCAGAGTCACATGGGCACTTGAAAGGGAAGTGGGCAGGACTGTACTGCTTACTGGAATGAACACACAGAACAATATGCTGAAGGAGGTCAGTCAAGTACAAATGCTATTTGTAAAGGATTTTAGAAGTCTGCTGTCTTGCCATAAACACACTCGACTTGACAGTTGCTAATTACTGAGAAATGTACAAAGAAAAGTCTACTTTTTCCCCAGGCAACTTCATAGTAGAGGCGAGCTACACAACTTTATATGATTTTTAAAAGTTTCTACACAGAGCTTTGGAAGGAAAATTGGAATTTTCTAAACATACCCTCCTAACACAGAAGCGGCATAAAGAAAACAAGCCCTGACTTTTCCAGCAGCCTGAGTGCTGTCACAGGAGCATCGCTCGCTGAGATCCCAGAAGACCACCCACGCAACCAAGGCCCTCCACTGCCTCTTCTGTCAGCACAGGACACAGAAAGATATAGAAAGGACAGCTCACCTCTGAGATCAGAAATGCCAGAGAGGTCTCATGACTGACTTCCCCAGGCAGGACTCGTGACAGGGACCAGGACAAACAGCCAAGCCCTGTGGACTATAGTCCTCCACAAGCACATTTTTTGCACTGCCGTCGTGCACAAGGAAGGAAGCCACTGTGTGGCTCCAGATGGAATGTGCCTGAGACTAATGCAGCCACCGATCGACAGTGGCGTGAGTTCTATTATTACCCCATTATCACTCTGGGATCTGTGCCTAAATGAAGCATGCTTCCTCCCTGATGCCATTTCCTTTTATCCTGGCTGGAGACTAAAAGCAGATCAATGGGGGCAATACATATGATGTCACTTCAATTTACAGTGACAGCCTTCCCCTTCTTCAGTCTGTCTGAAAAACAGAGAAAGATCAATTCTTCCCAAAAATGGTTAAAAAATGCTTAGGGAGTATTCATCTTCCAGAAAAGCATTCTCTGCTATATTTGTCTATGTTACTACGGCAGGAACTGTTTACAAGGAACAAAAACAGAAGAAATGGGGGAGGGAGAAAAATCTCAAATTCTCCTGTAGGCTGGAGATTTGCTGGCTGAAATTCAACACAAACAAGAGCCAAACCAGAATAAAAGGTCAGTACCTTTGAAAGTCACATGTTGAAGGCCTTCGGTGTAAGGGTGCAATCACAGATATGTCTTTCTTTTGTAACGTTTCACTAAATCTGGTAAATTCTTCACCTTTCTTTCCAGAAAGCATGCCTACTACAGGAGTAGGCCCTCAGATCACCTCCAAATTCCATGGGTTTAGAAAGAAACAGCCCCCACCCTCTACACTGCCCCTTACCACCACTCCCAGGAAGTTTGGCTATGGCACCCCAGAAGCGAGTCATCTTCCAGACATGCCTCTGAACAAAATAAAACAAAGCTACACTTGAAGAATGTTCTGATGGTGATTTTGACCAACGGGGCCAACTTAGGGTCTTTAGGGTCTAACTGATAAAGTTCCTCAAGACAGAAACAGTTCCTCAAAACTCAAAGAAACCTAAAATATTAATCTAGGTACAGCCATGGTCTCTTCACAACAGTGTAGGGAGATTATCTTTCATTTCTGCGCCTTGGTGATGAGAACATTTCTAAGTAACAAAAATGGACAATTCAATACAACATACCCAGATATGTGCCTGCCCAGGGCTTCTGTCAACTAGGCTATCACTACAGAATCCAAGTATCTTTACTCTATATTAGTAACTTGCATAAAGAAAAAAAAACGCAATTGGATAGAATTGTTGAAAAGTTTATAAAGGAAAAATTGTTATTTACATGCTGGCTCAAAGGCCACATCTGAAAGAACTGCACGAACTAAAGACTATGCACTCTACTAGACTTGCAAGCAAATTAACATCACTCAGTTAAAAAAAAAAAAAAGAGTAAAACCAACAGGTACAGATTTTACCAGTACAATCAATTGCTTCTGATTATTAAACATCTTTAGGGAGTAAGTTCACAGTCAATTTTAAGAACATTCAAACAGCAGCAAACAGTCACATAATTCATTATAATTCACTTTATATAGAAAAAATCATATTATACTTTTGGAAAACATTCCTAACAGCCAGAGCCACTTGAGCCATGATTTAGTCACGGTGCTTCCAAACCTGGCACCACATGAGCAAACAGTATATGAAATGACTTATTGGTACAGATCATTCTCATGTTTCCAAATTGCAAGGGTCAAATTTTCATGTGCTATTATTTTCTTAACTTTTGTTAAAAGTATTTCTCAACTATGTGCAATCTGACACAAACCGTATCATTCACTCAAGCTACATAAAATGGAATCAACTTGTCAACTGGATCCCTTATAACATGCGTACACTAATATTTTATGTTATTACGCATTTGGAAACTAAAGCCACATAAACACTCAAATTGAAAATTTCCAAAGAATATTTTTTACAAAGGATACTTGGGATTCTGTGTTACCCTCTTCTTTTCTACCATGGAATCTGCCAGAAAATTACAATGGAGCCAAAGGGAAACAGCCGAATTGAATTTTATGCTTCTCAAGATAATCATCATCATCAACACTACACACACACACACACACACACACACACACACACACACACACTGTGAATTCCTAAGTGCTTCGAGCTATTTATGCTGCAGAGACAATGGCTTATTCAAAGTATGACTTGCTTAAAGACTAATAAAAACTGGAATACTTTAAAGTGTTAAGAGAATATTTCTTGTGTTCACAAGAAATTTTTGTTTCCTTAAAATGCTCCTACCTAATCATAATACAGATAGTATCTGATGTATTTATTTTTAAAAACAGTATATACTTTTATGAATTAATTGTAAGGCATATTTTCTAACTCTAAATTCTAGTTACATACTAACTTATATTCTAGAATCCAACATGCTAATAATACCAAAATTGTCAGCCACACACTGAATACTGTGCAACTATTAGAACAATGATATGGGGTTATTTCTGTAATACAGTAAAATGGCAAATAATGTTCAGACTAAAATTGGATTGAGGTGAGTACCTTTCTAAAGGCCTAGAAAACATCAAGAAACTATTCGAGTCTACTTGTCTTTTGGGAAACCCAAACTTCTTAGTCCTTTTCATTTTTCTTTCTTTTCCTACCTTTCCTTTCTTTTTCTTTTCCTTTTGAGCAATAGTGAGTTTGGAACTGAGGGCTTCGTGCATTTTCGCTCATGGTTGGTGCTATAACACTTGAGCTACACCCTCTAATCCAATGCAATGGGCTGGCTTCAGAGGCAATCTGTAGGTCTCAGACTCCTGAATGGAACCAAGCTGGCTGGTTATCTTCACAATATAATAATATAATCTCCTAAACTTTTATGCTCAGGCTGGACTTGAACCACAATCCTTTTCTTGAATACCTAGTATTAAAGTGGGAGCTGCAGGCATCTGGCAGGCTCTTTACTTTTTGTCTGCTTCCAGTTTCAAGTGTTTTTCCTAAATTCTGATGCAAATATTTCCAGTTTACTTTATGAATAAATTCATCATGCAACCTGATTATCTAAGAGTACAGGAATGTACGGAGGAAGTGCTAATAAGCAAATGAAGGAAGAGCCAGAAACTTCCAGAAAGCAGGTCTAGCTAGTTTCAACATACCAGTGTGTACCCACAAACCCTACTATCTCTCTAGCCTGAGTCCACACCTCAAAAGTTCTTAATACTTCTGCATAAAGCATAATGCCAATACTATTAAATATAAAACATATACTCTGTGTGAGCAATGTTCTGAAATAAGGACAATATGACAATTTTCCAGCTGCTTTGTAGATAGATAGGGAGCATGTAGTAGATACTTATGAAGTATAAATAACAACCACCCAATCAATACACATTTTTATATTGTCACTTACAAACTATCAAGTATTTTCAATTTTTTCCAAAGGAAAATTTAGTAACTATCATTTCATTCAAGCTCAGAGTTTTACTATCTTTTTCTAGCTTCCTAAATTACTCTAATATGTCAAAACCAGAGTCTGTGAGATTTACTGAAAATTTATTATTTCTAGCAAATAATTCTAGATTTTTCTTCGTAACATTTAATTTATTGTAGACAGCCCTATATCTCTGATGAAAAGTAACAGAAATCATATACCAAATTACTGCTTACATTAATAAATAAAAGATTACTATCAGTTTAGTGTTCTTCCTCTAAATTGAGTATTAGCAAATAGAATAACAACTGAGCTCTCACAGAAAGTACTGTTTTCTGAGTCTCTTGTACAAAACAACAACAAAAAAAACCCTCTCCAATCCTGAACCTTCAAATTGAAAACAAAACAAAACAGAGTTCAAACAAAATTCTGTCTTAACTTCTGTAAAATAAATGTATGTTATAAAGCAAACTCCTAACAGGGTGAAACTAGATATCACTCATTCCATGTGCTTCCTCCTCGCATGTTTTAGTCACATGCTTATTATTAAAATGAAATAAATGACTGGGTTCCCAATATAGCAAGTTCTACAGTAACAATGTCTGCAAGAATAGGTGTCAACAAACAATTACATGTTTTATGTGAATCTTTTAAGAGCAAATTTATGAACAATGAAAGACAGGTCCAGAAGCATTCCTCGCTTCTAACGCAGAACTAATGCAAAAGCTCTAAATTCAAATCCACCAGTATAAAAGGTATTTTATAAACATTACATACAGTACCCAATCTGGCTGATTCCTCATATTTATAAAAAGGTAATGGTACATGGACTCAAATGCTTTTCAAATGCAATGGGCTATAATCAATAAAACAATGGGTTTGCAATGGTTTTAAAAAGCTTAGGAATAAACTAGTTTATGAAGAGTCCTAACAGAATATTTTGCTCTAAATAGAACTTATTAGAGAGTTTTGTTCCCTTGCTTCCTGTAGTCTTCATGTTAAAACTTGCTAACAAGGATTAAAATTATCTTTAAAAATAAATAAAGGAAGCCATGAAAGCATTTCAGAGTTAATGATAATATTACGAGTTGTAAGGGGAGAATAACTCAGACAACAGAAGCAAAAAGAGAAACCAAGTCGACCACTCTGATCCTCAAGCTTGAGAAGTGTTTCAGATATGGGCACACATATTTTGAAACAAGAAAAGTAATTTATAAATAAATTTCACTCAGGTGTTTTTTTTTCCCCCCTGAGGTTTAACATTCCTTCACTCCTCGTTTCTGTTTTTTTCTTCATTTAGAGGCATACTCAAGACAACAAAAATACCTTTTTATCCATTTTTCTAACATTCTCTCTCTATCCCCCACCAAATCCTAACTAACCATAAATTTTAGCTACATGTATCCAATGTGCCAGATGGTTTCTGTCATTAAGCTGACGAAAAAGCATATCCTTAAAGTATATGGACAGCCAACCACGACAACGGGGATTTCAGGGAAGTGGGAGAGGGTATTAAGCTACATGAATTACTGTGGGAAAAATCAAAGGAAACAACTGTTATCTAATAAAAATGTGCAGGGCATATTACGGTACTGTACAATTTTCTGTACAATGTTTCATTTTTCTTTCATAGAATAGTTTAACGTGTGTAAGGCTGAAGAGTCCTCATTCTCAATTTCTATACACTTTCGGACTCCAGTCTAGACATTTTATGCTGGAGATTAACTTTGTAAGGTTTTATGAGGAACAGAGCAAAGGGTCAGTCAATCTCTTAAGATGGTAACACTTAGGGAAATTCTTATTAATGGGGGGGGGAGTACTACTTTAGGAAAAGAGGTAAAAGAAAGGTTTTTCAGACACTGAAGCAATGTTTAAGTTCATTTCCAGCTTCTCCTTTCCTCTCTTCTGTATCTACACATCACCTGAAGAGCATGAAAGCCAGCACTCTGTGAAACAGAAACCACTGCTTTGTGGATGTGCATCTCGTGAAAAGGAAGTAGTGGAAAACAAGAATGGAAAGAACAGTGCAAAGGCTGTTTACCCAAAGCTGTGTGTTACACACAAATGACCGAGTAATTCATAAATTAACAAACCTCTGTCACATTAGACATTACTCTCAGCTAAACAAGAAGAGTATGAAACAGTGTCATAAGAACACTTTTTTCATGGCTACGACTATTCAGACAACATAATCTTAGATCTGCTATGGAGTTCTGGATTGGGCCTAGAGATGAGGAGCAGCCTGCATTTAAGTGAAGAACAAATCTTTGTCTGCTGCCACAAAAACATTTTTCTGTGAATTAAAAAACTCAAAAAAATTAATCTTTTGAAGGCAGTCTTTAAAAACATGCCAAATAGATACTAACAAGTGGTAGTTAAAAAATCCAAGTCCACAAGCCTAAGACCCAGAAGACCTTTTCACAAGTATTGGCTTGAGCTTGATTAAATGTAAGATTAGATTTAGATTGTTTCCTAGTAGCAATCTAAAATCCCAAGGACATGTAAATTACTCCTAGAAGATGCCTAAAGAAATTTTATAAAAATAAGTTGCTGTGTTTATTTTTTATATTTTACTTTATGCATACATGGGTTCATATAAAACCCTAGTATTATTTTATTGGAAAAGCATATTCATATCACAGAACAAATTTTGAAAATTACAGGAAATGTTGAAACATCTATAAGTTGTCCGATGTAAATTCTACTGAAAAAAGTAAGTAGAAACTTAGATTTTGGAATGACCAAGTTCGGTGTCTTAAGTGGAGATCCACGTTTCTATTGGTTGCAAGATTTAGATTCTCTCAATTAATGAACAAAAATAAAACTGTGAAATTTCACCAGATGCTTCAAGATTAAGTGAGAACTGAGATAAACTGAGAACCCTTAGCTCTGGCAAGAGCATAGGAAAATGAAACTTCATATATTGCTGACAGAAACTATTAAAGGCACACTAGTCAAAAATCACTGTAGCCAATGTGTGGTGATGCACACCTGTAATCCCAACACTTGTGAGGCATGAGTGGTTCAAATTTGAAGCCAGCATGGGCTACAAAGCAAAATCCTGTCTCAAAATTGCAAGGACTGAGGCTGGGATGCAGTGCCCTGATAAAGCACTTCCCTGGTAAGTGTAAGGCTCTGGGTTCCATCCTAAACACAAAAGGAAAAAGGCTAGGCCTGGAAGGAAGGAGGATGTAATGAATAAACACACATATTTACATATGTGCGCACACACACTATTATTTGATCCACTAATTCTTCTTTTAGAAACATATCCTAAGAACACATAGTTTATATGTGTATAAAAGCATATCTGCCACAGAATTATTTATAATGGAATAAATTAGAACAAGCTAAAACACTATTAAAAAAGATTTAGGTTCTCATTTCCTGACTTCACAAGAGGTAGAAAAGGAAAATGAAGGTTGTCCGCCTCAAGGACAATCCAAACTTTCCCTCAGTTGACACTGAAAATGCAGCTTTTATTGTTTGTGGTTAGCAATTTGGTAGTTGCTAAGGACTGAGACCAAAGACCAGAACATCTCTAGGTAGGTCACGCACATGCACATGCACGCATATACATACACACATACAAATGGACTGGGGGAGAGAGGAGGAAGGGGGACAAGCAAAGGCAAACACAGAAACTAAAGTTAACCTGTTGAACGTTTTCTAAAGAAAACTCAAGCCTGAACCACTAATTTAAATGTCTACTTTCTTGCTGGTGCCCTGTAAATGGGTTCCCTGGAGGGCACCACAATGTATTTGTTCGCCGATCTTTCTGACTTGAAGGCTTGGTAAAGTGACAGGCAAGAAATTTACAATCCTGACGCCCTTGAACACACTCTGTGAGTTGAAAACAGCTACAAGCAGTACCGAAGAAGGAAGAAAACAAAAGCCACAGCCGCATCCATTCGCATCAAATCCTATCGGCGCGGTCAGTGAAAGGCTGGTCGCTGTGAGCCTGGCGGACGCGATGGGCAGCAGCGCCCAGTCGAGGTTCACCTTTTGCTGAGGGTGCGCTCCAGCGGTGCAAAGCCTGGGGCTCGAGGAGGAGGGCGCAGGGACCTGGGAGAGGATGAGGACACCGCTCCACTCTCCTGTACGGAGTCCAGGTGACAGCCGGAGGCCAGAGGAGCAGGGTCTCACTTACCTCCCTAGCCCAGGCAGGCTCGCTGGGGCAGGTCGGGCGTCGGCGTCTACCTGCCCCAACCAGAGCTGGCTAATATCTTCCCGGCTGCATCTCGCCCCGCCCCCTGCCCCCGGGACCAATCCCCGAAAAGGCCGGGCTGCCCCGCCCCGCCCAGCAGGGACAGGGCGGGGCCGTTCCCAGGGCTCCTTCCAGGCCACACCCCTGGCTCAGGGCCCCGCCCCGCCCCGGATAGTGGGCTCCCACCCGCAATTACTCTAATTAGAAGTTCTCATCTCAGCACTTAAACAATGTACAAACCAGTCCCAACACAGCCTACAATTCAAACGGCTTGGGGAACAAAGGCAGTCATAGCTGTAGCAATTTCTCCTCTAATTTACAGAATGTGAGGACTTTCTCTCGGCGTACATGGTTATTTAAAAAAAAAAAGTTTAAACCTCTAGCGCACATGCTATTTTTCAAGCATTTCTGTGGAAAAATACCGGACCTTGCCAACTTCAAGTAACAAAAGAAAAAGAAAAATATTCTGCTTGGGGGGGAAAAAAATAAGGGATATCCAAGTTCTGAGTTTGAGTCCTCCTGCAGAACAAATGTTCCTAGATCCCCCTGGTAGCCATATGTATGTAACATGTTACAGAGATGAGGGAGAACTGCTTTATTATAGTTTTATAGGTTACGATAATAAAGGGAGACTCTGCCACATAGGCATTTTTCTAGCAAAAGATCTGCCTAATTCTTGACGAATAATGGTAGAGGCTGCTAAGAGTTCATGGTAAAATCATGAATGGCTATCTGGCAGCCCACATGTGAAGTACAGAATGTCAGGAATGTTTCCCTGGGTGCAAGGACAGCTGTCCTAGCTAATGAATGGGCTATCTTCTAGACCATCATAACACTACTATAGGATACAAAAGGCTAGTTTCCAATTCCATGGTAAAGGCCACCAAAAAACACCACAGCCACAAAATTTAAAACTACAATAACTACTTCAAGAATTACAAAGAAAGTTATTTAACAGAACTAGGTGAGAGAGCAAGCATTTCTCCAACACATATTTTACAACCAAACCATAAAGGTAAAGGCCCAAACACCTCAGGAAGGGAAGTCATCAGGCAAGTTTTCCCTGGAAAATCAGGAAGTCAGGTCACAAGTTGTATTAAACTCTTCACTCCAGTTTTAACAGAGCAAGTAAAATGCTGAAAATGACTAAAACTATACTCATAACAAATATGCATTAAAGTATCAAAAACAAAGACTCCTCACATTATCTTTGTTTGCCAGTATTGCTTTGATCTTTAGAGTAATCTGCAACCTGAAGAAGAATTGCGGACTTTACAGGTTGTTTGTGGAGGAAGGGTTCGTTTTTTGTTTTGTTTCACTTTTTTAAAGGTTGCAGGGAAAAGAAAATGGAAAACAACCCCTAGACAAATTTTGCACTAAGCTATACATATCTTCTCCTTTAATATATCTTTTTCTAAAAAACAAACAATATTTAGGAAAATTCACATAAATTGATTTCCAGGCATTTTTACCAGAATATATGCACTAAGATTTCTCCATTTTTAAGTGATGAAAATCTTAACTGTTCGTATTACAGAAAACTGATGTAGCATTGATTTTTTTTTACAAAGTATCATCTCAGTTCAGCAGCTAGTGTAATTGTAGTAATCATTTTTTAAAGTAAATCTTTTTAAACAAAAGATCTATTATACTGATAAACCAACATATTGAATTGAAATTCCTTTGTACAAAACTAGTTAAAAAGATAATTTAAGAAAAACAGGGCTGGGGATATGGCCTAGTGGCAAGAGTGCCTGCCTCATATACATGAGGCCTTGGGTTCGATTCCCCAGCACCACATATACAGAAAATGGCCAGAAGTGGCGCTGTGGCTCAAGTGGCAGAGTGCTAGCCTTGAGCAAAAAGAAGCCAAGGGACAGTGCTCAGGCCCTGAGTCCAAGCCCCAGGACTGGCCAAAAAAAAAAAAAAAAAAAAAGAAAAACAAGTAATTTCAAATTCTATCACACAGAAAGTAAAAAAAAAAAAAGAATGGAAACAAATACTAACATATCTACCTAAACTTAAAAATTTTATGTCCTAAAAAGAAAGTAAAAATTCTTAGTTTAAATCAGGAACTTGGGTAATAAAAATACATTAAAAAACTTCCAAAAGCACTTATTCTACACATGAAAGGACAATTAAAAAAACAAAGAAAAGCCTGGTGGCAGTGGCTCACACTTGTAATCCTATCTACTCAGGAGGCTGAGATCTGAGGATCTTGATTCAAAGCCAGCTAGGGCAGGAAAGTTTGTGAGACTCTTACCTCTAATTAATCATAAAAAGCCAGAAGTGAATCTGAGGCTCAAGGGGCAGAGCACTAGCCTTGAGAAGAAGAGCTACGGGACAGCACCCAGGCCTGGAGTTCAAGCCCCAGTACTGGCACCTTTCTAGGGAGGGAGGGAGAAAAAAGAAAAAAGTAGAGAAAGAAAGAAAGCTCCTTCAGAAAAATACATATCAAATTTTTATTTCACAAAATTTCTGTCAAGGCTTAGAGATAAAAATCATTCTTAGCTAAATTATAATCTTTTATATAAGACAGAAAATCCCCCTTTAAATGTTAATTTTACTAACAAGCTTTGTTAAAAATCATAATTCCTCAAAAAAGCTTTTGCTCAGTCTGAAAAATTTGTGGCAAGTCTATCTTTAGGGAATAAACAACCTAAATAAATATACTGCTATGAGACAGGGATAAAGTAATTTTCTACAAAATAAACCACACTGTTACTGCAGAAGCTAACATCCAACAGCCAGGCACCCATGTTTATCAGGCTCATTATTCACAAAAAATCATTTTAGCATTTGGTTTTAAAAGCACAAAATATTACTGATTAAACTGTAGGTCATTACACTGTAATTTCACTTGCAGTTGAAAGAGTAAGACTTGGAACAAACCACTGTCTCTTAGTGAATACTTCTGCTTCAGAAGAACTGTTCCCATCAACATCACGAATTTCACCTCAATGATTTCAATACTATTTATCCAAGTTATTATTATCATTATTTTGCCAGTCCTGGGACTTGGGTACTGAGGGCCTGAGCACTGTCCCTGGCTTCTTTTTGTTCAAGGTTAGCACTCTACCACTTGAGCCACAGCGCCAATTCTGGCTTTTTCTGTTGTTTATGTGGTGCTGGGGAATCGAACCCAGAACTACATGCATGCTAGGCAAGCACCCTACACTTAGCCATATTCTCAGCCCTCAAGTTACCTATGGGTTTTTTGTTTGTTTGTTTGTTTGCTTGTTTTAAAGAACGTTTATCCGGGAAATGCCCCCTCACCTGCACAGTGCCCTGAGTTCTTGCCCCTTTTCAAAGGCGCAGTAATATTTCCCCCACTGCATTATCAAAGCAAATCTTCAAGGGCCACTATCAGTTCTGCATGGGCCAGCTGGGCAGTGCTGCCCTAAATCTCCTCCAAGTGTACTCTCCTCCCTCAACATCCATTTAAATGATGGTGAGAACTACACTGACATCTGACCAAGGAACAGGTCACAGATTTGGAGCATGCGGACAGTAGTTATGAGGGAGAAGGGGATTAAATAGTTCACACAATTTTAAGAGAAGATGGCTACTGCAAACAATCCTGCACCAAATTCAAAGGCCCTGCGGTGAGAGCATCAGGTCACAGACCAGAAGCGATGGACTGGGAAGGGGAGGATAGCGTCACCAGCATTCTTACCACAAAGAGGTAAGTAAGGTGATCTCATGGTAAAGATCAGGCTGAGAAGGTATTTTAGGAAGCTTAAGTGTGCCCCAAATCCTGGCTCCAAAGCCAGGAGCTCCCCTAGTACAAAGAAGTCTTAACAAGAGCAAATCTCACTGGCCTCAAGGTCATCCATCACCCGTGTGACCTTGTCTCATAGCCCTGTGAAGTGAGGACACAGCAGAGCCTGGGCCTACTTCAGGCACAAGTGGTCATGGGCAAATAGGGCAAGCATCCTGGTGAACACCCAGCTCTGCAGCTACTGGTGCTAGGTACCCAGAGCTTCCCTAGGCCGGAAGACAGGTCTTGCCTTTTAAAACCTATGAAACTTTTTCCTCTGAACACACTCCTAGCAGGCATTAGGAGTGCCACAGCCCAGACAAGACTTTTGCCTACTCTGGCATCTAACCTGACAACTACTCACCTACTGACTTTGGACACAAGCTTACTTGGCTATAAAAACCAAGTCTCAAACATGCCAGGAAGCACTTAGTACCATCCTTGATGCCCTTTCTGTCTAAAGATTCGTTTCGTTGCTGAGGGTAAACTTACACATGCTCCTAAGAACCAACTGTGCATAAATGTGGAGTGAGAGATGCAACCAACCAGGCTGCCAGATGTAACCACCAAACATAAACCAGGTTGCCTAATAAGCCCTCCATTCTCCTTCACCTGTCATTAGCCAGAGCTTAGGATTTCACCAGACCTACCTTACCATTAGATGGGGTTGATAGGGCATAACTCCAAAATTAATTGTTGGCCTCACTTCCTCTGCTAGGGAATGCATTTTTTTTTTTTTTTTGGCCAGTCCTGGGCCTTGGACTCAGGGCCTGAGCACTGTCCCTGGCTTCTTCCCGCTCAAGGCTAGCACTCTGCCACTTGAGCCACAGCGCCGCTTCTGGCCGTTTTCTGTATATGTGGTGCTGGGGAATCGAACCTAGGGCCTCGTGTATCCGAGGCAGGCACTCTTGCCACTAGGCTATATCCCCAGCCCAGGGAATGCATTTTTGAATGCTTTCAAAAACTTTTCACCAATCTTACCCTTCTAGACATAGTTTTACTTCCTGGTTTTTACCCTTATCCAGTTCCATATAAGCCAATTCCTTATTTTGCTATGTAATGGAATAATTACAGTGCAACTATACAGAAAACTCAAATTTCTAAGCTCCTTGCAAAGCTAGGATGTCTTTTGTTTCAACCTCCCACCTTCATCCCATCCCACATCCACCAATTTTGAATGTAACCTGTCTTGTAGTAGTATCAAAATTTCAATCTTGTGCTTACCACATTAACAGTGATTCTTGTAACGAAATGATGAAAATCTGTTAAAACAGGATCAACTTTAAAAGAGAAATTCAAAGACAATACACTTTCTAAAAAAGCATTGAACCATTAATTCCACAGCCATCACAGGTAAATGTCATATCTATTTCAGGGACATTTTACTAGGAAGCTGTTGACAGCTTAACCACTCAAGCTCTGCTTTATGCAAATGAAGACAGTGCTTTTCTCCCAAAGAACTTCTCACCTCTGTAATCTCTGACTTTGCAATGACCTTGTAGACAGGAACACACACTACCAACCTAGGATCTTTAAAAGAGATGACTGATATAAAGGCATACAAAGGAGTCAAGGTATTCAATACAGAAGAACACAGATACAGCAGTTAAACTGTGTAAAAATTTTACATATGTGTACCCTAAAAGGATGCTTCTGTGCTAAAAACAGATACTCGTTTTATAGGAAGGTTTCCTCTAACGTATTAGGAAAAAAATGAAAGCACAAATAGTCATAAGGGAAATGATTAATCCAATTATTCATGACTCAATAAATCTACAATTGGATTATTCTTTTGAAGATAAATACAAGTTTTCTCCAAACCAAAATGATAAATTAGCTGAATGTCACACTTAAAATGTCCTTTTATTTATATCAGTAGCTGGCATATTAGCTTTTATGGTAAAACAGCAAACCTATTTAAGCCAAAAAAAACATGGTTGACCTTTTCTACTCTTCCAGCATAAATACTGTGCATACATATATTATTTTTCCTGGTAATAGTTGTAAAAAGCTAAAAAGCCACTGAAAACCCACTTCTAAAACAAGACCCTGTCTGCCAACTAGCCAACCTATGAGCTCCCTATGCCCATTCACTACACTACACCATTACCAACATCTATTGGTGTGGTGGGAAAGATAGCAATGACAGCAAAAATCCCTGAATCCTGTAAATATATGAGTTTGTGAGGTCATCTGGCAAAGGGGACCCAAGCTTGGAAGTACAATTGGGGCAGTTAACTCTGGCGATTGGTAGATGAGAGCATCCTCAATTATCCATAATCTCACAAACATCCTCATCAGTGGAGAAAGTAGGCTTAAGAGAAAGAACCTAGCAGCTATAAGGCTCTTGATTTGAAGATGGGGGGAGGGATGAACGAAGGCATTCAGATTCTGGTGGCCCCTGGGGGCTGGAAAAGGTGGTGGTTTCTCCCCTACAGCCCTGCTGACACCCTGGCATCAAGCCAGTGAGGCTGATTTTGAATTTATGGACTCTAGATAGATTAAAATAATGTTTGTTTTGTTTCAAGCCACTGAATTTGTGGCTTCTTGGTATTTAGAAGCAGTAAGAAACTAATAAATCTAAGTTCTCTTTATCATTAAGCTTTTATTTAGGAGGAGAGGGGCTTGTACTTGATACCTCCTATTCATCCTTATCACCCATAACTTTTTCTACTCAAGGCTAGTATTCCACTTAAAGGTTTTTGCTATTAAATTAGAGATGAGTGTCTCACTGACTTTTCTACAAAGGCTGGATTCAAACAGTGATTTTCAGATCTCAGCCTCGTGAACAGCTGGATTGCTGGCATGAGCTACTGGCACCTAGCTCATTAGCCTGACTAGTTCAACAAGTGAGATACAGAAAAACATCCTTAAACCCCTCAGCTACACCTGAATTCATCAGTTTCCTTCTATAAGGAAGGGGATCTTCCATGTTCCCTCCCTCCTTCAGGTCATTTCAAGTTTAGTTCTAGTGGCTGGCAAGGTTTCTAAGGTGGGTGAGATGGGACAGAGGTAGGCTGGATAGGAGAACAATTCCTCTAGGTCTGGGACTTGACTGTCTGGCCACTTTTACAGCACCATGGAGGCTAAGCAGGGTACAGCATGTCAATGAAATAAAGGAGGAACATGAAACAAAGTGCCATGGGCAACTGTGTCTTGATCAAATCTTAGAGCCATTCCAGTTAATAAGTAACATAACCCCACCACCTTTTTCATGGCTTTAATTATTACAGCCAGTGAGAAATATTCAGGCCATCCCTGTTTGGTGATGTTTTATTTACCCCTAAAGGCTAAAGTCTTCATTAAATGCAGAAGAGTCGTGTTCAATTCAACACATATGGTGAGATCACAGCTTAGTTTATTGTACTTTTCTTATACATACACATAAATACACACACATACTCAAGAACTTTGAATACATAACATACAATTGCCATTTGGTGATATCATATTTTTGCATTACTATATACTTGAGTCATTTTTTACAGAAGATGGTTTTATATCTGAATACTTCCCTTATTTTCTATCTTTCTAACACAAATCAATCTTCTTACAAGGTTATTTGTGATAATGTTTAAAGCACAAGTGGCTGCTGCTAACAAAGTCTTCATTTACTCCCTCACATATGTTAATCAAGATTAAATTCCTGAAGAACACAGAGCCTCTTTTTAAACTAGACAAATATCTAAGTAGTAAAAGGAATGGCAAGAAAGGTGGAACCCATTATTCATTGCAATTCACATGTGCACAAGATTAATACTCATCACTTACTTTTTCCCAGAAAGTGGTATCTTTGACTTGGAACTGCCTAATTATGCTTTTCAAAGCCTATTCCTGCTTCAAAAGGAAACAATAAGCCATATATTTCCAGGTAAACTCTTCAATGAAGAATGCATGGTGGTTCTTCATCATGTTTGTTTTCAAAGACCATAAAATGTTTTTAGTTCATTCTGTTTTTAAAGTTATAAGTTTGTTGTTGTTTTTTTTTTAGGTCCAAGACTGGGACTTGAAAGTTGCTATCCAACGCTTTTGCTCATTGCTGGTACTCTACCAATGGAGCCCAGACTCCAACCCCTCATTCTGCTTTTAAATCGATGTTTTAGCTCTAGTTTTCACATAGCAATAACTATCCACGGAACAAAGCAATCACAGAAAGAGCTAAAATAATGTAAAAGTCGGACCCTGGACCACCACAAAAGGGATGTTGAGCTGGGTCTCTCGTGGCTCCAGCACATGCCAGGAGAGAACCTGGCCTTTGCAGATCACCAGCAGGCAGTCTTGGAAGGGATGGTCTGAAAGGCATGGAGAAGGAGACCGATTCTGAAGAAATTAAACTTGGCTTTTCTTTACCATGTGCACAGGATACTACACAGCCCTTCAAACAGTACAAGAAATGTACCCAAGGCCTAACGTATGAAACTGTAACCTCTGTACATCACTTTGACAAATAAGAAAAAAATACGTTAAAAAAAGAAAACTGTTCCTACAGCAATATAATTCTAAGGGAGAGAGGGTTAAACGCAAAATAAAAAGGACAGGAATTACATTTTTCAAGAAAATAATGGCTGTTCTGTTTTCTATGTACAGTTATTCCTCTCAGTGAAGGCAACAGTACATGGGAATGATCTTAGGGCAGGAGAGTCTCCGGGTGCGGCTGTAGCCTCAAGAGTCCAATGACCAGGGGCCTCCTCTCTCCTCTACCTATCCAGGTCCTCTGGGATGAAGTAGAAATCATCTACAACTCCTTGCAGCTTGAGTACAAGGCAAGGTCTGAGGTCTGTGCCTTTCCTTTTAGGTCCAACTAAAATGCCCAATATTCTTCCTATGTTCCCATAACTTAAATGAAATCCAAATACATCAATCATGTTAGAACTATAAAATTTAACATGCTGAATACAACTTTTACAAACTCTGAAAGATAAAATGAGAAATTTTATTTGTCTGCTATTAGAAATCACTGTTCTTGGCAGTAAATAATGCCAAAGGCTATTTTAAAGTTTCTTAAAATTAGTATCATAAAATTATTAGAAACCAAAATATGATATCCACATGAGAGATAAGTTAACAAATTTGTGAACTGTCTGTTAATATACCCTGCTCTAAAATCTTTTGAGAAAAATATTACTTAAATAAAATTTTGTGTTTATTATAGCACAGAAATTTCAGGTTTTATCAAAGCCAAAATAATTAACATTGAAGATAGCTATGTAAAAACACGTAAGTTGACTGTCTATACTAGTAACAAAGTATATTACTGGCCCTCTGATTCATGATTACATCCTAACACCCCCAGTGACCACCTGAATTTCAGCGAATGCAGTAACTAAAACAGAGTACAAAACTCTCTATATGAGTTCTGTAATGCCTTGACCACTTGTCTGATAACAAAGAGGCTATTTATTAAGTTGCTAGGCAGGTAAAAAATACAGCATAGATACACTGGACAAAGAGATAACTTAAAAAGCATGTGATTTAAATGGTCAACTCCACAATTTTCCACTTAGTACTTTTAGAGTGCAGTTCACTATGGGTAACTAAAACTGATGAAAATAAAACCTTAGATAAGGCACAACTGCTATACTGATTTATTATTTACAAAAATATCATTCTTAAACCTGTTGATAGACTTTATGACTCTAAATTTTTGTACTATTAAAAAAAAGAGTACCTTGTGATAACCTTTGAAAACAAGAATGATAGTAAGAGGCAGATGTCTGACTTCCCCACTATATAATCTACGTATGAGTGGAATAGCGGTTGAAGACTTATCTGTGAACAGAGGTTGGCGCTCTGGTCCCAACTCTTCTGGCTAGTCTAGCTATTCAATCCTCAGATCCTCGGCTACAACTATTCAATCCTCAGATCCCGGGCTGCAACTACTCTGGACTGAACAAGTTCAAGTTAAAAAAAGAAAAGCAACAACACTTTTCTCAGACATCTTATTTTTTTCATCCCTACAAGACTTTTATTTAGATATTGCTTGATTTATCCAGGTGTCTGAGAATGCAGACTCCACAGAACATAGAGGAGCCTGGCTGTTCCCATGCTAACTATTCTTGCCACTACGCTATTAAATATTTAAAGGCACTAAATACGCTATCCACAGGCAGTCCAGTTGACTTCTGTCCATGCTGGAGGTCCCTTCTTTCAAACCCAGATTGATTAGTTGTCCTTAAGAATCCAAAGAGTGTCTGGTCTAACAAGACCCTGCCCACCCGTAAGAAAACAGGACTGGATAGAAAACAATGAGTCATGAGAGCTTCTATAAGAAAAGATGAGTGAGGAAGACCAATAAATCCAATACCCAGAAAAGCATCTACTATCCCCTCAGATTAAGCTTGCTGTTGGCAATCACAAGATGTACAACTTCCAAGGATCTTAATGTATGACTAACTGAAAGAACAGGAAAGGAAATAAAGCCTTAACAATAAAGCCTCTTCCCTTAAGGAGATTCCATCTCTTGCAAAGGACCTTAGAAGCAGAAACATGTATATGATGTGCTTACACTGTGGAAATATTAATTATTTCTCAACAAGAGGTTATTTACAGCTGTTCTATCTTCACTTCTTAAGCTTAACTACCAGACTCTTTACATAGCCAGGTAATGGCCTGGATTTGTTTGCTGTAGTTACCAAAGGTTATTGCAAATGGGTTATATAATTAGGCTTTTTATCATTTTGTTCCATTGTATGTGTGTGTGTGTGTGTGTGTGTGTGTGTGTGTGTGTGTGTGTGTGTGTGTTTACATTCAGATTTGCAATTTGTGCAAGTTGCCTAGAAACCAAAGCATAAAATTCACGGCCTGATGCAAGCTAAATTGTAGTTGCTAGAAAATGACATGTTCCAAGACTATAGTCTGGGCTGGACTTGTAACTATTTACTCCATCAGTCCTGTTTGATGGCATCTAGGTTTCCAAGGAGTTTGGTTTCGTTATGAAATGAGTATTTCTTTCCAGCCTTCTTGAACACACTCTATTCCTCAGGAAATTTGTGTTCTTTGTTCTGCATCAGGGCATTGTGTGTAACTTGATGTGGGAGACACAGGCCTAAGTGGGAGAAAACCTGCTTATGTGATACACAAAGCTGGATGGGAAGTTTTCTCACATTACAGCTTCCCACATTGAACGTTTTTCTACCGAGCATCGTGAACATCTGAGATGCCAATGTTCCCACTATGTCACTGCACTAGTGAAATAGGTTGTCAGTGGGGGCTCAGGACAGAGGGTTGGTCATGATGAGTGTAAATCAGGAAGTAAAGCCAGGTAAATAAACCTTTAGGAAAGTCATGAGCTTGCTCTGATAGGTAAAGGGCTCCATGGAGAACTGCCACCACTGTTCAGGACCAAGCTAAAGTCTTTTCCCTAAGATCCATTAGAGAGGAATGAGTGGTACTCCATCCAGGGCTTCTCATTTCTTCAGCACGCTCTTAAGAGAACCCGCACTCACAGAAAAGTTTATGTTTTACTCACTCCACAATAGGGAGGCCAGAAATATTATTATATTGGGGGAAAATACAAGTTAACTTTGCTGACAACACCTGGATCCATTCAATGCCTAACATACTGTGCTTGTTTGCTAGACATCCAGACAATAAAACCTGAAATATTCTATAACTGAGCACAGCAATGCTTTTAATGACTTTTAGGGGGCACTTTTAATGACTTTTAGGACAAGACTGTTATCTCATGGTTAAGTTGTACAGCCTATTACTTTCTATCAATGAACTCACATTGGCTTTTTTTCCCCCCCTTTGCAATACTTGGAACTAATCTCAGGGCTAGCCGAGTGCTCTACCACCAAAGAAAAAAATGGACAGAGATTGATAAAAGAAAATCCTTGCCATCTTAAAAATCACAATAAAGGCTTATATTACTCATGAAGTTTCATCAAACACTGAAAACACTGCTCTTAGGTCCTTTGGAGGGACGTGTGGAAAATATATAAAATCCTCTGTCTCACCTTTTGTTATTCCCCTTCTTTTCCAAAATCAGGTAAAGGTATATACAAGACACAGGGTACCAAAATAAAAAACAGTGACAACAGGGGATAAGCCAAAGTGGGGGGGGGGGGGGGCGGGGGGGGATGGACAGCGAGGATGAAAGAAAAAAGAAATAACTTCACATAGTACATTTTTTAAAAAACCCCTCGTTTCCATATCTTGGGAGTTCATTTCAATTAGCATCATTTTGTATGATCGTACATAGCTATTGAGCTGCTGTGATCCTCTGCCAGGACTAACCTAGTCATATACTAATTATTACAAATGAGGAAAACCATGGAGCCTATGTATCTTTGGATCTGGCTTACTTTTAATAGCATGTAAATATATATTTTCATTCTGTCAATAAATAAGAAAAAAATATATATTTTACTTTATGGAAAATATTTATGTTTAAGAAGGGTTTATGCCATTTAAAAATGATAAAAGGCCTCTCCTCATATACTATCATTCTAACCATTTTAAGGTAAGCTACTCTTAGGAATATGGGGAGAGGTCTTTTATCTTTAGTGTCCCTTAAAATGGTAAGAACAATAGCTACTCTTAGGAATTTATGAAAAACTCAATCCTTTTCACAGACAAAGACTAAAAGCAAGTAGGAGCTACCATGAATGACAGCCTCAAAAAGTAAATCACAGGATTTTTACCTTCATATATTCAAATTAACTGTGTTGAAATGTTCTTCAGAGAAGACAGTAGTAAAAATATTTAAATAGTAAGGTCAACAGAAGACTACAACTGTTCTCAAGTTTAAGAGAAACTGTGATGGTACACAGGATCTTATCTACAACCTCACTAAAGAACCTTTAAATACTAACAAAGCTCCGAGGCCATCACAATCATCACACTACAAAAATCTAGGCAGATCTGAAGCATAAATATTTGTATGATCCCTTGTGTTCAAGGAAACTCAGTGCGACCACTCTTGCAGGAACCTCTTTCTCCCTGGGGTCTACAATTACCACTCTCAGACTCATTCAGGTGGAGGCATTTAAAAGCATGTGGGAAGACCGGGAAAGGCAATGCCTGTTTCCTGACAGACAAATCAACATAGCACTAAACAAATTATTTAAGAAGTATTATCTAGACCTGGTGTCAAAGAACTTTGTTTTTTTTTAAAAAAACAAAACAAAACAAAACACAGCAAATCACAAATACAAAGAAAATTCCTTAATTTGCTACCTATCTCAGATGCCTTGGCTTCAGATCATCCAGATCTTACAAATGTGGTCCTGAACTTGAGTTAAACTGTTAGATCTGGCTACTGCTGGATCCTGCTGGATGCATAATAGAGATTCTTCCAACATACCAACAACTAATGTGCACTTCAAGGATTAAAAAAAAAGTGGTGTGTGATCAGCATCAAAAAATGGTTTCTTGGGGCTGGGGATATAGCCTAGTGGCAAGAGTGCCTGCCTCGGATACACGAGGCCCTAGGTTCGATTCCCCAGCACCACATATACAGAAAAAACGGCCAGAAGCGGCGCTGTGGCTCAAGTGGCAGAGTGCTAGCCTTGAGCAAAAAGAAGCCAGGGACAGTGCTCAGGCCCTGAGTCCAAGGCCCAGGACTGGCCAAAAAAAAAAAAAAAGGTTTCTTTTGAACTATATTGAATAAAATGCTAGGTGAGGATGTTTTCCCATTCTCAGCCAAATTCCTAACAAAACCTAAATCCTGATCAATCTGATACAGTCCTCAGATGGAACTACAGCAAGGTCTAATGTCAAGTTCCCCTTCTTAGTGATCTAGACAGTCTCATCACATAGTATCTGATTTCTCTGTGTAGCTCACTCAAACCTAAGACTGTCAGCTGAGCAAAACTGAAAGCACTCTGGAAAGATGAGACTATTTGCAGCTTGCAAATGAGTGTCTTTTGCCCACATAAAAACTGATAAGCCCAGTGTGTATGTCAAGAAAAATTATTAATATTCAAGCAGAATTGAGACTATCTCATATTTACTTTCAAACTGCTTCAACCTCCACCATCACGCCACTCTACTTATAATTCTCAGATTGCAAGAAGCATGGTCTCAAGTACCCTCATCTCCTTCACTGACATCACAACCCCATTTGCATTGGCCAGTTTGGTTTGGTCAGTTTGGTTTGGCCTTTGACATTCTGGTACTATTCTACCGCACCACTCTGTAGAGCAACAAAAAAATGAGAGAGGAAAGGATGCTTTAATGAATGTCAAGATCTACTTTCCTTTATCTGAGGATCTCCTTTATGAACATGCCTGTCCAAGCTACTATCAACTACACTAACAATAAAGTTGAGGCAAGCAGTACTTAACATCTTGCCTTTGAGAAAAAAGAATATGATTATGTTTCAAGTGTAACTGAAAAGTCCCTTGCTTTCAAATGTATGCCCTAGAACAAAGCAACAGGAATGTCAAAACTCATAACCAAACTTCTGATAGAAGACAAAGCAGGGACATGTTGTCAACATGCCATTTCGAAAGTAATTCTTTCATCTTCAATGGTTTAGTAAGAGCTGACAGCAAAGGAAGGGCAAAGAACAACACACAAAAATGTTACATTCCCACTGAATTAAATAAATAATATAATTTGATATAATAAATGTCTATTTACCATATTCCCAGATTTAAGGGTTCACAAGCATGGAGTATCAGGCATTTAACTTTTGAATATGCAATATAACTTTTGTTTTCCCATATGTAGAATCATTGAGTACTTAATACTCTGCTCCCATGTCTATAACTAGGTAAATTACAAAATCATATTGTGATAAGCTAAATTTTACCGAAGAGGCTATTTTTAAAGCACATATTTCTAAAGGTAAAAAAATTTCCCACCTGACCTTTTTGGTGAAAAGAATATTAAGTAGGACAAATTTATTATTAATTATACTACCATATAAGAAACTCAATATTTCATCTGTTAGAAGGGGAAAACTAGTTTTGAATTTGTATCTCCAGAGATCCCTTCTTAACGTGAAGAGCCACTGGCTGGAGAGTAGAGAGGGAACACAGACACAGGAGCTTTTCAGTTCTATTTGCTTATCATATCACAGTCCAAAGAAAGAAAGAAAAACATGACAGGGTTCCAGAGCAATACTGGGTGAGTGTGGAAGGAAGGCAAGAGATGGGAAAGGAGAGACATGTGGGGCACTTGGAGGACATGAGACACTTGTTCAGGGGGTGAGGGGAGGATGAAAGAGCACCAGCATTAGAAACAACAAAGGTATCAAATACAGAGGTTAAATGAGGGCACAGTAAGCATCAACCTTAATTTTGCTAGCCTCTGGACTCAGTGACCTAGTGGTAAAGAACTACCTCAGAGATTAATGGCACATGGGGCCAAGTTATTCTTAGCTATCTGTTGGCTTAAGTTTCAGGCACCTTTCCCAACTATGTCAGGTGTGCCTCTAACTCAACTGTTTCCAAGTCAAACCTCCAAGGAAGATACTCGGGTATCCTAAAAACAACCATCCTGAAATGAACTCCCACAATCTAGCACTTGGCCCAGTACTAGGAAAAGTCTTTATCCTTATTGTGCATGCTGCATACACACCCACTGTCATGAGAGTCCACTGGGAACCTTTCAGGACAGCACATCCTATAAAATCAGTGATAAGGGTATTTCATCATAAAAACTAAGTAAAAAGTCACATAAGTGGGAACAACATAGTTACCTTGAGTCATTTTTATCGTTGTCCATTTACCTTTATTTCTGAGCAGCTTAACAATTCCTAACATGTATTATTTACCAATTAAAAACCTGCCTCTGCTATTAAAAATCTGCCTCTGATTAAATGAACCAAAATGAGGTCTGGTGCCTAGGAACGAACTCCCTAACACACTACGGCCTTCGAGAGAATCAAAGCTCAAGAACACACATTTGGCCACTCCAGGTATGAGACTTCTGGGAATGACTAACACTGACCTTCCCTGGCCTATCCGGACCTTAGCTTCAGTAACACCTCTCTGAATGGCAGAATTTACCTAATAGAGAATATGCCTGAGGCACATTTTTCTGGAAGGTAGAATCCTGATCTTGTTCTGATGGGAGAGGCTTTCTGATGGACTTCAAAGGTCTGAATGTCTACTGGCAAGGTACCTGTTACTCCAGGCTTGGGGGTAGGGAACTGAAAATGACCTTGGCTGGTCAAGGGAAGTGGGGTTTTCTTGGACACACAGGATAAAGTGTATCTTTAGGCTCACTCCAAGTCATACTGGAGGGTTTCTAGGCCCTGCAGTTAAGTCTCAGTTTCTGGGACATGTGCCTTCTGATCATGCCCTTTTCCATGTTATGGTTAATGTAACAGGATGAGAGAAACCACAAAGTACAAAAAGCTACAGGGGACTGAGCAACTTATTCATGCCCCCTAGAAGCACTAGAAAAAGATGTCTTTAGCAAAAACACATGCAATCAAAAGAAGGGGCGGGGACTCTGGAACATCAAAGACCCTCAGTTGTGGTGCATGGTCCACAAACAGGATAATCCTCCAGATAGCTGGGCAAGTCAAAAGACAAGGGAGTAAATCACATTTGCTTGTTTGAGCAGAGATACAGTTCTTTCAAAAGAAAACATAATATGACAGGATTTAGCACCAGTTGAGGAAACTTATGGCTTAATTCCTCACCCTATGCAGGGTTAGGCTTGAATAGGACTTAAGTACACAGGCAAGCCCCAGAAGTTCACTGGCTCCTTGTGAAGTGAACCTCAAGGCCTCTTTCATCTTCAGCAGAGTGCAGCATTACCTCACATTTACCAGCCGGCTACAGCCTGGGCATCCACAGAGGGCTGGGCTCTTGTGCTTTGATGGCTGGCAACACTATAATCAGGTATCATTTTCTATAAGACACTGTCGGGGGACTTAGTTTCTTATCATATTAAAATGAAAACCTGGCATTCTGTATACATGTGAGACAGGCCCAGCCAGAGGATGCCTTGCCTTTAGATGTCTGGGGGGAAAGAGAGGTTGCTTAGTCCCTCATCTGCTTGCTGAAACTAAAACGATTCCTGAAGATCAAAAGGATACTGATGTACTCCAATTATTTTACCAAGCACATAAAGATGATGCAGAGAAACCTATTAATTGGCAAAATAATAACATTTTCTGTTCACCACATGCATGTTTGTATTACAAGCACTTTGTATTGGTAACAGGACCAGAGCCTGTGTATCCTGGAATTCCACACCATACTTCCCCCTCGCCCTGATCAAGCCTACCTGAGAGGGGCTTTCACCCGTTTAAAGAGCAAGGTTGTCCTCAAAGCCAGCCAGGCCAGACCATAAAATAAAAACACCAGAAAGGAGGCAAAGTATCAGTTACACTTCTTTCAGGATTCAATTATGCTGCTTTGAAGTTCAGGCTATTTGCATTTTAATAAAAGCCAGAATGCAGGAGATGGCTGTGTAACTACGTATTGCTTGGAAATAGGTTGAGTATCCATTTCAGTATAATCCTTAAAGCAGAACAGAAATAACCCCACAGTTAATTGCTCATCGTCCACAATTTCCATATTATAACAACAAACTATATATACCCATCATAGGGAGGAGCTGATATCCCCCTCTGAGACTTATAATGGCTGGTAGTTTAGTTCTCATTCAGAGAGAGAAAAGACACTGAGGACAACTATTGCTACTTTTTACACTGGTGGTCATACACAAAGTCCAAGGTAAAAAGAGGAATCTTAAGCCCCCTCCTCAAGTCCTTGTAGGATTCAATATGAGTTCAGCTTGGCCTGCACTTACAGATGTACATCCCCTACTACATGGGGGACGGTTTTCTAAAGGCTTTAGTGAAGGCTTACATGTCCATAGGACTACAGGGCTATAGTCACAGTCAAACGCTGAATTCCAAAGAGTCAGAATTTCAAAATGACTAAATTCAGTTAATTTAAAAAATAAAACTGAAGCTGGTCACCAGTGGCTCATGCCTGTAATCCCAGCTACTCAAGAGGCTGAGTTCTGAGGATCACAGTTTAAAGCCAGCCCATGCAGAGAACTCTGTGAGACTCTTATCTCCAATTAACCACCAAAGAGATGAAAGTAGAGCTGTGGTTCAAGTGGTCAAGTGTTAACCTTGAGGAAAAAAGGTAAGACAGTATTCGGGCCCTGAATTGAAGCCCCAGGACTGGCATGCATGCACACATACACAAAATGGAGCCTGAATAAATGACCAGTGATATCATAAGGTAAAATATGAAAATAGAGGGTGTTTTTGTTTTGTTTTGTTTTGGCCAGTCCTGGGCCTTGGACTCAGGGCCTGAGCACTGTCCCTGGCTTCTTTTTGCTCAAGGCTAGCACTCTGCCACTTGAGCCACAGCGCCACTTCTGGCCATTTTCTATATATGTGGTGCTGGGGAATTGAACCCAGGGCCTCATGTATACGGGGCAAGCACTCTTGCCACTAGGCCATATCCCCAGCCCCTTCTACTCTTTTTCAACAATTACTTTCTGTATAAGACTTAAAGATGAAACAGAAAATAGGTCTTTGAGTGAGTAGATTTCTCATTAAGTTTCTTATTTTCTATATTTTCTCTAATAGATAAGCAGAAAAAGAAAAACTAAATTTCCTATCCTGAGTTGGTTTGCTTGAAACTACAAGCTATAATAAATAGCTGAAGTGAAATAAAAAAGGAAATGCTTCCCCCAGAAAACAAGGCTTAGTTACCTCACACAGCAACAAGGACCACATCCCAACTGCAATAGGCACCCTGCCTGGGTCCTGAGTCTATTTCAGTACCCTCAATGACATGAGCTGGAACCCCAGGAAGCCTCCTTACTTTGGCACACTGGGCATGCCTGTGCAACAGATGCTATCCAGGGCAATCACCAAGAAAGAGAAGACAGACTGGTCTTGAGTTTACCCAGGTTTTATCAAAGGGCTCTCACTGGCATATGCGAAGGCCTAGTGGAAACTCAAGTTTTTATATTAATAGCAAACTTAAGGGTAGTAGAATGGGTCAAATGGTAGTAGTATGGGTCAAATGGTAGAGCACCTGTCTAGCAAACAGGTAGCCCCTGAGTTCTAGCTCAGTGCCACCAAAAGAAAAAGAAATTGCATTGTCAGTGGACTTGTTACAAACTATCTTAGAATGGATTTCTCTACTTCCTTCTATTATGATACAGGAGAAGAGGTACTTATAAAACTCAAAATACCAATAACAGATGAAAGGAGGATAGGTGATCTTTGATCACTGCTGAAATTGTGAACTAGTAAAGAATGACATCTCTCAAATTCTAGTGGTTCAAGACTGACTGGCATGGCACGAATGCAAGGCAGGTGACTGAGGGCACAGGAGGGTGGCATGGAGCACACATAAGGAAAGGACAGCTAGGCCTCAGGATTCTGAAGAATACCCTGGCTATAAAACACAGGCTTCCAAAGGGGCCCTACCCATGTAATGGGGGCACATAGCTCCTCACCAGAATATTGCAGACAAAAAGGCAAAGGTCAGGAAGATAGAAACCAATAATGGATTTAATGTCTGCACCTATGTCATGCACACATGAAACTGAAGCCCAACCGTGTCGGCATCTCTGTCCTTTACCTCTTTGAATGGTCTCTTCTCAGAAGCATGTGGTGGCCTCTTGACCTCCTGGTTCCACAGAGAAAATGCATAGTGAAAGTGTGTGTGTGTGTGTGTGTGTGTGTGTGTGTGTGTGTGCATACCTACCAGTACTGGGACTTGAACTTAGGGCCTCAGGCTTTCACTTGGCTTTTTTCACTCACAGTGAGTGCTCCATCAGCCACTTGAGCCACACTTTTACATCCAGCTTTTTTCTTGTACACTGGAAGTAAGAATCTTGGATTTATCTGCCTGGGCTGGCTTCAAACTGTAATTCTCAGATCTCAGTCTCCTGAGTAGGCTAGGATTATAGATGTGAGTCACTGGTGCCAGCCACAGAGATAATTTTTAATTCATAATGGTGGCAAATACAAAGATAATTCCTAGGGGAAAACTACAGATCCCATTAGTGAATCAATTTACAGCAAAAGAGGATGGTTCCATAACCAGCAGAGTTCCACCCTTCAGCTACCTGGAAGCTTTGCTCCACTTGTATTCTCCAGGGCTGCTGCTGCCTTCCAGCAGCTATGTCTGCACATTAATTCAGCAGGTTAGCATACAGACCAAAAATCTAGGGGAACAAAGAGCCAATGGCTTCCACAGTAGGAGAAATAATGCCTCTTTTTAAAAGTACCCTGAAATGAAAAGTTTAGCCTAACACAAATATTTGGACCTAATGCAATGCCTCATTTATAACACAAAGGAAAACTAGGAAGACTTTGGGTTAAAATGCATTCACTTGAAGGCAAGACACATGGCTCTAGTGAAGGTGGTACAATGTTCTAAGGTTCTGAGTTCAAACCCCAGTACCACACCCCTCACACACACACAAAGTGCAAACATGGATTTCCATATTGTCCATACTGGAAAGTTGTAGGCTGTGCACCTTCTAAGATACACCAATGAGGCAGTGTTAGGCCTAGAGAAGACACACACATAGCTGCGTGCATATTCCCATAGGTGTGCTAGGGATTCAGGCATCATTGCTAAATGAGGTTTTCCTGAAACACAAAAACTCTTGGAAAAATCCAACAAAAGAAACCTTCCCAGATTCACCTAGCCATCACATTCCTAAGGAACATCATAAATACTGGTATGGTGTGTACAAAACAGGTTTTAAGCCTAAATATATTAATTTTTCCTCTGTACAACTCCTGGCAGGCGTCTGAAGACTGTGCAGAAGTCATCATCATTCTTGACTCTGGTGAAATGGACTATGAGTTACAGCCACAGGGCTCCTGGACTCTACCTACAGGCCTGAAGAACCCTCAAACACCCACCATGACACATCCACATTACTCCATAAAGATGATCCTGCCCTAGGAGAGCCATTCCTTTATACCAAAGTGTCCCCACTTGACACAGTGGCTCTGGAGATCAACATCACCCCTGTAACTGTGTTCCGCTGAGGTTTATTCAGATATCAAAACTACCAGTCACCAATACTTCTACATCCCTCTTGTGGACTTCCAGCACTAAAAAGGCTATGTTTGCACCTACTTGCTTCTCCTTCTCCTTTCCTCATGATATTATGTTACCTGGCCTCTACCAAAACAATTTTGGACAAGCACCCATTTGAAAACTCAATGGATCAGTAAAGTGCTCTAAAGCTCATGCTTGTATCCAAAGAGCATACCTCACCCATAATGAAAAGACTGCTTTATTACCCAAATGCCCTCCCACAACTTATTTACTCATCCAGCTCACTCTCAAATAAGCAAAATAAAAGGCAACTTCTGATCCTGCCATATCAAATAAAGTGATAGGGAATTCCGGCACAACTCCTGACAGGTCTGTGGAAATAGCCCAGAGTCATCATACAAATACCTCTAGTTGCATTTTTAATAAAAAAAAATTAAATGTATCATACTTCATTAACTAGAAACAAAACTATTTAAAGTACCACAAAACACAATTCTCTAAAAAGATACCTACTCTAGCTGAATACAGTGGCTTAAGCCTATAATCTCAGCTACTTGAGAGGCCGAGATTTAGCAGATCAAGGATCAAGATCAGCCCAGGCATAAACAAGAGTCCATCACACATACTTGCTCTTCTTAGGAAACAAGAAAGCATAAGCAGAAGGAATACAGTCCATGATGCCCTGGCCATAAGGCGAGAGCCTATTTTGAAAATAACCAAGGCAAAAAGAGGCTGGAGGCATGGGTCAAGTGTTCGAGTGTCTAGCAAGTATGAGGCCAAGTTCAAACTCTAATGCCAACAAAAAGTGTCTACAAGAGAACCATATCTGTAATCAGATACAAACTTTCAAATGTTGGTTGACATTACAAAAAAACTAAAAACAATTAAATGCAAAAACAAAATCATTTATCTGTGTGAACTAATTTAATGGGCAATAACATCACAAACATATAAACTATCTACACTGTATCAAGGAAAAAAACACATAACTAGCTTGTTATGATACCTACCTAATTTATGTATGATTGGGGGAAAACACTAGAGGGGGAAGGCAATGAAGACTACAATTCAGCGTATTGTGTTATATAATACTTGAAATACTGTAAAAACAAACAAGCAAAAAATAATCTTAAAATATTTCCTGGCTTTTTTATCTAAAAACAAAAAAGAGAAAAAGTTAATGTAATTTCTTAAATACAGCCTGAAATTGGAGCCCTATACATTGTTGGTGGGAACATAATATTTTCTACCTTGTAAAGAGCTTTCTAAATCATTAAACTCATCTCTTAGGCAGGTACTTAAGAGAATTGAGGACATAGGTCCTTGCAGAAACTTACACGAGTCTTATTGCAGTATTATTCATGATCACCTAGATGAGGAAACAACCAGATGTGCTGATAAACAGCTAGACAGAGCATGGTATATCCACACAGTGGAATACTACTCAGGAATAAACAGGAACAAGCAACTGATATAAATTACAATATAGATTGCATTTAAAAGAAAGACAGAAAGGCAAAAATGCCTTCTTGTATAATTTCATTAATATTAAAATGTCAAAAATATGCAAATCTGTAAAAAGAAAAAGATTACTAGTTTACTAGGGCTGAGGAAATGACAACTAATGGTCACTAAGATTTTTCTGGGATGATCAAAGTCATTGTATCACCAATTCTAAAACTATATGGTGGTGATATTTGCACAACTTGGCAGAAAATAAGTGAATTGCTTATCATGCGTAAATTACATTTCAAAGATGTTAAAAACATATACAGACACACACAGCCTAAGGCTTAAGTCCTGGGCAGCCATGAAGTGCTAAATCTGTTTGGGTTGTGGCTCTTACTTGCCTGACTTCAGTGGAAAAGATGACATCAGTCCATTAGCATTATGAGAATGCAAAAATTTGCTATTCAATTTCCTCTTAAAGATAATAAAGGAGGGGGGAGGAGGAGTCAGGCAGAGGGAACAAATAAATCAGCTCTTTCCTCATTACAGAGTTCAAACCGGGTCACAGCCCTATTAGACTGTAACCATGAGGAATTTAGTTATTACTGTGCACTGCCATTGGGGGCAGTGCTGGAGCCTGGGAATGAGTGATGAAAACCACTGGTGCCTATGACCATCATACCAAGAATACAGGAAACCCAGGCAAGACATCTAGACCAAGTATGGTAACAGACAATGAAAAATCACCATATGAGTAGTTCTTATGTTTAGTGCACATACCCTAAAACCCAACAGAAGCCATTTACTTCACAAACTGCAAAGTTAGGTTTTATCTGTTAAAATCAATACAAACTTAATAATTATACATAATGAAGATAGTAATCTGGTAGGTAGGCAGAGTGTCTATAGTTACAGGCGATGACCTTCCCCTGTGATCTGATGAACAAACATTTGCCAAGCACCTACTAAACTCACTGCTGTGCTCAGCTCGGGAGTCCTGCTAGCCAACTTATCAGCTTTGCTCTCCTGACATATAGGCAAGGAAGGAGCTTTGAGTCATGTCAACAATGGCAGTGGGCTCCAGGTGGCCACGGATGGAACAAACAAGGGTGCTCAGCATATGGAAGAAATAATGGCAGAAGAATCAGGAATAGTCAGTCCCTAAACTTTTCTGATACTTCCCTAGCTACCTGCTCAGAGGTCCCATGATGCATATGCCACATCCAGAAGGTAATATAACTCACAGAACAAAAGATTCTGGATGGGAAAACAAAATATTAAAAAGTACATGAATGATAAGACCAATCAGATAAAATAGTATAGAATTATTTTCAGTTGAAGTTGATAGGACAAAAAAGTATATCTTATGAAAAATGAGCTGCTGAGGAAAAGAGTCAAAAAGGCAGGAAATGGGAAATGCTATATTTATCTCCTTGTCTCCCACCACCCCCTTGAGTATTTCCTCTATTTTGAGAAGAAAGCAATAAAAATTGTTTATCCTATCAACATCCTTCCTCCATTCAGAGCAGCTCTGGTCTACAAAGTGGCCAACGGACCTAACTGACATGGTGGGCTACATGCTTGGGCCCCGAACAGACAAATGCTACTGTCTCGCTAGCAATTAGTGCTCAACGGGGTCGCACAGTGTGTCTGAAAACTGTGAAGCCATCAGCGGATTGGCACTTCAGCTGAACATCTCTTGGCTTATGATACTCTTATTAGCTCCCACTGCTTTATAGAGGGGAAGGAAATGTGAGAATGTTCCAGGATTCTCTACCCTGCCTCTCACTGTGAATCAACCTGTAGCTGAAATGCTCCTTTTTGTCAAGAGAAGATTATTCCAAGAATGAAGAGACTAAAACAAAACAACAACAACAAAAAAAGATAGCAATTTTTCATGATTCAGCCCTTTTGTTCCTATCCCACATCCTAGCTCCCAAACTGCAGAGAAAGGAGGGATCAGGTGAGGAAAGATGGCAATCCACCTAAGCAGATAAAGCTGGCTGGCTAAATATAACATTTGATATGAAAATTATCCTACATAAAAAAAATCATTTCTTACCCCATAAAAAATTCAAGCATACTCCTAATTTCAAGGGCACGCTGAGTTTCAATTCTGAGCAATTAGGAAGCCAAAGTAAGTCCACTGGGCTTTGTCCAATGACCCTTTTAACTACCTGAAAATGATGTCTGATTATCAAGTAATATTATGGCTTACCTATAAGAACTTCTGTCTTTAAAAGTATTGATCCTTGATTACATAAGCAAGGCCATTCTGAGAAGCCTTTTTAAATCATGCATAACTTCATTACTCATAGATGAGACAAACACTGCACCATTTCTCTTCAGTGTCTAAGTGGGCTTCTGTTGGTAAGTCAGGCTCAGGGAAACATAGTAAGCATCCTGAGCCAATTCTATAGAAGAATAATGGCTATTGTAGAGTCAGCCCTCTATAATTGCTGGGGTAGGGTGGGTAGGTATCTCAACACTTGTTTCTGAAAGCTTTCCAGGAATTCTTTAGTGCTCAGGACACCAGGAATCATTGTGACAAGCATTGTACTTACAACAATCAGACCTTTTGTAAAGTGAGCTCACTAAGACCTCAACCAAAATCAATAAAACACCTCCGAGGACTGCAACAAAACTCTGTTTGAGAAGCCTAGTGGAAACTTCCAACAGAACCAGAGGCAGTACTTGCCTGGGGCACAGTGCTCCCCCCCCACCCAAGGCAGCCTCTTGGGTGGCTTGGGAGAAAAGTATACCACTTACATCTCTGTACCTCCTGGCTGAGACCTGCCACAGAAGTAATTATGCTCATATTTTAACAATGGGGACATTTCAGATGACACAAAGACACCACTCCAATGTTCTAAACATGTACCCCTCATGACCACTTGCCGATAGCTACATTTTCTGGTCTATTTTCTTGGTTCCCAGGGTTCCTTCTGTTCTCACCATACAGCAAAGACAAATGACTTCAAAGCCTGAAAGGTATCAGAAAACCTCATCACTGAAAACATCAGTAGTTACTGGAAGTGAGCAATGTACCCAGTGGCAACTCTAAATGAGGAAACTGAGGCTTACACAAGCCAGTTTGTCAAAGGTTAAAAAAAAGAAAGCCAGAAAGGGGTGAAGATGGAGTTTCAACTCATCTGTCTGACTACAAGGAAAATAAAAAGAGAGAAAAGTGCTTTGGATTTCAATTTATTTCCATCCTAATGGCACACAGGTGACCCACAGCACCAAGGTGCAGCACACTCCACAGTAGTACGAAGATGGAAGTTAATGGAAACTCCACATACATTTAGGAAAGAGGAAAGGAAAATCTACATCCACACAAATTAACATCACTCCAGCTAAGAAAAGTGAAGTCAGAAAAACCACTTTGGAAGTAAAATGTTTTCCATAATGGATGCTTTTTACCAAACTCTTGTTAAAGTAGCGACTTCATTTTCATTCTGAGTTATTTCTAATATGACTGTTGAGATAAACTATGATGTACTGTCCTATAAACAACAACAAAAAAGACAATGTAAGGATTTCCACATATGCTGTTAACAGTTTTTCATGGAAAAGCCCCACCAAAAATACAATAGAAGTACTTTCTTCTTAATCTTCATGCCAATGATTCAGATGCCCACAAGCTCACTCTGAAGACAAGTAACAGGAACACAGAAATCCACACATATTTGTGATACATCTCCCCTGCTCTACAACAATGTGTGATCTTAAAACCGGGTTCTCAAAGTAAAAAATTGAGAAATTATGAGTACATGTCTAAATCTACACCAAACGCTGTTTCCTCTCTTCTCTCCTTTTCTAGTTTAACAATTTGAACACAAGGACAGTCAGATAGGAAAAAGTCTGACTTTTCTTCTACCATGGTGAACTCCAATAGGAGTTCCAAAGAAAGTGAATACAAACAAGGTGTTGTGGTACATATCTAAAATCCCAGCACTCTGGAGGCCAAAGCAAGAAGATCTCTTGTTATAGGCTAAAAGTGAAAATGAAGTTAAAGTTAAGGAAAACTAAGCAAAGACCAACTCTTTCATGGCTTGGTTTTAGAGCTTGGTTTGATCTACCTTCACTTTTTCCACTGAGCCTCTCCCAAGGATGGCTCATAATGACAATGCATTATACACAGGGCAATTCTCTAGGCGCTAAGGCGTTGGTCAGCCTGTGAGTCAGAGCCAGTTCACAGTGCCAGCTCTGGAAACAGTGCCTGAAGCTTCAATCCAAGAGAGGAGACTGTGGTCACAGAGCAGGCCCCAACCCAAACTTCCTGAGCTCTGAGGACAAAGGCCAGTTAAATAATTGTGTATTGTACCAACACATGCATGCTTCCTGCAAGCGCACACACCAATATATACTACACTGGCATATCACTAATCCTAGCTGGAAGCTATTTCAACATCATTTAGACTTGTTTTATGATAATCTGATGTTCTCTGATTAAGTAATGTGATTATTGACTTAATCTTTAATAAGACTCAGTGTGCCAGGATTCTCGGTACAGGAATATTGTCTAGCATCTCTCTTTTGCAGCACCTTTTATTTATTTATTTTTGTCAGTCCTGGGGCTTAAACTCAGGGCCTGAGCACTGTGCCTGGCTTCTTTTTGCTCAAGGCTAGCACTCTATCACTTGAGCCACAGCGCCACTTCTGGCTTTTTCTATATATGTGGTACTGAGGAATCAAACCCAGGGCTTCATATACAAGGCAAGCACTCTACCACTAGGCCATATTCCCAGCCTCTCACCTTTTATTTTGAGAGGAAGACATTGAAGAATCAGTTCAGCACCCACCCTTTCTGTTTCTTATCCTTTGAGGGCACTACTGTTATCTGCCAGTACAGCACAAAGGCTTTCCCTCTGAACTAAAATATTCCTTCTCATTTTGCCAGTAGCTCAGTTCTGTGGATCAGAATTCCATATTAGTTTGATCCACATTATTTCCAAGTTGGTATTAGTTTTCTCAGTACTGGTCTAGGGGTGGTTTACTTTGGCCTATAAGCAAATAAACAAAGCCAGGCAGACTATTTTTAAAAATTCATAGGCTGGGGTTTATGTTAATGGTAGATTTCTTGCCTGGCATGCTCTAGGCCATAAGTTCCATAGGCAGAACCACAAAGAAAAAAGAAAAACATTACTTCATTCAGCTCCAAATCTGAAACACATCAAAGCATGAATATGCATAAACATGGAAAGCAGATCTATATTCTAGAAAATAATTGTCTCTCTCTCACACACACACACAGAAAAATATCAGTACTGACTAATAAAAATGGCATGGAGATTGTGCCTGCAGTGCATATGTACCTGGCTATATCTATAGCTGATATTAAAAACACACATTTTTGCCACAGTTGCTCAGTTTGTGACATGTATCACAAAAACTTCAAATAATCTATACTTCGTAAGACTAATTCAGTAGGTGATACTTGCTTATATTAGGAAGAACCTAGCCTTCATGGGAAGGAAGGCCAAGAAAATGGAACCCAGTTTTCCTCTGGTATGGTCTCATAGGAAGATTACACTGCAGCCCCTACATGTTCCCCGGCTTCCTTCAGTGTCTGTGACCCACGATATAAGCACCCAGCTTGATACTCTCCTCACCCAGAACTCAAAGCTGCTTGGCCTAAACACCCTACTTAGGGAGCTGCCCAGACTCAATTGGAAAGTGCCACAGGGGACAAAAGACCCAGGTCTAGTCCCAAGCCATCATGAAGACTGGGAGGTAAAGCCTTAGGGATTGAACTGGAGAAGCCTGTAAAGCCTTTCTCAAAAATTACCATCTACGTCCTGTACCACTCACTGTAAGCAAAATGATCAGCTGAAACATGAGCTGCTCAACTTTTCCTGTGACAATGTCTTCCCTTATTCGCTCTTAAGATTCAGTTCACAGAATTACTTAATACCTCAAATAGCTTTTATAATGTGTAGCACATTCCTTAAAATTGCCTAAATTATTATGATAAATTCCAGTTCTTTCATCCTGTTTCTTGCTGGTGGTGACTGTATTTACTAAGGTTGCCTCAACTTAAGTCTTTCCTGATGCTCTGGGCGGCAGCAAGGTGCTAAGAGGAGATTTGCATAACTCAGCACTGTTTTCTTTAACATTTAGAAATTTAATGGCACCTACACTTTTGGAAAATAGTCACAGACAACTAGTGTTCTTTTTGTCCCATGACAACAAACAAGGTGAAGAAAGATGCTAAAGAAGTCCTATAGAAGCTCTGAGAAACACAGCTGGTTTTCTTAAAGCCAAGAGACAAGGACAAGACACACAAATTTGCCAAAATACTAGTGCCATAAGAAAAGCTACAAAGAATGGTCACAGCAAGAAACCAGGGCTGATTTTGCTGTTAGTCTGCAAGTAAATTTGAGAGTGTTTTCATGTGTCAGAATCAAGGAGGAGAAAAGGCAGATGAATGGCATTACTAGCCACAAGGTGACCAGTTATCAGCCCTTCACAACTCTGTGAAGACAACCTAAAATGCATGAAATACTTAGTAAGGATCAGCTGTCTTGGATGTCACCTACCCAACTCCTACCAGGCTCTGAGAGAACACAGATCTACCTTTCTACAAGATAACACATGGTCACACATTCTCGGTGGAGCTAACCTCAGAAGCCAGGTCTGAATGCCCAAGGCCTGAGTACTGCAGCTGAGAAACAGTGAGGAAGCTCTCTAAGGCACATTACTACCTGCAGAAAATGAGCTTCATTTCATCAGGCACAAGTCCAGAGAGGATTAGAAAGGATCATTTTTGAAGATACAAAGAAAGCCACACCTAATGATGCTATAAGGACACAGAGGCTTCTGAGTCACAGGAATTGCGAGTCAGAACGAAAGCAGGTTGCTACAACTCCAACCAACACTGCTGTGGGAGGATTCTAGGTGTAGTGACTCACTTGGGAAGACACTGCAACTTCCCACTTACTGGGCCAATGCCTTTTGACCTGTAAAATGGAAGATGAACACATAATCAGGGCATCTTTCAGATCTTCTCACAAAATAGAAACATCAAGTATGAGAAATCCATAGTTCAACACCAACCAGAATGGCTAACATAAAAAAGGCCGACCATACAAGGCCCTGGGAAAAGGTGAAGAAACTGGAAACTAGGACGGGGAATATAGTCTAGTGGCAAGAGTGCTTGCCTCTATACATGAAGCCCTAGGTTCGATTCCTCAGCACCTTATATATATAGAAAAGGCCAGAAGTGGCGCTGTGGCTCAAGTGGTAGAGTGCTAGCCTTGAGCAAAAAGAAGCCAGGGACAGTGATCAGGTCCTGAGTTCAAGCCCAGGAAAGGGAAAAAAAAAAACAAAACTGGAAACCTTAAACATTGCTTCTGAGGATGTTAAATGGTATAAATGGTACAGCTACCTTGAAAGACAGCTTGGTAGTTTCTTAAACAGCTAGTTACACATATACTTACCATATGGTCAAACCCAGTACAACTCTTAAGTACCCAACCAAGAGAATTTTTTTTTACAAAGGGCCAGGTACAGTGATACATGCCTATAATCACAGCTATTTGGGAGGCAGAGATTAGGACAACTGAAATTTGGGGTCAGCATGAACAAAAAAAACAAACCTCGAGACATCCATCCTAACCAAATACATCAAGAGAACTAGTACATACCTGTAACCCTAGTTATGAAAGAGACATAGGTAGAGGGAAGGGAATCAAAGGCCAGCTTCATACACTATCAGCTCCAGGCAATATCATTAAGACCCTATTTGAAAATTAACTAGGGATAGGGAGAAGATCCCAAGTGATAAAACACTTGCTTAACAACTGTGAGGTGGTATTCAAACCCTAGTACCACAAAATAAATAAATGAATACATAAAATGGAAGGGAGAAGATTCACGTCTTTACAAGGACAGCTATTCCAATGTTCACAGAAGCATTATTCATAATAGCCAAAAGCTGCAAAAAAATTCCAAATGTCTCACAGTCAGCAAATAGATCAACAAAATGCAGAATATCTATATAATGGAGTACTGAGAGATGTAAACTGAATTCAATACATTATGATTTAAAGAAAACAGAATCGAAAGACTAAATTGTATATGGCTCAATATAAATGAACTTTTAGAAAAAGTAAACCATAAAACCAGAAGCAAGCCAGGTGTTGGTGGCTCATAACCTGTAATCCTCGTTATTAAACCTCAGGAGGCTGACATTTGAGGATTGCGGTCCAAAGCCAGTCCAGTCAGAAAAGACCATGAGACTTGTAACTGCAATTAATCATCAAAAAGCCAGAAGTGGAGCTGTGGCTCAAATGACAGAACAGAAACCTTGAGTGAAAAATCTACGGGACAGCATCCAGGCTGAGTTCAAACCAAGTACCATGCGAGCGTATGTGCTTAGTAGCTACCTACACCTGGTAAGAGTGATGGGGAATGATTACAAATAGACAGAGGAGAACTCTGAGTGACAGAAATGTTCTTACCAATGGCCTGTGGGGCTGGAAGCCAGCTGGGTAGCTGGGTTCAGTCTTCCAAACCAGCACTACACTAAGAAAAAAGGACTGTGCGAAAGTTGCAAAATTATGTAAAGTTTCTTAAAACACACAGACTTATAACTATAGCCTAAGAGGTCAGTAAGAGAAGCTGAGAACCACCATCTTCTATTGGCTAGAAGTTCTGAACAATATAGCTTTACAGTCAGAAGAAATTTTGAAGGTCTACTTTCAATACTGAGAACTGAAGTTTGCACATATATGATGGCTACAGAGGGGAAAAAAAGCAAACGTACAATGTGCATAAACAGAATCCAGAAGTATGCCTGGTTTTTTTCCCCAGATTCTTTCTGTGGTTCCTGTTTAACTTCTTGTGCCTTTTTTTCCAGATTCTTTCTGTGATTCCTGTTTAACTTCTTGTGCCTTTCCTATCCTTACCTATTCATGGGTACCAAAGTAATGGTAGAAAATTGCTACACAAAGTAAATAAAAGCTTTGCCACTTGTAGTTATGAAGTTACATAAAATGTCTAAAGTTCTCTTATATACAAAAATGTTTAAAAAGCAAAAACACACTCTATAAGACTGTTTTCTAATAGTTTTCTTGGTATTAATGACTGTGAATCAAGTTTGTTCCTCTTATGTCAGGTGGATGTGTGTTTGTGTGTACATACATATATACCTTCACCCATTTATGATTCAGAATCTATGCTCGAAAAAGCCAGTGCTTTTATGTTTATGTGTATGTGTGTATGCATGTGTGTGGTAGTAGTGAGGTTAGAATTCAGTGCCTTGTGCTTGACTAGCAAAGGCTCTACCACGTGACCATATCCCACCTTTTTTGCTTTAGTTTTTCGGATGGAGTCTCATGCTTTTGTCTGGGTCTAGCAGCTCACACCATGCCTCTTTTGCACCTCTCACACAGATAAGACTCAATCCTCTTTTCTACACTACTATTTACATATAGTCACCACCGATCTTTGGAGGATTGTTTTCTAATTCTATATTTTCTACTCCTATTCAGTTTTGTGTGTTCTGGATCTTAAATGAAATTATTCAATAAGTTGCATAAGTAACAGTTTGATAACAAGTTTGTTATTAGAAGAATTATAGGTACTTTCTGGTCTTGGGTTTTCACCTTTTCTGATTCTTTAGTGTCAGAAATTCTGTGACAAGTCCCCCCCCCCCACTAGCAAAACACTGATCAATTTATCTTTTAAAATTACTGCATAAATTAAAATTACTTACTCAAATAAAGATGCCAATACTATTTATATGCAGATCAGTCTGTGCTTACAAATCAGGGGAAAGCATTAAGACAGATTCAGTTAATTCAATTCCTTAATATCTCACTGTAAGTTCCGGCCTACATATGTAAAAGGTTGCTTTATCCAAACAAGGTCCAGGCATGGAAACTCTAGCCCAGTGTGGCCTCAGGTAAAATGCATTACAAGCTCATAGCCTTCATTTCTGTTACACTGGTTTGGATTTATATATCACATGCAGCTTTGTATGTGATCTTTGATATACTGTGTGTTTTATCTTTCCAGGGCCAGAAATGACTTCTCTTGTTTCCTTGCTATTTTCCAGCAACTTCTTACAGATGGCCATGTGCATAACACATTCAAGGAAATGTGTTGAATGACTAAACTGGCTTAGGTTTTCAGCAATCCTTATTATCTGAAAGATAGACTATTTTTAGTTGTTGTTTTTAGTATTTTTCTGTGAATATATAATGAAATGAGAATAAAGTAGACATGGAGCTTTCTAGGTAAGGCATCAAAAATCACTGCCACTTTTGGTCTAGTCATTGAGGAGTGCAAAGAGCCTGCCAGCACTCGGAGTCAGGGTAAGCTTACTTACTGCTAGGGTACAAACAAAAGCCTCCTCTGAATAGCTGCCATATATATATGTCTCACCCTGAGTCAACCCAGGTCTATTTGCCCTATAATGAAATACTCTCAATTTCAAACTTCCTAAACAGAAGGGACTGAAAGGATAACAAGACAGTTAAAGAATACAACCAAAACACTGTAAGTACAGAATCTTATTTAATTTCAAACCTCCTCTGTAAGATGTAAAAAACACATCTCATTTTACAAAGAGGAATATAACAGTTAAAAGCCAAATGAAAACTAGGAAAAGTGACCCACAATGAGACATAGTAAATTTATTGAAATTTAAGGAAAAAAATCTTGAGTACCCAAGAAAAAGATCAGGTAACTGAAGAGACCATCATCAGACTATATACAAAACAATGGGGTAACATAATTAAAAAACTGAAGAAAACAAACACCAAGGATTTTATATCTAACTGAAATGACCTGCAAGTAGGAAGACAAAGGTATAAATATACAAGAACACAGGCAACAGAGTTACCCCTAGTTCTTTCTAAGAAGTCCACCCCAAAACTAGCTTCAGAAACCACAATGACTGAACAGACATCAACTTAAGAATACAGGTAAGCATTTAACATAGATTTACCTGCAGAATTTTCTAAAAGATATAATTTAGTACACATGTCTACAAGCTCTTATATTAGAGGCTGAAATTACATGAAAAAATGCAGTCATCTTGCTAATTGTCTTAGAGGTATGTATCTGGAAGTAAAAAGACAGTATTTCAAGTCACATGCTGGAAGATAAAAGTGAAGGAGCAAGAAAAGGCATCCAATTTCCCTACTTCTCACAAGGAAACAGCGTTATTCTGTGAAAGTAAATGTTAGAACAAAACCTTCCCCTATACTAAAAAAAAAAAAGATAAAAATAGTATAAAATTATATGACAAAAAATTAAGGCCAAGCATACCGATTTTATCAATTAATGTAAATGGGCCTAGATGGACTATTAAATGAAAGGATTCATTTAATAGGAACGCAGGAAAGCAAACGCTAAGTGGCAAATTTAAGGAGCATGTAATTATGTGGCAGAGCTGGGACCAGCGTCAGGTTTTTCTGTCTCCGTATTCTCTTTCTAGAAGACATGAAAGAGATCACCCATAAAAAGGCCAAGAAATCTTGATTAAATAGACTTTAATGAAAGCTTGGATCATTAAAGAATACAATGATTAAATAAGATTTTATTGTTAAATAGTAAAAAAAAAAAAAGTTTTTTTAAAAAAAATGCAACAGCCAAGGCTGAGTTTATATAAACTTACTGAGGCTGTACTTGAGCGAGTCCTTTTCCAAACTGGAGTCAAGGCTGTGCAGAGACCCAGTAATATAAATGAAATAAATAACTGGACTTAGACACACACTGTTGCTCACTCTTTCCAATAGAAAATTAGTGGAAACAATACCTACTGATACAAGTAGGTGCTACTAAAAATAATGCATCTTATTAGTGCTATATAAGACCAGGCACAAAACAGCAGCTCATTAAAATGCCTTCAATGAGAGTGTCTGCCAAGGAAAGCATTCTGTCACAGGAATGAAATTAATGCTGCTTGTAAAAGTAACTAAAAAAAAAAAAAAAATTTTCTTTGCCTGCCTCCTTTTCCAGCCCAACTCTGTATGCTTTAGTTGAAAATGGCTTCTATCTTTCATGGCATGGAAGAGTTAAAGGCTCTGTCATCAAACATGTTAAAATCAACAAGAATGTAATTATCTACATGCTTTCAAGTGTTTTCAAAATACATGCTGGTTGGGATTTTCCTAATTTAGAAATGTGTGCTTTATGACAATCTAGGACTGTCAATAATCTGACTAGAAAGAATTTTAAGATCTACCCAAAGCATTCTTTTCTATAACAATTGTTTGACTTGTTTATACCTCCCGACTTCCACAGAGCATTTGGTGCAGTGTACAGCACCCTGTCATACTGGTGGCTGTGACGGTATTTTAATAGTACATTTGTATCGGCTGCTACACGTAAAGCACTTAGAAGAGGCCTTGATTCATGGAAAGTGTTAGCTACTACTGTGTTAATATTTCCAGCCAGAGATTCTTTTTTAAATATATGAATACATGAGTACATGATAGCAAGTAGAGAACTGAATTTTAGTATTCCCCATTATGCTACTTGGAAAAAAAAAAAAAAGAAGAGATTTTAGAACACATAGAAATCTTAGAACATGGGCTGGGGATATGGCCTTAGTGGCAAGAGTGCTTGCCTCGTATACATGGAGCCCTGGGTTCAATTCCCCAGCACCACATATACAGAAAACGGCCAAAAGTGGCACTGTGGCTCAAGTGGCAGGGTGCTAGCCTTGAGCAAAAAAAGAAGCCAGCGACAGTGCTCAGGCCCTGAGTCCAAGGCCCAGGACTGGCCAAAAAAAGAAATCTTAGAACATTCTTGAAACTGCAGATTCTTTAAAAAAAAAAATCAATCTGTGAAACTGATGAAAACTTAATAATATAAAGTTACACAGACCAGACTCCTGTCCAGAGGTGACCAAAAGTACATTTTATCAGCAATTTTACTCTGGTTAAGCTAAAAAAATGATGAAGACAACATAGGGGAAAAAAAAAACAAAAGCTAAGATGTTGTAAAACCTGATCTAACTTGAGATTTGGGAACAGAGGATTTAATAAATAATGTATTTCTTAAAGATTTATGAGAAAAAAGATACACAAATAAGATGGAGGTACATAAGTTCTAAATATTTCAGCAATACAAAACAAATTGCACAATAACAGCACTGTAATTATCCCTTTTGTTTGTTTTTCTTTGTAATTACTTTTAATACATTACTCTGCCTCCCTCCATCACTCAAGTAACTTGTCATCCAAAGGCACAATCAGTACAGCACAGGACACAAAGCCACTCACAGAAAGGGAGGGAGGGGAGGGGGCAGGCTGGTGCCTCAAGAGCTATGACTCACTAGAATCCATAAAGCTTTTCTATGGAAGTCAAGTATCAATGAAGTTATTGTAAGAGATTATGGGCTATATAAATGTAGACTAGTTATGAATTCTCATAGGGAACTAGCACTCTCAAAAAGAGGCAAGGCCACCAAGCCTGGAAAACCTCTCAAGGGGACTCTTGCCTCAGTTGCTTTAAGAGTAGCTGCTCAAACCTGGCAGGGTGCCAGATGCAGAGAGAATAGCTCCTGTAATGTGAAGGGACCCTTGCTGCCTCAGCTAGCTCTCTTTATGTTCACATTGTACCACTTTGCTAACTTCTGAGTGGTGATGGCTTCAGGGTCAGGCTTAACACAGGCACCTTGCACTGCTGTGAAGAGAAAGAGCTAAATAATTTTTATCCATCTTAAATGGTGATTTCCAGAAGTCATCATCAGTGTAAAAACAGACTTCGGTCACAAAAAACAAATACAGAAGTAAAGTATTATTAGTTGGAGACTTGTACCTATTTTCATCATTTTGAACAGTTCAGTATTAGAACTGTAATAAAAATATCTTTCCCAATATAGAAAACTTTAAAAAATAAATGTAGAATTCACAAACCAAGCTGGGAACGAAGCTTATCATGTGGCCTCCATTAAAAGGGCCACTATTTACTTTATGAAGTCTACATTTCAGACAAATACCTTTTTAGATCCTACGTTTCACTTTGGCTATTTCAATGACAATTTCACCAACTTTTAAATAATTTTATGCTCCGAAGTATTGATTTTTCAGGCTCTGGTTTGGCAAAAAAAATAATATAGAATGCTGCTGTTAAAAAAAAAAACACACCAAAGATCATTTTCACTTAGTGTTAGTTATAACTAGTCAGAACAAAGGACAGCCGCTCCTGCTTTGGACACCCGTTTCCAAACACACATCAGAGTTTCAGTAACACCAATAGCTGAATTGCAATATTTTGAAAGTAAGCCAATGAATACTCTGGGATTGAGGGATGACTAGAAATTATTCTTGTAAAATTTGTTCTCTGCCTATTATCAAATACAAAAAAAACTAGAACGGGTGATTCTTTTGAACCTGAAAAGCAAAATGGATTTTTATTTCAAAGAATCAATTATACACCATTAATGTTTTGCCTTAAAATGTACTATTTCTAAACTATTAAATTTATAAACTAGAAAATTATTAAAACCACTATTTACATACATGTACTCACCAAAAATGATATGTAAATTGCATTTATCTCTGAACTGAGTCAAGGTAAAAGCAGAAAAAAAAATGTGTGGTCTTCTAAGGCCAATAGCCACTTATTAACATCTACTGTTTAAAGCGCACACAAAGACATACATACACAAAGACACACAGACACACAGACAGACAGACAGACACACCTAGTGCTGTAATCACAACTGTGTGATCTGCCCCTTGCAGAGCTGCCTGACCCTCTCATCTTAATTGTTCTTTGTGTGGTCAGTCTTGGTCTCACTGATTTTTCTGTTGAAAAATTATTCAGACTAAATAAAAGGACCTTGATGAAACAAAAAAGAAAAGAAAAACAGAATTGGAAGGAGAAAATACTTCCGGATCAGAAGCAGAAGAGATACAAGTTTGTCATTTTAAATGAAGAAAATAGAACAGTTTAAGAGAACCGAGTTTTGCTGGTGGACAAAGAGCTAGAGTCTGAGGCTAAAATGAAAATAGTGTTAGAAAAGATTCTGACATGTGTAAGACAGAAAGATGCAGAGATAGTAAGTGAAATCCTGAAAAGACAGATGAGAAAGGCAGCCCAGCTATCTGGTGGGCAGGAATGACATGCAGCAGAAGGAATCAGAGGCCAGGAAAGGCCAGGAGAGCATTTTAAATCACTTATCTGGGTGCTGCATCTCACTCACCCAATTTCCTTTATTTCATTATTCGTTGTTCTAACCCACAGCTGAGCACAGGCTGTTTGTTTTGCTTCCCCTCTTGAGTGCAGCTGAAAAACTCAACTAGAATTTCAAGTTCCATCAGACTGTGCCTACCACTTAGCACCTCAGAGAATTTCTTTAAGGGGAAAAACAAACATCCTCTGAGATAGTTCCTCCTTTACATGCTGCTCCTTGCCCTTGTCAGAACCTGGCCTTTCAGTAAGGCTGTTTTCTTTCTTTTCAGACAGGCCAGAAGGTCCTGCTTTCCACAAGGCAGTAAAAGTTGCACCCTTCTATTGGAAGAAAAATGTTATGACCTTAGCACAGTTAACACAGGATACTCAACCTAATGCACTCATCTAGACCGAATCCTAAGATGCAAACCGACACTTAGAGGATGGAAAAAAGAGAGGATGTGGAGGAATGAGGGCAAGGAAAACAAAGAGGGCAAATAAAGGCAGAGGCTAGATTTAAAACATGTATGTCAGAAATAACTAAAACTTATTTTTACAATAATATAAAGGCAGAAAAAAGTATAATTTTGATGTAGGTAAAATATAGTGGGTGCAGGAAAAAGGTGGAGGAGAATAATCAACTGGCTTCTACTTGTAGCATGATGGATATTCAAAAAAAGAATATTAGAATCAACAGTGAATGAACACCTTGGTTCATACTAATAACAAGCTCAAATCCTAACAAAGGGTTATACATGACCTTGGATTGTACTCATTACCACAGAGTACAATTGTGTTTCAGAACTGGAGACACACTTCAACTAGGGCTGCAGGAAGGCTTCTCTGCCTTTGAGAACTTGGTGTAAAGCCCTTGGGTTGCTGATCTTCCTTCCACCGGCCCTTTCCAATACTGAATACTTTGCCTCCAAACATTCTCTAAGGTCAGAACCAGAGGCCAAAATGCTCTGTATCTGCCCAGAGCTTGGAGAAAAGACTAGAGACAACAATGATTAAGGTACTCTGCTTTGATGGAAATTTCCAGTTCTTGCCCTTGCCACCTCACCTTCCAGACTAAGTCAGCTGTAAGCTTCACTCCTTGAAAGGAAGTTCTGAATGATGGTCCCAATTCAACCTTGGTCCCATGTTCTTGCTCTCTTTAAAACTTCTGCCTGTACTTGCTAGGATGAAAAGTCAAAGGAGCATGCTTTCTGAGAGTTCTAACACAAAAGACTAGTTAGGAGAGCGGGCTGAGAGAACTCCCATTCTCAGACCCTAAAAGCCTCAGTTGTTCTCTTATCCCAGCCCACCCCCAATTCTCAGAAGACCCAATGGCCACATGAATGGCACAGAAAATGTTACTTCTAGTTCAGATTTTGGTAGGGTCAATATTGATATTGAGTAATCAATCCACAAAGAGAATTGCTTCTCCTTCTTGCATGAGAGATTATGTTCAGGCAATCTTATGTTTGATTTTAAAAATAAGTAATAGCTACAGCCACTTTTAAAGTACTTTTCCTTCTTTGGATATTTTATGATCTCAGTCATCACCTCACAAACTTAAAAAAAACAACCACCTAAATCATGAAAAGTTAAACAAACATAACCTTCCACAGCATGCTGAGGTATATTTCAAAAACTCAAGTCTATTTAAAAAGGACACCTTTCCTATTACTGTTCAACTGAAGTGACTAATGGGACTCACTGTTTAAAATGAGAGAGGCCCAGGCCAGCGCCCTCAAACACACTAAGTACCATGACACTTTCAGGCTAGTTCTTTTCCAACTCTCTTAGAAAATGCTGTCATATCCTTAAATGCACTTTGAAACTCTGGTATCACCTTCATTATGATGTGCTTTGTGCACAATCTCAGACACTGCAATGCCCATACTAAGGCAACACATCTCAGAAGTTGGCAGCAGGACTATCAGCAAGAATTTGGCTTCAGAATCAAGAGTGATTCATCATACATTCTAGCAGCAGAAAAACAACACACGGCTATTTTAATCCGTTGGTGCTATCTAGAATCCTCCCACCCCCCCCAAAAAAAAAACCCACAGTAAAATGTAATTATTAGGTAAATGTAAGAAAAATCAAATCTTTTACATTTAGTCCCTTAGAAAATACCTGGCTACTTACCGTATTTTTAAATAGTTATCACAATGACAAATCGAGTTTAAACTTAACACCATTTCAGAAGAAAAGAGACACTGAACTTCTACAAAGTAACACACTGAAATTCTAAATTTAGGAGCATAAACCTTTCACTGGCTTTACAGTAAGAAAAATTCTTTCTAGTGTTTTTAAAGTAGCTCACATCTTTCATTGTCCATTTTCTCAGGTGACTTCAATTTAAAGTCTAGTTGCTATTGTGTCGATCATAACCAGAGAAGCCCTTCTGACATTTGTTTGGAATGCTTTCTTTCATTTTTCCAAGGTACCTTAGGCGCTGTGATGCCTGGCCACGGGTCTAATAGTAATGGAACCTGCTCAAGTCCTGTTGCTCTATTTAATCTCCACTTGAGTCATTCTTACTTCACAAGAACACAATATGTTGATGTGAGAACTATTTCTACAGAATTAGCCCCACAGCTTAAAGAAAACTGGCTTATTGTCAATTTATTTTTTAAAAAATAACAAAAATGCTAGTTTGATCATTGTGACCAAGCCCTCCTGTCCCTGAAGAGGAGGCTATGTATCAAGACGTGCACCCCAATACTCTTCAGGGATCCCCTACCTTTTCAAACACCTCTTCTTGCTCCCCTCGTTTCCGTTTTCGAGGTCTCCGGTTCACTTGGATCCATTTCGTGACCTGAAGTTCAAAGACCACAGAACATTTTTGCACAGGTCTGGAGGGCTGCTTGCGGGCGGGCGTGAGCAGGCGAGGCGGCGGGGGGGGGGGGGGGGAGGGGGGTCCGGTCCCCAGCCCCGTGCGCTCCACCTGCGGCGGTCACGGCACCTGGCGGGGCTCTCCAGGCCGCCGCCTCCACGCGCCGGCTCCGGGCCCGCGGCGCGCTGGGGCCGTGACCTTCGCCCCGGCCGCTGCCTGCTGGTCACGGCCCGGCTCCGCAGCCCGAGCGCGCCGAGTCCCCGAACAAGGCCCATCTTACCCACTGCGGTCGCGCGTCGGCGGCGCCGCGGCGCGGGACCCGCCATCCCGGGGAGGGGAGGGGGAGACGGGGAAGGGAGCGCGGCACGCGCGCCGCCCGCACTCACCTCCGCGTCCACTTGCCGCACGAGCCTGCATTCCGCCCCGGCCTGACGATCGGTCTGCAGAGGCTGCGGGGAGGGGGGGGGGGAAGGGAAGGAGCAGAGTCAAGTTTAGCCGGGGGACGGCCTCCGCCTGCCTCCCGCGAGCCCCGCCACATCTTCGCACCCGCGTACCTCACCCGCCGTAAGTGAGGATGGAGATGGAGGCGGCGGCGGCGGCGGCGCGCGCGAGTCCAGCCGAGAGCACCGAGCAGCCGCACTCGGGGCCCGCAACACCTAAGGCGCAGCGCGGGCGGCCAGCGCGCGGGGCCGGGCGGCGGCGCGGGCGGGCGGGCGGGCGCAGGGGCGGGGCCTGCCTTAAAGGTATAGGCCGCCGCACCGCCCTCCCGCAGGTCGCCCCCGCCCCGCTACTTTATTGTTCTCCCTGGACACATCTTCCCAACCTCTTTCTAGGCGTCCCGCTGGCGCTCAGGATCCCGCGCCCTCCCACGCGTCGACAGGCCTCGGGCGTACACGCTTCAATGCAACCCCCAGCCCCATCCCTAGAGACCGGGGTGCCCACGAAGGGCTTACTTTGAAGGCTGGTGGTAGGGGACCCCAAGTGTTCTGCAGGGGTGCCACGCACAGCCCCCTCTCCCGAGGGCGGCCTGTACTTGCTTCCCGGGTCGGAAACCTAAGTGGCTCCTTCCTTGGCTTTGGCGCTGGAAAAGGAAGTTTCCTACTGAAGCGTTCTTTAGGTCAGACGCCGAGAAGTAGACCTTTTTCGGAGTCCGCCGGACTCCCGGGTGGGGACAGGTGACCTCCGGGGAGGGAGACCGGCTGTGTCGGAAAGCTGGCCCGGCGCGCGGGAATTACAGGCAGCCCTTGCTGCACTCTCGCCTGGGCCAGTGCCCACCTGCAACCTTTCGACCGCGGTGGACCTCCACAGCGACTGAATTAAAAAGGATCAATCCGTTTTCATAAGGAGGCAGAACGTTTCTACCTACTTTACAAACTGTGCTATCTCAGGTTTTCCTCCAACCTCCTTTTAAAGGCTTTCTCCCCATCCCATCAGAAGTTGGTGGAACTAGACGCCAACAAGGGCCAGGAAGGAGAGTTGGGTAGTAAGCCTTTGCTGATTTTGACCAACCCTTTAACTTTATCGCATTTCTTTAAAGAAAATCTGTCTTGCCCCCTCTTTATTGCTACTCCATCCTTCTTTCAAGATCAAAAGGTTTAGATCAAAGCCAAGATCAAACTCACTACTTTAAATAGAAGCAACTTTCCATGGAGTATTTTACACAAAGAGGAGCTTCTTAATGGAGACATCAGAGTGGAAAACTTCATTTAATCCATTCATTCCATATTCATAACTAGACTACTTAACCATACACTAATGATGCGTGTCTAGTTCCTAAAATAAACAACGGATCTGCTCCAGTGGGGGGAGGGGGTTCTTACCCAGTGTTTTGGTTTCCAGGAATGAAAAAAAAAATCCAACTCTAGAGAGGAGTATAAATGGATATATTAACCATTTCTTATCTTTAGCTAAATACTATGAAATGCATCCTCACTTCCTAAAATTTTTCAATGTATTATCTAACCATCTTATTCAATCACAACCATCTTATACAATTTTTCTACTCTAAAGGAAATACACAAAAATAGTTGATGCTTGGTAAATCTTGGGTGCACACAGGCAGACAAAAAATTACAAATAGTGAAGTGGATAATGCAGAGCTGTTTAATTTTACGTGGAAATAGAACCTTGAGCTATTCAAGTTTCTAAGCCTCTAATAACAGTTCCAGAATCAATAGAAATCTCTCTGGAAAGATGCTTCCTTTTACCCAGTAGAATACTTTTCCTTGAGAGTTCACTGCCCTCGGGAACTCTGGTATGAAACCGTTCAATACAGTTGTAATAAAACAATGCCTTGCTGAAATGGACCTTTTTAAAGGATATTCTTTGTTAACATAGAAGCATTTTTTCAGATTATAGTCTTAAAAGAAACAAAACAAATTTTACAACAATTTAGTACTAGAAATAAAGATAACTTTGCAAATTAAATATTATACAGACTTAGATGAAAATCTATCATTACAGCTAGACAGTAGTTGAAGGTTGTTTTTCCTTATAATTTTCCTCATATATTTCATCCTAACTTTCATATACAATTGTTCCTAATTCCATAAACTCCAAGGAGCCACAAGAAAGGTCATGGGAATTTGGGAACCCTATGGCACTAACCACCAAATCTCCTTTCTTCTAGCACGTAGCTCTTGAAGAACCCAATGATTTCTCTCATAAGCTGACCAAAGAAACTGCCACTGCCACTGTGCAATTTTAGTTCTTTGTAAAATGGGAAGCAAAAGGTAGGACCCATTTTCCATGCTTCCCAACTTCTGTTTGTTGTTCTGTATTCCACAGAAAAGTCAGAATGATTACTTCCAAAGGTAATTCCAATTGTATCACTTTGCTTTACTGAAACTACTTTGCCAACCTAGCCCTTATCCTATAGTTCTGGCCTTGTACACTTGTGAAGTCTTTCCTCACTCTCCATTCCATATTACATCACCCTCGCTATTCTTTCTAGTTGTATCCTGTTTGTGTCCTTTTAAGTGATTGTCTTTTTCAACAATTAATTTTTTAAATAAAGAGACTAATTTTTAGAGCAGTTTTTAGTTTATGGAAAAAGTACTCCTTGCTTCTACAGTTCTCCCCATTTTTAACATCTTGCATTGGTAAAATTTGTTGCAATTAAGGAACCAGTGTTGATATGTTATTATTAATTAAATTTCATAGCTTGTATTAGGGTTCACTCTGCATTGTACAATTAAAGCTGTCTCCCAGTTCATTAATGGGATGAATGTATTTCTCCCTAACTGGACTTTATGCTCTAGGGAAAAAGAAATCCTGTCTCTTTTGTTGGTCTTTGTCCAGTCACTAAGCCACTGCCTCCGATGCTGAATAAATGTTTAAAAACAGTACGAAAGTAGAAAGGAATAAATGAATGAATAGCACGTAAAATCTCAAGGGGGAGGAGTCATCTATTGTTCTAATTAACACCTGGCTTTCTTACTTGAACTTATAAAGAGCATAGAATTGTGTTTTTTAAAAAAGATATTAGTTACAAAACCAGTGTAGTTCTAAAGAGCCTTCAAAAAATAAAAAGGAGAAATGAAAAGGTTCCTACATATGAATAACTAAAATAGCATTTCAAAATGGTTCCAGGAGCTGAATTTATGATGAAATGAAAGATGAACACACTGCTGGAACACACTGACACTGGAAAAATATTCATATTTTATCTGTGTTCAACACATCCTGAACACTTCGTCTGTAGTCCACCTGCATCTCCCTTTCTTTATGGGTTCACACCAATGATGGAACACTAGAGAATCAGGAAGCTTTTGTTGTATGTGCTTGGCCTGGGTGTTGTCCTTGAGCATTTTTTGCTAAAGTCAGGTGCTCTACTTCTTGAGCCACAGCTCCACCTCTGGCATTTTGGTGGTTAATTGGAGATAAGAGTCTCACAAACTTTCTTGCCCTGGCTGGCTTCGAACTGCAATTCTCAGATCTCAACCTCATGAGTAGCTAGGATTACAGGCATGAGCCACTGGTGCCTGGCTAGGCTTCTTTTTTAAAAATCTGCAGTAAAGGATGGATATTCTAGTATCTTTCCAAACGTGGCAGAAGCATTTTAAATCTATCTCAAAAACAGATGTTTTCTATTTGAATTCTAGTAGACAGACAAGCTTAGAAAGGAAGTTGTTCTAAGAAAACTTTCTTGTCAAAGCAGTTTATAAAATTGAAGACAATTTCAGAGGCTAAGGAAAATGCCATTACTTTAAAATAAAAGCATTACTTAAACTAGGACTGGTAGTTACTTTCCAAAGGGAATTTGTTTTTCAGCTTCCCCCCACCCCACCCCACCACACCCCATTGGTTTAGTTGAAGGGAAGAGGAAGTTACTCCTTTCACTGGAAAAAGTGATGCCAGTTTAAATTGTTAATATGAGTATATGCTGGCCTCTCAGCCAATGAGAAGAAGCTTGTCTTTCTAGTCAACAGGAAGGCCTATGGGGCAAAAAGGGAGCCCTTTAATTATCCCAAACAGCCTCAGATGGCAAATTACATTCCCTTGGGCAAAGCAGAGGGGAAACTATCTACAGTAAGAAACCAAAAGATTTTTGAATACCAAACAAGGTAGAATGTTCCAGAAACTTCTGCTGGTTTCAGAAGGATTCTATTGCCAACATATATTCAAGGGTAAATTAAAAAGTAGAAATCACCTGGTCTGACATTGCATGTTTGCTTCCTGTGGTGCTGAGGATAGAAACCAGGGTCCTTTGCAAGCCAGGCAAGTACTCTATTGGCTGACTTATCTCCTCAGCCTGTGGAACATACTTGTAATCTCAGGAAGCGGAGGGAGGAGGATGGCCAGTTCTGGGCCACTCTCAGCTACTAGTGAGACCCAAGCTCAAAGAAACAAACCAAAACCAAAGTAGAAATCTACATTGGTCAGCAAGTAAAATTAAGTTTAGATTAAGGTGAAGTTATGACAAGTATGGATTAGAAACAAATTATCAAATGAAAGATTCCCTTATTGTTTGATTTTTGGTTGAATGTAAAATTATACATAATTTGTCCTACCATCCATTTTGTCTCTGTGTTAGAATGAAGACCAACCTTCTTCCTAAAGAGGATTTTGGCCTTGCTAAATGGAACCCTTAATGGAAGGCCTTATAAAGTAGAATTTTCAAAAATAGGAAATCAATCCCACGCTTGGCTTCGCTGACTGCCAAAGCCTATGGCTCTGCAGTGAGCTAGCTAACAGAACTGCTTCCTCTCTCTAACCACAATCCTCTTCTCACCGTTACTCAGAAAAACTTTGCAGACCTGGACTGAGGGAACATTTTACATGCTCTCTTCTTACCACCTCTCTCTCTCTCTGTCTCTCTCTTACACACACACACACACACACACACACACACACACACACACACACACACACACACAGAGCCTTGAACTCTCCCTTGGCTTTTTTGCTCAAGACTGGTACTTTACCAGGTGAGCCACATTTCCACTTAGAGCTTTTTGCTGGTTCACTGTATGTAAGAATCTCTCAGACTTTCCTACATGGGCGAGCTTTGAACCTCTATCCTCAGGTCTTCCTCCTGAGTAGTTGAGATTACAGGCATGAGCAACCAATGCCCAGATTTAGCTGTCCCTGAGATCTCTCTGAGAATCTGATGGAAGGTTAATTGTGCTATTAGCAACTTAAAGAAAAAAAAATACAACACACATACACACACTTCTCAATTTTCTTGAGATTCCAATTCTTTTGATGCCCAAACTCCTCTCCTGGATACTATAAAATCTATTGTTGGATTAAACCAGACCACCATAAAGCTGGCCCTGGACTTCGTCTTTCAGTACTCAGTGAATGTCTTCTTATCACATTAAGTTCTGGTAAGAAGCCATCAACCTTTATGGAGGTGCATTATAAGAAACAGCCCTATAAAATCCATTGAATGTTTACTGGAAGGATGAGTTTAGAAGGTTGTTTATTACATTAGATAGTAATTTTCTGCGAGGCCCACAGGAAAAACTTCTCCCTGATATCAACATCAGGAGGAGTTAGACTAAGGCAGCTGGTTTGTTTTTAACCTCACCAGCAGTACAATTTAGCTTTATCCCTTTTCCTTCTTCTAGAAAGATTAGAGATCTGAGACTCCACTTTAATCAGGGAAGAAACCTCAGGGTATACTTTTTATATGCTAATTTTAATTCCAGGACCAGTGTTGTTTTCTGACTATTATTTTCATGTTGCTTCACTTTTCTTAGCACATTTCTATTGTGTTCTATTTATCTATTTTTGAAGCTGTTTTAGCTCTATTTTGAATGAAGAAAGCTATGGGTGAAGTGTTCTAGTGTTGTTTTTTTCATCCCTTAATTTCCTTTTCCTTTTTGGAAGAGAAAAAATGGGGGGAATCTGAAAAATGTTCATTATTCTAATATTTCTATTAATATTTATAAAGTGTGGAAGTTAAGGCCATGTGATTAATCATAAAATTCAATTAAAATACCCAGATGTCAGCTACTCAGGAAGCTGAGATCTGAAGCAGTTCAAAGCCAGCCTGGGCAGGAAAAGCCATAAGATTTTTATCTCTAACTAACCAAAAAGTCAGAAGTGGAGCTGTGGCTCAAGTTGTGGAGTGCTAGCCTTGAGCAAAAAATCTCAAGGACAGCTCTCAAGCGCTGAGTTTAAACCCCAAGAGTGGCGCGCCCGCACACACACACCAATGAAAAGAGCTATTAAAAATGAAAAACAGTCCCTTACAAATATATAAATCTATTCTAATTCACAAATATTTTTTCTCTTTTGCTATAAAAACGAGAAGAAAGTGTCTTAGATGGTAGGAGAAGAATATAAATTCGATAGATAGTTTGTTCACTGGGAAAACATGGTTGTTACCTATTGCAAAACCAAAGGACCAGATTTTATGAGAACTAAACAGGGTGAGATTCTGTCTCTGACCTCTGGAAGTCCCTGGGACAAGGAAGTTGTGTAAGGGACACATGTGTGGCTTGTGGGAATTTGGACCCACATTAGTTGGTGTACCCTCTCTGGGCTTCCTTTCTAGTGCAGTTCTGCACACAAATGACATACATAATGTGCTGAATATAGTTGATATTTGTCGAGTTCTATTAGAATTCTGAAACAATGCAACACTATTTGAAGCTGCAGGCAAGTGACTTAAAACCAAAACAATACTGAATCACCACATCTATCAGAGACCACAGCCCCTTTGAACTGGTACAAAGAACAAAAATAACCAGGATTTGTAGTGAAGCATTTGGTCAGAATGCTTCCACACACACGCTATTCTGTTTGTGCTTCATAGAGACACATACATCTTAAGGATGGAGACAGAGGCCCTATGTCCTTAAGATGTACCTTTAAGACTTCACATGGCTTGACCCTGGAGTCTACTAGTTGGAAAGGTAGCAATCTTTCCATGCCTGAAAGAGAGCTTAGGGAACACTTGTGTGGAGCATTACTTTAAAATATTGTTTATTATGTGGATCAGATCAAACCCAGATAAAACACACCACACAAAATATAACTTCATATCATAAAATTCTACTGAAAGAGACATTCAAGAAAATAGGTATTAGCATATTCCCTTCACCACCTGTACAACTGCAATTCTTAACAGAAACTTGACATTCATGGACACTATATCCTTAGAGAATTTTCACAGATGACACACAAAATTACAAATAGGTAGTTGTTAATCTGTGGGTCGCATCCTTGACTGCCTATTAGAATCAGTGAGTATAAGAGGAGGGAAGAAACCCAATTTTAAGATAACTATTTAGAGTCCCATTTCTTGGAGAGGGACCCAGGCACCAGTTATTTTTAACTCTCCCCACCCATGATTCTAATGGGCAGCTGACATTGAGAACCATGGGTTTGACCTATTTTGATGGTGTTCCAGCATTAAGCATATAGGTTACTATAAAGAAATTGTGCAAGCTTTGGGGATATGTAAAATTGAAGATCAGTGGCACAGGATGACCATACACCATGCTCTACAACAGTAAGATTCCCTTTGGGCTGATGGCAGATACAATGCTAGGAGGAGGGACTAATATAAAGATTCATTTCCAAAGCTTGCACTCCAAATAGCCTTGGAAGTATGAGGCAAGCATACACAGAAAAGACTTAAAAGTAAGTAGAAGAGCAGGCACTGGTGGCTCATGCCTGTAATCCTAGCTATTCAAGAGGCTGAGATCTAAGGGTCTAGGCTCAGAATCAAATGGGACAGGAGACTCCAGAGAGTCCATCTCCAAAACAACCAAGCAGCAGGGATAGTGGCATGGTTCATGTGGAAGAGCACCAGCTGAGTTAGCACAAGGCCCCAAGGTTCAAATCAGAATACCAGAAAAAAAACAAAACAAAAAAAAAAACAAGTAGGTGGAAGTTTTAACCCTCTTCCCAGAAAGGAAGTAAGTATAAACAGATGTTTAGCTTTTTAGAGTCTTTTCTTGGTTCATAGTAAATACAATTGTGGGTCTGGATCTGGAGTAAAAGATCTCAGATCCTTGTCTTCAGAAGGCCACATATTAGTGCTGACCTGAATGCTATCAACATGAAGATAGTATTTGCAGTGTTGTTAATATGGTAATGGATGCATTGGGAACCAGATATAACATATAACCAGAGATAACATATGCTGATGGAAAAGACCTATGCAGTATACAAAGGTACTGTCTATTAAGGAATCAGCCCATGCTGATGTCTTGGAGTCATCGGCATCTACTAACAACATAAGATTCTTTGTTTGGAAAGCACATACACATATATGGATACCATTAAGAAGATTATTCTGGGGATGGGGATATGGCCTAGTGGCAAGAGTGCTCGCCTCGTATACAGGAGGTCCTAGGTTCAATTCCCCAGCACCACATATACAGAAAATGGCCAGAAGTGGCGCTGTGGCTCAAGTGGCAGAATGCTAGCCTTGAGCAAAAACAAGCCAGGGACAGTGCTCAGTCCCTGAGTCCAAAGCCCAGGACTGGCCAAAAAATAAAAAAAAAAACATTATTCTGACAAAAATACTTACCCAAAGGTATGTTACTAATTAAACACATAAACCTATCATAGCTTGGTATTTCACTGGCTTGAAAGTCAACACCATGTCTAGGAAGCTTCCTGTCACTTTCCAAGATGGATTGGGTATGGTGTCTAGAAATGTGTATACATGGGCATGTCAATACTGCCTTTGAAAGAGGGGGTGTAGAGAGAGTCTATAGCCTCAGTGTGTTTTATTTTTAAAAACTTTCACAACTCATATAGGATTACCTGTCATCTGACCTCCAAGAAACCCAAAGAAGACACTAGTTTTGAACAAGAGGAATGGGTCTGTAACATATTCTCCATTGAGAAGTAAAATCTCTCTTTCTCTCTCTGTCTCTGTCTCTGTGTCTGTCTGTCTCTGTCTGTCTGTCTGTCTGTCTCTCTCTCTCTCTCTCACACACTCACACACACACACACACACACACACACACACAGAGTAAAATAAAATCAGCCACAGTCTTGAGGTATATTTGGGCTATCCACAATACAAATAACATATGAGAGACAGCCATTTCTAGGATGTTTGCTCACCAAACATTTAGCTCCATACAAGGAGGTATTCCTAGAAAACAATGGGAAGGGCCAGAATTAATTGGCTGCTAATTTCTTTACTTTTCATAGGATGTTTTCTCCAGCAGTGGATGAAATCAATGTTTAATGTTACCCAGGCCCAGTTGTTTCCTTATTAGGAAAGCCCCAGCTTAGATCTCTATGAGGAAAAAAAAACAACAACCTGTCCTGTCCTCCCTCTGCCTGCACCCCTACGTGTGGAGGTGGGAGAGTGGGAGCTGGGGAATGTGAACTTGATCCAGCATTGATCAGCCAAGCAGCAAACTCTCATTGTTCTTTAGATACCAAACATAACTTCTCTCTACTAGGGATAAACCCAGCCTTTCTGTGAATAACAGTCTTTTGTGCTTACCAGTATGATCGATGGAAAAGAACTGCAAAAAACATTAGAACTTTATTAGACTTACCAGAAATACTTCTGAATAGCCAAGATTTAAAATCATCCATTAAATTATATTTATGTTAAGATTGGGTATGTTCAACTTTATTAAAGCTCTCTTGTAGTCATTTCTGACTTTATTTTTTGTGGCATTGGAGACCAAACCCAGGGCATACTAGTCTTTTTTGACACTGAGCTATACTCCTATACCTGATTATTTTTATAATTATGGATTTCAATTTATGTTATAAAGATTCCAGGCTCTTTTAGCTGTGCTTTCTATGGGAATGTTTCTTATTGCTTTGCTCTCTGAGATTTGGGGTCACTGGAAAGCAAATCAGCTGCTGTATTGTCCTATGAATGTGGCATTACTGTTTTGTACAAGGCCCTGGGAGATATGCTGTTGAGAACTTTGACCTGGGCACCCTGTGTCCTTATTTGGGGACATACAGGTCACACAATCTCTCTGAGCCAGTAAGATGGAGATAATGCTGTGATGAGGATGAAATGAGACTGAATACAGCAAGAGGCACAAAGTAGTAGAGCAGCAAAATTCCCTTCATCTTTCCCCTCAGAGACAAAAGCTTGTCTGGTATTTGAACCTAAGTAAACCTTCAAAGATCTCAAAATAACTGAATTGTGACATTATAATAAAAAAAACCTGATCTGATACCCTCTGATGAAGCCCATCTGAGCCACTAAAAACAAGCTTCTTGCAGAGCAACAATGGCTCACACCTTCAATCTTACCTACTCAAGAGGCTGAGGGCTGAGGATCAGGGTTCAAAGCTAGCCAGGGAAAGAAAGACCATGAGACTCTTATCTTCAATTAACCACCAAAAAACTAGGAGTGGAGGTGTGGCTCAAGTAGTTGAGCAACTGCCTTCAGTAAAAAAGCTAAGGGACTAAGGAACAGCACCTAGTCCCTGAGTACAAGGTCCTGTACTGGCACACACACACACACACACACACACACACACACACACACACACACACAGTGATAAGGCCACAAATAAGTGATAGACAAAGGGAAGCAAATTCTCTTTCTCATATGTCTTACTATACAGGAAAATGGACAATCTCATTTCTAGTGCTATGCCACTCAAAACAAGAAGCTGACCATTGTTTATCAAAAGATTATCAAAAAATAATACAGTTGCAGTGCATGCCTGTAACTTCAAACACTAGGGAGACAGAAGCAAGAGGATTCCAAGTTGAAGGCCACCTTGAACTACATAGGGAGACCCTATCTTAAACAAACAAGCAAACAATATCATAAAATGAAATTTGATAATTCTGTATTGCTTTCTGAATGTACCAGCTGTTACATGCAAAGGCATCAGAAATCTTAATAGTAGCTACAAGTGTTTATAGCCAATGTAATGGCATGGATTTCTAATTAGAGATATTTGTCTTTAACTTTCCTCATCTATAAAATGTGCATAATGCTAGGCACTGTGGCACACTCTGGTTATCCCAGCTATAGGGAACACTAAATGGCTGAGTGAAATAGCCCATGTCTATCACCTCAAATGGCAGGATCACAATCCAGGCTAGCCTTGGCATAAAGCAGGAACCTATGTCAAAAATAATCAAGGCAATAAAAGGCTGGAGGTGTGGCTGAAATGGTAGAGTGCCTCCTTAACTAGCATATGGCCCTGAGTTCAAACCCCAGTACCACTAAAATCTAAAAACAAAAAATTGGCTAGGAATATGGCCTAGTGGCAAGAGTGCTTGCCTTATACATGAAGCCCAGGGTTTGATTACCCAGTGTCACATATATAGAAAATGGCCAGAAGTGGCGCTGTGGCTCAAGTGGCAGAGTGCTAGCCTTGAGCAAAAAGAAGCCAGGGGAGAGGGAAGATGGTGCTGCCACAGTAGGGAGGCACCCCAACTGGCTCCAACTGAATAGCGAGCTGGTAACTTCAGCACCCAACACCCCATAAAGAACCCAGCAAACCCAGCAGCCAGAAGCAACAGAGAAATGCAGGAAACGAAAAAGAACAAAAAAAAGAAGAGCCTATAACCTGCACGGAGCTGGAAAATCTCCGGGGTACCCCCCCCCACCCGCCAACCCTGTCCCTAACAGGGCCAGGCTAGGAAAGGTGACCCAGCGCCAACAAACCGACTGCCAAAAAGTCACCCCAGGAGCACAGAGTCTGGACAGGAAGAGCTCCACGGACCCCAGAAGGAGTGTAGACCACCGAGACAGACAGCAGCCACGAAGGACCGGAGGTGCGGGGACCGAACGGCTGGGATCAGACATAAGCAGCAGGGGAACCCCAGGTGCAGACAGGGAGAGCTGGGCCCGCCACCACCAAACCACCGATCCCTACACCCCAGCAGCTCCATAGCTGGTGGCGCTAAGACCTCTGGGAGGACGCGGGAACTAACAGAGGCGGAGCAGCGCCAAGGCATCCTATCCCCAAAGCCCCAGCAGAGCCACCTGAACCTGGCCACACCGGCCCCGCCCCCTCCCCAGCAGGGTCCCGGGGACTGGTAGGCTTTGGAAGCCCCAGGCTCGCTGGTGAGCAACACCAGCATAGCAGAGTCACCTGGGCCTGAACACACGCCCCACCTCACAGTGGAGGCACAGAGAGTCTGCGGGCACCAACCCGCGCCTGGACACTTGATCCTGTAAGGGCCCACGCATACCGTCCCCTCAAAACAAATTGCCGAGAGGACACAAGCACCCTCCAACAACTCAAGCAACTCATCCCCAAAGGAAGCACTAGAGTTCACACGCATGCACACCTGGAGGGCCAGTGTAGGCCAGTGTGCTAGCCCTCCAGCAGGAGGACCTCTTGTCCAAACCCCCACGGGAGCGCACAAGCAAGCACAAGTGAGGGTGACCACCTCAGCAACAATCGAGAAGGTCATGCTCACCCATTGGGCAGTAAGGTTCAACAGCCAAACTCAAACCCAGAGTCAGGACACAAACAAGCCTCCCACTGAGGGACCAGCGGGAACCAGCACAAAGCCAAACCAAGGAAGCCACCCACAGACCTCCAGATGTGCAAATCACAAAGATATATTACAAATTTCTTCAAAGGGCAAGCCAACTCACCAGCTCCAAAAAGTAGCACGACTGAAGAGGAGATGGAGAATAAAAAAACAACTGAGGCTATGTTAGCAGAAATGATGGAAAGCCTCAGAAACAAAATCAGAAAACAATTCCAGGAGTTCAGAGTGGAAGTCTCGAAGGACATCCAGGAAGCCAAGAAAGAAATGGAAGCAAAAATGGATACAGTGCAAACCTCCGTTAAAGAAGACCTTAACATCCTGAGACGTGAAATGCATGAAAAAGTAGATTTAAAATACAACTCTTTGAAGGAAGAAATTTCCACGATCAAAGCTGATCTGGCAACCATAAATAGCTCTCTGACATCCATAAACTCTGCACTTGAATCCACAGCACAAAGAATTAACCATATGGAAGCCAGAATCTCTCTCTTGGATGATGATGCAACCGATAAGAACCAGAAAATTACCACACTCCAAGAAACGGTAAAGCTCCAGGGCAGACTAATCCAGGAGCTAGTGGACAAAGACAAGAGATATAATCTGTGCATAATTGGAATAGAAGAAGGAGCCGAATACCAGAGCAGAGGGCTTCAACATATTTTCAATAAAGTAATTGCAGAAAACTTCCCCAATCTCACAAGGGACCCCATCCAGGTAACCGAAGCCTATAGGACACCTGGCAGACCAGATCCTAGAAAAGCCACGCCAAGGCACATAATATTCAAGACTTCAGATCTCAAGAATAAAGAGCAAATTTTGAATGCAGCCAAAGCGAAGAAAGAAATTTGTTACAATGGAAAGAGGATCTGAATAACAGCAGACCTATGCACACAAACCTACCGAGAATGGAAGAACACCATCCAAGTCCTACAGGCCAACCACTGCCAACCTAGAATAAAATATCCAAAGAAGCTGGAGTTCATATTCGAGGGGAAAACCAGATCTTTCCATAGCAAATAGGATCTAAAGGAGTATGTGAATAAAAAACCAGCTCTACAATGAATTCTAAGAGGGAAATCCCACCCAAAAGAAATTGTACAGGACACACAGACAGAAACAGAAAGAAACTACAATAGCCAGAGCCCAACAGAAAGAGCAGCTCACTAAAGACAAGAAAAAAAATAAAGAAGAAAAACAGCCCAACAAGAAAATGGAAGGAGAAAAAACACCCTTGATCTCTTTGAATATAAACGGTATAAACTCTCCGATAAAGAGGAGCAGACTGGCAGAATGGATTGGCAAACAAAAAGTTGCCATCTGTTGTCTACAAGAGACCCACCTTACAGCAAGGGATAAAAACAGGCTCTGAGTAAAAGGATGGAACAAGATCTTCCAAGCAAACACACCTACCAAAATAACAGGAGTAGCCATCCTGATCTCAGACAAGCTGGACTTCTCATTAAAATCAACTCAAAAAGACAAAAAAGGTCACTACATTTTAATACAATGAAAAATCCAGAATCAAGACATCACGGTGATAAATGTATACTCACCCAACAAAAGAGGCCCTACATATGTCAAGCAAATTCTCAAAGATAGACCCGAACACAATCACAGTGGGTGACTTTAATACCCCACTCTCTCCAAGAGACAGATCCAACACCCAGAGGATTAGCAAGAGAGCTGAGGACCTAAGTAACACCATATCCCAAATGGATCTGACAGATCTATACAGAATCTTCCACCCTACAGAGACCCAATACACCTTCTTCTCAGCAGCCCATGGATCATACTCCAAAATAGGCCATGTCATAGCCCACACAAAGAACCTCAGCAAACACAAAAGTATTGACGTCATCCCATGTATTATATCTGACCACAATGGATTAAAGATAACTCTCAATAACAACGGTTACCACAGGGGCTATACACATTCTTGGAGGCTAAACCCCACACTGTTATCCAACACTTGGGCCACAGACCAAATTAAAGATGAAATTAACGAATTCATAAGCCACAATGACCATGAAAACATATCACAAAGAAACCTATGGGACACAGCTAAGGCAGTACTGAGGGGCAAGATCACTGCCCTCAGCACTCACATTAAAAGAATGGAAACAGAGCAGGTGAATAACCTCACGACGAAACTAAAGCAACTGGAGAAACAAGACATGATCGATTCTAAAATGACTAGGAGAGATCACAAAGATTAAAGAAGAGATAAATCTGACTGAAAATAGAAAGACCATTCAACAAATAAATAAGACTAAAAGCTGGTTGTTTGAGAAAATGAATAAAATTGACAGACACCCTCGCAAGACTTACCAAAAAAAGAAGAGAAGAGGCTCATATACGTAAAATCAGGGACTCCACCAGAAAAATTACAACGAATACACATGATATTCAAACAATCATAAGGAACTATTTCCAGAACTTCTACTCACTAAAAAACAATACAGAAATGGATCAATTCTTAGAGAAGTATAAACTACCCAAACTGAACCAAGAAGAAATAAATCAACTAAATAAACCAATAACTTACAGCGAGATACAGGGGGTAATCAAGAACCTTCCAACAAAGAAAAGCCCAGGCCCAGATGGATTCACCAATGAATTCTATAAAACCTTTAGTGAGGAATAATACCAATATTTCTCAAACTCTTCCGCAAAATAGAAATAGAGGGAGAAATCCCAAACTCATTCTATGAAGCTAATATCATACTCATTCCCAAACCAGGCAAAGACCCAACAAAAAAAGAGAACTACAGACCAATATCACTAATGAACACAGACGCAAAGCTCCTCAATAAAATATTAGCTAACAGGATCCAGAAACTGATCAAGAAAATTATACATCATGACCAAGTAGGCTTCATCCCACAGTCACAAGGATGGTTCAACATCTGTAAATCAATCAAACAGGACTAAAATCAAGAATCACATTGTTATCTCAGTCGATGCCCTAAAAGCCTTTGACAAAATACAACATCCATACTCATTAAAAGCTCTGGAGAGAACAGGAATAGATGAAACATTCCTCAAAACAATAAAAGCCATATACAACAGACCAACTGCTAACATCATATTAAATGGAGAAACTCAAGTCATTCCCTCTAAACTCAGGAACAAGACAAGGATGCCCACTCTCCCCACTTCTTTTCAACATAGTGCTGGAATCCCTAGCCATAGCAATAAGCCAAGAGGAGGACATCAAAGGCAAGGAAGAAATCAAGCTATCCCTATTCGCAGATGACATGATTTTATATCTGAAGGACCCAAAAAACTCAGTCCCCAAACTCCTACACCTAAGAAACCATTTTGGCAAAGTAGCAGGATACAAAATCAATCCACAAAAGTAAGCAGCTTTTCTGTACACCAGCAATATACAAGCAAAAAGGAAATTATGGAAACAATTCCATTTATAGTAGCCAAAAAAAAATTTAAATTACCTAGGGACCAACCTAATCAAGGACGTGACGGACCTATTTAATGAGAACTATAAAAATCTAATAAGGGAAATCAAAGAAGATAGAAGGAGATGGAAAGACCTCCCATGCTCATGGGTATGCAGAATCAATATAGTGAAAAATGGCCATATTGCCCAAATTGTTACACAAATTCAATGCAATCCCTATCAAAATCCCAGTTACATTCTTCATTGAAATAGAGAAAGCAATCCATAAATTCATATGGAATAGCAAATGACCTAGAATAGCCAAAGCAACTCTAGGCAAAAAAAAAAGCAGTGCAGGAGGTATCACAATACCAGACTTCAAGCTCTACTATAGGGCCATCATAACAAAAACAGCCTGGTATTGGTATAAAAACAGACCGGAGGACCAATGGATTAGAATTGAAGATCCAGAAATAAAACCGCACTCTTACAGTCAGCTGATAGTCGACAAAGGAGCTAAAGACATACAATGGAATAAACATAGCCTCTTCAACTACTGGTGCTGGGAGAACTGGGCAGCCATATGCAGAAAACTCAAAGTAGACCCAAGCCTATCACCATGTACCAAGATCAATTCAAAATGGATCAAGGACCTCAATATCAGACCTGAATCCTTGAAACTACTGAAGGACAGAGTAGGAAAGACGCTAGAACTTATAGGCACAGGAAGGAACTTCCTGAATAGAGTCCCAGGGGCACAACAAATAGGGGAGAGACTCGACAAATGGGACTACTACAAATTAAAAATTTCTGCACAGCTAAGGACATAGCCACCAAACTAGAAAGACAGCCAACTATATGGGAAAGGATCTTTACCAGCACAGCAACAGACAAAGGCCTAATATCTGTCATTTATAGAGAACTCAAAAAACTAAGCCCCTCCAAGCCCAATAAACCAATTATGAAATGGGCAAAGGAGCTAAAGAGAGACTTCACAAGAGAAGAGATAAAAATGGCAAAGAAACCTATGAGGAAATGTTCAACATCCCTGGTAGTAAAGGAAATGCAAATAAAAACAACCCTGAGATACCACCTCACTCCAGTTAGAATGGCCTATACTCTGAACTCAGGCAACAAAAAATAGCGATTAGGAATGGTGAAATATTGGTATTCGTAGGGAAATGGTCAGAACTTGAACAAATAATGTTGATCGAGACAAGCCTAGAACACAGAAAACAAAGGGGCATGATCTCCCTGATATATGACTGTTAAGATGGGGTGACAGAGAGACAGTAGAGACCAGGTCTGTGAAACCAAAAACTGCTTGTCAAATGGTATTTCCCACAGGATTGGGTTAGCGACCCAACACTATGTAACTAAAACCAAACAACTACTCAACATATAAAGGTCAAAAATTGACCTCTCAGTGGAGTACAATAGCTCAAAACCTATGTATGTACGTTCATATAAGACTACTGTGAACATATTGTCTAATGTCGACATTACATTTAAAGCCCTAGGCGAATTTTCTTTGGCGTAGACCACATGGCTACTGTATATGTTCTTGGTACATTGTGTATTGTATATATGTCTACCTGACCTAGGGACAGGAAAGAAAAACAGGGTGTAAGATATCACAAGAAATGTATACACTGCCCTACTATGTAACTGTACTCTTTTTGCACAACACCTTGTCAAAAAATTTTTGTTTAATTAATAAATAAATTTAAAAAATAAAAGAAGCCAGGGACAATGCTCAGGCCCTGAGTCCAAGGCCCAGGACTGGCAAGAAAAACAACAAAAACAAAAACAAAACAAAAAAACCCACAGAAACAAAAAACAAAACAAAAAAATAATAAAAACAAAAAATGAATAAAATGGGTGTAATATTTATGTAACTAGGATATATATATGTAACTATTATACATGATAGCATAGAGTATACTCAATAATAACATTTAAAAACTTTTGGACATGGTAAATATGTAAAATGGGGCACTCTGTTATACCAGGGAATAGGGAAGGATTAAATTAAAAAGTACAGCCGGGTACCGGTGGCTCATGTCTGTAATTCTAGCTACTCAGGAGGCTAAGATCTGAGGATCACGATTCAAAGCCAGCCTGGACAGGAACGTCCAGCAGAAAACCAGAAATGGCACTGTGGTTCAAGTAGCAGAGTGCTAGCATTGAACTGAAGAGATCAGGGACAGCGCTCTGGCTTAGAGTTCAAAACCCACAACTGACAAAAAAAAAAAAAAAAGTACAGTTTTTTAAAGACAGACAATTTCTATATTCTTAATTGATCTGAAGCTTCCTGAAGTATTTATGCAAAATCTTGGCATATGTCTCTTGATTTGGGAAGAAAAGAACAGTGAGAATTCTGGAGAACTGGATTTTTTTTTTCTTATAAATCCAAACAAAAATGGGTCTAAAAGAGGAATATAGTTGGGCACTGGTGTCTCACTCCTGTAATCCTAGCTAATTAGGAGGGTGAAATCTGAGGTCTGAGGTTCAAAACCAGCCCAGGCAGGAGAATTCATGAGACTCTTTTCTCTAATTAACCATCAAAATGCCAAAATGGAGCTGTGGCTGACTGGTAGAGCACTAACCCTGAGCAAGTAGAGGTAAAGGACAGCACAGAGGTCCCAGTACACACGGTGGGGTGGAGGGGTGTTCATCTTTACTTGGTTGCATACAGTTTAAAAAGAGACAGCACTCCCCACATGACTGAGGAAAAAGGAAGGGAGAAAAAGAAAGAAAATGTGATGAGGCAATTGGAAAAAGCCAGGAGAAGCTGCCCAATGCAGGCAGCTTCCCTGACCCAGGAAACAGGCCTCAGGGATGGAGGAGTTATCTGCAGCCGAATCCCATTATCACTTGCTGCCCTCCAGTCTTAGCCCTAAATTCTGATGTATTGACTTTGGCCTCCTTTCCATGCATTTTCATGCCAATAAAGTTGCTGAAATTAAAGAAGAATTGAATTGTGAAGCTTTTTGGCATAAATAATGTCATATTGTAAAGTTGGGGCTAATAACAACCAGGATGCCCTTAACACACTTAAGAAAAACCATCTGATATATGTATCCCTCAATGTGGTTTGAAATTTCCCTTGGCCTACAAAGGAAAATATTTTTAGCATGTAGCACACTTTGTAACAGACATATAAATGCTCTGAAAATATAATTTTAGGAAAGCATCTGGGTTTGATCATCCCAACCCCAAATAGGTTCTACTTTCTCAATATATGGAACACTGAAATGTTTTGCTATAAAATATGCAGCAATCACTGTGGCAATTTCTCATAAAGATTTCATGACTGGTTCTATTTGTTTTGCTTTGTTTTTTTAAAGCAGTAAATACTCTAATGATTTAAATAGAAAGCAGGATAAGAAATGAGGTTCCTTCCTAAACATTTGGACCCCATGTCTGCTTACCTATCAAAAAGCAACCTGGAACTCTGAGCATTCTCCTCAAGGATATTGATGTGACAGGCATAAATGAATACTTTCTTTTCAGATCTCAAAATACATATTTTTTGCTGTACTGGGATTTGAATTTAGGACCTGCACTCTAACACTTGAGCTGTGCCCAGCCCTGTGTGCTTTAGTGGTTTTCCAGATAGGGTCTCACATTTTTGCTTCAAGGAATGGCTTTGAACCTTGGACTTCAGTCTTCCTACATATGTCCTTCCAAGTAGCTGGGACCACAGACACATTCTTCCATACTCAGCTTGTTGGTGGAGACAGGATCTCACTAGCTTTTTGCCCAGGCTGACCTTGAACCACAATCTTCCTGACTGCTGAGACTACCCATGTTACCACTGCTTATGGCCGCTAAAATATATCTTAGAAATAATAGTTGCCACTTCCTGGGCTGGGAATATGGCCTAGTGGCAAGAGTGCTCTCTTGGTATACATGAAGCCCTGGGTTCGATTCCCCAGCACCACATATGTAGAAAAGGCCAGAAATGGTGTTGTGGCTCAAGTGGCAGAGTGCTAGCCTTGAGCAAAAAATGAAGCCAGGTACAGTGCTCAGACCCTGAGTTCAAGAGCCAGGACTGGCAAAAGAAAAAAAAAAGTAATAGTTGCCACTTGCTAAGGAAAAACTGACCTATGGTTAATATTGATCTGCAAGAATTTTGAGACTAAGAAGCTCATTAAAGCTTTCTCATTTCTTGCAGGTTAATCAGGTTAATAATTGTGATTTGAATGACTAGTAAATGCCTATTCTTCAATGATTAGCCAGCATCGTTGCTCCTACAGAATGAGAACCACTTAAGCTTTTTTCCAATAATCTCTCAAGTAGCAATTTTTCAGAGAGAGAAAAGAAATGCACAAAGAGGGTTTCTTGATAGTGGAAGCTTATAAAACACCATGAAGGATGAAACACAGAACCCACCAACACCAACCAAAACTGAGGTCAAGTTTTAAGTTTGAGGACAATTCACAAGTCCAGAGAGAGAAAGGAAGACACTTTCATCAAGTAAAACCCAACAGGTGACCAGGTACACCTGCAGTCCAGGACTCAGTGTAGTACCTGGCTAGTAACACAGGACTCAAAGAGGCTCTGCCCTGCCCCAGCTCAGCACCCATCATCCCCCATTGGAGCAATGATATAAATGACTCATGCTTAGCCACAGAGCACAATGGTAATAACCCTGACTCAAAGCCATACTTAAAAGTACTAATTGCCTTCATCATCCAACATAAGATTCACTTTACTGAACAAAACCTCACGATGTTACCACTGAAAAAACATAAACTTGGATGTAATGCTTTGGTTCTTCTCCTACACCCGGTACCTTCTCACTCATTAACACCAAAATAGTAGCAGTTAACTAGACAGGACCAGAAGTAGAAACTACTGGGTTTATAATGGCTCAAGTGATGAGAACCACCCCAGAAGAACAGGACCTCTGCTGACTGATCTGAGTATACTTGTTAGAGTGTTAGTGAATAACAGACAACTACCACATAGAGGTGTGTGTCAAGAACACTGCCTTTTTTAGACACACAATTAGATTTGGACAGTTCAATAATGGTTAACCATTACCTGACCTATGATTCACTTGTTGGCTGGCTGACACCTAACTATATCCCTCATGCCTTCCTACTCAGAGTCAGCACAGGGGACAAAAGCAAAGAGAGAATACAGAAAATATCTTTTAAATGCTTTAGGAGATACATGGAACATTTTTTGTTTGGCCATTTGCCTTTTCTTATTTGTTTGTTTTGGTGGGCTGGTACTGATTAGTTTCTATCTTAAGGGAGGAATAACTATAGCTTCCAAAGATACACAACCCAAAGAAATCTATCTTCACATTCACATTCACTCACACCAATAAATATACAAGCTTTCAGATGCAATATAGCCCCGTATTCCCTATGTGAAACCATTAAGCATAAGACATCACATCCAAGAAACAGGCTACCATGCATATATTAAACATATACCTATTTGTTACAATAAAAAGGTTGTCCACAAAGGAGAAGGCAAAATAGCCCTTCAGAGCTTTCCCTTTTGGGAGGGTGCTTTGGTGGCAAGAACTGGTACAAGTAACCATGGTTATTTTGGAAGGTCACAATGAGAAGTATTGCCTCAAAGACCCTCAAAGGTCAGGATGTATAATGATGCTGTGTGATATAAGGCAGCCAAAAGGTCGTGTGTGTGTGTGGTTGTACACCGACCCTCTAATTCACTCAACAGCTGCTCCTTAGAGTTGGCAAGGGCATTATACAAATATAAAATGACCTACTTTTTTTTTTTTTTGCCAATTCTGGGGCTTGCCAATCCTCAGGGCCTTAGCACTGTCTCTGGCTTCTTTTTGCTCAAGGCTAGCACTCTACCACTTGAGCCACAGCACCACTTCTAGCTTTTTCTATATATGTGGTGCTCAGGAATCGAACCCAGGGCTTCATGTATGGGAGGCAAGCACTTTACTACTAGGTCATATTCCTAGCCCCCAAATGTTCTACTTTTGATGAAGAATCTACCTAAGTATGTCATGCTAATAGAACAGAGAATGTGGGCAGTTCATCTTCAAAAGCAGAATTGAGTGTTTTTCTATGGCCATAAGGTTTATATACTGAAACAGGTATCTTTATCCAAGTTCAGTTTACTCCTCCCTAAAGAGCTTTTTCCATGAAATAAAGCACCATTAAAATGAAGTCTTCTTAAAAAGTATTGATCATGGTGAAGGTCATAACAATTTTTCCATAAGTGAATCATGCGGAAGCACAGTAATACTCACAAAGCCAAACATGGCCCACTAGACATTGTACCTTGAGGACAAATTACACAGCTCACTTATACAACCACCTGACTGACTTGTGAGTAAGTTGAGGGCCAAGCCTTCAAGCATTTTATTGTCTTATATTTTAGGCTTCTGTCTGAAAATGGCAAGTACAGGAAGTCAACCCCTGCAGTTCACCCAGGGTCTCCAGCTCTAGGGCAGAGGCCTCTTGTGCATTAACAAATAGTGACTTGTTTGTAAATGTCTCCACAGACTATGAGCTCATGAGAAGGGGCTGTACCCTTTCAGCTCAGAACACCCACTGCCCAGCACAATGTGTGGCATATTGATTGAACAAATAAACCAAATCTCAAAGCAAGTATTTGGATTACTCAAAGATTTTTTTTTTAAAAGAGGATGAGAGTTCAGATCAAATTTAGAAAAGCAACTCTGGCAGAATATATTCCAGAATAGATATAATGAAATGATCTATTTTCTGAAGAACACACACACACACACACACACACACACACACATACAGATTGTATCAACCAATCCCATCTCTACATATGAAGATTCTCCTCTGTAGTACAGAGTGCACCCGAGAGTTACAGCTTTGACAGGCTCCTGGCTATTTCTGCTGACCTAGTCTTCCGAGGGTATCTAACCCAAGCCTGCAGAGCTGAACATCTAGCAAGAACTCAATTTTATCTCTTTATTAAAACCTGCTTGTATTCAAGCTACTACCAACTGTCTCTATGAACTAAACTGAGCCAAATAATCTTTTCAGAGCTTGTGGCTTCTCATTCTTTTTCCTTGTGGTTTAAAGGCAGAACAGATTGATCCTTAGTTCATCAAATAAATATTAGACTTCTCTCCATAGTGTCACATGTTTCAAAGTATTGTGTCCATCTGGGCCAGTTCAGAATTTTCGCTTTGTGTAAATGGAAAAAGTTGTCAAATGCTCTCTACCCCATTCAACTGAGAAAGCCACCCTTATGTGCTTTCTTTGGAGCTCACTTTAAAAACATGCTTAGGGCTTGGAATGTAGCTCAGTGATAAAGCATGTGTAATACCTTTGGTTTGGTCCCAGTAGAACATTCCTCTCTCTCTCTCTCTCTCTCCCTCTCTCTCTCTCTCTCTTTCTGTATTATCATGAACATCCTGAACATCTAGCCTTCAAAACAGAGAAGATAAACTTGTTATTTAAGCCACTCCACTTACATTAAACATCCAACATGAAATCCTAAAGGGTGAAGGCCTTGGCTGTACCTCACTATCAAGTGTCCTCTCCTGACACTGGCAGGATAGGGTACACCATCTGCCTTACATTAATGTGGGCTAGCTTTCTATGGCTTCCTACTTATTCCCTTGAAAGCCCGAGTGGATGTAGATGATCCTCAGCATATTTCATATGCTTTCTGGTTAGACACTATTAGCCAGATATTTAATGATGTTTTAAAAACATATCTGTGTAAAGGAATGACTCTGGAAAGCTTTGGTTTTCAAAGCTGAAAACCAAAGAACAAAAGGCAGTCTACTATTCCTGTCACTCCATTTGGTGACTTCATCCCCCTGAAGAGGGGGAACGTGAGGCCTTTCACCCAGAAAGTTTTTTTTCCAGCAAGGATCTGAACCACCTGGCCATACTGTAAAATTGCTACTTTATTGTATCTCTCCTTCTAAAGCCTTCCCTAAACTTGCGGTTATGCTCTAGCATTGCTTTCAAGCTCCAATGTTATCTGGCTGTATCCTGACTTACTAATCAAGCCCATTTGAAGATTGGCTGTGTGTGTGTGTGTGTGTGTGTGTGTGTGTGTGTGTGTGTGTGTGTGTGTGTGAAAATTCTGACTATAAATTTGTTCCTAACAAGCACAGCATAAAGGGTAAAAATCACTGATTTGCATTGGTCAGTATTTGGTCAGTATTTATTCTGACAAAAACATTTACCTAATGGATCTTATTATTATTCAAAAGGGCATTCATCCTTCTACCATTTAGGGGTAGAAGGGCCTTGGCTGGTGTCCTGGGAATTAAGGCTTTGAAGGGAGAGTGAGAATGAGGTGTCTAGAAGGGGCTCTTTCTCTAGCCAGGGAAGCTGCTCCCAGGTGCCCGCCTGGATCTGGGCACCACCTGATGAGCCTCAGTCATGGGTCTGGTATTCAGCATGGGTCACACATGCACCCTCAGTTTTACACCACTAAATTTGGTTGTGTTGCTCTCTGGCCCATGTAGTCTTTTTGCAATCCACCTGTCTAAACCTCCTTACATTTTAGGACCAGCTTCAAGTGCTTCTGTAGCCTCTCCTCTTCCACACATGGCCTCTCTCTTCTGTACTCTTTTTATGCTTATCACTTTCTGTCTTAGCTTAGGTATGTGTACATTTATTTTCCTGCTGAATTATTGAGTATCTTAAGTGCAACACCTGTGTTCCTCTCATGTTTAGATCAACACAGTCCCTTATAAATTATAGAAATACAGGCTACCTTCTTGAATAGGAGAGAAGAGAGGGCAGGAATGGACTCTGAGAGCTGTTCCAATCCTGGAAGAAGCTTCCCCTTTTACCCGGTCTGGAGACCTGGCAGTTCTACCATGAAAGCCTAAGCTCTACCCTGTGCAAAAGAAATCTTCCAGGGAAAGAAAGAATTTTTGATTGTCAGTATTCACTTGGGGGCCTAGTCTTGTGAAGAGATTCAAATGCTTTCTAGAATCAGGTTTTGAAAAGAAAAGAAAAAAGGAACATAAAGCTTTCATGTGAGGCCATCAATGACAAATGTTTTCTATTTCATCATGATGTCCTGTGATGTGAAGAGGTGCAAATATTAGGGCAGAGTCAAATCAGATGACTCTAATAGTATGTGTCATCCAGCACACACATTCTGCTACCTACTATCCTCTGGGACAATGAACCCTCGTATATTTATTTTTGCTCATATCACCAGACAGACATTTTAATTTTTTGTGGACTAGGTAACTAAGGTCATTTGAGACAAAAATTGTACTTAAAGTATATTCTTCCACAGACTTGAGATGATTCTTGGCCATTTCAAAGAGATTCACTAGAAATGCTGAGGTAATCAGAGAAACAGGGAATGAATTTGGCTGTGGGCTGAACTGTGTCCTCTAGTTCTACCTCTAGTAGATCAGAAGGTGACCGTGTTGAAGGTAGGACTCATTAAGGTAAAATCAGGTCACAGGTGTGAGCCCCAGTTCAATACAACTGGTGTCCTTATAAAAAGAGGAGATAAGGACAGAGATAATGAGCCCAACACAGAGGAAAGACTTTGTATAAGGACACAGTGAGAAGGCAACCACCTGCAAGCCAAGGGGAGAGGCCTCAGGAGAAACCAAGCCTGCCAACACCTTGATCTTGGACTCCAAATCTTGAACTGTGAGAAAAAATATCTCTGTTCTTTAAGCTACCTCACCTGTGGCTTTTAAATATTGCTTTCCTAGCAAATGAATAAGAGTACTAAGCTATAGATGCCAAAGAAAAATGAAGTTAGGCTAAAAATGAAATATGTAAATAAAGTCTCTCATTGGCTCTTGGAATTCTGCTGAGCTGTATAGGAACATGAAGAGCCCATGTAAAGGGCCAGGCTCTTTGCTTAGCAGTAAGTGACTGTGATGATTCATTGACATTCAGATACCAGAAGAATATGTCTTCAAGAAACATCACAAGATGCACAGTCACTTAAAAATGTGAGCTAAACAAAGGGTGAACAAATGCAGCAGTGGTACTCACTAAACTCTAGGTTGAAAATGAACTATACAACTTGTGGGGGGAAGAGAACGAGGTAAGGGGGGACATTGTTCAAAAAGAAATGCACTCATTATCTGACTTATGCAACTGTAACTGCTCTGTACATTACCTCTATAAACATAAATAAATAAAAATTTGAAAACTGTGACCTAAATTACTCAACAAAAATGGCAATGAATTATTAGACACCCCTGCCCCTTGCAGCATATCACATTATGGCAATTATTATTAATATAATTGAACAAAAGATCTCATAGTGCATATAATTTGAAAAGCATACTTTTGCTAGAATTTACAAAATAACCAGCTTCAATTTCTTGACTGACCATTAAATGTAGAACATTTGTAAATACTACTGAGACTGAGTGTCCTAATGGCCCTTAAAACTATGTTGATAATATTATATAATAGACACTCAAAGAAGCCTAGAAGTGATTCCCAAGAAACCAGCTGGATTTCTGTATGCTGAAGACACATTGTAGCTATGATGACATAGCGTCCCTTGCAGAAGATTGTATCACATTTCCTGAATTTTGTGATTGCAGAATTTTCCCAGAAAGACATGTTTTCTCTCATTTGCTTGTATGGCCTTTGGCAACTTGCAGGTGTTTGCTTGGAAAGAAATAGCATTTCTCCAAGATGCCAAAAGAATTGCTATTCTAAATTCTGGGATTCAGGAGTCATCTGAGAATTCAAGTGGATTCTTGCCTATTTCCAGGATATATTATGTGGCTGGCCCACTAGCCATCCTCTTTACCACTACTGCTGCCAATAGTTCTGATTTTTGGCTGCTGAGCACCTCCTTCAAAGAGGAGACGGGAGCACAGAAGATCTGAGGTTTACCTAAATTGGTGTGCTGATGTTTACATATCTTAGGAAGCAAGCTGACTAAGAGTTGAAATTGAATGCTGAAGCTATGCTGGGAGTTAGCTCATATCCTTTTGAATGCCTACTGTGAACTCTGCACTCTGACCTTCTACCCCTGGGTTGCAATCATCTGTGCTGTCACAGCAAATGGAAGGTGCCTATGGATTAGTCACTCACATGTTTCACAAAAACTATAGATTATTTCAATCCCACCTATTCAATGGATGATTTTAAGTCACTGCACCTCAAATATTAATCCAATCAACAGCTCCAGAGAAGCTTTCATTCAATGGAAACCACATATGTTACTTTAACTTTGTGTTTGTGTATGTATACACATGTGTGCACGTGTGTGCATTTGAACTCAGGGCCTGGGCAGTCGCTGAGCTTTTTTGATCAAGGCTAGTGCTCTATCACTTGAGCCATAGCTCCACTTCTGGCTTTTTGGTGGTTAACTGGAGATAAAAATCTCACAGACTTTCCTGACAGGGATTTCTCAGATCTTAGCATTCTGAGTAGTTAGGATTATAGGCTACAGCTACCAGTACCTGGCTTCATTTTAAGTTTTTTAGCTTCAACTTTTTTGTTTTTGGTGTTTTGGAACAAGATTTTGCTATGTAGCCTCGGCTGGCCTCAAAGTCAAAATCCTCCTTTATCAGCTTCCTGAAGGCTTGAATACAGGTATGTACCACCATGTTCAGGCTAGTTGTCAAATTCAAAAAGTAAGAGCTAACAGATAAATTAGTTTTAATAATTTAGGTTATTGGGTATTCACAGGCCTCAGTATCTATTGGGGATTTATTCCAGGAGTCTGTGGATATGAAATTATATTATATTATATGTGGATATGAATATGTTCAAGATCCTTATCTAAAATGGTGAAGCATTTACATAACCTAGGCACATCCTCCTGTATGCTTTGGATCACCTCTAGATTAAAGAGAATACCTAATCTAATGTAAATACCATGTAAGTGATTTGTTATGCTGTACTGCTTAAGAATGACAGGACAAAAGTACATATTTGGTACAGAAGCAATTTCTTTTTAAACCTAATTTTGACCCATAGTTGGTTGAGTCTATGAATTTTGAGCACATAGACATGGGGGCAATGGTACACACATTGTGTTACTATGCATCCAAAATACTATCATTTCAACAAGTAACAATATTTTTTAAATTAATGAAACACTTATATTTTCTTTCTGGTAGTCATGGAGTTTTAAACCAAGGGCCTTGTGCTTGCTAGGCAAGTGCTCTGCTACTTGAGTCACTTCCCCTCAACCTAAGCTTTAGTATTTTTTCAGACAGAGTCTTACCTTTTTGCAGAGGCTGGCTTGGACCTCTGTCCCCTTACTTATGTCCCCCACATGGCTGGGATTATATAGGCAAGAGACACTGTATTGGTCCTACTTTCTTGCTTTTTTGTTTAAGGCTTATCAGTCTATGTTTTCATATTCCATCACAATTTACATGCTAAATTTTCATCAGAAATGTTTTGTGTTTATATTTCACAAACTCAAATGTACTTGAAAAAGAAGATTCATTCACATATCCAAGTTACTTTAAAAAAAGAACAGATTCATTAGATTTTAAATTTAAACATATTTAATGACTAGCAGGCTACTCAGATATACTAGATATATTTCAATTGCTTAACAACCATGTGTGGTTTGTGGCTATAGCATTGGATTAGGAGCTCCCCAATACCTACCTACTACGTGTAAGGGCTGAAACAAATAAGCATCACAGTAAGTATCACAAAGATGAGTCAGATATATAAAACCCCTGTTTGGGCAAGCAGGATGGGGAATGTTATAAGGTGTGTACACAAATAACAAAATAAGAAAGGTTATAATGGATGTAAAATTATAGAGAAGGAAAGCGCCTGAAGGAAAGAAAAAGAGAATGCACAATGAAAGTCTGATAGTGAAGCTCACAAATACCTGGAGACAGGTAGTTATGATTGGGTAGTTATGCCCGCACTGTGGGAAAGAAAGTTTGAAATGGTAATTTTAGGCAGTAGTACTGAAAACATCTATCAGCAGGCTAAAGAGTTTAAGTCCACTAGGAATAGTGAAGTTTTTGAACTCTAGTTTGGGAAGACTCCTTTTGGCAATGATGTGAATGATGGATGGAAAAGGAGATGGCTTAGCCACTGAAAGTCCAATCATATACTTCTAACCTAAGCAAAATATAATGAAAAAGATGGCCCAGGTGCTCGGAAAAGAAGGAAGTAAGAAATTTGGTTAAAGATGCACGTAAGGTCCTCAGGACTTGACAATTTAGGAAAGACATCAAAGAAAGGGAGATTAAGTTAGTTGTTCTGTTGCAATTAAAACAAGGATTTGTCAGGCACTGTTATAGTCTCATGCCTGTAATCATAGCAACTCAGGAGTTTGAGATCTGAGGATTATGGTTCAAAGTCAACCTGGGCAGGAAAGTCAGTGAGAAGCTTATCTCCAGTTATCACCAGAAAACCAGAAGTGGGGCTGTGGCTCAAAGTGGTAGAGCACTAGTGTTGAGCACAAAAGCTCAGGGACAGTGCCCAGACCCTGAATTCAAGCCCCATGACTGACAAAAACAAAAAAAACAAAACAACAGCAAAAAACAGGGAATACTGAAGAAAGGCTGAGTGAAGAAATGTCATGAAAGAATATTGAAACACAAGTGACTTTTGTTTGGGCAGACAAGAAAAGAAATAAAGATCGGGGGCTGGGAATATGGCCTAGTGTCAAGAGCGCTTGCCTCTTATACATGAAACCCTGGGTTTGAATCCTCAGCACCACATATATAGAAAAGGCAAGAAGTGGCACTGTGGCTCAAGTGGCAGAGTGCTAGCCTTGAGCAAGAAGAAGCCAAGGACAGTGCTCAGTCCAAGGCCCAGGACTGGCCAAAAAAAAAAAAAAGAAAGAAATAAAAATCTAAAGAACTGACAAAATATCATAAGGTGTTCCAAGACATAATATAAAGTCATCTCTCCATTTCTATAGGTACTACATTCACACATCCAACCAATGCTGGATCAAAAATACTAAGAAGAAAAGAATCTGGGTGTTTGTGGCTCATGCCTATAATCCTAGCCACTCAAGAGGCTGAGAACTGAGGATCACAATTCAAAGCCAGCCAGGCAATAAAATGTATGAGACTCTTATCTCCAATTAACCACCAGAAAACCGGAAGTGGAGCTGTGGCTTAAAGTGGAAGAGCACTAGCATTGAGCACAAAAGTTCAGGGGCAGTGCCCAGGCCCTGGGTTCATGCCCACCAAAAAGAAAAGAATAGAAAAATGATATCTATATTGAACAGGTAGACTTTTGTCTTCATACTTCCTGAAAAATACAGGGTGACTACTACTCATACATCATTTACATTGCATTAGCTATTATAAATAACCTAGAGATGATTTCACAGAGAGGGAAGGATATGCACAGGTTGCATACAATTACTATGCCATTTTATATAAGGGATTTAAGCATCCATTCAGTTTTGGTACCAAAGAGATGTGGATCTCAAGAGATGATTATATAATATTTCAACAGTGAGGGAAGGGAAAGCTGAGAAAATCTAGCTATGAGACTATCCTTTAGGAAGCAAGGGAGCTGGGAAAAACAATTGCTCTTCAATTGTATTATGCAATAGAGAAAACTACTTAATATACATACTTAAACGAAAATTTTCAGTTTGGCTGACAACATTCCAATTTTGTTTAAAAAGGCCTATGTGTGGTAGCAATGATCTGTGTGTTATCTCAGAGGAATGCCATTTAAGAGAGGGTTTTTATGCATTAGGTTTTACTGTTGTATGAGCTTGCTTGAAATAGCATATTATTTTTTACCTTTAAAAAGACTGAGAAAGGGGCTAGGAATATGGCCTAGTGGTAAAGTGCTCGCCTCGTATACATGAAGCCCTCGATTCCTCAGCACCACATATATAGAAAAAGCCAGAAGTGGCACTGTGGCTCAAGTGGTAGAATGCTAGCCTTGAGCAAAAAGAAGCCAGGGACAGTACTTAACCCCTGAGTTTAAACCTGAGGACTGGCAAAAAACCCAAAACAAACATACGAAAAAGGCAGAGAAAAGTTTGTTACAGCAAGTTGGAATAATGGCTAAAAGTACATGTGTGTGTTGGTGTGTGTGTGTGACTGCATGTGCGTGTGTCATCTCTGAGTGATTTTAAATTATTCTATTTATAGTTCAAAGTAAATGAGTAATATTTCTATAATCACAAGGACATAATCTGCTTTAAGACTCTGCAAGGCCTAACATTACAAGGTTGAGGTGTTTTTGAAGGAGGCTGGGTCCACTTGATTTTGCCTCTGCATGGCTCTTGTTTGTTCCTGTTGCTGCTGAAGCAATTTCCACTCTCCTGGTTTTTTTTTTTCCTTTTTCTTTCTTTCTTTTTTTTTGCATAATTTGCATTCAACGTGGCCAAAAAGGAAAATTGGGGCCAACCCCAAGGCAAGCCTTCCTGAGAGAAAACAAAAAGCCTCTGTAACCTGTGGGATGAAAACTTTACCAGAAGAACGTGACTCTTGTCATGAATGACTTCAGTTGCTGGCAGACAGAAATTTTAAAGGAGAACAAAGAGCAGGAGAGCCATTTCAGCGCTCAGGTTGTCATTCTAGGGCACATGCTAGTAACTTTATATTATAATGATGGGGACAAAGAACAAGGTGTCCCATTCAGTGCAACAGCTCTTGCAACCAGAGGGTCTGTGGCCCTTGCAGAGTCTTTCACTGAAGTGGAAAGGAAAAGAAACTTTCAGGGAGTGAAAAAGGAGTTGAGAGCAGGTAAATCACCAGCAGACATATAAATAACGGCAGAGAATGGGTATAAGAGATGAAAAGATGCCGTCTGATCCCCCATCAATGGAATGCCATGCACTAAATCAGGGCCTTTTGCTGTCTGATGCTGTTGTTTTTACTGAACAGCTAAACACCCAAGGAAATACCAGTTGGGTCTTTAAGACAATTTACAGCTGGTTAGCCTCATTGCACCTGGCTGTTTTGACAGCAGATTTCGTCAGTTTATGGTAGAGATTCTTGTCTACACTAAAAGCTGTCACCAACACAACTGGACTTTTGGGAGGGGAAAATGTAAAGCTCAGAGGCAAATCTCTCCCTTCCTTATATCTTTTAACCTTTTACTGAAAAGCAAAAGTCTCAGGATAGTGGCAAATCCCCTCCTGACTTGAGGGGAAATGACAGAGCCTGCCGGTGGAGAAAGGGTCAGCCCCAGTGCCACTACCCATCTGGGCTGTCTGGGATGAGCCTGCTTCTCTGCACAGAATTAAAGGCTCTTTCTTTTTCCTTCCCTCCAGGCGAACTGATGTAAATAATGGCCTTGTTGTTCCAGGCTAGGAAATTTGGTAGCCAGTTCTTTGAACTTCCAACTCTTCCCAATGTCCAGGCCCGACCAAGAAAGTCTGGGTTCTTTATAGCAGCCTGGATAGGCATACAAACAAACAGCTACAGAGAAAGCCACACCCATCTCCATCTAAAACACAAAGGCCCAGGATTGGACATTCATGATCTTTAGCCCATTCTCCCAGGATTTTGGTACTCAATGAGTACTCTGGTTGGGACACTACTTTAGAAACCACAGGTTTCTAAGAATACACAAGTCAAAAGCACTGTCTATCTCATGTCCAGGTGCTGCCTTGCCCCACCCGTTTCCTTCTTTTTTTTTTCCTCCCAGAAAGATTGGACCAAATAATTTTTAATAGGTACCATGCATTCCTGAATTGAAGGGAAAGTGTTCTTTCTTTACAATGGGTAGTGGTGGCTGGTGGCAGACATTTTCCCATGTGACAGGCAAGGACAAAGATGTGAAAAGGCAACAGAGAACAACCCCCCCCCCCACTTTCCTTCATTTCATGGGTCACAGACATTCATTGACACTCAGAAACTCCCAAGGGGAAGCTCATATAACCAGTCATGAAACAAGAAACGAGCAGGCTCCAGAGGCTGCTTGCTTGAGTCTACCATGGACTTGGGGGTTGGGGGGGGGGGACTACCCACAGCCCCCAAGGCCCATTACAATGGTCAAGCCTGGTCTGTAACTACTCTGGGGTTCACCCAGACTGGAAAAATTCCAGGCCTGAAAGTTTCCATCTGGGGTGCTACCCTTAGACTACCCAAGTCTAGACTCATGTTAGTGTCAGCATTCAAGTTTGTAAGGGGCTCTAGAAAGCACAAGACTTGAATAGAGAGAAGGGAAGAGAAGTTCCAGGCCAATATTCCCACAGAGCTCAGGATGGGCAGGACAAGGTTTCTTACTTGCAGTTACCCATTGGCTGAAAAGGAGAGGACAAATTTGTAGTGGGAATGAGCTTTGGTCCCTACAAAAGAGAAGTGAATCCTAGTCATCTAAGTGTGGAGACCAGCCTGAAACAGGATCTTTATATACAGGAGGAAGGGAAGTGGCAAGAACACTAGGGAAATCAAGAAAAGAATTGTGAATATCACAGATCAGATGAAAGCCATGGCCAACCACTCACCTACGTGGCTATCGGCTATTGCTGCTACAGAGTAGCTGAAGGTCAGATGCTCAACTCACTGCAGGTATTAAGCTGTTGCCTGGTGACTCCCTTCAAAATATATACAATACCATGCCCTGCAAGACCTCACTTAACACACAGTGTAATAGATCCCATCATGTCCACTCCAGCCCCACAGCCTCCACCTCACAGTGGCAGGCTGAAATGGAAGGGTGGGGAGGGAGCCCAGCCTTTTCCTGACTCATTACTTTTTTATACACCTATTAAAAACAATTACCATCACAACTGACAGGCTAAGTAGCAAGTTTTACTTTTCTCTACAGACTCTTCTAGAGCAATTATCTTAAGGTACCTTAGGTATTCCAGAACTCTCAAGCCAATCTCGGAAGATGTTTTCAACAGATAGCTCTTGCCTTTAGGAATAAAAAAAAAACACAGAGAATTAAAAAAGTTACAAAGCACTTATTTCAGAGAACATTTCTGTCTATGTCCAGCCTATTCTAGCATCAATCACAGCTCTGTGGGTTGTAGTGTGAGAGGGACCCCAGTCACAGAGTCCAGTTTCTCTCCAGCCAATAGCAAGGTCTGCATGTGCCGATCAGTGAATCACTGGCATGGCATAATAGTGTTGTTATTGTTGTTTTTCAAAATCAAATATTTGCTGAGTAAAAAAGAAATAACATACTTATTCATGGCTGCATGTATGTACAATTGGAAAATGCAAGGACATACTTAATATTTACAAAAAAAGATAAAGTAGAATGTTAAAACAATGAATATATAATATAGGAACAAAATAATGGTTTCAGCATAAGAATGTAACAACTACAGTGTTTATGGTAATATAGGAACATCAAAGCAGTAACAATGGTAATAGGTGCTTTCAATACTTGGAAAGGAATGTTCTGGTTGGGAAAGCCTTTTCAAGGGGAATGTATATCCCTAGGACACATTCCTGGCAGCAGAGAGGCAAACTGAAATTCAAATGTTACTGCAGTAAGGAGAAATATGAACTTCATAGTAAGGATGGGCTATAGGAATAAAACAATACCTTTAGTGGTTGGACAACAGAGGCACCCATACACGGAATGGGGACAGCTTCCACTGCCCATTTCATTAAATCCACCTCAAGATTATGATTGCTTGTTACCTCAGACCAAATTCTTTTGCTTCTATCCAGATGACTTGTCTAGTCCTTAAAATGACTAACTGCTCAATACATTTGGGTAAAGGGACCTAAGGTTGGCTTGCTTAGCTAACTCAATTTAAAGCAAACCCATCCATAATTCTTCCTCAGGCCTGTTATCTTTGCTTATACAACAGCTTTCCCAACCCCCTCCTAGGCTGAAAGGAGACCCACCACCCCCTGTGTTACAGCATACTGTGACTGTAAATTATTTGATTACAGGATGTTCACGACCTCTTCTCCGGACTGAAGCTCTATGGCATCCAATTCCAGCACTTACAATGGTATGCAAGAGAATCTCTACACAGATATTTTTGATTGAATGAAAACCCACATTTCACTGATGACTCAATACAACCATTTTCTTTTCACGAGAACACTCATCTTTGCCAGAAAAGATTTCCAAGTTGTTAGGCTCTGCATCCTTCTAAAAACTTTTAGATAAAATACCTACCCTCTCCTTTGGAATTGTAGATAGTGTTATCTATAATGTTAAGTGCTAGAAGGCCAAGTCAGCCCTCCACTCCATGGGTGATGTAGACAGCAAGGAGGGAGGGAGAGGTAGAGTGAGGGAGAGTGAGGAGGTAGCTGGTTGACTTTCCCTCCATTGGGCACAGGTGTCCCCATCAAGCAAAGGATATTCAAGGAGGCAACTATGAAAGCAGGAAAACTAAGAGGCAAGGGGGAGAGGACAGAATATAGCAACAAAGGGCCTGGGTTCACCAGCACTGCTCCTGTCCTCTGTCAGATGATTAGGCAGAAAGTAAGAGCACAGGAGAACGAACAGGAACAATGGCTACCTTTTTAGGATCTCCCAGTCCCCAGAACCAGTGGAACTCCCACACATGCTTTGAAGGAAAACTGAAAGTGTCATAGGGCCTTCCCACTATGTACCTACTGCCAGGTAGCCATGTCAGTCTCAGTGCTGATAGCTAAGCACCCCTATAAACTATGAGAACAGTGTGTATGTGTGTCCATGTTCAGGGTATATGTGGTTGTACGCACACACATGTGCATGTGTGTGAGGGGGGATAAGGATACTTGAAAGGAGTAGATAGCTGTCCAGGACCCTTCAGGAAGATCATTGTTCTTGAGCTTGATTTGACTGGGAAAAGGCCAGAAATTCCCTCAGCAGCCATAAGTGATCTGCTAGGAGGAGAGTGAGGCTGACTGGCCACTTAGAAAATTCATGGAAGAAAGCCATGGAGGAGAATGGGTCCTAGGCCTCCACAGGTGTGGGCACACTGGAGTGCATCAAGCTGCAGCACTCCTCACAGCCCTGGGCTGTTCAGGGGGGAAAACAGGAACCTGACCCACCACCATAGGAACTTTCCTTCCCAGTGGCATGTGCAGTGGCCAGTAAGTGGGGACAAATCTACATTTGTTTCAAACATGAGCAGGCCCTCAGTTGACCAGTCTTGTCTTCCACATAAATTATTTTTTAAAAAATCAGTCTTATCTGCCAGCCTCAAAAACAACATCAAGTTTCTTTGGTCACAGGTATCCTTCAATGACTTCCTCTCTAGTCATAAAGGGACACTTGATGTCCGAAACGTTGGGGCAAAGCTTCTGTCATCATCCTAATGATGCCCAGGAAAACCAGAGAGCTGGGTTCTGAATTGCATATGGCCGCCTGGGGCAGTCCAGGAAAATAGGTCTAAAGGCTCCACAGTTCTGAGAAGGAGGCTGATATCAGGATTTCCAAGATGCAGAAGTGATGATCAAAGGGAAAGACATGGTAGATCCATGAGGCAGGTCAAAAGAACTGGGATTCCATGTCCGGATGAGCAGACGTCTGAGGAACAGCTCAATTGACTGATCTCACAAAAGATGGCAAACAGCTGTTGTATCCCCATGGATAAGGGAGGATATGGACATAAATTCCCTTTGGGGAATACTTGCTTAAAGTGATACTTCTCCAAGTGGCATGAAAGAGAGGGTGGGGAGCAGAGGCCTGGGATGTTCTTAAAAGAGGTCCTAAGTCCTCACCAGAAAAGGCTACAGAACAGGCAAACTTCTGTGTCATAAACTCCCATGCGCAAATTCTGCGGAGAGGAGAGATGAGAATCCTGGGAGATGACTGTTTCAGACAGATATACAATAGTCAGAATACCTACAGCTTGTAGGGATAAAGATTCCACCAGTATGGAAGAGGACCATTGCCTTCAGGTGAGACAGGTAAAAGGAGGATACTATGAGTAACATCAGGAGAGACTTCTAAGCAGGAAGTTTGTGGCATGTGAGAAGGCACTGTTGTCCCCAATAGAAATGGAAGGAAGACACAAAAAGAGCAAAGAGAAGGCATTTCTGAGCCCAGTAGGGCCCTCACACAGGATGAGGCATGACAAAAAATAGGCATGGGTGCAGGATGTCAGGACTGTAGAGCAATGGGGAAGAAGGAGGCTTGAGGCAGGGGGACTGCATAGGACATTGCTGGTAAATTTCATTAAAAGTCTTTTGGGGAAACAGTACAAGAAATGTATCCAATGCCTAATGTATGAAAATGTAACCTCTCTGTACATCAGTTTGATAATAAAAATTTGAATAAAAAAAGTATTTTGGGGAGTATTAGTCCTGGGGCTTGAACTCAGGGTCTGAGTGTATCCCTGAGCTTTTTTGCTCAAAGCTAGCTCTCTGCAACTTGAGCCACAGCTCCACTTCTGGCTTTTTGGAGCTAAGAATCTCATGTTTTCCTGCCTGGGTTGGATTCAAACCACAGTTTTCAGATCTCAGCCTCCAGCATAGCTAAGATCACAGGTAGTGAGCTACCAGCATCCAGAGATTTTTAATTTAATTTAATTTTTTTTTGCCAGTCCTGGGGCTTGGACTCAGGACCTGAGCACTATCCCTGGCTTCCTTTTGTTTAAGGCTAGCATTCTACCACTTGAGCCACAGTGCTACTTCTGGCTTTTTCTGTTTATGTGGTACTGAGGAATCGAACCCTGGGCTTCATGCATGCAAGGCAAACACTAAGCCACATTCCTAGCCCCTATTTATTTATTTTTAAGGCAGAATTTTGCTTAATAGCCCAGGCTGGACTCCCATTCTGTTCCCCTGCGTCAGCCTCCTAAATGCTGATGGCTGAGTTGAATGTATTTAAGCAGGGGACAGAAAAAGTTGGTGAACTGGGTGTGGAGTGTTGGGGATAGATTTGGAATCTCTACCTAACAAGTCTCCATAAAAAATATGTGGCCACATACAGTGTACCAGCGCCAAAGTTTGTGGACAGTTTTGAGGGTTTGTACACTGCCAAGTATTAGGCAAATTCTGTTTTTCCACATTTAGTATTCACATACATACAGATATTATGTAGTGGAACTAAACGCAGAACAAACAAAAAACTCTTCTACCCATAGTCAAGTGAAAGTATAAAAGTAATAATGTTTGCTGAATATCTTCTCTGTAACAGACACTACAGAAAACATCTCACCTCAGCTTTTATAATCATTGTGTAAGAGCAGTATTATTGTTGCCATCTTAGAATTGAACAAATAAAGACTCTGAGAGGTTGATGAGCTTAAACAAAACTAAACAGATAGTACTCAAAGAGCTAGGATACAAAGCTATGTGCCCTAGCTTTTTTTTGTTGAATGCAGGCTTCAGGACAAACCAGTTTCTTTTTGGTACAAACAAGGCTGCAGAAAGAAGCAAGAGAGCCTGAGCTTTCTCCAAAAAACTCCATCTCCCCACTTTTTACCAGCATACCTCCTGCTAGAGGCAGCATGGATCCTGCTGTGGCTGGACTGTTTGTCAGCCTTTCAATTTCATTTTTGAAGACATGAGGTACTTGGGAGGGACATAGTGTGAAGGCGGGAGAACCCCTCCTTCAGATTCATCCAGAAGCAAAACATACTTTTCCTTGACAGAAAAGAACATGTGTTTTTGGATCACTTTTTTTTTGGAAAGCTTCGAAGCATCTTCTAACGATTATCACTTCATTTCTTATAATATCTTTGTGAAGTGGGTATCAACTGTAGTGAGGCAGGTCCTTTTGTTTTTCTTTTTTTCAGATGATACAAACTGCAGCCCAGGAGGACTCTGGCCAAAGTCAGTACAGACACAGGGATAAAGGAAAAACCACTCCAACATCAGTGCAGATATCGTACTACATTAATTCTGTCTGGGGAAAATGTGGACTAAGATGATAAGTGAAAGAAGCAAGCTTTAACTACAGCTATTAACAAAACAAAACAAAAACCATAAAGTACTGTAAGTGGCCTGACCTCTCAAGGAAATAATGTGAAACTGTATGAAAATGTTTAATTTTCAGGGTAGAAATGGAACACATGTTTTAGGGGAAAAGACAACATATCTGCTGCTTTTACTTTCTGATCCTAATTATAATTAGTGAGATGGCAGTGTAGGTGAATATTTAACTCTGGGCTTGGACATATAGATGGAAGCCAAGTGGAGAGTTGGCTTTTTCAAGACATTCAGAATCTGAGTCAGTGGTGCGTGTTTTTCCTCTGAGGTCATGTGGCTTAAATAATCACAACAGACAAGTAGGAGCATTTCCACTGAGCCAGGACCCAGGCCTTACAGGAAATTACTCTTCTGCATGTCTGATCACTATGGAAATTGATTTTATACAGATAGCAAAAAGTACACAGACCCGAGACTGCATGTCCTCCATATTTGTACCAATGAGCACATACTCCCTGCCTCATTACTGAAACCTAGGCCAGATCATCTCCCAGGCCTCTCGGGTATTTGGACTAGCAGGTGGTTTTATCCTCTGGCTGGCTGGCTGCTCCCTTGCTTTGCTCCCACACCCTCCATGGGAGCTCTGAGTTTCAGTGGTCTGTCTCCAGTCCCACTGAGCTATAAATGTGGTCACACTTACTTAACACAGTAGGGGACAGAACATGCAGTGGCTACCCTGGTATGATATTAGCTAGAAAAATAAGCTGTGTTTAGAGCTGAGAAACTGACCATTTGTTCTCTTCGTGATGTTAAAACAAATAGAAATAAGCACAGGCTTTCATGAAAATGTCATTATACCTGCGCATATGTGCCTGCTCAGTTGATTTCTGAGGTTAAGGTGACATGGATGAAGAGCTATTAGCTGTATCTACTACTTGTGCCTCTCAGTTTGTTGCTCATTAGGAGAAATGACTCTATCATTCTGAGTTCCTTTCTTCAGCCTCTTGAGATCCTAAATATCACATTCTGTCAGTGCCTCCCCAGGAAAGCACACAGCCCAACAATTTTCACATAAACTAAATGGCAGACCACAAGAACTTGGAATGTGCAGGTGAATTGGAGGAAAGGCATTGGGAACTTCAGAGCTTGTTCTAGAATGTGACTTACAGGCTATATGGATCTTTAAATGTTAGTAGTTTTATGTTTTTAAATTCCCTTTCTACAGCAAGTAGTATGTGTTGCAAATCTTTGCAAACATTTACTTGTTTTCCTGTCAAAGCAAAGTAATTGTGGTTGGATAGGTGATGAAGATTGCTGATTACAAACCACGTACTCCTCAGCACCATGGGTATGTGGGGGAAGCACTGGACTCAAGCAAACACATAAATGTACACACAAACAATGATTGATGCACAAAGAAAGAACCAGACCAGTGGCTATGAATGCTGTCAGAATACCAGGTAAGTAAGATACACTAGATAAGCTCCTCTTCAGGGTGCCCTTTGGTCAAGGGAGTCTAGCTTCCAGGGTTCACTCTGATTCCTTTCTGAGCAATTTTTTCTTATTGTTTCCTGTATCATCCCCCACTTCTACCCAGTAACCTGTTGCTCTTCCACTCTTCCATACTGATTCTAGGGACAAACAACTGCCCCATAATATTTCCAAAGCCACTTCTGAGTATAACTTAGTGGCCAAGAAAAAAAGGTCAGCCTCTTGTGTGACTCCTCTTTTCAATTTTCACAACTGATCAGCTTCTCAACTATCCTTCAGCTCTGCTCATTATGTGCAACCCCTCTACCATGGTCACCATCTCTAATATAATTACAGCTCTTAAGATCTCTTGACTGAACTTCTCTAGTGGCTTCTAATTGGTCTCTTGGCTTCTAGTCCACTATTCCCATATCTACTTTCTATACTGACCCCCAGAAGACTCTTTCTGAACTGTTGATGTAATTTTGTTACTGAAAATCTGCAGTGAGACCTCTTTGTCTTTGAGTGAGTGCTGCTTCGGGTTCAAGGCTAGAGACACTGAGATTTCTCTAAATAGCCCCACCCCAAACTCTGGATCACAGCCTTACAAGTCATTTTTATGTGGATTCTAACAACCTGTTTCATCTCTGTCTTCAGTAATCAGCTAGAAACTTCTTTTTTTTTTTTTTTTTTTTTTGGCTAGTCCTGGGCCTTGGACTCAGGGCCTGAGCACTGTCCCTGGCTTCTTCCCGCTCAAGGCTAGCACTCTGCCACTTGAGCCACAGCGCCACTTCTGGCCGTTTTCTGTATATGTGGTGCTGGGGAATCGAACCTAGGGCCTCGTGTATCCGAGGCAGGCACTCTTGCCACTAGGCTATATCCCCAGCCCAGCTAGAAACTTCTTGAGGGTTAGGCATGGGATTCACTCTTTGTTATTCCCAGTGTCCAGCCTAGAGCCTTCTGGGAGATACCCAAAAGAGCAAGTAAGATAATTTGAAGCAAGAGAATGCAGAGGTTGTATGACAGAAACATTAGCTGACTGGTCTGATCTGAAAAGCCGTGCCCTATTCAGAATGGCTCACGTGCCTAACAGATGTGTCCAAGGATCAGTTTACAACTGGGGCCAAAGATTAGAGGCTCCAGGGGGTAGGTGTGGGGCCTTCTGAGACCTAGATAAAATTGGTACAATATGTTGCATAGGTAATAGAGTAAACAGTCTGTTTTAATAGCTGAACTAGATTCTGAGATTAGTTACCAGGCAAAAAATGTTTAAGTTTTAAAATATATTGTAGAATTCTTGCTAGAGTGAATTCATCCTAAGAAAGAATGAAATTGCTTTAATTTTTAAGGAGAATTAAAAAAAAAGTTTAACCCTGCTAGGCAAAACATGATCCTAACTTGAGAGGTACTTTATCAAAGGGCATGTAGTTGGTGGCCACCATTAAGACAGGGACATTGCTTTTAACTTACACAATTACAACAAAAGTCTCTTTGTGGTCCCAATGTGTAACCTCAATAAATGTTCACAACGATAAAATCCAAGTTCTCTAGAGCCAGAGGGTTCAGGGACCATCCAATGAACTCTATAACCTTATTATGAAGATCAAAAGAGAGACCTCCAAAACTAAAACACTGTTGTTTCAGCAAAAATTGTTCTATTTATGCCCTAAAATAGACTTTGAAAGAATGCAGAGTTATCACTCAGAATACACTTTAGTAATCTATAAGGAAGTAATACACTATGCTTTCGGGGTTTTCCTTCCTTCCCTCACCTTTTTTTTCTGTTTGTGTGCCAGCACTGGCCCCTCCCTTTTTTCTGTTTGTGTGTCAGTACTGGGGCTTGAACCCAAGGGGCCTCAGTGGGTGCTGTACCTTAGCTTTTTCATTCAAGACACTTGTTCACTCAAGGTTCTATCACTTAAGCTAGTTTCGTTTCCAGCTTTTGGTAGTTTATTAGAAAAAAAAAGTCTCATGGACCTTCCTCACCAGGCTAGTTTTGAACTGCAGTGCTCAGATCTCAGCCTCCTGAGTAGCTAGGATTATAGGCCTGAGCTACTAGTATCTGGACTTCTCTCCTTCCTTTTTCTTCCTTCCCCTCCCCTCCTCTCTTCTCTCTTTTTCTTTCTCTGCACTAGTTCTTAGGGAAACTGCTCTATTCTAACACAGAGGATCTGAATTTATTCTGGAGTGGAGGCAAAAGAAAAAAGGAATATACACACATGTATTTTTTTGCATGAAGAAAATCCATATGTCCACTTTTGTTTAAAAAAGATAGTAAATCTAAAACATTAAAAAAAATTCCAAAACAATGTACAGTTCCTTTGGGAAGCCTCCGAAAAGCTAATTATGTTGCACTGACTAAAGCCTCATACAATCTCTATGGATAAGACTTCTTTCAGAATCAGAAGGCAGAACATGGAGAGGTAGAAAGAAAGGAATTCATCAAGTATGTTAATTCTGTATGAAGGGCTGATTTGCTTTATGTGTGTGTTTCCACTTTATTTTCTTAAGAAGTGGGTAGGGCTTGGGGAGCAGTTCAGTGCTAGAGTGCTTCCTTAGCATGACTGAGACCCTTTGTTCAGTTCCAGCACTGATTGCAAAAGCAAAACAGAACAAAATCAGAAGTCTAAAGATAACACTTCCACCCATTGATGACATAATTTTGAGGCTTTCTGAATGCAAGGTGGAAAATACGAAAGTTTAAACAAAACAGGTAAAGTAAAAGTCAAATGCTTTGGGAAAATTCAAAGCAAAATGAAACAAAACACTTCTCCATTCGAACATGGCCCTTAGGCTCTGTCAGTTTATATGTCATCTCTTGCACCTATTGATGGCCTAATACCTTACTCTTAGGACAACTAGTTTAGACTGCTTGTAACAAAGGCTCATTAACCTGTAGGTGACTACTCAACTAAATCTTGGACTATGTCAGTGGCAATGAATTCGTTGCTATGTGTACAAAACCACAGTTAATACTATGAGACAGAAAGGAGGAGAGTAACATTTCTTTGAAGAAATATTTAATTGCTCTTTGAATGTCTGAATATCAATTTTCCTATTAGTCATTGTGTTTTAGGGTATATGATTTTAGAGTTCAGATGAGGCAGGAAATCAGTAGGAGAAAGTTAGGTGACTCTAACTGCCCATTAATAGAGGTCTTAAAGCTGCTCTACAAGCTCGGTAGATGGCCAGGAAGTCTACAACTTCCAAGTATAAGAGTGTTCCTCTTCAGGACAGGGAGCTCATCTAAGCAGTGTGCTGAAAAGAACATGAGCTAGAGCCACACAGACCTATGCTCTTTCTTGGAAAAGCTGCCTCACTTCTGGAAGCCTCAGTCTCTCCATTTGTGGCATAGAGGATAAGAGGATGGACTCTAGAGCTAAACTGCCACATAGAGTTGTGAGATTTCAGCCAATTACTATTCCTCTTGGACCCTCAGTAATCCTTAACTTGGTAAAATAGGGAATAAAAACAATGTACCAGCCAGGGACAGATGGCTCATGCCTGTAATCCTGGCTACTCAGGAGGCTGAGATTTGAAAATCATGGTTCCTAGCCAGCTACAGCAGAAAAGTCCATAAACTCTTATATCTGATTAACCCCTCCCCCCAAAATCCTGAAATGGACCTGCGCTCAAGGAGTAGAGCACTAACCTTCAGTGAAAAAGCCAAGTGATAGTTAGAAGCCCTGAGTTCAAGCCCTAGTACTAGCACAAACAAAAACAAAATACAATGTACAATATCTTACAATAACCCCTAGAGGTGAATGCAGTGAAGAATATTGCACTAGGGCTAAATGATTACTGGATGTAGATCTGTAAACAGTACCTATACATAGAAGATGTTTATGTTGTACTAAATAGGTCAATCATTAGTTGATCACCTACTTTGAAAACAGATGTAAATCTCCTGTAGTCTTCCCTAAATCCCTTCCAATGAGGTTAGAAAACTAAAATTTTGAATGAATAAGCAGCATTGTTGCAACATTTCATAGTTAGGAAGCAGAGCATCTGGGTTCAGAACCCATGAGAGCCTGACTTTACATCTGGTGCTCTTATTACAATATTACATATTTGCCTCATACATAGTATATATTTCTTTGCATAAAGACATGATAACTGGTGGTACTCAAGTTTTCTTCTCCATTCTTTTGTTCATTTTAGTTTAATTCTAATTTTGCAATGCTAAGGATTAAACCTGGGGCTCTGTGCACTGAGCTATAAGCTATACTCCTAGCCCTCTTCAGCAGCTGAGGCCACAGAGTGTCCTTGGCTTGCTTCCTACACCACAATCAGGGATCCTGACTCTGGGGAATCTTGGTTGTACATACTAGCTCCCAACAGCTGCTTGGTCTTATCCCAAAGTCGGTTTGATTAACTTATGACTCCCATGGTTACATTAGGTCCTTGACTCTAGTAAGATAAAAATTGAATTTTCGGGCTGGGAAGGTACCTTAGTGGTAGAGTGCTAGCCTAGGATGCATGAAGCCCCGGGTTCGATTCCTTAGTACCACATAAACAGAAAAAGCTGGAAGTGGGCACTGTGGCGCAGGTAGTAGAGTGCTAGCCTTGAGCAAAAGGAAGCCAGGGACAGAGCTCAAGCCTGAGTCCAAGCCCTAGGACTGGCAAAAGAAAAAAAAAAAGAATTTTCTAGATTGTCACAAGTGAAACAATAGTAGGATCATTTTTTAAAAGTATGATTGGGCTCTTCATTCCTAATTTAGTCCTCACCTTTTTTCTTCTGGAATGTTCTCCAATAACATTTCAAGGAAATTCTGGAATAAGGGGAAAAAAGCAATAATTAAAGATGTCCATCAACAAATAACTGCCTGAAACCATGACATATACCCAGAACTCCTACCTGCTGATAGCTTACCTGCAAGGGAGCCTAACCTAGGCTAATTCAGTAGACTGTAGATTTAATTTATTAATTTTCCAGGGATTTAGTCTAATCACTTAAAGAGATTTCTTTGTTAAAAACCACAAATAAATTAAAAATGGTAATGTTTGTTATTGTGACCTAACTCAATGATTTATTTCATTTAGTGTTTGACTATTTTCAAAAGGCTGGCTGTTAAATAGACTATTATTCCCTTCTTAGTCATGTAAGACTTCTTCTAAATTCATAACCTTAACCTAGTCAACTGAACAATCAAACTCCAAGAGGCTAATGATAAACTTACAACTTGCTTGCATTTCTCTATGGAAAAATAAATAAGAAATCAAGATGATGAATATGCCAGTCAAAAAACAAAGATGTTACCAGATCCAAGGTTCAAGGGCCCCATTCTACCTGCAGCCTCTTATACTGCTATGAAAATCCTCAATTGCTGACATTTGGGATGCTACATCACAGAAGTTTTAACCATACCAGGAATGGATGGCTTATGCCTATAATCCTAGCTAGTCAGGAGGGTGAGATCTAAGGAATGTCATTTCCTAGTGGGAAAGTCTGTGAGATTTTTATCTCTAAGTAACCACAGTAGCTGGAAGTGAAGTTGTGGTTCAAGTGACAGGGCAACAGCCTTGAGTGAGAAAGCTAAGGGATAGCATCCAGGCCCTGATTTCAAGCCCTAGCATGCATACACGCACGCACATGCACACACACACACAAAAGGAAAGAAAGAAAGGAAGGAAGGAAAAGAAAACTTTAACTTAAAGGCATGGTTTTACACACACACACACACACACACACACACACACACACACACACACACAAAAGGAAGGAAAGAAAGGAAGGAAAAGAAAACTTTAACTTAAAGGCATGGTTTTACACACACACACACACACACACACACACATTCTGTTTCCTTCATTAAGGAAAACTTCAAACAAAACCAAAAATAGATAAAATAGGATAATTAACTTTTACATACTCATCAACTCACAGACAATCCTATGCCATTCACTTCCCTGCCTCTTATATTATTAAGAAGTAAATCCCAAGTATCATATACTTCCATCAACAATGCTTTAATAAATATCTCTGAAAAATATGGACTTTTTGTGTGTGTGTGTGTTGGGGGGTGTTGGTCATGGGGCTTGAACTTAGGGTCTGGGTGCTCTCCCTGAGTTTTTCTGCTCCAGGCTTGCACTCTACCACTTGAGCCACAGCTTCACTTCAGGCTTTGTTGTTGTTGCTGCTATTGTTAGTTAATCGAAGACAAGAATTTCATAGACTGGGCTGGGAATATGGCCTAGTGGCAAGAGTGCTTGCCTCCTACACATGAAGCTCTCAGCTCGATTCCCCAGCACCACATATATGGAAAACAGCCAGAAGGGGCGCTGTGGCTCAGGTGGCAGAGTGCTAGCCTTGAGCGGGAAGAAGCCAGGGATGGTGCTCAGGCCCTGAGTCCAAGGCCCAGGACTGGCCAAAAAAAAAGAATTTCATAGACTTTCTTCCTCAGGCTGGCTTCAAACTGTCTTCCTCAGATTTCATCCTACCTATTGCCTAGTAAGGTCATTATTTTTATGATTTTAAAATTAAATTATTAAAAAATTATATGGCTCAAGGCAGGCACTGGTGGCTCAGGCCTATAATCCTAGCTACTCAGGAGACTGAGATCTGCATATTGAGGTTCAAAGCCAGCCTGAGCAGGAAGGTCTGTGAGACTCTCATCTCCAATCAATCACCAGAATACCTGAAGTAGCACTGTGACTCACACTCACCTTGAGCAAAATGGCTAAGGGCCAGTGCCCAGTCCTTGAATTCAAGCCCCACAATTGAAAACAAAAATTTTTGGCTGTTCAGAGGTATGGTTCAGTGGTATAGCACTTTCCTATAACTATTAAAGAATTATTTTGCAAAATGTTGAATTCATTTATCACAATCTAATATAGCAATAGATTTATCTGTAAATCCGATACATTACTTTATCATTAGCTCACTGACATATTTTTTATTTTAAAATCCAAGCAGTGTTCAAATTTACTCATTATGAGCAAGAAATTAATATTTCTTACTAATTTTACTTCATTATCTCCTTATAGCACCTACCTACCAACTGATCTCATATTTGCTTAGGAATTTATGCTAAGTTATGTGGGAAAAATTACATCAACTGAATGGCAAGGGGGGAATTTAATTGCATGAGAAACAGGAAATTCAGAAATAACCTTAATTCTGCCCTTTTGCCTTTTTAAATTACAATTGGATCCTTTAAAAACAAACAAACAGGATTGTAAACCATACTCCCTCCTCAATGCTGAATTCCCTGTGAATATAAGGTAAGTGCAGGAGGTCCCCATGAAGCCCTGCTTTATTTCCTAAGAAGCCTATTAAATAAAACCCTTCTAACCAGGTTACAGTGGCTCACACCTGTAATCCTAGTTACTTAAGAGCCTGTGCTCAGGCTGGGAATATGGCCTAGTGGCAAGAGAGCTTGCCTCATATACATGAAGCCCTGGGTTCAATTCCCCAGCACCACATATATAGAAAACAGCCAGGAGTGGCGCTGTTGCTCAAGTGGCAGAGTGCTAGCCTTGAGCAAAAGGAAACCAGGTACAGTGCTCAGGCCCTGAGTTCAAGGCCCAGGACTGGCCAAAAAAAAAAAAAAAAAAAGAGGCTGTGCTCTCAGAAACCAGGTACCAAGCCAGGACAAGAAAGTCCATGCAATTCTTATCTGTAATTAACCAATAAAAAGCCAAAAGTGGAGATGTGGCTCAAGTGGTAGAATGCACCCTTACGTGAAAAGGCCTTAGAACTGGCAGAAAAGTATAAAATAAAACCTTGTGCAGTTAACTGAAGGTGCCAATCAACATAGGGATCACAGAAACCTAAAACCTGAGCATCTCTAAATTGTTCCCACAGGCTATAGGAATGTGCTTCCTACAGGGATACACATGCTTCTTCCCTATAATCCACCAGTTCAAAAAAACACTTGTTTTTGGTCCAAGCAAGCAATCTTTGTATCACCTATCCATGGAACTGACCCAATTGCCCCTGCTTACTCCTTTTAGAGATCCACCCATCAAGTGGGCTTATGACAAAGCTTTTCCACACTCACCACAATACAATGAAACACAAAGAAATATGTCTTAGAATTGTTCCTTCTCTCACATCCCCTCTCCACTTCTTCCATCTGTCTTCACACTTTCTTCCAGAGTACTCACAGTTTGGGGAAAGCAATTTACAAATCTTACCTGGACAAGATTTCCCCTATGGCTCATTCTTTATGAACCAAGTTAGCTAGCAACAAATAGGGGTCATAGTTTGTCACCTCTTCAAAATGCCCAAAACCACATAAAAGCCAAAAGCCAAAAGCCAAAAAAAAAAGTGTTTTGAGAGGGGTATAATATGAAATTTTATCTAAGACCTTGGCAATGGTTCCAAGGCCACACCACAGTCAGAAAATATGTTTCTTAAGATTTCTTTTCATTCTCTACTCTCCCAATAATCTATATGCTAATCAGATCAGTCTTGTTTTGGTTGTCACTTAATAATATTAAGTTAAGCATTATAATTAAAAAAAACTAACAGATTTGGGCACATGGCTCATTTGGTCATTATTTTTCAGTCATGGCAAAAGTATTTTTTTTAAAGCAGGTGTATATAGATTTTACTGGATAAACTGGCACCAGATTGGTAATTATACAGGACTAGCCATTTGCATCAGATATTTTATAAGTAATTATCATGGTTGTGGGAAAGAGGAAATAGAGATGAAAAACAAATCATCAAAATGTGGAAGCAAGGCCAGGATTGGCCAGGTGAAAATTGAGAAGAAATGAGATTGTCAGGAAGGAGGAGGTCATTGTTAAGCCTTGAGAGAGGTTTGAGGGGTAAGGATGATAATACTGAAACTCTGGGGAGATGGGTGTTCAGAAGTGAAATTGTTAGAAGTAAAGAACTAAAAAAAAAATAAAATAAAAAAGCCTGGATCCTGGCCTTTCCCTGGCAATAACTAGTAATGTAAACAAAAACACAACCCATAATTTTTTTTAATTAAAAAAGTAGCAAAAACTTGGCCAGCAACATCCAAACAAGGCAAGAAGTCTAGCCTGCTGGCATAAACTTCAAATAGAGGCAACCACAAGGAGAAGGCTGAGATTCCCCCACAGTTTCCAACTCTCCCTCTGCAGCTCCCCCAATGTCATGCTTAGCAGTAGAAGTGCTGGTGAATTGCCAATCCTTGAAAATTCTCATCAATATCCACACATTTTGAGAGAAGTAGGAATATTTTTAAATCTTTTTTGACTGAAGAAGGACTAGAAGTCTTTGTTGGAGATTGAGGAACAAAACACAGCAAGTAAACAGCAAAGGGTCATTCTTTCTGATACGTTGTACAGTCAATGTTGTGGGACTCCAATCTGTACTGAAGGAACAATCTTATTTGAAGGGAGTACCTGAAAACTGTACCTAATGTTAAGACACAGAAATATTGACAGGATAATTAATGATTTTTTAAGAGTAATAGAGCTAATCCATCCAACAAAGACCATATATAAGTCTATGTAGTTCATTCTGTCCGCTCATCCATGCGTAATATGCAAGTTTCAGACTGTATCTTGGAGGTAGAAAAATAAGCCTCTAATGATCATACATATATATATATGAATAAAAATATGTGAATGAAAAAATAAAAGGTGGGGGTCAGTGCTAGCTAGTGCTAGCCATGCTGAAAGTGAGAAAAAGAAAAGTATATAACTAAGTATGTAACTAGAAGTATGTAAACTAGCCCAGGCAGAAAAGTCTGTGAGACTCTTATCTCCAATTAAACAGCAAAAATTGGATGCATCAGCTGTTCTCTGTCAGTTATGAGTACAACTGTTAGAGCCTCTTATTATTTGTTAGATTTCTTGCTATGTGCTGCTCCATCCCCTACTGTGTGAGCTGACAAGGTCTTTCTCTGATAGTTTTATGTCTGAATATTTCTGTATATATTGCTGTTAATCTGTGTATCAAATATTCATGGCAGATCTGCCATATGCCAGCCATGTATTAAATGCTGGTGAAATAAAAGGCCTTATTAAGTTAATATACAGAGTAGAAGCAATAGAAAAAAACAAACAGTCCAGAAATTAAAATATGATTATAAATATAACAGCAATGACATTGAAGGCAATTAAAGGGGCAGAAGTGTAGAGAAGAAGCTGATTCATATTGTCGTTAGCTAGGATGACTCTGAAACTGTGGCATCAAACAAAGACTAAAGGGTTCCAAGGAGACAACCTTGTAAAGGTAATTCCAGGTAGAGAAAATAATAGTAGTAGTTTGTTTCTTGTTCTTAAGATCATTTAGGACACAATATTTGTACTATTTGTCACTATGCAGGATATGGCTTTGGGTTACAACTTGTCCTTGAACTATCAGGAGCTTGCTCTCCCCCTAAACCAACACTTCCCTTGTATTCACTTCATTAACTTTCTTTTCTTCCCCCTTGCATGAAATTCTAAATCTTTCTCCTGTTTTTCATACTGACATAATCCAATCCCCACATGCCACATTACCTCCTATTGCATATCAGGTTCTCATGAGGACCCATAAATTACCTGTGAAAGAATCAACTGCCCATGAAACATGTGCACAAATTTTCTTAAGAATGAAAAATAGGTTTCATCTCCAAGTGTTCTGGCAAGAAATCGCAGAAGGAAGTAGCCCTAGGAGAAAGAAGAGAAAAAACAAGGATACCCATGCTTCCACAGTCAAGCCTAACTTTCCTCCATAAGCTCTATGCACTATGTATACGTAGAAGGCGCCACTTCACCGGTCCCAGGCCCTGTATGTTCTGACCAGGAAGGATAGGCATGGACATGAAGGATGGACTACTGAGTCTTCAGCCTCTTTGTTAATGCTAAAACCACCTCTGTTTTGACGTGGTTCACATGAAGTATGAGTTAAAAGGGAAGAGAGCGGGCTGGGGATATAGCCTAGTGGCAAGAGTGCCTGCCTCGGTATACCCGAGGCCCTAGGTTCGATTCCCCAGCACCACATATACAGAAAACGGCCAGAAGTGGCGCTGTGGCTCAAGTGGCAGAGTGCTAGCCTTGAGCGGGAAGAAGCCAGGGACAGTGCTTAGGCCCTGAGTCCAAGGCCCAGGACTGGCCAAAAAAAAAAAAAAAAAAAAAAGGGAAGAGAGGCTCAGCACCTCTCCAGCTCCCAGGGATAGCCATTTCAACCTAAAAGGCTGTCTTACTATCCATTTTCCAGATGGAACCTGATAGCAATTAGAAGGCTTGGCTGGCCTAAAGTGGCTTAGGGTATAAAGTGCTTTAACTAGTGGGCACTCAGATTCGGCCTAGGGAAATGTCATTATGGTGTTGATGGGGTTTTTTGCTATGCTTCAAACATACTGCTAATCTTCCTTATGCAATTGTTTAACTTAAAAGTAGCTTCTGTCATTAGTTGTTAAGTTACCTTTAAATAGTGAACCTGCATGAAGGTCTTCTCTGGATTGAGTCCATGTTTGACAACAGATGCTCCTGAGTCACTCACATGGCCAGTTTTCTCTTTCCTGGGTCTGAAATGATAAAGTAATAAGTTGTTTGAGTACAGGATATTCATAACTAATTAGGACACAGTAGTATCTTATTTCTTATTTTTAGACTTGCTTAATAGTATCTTAATTCAATTCAACAGTACAAGGTATAATTTAAGAGGGTTTACATTGAAAATTCATATAGTGACCAAGGAGAGATTTTTATTTAGGTTGGCAACTTGAGGTTGACTATTGGCAATATGTTTTATCATCCTATCCAAGATGAAAGACTGCCAGACCCTCGAGGAATCTAAGCTTCAATATGAATTATTTAAGAACTTGCCCTTTCTTGGTGTGACTGATGGACTGGGAAATGCAATGGAAAAATGTAGCCTTACTTGAGAAATTAAAGTGTGTGTGTGTGTGTGTGTGTGTGTGTGTGTGTGTGTGTGTGTGTCTGTACTTTTGAAAACAAATGTTCTCTAATTCTTTGAATTTACATTAATAACTAAATCACCTTTAAGAATTGCTGGCATTTTGAACCCATTTTAGAATCACAAATTTTGAAAAGGTGCTAAGTGCTGCTGTTTTAGAATAGGTGGTAATATCAGAAATCATAGTCACCAATCTCCTCAAATAAGAGAAACTGAGGCATAGAGCAATTGGGTCTAGGAATACAGTCTTATGAACTGTTTTGATTTGGGGTGACAGGACTGAACCAGCATCTCCTTATTACTCCATTTATTTTAAGAAGATAGGACCCCCAAGAAAGAGAAACAAGAACTTTTTATTTTACTTTTTGTGGATTTTTCCCCTTTTGACACTGTCTTTGATTTTTGTATTGTATGTAAGTATCTGACCTGACTTGGGGAGGGGAAGGGGAGGCACAGAATCGGTGGGACAAAGGGTGAACTCATTCAGCAATGATATGTACTGCACATTATGTTAGAAATGAAACTATAGAACTTGGGGGAAGGGGGGTCAGGAGGGAAAAACCTGGGAGGAAGTGAAGGAGAGGTTGAAATTGTTCAAAAGAAATGTACTCAATACTTATCTTACATAAACATAACCCCTCTGTCCATCACCTTTACAATACACATTTTAAAAAAAGAAGATAGAAAAATATAGTACAAGGTTGGAATCTATCATACAGAATATCAGCCTTTCTTCTGGCCTTTACTAGCAGGTTATTTAAATTCTCTATCCTTCAGTTTACTCACTAGTAAAATGAGAACAATCTTTCCTACCTTCCGCATACTGAGGAGAACAATTGTAATAATATATTGCAAAGCCCCTAGAGCAAGGGCTAGGGATATAGAAACTACTCAATACAATTAATAAAATATTCTGTTTTAGAACAAAGAATTCCTGATATAGCTTTAGACAAATATCTCAGGACACTACCCCAGAAGAAACAAAGCTCAGCACCAGCAGATAGGCAAAGATAATGATGACCAGTTACCAGAGAAAATTACAGAGTTTCAGTTTTCCTCTGTGATCTCTGACTTGCATACATGGCCATACTTGTATGAATAACTAGCTCCCTTCCTTGCTTCCATCTCCACTGAAAGTCTCTGCTCTTTCCTCCTGCTCTCAAGTTTGTCCGGGACAGATGGCTTTCACAGAGAAATAAAAGCCACACCAGCTTCGCTAGGTGTGCCCACAGTCTTAGGAGAAGATAGTTTCTCCAGAGGTAACCTGAATTCAAACCAGGTGGCCCAGCCCCAAGACAGGCAGAGTTGCTGTGTATTTCTTGTATCCTTCATTGTGAGTGATGAAAGGGAAGGAACACAGAAGGGTGATGCAAATCTCTGACTTCCAGGCTCTGGTTCCAGATGATACTTTTAGTGGCTGTTGTTTTTTTTTCCTTTGCCTAAAAAATGTCCTTCCATATCAAATCCATCTCCTATTGTCTTCCACCACCCGCTCCAAGAAAATTCTTTTATGCTGACAGCATCCCCTAGAAAATGGACAAGTCTCCCAGAGCTTCCTTTTAAAGTAGCTTCGGAGATGCCGGCAGCCAGGCACAGGCAAGCTTTGTGAGAAGTCACAGCAGTGTTTTTCATGAAGAAACAACACTCCATCCATGGAAAGGGAAAACACCCATCTCTGTGTGACCTGTGCTCTCATGATCCCAGCTCTGAGAACAGATACAGAGAGGGGGATAAAGCAGAAGACCACTGAACCTTCCCATGAAATAATACAGGTAAAGCTCACAGCTGAGTGAAAGACATCAGACCCACAAAGAATGAACCCTACGAAGGGGCAACACTGAGTAATGGTGAGAGAGATCAGAACAATAGTTGTTTGCAGTGGGTGGTATTGAAAGAGGAGGGGAAAACGGGGAAGGGGGAAGATTTCTCTGTTACTTTCATGGGGGTAAATAGTAAAAAATAAAAGTCTTTTGAGTCTTCTAGCAAAGATGCATGTACTTTATTGTACATAATTTATATTTTAATTTTTTTAAAGTTAACAAAAAGACGGGATGGTGATACACACTTCTAACTCTAGCACTCAGCAGCCTGAGACCAGAACTGCTCAAGTTTGAGACCAGCCTGGGATAAATGGAAATATCATGTCTAGGGGTAAGGGGAAGTTAGGGGGAAAAGAGCTGCCCATAGTGCAATATACATTATGTGAGAATAAAGGGAAGTGATTTAGAAAGGGGGTTTGCTGTTCATGTACTGTGAACACATCGGACTGTGTCCACTATATCTGAGGACCAATTAAATGTCTTTGAAGAAATGACAATGCAAAATACATGAATGATCATGTTAAGTCATATGGCTCAACCTGCTCCATTTTAATCTGTCTCCTTCCATGCCTCCTTTACAAATGAATCTGAAGTGCTAAATGTTCATTTTCTAAGTGTTCCTTGTTGCTATGAATGGCCAAAAGACTTAGTCTAACCCAACATGACATACATAAGCAGGTATCTGTTGTGGTTGTAGATAAAGTCTTAGGAAAGTTCTTGCTTATCTTACAGAGAGGAAGATATGACTACTACTGTACTTCTTCCCTCCAAACAATGGATGTGCTGTAGCAGCCATCTTGCAGCTATGAGGCAACAAACATACTATGGAAAGTAGGAGGACATGAAATAGTCTTTGGCGACATCATTCAGCTTCTGGCTAGCAGACTGCCTGACTTCTGAGTTATTATTATGTGAGAAAAATAACCACCACTTGTTTAAGTCTACATCACTTTACTACTCCACTAGTTGTAGCTCGATTTGTTCCTAATAAGTAGAGAATTGGGCTAGTACTAATATTTCCTGGTTATTCTCGATGCCAGATACTCTGCCAAACTCTCTTTATACATTAAAAACTTCATGAGTCATCTAGCAACTATGACGATTTATAGGCTATAGAAAGTGAGTCCTAGAGGAGATACAAAGCTGAGTATTGGCCAAGTGTCCAGGTCAGAATCCTGGTCCATGGAACACCAAAGCCAGTGCTATATTTTCTTCACCTGTGAATCTGTGACAAAGCTCAGATAACATGAAAGCACTTTGTAAATGCAAAAATAGTCTTCATCTCTTAAGACATTAGACTCCAGTATTTACTCCTTGGCTATAACACATGGAATGCAAGAGATCAAGTTACCAAGGTCATTTGGACTCCAGTACCCTTGGTTTCTGTTGTACCTGGCACCAGATGCATCAACGGGATAGGCATGACCTTTCCTACTGCCCTCACAGAAGCCACGTGGATAGTTAAAGAGCAGATGGTGCTATTTGATACACAGTGATGTGATTTGGAATCAAGCCCCTTGAAGGAAGAACCAATCCTGCAGGACTATGAGCAAGAGTGGGATTTGGGAACATGCCTGCGTGAGGTGCTCAGGCATGTCAGCTGGGTCTGAACACCTACTGCTCTGTCCCAGCCCAGACAGGTCATCTGCCAGCTCACGTCTCATACCCTTTGGCAGTCAAGGTGAGAGCCATGAGATTTCTGCATCTATAAACCCAGTACCACTGTGACTAAGCCAGAAACTAATAAGCATCCCAGAAATGAGACAGAAGGGAATTAGTGAGCATTTCGATGTCCCTACTGCCTATCATTGGTAGAAGAGCTTCATTCAACCCACATTAATAAGGGAAGTGAAATACTACCCACCATGTGTAGAAATTGGCCTCCTGACACCCATATGGACCCCAAATGTACAAGTAAGACCTCCAGGGGAAACAAAAGAAAGACGGGTTAAGAGCATTGGCATGAACCTTGACTAAGGATGTGGCCTTGACTATGACCTCATGAAGCCCACTTTATCTGTAAGCAGGAAGAAATGATAGCAACCTGGTGTCTCCATGGGTTGTGGTATCTAAGTGTATTATCCAGTGTTCCTGCTGTTATTTAATGAGCATAATATAAACACTGCTATTATCACTCTAATACGTTATAGTAAGGACAGAAAGAATATTTTCTGACCAGCAAAGGCCAAAAAAGGTGGGTCCCATGATGTGGGTGAGATGCTACTACTGCTGGGGAAATGCTGCTCAGGAGCTCACTATTCACTACTATGGTGGCTTCTCTAGTAAATCTAAAATATTTTTTTTCTTGCTAGTCCTGGGGCTTGAACTCAGGGCCTGAGCACTGTCCCTGGCTTCTTTTTGCTCAAGGCTAGCTAGCACTCTACCACTTGACCCACAGCACCATTTCTGGCTCTTTCTACATATGTGGTGCTGAGGAATCAAACCCAGGATTTCATGTATGCAAGGCAAGCACTCTACCACTAGGCCATATTCCCATATTCTAAAATATTTTTAAAGCACTGGATACAATGTAGCCTTGTATCTTCCCTTTTAAACACAAAATGTTTAAGGGTAATTTTTAAGACTTGGAGAGAGAGAGACAGACAGAGAGAGAGAGACAGAGAGAGAGAGACAGAGGGAGGGAAGGAGGAAGGAAGGGAAGAAGGAGGGGAGGGAGTCCTTTAAAGCTACTAAAGGTTATAAGACAGATCTAGACGTGTTCCTTACACATTTATTCCCTTTAGTCTATACCACTATGTGACGAGATAACTAAAATTAAAAAAAATTAAAATGGAGTCAATTTAAAGCTCTTTTTTGAGGGAAGGGGCAGCAATTTCTTCATAAAATGTATGTTATGAAGGCTTTCTACCAATTAGCCCTTGCAGTGTCGCCAAAGGACTGGATAAAGGATTATGGACACATTTAACTAATAAATTTACGTTGTTTCTGAGCTACTGGTCATTGGCAAGTTTGTGAGCTTTTCAAAATGAATTCAACGGTGGTGGACATGAAGGACTTTCCCCAACGGGACCATTATCCTGTAGCCAACACAGCAGACTAGCACTCTGGTGTTAAAAAAGGCAGTTGCTAAGATGATTTAAGACAGATGGAGGCATCTCTCTGAGGAGCTACAGGAAAATGAGGAAGGTATATTCTGTTCCCAATGGTGAAAAGAGCCAATGATTGGCACTATAGGAAAGAGAGGTCAGTTGCTAAAAAAAAAAAAAAAAAAAAAAAGTGATACAGCAAGACACACTGTGGAAAGCTCAAAGGAACTCCACACATTTTGAAATGCTGGTAGGAAAGTGAAAGACACTTAGAAAAGCAATGAGCATCACTATAAAACTAAAAATACCACCAGGTTTGGAATGGGAATAAATAGAACTTCCACTCTGACTGGAAAAAAAAAACCTAAACAAAAAACAAAATCTAGCAACAGATTAATGCAATCATCTGATCAGCATATTGCCATGTTAGCTATCACAATAGATGATTTGAATATTTTTTCAAAGTAGACAGGGAGGAAAGTTGAGACCATGGAATCCAATTTGACTGCACAGGGAGTTTCTGCAGAAGATGAAGGGAGGAATGGTATACTGGAGAGAACACGGACCCAAACTAAACATGAGAGAACTAGGAAGCTAGAAAACTTGTTGTAGGGAAGGCAACAGTTCAGAATGAGCTGATGCTAACAGAGAATGCTCAGGACAACACCAAGGTCATTTGAAGTCCAGGTGTTGACAAGTGACAGAAAAATTTGGCTCTCGGTTGTTTCAATTTTTCTGCTGAGGAGAATGAGTTTTAGGCTATCTGTGGCAGATGAGTTCTGCAGTGTGCAATAGCTGTCTGGCACAGGTATGAGGTCTCTGTCATCCCTTACCATTCCAAGCAGGTGAGAGACACAGCTCTGAGATCACAGATTGCTTGGAGGAGTAAATCATGGAGACAGTGGGAAAGGAGGTGATGGAGGTAGAGAAACACACCTAATTTGCAAAGTAAGTGGGGGTAAATTTATCATGAAGTTATTGAGTAATTTTAAGCACTTAGATGGAGGTAGAGAAACACACCGAATTTGCAAAGTAAGTGGGGGTAAATTTATCATGAAGTTATTGAGTAATTTTAAGCACTTAGAAGAAAAATGATGACCTATAGGTGTTAGCATGGGGCCCTGAGGGCCATGGCAGAAACACACTGTGCCATCCTGAGTCCAGCAAGGTAGCTAGCAGAACAGATGCCATGGTGTGTGCTGGCGAACATCTAAGTAGTGGTCTCATTGTTTCATAAAAGATTAAAAAGCAGAATGCCCAGGGTGTGGATTAATTATTTGCTACAACCTGAAGGGAAGTCCTAAGGACTCTGCTGAAGGAATGAGGACTTACTGGTTTAACATATTTGCACAGGAGCTGAAGCTGGGAGTTGAGCTGGCTGACATACAGTCAAGAAAAGTAGCCATAGTTGAAGCCAGCTGGGGGAAAATGTTAGTGACACTCAATTCTAACAAGAAGCCAGGTGCGGTGGTAGGTACCTATCATCCCAGATATGTAAGAGGCTTAGATAGAAGGATCATAGTCTGAGACCAGGCTGTGGTGAAAATAATGGAAGACTACCCCAAAAATAATTAAAGCAAAAGGGGGTCTTTAGGGCACAGTTCTAATAGTAGAGTACTTGCCTAGTAAGTATGTCTATGTTTAAACCCTCATACTATAACAAACAAAGAAACAAATACTCATAGCCATAGGCTAAAAAGAGACCCAATTAATAATAAATCAACATATGGTAGGAATAAAGAGATTTTAAATATTAATGATTTAAGCCAGGCGCCAGTAGCTTGACGCCTGCAATCTTAGCTACTTGGGAAGCTGAGATCTGAGGATGGTGGTTTGTAGCCAGCCCAGATAGGAAAGCCTATAAGACTCTTAAGACTCTTTTTTTTTTTTTTTTTTTTTTTTTTTTTTGCTAGTCCTGGGTCTTAGACTCAGGGCCTGAGCACTGTCCCTGGCTTCTTTTTGCTCAAGGCTAGCACTCTGCCACTTGAGCCACAGCGCCACTTCTGGCTGTTTTCTGTATATGTGGTGCTGGGGAATTGAACCCAGGGCTTCAGCAAGTCAAGCACTCTTGCCACTAGGCCATATCCCCAGCACCCCTATAAGAATTATCTCTACTAACCTACCAAAAAAGAAAAAAAGTGTAAGTGCAGCTGTGGCTCAAGTGGTAGAGTGCTAGCTTTGAGTAAAAGAAACTCGGGGACAGTGCCCAGGTATTGAATTCAAGCCCCAGGACCAGCACTGGCCCCCCTACCACTCTGAAAAAAAAATCAATGATTAACCTATGGAAAGAATTTAACATATTAGGCTAGGAATATGGCCTAGTGGCAAGAGCACTTGTCTTGTATACATGTAGCCCTGGGTTCGATTCCTCAGCACCACATTCATAGAAAAGGCCAGAAGAGGCACTGTGGCTCAAGTGGCAGAGTGCTAGCTTTGAGCAAAAAGAAGCCAGGGACAGTGCTCAGGCCCTAAGTCCAAGCTTCAGGACTGGCAAATAAATAAATAAATAAATACATACATAAAAAAAGAATTTAACATATTAAATTGTCTATAAACCCAATACACAGGAAGTGGCAACTGATATGGCTTCCAAACTGGCAGGTTGGATCAACAGGAGGATTTGGATTATAATGGGAAATACTGTGGAGTGAAGTGGTTAAGAGCTGGGTTCTCATGTCAATGTCCCTGGCCATCAGGCCAGCCCTGACACTTAGTAGCTGTATAAACATGGTGAGCAGTCTCACATCTCTATACCTGTTTCCATATCTACAAGCCATGGAGAGAGATATAGTCTGAGTACTCAACACTTAACATAAAGGGCCAATATAGGAATTGAAATAATGTTTTAGGGTGCTTAGGAAGATGGCATATATAGAAAGCACTCAATGAATGCTAAGGAGATTTTTTTAAAAAAGGTATGATGATTTATACCTGTAATCCTAGCTACTTAGGAGGCTGAAATCTGAGGATTATGGTTTGAAGCCAGCCCAGCTAGGAAAGTCCAAGAGAATTTTTTTTTTTTTTTTTTTTTTTTTTTTTGCCAGTCATGGGGGCTTCTTCCCGCTCAAGGCTAGCACTCTGCCACAGCGCCCCTTCTGGCCGTTTTCCATATATGTGGTGCTGGGGAATCGAACTGAGAGCTTCATGTGTAGGAGGCAAGCACTCTTGCCACTAGGCCATATTCCCAGCCCCCAAGAAATTCTTAATGTCCAATTAACCATCAAAAAGTCAGAAGTGGGATGTGGCTCAAGTGGTAGAATGCTAGCCTTGAGAGAAAAGGCTCAGGGACAGCACAGAAGCCCTGAATTCAAGCCACAGGACTGGCTTATCCATCCATTCCAATAGTCAATAGGCTTGCCACATGGCCTTGGCTTTGCTAAATCAGAATCAAGAGTGAGTTTGGTTTAAAAAAAACCCAACTAGGTGAATTATTCTTTTTTAAGGTAAATTTAGCTAGGTGTCAGTGGCTCACACCTGCAATTCTAGCTATCAAGGAGGTTGAGATCTGAGGATTATAGTTTGAAGCCAGCTCATACACATAAATCTGAGAGAGTCTTATCTCCAATTAACCACCAAAAAGCTGGAAGTGGTGGTGTGGTTCAGGTGATAGAGCACCAGCCATAAGTGAAAAAGCTAAAAGGCTTGAGGTCCTGAATTGAAGCTCTAGTACTGGTATAAAAATAAAAGCAACTGAATTTAATTAAGGCACACATATTGGGGGGTGGAATTACTTTATAGAATTCAAGAAATATATGGTTTTTTAACTATGCTTTTTACAGTGTTATTTTTGGGGGCAGTGTAATATACCTGAATTGATATTCACATAGCCACATCACTCCATTCAGGCTTAAGGCAATTATAACGAAACCTGGGCTGCCAGTCTGCAATATGTATTCAGAACTCAGGAATATAGGAAGCTTAAAAATTGTAAGATGCAAAAGTAGAAAGAGTAAAAATGGAATAATCTTTTTGTACTGATTTAAAAAAAAAGGAAGAAATCATGACTTCATGTTAGAAAGAAACAAATGAGACAAATACCAGAGGTGGCTGGAAGCATGATTTGAACCCCAACAGCAGGTGCAATGCTGTGTGCTGAGATAATGGGAAGTGTGGCCTCAGCCTAGGACTCAAGACTCAAAGAGGAGCAGATGGTCTGTGGGAGCTGAGGACTTTCCCTCCACTATGGAGAACAGTATGGCTCTTAGAGTGAAGGTGGCAGGAAGTGGAGGGCTTGCCTAGTTTTCAGCCTAGCACACACCAGGATGTACATAAGGATGAAGAGTTAAGAGTAGATCTCTTTCCAGTCTTATTGGCCACTGTGTCCCATTTAGATTTTATATTACACATGCTGTGCACTGAGGGTGTCAGACCATTTGCCACAGCATTGCTTGTGGAAGCCAATTACCAAAATGTCCAATGGTTAACAAATGTTTCATGGTTAATAATGGAACACTCATATGCTGGAATGTTCACAGTTTACTAAAAAGACCTGTATATGTTGATAGGAAAATGGAAAGTATAGCATAGGATGGAAAATGAGAATATGCAGCCTCCTGTACATATGCTCATACTTCAAAGATTGTCTCTTGGGAATGAATCATCACAATGTGGGAGTGTTATTCCAAAGGCCCTGTGGAGATGGTTTCCTAAAACACAGCAGGATATAGCATCCATACTGGGCCTGGCACCTGGGGACTCATTTGATCCCAAGGTCGCCAATTGCCTTCTACCCTCACTGCTTCCATTTCTCATTCTGAGAATGTAGTAGTAGCCAACTGTACTAGGCTACAGATTGTAAATAGTAAAGAACATCTGCTTTCCACTACTCTCTTTCCTTTCAAGAAATTGAAGGGCTTAAGATATGGCTCAAGTGGTAGAGTGCTTGCATATCTAGCACAAAGGCCCTACCTTTAATCCCCAGTACCACAAAAAGAGAGAGACAGAGATAATTCACATGTAAAATTTTCCATTTAAAATATTTACTTCTATGTTTTTGGCGTAATAATAAGGTTATCCCAGAACATTTTTCTTTTTGCTAGTCCTGGGGGTTGAACTCAAGGCCTGGGCACTGTCCCTAGCTTCTTTTTGCTCAAGGATAGCGCTCTAGCACTTGAGCCACAGTGCCACTTCCAGCTTTTTCTGCTTTGTGGTGCTAAGGAATCGCACTCTACTGCTAAGCCACATTCCTAGCATCCCAGAATATTTTGTTACCCTAGAAAGAAATCTAACCTTATGAGGAACTGTCAAGATGTTTTCAAAGCAACTGCATTATAATTTTACATTCCCACAAACACTGAATGAGGGTTCCAATTCTCCAAATTCTCAATAACACTTGTTATTATTTGAGTTTTTCATTATAGCCATCCTAGTAATATTCATAGAATATTCACATCCTAGTAAGTGTGAAGTGGTATTTCATTATGGTGTTGACATGCATTTCTGATGTTTAATTATGTTGCATATCATGTGTTTGTTGACCATTTTAATATCTTCTTTGAAGAAATATCTATTTAGATCATTTGGTCATTTACTAATTGGAGTATCTTTTTTTTTTACTGTTGAGCTCTAAGTGCTCTTTAAATATTCTGAATATGAATCAGTTGTCAAATATTTGATTTGTAAATATTCTGTCTGACTCTCTCTCTGTCTCTTTGTCTCTTTGTGTCTGTGTATGTGTGTGAGAGAGACAGTGCAAGGGCTTGAACTCAGGGCCTGAGCACTAGTCCTCTGTGTTTTCATTCAAGGTAGGTGCTCCACCAATTGAACCACAGCCCCACTTCAGCTTTGGGGGATAATTGGAGATCAGAGTCTCATGGACTTTCCTGCCTGGGCTGGTTTTGAATGGTGATCCTCAGATCTCAGCCTCTTGAGTTGCTAGTATTATAGGCATAAGCCAATAGTACCTGGCTTGCCTTTTTTGTGTGTGGTGGTGGTACCAGTTGAACCCAGACCCTTGTACATACTAGGCAAGTGTACCTCTGAGCTATCCTCAGCCTCAAGTTGTCTTTTTAGTTTCTTTTGAAAGAGTCCTTTGAAATACAAAAGTTTTTCATTCTGATGAAGTACACCTTATTGATCTCCCCACCTTTGGTTGTGAGTGCTTTAGGTGTCATAGCTAAGAAACTACTACCTAATTCAAGATAATAAAATTTATACTTTTTTCTATTAGTTTTGCAGTTTTAGGTCATATATTTGGTCTTTGGCCCACTTTGAGCTAGTTTTCATATGTGGTATGAAGCAGAAGATCTAGTTTCATTCTTTTGCTTGTGAATATGTAGTTGTCATAGCACTGCTTGTTAAAAGATTATCATTTCTCTCAGTAAATGATTTTAATATCCTTGTCAAATATCAGTTAATCATAAATATAAGTGTTTGTTTCTGAACTCTCAGATTTTTCTACCAATCTATACATCTATGAGGGTACTATAACATCTTGATTATTGTAACTATTTAGTAATGTGTCTTTTGTTTGCTTGTTTGTTAGTTATGGTAGAATGGATTGAATTTATGGCCTTGGATTGCTCAGCTTGTTTGCTCAGGTGCTGCTCTATCACTTGAGTCTTACCTCCAGCCTGGCTTTTTGCTGGTTTTTGTACAAGGAGTCTCACAGTCTTTTCCACCCAAGCTGGCTGTAAGCCACAACCTCTGGATCTCAGTCTCCTGAGAAACTAGGATTATAGGGGTGAGCCACTGGCTCCTGGTTGTGTAGCAAATTTTGAGATTGAGAAGTGTGATCCATCCAATTCCACTGTCCTTTTTCAAGGTTGTTTTGACTATTCTGGGTGCCATGCATGTTTAAAGTGAATTTAAAGATCAGTTTATCTGTTTCTGCAAAAGGCAACTGAGATTTTGACAGAGATTATATTAGATCGATAGATCAGTATAGGAAATATTTCTATTTTAAACATTTTAAGGCATCCATGTCATAAACAGATGTCTTCCAGCCGATTTAAGTCATTAATTTCTTTCAATCATGTGCTTGCAGTATGTGTTGCACTTTTTGGTCAAATTTATTCCTAAATGGATACAATTCTTATTGTACGTTAAATAAGTTTTTCTTCATTTTTGCTTTCAAAGTAATAATAGCTGGTGTATAGTAGAAACATAACTGTTTTTGTTATTGTTTTGGGTGTTTTTTGGTATTGGTACGGGGACTTGAACTCAGGGCCTCATGCTCTCATTTGGCTTTTTTTGCCCAGGGCTGGCTTTTTCACCCCTTGAGCCACTCCTTTACTTCTGGCTTTTTCCTGGCTACTTAGAGATAAAAAAAATCTCACAAACTTTTCTGCCTGTTCTGTCTTTGACCCTCAGTCCTCAGATCTTAGCTTCCTGCATGGCTAGGATTATAGGAGTGAGCCACCAGACCTAGGCTTAACACACTGATTTTTGTCTATTGATTTTGTTTCCTTTCAACCTTACTGAACTTGCTTAATAACTCCAATATTTTTTTGAAGAACTCCTTAGGTTGGGCTGGGGATATGGCCTAGTGGCAAGAGAGCCTGCCTCGTATACATGAGGCCCTGGGTTCGATTCCCTAGCACCACATATACAGAAAACGGCCGGAAGTGGTGCTGTGGCTCAAGTGGCAGAGTGCTAGCCTTGAGCAAAAGGAAGCAGGGACAGTGCTCAGGCCCTGAGTCCAAGGCCCAGGACTGGCCAAAAAAAAAAAAAAAAAAAAAAAAAAAAAAAAAGAACTCCTTAGGTTTATCTTTGTATAAGATGGTACCATCTGAAATAGTAAAGTTTGACTACTTCCTTTCCAACCTGGATACTTTTCATTTTATTTTCTTGCCTAATGACCCAAGCAAGGACTGTGGTACAATGTTGCAGAACAAGGCTGAGCAGAAGTACAGTCTGTCTGTTTTATCCTTTCTCTGCTCCACCACTGACTAAAAAGGAGCAAAGACTTCTGTCAAATTGGATTTTAACATCTGGCCAGAAAACCTTCTCTCCTGTCTTGCAGCAGGTCCAACAGAATACTTACATTGTTTTTGTTCGCCCTTTGGGTCAAAACTATTGGTCAAAACACAAAGCAAATGACAGGAAGATAGGCCACACCTGGTTAGCAATTATTTTTGTAAGGCAGAATAAATTTAGGAGCATGTAAGCATTCTTTGGATAGGAATTATTCCTAAAGGAAAACTAACACTCAATAACAAGACTATCATGTAGGGAGATAGCATCTCTTCTGAATGACTGTGTGCATATGGTATCCTTAAGATGGGTAAAAGAAGAGTGAACTATAATTGAATGGTGTGTGGATATGTTATATTTTTGGAACTATTTCATAGGCTAACAGTGGAGTAGCAGTTCAGAACTATGAATATGTATTTATAAAATTTATTTTCTGAAATCCACAATAACTTCTGGGTATGGTGGCATATGCCTGTAATCCCAGCACTTGGGAAGCAGAGAGAAGGATCATATGTTTGACAGCCTAGGTTATACGGTAAGTTCGCACAGTCTGAACGACAGTGATTTTCTGTCTCAAAACAAAGAAATTAACAGATAAACAAAAAGAGCAGTATGTGTTGTACATGCTTGTAATCCTAGCTATGTGGAAGATACAGATAGGAGGACTATAGTCCAAGGGAAATCCCAGCAACAAACCAAAACCAAACAAACAAAAAACCAGAGCCTGTCTATAAAGTAACTAAAACAACAATATAAAAGGATGTGTCTCAAAGGGCAGAATGCTTGCTACAAGCACAAGGTCTGGAACTGAAAACCTAGAACTGCCAATATTAAAAAAACATTCACAAGAAAATGAACTAGGGGGTGGAAATAGAATTTTATAGTTTTCTAAACTGGGTTTTCCTATTATGTACCTCTATTTGAGGTAGGGAGAGAGTACCATGGGTAATAAGCAACAATTATGAACTGCCTTACTTCATATGTTTTCCGGTATTTAAAGAAACCCTACTGAATATTACCACAAAAATGAATTACCATGTGCTGCAAGAATGTAGGAGCCCATGGAGAACTGCATCCTTTCCCTTACAAATGTCAGAGTGATGAGTAACCTGGGAATGGTCTAGAAAAATGAAGAAGCAAAGTTATTTGAGTTCAACTATGCAGGACATGTCTGTTGTCTTTGCTGTTTAAAAGAACTGGAGGCAGGCTGGGAATATGGCCTAGTAGTAAAGTGCTCACCTTGTATATGAAGCCCTGGGTTCGATTCCTCAGCACCACATATATAGAAAATGCCAGAAGTGGCACTGTGGCTCAAGTGGTAGAATACTAGCCTTAAGCAAAAAGAAGCCAGGGACAGTGCTCAGGCCCAGAGTTCAAGCCCCAGGACTGGCAAAAAATAAAAAATAAAAAATGAACTACAGGTTGAAGGTATCCCTCCCACAGGAAACAGAAACTGAAGAGACAGCTCAGGGAGTTGGCCCTGGCCTTCAAAACAGGAAAGGGCAGTCTGCTTTTGGCTAGCTGAGAAGGCGAATATATTTTAGCCACTGCTGGCATCCATCTCTAAAGGGTAGAAGCATTCTTCACAGCTAGCCTGCTAGTATATGTGGTTCCAATTAAGAACACTAGGCAGGGAGAATATGGTAGAGAGCCTGAGGGGTGGGAATTTCAAGATACAGATGTGGAGGCCTTTAGAGTGCCACAGGCCAGTACTGGTGGTCAGACTCATGTAAGGACTGTTAAAGGCCAGAGAGGCAAGAACTATTTTCTTCTGAAGACCATGGTGAGATTAGGAACATATGCTGGGGAGCTTCATGAGGCAGAGCCAGAGGGGACACAAGGGTGGCCCTCCTGAGAGGTTAGATCAGAAGTAGGTTCCAGGAAGGTATGAGGCTCCCACTCATCTTAGAAGTGCTGCCAACTCAATTCTTACCCCAAGCTATTAGTCTGAGCATCTTTATTTAACTTTCAGATTTCCCCTCTTTAATCCCATCCTTTTCATTTTTAATCAGTCATTCTTGTACTTTAAAAAATGTTCTTTTAGTGTCATAGGAAAATTACTTCTTGAACATTCCAGTTATTTAATGTTTGCCAAGAAGAAAGGTAGGTATTTCCAGGCTTAGGATGGTAACAAAACTGGAACAGAATGCCCCGAGTGCTCCCCCAAGGAAGGGTGGAGGTACTGAAGAAGAGATCAGCTCCAGAAGATCAGAGACAGGAAGAAGGCAGCACTGTTAGCATAGCAGAACAAGCCAGGGAGGAGAGTTGGCTGTGGGGATAGCATCCTTGTGCTTTCCACCTTTTGTTTGACACATGTTCTCCAAGCATCAGAGAATACAGATGACAGTAACTAATACATGAATACTTGAACTACAGGAATATTCCTTGCCATTAATCATCTTAGACATACAAAATGGCAATTTCTTAGGACTTGAGGTAATATATGTATGTGAAATGATATTTATGTATTCGTTGCATTTATTCCTCATTTCCACTTATAAGGTAGAAAGTGTAGTGTGTTATTAGCCCTGTTGTGCAGCATGAAGGCTAAAGCTTGGTGTAGCTGATTAATTCTATAAAGGCTACATAGGATCAAGACTTATATCCACAAGTTAGACTCTAGGCCTACTCTGTTAGCCCTTGTGTTACCACAGTGGGTTAAAAATAGAAGTCTCATGAGCTCTGGAGCAGACCTCAAGCTTCTATCCTCAGATGACATCTCTGAAAGGCAATATCGACTAGATCTCAGCCACAGAAGAACAGGAGTTGAGTCTTTCACACTCCTCAAAGTCATAGAAAACTTCATAAAGGCTGCAAAATTTTACTAGTTCCTCTATAGGGTCAATCTTCATGTGTAGTCACAGACAGGATCTTCTTTGAAGCTGAGTTGCTGTTTCAATCTCTTCTGAATAGTGCTAAATGAGCAACTCTCAGTCAAAGCCTTAGGCCAATGAAGCTCTTCTGAACTCAGCCCTCATGCCTGAGACAGCTACTTAATTCTACCTGGCCTCTTCAGTCTGTCTCTTTCTTTGATTTTGTGTTATCCCAAAGGCTCAAGTAATCTTTCCCACAACTCCATTTTCAATATATCCTTCTTGGAACCTGAAATAACAGCTCACTGCTATCCCAGGAAACTTCATTAGGGGCATCTAAAGAACTCCACTACTTAGTTCATCCTCACCTGGCTACTTTCAACCTTCCAGTTTTATGAGGAGACTGTCCTCTCCAGCAAGCCCATCCTCACTGAAATACTCACTTTGATACTGATTTATGTTTATGCTATGTTTACTCCTTAAACTCCTCTCCTCACAACCCTACATCCATCTCAGTGCTATCCCTTCCTGCCATCCCAGCTTACAATATACATGCTTTCCACAGCCTCTTCTGATGAAGCTTTCTAATATTAATTTCTCAGGGCTTAGAGCTCTAAGGGATGGAAGCTAGGCTCTGTCTACTAGCTTCTGATCAATATTTCAACTCTCAAAATAACATACAGAAAGCTTCAGAGACAGAGTTTTTATCTACAGCATTCTTTTTTTCCAACACTTATGTAGTACCCTTTCATCAAGCACTGTGGTACTAGATATAAACCAGACATTGTTCCTACATATAAAACAATGACAGATCTGGAGAGAGAAATTGAGATTTTTGTTTTTATAGGTCAGAAATGATCCAATATTGTTCATTTAATATGGCTTACCCTCAATATAAAGGTGATTATCAAATGATGGAGATGTACAAAGGCTCTAGGAGGTTCAGATACTAGTTCTTCTTAGGGTAGAGCTGAACATGTTTGTAAAGCAGTAGTATCTGTGCTAAATCATAATGCTGCAGTAAGGGAAATATTTTCTAAATAGAGACAACTTGAAGAAAAAAAAAGTATGGAGGTAAAAAGGGGATGTGGAAGAACAGGTGGGTTAAGTTGTATACTCCAGAATTTAGGCATTGAATCTTGAGTCTCCAGAACTCAGTATGTAGCTGTACTTTGAGAATGGAGTCGTTCAAAGGGGTGGTTAAGTTAAAACAAAGTTATCAGTGTAGGTCCTAGTCACATTCATATTGACTAGTGTCCTTATCAGAAGAGACTTGAATATATAGACAGACAGCAGGGAGGCACATGGAAGAAAAACCATGTGAGGACACAGCAGGAAGGTGGCCATTTTAGGCCCAGAAGAAACCAAACCTGCCAACATCTTGGACTAAGACTTCTAGCCTCTAGAAGTATGAGAAAATACATTTCTCTTGTCTAGGCTACTGAATCTTTGGTATCTTGTTACAGAAGTCAAAGCTGACTAATACAGTAAAGTCTGTAACCTATTTGGTTTGGCAGAGGGTAAAGCAAAGAATAACAAGAGATGGTGCAGGAAAGGAGATAGAAGCCACATTGTATAGGGCCTTGGCATGCATACAAAGGAGCTTGAAATTTTTCCTGTAGGTAAGGAGATAATCTGGGATTTTTTTTTTAAGGATGACAACAGCAGGATCATTAAGTATGTTAAGGAGAGCCTCTTTAGTGGCAATGAAAAAGGACATGTCCAGAGGTAAAAAGGGCTAGGTATGTAGCTTAGTGGTAGACTACTCACTGAACACGCACAGGATTCTGGGATCAGACCCAGAACCCTGCTCTTTCCCTCCATAATGACTAGAGGCAGATAAACAATTGGATTGATAGAAGCAAGGCTCAAAAAAATTCTAAACACAAATACTAGACTTCAGGGTAGAGAAATATTGGAGGTAAAAGTAGCAGTTGTTAGGGATGGTTCCCAGAAGAAGAGCAAAGAGAAGGTAAAGGAGGAGAGGAGTAGGAGTTCCTGAGTTTTTCTACCATACATGTATGTTGGACCTATGCCTCTATAGATGAATTCAACACCACAGCAGTGATAGAGAGAGAACCGATGACCAGTGTGAGAGGCCTGAAGGGAAGCGATGACAATGGATAGTTAAATATTCATCTATAATTCACTTTTTTTTTTTTTTTGCCAGTCCTGGGGACTGAACTCATGGCCTGAGCCCTGGCTTCTTTTTGCTCAAGGATAGCACCCTGCCACTTGAGCCACAGCACCACTTCTGGCTGTTTTGTATATAACTATGGTGCTGAGGAATCGAACCCAGGGCTTCATGTATAAGAGACAAACACTCTTGCCACTAGGCCATATTCCCAGCCCTGTAATTCACTTTTGGAGTTTTCCTGCCTACTGATTTTCCTCTTGAATGAACAGAATGTCCCTTACATTGGCTGAAACCTACAGGTTTTAAACTTAAAAATAAGACGGTATAAATCAACAAAATGTAGGCAATTAAATTCAGGTATAAATGGTGTATTAAAATATATGGATACAATTGATTTTGATCAGTATAATTTAAAAAGACACCTGTGGCTCATGCCTATAATCCTAACTGATCAGGAGACTGAGAACTGAGGATTGCAGCTCCAAGCCAGCCTGGGCAGGAAACTCCAGCCTGGGTGGGAAAGTCTGTGAGACTTGTATCTTCAATTAACTACCATAAACACTGAAGTAGAAGTCTTGTTCAAGTGGTAGAACATTAGTCTTGAGCAAGAAGCTAAAGGACAGCACCCAGGTCCTAAGTTCAAGTCCTAATACACACACACACACATTGCCTGCCCTCCACAGTGAGCAACTTCGTAAAGGAGAAATGTTCCTGTGTTAAAACTAAGGTTTCTGGACAGCTCTTCTAGGCTGATTCACTACTGATATGCCTGCAGGAGCCCCAAAATGAACTACTATTCTCCCTGACAGAACAGGACAGCTCTCAGTCCCTGGCCCAAAATAATAGGGGTTTCCTTTGTCCTTGATCTTTATATTCACCCCCCTCTTCCTCCTCATAGCAGAGGTTTAAATTCTACTGTCCATGTCCTAGTTCCACCTTTGAAACAGGCAGACTGGCAGGTATTTGAATATCTGAGAGTTCAGGCTAACTATGGATATAGAGGCATCTTTAGAGCCTAATGGAGAAGATGGCTATTAGCCCAATTTTCCTGTAGGCAGGATGCAAGAAAGAGAGAATTGGAAAGGCCTGTAATCAACACTGGAGGCAAGAGTGGCTGGAATTGAGTGGATAGGAGAAATGGGATCTCCTAGGCCCCCTATAGAGCTTCAGAAGATGCCTGCAATTCTGCATTGGACAGCACCCAGGGCTTCTGGACAGCTTTCTTATGAGGATGGCTTGTGTCACTGGAATGGATGTGTCCAACATACATGGGTAGGAAAACTGCTATGAGCTTCCAAAATTAGAAAATTTGAGAAAAACTTTCAAGGTGAAAACTTCCAGTAGGAGAGAGGGACTACACACAGAATACTTTTAATGAACAAAATGCATGGGGTTCAGGCACCATGTAATTCACAGAACATTTATGGCATGCACTTTCCTTTAACTATGGATAGAGTTACATACCTGGGATTTTCCCTCTGTTATTAAGGGATATTTTTACAACCACAAGGTGAGGCATTCGTGAGGAAGGTAGGAAAAGATGTCCACATTTATTTAGCATTATATCAGCTATGGAGGCAGCAGCTAAGAGAAAGAACTACATCAGACTTGTGCCTGTCAGCGCCTCCTCAATGTGATATATTCCAACATTTTCTCAGCATGAGCTTGACTTTAACAATGAATCCAGAAAAAAAGAGGAAGCGATAATAAATCACAAACAATAAAAACCAACAGAGATTTCTTCTGACCCTGCCACTGTAGTTCTTCCATCCTGTGGGGCCTGTCAGCAAATGCTAACTGAAAGCACTTAGAGACACTGCCAGAATTCAGCTGTACCCTAGAGATTAGAGGCATGGGGGTGGGGCTAGGGAGCTCACAGAAGCCTTTACCACCCTAGCATCTTCTTTGGCAAGAGCCACAGTGCTGCGCTGATCAAAAGTGGAGTCTGTAGGCAGGAGTCAGTACAGACAACAGGAAAGATTTCAGCAATGGAGACCAACAGAAAAGAACAAGATCAGATTTCTCACTACTAGGAGGCAAGGGAGGGTCTGAAGAGAGCCAATAGGGTCTCATATGGGAAAGATATCTTTAATAATTAATAAATTCATAAAAGCATGGCATCATCACTGTGACCTATAACATTTTGCAACTCTGAGCAAATCACTTCTGAAGCCTGTAGCTACTTTATAGACTTCCAGGCCTGAGAGGCTGAAAAGATAGGGATGAGCAAGAAATTCTTATATAACCAAATGAAAGCCACAGCTAAGTTAATCAGGTTGCATTTGGTGCAAATCAAACAACAAAATCAATCGGAGGCACATTTGATGAGATACATGATTCAACACTGGCAGCATGAATGGCACAAACAGAACACAATCTTATCAATTACTGAAGTTAATAACTCAGAGCCAAACAAAGTTGCAGCCTTTCTCTTCTCACTGTGTTAATAACTCTACTTCAAAGATCAATGTTCTGTTTTCTTTTTTCCTATTATCTTTTGAAACAAGAAATACACATTCATGTGTTAAAAGATAAGGATGAGGGCTAGGAATATGACTTAGCAGTAGAGTGCTTGCCTTGCATGTATGAAGTTCTGGGTTTGATTCCTCAGCATCACATAAACAGAAAAAGCCAGAAGTGGTGCTGAGGTTCCAGTGGTAGAATGTTAGCCTTGAGCAAAAAGAAGCCATAGGGCTGGGAATATGGCCTAGTAGCAAAAGTGCTTGCCTCATATACATGAAGCCCTGGGTTTGATTCCTCAGTACCACATACATAGAAAAAGCCAGAAGTGGCACTGTGGCTCAAGAGGTAGAGTGCTAGCCTTGAGCAAAAAGAAACCAGGGACAGTGCTCAGGCCCTGAGTTGAAGCCCCAGGACTGGCAAAAAAAAAAAAAAAAAAGAAAAAGAAAAAGAAAAAGAAAAGAATCCATAGATGGAGCTCAGGCCCTGAGTGCAAGCAAGCCCCAGAACAGGCAAAAAAAAAAAAAAAAAAAAAAAAAAAAAAAAAAAGATAAGGATGAGCCAGGTGTGGTGGTTCGTGCCTGTGATCTTAGCTACTCAGAAGACTGGGATCTGAGGCTCACAGTTCAAAGCCAGCCTCAGCAGGAAAGTCTGTGAGACTCTTATCCCCAATTAGCTACCAGAAAACCAGAAGTGGCACTGAGGCTCAAGCTCAAGTGGTAGAACACTAGACTTGAGCTAAAGAGCTCAGGGACAACACCTAGGCCCAGAGTTCAAGCCCCGTGACCAGCCAAACAAACAAACAAAAAAAACATAAGGATGCTGCTTGAACCTGCATCTGTCACTATGCCATATATGTTTCTCCAAGTCCAAGAATACCTGGAGTACTGTAATTTTTAGTACAACTTAAAGTATACTGAATTACTTGAAGATAATGATGTGGTGTAGGGAAAAGAGAATACTTTGAATCCTTGAGGTTAATGCCAACTCTGTTCTTTATCAGCTTTATGATGCTGAACACATTTTTCAATCTTTTTTGAACCTCAAGACATCTAAGTGATGATGTTGAACTGCCACCAAGAGAAACAGAGAAAGACCAATCAGTGAAATAACAGGAAATCAGGAGATTGTATCTCACAGAAGCTGAGAGGAGAAAGATTGTTTTGGGTTTTTTTTGTTTTTGTTTTTGTTTTTTTTTGCCAGTCCTAGGGCTTGAACTCAGGGTGTGAGTACTGTCCCTGAGCTTCTTTTGCTTAAGGCTAGCATTCTATCACTTGAGCCACAGCACCACTTCTGGTTTCTTTTCTGTGTATGTGGTACTGAAAAATTGAACCCAGGGCTTCATGCATGTTAGACAAGCACTCTACCACCAAACCACATTCCCAGCCCAGAAAGAATTTTTTTTTTTTGGCCAGTCCTGGGCCTTGGACTCAGGGCCTGAGCACTGTCCCTGGCTTCTTCCCACTCAAGGCTAGCACTCTGCCACTTGAGCCACAGCGCCGCTTCTGGCCGTTTTCTGTATATGTGGTGCTGGGGAATCGAACCTAGGGCCTCGTGTATCCGAGGCAGGCACTCTTGCCACTAGGCTATATCCCCAGCCCCCCAGAAAGAATTTTTGAAGGAGGGATTGGTCAACCATGTTGAAAACTGTACAAGGATAATTATGGTTTAGATATGAAGTATCTACCATGTATTGAGGCCTGGTCCCCAGCTGGTAGAGCTATTTTGGTAAGTGGTATAGGTTTTAGGAAGTGGGACCCAGTAGTCAGAAGGAGGTTACTGTTATATCTTACTGGCTGGAACTTGCCCTTGCTGCTTCCTAGATCTCTTTGCTTCCTGTCTTCCGGGAAGGGAGCTGCTTTATTCTGCCATGCTTTGGTCACTTTGAAATGCCTTATACCTCAGGTCCAAAGTAATAGAGCCAGACAATCATGTCCTGAGACCTTGAAACCATGAGGCAAGACAAATCCTTCCTTTAAGTTGTTTATATCAGATATTTTGTCACAGAGACAAGAAATGAACATACACAAAGACCTAAAGTTCCCATTGTGTCTGCCACCTTTGGTACAATCTATCAACATACACATAGACTTTTAAATTATTCTTGATCCATCAACACATATCTTAAAAAAAGAGAGAAAAGATAGTATCTCTGATTGTTGTATTGTTTTAACTTCTTTCTCAAGTTTCATTTGCATATTAAAATAAAATCTGAGAGCCAATTTTTACAACTCTGGTTTTGTTTTGTTTTCTTCTCTCAGTAATTTCTAGGTTCTCTGTGCCCATTTAAGGGAGAATTCTACAGGGTAAGCGCTAGCCAAACATGGACTGTATAATTTCAGGCAGATTCAGAAACATTTCCTCCTCATTGTAAGCATATCTGATAAGAATATTTTCCATGTTGATGTGCAATAGGTCTTTCAAATGCGATTGTTTATGCCTATATTTAGGCAAATGCAATTTATGAATACTAAGACAAAGAAAAATATCATGGTAAGCCCTCCCTAGTACCAAGGTCTAAAAACACTGTATCCTTTCTCCAAAGTGCACTTATATAGGAAAAGAACTTGACGTTAGGTTGACCACAGCTCTAAGAAACCAGAGACAAGCTTCTCCTCACATGTAAACAGACTTTTCAGGTAGCATTCTAGCCTGCTTAAAGAGTTAGAAATGCCTCTCATCAACTACTACTAATTAACAATACCACTAACCACTACCAAAAGACCACGATCATACAAAAGCAGATATATAAGGGACATAGACATAGAAAGTGAAGACAACCTCTTAGTTTGATAAATTATGTCTGGGAGGTGATGAATGTAGACAGTTCACATGGCTCACATCTGAGTACGCATCTGTACACCCCCCCCCACCATACCTTAAAGTAAATCCCTCTAACCTTCACCTGCGATCTCCCCAACAGTGCTAACAAGTCAGCAGCACCAAGATCATACTCATTACCTCTCCTTCCCAATCTGGCTCTCTTCTCCACTATTCAGAAACAAATGCAAGAATGTCAAGGTCACTGCCATCTTTCATATGGTCCTGCCTGAAGGTCACTTCTCTCTTACCATTTTACACACTCTTTAGGAAAATTCAACACCATTCCTTCCATCTTGCCTCACTTTTCTCTGTGACCTCATTAGTCTGTTTTTCTACACACAGAGATTACCACACACACAGATTGTCTTCCTTCCAGCTTCTTCCTTGCTTGTTCCTCTCAATAGTGATTTCAGAATTTTAAGTTTTGTATAGACTTTGTGGTCCTCTCTCCAATGAGCTCCTACTTTTCATACCTATTACATACTCAATTTTGAAAATTTATTTGACATCTTACACTTAATACAGGACTTGCCTTGCTCCTCTTGGCCCAATCTTTTTATGTATTTAAAGATGGAATATGAAGGATTGATTTCTGCCTTATTCCCCCAGGTCAAACAAGACATCAGGTGTGCACGAACAGGCTTGACCACATGCCTGTCCAACAGGCAGGTTATTCCAACCTAGTCCTGGCTCAAAGTCCCCATCACCCCAGGAAGAACATTCCATTCTGGACCTAACTGAAAGTACCCACCCCTAGCCCCTCAGAAATTATAGACTGAGGGGCTGGGAATATGGCCTAGTGGCAAGAGCGCTTGCCTCCTACACATGAAGCTCTCGGTTCGATTCCCCAGCACCACATATGTGGAAAACGGCCAGAAGGGGCGCTGTGGCTCAGGTGGCAGAGTGCTAGCCTTGAGCAGGAAGAAGCCAGGGACAGTGCTCAGGCCCTGAGTCCAAGGCCCAGGACTGGCCAAAAAAAAAAAAAAAGAAAAGAAAAAAGAAATTATAGACTGATTTTTACTCCTTTGTTTCCTTGTTAAGACCCACATAAACCCAGCCCCCAAACTACTCCCTCACACAACCTCCTGGCAATAAACAGTCCTAGTCTATTGATGATTAAGCACAGTCTATTCCTTTTCCGTACTCTCCACTTTCCTAGCACTTAGTGCATACAAAACGGAAACCTTAGGTGTTTACTATTCCTCTAAAGTCTATTTTCTGTCTTTATCATCTCAATAAAAAGTACCACCATAGTCAGGTGTTAGTGGTTCACGTCTGTAATCCTAGCTACTTAGGAGGTTAAGATCTGAAGATTGCAGTTCAAATCCAGCCTATGCAGGAATGTCCATGAGACTCTTGTCTTCAATCAAAAAAAGGCCAGAGGTAGAGCTGTGGCTGAAGTGGTAAAGAGCCATCCTTGAATAAAAAAGCTAAGGGCCAGCACTCTGCTCCTGAGTTCAAGCCCCACTACACACACACACACACACACACACACACACACTAATTTTTAGATATCAGTATCTATCTCAACTGAAAAAAATCTAGAAGCCATTTTGGATACTCTCAGTGTCCTCTTTCCTAATTCAGATTCAACAAAAATACTTTAGTTCTACCACTAAAACGTATGCCCAATAGATCTGCTTCCTGCATTTCTGTTACTGCTTCAAGGCATGGACCATTGCAGCACCTGACCACTCTCTGATCTCTATCCGCTGCTTGCAACCCATTCCATCCAGCCACACAACAGCATTGTCACAGACTGCAGATTATGCTCCTTCCATACTGAAGACTCCATAATGGCTTCTATAGAATCTAGAGTAAGGCTCCTGCTTGCCTATCTTGCCCTGCCATTCTTTCTGTCCCCAAAGCATTTCAAAGCTCTTTCTTGTCTCTGGGCTTTGTGTTCCTTACTCTGCCTCACTCTGAGATGAGTACATGCTCATCTCAGTCCTGAAACCTTACAATTAGTTCCGAACCGCAATTAGGCATGGTGGCACACACCTATAATCCCATTTTTACAGGAGGCAGAATAATTCTGAATTTGAGGCCTGCCTAGGCAAGTTAGGAACACACTAAATCAATCAATCAATCAATAAGGAAGCAAGCAAAAGGATTGGGTGTGTGGCTCAAGTGGAAGAGAGCTTGCCTAGCAGGCATGAGGCGCTGAATTAAATCCCTGCTACTGTATGCTCATCACCTATGACTAGTTGGTGCATGCAACAATATCCCCACTATGGAAAGCGCTCTATGGAAAGCGCATTGGCTGGGGCTGGGGGTATGGGAAGAGGTAGTCCTGGCTGGTTAGACGAATGCTAGCTGAGGGGACAGATGCAGGCACATGGCTTTGAGATGATCACAGGTTCCCCTGGCTCTAGTCCGCTGCACTTTGCACTGCTCCAGCTGCCTCTCCTAAACAATGGATGAGTCAGCCTGGGAGGCCATGGTTAGCGTGCAAGCCTAGACTTCCGTGGGAAGTGTGCAGCACTGCACAAAAGCACCAGCCAGCATCACTCTTTGGGGTGCAGCCAGCTTGGTGAGTTTCTGCTAGGGTCCAGGGGTGGAAGTGCTTATTTAAAAACAAGCTAAAATTGCAGCACTGTCCAAAGCAGGCCTCTACCAAGGATGGAGAGGGAGGGACACAAACTGGCGTTAGTAGGGAGTGGCCTAGAATGGTGCAAGGAGAAGGGGATGATTCCTGGATGGCATGCACTTGGCACCCTTCTGACTACAGATTCCAAATACTTGACTCTACTCAAGAAGGGCTGGAGAGAAGCTTCTGTTGCCATAGCAACCTCCGTGCTCCTGGGGTCTAGGCACAAGTCTTCAAATAAACAACTAGAGTAGAGTAGGGAAGGAAAATTTCACAGAGCAGAGGCGGGGAGGGGGGGGGGCGGAATGGCAAGAAGCAATCCAGCAAGTGCCACAAGCCACACTAAACACAAAACTCAGGAGCTGGGGAATGGAATCTTCCTACTGCACTGGGGAGGGCAGAGGCAGCTTCCTGCTGGGCCACATCTGAAACAACGGGCCCTATTGACAGGCACATCTGTTACTACTAAACACTTAGCAATCAATATTTTCCTACAGAATTATTCCCCCCTTTGGCTTTAAGGGGTTACTGAATGCCAGGCTGCCAAACCCCAACCTTCTCTGCATTAGCAGCCACCACATAAAGTGACTATTAGAACTTCAAACGAAGAATTTAGTTCCAGAAATGGACTCATGCTAGGTTCCCCCCACCCCCCTCAATAGAGACACCAGGAAAATGTCAGAAGGCAAATCGAAAACCCACACCCTGAAAGACTTAAACCCTAACAGTCACATCCCCGGGAGGATGAGTAACTCCAGCACAATTTGATTTAAAAAGGAAACAGTAGATTTAATCAGACAGCCTAGATAGATCTTGCAGGAAAGAAGGGGTGGCAGAGCCAGAGAAGGTAACAGAAGCATGAGGAGGCCTTACCTTAGCACCTGCATTTCCTCCAAGGAGTTCTGCAGCTCATCCTGGAGGCGATGCCAGCGCAAGCAGGCCCTTAGCTCTTGATGCTCATGGGCCTCATAGACGGACAGCTGCTTGGGCCACAGAAAAATAAACATAGTGTGCAAAATAGAGTCATTATTTTGGTCACACCTACCCCATAGAATGGTGGCCTATTTTGTTTCAGTGGAGACAACTGGGCATGTCCCCCTGTGTAAGACTGTCCCCATGCTTTCCCCCTTACCCTCTGTCAGAAAAGCAAAGGCCACAGGAACCTCTTAGCTACTCAAGAGAAATGGAGTGAGCACTCCAGCTCTCTCTAGTGCTAGTAGGTGGAGTCAAGCCTGCCGGCTTGGGAGGGGTCCTTGGTTCTGGAACCTAATCCCTGGACACCCACCTGGCCTGGGGAGAAGGGGAGCCTCCCTAGGGGCCATTTCCACTTTGGTTCCATCCAGCTCTCTTTTTTTCCTGCTTTGTGTTTCTGCCCAGGGAAAAGAAGGCCCCTCTATTTACCTCCTATTTTTACCAACCCTCAATTTTGTTAAGGACTGTTTACAGTGGAGACTGCTAATGTAACCCAGATGGTTCTGTTTGCATATAACCGGGGGGGGGGGGGGGAGAGGACACTGCCTGGACTCAATTTAGGGCCAGGGAAGGCCATCACTCTCTACCCTACTGAGTCAGAACTGACTGCTGTCACATGGTTGTGCTCTCAAGGCCACATGGCTGTGATCTCTGCATGGGAGAACTGCTGAATACCCACTGTGTGGGGAAGGTGTGTAGGATCTACAGGCATTTCTCAAAATCAAAGGCTCCCAATAACTTATACAGTAGATATTTACTGAGTGCCTGCTAGGTCTTGGGGACATGAAGGACAGGACCTCTACCATGAAGAGTTGAGGGTGGGGAGAACAGGTAACGACATGAATACTGGGGTGCCAGTGAAAGTGGAGTTAAGGAAAGGTCCTCTTTCCAACTAGCATGTGTCAGGAGCTTTCCAGTGGAAACAGTGTCATCAGGGAAGACAGATATCAGCTATGGTACAGGGACTATGGGAAGTAAGGAATGATTCACAAGGCTCTGGGGCCTTAAAGAATGGAGAGGGCTGTGGTGATGCTGGGAGCAGACTGTTGAGGTCTGGAGCTACTAAGAGGTTGACAGAGGTCAGATGATCAGCAGACTTTGTATACTGTCTCTTGTTACACACCCAAATATCCTCTACCCCCACACAAGTTGAAGATCTAATGCCAGTGTGACTGAATTGGGGAACAGAAACTTTTAAGAAGATGGTTAAGGCATAAGGAAACATTAAGAGGGAAGCCATAATTCTATAGGATTATAATCTTATAAAAAGAAGAAAGCTGGGTGCTGGAGGCTCATTTCTGTAATCCTAGCTATTCAGGAGGCTGAGATCTGAAGATCACAGTTCAAAGCCAGCCTGAGCAGGAAAGTCTGTGAGACTCTTATCTCCAATTAAAAAGCTGACCAAGAGCAGTGGCTCAAGTACTAGAGTGCTAGCTTAGAGCATAAAAGCTCAGGGACAGCACTCAGGCACTGAGTTCAAACCCCAGAACTAGTACAAGAAAGAAAGGGGCTGGAGAGGAAGGGGGGGGAGGGGAAGGGGAGAGAGAAGGGGAGGGGAAGGAGGGGGAAAGAAGGGGGAAGGGAGGGGGGGAAAAGGGGAGGGGAGGGGAGGGGAGGGGGGGAGGGGAAGGGAGGGGAGGGGAGGGGAGGGGAGGGGAGGGGAGGGGAGGGGAGGGGAGGGGAGGGGAGGGGAGGGGAGGGGAGGGGAGGGAGGGGAGGGGAGGGAGGGGAGGGGAGGGGAGGGGAGGGGAGGGGAGGGGAGGGAAGGGGAGGGGAGGGGAGGGAGGGGAGGGAGGGGAGGGGAGGGGAGGGGAGGGGAGGGGAGGGGAGGGGAGGGGAGGGAAGGGAAGGGAAGGGAAGGGAAGGGAAGGGAAGGGAAGGGAAGGGAAGGGAAGGGAAGGGAAGAAACCTTGCTGACTGTCAACTGCTCCCTCTCCACAAGCTCACATGGAGGCCATGTGAGCACAAAGCAAGAAGGTGATGACTTGCAAGCCAGGAAGGCAGTCCATAGCAATGGCTAATCCCATTACAATTTGATCATGGACTTCTATCCAGCTTCCACAACTGTCACAATACATTTGTCTGTTATTGAAGCCACCCCTCTAGTATTTGATACACACACACACACACACACCACACACACACACACACACACACACACACACACACACACACACATATATTTGCCAATCCTGAGGCTTGAACTCAGGGCCTGAACACTGTCCCTGGCTTCTTTTTGCTCAAGGCTAGCATTCTACCACTTCAGCCACAGTGCCACCTCTGGCTTTTTCTATATATGTGGTGCTGAGGAATCAAACCCAGGGCTTCATGTATGTGAGGCAAGCACTTTACCACTAGGCCATATTCCCAGCCCCTCCCTCTTGTATTTGATTAGGGAAGCCCAAGCAGATCAATGTACCTGTGAAGGAGTGTGGACTTTATCCAGGTCAATAGCAAGTTATATAGTTCAACCTTTCAACTCAACTCACTTATCCCTGTGGAATGCCCCGGAAGTGGAATGTGGTTTCCAGTTCCTTTAAGTGATTTCACACTCACCTTCTTCCTCTTTTTTTTTTTTTCTTTTTTTGTTGGTCATGGGGCTTGAACTCTGGACCTGGCACAGTCCCTGAGCTCTTCAGCTCAAGGCTAGTGCTCTACCAACTTGAGCCACAGCTCCACTTTCAGTTTTCTGGTGGTTTTTTGGAGATAAGAGTTTCACAGACTTTCCAGCGCAGGCTGGATGTGAACCGCAATCCTCAGATCTCAGCCTCCTGAGTAGCTAGGATGATAGGCATGAGCCACCAGCATCCAGCTACACAATCTCCTTCTTTCCAGGCCTTCTGATGCTCAGGGTTGCTGTGCCCCATTCCCAGGGCAGCAAAGTGACCAGTCACTTGGACCAACATCATCATACCCTCTTCCTTTGTAGAGCCATTTGCAGACCAGGTGCCAGCACTGTCTAGGGGCATAGAGCATTTCTCCTTTCCTGCTCAGGTGTGATGTGGGCATTCATCAGCTACTGGCACCAGCTAAGTCTCTCCCTTTAAGGATGGGGTCAGGGTAATGGATATGTTGGATTCTAGAAGGGCCACTTTACTTGAGGGATGTTCATATTTTCACTTGCAGAGTGATATGTTAGGCTGAAGCCTGCCTGTGTTAGGAAAAAGGAAGGATGGAGAGAGCCCAGTTCTTGCATTCTCTCAGAGGTCACTTCCTTCCCAAAGGCTTTCTGCATGCACTCAGACGTGGCCTCATCCACCTTTGAACTCATGCGTAACTGGTGCTTACTTCCCTTTCCTAGTGTCTTTTCTTCTTTGTATGGAGGGATTTTCTTATCCTCAGTTTTTTGTCCCTATAGATTAAGCACAAAATTATATATACAAAGCAAACAGAGCCATGGGGTTTCAGCCCAGGGAGATTGTCAGTGTGTAGGGCCAGACTCAGGGCAGATGCAGCATCTGCAGCAATGAGACTAAGCAGTAACTGTCTAGAAGTACATGCAGGGCAGGAGATGAAGGAGGGAACTCTTCTGAGGATGCAGGAGACAAAGAATAGAGATAATAAGATGCCTGAAATGAGCTGGGAGATGCCCAGGATAGCACCAATCTGACTGTCACAGAACAGAAGCAGTCCCAGTGCTCATAGGAGCTACAGTAGCAACATATTTATATCAAGATCTTGCTGACTGTCTAGATGCAAAGTGGTGGGAAATACAAAGAGGAAAAGAACAGGTGTTTCTTGCATATTCTCTATGTGTCTGGACTGTGTTAAGCCCATTTACACATTGCTCCATTCACCTTGTAATATTGTTGTCATCTCCTCCTCCTCCTCCTCCTCCTCTTCCTCCTCCTCCTCCTCCTCCTCCTATTCCTCCTCCTCCTCCTCCTCCTATTCCTCCTCCTCCTTCTTCTCCTATTCCTCCTCCTCTTCTTCCTTCTTCTTTCCTCCTCCTCCTTCTTCTTCAACAGTCTTGGCTTAAACTCAAGGCCTATGTACTGTTCCTGAGCTTTTTTGCTCAAAGATGACACTCTACCACTTGAGCTATAGCTGTACTTCCAGCTTTCGGTTGTTAATTGGAGATAAGAATGTCAAAGACCTTCCTGCCTGGGCTGATTTGAACTTCAATCCTCAGACCTGAGCCTCTTGAGTAGGAAGGATTACAGGTATGAACAACTTGTGCTGCACCTGAGTCTTTTATATCCATATTGCAATAAGGAAACTAGGGCTTAGGAGGCTGCATATTCTACCTGTACTCAGAAAACTTGTGAGCAGCAGAGCTGGGATTCAAAGTGTGGTCCATCTCAGAACCCAGCCTCTTTTCCTATGTCTACCAGGTGGCCTCTCTGGGCAGAGGACACAGCTGTGCACTCTGCTAGCTCGAAAGGCATGTTGTGAAGAGACAGTAATGTGAGGAAAGGGCATATCTGCTTTGAAAGGGGGCATAGTCGAAGTTATGAAGATAAGAAAAGCATGTGGTGGAAGAAAGAAGAGGGGGCTGGGAATATGGCCTAGTGATAGAGTGCTTGCCTCCCATACACGAAGCTCTGGGTTCGATTCCCCACCACCACATATACAGAAAGGCTGGAAGTGGTGCTGTGGCTCAAGTGGTAGAATGCTATCCTTGAGCAAAAAAGAAGCCAGGAACAGTGCTCAGGCCCTGAGTCTAAGCCCCAGGGCTGGCAAAAAAAAAAAAAATGAACACCAAAAACAAACAAACAAAGAAGAAAAGTAACCAAAAAAAGAGGCAAGCAGAAGATACTAGGGGAGCTCAAGGTTTAAAGGAGCAGAATATAATAAGTATTGCAACAATATAGGTACACACAAACTTGGAAACTTCAGAAAATGTCAAGTAGCCCAGTGTGGGAGGCACAGAGGTGATACAGAAATGAAATGACCTAAATATTAGGAACTGGAAAAGAAGCAGGGAGTAGTTATGTCCTAAGCCAATTCTTTAAAGTAGAGGTGGGAATGTGGATGGGTACTGACCAGGCCTGGCTTCTGGGAATGTTTAGCATACATTGCATACTTTTTCAGGGCTAGGGATTGAACCTATTGCCTTCAACATGCTACACACATGGTCTGTCTAGTACTAAGCCACATCCTTAATCAATAATTTGTGTAGTGCTTTTTAAAAAAAAATTAGCAAACTTTTACTAGGTTGGTAGAATTGCAAACAAAACAAAACAAAATAAAAAAACCCCAGAGGTCCAAGCTCTACTGAGCCTTCCCTTAAACATAACATCAATTGGTTAGAGATCAGTAGCTATTACCATTTCGCCATAGTTCCTAGCATCTCCTAATCTATAACACAAACTACTTTATTCTTCAATGACTATTTGCCAGCCAACATATACGATTATTACTATGGATTTACATTTCAGTCTGATTATTTAAAACTACCATACTATCACTACAACCACATGCTTGGGTATGACCTTTTCTTCATCTCTGCTCAAATGTGTCCCCACTGGAGGCTCTTCTGACCCCCTTCCAAAAGAGCACCCCTGGGGATAGGAGAGGAAAAACTGGGAGACAGCAAAGGGAAGAGTGACATTGTCCCAAAAGAAACATACTCATTACCTGACTTATGAAACTGTAACCCTTTTGTACATCACCTTTGTAACAATAAAAATGTTTAATAAAGAAAAAGAGCACCTCCCTTCTGTGGGATTCATCTCTTTCACAGTGTGGCACCTACTTGTTAATCCTTTCTCTGATCTCAAGATAGTGAAGCCACAACAGACAGGGCTTCCCTCTACCCACCCAGCATACATCTGTAGAAGTGATTCTATGTAGAGCCTGATTCTGGGTAGGGAAGTACTTAAAGTCCCTTTAAACCTACCTGCTGTGCTTCAGCCCAGATTACATCTTCTAAGTGAGTAGCAAACCCTTCACTGAGCCACTCCTCCGTCCAGTCTTGGGCCCCAATGGCTAGGCCAAACCAGGCATGAGCAATTTCATGGCAGAGACGGGTCCCACAGAGATGGCTCATGCCTGTCAAGGTGCTCTGGGAGAGGAAGATGATGTGTGGGCTGTGGATAATGGGAGAGAAAGAACATGGAGTCCTGTTAGAGCTTGTCCTTGAGGCTATCCCATGGCAGCTTTCCTAGCCTACAGAATCTGTTATTATCCTGTGCATGCTAGATCATGACTGATAGACTTGCTCCTGAGATGCTTTTAGACCTAAATAAAGTGGCAGTTTACGTTTCTGGCAGCAGTTCAGCTTGCTGTTTCTGCCAGCAGTTGTCTCCGTCATCAAGTGGCTATTACCTGTAATAAGTAACCTGCACCATAGTTTTATACTGAAAAAATTACAAGGCAATGGAAGCATTTACTCTGAAATCTGGACTGTAAAAGAAGAGCAGGTGTGAGAATGTGAAGCCCATGCTGTCAGGAGAGTGATCAAAGAAGCCTGTTCAGCCAAAAATCCCAGCAGCTTACAGACAAATTGAGAAGTCATGCAGAAGGGCAGGAAAAGCCAAGAAGAATGGAATCAAAAATTTCCCATTTCACACTGGGGCTGGCTATGGAGTTCATAATCTAACAAGTGCCATGGATGGGGGAGGTTTCCAAGGGACCCACATAAGGGCTGTGTCTCTGGAAAACAAAGATTTTCAGTGGAATCTATGGGTGCTTACAGATTCTCATGACATAAGAAAATTACGAGACAGAAGAGAGAGAAAGAGAGAGAGAGAGAGAGAGGAGAGAGAGAGAGAGATGGGGAGTTAACCCACCCAGGTGTGCAAACAGCCCCAGGCTGGCACCAGCTGGGGAGATTTATCTAATCTCATTTTCCATACCTAGTTTTAAAACCCCAAATACCATGATTAAAATTGCAGAGATGAAGTGGGAGGAAGGGGTGGGAGGGTCCTGAAAAAAGAAGAAGCAAATAGAATGCCTCCTATGTTTCCACTTTCTGCATTTTCCCAGGACTTGTTTATAGTCTTCCTAATGAAGAACTTGATCTGGAAAGAAAAAAAAAATCTCTTCTCCATCAATTGAAGAAAACCAGTTGTGAAACCGTCCAAACTAAGAAACTGTGCACACCAGCTCCTTCTTTCAAAAGCCATTTGTTTGCCATCATGTCAGTTCTGCACAAGTCAAGACTGCTTGCAGATTTTTTTGTCCACCCCCACAGCCACCATTAGAGAACACCCCACCTATATGTCCCTTGCACAACACATCACCCATTCAGCTCAGAGAGCTCAACTGCAATTGCAGCAGTCAGGTTTGCCAAAATAGACAGCGTTCATGTGAAATAATAATAGGGTAGGCACACAAGTGAAAAGGCCTCTGCCAGACGCTCCAGAATCCACCAGAAATTAAAAGTAGAGTTGAGGAACTGAAAACAAAGGGATACAAGTCCACAGGCACCAAAGGATCACTAAGTCAAAGAAAGGGAAGGGTAGAAGAGAAGGAGTGGAAGAGAAAGAGCAAACAAGGAAGAGAAGTGAAGGCAGGGGAGAAATGGGAAGGAGAGGAGGGAGAGGAAAGGAAAGGAGGGGCGAAAAGGTGGGTAGGGAGGGAGGGAATTCAGTGGCACTGGAGCCATCCTCCCCTTACTGAGAAAGTGGCCTGTTGAGAAGACAAACTGTGCAACCTGGCATTTTTAAGTAAATGAGCACTGGTTCTGGCATGTACAAAGCTACAAAAAAAAGCCACAGAAATGTACCGAGTAAATAACATTCCAGACACACTGCTGGCAGCAGTTCACTCTTTTTGGCTAAAACAAAACAGAAGTAACTTTAGGTCTTATAAACAGACTCAAAGAGGAGCCTTCCTAGGGAGAGTCTACCAACCAGAGAGTAACAGCTATGTACATGTTACGAAAACTGGATGGTCTGACCCTTGCTCAGGCCACTTAGATTCCATAAGAAGATGACTAAAATCCCAGCAAGACTGTTGAGGAAGAAAAAAAAAAACAAAAAACAAGCTTCCAGGGCTGGGGTGACGGGCTGCTGCTTTGTCCCAAAGTGGAAGCCTAGCCAAGGCCTATTTATGCAAATATAAAAGTCTGTTGAGGGACTGAAGGAATGCACAAAAGCAGCCAGCCCTGGGGAGGGAGGGGAGCAGTGTCACCTTCCTGCTTTAATTTTTTCCCCTTGCACAGTCCTTGCAATCTGGCAGACTTCCTTCCCCACCCTTCCTCACTCAGGAGGCACCTCCCTCCCTGGCCTGGAGGTCTCTGGGATGGCCTAGAAGGAATACACCACCACTTTCCCACTTGTCCACCTTTAATCCTTTCTTCCAAGCCAAATGTATTTCTTACTTTCCTCAAAGGAAGCTTAAACACCCTCCAATCCAATGGGAAGGAAGGGCGTTTCAATTTGGTAGAAAGGATCCCATTATCAGTGGACACTAAGGCCTCTCCCTGAAGCGCCATTTCCCAGCTGGGATCCTAGGCTCCCAGCTTCTCCTCCAAGTGAGTTTCTCCCTGTTGTGTCACAGTGAAGGAAAAGGTTTCTTAAAACTAAATCAGAAACAGGAGTAAAGTTTTGATAACCTTCCTCATGGGTGTTAATCAAATTCTGACATGAAAGGATCAAGAGTAGACTTCTTTTAAGAAGTTCCTTTCTCTTCTGTGACCCCAAATGTTGGAATTTCTCAAGATAAGTAGCCTTTTTAAACTCTTTATCTTTTGAACTGTTTTTCTTCAACCGTGAGTGAAGAAAAGTATGATAATGTTCTCCAATTCACTTCAAGAAGAGACATTAAATATTCCTTTACTAGCAATGATATATGACTATCCACTTTCACAAGAGAATGAACTTTTGAGAATTTTCTGCTCTTACCCTAACCTTGACATATGAGGCTCACAGGAGCCACCTCCCCTCCCCCACATTCCTGCATTCTCAAAATCTTATTCAAGTTCTCATCAGCCAGCTGGTGATCAGTCTTCACCCTGACAGGCCCACTGGAAGATGGGGTTTCTTTCTTAGTCCCTGAAAAGGCCTGTCAAGTCCTCAACAAATGCCAAAGCGTTGATTCACCATCATTATAGAGGATGGAAGATAAGCACTTCAATAACATCTCCATCCTACAAAAGAGATTTCTTTCCCTTTAAAATCTTCTGAGGGTGTGTGTGTGTGTGTGTGTGTGTGTGTGTGTGTGTGTGTTCTAAATGAAAGATAGGCTGGAAAGTGACATTTCAAATCTCAGAAAGCACAGCTCAGCCTGGTGCTGGTGGTTCATGCTTATAATTCTAGCTGTTCACTATCTGAAGATAGTGGTTCCAAGCCAGCAGAGGGAAGGAAGAGTACAAGAGACTTTTTATTGCCACTTAACAACCAAAAAGCAAGAAGTGGAGCTGTGGCTCAAGTGGTAGAGCATTAGCTTTGAGCAAAAGAGTTCAGGGGCAGTACCTAGGCCCCAAAGTTCAAGACCCAATACCGGTACATGTGAACATGCATGTAAGCACACACCAAACACACATACACACACACACACACACTCACACATACCTCTGGCTATCATTCTTCACCCACATGCTCTTCTTTTTGCTTCCAGTGAAGGAAGAGGGTGGGCAGACCAGAGCTGTGGGGACAGCAAGTCCACATGCATCTTTCCTAGGAGACCACCAGCATGACCAGGCCGAGCAAACCAGATGACTGCTTCCTGCCCCTTGAGAATTAAAAAAAAAAAAAAATCATGTCTGGTCAGAAAACTATTTCTCAAGACTGTTCCTTACTGCTACCTACCCAGCCAGATTAGAATGCTGTGTCCATTAATTTAAAACATGCTTCAAGCTGAGGAGGAAGGAGTGCCTTCATTACTCCCAGGAGCGGCTCCCATCCTTCGGGAGGAATTCAATTTGGAGCGGAAATGGAGAATTTCATCAGATCTTAAGTAGGAGCTGGTGTTTGATTTATTTCTGCTTTTATTTTTTTTTCTTCCCAGGGAGACCTGGCCAGCATGGCCCATCTTGCCGCATGGGGAGGGAAGCAGTGTTTGGCAGCGCTGGCTTGGAAGCTGCAGCTCCAGGTCAGGGCAGGCAGCGAGGCAGAGCTGAGGACTGATTGCCCATGGGACAGGAAGCTGCCATTACAATGGGCGGGGCCCAGTTCCACTCCTAGGGAGCGGATGCACACATATCTACCAAGCTTGAGCTTTTTGGGGGTTTAATATTGTTCACAGTCTCAACTACATACGGAGCTTGCTATCATACACTACAGGGGAAAACAGCTCCTTTCCTGCCTGAGTCCAACAGGATAGGCTGACAGCTCTATTTTTTTTTTTTTTTTTGGCCAGTCCTGGGGCTTGGACTCAGGGCCTGAGCACTGTCCCTGGCTTCTTTTTGCTCAAGGCTAGCACTCTGCCGCTTGAGCCACAGCGCCACTTCTGGCCATTTTCTGTATACGTGGTGCTGGGGAATCGAACCCAGGACCTCATGTATATGAGGCAGGCACTCTTGCCACTAGGCCATATCCCCAGCCCCAGGCTGACAGCTCTTAGAACCACATGTAAGCTACTTTTTTTTACTCGTGCTAATTATTTGCTAATACAATTTGGACAAGTGAAATATACATTCAGAGTAGTCTGAAGCAATCTGAAAAGGGGAGCCAATCCTGCCCACCCCCCCTCCTTAGGTTTATACCCTGTCTTCTCTTTCCTCATTAAGGCATGAGGTGATATTTGCTGGTAGGACAGGCTATGCATTTATGAATCAGGTCTTGCCTCTCCCTCTCTGAAATAAAATCCTGTAGTCTCTTTCCTGACTGTAGTCTAATATGGGGGATGATGTATTTCAAAGGCACAGGTGGCCCAGATGACCTGACTGGACCTCACTGCCCTTAGGCTGAGATGGCTCAGAGGGGAAGCAATCCTCTATTGCCAGATGAGTCTGGCATCTTGCTGTAGCCAGATGGGATAATCTTTAAATGGGAGGCTCCTGAGATGAAAATTGCTTGAGGTAGGGAAATTGTACTAGCTTACAGTTCTAAAAAGTTAGAACAAAACTTGCTATATTTGAGCAGCATTTAAGGTTTGGGAGAAAAAAGACTCAAATAAGTAAAGTTTTCTTTGAAAGATTCTGAACAACTACTTACTCATTAGTCATGAATTCTGACTCAAGCTGTCAAGATGACTATGACAGAGACTATGGAAGTCCCCAGGGCTATGGTCCTTGCAATTGATCAAAAAATATATCCTCCTTCTAAAGATTCATGTTGCTTGGGAGCTTACAACATGTGTCATCTCATTTTCTCTAACCTACAACCACAGAGATAGATTTATCATCCTACTTTACAAACAATGAAAGTAAGGCACAGAGAGGCAGAGGTATTAACCCAAGATCACCCAGACAACAAGTAAACAGAACTATATTCTATACTTATGTAGCCCTGACTCTGAAGTCTCACTTTGACTCACTATGCTCCATCACTGGATTTAGACCTATGACTTCTAGACTCCTCTAGACCAGGTCCCTGGTGCAATGATCACTGATATCCCAGGTTCTTTGTTTACTTAGCAAGGGGAAGCCACCTGCGGTGTATTGGGACTGCTGCTGCCAAAGGCAACATCACAGCAAGAACTGATCAAAGGGTACCATGCCTTTAAATCACCAGTGTTTCTGCCTCTTTCTGGTGAGAATGTGGTAGAAAGCAGGAAGAAAGAGGGCACGATGGGGGAACAACAGTGCCCCACAGTTGAGGCCCCCCCCACAACCTCAATGTACCCTGGGTCTTCAGATAAATAGGTATTAGGTTACTCCTTAGCTTGTGACTCCCAATGTGGCAGTGTACCCCTCATTGCCTCCACCTCAGACCTATTTTAACTAAAGCCTGATATTCTTTTCAAGTGGAGATGATTTAAAGCAGGTCACACAGTGAAGGGGGCTGGTAGACACTGAGAAGATAATGAAATGGAGGCAGTGAATAATGAGAAAGTAGATCATGAGAAAATGGAAGTAGCTGAAAAGAGGAAGGAGGTTGAGAAGGAGAAAAGAGAAGAATAAAACAAGATGAATAAAGTAGATAATGAAAGAAGACAGAGAAAACAAAAGGAAAGAACTAGATTAACTAGAAAGGCAGACCAAAGGAAGGAAGTAGAAAGTAAGTGGAGGAAGTGGCTAAATGATGACAAAACCAGATATAGAGATAAGGGAAGAGAAATGGATGATATAGAGAAGAAATTAATTAGGTAACAAGTTTTGAAAACACTAGGTCAAGGGTTGGAGGCACAGCTTAAGAGGTAGAGGTCCTGGTTTCAAACCCCAATACTACATAAAGAAATAAAAAGCTCACATCAAAGATGTGGCAGTGGGCTGGAGGTGTGGCTCTATAGTAGAACACTGGTCTAGCTAGAATAAATTCCTTAGTTCAAACCTGGTTCCACCAAAAAAAATATAGAAAGAAAAAGGAAAGAAAATAAGAAAAAAAAAGATGTAGGAGCTCCAAGTTTCGACTTGTCCACTTATAGTTTCTAAATTATCTTAGAAAAAAACAGTATAATGGTTCCATTTCACTCAGAGGCGTGAGTATATGATTGATTCTCAGATCCTACCAAAATTGAAGGTAGGTGCTCATGGGAGATGGGGAACAACTCCAAAGCAGAGCACAGATGACCTTGGTGACAGGCAAGGGACTCTCCAGTGAAGCATTATGAAAGGAAAGGGGGCTCATACACCAAGAAATTGTTGCTGGCCTCAATGTGGTTTAACGTTGGCATTGGCCTATTGCTGATAGGAAAGTCAACAGCACTGAGTGGTAAAACACAAAAGATTACGTTGACCCTAGAAAGCACACTGGCTCAGTAGCAGTTCTGGAGGTCATGTAGAGGGGTGATTAGCTCTCTTCTGTACCCCAGAGCATCACATACAGTGCATAAAAAGCCTAGCCTCCAGCCCTGCAAGCTAGCTAAACAGGCAGGGTTAAGTGTTCAACCAATTGGAGGAAACCAAGTCCCCCTACCATGGGCTACTTTGCCTCAGGAAGGGTAGAAGTAGAATCTATTTGTGAATGTATCATGTTTTACATTCAAGAACCAGTATATGGTTGAATTTTCCAACTCAGTTTAGATTCCTTTCTCCTCTGAATCATAAGTAGCATATTTTGCCCAGTGAGTCTCTTAGATGAGGGCAAAGAAAGAAAAATGCCGTTTAAAAAAGGTTAGTAAAATTGGGCACTGGTGGCTCATGCCTGTAATCCTAGCTACTACTCAGGAGGTTGAGATTTGAGGATCACAGTTGGAAGCCAGCCCAGGAAGGAAAGTCTCTATGAGACTCTTATCTCCAATTAACCACTAAAAAACTGGAAGTATAGCTGTGACTCAAAAGTGGTAGAGTGCTAGACTTGAGCAAAAGAGCTCAGGGACTGCATCCAGGCCCTGAGTTCAAACCCCACAACTAGAAAAAAAAAGTTACTAAGTATATTGTTAACACTCTCTTAGACAATATGGACATACCCACATTGTATGAATGGATATCAGATGAAGCTAAACACATCTTTTGAATCATTTCTAAGCTACTTAAGGACTGTAAGCTGTATATTTTTTGCAGGATCTGGAGAACTGTCTTGGTAGTGACCAATTAAAATAAAAAATATGTTAAATGAAAGGCTCAGAGAGACAAAGGATGTGTTTTCTCTCATATATGGAAATTAGATCTAAATTATAAATTTGAATATATATATATCCATAAACAGGGTCATGTGTATAGATGCAAGAATGTATTAACTAAAGTATGGTATATGTAAGAGGAAATTCCAATGGTGTAACTCCTTTGAACAATTAACTTACAATCTAACAAAATGAACACAAGGCAGCTGGAATTTGTGGAGTGTGTAGAGGTTGTGAGGTCAAGGGGTAGGCAGGCAGATGAAAGAAGAGAGGAAAACTGATAATTCAGTCATAATATTCAATATACATATGTGAAAAATGGAAGTGAAGGGCTAGGGATATAGCCTAGTGGCAAGAGTGCCTGCCTCGGATACACGAGGCCCTAGGTTTGATTCCCCAGCACCACATATACAGAAAACGGCCAGAAGCGGCGCTGTGGCTCAAGTGGCAGAGTGCTAGCCTTGAGCGGGAAGAAGCCAGGGACAGTGCTCAGGCCCTGAGTCCAAGCCCCAGGACTGGCCAAAAAAAAAAAAAAAAAAAGAACAAAAAGTTTTGGGGCTGGGGATATGGCCTAGTGGCAAGAGTGCTTGCCTCGTATACAGGAGGCCCTGGGTTCAATTCCCTAGCACCACATATACAGAAAATGGCCAGAAGTGGCGCTGCGGCTCAAGTGGCAGAATGCTAGCCTTGAGCAAAAAGAAGCCAGGGACAGTGCTCAGGCCCTGAGTTCAAGGCCCAGGACTGGCCAAAAAAACAAAACAAAACAGAAAAATGGAAGTGAAAAAACAGAGAGGATGGATGAAGAGATGATCAAGATGCATTGTATTCATAAAATGGCATGTTAAATTGAAACTCATTTGTACACTACTTAAAGATGAGTAACAATAATAATAAACATGTTGGCAGCCTTCATTGGGGAACATGAATAACAAAATGTGATTCTTGCTACTCTCTCACTTCCCCATTACTCCATCTCTATCCTTCCCAACCAGAGCACTGATGTTTGTTCCCATTTTTTTAAAAAAAGCTAATAAAATTAGCCTCCTCTGTAATAGAGGGAAATTCTTTACTTAATAAAATAATACATTTTACCTCATTCCCAGAACAGCAATAAGATGGTGCAATTGAGAGCCAAAATACCTCATCCAATTGGTTTTCACTGTGCATATGAGTCTGTCAGTTGTGGCCATGTGGAAACTGGGAAAACTGCTTCATAAAAAGAACGCATTTGGGAAGCTCATATCTACCCTCAGCAAGAAGAGTTTGGTTACTAGTGTCCCTGGAAATTATCTCCTTTGACCCACAAAACAAGACTTCCCAAGTTCCTAAGCTAGAAAAAGAAGCTGCGGGGACTTCCCAAAGAATACTTAAGATTTAATTGATGAGGGGGCCATCAGTGCTTCCCACAGTTAAGAGCAAATGTCCAAACCCTAGTTAGGCACTCTAGGATTCTGAAGAGCCAAGAAAAAGGTTTAAATTCCCTTCAGGGAGCTGATGAAGGCACACATGAAACAGAAGGAACAATTTGTAAATCAGTGGACCTGAATGCAACAGAGACACTGTAGACTCCAAGGAGTTTGGGAGCAGAATGTCAATGTGAAAGAAGGTTCAGGTTTCCATGTTTCAGTCAATGTCAGCTAGACTGGAAATCGGGAAGTCACTTGATGTAGCAACAAGCACCAGAGCTACCTTGGGGAGTGAACGTTCAAAGCAGTTCTGCACTAAACAGAAGTGAAATCCTGGAAAAGGGAACTGAAGGAAGAAAAGCCCACGAATTCCTTGACAGTTGGGTAGTGGCAGCACTGGTAATAAAGATGATGCTGATATAATTAAGCATTGCTTGCTCTCTCCCAGGTAACATACTGAGAATGTTATGCTCATTAACTCCTTCAATTCTAACAACAATTCTGTGAGGAGGAAATGTTTATTTTCCCCATTTTACACATAAAGAAGTTAAGGAACACCTAAGTTACATCACGCGTCTAAGATCCCATAGTTAATGCATCAAAGCTGACACAATCACAAGCTGTCTTGCTCATACACCTGTTTTGCTTGATTAATACCAGTGTCATTCAGAATCACCTGAAAGTAATATGTTAAAGTTGGTAACTTTATTGATTGATATAGTATTGACTGATTGATACAGCACTTGCTGAACCTACCTGGCAATTCTACCTGGAGACCTTATTAAAACAGACTGCTAGAACTCACTCACTCTGGGGTCTGATTGGAAGTGTTGGGTGGGGCCTGAGCATAGAGCTTTTGGTGAAGTCTCAGGTGATGTTGATGTGACTGGTTCAGGGACCCTACTCTGAGCTGCTGATCTACAAACATTCTGGTAGGTGCAAACCCCTAACTTGAAAAAAATCCACTGCCCCAATTGGTTAAGTGGTAAGAGTTAACCTACAAATTCAGATTTTTAAATTATATTGAAAATTTGAAAGAATTAGTCCATTTTGTGTATACCAGCAGTAGGGCTTAAACTCAGGCTCTCATTTTCTTGCTTGGCTTTCCCTCTTAAGGCTCGTGCTCTGCTCTATCACTTGAGCCACATCTCCACTTCTGGGTCTTTGCTGGTTAATTAGAGATAAGACTCTAGCAGACTTTTTTTCTGCAGGAGCTGGCTTTGAACCTCAATTCTCAGATCTCAGTTTCCTGAGTAACTAGTACATTAGGCATGAGCCACTCATATCCAACTAGCTCTCATACTATGTAGCAAGTCGAATGGCTGGTGTTTTTGGAGGGATGTAGGAGCTCCAGTTGGCTATGGTCCCTACTGGGGAAGCCTGTGTCTTTGCTACTTGTCATTTATAATTGTGTGCTTCTTTTTTCTCTTCTAGTACAATTAAGAAAAATATGATTGTTTAACCCAATTTAAAACTACACAATGTATGCATGTATAGAAACATCTCATTGAAGTACAGTTTTATGCTTTTTTTTTTTTTTTTGCCAGTCCTGGGCCTTAGACTCGGGGCCTGAGCAGTGTCCCTGGCTTCTTTTTGCTCAAGGCTAGCACTCTGCCACTTGAGCCACAGCACTGCTTCTGGCAGTTTTCTATATATGTGGTGCTGTGGAATCGAACCCAGGGCTTCATGTATACGAAGCAAGCACTCTTGCCACTAGGCCATATTCCCAGCCCAAGTTTTATGCTTTTTATGTATTAAAAATAAATTTAAAGGAAATAGAAAAAGTGAAATACTAATTTTTTTAGTGTGTTTTTTTTTTCAGTCCTGAACTCTACCACTTGAGCCACAGCACCACTTCTGGCTTTTTCTATATATGTGGTGCTGAGGAATCGAACCCTGGGCTTCATGTACACGAGGCAGGCACTCTACCACTAGGCCATATTCCCAGCCCTGAAATACTTTTTATAACCATGTTTTCATCAAAAGTAGACAGAGAAGACTAAGTGTTTCTTGGCAGATGCTCTACACATTCCTAATTTACATTTGTTGTCTGACCCTTTGCAGGCATGAATTTAACCTCTTGTTGAGCTTTTATGAAAAATTTTACTATCATGCTTGATAATGCAATAAAACATCAGCAAACTCCTGCTTCATGGAGTGAACACACACAAATTCTAGCTTAGATCAGGTCAGTCACTACTGTTTCCATATTGCTAAGGGTAGAGCTAATTACGTTTATTGTATTTTTGAAATCCAAACACAGTTTCAATTATTACTAACCACTAATGGCTTATAATGAAGGCAGAGCTTGTTAACTAAGCAAACAACTGACATGTTTGTCTAAACTGTAAACAGAAGAAGAAAATTCATAAATTAAATGGATGAATCTGCTGATTGTTCTCCCTTGGCTGTAAGGAGTATTCTGCTGCTACGATATATATCACCACTTCTGTTAAAAGGATTATCTGGCTGGACATATCTTTATCCGGTCAGAGATCATCTTAGTGGCTGCTTACAAAGTAAATGTCTCTCTTAATTTCTGAAAGTACTCATCTGCATGAAGGAGTGCCATTAAGGATAAGGGATCACCTGGCTTTGGGGGAGGGGGAGTCATAAATAAGTGAGCTTTGAAGAACAATGGCCATATGTGTATGTCCTAATCTCAAATGGTAGCTCCACAAATGTACCAAGGCAGCATGCTTACTGAGATCAAGGGACAACGTGCATCATATTTCCCAGGGTGGTCCTACAAAGTATGGGACAGATGGTCATTCCCAGATGTATTCAGCTTAACAGTGCTTCTCTTTAAAAAGCTAATAAACCTTACCAGAAACAAAAATAAACAAAAGGTTTTGTTATCCAAAGTCTTCTGGTTTCACCTAACCGTTTCATTTACAAGCCCTGTATTTCTCTCCCCAAAAGGAATGTATTAGGTTTATTGGAGATCTTAGGCTGAACCCTGTTTCTCTGGCTATTCCCTTATTCCTCGCACCTTGAATGTGCTCACCATGGTGAAAGTATGGACAAGGATCATAGGAATTCCTTTCCTCCTCAATAATCCTTCCTGCCCACGTCCCCATTCTTGGGTGGTTGTCTTCTTGTGATATGAATGGCATCCAAGTCTGTTTGGAAGGTACTGAGCCTCAAGTAATAGAAAACACAACTAAGGCTGTGACACACATAGCTAAGGTCTCTCTTGGAATGCAGTGAGACCTCTGGAGGGTGGGGCTCAGTAACTCACCAATGTACTGGTTTTTCCACTCTTTATTCTTATTCCTTTCTTTCCTTTCTACATTGTGTTCACAAGCTGACTATTCCAGCACTCTTCATAGAAGAAATATGTGATATGCACCTGTCATCCCAGCTATGGGGGAAGGCATAAACGGATTACAGTTCAAGCTTACCTAGGTAAAGAAAAACTCTACTTCAAAAAGAACCAAATCAAATGGGCTAGAGTACCATTTAAAAAATCAAAACCATATTTCCTAACTTAACCTGAAGCTGATTGTCACTTGGAGTTTTATTTCACCTTTTCATTGTCTAAAAAAAAAAAAAAAACCCAAAATCTAATAAAGCTAAAGGTAGAACTATGCATCACTGTTTTGTTTTTTTTTTAATGTTTTTTTTTATTTACTATCAAAGTGATGTACAGAGAGGTTACAGTTTCATATGTTAGGCCTTGGGTACATTTCTTGTACTGTTTGTTACCTCCTCCCCCATTCCCCCTTCCCCTTCCCCCTTCCCCTCTCCCCCCCATGAGTTGTTCAGTTGGTTTACACCAAATGGTTTTGCAAGTATTGCTTTTGGAGTCGTTTTTCTTTTTATCCTTTGTCTCTTGATTTTGATATTCCCTTTCACTTCCCTAGTTCTAATACCAGTATATAGAGTTTCTAATGTACTCAGATAAGATACAGTGATAGTGTGGGTACAACCAAAGGAAGGGGATACAAAAAGATCATCAACAATAGAGGCTACAGTTTCACATGACATGTTGAAAGTAATTACAACAGTGACATAACAGTTGTTTCCATAACATGGAGTTCATTTCACTTAGCATCATCTTATGCATTCATAAGAGCATAGCTATTAGGCTCTTGTGTTCCTCTGCTGTGACTAGCCTAAACCTGTGCTATTATTCCCTATGAGGGAGACCATAGAGTCCATGTTTCTTTGGGTCTGGCTCACTTCACTTAGTATAATTTTTTCCAACTCCATTTCCTTACAAATGGGGCAATATCATTCTTTCTGATAGAGGCATAAAATTCCATTGTGTATATGTACCACATTTTCCTGATCCATTCGTCTACTGTGGGGCATCTGGGTTGGTTCCATATTTTAGCTATGACAAATTGTCCTGTGATGAACATTGTTGTGCTGGTGAACATATGAAAAAGTACATCACTGTTTTAAGAACTCAGACTTTGGGGTTAAAACCTGGCTCTTCAACTTTACTAGATGCATCACTGCTTCAGTCTCCCAAGTAGGCTACAACAAATTACTAAAATTACTAGCTTAAAACAATACAAGTGATTGTACAGGTTGATAGGTCAGAAATCTGACATGAGTCTCACTGCCTGAGGCTATGCTGTTGGAAGGCAGGACACTGGTTTTTGTGTGATGGGAGGGAGGTGTGGAAGGAACTGTGGGAATCTTCTGGGAGGGTGATGCACTGTGTCTTGGTTAGTGATTTGGTTACAGGGCTGTTTTCAGCTTGTAAATTGAGTGAATTCAAAATCTAAAATTTGTGTCCTACAACACAAACACAGAAGCACAGGCAGGTTTCTTTTGTCCACACCACAGAGAAATCAAGGCAAAAATTAAGGAGTGAGATCAGAGACAAGGTAGCTTATACTTGGTCCTTGGAGTTTAATGTGCTTGAGGCCAGTTTCAAATACTAATTATGTATTAAATTTCTGGAGGAAAAGTTGATTTGTCTTTTAAATTTTCTTCTGCCAGAGTCACACTTCTATTACAAATGAAAGGTACCTTGTATCCTTCAGCTACACCTGAAAAAACAAACCTGACTCCATCATATAGCCTTGTCTGTTTCATTTTCTTCCAGGCACAGTGAAAAATATGGCACCATAATACATCCCTTTTCCATCCTGGCCAGCTGGAAAATTACGTTATGATTAAAATGACATCATTCAGTTACAACGTGGCGCCAGCAGCAGCTCTGAGAAAGCTGGGTGAAGCAGTGACAGCATGGATGTAGACACCACTGGACCATGAATCCCACCCTTTTACTAGCAGATAGTTTTTGTCTTGCCATGGCATTTCAAAAGTAAAAAGTAACAGCTACTTTGTCTGACACCATTGTCCATCCAATACCTATCTCTGAAACTAATGGCACTGTCCAAAACAGGGAGGACAAGAATGGGGGGGGGGTGTCTAGGAGTCCTTCATTTTAACTTACTAGTTTAAAAGGGTTAGATCAAGGGTCAGGAAGTGGTGATTCTGGTGATTTTGTGTCACACTTCCTGTATCAATTGCTTCTAAAGTGACCTCAAGTAGTAGGCATCACAACAAAAGCATAAATAGGAGTATCTACAAGAATTCTCTTCTATAGACTACTGATGTTACATGGCATAATACTCTAGAGAAAAATATCAGCATGGTTAGCAGGCAAATATAACCCACGTCAAGGCCTTGACCCTCCTCACCTTTCCAACATTTAGACTGAGCCACATGAAATTTGCTATATGACAGAATGAGTTCATGTATGACCATTTTCAACCTTGAGATGGGCTCATTGCTTATGGCTCATCTTAGTAGATGGTTCTCTCTTGTAAGCTGCTTGTCTGCAGAAATGCAGGAATGACTGTGAGCTCTGGGGAAACACATATTCTCCAGGATCAGACTTGCAGATGCTGCTATTTTGCCATCTAAAAAGTGCAGAGGACATGGACCCAGAGAAATGATGTTGTGCAGTCCTCAGAAAGAGCTGGACCCAACAATGCCCCTTCTTTCCTTGGCCTAGCCAATGTAAAGCCAGGTGCTTTAGTTAAAAAGAAACTCTTTGAGGCTGGAAGTCAGTGGCTCACACCTATAATCTAGCTACTAAGAAGGGTGAGATTTGAGGATCACAGTTAGAAGCTGGCAAAGCAGTAAAGACTACAAGGTTTTCGTATCCAATTAAATAATAAAAAGCCAGAAGTGGAGGGGTAGCTAAAGTGGTAGAGCCGTAGCCTTATGTGAAAAGCTTAGGGACAGCACCCAGGCCTTGAGTTCAAGCCCCAGAATTTACACACACACATACACATCCTTATAAAGACAACAGCAGGAGGAACATTGGAACAGAAACGAGAAAGCAGGGTCCTAAGCTTGAAGGAAGCGAATAGATCTGAAGTAGATGGGATGTGCTACCTGGGGCAAGTCTACTAGAGCTCCACTGCCAACACTGCCCACAAGTAGGGATCCTCATTGTGTAGCATTTTGGTTGACCAGTTGGCTCCAGGTGCCTTACCCTTCCACACTGAAGTGCAGGTCCCAGGTCAGGCAAAACACAGTGCTTTAGAGCTATTCAGACACTCAGGAGAAGATGAATATGATTATACATTTACTGAGCTGCCAGAAAAGGCTCTGGGAAAGTGGTTTGTTTTGATGGAGAACTAGAGGTGAGGAGAGAAAGCTAGAGTGTAGTGAGTGCCACTGAGGAGAAGAAAATTAGTCCAGGAGGAGTAGACCTGAAGCAGTAACCCATGAATTCCAAGAACAGCTATGTTGATGGGTGACAGAGAGCTGCAGGGTGATAGGAGGGAGATGGCCTGGGACAGTGATGAGTTAGCTTTCTGACTGGGAAGATCCCTGGGCACTGAACTGAGAAAGGATCGTCTAAGCCCAATTCCTCCCTGTCTCACAGGAGAAAACAAAGACCTGAGAGCCACAGTTACTTCTACCATTGGGTGGGAGCTGCCTATGTGTCACAGTTAATTTACATCAGACCCAAGACTGCAAAACATTTTATGCAAAAGTGCTTTACAAAATTGGGTCACATCAAAGCCAACCAGTACCCCTTGCCTAAAACTGGCAACTGACTCAAAGCTAGAAGCTAGTGGCAACTTAGGGTAGAAATCAGTTGTGTGACACTCTCTTTAGCCACATCACAGATGAATACTAAGATGGTGACTGTGGTAACACTTGGGCCTTTTTTCTGCTAAGAAAAGGATTGCCTTAAGGAAAATTTAGCTACCTCTTTTATTATATTGTTTGATTATTGCTGCTCACTGGTTTCATGTGGGAGGAAAAGAACCCAAACCAGAAAAGGAAAATGCTGCATAGTATTTTCTAAGACTAAAAGATGTCACACTTTTCATTGTTCTACAGTTGTAATGGTTGGTCTAATTGATTTCAATGTGCGTGGGGGGGGGCGGGGCTTGAACTCAGGGTCTGGGTACTGCCCCTTAACGTTTTTGTTCACAGCTTGACTTCTGGCATCTTAATAGTTAAGTGGAGATTAGAATCTCTTGGATTTTCCTGCTCTGACTGGCTTTGAACCTCTATACTCAGCTCTCAGCCTCCTTAGTAGCCAGGATTGCAGGCATGAGCCACTGGTGTCCTTTCATTCCCCACCCTCCCCACCTTGTTCTTTCATTAATTTATTTTAAAGCTCTATAAATTCACTTTTGGGTTGAACACATTGGTGGAAAAAAAATAGCTGGCACAAAGAAGAACTGGGTTATGCAGAAGCGCCCATGTGTGTAACCTTAACTACAGCTTGTTTGCTTTTGCAAACTTTCTAATGTATGAAATAAAATATTAATAGCCATTACCTCAGTTATTCTGAGAACAGATCTGAGTCACAGCTCTTGTGTGGTGTGATTTCCACACATGAGCCTCACCAAGCAAATGGGATACTTGTGTTATAAAGCAGAGGCAGGACCAGATTGAGTACGTGCTTCCATTCCATAATGTCATGGAGAAAATTGCTTATTTTGGTGACCAAATTCAGCCCCCTATTACACATTTTAAAACTGGTCACCTAAACACAAACTAGTAGAGATAGACAAAATTACTTTAAATTTAGAAAGGAAAATATTAAAATAAGACTAGCAGCTCTGTTATTTATAAGCAATTAGATTTGCAATCACTCAGATGAACTATGATATTTGAAAGAACAAAATATTTTTGTGAACAGATATATTTCCAATGCTTTATATTTGTGTTACAAATAATTAGATGTGTGTGTGTGTGTGTGTGTGTGTGTGTGTGTGTGTGTGTAGGTCCTGGGGCTTGAACTCAAGGAACTATCTCTTAGCCTTTTTTTTCTTGTCAAGGCTGGCACTCTACCACTTGAGTCACAGCTCCACTTTCAGCTTTTTGCTGGTTAATTAGAGATAAGAGTCTCATACACTTTCCTGCGCAAGCTGGCTTTGAACTGCAATCCTCAGATTTCAGCCTCTTGAGTAGAACTATAGGTGTGAGCCACCAGTGCCCAGCTTGTAATCAGACTTGTAAGCTTTTTTTGTGGATAAGACATTTCACTTGCTGGGGGCTTGTGGCAGGTCTGTTTTTGATTCCTTATCATCTGCTTGGCCACTGTCTCCTGGAGAAGCCTTACTGACAGTTTTGTGTGTGACAGTTTTATAGCTAAGATAAGTGAAAGAAGGAAAGTCGAGTACCTACCTCAGTACCTGGTACATACTAAACATACCAAGCATCAGCTCCTGTTTCTCTTCCCCTACCTCTTACTCTGAGATTGGTAAGTGTTTTCAAGTCTGTGTTTAGAATTGATTTTTCAAATCCCTGTGAGACAATATAAAGTTAACATTTTGTTTTTATTGGTAGGGACCCCAGAGGAGAGGGTGGCAAATTCTCTTTGCAGGACATGATTCTGTTATGGCCACAGGCTGGACCTAAGCTCTCTGTGCTACAGTTAAGGATCCTGGTTTAAAATGCTTTTTTTAGATGGCCTGCCACACGAAGATGTGTTTTTCAAATCTGTGCAATAAATTGCTGTGTGGTTGGAGAGGCAGCAGTGGATGGGAACCCACCCACAGGCAAATGACGTCAAAAAGTTAGAGGAAAAACATTGGGCTTCTCTGTTCTCCAGAAGCTTCTGCTATGTTAAGCAACCTGAGAAGGAAGCTGACTTTCCATTAAAAAGCAGCCACTTTGGCAGTCATCAGAGACAGCCTGGTGTCTTATACTTCCCCTCACAGGAAAAGTGGGGAAAATAATTTCCATAAGTTGGAAAGGAAGAAGCCTGTGTAGTTCAAAGAATCTCAGAGCTAGAAAGGATCTTGGAGGTCATCTAGAGTAACCACCTACAAAAAGAAAATAAGGAAACTGAGGCTTGGAACAGACTGAAGACTAATCCTTGACCCCCAGATTTCCAGGGCAACTATCCTCTCTACATGCTGTGGTCACAAAGCCCACAGAGCTGTAAGGAGAATGCCCTCCCCATGTGCTGAAACTCTAGGAGAGCCATGTTGTTGGGCTACAGCTCCAGAGGGGGTGTGGTCACAAAGCCCACAGAGCTGTAAGGAGAATGCCCTCCCCCTGTGCTGAAACTCTAGGAGAGCCATGTTGTTGGGCTACAGCTCCAGAGGGGTGTGTGTGTGTGTGTGTGTGTGTGTGTGTGTGTGTGTGTGTGTAAAACAGGCACCAAATCCAGGAGTCGTCTCTTTATACCTCTTCTTACAGGGATTAAAAAACAAACATACACACCCTAAAAAGTGGGGTAGTTTTTCCCTGCTGCTGTTTGAAGCTGGCTAATACTGTCTATACCTGTACTGGGAACCCACCACTGGAACTTCTGATTCTTCATTTTGTTTTTCCTCAGTGACAAGGGCCCTGAGGACCTAGCAAGGGATACCAGATAAACAGAAATCACAAGGGAAGACTGTCTACACAATCCACACCTGGCAGCACACCTGAGTCTTAGGGAGAAACAATGGTGGCTGTTTTGTAAATCCTGTGATGTCACTCACGAAACTCTATTTTCCTTAGGAAATAACTTTCCCACTGAGACCTCCCAAAAGAGAAATCCTTCAATTAACAGAATGAACAGTGATACCCTTAGGGTTCCTAAAGGCTCTCCATGTCCATCTTTTCTCTTTCTGTAATCAAACTTCAACATCATTATGAATGTTACTGGCTCTTTTTCCCTTCAGGTGAGAAAACAGAGGATTAAAAAGAGGAAATGACTGGTCTGGACCCAAAAGCTAGCAGGAGGCAGAACCTGGCTCTGCCTTCTTACCACTGGGGACATGTGCACAGCAGGCCTAGCTGCATGACTGTGGTTCACAAAGTGATTGCATTCAGGAACCTGCATTCTGAGGCCAAGACTGAGTTGGACAAACAGGACACAGAGGTAAAGAGTAATGTTAAACCACTTATGCATTCAGCAAATACTAATGGAGGGCCTGCTACATGCCAGGTCCTATGCTAAGGCCTTGGGATACAAACCAAATATAAATATATACATATGTATATACATTATATAAAGATTATGGACTGGGGCCCTCATAGATTATAGACTATCAGGGGAGAGAGGATTTTTCACTAAGCATAATTCTTGAATAATTTACTAAGGTATTTACTTCTTTCTCTCATTTCCTGCATTTTTATGGCAGAAACTTCAAGTTATGTTTAAATCTGTATCTTGATAAATTCTCTTCTACTCACTTGTGACCTGTGCAGTGTCCCTGCCAATATCTTCCATCCTTGTAGAAATGACAGGGATGACAGATGGCTCCTCACAGTGTCTGAATGCTTTAGTCTGAGTGTTAGCAGTTTTTAGTGATGGGTGTTATTATCTGATCACTGATAGATTTTATTATTTGTAGCTTTCGCTCAAGAATTTTACTGGAAGTCTGAGGTAGGTGTGTTTGTGTTTGTGTGTATATGTGTGTTTCTCAGAATATATTTTATGATGGGTTTTAACAGGGTTGGACAAAAGTGTGAAATAAATAGATTTCTGAAAAGGACTCAATGATATGTAGAGGGAAGGCACATTTGAATAACAAACCTAACCCTACAAATGTAATAGAAAATAAGTGACAGAAGAATGAAACAATTTTTACTATTTTGATTAATTTAGAATTTTAAATTAAAAATTACTTTTTTCCCTTTTCTATATGCAACTCTTAGCTTATCTCGCAGGCAGGGTAAGCAAGGTACTCCAATTCACCTTTCTGTGATTTGTTTATATGGGACAGTTATTAATGCAATTCCCCCACACAACTGGGTTTATAATATTTAAAAATCATCTGTTTTGAACAAACAGCTGTTTGTTCTTATGGTCTTATGTGGATCATAAAGAGATCCACATTTTAAATTTAGTCAGTGATTATCAATTGCTCTTCAGCTTGTTATTGAGATGCGCATAATGCATTTTAGTCAGAAAAATAAAGAAATCATATAAAAGCATAAGCAGCTACTGAAAAACCATTTTCTTGGTTTATTTTATGTTGCAGCGACACAAGCCAACCCTTTTAATGTGTCCATCAATAAGATATCTGTTGTGCTTTTGTACAAAGAACAAAGATGCTTTTATCAATTCTCAAAAGTCTGTAGGACCAACCATTCATGCTGTCAAATCCCCTACAACCTTTTCAGCAAATAATGAAATCCATCAGTGACAAATGTCAACATACTAATTTGTTAAATGTAAAACAAAAGCAACGTTCAGACAAAATGCTTCATTTCATGTTATATCAGTACTCCAATTTGTACTGTTTATGGAAACCCAGAGATCATGCAATATTAAACAGGATTGTATCATAAGGACTAAAACTTCCCTTAGCTAGAATGCTAATGGTGCAGCCCAAATGTGCTATGATCCTAGGATTTTCAGCTCCTTCCAAAATGGTAGAAATTTTAGAAAGATACCTACCTCAAACAGTAATATAACTCATTCATATATGGATTTCAGATGGATAAGAACATTTTGTGCAAACGTAAGGTTGAAATCCTAAAGATGATCTAAGAATTTAATCCATGGGGCCAACTGGAGCCAAGTTAGGTGTTTTTGTGTTTTAGTTTTGTTTCATTTTGTTTTCATGTTGCTAAGGAACAAAGGCCTTGAACATGCTAAGAAAGCACTCTACCCCCTGAGCCACACCTCGCTGCACAATGCAAAAATTTAAAGGTATGAAATATAAGCTTTGGTACCAAATATACTTGAGTTCAAATCTTTCTTTTTTAAAATTAATTTATTCATTGTCAAAGTGATGTACAGAGGGATTAGTTTCATATGTAAGGAACTGAGTACATTTCTTATCAAACTTGTTACCTCCTCCCTCATTTTTCTCCCACCTTCTCCCCTCCCCAGTTCCCCCACCATGCCGAGTTATACAGTTGGTTTACTTCATATTGTCTTCTAAGTATTGTGGTTGCATTGGTTCACCTTTTACCTTTTGTCTCTCCATTTTGCTGTTCCCCCTTCCCTTCCCTAGTTCTGATAAATGTATATACAATACCCAAGTATCAACATCAGTTACAGGGACATCAGGGGTAAAATCATGGGGAAGAAAGACAAAAGAAAAAGGCAGAATTTCACATGGTACAATGAAAATAACAACAATTGTAAACCACTTATTTCCATAATATGGAGTTCATTTCTCTTAGCATCATCTTATGTGTTCATATGTACATAACTATTGAGCTATTGTGATCTTCTGCTAGGACTATTACAGACATGTGCTAATTGTTATCAATGAGGGAAACCATAGAGTCTATATTTATTTGGGTCTGGCTCACTTCACTTAGTATGATTTTTTTCCAAGTCTTTCCATTTTCTTACGAATGGGGCAATGTCATTTTTTCTGATAAAGCATAGACTTCCACTGTATATATGTACCACATTTTCTTGATCCATTCATCTACTGAGAGGCATCTGGGTTGATTCTATATTTGAGCGATGGTAAATTGTGCTGCAATGAACATAGTTGTGCTGGTGGCTTTAGTGTGGTCTTGCTTGTAATCCTTTGGGTAAATGCCCCAAAGTGGAGTTGCTGGGTCATAGGGGAGTTCTATGTTCAGCTTTTTGAGGAACCTCCACACTACTTTCCAGAGTAGTTGAACAAGTTTACACTCCTACCAACAGTGTAGTAGGGTTCTCTTTTGGCCACATCCCCACCAGAATCTGTTGTTGAGTTCAAATCTTTCTTGCAGTATTTTAGAACTGTATTACTTTAGGTCAGGTTGCTTACCTCTCTGGTCCTGTTTCCCATCTCTGAAATGAAAATTACAACCACTAAAGGGAAGCCATGAGGACTTACAATGCCATGTACATAATGGGTCTACATAGCTTTTGATGAATGAATGCCTTCTTCAGGGTATCTCAGATCAACAGATTCCATCTTCTTTCCTATTTGTTGTACTGGGGCTTGAACCCAAGGCCTGGTCCTGTCCCTCAGCTCTTCCACTCAAGACTGGTGCTCTACCACTTGAGCCACATCTCCACTTGAGGCTTTTACTGGTTAATTTGAGATGACTCACAGACTTTCCTGTCCAGGCTGTCTTTGAACTATGATCCTCAGACCTCAGCCTCCTGAGGAGCTAGGATTACAGTTGTTAACCACTGTTGCCCAGCTAACCTTTTCTGTTAAAGAAATTAAATTAGTGTGGCTTGTATACAGCTGAAATGAAGGCAGAGAAAGTGCAGCATTCTGGATGGAAGGAGGATGAAACTGAGTAGATAACCTGTATAGTTACAGGTGTTATAGTGATAATTTGAAAACTGTATCCAGTTGGATTTCCATGGAACTTCAGCTAATTCAATTACCATAAAGAAATGGAAGATAACACAGCCACTTGCTATGCAGAAATGCACATCATTTGATGCCAGTTTTTGCCATAACCTGGTCTGCTTCTCTGTTACATCTTTCAAACATAAATAACACAGCTACTTCAAGAAATCTGAAATGGAAAAGTTATCAAATAAAGACATTTAAAAAGTTTTAAAATTTCTTTTTTCAAATTTCTCTCAATGCTTCTTGGTCTCTCTGTCTCCTCTGTCTGTTTTTTCTGTCTATGTCTCTGTCTCTGTTTCTCTCTCACTCTCTCTCTCTCTGTCTCTCTCTGTTTCTCTCTCTCTCAAACACACACACACACACACGCACACACACACACACACAAATACATTGCATTTGTCTAAAAAAATTCCAGGAAATGTGACCAGAAAATGTACCTAAACTATGGCCAAAGGGTAGATTAAACAAATCAAAAATAAGTCACACAAATCACTATTGTTGAGGTCTTGGGTAAATTTCCAATTGGGCAATTGCCACATGCCTGTCTACAGTATCATTCCTTGCCCTTTCTTTCATGTACAATTCATTCCTTCTAGTCCTCAATGGGATTATGGTGTGTGATGTTGGGGGAGACATTAAACAGCTGCTGTTTCACCCCACATCCAACTTGGGTTTTCCCAGCTGACCCTGTTCACCTAACCATCACAGTGGTTCCATGTGCTAAGCAGGGGCCCAGCATATAAAGCAAGATACAGCAGATTTATGAGTTTCCTTTCTCACCTTCTAAACATCATTCACACGAAATCCTATTAATCCTTACCCTTTTCTATGTTTGTATGTGAAAGAATGCTAAATGGCATACTCACTGGGATATCAAATGTTTCTTTCTTACCTGATCAAACACTAAATCATTAACTCCACAAACATATCAATTCAAAGTTCTTTGTACTCCAAGTTTCGGATGGAACCAGGACTCTGAGCATCTCCTGAGAGCTTATTATAAATGAAGAATCTCAGCCCCACAATATGAATTTTAACAAGATCCACAGTTGATTCATATGCACATCGCAGCATTTTCTTAGGATATGCACTTTAGCCAGGTGAGGTGGCTCATATCCCTAATACTAGCCACTCAGGAAGTAGAGATTGGGAGGATTTTGGTTCCAGGTCAGCCAGAGCAAAAATTTGTGAGATCCCTTCTCAACTAATAGCTGGAGGATGTGGCAGCATGTATCTGTCATCCTAGCTACTGGGGAGGCTGAAAATCAGGAGAATCATAGTCCAACCATGCTCACAAGGAAAAAAGCAGGACCTTTTCTCCAAATAAACAGGGCTGGAGGCATTTCTCAGGGGTAGAGCATCTGCCCAGCAAGCATAGTGCTCTGAGCTCCAATCTCAGTATCACCAGAAAGAGACTAAAAGTGCTTCAAGAAACAGGGCTCTATTTTCCTCTTCTTTTGAGGATGGCAAAAGCATTTATAAGACATGAAGAGCATGTATATGTGCACACACAGATGTGTGCTAATAAGTCATGGGTGGGTCATCCTACATTAAGAGATAAATTCCACATTTAATAACTGTCAAATGAACACTGATTATACATGAAATGCTAGGCCAGGGAAAGGGGAGATTTAAGATGAATAAGAACAGTGCTTGGCCTTCCATTAAAACACTCCCTATACTAGTAGGCTTGGTTATTCAAACTGCTACAATAAAAGAATGCACAGAGAGGGAAGGAGGCACGGAGAAAACAACTGATTCTTTTAAATTTGAGCAAATGATTATTTCTATGTCATTTCCTATTAGAAATGGGAAGGTGTCATAAATATGTCAACTCCACCTGTGTTAGAGATGATGAAATTTTTATTTGCTGTTTACTGATAATGGAGACCACATCCTGTGTAATTGTTTTCGTCATCTCTCACACCTAACCATTGACAGTCTCAATTTTGCATGAATTATAAATAGGAACTCAAACAGCAACTACCTCTTAATACAAAGGAATACTGGAATGGCTAGTTTTGCCAATGCCTGGGAAAAAGTAGTGTGATCCCAGCATGAGTTGTTTTGGAGGAGCTGAGCAAGGTTTAAAAACTAGGCCCTTGGAAAACTTCTGCTTCCTTCTGAGTCAGATGTGTCTTCACTGGAAAGCTTCATAATTTTGTTTAAAGTCATTTCCCAGAATCTCCAAGTTAAGTACAAAACACACTCTTTCCCAATGTTGATGACATTTGATTGTCCATGCACTCGTCTCCTCACTTAGGGGGGAAAAAAGAAAGTTATGGAGATAGAGATATGTCCAGAAAAATGATTCAAAAAGATTATTAGTATTGGATGGTGATCCAAAGACAATCATTGCCTTCCTTAGGAATCTACCTGAGTACCACTGAATGCTTTCCCCATGCACATATAGTGGAGGCTGAGATAAATGGGAAAGATGATAATGTAAGAGATCATCCTGAGAGAGGGGGATGCACAGGGAATGTCCGAAAGGCTCAGAGATAGTAAGATACAACAGTTTTGGAGAATCTCAACAATACATCATCTGGACCTGGGATGATACTGTTTTGGTCTTTGAGAGTGCAGTTTGAATAATGTTTATCTTAACAAGTTACTGTGGTGATCACTATTGTTTAATGAAGACCATTGTGAGTTTAAAGATTAGAATGTTCATAGCTCACAAAATTTGGTTGCTAGAAGAATCTTTTACCACTTTCTTTTACACAGCAGTCTCATTTTACAGAGAAAACTGGCTCAGAGAGGGTAAAGTACTTGCTAAAGTTACACAGCAGGTCAGTTTTTAGGAACCAGGAGTCAGAACCACTTTATCCCCTGGCTTCTTGTCCAGTGCTCTTCATAGTAGTTCTCTTCTGGGTTCTCCTAGCCCATTGAGTCTTCCTAAGCCTGTGGAAATCCTTGAGCTATGTTCAATGTTTCAGTAAATCTGACTAAATCTATGTATTTTTGGGTAAAAGGGCAATGCAGATTCACAAAAGTACCAAGTCTCTGCTTTGAGCTAAACCTCACACAATATATTCATTCTAATTACAGACAGTAAGTTGGAACTCAAGTAATACAGATTTAAATTTTTAGTAGTGCTTGCTGAGATAAGTTGTATTTGTTTTCAGAATTTCCACAGTCAATAAAGTAACATTTACACAGTAAGAGGGGTTCAGCGTAAAATACAAAAGCAAAGGAAGGGACAATCCTTATCAGTGTTTCAGTAACGGTCTCCAAGGGAACATCATTAAAAGCTTATTTCCAGAGTCTACTTTCAGGTAGTCTATCTGAACCATGCCAAATGGATACTGCATCTTCTGCATCTCAATTCTATAGGTAATGCTGTACCTCAGGGTTCAGCAGGGTTCCTTGAAACTTGTGAATATAATAAAATTCCTTCAAAGAGGTTCCATCAGTTTCTTTCCCTACCAAAAATAAGTGAAAACAACTGTTTAATTTGCTTGATTTTTTTCTGTTGGGTTAAATTATATTTTTATTTTAGGGAGATAGATTTTTTTTTTTGTCTTTCCTTTTTTGGTACTGGGGATCAAACCCAGGACGTTGCCCTTGCTAGGCAAGCACTTTGCCACTGAGCTACATCCCAGCCCAGGGAGATAGACTTTAAAAAAAAAAGAACTTGCTAGAAGACTTGATAAAATAAAGAACCCAGTGTTCTTCTTTGTCATATGTCGTAAATATAGCACCCAACTTATTTTATTTCTTTCAGACTTGTTTGTATTATTTCTTTCAATGAAGATGCTTAATTTTTATGTAAACATGTTTATTAATATTTGGCTCTATGTTCAAAAGACATAGGAAGAAATAATTTATTATCTGAATATAAAACTTCCCCACATACCAAGAATAAAAATAAATTTGTATTTACTTATTTACTACATTTTAAACTATTTTTTTAACATTTAATATCTGATCTGAAATTTATTTTGGTATGTGTTTAAATTTCCAAAGTGCTACCTGGTTGTTGCAATAAAATTTATTGATTTAACCATCTTTTCTTCATTGATTTGAAATGACTATCAAATAACAAATGTCAGGACAAGGATTTTGGTAACCTTTTTCTTCCTTCCATGACTGTTGTCTACTTAGGAAACTTAGCAATAGTCCTTCTGGAATCAAGTTTTGGTGATTCATGTGTTCTTAGAAAATCACTTATTTTAACCAAATTGTCAAAATGATTTGCCAAAAAGTTCACAAAGTACTATTTTTTATTTTCTTCATTTCCTCCGCATCTGTGGTTGTTTGCCACTTTTCATTTCTAATCTACATTAGCAAGTTCTTTCTTAGCACTCTTAATTAGCCAGTATGATCTCTGTTTTATTGTTGGGGGGAATCAACTTTTGGATGAATTTATCAATTGTTCTTTTCTTTTTCATGCTTTCTAATAATTTCTTATCTGCTTCATTGGTTATTTCTCCTGCATTGTTTGGGTTGATTTTGTTTTCTAACATCTTGAGAAATGAGCTTGGACTATAACATTTTCATCTGAAAGTTTTAACTGTGTGCTGGTGGCTCACACCTGTAATCCTAACTACTCAGTGGGCTGAGATCTGAGAATCAGAGCTCAAAAGCCAGCCCTGGCAGAAAACATCTGTGACTCTTACTGTTAATTAACCGGCAAGAAGCCAGAAGTGGAGCGGGTCTCAAATGTACTAGACTTAAGTAAAAAACTAAGGGAGAGCTTTTTGGCCCTGAGTTCAAGCCCCAATACCAGTGTATCCTACAGATTTGAGTTCCAGGGTATTTTCATGTTACTTTTCTAGTTATTTTGCAGGTTGGGATTTTTTTCTTTCACACAAAAGATCAAAATGTTTTTTTTGGGGGGGGTGGGGAGGGGAAGGGAGGCCAGAGGAGCAGTAAATTGTCCCTCTTTCATTATTTCCTATTATTATTATGCGACTAGGTATAGTCACATATCACTTCCGATTGACATTTTTAGTAAGCAATTCATACATTTTACATTTTTCTTGCTAAGGACAAGATAAAGTTGTTTCCACTGGTTTTCTAAAGACCAGGGGACCTGTTTGTATATGTTTGTATCTCTAATACCTCTCACAATACATGACACATACATGTTTAGTAAATGGATGATTGAACAAATGCTGACTGTATTTTTTTGTGTTTTTTTTTAACTTAATTGGCCTTCTAATATTTTTCATGTATTCATGCATGTTTTCCACCTTTTCTATCAGTCTTTAACATAGCTTGGGTTGTTTTAAAGTACTGACTTGTATTCCAATCTCTAATTATCTGTGGTCTACTTCTAATGATAAATGTTTCTCTTGATTTGGGGCTATATGTTCCCACTACGCTCTCTCTCTCTCTCTCTCTCTCTCTCTCTCTCTCTCTCTCTCTCTGTCTCTCTGTCCTTCCTTCCTTTCTTCTTTCTTTCCTTCCTTCCCTCTTTCCTTTCTTTCTTCCTTCCTTTCCTTCTCTTCTTCCCTTCTTTTCTTTCTTCTTTTTTTTTTCCCTTGCTGGTCCTAGGGCTTGAACTCAAGGCCTAAGTGCTATCCCTGAGCTCTTTTGCTCAAGGCTAGCACTCTACCACTTTGAGTCACAGCTCCACTTTCAGCTTTTTAGCAGGCAATTATAGGTAAGACTCTTTCCTGCCTGAGCTGTCTTCAAATATTGATCCTCCGATTTCAGCCTCATGAGTAGATAGGATAATAGATATGAGCCATTGGCATCCAGCTATTTTTTATTTTTTGATAGTACTTGGTAGGGTTTGAGCTCAGAACTTCCTGCTTCCTAGTGGTAAGCAGTGGTACTCTACTACTTGAGCCATGTTTCCAGCTCTGCTTTTTATTGGTTATTTTTGGAGATGGAGTCTCCAAGACTTTTCAGCCCAGGCTGGCCTCAAACTATGATCCTCTAAATCTCAGTCTCTATGAGCTACCAGCAATAGGCTTATGGCTTGGTTTTATTGCAGTTTAGGTTGGTTCTATTTACCATGAACTTCCAATATTTGGGGGGAAGGGGAATCAGTATTTTTCCTTCAGTGGGTCAAATACCAAGATGAGTTAGATGTTAGATTTATCTTGCAAGTGAGCCTCACACATGCTAGCCATGTACTCTACAATAAGCTACATGCTCATCTTCTCAACTGTCATTTGAAAATGTCTCAACAATCGATTTTTAAAATAAAAATGTTATTAAAAAATGAAAATACAAGAAAATCTCCACAAATAAACAATAGGGTTTTCATATGTTTGTTTCGAAGACAGGGTCTTGCTATGTAGCCTAAACTGGGCCCAAATTCACCATCATATGTTTCACCATATCTGGTTGTACTTTGTGGATTTTAAAAAGTATATTTTATGATTGGATCAAAATTTACAATACCACCTGATGTGATATTTAACGTGCCTTCAGGAAATATTTAAGAAAAATATTTTTGTTAGCATACATTAACTATACAAAGAGAAATCCCATTGTGACATTTCCATTGACATATATAATGTATTATAGTCAGTCCTTCTATTACTCCACCTTACCTCCTCCCTCTTTCTAATACAACTTCAAGAGGTTTCATTTTTTAAAAATATATATTTTATAAGAGTAAAAAGGGATCTAAATGTAAGAGTTCTGAAATGCACTTGAGGAGTAAAGTATCAACAGGATCAGCTGCAATGTTACAGGCATATGGTATTACCCCAAGCAACCACTAAGAAAACTAATGAACACAGGATACCAAAAAATTATAAAATAATCAAGAAATTAAAAAAAGCACAGAACAGAAACAAACACAAATATATTGAATTACATGTAGATATAGTCTAAACATACTAATTAACAAATAAAAGAACCTGTTTGTAAGAAATGCATGTCTTAGCTGGGCACCAGTGGCTCACATTTGTAATCCTAGCTACTCAGAAGGCTGAGATCTGAGGATTGAGGTTCGAAGCCAGCCAGGTCAGGAAAGTCCACAAGATTCTAATCTCCAAATAACTGCCACAAAATCAGAAATGGAGCTGTGGCTCAAAGTGTAGAGTGTTAGCTTTATGTGCAAAAGCTCAGGTACAACACCCAGGTCCTGAGTTCAAGCCCCACAACCAATAACAACAACCAAAAATGAGAGAAAGAGAGAGAGAGAGAGAGAGAGAGAGAGAGAGAGAGAGAGAGAGAGAGAGAGGAAGAGGAAGAAATAAATTTACTTCTTATATGTAGGTAGTCTAAATATACTAACTAGAAAATAAAAGCCAATCAATCATAGAGGAACCTGTCTATAATAAATGTAATTCAACCATAACATCATAGGTACGTTGAAAGTAAAAGGATAGAAAACATATCATACAAACAATCTAAAAAAGCAAGAGTAGCAATATTGATATCAGACTTTAGAACAAAGAAAAGTACAAAGAAATTCCTCTGTCAAGAAGATACAGTTGGGCTGGGGATATGGCCTAGTGGCAAGAGTGCCTGCCTCATATACATGAGGTCCTGGGTTCGATTCCCCAGCACCACATATACAGAAAATGGCCAGAAGTGGCGCTGTGGCTCAAGTGGCAGAGTGCTAGCCTTGAGCAAAAAGAAGCCAGGGACAGTGCTCAGGCCCTGAGTCCAAGCCCCAGGACTGGCAAAAAAAAAGAAGATACAGTTATATTTAATCTTCTAAATGCATATTCACCAAATAATAGATTAAAAGTACATGAGTCAAAAACTGATGATGATGAAAGGAGAAATAGGAAAATTCATAATTGTAGTTGTCCATATAAAGCTTAGTGAAAATAGCAGAAGTTTGTATGATAAAGCATAAGCAATGCTAAGAGACAAATTTATAGCAATAGCTGTTTACTTTAGAAAAATTTCAAATCAATAAACTAAGTCCTTACATCAAGAAACCTAAAGGGAAAAAACTTGAGTATGGTGATGCATACCTGTAATCCCAGTATCTAGGAAGCTCAAGCAGAAACATCATGAATTTGTGGCCAGCCTAGATTACACAGTGTGTTCAAAGCTAGTCCTAAATACATGGAAAATATTCAACATAATTACCCATTTGAGAAATGTGAATTAAAAATCACAGAAAAATAATATCACTAGTTACCTACAAGCTTTGCTATTTTTTATAGTAGTAATACCATTAGTAAGAAGGGAATGTAAAAGGTCATGAATTTCTTGAAAAGTTGTTTTAAGATAAAAATGGACATATTATATAACTCAGCAATTATTCTGTCTTGAGAAAGAGGCAAGTTATTTTCATGCAGGAACCTGGACAGGAATGTGCACAACATCTTTATTTGTAACTATTCAAAGGCCTTGGTTAACCTGTAGTAAGTCCATATCATGAAATTCTACTTAGTAACCAAAAAGGAACAAAGTACTGATATACACAATAGACTGGATGAACCTCAAGAAAATGAAGCTGAGAGAAAAATTAATCATTCCATGACTATATCACTTGTAGAACATTTATAAAAGGAGAACAAATTAATAGTTGCTAAAGGTACAAACATAGCTGCAAAGGGATGGCAATGGGGAGCCTTGTAGTGATGATACAGTTAAGTATCCCCATCAGGATGGTGGTTATAGTGGTGGTTATATGGTGGTGGTGGCTACATGACAGATCAACTACTCATACACAGAGATACACATAGACAGAGATGTGTGTGTGTGTGTGTGTGTGTGTGCAAAATCTCCAAAGAAATCTGAATAAACTGTGTATTGTATCAATGTCTCTTTCTTAGTTTTCATTTTCTGATATACTTATGCAAAATGTCAATACTAGGGGAGGCTGGGTGACAGGTACTAACAGACTCTGTAATCAGAAATAAAAAGTAAACACATACATGCATGCATGCATATATACATACATGTATACATAATACAAATAAGGTATAGATTTTCATAAATTTCATCTCAATTTACTCTCTAGTGAATTAATTTTATGTGAGCAATATGGACAAAAATGTTTTAAGTCTCATTTTATGGAGAAGAATGAAACTAATTGGTTGACATATCCCTCAAATGTTATAGATTTACTTGCCCATTTTCATTTTTACTCTTTTACTTTTCATTAATCAATTACTTAGATGCTTCTATAATTAAAATAATCTTCTTTATACTATACAATATTGGTGAAAACTTACAGAACAGACAGGTCTTCAATAGTCAGTTAAAGCAAACAATGGTGTTATAATTGGAAAACATTCAGCATGACAAATCCTTTCCCAATAAAATCCACAGCTCACTCTTAATGAGGGAAACTTCCAGTGTTTATACTGGATTCCTATATAGGTCTTATTTCACTTAAATATTCACAGCCCTAGCAGTTCTATATGGGCTAATGTTTTAAAAAAGTCTATTTTTCCTTCATTACTTCCAAATGTGAACTAATTCTGTTCATAGGTCCATCTGAAAATATCTGCCCCTTAGCATAATATACAGAACCAATCTACCTCACTGATTTTGCAATGCCATTGTGACTTCTAGCTAAAAGCCATAAAAATTCAATAGCAAGTACAACTGACATGCCACTCTCAAACTAGTGGGGTATCTTGGTAGATTTTGCATTTTAGGATTTACATCATTTCATATGATTTTTTTTTTTTTTTGGCCAGTCCTGGGGCTTGCTTGAACTCAGGGCCTGGACACTGTCCTTGAGCTTCTTTTTGCTCAAGGATAGCACTGTACTACTAGAGCCACAGCACCACTTCTGGCTTTTTTCTGTTTATGTGGTGCTGAGAAATAGAACCCAGGGTTTCGTGCATGTTAGGCAAGCACTCTACCACTAAGCGACATTCCCAACCCTCATTTGATATTTAATACAACTTAAGTACTTTGAGCTCCATCTTATGGGCAAGAGGCTTGGAGAGGTCAAATGAATTGCCTGAGGTCACAAAATATCAGGACTGCAAACTTAAGTTCAGAACTTCTTTCACGGAATTCCATCTCATGTGAATTTAACCTTCGTGAATTAAGCTGTACCCATTTATTATAGTAAAAACAGGTACAAATTATTTGCATAATATCTTGAGACATGTATATTTCATCATTGTGCCTGAGTTTCTATCACATGTTCGTATTACAGATTTATATAAAGAAATACATATACAGTGTATTTTGTGAGTACGCTTGAGGTATATTAAAGATAACTGCAAACGGCTTTTAGACCTATGAACTTAATTTGAAATGTTGAATGCATCCTTACATAAAATATGACTCCACTGTCCCACAATAATTCAATAATACAAAGCAATAGAAAACTATCTGACTGTAGAAAATCAGTCTAAATTTCTTTTATAAGAAAATATGGTATGGTATCATCTTTCTACATTTCTTAATTCAAACAGTAGTACAATTATTGTGGAAAATTTAAACAAAAAATCATAAAAGGTAGCTCATTTATGTTCTGGATTTTAAAAATAATTCTATTTGCATTATTTTGCCAGTCCTGGGGCTTGAACTCAGGGACTGGGCCCTGTCCCTAGGCTTCTTTGTGTACAAGGATAGGGCTATACTGAGCCACAGAGCCACTTCCAGCTAAGAGTCTTATGGACTTTTCTGCCTGAGATGGCTTTGAACAATGATCCTCAGATCTCAGCCTCCCGAGTAGCTACGATTACAGGTGTGAGCCACCAGTGCTCAACTCGCATTCTAATCTACAGACAGAATATTAGCTGGCAGGATAATCTACTTCAAAAATATTAGTAAAGGTAATTGTCAGCTTTTTGTTACTATAATAGAGTACACCAGCCATTTATGAAGAAAACAAGATGTATTTACCTCACAGTTTGGAAGGCTGGCAGTCCACACTGCATAGCACAGGCCCAGTGAAGGCTGCCCTTCGCCTGTATCACCTCACTACCCAGACCGCCATGGCAAAGGACAAGCGAGTAATTACCTCTAATGCAAAGAAAAGACAAAAGGAGCCAGGTTAGCTCCTTTTATACCAACTCTTTCACAAGGGGATAATCAGGGGGATACAGGAGAATTAACAAGGACAGGGGAGGAGGGAGTAACAGAGAACTACTTTCCTTCCCCAGTGACCTTGGGATCTCTTGGTAGGCCCTCTTTCTTAAAGAATCCTCTACCTCCCACCAGCATCAAGCCTTTACTCACATGATCTTTTGGAGTCAAACAAATATGCTATATTCAAACCATAACAGCTCATAACCCCATGAATAGAAAGGATTTTTAGCCCTTTCTATAGGGCTCAATTACATGGGTATCTTTTCCAAAGCATTAAAATTGAATTTTTATAAGTTCCGTTTATGGGCATCTTCTCAGGAATGTTTATACATCTAGCAAAGCACACCTGGCTGCTGGCTATGTTTTATTTGTGTACTTTAATAAGTGCCAGTAAAATTCCATTGCCCACCACCTGACAGATGCACATTACTTCTGCGTTTCTTTTGGGTCAGCTTTTTCATAAAACCATTTTCTGCTGCTTTGACCCTTGGGTTGCATCCAGACTTAAACATTTTCGACAATGTCTTGTGGTTTTAATTTTCACCAACACTTCGTGGTTTTAACTCTACTAACCTCAGGTCATACTAATGCTGACCTAGCTACTGAGCCAACAGAGAGTTAGATTTTACAACAATGGATAAGTTGCTTATTACTGAGTGTAAAATGTGTTTGAGGTCATTTGGCACTGCCCTGATTTCATACAATTGCATATGTTTTAATAAAGGCAACTCTAAAAATATAATCAAATTGTTTTATACTTTTATGATTTTGTCTTTTCATAAAAAGGCCTTTACAAATCAGAAAGGGTATTTTACAGCACAACTCCAATTTTCAATGAGCAAAGCAGAATGACTGTACATATATTTTACTCACCTTATTTCTCTATTCAGTGGTTCTTAACTTTAGGAAATAAAACTGTCTAGGGTCTGGGTAGATTTTAGGTTGACAAACACTTCCGCTCAGCCAAGTCTACATTCTCCACTAGTTCCTGTATTCTTTTTTGGATATATATCACAGAGTCCCCTGAACCTAGGTATGGCCATGTGACTCCATCCCAGCCAAGGGTTGTGAGCAGAAGCAATGTTGGCCATCACCAGGCCTGACTCACAAACACTATGTGCATTTCTCTATGCTTTTTCCCTCAGCCATCTGTGTGCCAGTGGATAACCTAGGATATTTTTACATTCTTAATACAAAATAATAATAAGGCTAGTAACAAAAATCAGTCTCTGACTTTAAGAGATATACAGCTCATCTAAAGTCCTGAGAATAAGTACTGGAGGAATATTGTTCCTATTTTTCAGATGAGGAAACTGAAGTACAGAAAGGTTAAGTAAGCTCTCACAGCTAATGAGTGGCAGCACTTGAGGAGGACTGCAGTTCAGCTCCAGCCTTTGCTGTGAACTATGCTGTCTCCATTCTGTTCCCTTTCTTTTCAGATGGCCATTATATGTTTCATATGTGATGATTACATCAAGTTAATCTAAATATGTGCTTAACAAGAAAGTCCTTAATGGCCAAGGAAACCAGAGCTTCAGTTCTGTGAGGGTGTAGACCAATCCTGCACTAGGGCTTGATCTCAGGGCCTTTCTCTGGCTTTTTAGCTCAAGGCTGGCATTCTACCACTTTTGTCACAGTTCCACATCCAGCTTTTTGGTGGTTAATTGGAGATAAGAGTGTCATACACTTTCCTCCCAGGCTGGCTTTAAACCATAATCCTTATATCTCAGCCTCCTGAGTAGCTAAAATTAAAGGATTGAACCACTGGTGCCTGGCCCTCAGGCCAATTCTTTATCCATTCATTATGCAGTTGGTAGAATATCTACCTTGGGTTTGGATTTTAAAGTCTTCCTTGACTGCCATTTACTGACAATTCTCCTGCTAGTATTTAGAGAAAGGGTAAGACAAAGGAAGAAGCAAGCAGGGTAGTTGAAGGGATATCATGTTTCTTCCTCACTATTACTCTCAGAGCTCTGAGGCTCTAGGATACTTAGTGCTGTGGAGGGCAGAGGCTCATGGCAAATCAGAGGCCCACACAGCAGATCCTGGCAGCTGTTTGCATTCCAAGGCAGATGAATGTAAAATAGCAATAAAGTATATATATATATATCTTGCCATCTAGTCCTGATGAATGAAATGGTAGCCAGAAGTTTTTCCTAGGCCTCAGTTTTCAGAAGCTCTGCCTGAATGAAAATCTTACAATACCGGTCATTCTACATGGTCTGCTCACTTACCCACCTCCTTCATATGGTCTACAGTATGTCATAATAGCATCTCTACCTCAACTCTCAACTCACTTCTAATTAATGTCTTCAGCTATCACAAATGAATGACAGAGAGAGAGAGAGAGAGAGAGAGAGAGAGCTGAATAAGCATATAGGAAGAAAAAACAAACATGAGCCTTAATTTAAAAATATTCCCTAGTACTACATAGCGATTAGAAATGGTGAAATATTGGCATTCGCAGGGAAATGGTCAGAACTTGAACAAATAATGTTGAGCGAGACAAGCCTAGAACACAGAAAACAAAGGGGCATGATCTCCCTGATATATGACTGTTAAGGCAGGGGGAGGGGGAGATAGCAGAGACCAGGTCTGTGAAACCAAAAACTTCTTGTCAAATGGTATTTCCCACAGGTTTGGGTCAGCGACCCTACACTATGTAACTAAAACCACACAACTACTCAACATATAAAGGTCAAAAATTGACCTCTCAGTGGATCACAATAGCTCAAAAGCTATGTATGTACATTCATATAAGACTATTGTCGATATATTGTCTATTGTCGACATTACATTTAAAGCCCTAGGTGAAATTTCTTCGGCGTAGGCCACGTGGCTATTGTATATGTTCTTGGTACATTGTATACTGTATATATGTCTACTAACCTAGGGAAGGGAAAGAAAAACAGGATGTAAGATATCACAAGTAATGTACACACTGCCCTACTATGTAACTCTACCCCTTTTGCACAACACTGTGTCAAAAAAAACCTTTTCTTTAATTAATAAATAAATTACAAAAAAAAAGTTCCTTACCACAACTATCTACCTCAACTCAAAAGGTAGCTGGAAAGGCCAATGAACTTTATGCATCAAAGGAAATCTGTAAGACAAAAGGCTAAGTCTGAAGACTATTAAACAAAATCTTAGTGGATATTTCACAAAACTTTTAATTACTAGCAGCCTACATCTCCACCCTTGGCCTGGGAAATATTTACAGAGGAATTTTTTGCCAAGAATCCATCCTTAAGCTTCTTTTTCTGCACAGGTGAAAGGCATAAATTCATATTTGGCAGGGGTATTATAAATAACATAGTTGCCCTGTTAAAAAATAAGTAAGAAAATGCTGATTAAAATGCCAATTCAGCAAAGCATGTCTGACTTCTGTATCTTGGAACAATTTAGAGCTCAAAATCTTCTGAATGCCGTTCTGGACCGTTCAAAAAATATGTAGTGATTTCCGTCTCTGGTTTTTAAGTCGTAGCATGTGTTACTGGGAATTTGAAGAGCTTTTTCCATGGCTCCTTTCTTCATCACAGAGTTCCTAGTGGATTGGGACCAAGCCATATTTCTTATGGCCTTAAAAAGAAAAGGAAAGAAGAGAAAAAGAGTCCACATGTCTCAGGATGCAGTAAGTGCTTTGAAATCAAATGGAGACAGAACCAAATGCCCAATCTTTTAAGCGTGTCATGAACTGATAAGTCAACATGTGACAAGCACTTAAAAATTCTTAAATGAAAGACCACAGATATGTATAAAGTATTATCATTATAAAAATAAATCAACTTTCCTGATTTAAAAAAAAGGAATGTTCTTTTGGTTGCTGTTTATAACCAATTTTTTTCTTTAAAAACAAACCAAAACAAATAAAACTCCCAAAAGTTGGACAATCTTGTAAAATATTAAAGAATTAGTGGTTTTCTTGGATAAAAAGGAGAGTAGGTGCTGAGCAATAATTTTAAGAATTCCCAAGGCTTTGTCTACAATATAATATTAAAGTAGTATATCGTACATTTAAAATTATAATCATCTTTAATGATGCATAACCAGAAAGTTTCTAGTCATGTATTTCTCATTTATATCCAATCTACATTTCTTCATGATCACAAAATAAATTATAAATTCTCATATATTTTGTATGTTCCCCACACATCTCTGTTCCCCCCACTGTGAATATAAATAAGGAGGAATGTATGTAACACTACTAGTAGCTTACTTGTTCTCCATGGATAATAGGATATATATTTTCACTTTACTATGTACAGTGATTATAACAAGACTGAATGGTGTTAGAAGTACAGTACACCATTACAACCCAAAACATTTTACAGCATCCTGATGGAACAGACAGTGAAATTATTGTTACAAGGAAGTTGCTTGAGCTCGAAGTGGTGATCCACACCTATAATTTCAGCACTCAGGAGGCTGAGCAGGAAAATCATGAGTTTAAGGCGAGCCTAGACTATACTGAATACTCTTTCTTTAAAAAAAAAATCAAGCATTATCTTGGTCTATATTAAATTGTGTTAAATATGCAAGTATAATTAATAGGCCAAAGGAAGCTAAATATGTTTTTCATGGCCCATATATTGCTGCTCAGATTCTTCAGTTTGATGAATGACTTTCCGTGAGCAAACCAGATACGAAGGACAAGTGGTACGAAGAGAGGACTTCACCATTGTAATTTGTTCAGCCATGCTTGTAGCTCCAGAGTCAGGGGCTTCCCAAAGTGATGAGATAAATACCACATCAGACAGAGGTCAATTCCAAAGAACTCTGGACTCAGGAATTGAAAATTATATTCTTGGTCCAAAGGTATTATGCTGTTGTTCATTTTCTTTCAAGTAAGAGAAATAAAAGTAGAGGCTTGGAGAAAGCATTCAAATACTTTCACAGGGAGGTTTTGCCTAAGTTTTCTTTGGCCACTAAGCCAAAGCATATTTGACAGATAATTGGCCTAGAAATAGTGCTCCTGGAAACCATCAGCCAGCATTCCCACCCATTAATTAGGTGATTCATATTCATTTTCTTTTTCTTACCCTCCCCATGTCCCCCCACACCATATCCTTTTCCCCACCCTTTCCTTTTTAGTTTTCCTTTGGATAATCTACACCTCTGCTATCCTTGCTGATCTATTTATTTCCTTTGCTTATTGCTTCTCCTGGCCTCTGGTTCCTCTTCAACAATCTTGCCTTGCTACTGATCCTCCCTGTAATGACCTTAACCATCATGCAAGTGAGAAAGCTCTTTGGAGGTCTCTGTTACCCTCACGCTGTCCAGCCCTTAAAGGTCTTATTTCCCTTAAAGACCTAAGGCACCAGTGACTGGAAACACACAATTAACACTTATTTGCTGTTTGCTCATCTTTCATGTCTTTTATTTCCAATAGAGTAAGTAGGGACTCTAGGACAGGGATGATTATATCAAGTTCTTGAAAAATATAACATCTGTATAAACTTAAAAAGTGGGGTTGAGGAGGACAGGGCATGTGTCTCACCAACAGAAGATACAACCTCATTTGGAAGTAAAAGGATGGAGGTTAAATGAGCTTTAGATATTTCAGCCTTTATACAAGAACATATGAGACAAAGCTTGGTATAAGAAGCTCAGTAAGGGGCTGGGAGTATGGCCTAGTGGCAAGAGTGCTTGCCTCCTATACATGAAGCTCTCTCAGTTCAATTCCCCAGCACCACATATATGGAAAACGGCCAGAGGGGGTGCTGTGGCTCAAGTGGCAAAGTGCTAGCCTTGAGCAAGAAGAGGCCAGGGACAGTGCTCAGGCCCTGAGTCCAAGGCCCAGGACTGGCAAAAAAAAGCTCAGTAATAGAACACAAAACATTTGCCTCAAAGAGGCATTTCTGTTGTTCCTCAATTGAGAATCCAGTAGTATGAGAAAACAAAGTTTCCAAATTCCTCCAAAAACAGGAGCCCACTGCAGCACCTTCCTTGGTCTTTGTTTCCATCTTCATGAGGCAGCTGAAATCAAAGAGACAAATAATGGTGGCTCACTCCTGTAATAGCTACTCAGGACAATAAGACCTGAAGATCAAGGTAGGAAAGTCCATAAGATTCTTTTTTTTCTTAATTATAAAAGTGATGCACAGAGGGGTTACAGTTACATAAGTATTGAGTTTATTTTTTTTAATAGGGTCACTCCTTTCTTCATTTTCTCCCAGTTTTTTCCTTCTTGACCCCGCCCCCAACCAAATTGTATAGTTCATTTCCAACATAGTGTCTAGTGTTACTGTAGAATTAGTTCACCCTCTCCACTTAACCACCAAAAAGTCAGAAGTAGAGCTGTGGCTCTAGTGATAGAGTGTCATCATTGAGAGAAAGAGCTGAGGGACAGTGCCTAGCCCTGGGTTCAAATTCCAGTACTGGAACGTGCGCGTATATACACACGCATACATACACACACACACACATACACACACACACAAAAGAAAATAAAAAGGAGATTAAAGAGTGATTATACCTTTATTTATATCATCATTAAGGTGTTATTGTTTACCCTACTTTCTGTCCTCTTGGAACATCATTTGTATTCACATAGTCAGATAACTACTATCCCAGTAAGATCTACAGAAGAGTGATATGGAATTTTAGGGACAACTTTTATTATCTCTAAAACCATTTCCTAAAAGTTAACTTAATGTTAAATTATAAAAAAATCAGTAGGAAAATTCTTCAGTCTATCTTATTTCTTATTACTCTATGAGATACAAGATAGGCAAAACTCAACAGAACTTCAGTACCAGCAAATACCAAGAGAACCAAAATACTTTCCAAGTCCAGAGCAACCAGGTTGAGAGGTGATTGTAGAAATTCAAGTGTGCTAAAATGCCAGTGGATACACCAACATTAGCAAAGCAGCATATACCAGAGCTACTTTCCTAAATCAAACACTCTGTGGTAAAGAAAAAGGGATCAAAATATCAAAGCAAGCATGCCATTGGCTTGAGGTATGTGTCAGATTTATTGTAGCTGAGAAGATTAAAATCAGCCACCATTAAGGAGGGTGTGTATGTGCTATATTCAGATGTCAAGAAGTCTGAAAATTATGTGATCAAGCCAGAGAGGTTCCTAGATAGATAATAAGTAAATGACACATTTAAGACCAAAGGGGTGAAAAGCAGCCACTGCCTGTAGATAAGGTGATCACTGAGTGGTGGTATTACCTGCCTCTATGGTTAAGTGAACAAAGCTAAAGATAGCAAGATGAATCAAGGTCATATCAACTGGCTATAATGAGAGTCAGGAGAAAGGTCACTGACACAGGCTCAAAAATATGGTGTCACCGGAACAGGCCTGAAGACCAATGGAACATAATTGAAGACCCAGAATTAAACCCACAGAACTATGCCTACTTAATCTTTGATAAAGGAGCTAAAACAATAGTATGGAAGAAAGATAGCCCCTTTAACAAGTGGTGCTGGCAAAACTGGCTCAACACATGCAACAAACTAAAACTAGATCCTTATATATCACCCTGCACCAAAATCAATTCCAAATGGATTAAAGACCTTGAAATCAAAACAGGCACCCTGAAGACACTAAAGGAAGGAGTAGGAGAAACACTTGGGCTCCTTGGCACAGGACAGAACTTCCTTAACAAAGACCCTGAAAGGCTACAAATCAAAGAAAGGTTGGACAAATGGGACTGCATCAAACTCCAGAGCTTCTGCACGGCAAAGGACATAGCTCTCAAGATAAACAGAAAGCCCACAGACTGGGAGAAAATCTTTACCGGACATTCAACAGACAAAGGCCTCATCTCTAAAATATATGCAGAACTAAAAAAATTACCTTCTTCCAAAACAAAACTGCAAAGAACAAATAGCCCCCTCATCAAGTGGGCTACAGACTTACAAAGAAACTTCTCTGATGAGGAAATGAGAATGGCCAATAGACATATGAAAAAATGCTCTACATCACTGGCCATAAAGGAAATGCAAATCAAAACAACATTGAGATTCCATCTCACCCCAGCAAGAATGTCATATATCAAGAAAACTAATAATAACAATTGTTGGAGGGGATGTGGCCAAAAGGGAACCCTACTTCATTGTTGGTGGGAATGTAAACTGGTTCAGCCACTCTGGCAAGCAGTATGGAGATTCCTCAGAAGGCTCAATATAGAACTCCCCTATGACCCAGCAGCCCCACTGTTGGGTATCTATCCAAAAGACCACAAACAAAATCACACTAATGCCACCAGCACAACAATGTTCATCGCAGCACAGTTTGTCATAGCGAGAAGCTGGAACCAACCCAGATGCCCCTCCATAGATGAATGGATCAGGAAAATGTGGTACATTTACACAATGGAATTTTATGCCTCTATCAGAAAGAATGACATTGTTCCATTTGTAAGGAAATGGAAGGACTTGGAAAAAGTTATACTAAGTGAAGTGAGCCAGACCCAAAGAAACATGGACTCTATGGCCTCCCTTATTGGGAATAATTAGTACAGGTTTAGGCAAGCCATAGCAGAGCATCACAAGGCCCAATAGCTATACCCTTAGAAACACATAAGATGATGCTAAGTGAAATGAACTCCATGATATGGAAACAAGTGATATATCACAGTTGTAACTACTTTCAACGTCCTATGTGTATGTGTAGTATCTATTATTGATGATGTTTTGTATCACCTTCCTATGTTTGTATCTACACTATCTCTGTAATCTTATCTGAGTATATTGGAAACCGTGTTTACTGGTATTGGAAGTAGGAAATTCAAAGGGAATACCAAATTCGAGAGACACAGGGTAAAAAAAGAGAAATAACTACAAAACCAATACTTGTAAAACTGTTTGCTGTAAGTGAACTGAACAACTGGGGGGGGGAGGGAAAGGGGGGGAGGGAGGGGGGCATGAGGGACAAGGCAACAAACAGTACAAGAAATGTATCCAATGCCCAACGTATGATACTGTAACCTCTCTGTACGTCAGTTTGATAATAAAAATTTGAGAAAAAAAAATATGGTGTCAGAGTGGAGCATCAGAATACTCCACACTACAGACTTTTTCAGAGAATAGAACTAGAAGTCATACCCATGTGACAGAAGAGCTGGGGAAAAAAAAGGCTGAAAGAGGAATAGAAACAGAGAGAGAGAGAGAGAGAGAGAAAGAGAGAGAGAGAGAAAGAAACCTGTACAGTCCCTGGCCTACCCCAATCAAGCTTGTCAGGACACAGAGAAGCAAGTGACAGCTGACCATCCTTCCTAGGTCCTGCCAGTCAGGCACAGACAGATTACAAATAGGACAGCAATATTTGTAGGATAAAGCAAGGATATAAAAACCCCAAAAGTGGTGACATTTTAGTTTTCTTGGCTCTTCCTTAAAGACCACATAATCATTAACATTCAACTTCTTTTCTCACTTGGCCAACCCATCTTCCATTCATATATTCATTGTCCACAAAAGTTATAGCATTAGGTCTAGTCATCATCACTCAGTATGAAGCACCCTTGCTTGTCCCTCTTGCCTTATGCAGAGCTGGGGTTCTGCTAAACTGTGACATCAGCAAACTTGATTGAGATGTGTGAGTGGTCCTGCTTGTGAAGCCATACCTCAATTTAAATAAGTGTGTCCCATCCTGGGACCTCGAGGGAAGGGCCACCCATGCCTTTGAACTGTACTCATTTATAACATGATAAAAACAAATATCTACCATTCAGGGTAGTTGTGAGGACTGAATGAGACCTGAGTATACATAAAGCACTTAAGGTGCTGGGTGTGAGATTATAGTATAGAAACAGAAGTGCTTATTCTTAGTTGGCTTCTCCTTAAAAAAATACATTTTAACTATCCTTCCTCCCTTAAAAAATACCACTTGTAGCCTTCCCTTTCACAGCATTCCTTTGTCCTGACTGTCTTCCATCTTTATCATTAGAAGGAAAACCTATGGATAATGCTACTCATATCCAAAGGTCACACCTACAATTACAACCTCTAGCAAAAAAAATCACCACCTACTATGTATCTAATGGGACTGGACAATGATTTCATAAAGAAGTAATTTGTGGGGAAACAGTCACAGCAGATAGGCTGTCCTTAGATGACATTCTACAGCTAAGTCATCACTCATTGCCCTTTGGAGTAAAGGAGTTTTATCTGGCTTTGCTTCTACATTTCTACATACTTCCTTTTATACTAAGTCAATCTAATTTGAAGGTAAATGATGTAACCCAGAAAACATCCCCCCCCCCATTGTACATGCCTATGCCATCCCACAGCAAATGATTGCCAACAAACACGAGTAAACTTTTCCAACACATATTCTGCCCAGACAATGGGCTGAGTGGAACCTGAGTGAAAGAGATAAGAATTGATGACTCAAGTTTCCAAACAAATGTGTAGTTAAATACAGCCTCAAAGGCTAATCACTAGCTGCAATCCACCCAAGCTAGAATAGGGCATTCACTAGTAGTCAACAACCCCACAGCATCAAAAACTTGGCACCCTGGACACACAAAATTAAACTGAACACAAAGGCTACTACCACAGCCACATGGACTGATTTGAAAAAACATACAGTAAACTGAGTGTTAAAAGAAAAAACAAGGTTAGTTTATAAACCAAATAATTGCTCACACTAAGTGGAAGTAAAAATATTATGCATGAGAATAAAAAAATACTGGTTTCTGTGGAGAGGGTGAGGGGAGAAAATAAAACTGGGGAAAGGAACAGAGGGAGCTTCCACTGTGTTGACCTGTGCAATCATCCAGTAACCTGCACAGCCCATACTTGGCTGATTACTCTACTGGTACTGTAGATAATGTTAATACTGCTAACAATGTTGTCTTTGAACTTAAGTAAGTGGTGTTTGTAGCACAGTGGAACAGGCATGCGGGCAGAGGAGCTGCATGCGTTATATGTCTGCCTCAGTTCCTGTTGTCCCATCCACATACTGCAGTTGGAATGTCCGTGAACAGTGAGACTGAAAGAGAGCATCAGGTAGTTATGCTATGGCTAAGACTGCAGAAGCAAAAGTATTAAAAAGATGTTCTTGAAAGGTTCTGTTTTCCATTCAAACCTGCCTTTCTTCAAATGCAGTAGGAAGTATTCTAAGATGCACTAATTACCAGGAAAACTTATTATGTCATTTCTTATGCCTGTTACTCCTCTGTTGTTGCCAACCACTGTGCCAAAAATGACAGCATTGAAGAAAAGAGATAACTAGAGTTCTTTTGCTTCTTAGTTTTTCTTTAGTGATTTGTAAACTAAAGGAATGTGTATTGGAGAATGTACATGTGTCAAGAAGTGAGCAGGCATGGTGGCATACAACTGTAATTTCAGCACATGGAAGCCAGAGGTAGAGGATCATGAGTTCAAGACAAGTCTGGGATAAATAATAAAGGCAACAACAAATCTCCTGCATAAACAAAAGCAAAAACATAAAGTGACTGGGTGTTAGTAGCTCACTCCAGTAATCCTAGCTATTTGGGAGTTAGAGATCAAAAGAACTGAAGTTCGAGGCCAGCCTAGACTAATCTCAACCAACAGCTGAGTGGAGTGGCATATGCCTGTCAACCCTAGTGGGAGGTTCAGATCAGGAGGATCATGGTTCCAGGCTAGCAGGCAAGCAAAAGTTAAATTTGCAAATTCTCACCTTAACAGAAAAAACTGAGTGTGGTAGCACATGCTTGTCACTGTATCTATGACAGAAAGCATATATCAGAGAACCGCTCAGGTAAAAAGTGAGATTCTGTTTTAAAAATAACTGGGGCAAAAATGGCTGAGGGTGTGTCTAAAGTGGTAGAACATCTGCCTAGCAATTACATAGTCCTAAATTCAATTGATAGAACACATACAAACACACAACAACAACAACAAATCAGACAACAACAACAACAAAAATCACCAAGAAATGAAAATTTAAAAATAGTTGGGTTTTCTCTGTATCTTATCTGAGTACAATGGAACCATGTATACTGGTATTAGAACTAGGAAACTGAAAGGGAATACCAAAATCGAGAGACACAGGATAAAAAGACAAACGACTACAAAAGCAATACTTGGAAAACTGTTTGGTGTAAACCAACTGAACAACTCATTGGGGGGGGGGAGGCGGAGGGGGAAGGGGAGAATGAGGGAAGAGGTAACAAACAGTACAAGAAATGTATCCAATGCCTAATATATGAAACTGTAACCTCTCTGTACATCAGTTTGACAATAAAAAATTTTAAGAAACTGGGAAAAAATAAATAAAAACTGTAAAAAAAATAGTTGGGTTTGTTTTGGGCAGATTTTACATAGTATATATATATATATATATATATATATATATATATATATATATATATATATATATATGGGTTATGGTCCCTCAGAATATAGTTCTTGTGGGACTCCTTGGTAGTTTTTGAGAGAGGTTTGGCATAAAAGGAGCAAGCCTAGTCCCACCCATGGTCTTTTTCTGCTCCTAGCTGTAGATGAGACTGTTGACTCGACACATGCTCCTTTCCTTCCACCTGCCACTTACCTCACAAAGTCATCACAAGAAAGAGTTGATCTAGTTACTAGGCCTATGAAGCCTTTTGTCTTTATAAGTTGGCTGCCTTGAGTATTTTGTCGTGGTAACACAAAGCTGAGTAACCTAACAAGTTATGAAAAAAATTGTGAAATTTCAAAGACTTTGTATATGCATTACATGTCCTTTGTATATGTGTTAAAATGGTGTTGCACAATAAATGAGTGATAAAAAATCATGATAATAATTTTTTCTACTTAGAAAAACACTGAATAACAATAGCAACTGAACAACAAATAATACATATCACAATAACAGGGGGAGAGAGAAAAGGAGGAGAGAAAGAGATAACTGAATTGGAAATATATACTTTATTTTCTAATGCTATTTGCCAATGTTAATCACATTCATTCTGAAAGTGTCTTTTCATCAAATGTCAGTAAGTGGATGTGGTTATAATTTTATTTAAAAAATACTCTGAAAACCCTTATAAGAATGTATGTGTAAGTCTTGGCACACTCTCCACTCACCTAAGAAAGGCTTTGAACAGAACCACAGATCCCTCTGAAACCTGGTTCTGGGCTGTCAGAAATGAGGTCTTCCTAGCTCTCCTCCTGGGCTCTCAGAAATGAGGACTCTGCTTTTACCTTTATTTATCTTACATAAAACTTTCCACAAACATTCCTCAAATGACTCAATAGATATGTTATACAGAAATGAAACACTAAAAAAAAATGTTTTAAAACATTAGATTTCTCCAGTGTCAGAAAGCATGGTCCCTGAGATCAAGTGACTAGAGTATTCTCACTCTTCTCTACTCCCCAGAGGTGCATTACATCTGGCACATCTCAAGTCTGAAAGGCAGATGAAGTCACCTGTGGCCTCCCAACAGCTTACCCAGGGAAATGAGACACACAAGGCCAGCCAGCCCCAATGCTCAAGATAACCTACACTAATTCATCTTGGGAATTACTTATTTTGGTCAACTTGTCTTTTGGAAGCTTTGGAATTTCTCTTAATAAATAATTTCTAAATCCTTAAATTGGTAGCCATTGTCTGTAAGGAAACCTCCAGAGTACTGTTCGTTAAGATGCAAGACAGCCAAAGGAACAGGGGTTGAGAAAACAGAAAGGTCTTATAAACTTATTAACATCCAGCCACTCATTTTCCTGGCTAGTCTATTTGATTCTCTGACATCGTTGAAATAAAAGGCAACTGGCTTAAATTACCCTCTTACAGAGGAGCACATAAGACGTCAGACTCACAATCAAGAGAATGTTTCTTGATGTCCCCAGTTTGAAAAGCATCTGGGAAGTCTTTCTGGAAGAGTACTGCTCCCAGTTTCATCCCTAAATTTAGATAAAGGTAGTTCTCCTAGCTAAAGAACCAGGTATCTTCCAGGCAGCAGTGGTACGGGAGGGGGAAGGCAGGGTTAGAACAGAAAGTGGAACAAAAATAAATCTATTCTGCAGAATGTGAGGTCAATGGCATCATACCCTGAAAACACTAAAAGAAGGAGTAGGAGAAACACTTGGGCTCCTTGGCACAGGATGGAACTTCCTTAACAAAGACCCAGAAATGCTACAAATCAAAGAAAGGATGGACAAATGGGACTGCATCAAACTGCAGACCTTCTGCAGGGCAAAGGACATAGCTGCCAAGATAAACAGAAAGCCCAGATTGGGAAAAGATCTTTACCGGCCATACAATGGACAAAGGCCTCATATCTAAAATATATGCAGAACTAAAAAAATTAAATTCCTCCAAAATAAAACTGCAAAGAACCAAGAGCCCCCTCAACAAGTGGTCTAAAGACTTAAAAAGAGACTTCTCTGATGAGGAAATGAGAATGGCCAAGAGACATATGAAAAAGTGCTCTTCATCACTGGCCATAAAAGAAATGCAATTCAAAACAACACTGAGATGCCATCTCACCCCAGTAAGAATGTCCTATATCAAGAAAACTAACAATAATAAATGTTGGAGGGGATGTGGCCAAAAGGGAACCCTACTTCATTGTTGGTGGGAATGTAAACTGGTTCAGCCACTCTGGAAAGCGGTATGGAGATTCCTCAGAAGGCTAAACATAGAGCTCCCCTAAGACCCAGCAGCCCCACTTTTGGGCATCTACCCAAAAGACCACAAACAAGAACACACTAAAGCCCACCAGCACAACAATGTTCATCACAGCACAATTTGTCATTGCTAAAATATGGAACCAACCCAGATGCCCCTCAGTAGACGAATGGATCAGGAAAATGTGGTACATATACACAATGGAATTTTATGCCTCTATCAGAAAGAATGACATTGCCCCATTCATAAGGAAATGGAAGGACTTGGAAAAAATTATACTAAGTGAAGTGAGCCAGACCCAAAGAAACATGGACTCTATGGTCTCCCACATAGGGAATAATTAGCACAGGTTTAGGCTAGTCACAGCAGAGGATCGCAAGAGCCTAATAGCTATGCCCCTATGAATGCATAAGATGATGCTAAGTGAAATGAACTCCATGTTATGAGAACAAGTGATATATCACTGTTGTAATTACTTTCAACATGCCATATGAAACCATAGCTTCTATTGTTGATGATCCTCTTGTATCCCCTTCCTGTGGTTGTACCTGCACTATCACTGTATCTTATCTGAGTACACTGGAAACCATGTATACTGGTATTAGAACTAGGAAAGTGAAAGGGAATACCAAAATCGAGAGACACAGGATAAAAAGACAAATGACTCCAAAAGCAATACTTGCAAAACCATTTGGTGTAAACCAACTGAACAACTCATGGGGGGAGAGGGAAAGAGGGAGGAGGAGGGGGTAATGAAGGAGGAGGTAATAAACAGTACAAGAAATGTATCCAATGCCTAACGCATGAAACTGTAACCTCTGTACATCACTTTGACAATAAATAAGAAAAAGAAAAAAGAAAAGTCAAAGAACTTGGGGTAAGGAAAGTTGAAAGAATACCTCCAACAAAACGTTTTCCTTTGTGAATTGCCTGAGACAAGCAGACTCAAGAATTACTATGGCTGACATAGAAGTGACCTCTGAAAGCAAATATCCCAGAGAACATGGGCTGTGTTAATGACAGCATGGTACCTGGAAGTAGTATGTCTCAATAGAAAAGAGATGGAAACAAGTCCTCTCTGATTGTACAATAATGGGTGGATAAAACTTCCTAACTAACAGAGATTTAAAATAGGTCCAGTTTTTAGAGAAAGGCTTCATAAATTTGATAGGCAGTAATAGGAGCACATTACTATTTCAAATCTAAATGATAGGAACTAAATTTAATCAAAACTGCAGGCAGCAGACTGAAAAGTATATAATATGGACTAATGTGTCATTAGCTCATGTTCACCACAATGAGATTAGCTTTCTTCAAAATTATAATCAGATCTTGGAATTTTGTTGGATTAGATCTACATCCAAAGGATATACAGCAAGAAATAAGTTCGATGCATTTCACATTGACATTTTGGGATATTTAAGTAACTTAAAAAAAATCCTCTCATTTAGAAAATTGATTATGAATCAGTCATTGAATTCTTCAAAACCTTGTAAGAACAGTCTAAAATAAATAAAAAATCCAATTTGAACTGTAGTTACAATAATGCTGCTTAAATGTTTAATCAACCAATGAAATTTATTTCTAGAGCTAAAGATTTGTTTTTATTTGTTTTTAAAAAGTCATATATCTGATATTCTTCATGCCAAAAATTTGCTCAGCCTGTAAGTTGTTTGTTAAAAAATAATCCTCAAATTCTATGAGCTGATCAAACTCATCATAATCTAAAAGGCCTTTTTGTAATCTAAAATATTATTTTTAAAAAGTGGCTTCGCTGGGGCTTGATATACTTTTTAATGAATTAATAAGCTTCATTTGAAAATTTCAAAATTGGGTTTACAAATGCCATGAGGCCAGGGGAGAATCATCAGAGAAGAGAAGCCCTGTTACTTCCTTTGTGCCTGGGAGCTAATAGGATTAAAGCTTGAAGAATTGAATAAAACGCTGAGCCAGTTCAGATGGATGGATCACATTTCAGGGTTCCCATTTCATAATGGGCATGCCCAACATTTCACAAAATAAAACATACTGGTAAGCTCACTTAAATGATTCTTGAGGAATACATTGATTTTTCAATCTTAAAAAGGGAGCGTGTGTCCATTTTCTCTCTTGAGCCATATGGTTCTTTGTGTGCTCAGCCTGCCTAGTTTCAGGCTTTCTCCTGATTCAGGGCCAGCAAGCAACTCCCTGCTATGGTCCAATTGCATGGACAGGAAAGTGTAGATTTCTGTGCTCAGAGGACTTTTGTGTCTGAATTATTAATTTCTTACTTTCACAATAGTACAGTTTCCACAAGCTCTAATCTCCTAAAATTTTAGCAAATCGAAGCTAAAATGCCAGACCTGTTATCTTCCTTCAGATCATGCACTGAAGCTGGGGATCTGCTGCTTTCTGCTATCAAGGTGGTTATTATCAAGCATAATTTGTGGTCGAAAATGTTTGGCATTCCTGTCTAGCAGTAGCCCAGATTGTTTAGAATAGATTTTTACACTGGAGTTCCAACATCTGTCCATGTTAGGTCAGATTTCTGTGAGAACCTAAGCATATAGTCTCTAAACATATGCAGCTGTCCCAAATTAAGTAGAAATGGTTTCTTGCATTAACGGTGACAACAAAGGGTCAAGTTTAAAACTAAGACTCTAAGAAAGCTAAGAATGGTAAGAAAAAGGCATTCCAACTGTACAAAACACCAAGCAATGTTACTAATTAGGAATGAGTTTGAAGGCCATTTAGGCACTCTCCTAGCTAAAGACTCATTAATCAGCAATTCATAACACCAATATGTCTATGGACTAAAATGCAATGTTTCAATTTCATTTTAAACTTCTTTCATTTGCAATTCCTGTTATAGAAACCCAATTCATTTGAAGTAAAGAGTACTTATTAAATAAAAGCTGTACATAAGACTGCAAAAAATATGGCATCAAATTTTAGAAAGGAAATAAAAAATGAATTAAAACAAGCTGTGATGATCTTAACAAAGACACACAAAACCTGTTACTAGGAAGAGTTGTTTGGTCAAATTTCCTGTTTTTTCCCCCTCAAGTCCTGGTTTGTTTTAAACATGTCGTTAGCATATAGTTTATTGCTGTTGATGAAAGTTTCTACATGTAAAATGCAGAACTGCTCTCTAGGACTTCTTATTTAAAGATATTCCAAACAACATGATGACTTGAAACCACTTTGTAGAACACTTAAAGATAACAAAAATTAAAATAAAAAGAGAAACCAAATAATGTAGATTTTTCTCTTTACCATATTGTCATTTTTACCATCATTAAATCATAAGATATGGATACAAAGAGCAGAAAACTAGGGCTGGGGATATGGCCTAGTGGCAAGAGTGCTTGCCTCGTATACATGAGGCCCTGGGTTCAATTCCCCAGCACCACATATACAGAAAATGGCCAGAAGTGGCACTGTGGCTCAAGTGGCAGAGTGCTAGCCTCGAGCAAAAAGAAGCCAGGGACAGTGCTCAGGCCCTGAGTTCAAGCCCCATGACTGGCCAAAAAAAAAAAAAAAAAAAAGAGCAGAAAACTAGCATGGGACATTAGAACATTATTAAAGTGTAGATTAACAAAGGAGTTATAAAATAAAGGGTGTATAAGATTTCTCTTTAACCCTAAGCAATGTTAGTACAAAATTCCAGAAATGAATATGATCTGCTACAAAGTATATCAACTAAAAGTCATGCAAGTGTAGCCAAGGGATCTTTATTTTGTTTTGTTCCTTCAAAAAAAAATCTCTGCAAAGACTTATCTGACTCTAACAGCTTCCTACTATAAAATTAAAATAACTGAATCCTACTATTGTATGTGAAATTTGGAGAAATAAAAATTCCTCTCTTAGGAAGGAAGTCTAAAGCATTAACATTTTCCTAAGTATTTTATAAATTCCGCTGCTTTATTAAACATACACCAATAGAAGTCTCCTCTATTGCTGACAACACTTTTCTTAATGGCCTTTACATGTTTAAATAAATGACTCCTGAAAATGAGCATTTATATCACATAAATAAAATTTTAATTAATATAAACATACCCAGATATAAACTTTTTTGAAATGTCAGCTTAAAACTTTCCAGTCTAAATAAAGCCTCTGATGAATGGTCCAGCAAAGCAATTTTTAATGTATTTTTACTCTTAAAAAAACTCATGGACTTTCATAGGTACAATCCAAAAAGAGAAACCAAAATAGTTTTGAAGACTGAATGCCTCATTCATGCAATAAGCAATTCTAACTGATATCCAATAGGCAGATTTTTTTTTAGACTAAGGCTATGTGATGTACTTTCTTTTTTCTTTTTTTTTTTTGGCCAGTCCTGGGCCTTGGACTCAGGGCCTGAGCACTGTCCCTGGCTTGTTCCCGCTCAAGGCTAGCATTCTGCCACTTGAGCCACAGCGCCGCTTCTGGCCGTTTTCTGTATATGTGGTGCTGGGGAATCGAACCTAGGGCCTCGTGTATCCGAGGCAGGCACTCTTGCCACTAGGCTATATCCCCAGCCCATGATGTACTTTCTTAATAGTACTATTATTCTATTATAATCTTGTTCATTTGTTTATTATTTGTCTCATATCTCGAATTATATTTTCTGTGAGAATATGTAGCACATTTGTCTTGTTCTCTGAGCTAGTTGTTGTTGTTGTTGGTGGTGGTGGTGGTGGTGGTGATGGTACTGGGACTCTTACCACTAAATCAGGCCTCTAGCCCTTGTCCTCTGCTCTAATACTAGCATAGCACTAAACACATAGCCAATGCAAAAAAGTAGCTCATTTAGGAATTCAGGAATGAAATAGGGTTTAAACAGACTGCTATTTCAATGCATTGTATCGTACCTAAATTGATGTATAGGCCAATGTCTAGCTGTTTTGCCTCTTGTATCTCAGTATCTCATGTCTTTACATTATTTATTTTTATTTGCCAGCCATGGGGCTTGGACTAGGGGCCTGAGCACTGTCCCTGGCTTCCTTTTGCTCAAGGCTAGCACTCTACCACTTGAGCCATAGTGCCACTTCTGGCCTTTTCTGTTTATGTGGTGCTGAGGAATCAAACCCAGGGCTTCATGCATGCTAGGCAAGCACTCAACCACTAAGCCACATTGCCAGCCTTCTACTTTATTCTATTTTGAATAAAGACTAAATTTCCCAGCTTCCCTTGCAGCTAAGTATCATTGGATTTGAACAAATATAATGTGAAAAGAACTGTTTTGCAGAAGCTTTGGGGAAAACTTTGTGAAAGACAGATACCTAGTACAAGGCCCTCACTCCTGTCTCCCTCCAGCTTTCTGGAATATGTGTGTGTGTGTGTGTGTGTGTGTGTGTGTGTGTGTGTGTATATATATATATATATATATATATATATTCATTTATATAGCTGCTGGAGCTCTAGCCATCATTGTGGACTGTGAGTTGACCTTGAGATGAAACTGTATGTTAGCATGGTAGAGCCAGCTTGAGAAGAAAGGCCTGGGTTCCTGCTACTGCAGTGTCCCACTCTGTTGGACTTTCTAAGTCTGTTCTTTTACACAGGAGAAAGAAATTAACTTCTAGGTTAAGTCATTATATTTTGAATTTTAGGTCACCAAAGCCACCATGCCATTCCATTAAAAAATTAGTTTGGAAAACAGGCATATGTAAGTTTTTACATGCATCTTTTAAAATCTGAATTTAATAGCTTACCAAGGGTGAGGAGGGATAAAAAAGAGTAACAGAGAGGGTGAGTCTTGTTAAGGCATATCGTATACATATATGGACAGGTCAAATTGAAAACTCCCTGTACAATTAGTTGATGCTAATAAAAATGAGAAAAATACTACCTGTCAACTTTTAAAAAAATAATAATTAAAAATAATTAAACTCACTGAGAATTCTTACAATTGGGAAAGTATTTATAAGCACAATCCTTTGTCTTCAGAATAGATATACAGAAGTTTAAAAGTAAGTTAATGGTTTAGACAGCAATGAAGGATACACAGGAACCACCCATTCTTCCCCCAACTCACCCGTCCACAGGAAACAACACAAAGAAGCAAAGTGCAAAATATCCACTGTAATTGCAACTATGGAAGGAACTCAGCAAGCAAAGGGTCAGTAAAAACTGGGAATTGCTCCTTGGAGGAGCTAGCTCTTGAGGTGGGCCTTAGGAGCAGAACTTGGAGTGGAAACTGGCAGAGTGTCTCCAGGGCGGAGTCCAGCAGCAGAGGCACCACTATTTAGTAATGAGCACAGCATGTTCAAGGCGCCTAGAAGAGGTCAACCAGATGTGTGGCATCTGGAAAGAGGGCCCTCCCTTTCCTCAGAACATGGTCTCTCAGCCTTGTAAAGAGTCCCTGGATAGGTTAACGTACTTCACCATTCATCTCACATTTAATACATGAATCTTTGCTCCAGATTCTCCCTGCTGTGCATCTAACACATGCCTGCTGTTGCTTATGACTCCTCTGAGCCTTACCCTATGGTAAACCATAGGCCTAGGCCCCTGCTTTTCTTTAGGGATCCTGCTCAAACTGCTATGGTGACTGACAGAAATGGGCTTCTTGCTATGCAACAGGCACATCTGAAGCCTCACATTCACTGATGAAGTGTTTTAAATTAAATTGTTAGGTGGAGGTATTGTATTTTGTCTTCTATGCTGTGAGAGTAATACAGTATTAGAATGACTAGTCATTGCTTCCAAAGAAGACGCCAGGGAACTCAATTACTCACAAACTAACCACAATCACAGGATGAGGATGCAACTTTCCTAATGAGTTCCCATTTGTCTGCTCCTCATAAAGCCAATGGCTGAATTAAAAAAATCCCACCAAATACATTGTCTAATAAAAGCTGTGGATACTGTCTCATTTTCTGGGCTCTATTTGAAGACACTTCAATAATGAGGAGCTCAGATAGCCTCAGGTGAGTGGAAGAATCACCATAGAACCTGGGCTGAACAAGGCCAATTCTTCTGTTCTTTTTTTGTGTGTATGTGCTATTATTGGGGCTTGAACTCACAGTTAGGGCACTCTCCCTTATTTTTTTTCACTGAAGGCTGGTATTCTTCCACCTGAGCTACAACTCCACTTCTAGCCTTTTGGTGGTTCATAGGAGATAAGAGTTTCAGAGAATATCCTGACCTGGTTGGCTTTGAATTGCAATCCTCAGATCTCAGCCTCTTGGGTAGCTAGGATTATAGGCATGAGCCAACCCACCAAGGCTTGCTTTTAAGTATTAAAGCACTCAATGATAAGTAGGCCATAAGTGTCAACAAATTACATGTAGTTTTCCTTTCACGGCATTAGGAGTAATGAATAAAATCTCTGGGGTATTCTATGAAACAAATGATACCAACCTTGACTTATTCTAGAATTGGGCCAACCTAAAATGCTTCACGGAAACTGCTCCTTAACCAGCCTAGTGGAGCAGGCCAGGTATGGGAAAATTTGAGTAGTAGATTGGCTCTGCCGCCAGAGAATTTGTTGTTGGCATTGGTTTCTATATATGTAAAGATTATATATATATGTAAAGATTATCTATCCCTGATACCTACTGTGGTTCCAGAAATGATCCTGTACCAATGAGAGAGGAGCACACAGGAAAGAAGGGTGTCTGTTTTCTTCTCTGTCTTCTTTTCTGCCCATCACCTTTTCTCCATATGCCCCAAATCATATTAATGTTCCAGTTACTAAACAGCCATCCTCAGTAGCAATCTCCTCTGAGGCTCGGTGAATTTCATGCTTGTCTGGTGACAGCAGCAACTGTTTCTCTCCTCAAACCACATCCTTCCCCCTCATCATGGGGCCTCCTCTCTGGCCACAATTGCCTTGGCCAGAGCTCTCCCTACGTCAGCTTCCACCAGAAACTGCCACCCATATGCAGAGTTCTAGTTCATTTGCTTCTCTGAAGCAGATCCAGCTGGCCACAGCCGATTCCAGGTGGTCAAGACCAAAAAATGTTATAGCACCTCAGTATACTAAAGCTGAGAGGGACCACAAAAAAGGATCTAGTTTGACTCCCTCTGATTTACAGATGCAGACACTGATGCCCTATGATGTCTGTTTACCTAACATGGACTGGCCAGAGGAAAAAACCCAAGTCCCCTGACTCAGCAGTGATTGTGAAATAGAAGGAATTAGAAGCAACTGAAATAGAAGCTATTATTTATGGTGTGTTCTGTGTCAGGCACTGTGCTAAATGGTTTCTTAAGCCTAACCTGTACTAACTTGAACTCAGACTCTTTTCTTCAGATCTGCTCCCTCATCCTGTCCTTCCCATCTTAGTCAATGAAACCCTCTTCCATCTAGCTGTTCATGTCAGGAAATTTTGGAGTCAACCTTGACATCTTCCTCAATATTCTTGCATATAAAATTCACAAGTCTTACATTCTCCAAAGTATACCTTGCGTCTCTCCAGTTTTTCCAGCTGCATTATCTTTACCTTGATCCCATCTACCTTGGTCTCTTCTCTGGACTACGGATACATTTCTGGTCTCACCATTCCACTGCCACTTCTTTTGTCCCAACCATCCCAGTCTCCAACCAGAGGCCAATACAATCTTATAAAAACAAACCAGATCATGTCCTGCACCCCCCTCCCACTACCTGACTCCATCCCCGCATCTGCTTAATCCATTGGTCTTTCCAATACATCTAGTAGAAAGCTCAGATTTCTAGAAGGCCCTGTCTTGTGAGATCCCTGATGATGCCACCAATCTTATTTCACCCCAATCTTCCATAGCTCAAGTCCTACAAATACTTTATATTTCCTTCAACGCTCTATGTTCCTTTTAACTATAGGCCCTCCCTCTGCATAAAATTCTCTTCTTTCAATTCCTGGCCTGGCTTACATCCCTCTTGAGACATCATTTTATAGCTGAGAAACTGAGTCTCAAAAGAGTTAGGTCAGTTCCCCAAGGACAAGCTTTAAATAACCAAGTTGAGACTCAACCTGGCCCCTATTAGACAATGCTCTTCTAGCACTGTCTCTCTGTCACTTCATATCTTAGAGGTGTGTCAGTGTTGTCAAGCTAAAGTAATGATGAGGTTTTTTTTATTATTTTTTAGAGAAAAATTAATTTTTAAACACTGTGAATCTATTCTGTAATGAGTTACTTCAGCTTGACTGCTTCCTGACAGTTCTTTTCAATAAGACATTCAAATCAGATGCAAAATGCCATCATCTTCCTGTTCCTTCTTTTATTCTTTGTCTCCCCTTAATAGGCTTGGTGGCAAGATGGTTATTTGGTGAAATAGTTTGTTTTCAGTGAGACTACCCCATTTGATACCTACGCCTTCTCCAGCCACTCTGAAAACAGCAGCCTAAATTGACACTGGTACTGGGGTGGGGGATTGGTCTGTGTACAAATGGCCTGTGTCATACATAACAGATGTGGCCCATGCTCACGCACCTGTATCTCGAGAATTAATCTTTCTGCTGCTGTGTCTCCACTCTGGAGCTGGGGCCTAGTTAAGGCTTGCTTCTTGGCCTTCAGTAGACAGAATTCAGAATATGAACAGTTTGAGGCATTAAACCTGTGCAAGTTCTGTTGCTAAGGTCTTATCTGAGGCTTCCTCAAGAGTGACATCTGATAATAGCAGTGTAAATACCCTCTGCCATATATATTTTTATTATCACCCCAGAATCTAGGAAGAGGGCACCTATGTGACTTTGCATAAAGCAGTTAGTTTACAAAATAATAATTTGCCAATATAATTGGCATTTACAAAACCTCATGGCCATTTGACCTCAAGCCAACTGCTAGTTCTAGGCAGATTAAAAACAAAATTCCTTAGTTTTAGGTTATGTATTGAATATTTTTGCCACTTAACAAAGCAGTTTATGTATACAATGCATCTTGATCTGTATCATCCCTTCAATATCTTTAACACTCCCTTCAGCCTACCCCTTCCCTTATATTTCTCAATTCTGTGGCATACATAATTAAGTCTTGAATGCATTCTTTCCCCCCATCCCTTCATTCTTCTACAAATGTCTTGAATGCATTCTTTCCCCCCATCCCTTCATTCTTCTACAAATCTCTCCTTAGCCCCCAATCTTCCCCCTTGCAAGTATGTATCTCCTGGTACTTATTTGGTTGAGCTTTGATTTAGTCTTTTTAAAGAATTATGCATTTTTTTTCTCTACATAAAGTCTGTAAGTGAGGAAAAGGGTGGATTGGGGGAGGTGGGTGAAAATGTTAAAAAGGGTGACACTGATCAAGAGCACTCTATTCATAAACTGCTTTGGTGAATGGCAACTCCTTTGTACAACTACCTAAAGATAATAAAAACATACAAAAATAAGATTGCATATAAATCAAGTGATAAATCAATACATGGTATTCTAAAGTTATTTTTAAAATAATGAATTCATATGGAAGGATGATGTTCCAGTATTTAGCACATAAATGTAAAACTTTTTATACAATAACAATCTGTTATATACACAATCACAAACAATTAAAGCCATCTCCCAGGTAGTTTCTTTTCTTTCCATTTCTTTTAAACTAGAAAATCCAAACTCACGTGCAGAGACTGTCAGAAAGACTGTAAGTGCTTGGCTCCCATGACAGATACATTTGCACATTCAGAGTCAACATAATCCTAGAAATTATGAGTTGATTTCTCAACAAGGACTGCTTTCAGCCCTTGGTAAAATAAACTAATGAGCACATTAGAGTCAAGAGGTAGAAAGCTGGGTTAATGTTCCATTGGGGAAGAGAGCCACAAATAGGTGCCTACTCTGTGTTTTTGTTGTTGTATTTGGCAAGCATTCTGTAGCATTTGGATGTGTTATTTTTTTTTCAAACACAACCTACAATGTACCATCAATTCTTTCTCTAACGAATAAAAATCCAGTTACCCAGCAAAAATGTTAGTTGTCACCATTGCTAGGCACTAAGAATACAGTTGGAAATAAATTGCTATGGTGTGCATATGATTTGTTCCCTAAGGGTCCATGTGTTGGGAAGTTTGGTCTCCAGGGCAACAATGTGAGATATGATAGAATCCTTAAGGGGTGAGTCTTATGTACTCGGGATCCTGCCTTTGGAACGGATTAAAGAGAAGATAGTCCTGAAAGTCTGAGTCACCTAGCAATCATGCTTCTGGTTCAAGATGTGATAACTTGGTCCCATACATATTTTTTTCCATCACCACTTGCCAGGATGTGATGCAGCCCAAAAAGCCCTAATCAGAACCAACCTAATACAGGTGTCCAGTAAGGTAAATAAACCTCCTCTCATGAGGAGCCTGTAATTCATTTAATTCAAGTAATTCATTTTAGTATCAAAATACGAAATGATACATAAGAGGACAGGGTCTCTACCCCCATAGAATTCAAAGATCTTTTTTATACTTAGCAGTAAGTAGCTAAGAGTGAAACTCTGAAACTTCAGAGTTGAATATTCTAAAATGGCTCATCACTTGAGAAAGCCACCAAAATGATATAAATGGCCTTTATAGACACTAATCAGTGTCACAAAGATAAGTTTTAAACTCATACAGAAATCTATTTTGAGGCAATTTCACTTCTAGTACATTACTTGGTGATGCCCTTTTGCTTCATTTTATAATACATTTGCCATCTCTTAACTACAGTCAGGGTCAGGAGGCTTGGTGCAGACTACTAACACTGGCAATCAGAGATAGTTGTCAGGTCACATTCAAGTGTAAGCTTTTTTATTCATGTTACAATGCCCTTTGTGCTTTCTTATCTGTCACAACATCCCAACATACTGTGTTCATTCTTCTTCATGGCTCACAGTATAATCATTGACCAAACGAAACCAAACATGTTTTTCTTATGAGGTGGGATTTAACTGAACAAAAGCTCATCAAGCAATTCTCTCTGAGATAAGTTCTGAGCATTTGTCAAGAGTTGAGTCCTAATCTGCACAAATATGAAGTAAAAAGATCTGCTATGTACATGGGATAGTAGCTGCTTTTCCACACTGTACCATAAATGTTATACGACATCCAGTATGTAAAGAAATTTTGCCAATACCTTGTTCTGCTTTCTCTGAATATTATGCTTTTCATTAACTTGGAGATAAGCTCCTAGTAGCAGTATGACTGTACAGGTTCCTCTGTGTGAAGTGTAGCCATGAATGTTGTCTCTGTCACACTGACCTCTTTACTGATTCACTGTAGAATTCATCAATTGAATTTTGGAAGGCACAAGTTTGAATTTCTTCAGAAAAAAAAATAGATTTACCTTGGTTGCATTTAAAAGGGACAGGAAAGCATCAGTGACTTCATACCATGATTTGATAAAGTATAATACATGGAGAAGTAGAGCTGAGTAGTCTGCTGCCTCCATAAATCTAATTTCAGGTATTTATCACAATTCTTTAGCTCCCCTTTCTTGGTTGCTTGATTAAACCATTCTAGTCATGGAACCGCTTGTCCCATTAGTTATAAACATGTATTCTATATTTGCACTGGAGACCTATTCAGTATTTATAGTTCTCACATTGCATAAAAAAGGAATGTTCTAGTCAGGCACCAGGAGCTCATTTCTGTAATCCTAGCTACTCAGGAGGCTAAGATCTGAGGATCATAGTTTGAAGTCAGTCCAGGTAAAAAAGTATGTGAGATTCTCATCTCCAACTAAACAGTAAAAAGCTGTAAACTGAGCCATGGCTTAAGTGGAAGAGCACTAGCCTTGAGCAAAAAAGCTGAGGAACAGCATATAAGCCCTGCATTCAAGCCTAGGACAGGCAGAAAGAGAGAGGGAGAAAGAGTGAGAGAGAAAGGGAGGGGAGAGGGGGGAGGGAGGGAGAGAGAGAGTGCACGCACGAGAAAATTGTTCTAATATTTTCCCATTTTTTGCATTAGCATATAGTAAGAAATACAAATTCATGGGAGTAATAATGGCAGACAATGTTAAAAAAAAAAAAAAGTTAACCAGGAGTTAGAGGCTCACACCTGTAATCCTAGCTATTCAGGAGGTTAAGATCTGAGGATCTAAGTTCAAAGCCAGCACAGGAAGCCATTAAACACCAAAAAGCTGGAAATAAGAGCTGTGGCTCAATTGAGCTCTAGCACAAAAGCTCAGAGACAGAGCCCAGGCCCTGAATTCAAGCCTCAGGACCAGCATGTGGCTGCATGTATACACTTACGTACGTACACACACACACACACACACACACACACACACACACACACACACACAATTAGCCCAGATCTACTGCCCTTAGCTGAGCAAATTTGTGAAGGCAAAATATTTGTAAGCACAAATACAAACAGTACAAGAAATGTATCCAGTGCCTAACATATGAAACTGTAACCTCTCTGTACATCACTTTGACAATAAATAAGAAAGAAAAGAACAGGATTGCTGTTAAATTAATAATTAATGTTATTTCTAGTTAATGAAATGTATGTGAATAAAATGACATCATTGGTTTTTCATCAGAAGCTGCCAGAACACTTGCAGATCACCTGACAGATGTGGGGTGGGGCTCCCATTGGTCCCCAGGCCACATTGAAAACTTTGCCCTCAGCTTTCCAGCTTGTCTTAAGTCTGTGTAACACTTGGCCAATTGTTTTAGACCTGGCTATCAACTCACACTTAACTACCCAGCTTCCAGTCACCCTCCTGCCACTCTGGCCTACCTAAACCTCCTCTTAACATTTCAAGTCAGGAAGTGTGGGATAGCCTCTGCCCAGACCACAACCATTGCATTAAAACATTTCAAGTCAGGAAGCGTGGGACAGCCTCTGCCCAGACCACAACCATTGTGTTACATGATGGTCCTTGGCCCTGGCAACTCATTAGGAACACCTGGAGTGCTTCAACCATGTCCAAAAGCTCTACTGCTGCTTTTTTTTCACCCCAGATCAGTTTAATCAGAATCTCTAAGGTAGAGTCCAAGTATTTACACTTTAAAAGGCTTTTCTGGTGATTCCAACATATAGATTAGATGAGAATCACTGCCATAAGGCATAGCAGCTATTCAGTTATGCCTGCAGGATTAACTGTGCCCTGGGTTTTATCACCTCTCCTTCTAGGATCCTCTGGATTTGGTGGCATTTACTGATAGGGGTTCCTTTCAGAATCCATTGTGGCTATAGATGTCAAAATGGTCTTCATTGCATCTTTCCCTCTAGCTGTTCTGTTTCCCTCACTAATTCTCAACTTGAATATGCATTGGAATCACTGGGGACTTCTAGGCACCAGAATTTGGACCACACTCCACACCAAATAATTTGCTGCCCCTGAGGAAAGAAACCAGGAATCAATGTTGCTAAACAGCAGCCACTGAGCTTGGCTCTTGGGTTCCTGAGGGCCACTAAAATAAGAAAATTTCCTTCCTTATGAGCTTAAAGTCCATCAACAGAGACAGAGATGAAAAATCAATCATTAAATCATAATAGTAGAATTGTTATATGGAAATATGAATTATCTTCTATGGAAACTAAGGAGCAAGAAATTAATGGCCTATAAAACTGGGGAAGGCATCTCAGAGATTTTAACCAGAATAAGGTCTTGAGGGATCTTCTAGCCCTCAAACAGTGTGCGTAACATGTTTTTTGTGGAAATGGCACTATGGAATCTTCCTTGTGTAACCTGTGCTAATAAAATGTTTTGAATATTTTTTATTATCTTTAAGTAGTTATACAAAGGAATTGCCATTCACCAAAGCAGTTTATGAATACAGTGTATCTTGATCACTGTCATCACTTTCAACATTCTCACCTACCATTCCCAACCCACCCTTTCTCTTACTTATCTTAATTTTACGTTATATATTTAAATTTTTTGCCTTTTCACAAAGCTGTTTTCTTTACTAACATATACTCACCCTTCAAAATATATTTAGTACCTCACACTGTCACATGTTTCTATTGTTTCTAATGAGATACACACACACACACATACCTTGGCACAGTATCTTGTTAAATACTGAGGTCCCTCATAGCTGGAGTTAAGAGGCCTGTGACTCCAGGCACCCCTGTCCCTTCTGGCTACCTGAAAGTAGAGAGCATGTAGATCTCACTATACCTATACTTCACTTAGAGAACATCAGGATAGCAAGACACTCCTGGAGGAAGCTCCAAGCAAGAATATCTTTGACTACCAGTAACAGAAGACACTATTTAACACTTCTCTAAAACAATGAAAAGCGTAGGCTGAGTACCTCAGCTATAAAACACAGGGGCTTGGCTCTGTTCCCAATCATTTTTGTGGCTCTAATTTTTCCTGAGTATTAGATTTAGCTTCTAGCTGATGTCAAGATGGCTGTCACGTCACTGGATAGGATGTCTACATATGATATGGTCTGAAGAAGAAGGTATTCTTCCTGGAAAGTGCTTTTCATATTCCTTCAGTTAGAATGCTGACAAGCATTCTCACCTAGCCAAAAAGGGAATGGGATGGGACACCGTGATTATCATACAGGTTTGAACTCATGGAAACGTGGACAGAATTCTTCATCTCTGAGATACAAAGAGAGGGATAAACAATCAGACAGAGCCATTATAGGTTATAAACAGCTAGTGTGCAACTGATCTGTGGGAGAGAGAAGTTTTATTTGATTAGTATTGAGCCAGTTGTACTGAGCCACTTCTGCTGTGCTTACTTAGGTATTCAGTAAGTGCGCTTACTTTTCTTTATATTAGTAAGTTAATTTTAAAAGTGCATGACTCTTTTGGAGGTGGAGGGGAGTCATAGTGTTTTCAACTCAGGCACTAATGCAGGCATTTTATTTCTAAACCATATCTACCCCCTTTTATGCACTGGTTATTTAAAGATAAGGTACTGCTTTTTTCTCTTGGCCTGTGCCTCTGCTGTCATCTTCCTATTTTATACTTCCCACCATACACAGCTACTTAGGTGGAGATGGAGACTCTTGAGCTTTTCTGCTTGGATTTGCCTGGAACCATAATCTTCCTGATCTCAGTCTCCCATGTGATGAATAACAGGCATGCATTGCTACATAGAGCTATTGGTTGAGAAAGGGACTTGAGAAGGTGTTCTACCTGGGCTGGCTTTGAACATCCATCCTCATTATTTCAACCACCTAAGTAGATAAGATGACAAGTCATGACTTCTTTTTGCTAGTAAATACATGTTATTCACTGAAAAGCAATGTTGTTGTTTTTTTACCATAAGTGCTAAAAATAATTGCAAAACAAAATTGTGTTGTTTGGAATGTAGCTCAGTAGTAAAGTGACTACTTAGCAGGATCTCCATCACCACAGAGAAAAAGGAAGGCAGGGAGAGAGAGAGAAGGAGGGAGGGAGGGAGGGAAGAAAGGAGGGAGGGAAGGAGGAAGGAAAGGAAGAAGGGAGGAAGGGACGGAAGGAGGAATTACTAGGTTAAAAAAAGTAACATTTTACAATTGGAATTCCTTCAAAATATCTATTCGTCCCTGGAAACTATATTAAGAGAATTATTATTTACAATGAATACTTATTGAGCTGTTACTATGTTTTGAAGACTGCTATAAATGCCTTACATGCATTCTTTCATTTAATTGTAAAGCCAATCTTTGTAGTCAGGCTTACCAGTACAATACCCTTAAAACTAATCTCAAACAAAATAATTGATATATCAATTGAAATATCAATTATCAGTTCAAAAATGCATCCTCTCTTGGGGCTGGGGATATAGCCTATACTATGTAACTAAAACCAAACAACTACTCAACATATAAAGGTCAAAAATTGACCTCTCAGTGGATCACAATAACTCAAAAGCTATGTATGTACGTGCATATAAGACTATTGTTGGGCTGGGGATATAGCCTAGTGGCAAGAGTGCCTGCCTCGGATACACGAGGCCCTAGGTTCGATTCCCCAGCACCACATATACAGAAAACGGCCAGAAGTGGCGCTGTGGCTCAAGTGGCAGAGTGCTAGCCTTGAGCGGGAAGAGGCCAGGGACAGTGCTCAGGCCCTGAGTCCAAGGCCCAGGACTGGCCAAAAAAAAAAAAATGCATCCTCTCTTCCCAAACTTCATTCTAACATTTCTGAACTCAGAATGTAGCCTACAACCCACATTTATACTTTCTATAGCCTTGTTGTCTTCCTCTCCTTTCAGGTATGATTAACTAGGCACAGCATTCACAGAAGCAAGGAACCACACAGTTATGGCCATCCTGGAGTCAGGGTAAATGTTCTGTCCAGTCACTAACCAAATACACACTGATGAGATGTGCACTCACAGTGGGTCTTAAGACAGGAACATGATGACTAACTGATCTATTATTATTCCCTGGTGCTGGGATCCAAATACATCTCACTTTAAATTGTAGAAATTATGTGTAAGTTTGACCCAAATGCAAAACCTGCATGTGGCTTATAGTCGAGATTTATCACTTTGCTTCAGTCCAAAAGCCGAGTAAAGAATTGGAAGTTCAAGGACACCACTTATATCCTGGGTATCTCCTTAATTTGCTGGATGCTATGGGTAATGATTGAAATGCCCTAAGCTCTCTTTCATCTGTTAAAAGACATCAACTGTCCCTGCAGAAGGCCTATGGATATTAAAAGTAGCTAACAAGATTGTTTCGGTTCCAGCATAGCGCACATTTTCTCCCACTCATATCTGTTTCCTGTCTTGCCACACACGAAGGCCCCAAGCTCCCACTTCATTAATGATTCAGCCTATTAAGGAAATCAGCTGCTCATCTGGCAAATAACATGGTTCTGCTTCATTAATTCATGAATTAATTTTCTTTTCCTCAATCTTCTATAAGAATATATTCGATTTTAGATTGGGTATAGTGGTGTAAACCTGTAATCCAGCACTCAAGAGGCTGAGGAAGGAGGATCATAAGTTTGAACCCAGCCTGTGCTACATGGCAATATCCTGTCTCAACAAACCAACACATATATTCAAGCAAAAGAATACATTCACTTTCAGCAAAGTAAATGCTAAGGAAAAATCAGGAGGAGAAAGAAAGATCACTTAATCCACCTGGTACTGACATGCCTTACCCTTAAAACTCCCTCATGTAACTTCACAGCTCCTCCAGCAGCTTCCCTGTGTTCTATACCTCTGTAGGAGTCCTGGATGGAGCTTCCTGTACTTGGTGTTTCAACTTCCTTGTCTCTCATTCTTTCCTTAACTCTCAGATTTCTTTCTCATCATTTTGTCACACTTTTCAAGGTCACCAGAGGTACCCACAGGACTAAGCCCAGAGTCCTTTCTCGGTCCACTGTGAGTGTGTGTGTGTGTGTGTGTGTGTGTGTGTGTCTGTGTGTGTGTGTGTGTGTGTGTGTGTGAGCTTAAACTCAGAGCTTGGGTGCTGTCCCTTAGCTTTTTCACTCAAGGTTAGCACTTTACCACACCTCCACATCTAGCTTTATTTATTTATGTTTGGTTAATTGGAAATATGGTTTTTTGTTGTTGGTTTTTCCCCCCACCAGTCCTGGGGCTTCAACTCAGCACCTGAGCACTGTCCCTGTGTTCTTTTTGCTCAAGGCTAGCACTTTACCTCTTGAGCCACAGTGCCACTTCTGGCTTTTTCTATATATGTGGTGCTGAGGCATCGAACCCAGGGCTTCATGTATATGATGCAAGCACTCTACCATCAGACCATATTCCCAGCCCAGATCTCCATCCCTTGAGTAGATGGGATTATAGGAATGAGCAACCAGTCCTCTTCTCAGCAGCTAACACATCTAGCCACCATGGCACAGTATCCACATTACCTCTAATTTTTTCTTCATAGCTTCTTGCATCATACACTCCTCCATGGTAAATTCTCATGGTGAATTTAAATAACATTTGTATCCTGAAAACACCCCTGGAAACATATACCTTTAGCCACAAGCTTTCTCATGAGCTCTAGTTACATTTCCACTTAGACATTTTAAATTCAACAAATTTAAAACCAACTTTTATTTTCTCCTGTAAACTTATTCTTTCCTTGTCATCCCTTTCTCAACAAATGATACCACCATCTTGTTTACACCCTAGATCCATTTATTTTGTTTATTTATTTATTTATGCGTTATTGTGGCTTAAACTCAGGGCATTACACTTGCTACACAGATGTTCTTTCTACTTGGAAATACTGGCAACTCAGGTTTTTTATGATTACAGTGGGACGGGCCAAGATACTCCTGTTTTAGGCTTAGGATAATAAGCACACACACATAATCCAGCTTTTGGTTGAGACAGATTCCCAAAAACTTTTTTGCCCAGACTGGGCTTGAACCCACAATCTTCCCAAGTCTAAGTAGCTAAGATTACAGGTGGGAGCTACTGGTACCTAGCTTAGACCCCCAAACCTTAAAATGATTATTATTTTTGCACACTCTGATCCTAGGGCTTGAATTCAACCTGGATGTTGTTCCTGAGCTTTTTTGCTCAAAGTTAGTGTTATACCACTTGAGCCACAGCTCCACTTCTAGCTTTTGTTGGTAGTTAATTGTCGAAAACAGTCTCGAGGACTTTTATACAAAGGCTAGTTTCGAACCATAATCCTTAGATCTCAGCCTCCTAAATAGCTAGGATTATAGGTTGAGTCAGTGACTCTCAGCTTGATTCTTTTGATTCTTATTTCTTTCATGTCTTACATGCAATCCACTCCAAAATCCTAACATATCCCAAACTGGAATACATCTTACCTTATTCTACTCTGACATTATATTCTACTCTGTCATTATAAGTTGAATGTCTTCTATTTTTACTGATCTTTTTGTTTTCCTCCTTCTTCAAACTAGATATCATCAGGCAAGGTCTTTTCAAATGATAAGTCAAATCATGTTAGTGTACAAACATTTCAAATGGCTCCTTCCACCACTCAGAATGAAAGACCTGTCAGTCCCTACACAACTGGGTGCTCAGCTGATTCTCTAATTTCACTTTCTTCCATTCTTCCCCTCATTCACTCAAGACACGTAGCCTGGCTTTCCATCAGTTCCTTCACCGTCAAGGTTCTGCCTCACCCAGTCCTCTTTTTCCTTGCTTCACGGAGGCCTGTGCTCAGATATACATTGTGAGAAAGTTCCGCCTAGATTCCCTAATAAAAACAGCAAGTTTCCTTACCTTCAGTTTCTTTATCCTGCTTTTTGACATACTTTCCATACCTGATGATACCTTACATAATCATTTATTGTTGTTTATGTTTTTGCTTTAACAACAAAGCCTAGGTTCCATGTTGGAATGTAGTTTGTCTTTTCTGAGCAGCTAGAATAGTACTTTACACATTGCTGCTTAATAAATATTTAACTGCCAGATTGAATGAATTATTAAATTCTTCGACTTCTTCATTTTTGTACCATGCAATGGTCACCACTCTGTTTCCACCAGGCACTTTCTGACTACTTCAGGTAACTATTGTCCTGGCCTATAAGGCTTCACCTCATGCTACAAGAACTCCTCTCTATGGGCTGGCCCGTCTGATCCAGCCTTACAGCAGCACTAGGAACAGAGACATCTAATTCCTGAGACTGTAAGTTCTTTTAGGGCATTGACCATGGATTCATCTTGCATCCTCAGTGCCAAGAGATTCTGGCAGAAACTGGCTATTCAATATGTGTCACAAAGTAGCTATTCAATATGTAGACTGAAACAACATGCTAGATATGGAATTAAATAACATGCCAAATATGACAAAGCAACACCATGCAGAAAAGTTAGATAGCCCACATATTATTAGAAACTGGTAGCTTGACCTAGGATGATCTACTCAATTATTTTCTATAACATAGATCTAACCATCATAAAGTTATCAGTGTCTCATGGCTATAATCCTAACTACTCAGGGAGGCTGAAATCTGTGGACTGTGGTTCCAAACCTTCCTGGGCAGGAAAGTCTGTGAGAATCTTTTCTCCAACTAACCACCAAAAAGCTGGAAGTGTGAATGTGGCTCAAGCAGCAGAGCACTAGCTTTGCATGAAAAGGTTAAGGAATGGTGCCCAAGCCCTCAGTTCAAGCCCCTTTACTAACACAAAACAAAAAGAAGGAAAAAGAGAAGAAAAGGGAAGGGGAGTGGGGAGGGGAGATAAAGGGAGGAAGAGCGGAGAGAAGGAAGAGGAAGGGGAGAGAAGGGGAAGGAAAGGAAAGGAGATAGAAAGGAAGGAAAAAAAGAAAGGAAGGAAGGAAATAAGGAAGAAAGAGAGAAACCAAGAAAGCAAGCAAGAAAGGAGGAAAAGGAAGAAAGAGAAATAAGCAAAGAGGGAAAAAAACTTATGCTGAGGCACACACAAGATGGAAGAGTATATTTGAAACAAAAAGTCAAGTGTAGGCACTATAGTTTCTATTATGAGAGAGAGAACAAGGAAATAATGTAATCTTTTCCTTTCTGAATACTAGTGAACTGTCCAAGAGCCACAATCATAGTAATATCAGACAAAATGAAAAAAAAGTTTCCTTAAATTAAATGCATTTTGTCTGAACATAAACCAAACAAAACTTGGCTTCAAAGGCTCATGACTAGTATGGTCTTGAACCTATCCAGAAGCCTAAAAATTAAAAACGATAATAATAATCAACTGGCCATTGATTCTTTGGTTGACCCTCTTCTAGATGCCAGACTCTATGCCCAACACAGGTTGTAAATATGAGAAAGACACTGAAAGTGTCAGAGAAACAAAAACAGATACAGAGCTTCGCCATAAAATAGGAATGGGTCAGCAAAGTAAACACAGAGAATGCTCTTTGAGTAAAGGCTGGAATTAAGGTTACTCTGAGTGATCAAAGGCAAACTACAGAAGGTGAAATTCCTCCAGTGGGTTCAACAATAAGTAGAGGCTTAGTAGGCAGTGAGAAGAGGGGTGAGAAACAGAAAGGGCAGTCTAGGAAAAGGGAACAAGACTAGAAGAGGTGCAGAAGTATGAAAACTCCAGAGTATAGAGGAATGTGGACTGAAAAATCAAGGCAAAAACAGGTTAATTTGAGTTGCTACTCAGACAGGTTAGATAATCAGATTTGCCTCAGAGAAGAATGATTCTGACAGCAGGGCAGAGAATGAATTTGAGGGGACAGGGCCCAAGGCACGGGACCCATGAGAATTTCTCTAAAGGGTGACTGAGATGACAGGGGTCTTAACCAGGAAACACCTACAGAAAGGAGAGGAAAAGACTCATTTCAAGGATATATTTCAGAAGCAAAACAGGCTTGGAGACTGACTGACATAGCAGACAGCAGGTTACCAAGGGCTCAAGTTGACATGGAGATGAATGGATGGTTAGCACCACTGACAGAGGTGGTTGCAAGATGCAGAAAGGGAGGGCAACCGGACATATGGATGAGATGCTTGCGTCTATGCCTGCTCAGCTGAACTTGTAGTATGGCTGCTGGCCTCCATGCACTCCTGCTGCTCTGGAGCTCCTGGAGCCACCTTGAGGAGCTGGGGTAGATGTACAAGTGCTCAGCCTCAAGCCTTTCTGGAGAAACCTGGTGCCACAGGGTAGAGGAAATGTGTACCATAATTTTTGCACCATGCCAAGGACATATCACATGAAGCAGAGGTGGCACTATTGGAGGTGGGGCCCCAAATCCCTAGGTTACTGGCAGTGTCTCCTCAAAGATGACAGCAGGATTTGTTTCGCCGTCTTTTGCTTTCTGGCCACAAAGGGAGCACCTTGGTTCCACCGTGTATTTTAGACAGGATAGAACATTTTGAGCCTTACCAAAGGCCCAAAGCAATAAGGTCAAGAATTCATAGACTAGAACCTTCAAAATATGACCCCAAATATACCTTATTGCTTTGTAAGCTGTTTATCTCAGGTATTTAATTATAGCCACAGATATCTAACTAGTAATAACCTGTAAATCTTTTGAGGAAAATTTGACCCATGTAGGTACCTCACATGTCAAAAGCTCAGTACACTCTCTTCTCCAACTCTAAAATTTAAAAAAGGAGGATTTAGATGAAGGAAAATTCAAGGCACTCTTAAACCAGGGTTGAGTTTCCCTGTTTTCCTCCATTATACCCAGGACTGGACTCAAAGCTGCCTAAAACCCAATGTTAGGCACACAGAACTAATTATGGAAGTCACCAAATTCAAAGGGAGACTGGAAGAGGGAGGAAGACCATATAAAGCTCAGAGAAAGGACAAAAAGAAAGCCCCATTTCATCTTCCTTTTTATCCCCATTTGCACACACTCAGTCCTCTACCATCCTGAGTGGCTGGGGGCCACAAGTCAGATGGGTTGAAATGACCCAGAGTTGAGGGAGAGAAACTTCCTTCACATTTGGCCACAAAGCACTGATTTACCATCTATTTTGCTACTCCATCTGCGTGGTTCTGAACATGGGCACAATTGTGGATGGCTTGTTACAATAACTAAAACCCCAGCTTTCATACCAGATGACAAGGAGGCTCAGGACACCTTAAAAAAAGGTACTTTTAAAAATTCCATGCTAAGGAAACCTTAAAGGGTGCTTTTTAAATTCCAGACCTTACCTTAAAGCTATGAATCAGATCTGAAATTGCAGACCGAAGCCTTAGAAAACCACACAAAGGGACAGACCACCACCCATATCCCAAACTAGCCCAGGGGTGGTACATATGTGACAGGGCACAAGACTTGAAAAACAGAACAGACTTTGAAACTACAACTTTGAGAAGGCTGGTCAAAACTTTCAATGTAACCCAACTGTATCAATTGCTTGCTTCAAAAAAAAAAATGAATGGAAGCAGCAAAGATGCCCCCAAACATATGAATAGATAAAGAAGTTGTGGTAGCCTGGAGCCAGTGGCTCACACCTACAATCTTAGCAGTGTAGAGCCAGCCTAAGCAGACAAATCCTTGAGACTCTTACCTCCAACCAACCAGCAAAAATCCAAAACTGTAAAAGTGTAGTAAACTGATTTTTGACAGAAGGAACCAAAGTACATATTGGAGAAAGGACAGTCTCTTCAACAAATGGTGGTGGAAGAACTGGATATCCACAGGAAGACTGAGATTGGACACCTAATCTCTCACCCTGTACTAATAAAAATTCAAAGTGGACCAAAACTCTTAATGTAAGACTTGAAACTTTGAAACTTCTAGAGGACAAATAGGGGAAGCACTAGAACTTACTGGTATAGGAAGTAAATTCCTGAATAGAACTCCAGGAACTCAGAAAATAGGAGAAGTGACAAGTAAGATTGGGTTAAGCTAAAAGCTTCTGCCCAGCAAAGTCACTAGGCTAAAAAGTCTTTGTCAGCTACACATCTCACAAGGTACTAACAACAAGACTATACAGAGAGCTTAAAAATAAAAACCCCAAGGCACCAGTAAGCCAGTCAACAAAAAAGCTAAACAGACACTTCTCAAAAGAGGAAGTAAAAATGGTAAATAAATACATGGAGAGATGAACATCCATGGACATAAAAGGAATGAAAATCAAAACAACATTGCTATTCCACCTCACTCCAGTCATAACCATCATCAAGAATAAAAAAGAAATGCAGATGGAGATATGGAGATAAAGGAACACAAATGCACTGATGGTAGGACTGTAAACTTGTGCAACCACTATGGAAATCAATTGGGAGGTTCCTCAAAAATCTAAATATAGAACCACCCTAGATCAGCAATACAGTTCTTAGGCAGTTATCTGAAGAAATATAAATCAGCATATAATAATGGCGTCTGAACATGCATGTTCACTGCAACAATATTCACAATCGCCAAGCTATAAAAATAAGATAAATACCCTACAACCAATTAAAGTATCAATAAAGTATAATATATATTACATGTATGTATACATACATCATATATATGTATATGAACACATATATACAATGGAATATTACTCAGCCACAAAGAAGAACAAAATAATCTCATTTGCAAGGAAATAGATGAACCTCGAAAAAAAACATATTAAGTTCAGAAGGACATATCAGGCTCAGAAGAACAAAGGTCACACACTCTTTCATATGTGGATGTCAGACCCCATACCCAAACATATATGCACTTATAGCTACAACATAGTATTACAGGTATGTGGTACAGGTATGAAACTAATTTGAATAGTTAACAGGCAATTACAACAACAGGAAGTTGAAGTATATCTAAACTGGGGTAAAGGAAGGGGTACACAAATGGACAGGGGTGAGGAGGGTGAATAGAGCCATAATAATCTACACATATGTGTGTATATGGAACAAGGAAGCTCAGTGGGACTGAGGAGGAGAAGTGAAGGGGATATGAACAAGAAGGACAGAGGGATAACTCTGATCAAGATGCAGTTATCTATTAATGGGCATGTTAAAATGAAACTCCCTTGTACAACTAAAGGGGCACACACATATACAAAGAAAACCAAAAGGGTAACTGAAGTATCAGGAATGAAGCAACAGAAATGGTAAATATCTACATAAAGAAAACAGACTCTCCTTCCCTTAGTTGTTTAAATTGTGTTTGACAAATGAATACATAGATAACACTACTGAGAATTTTCAGCCCTTGCATATGATATAAGATATCCATAACAAGAGTAGAAGGAGCTCTAGAGATAACAGCATTCAAAGATAGCAGACTAGACATTATTTTAAAGCACACATGGAATTTCACCAAGACACATCATATCCCGAGTTAAAATAAAGCCTTAAATTAAAAAGAACTGAAGGCTGGGAGCCAGTGGCTCACACTTGTAATCCTAGCTACTCAGGAGGCTGAGATCTGAGGTTCTAAGTTAAAAGCCATCCCGGGTAGAAAAGTCTATCAGACTCTTTTCTAATTAACCACCAAAAAGCCAAAAATGGCACTGTGGTTCAAGTGGAAGAGCATTAGCCTTGACCATAAAAACTCAGGGACAGTGCCTAGCCCTGAGTTCAAGCTCCAAGACTATCTCACACACACACACACACACACACACACACACATACACACACACACACACACACACCTTTCCTAGGGCTGGGAATGTGGCTTAGTGGTAGTGCTTGCCTAGCATGCATAAAGCCCTGGTTTCAATTTCTCAATATCATATAAACAGAAAAGTCTGGAAGTGGTGCTGTAGCCCAAATGGTAAAGTGCTGGCCCTGAGCAAATGAAGCTAAGGGACAGTGCCCAGGCCTTGAGTTCAAGTCCTAGGACTGGAAAAAAAGAAAACACAAAAAACCAAAAACCTTTCTTCTACAGATAACAGAACTAACTAGAAATCAGTGTAACAGATAGATTAAAAAAGAGCTTCCAAACAACTGGAAATCAAACAACACATCTCTAAATAATCCACAGATCAAAGAGGCAGACTCACAGGAAATTAGAAAATATAAAACTGAACCAAAAGGTAAAAATGATAAAAGCAGTACTTAGAAAAAATTTACACTACTACACATATGCGTTAGAAAAAATAAATCTCAATTCAATAAGATAAGCTATCTTAATGAGCTAGAAAAGGAATAGCAAAATAAATCAAAAGCAAGCAGAGGAAGGAAATACTAAAGTAAAAGCAGAAATCTAGTTAGCTATACACAGAAAAACTATTGAAAGAACCCAAAAGTTGGTTTGCTGAAAAGATGGATACAAATGATAAATCTTTGGCCAGATGAACAAAGAGAACAGATATAAATTGTTAACATCAGAAATAAAATTATCATTGTGTATTCTGAAAGGATAAAAAGATAATAAGGGAATACAATGAACAACTTTATGCACATAAATTGAATGACTTAGATAAAACAAATGTATGAAAATTACAAACTTCCACAGCTATAGCAAATGAAAAAGATATCCCCAGTAGTCCTATAACTTTTAACAAAATTAAATCTGTAGTTAAAACCCTTCTCAAAAGGAAATCCCCAAGACTAAATGTCACCAATAAACTCTATCAAATACTTAAAGAATGAATTAAACCAATTTTATACAATTTCTTCCAGAAAACAGAAGACAAATATTTCCCAGCTTACTTTATAAGTGGTGATGTCAATGCCAGTCAGGATAGTAAGAAAAAACAACAACAACAAAAAAGAAAACCTGCAGGCCAATATCCCTTATGAGCACAAAAAAGCAGAAAAAAAAAAAAATCCATCATGGAACTGGAAGCATAGCTCAAGTTGTAGAGCACCAGCTATGAGCAGAAAAAAATGCTGAACCAGTGGATGAGGCCCTGAGTTTTAGGCCCAGAATTGGGGCTTGAACAATAAAAAGATTAACCAAACCCAGGCAATCTCTCATGAAGTTACTTTCTCCTGCAGATAAATATCCCTTTCACCACACCCCTACTTTGCGCCATTATATTTGTGACCTCAAGATCTCCAGCTTGAGGTCTGACTTGATATATTGATGGGAGAAGAAGGTAGACACAAAGACAAAAAGCAAAGAATTGGTGAAGAACCCAAAAAGCCCACTGAAACATCAATCAACACATCAAAGCATCCTTTGAACCTATCATCTGGAAGAGACACGGAACAGAACTGCCTTGGTCTTCCACTCTCTGCACTCAGTCTTTGAAATCTGACATAGATACTGCTTCAACTGAAGCAAAAACAAAGGGGGAAAAAGCCCAACCACTTGCCTATAAACTCTGTGTTAAAGTCTGCTCGTTTCCCCGCCCCCAGTTTAACCAGAAAGAGAGTGACATTTCAACATATAACAGGAGCCTCAATGCATTTTTCAGAGAAGCCATACTTAAGTCACTGGGACATGCAGGGAATAATTTGAGACAAAGACAGAAAGTTCAACTTCTGGTGGTTGAAACTGCATTGCCCTTTTCCACACTCACCAGCTTCTCCACAGTCTTTTGGTCACTACAAGTAACATATGGAGTGAAAGAAATCAGAGGCCAAGGTCAGAAAGGCACAGACTAGGGACAACCACAGGTCAGCTGAGTCTAAGCAAAACTCCGACCACATCCATCTTTAGGGAAAAAAAAAAAAATGACGCACTCTTTGTCAGGGGGAAAAAAATTCCCTGCTGGATGAACCTAATTTGATCACTCATTTGCATACAAGAAAATGCACTAATACAGGGAAAGCACAGCTACATGTTGAAAAGATTATCTATTCCTCTCATAAACTAACTTAGCATTTGTGTGGAAAATCAATTGACCAGACATGTGTGGATCTCTCCTAGAATCTTTTCCTTCCTTAAAGAACCCAATAATGACTTCTTACTGTCAGGTCAAATATAAATTTCCTATTCTGACAGTCAAAAACTACTTAGTTGAACAATTAGTTTCTCTCAAACAAATATTTCAGTATGTATCTCTAAAAACTAAAGGTTCTTTTAAAAACAAAACCACAATATCATTGCTAGGTCTCCAATAATTCAACAACACTTTACTTCCATCAATTATCCATTGTTCAAATTATCACGGTTCAAATGTCCCTGATCATCTTATAAATACTTATTTATAGTTAATTTGCCCAAATTGGAACCCAGTTAAGGCCCAAATTGCAATAGGTTGGTATTTCTTTAGGTTTCTTTTTTAGTTTTCCCTCCTCTCTCTGGTTGTATTTGATTGAAGAACTTGTATCCTTTGTCTCATACAAGTCAAGATTGCCAGGATTGTATACACAAGGTATAGCAGTGCCAAAGTGGGTTTGAGGTGTAGTGAGGCAGTGTTAGGACCCCCCTTCACACACACACACACACACACACACACACACACACACACACGGAAAATGTTTCTGAGAGACTGATCTTGGGCTTCATGTGAGGCCTTCTCTCTATCCTCCAGTTGGACAAACTCCAGGCAAAGTCAAAGCCCATGTTTATGTCGGTGGATGTAGAGGAAGCTGCCTTTTTACCTGTGTCTGGAGTGGGAATCTGACTCCATGGATAATTTGGATCTGCTGTTGTGGCAAACAGGTGCCTGAGCTCCAGGCCCACACTGCATCTTCTGCTGGTGGGACCTGTATGCAGGCTGAGCCCAGGCACTCAGGCCCAGGAGGCAGCACAGTGGAAGCCAGACTGATGGTGAATGCTCCCCCAACAGTGACTGCCCTGTACTTGGTGCCTGCCCTCCTGAGGGGCCCTGACTGCCTCCAGGGTCAAGTGTTGGCTTCCCCCATCCTAGAAGCCATGACTTGTTGTCCACTACGCCAATTGTGGCTAGAGTAGTGGCTGCCATCACAACTGTCCTCATGGTCATTGCTGGGGCGGCCCTCTGCTGCTGGTGTTACAGCAAGGCCTCTTTATCCAAGCAAAAGGACATACTGTGAATCTCAGGATGCAGCAACAGCTATAGTTCTTGAGGTCTTAAGGAGGAGGAGATGGACAGTAGTGAGGATTGGGGTCTCATGATACACAGCAACCACAATGACCTCATTCTGGATGAGAAAGAGGCGATGCACACCAAAGACACAACTAATGGTTATGAGGGGTCTGTGGGAGCCTGAGCCTCGGTGAAGCCCCAAGAGGAAGCCTTTTTCATGCCACCTGCTGCCCCACTAGGTCTTCCAGGGACCTCTATATACTATGACTTCAACCTACACCTGGATATGATTCCCCTTATCTCCCTCCTCCCCCATGGACTTTACAGAGCAAGGACAGGTTATCTCACCACACTCATCCTTGAACCTTCACCAGCTACATCAAGCTACATCAAACCTACATACATCCTTTGGATCCCCAGATGTGGTGCCTGGAATGTCTCCTTCCCCTATGCTGCCATCTCCACACCCAGTCATCAATATCTCCAGACTCATGTGTGATATATCTCTAGCTGAAGACTCCTGAGGTCTTGAATTTTTTTAGGAACCAGAACAAACTGACAATCTTGCTCCTCCTAGACTTAACACTGAAGGAGAGAATGAGAATTACAATAGTCAGGATTGTTGATATATGTAGTCAGTTCAGCCAAAGGGGACCCTCCAAGTGAGAGCAACATGGCCTTTATACACACCTATTCTCCTGTGTAAAAGGTATTCAAGATGGTGCATAGACTCAGTGGCAGAGGGATGAGAGCAAGAGGTGATGGGGTAAGAGGTGGAAGTCATTTCTAGCCAAGTGAGAAAAGGTATTTCGAGATGAACCACTCTTATCATGAAGACAGGGAGAATAGAAAAAATTAAGTATGAAGGGAAGTACCAGGTCCTGGTGGCTCATACATGTAATCTTAGCTACTTAGGAGGCTGAGATCTCAGGATCCCAGTTAAAAGCCAGGCTGGGCAGGAAAGTTCATGAGGCTCTTATCTTCAATTAATCACAAAATAACAAGTGCAGGTGTGGCTCAAGTGGTAGAGTGCTAGCCTTGTGCACAATGTTCAGAACCCCAGGAGCAGCGCGCACGCACACACGCACGCACGCACGCACACACACACACATACACACACAATGAAAAGAACAGGCTCCATCTGATCTTATCTTTCCTGAGGGGCACTATGGGCAATGGAAGTGCCGCCACAATGGCTGTTCACTCCCTGTTCACAAAGCCACCATCTTGATTCCTTCTAACCTTCTTAAAAGACTCATGAGAATTAGATGCATTCAGTGGGGATGGGAGGAGAACTATCACACTGGAGGTAAAGGGGAATCTGGTAATAAGAATATCTATGTTTATATCACCCAACCTAGAAGAAATTGTTTTATTGTTAATGTTCATAGAGTTCATAAGCATTGTAGATTAGAAGGACAACTTCTATCTTTGGGAAGATTTAAAAAATGATGAAAGCAGGGGTGGGGGTGTTGGGGGAAGGGAAGGTGGAAAACAAATGAAGGGGGTAACAAGTACAACGTATGACAAGAAATGTACTCATACTCACTGCCATAAGCATGTAACTATAACCCCTCTGTACATCATCTTCCAAAAGCAATAGAGTATCTATGTTTAATAATAATCATAACAGCCAAAGAAGAAAAAAAGATTGCCTGAATTTTGTTCATTATGTTCCTATAGTGTCATGTAATTTGTTTCTCTATTTCTTATAATTTGGTAATGTGATACAACTGATTACCTGTTATTACCTATCAGATATTTCTCTGCTTTCTGTGCAGTGTCATTTAGATTCTGTAAGTTAGTATTCATATCTAGAAGCCTAATCATATTCAAATTGTTTTTAGTCGGGCAAAATATTCTCACAGCAATGTTAGAGACTCCTCCATTAGAAAGCCCGAAATTAACATTGCCCAGATTCATTACAGGTAACAAAAACACTAATAGTAGTATTTTTCATTACTTCTTAACTTACTAATTGAAATCTTACTATAAAGAGAAATTCCCTTTCAGCAATTTGATTATACTAGGATATAGTATACATAGGAAAGACAGGAAAAACACTTGATTCCCTTTATTTACTAATTTTTAAAATAATGAGTTGCTCTGTTGTCCTTAAAAGATGGTTACTTATATAAGTACCTTTATTGTGAACCACAGACTTAAGCATAAGTGAAATATTTTAAGTCATTGTAGTTATTACATTATTGATACTCAAGCTGTCCCAGTATGAACTTCTTCAGTTTGTTCTCTGAGTCCTTCAGCTATAGCCCTTAGCTTCTTTGCTTTCTACTATGACAAGAAAGTCCAGGCACAATTAGTATATTCCCTGACCAAAATTTGGACATAAGAATCTCCATAATGGGTTATAATTCCTTTATTCAGAAATTATTATCAGGAACCACAAACTAAGTGCTGGGGATTCTCATTTCTCCTGAGTTGAAAACATTCTCTTGATTCTCAGTTGTTGCAGGAAGTACTTATTTTTTCTCAAATTAACTACATGAGGTACATTGATCTGAATATTTCCTATTTGGAACCACAACTAGAAAGATTTTACTTGACATGACTGTGTCAGTTTCACACTGTGTTTCCTAACTTAAATAGTTACACTGAGTTGTTATGCCATTGATACGAAACAAAGTTAAGTTTATCTGCTGCATTTTACTTTTCATTTTTAGGGTTCCTTAAAAGAAAACAACAAGCTTTGTATTTATGTATGTACAATATTTACTTGGTTCCAGTGCTTTTGCCAAATGCCAAAAAATGATACTTTACATATATTTTCCATCTTGATCTTCTCACTAAACAATATACTTCTCTGCCTGTACATCCTTTTTTACAGCTACATAATGCTCCATTTTCTGTCATATTTTCTTTAAATCAAACCAAATGGATGGACATTTGCGTTGTTTCTAGCGTACTACATACATATGTATATTCGCATTTTTTATATCTTCAGAATAAATTTCTAAAGGCTAGGATTGTGGCTCAGTGGTAGGGTAGTTGCTAAGAATAAATTCCTAGAACTTGAAGTCGAAGCCTATCTTATTTTGGTGGATTCTACAAATTTCACTCTTTGGGTATAAAACCACCTGCAAATGGAGAATGCTTCTTTCTTGGCACCTCCTCCAACAGAAAAGGTTGTTAAAGTTTGGGCTGTTTTCCAGTTATTAAAGGGTAAAAAAACCATGACACCTCAGTGAAATCTAATTTGTAATCCTCCTATTATGAGCAAAGTTGAGCACCTTTTCATGGGTTTGGGAGACATTTGCACTTCTTTTTATATAGATTGTTTGTAGATCTAGCTTCTTCTCTTATATGGCTTATTCTTTTTTCCTAATCTGTTTTCAGATGTTCATAATTTGTTATAAATTACAGACATTTTTTCCTAATGAGTCTTTTGCTTTGCTTTCTGGGTGTGTATCTCTTTGTAGGTCTGTGTATGGTTGTGCACAAAAATATTTTGTATTCATGTGGCTTCATATATTCATCTTTTCTTCTGTTGGCTCTGAGTTTTGAAACCAGAAGTTTAAACCAGTTCACCCATGTTTTCACTAGAACTAAGTGCAACAGTTTTAAAGGTCATCTTTTCCCTTTCAGTCCCTTAGAGAACATACAAAAACAATCTTACATCTGGTTAGTTCACAGGGGAGAAACAACCTCTCATTTTAAAACTTAAAATGCAGTCATCTTCCTGATACTGAATGCAGGCAAAGCACAGAGAAGTATGACTGTGTCACTGTGTTTCTCTTTACAGAGCCCAAACCAACAAGTGATCCAGACACTAAGAGAGCTAGGCTTAAGGCATTTTATTCCTTCTCTACTCAAAGGATAAACAGCAAAGGAAATATAGATATAAAGGGGTAAGAATTCTCCCTAGAGTTTATCCATGTCTGTCAATGGCCAGAGTTGGTAGGGAAGACTCACAAACATATTTTGTGCGTGCTCTTAGACAAAGGAGAACAAAAAAAAAAAAAAATGGTAGAAAAAGCAGCTGCAACCAGCTGTTTAAGAAAACTGCCCTGAGCTTCAGCATCATGGGCACAGCCTGTTTTGTGAAGTGCATCCAATTTAGGAAAGAAGGAAGTTTATTACTTCTCTTCCCAGAGATATATCACGTTCCCCATCTAAAACATTTCTTCATCAACAGACTTTTGAAAGAATGACTTCCACAACTGCAGTCTGATGTGGTTAGAAAATGGCCTCATTCCTCTGGATAATACAATAAGGTCACAGAAAAGGTCTGGTTTTTTTTCATGTTAAAAAAAAAATCAAGGGGCTAGGAATATGGCCTAATGGTAAAGTGCTCACCTCATATACATGAAGCCCTGGGTTTGATTCCTCAGCATCACATATATATAAAAAAAGCCAGAAGTGGCACTTTGGCTCAAGTGGCAGAGTGCTAGCCTTGAGCAAAAAGAAGCCAGGGACAGTGCTCAGGCTCTGTGTTCAAGCCCCAGGACTGGCAAAAAAAAAAAAATCAATGATATTTAAATACTTGATAATAATCTAAGAAAAAATAACTAGTCCTAGTTAACTTGAAATACATAAAGCAGTGATTCTGGTACTTTAGTTATAGAAGAAATATATAATAAATGTATATTATTATTTATTATATATTACTTATTATATAAATATATTTATTACATATTAGAAATCTATTTATATGACCAGCTAGTCTGTTCCCTTTTTAAACAAGTAATTCAGGTAATTTTGATGTAGTTTTCCTCACATTACATGTTGGTAACCTCTGCTCAAGAGGAGCACTAACTAAGAGGGTGAAAGAAGATGTCTATAATTAAAGCCATTTAATTTCACTTGGTGAAATTGTGTTAAGAAGGGGGAATGGAATAAAGTAGACTGATAGAGAGGGTGAGTTTGATTGAGATATATCACATGAATGTATGGAAATAACCCAAAGCTCCCTTCACAACTAATGAATGCTACTTTTTTAGAGAAAGAGTTTAATTCTTCCAAAATTCTACTTTTTAAAATTTTCAACTCCTTCCTACTACACTCACTTCCCATCTTCTGCTATGCTGTGTGAAACTCTGACCTTGGCTATATGTTGTCCACAGTACTAGTACCTGCCACCCAACATAGACACCATGCATATTGTGAAATTAAGACAGAAAATTCTGAGACAGGTAGGAGGAATACATATGCAAAAGGCCCTCAACACATACACACACACACACACACACACACACACACACACACACACACACCAATTTAAAATGGATCAAAGGTCTAAATGTAACAGATAAAATTATGAAATTTAAAGGAAAACATAAGATGAGAATCTTCATCACCTCAGATTAGACAATGGATTCTTAGACGTGATACTAAAAGCATAATTAATGAAAAAAGATAACTGGACTCCCATCAAAAATAAGATTGTATTTCAAAAAGACAAGGAATAAGCATATATCATAGTATCTGCCCCCATTCTTCCTTTACTAGTATTAGAACTAGGAAATTGGAAGCGAATACCAAAATCGAGAGACACAGGATAAAAAAAGACAAACAACTACAAAAGCAATACTTGCAAAACTGTTTGGTGTAAATGAACTGAACAACTCATGAGGGGGGGAAGGGAAAGGAGGAGGGGGGAGGGGGGAATGAGGGACGAGGTAACAAACAGTACAAGAAATGTATCCAATGCCTAATGTATAAAACTGTAACCTCTCTGTAATTCAGTTTGATAATAAAAAATATATATAAAAAAGAAATAATGAAGAATAACACACACACACAAAATATTACCTAGTACTAATTCCCAAAACCACTGTTCATTCCCCAACTCCTTCTGACTTTCTGCCTACAGTTCTTTCTTTGCCATTTTTTTCTCTTCTTGTTTTCTTTTTGGTTTCTAGTTCTGTTCCTCTTTTTTATTCTAGGAAATGCAACTTACATTTTTATAAATAGGATTTTTTAAAAAAAACATCACTAGGGAATTTGAGGGTTAAAGAGCCTGGGTACCACAGAGCCTTTACTATACTACAGATTGCCTACTTCTCTGTACTTATCCAAGACTTATTATGAACAGGCGCACATATAAAGTAGGCCTTTGATCCTGAAAAGCTAGGGATCCCACTGGGATGAGGATAAATATTTATCTCTATTTGCTTTTTTCTGCTGGGGCTTGGTTTTTGGCTTGCTCAATGTCCTATTTGGCCAAAGACCAGCCAGGTCAGGAAAAGATCACTCCACAGCGCTAGCCTTGAAAACATACGGGAAGAGCCTCTAAATAGTTCCCATATAAATTTTAAAAGGGTCATCTGAGTACACTACCAGTGTAAGGAAATACGTAAGGAGAAAAGACATTCTCTCCCCCTCTCCCACAGTCAGTTAGAGAAGAAAACCAAATATGGAATAATCTCATAAATTTCTTCCCATACCCTCACCTAAGACAAGAAGGATTCTACAAGGTTCTAGAAGGAATGAATCAGCTGCAGTGGAGAAAAAGGTATAGGGTTTGAAGTTTCACAGACCAAGGTTTTCAAATCCTAGTTTTGATACTAAGCTTATCTTTCCTCCCCTATAAAACCAAGACAATAAAGACATATTTTACAGAGTTCTTGAAAAGGTTTACCGATATGATGCAGGTAAAGCACAGTGTATGGCTCCTACAACAGGACAGCTTTTCCATTTGGGTAGGAATACTAGATATATTCTGCTTTCCACTAATCAGGCCCAAGAACTTCAAGTCCCCAGATACCTTGATTATATACAAACCTATAGAAAAAAAAAAGAAAGCTTGCTCTTTGGCTCTGAAATGGAGACCTGCTAGTCAGACGCTGATGGCTCATACCTGTTATCCTTGCTACTCAGGAGGCTGAGATCTGAAAATCACAGTTCAAAGCCAGCCTGAGTAGGAAAGTCCATAAGACTCAGAGCCAATTGACCAGTAAGAAGTCAAATGTGGAGCTGTGGCTCACTTGGCAGAGTACTAGCCTTGAATGGAAAAAGCTAAGGAACTGCCCAGGCTCTGAGTTCAAGCACCAATACTGGCAAAAAAAAAAAAAAAAAAAAAGGGGGGGGGTGTGCTTTCTCTAAAGAAAGAGGGAATGTACTCATCTCTTCTACAATAATCCAAATTCATCATAATTTAGCAGGAAAAAAAATCTATCAAATGCCAGTTGTAAGCTTCACTGAGCATATTTGTGTTTAAAGGTGATTGCAAACACCTCAAGCCACTGCTTTCTGCAAAGATAGCATTGTTGCCCATGCCACTGCCATTACCACCATCACCACTCCCTCTCTTTTTGGTACTGTCATCACTACCACCATCACCACCTCCACCTCCATTTGTTATGGTATTCACACCATTACTGTCACCGATACCTCTCCTCTTTCCCCTAGCATATCACTATATCACATGACTTCAATTAAGGCTCTAGCCACTTGAGAAAAATAGTTAAGGTAAATGTACTAAGCATGCAACCTTAAAGGTATTTATTTATTGTTGTTTTTGTTTTGTTTTTTTGGTGCTGGTACTGGGGCTTCAACTCAAAACCTGTCCATTCAATTTTTCCCTCAAGGCTGCTGTTCTACCACTTGAGTTGCAGCTCCACTTCTGGCTTTTGCTGGTTAATTGGAGAAAAGAGTCTCATAGAGTTGCTAGCTTTGAGTCATGATTCTCAAATCTCAGCCAACTGAGTAGCTAGGACTATAGATGTGAGCCTTAAAAAATTTAAATAAAACTTAAAAGTTTTATTTGGAGCGTGTCTGCATCACCTGTGTCAAGTATCACATCCACCTCTCAGCATGTCCAAAACCAGCCCCACCGAAAGCTATTTGAGCTACTTGCTCCAACAAATGATGGTGACTAGAAGAGATACTACTAGAAAGGCAAACTCCCCCTGCCCCCACTTCCCATGTGAATCAGTAGAAGAGACTAAAAGCAAAGGCTGAGAAAAGAGTTGGGTTCTTCTCTGTGTTCCAACATATTGGGCCTTACTAGTTACAGCCTATCCTAGTAAGGCATGAGGAATGGCCATGGCCTCATGATTGGCACAGGCCACAGTTCCATCCTCCATGAGGCTGCTGTGCAGTCCTTGGCCAGGAATTCTGTGACAATGAACTTGAAACCCACTGTCAAAACAGCTTTGCCAGAAAACTTGCCTGCTTGCCTGCTGCCATGAAGAACAGTGTAACAATGCCTTTTACAACAGCTTTCAGACATATTGTTGATGTAAAAAATACCTGATAACATTTTTGAGCTACTAAAAGAAATATATAATAACCTTATATACATTAAGGAAAAGTAAGTGTTACAAGATTTCTTTATTTTTTTTTTCTTGTTGCCAGTCCTGGGGCTTGGACTCAGGGCCTGAGCACTGGACCTGGCTTCCTTTTGCTCAATGCTAGCACTCTGCCACTTGAGCCACAGTGCCACTTCTGGCTTTTCCTGTTTATATGGTGCTGAGGAATCGAACCCAGGGCTTATGAATATTAGGCAAGCGCGCTACCACTAAGCCACATTCCCAGCCCCCAAGATTTCATTTTTAAAAGGCAGTTATTTTTATTTCCTTGCATCCTTTAAGTTATAAACAGCTAAACAGAATTTTTAATCATTCTTTTAAAGACTTTTTAAAGAAGAAAGGTTATTCTTAGGCTGACATTGAATATGCCAAGTCTGTAGCTAGAAGCAAAATTTTATAGCTAGTTATAAACTCCTGAAATATGAGTTTATATTGGAAAAGTTGAAGCAACCTTAACTCTAGTCATGCCAGTGGGCGCCACTTTAATTACAGTCCCTGAATGGAATAAAACAGTCTCTCTTCTACAGTAGCATCACAAAGAACCCTATTAACTCTCCAATTACTAGATGAGGAAACAACATTCTCTAGAAATTGAGCCAAGAACAGAAGAACATTACTTGCTCCAACCTCAAACCTTAAAATGGCTTCAAAGATGCAGGAGGGTACTCAGTTGTATGTAATATTTACTTCACTTATTTAAAATAAGTGAGTGTCTTGGCCAAGGCTCACATACGACTATTTGTTTAACAAATAAAGATGTGTGTTTCCTGGAGTGCTTCTAATTGGGATTTGAGATCCCACCTCAAGAAATGCTGAGCTTGTCTGGCACACACAAGATGCCTTTGACAGTGGGGGAATTGGTGCTCCTGAGGTTGCCTGTGTCTGGAAAACATCCAGCAAATGGCTGCTCTCCCACCATTACCTTCATCACGCTGTCAACAGAAAGAAAAATTGGGGAAGGTCAAGAACAATATCCAGTCCAGTGAGCTATTCAACAGGCAAGCAAATTTTTAAAAATCGTAATGGGATCCAGTGGCTCATGTCTGTAATCCTACCTTACTCAAGAGGCTGAGATCTAAGGATTTAGGGTTTGTTTTGTCAGTTGTGGGGCTTGAACTCAGAGCCTGTCCCTGAGCTCTTTTTGCTCAAGACTAGTGCTCTACCACATTGAGCCACAGCACCACTTTCAGATTTGAGTGGTTAATTGGAAATCAGTCTCACAGGGACTTTTCTGCCCAAGCTAGCTTCAAACTGCAATCCTCAGACCTCGGCTTCCTGAGTAGCTAGGATTACAGGTGTGAGGCACCAGCACTGGATTCAGGTTTAAAGCCAGCTCAGGCAGGAAATTCCGTGAGATCCTTATCTCCAATTCACCACCAAAAAGCTGGAAGTAGAGCGGTGGCTCAAAGTGGTAGAGCCCTGAGCAAAAAGGGACAGCATTATAACCTCAATAGTGGTACAAAAAAAAGAAAAGGAAGTAATGCGGAGGATGAGAGGCAATTTCCCTCCCTCTTCCCTTCTCTCTCTCCTTCCTCTGCAATGTGCCACACTGTTCCTGCCATTGTACAATGGTAGCTCAATAGCCTTGTTTCTTAAGCCATGTGAACATCTTGGGGAACACCAGGGCAAAATCAAAGATTCTTTTGCTGGGTGTACAATATAAAACTTAAAGTTGCTCCTGTTAAATAAAAACAGCCACGTTAATTTTGGTGCCATTAAAAAAAAACACAGGAAAATGCTGTTGCCAAATGGAAAAGAAAAAAAACAAAAAGCTCACCAAATGGGAAGCAGTTGTGTTTTCAAGACTTGAAAGTGCTTCTACAAAAAGCTAGACAGTAAATTCAATGAGGGAAAAGGAGTGTAAAGGAATAGCTATTTTCGCTAATTCTTCACCTCTACTGAAGAAAAAAAAAAATCTACCATTTCCTCAAAGTGACACAAAATCCAATCTATAAGAGTTTCATTCCCCAGCTCTGCAAATAACAAAACATTTCCCTGCTTAGCCCATCAGCTCCTGGTTCCACCCTCTTGCAAATCACTCTCGGCAACATGCACCAATGGTTTACAGATTAACTGAGCTGCACAGCAAACCAGAACAAAATATTCTGTGCTCAAGTTTCAAGCAAAATTTTCACTTTTCTGGCTCCACCTGAAAATCTGGAAACATGGCCCAGTAGTACGTCTAAATACCTCTGAGTTCATAAATATAGTATACAACAAACTACATTTATAATGACAGTTACAGTCTCAAGTGATTCTTAGGAGACCATTCTCACCTCATTTTGAAATCTTTGGTATCTAAGCAGATGAGGTGTGACGCCACAGGGCAAGCAGGACACCAAAAGCAGAAAGTGAGAAAGAGATAAGGAAGGAAGGCAGGAAGGCAGGAAGGCAGGAAGGCAGGAAGGCAGGAAGGCAGGAAGGCAGGAAGGCAGGAAGGAAGGAAGGAAGGAAGGAAGGAAGGAAGGAAGGAAGGAAGGAAGGAAGGAAGGAGAGAAGAAAGGAAGAGAGAAAGAAAGAGGAAAAGAAAGAACAAAAGGAAGGAAGGAAGGAGGAAAGGAAAGCTAAAGAGAAGACTCTTGAAATTTTCTTTTTATGGATTTGAGATTGTATAGCACTGATTTTCTTTTGTAAATGTCTAAAAAATAAGGAGGTGTTTTGTTGTTGTTTTGCTTTTATTTTAATTTTAAGGCTAGCTACCACTGTGATCCTGGTCTTACCATCCTCTGGTTAAATTGGCACCATATACTAGACAGGAAAATATAGTAGATGTCCTCAGTAAAAAAGTAACTTTCATTACCATTGATAGCTGAACCTATTCTAACAGCCATTCCCTCATTCAATAAACACTAACAGGGTTTCATCTTAGATCAGGGACTGTGTTGAGAGCTGTTTCTGATAAAATTAAATATCTTGTGAGTGCCTTTCATACATGATAGTGTTCTTAGTCCAAAGGTATGAGCCTTCACAGTATTTCAGCTACTCAGTGACAGCAATTTACATAATAACCCTCAAATTTAAATTAAATTCAGGTTAGATTTCTGTACTACTGAAATTATGGTGAAATTCTACTCAAGTCTTTTGGCAATAATTTGTAGCCTGTGAACAGCCAACAAGCTGATCACTCTATATTTTCTTCCATTCAATCTGGCTTGGAAATCTGGGAAGAGCTGAGGAAGGCATAGGGACCAAATCCGCCTGAGATTAATGAGTTAAGAGACCTCATTAGACTCTTCAGAGAATTAAGCCAAATGAGGTTAACAGCCTCTTGAAGCACTGAATTAGATAGAATTCAATGAAACTCAGAGAACCTGGAACTGTGGTTCAATACAATGAATTTCTAGGAACACATGCAGACCAGTCTACAGTGTTAATAAAGTAGTAAAAGGGTGTAGCCATAATAATCCTTGAATGGAAAGCATGTTAGCTGCCCAGTACAGTTGTAAGCACTAAATGTATGATTGGAGGATAAGTGAATGAGATCATGGCACCAGCAACAAGTGGTTCAGACTGCAGGTGCCACAGTGAGAAACAACCTGGATAAGATTTCTGCTGTGTCACACAGGGGATGGCAATATTCAGAATTTCTCTTTAAGTTTCCTCAACTGCAAAATGTTCATTAGTAATGGCCTCTACTGCATACAGATTGTGAGGCTTAAATGGATTGATACATGAAATGAAATCAGCACAATGCTAGTCAAAGAGTTAAGAGCTCAATAATGCTTCCTGTACAGCTATGGGGACACCTTTCCAGTTTGTTGTCTTCTTTTGGATGTCTCATCTTTGAGCATTAAATATAATTAGAAAATGATGCAGCAGAAACCTGCGGAGATGACCACAGGATAAGAAAAAGGAAACTACAGAAATAGGATATCTACGCCAGAAAAGAAAAAGCTGGTTTAGCAAGAAAGCCCGTAAGTATGGCATAATCAACTTTTCTGCTGTTGGAATTATGCTGTTAGGAAAGGAGCAAGGAAAGGCATTAAAAATGGACTTTCCTAAAGTTTTCTCTTTAGGAAGAGTCATTCCCTTGGTTCTAAAGACCAAACACATCTCTATTCCATATTGATTTAGGTGGCCATTTGATAAGAAAATAACAAAAATGATCCTCCAGCTGCTGTTTGCAGCTTCTAATTAGATTTTCATGTCCTTAATTGGGGAAAAGATCTTGCAGCAGGGAGAGCGCCATCCACACAAATGACCACCAGCTCCCCCTCACTTCATTTTCTGGGCCTGTCAGCCCTTTAGTGATGGTCTTTAGTCTGCTTTCCCCTGTTTGCCAAGGAGTATACTGCCAACCCTGTGTGGAGATCACTATATTATCTGTGTGCCCAGAGCAAATAACCATGAAGGAGGTCAGTAAGCTGAATGCTTGTGTTTGTGTGTGTGTTTGTACACACAGTACAGAGGCCTACAGCTTATGCTAATTTTGTAGCCACAAAAATGATTGCCCTTCAGAGAGACATTTAAAAAAAGAATTATTTGCTCTACTGGTAAAAAATGTTTTCTGAATTTGTTCTTTAGTGCCATTCCTTATTAAGGTTGAGATAAATCACATCTATTGCTTGCCTCCCATTGATGTCACTGAAAAAAATTAGATTAGTCTGGCCAATGTGAAACCACAATAGTGTAGCTGCCTAGGGTCCGCTTACTATTTAAAATTGAGTTTAGGGTGATATGCTCTAGAATTACATGGAGAAAGGGTACATGTAGATGTTCTATAGTCTTTTAGAAATGTTTCAGCAATACTACCCCAGCTCAGCCTCTTGGAGCATTTGTGGAGCAGCCTGGAAATTCAAACATATTTGGTTGTTTCCATAACCCACTACTTTCTACTTCCCTTTCTGGCATTTCACTCCACTTTTTCTGTATTCAGATCATACTTGGCCTTCCTTCCAGGTCTGAGGATTAAAGCACAACAAAGACTTGGTCAAGCAAATAGACAGCATTAGCCTTCCCCTTCATCTTTTTCTCAGTGTGGTTAAAGACTAGTCTCTCTCTGCTTTGTACGCCTGGTGGTTGGTTTTCTGGTCTGGCTCTAAGGGACCCTCTGCTTGTTGGGATCCATCTTTCCCCTTGATGGAAGGGGCTTGATGCCCATCCCCCAGCCCTGGGGAATGCGGCCCTGCTACCCTCTCTGGATCGGAATCCAGAGAAACCGGTTGGGCAAACAGCCCCCAACCCATTCTAGCCAGCCCGGTGCCTACCAACCCAGCCCTGGTTCCGCGAGTGACGATATCTTTTGGGGGTCAGGTGATACCTTTCAGCCTATCGACATCCTGGCCAAACCCCTCCCTCGGAATCATCTCCCCTTGTCCTTGTCTCAATAAAGTTAGTTCGCTCTAAGAAGCTAGCCCCGTTGCATGTGTACATCAGACTTCTAGCGGTAAGGAGGCGGGCACACATCTGCGGCTGGGCCACGTGCACGCCAGGTCGGAGCTAACTCCCCTGTTCCACTCTAGCTTATCTGCTGGTTGGATGACTAGGGGAGAGGGCGAGAAAGGGAGGGTGGAAAGAAAGAAGTAAGAGTCCGAGCCGGGAGGGGCTAACAAGCCCAACATCTGCTCACCTATGAAACAGAGAGACCAACTGCAGGTGCTCACACCACTTGTCTCACTCAATACTAGAGACCCATCCAAATAATTGAAACCATCAGCACTTTAAATAATATGTAGTTCTCCTAACCAGAGAAATAAATAAATAAATACCATTTCTTATTGCAAAGCAAGATCTTTCTCCACCCCCTCCAAAAATAGTCAAATATATGTCTTCTTTTTTTTAAATTCTCTTTAAATTTCCAAAGTTAGTGAAAACAATAAACATAGCTTCATAGCTGTTAATATCAACACAATCTGCAGGACAAGCTCAATATAAAACTTCTAAAAAGGAACCATCAGGCTTTCCTGAGGCTTACTAATTAGGTCTTGAACCTAAATAAGCAAGATCTTCACAATGACACAGTAGGATTGGGGAGAGAGACTTTTGCTTTAAAATCACATGAAGGGTGTCTCCAAGTATTTCTGAACTACTTAAAAGTATCAACATTTGATGGCTTTTAAAATTTATCCAAACAAAATTTTCACTAACTCTAAAATATATCAGACTCTCACTGCATATGTTAAAACAGTTAAAAAATACTGGGAAGGGCTGGGGATATGGCCTGGTGGCAAGAGTGCTTGCCTCATATACATGAAGCCCTGAGTTCAATTTCCCAGCACCATATATACAGAAAACGGCCAGAAGTGATGCTGTCAAGTGGCAGAGTGCTAGCCTTGAGCAAAAAGAAGCCAGGAACAGTGTTCAGGCCGAGTCCAAGGCCCAGGACTGGCAAAAAAAAAAAAAAGACTGGGAAAACTCCAAGACCCATAATTTGGAAAACTGATCAGAAATTAAAAACAGAGCAGAGTACTATGCAGCTAAAGAAAAAAAAATTGGGAAACTCTTTAAGGTCTGATAATAGAAAGAAATCAGAATATAATGCTGAGCCAAAAGCTCACTGAAAATGGAGTATGTGTTATGTCTTGTTTTGTCTAAGAAAAGGAAGGGAGGATAATAATCTATGTAGTTATTATTGGCTTGTATCTGCCTGAAGAAACAAATCCTCATGAAAGTAACTAAAGAATGGGGAGAATAGGAACAGAGGTGAGAAACAAAAATTGAAAAAAAGATACTAAAGAAACTTCGCAAAACTTTTAAGGTTGATCCTTGTGCAAAATTAGAATTCCTTTTGCACAAATGTCTTGAGCTGGGCACTGGTGATTCATGCCTATTAATCCAAGCTATTCAGGAGGCTAAAACTAAGGACCAAAGTTTGAGGCTAACACAGGGAGGAAGTCCAAGAGATTCCATCTCCATAACAGCCAGCAGAAAATGTCAAGCTGAAGGTGTAAAGCAGAAGCTGAACAAATAAACTGAGGAAGCTCACAGACCTGAGTTCAAAACCACAGTGCCAGCCTCCCTCCCCACCCCCCACCCCCAATAAGCTTGAAACATTCCCATTCCGGCCTACAGAATTATTTTTAAAAGAAGGAGTATACTACTTACAAAGTGTGCGTATGCTTCTGGAGAGGTTTGTGAAGACAGGCTAGAGTGGGACTAGCATTCAAAGGAAAAGTAGCAGCCCCCCACTCCACAGCTGCTGGCCACAGGCTTTTCCTGGCCTTCTGACTCTCCAGGTCCATTTAGAAGAGGCAAGTTCAGTGACACAGGGTTCTCTGACAAGTTTCCATCACATCATCCTTTCCAATACAGGCGAGATAGTGGATCTGATAATACTGAGAACAAACTAGAGACCATTTCTTCAGGATCTGACAGGTCCCAAACTGCGATCCAAAAGTGATAAGAAAAGAGGTCAAGGACACAGCTAGTCTAAGTAGTAGGACCAGAAACACCTCTCCTAGGGAGGCTGGAAGCCAAGCAAATAGGGCTACAATAGTCCAGTTGAGTCCCAAATCCCTGGAAGAGCAAGTACAATGTTTCTTTTTATTTATTTGTTGTTAGATACAGAAAATGAAATTAAAAATGCATTTCAACCTGAACTAAAAAATATTTGATAGCTTTATCTTACTGGTTTCTTTAAATTTCTTTTCTGGGAAAGAAAAATTAATATGCATATTTAAACTATTAGAGTTCCTGAAGTAAAATTTACCAAAAATGTATATGGTACCTTAAGTGTTCCTCTACTGAACTGACAAATTATTTTTGTATGATCTGAAAAGTCTGGACTCAACAACTCTTTGCAACAAATCTTGTGTTGTACTACTACCACATTAATTCATCACTCTTATTTTTATTTTCTCCCTGGAGCTATTAATTTAGAGACTTGTGGACATCTGGGTTGGTAAGGACCACAGAGTTGGTGATTCACACTAATAAGCAACAAATCCTACGGGGTTTGACTCATGGAACTATCCAATTCCTCTAAACCTACTTGAGCAAAGAACTAATATTCACTGAGGGCCTAATACATACTAACCTGAACACATGATCTTACCTATTCCACACAAGGATCCCAGAGATGAGTAGGGAAGTTTACAAACAAGAGTGTGCAGGATTTTATAGCAATTGCAGCATCAGCAAATTCGGCTCTCTTTCCATTATCTCACACTGAGTTCCTCAGATGTACCATATAAAATGTACTTGATGCCTGGAGCTTGCCCTTGATGAGTTCACAACCCCAAAAGTGGGCCTACATGTTTCTACTGCTCAGCTCAAGCACACAACCTATCATTAGGATCTACTTGCCCTGCACCTTAGAAACCCAGGTCCCTATCTCTCTGTCAGCACCTGCTAGAACTCATCACTCCCACATGATAAACAAAATTTAAAGCTAAGCAAAGAGCACATCCTGCCTGATTGCAAATGGAAAATAGTGGCAGAAGCAGGGCAGAGAAACATCTCTGAGTAGCAGGGATTTCAGGTCTTAGCACAAGCTGGCAAGAGCCAGCCCAGGACAGGGTCTTGAAAGATATTGGAAAAGCCCTAACAGTTAGTTGGTCCATGGAAAGACCTAGGTTTTTGTTTGTGATGATCAAATTGTTACCTGAGTTCTAGGCTAGAGGCCTGATTCTTGGGGTCCCAACAAATCAGATCCTGCCAGTCACTCAAAACCAAATGCTAAAAGTAATGGTGAACACAGGAAAGGAACTATAATCAGTATAGCCTCCATACTAATACCAGAGGAGGAAAGGGTACAGCAGTCTGAGTCTGTCTTTGGGGGCACTAACATGAATACTCAGATTATACAGGGAAGTGACAAAAGGAGGGGGTGCATAGTTAGTCAGTTCTGGTCAAACTGACATCTGGTTGATTTTTTTTTTTTTTTTTTTAGCCAGTCCTGGGCCTTGGACTCAGGGCCTGAGCACAGTCCCTGGCTTCTTCCCGCTCAAGGCTAGCACTCTGCCACCTGAGCCACAGCGCCCCTTCTGGCCGTTTTCCATATATGTGGTGCTGGGGAATTGAACCCAGAGCTTCATGTGTAGGAGGCAAGCGCTCTTGCCACTAGGCCATATTCCCAGCCCCTATCTGGTTGATTATTATCTCAGGATTGGTCAGGCAGGCGGGGCCTTGTCAGGATAAGAAAGTCATTACTGTGTAGGGGGTAGATTTGACTTCTGTCACAAGATGTTTATCCATCAAACCTGTTGTTCTTGGAAACCAATGTGACTTCAGCAGAAATTGACTCAGAGAACAGAGAATAGGAGACAGATGTAAAATGGAGTTATACAGTTTTTAATCCTGCTTTTAGTTAACCACTGGGCATTTGCAAGCTCAAGTTAGCATAGTTTTTAGGAAAAGCAATTCTTTCTCTCAAAATGAGAGACTATCTACCTGAGAACACTCCAACAGCTGTAGAGTTAAAATCAAGTGGTACTATAATTAAGGATCTGAAGACTATCAGCAGCAAGTGACCTAGGAATTGTCTCGTTTAAAGCCCCTGAGTACCTTTCCCAATCCTAAGGTCTCACAAATGTTTTTGTCTGTAAAAAGGGAAAAGAAATGTCCCTAATAAATTAGTTAGAACTGTGTTACAAACAACAAAAACCCAGATCAACCAGTTTGAATAATAAAGAACCCTTATTAAAGTCTGAAAGATTCATGGTAATGGCCAGACAAGTGAATGTCACTTTGCTCCCTCATTTCTGCTTCTACATTCTCTGAGATCAGGCTTCTCCCAGCAGCAAGAAACAAGAGTGTCCAGTCACTCTCATACCACATGTTTCTCAGCCTCCTTCCTCTTCAGGTTCTGTGCCAAAAGTTACATAAGACTCCAATGCAGTGCTACTCCTAGAGCAAAGGGGTATAAACACTAAGTGGTTTATGTCCCTTGAAGGGAGACAGGGGAATGCAAAGCCATGGCCTGGGAAAGTCCCTGGCTCTGGAGAGAACAGGTTGACAAACACTGATATTCCCCTTAGGTCCTAAGTCAGACCTCAGCAAGATACTCAAGGGACCATGCTGAGGCTGTCTCAGTTACATACCTCTGTGAGCTGACTGAACTACTGGATCATGTTACTAGGAGTTGCATCCACTGGAAAGGCAAATATCTAGGTCTAAAGCTATATGTGCACAACTTTGGAGGAAGCATTACTGAATGATAAGCTAGACATTTGGTCTTAGAAATAAACACCCTCTTCCACATCTCCACTTTTAAAAACACAGCATAGATCTCCCTCAACAGAGACCTTGAACATGGAAGCTAAGGAAGAGGCATCCCCTAATTAAAGACCATCCATCGGTATCCGCAAATAATTTAAACTATCCCAAGCTATCCAAGTGCTGGTAGGCCCAAGGCTGAATCCAGTTCCTTTCATTTTTGTACTCATTCTCCTCATTCCACCCCAACTTCCTGGCATAAGCATATAAGGCTTCCTCCAACAAGGGAGAAACTCCAAGTTCAAAATAACAAAGTTGCCAGGAGCTGGAGGCTCATGCCTATAAGCCTAGCTACTCAGGAGGCTGAGATCTGAGGATCGCATTTCAAAGCCAGCCAGGGCAGGAAAGTTCATGGGACTCTTACCTCCAATTAACCACCAGAAAACTGGAGTGGTGCTGTGGCTCAAAGTGATAGATTACTAGTCTTGAGAGAAAAAGCTAAGGGACAGCTCCCAGGCCAGGAGTTCAAGTCCCATGACTGACACACACACACACAAAAAGACAAGACAATTTAACAGAGATCACCCAGAACCACACAAAAGAAGTCCTCTCAGAAAACACTTAAACTGAAGAGATGTTATGTCTAGGGAGGCTACCAGAACAGGGACAAGGAAAGCTTCCTGAATCCAACTGTGTGAGGTGGCATAGGGATTGGGGCCTGAGTCCTTTATCTCCCAAGCTGAGCTCTGGGGCCTATAACCTCCTGATTCCTTGCAAGGAGATAGTCAAGATAGAAAGAAATGGTTTGAAGCCAAACAGAAGGGGAGGGAGAACATTGTGGGATAAAGGGGAGGGAAGGGAATGGGGAGGGGGATTCTGGGGGCAGGGAGGGGAAAGACAAAAGAGAAGAGAAATCAGAATGAAATGAAAACAGTATCTGTTGAGGGGCCCTTCTCAGTAAAGTCCTGCCTTGCATGTATTAACCATCCATCAATGAAAACAAAATCCAGGAACCTGGTGCCTGCTTGCTGGGACATATAAAGCTTAGGGGATATAATATCTTCCAGCTGGGTGTGTCCAGAAACACACAAAGGTGCTTTACAGGTCGTTTAAAACCGACTGTCAAGGTCAAAACAACACCACCTGCAGGCACAACTAGAAAGTCTTCAACCCTTTCTGGGCTCTCTGTTTGTTTTTAACCAAAGCACAGTTTGAACAGCAGACCAGCCTAACAACTGTTCAAACATATGTACGTGCGATTTATTAGCAGGAAAATGGAGATATCTGGAGGCTAAAAATAAGAGATGGTACAGAGGGAGACAACTTAGTCAAGTGTTGGGCTTTCTTTAGGAAGAAGTCCTTCTCTAAGGAGCCAGCTCCTGATTCAGTGTTTTCAAGTGCTGTTTTGCACTGGTGCAGAGCAGAGGCGGTTATTATGAAAGGGGCTCTTGCCCTTGAGATGTATTTATTTTGCAATTAACTAGCGATAAAGAGGCCCCTTCTGAGACTCCTGCTTGGGGGGCCTAAAATTTAAACGCCTACTGATGCCTAGGTGCTGATGGAGAAGAACACCTCAGCCTCATGATCCAACTAGCTCATACATCAAAAAGAAAAGATGTGTAAGTTAAATTGCTGAACAAAATTGAATCACCCTTAGCCCTGTTCATAATAATAATAATAATAAAAACCCTAATTAAATTAAAGAATGTTAGGGCTCTAAGATACCCTGAAGGCTATTCTAAATCAATCCTTTTTCAGAGTAGAAAAGTAGGACAGGGAAGCACAGCTATCTTCTGAACAACAAACAAGGAGGCATCCCCAGGGAATCTTTCTCATCCCACACTAACATAGGCCTGACATTCCCACCTAAGAGAGGCTTGCAAGGCTATTGAGTCCGTGAAGCTTCCCTTATCTGGCAGAGATGTCTCACCCATTTCCCCCACAACACTCTAATAAGTGAGCAGAATCATCTGGGAGGGCCTGCAAACACCAGATACCAAGACACCTACCCCATTCTCATTGAATCAAAGTCTCCATGGTGTGGCCCAATCAGTTGTAAGAATCCCAGGCACAAAACAATTCACTAGGGAGAAAATAACAAAATTTTAATTCTACAATTATTTATTCTCATCCTTTTCTTTTTTTATAATGTTGTATGATGTACCTAATATATTAACACCATTTAATGTATAGGGCTTTATATAAATAAGATACATGCAGCAGGTGATTGCTCAAAAGGGGGTGTGGCTCACACCTGTAATCCTAGCTACTCAGGAGGCTGAGATCTTAGGATCTGGGTTTGAAGCTAGCCCAGACAGGATAGTCCATGAGAGTATCTCCAATTAACCACCAGAAAACCAGAAGTGGCTCTGTGGCTCAAGTGGTGGAGCACTAGCCTTGAACACAGAGGCTCAGGGACAGTGCTCAGTCCCTGAGTTCATAGACCCACAAATGAACAAAAAAAGGGGGGAGGGGGTAATGAGAAGGTGTGGGGCTTCCTGCACTAAGCTGTTATTCACCTCAAAGGGGAGGGCTGTAATAGCTTCCTTGCAAGTAAAAAGCAGTCTTTCCAAAGCACCTAACAGATCTAGGCCTCAATCACCACTGACATTGAGGGATGGAATTCCATATCTACCTATATAGTGGGCTCCCAGATATTTTTTTCTGTTTTTAACATTATTTTTAAGGTAATTATACAAAGGGATTTCAATTCAGCATGCCAGCTTATGGTACGATGCATCTTTGTATATGAGTGTGTGTGCTGAAACTGGGGCCTTGACTTTTCTGTTCACAGCTGTCACTTTACCGCTTGAGCGACACTTCCACATCCGGCTTTTTAGACTTGAACCTTGATTCTCAGATCTCAGCCTCCTGAGTAGCTAGGATTACAGGAATGAACTACTGATCAGTGTCACCATTTTCCCTCATTCTCTCTACCAGATATTTCTGAATAATGAGGGGGCAGGTTCGATTTGTTGTGGTTTACAATGGTTTCATGAAATGTTCACTACAAATGAAGATTGTGCCCAAACACAACAATTCAGGGACTATTCTGGCTTTGTCTTTGAGAGGCACAGATATAACAAGGTATTAAATTAGGTAATAAGAATGCTAGAGGCTTTCTTATAAACCCTCCAGTAAAAAAAAAAAAAAAAAGAATCTTTGTTTAATCATTCCATTTCCTAAGCTAATTGACCCAGAGCCCTTTCTTTCACATTATTAACATTCCACCCAACTAGTTTTCCTTGAAACTCACTTCAGATTTTAGTTAAAGGTCTCAAATTTCCTGTGGCCAAAGCAGCAACTGTATGTATGCATCACACCTGTCTATTGTTATGTGTTTACTGAATCAATTCTTGGCTTTGCTCATTCATCCCATCCTAACTTCTAGGTCTCAATGGGACATTCAGAAGTTGCACAAGTATGAAAAACCCCAGAAATTACAGCTGACTCATTCCTAAAGGAAAACACCACCCTTAGAGTCTCAGGCTGTACTCTTAAGAATTGCAATTAGGAGTTGCCGATCACAGTTTCCAACAACTCGGCAAGGTGGCCACCAGGGCACCAAGGCCCAAGGGTGGATCACTAGACTCAAAAGAGCAGCCCTCCTCCTTGTCTTCTCAAGTCTTAGCAGGGGAGTTCAGCTGTCATCCACTCTCTTGTGGAATGATGTTTTAAAATTTCTATTTTATGGTGAGAAGAGTGGGAGGAGGTGGTTATTTTTAACAAGCTAACTGGAAAGGTGAAGGGCAAATCTGGTTTGTTCAATGACTGAAGATTTTGGCATTCTAGCCTCCAGAAACAATGTCTAGACGTTCTGAGGAATCACTTCTATAAATAGCATGCATAGTTAACCAAGAAATACAACATGTTCTACTCTATTCTGAGTTCAACTCTAGGGGTAAATCAGAGTTGGATTTTGGCCTTGTACCTTCAAATTCCATATAGTAATCAAATTTTCCAAGAAAATAATCCATTTAAAAAAAAAGAGTCTTTCCTCAGATTTGTGGCCTTTTAGGATAACTAAATGAACATTTCTTTTTAAGAAAAGGTAGCTGAGATATTCATTTAATTATATTTTACAGGTAAGATAAAGTGACAAAGTAATTTTTCACCCCCTTTATGCAAGCAGGTCTCTGTGGCTCAGATGGCCTTCTGTTCCAGGTAATGTTTCCTCCCAGCAGAGCTGCTCATGCACTGAGCTTGCTTAAGGACTATTTTCTAGGGTTGGTGTTATCAAAAGGAGTCTGAGTTTAAGAAAATACATACAGCTGGGAGCTGCCTGTAATCCTAGCTGCTGAGATCTGAGAATTAAGGCTTAAAGCCAGCCAAGGGCAGAGAAATCTGTGCCACTCTTATCCCCAAGTAAATAGCAAAAGACCAGTATGGCTCAAGTGGTAGAGCACCAGCCATGAGCAAAAAAGTCCAAGGAGAGTGAGACCCTGAGTTCAAGCCCCAGTGCCTGCACAACAAAAGGAAGCAAGAAAGGAAATACATAGCTCACATATTATACATAACAAAGTCCAGAAGCTGACAGTATTTGCTCACTCTGAAGTGGTTTAAGAGTAAGAGCTCCTGAGATGAATATTCCAGCAGAGGCATTTTTCTCCACGGACTTCCCTAGCTCTTTTTCTGCCCAGGGAGTGTATGTTGTATTCAATAATGATGTTCTGTGAAAAAGTAAGTGGGAAAGTGAAGCCTTTCCTTTGCAATGGAAAAATAGCACGGTAGTGCCAACTGGCCACATCAGGCTCAAGGCCTGGAAAAGATTAGTTGCCCATCATGATGCCATCAATAGAGAAAGAAGATTACAAATGAAGGTAGAGGGATGATTGCTTCAGGAAGGCCTTTCAAAGGCCTGACAACTTCTCTTGAAGGATGGCCCCAGCAGTGCTCTGAGTGTATGTGTGTGAGCAGTTCAAAGAAAACAAAACACTTAAGCATAACCTTCTAGAGAGTGAGGAATCATGGCATGATGATGACAAAATGCTACTTCTGTATCTAACAAACACACAGATGTTTGATGGCAAGAAGATGATGCTGGATAAGCCAAAAGCTATGAGTTCACTCTGCCTGTCACACTAAAGAAAAGAGAGAGCCTGGCCCCAAAGTACTCATGTCACCCAGGAATGTGCCTGATACCCAGACTCTGGGGTGCTTCAAAGCTACCCCATAGTGAGTACTAATCTTCAATATTATTTTCAGTCACAGTGACATTATTATTTCCCTAGGAAGACTGTGAAACCAATACAGATAGCCTCGGAAACAGTTACAGATAAGTCTTGCCAATTTCTGAATCCCAGATTCTTACTACCAACCAGCTTAGTAAAAACTGCTATTGTCAAGACTAACAAAATAATCAGAGCCAAGGGGTTTAAGAGTACTATAAGAATACCACTTTGTGAATATGTTACCATTTCAGGAAAGAAAAATGCAAGAACCAGACTGGGCATGTTCAAAGGAGAAAGCTCCTATGACAGGAGAGTAACAAAGTTAATAACTTTCTCAAGAAGGAAAACAGAAATAAAGAACAAAATGGAGAAGTGGGACATAAAAGTATCAAGAAAGATGTGTCCTAGGTGGTATAAATTACCTTATATGTGCCACATTACTCACAGACTCATTCTGTTTGTTCATCTCTACAGCAACGGCAAGGTTGCCAGATAACAAAGGATTAAAATTTTATAGGAGATTTAAAAAAAGGGATGGTATGAACTGCTTGTTATCATTCATACCCACCTGTTTAAAAGAACAGAGGAAAGTTATACAGGAAAACTGGGTAAAGATCAACTGAGGGCATGGGACAAGTTGGCAGAAAGTTCTTGTCTAACAATACAAGGCCCTGAGTTCAAACCTCAGTACCGACGAGAGAGAAATGGAAAGAGAGACAGAAAGAAAAGAAAAGAGAGGAGAGGAGGAAGGAAGGGAGAAAGGAAGCGAAGGAGAGAGGGAAAGGAGGAAGGCAAGAAGGCAGACAGGCAGGGAGGGAGGGAATTGCTCAAAGATTTTTTTGTGTGTGTGAGCCAGTCCTGGAGCTTGGATTCAGGGCCTGAGCGCTGTCCCTGGCTTCTTTTTGCTCAAGGCTAGCACTCTACCTAGTGAGCCATAGCTCCACTTCTGGCTATTTTTGTATATGTGGTACTGAGGAATCAAACCCAGGGCTTCATGTATACTGGCAAGCACTCTACCACTAGGTTACATTCCCAGTCCTCAAATATTTTTTTCCCCTGAAATATTTTTTAAAACAGTTCTGCACTATGTGTAAAATGAACTATACAACTTGTGGGCAGGGACAGAGGGACAGGAACGGGAAACTGGGGCAAAGCCAAAGAAGGGGTGACATCATCCAAAAAGAAATGTACTCATCACCTGACTTATGAAACAGTAACCCCTCTGTACATCACCTTAAGAATAACAATAAAAATAAGTAATAAATAAAATTATTTAAAAAATCAGTTCATTCAGAAAGACATGTGAACTTATTATAATTGAGAAACCAACCAAAACAAAAAATGAAATCCACATAACAAAATATTCCCCAAATACATCTGAATCAGAGCACGTAGAAGTGTTGGAAGAGTTGGCAGCCATGGTGAGGTAAAGGAACACTAATTTAAGAATGAAAATCTGATTATTGAAGGAAAGAATCACTGTGGTTGCATCCTGCCTAGAAATCGCAGGGTCACACTCCCTGAAATAAAAAGGATTGTTTGAAAATATGGCTGTTTGGGTTTTAGGGATAAGAAATTCAAGTAGAAACTAACAAAGAACAAGCAGAGAAAAATTTCCAAAGCTGTGAAGCCTTGCTACTTCAGATAATGACAGAAATTTATGACTGCTTCCTTCCCTAGCAGCAATGAGCACAATTAGAAGGCTGAAAACAACAGGCCCTTTGTACCAGCATGCTATTTTTGCTTATTCTATTACACATTGGCTGGGAGATAAGAATAAACAGGACAACACCCTACCTAACCCCAGGAGAACGTGGAGGGGAAAGCTGGTTACGTTCATTCTCAGGCGTGTACGTGTACACCATTTTTCTTGCATTTGAAGTACTTAAGAAAATTGTGCATACAACAGTCAAGAACCAGTATAAACATTCAGAAATCTTTTATTGCATAATCAAATCTCTTAAGAATAAGCTGGGTGTAAAAGAGGACTTAACAGTATTTGTCCACTATGAAGTGTGTTTAGCATATTTAAATTATTTTTGTTCATTTTATCAATACTACTTTTGCCCATTTGTTTACTATTGGTTCAAAGGCAAACCAAGATTGCAGGATTTATTCAATCTTGTAATATATTTCTACCAAGAAAATATTTTTTTTTTGCCAAGTAGTATTTAAGATGTTGAGCCTACAAGAGTGAACAATGAAGTTGAGGTTAAAACAATTACTTTAAACTTTAAACCTAAGATGAGCAAATGCACAAAACACAGCTTTCCTCTTTGTGACCCATGGTACCAAAATAGCTTGTAAAGACTCAATCAGCATCCACAAGAGGGAAGAAGGGTGATCTGAAACTTCTCTATTCTCTACAAAGGGAGACTTGCCAGTCTGGGAGCCAGGTACTTTGATAGTTCCAACAATGGAGAATTCTGGTAAAAGACAGGAACCCATAAGTCAATCAATCTTAACTAGCTGGTCTTTAGATGATATAATACCTCGAATCCCAAGAAAACCAAGACAAAACTAGACTTCCCTGGCTCTTACCCACAACCCATTACTGTAATGAGCAACTTGGACTCAACCTCTGCCATTTTCTACCATCTCTCTCTCTCTGTTCTTATTCACATGGAAGTGTAGGTGAGCTCTGATGACACAAGTCCACCCCAGCTATAATACTGATTTGTCACTTATTTGGTTTTATTTTCTTCACAACACTACTTAATTGTGTGTGTGTGTGTGTGTGTGTTGCTTTTCTCTCCTGACTAGAAAGTCTATTGCTATCACTGTATCTGATCTTAGTACCCCAGATACTGTATATACGTATATTAGAACTAGGGAAGGGAAAGGGAATACCAAAATCAAGAGACAAAGGATAAAAAGACAAATGATTCCAAAAGCAATACTTACAAAACCATTTGGTATAAACCAACTGTACAACTCATGGTGGGGAAAGGGAGAGGGGGAGGAGGAGGCGGGGGAAAAATGGGTGAGGAGGTAACAAGTTGGAAAAGGACATTTACTCATTGCCTTACATATGAAACTGTAACCTCTCTGTTCTTCACTTTGACAATAAAGAAAAAACAAATCAGCATTAACTTTAAGATAATTACTTTAAAATTACATTGTCAGAGACAAACCACATGAAAATCTCTTCCAATAATGTTCAGCCACTGCTAGATCTACAAATGAGATCCACATGCATTTTGTTTTACATGTTATATGTTATTTTACAAATATGCACCTATACAAACACACTACTATATGTAGTTTACATGCACACTAAAATCTGAATTTTGTATGCAACACTAGAAAGCAATCTTGAAAATGTATTCATAAATCATTAAAATGTTCTCAGTATAAAATGAACTAATTTCACCTAAAAGTATAGTTGAAAGACTAGCATGAAAAAAAAAGACTCATGTACAAGGCCGTGGGTTCAATCTCAAACACTATTTAAAAAAGAAAAGAAGAAAGAAGGATGATCTATTGAAACAACACTGTTATAGTCTAGGACCTAAGCAGGCTCTGATTATTAGAGTTCCAAATTTACCACTATACCAAATAACCTACAGTAATTTTCAACAATATAACACTAAAAATATAGGATTTTCTTTATTCCGAGAAACAATATTTCCTATTACTTTCTGTATAAATATACTATTGCATCTTGCTGGTTCACTCGTATAGGCTCAATATCTTAACTAATACTCATTAGACAACATGTGCTTGATAAAAACACATTGTAAGATTAAAGCTGGGCACTGGTGGTTCATGCCTATAATCCCAACTGCTTAGGAAGCTAAAATCCAGAGGATCAAGGTCCAAGGCTAGTTTTGTCAGAAAAGTCCATGAGAATCTGTCTAGAAAAGAACCAGCAAAAAGCAGGGCTAGAGGTGTGTCTCAAGTAATAGAGCTCTGGACAAGCAAGCTAAATGTGAGGCTCAGCCTTCAATTCTCAAAAAAGTACAAGAAGAGGAAGAGGAGCAAGAAATACATTGCAAGAATAAATGAATCAATAAACCTAATGTGAACTAATATTAAAGCAAATCAGAATGGCTCAGAGCCAGTGGAAAAGAGGTCAAAGCAGAATTTGTCACCTATCATTAACCACCCTGCTGCCATGTCCCCCCACCATCTTCCCCGCAGGACCAAGGACAAAGCCCCATATGAATGATCAAGCTGGAAATCAGAGTTATATGGCCTTTTTCTCCTGTGCACTAAACAGAAAACCACCACTCTGAAATAATTTGCAGGAGATTGTTGTAATTCAAGAAAAAGAAACTAAGGAAAACATACATATTTGGATGTCAGCAAGGTAGTTCTGCCAACCTAATTATGGCTTGTGACATGTAATTGTGAACTGCTGAAAGACAAATGGTGAAGCAAAGCATTTATTATAAACACATACAGAAGTAAGACTTGAGGTGTTAATTTTTAAGCAACTGTCATAAATCTGGTTTCAGGATATTATTCCATTAACCTTATTGCTGTTATAACAAAGAGTAAATGTGACAATGAATTCCTTTCATCTATTTCTCAATAATAGGAAATTAGTTTGCTACTCAAACTTTACCTGAGACACTGAAACTTTATCAGGTCACATTGAAAATGACAGACTATTAATTATAGCAACAGGAAGAAAGCTGCCTATACATGGAAGACTCATTTAAAATGCATCCATCTCTTCATATATGCATCATCATTCTCAGTCCAAGAACAATTCACTTTACAGATCCTGATATAACAAATTTAGTCTTCATGGAAGGCAAAAACAAAACGAAATGAAAACAGCCCATACATACCAAATGAGATAAGTATGGAAATGGAAAAATCAGTGTTTTAAAGCAAACTCCTGATTTTTTTTTTAATAAGACTCAGAATAGAAGGAAAAGGATTAGGAGTGGAGATGGAAGTCAATCATTAACATCTCTTGTCAAATTAGAAAGTAACAAAGATGCCAGGAAGCCAGTGGCTCATGCCTATAGCTTAGTTACTCAGGAGGCTGAGATCTGAGGAAGTTACTCAGGAAGCCAAGATCTGAGAATCACAATTCAAAGCCATCCCAGGCAGTTAAGTCTTGGAGACTCTTATCTCTGATTAACCATAGGAAGGAAAGAAAAGAAAAGAGAAAGGAAAAGAAAGAGGGAGAGGAAGGAAGGGAGGGAGGGAGGGAGGGAAGGAAGAAGGAAGGAAGGAAGGAAGGAAGGAAGGAAGGAAGGAAGGAAGGAAGGAAGGAAGGAAGGAAGGAAAGGAGGGAGGGGGGAGGGAGGGAGGGAGGGAGGGAGGAGAAAGGAAGGGAAAGATAGAAGAAGGAAGGAGGGAAGGAAGAAGGAAGGAAAAGAAAAAAAAGCTGAAGTGAAACAATGGTTCAAGTGGTAGAATGGTAACTCAGGGACAGTTCCCAGACTGTGAGTTCAAGCAACAGGACCAGCACAAAAGAAAAAATAAAAAAGAAGGTAACAAAGATTACTTAATTCAGCACAGATAAATAATTCCATTACTGCTGTATGAAAAGCAGTTCAAATTCTAAAATGTTGTTTATAATTTACCTTCTTATAAACTGATTTGTCATTATCATACATTCAAGTTGTCCAAATGTTGTTTTTCTACCACTTTGCTGAAATAACATATTAGGATCAAAAAAAGAATCAGATAGTAGAGTTTTAAGTATGCTCACACAAAGTATGACACATAATATTGAACATATAGTGAAGTCACTATGGATGTTATCAGAAATTTTTTAAATCCTTTAACACAGTTAATAATGATTTGCACATTTTAGTTCATGTAGGAAAGAATGTTGAATGTCATTTTCCAAAAGAAAATATGAAAATTATAAAAAAAATGGTATTCATTATAATTAAGACCTAATCGCTAATGAAGCCCAGAGGTATGGAATTTAATGATCTTGCATTTATGTTTATAAAACATGGGCTCGGGAAAGAATCAGCTAGTTTGCCAAGAAATCCTCTCATCTCTGAGCATATAGTAACTAACAAAGCAAAGGCAAGTTTCAGTGGGAGGGGAGCTTTTTGGAGAGCTCCCCCTAGTTTTGAAGTTTCTCTTTTCCCGTTAGAGTTGACCTGCAGGACTGTCATTTTGTTCCTGCTTTTGCTTGCTAGAACCTCAAGCAAAGCCTTGACCATAAATAAAGCAGCAGGGCCCCAGTAGCCAGCTGAGTCATAAACCTCACTCAGCTGCATGTGGCTCAAGGTGTTGGGATCCCGAGAGAGTCAAGCCAAGCAAGTGGAATCAATTTAAGTCAGAGTTTGGAAAAACAGGATACCCCCTCCCCCGAACCCCCCACCCCTGACTTCCCTACCCTAATGGGAGTGGAAGATACCACAACCCCCCCTTCCACAGCTCAAATACAGAGAACAGTAATGAAGCCCAGGAAAACATGGAGACCAGGGCACACTTTATTTCCACAGTTTTTAAAAAGGGGGGGGGGGGGGGGAGACATTTGACAAGCAACCACAATGTTTTAAATGCATGCTTCTCCTGTTTCGAAGCATAATCGCAGTCTTGTTGCTGGTATGTTATGATCACAATCCCATTTTTTTTACATTTGTGCCCAGTACCATTTGGCCTTTGGGTACTTAGGTTTATTAATTTAAATATATCGAGTTAAGCACATTTAAACCACTTTAAATATCTCAAAAGGCAGCAGACATACAGCCTACCTGCTTGGGCATGCAAACTTGAAAAGAGAAGCTTTATAGAATGGCCTGGAGGTCAACAAATTTTGGTTTGGGCAGACTTATGTGAGGAAGGAGCTATAGAAGATCAGGTTCTGTGAACAAGAAATACTCTGCTTTTGGTTCCCTCAGGCCAGAATGTAGAGCTGTTAGCAAACATGCTCTGAAAAACAACAGCTCCCATAAAGTGCTAAAAACTCCCAAATAAATATGGCCACTCAAAACTGTATACAAATGAGAAACATTTAATGAACAACCCTTTCTTCACCAATAACTGCTTAAATTAAGTCCAGGAGACTCTTCAAAGGAACCAAAGAAACCCCTTTGTTAAGACAAATCCTATATATAGACACCAAAGACAATTATATGATGTATGTAACCAAATATATGTAATTATCCTAGTTTCCACATTCCCATTATCTTTATAAATATAGGATAAAAATCAGTCTAAATGACTTTCTCAGACCTCCTCAAAGACTAAGGCAAGCCAGCCAGCTTTTAAAAAGTGTTATGTAGTAAAGATCAAAAGCAAATGTTCTGGTCAGTTCTTTTTTACTCATGAGTTTTACTAAGAATGTGTGCAGTTTTCAGGGAAAACACCACAATGACAGCTGTTCAAAAGCATGGAAATTAATTGGCAACAGGAATTTCCTTGACGAATAGGGAAAAACTTAAAGTTGAATGTTTTGATGAGCTTGTTTTTCCCATCCTTCATCAAGCATATTCACTGTTAATGATTAAGATTTGAAAATAGAAATATAACCAAGGAAAATCCTGAGTGCTTTATCTTTTCTCAGTGGAACTACCCTCTACTGAATGAATAATGATATGATATTAATGAAGGGATTTTAACTGAAAAGAACACATAGGGAAGCATTCAACTTGCAGGTCTTGATTTTCTGTAAGAACTAAACCAAGACACAATAAGAAGGTGCACTGTATTTTAAAAAAAAGTAGTACATAGAAAGACAAGTAATTCCTCACCCCAACTCAGGGTAAGCCATCTGCTTTTAGCTGTTTTTCTAACAGTGAGGATGGATTTACACTGATCTAGCCAGTCTCTCTCATACAAGGACTCTCAAGTCATTGCCTTGTGACCAATGGTGAGAATAGATGAGACAGCTGGTCAGGATTAGTTGAGCAGTCTGTGGCCTTGGGACCAGGTCATGTTACTGTGCCCAAAATCTGATGCTATGACCTTGGACTCATTAACATTATGCTCTCATCACTAAGCTAACAGCCATTGACCAGCCATGACCCAACATACATCACTCTAGGGGCACAATGTATTCTTAATTCCAGCTTTTCCTTTTCAAAACAACCTAGACTAAGCTCATGGCACCTATAGGTTTATATTTGATAGAATCCATTAAAAAACAGTCCTTTAGCAGCAGTAAATGTCCAAGAATTAACAAGGCCTTTCCATTCTAATTAAATGATAATTCTCACAGAGCTCAAGAAGTGCAAGAAATAATCCAAGAATTTCCAAAGCAGGTACTTAAGTGTCACAACAGAGTAACATACCTGGCCATCCCCAGACTTGGAAAGTTGGCAGGGATGATAAGTATATCCAGCCTGGAGAAAGGGTGTGTTCCTAGGACAGAATGTGCAGCTGAGAGACAAAGAGGGATCAGTGGTAGTAGGGTCCCTTGGCAGACATCCTTTAGGCATAATGGTGCAAAGACTCGATGAGGAATGATCTCCTGGGTAGAGGCAGAGGCACTCTGGAAGCGGCAGGGATAATCCATGTGACTGCAAACATCAACATATCTGGAAATAAACAAGACAAAACAGATGTAGTTGATGGGAAATCATGTTTATTCTTCTTGCAGTGCAGGTGACTGAGGAACTCATATGGACATAGACTATTTTTAGGAGACAGTGGTTCAAATACTCTGATAAACCAAGAGTTGATATGAATCTTTGGCTTCTCTGTTTCAATAGCAGTAAAAATTACAAATTGATCAAAATATGAATTGAAGCTGAGTATTTCCAATCTAAGTTGTGAAAGAAATAAAATCTTGTTTTAGATAAACTAGCTAGGGGTAGGGAAGACCCAAGACTTAAAACAATAAAACTACTTCTTACCCAACTAAAAACAAGTTCTGCCCTCTGTATTGTGCTTTTAAGTATCACCATAGGAAAAATCTTCTCCAACTAAAGGACAAATAATAACTCAGAAAGGAACCAATAGAGCAGCAAATTAAAGACCCCATTCTGGAATTTTTTTAGAATGAAATATGTGGAATGAGTTATAATAATAAACAACACTACGCTATAGGTACAAATTTTTCCAAAAAAGCCACACTATTTTACTGAAAAATTATCTAGGTTTTTTTTTTTTTTTAAAGAGGATTACAGAGGCTTCCCTCCTACCCTGAAAAGTAGTGAAATTTGAACTTAAGCTTGCTCTGCTTGGTGGGTTGGTTGGCACTCTGCTATGCCTCTGACCTGGCTTTTTGCTGCTTATTTGGGGAATAGAGTGTTATGGACTTTTCTTCCTGGGCTAGTTTTTACTCACAATTCTCCAGATCTCAGCCTCCTGAGAAGTTACAATTATAGGTATGAGCCACTGGTGCATGGCTAGACGCATTTTTGTGTGTCTGTGCAGGTACTGGGGCTTGAGAGTGCGTGGGCACTGTCTCTTAAGGTTTTTGTTCAAAGCTAGCCCTGACCCACTTCCAGCTTTTTGGTGGTTAATTAGAGATTAAGAGTCTCACTGACCTTCCTGCTCTTGCTGGCTTCAAACTATGATTCTTACATCTCAGCCTCCCAAGTAACTAGGACTACAGGCTTGAGCCACTGTACCTGGCATCATGTTCGATGTAGTATTTTCTCCAGTCCACTTTAAATACAAATTTAACCAAGTCAGTCTTATAAGGAAACAGACTAGAGCACAGCCAGAAACATCTGATTACTGCTATTTTTCCCTTAAAGGCAAAGGTGGGGCTGAAAAAGAATTCCTAGAACCTGATTCACAGGCCACAGGGGAACCAACCTATCCAAAGAAACAGACATCAAAGGGAACTATTTTTTTCACCTGTGAACATATCCTTTATTCAAACACAATGGAAAGCTCCTCTAACTTTAAATTATAAATTAAAATTCTAACTTTAGGTGTTCATGTGATTCACATTGAATACTGAGGAACCTTTAAATGTTGGCCTACAGGGCAGGCTGCAGTAGCAGTTTCTGTTCAGATCTATAGAGTCCTCCATCTACCCAAGGCCTATGTGCTCAGGAGATCTACATGACTAAATAAACCTGACCCTCTATTAGAGTGCATCAAGAACCAAAGCTTCAACACCCTAGTATGCTTCATCACTATACATATAAAGAAAACAGATGGAAACCCATAAAAAACTTCTGCCAGGATAAAGTGACAGGGAGAATATAATTAGTGACATTGAATTGTAGCCCAAATCTCTAGACTGGTAATCTTGCTTTGTGGTATGAGTGAACAAAGGTGCCCACTGGTAAACATTTAACTGAAAAAGTCACAATGTCCACAAATGGCCGGCATTACTTGTGTTTCTCAAAGTAGAAAGGGCTGCACCATGAATGAGCTACCATGATAGCTTTTTCTAATGTATTTACACAGGAACATCATGTGCAACTATAATTTAAGCACCTATAGTCTATTGGAAGGCTTTCAGAGGATGTTAAATAATAGAGATGCCAGAGATATGCAGGCATGTGGACAAAGTACAGCAACACTATAAAAAGGCATTCCATTTAGAAACACACAGGCTATTCTCCGGAAGCAAGTTTACTAGTTACAAACAAGAACACCAAAGAGTTAGCCATTCACACACATACACACATGTCTGTCTATCTGTCTACCACCCCCCCCCGACACACACATGAACATGTACACTATCTGATCTATCTGTTCAGGAGAGAAGACATGTATGCCATTTGTTTAGAAGAAAAGGTGAATTAGATTATCTCTGGATATGCATGGGACTATCCTACCAAATGAAGATTATGCTCATTGTGTAAATTAGCACTATTTTTCCATAAACAAAGCCTAGGAGAAGGTACAAGACTTTAAGACAATCAAGATCTGAGCAAAAGAGACCAGTAAGGATATGAACAGACATAGACATGTGTCAAGGGAAGCCACCTGTGGGTCCCTCAATGGGGACTTGAAAAACTTGGGCTTCTATGGCTATCCTCAGACTATGACCAGAGCCATGTATCTGTGTGCAGGGCCTGTTTTTCTTCTTGTCTCCCACAGTCTCACCAAAGTGGCTTCCCAGACAGCAAAGGAACTAACTTGAAAGAGATAGAAGGAAATTCCTGGAGTGACAAAATGTTGTCTGGTTTAGTATGTACACAATGGTCAGAAGATTTTAGGCCAAATATTAGGGCCTGCACATTGGGTATATGTTCATTATACTATAGTTAGAAATGAGTAAAGAAAAACAAAACTAGTTTTTAAGGTTTGTTCTTGTACTAAGACTCTGCCAAAATTTGTCACGAAGCCATTCATCATGTAATGAATAGTCTTGTCTCTGAAAAGGCCCTGAGTTCAAACCCCAGCACTGGTAAATAATAAACAAATAAATAAGTCTTCCACAGATCCATCATCAACTCAAAGTCTCTTCCTTTCCTAGCAAATTTTCCTAGCTTTACAACTCTAAAGATAACCCCTTCTCCCATCAAGTCTTCTCCTTTTTAGAATAAATAACCTTAAAGTCTTTGACTTTTTCACAATGCTCATATTCTGTGTCTTTGATCATTTTTGCTTGGTTCCTCTGGACTTTCTCCAAGTCATGTTGATGCTGTATAGACCCAACAAAGGTCTTGAGAAGATTCCCCCATGACTGAAGCTGAATAAAATTAATAAACTTCGGATAGTTTATCTGAGTGCCTTATAGCTAATGCATTTACTAAAATGCTCACTTGGAGTGGGCTAGAACATGTGTGAGTCTGGAACTGAAGAAGGAATGTCTTATAATTCAGTCCACATGAATAGTGACCAATCCTTTGGCCAAATTTCTGGAACCCAGATGAGTACTTGAGGCAAATGAAAGCCTGTAATATAGAAGGACCCTATAAAAGTTAGATTTACATGAATTGAACTAGTGGTTTCAGGAAGGTTTCAAGTAGGAAGGGGGCAGGAAGGCAAGGGGCGGGGGGCACCAGATGTGAACATAAGCAAAAACACTACTGCGATTGGCACTTCAGAGGACCTCTGTTGTCAAACTAGTATCAACTCAGAGAGTTTGTGGATAAAAAGAGAACCACTTCTTGACAACTAGAGATGGCATGCATGAAACATGAAGCCAAGGCAGGATGAAGCAAATGTAAATTATTTTATCAGAAGTACGTTTCTGATGGACAAGCATGTTGTAAATGAAAAGAAACCATAGTATTGCCTGTCAGACATGGAAGGTATCAAAAAAGGATCCTATTCTGCAGGTTCTATAATTCTACAAAAATATACTTCCCTGGAGAGGCACTCTCAACCTCTCCCCTCCTTCCCTCATTGTGTAGGTCACTCTGTGATAGTTTCTTTGGACCTGTTTGCACACACATAGGATCCTTTTGGGCCTGCTCTTTGTCCTGTGTTAGGCTGAACATTTGTGCTGTGGAGGCCAGCAGCCAGCCTGTTTAGCTGGGTTGATAACTAAATGGGGAAATTTGTCTACTGTAGAAATGAAATACTAGAAAGCCCATTTAGAACACGCACTAGGGTTTTTATCAATAATCAAACTTATTCGTCTGTCTTTCCTTCTTTCAGCTGGTTCTGAATATAAGGAGAAAAGAGAGGAATAGCATTACCCTTTTTCCAAAGTCCTAACAGAAATCCTGGGCCTAATCTTCTCAGAGCCCCCATTTGATGTAGCCATGTCTGCCTCCATTCAAAATAATGAACACAAAACAAATGAAAAGCCATTCCAGTTGCTTTGAGCTGGGACAACACAAAGAAAATGTGGCTGCTCAGACCCTGTCCTGTATCTTTTGAGAACAAGAATAAAAGGGCAAAATAACTATTTGATAAGCAGCACAGATACTTAATAATCAATGAATTAACAAAATACTACTTCACCATGAAGAATTTGAGAATTCATGAAAAAGTTTTCATTTTAAAAAAAAGTGTAGCTTTGCCTCCCTCCCCCAAATCCCTACCCAACCAGTAAAGATGGCATCCTAAAACTCAAAGTCTCTCAACTTGTTGTCTGATGACCAACTCCAGTCAAAATCAGTGATCAGCAATTCAACTATGACAAGTGACTCTCCAGGAGGGAAGATGGCTCAAATGGTATGTTAAGGAAGCTTTTCTGTTTGTTTGTTTGTTTATACCAGTAGTGGGGTTTGAACTCAGGGTCTTACTTTTTTTTTTCAGATTTTTTTGCTCATTGCTGCTGCTCTAACACTGGAGCCATGCCTCCAGTTTTGGCTTTTTGCTAGTTAACTGGAGATTAGAGTCTAATTGACTTGTCTGCCTGGGCTAGCTTCAAACCATGGTACTTGAGTCTCAGCCTCATAAGTACCTAGGATTATAGGCATAAGCTACTAGCATCCAGCTTATTTATTTTTTTTGCCAGTCCTGGGGCTTGAACTGAGGGCCTGAGCACTGTCCCTGGCTTCTTTTTGCTCAAGGCTAGCACTCTGTCACTTGAGCCACAGCACCACTTCTGGCTTTTTCTATATATGTGGTGCTGATGTATCAAACCCAGGGCTTCATGTATATAAGGCGAGCACTCTACCACTAGGTCATCTTCCCAGCCCTCATTTTTTATTTTTACTTTTTGAAGTCTCTGGTAAGACTCACAGTCACCTCTCTAAGGAGTTGGGCATGTGTGCACACAGGTGTTATTACTCAATAATTATAAGAACATTAACAAATTATTGTCTGCGCTTCAATATTCAATATTATTTACAAATAGAATACTAAAGTCAATCCATCTCATAGGCTTATCCCCAGGACTAGATGGGATGATATTTGGATCAACTATCTCTGACTTCAAACAACCAATGGCTTGGTTAGGATATGCTGCAATAAAAACAACCCAAATTTGAGTGGCTCACCACAAGGTTTATTTCTCACTCATATCAAGTCTACTATGGATCCACATGACTTTCTAGAGCACCTGTGCTCCTCACCCAGAAATTCACGCTACACACAATCACAGAATGATGTCTTCTCTCTGGTCCCAATGCAGAGGAAAAGAGCATCAGAGGGTCTCACATGAAATTCAGTGTTCCTATAAGAAAGGAGCATATGCTACTTCCATCTGCAATTTTTTTTCTCAAAAGGATATAAGTAAAAGGAGCGTATATGTGCTCCTTTTGTCAAAAAAAAAAAAAAGCCAAATGTAATACATGCTTGCCAGAAGAGAATGAACATGGCTTTATGTCCTAAGGATATGGCAAATATCCTAAAAGATGTGGCAAGATAAAACCAAATACCAAAGGAACTTGTACTAAGAGGATGTACTAGTTGGTGTTCAAGGATGAAGTAACCATCCATACCATTGATCTGGACTGTCTCCACCAGACGTTACTTAATGACTTCCTGTAAGAAGGAAAAATGATGCAATTGAGCTAAACATAAAAGTCCTAGGAATGAAGCAAGATGAACGAACACTTTTGTATCCCTTTTACGTAGTTTCCTCTCGCTCTCTCTTTGACTCTCAAGGCTAGAAACGGGAAAATCTGGGGAGGTAATAAAGAAATATCCAATGGTTTATACTAATGTTCAAGATCCTCAAACTGATTTCTCAGATTCATTCTCGAAAAGAAAAGAAATAATTACCAAAGATAGGGCTGGGAATATGGCCTAGTGGCAGGAGTGCTTGCCTCGTATACATGAAGCCCATGGTTCGGTTCCCCAACACCACATATATAGAAAATGGCCAGAAGTGGCGCTGTGGCTCAAGTGGTAGAGTGCTAGCCTTGAGCAAAAAGAAGCCAGGGACAGTGCTCAGTCCCTGAGTCCAAGGCCCAGGACTGGCCAAAAAAAAAAAAAAAAAAAAAATTACCAAAGATAACAAGGCCTTGCTCCAGCGGGATTTCCTTAACCAAATGTCAGCTTCCTTGTATACTATACTCCTAAAGAGGCCTACGAGCTGGTCCTCATAATATACTAACAGCAGTAAATAGTACTAAAATGGCCCTCTGTTTAATAAAGTGATACATTAGAAGAGCAACTTCTTATTACTGTTTTACTTATTACTGTTCTTATTACTATGTGTGTATGTACACACACACACATATCCAGCTAAACACTAAAAACAGAGATAAAGGTATAGGAGAGGGGAAAGTACTGAATATAAGGGTTCTTTTCATTTAACTTGACTTCATAGAGAATCACATATATACTTACAAATATATATATTCTCTTACATATATATATATATTCTCTTTCTGCACAAATAACATGCCCACATTTCTATCTCTGAACTCTTTCCTTCCCAGTAGGCCTTTTTTTTCCTGCTTTGATTAATCCTTTTATGGTTTAGTTTCTCATCAGGGATGACTCACATTCCCAAAGCTTGGAAGAAATGCATCATACCACTCTCTCAAGTGTTTGCTTTTCAGCAAATCCCGTAGATACAAACCTGAAGTCAGGCTCAGAAGGTGGCAAGGATCTCTCTGCCTCCAGATCACTTGGTGAGTCTGTCTCAGGCTTCATTTCTGTCCAGCATCCCACTGCAATTGTGAAGGTGGAGGCTGGCATTGGCATGGTTACATAGTAATGCCAGCTTAAGCATCCTATAAAGAGAACAACCATCATGAGGCCAAGGTATGGTTCTGGATATTAAAAAACAACAACAACAACTCTGTTTCTTCTCTTCAGGTACCTGAAGAAGAATTCATATGAAAAACTAAGAACCCATTTTTGAGGGGGCTGTCCCATCAGGTAAAGGTATATGATTCCACATCTTGGGGGAAAACTTTGATGATTTCAAGGCAGCCAAGAAGGCTTGGGTTTCATCTAGTGATCAGGATGAAGCCCTCAGTGAGGCTAGAAATTCTGGGAGGTAGTTGAGGTGGTAACTCATAGCCGCAAACACAGAAGGGCATAGGCTGCTTGCTCCCACAGAGAAAAGAGCATTTTATATTTATCCTTATTAGCTAACAAAATATTTAGAAGCACAATTGATATTTACTAAATGACTAAGTAATGATCATTTCTGACTTGTAACTAAGTCATTTTGTCCAAATTCAAGTTAATCTAAAAGGGATACAATAGAAAATGTGACATTATGGAAGAGAAGCTCCTGGGTTTTAAGCTCAACTCTGAAACTAATTAAGTAAGGAAATTCAAGTCTCACCTTTATCTTTATACTATTAATCCATTCTGCTGGTCTATAGATCCTTGCTGAGCAGACTAAAAGCAGGACAGAGTTCAATAGCAACAGTCTTCCAACTAGTCTAGAACAAGGCTATGATTATAGCTAGAGCTCCCTACTCCAGATGAGGATGGATATAGAAAGCCTTTTATTAAAGAGTCAAATGATTAATAACTTGTAATGCTGTGTTTCTTTCAGTCTTAAGAAGGGAACATAAGTTTAATGTTTCTAAAAGCTGAATGTATCACCTGATTTAACATAACACTTCTGAAGTATTAAGTTGATACTGTCTTAAGAGACATCACCTTCTATCACAAAACAATTTCTCCACTCCTCATATTTCCACAAAGAGGAATTTCAATTAGAATGACACTGTCCTTTTAACCCACTAAAGGACTATTACTGTCTTTCTATAAGTTGTGCAGAGTTAAACAGCCATAGAATGGCTCATAGTTATCCAATTTGATGAATGAATGGACAGGATGTCAGATTTTAGGGATCATCTAAGAAGTAGTTACATTTATGATGTCCTTCCCTATTTTGTCCTCCCCTGTTATCCTAGCAGCTTGGAAGGCTGAGATTGGCAGGTTGAGGCCAGCTGAGGAAAGAAAAGTTCAAGAGATCCCTTCTTAACTTATAAGGTTGGCCTACTGGGGAGCACCTGTTCATCCTCAGTTACATGGAAAGCTGAGAGTGGGAGGACTATGATTCAGGCCAGCCCAAGCAGATGGGCCATTTGCTCATCCCCCACAATGCCTGGCTAATTACAAGAGGCTTATTTCCTACAGAAATTGGAAGATAGGATGGGGGGAATAAATGACACAGGTGAAGGCAAATGAAGATGACCAGGTAAACAAATGTACATAGGATGCTGAGACCACAGCCTCTCCCTTTATCTGGTTCCCAGATGACCGCATCCCACCTTTCAGTCTCTAGGCAGGAAACTGAAGATACACACCTAAGAGCACATGCCCAATGATATTAACACTGGAGGCTTCCTATGATCAGATTATTTGTGCTTCCAAATATTTTTGCTTTCTATGATCAGTACATCAAAGCTCTGTTTTCCCAGACTCATGTGTGCAGGCAGACCTGCTAGACAGTATTTTAACTCGTCTTCTTGAATGTAGGTAGAAACACCAATGGCCTCCAAGGCACCTGTAGAAAGGCTCTACTTCAAAACTGAGAGACTGAAATAAACAAGTAACTTGGAAGACAGTAATAGCTCACGGAGAAGACAAGTTCAAAAAACACCTAACATATTCAGAATAAAGATCATTTATGATAGCCCTACAAATACAAATAGAGTATTTTAAAGAACATACATTAATAAAAGAAATTAAAAGCATTTGGGCACTGGTGGCTCATGCCTATAATCCTGGTGGCTGAGATCAGAGGATCAAGGTTTGAAACCAGCCTGGGCAGAAAAGTCCTCAAAACTCCATTTAAAAAACTAGCATGAGGGATGAGATAACAAACAGTACAAGAAGTGTATCCAATGCCTAAGGTATGAAACTGTAACCTCCCTGTAATTCAGTGTGATAAAAAAAAACACACACACACAACTAGCAAAAAGCCTAGCCAGAGGCATGGTTCAAGGAGTAGTATGCTGGCAAAACAAGCAAGATGAGCATGCATGAGGCTCTGAGTTTACACAATAATAATAGTAGTCATAATAATTATTATAAAATTAAAAGCATGGCAGAAGAAAAACTCAATAAAAGATATGGGATGCGATACAATGGTAAAGGAAGTAGAACAACAACAACAAAAATATAAACAGGAGTGGAGCCTGCTGCTTCAGATGTGGGGGTGGACCTGGGAAAGCATCAGTGACAGCAAGGCCCAGTGGAAAGGCACACAGGTGAGGCGTGGGCACAGGGAAGCCTGGCAGGTGTCAGACAGTCTGGCACCTGCACTGGGGCTGGAGTCCTGAGGACCAGGACACTGCCTTGCAGGTGCTTTGCAGTCCCATCCTAGCTTGAGAACCAAGCCTTCCCCTCCAGACCCTGCTGTGCTCTAGACAGCCTGGCACTGGAACCCAAAGGAAGCACCTCATACTGTGTGCATGTATCCTGGGACCAGCCAGCCAGCAGTGACCACCAGGCTTGCTGGAGAGGACGGTACAGGGGAGGCAGAGGTGACTGGGTGAATGGGGACAGAAGCAGGGAGGAGGAGGGGGAGGAGGGGGAGGAGGGGGAGGAGGAGGAAGAGGAGGAGGAGGAGGAGGAGGAGGAGGAGGAGGAGCAAAGGAGAAGGAGGAAGAGGGATGAGGAAAAATGATAGTGCCATTCAGGAGGTCCACCATCTAAGTAATAGAAACTTCATAAAAGCTGGCCAGAAAAAAGAAAGCCATGAGTCAACAATTTCAAAAAAATTGTACCCATTTGAAGGTTCATAGCTTTCTGGATTGAAAGGACACAAAATACTCAGAATACTGGGTAAAAACTGATCCACACCAAGATACAGCTTTATGAAATGTAGAAACTAGAAATGAAAAAAAAATCCTATGAGCTTCCAGAAAGAGAAAGAAAAAAAAATCACATACAATTAAGGATACTTTCAGACCTGCAGAATAAAAAAAAAAATTACCTCATATATACCATATTCTCGGCCAGACTATAGAAAGTATGCTTCAAAAAGAGGCAGTAAACCAGGCACCTGTGGGTCATGCCTGTTATCCTAGCTGCTTAGAAGGCTGAGAACAGTAGGATCACAAGTTGAGGCCATCTGGGAAAGAGAAGTTCAAGAGATCCCTTCTTGACTCATAAGGTGGGCCTACTGGTGAGCACCTATCATCCTCAGCTATAGGCTGAGAGTGGGAGGACTGTTTCAGGCCAGCCCAAACAGAACAGGAGATTCCATCTCTACAGAAAGAAACAGGATGTCATGGTATGTATCTGGAAACCCTAAAATAGACTGTGGTCCAAATATACCTGGACCCTGTCTCAAAAATAACTAGTTCAGAAAAAAAGGGAAAGCTGGAGGTGTGGCTCAGCAGCAGAGTTCAAGTGGGAAGGTCTAAGTTCAAACCTCAGTATCACCTTAAAAGGGGGAAGAGAGATCAAAATGAAACAAACAAACAGAACTATGGTGTTGTTATGCACCCAGTACAGACAGTAACTTATGCCTATCTGGACAGGTTAGGAGCTTCCCCATTTTCAGGAAGATGAAATCCATTCCTTCTGGGGGAAATTTCTTTTCTTTGACAATTAAAGAACAAAAAGACAGGAAAGTGTTCCAGGTAAAGAGAGCACAGTTTATTTGAAAGCCAAGAAAAGAAAGTAGAAAAAAAGAATTAGCAGGCTCCTAGAGAGTGGCAAAGAGATGATTCAGTCACCACAGGGGGCGAAGGGAGAATCCCTGGTTTCTTCATCTGGTCACATCTGGGCCCTAGTCTTCTTCCTCATGGAGGAGGTATCTTTGCTTTCATTTGTAAATTAGCAGTCCAACACTGCCCAGAGTCTTTCTAAAATGGTTCTCTGGTCCCTGGAAGTCAAAGCAGGTAAGCTCTTCTCTTGGCTGGACCCCTCCTATCCTGGAAGAGAGATTGAAAGTGGAAGGGCTTGTTTTCATTTGGTCTAAATACTCAGCACTTGTGCTATTCTTGGAATCAACTGTCCAGAGCCTGGGAGGAACAAGAAAGATGATTTGTGTTCCATTGTTTTCCACCATGATGGCCTTTGCCTCAGCCATCCTTCTCTATCTCTACCTAACTAGGATCAGATGCATGTCCCTCAAAATTGAGAGAAAACTTGATGTATCTGAACATCTTGAAAAGAGACTTAACAACTTTCAATAAGCCTAGTGTTGGTAAATACAAAGAGAAAAAGTGAAAAAAAAACCTCAAATAATAATATTGTTATTAACTCCAAGAAATACTAATATGTACAGAAGTAATGTAGTCATAGTTTTACTAGATGGCTCAGCTCTTAATATCAAACACAGTTATAAATAAGTGAAAAATGATGATCTAATCAAGACCGTGATACAGTCACAGAATACTGAGAAGGAAGTGTGTGTACAATTGGCTTATGTGGGTTGGGGATAGGGGCCCAAAACTCTGTCTGCTATGAGGTGAAGACCAACCCAGAGGAACTAAGAATTTTCAGTGAATGACATATGGAGTAACATCAAATCATCAGCCAAACGAGGTGAAAGTGGTTGTGTTTAGTTTAATAGTACAAGAGGGTTTCATCTGGATAATTCCACAGATGTATTGAGTACTTGGAATAAGTTTACCCTCTCTATTATTATCCCTTAATTCTCTTCCCTCTACCCCTACCAACAGTATTTGGTGTGTATCATTGTGCTATCTACCTATCTATCAATCTATCTATCTGTATCTATCTATGAATGTGTATATATACATATATGTATATATATGTATATATGTATTTACATGTAATATACTTTGATCATTTTCATCTCTCACAATATCTTCTCCTTTCTTCCTCAGTCATCCCACTGGCCCTTCCCAACAGTCCCCCTTTTACATTCATATCCTATCACCATCATCATCATCACCATCATCATCATCATCATCATCATCATCATCATCATCACCACCACCACCACCACTATCATATCATAATAGGTCTAAACTCCACATATGAGAGCAAAAAGAGATTTGCTTTCTGAGCTTGGCTGAAAGCAACAAAATTCTCTGGCAAAAAGAGATTTGCTTTCTGAGCTTGGCTGAAAGCAACAAAATTCTCTGGAAGCAGGAAAAATGGTGAGGGGGTTATGAATAGAGGACTGCTCTTTGGAGAAGGATTATAATAAGGCTGAATCTTTAAATATTGCATCTAAATGTAAAATAGTTTAAAACAACACCTGTGAATTAATTGAAAGATACTCTTAATAGGAAATGCATATTTTTATTAAAATAAAACACAACTCAGAAAAAGAAACAATTTAAAGAAAAGGTAAGTACCTATCTACCATATTAGAAAATCTTTTTTAGGAATGAAACACTGGCAGAGCCTATTAACTTATGTATATAATCCTAGCTACTCAGGAGGCTGAGGTCTGAGAATCTGTTTCAAAGCTGGGTCAGGAAAGTCTGTGAGGCTCATATCTTTAATTAGGTGCATGCGCGCATGTGCACGCTCACACATACACATACACTAAAATACTATACAAGAGGCAGGCCTTCCTCTCCACACTCTGTATTGGATTTTCATATGATTTTATGTGTTCTGATGGTTCTTGACACTATCTCATATGTGGGGCAAGATGAGACCGTGAAAACAGTAGGAACTGAAACTCCTTCCAAGAAAAATTGCTACCAGAAGGAACCTCATACAACGTCACCAGGAATGCAGAGTACCAACCAAAGCACTTTACAACATACCTTTGTGCCTTTGTCAGAATTAGGTGTATCCTCTCAAGGTGATGTGTGGAGGGCATTAGAAGCCACAAAGACTATGGCAAGTAAGAGGAGTGGAAATATGTGGTAAATAATAGGATTAAGAAAGCTAGGGCCTTAAATAACCTAAAATGAGAGTAAGAGAGCAAAAATTACAACAGAAGCTGAATTGAATCCAACCCAAATATTTTAGAATTGCCATTGTTCTTTTAGTCTTCTCTGTTAAGTAAGGGGGGGGGAGAGGTTGTTGAATATACTTTAAAAATCACTCAATTTCATATTTTAAATGCTAAGGATGATTTCTTCTGATATAACCCACAAGATTTTTTTTTAACTTTCTTTCTAAAGTTCTCTACTAATTGGAGCTTATTTGGAGTAAAGTGTCTCTTACTCAAAGTTTTTAAACAGAATTTTATTGTTATTATTAAAGTGTTGTGCAGAGAGGTAGCCAAATCATAAGTCAAGTGGCAACGAGTACATTTCTTTTTGGACTATATCACCCCTTCCTTCACTTTCCCCAGTCCTCATTTGAAAAATATTTTTTGGACCTGGGGCTTGAACTCAGGGCCTGAGCACTATCCCTGGCTTCTTTTTGCTCAAGGCTAGCACTCTACCACTTGAGCCACAGCACCACTTTTGGCTTTTTCTATATATGTGATGCTGAGGAATCAACCCCAGGGCTTCATGTATACAAGGCAAGCACTCTATCACTGGGCCATATTCTCAGCTCTCAATTGAAAATTATAAAAACAAAAAATGTTTGTTTAGCTACCAAATGACAGTCCAAAAGGGCTGGGCTGGGAATGTGGCTTAGTGGTAGAGTGCTTGTCTTGCATGCCTAAAGCCTTCGGTTCGATTCCTCAGTACCACAGAAAAAGCTGGAAGTGGCACTGTGGCTCAAGTGGTAGAGTGCTAGCCTTGAGCAAAAAGGAGCCAGGGACAGTGCTCAGGTCCTGAGTTCAAGCCCAGGACTGGCAAAAAAAAAACCACAGTCCAAAGGAGCAGCTCAATTGGCTAGGCCATTAGGAGCCAGATCAGAACCCAATTCCCAAAGACCTGGTGACTCATAGTGTTTCTCTGGAAGAATCCTCTCCCAAGTTGTCTGGCCTGCACATCAACCCAATCGAGTGAATCCTAGAGCCAGCGTTGAGATCATGGGGCCTGTCTAGTGCCACAAGTAAGGTCTTTATTAGTCTAGTACTGTGAGACATTTCTAGTACTTTCATTTAGTTAAAAAAAGTCTCTTTTGATTAATGGGTATGTGGATGATTCCACTGAGCCCAGTCTTGCCTGAAGTCTACCCATTGCCATGGGGAACACCTGACCTTCCAAAATACACAAATAGCAATGTGAAAATTGAGAAAGCAAGGCATGTGTTTCGAGACAGAGAGAACTTACTTCTGGATTGTCTATTGTTTGTGATAAGCTTGTCTTGCCAAGAGAACTGGTGCGGGTTTATTTCTTCTCAGTATATCTGAGAATTGCACTGAATACTTGTTCCGTACCTGCCAGTTTAGGCACATGACTTAATCTCTGTATACATCAATTTCCTCATGTGTAACATGGGAATAATCATAGGATCTATCTCATAGGATTATGTGAGGATTAAATTAGATGATACAGAGAAATCACTAGGCAGAGTAATTGGCACATTGTATTTTGTTGTCTTCGTCATCATTTGCAAGTGTTCATCTTTACAGCTTCCTCTCTCTGTTGCACAGGCTAACTTACTGGCAGCAGCAGTGAAAGATATTTGAAGGTATGGTTGCCACATGTGCACCAAAACCACGACCTGATGAGGCCCACATATGGCATTTAAGGTTGAATGGCATTAAAATACATAGTGCACACAAAGCGATCCATTTAAAGGAAAATGACAACCCAAAGGGGGCATCCTGTATGACTTCATATAGAATGGACCATTTGGAGACTATTTAAATGGTGTTTACTTTAAATGAGCCATCCACGATGAAACAGTGAATGCCTTCATTTTCCTTTTTTTGATGCAACCCACTTGCATTAGACTTCCTCACTAGAGCAGCTGCAAAACAAAGAGAACATGTTGTACTGTACCAATCAGAGTTTTTTCCTCTACAGAAGCCAGAGGTCCATCACACTCCCAGATGACTCCACAGCCAGGCCTGGACTCATTAGTAAGGCTGGGAGAAAGGGCCTAGAGGCAATGCTGCTCCCTCACTGTCCAGGCCGGAGCAGCCACCAGCTCACCCTCCCTTCCTAGCCTTCTGACTCGCTCATAGACAACTTATCTTCCCTTAACATACTAACACCATAAACTGGAACACAGTTATGAGAATTACTTTCATGTTTCAATTGTCTCACTAGGAGATATTATTCTTAGAATCACAATAATAGCTACTACAGGATCCAAATATACACTTTCCTCTCCAAAACAGGACGGAACTTTTCTTTAGAGATGACTTCTGTTTTCTGCAGGTAGTATAGGATTTAAGATGGGTTGATTTCAAATCACGATACAAAATTTAGTTTGGGTTAAGGTGCAGATCAGTGGTAGAACCCATACTTAGCATAAGGCAGCTGTGGGTTTGATCCCTAGCACCACAATAAACAAACTTAGAAACAAATAAAAATGAAAAAGAAAACTGAGTTTTGAAAATAAGTAGCATAAGGAGCATATTAACATAATTACCTTATCTTTGGTATTTACTACTCTATAAAGGGTCCTTTGAATAGTTACGATGATTCTATCTTCCAATGAGGTAGAGTAATTCTTAATGAAGAGAGTAAAAGAAAGAATGTATGCAGTAGTCAAGCCATGTGGAGAGAAAAGGCTCTGTATGTTAAATTTGTAAAAAAAAAAAAAAATTTAAAAAAAGACTCATTATTTGAGAAAAATATTTCCACAAGTGGGAGAAAAATCAAGGTAGTACAGACATCTGTATCTATCAGTCATGCCTAGTAAACTAATGCCCAGAAACTAATAGGAGATGTATGGAAAGTCAAGTTCTGTATACACGGACCAACCGTACCACAGAACCCAAAGGCATGACCCCCCATCACACACAACACACAGCTGTCAGGCTGCATCTGCTGAGGCAAAGGCAGATTTTTATTTTTTTGTAAAGTTGAACATCTCATAGATTTCTTGTATTTAGAGAGTTATTAGTTTCACTAAAATTTAAAGCAGGCACTTGAATTCTTCCTATTAAAAGCAGCCTTTTAAACCTTGTCTCTATGGGTTATACAAAAACTCAAAGCCTTCGGAAACAGCAAATTGATACATGCTTTTATTTAACATATCACATTTCTTTCTTCAGTTTAAATGAAGTCCCTGATATTTCCTGCTTCAAGATTCTTTCTTTCTCTAGTCACAATCCTTTCTTTCACACTTTCTTTCCAAACTATTTCACATGTTAAGATTATTTTAGAGTAACTATCAGAAAAGAGTTTGACAATATGTATAGGAATATATACAATATGTATAATACATTTTAATTATATATTATACATACACATGTAAATATATATACACATATATAATGGGAAACTACTTATTTTGACTGTACTTCCTCCTTAGTCTTGTTCTCCAGTGCTCACATCTTTCAGCAAACCCCAGTATTCTTTCTGTTACTCCTTGTGAGATGCCAAATCTATGCATTCTATTTTTTATGAGCTGGTGACACCCTCTTGAATACCCATGGCGTGACGGTCTTTCATTAGCTCTTCTTGGCTATTGCTCAAGGGTTGTAACTGGCACTAGAACAAAGAAGTCAAAAAGATGCCCTGGGCTGGTAGGCACCAGCTCTGACTAACCAGGGCAATGTGCCAGTTCAGGCCACGGCTTCACAAGCACTAATGCCACCCAGAAAGGCTTCGGGTTTCCCTCTCTACAACATGGTGCTGCCTCAGGCCCAGGAGGCCCAGAAGACCCAGAAGAAAATGACCTTCAAGATCATCTTGTGAACTAGGTAAAAGAGCGCCACCTACTGAACCAAGAACACAAGTACCTCTGGAGGTCATGAGCTTTTCCAGTAAGGCTGTTGTCTTCTTCAAGGAACATAGGCCAATAGCCTTGTTATTCCAAGTGTCCTTAGCCATGTGGGTCTATGATGCAAATAACTAATTTATCTAAAATGTAGGTACAAAATGGATCAATGGAGTGGACACAAAACTATACCTCTCCAGATGGTAAACTAGTACTCTACTCACATGAAAACGTTAGTGAATATGAGGTCAAAGGTAAAATCAACAGCAGTAAGAATTGGTATATACGTGCCTGCCAGAATCATCATGGTCCCAAAGAAATCATGATGACTTCTACATATGCTGTGGATGCTAAGGGCAGTGTGGTGAGGGTAAGCAAGAACAACTCAGCAGCAAATCACCAAGCAAAACAACAAAGACCTAAAAAGTACAAGGTACTGCATTGTGGGAGACTTTATGAGTGTGGCTGACCAGGAGAACACAACTTAGCTTGCTGACAGCTTTCTTTTGAGAAAAGACAGGTCCATTTATTCTGTACTGCTATCCCTGGAAAGCACAGGTATGTATGTGCTCTAGCCCAGAATAAACCTCCAGTTCTAAAAACAAGCAGTTGTTCTACATGTGCATTTTCCCATTGTGGGGAAAATCCTTAATCATAACCATTCTTAAATGCCTTTTAATTTACCATTTCCTTGTATGTAATTCCTAGTTGCATACTGTGGGAGCAGTCTAAATAGTATTGCTCATTTGAAGACATCAAGAGGGAAGAAAAGTTGGCTTTCAATCGCACACAGGAGGAGGGTCTGGCCCCTGAATTCTTGGCTTTTTCCTGGAATTTCCCACACAGTGAGGAGAAAGAGACTGTCAGAGGGCTGGTCTGTCGGGTAGGCCAGAGAGTAAGTAGCATTTTGCCCAGAATGAAGTAATGTCTACAGTCTTACTTTTACAAAGACAAATGGAAGGAGATCCTATGCAAGGGTGCATGTAGCTTTTAACACCTTTCCTTGTTCCTATGCTTTTTCTCCTTCATTTGAAAGAAGCTTATTCGACAATCTTGTTCATTTCTTGAGGGTTCCCACACAAAGCAGAAGCAGAGTATTTTATTTTTGAGGAAGTAGAAAATATACTAAATTAGGGTCTATAAAAGTAAAATGAAACAAAAGATTACTAAGGAAAATAATAAATGTACTTGAGCCAATTTTTTTCTTTTAACGTTTAATGAGGCTGGCAAAATCAAAAGCATAAGGGAAAGAAATAACCCTAAAACTACTTTTGTCACTATCACCAGGGGTTTTAAAGGTTTCTTCCTTGAGCATATTACTTTCATCTGATTACATAGCCCATGTATATTCAACAAACAAACGTGAACATTTACTATATGCAAAGCATTGTACTTGGCATTGACTGTGCTTTGTAGCTTGGCTACTTTTGGGTAGGGAACACAGGCTGACAGCACCACAAAGGATATTGGTCCTGCCCAAATGGCTTTGCGCTGAGGAAGCTGCATAATGAGTCAAACAAGTTAATCTAAATCTATAGCCTTGACTTAGCCCTCTTGAAAAAAAGAATAATGACTATTCAGCTAATAAAATTCTTATGATGATCATTATCCTACAGCTGAAACCATTAGTTTTCTTTTTAAAAACAGTTAGGAGGGATGATTTCCCTCATGGAACAAGGACTCAGAGGTCTGTCCTCTGATTTCTGTTCCCTGCCCAAGGGCTGTGCTATCATTTTTGTTAGCGTTATCTGCTCCCAGGTGCTTTGCCTCTTTCGGGAAATCAGCTGGTGCCTGGAAAATGTGCTAATCAGGCTGATGATGTGTCACTGTGATGGAAACTATGACTTGCTGGACAGGGTTCTGCTGTTCATGCTTTCAAGGACAGCTCATCCTTTTAAAGGGCATTGTGCACAAGAGTGGAAGTCCTAGGAGACAAACACACCAATCTAAAAAACATGACTAGGAAAGGAAACAGTATCATCTTGTGCCCACATATCCTTTCTCTAAGAAAGGAGATACATTTGTAGACATGATTACATCCCCACAACAGCCACTTTGAGTTCCAACAAACCACTTTATTAGTACTACTTCTTGTCCTCTGATAAACTCTAGCAGAGGACAGCAGGAGAAACTGCAGTAGAATTCTTTCTCCTAGTCAAGTTAAATCCTCTCTCATTTTGAACTGCTATGGCCTGTTTTGTGACACTATACTGTATGAGGTGTAATTTCCTGGTGTGAACATAAACCAAGCCCAATTAGAGTCTTCTTTCTTATAATTCTGCCCTTAACTGGGGGGGGGGGAGGGAGGAGGAGGGAGGAGGAGGGGGGGAGGAGGAGGAAGGGGGGGAGGGAGGAGGAGGAGGAGGAGGAGGAGGGGGAGGAGGAGGAAGAGGGGGAGGAGGAGGAGGAGGAGGGGGGGAGGAGGAGGAGGAGGAGGAGGAGGAGGAGGAGGAGGAGGAGGAGGAGGAGGAGGAGGAGGAGGAGGAGGAGGAGGAGGAGGAGGAGGAGGAGGAGGAGGAGGAGGAGGAGGAGGAGGAGGAGGAGGAGGAGGAGGAGGAGGAGGAGGAGGAGGAGGAGGAGGAGGAGGAGGAGGAGGAGGAGGAGGAGGAGGAGGAGGAGGAGGAGGAGGAGGAGGAGGAGGAGGAGGAGGAGGAGGAGGAGGAGGAGGAGGAGGAGGAGGAGGAGGAGGAGGAGGAGGAGGAGGAGGAGGAGGAGGAGGAGGAGGAGGAGGAGGAGGAGGAGGAGGAGGAGGAGGAGGAGGAGGAGGAGGAGGAGGAGGAGGAGGAGGAGGAGGAGGAGGAGGAGGAGGAGGAGGAGGAGGAGGAGGAGGAGGAGGAGGAGGAGGAGGAGGAGGAGGAGGAGGAGGAGGAGGAGGAGGAGGAGGAGGAGGAGGAGGAGGAGGAGGAGGAGGAGGAGGAGGAGGAGGAGGAGGAGGAGGAGGAGGAGGAGGAGGAGGAGGAGGAGGAGGAGGAGGAGGAGGAGGAGGAGGAGGAGGAGGAGGAGGAGGAGGAGGAGGAGGAGGAGGAGGAGGAGGAGGAGGAGGAGGAGGAGGAGGAGGAGGAGGAGGAGGAGGAGGAGGAGGAGGAGGAGGAGGAGGAGGAGACCAGATATATTCTTGGAAGTATGTAAGCTTTCCATGAAAATTTTAAAGTTATTTTTTTTTCTTTTTCTCTTTTTTCTTTCTTTCTTTTTTTTTTTTTTTCTGGTCCTGGGACTTGAACTCCAGGCTTGCACACTGTCCCCAAACCTCTTTGTGTTCAAGGCTAGTCACTCTACCACATGAGCCACAGTACTTCTGGCTTTTTGGGGTAGCTTATTGGAGATAAGAGTCACACGCTTTCTTGCTCGGGCTGGCTTCAAACTATGATCCTTAAATCTCAGTAGCTCAGGGCTGGAGATATGGCCTAGTGGCAAGAGTGCTTGCCTTGTATACATGAGGCCCTGGGTTCAATTCCCCAGCACCACATATACAGAAAATGGCCAGAAGTGGCGCTGTGGCTCAAGTGGCAGAGTGCTAGCCTTGAGCAAAAAGAAGCCAGGGACAGTGCTCAGGCCCTGAGTGTAAGCCCCAGGACGCCCCCCCCCAAAAAAAAAAATCTCAGTAGCTGATCTAAGTAGCTAGTATTACAGATGTGAGCCATGTGCACCTGGCTAATGTTAATTCTTACTTTAATTTTTTAATGACAGGCTTTCAATGGACTGTCAACCATAGACGTACAAGCATGGTACAGGTCAGGAACTTTTTCTACAGAGAACCACATAGGCTTTGGGTCTTTCTTAAAAATACTCATCTATACTGTTGTAGCATGAAAGTGGCCGTAGACATGGCCATGAGCCAATAAAACTTTATTTCAAAAACAGGCAGTGGCTATCATTTGTTGACCCTTGAAATCATCCAGACATAAGTAAGCACTGCCAAGTGACTTCATTGTTCACATCTGCATTACTTGTGTACAAATACACAGAGATGTGCAGGACTGCTATAATCATTAAGAAATAATGAGAAAAGAACATAGGAGGATGTTTTTGCCTAAGTAAAGGCCAAACAACATCACAACTTATGCCGTATAAGCAAAAGCTTTACAGCAGACAGAAGAAAAGTGGTGAGGAACTGGGTGATGATTAGCCTACGGTAGGGACACATCTTCAACCACACACATAAATACATGGAGCCATCAAAAACACATTTGTTTTATGAGAGGCAATTTCACTTCAGCAAAATACTAGTCTTTATATCAAGTTTAAGCTGTTGATTTGAAGTTTATTGATTTAGTAGCTTGATCTATGTTTCATTTACGATTTTATTTTGGATCTAGAGATCTACAAAAGCTAAAAGCATACATGGATTATAATTAGTTTTAGTATTATAGTTTAGAGAGTATTTTTAGAATATCTATAATTGAATCAATCCTAGTAAGTCATCAGGTTTCTCTCTAAAAAGCAAAATAATGCTTAAGCTTGAGAAGCACTGCCAAACATAAAGCCTTACTTCTGAGCTGAAGGGCCAAACTATAAAAGAGAACATATGAAGGAGTGGGAAGCAGGGGGTGAAGAAAACCACAAAGCATCCTGGGAAATGTAGTAAGCACAAAGAAGCTACCAGAAAGACCCCAGGTATCAGTGCCTACTTGAGAATGCATGTGACCTCCTATCTATTCAGGATGTCAGGAAGCTAAATAGAGAGGACAAGGGAAGATTTTATGTAAATCTAGCAGAACTTGACTAAGTAATTGCCAACAAAGCTTGACTAAAGCAGCTGTGTGTAACAGCAAATCTTCCCTCTGTTGAACTGAGGAGGGGTTTAGCATATACACGGACAGTGAATAGAGCTAAGGGAAACTGACTCTCTTTCTCCTATTGGTTGGTACACACCAGAAAGCCATGGACACTGGGAAAAATACTGCAGACTAAAAGTAAAAGAGGATGCCATCTTAAAGATTCACAGGGAGAATAAGCCTTGGAAGTAAATTTACCATGAAAACTAAAACCAATTGAAGAAACTAGCATTGTGGTATGAGAAGATATAATTTCTATAAAATAATAGTAAAAATTCTACAAGGAGATAACAGACTGAAGCATCAGATTGAGGTAAGAAAATAACAAAGATTTTCTGAAATGAAGGACTAAATACCATAATTTAAATCTCTAATGGAATTAGTAAAGAATCAAAAATGTCACTATAATCAATGGTATAGAGAATAATTAGGGCACAGGATGTAGCTCACTGGTAGAGTCCCTGGCATATAACAAGGCTTTAGGTTTGATCCCTAGCATTGTAAACACGCATGCACACACACACACACACACACACACACACACACACACACACACACACACCCCTAGAGTATTATGTAGAGCATTCTTATATTCTTTGGGGAAATCCATTGGCGCCAAAAAGGACCTACATCAGAAATAGTCAAGTAATTTAAAAGAGATGTTGCTCAAGAAAATATAAGAATGTCTAATAAGTACATGAAAAAGTATTCAACATCATTAGTTATCAGAGAAATGCAAATTAAAACCAAAATGAGAGAATATTTCACCCTTAGTTGGAGGACTCAAATTCAAAGGACTGACACTACTAAGTGCTTACAAACATGAGTAAAATTAGACCTGTCTACATTACTTGTAGAAATATAAAATGATACAACCACTTTGGACATGGTTTGGCAGATACCATACCACAAGTTTAAATCTAAAAATTTAAACATACAGTTCATCATATGATCTAGTAATTCCACTCTTAGGTATTTACCCTAGATAAATAAAAAACAGATCTACAAAAAGTCTTATACATAAATGATCATGGCATATTTTTGAAATGGCCAAAATAATCCAAATGCCTACAAATATGTAAGTAGATAAACTATGAACCACTATTCACCAACTTTTTAAAAGAATATGATACAGACACTTGCAGTGATACAGATGAATCTCACAAATACCATGCCAGGTAGAAGAAAGCAGACACAGAAGAATACATCCTGAGGGCTGGGAAGATGGCCTAGTGGTAGAGTGTTTGCCTGGTATACATGAAGCACTGGGTTCAATTCCTCATATATAGAAAAAGCCAGAAGTGGCGCTGTGGCTCAAGTGGTAGAGTGCTAGCCTTGAGCAAAAAGAAGCCAGGGAGAGTGCTCAGGCCCTGAGTTCAAGGCCCAGGACTGGCAAAAAAAAAAATACATACTGAATTATTTCATTTTTATCAAGTTTTAGAAGAAGTAAAACTAATCTTGAGGGACTGAAATTAGATCAGTGGTGATTGGAAAGGAATGGAGGAATATAGAAAGATATAGAAATGTTCTATATCTTCATGGAGTGGTAATTAATTGTATAGATTATATATGTGTCAAATCTCATTTTAAATATATACATTAACTATATATAAATTATGCTGTATCAGAGATGACTGAAAAGACAGGCATACATTTAGATTTGTTCTAAAGTTTTGAATTACGTAATTTAAAAAAGCATGAACAGATGCATCAAGAGCAGACTACTTGAAAATAATTTTTTAACCCTCATATCAGATTTCTCTTCAGAGATACTAAATAAGAGTTGATAGTGATAACATTTATAGTTATTAGAGGGACAAAAGTGACTTAAGTTTATATCAGCTTAAGTTTATATAATTCAGTATGACATGTAAGCACCCACCTATAATTTTAGCACTCTGAAGGCTGAGGTAAAAGAATCATGAGTTCAAAGCCATCTAGGGCCAATGTAATACAAACCTGCCTTAAATGAATTTACTTAATTAATACAAGTTTATATTTCCTCAAGAACTCTTCATAAGTGAATATCACTGAAAGTCAATATAAATAGAAGGGACTCAGAAAATATACCTTAAATCCACTCTTCTAGAAAAAAATTAACAAAAGCCTTTTCTCAGCTAAGACAATTTGAACTTAAAAACCTAAAAAAAAGGAAGTCTAAATGCTTATCATAAATATGATTTAAAGTGGAATAAAATGTAAAATAATAATAGTAATTCCTAGAAGGTACAATACAAAAGCAATACACAGAGATAATGAGCTCAAATTCAGATTTTATTTTATTTATTTAGTATGGAGTGAGGTCCAGAATTAACTGAAATGTGAAACGCCCATTTATGAAACACATTTGTCTTTCAAATATTAAGGAAGCTGTTTGTGTTCTTATGTGAAACATCCATAAAATGAATTTTTTATAAAGGGGAAAGTTCAATGTAAAAATATGCATAAATTTATGCAACAAAAAAGGCAAATATTATACAAATGAAAGTGATAACATTGGTTGCCTTAGGCAGAGGATTGCTGGAAGCTTGGAAATAGGAATAACAAGGAAACTATATTGTAAATGAGGAATGTACATGTCCTATTTTAAAAAATAAAAATTTCATATGTATTGTTTGCTTTGTTTTCTGTGTAGCTTAAGAATCAAATAAACATTGTTTGAAGACTTTTATTCTTATGCAAATCAAACTTAAGATAAAAATAATGTCACAAATCAGAAGACATACAATAAATTATCTTAAAGCAGTTGGTTCTCTTCTTGGGAAAAAAAGGTAGTATTTAGTTCTTACTTTAAAAAACCTATTGAGAATAAACTATAGAAGGTAAAGAGTTAAATTATGAAATATAAGCTTCAAGTATTAAATATCTAAAAGTAAAATACTAGAAAAGTAGGTAAATTTTAGAGGGAAGATTCCAAGAGAAATCTGATTAATTTTAATCTTCTAAAAATGTAAATCTTCTACTGATCAAAAACATCATACAAAATGAAAGGACACACCAACTGGGAAAACAAAAAAACCTTTTTTCAAATATGGTAAGAGCTTAACATCTTTATTTTTTTAAGAGCCAACCAAAATAAAAACAGGACAAACTTTTTGAAAACCTGTGTCCTCAGTACAAAAACTGGCAAAGGAAATGAACAGATGAAAGGTAAAATGGCTAAGAAACATATGAAACACACTGATAACCAAAGTAATCCAAAATAAAGAGAGATTCTTGCTTGATAAGGAAAATTCCAAGAAATAAAGACCCTGGTAGTTACTGATAGATAAGTAAGATAAGTAAGTTAGCACAATCGTTCTGGAAAATAACAGATTATGTAAAAATTGCCTTAAACATGTTACAATTTCAGATTGAGTAGAAAATGTTTCCTCAGGAACTTAGCACAACTTTATAACTGGGAGAAAGCTTCAAATAACCAAACAATTTAGCAATAAAGAAATGCTAAGTGAATAAATATATTCATACAACAAAATAGTATGCCAACACTAAAATTGTATTTTAAAATAGCTAATAACCTAAAATATGTTCAACATATACCATGAGTCAAAAAAAAAACCCAGAATAAACAATGTTGCATCTTACAAGGATAATTTTGAATAACTTCTAATATAGGAGGAAAATGCAACAAAATGGGAGTGTTATTTTTACTTTTCTATATATTTTTAAGTTCCTATAACACATGTAAAAGAGTCACTGTATTTTAAATGAAGAAATACTTCAACTGAAAAATTTTACCTGTCATCAATATGCTTAGGATCTCAAACGTGTTAAGTATTTAACAAGTATATAATCCACAGACAAAACCTAGATGATAATTAGCCTTCTACCTTCTTAATATATTTTTGGTAAAGAGTGTACAGAACAGATCTGTTACCAATACAGCCCTAGTACACTGGCCAACTTGAGTACTATCTTTCAATATAGTGAACAACCAAGTACAGACTCCCTGACCAAACCACAGATAATTCAACCATAATGGTATTTCCATGACACACTTGCCTGACGAGAAAGTCTTCAACTAAGACCACCCACTTATGACCCATAAACCATCAGGTAAAAGTTAACTGCTAAAATAATCTATGAATTGATAACTCTGGCATGAAGAGCTCTAAATCCCATGCCCGGATTCCCAAATGCTCCTCCCCATCCCCTGCTTGTTTTCTCTGGCAGGATGTTTTATAGTATGTTCATTTCCAACCCAACTAATAAAGCAGCTCTTTAAAGTTTAGAAAAACACTGCTTATTGGGTTCCTGGGTCCAGCATGTGTACAATACATAAATAAGCAAAGAACACATGTACAGTACCTTCCTGAAGCTGTGTTGGTTTGGCAAAATTTTCTCCACTCATTAAAACAACAAAAGATGCAGCTGCTCGAATTGTAGCCTGCCATGTTGACATGGCAACGGGTGGCTCCTGGCATGGAAAAAGGGCCCTGTTGTTTATGGGAGATCCCATAGTATAAACACATGGCCTGCAGAAGAAAGACAAAGACACAAAGAAGGAGAATCTTTAAAATGAGTTGTCACTTTTCTCACCACCATAGTAGGGAAGGTTAAGTTGAACTTTCAAAGTGAAAACATTTGAGGCTTTGTAGTTGTCTGGTTTCAAAGCATATTCAACCATGACTGCCAAGGGGCCAGCTATGTGAATAGCCCAGTGGTTATTTCTCCCAAATGAATTACTTAAATATGTAGAGAGGTGTTTTTTAAGAGAAAAAAAAATTGGATAAAGCTTTAAATACTAGTCTGCCAAGTTATAATTTACATTACTCTTGTCCCCCTCCCCTTAGGCCCTTATGCCTTCAAAAGAAAAAAAGTTTTCAGACATTCTTACAAACTTTTTGGAAAGTATTCTGGAAAAGAAAATATGTTTGGAGATCATTGAGATATTAATGTTTGGAAAAACAAGCTGGTGGTCTCAAAACCAGTGCTGGCGGTCAGATACCCCCAATCTTGGAAACCACCTTCTAAAATGGAACCCTTGTGGGAATCCTTGTGTGGAGGCCAAGAACAGGGGTTGGCATACAAACAGGACTGCAGGTCACAACAACCAGGCTTATGACGGGAAGGCCAAGTATTTTACCATTACCAAAGCAAGTATATGAAACCAACTGCATGGCATTAGGTCTCATTCTGTCACAACTTATCTAGACAGACAGACAGACACTCTACTTAAACAAGAAAATCCTTCCACTGTTGTCACAGTTGACAAATGAACAAGACCCATAAAAGCAAAGGAACCGTGCTTTTGGAACCACAGAATAAAAAGCACAGGCTGATTCCTCAGAAAAACATTTAAGAAAATGTTTCTATTTTTTGTGTTTCAGAGTTAATAAAAAAAATTGTCATTTTAATCAGCTAAATGGAGATGAGTATTACTTCTTGGGAACTCTTCCCCCCACCCCCCGCCCCGCCCCGTCTACCGGAGTCCAGCTGCTTTTCCTTTTTTCATTAACATTATGACTAAACAGTCAATTTGCTCCCACAATGTGCAAGAACACCAGAGTGATGGCTTTATTCTACCAGTCAGGGTCCAGTAAGGAAAAGAGAAAACACTAGGGCTTAATAAAGAAGTAATTTATATAGGAACTGATTATACAAATGATAGAAGTGCTGAAGTGAGGCAACCCAGAGATAAGTCCTAACTACAAGTTAGCTTTGATGCATAAGATTGAAGGAGCTAGTGTTACTGGGTCATAGAGACAGGAATGGTCTGGCAGAAGCCAGCATCACAAGGGGACTGTCCAGAAGGAGCTGGAATCACAAAGGAGACTGTTATACTGAAACTACCAAAGGAAGCAGGAAGAGTTTCTCACCAAGCCTTGCTCTCAACTCTTCCTTCAATGCTCCCCATCAGCCAAACCTAGCTAGAAGTCAGCAGAAGAGAGCCTGTGAAATAAAATTCCTTGAAGATTCAGAGATCATAGCAAGAGCAGAAAACAGATCTTAAGATAAACACAGTTGCTGTACATGTATCCTACAAACATATATCTCATGATATCTCACAAGTTTGATATGAGACAGAGAAAGAAAATCAGAAAGTCAGAAGACATTATTCTTAGCAGGCTTGCCAACTTATTAAATGAGAGAAACCCTTTAGCTCTGTCACAATAAAATGGGAGTTGGGAAGGAGGTGGGTAACAGTTACTGTCTCTTCTGGTCATAAGTCTATGGCTCTGTATCTCAAGTTAATAGATAAATGAATAAAGAAAAAAACTGCATACAAGGCCCAGGCTTCCCACCAATTTCAAGTTTGAAGTGTCTACAATGTTCCCCATGGGTCCTTGGCTAATTGACTTAACCTCAGTTAACTGTCTACCCTTAGGCTATTCAAGAATCTAGCAAGGAGGGCAGCTATACTCACTGGGATGGTGATAAAGGGAGGGATCCCATAGCAGCTCAAAGTGCTCTCAGGTGAAGTCAAGGTATATCTAATTCATAAAATTTTACCTAATAGGTGTCTCATTATTTTTTTTAAAAGCCCATCTTGGAGGAGAGTCCCAAGAAGGAAAAGAATTAGCAGGAATAGGGCAGACATTTCCATTGGCCAAATGGCAAGGTGACTCTTACTTTCCTTGACAATGGCAAATGCTGAAGAAAAGATGTTTGCTTTCTTATAGAAACAGAAAAGATCTCCGATTTTTCTTGTTCAAGGGATCCAGAAAGCCATTTCCAATCCAGTACACTTGTGGAGTTCAACCTGTTTATGATATTTACAGGATAGCAAAAAGCCCTCCTGCTCTGGCGTTCTCTTAAGACTTCTGCTTCATGTACAAGGACTGATTGCATACTGAACTTTAGTGCTTAAGACACTTCTGAAAGGGCCTGTGCTTGTAGCACCTCATTTGCCTTGGGTGACTCTGGGGTGGGGTGGTTTCTCTGCCCTACACAAATGACAAGCTTGCCAAGATGTTCTTACTCCCTCCAAGGTTGGTGTGGACCCATGCCAGCATATCATTCGTACTCCAACTGTGGCCTTAGGTATAGTGTCCCCAAGGCTTCCTCCATCAGCCTCCATAGTTCTTCCCTGCATAATCCATTAGCACTAAGATGAGGTCACACTCAAGAGGTCCTATGAGGCAGAATTAGAAAGATTTTGTAAGTAATTTTCTGAAGAACAGGAAGAAGAAAAAGATGACTTCTTGCCAGGTGTTAATGGCTTACACCTGCACTCCTAGCTACTCAGGAGGCTGAGATCTGAGGATTGGGTTCAAAGTCAGCTCAGGCAGGCACATCCATGACACTCTTATCTCGAATTAACCACCAAAAAGCTGGAAGTGGAGCTGTGACTCCTTGAGCAATAAAGCTAAGGGACAGTGGCTAGGCCCTGAATTCAGGCCCTAGTACTGGCATTTAAAAAAAAAAACTTCTTTGAGGGAGTCAGCTTCAGAGCTGGTCCCCCAATGACCTCCATCTGCTCACATCAATATAACTCTATAGTTCCCTCTATGCTGTACAGTGTTAGATAGTCTCTGTGTCCAATAAGATATGGAAAAATTGGTGGATGTCACTTTTGAGATAAGAGCGTAAAAAAGTTTAGTGAATTTTTTTCTTCCCCCTCCCTCCTTCTTACCTTTTTGCTCTGGGCAATTCAGCCACATATCATGACACATAGGCAGCCTAGGGGGAGGCCTAGTATGGAATCCTAGAATGGAGACTTTGGCCAATAGAAAGTGAGAAACTGAGCCTGCAACAATTATGTAAGAGGATTTTCTACCTTCAGTCAAGCCTTGAGATGCTTGCTGGACCAGCTGATTGCTTGACTACAACCTTAGAAGATTCTGAGGACAGATCTTCCAGCCAAGCTGCTCCTGAATTCCCACTCTCAGAAACCTGTGAGACAATAATTATTTGCTAATTTTTTTCAACCTTTTTTTTTCAGTAACTTGCTATGTAGCAAGATATACAAAAATCTCCAAAGTTTCTGGTTCAAGCAGCAAACTATTAAACAAAAAACAGAAACTTAGGATGAGATAAATGAAAAGACAAAGGGTACCGTCTGTTTATAAAGGGCTTATTTATACATCATACAGCAGAGGTCAACTTTGTAGACAATGAGGCTGTGTTTTCTATTCCAAATATAATATCCAACAATGGCACCTATCAAAATTAGAACTCAGAAAATTAGAAATTATGATTTTATGAAGTAGTAAACATTGGCACTCTATATAGATCCAAGTCAGAATACTAGCAAACCAGGGGAGAAATTAATTGACTGGATTAAAACTGTATTGTCCCCATCTTTTCCTTCCCAATTCTGTATTATGTCCCTCCAGTATTTCTAGACATTTTGTCCTGACTCTTCTGTCATCTTTCAGAAGGCTCTTTCTGCCATTTCTATACATGAACTCTTCTACTAAAGGGGTTAGTCACTTGGCCAGGCTCCCAGGAGAAGCCCAGTGTTCAAGGGCCCCAATGTCCTAACAAGTCTCTTTTCCTACCTTTCTCTTTTGGCTGGGCCATTAATGCTGTTAAGCCTTAAAATGTGTTTTCTTTTGGGTTTTCCACTTGGTATCTAGAGCTGTAAGTGTATCTGAAAGTGTAGATGGATCAAGCTGTCAATCTGGAAAGCCACACCTATAAATATACCATGTCTAATATGACTCATTCACTTTTTGGAATGTTCTCACACTATTTTCACAGATAGGAGATTTTAGGCACACTTTTTTGAAAGTAGACTTCTTTTGCACCTAGCCCTAACTCCCTTTTCTAGCAGTATTGGGGTTAAACTCAGGGCTTCACACTTGCTTGGTAGTTGCTCTTCTACTTGAGACATACCCCCACCCCAAACTTTTACCTTCTTTAGCTTTTTCCTTTCTCAGCTGAGACACACTACTCCATACCAATCTACTCAAACCAAGTGCCAGACTTAATAATAATCCAAGGCCTTTCACTTTTACAATCTGGTATCCTTGTGCATGTCTCACATCCCCTGAAAACAGTTTATAAAGGTAAGTAACTATATTTTAACAGAGATACATATCTTATCCACCAGATAAATTCTCTAATGGAATCTGGGGCATCTGCCAGCAGGTGGAGGCTAGGTAAATATAGGGTTTTCATAGTCATGTAATCACATTTGCTATGTAGTGATTTAAGAGTAAAGATGGCTCTAATCATGCACAAGCAAATGAGAACTACTGTATATGGAAAGTTGGTTCCTTGTTACCTGACCCTTCACTCAGAAGGGAGGAAAATGAATGTGCATTTATAATCAGGCTTTTCGGTATCTGAATGTGTAATCACTGAAATCAATGCAGCTGTGTGTTTATTCGACATGCACAGCCTTGCACCTCGGCTATGTTGCTAGAATGCTTATGGGATAGATAAGCAGAAGCCAGCCTGAAAATTTTCAGTGCCTATAACTTCATTATTTCCAGTCTGAATGACTTTTCTCTAGCATGCAAAGGAAAGTCTCTCATTAAGGCTCATGCTCTCAGGCCCTGGAAGACCAAACTGCCTGGGAGACCTCATGGAGAGTCCAGGTTAACTGCATAGGGGAGGAAAATGAAAATCAGAAAGAAGAGAAAAACAAAAAATAGGGGTTGAAATGTAGGACAATGGCTTGCTGCCATTAAAGAACCTCTAAAACTGAGGAAGAAACTATTAAAACAACAATCACTCAGCATCTAGTTCATATCTGTGTTTTAAGAGTGGTCAAAGGGACAAGACACACTAATGTAGCCTTCCAAGGTAAGAAGTCAACTAACTGATGTGCTTCATTATCACCTATGTGGTGCTTGTGTGCATCCACACATGTGTGCATACCTCAAATTTTATTAGCATATACTAATTTTTCAAAGATACTCTGTTGTGTATATATGCCACATTTTCTTTATCCATTTAGAGTTGTAGTGCTGATTCCTTATCATGACTAATGTTAACAGTGCTGTAATAAATAGGGGTGTGTGTACATCACTTTTACACTGACTTATATTTCTAAGGATGCATGCCCAGAAGTATAGCAGGATGAGGTTATATGGGAAAAATTTCCATACTGACTTCCACAATTGCTGCACTAATTTACATTCCCACCAACAGTACTTAAGGGTCCCAACCCTGCCCATCTTTGTATCTGTTTTGCTTTTCTTTTGTTGTTTTTAGTTTTGAGAATACTGAGGGCTGAATTTAGGGTCTTGTGGTTTACCAGGCAGGCATTCTACCACTTGAGCTATATGCCTTCAGTCCTCCTTCCCATTAGTTATTTTCAAGGTAAGGTCTTGCATATTTTATGTAAGGGCCACACTAAACTGTAATTCCCCCACTTTTGTAGAAATGTCACTGGGGAAAATAGACACATACCATTTTTTCCACCTATTTTTTCCCCTGTAGCTAGGATAAGAGGTGCTTACCACCACATTCAGCCACTGGCTGAGATAGAACCTTGAGAAGTTTTTTCCCAGGCCAGCCATAAACTATGATTTCCTCATCTCTGCCCTCCTCATAGGTAGGATTGTAGGCTTGAGCCATGGCATCTAGCTGTGGAAATTTTCTTAATGATAGAAAGGGACTAGGAGGAAATTGAATTTGAATGTCATTTTGACTTACATTTTCTTTGAAATTGAATTTTATTTTTTTATTTTTTTTTACATTTTATTTATTTATTTTTATTTATTTATTTTTTTCTCAAATTTTTATTATCAAACTGATGTACAGAGAGGTTACAGTATCATACGTTGGGCATTGGATACATTTCTTGTACTGTTTGTTGCCTTGTCCCTCATGCCCCCCTCCCTCGCCCCTTTCCCTCCACCCCCCAGGTGTTCAGTTCACTTACACCAAACAGTTTTGCAAGTATTGCTTTTGTAGTTATTTCTCTTTTTTTACCCTGTGTCTCTCAAATTTGGTATTCCCTTTGAATGAAATTGAATTTTAATGTCATTTTGACTTACATTTTTTATAGACGATGTCACACATTTCTTTGTTTATTTGCCCATTTGTATTTCCTCAAGAAGTGTGTATTCATTTGCCTAATTATTAATTTGGTTATTTGTTCCTTTGGTGTTTTGGTTTTTTTTTTTTTTTTTTTTTAGCACTCTACAGATTCTAAATATTAACCTCATCTTAGTTGAGCAGCTTACAGAGATTTTCTCCTGTACTGAAAGATCTCTCAATGGGGTATTTTTTTTCCTATGCTGTGCAGAAGGCTTTCAATTTGATGCAACCCCCATTAGTCAATTCTTATTATTTCCTGAGCAAAAATTGGAATCCTATTCAGAAAGCTTTTGCTTTGGTGGTATTTAGCCAGTACAGCAGTAGCTGCAAAGTTTTACATCCCACACGGAGGCCTTTGATCTTTTGAGTTGATTTTTATAGGGGTGAAAAGCAGGGTCTAGTTTTAGTCTTCTACATGTGGATATCCACTCATCTTCAGGAGCCATCCATAAAGAAGAATTTGTAGAGCATTGATTCAAGCCATGTATTTTCTCTCTCCAGTTGACTACGATATACGTCTTTCTGGAATCTGGAAAAAAGGGGGTTATTTTCCAGTTTTAAAAGGTTGTAAATTCTACTACTTTCCATCGTTACTTTTTTCAGACTTTTGATAGTCACAGTTCAGTGACTGGTGAGCATACTGCCAGAAGTGGGTAGGTGATGAGCCTGCAGGGGATATAGCAGGTTCTCTTTAAACCAGGTTACAGTCTCCAATATAGTGAGAAAACCACTGTTTTACTGTGCCACAAAAACCAAGAGCTACTAGTTCCAATGACTGTTCACATTTTCTCTCTCTCCCCTACACACACACACACACACACACACACACACATACACACACACTTACTTTTTCTATCATTCCACTTCATGGCTCCATTATGAAAGCCACAGTTCATCAACAGATGACATAGAAGTTCCAAACAGAAGGCTGCTTGGATTGGATAGAACTACAAGTGCCTCTAAGTAAAAAATTTACCAAGGTGAATTTTATCAAGGAGTTGGTTTTTTGGACTTTTTTGTATGAAGTGGGCAAACTAGTAATAAAAGCAAAGACAGTATTTTTCTCCTAGAACTCCTTCATAGATACAAAGTAGTATATGCAGAAATCATGTTAAGACCCTGTCATGGCATCTTGTCAACTTATACAAGGAAATTAAGCTCCACAACTGATATAAATTTACTCAGCAATTTAGCAGCATAAGTGAAACTACTATTCAAGTCTCCTGGCTCTCAATTTCCACTTCTTCTCAAACTATGCCATCTTCATTATACAGTCTGCTGTCATTTGTTATTTTCTGCTGATGTCTGATACTTCTTCTTTTTTGGGGGGGGGGGGGTTGGTCATTTTGGTTATCGTTCCAGTTCATGGTTGCTTTTGCTTCCTTGGTGTTTCAATTGAGATCTGGGAAGTGGTTTGTGGAAGAAGGAAGCTAAAATGTGAACTTCTTTGCAGTCATATGGTGGTATCATAGAACTAATTACTCTAAGTCTCATGAATCTTGTACTGGTTTCTTGAAATAAGTATAAGAGGAAAAAGCATAATAATTGCAGAAAAAAGTGACATTATTAAGGATTAAACTCGGGGGCTCCCGTTTGTGTTTCACCTTCTGAGCCATCCCCTCTAGTCCTAGAAATGTTTTTTAAAAATTTAAGAACTAAAGTCTCTTTTGTGAGATCTGCTCATTCTTTTTTTTTTTTTTTCTTTAATGCCAGGTGCCAGTGGCTTATACTTGTAATCCTAGCTACTCAGAAGGCTGAAATCTGAGGATCAAGCCAGCCTAGGCAGGGAAGTCTATAAGACTCTTATCTCTAATTAATCACCAAAAATTCAGAATTGAATCTTTGACTCAAGTAGTAGAGCACTAGCTTTGAGCAAAAAAACTCAGGGATGGAACCCACGCCTGACCCAGAACTGACACAAAAACAAATAAACAAGAGAAATAAACAAAAGCAACTTTCCTTTAGCCAGGAATGGTGGCTCCAGCCTATAATCATAGCTATTTGAGAAGCTAGGAGTTTGAGGGACCATGGTTTGACACCAGCTTGCTTGAGATATCATCTCAATCAATGGTTGGGGGTAGTGGCTGTGGTGCTACATGTCTTTTATCTGGTTATGTGAGAAGTACAATGGCTGGGCATAGTGGCATGGACCAGTTATCCTCAACAACACCTAAAAGCACAGGTAGGAAGGTTACAGCCCAGGCTGGCTCAAGCATAGCTTGAAACCCTACTTTGAAAATAACCAACATAAAAAAGGAACTAGAGGTATGGTTCAGTAGGAAAGTGTCTAACTCTGAAGTGTGAGGCTCCCAGTTTTAATTCCCACTACTGCCCAAAATTGAACAAGAACACACACAAAAAAAAACACCTTTCCTTTATAGTGAGATATAAAAAAATGGACCTAATTCAGTAATGAGGGGTAAGTACATTTAACATATGGCTTTGATGTCAATTAAAAATATTCCAAAAATATCTTTCTTGGTTCAATAGCTTAACAGTAAACACACTAGTGCTGGTGGCTCATGACTACAATACCGCCACTCAGGAGGCTGAGATCTGAGGATCCAGGTTCAAAGTCAGTCCAGTCAGAAAAGTCCATGAGATTCTTATCTCCAATTAATCATTATGAGTAGAGGTGTGGCCCAAGTGGTAGAACATCAACCTTCAGTGACAAATCCAAGAAAGACTATGAGGCCCTGAATTCAAGCCCCTGTACCAGCATCAATAAATAAATTTAAAAATGGTACTTTGTCAACTTCATCCTGGTATTGTCCAGAACAAAGAAACATCACATCATTCAAGAAAAATTAAAATTTTAACATTACCTTATAGTATTATTTTTTCGGGTTAATGTTATTTTGGTCAACAATTCAAATAAAGTTTAGGAATAAATTTCCTATACTGAACCAAATTTCTCCAGCATTCAATTCTCACTCAGTGATGGCATCAGCTAAGCCCAGATTCCCATATCACTTGACTACTTCCCCAACTATCATCTTAATTCTAAGGGAAGAGGGGATGTGTTACCAGAGGAATGCATGGATTATAATGGCACTGTATTCAGTAAGAAAAAAAAAAAAAGAAAAGAAAAGAAATGCAAGGCTAATGAAGAAAATGAACAAAGTTCAAATAAAAATCTCTACTTTTACATTTTCCCCCCTTGGGCATATAGAGAATCTACAATCAAAAATATATTAAGTCCTTCTCTTTTCTAGCTTTGCAGGAGTATCTTTTCACATGCTTGGGCCTATGGATAAGGTCATCATTTAAAGGACACACACAGCAGGGTGCTGGTGGTTCATACCTATATAATCCTACTACTCAGGAGGCTGAGATCTGAAGATCACAGTTCAAAGCCAGCCCAGGCAGGAAACTCCATGAGATTCTTATCTCCAATTACCACCCAAAAACCAGAAGTGGCACTTGTGGCTCAAATGGTAGAGTGCTAGTCTTGAGCTCTGTCTAGGCCCAGAGTTCAAGCCCCATGACTGACAAAAATAAATGGTACACACATGTATACAGCATATAAAGACATCTTTTCCAAGAAGCATGTTGTATTAGATTGCCATGTATGTGCTTCCTGTCCATTACTCTTAAATGTCACTTAGAGTCCAACATCTGAGGAGCAAAGCAAGGAAGGGCACTTAGGTTCAACAGCTGGCTCAACCCTAAGGTGGCTAAGCTAAGACAGGTAACTGAAGTGTTTTTCTTTCAAATATTTCAGTTCATATTAGAACTAGAATAATAAGGACAAAAACTTTAGAAGAATAATTTAATTCTCAATTCTTCTCCAGAGAATATTCTACCTGGTAAAAGTGGGAGGGGAGATCTTACAAATAGGGATTTCAAAGGATTTGAGGATGTTGATTTCTTCCTAAATTTGGGAGTTTTTAATAAAAGGTTTATGTTAGCACAGTTTTAAATTTAAGAAAAAACACAAGTGCTTTCATATACCCCAAACCTGCTTCTCCCTATTACCACCTTACATTTGTAACAATTATTGAAATGTGCATGAAAACTTAATTCAGATTTTCTTATTTGTTCTTAATATTCTTTGTTTGTTACAAGATGCCAGATAGATAGATGGACACACACACACACACATATACAGAGGGGGGGGGCACTATGTAACATAGGCTGGCCTCACACTAGCCATCCTCCTGTCTCAGACTCTCAATTGCAGGCACTATAGACAATAGGGCCTGGCTACCTTATTTCTTCTGGGTAATATGACAGGCGCCTCTTAACTCTGACAGTTGCCTAGGCATTGCTTGTTTATGTGGACCTTAACTATTTTAAAAGATCAAGCATTGAATCAAATGTCTCTCAGCTAGTGTTTTGCTGATGATTTTTCTCAGGATTTGAGTGGAGTAAAGAATTTGGGGAAAAGACGTAATATTTTTTAAAAATTACAACATACTAGGATTCATATTTTCAATACAACTCATCCCTATTGTTCTTGACCTTGACCATCTTGCTGAGGTAGAACTAACTTCTTCAGTGTAAAGTAATTCTTTTTTCCTTTTCCATAACACATTATTCAGGAGTCATGTATAGTTCACATTCCCTATGCCTTCTCAAGGATATTATTGTTGTATTATATATTATAACATACATTATTTGGAACACTTCTGTACATAGACTTGTCTATTTTTCCATAGCTGGCTATTTGTCGAGGGATTTATAATCAGTTTGGATTATGTACTTTATAATTTAGTTTATCATTCAATGCTACTTTAATATTTTGTTACTCATCATCGACTATCAAAAGTTCTTTTGTGACTGCCGGTCCCCTTGGCATACCCCACGGTGGGTTTTGGCTGCTGACTGAATGACACTGTAAGATGCTCCAGGCTCACTTTGCATTTTCCTGCTCCTATTGTAGCCATTTCTCTAAGAAACCATTGTTCCTTTTTATTGGAAAATTGTTATAGAAATTATGATCTAAGTACTTATGTGCTCATTGTTTCTAGGCCTGTCAGCTGACAAATAACATACACACATATGCACATATATATGTGTGTATGCATGTAGGTGTATATATATACATATATATATAGGCCCTTGGAAATACAGAAACCTATAATTATTTCTATATGAAATTCATATCTATATTAAGCTAACCATGAATTTGCAGTAATATCTTCAAATCTTAATCCATTATAATGTGTAAATGTAACTTATATCCCCTTGTTTATTGATAATCTCGCTCTATAGCAGTGAGAAGCCTGGTTTATACTTTCCACCGTCTATTTACCTAATTGGTCAGTGCTAGCACACATACACACACACACACACACACACACACACTTCAGAATTGTTAACCTGTTTCCCCATGAGAAACAATTTTATCAACAACACTACAGCACTTATACACATTTTCTTTTGCCTGTAGTCTTAGACACCATGCATTCCTAAAGTTTACTTAGGGCAGCCCTGGGAGTGTTGCTCAATGACAGAATGCTTGTTCAACATGTGCCAGGCTCTGACTTTAATTCCCAGTGCCATGAAAGGAAAACAAAAACAAAGCTACTTAGGACAGCACCTTTTCTCCCACCTTTTCTTAAGAGAGGATGTTAGTACATTTAGAATAATTAGACTGTGTTGCATTTTGTATTTCATCCTGGTATCATCTGACCTCCTAAACAATTATGTATTTATTATAAAAAAATATTTGTTTTATTCTTTGTTGCAGTAGGGTGAGGGTGGGATAAAGGAAAAACATCAATGGCACTTGAAAGATTAGTTTCAATGTTTTCTTAAATTTATATCTAACTTTACTTTTAAATTAGGAATTGATTTAAAGCTAATATAATTCATTAATTTTTAAATGTTCTTGAAAACTTTGTATACAGTAGATGCTATGGTAATGATGAAAAGTTGATCCCTTGCACAATTAAGCCATAGACTTTTTCTGGAACTTCCTGTCACTTAATTTAATTTTCCTACCCATAAATGGAGATAAAAAGTTTCCCACTCAGACCATAAATTTACATTAGTATTCTTCCATTCAGTAGTAAATAAATAACAGCTACTTCAGTTGTTGTAAGTGCAGAATCTGCACCATATAGAAAATCTCTATCTAATTAAAGTTTTCACACAGTGTTAAATTTTATATTTTCACATAATGATATTCATAAAGTATTGTGAATCCGACAATTTACTTTTCAGTCATATTACTAAGGAATGTAATCCTCACTTAAAGTTCTTAAAATATCCACACAATTACCTGTTCATACTTACAGTTATTCTTAAGTACACAGGAGAATTTAGAGATACTCTGTGGCCACTTATGGAAGATTATCTCAATTATAATAAACCCTGTTCCTTACCAGAAAATGGGGGGAGGGGAACATCTTTCTAGTATGCTTTTTAAATTAATGTTTATTATCCACTAATACTGTATAAATGACATTGAAACACTAATATATCATAAACTTCCAAGAGCAAAGTATCAACTTCTGCTGTGTTCAAGCATTTTATTGAACCATCTGAAAAAGACACATCAAGAATAAGTTCATAACTCCATGTATGGAAACAACTGTTATATCACTGTTGTAATTACTTTCAATAAGTGATGTGAAACCGTAGCTTCTATTATTGATTATCCTCTTGTATCCCCTTCCTATGGTTGTACCTGCACTATCTCTGTATCTTATCTGAGTACATTGGAAACTGTGTATACTGGTATTAGAACTAGGAAACTGAAAAGGAATACCAAAATCAAAAGGCACAGGGTAAAAAGACAAATGACTACAAAAGCAATACTTGCAAAACTGTTTAGTGTAAATCAACTGAACTCATGGGGAGAAAGGGAAAGGAGGAGGGGGGAGGGGAGAATGAGGGAGGAGGTAACAAACAGTACAAGAAATGTATCCAACGCCTAACGTATGAAACTGTAACTTCTCTGTACATCAGTTAGACAATAAAAATTTTTTAAAAAAGAATAAGTTCAAAATGTCAACCTTTGGAGGAGCAAACTGTGCCCAAGAACTCCTTTAGTCTCTTCATAGAAACTAGTTATTTCTACTCAATACTTTTATATGTAATTTGATTCAGAAATCTAATGTCTTTCTTTGTAGTAGGCACTTAGAGGAGACAAAATCACGTTTGAACCATTAATATTGCTTCCAAAACTGTCCCTGTCGCCCCTTTTATTCCAGTTCAGAAATAAAATATCTGGGAGTATAAAACTACAATTTCCTCATTAAATATTGAGACATTACATGATTAAATCTTATTGCAAATCTTATTTTTAGTAATTTAAAACAAATACAATAAGAACACCTGTTTCTTTTCCTCAGTCTTCAAAGAGCATTCAATAAATAAATTGCTATGCTTTTGTGCAGATGTAAGTTTATACCAACTCTGCAGCATCCCAAAGGCTGCCTTAAACTCTAGCAGAAAACAGGAGAAAAACTCACTGTGAGAAGCTGGAAACCAGAGCAAGAGATAAGTTTAGAGGCAAAGAATGGGATAATTAGAGCTCAGTGTCAAAGTTATGTTTCACACAAACAACAACCTAAAGAACACTCTTAACAGGTTCTTCAGTGATGGGTTAAGGAAGAAAGGAGACATAAGCATTTACCAGAGACTGTTGCCTCAACATTTGCTCCCAGCCAAGCTCTATAATTATTACAGCAGTGACTTGAATCACATTAGCACAAATAAATAGGTTAAATAATGAAGAACCAATAGTTTGATTTAGAAATTCTTAAATTCTACAAAACTGGACAGCTGTTTGAGGAAGAACAATATGAAGAGGATAGGTGGCTCCCCTGGAAAACATTGTCTCAACTCCTTCTCCTCACAGTAAAAATTGGGGTCTTCCTGGGACCATATGCCAAGAGTCACAGCCCAAGAAAGCAGTGCACAGTCTCAGCAGGATGAGTTAATTCACTCCTCAGGAACAGATCACTTAGGAGCATTGGGTTGACTTAATACAGTAACTGACAAAGCCCCAAGAAAGTACAGCCACTAGGAGACAGTCACAAAGCAGAGCTGACCTTATTTGAAAGAGCTTTGCCTTGCTTCACACCTGCCCAACGTCACAGCAATTTATTTTCTCAAGGGGGCTATGAAGGAAGTTAAAGAATTTTCTCAGAGACATATCACTCCCATCAATAAAACTGGAAATCACTAGCAGTGATCTCAACCAAGAACCAGGCTCAGGATTTCATCATTAAACTTGCTTCACAATCTACTAACTCAGAAATACAGTAGCTTAATCAAGTAATCTCTTCATCCTGACTTACACCAGATAATCCTATTAAAGGTACAGCATGCCTGGGAATTTATCTTCCTTTCTGAGGGCCTAAGGATTTGAGGTTATCTGGATAATGCCACAGAATAAACAGGAGCATCTCCACAGACTTGGCCCCTTATCTGAAAGCATCCACGAAGTGTAAAATTAGTGGGGCTGTGGAGCATTCAGATAACCTACCTGCCACACTGGTCTGAGGTCCAAGTAACTGATCGCCCCTCAGGTTTGGTTTTGTACCATATTCTGATGGCATGAGGAAAGTCAGTAGCTGTCTGAGCTCCTGTCTTCCTGATCCGTAAACTCCAAGTGTCAGTGTCAAAGAAGAGTTCCCCACAGCTAGGAGCCTGGCTGCAGCGAGCAAAATAATCGAACTGCTCCCTCCAACGATCTGCAGGCAAAGTCACAAGCTCACGAACCATCTCATTCCTGAGCTCCTTAGAAATAGCTGTGAGCTTGGGAGACCTTGTAAATTTTTCAATACCTAGCACAGCAGCAACATCCACCTCCTCGACCTTTAACACAGATAAATCACAGCAGTCCAATACTAGCAAAAATTCCTCTCTCCCATGATTCTCTGTGTCACAGCAGTACTTTGAGATAGAGATCCCAGAAGCCTGTTCCTGGTTGTCATGGTTACCGTCTTTATCAGAAATATCTTTATCAGCTTTGCTACAGATTTCAAAATTATTATATCCCATTTTAGATGAGGAGGAGCTTGCATTTGTCGCAGGAATATGGCAGGGTTTGAGTGTCCTTAATGTGCAGGCTTCATTTGACTCCATTTGGCAGGTTTCCTTAGAGGAACTGCTCCATTGCTTCAATCTGTCTCCATCCTCAAAGAAAAGCACAATGGTGCCCTCAATGACTTGACATTCAAAATCTATATCTAAGTCTAGCACATAGTGTTTCACAAGTATGTGGTTGGTGTTGGCCATGAGAGGCAGATCATCTCGAGAAGGGTCCAGCTTTATGTCCATCATGTAGTTCGTTGCTTAAGAGTTTTGTTGAAATTGTAGATAGGACTTCCTATTTGCTTTATTCTTCCAGAATTATAAATGGCTGCTTACACAAAAAATAACAATAAAAAGTACCTGATGATGTCACAAGTTATGTTTCCATAACTTTCATTCCCCTGGCAAAGAAAAAAAATACAATAAGATAAAATCCCAAATACAATCTTTAAATGCTCCTACAACTACAGCTATTGCTACAAGGTGACTACCATCCTTAATCATCCCCCGATATAGGAGATACCCATTGCTAAAAGGCACACTAATCTTTTTGACTGACATGAAAGAAAGCTGCACTATGGGATTCTAAAAATACTTCAATTACCAGTGGAATGAAATAGACTGCTACAAAGCCAAAAAAATCATGCTCCTAACTAGAATAGTCCTTGTTATGGAAAAGCACAATTGTTATGCAAAATTGTAACCTCGCATCACTGCGCCTCTTGTTTTAGAAGATATTAAATGTATCATTTCTAATTTTGTGCATCAAAAGATAAGTGATTGTTTCTCTACTGTGATTTTAAGTAACAAGTGTGAATGAGGGCTAAATGGCCTCATACATTTTATTCTTTGAGAGTAATAATTTAATACATACAATGTAACTCCAGGGATTAATGTACTTTTCACATTACCATTGCTCTCATATCAGCACTTCCAGTAAATTACGGGAAAAATGAGCCAATTTACCAAGAGTGCATTCTAAGTATTCCTTTGAGATTGTTCATGGAGATTTTTCAAATTTATAGTTAAATACTCAAGGTATATCATTACATCTTAATAGCTGAAAATCCATTAACATTCTGGATAATAGCTTTCTTGTGGCAAACAAAAGGTCTTCTCATTTGGAAAAAAAAGTATGCAAATACCTATAAAAGGAAGGAAAGAGATTAAAATGTAGAAACAGATGTTGTAATAAAATGTGCAAGTTCTTCATAAAAGTTCTGAATCAAATGTATTCTTATTACATAATAGCACCACAGCTAAAAGAAAAAAGTATTTTAAATTATTTCAGGTCCTGATAAAAAACATTTATGCTGTTCCTTTTTTTCTTTTAGCAAAAATGAAAAAGATAAGGCAAGAGAAAAGAAATTAAAAACCTGACAGAGTAGGTATATTTAAAGTGACTTTTGTATTCCTTAATATCAGGTGTTCTGTTATCAACTGGAAAACATTACTTGACTTTTTAACTAAGCCCTTCCCCATTAGTTCTTAACTCCTTACTTCCCTTTTGACTTTATCTGTCTCTACTAGTTATTTTAATTTCCCTTCCATCCAGAATCCAACCAGCACAATTGAATCTTTAGCTTCTACTTCTTCACAAGCAATTTCCTTATCAAATTCCCACTTAACCTTAATGTGGGACATATACACAATGGAATTATATGCTTCCATGAGAAAGAATGACATTGCCCCATTTGTAAGGAAATGGAAAGACTTGGAAAAAATCATATTAAGTGAAGTGAGTCAGACTCAAAGAAACATAGAATCTATGGTTTCCCTCACTGGTAATAATTAGTACACATCTAGTTTATTCCTAGCAGCAGATCACAATAGCTCAATACCTGGTACATATGAACACATAAGATGATGCTAAAAAAATTGAACTCCAAGTTATGAAAATAAGGAATTTATCGTTGTTGCTATTTTCAATGTACCATGGGAAAGTATGACTTTTTCTTTGTCTTTTTTCCCTATGGTTTTATCCCTGGTGCCACTGGTACCATGGGTATTGTATATATGTTTATTGAAACTAGAGAAGGGAAGGGGAACATCAAAATGGAAAGACAAAGGGTAAAAGCCAACCAATGCAACAGCAATACTTACAAGACAATATGCTGTAAACCAACTAAAATTTTGGGGGAAAGAGAGGAGGCTGAGGAGGGGAAAGTAGGAGAAAATGAGGGATGAGGTAACAAGTTTGATAAGAAATGTACATACTGCCTTACATTCAAGAAACTGTAATCCCTCTTTACATCATTTTGACAATAAATAAATAAGTTAATCAACAACAAAAAAGAATTGTGGCCCCTTGGTGAGCAACCATGAAATACATTGTAAGACATCACCTTTACAATAACAAAAAAAATTCATTGCTTCCTCCAAAACAAAACCACAAGGAACCAATAGCCACCCCCTCAACAAGTGGGCTAAAGACTTACAAAGAGACTTCTCTGATGAGGAAATGAGAATGGCCAAGAGACATATGAAAAAGTGCTCTACATCACTGGCTATAAAAGAAATGCAAATCAAAACAACACTGAGATTCCATCTCCCCCCAGTAAGAATGTCCTATATCAAGAAAACTAACAATAATAAATGTTGGAAGGGATGTGGCCAAAAGGGAACCCTACTTCATTGTTGGTGGTAGTGGTGGTGCAGAGTGGTTCAGCCATTCTGCAATGCGGTATGGAGATTCCTCAGAAGGCTAAACATAGAGCTCCCCTAAGACCCAGCAGCCCCACTTTTGAGCATCTACCCAAAAGACCACAAACAAGAACACACTAAAGCCACCAGCACAACAATGTTCATCGCAGCACAATTTGTCATTGCTAAAATATGTAACCAACCCAGATGCTCCTCAGTAGATGAATGGATCAGGAAATTGTGGTACATATACACAATGGAATTTTATGCCTCTATCAGAAAGTATGACATTGCCCCATTTGTAAGGAAATGGAAGGACTTGGAAAAAATTATACTAAGTGAAGTAAGCCAGATCCAAAGAAACATGGACTCTATGGTCTCCCACATAGGGAATAATTAGCACAGGTTTAGGCTAGTCACAGCAGAGGATCACAATGAACACATAAGATGATGGTAAGTGAAATGAACTCCCTGTTATGAGAACGAGTGATATATCAATGTTGTAATTACTATCAACATGCCATGTGAAACCATAGTTTCTATTGTTGATGATCCTCTTGTATCCCCTGCCTGTGGTTGTACCTGCACTATCACTGTAACTTATCTGAGTACATTGGAAACTGTGTATACTGGTATTAGAACTAGGAAAGTGAAAGAAAATACCAAAATCGAGAGACACAGGATAAAAAGACAAATGAATACAAAAGCAGTACTTGCAAAACTGTTTGGTGTAAACCAACTGAACAACTCATGGGGGGAGAGGGAAAGGGGGAGGGAGGAGGGGGCATGAGGGAGGAGGCAACAAACAGTACAAGAAATGTATCCAATGCCTAACATATGAAACTGTAACCTCTCTGTACATCAGTTTGACAATAAAAAATTAAAAAATCAAAAATACATTGCAAGTATATATAAGAGAAGCATATATAAATCAACAAAAGCTACAAAATCAGCAAAAATGGGATAAAAGAAAGAAATAGACTCTGTGAGTGGAGGTAGTAGCAGGAGGGGAATATACTAGGGAGGGGGATTAAAAAAAGCCTGAATATTGTCCAAATAGATTATTCTCAAATATAAAAACTGAACAAGGAAAGCCATTGGGGAATGCTATTTCTAAGAGGAAAGGGTTCAGGCAGTGTGATACAGGGGGTAAAATGGATTCGAATCTAGAGTAAGTAGGTATGTAGCTGTAACAATGACACCACAGTACCCATAACTGAAATAAGCCAATAAAAAATGTGGCCAGGCACTGATGGCTCAGACATGTAATCCTAGCTACTCAGGAGGCTGAAGTCTGAAGATCACAGTCCAAAGACAGCCAGCACAGAAAAGTCTGTGTGACTTTTATCTCTAACTAACGAAAAAGTCAAAAGTGGAGCTGTGGCTCAAGTGGTAGAGCACTAGCCTTGAGTGAAAAAGCTCAAGGGCAACACAAGGCACTGTGTTCAAGCCCCAAGACCAGTAACAACAAAAAAAAAAGGGACTTCTTGAAGTTTTGTACAATCTGGATCAAAACTATTTTTACAGCTTGGGAATGATACTGTTTTGTATGCCTGCCCTTTAGCCAGGTGACCTGCTCAAGACACTACCATCCTACATTCTGCACTGAGCCTGGCACCATTCTTGGCTCCCATAGTCCATATCCCCCTGTCAAATCCCATTCTCCATCTGTGTCCAAGCTGAAGTGTAAACATCTCTCAAAATCTTTTCCTGACCCCTATTTCCTCCACCACAAAGCAGTATGTGGTAAAGAGTTTAAATGCAATAGTAGTAGAGAGAAATTATGCAAAGAATAATTTAAGATTTATTTACTGAAAAACTGGTATTCCTCTTGGTCATAAAGATGATGAGCTACAGTGTACTATTTTCTGCATGAGAGTTCCTCAATGTAACATCTAATGAATAGTAACTGTTGACTTTACTTATGTAATGAGGAACAATGATATTTAGAACTGCTAATATGCAGTATTTTGTTGTTAGATTCTTTAAAAAAAAATTAAACCCTGAAAGTGGAAAGACAGAGGTAGAGTGTGAGAGATAAAGTCAGAGACACAGAGAATACATACTCGAATGGTTGTCTATCATCATTTGAAGAAAAAATAGTTTACATTTATATCACTTTAGGCATAACTACATTATCATCTGACCTCAATAGATTCTCATTTTTATTTCAAGTATAAAAGTTATTCTACACAGCATTTTCAACAACTGCTGTCTGCGGTCACAGAGAACAATGCTGGAATGCTGCCTCAGAGTCTGTCCTTTCAATCCTGATATCAAAACCATTGTCATAGGAGATCAAAGATGGCGCTGCCACAGTAGGGAGGCCCCCCAACTCACTCCAACTGAATAGTGAGCTGGGAACTCCAGCACCCAACACCCCATCAAGAATCCAGCAAACCCAACAACAGAAGCAACAGAGGAAGTCAGGAAACGAAAAAGAACAAAAAAAGAAGAGCCTATAACCTGCGCGGAGCCGGAAAATCTCCAGGGTACCCCTCCCTCACCCGCCGAAACTAGCCCAAACAGGGCCAGGCTGGGAAAGGGGACCCGGCGCCAGCAAACAAACTGCCGAAAAGTCACGCCAGGAGCGCAGAGTCCAGATGGCAGGAGCTCCACGGACCCCAGAACTGAGTGCAGACCGACAGAGACACCAGAGCTGCGGAACCGAATGGCTGGGATCAGACATAAGTAGCAGGGGAACGGGGCGATGGAGACAGGGAGAGCCGGGGCCACCACCACCAAACAACCAATCGCCGCACCCCAGTACCACAGCCCCAAAAAGCCCACGGTGGCAGGGGACGCTCACACAATCCAGGACCAGTAAGTTCCCCATTATCCACCCCCACCATGGGAGACCAGCACTAGCAGAGACCCAAAACCTACAAAGAAGCTAGAGCTCCATCCCTACCCCTCCCTACCCCGAGAGAACAGAGGAGCCAGCCACAAATCAGGCAGCAAAAGGTCCCTACAGACTCTGGGAGGACACAGGAGTTAGCAGGGATGGAGCAGCGCCAAGGCAGCAGAGGAGCCTGAGCGGGGCCGCACCGGCCCCACCCCCTCCCCAACAGGGGCCCGGGGACCAGTGGGTATTGGAAGCCCCACCTGAGGTGCCTGATTCTCGCGGACTTTTTGAACAGCAGTCACAAGCTCGCTGGTAGGCAATACCAGCCCTGTTAACAGGGACAACTGGGCCCAAACACACGCCCCCCTCGCGTGGCACAGAGGCACAGAGTCTGTGGGCACCAACCCGCGCCCGGACACTTGGACCAGCTGGGACTCACGCATACCACTCCCCACAGCAAACTCACGAGAGGGCACAAGCACCCTCCAACAGCTCGGGGCAGCACACCCCCAGAGAAAGCACTAGAGTGCACATGCACACGAACCCCCAAGGGCCAGCATGGGCCAGTGTGCTAGCCCTCCAGCAAGAGGACTTCCTGCCCAATCCTCCGCAGGAGCTTCACACAGGTAGGCAGGGCCCCCCAGCGGCAGCGCACGCTCTGCTAGGCGCATCTTGCACAGGTGGGTGGGCCACCCCTCATCAACACCAGCCCCGGAGCAACCCACAAAGGTGGGCGAACCGCCTCTCAGCGGAAAATCTTAATCTGACCAAGGTACCGAGTGGAAAAAAGAACCAAAGAAGAGAAAATCCTCCACACCACGCTGAACCAGCAACCCGCAAACCCCCACCAGGGGCACACTAGGGTCAGCACAACACAGCGGCAGGACACTATCCCACAGAGAAAGACACAGAACCTACCCACCCCCAAGTGCAGGGAGGGTGACCACCCCAGCAACAACCAGGACAGTCACACTCACCCATTGGGCAGTAAGGTTCAACAGCCAAACTCAAACCCAGAGCCAGGACACAAACACGTCTCCCACTGACGGACCAGCAGGAACCAGAACAAAGCCAACCCAAGGAAACCACCTACAGATCCTCAGATGCGCAAATCACAAAGAAATATTGCAAACTACATGAAAGGGCAAGCCAACGCAACAGCTCCAAAAAGCAGTACGACCGAAGAGGAGATGGAGAATAAAAAAGTAACAGAAGGCTACGATAGCAGAAATGATGGAAAGCCTCAGAAATGAAATCACAAAACAATTCCAGGAGTTTAGAATGGAAGTCTTGAAGGACCTTCAGGAAACCAAGAAAGAAATGGAAGCAAAAATGGATACAGTGCAAACCTCCGTTAAAGAAGACCTTAACATCCTGAGAAGTGAAATGTATGAAAAAATAGATTTAAAATACATTAGAGTTTAAAATGCACTAGAGTTCACACGCATGCACACCTGGAGGGCCAGTGTAGGCCAGTGTGCTAGCCCTCCAGCAGGAGGACCTCTTGTCCAAACCCCCACGGGAGCGCACAAGCAAGCACAAGTGAGGGTGACCACCTCAGCAACAATCGAGAAGGTCATGCTCACCCATTGGGCAGTAAGGTTCAACAGCCAAACTCAAACCCAGAGTCAGGACACAAACAAGCCTCCCACTGAGGGACCAGCGGGAACCAGCACAAAGCCAAACCAAGGAAGCCACCCACAGACCTCCAGATGTGCAAATCACAAAGATATATTACAAATTTCTTCAAAGGGCAAGCCAACTCACCAGCTCCAAAAAGTAGCACGACTGAAGAGGAGATGGAGAATAAAAAAACAACTGAGGCTATGTTAGCAGAAATGATGGAAAGCCTCAGAAACAAAATCAGAAAACAATTCCAGGAGTTCAGAGTGGAAGTCTCGAAGGACATCCAGGAAGCCAAGAAAGAAATGGAAGCAAAAATGGATACAGTGCAAACCTCCGTTAAAGAAGACCTTAACATCCTGAGACGTGAAATGCATGAAAAAGTAGATTTAAAATACAACTCTTTAAAGGAAGAAATTTCCACGATCAAAGCTGATCTGGCAACCATAAATAGCTCTCTGACATCCATAAACTCTGCACTTGAATCCACAGCACAAAGAATTAACCATATGGAAGCCAGAATCTCTCTCTTGGATGATGATGCAACCGATAAGAACCAGAAAATTACCACACTCCAAGAAACGGTAAAGCTCCAGGGCAGACTAATCCAGGAGCTAGTGGACAAAGACAAGAGATATAATCTGTGCATAATTGGAATAGAAGAAGGAGCCGAATACCAGAGCAGAGGGCTTCAACATATTTTCAATAAAGTGATTGCAGAAAATTTCCCCAATCTCACAAGGTACCTCACCCAGGTAACCGAAGACTATAGGTCGCCTGGCAGACCAGACCCTAGAAAATCCTCGCCCAGGCACATAATAATCAAGACTACAGAGCTCAAGAATAAAAAGCAAACTTCGAATTCAGCCAAAGGGAAGAAAGAAATTTATTACAATGGGAAGAGGATCTGAATAACAGCAGACCTCTCCACACAAACCTACCACGCACAAAGAGAATGGAAGAACACCATCCAAGTCCTACAGGCCAACAACTGCCAACCCAGAATAAAATCTCCAGCGAAGCTAGAGTTCATATTTGAGGGAAAAACCAGATCTTTCCATAGCAAAGAGGATCTAAAGGAGTATGTGAATAAAAAACCAGCCCTACAAAAAATTCTATGAGGGGAAACCTACCCAACAGAAATCGTACAGGACACACAGACAGAAACAGAAAGAAACTACAATCAGAACCCAACAGAGAGAGCAGCTCATGAAAGACAAGGAAAAAAAAAGAGGAAAAACAGCCTAACAGGAAAATGGAAGGGAAAAAACACTTATCCTTGATCTCTTTGAATATAAATGGTATAAATTCTCCAATAAAGAGGAGCACACTGGCAGAGTGGATCCGCAAACACAAAGTGGCCATCTGTTGTCTACAAGAGACCCATCTTACAGCAAGGGATAAAAACAGGCTCCGAATGAAAGGATGGAGCAAGATCGTCCAAGCAAACGCACCTACCAAAATGGCAGGAGTAGCCATCCTGATCTCGGACAAGCTGGACTTCTCATTAACATCAACTCAAAAAGACAAAGAAGGACACTACATTTTAATACAAGGAAAAATCCAGAACCAAGACATCACGGTGATAAATGTATACTCACCAAACAAAAGAGGCCCTACATATGTCAAGCAAATTCTCACAGGACTACAGAACAAGAAAGACCCAAACACAATCATAGTGAGGGACTTTAATACTCCACTCTCTCCAAGAGACAGATGCAACACACAAAGGATTAGCAAGGGAGCTGAGGACCTAAGTAACACCATATCCCAAATGGATCTGACAGATCTATACAGAATCTTCCACCCTACAGAGACTCAATACACCTTCTTCTCAGCAGTCCATGGATCATACTCCAAAATAGACCATGTCATAGCCCACACAAAGAAACTCAGCAAACACAAAAGTATCGACGTCATCCCATGTATTATATCTGACCACAGTGGAATAAAGGTAACCCTCAAAAACAACGGTTACCACAGAGGCTATGCACATTCTTGGAGGCTAAACCCCACACTGTTATCTAACACTTGGGCCACAGACCAAATTAAAGATGAAATTAACGAATTCATAAGCCACAATGACAATGAAAATACATCACTAAGGAACCTATGGGATACAGCTAAAGCAGTACTGAGGGGCAAGATCATTGCCCTCAGCACTCACATTAAAAGAATGGAAGCATAGCAGGTAAATAACCTCACAATGAAACTAAAACAACTGGAGAAACAAGAAATGATCAAATCCAAAAATGACAAGGAGGAGAGAGATCACAAAGATTAAAGAAGAGATAAATCTGATTGAAAATAGAAAGAACATTCAACAAATAAATAAGACTAAAAGCTGGTTCTTTGAGAAAATAAATAAAATTGACAGACACCTTGCAAGACTTACCAAAAAAAAAAAGAAGAGAAGAGACTCATATATGTAAAATCAGGGACTCCACCAGAAAAATTACAACAAATACACACGATATTCAAACAGTCATAAGGAACTATTTCCAGAACCTCTACTCACTAAAAAACAATAATTTTACAGAAATGGATCAATTCTTAGAGAAGTACAAACTGCCCAAACTGAACCAAGAAGAAATAAATCAACTAAATAAACCAATAACTTACAGCGAGATACAGGGGGTAATCAAGAGCCTCCCAACAAAGAAAAGCCCAAGCCCAGATGGATTCACCAACAAATTCTATAAAACCTTTAGCGAGGAGCTAATACCAATACTCCTCAAACTCTTCCGCGAAATAGAAACAGAGGGAGAAATCCCAAACTCATTCTATGAAGCTAATATTATACTCATCCCCAAACCAGGCAAAGACCCAACAAAAAAAGAGAACTACAGACCAATATCACTAATGAACACAGACGCAAAGCTCCTCAATAAAATATTAGCTAACAGGATCCAGAAACTGATCAAGAAAATTATACATCATGACCAAGTAGGCTTCATCCCACAGTCACAAGGATAGTTCAACATCTGTAAATCAATCAACGTAATTCACCACATAAACAGAACTAAAATCAAGAATTACACTGTTATCTCAGTTGATGCTCAAAAAGCCTTTGACAGGGCTGGGGATACAGCCTAGTGGCAAGAGTGCCTGCCTCGGATACATGAGGCCCTAGGTTCGATTCCCCAGCACCACATATACAGAAAACGGCCAGAAGCGGCGCTGTGGCTCAAGTGGCAGAGTGCTAGCCTTGAGCGGGAAGAAGCCAGGGACAGTGCTCAGGCCCTGAGTCCAAGGCCCAGGACTGGCCAAAAAAAAAAAAAAAAAAAAAAACCTTTGACAAAATACAACATCCATACTTATTAAAAGCTCTGGAGAGAACAGGAATAGATGGAACATTCCTCAAAACAATAAAAGCCATATACAACAGACCAACTGCTAACATCGTATTAAATGGGGAGAAACTAAAATCATTCCCCCTAAACTCAGGAACAAGACAAGGATGCCCATTCTCCCCACTTCTTTTCAACATAGTGCGGGAATACCTAGCCATGGCAATAAGGCAAGAGAAGGACATCAAAGGGATCCACATCGGCAAGGAAGAAATCAAGCTATCCCTATTCACAGATGACATGATCTTATGTTGGGGATTCATCTTGGCCTTAAAGGGGGAAGGGCTAGGAGAGCGCTCCCGAGATGCCACCCTTCCCCCAGCCCTGGGGCAGTGTGGAAGTGAGCCACACCTATCTCCTTCTGGGTCCGGAACCAGAAGGGGTAACTTTGAGACCATCCTCCACCTTGCGCCAGTGAGCACGTGTGCTCCCTTTTCACGCAGGCTTTGCCCACAGGGCGGTACTATGGGTAGTGACGTTAGCCCATGAGGGAGGTCCTTGGGAGCTGCTCTTGAATGGACAAGCTCACCAGCCTATCGCCAGCTCATGCTCAACCCTCGTCATCACTACTATATTACTGTGAGTCCCCTCCCGATTAAATTGGATTGCTCTCCGAAGCGTCTCTGAGATCCGTCTGTGCCTGGCTTCCTTGGTGGGTAAGGAGGGAGGAAAAGGGGATCTCATTCGGCCACGTGCACCTTAGGCTAGCCCGTGTCCCTTGCTCCACCTTGGCCCAAGGGAGAGGATGAAAAGGGAGCACTGATAAGGGAGTAAGCTTAGCATCCCTGCACCAGGGCAGGTAAATCTAGCTCGGCAATCTTATATCTGAAGGACCAAAAAACTCAGTACCCAAACTCCTACACCTAATAAACCATTTTGGCAAAGTAGCAGGCTACAAAATCAATCCACAAAAGTCACCAGCTTTTCTGTACATCAGCAATATACAAGCAGAAAAGGAAATTATGGAAATAATTCCTTTTACAGTAGCCAAAAAAAGAATAAAGTACCTAGGGATCAACCTAACCAAAGACGTGACGGACCTATTTAATGAGAACTATAAAAATCAAAGGAAATCAAAGAAGACACAAGGAGATGGAAAGACCTCCCATGCTCATGGGTAGGCAGAATCAATATAGTGAAAATGGCCATATTGCCCAAATTGTTATACAAATTCAATGCAATCCCGATCAAAATCCCAGCTACATTCTTCACTGAAATAGAGAAAGCAACCCATAAATTCATATGGAACTGCAAAAGACCTAGAATAGCCAAAGCAATTCTAGGCAAAAAAAGCAGTGCAGGAGGTATCACAATACCAGACTTCAAGCTCTACTATAGAGCCATCATAACAAAAACAGCCTGGTATTGGTATAAAAACAGACCTGAAGACCAGTGGAATAGAATTGAAGACCCAGAAATAAAACTGCACTCATACAGTCAGCTGATATTCGACAAAGGAGCTAAAGACATACAATGGAATAAACAGAGCCTCTTCAACTACTGGTGCTGGGAGAACTGGGCAGCCATATGCAAAAAACTCAAAGTAGACCCAAGCCTATCACCATGTACCAAGATCAACTCAAAATGGATCAAGGACCTCAATATAAGGCCTGAATCCTTGAAACTACTGAAGGACAGAGTAGGAAAGACGCTAGAACTTATAGGCATAGGAAGGAACTTCCTAAATAAGAGTCCCAGGGGTACAACAAATAGGGGAGAGACTCGACAAATGGGACTACTACAAATTAAAAAGTTTCTGCATTCCTATGGACATAGCCACCAAACTAGAAAGACAGCCAACCATATGGGAAAGGATCTTTACCAGCACAGCAACAGACAAAGGCCTAATATCTGTCATCTACAGAGAACTCAAACTAAGCCCCTCCAAGCCCAGTAAGCCAATTAGGAAATGGGCAATGGAGCTAAAGAGAGACTTCACAAGAGAAGAGATAAAAATGGCAAAGAAACATATGAGGAAATGTTCAACATCCCTGGCAGTAAAGGAAATGCAAATAAAAACAACCCTGAGATACCACCTCACTCCAGTTAGAATGGCCTATACTCTGAACTCAGGCAACAACAAATGCTGGAGGGGGTGGGGAGAAAGAGGAACCCTCCTCCATTGTTGGTGGGAGTGCAAATTAGTACAACCACTTTGGAGAACAGTATGGAGGTTTCTCAAAAAGCTCAATAAAGACCTACCCTATGACCCAGCCATACCACTCCTAGGCATCTATCCTGAACAACAGGTCCCAAGATATCAAAAAGACATTTGTACTTTCATGTTTATCGCTGCACAATTCACAATAGCTAAAATATGGAAACAACCCAGATGCCCCACCACAGATGAATGGATCCAAAAAATATGGTACCTATACACAATGGAATACTACATAGCAATTAGGAATGGTGAAATATTGGTATTCGCAGGGAAATGGTCAGAACTTGAACAAATAATGTTGAGCGAGACAAGCCTAGAACACAGAAAACAAAGGGGCATAATCTCCCTGATATATGACTGTGAAGGTGAGGGAAGGGGAAGACAGTAGAGACCAGGTCTGTGAAACCAAAAACTTCTTGTCAAATGGTATTTCCCACAGGTTTGGGTCAGTGACCCTACACTATATAACTAAAACCAAACAACTACTCAACATATAAAGGTCAAAAATTGACCTCTCAGTGGATCACAATAGCTCAAAAGCTATATATGTACGTTCATATAAGACTATTGTCGACATATTGTCTATTGTCGACATTACATTTAAAGCCCTAGGCGAATTTTCTTGGGCGTAGGCCACGTGGCTACTGTATATGTTCTTGGTACACTGTATATTGTATATATGTCTACCGACCTAGGGAAGGGAAAGAAAAGCAGGATGTAAGATATCACAAGTAATGTACACACTGCCCTACTATGTAACTATACCCTTTTTGCACAACACTGTGTCAAAAATAACTTTTCTTTCATTAATAAATAAATTACAAAAAAAAAAAACATTGTCATAAAATCTGTTAAGGTTTCTAGTCGCTAGCCTTTGCTGCTTCTAAATTATGTTAAGACATTTTGGTTTGTTTGTCTTTGTTTTTGCAATTTGTGAAAAATGGGGTTTTCTTATATTGCTCAGGCTGGTCCTGATAGCCTACATTCAAGGAATCCTGCCTCAGCCTCCAAAGTAGTGGGACTACAGACACACACCACTATGCCCAGCTTTCGTGTGCTTTTTTTTTTCTTTTTTTTCTTTCTTATTTTTTTTGCCAGTCCTGGGGCTTGGACTGAGGGCCTGAGCACTGTCCCTGGCTTCTTTTTGCTCAAGGCTTGCACTCTACCACTTGAGCCACAGCGCCACTTTGGCCGTTTTGTATATATGTGGTGCTGAGGAATTGAACCTAGGGCTTCATGTATACCAGACAAGCACTCTTGCCACTAGGCCATATTCCCACCCCCTTTCATGTGCATTTTAAATACTTGTCACCTGGACTGGCAATTTTGGTTCTCTTCAGTAGATTCTTTAGTACATTCTTCACAGAGGCCACTCAAGTCTTTTGTTCTAACTTTCCAATTCTGTGACTTTACTTTACTGAGATGATTTGAATCTCTGAGTCTCAATCATACCTCAAGGTATTTCCAGGTCTCTGTAACTACTGCCTTCTACTAATTTTGGAGAGAACAAAGTTAATTTTCAATAAAGCTAACTATATCCCCCTGAATCCCAGTTTTAGGGTCTTAAAAGAGCCAAATAGCATTCTTTTGCCAAAGTTATGAAAAAAAATCAGAAATACAGTAGCATAGCAAAGGAAGATGGGAAGATTACCATAATTATGGATGGCTTGTTATGAAAGCCAAAGTTACCTGGAAACTAAATCCCAAATCAGATTTACCCGCATGGCTGCATGGATGACTCCAATAACCAATAACCCTGATCAGTCCAAAGCTTCAAGAGAAGGCAGTGGCCTCCCCCAGGGCTCAGGGCTCAGACCTCAGGGCTGAAAGAACAAAAATGACTCATGTGGTCAGGAGTGTTGCTGAGAAGCAAAGGGGAAGAGATGAACAGAGCATGTCCCCCACCAAAAAAAAATTATCAAAGTAAACACGTAGGACCAGGAGTGTAATGCTAATTTATCTGCCCCCACAGGGAAGGAAACAACAAATATAGGTAAGAAGCATTGCCCTCCAAACCATCTCCATCAATAAATTGCACTTTGGGAACCTTGTTTCAATTGGTATTTTTCTCTTGCTGACATTTTCTGTTTCTCAACAATTCTATCCTATTTCCAATGTCAATACCCATAAGGGCTGTCATCTTTTAAAACAAAAACTACATTTGGCCCTCTTACCTATTCTCCCCCTCCCCTTCTCCTTTCTTTTCTTTCTTTACTTTCATGATGCTGGGGATCAAACTTGGTGTTTCACCCATGTTTTACCACTTGGTGACATTTCCAACCCTTTGATACCTATTTTAACTGGACACTGAAACTGGAAAATTCAGGGCTTACTCAATCTAAACCTTTAGTTTTAGTACTGAAAAGAATGAGGTCTAGAGAGGTAAAACAGTTTGCCCAACCTCACTAATTTCTTCTTTGTTTTTGAGGAACTTTTTCCACTTGATGATATATTTCCAGGTCTCCTGGCCATTTTGTTTATACTGTCCAAGTTACATGTGAAAAGTCACCTCTGACACTCTTACATATCCTCACTCTTCTTAATTTTCTCCAAGTTGTATAGATTTATAATTATTCTTGTGATTGCTTTGGGGTGGGGGGAAGTGGGGGGAAGGATGTATAAAGCCAGTCCCAGGAGGCACAGGAGAGCAATGTCACCTTTGCAAGTCTTGCAATCTAAATTACATGTAATATGCAAGTCTATTATAATTTGTTGCTTATTCATCTATTTCCTACTTGTTGGATTTGTGGATGACCTAAATCTCTTTTCTTTAGAAGCACACAGCTCTCACTGGCGTCAACTGAGGTCACAGCCCCACATTTAGGGAAAAACTGAACTGACTGTGGTTACAAACGCGTGTCTGTGGCCACTTAGAAAGACCTCTCTCAGCAAATGGTAACCATATTTCTAAGAAGTCTGTTGATTTCAGCACTTTTGGCTATTATTGTGCTTCAATTCAAAATGCCAGCCTGTCTCACTGAAGCATTTTTCCATTCTCAGTCACAAGCCATAACATATAAAAGTCTTTCCCCCTTTCTGAAAACCAATGGTTAGTTTCCAGTGGTTAACCATTACAGCCTCTAAAGTAGTGTGCTATGTGACATGAATTTTACATGCTTAAGTGATTGTCTCAGTAACACCATTAAACAGCTTCAAAAGGATTAATAAGTAGCAACATTCATAAGGGGTGGAAGAGGACCAAATAACAAACAGTTATAACTCAGAAACAAAACTGTTCTGCTACTTTCAGTCACCCAAACTGAAATACCCTCTGAAGAGATACATACTCAAGTACAATTTCATTTTGCTTGTAAGCCACAAAGAAATATGTTTCACTTTGTGACTCTCAACTTACCCTACCTCATTTCATGGCTACCTTCACCCTCCACTGCCCTATAAATTCTTTGAGACTCCTGATTCATTCCTACATTCATGACCATGTTAAATGAAGCACCTTATACATGGAAAGGTTCTCAATAAACACCTTTGAGACTGACATCTGAAGGCATTTGTGATTTTAATATCTCCTTGCTTATAGAGCCAATCTGGCTTGCATACATTCTATATTCTAGTAGAAAGTCTTCACTTAACAAACATCTTCCTCTAGACATCTCACTATTTTCTTCTCAGATACACTTGTGCCTCTTTATGCCACATCCTTTTTTTACTTGTAAGCAAGAAAAAGGAGAAAACTTTTGCATATATGCTTATTGTAAAGCACTGAGCAAACTGAATTACTAAATTACTTAATTCTACACATCAGCTGACCAGAGAATGACAGCTTTCTCTATTCCAAATGTGTTTATTCTTTATTTATGACCCATCAAATGCTCTTTTTGACATTTTATTATGTTTAAGTAGTTGTACAAAGGGCTTTCCATTTAACAAAGTAGTTTATGAATACAATGCATCTCAAAGGCTCTTAATGACAATTAGTTTACCTACAGAGATACACTATTTCTAGATATAGTTCCTCTGATACTCAAAAGCATATAGTCATGGGAACAGAGCCTACTGCTATGAACGTCAGTAAAATAATTTCAGAATTAGAAGAAAACATAGAGGTCCATACATATCACTTAAGTTCAGAAATTCACATTAATGTATTATTCTGCAATTTATTTTTCACTCAATGGTTCTGAAATATAGCCATGTTCATCCATATAAATCTAGTTTATTTCTTTTAACTGCAATCTAGCTACACATTCCTATTGAGAGATATTTTAAGACATTAAAATTTTTTCATTATTACAATGTTGCAACCAACTTCCTGTATACATCTCCCAGTGCACTTATGTGCTTTTCTCCTGAGGTAAAACACCTGGAGGTTCCATTTTGTCTGATATTAATACTGTTGCACCTTCTTTCTTTCTGTTTTTGTTTTCTTCTCTGTCCCCTAAATTTTATTTTTAATTGTTATGTTTTGTTTGCTTAGAGTTACTTTTTAAAGCAAAATGTGTCTGGTTTAAAAAGAAAATGTTATGCTGGGCACCAAAGACTCATACCTATAATCCTAGCTACTCATGGAGGCTGAGATCTGATTATCTGGTTGGAAGCCTGTCCAGGCAAGAAAGTCTATAAGACTCTTATCCATAATTAACCCCCCCGCCCAAAAAATAGTCTGAAGCAGAGGTGTGCTCAAGTGATAGTGCTAGCCTTGGGCAAAAAAAACCTCGGGATGGACTTAGGCCCTGAGTTCGAGCCCTAGGACTGGTATGCTCACTCTCTCTGTCTCTTTCTGTCTGTCTGTCTGTCTCTGTGTCTCTCTATGTCTCTCTTACACACAAATTATTTCAAAGTTTATTTACATTTGTCACAATTAGTTGTTACACCACTTATCTCAACACATTAATGCTGTGCTTTCTATTGATGACTTTTACTGCTTCTGTCTTAAAATGTTTGTTGAGCTTTTCTGCATTCCTGCTTTCCCCTCTACTGTTTCAGAAGTTACACAATGAATTTCATTTCCTTACCATACCTACTTCAAGTCAATCTCTACCAGGCTCCCAAACAGTACGTGGATCTCAGAAAGTTTAATCATCAATTTTCCCTTCCTCCTCCCTCCATACCAGTTTGCATACTATTGTTGCTAATATCTTAGTATCAGTTTTTTGTTACTGTAAGGGTGATGTACAGAGAAGTTACCATTTCGTAAGTCGGGTAATGAGTACATTTCTTTTTGGACAATGTCACCCCTTTCTTCACCCTCTTCCCATATTTCCCTCCAATCCCTGCCCTCATGTTAGTATCAAATTTTTAAAGAACTTTGATCCAACTTTAAATCAGTATTTACTTGAACATTCACCAATTTCCTTACTAATGATTGACCCATACATCCCACTCCTTCCTTGTAAATTCACTGTTGCTCCCCTTGCTGGATGAGAAATTAACTTTGTGGCTTCAAGCAGCAATCATTATATTCCATTCTGTACTAAGGAATTTTGGTAACATCAGCATTATTCTGCACCTAGTAAATCTAGGTCACTCAGTGATAGCTATAGGATATGTTCATCTGGTGTGATGACTAGGATGGTCATCAAAGCTTCCTAACATGGAGATGTCAGAATAGTTGAACGTGTGCTTATTTAATATTATTTAACCACTAATAAGTTGGATATCTTGTCAGCTAGCAGCAACCAGGGCAAATGTCCTAAAGAACCCATTGAAAGCTGTACAGCATTTGTTGTTGTTGTTTTATTTTGTTTTGGGTCTAGCCTTGAAAATCAATATGGCTACCAGCTCCACTAGATTCTATTAGTTTTGAAAGAACAACCATGAAGCCAGTGCAGAATCAGGGAAACAGGAACTAACTCGTGTATGGGGGGGGGGGGGGGTGTATGCCTGTGCATGCACTCGTGTGTGTGTGTGTGTGTGTGTGTGTGTGTGTGTGTGTGTATGCCTGTGCATGCACTAATCCTAGGGGCCTGAACTCAGGATCTGGGCACTGTCCATGAGTTTCTCAAGGCTAGAGATCTACTGCTTGAGCCAAAGCTCCACTTTTTGCTGGTTTACTGGAAGTAAGAGTCTCCTGGATTTTTCTGCCTAAGCTGGCTTAGAACTGCAATTCTCTCTTTTTTTTTTTTTTTTGGCCAGTCCTGGGCCTTGGACTCAGGGCCTGAGCACTGTCCCTGGCTTCTTCCTGCTCAAGGCTAGCACTCTGCCACCTGAGCCACAGCGCCCCTTCTGGCCGTTTTCCGTATATGTGGTGCTGGGGAATTGAACCCAGAGCTTCATGTGTAGAAGGCAAGCGCTCTTGCCACTAGGCCATATTCCCAGCCCCTAGAACTACAATTCTTAGGTCTCAGTCTCCTGAGTAGCTAAGTTTATAGGCATGAGACACAAGCACCTGGCACTGACTCTAACTTTTGATGGTAGATAATGATTGCTATGACCATCTTAGTAAGACAAAATCTACCACAATTTCCTGTTTACTTAAGTGCATTGCTAGTAAATCTTTAGGAATCTACAAGCAGTAAACTCAACACATATGTGTGCAATAGTATTATTATATCTTCCCTATTAAATGATTACTGTGCACTTTTAAGCTGGCAGTTACTTTCACTTAGCACTTTGAATTACCATACAGTTAGGCATCTTTTTATGGTATTAGTATGATTTTCTTGATATGTATCTATTTTTTCTTCCTGGTAGCCTTTGTATTTTTATCATTGATGCCTGAAAGTAGACTTGGTTTTTTGCTTGCAAGGTGCAAGCTTCAAGGTGCCCTCTACACTGGGTAGCTTTCAATAGCAGCTTAGAAAATCAGAAAAAAAAGTGTACATAAACTTGAAAGTGGTTATGTAGAAAATATTCGGTATGAAAAACAAAGCAGTTTTGAAAGAAGAGAGCCTAGGTACCTTTGAGACAAAAATAAAAGGATTTAATATAAACAACTGGAGCCTAAGAAGGCTAGGTGAGAGAGAATAACATACCAAAATACACTGTTAAAAAGAAAACAAAACAGTGATAAGCACAGCCAGCACTTAAGACTTTAGTTTCAAATACCATTTCTAATAAGAGGAACTAGGTTTTCATGGAGAAATTCTGATTCTAGGAAATACAAGGAAATACAGGATGAGTGTAGAGGATCATATAGGAGAAAGAGGAAGGAGGGAAGAAAGGGAGGAAAGAAAGAAGGAAGGGATTGAAGGAGGGAGAGAAGGGAGGGAGAAAATAAAGGGAGGAAGAGAGGGAGAACTGGGAGGGGAGGCAACTCAAAAGCTTATAATGGCTGAAACAATCTGAGCAAGCAAATAAAAGATAGTTTTTTATTAGAACCCAAGAAATAAAATATATGACTATTCTAACATAAACAAGTGATTGAAAAAGTAAATGGGGATGGACCTTCTTACAGAAGAATTCCATATAATACAGATAATATCTCTTCTAAGAAGTAGAGTTTATTTTTCTACAGGTATAGGCTGACTTTAGTGACTTGCTTCCAAAGAATATGGAATGGGAAAGGAAACACTAGGTTTACAGTAGAGATATTTAGCAGACACAACCTTCCCCATACTGTCAAGATCTCTATAGTAGTTCACAAACCTATAACCTCAGTGCACACATTAGAAACTATCAAGAAAGTTCACACTGAATGACATCATACAAAACATTTGACCAATACTTTTCAAAAGCATCAAGGCTACGAACAGCAAGTAGAACCTGAAAAATTATTACAGAGTACAGTCTAGAAGATGTCTTGTAAAATGAAATGTGGAATCCCAAATGGGATTCTAAAGCAGAAAGGAAAAAATGGGAGGCAATAGTGGAAAATAGAGTTAAGAGCATTGTGCCACATTATTTTTATTTAATATACCATAATTGAAAGGAAATTACCCCAGAAGATCATGCAAAGTCATGTAGAACAAAAGAGGTTTATTGCCAGCAGAGCCGACAAGGCCAAGTTCCCACAAAGGAGTAAGGAAAATGGCTCTGGTCTGTCTCTCAGGGACCTTTATACCCTCATGGGGATGGGGTGGGAGGTACCCTACCTGCCTCTCAAGTATTATCATCAAGGGCAGGGTCACACTGCCAAGGACAGATCTTATGTCTGGGCTGGGGGACATTCAGCAAACTTAAAATAATTGCATAAAATAGGAACCTGAGGGGGAGTTGGGTATATCAAAACTCTCTATACTATCAATGCAACTTTTTAGTAAATCTAAAGTATTCCAAAAGAAACTTTAAGAATTGTTGCTTACTAGAACAACTGTTGTCTAAGGCAAAATGACATTGAGTCTATACTTCAAGCTGGACATATTAGTGTATGGGTAATGGCAACACTTGGGAGGTGTTTGAGGCCAGCCTGAGCTGATAGGAAAGAGGGGGAAGTGGATAGGGGAGGGGGGGAGGGGAGAGGGGAAAGGGAAAACCTTAAAGCAGATAAAATAGAACAATCAGGCCAAGAAAATGATCACTGCCATAATTTTAATCTTTGAATTTAGGGTATGCCTTTGAGCATTTTATTTGGTTTCTAGAATTTTAACTTTAAGCTTTTCCCCTATGTTCCTTCCTTCTTTTACTTTTAGGTAAAAAAAAATGTTAAAACAACATAAGACTATATATCTTAGCTGTACAAGAACAGAATTCAAATTCCCCCTAGAACAGTAATTCTAACATGCTCCAGTACACACACAGAGTGTAAATACATGCTACAATAGGGCCTTTCATTGCAAAACTCATACCCAAGAGGCAATGTCATTTATCACTGAGTAAATAATGCAAGATAACATAATGAAAGGGGGAGGATTTTGCTTTATTCCCTAACTATAAATGAAAATATGTAGCACTTTGTAGGATTACCACATGTGGTATAATATTAACTTAAATCTCAAACTTGAAGCCAAACTGTAAATAAGATAAACTGTGTTCTCTGGCCTCAAGTTTTAAATAGTCCCTTTTCTTTAAATTCATTGCTTTCATGAAGCATGTAAGGGTGACTGCATATAATTTGTAATTATGTAATGAAAGACTCTTTTGTGATAATATATACCTTAAAAAAGGAAAAAAAAATGAAAGAAAACAAAACTGGAATTAATGTTGTTGTGGGAATTATAAAAAGTCCCTGTGATGAAGAGCAAGGAAGTAAGGCTAAAGGACTATGAGTCAAAGACCTTTCTGAGGATAAAGAAAGCAAATCACTGTCAGCTGTGGCTTGATTTATATATTATAACCAGTCATGGGGGAGGGGAGGTCTATTATGTGAACACCAAAAACAAAACCTGATTTTACTCCCACCAGCACATGCCTCCTCCACCCACAACAATCTTCAGCTTCCCTGATATCAATGTGTGTTTACTCCAGATCACATCCAAGCATACACATAACCTTTCTCTTTAGCGCTTAAGGAGTTCATGCTCACATTATCAGCAGGCATCAGTTGCAGAGATCAGACTGGAAGTGATTTCAGTCTATTTTCAGGGAAAAAATAATTTATCCCTTTGATTGAACTTGCTTACAAAGTAGAGCATGTTTCAGTTTTCTACAGAGTGCCGCTTCAACCTAATTACAGCAGAGTGATCAGAAAAGGATTCCTTGAAGAACGTATTACAGTGACAGAGAAATGAGATTTCACATTTCTACTTCATTTTCAAGAAGTTATGCCTGCCCAGTCAAGTCGCTACAAAAGCAATTTTACCTATTGAACTGCAACACAATTTCTCCTTAGGCAATGTGTCTGACATATATGTATGTGTGTGTGTGTGTGTGTATACACACACACACATAGATGTATATATTTGTTATTTGATATATTTGTTTTTCAACATTATAATTAAAGATTTCACATCTACTCAGATCAGGATTTTACATCTTGCCTGCCTCCTAGTTTCTTGGGTGGTGGGTGAGGCAAGACTGACATCTCAAATCAAACTGAGTGTGGTTGTGGTAAGCCTGTAATCCCAGCTACTTAGGAGGTTATAGACAGGAGGATCACAATCAGAGGCCATCCCTGGACAAAAATACAAGTCTCTACCTGAAGAAAAGAAAAAAAGGTACAAAATTCACCCTAATAAAGTTTATCACCTCCGCTACATTCCTAGACCCCTTCCATTTTCTCTCTTTTCAAACATTGATTGGCACACACACACACACACCACTATATATATATGTATATGTGTATATACATATATATATATACCTTTTCCCCTCCTTCTCTCTGAGCCCTCATATCATTCCACTCTTTTACATTCATGTCTCATTATTATTATCATCATCATTACTGTCATCGTCATCACCATAATATTTATTTTAGGCCCAGATTCCACAAATAAGTGAAAATACATACTTGGCTTTTGTAGTATGGCTAATCTCACTCTATATGATGAACCCTAATTCCATTCATTTCCTGCAAATGATATAATTTCATTTTCATTTTTCTTTTTCACTGAGTAATATGTACCTTATTTTCCTTATCTAAGCATTGGTGGTTGGGTCTAGTTGCAATTTTAACAGATACTACTTTAGCTCAGAATTTGTTAGTACAATTCCAAATACTCAAATCTTTAAACTACCCTATATGGTGGCCTCTTTTATTTTTCCATAAGGCTTATCTATAAAATCCATAACCTCCAAAAGGTCTTAAAAGTTATCAAGGACAATCTGTCTGTGGGAGGGACACAGGGAGGACGAAGGGTGAATAAATGCAGCAGTGGCAATTACAAGACATTATGCTGAAAATGAACTATACAAACTTGTGGGTGGGGATAAGAGGGGAAAACTGGGAGAGCAAAGGGGTGACACTGTCCAAAAATAAGATGTTCACATTACTTGGCTTATGTAACTACAACTTTTCTGTACTTTTACCTTTTTTTTTTTTTTTTTTTTTTGCCCATCCTGGAACTTGGGACTCAGGACCTGGCCACTGTCCCTGGCTTCTTTTTTGTTCAAGGCTAGCACTCTACCTCTTGAGCCACAGTGCCACTTCTGGCTTTTTCTGTTTATGTGGTACTGAGGAATCAAACCTAGGGCTTTGTGCATGCTAGGCAAGTATTCTACCACTAAGTCACATTTCCAGCCCCTCTCTGTATTCTTAACAACAAAACTCTGTATTGTATAATAACAATTTAAAAATCATTGAGGATAATGAGAAAACAGACATGGTGGCACATACCTGTAATCCTAGTTACTTGGAAGATAAGAGACTGAGAGGATTATTATTCTCAAGTCCCATCTCAACCAATAAAAAAGCTGAGTGTGTAGTATGCACCTGACTTCCCAATTATATGACAAGTGTAAGTAAAGAGATCAATCAGGCCAGCTTTGGCAAAATATGAGACCCTATCCAAAAAAAAAAAAAAAACCAAACCCAAAGCCAAAAAAGCTGAGAGCATAGCTCAAGTGATAGAGTGCCTTGCCCAGCAAGTGCAAGGCCCTGAGTTCAAAACCCTCTACTGTACTGTAACTATAACCCCTCTGTACAACACTAAATTAAAAAAAAAAACAACTAAGTTCAAAACCCCAGTACCACCAGAAGGAAGCAAACCCAGATTTTAGGCCTATTTACAACCTAGCAGAAGTACAGCAGTACTAAGATTGTTAACATATAGTGCTTTCAGCTGAGAGTCTCCCCAGAAAAAGAATAAAACTTCCATGGCCAAGCTCTGCAGGCTGAAGGGCTGTCAAGTACCAGTCCCAGACCTCTCAACAACTAATAACCTGTAACCAATAACTAATAACAACTCAATAACCTGTTCTTATACACAATTCTCACATGATATTTCCTCTAAAACGCCTGAAACCTAGCCACACAAGTTCAGTCACTGTTCCAGTATATACTGGTAAGCCAAAACAATAGCAGATACAAAGGGAAGGATCATTATTCCATGATGAGCTTTGCAAACCACAGGCCCAAGATAAGTTACAGCTGATCACTTCTGTGGACATAATTCAATTAATTTAGCTTTTATTTTAACAGACCACCCAGTGATTTGGGGGATGCTAAGATAAAAATTAAAACATTTTAAACTCCACTAGAAGTAGTATAATTTATTATTGTCTATAAATATTCATGCTGAAAACAACTCTAGATGAATAGTGTTTGGTTACAGGGTTCAGTACATAAAAGTGAAGAGTAAAAATAAAGATTAGAAAACATTAGAACATACCCAAACTATCAGCTTTTTCAGTAAGATTTCATCTAAAAACAATGAAAACTATCTATCTATCTATCTATCTATCTATATTTTTTATTTATTTATTTTTGGCCAGTCCTAGGCCTTGGACTCAGGGCCTGAGCACCATCCCTGGCTTCTTCCTGCTCAAGGCTAGCACTCTGCCATCTGAGCCACAGCGCCCCTTCTGGCCGTTTTCCATATATGTGGTGCTGGGGAATTGAACCGAGAGCTTCATGTGTAGGAGGCAAGCACTCTTGCCACTAGGCCATATTCCCAGCTCTGTGACAATATTTCTTGTAGTAATAATAAATGTTCTGAAATGGAGAACAATTCTCTTAGGAGGACATATTTTATCAGCAAAAAAGAAATTATGCTCAAATCCATAATCAGTAGAGATTCTAAATCTAATTCCCACTTATGACATCAATTTCCTCTACAACATATCTACAGAGTCATCATGTGACTGCTTTAAATATATTTATATTTAATATTACTTTTAAACACAACAAAACAAGTCCTAGACTCATGAATGAGTAAGCTAAATGTAGACTATCTACAAAATGGAATATGACTCAGTCATAAAAAGGAATAAGTGCCAATATGCTACCCTATGGATGAATCTTTCATAAAAACTTTTACTGTAAAGGTATTGTACAGAGGGGTTACAGTTACATAAGTCAGGTCATATGGATGAATCTTGAAGATACTATGCTAAGTGAAATCAAAAAGACATGAAAAACAAACATATTTTATAATTCCAATTATATATCATGCCCAGAAAAGGCAAACCCACAAGAATAGAAAGTAGTAATTGCCAGGGAGTTCTAAAGTGTACAGGGATTTCTTCTAGAGTTATGAAAATATCGAAAAAAATTAGACAGTGGTGATAATTATGCAATTCTATGACTATCCTGAAATCTACTGAATTGTATAGTCTTTTTTTATTTTTTGTGCCAGTCCTGGGGCTTGAACTAAGGACCTCAGCACTGTCTCTGAGCTTTGGTGCTCAAGGCTAGTGCTCTACCACCTCAGGCTCCATTTCCAGCTTTGAACCACAATCCTCAGATCTCAGCCCCATGAGTAGCTAGGATTATAGGTGTGGGCCATCAGACCTGTCATAGATTTCTTTTCTGGCAGTACTAGGGTCTAGCTGGCACTCTACTACTGAGCCATATATCCAGCTCTGGTTTTTGCTAGTGATTTTTAGGAGTTTTGCATCCCTTCCAATATGCACCTAGGCTACTATAGACTTCCCATCATTGCTAGGATGACAGGCACTACATCCTGCCTCTTTCCATGGAGATAAGTCTCACATACTTTTCTGCCTGGGCAGGCCTAGAACTGCAATCCTTCTAATCTCAGCCTCCCCACAGAGTTTAGGATGACAGACACATGCCATTGTGCCCAGCTATGAGTGAGAAGAGGGGCTCTCAAACTTTTCTTCCTCAGCTGGCATCAAATCCTCTGAATCTCCTTCCAAGGAGCCAGCATTACAGCTGTGAGCCATCAATGCCTGGGTCTACCTTCAGCATTTTTTAAAATATTTATTTATTGTCAAAGTGATGTATAGAGGGGTTACATTTTTTCCCTCTTCACATCATCTGCTATTACTTATTAAACATTTTTCTTAACTTTTTCATAACTTCATCTTGAGCATAAAATCATGGGTGTAATGTGGTAACTTATTTTTCTGTCAGACATTAAATATGAAAGACTTAAATTTAAAAGACTTAGCTGGGTGCTAGTGGCTCAGGCCTGTAATCCTAGCTATTCAGGAGGCTCAGATCTGAGGACTGTGGTTCAAGGCCAGTCCAAGCAGTAAAGTTCATGAAAATAGTCTCCAATAACCAGCAAAAGGCTGGTGTGTGGCTCAAGTGGTAGATACCAAAACTGAATGGAAAAGCCAAATGAATCTCTCTCTCTCTCTCTCTCTCTCTCTCTCTCTCTCTCACACACACACACACACACACACACACACACACAAACACGCATACATACACGCTCAGAGTAATAGGGAAATTAGACTTGAGAAAACTACTATTTTACTCCCTAAAGTGAGCGATCTAGTCTGTGGACTCACTGATAGAGAATTTTAACACTGGCTTATTTTTAGGTTCTGCATGTGGTTTAGAGATTGTGCTAAAAAGTGTACTTCCCCAGTATTTTAAAACAAAAATTTTTTTTTTGGTTTTGGGTTTTTTTGATCCCATAACCATAGAGGTAGACTTCCTAAAGATTTTTTCAGAAAATACTGCAGAACTGTGAAAAATTTAAGTCTAACTGATTTTGTGTTATACTACTAGCATGATCAAAGCAGACTATAGGGACATTTTTTAAAGTTTTTATTATAAAACTGATGTACAGAGAGGTTACAGTTTCATACGTTAGGCATTGGATACATTTCTTGTACTGTTTGTTACCTTGTAGGGACATTTTTTTTAAACCTAAAAACACTATGGCTTCTCAAATATTTTTAATCCTAACATCTTCTGTATACTTTTCCAGTGAATATTAAACATCAGGAATCTTTATTACTAGCAACTAAGATTCTTATCTGGGAATATTCTCAGAAATTCATAAAAACACTTATATCTCAGAATTCCCCAAAGTAAAAATTATAATCAGATAAATCATCTCTCTCCTTGGGAATCCAGCAGTTTTTATTCAAGTGTGGTCCAAAAACCACATATTCTAGAGTCAATGTCTGATAGGGCAGTGGGCTGATGGAAGTAGCATTTGGTAAAAATGCAGACTCAGTTGTAGAATGTCTGCCTAGCAAAAGTGAGGCCACAGTTTGGCAATATTTAAGATGGTTAAAAGAAAAAAAATCTAGACTCTTGGGTATTATCAGATCTACTAAATCAGAATCAAGAAAGATACTGGCCAAACACCAAATTTTGAATCAGATACTCAAACAATTCTTATGTACCTAGTGCTTCTTGAACTATTTAGCAACCTGAACCAACTCAAGGCCATAAAAACAGGATTCTCACACTCACTGTATAAAGTTTAAGAAAAAAGAATTGAGGATAAATATTTAAAAGAAAGCAAGCAAAGTGAAAATCTCTCCTCCATTAGAACCTGACAGAACTGAGGCTCCAGGATAAACTGCAGCATGAACAGAGTGTTTCTCCACTTTTAAGAACACAACTACCTACTACTGTTATTTATAGGGAAGCAGACTTTCTGTCCTCAACTCAAAACACAGCGAGAAATGCCAGCATATCACTTATAATAAAGGATATTCTAGCATGTAAGGAAGTTTTTATTCCATTTGACTTTTTTACTCAATATGTTTCCACTACGATCAGGTTGAATTGGTTGGGTCAGTGGTTCACAAACTTGGATGTACACTAACAGTTGCCTGCAGATCTTGTTAAAACACAAGACTACTGAGTCCTAAGAATCTGCACTTCTATCTTTCCTGTTGTATTAGGAAAATAAGGACTGGATATCCCAAGAATCAGAGGTTATATAAAAATACTGCATACTTGACAGTAGACACAAATAAATATCTGTGTCTATAAAAATCCTATTTTTAAACTTTGTTATGTTGAATAAAAACAAAATAAAATAACAAAAAATTCATTTGTAGTAAGTCCCATGAGATACTGGTACCTTTTAGTCTAGAGATGAGATTTTGAGAACTGCTGGCTCAATTAAGGCTGACTATTGCCCAACCAGCACTATTAGCATTCATTGTAAGTTTCAACAATGCTAAGAAATACTTGCATCTGGCAAATGCTCTGACCACTTGCTGTAGGGCTTCTCATGTAAGACTCTTACTGCTAGGTATACTGAGGACGTTCTGGTCATTCAAAACATGTAGTATAGGTAATACACATGTTCTTTCATATGTTCTTTTCCCTCCCAATCCCTGTCCTCTGTCTGACCCTACAGTCTTCACTTCTTACCTGGCACCAACAGTCTTTTGGCATTTCTATAGCAAATGACACTTCCTACTTCAGGGAAGCCATAGGAAGGACAAGAGGTCCCTCTGTTCCTGTCCTAATAATGAGTCAGAGATCAGGACAGGCTGCCTCCACTCCAAGATTTTTTTGGTGATCATGTCACAAGGCTGCAGCTGTATAGATAAACTCAGCAAGAGTACTATACCCACAGCCAAAATAAAGCCAAGGATAAATTCTCTAGAAATATCAGAAGAACTCAGATCTGAATATTTACATCTTGTTCTTTGTGGGAATAAGTATAAACACAATGACATACATTTCCCACTCTGAGATAGATCCAGATTTATACACTGCAAATTGGTATCCATTCTCATGAAATGTTTAATTAATTGCAATAAGGTTTAATTAAAGACAGCACTGGTGGCTCACACCTGTATTTTAGCTACTCAGGAGGCTGAGATTTGAGGGTCAGGATTTGAAGCCAGCAGGGTAATATCATCCATGAGACTCATCTCTGATTAACCACCAAAAAGCTGGAAGTGGAGCTGTGGCTCAAGTGGTAAAGCTCTAGCCTTGAGCACAAAAACATGGGGACAGTGTCCAGGCCCTGAGTTCCAGCCCCAGGATTGGCACCAAAAAACCTTTAACTATATTCCTACTATCAGGTTCTCTGCATGGTGAACTTAATGTGTTAAGTTTAGTTCATCCTTTCCAAGATAAGAAATTCCAATAAATTTCTGGAAATTGAAAATCTCTTGGGAGCAAGTTAAGGAAATGTGTTTGCTATGACTTAAATATCTATGGAAGATATTTTGCAAGGACAACACTAATGGTACAATAACAAAACCTATTAGCTTCCATCTGTGGAAAACTAGGGTTTTGTTTTGTTTCTAATGCTTTGTAAAACAAATGGGAGTTAGTACCCATTTGTTCTTAATTTTTAGAAGCAGTAGTTTTTAACCTCATTAGGATGAAATTTAAGAAAAAGAAATACTTTCACTGGTATAAGAACATTACCAAATATATGAAAAATCATTAAAATGTGTATCTCACAAGTTCCTATGTTCTCTTTATTGAGTCTCCTGAAATTAGCTCTTAACACTACACACATTAAAAACAAATATGAAACAAGGAGGAAACAACAGAATAATGAATAAAAAGTGTAGAAAGAAGAAAGCTAAGAGTCATAAGATTTCAGTAAATATTCACATTTCCTCTACCAAAGAGAACAAATTTCATAATCAGACACCTAAATACACAGAAAATGGTCTTAACTTAGGTCCCAGAGTACAGAAAACAAGGCTTTTTTGAAAAATAGTATACTTTGAGATAAAAGAATCACAAAATAAGACCAAGAAAATATTGAAAAAGAACTACTCACCTAAAATTGCTATAAAAACCAAGCTAGATAAATCTCAGGACAAGTTAAAGGAAATGATTGCATCTGGAAGAGCTGAGAAGCATTTCCCAGGTATAGTAAGGAAGCAAACATCCAGAAAGCTTCAGTTCTGGTCTCATTTTAAAACTCTTAAGCTGTTGTAACCATGGCATTTAACTGTTTCATAACTGCAGACAGAAAAATGTATCTAAATTTCCCTCTCAAAATCATCTATTCATTACCAACAATCTCCACCTACACTCAACAAATAAATTATCCTTTTCTTGACATTAAGAAAACATGATTTGGGCTGGGGATATGGCCTAGTGGAAAGAGCGCCTGCCTCGGATACACAAGGCCCTAGGTTCCATTCCCCAGCACCACATATACAGAAAAACGGCCAGAAGCGGTGCTGTGGCTCAAGTGGCAGAGTGCTAGCCTTGAGCGGGAAGAAGCCAGGGACAGTGCTCAGGCCCTGAGTCCAAGGCCCAGGACTGGCCAAAAAAAAAAAAGAAAACATGATTTATTAAGTATATAAATCCTCAATACATATAAAGTACTATAAATACATTAAGTGATGAGTAATGATTACAACAACACAGATCCAATCATAATCTAGTTTTTCATTATTGTGATTACTATGCAATTCTAGGAGAAATTTATGGTAAAAACAGATTGAAAACTGGTTGCTGAAATATCTGGCTTATGCTTTTTTACATCATTTTTATTATTTCTTTTTAATCTTATTTTGGGATGGAGACACAGTACTAGGGGCTAGAATTCAAGACCATGTGTTTGCTAGACTCTACCACTGCGCCATGCCTCCAGCCTTATTTGGCACTCATTATTTTTCATCTAATGTTCCCCTTCCTGCCCAGGCACATGCCTAGACTGCAATCCCTGTATTTTCGGCTTCTTGTCATATAGCTATGATGACAGGAGCATGCCCAGCTTCTTCCACAGAGTGTTATGGGCTTGTCTTCCTGGGCTGGCTTAGACTATAATTCTCCATTCTCTACCTCCAATATAGTTAGGATTATGAGCATGTGACACGAAATCCAGCTATAAATTATAAAGCAGTCTCATAAACATTTCTGCCTAAGCTAATTCTGAATCCCAATCCTCCATTCTCAGCCTCCTATGTAGCTAGAATTACAACTATGAGCTCCTAGCCCCCAGCTACAATCTTACTTTTTAAAAATAAGAGTATTTCTTTGTATTCTGTCAAGAGAAAGGGAGATCCTGTATTTTGCTATTTGGTAAATAATCTCAATGAAAAATAAAGCTTTATTCTCAAATAGCATATAGGTTAATTGCAATCTGAGTCAAGAAATAAAAAAAAAAAAGCTAACTTCTCAACAGAATTATTCAACAAGTTAATGGAGGTCAGACTGAACAATGGTCATTGTTCCTGGAAGAAGGACTGCTATTGAAAGGCCCTGGATATTGTTTTATTTCTCTCTCAAAGAAATTTATGATGACAGTTGATATTAATCTGTCTATAAAATGTATAAACAGAGAAAAGTCCAGTGCCTTTTCTTGACATTTTCATTACTTGGAACAGATCCACCTCCGAAATATTTAATTTCAATAATCTGACCACTTATTTTTCAATGTTCTACTCAGTCCCTAAGCATTTCCACTTTATCCAATCCACCAACACCATCTGTTTCAAGAGCAATGGCTCTCAACTGGGAATGATTTGGTCTCTCAGAAAACATTTGATGTCTGAAGACAGTTTTGATTGTCACTACTACAGAGGCTGGTATAGTATCTAAAAGATAAAGGCCAGAGATGATGCTAGACATTCTACAATGCACAGGACAGTCCCCTCACGAAAGAATTATAAATATTTCTGAAGTTGGAAATCTTTGATTAATGGACATCCGTAATCAATTTCTTTATTCACCTCTTTCCAGTTTAAACTCAATTATGTTCTCCTTTTGTCCTTTTGATACAACTGTTCTATAAAATATAACCCTTTATCAGCCAAATCATCCAATATTTCTATATCTCAACTTGACCAACTGACCTCAACAAAAGCAAAGTAAATAAAAGAGAATGGCTGACATTAAATATTCATAAACTCCAACTTTGATGAGACCTACCTTCAACATTACCAAGCAGGCAATTATTGCTGTCTTTTCTATTCACTGCCTCAACACCTGTCCTTTCCCTTCAGTGAGTACTCTAAACTTTATACTTCCTCAACCCCTTCACCATTAAATCAATACTCAATAACAGCAAATTTACTTGCTTTACTAAAAACTTTTACCATCAGACCAGAACTACAACATATTTTTGTCCCATAACACCAGCTCATTTGCATCTATTCTCTTCTATTTATTTCTCCGTCCCCTTAGGATAGTAAAAGTATCCCATATACCTAGCATTGCTTAATTGTGACCTCTGCTTTGAGTATTGATTATATCTTGTTGCTTTCCTCTAGGTCCTTGCTTTATCAATTAGTAAAAATCTGTAGGTTCTTTCAGCCTTTAATTTTGGAACATTAACACAATTATCAACTCCTCTTTAATGTTCTCTTTTCTCTTCGTATTTCTGACTTCATTCTGTCCTCTCCATCTTCCTGCATCTTTGGCCCTTTCCTTCCTCCACTTCTTAGATGTAGATGAGTCCTAAAGTTCTAGCTTCAAATTACTTGACTGCAATCCATATGAAAGAGCTTCAAATCTCAGAGATCTCAGACCTGATAAATTATACTTTCCCTAATGAATGACACCACCAATCCAGTTGCCCAAGCAAAAAGAATCCTGGGATCATCCTTGATTGTGCGTGTGTTTTCTCTCTCTCTCTCTCTCACACACACACACTCACACTCACACACACACACACACACAATCTTTGTCATGTCGATTTAAATATCTCTTGCATCTTCCCATCAGTTCATTCTCTCTGCAATCATATTTATTGTCAGAAGTATAATTAAGTACATAATGTGTTAAAGGGTTGGAGGTTCCTCTTACAAGCAAGGACACTATACAAACATAGTGAGGTATGATTCCAAAGAACAAAGACACCAGAAAATTTTTTACAGAATGGATTCTGATATGATACAAATATAGGTATATCACTTTAAAATCCCAGGCTTGAGAATTTCCAACTGTCTAGCAAAGGGGGAAAGAGACAAAACAATGACCCCTTTGACCCCTTAACACTCATTCTGTGATGCTACTTCTACCAGACAATACAGACAAGTTCATGCCTCCAAATACATACTATACTTTTGACATATACAAAATATTGGCTGGTGCCAAAAGGAGCAGGCTGATTTGCATCTTTGGATGCCCAAACATATCAAATACCTTCTTAGCACTTAAAAAAAAAATCTTCAAGGCTGGGAATGTGGCTTAGTGGTAGAGTGCTTGCCTAGCATGCACAAAGCCCAGGGTTCAATTCCTCAGCACCACATAAACAGAAAAGGCCAGAAGTGGCACTATGGCTCAAGAGGTAGAGTGCTAGCCTTGAGCAAAAAGAAGCCAGGGACAGTACTCAGGCCCTGAGTCCAAGAACCAGGACTGGCAAAAACAAAAACAAACAAACAAAAAAAAAAAACCCGATTTGAAATGTCAAAGAAATTAAATGTAAGCAAAAGAAAAAAAAAGCCAAGGAGAAAAAAACCATAATGAAATTGATTATGTATATGTAACTGCTCCTTCAATTTTTTTTAGGAATCAAACAACAGAGTAATGAGATAGCAGCAAAATGAGTATGCCATAAACCATTCTGACAGTCACTAACGTTATGAACAAGAAGCTCATCCCTAAACCGAGGTCCCAGAACATGAGAATTGTGCAATGCTAAAGTAAAACACCGTAATATATTTTTCTTTACACTCTCTGTCTGTCTCTCTGTCTCTGTCTCTGTCTCTCTGTCTCTCTGTCTCTCTGTTTCTCTCTCTCTCTCTCTCTCTCTCTCTCTCTCTCTCTCTCTCTCTCTCTCTCTTTAAAAAGTTTCAGGTTCTGCTTTTCAAAGACCAGGCTCTCAGAGAAGATTAAGAACTAAACTGGGCAAATACAGTCTGTCTTCCACTTTAATGGTACCATCCCAATCAAATAAGGTACCTGTTATGCTTTGACAGTTTGGGTGCAATTGTTCTTCCACTGCTTACTAAGGTCTCAAGCCGCTGCTTACAGTTTTAAAGACAGTATAAAAGCAGAAGAGAGAAGAAAAGTGTGGCAGGCAAAACAAATTATAATGCAATCTTGGTACTGACAAAACCTAGATATAAATTCACTTTGGAGCTAGACAGCTCAAACTCAAACCTTAATTTCATCATCTAGCAGCACAAACTTTAATAATTTACTTAATTTCTCTGAGTCTTAGTTCCTCATTTATTTAAAAAAGGGAACAAAATATAGTATCTAATATCTGTTGGTAATAAATTCTATGAGAACGAGAAATTCTAAAGAAAAAAACTGTAACCTCCCGGTAATTCAGTTTGATAATAAATACTTAAAAAAAAATGGGGCTGGGGATATGGCCTACTGGTAAAATGCTTGCCTCATATACATGAAGTCCTGGGTTCGATACCTCAGCACCACATATATAGAAAAAGCCAGAAGTGGCACTGTGGCTCAAGTGGTAGAGTGCTAGCCTTGAGCAAAAAGAAGCCAGGAGCAGTGCTCAGGCCCTGAGTCCAAGCCCCAAGACTGGCAAAAAAATAATAATAAAAAAAGCAGTTTGGGGTCAAATGCTAATAAAGGCTTAGCAGAAATCACTACATTACAGAACAGTAACTGATGTTCACAAAGGCATAAGGGAAGATGAAACTGTGTAGTAGCATTTAAGAAGGCAATAAACTGTGCAGCATGTTAAAATAATTCCATTCAGGTCTACCCTTGGTGGCTCAGGTCTCTAATCCTAGCTACTCAGGAAGCTGAGATCTGAGAATCAAGGTTTGAAGCTAGCACAAGCAGAAAAAAATTCAAAAGACTCTAATGTCCAATTACCTAGCAAAAAGCCAGAAGTGGTGGTGTGGTTCACATGTAGAGTGAAAAAGCAAAAACGCATGAGGCACTGAGATCAAGTTCCAGTAATGGCACAAACACATAAAAACATTCATCCTAAATATATGATTTTCATTCCTAAAGAAGTAAAACATCCCACTCTAAGATTACTCATTCCTGAGAGCTCCAAATATAAAGGATTTATCAAATTATTCTACTGCCATTTGTCTAATTCTTTCTTTTCTTTTTGTGGTACTGGGGTCTGAACACAGGGTCTTTCAATCAGATGCTCTGCCGCTTGAGGCATACTCCTATCCCTTTTACTTTAGTTCTTTCTCACACTCTCTCTGTCTCTGTCTCTCTCTGTCTCTGTCTCCCTTTTCTCTCTCTCTCTCTGTCTCTCTCTCTCTCTGTCTTTCTCACTCTCAGATAGCGACTGCATTTTTTTGCCTGGGGCCAACCAGTGGCCCTTGCAATGCCTCCCCTGCATCTGGGAAGAAAAATACAGGCTCTAAAGTCATACATAGTACTCAATTAAAATCATTGTACAATTTCAACAAATCAGTTTCACATAACTGTGAATACACCCACTCCCCATACCATAAATTGAGGACAACCACCCCAAAACTCACTAGGCAGTTGTGTGAACTAAGGAGAAAATACACACAAAGTAAAGGATGTAGTCCTTGGCCAACAAGTAACTTAATATCCTTACCTTATCCTAATTTGTGTCCCAAATACTGCAAGAAGCTAATATTACCAACTAGCAAAGCATGGGTAACCAATATGAAATACAACATACTATATTTTAAAATGTAATGTACTAATAGGACAAGAGAACAAAACCACAAAAGGGATCAAGAACTGAACTGTGTTCTTGATTCTATCTACCCCACATCTATTCTGGTTGGTTCTGTAAAAACCCATATTATTCTTTTATCAAGCATATAAGTCCTATTGTTACTTTTTAAGCATCTAATAAGCAGTCCTACAGGGTTCTACTAATTCTTTTTGAGGGCTACCTGCGCAAGTGAAATTGTCATTATTGGTTGAAAATCAAAAGAAATCCAGGAACGAGTGGTATTTTAATGAAATGCTATTTACAGTTCGATGCACTTCAACTCTGATGGGCTCCCCTGGGGTTCTTATCTCAGGAGATGTTCACAGGACTGCACCACCACGACCACCCCCCCACCCCTCCCCCCACACAACCCCACAAATACATGCGTTAAGGAATAAACTTCAGACGGGGGGAAAAAAAGTTCCCTGGGGATATCAAAACTCCACAGTCGTTACTCTCAATAAGGACTCTCGGAGGCGGGTGGGTGGTGGGTGGGTTTCACTGCGAGTGGAAATTAGCAGAATCTGCAACTGTTTTGTTTGCTAAACCGAGGAGAGGAGACGCGCTGCTGCGCGTCGCTGGGAGCGGAGACGCTCAGGTGAGGAGGAGGGCCTGCGGGGAACGAGAAGAGGAGATGGTACTGAGAGGCCCGGGTCGGGTCTGGCACCCCAGGAGAGGTGGCAAAGCCTCCGAGGGCCGAGGAGGCCACAAGTGGCCGCTTCGCCCCAATCCTCGGGATAGGCTTCCATCCCGGTTAGAGAGACCTGAGGAGGGAATGGAGTCCCCGCTGGTGGACTAAAGATGAGGGTCAAAGCGGGCCTTCCGAACCGGATGCTGCTGGCCTTGGCGCCGCGCTGGAGTGGAAGGCAGCGCCCCGACATGGAACGAGCAGGTTACCTGTCTCAGCCGCCTGCCCTCTGGACTCCACTTCCGCGGACTCCGGGTTACTACGGGCTACCCAGGCACGCGTCGCGTTACGTCATCCATGCGCGCCTGCGGCCGCAGCCCTACTGGCACGCCTCCCTCTAAGTCCCGCCCCGTTGGGGGATGAGTTGGGCTGGATTGTCCAAGGGAGGTCTGCGCAAGCGCGGAGCCTACCGGGGCAGTGCTCATGACCCTTGGCTTGTTTGGGTTCGCCAAGGCCTGCTCTGGTGACCAAATATTACTACTACTTAGGCTCCCCCCCGCCACCACCTCCACACGCAGTAGTCATTATATAACAAACATACACTTTTTTGTATTATCAAGTAGTTGTACAAAGGGGTTTCAGTTCAACAGGTCCATTTATGAGCACAGTGCATCTTGATCAAGGTCATCCCTTCCATATCAACTCCTCCATCTCTCCCACCACCAGCCAGCCCCTCAATTTTCCTGGCTCCATTTCACATCCTGTCACCCCAAATCTGAGGCCTCAATCTGTAGAGCACCTGACTGGCAAGAGCAAGGCCCTGTGTTCAAACTTCAGTAGCACACACTAAAAAGTCAAACTTCCACTTTTTATTTCTTAGTCTTCACTGCCTCTGCTGCATGTGATTATAGTTTAATCTATCAGCACTGATTCCACCACAGTTGATTCAGGTCTGTGCATCTAACAAGCACTGTGCGTTGCAGAATTGGAATACAGTGGTGGTCAAGAAAGACATTGTACCTACTTTCATTGGGATTATTTTCTAGTTAAGAAAGTGAACCCTAGGGCTGGGGATATAGCCTAGTGGCAAGAGTGCCTGCCTCGGATACACGAGGCCCTAGGTTCGATTCCCCAGCACCACATATACAGAAAAAACGGCCAGAAGCGGCGCTGTGGCTCACGTGGCAGAGTGCTAGCCTTGAGCGGGAAGAAGCCAGGGACAGTGCTCAGGCCCTGAGTCCAAGGCCCAGGACTGGCCAAAAAAAAAAAAAAAGAAAGTGAACCCTAGGGCTGGGGATATAGCCTAGTGGCAAGAGTGCCTGCCTCGGATACACGAGGCCCTAGGTTCGATTCCCCAGCACCACATATACAGAAAACGGCCAGAAGCGGTGCTGTGGCTCAAGTGGCAGAGTGCTAGCCTTGAGCGGGAAGAAGCCAGGGACAGTGCTCAGGCCCTGAGTCCAAGGCCCAGGACTGGCCAAAAAAAAAAAAAAAAAGAAAGTGAACCCTAGTCAGGTCCTGGTGGCTCATGCTTGTAATCCTAGCTAGCCAGGAGACTAAGATCTGAGGACTGGCTTGAAACAAGCCTAGGCAGAAAAATCTCTGAGACTTTTATCTCCAATGAACCACCAAAAAGCCAGAAGTAGAGCTGTGGCACAAGTGGTTGGAACACTAGCCTCGAGTGAAAAAGCTAAAGGACAGTGCCCAGGCTCTGAGTTCAAAGCCCCAGGACCAAAAGAGAAACAAAGGGAAATGGAGAGAGAGAAAAAAGGGTGGGGGGGGGGGACAGGAGGGATGGAGGAAGGGAGAAGGAGAAGCAGAGGAAGAGAAAGTGTGTTGAATAGTAACTCAGCAACTATATTCTCTGTATCTTAATATGCAGGAGTGGAGTAAGGTGCTGAGAAACTAAAGGAAGTTGGGCAGCCCCTTTACTCTGCCAGGTCACCTGCTCACTGAAGAGAAAAGAAGCCATCTCTGTGAAGCTCTAAAGGAAGAGTAGCCAAGAGAAAGACATATGAGTGAAAGTATGGGAAAGAGGCAGCATGTAGTACCCTTGGGAAGGTAGGTTAGAGGGAAGAAGAAGAGAAGATGTAAATAACAAAGCATGGAGAATTCCATATGCAGGGCCTTTCTGGGTCATTGTAGGGATAAAATCTGATAGGGATCTGAAGTAGAATGGATTCTATTTCAGATGTGATGGGAAACAAGTGAAGACTGAGGGAAAAGATCTAATTTTATATGGCCACTGTGTATATATTGGGTAGATGAGGATATAAGAAGAGTTGCATTCACCAAGCTCATTTAAGATATGATTAGAAAAAAAATGCATAGGTTTTTTTTTCTAGACAGAGCTTCACTTCACTATGTAGCCCAGGCTCACTTCTAACTCACTGTGTGGCTTAGACTGGCCTGAGGCTCGTAAGTCTTCAACTTCAGACTCCTAAGTATTAGAATTACAGGTTTGTACCCCTATAGTCAGCAGAAATGGACAAATTTGATAAATAATTTGGAGGTATGTATGACATGTAGAGATGGGTTAGATAAACTATGACAAGGGAGAAAATGTATCAAAATGACTCATAAATGCTGGATAATACCATGCTCAACCTCCTTCCAACTCTTAATTCCTTTGTTTCCTTGTTACTAAGCTCTTCAGCTTCTCTTACCTCTCTGGCCATCTCCCCCCACATACACACACCCTGTTTCTATCATGTGACTCCTCATTTCCTTGTTTTTCCTTAAGTATTTACCCTTAGCACTTTGATCAGTTGTGCTACATTAGAGGCCACAGATTCCAAGGTCTCATCAGCCATGTAGTTCTTATAAATGAATAAAGCCTAAGGATAGAGAAAGTAAAGAACTAGAGCTCTTTCCCTATTCAGGTAGCTAATTTTTGCCAAATAACAATAATAGCCCTTCACATTAGATTCTCTTGCTTTTAAAGAGAAATAAATATAAACACCTTTTCTATGGCTCTTCTAAATTTTACACATTGGTCAGGAAATTTAATTTTTTGGTGTATGTGCACCACATACTTGAGCTTAAACTCAAGGACCGAGTTCTGTCTCTAAGCTTTTTGCTCAAGGCTGGAGCTTTACCACTTGCGATAAAGCTTCAATTACAGCTTTTTGGTGGTTAATTGAAAGTAAAAGTCTCATAGACTCTTACTAGCTCAAGTTGGCTCAAACCTTGATCCTCATATCTTAGCATTCTGAGTAGCTATGATTGATTATAGGCATGAGCCACCAGTGCCTGGCTAAGAACTCAAATTTCATTACATTTTTGTGCTGGGTCAGACAAAACACTTATGCTGGCCAAATGAAGTTTAGGTTGCAGCTTCACTTCCTAGGGATGGTATCTTTCCCAGTGTGGTAGATTCAGTCACAATATTATCTCATTGAAGCTGAAACGCCATGTCAATCACTTCACCTACACCTATGTTTAAATTTTCTCAAATACCCCAATTACACTTAGATATCCAGTTGGTATTTGGAAAGCTAAACCTATCCTCTACTCCCACGTCATATATTCTGAATTAATAGCATCAATGTTCTCCTAATTACTCAACCTAAAACCTAAGATCATCCATGACCTGTTTCTCTCTCCTTTATGTCATAGTCCAATCAGTCTTTATCCTACTCATCTAGCACTTACATGATGGAAAAACCAAATCTTGAGAAATTTTAGATGCAAAGATTCTGGAACAGAAAAAAAGATATTGTTTAATTAAACACAGAAATGAGATCCTAATGTCTAATCTTTTTTTTTTTTTTTTTTTTTTTTTGGCCAGTCCTGGGCCTTGGACTCAGGGCCTGAGCACTGTCCCTGGCTTCTTCCCACTCAAGGCTAGCACTCTGCCACCTCAGCCACAGCGCCCCTTCTGGCCATTTTCCATATATATGGTGCTGGGGAATCGAACTGAGAGCTTCATGTGTAGGAGGCAAATGCTCTTGCCACTAGGCCATATTCCCAGCCCCTAATGTCTAATCTTAATACTCTAACAGGTATAGTTTGTCCTGAGTATAAAGAATAATACTAACAGCCCTATCGACAAATGGGCTAACAACCTAAAAAGAAACTTCTCTGAAGAGGAAATGAGAATGGCCAAGAGTCACATGAAAAAGTGTTCTATATCACTGGCCATAAAAGAAATGCAAATCAAAACAACATTGAGATTCCACCTCACCCCAGTGAGAATGTCCATTATCAGGAAATACAACAATAACAATTGCTGGAGAGGATGTGGCCAAAAGGGAACCCTATTACACTGTTGTTGGGAATGCAAACTTGTTCAACCCCTCTGGAAAGCAGTGTGGAGGTTGCTAAGAAGGCTAAACATAGAGCTCCCCTATGACCCAGCAGCCCCACTTTTGGGCATCTACCCAAAAGGCTACAAGCAAGACCACACTAAAGCCACCAGCACAACTATGTTCATCGCAGAACAATTTGTCATTGCTAAAATATGGAACCAACCTAGATGCCCCTCAGTAGATGATTGGATCAGGAAAATGTGGTATATATACAGAATGGAATTCTATGCCTCCAACAGAAGGAATGACACTGACCCATTCATAAGGAAATGGAAGGACTTGGAAAAAATCATATTAAGTGAAGTGACCCAGAGCCAAAGAAGCATAAATCCCATGGTGTCCCTCATAGGGAATAGCTAGTATAGGATTAGGCCAGTCATAGTAGAAGATCAAAATATCCCAATAGCTGCACCCATATATGATCACATAAGATGATGCCAAGTGAAATGAACTCCATGTTACAGAGACAAGAGTAATACCACTGTTGTAACTATTACCATCATCCCATGTGAAACTGTACCTTTTGTATTTTTGTATTTTTTCTTGTCTGTTTGTTTGTTCAATTGTTTTGTTTAGTTTTGTTTCTCTTGTATTCCCTTCCTGTGGTTGTACCCCCACTACTACTATATCTCATCCAAATACCCTGGATACTGTTTATATGGGTATTAGAACTGGGGAAGGAAACGGGAATAGCAAAATTGAGAGACAAAGGACAAAAAGACAAACCATTCCAAAAGCCATACTTACAAAAACCATTCGGTGTAAATCAACTGCACAACTCGGGGGAGAGGGTAAGGGGGCGGAGAGGGGGAGGAAAATGAGGGAGGAGGTAACATGTTGAACAAAAAATGTACTCACTGCCTTACATATGAATCTGTAACTCCTCTGTACCACACTTTGACAATAAAGAAAAAAGTTTAGTTAAGAAAGGAATAATACTGATACATAATTTAAATTTGAATAAATTAAGTAATTTAATAATTAAATATGAAGTTTACTTGTTCAAAGAACTTTAACTGATTCTTGAGCAAATTATTTCAGCAAAATAGAAAAAGTAAGAGATTAGCTGCTAATTGATCATGACATTAAGTTGGCTTGACATTTGCTCCAGAAAATGCTTGTATTAATGAAAATTTTTGATAGAAATATAATTTTGATTTAAATGTTTATGTTCATATGCACAAAATTAATACTTTCCTGTCCATCCTGCTTGCTTCTGTTGCTGACACTTTTTTGTGAGTGTGTGTGCACACGTGTGAGCATGCTTCTCCTAAGGGTTGAACTCAAGGGTTGGGAGCTGTCCCTGAGCTTTTTTTGTTCAAGATTAGCACTTTAACACATGATCCACAGCTTCACTTCTAACTTTTTTTTTGGTAGTTTATTAGAAATAAGAGTTTCATGGACTGCCCAGGCTGGTTTTGAAACTCAATCTTCAGATTTCGGCCTCCTAAGTAGCTAGGATGACAGGCATGAAACACCGGTGCCTAGCCTGCTGCTACCCTTTTGATAAACTAAATATACTTTTATAGTTGCTCTACCATAAACTGAATTTGAAATATTTTTGTAATAACAGCTCTCTTTTTTCTTTCTTTCTTTCTTCTTTTCTTTCTTTCTTTCTTGCTTGCTTGCTTTCTTGCTTTTTTTAACTAGATATTGAATTTAGCACCTTTCATTCACTAAATAAGCATTCTACCATTTAATTCACTTTTTAATTTTAGTTTGTTTTTCAGATAGGGTCTCATGTTTTTGCTTGGGCCAGCCTCATATTGTGATTCCCCTAACTCTCCCTCCTGAGTACCTAGGACCACAAACGTGTGTCACCACTCCTGGCTTTGAGATATGATCTTGCCAGTATTTTGCCTGGCTGGCCTTGAACCACAGTTCTGTCTCTAGCTCTACTATGTAATACTCTTTTTGCACAAGTACAAATGTGACTTTTAGCATACCATTTCCACTGTTGTAGGCTGACTTGTAAAAAGTTCACAAAAAAGAAAGGAGTCTTTGTGTTCAATAGGAGATGTAGTTGTGCCTTCTGGTTATAGAGGCCTTGGAATTTCTGGGTATTAGTGGGCTGTCGCATCCTTTCCTACTATAAGAAAAAACAAAGTTATTTCTGAGTCCACTACCATCTACATGGCTCTAGTAAGTCACAAAACTTCTCTGAGTTTTTATCTCACTTGTACAAGGAGAGAATATGATAAATCATTTTTATGGGATGTTTTTGAAATTTTTAAATTTTTACTTTGCTACTCCTAGATGAAACATGAGCTTTTAAGTTCCTAGCAGAAATATCTTTTAGAATAAGAAAATCAGTCTAAAGCCTATCTGCCATATCTCTGGCCCATTTAATGTCACCATAGTCCACCCACATATCCCACTAAGGGGAGTGAACATGTCAAAACCTAGGTTGGCTTTTCTTGTCTTTACCTCAAGAGATGAGAGCTGTGCGCGGGGTGGGGGGGGGGGTGGAAATTCTCTCTAAAATTCATTGTGGGTTGATGAGAGACAGGTGGGATGAATGTGTCAAAATATAAATGCCAGATTTGCAATATTTGCAAGTTTCTGGGGGAAAAAATTCTACTGGAGGAGGATGGGTAGTAAATGGAAGTTGACTGTGATGATTGCTTTCCAGTCACTAGTTACAAGTCATCTTAAGAGTTGAAGAGATTACTGTCTGAATTTTTCATATAGCTCAGTACCACTTTGGACTTCAAGTTCTATGGCTGGGAGGTGGGGGTGGGGTTGTACTGGTTCCTGGTACCAGAAATAACCAAGGAGAAAAATCTGGCTCAAAAATACAGGTATTTCCAAAGTCATTGAGATTGGAAATGATGCTTTCTTAAAGAACAACAGCAAAAACTCCTAATAGAAAATAAGAGGTACAAGGAGAAATCAAGATACTAATGCCAAAGAGGATGATGGGATATGATTATTGCTAGAAAGTGGCATTTGTGATGAAATACTCATCTATACCAGGGAAGGAGATAACAACCCTGTTTTCAAGAAATGCTGTGAAAGTAAATATTAAAGTGCTTCAGCTGTGCATGGCACAGAGACTCAGGTTTTTCTTTCTTTTTTGTAATCCTGTAAATTTAGTGAGCTCTGTGGAGAACATTTAGGAGGAATGGGGTTGTGCAAGATTTCAGATTAATATATTCCTGCTAATTTAATGTATGTCTTATACTCACATTCATTTTTTTTCTTTCAGGAGCATTGGCTGAATAGTAACACCATACATTAGGCATACATCTAGACTAGGGATAAAAATATGTTTCTAGCATCAGAAATCTTTTGTCTACAATGGAGATGAATGTGATTTATTACATTAGAGGTCAGAGCTTTGACTTGCATCCTGTATGGAGACTAAATAGTAAAGCCAATATGGCAAAAAAGGAGAGGTAATTAAAGCAGGAAGGTAAGATGCTTGATAAGAAACCAAGAAAATTGAAGAGAAGAGCAAGTGATAGAGGTCAGAGGAATATGGCCTGTGATACCCTTCGGATAGTGTCTAGTTGGTAGATGTGAGTAGCCAAAGCTACACGTGCTGGTCTCAAGCTAACACTGAATTGATGTCAATACTTGGAGCTGACTGGGTCCTGAAGGAGCTTAGTACTTTTTTCTTTATTTGTTTATTTAAAAAAATAAGTGAATGAAACATAGGACTCCAGTATGACTTGAATTGTTTCGTTCTGGTTCATTTGTTTATTGGTTGTTCAGTTCTAGTCTGTTTGTGATAGGATATCTATATGTAACCTAGGTGAGTCTAAAACCCCCTATGTAGCCCAAGCTGACCTCAAATTCAAGATCATCTGGCTTCATTGTCCCAAGTGCTAAGATTATAGACATATACCACAACTTCCAGCCTTCCGGTATGACTTTTAATTCCATGTTTTGGGAAGGCAAAAAAGTAGACAGATGAAAGACACTCTCTATGGTAAAGGATGAAGAAGGGAGGAACATTCTGTCTATACCCATACATTAAAGCCTATAAAGCACAACATAATGTCATATAAACACAAACCCAATGGTGTAACTTTTCAAAGACCATAGAAAAGCTCACAAGAATCCAGCCAATCACCCTGGAGAAAGATTATTATTATGTAACATGTTTATGTAGATTAAATCTCATTGTACCACATAAGGTGGTTTACACCTGTAAGAAGCTGAGGCAAAAAGATTGCAAGTGTGAGGCCAATCTCAACTGTACAGTGAGTTGCAAGCCAGCCTTGAGAACTTAGTGAGATCCTATCTCAAAAATTATTGGGAAAAAAGACTGAGGATATAGCTAAGTGGTAGTGTTTGCTTAGCTATACAAGATCCTGAGTTCAACCTCCAGTACCATCTAAAAAGGTAAAGGAAAGGAGAGGAAGGGAAAGGAAAGAAAAGGCTGTGGCATTGACTAACAATGGCATTGTTGGACACAGGAAGAATTGTGGTACTTTTCTCCCTCCAGTAAACCAATGATTTCATAAGCAATAGCAAAACTTGTTATTTATTCCAACCTAGAGATATTACTTATAGATATTCAATGGAAGAAAAAACTTTCAAAAGTCCTTTGTAAATTCCATTGCCGCCAATAAGTGTTTTACAGATTCTGATTTTAATACCTATTTAAAATATCAACACTTCCCAGATTGACAAACTCTAATCTCTTGTCTTCTGACAAAGGGTTAGTGTTTTGATTGTTGTATTAACTGAGATTTCAAGTATCATGTAATTACAAAGGGAAATGGCTTGTAAAAATGCAGCAATGAGACTAGCACTGGTGGCTTAGGCCTGTAATCCTAGCTAGTCAGGAGACTGAGATATGAGGATTATGGTTCAAAGCCAGCCCAGGCAGGAAAATCAGTGAGACTCTTAACTCCAATTAACCACCAGAAAACCTGAAGTGGTACTGTCTCAAAGTGATAGAGTACTAGCTGTTAGGAGGGGAAAAAAGAGCTCAAGGATAGCACTTAGGCCCTGTGTTCAAGCCCCATGACCAATAAAATAAATTTAAAAATAAATTAAAATGCAGCAATTCCCAGGGTTGGTGGTTCACACCTGTAATCCTTGGGAGGCTGAGAATGGGAGGATCTTGGTTTGAGGTCAGCCCAGGCAGGAAAGTTCAACAGACTACTTCTCAATCCATGATGGTGTAAGCCTGTTATCCTAGCTACATGGGAGACTGAAGTGGGGAGTATTGAAGTTCTTGGGGAGAACAGACCTCAAGATTCTATCTCTGTGGGAAAAGCTGGACTTGCTGATGGTGGTGCTGACCATTCTTTGGAAAAGATTGGGGAAATGGTAATCCCACGACTAGTATTTTTTTTCTTTTTGCTAAGAGTGTGAAAATATCCCATCCAGCAGATGATGCACGCAAATGCCCATGTTAATTGCACAAGATTTCTGGTGGCACATTATATGCCAATATGAGAATGTTGGCTCTCAGAAAGGGTAAAGATAAATCCTGGCAGCTCAGTAGCATGGTTGCCACTTATATTCTGTGTCCTTGGAAAAGCTTGATTGAAATCTGCAGATTACCTACTCAAGTGTGTTTGACTGTGGCATTTGGTTATGAATGACTATATCAAAATAGTTTCAGTAAGGTTTCTTAGACTGAATTCTCAGTGCTGTGGCTAGAAAGCCATTGTAATTAATTGTTTCATGGAGATCCATTGAGATGACAGAATCAGGGCTTGTTTTAAATTCTTTCTCATAAACTTCTGTTTCTCTTGAAGTCATTAAAAGTGACTTTTAGGGAAAACATTTTCTTATCCTCAAATTGTGAAATGACAGAGTCAGTCAAGGAGAACCAAAACCGTTCTGTCTTTCTATATTTATGTTTAGCCTTTTTCAGAGGTCGGAAGGAGCCATGTGAGAAAGCTGCACATGGAACAGACAGCATGAACAGCCTTCCACATTCTATTCACTAGTGTTTATTTGTATTTTTTCAAATTACATAGCTTCATTGTCACCAAGTGAGTTTTAGTCAGCAAAGGGTTCAGGATGAAGTCACATTAAAGGCTCTTAGGAGATTCCAGAAAAGGCCAGTGGCCAAAGCAGTCAGTTAATGACCGTCTTCATTAGTAGATGTGTAGTAATGTCTTAAAAAGATAATACACATGTGAGGAATTTCAAGCATCCAGCATTGTTTTTCTACACTAATAATGAATTGATAAGAGCAAGATGGCAGAACCAACTTCTTTGGTGGTACTAGGGTTTGAACTCAGAGCCTCCTGCTTGCTGGCCAGACATACTACCACTTAAGCCACACCTCTAGCCCCTTTTAACCTTTTTCAAATAAGCTCTCCACCAAGGTCAACTTACCTGGAACTCCTGCATGGGTGGGATCACAGGAATGTACTACCATACTTAGTTCATTGGTTGGTTGAAATGGAGTCTTGCTATTTTTTTTGCCTGGACTGGTCTCAGACACCCTCCCCACACACCCACCCACGTGTGTGTGTGTGTGTGTGTGTGTGTGTGTGTGTGTGTGTGTGTGTGTGAAGCATCAAAAGGATTTGAACCCAGGGCTGCCAGGCTTTTAGTCAGTTTGTGGTGTAGATGCAGTGTTTGCCCCATATGCATCCACTTGGCTTATCCATAAATTCACAGACAGTCTTCTTACATGCCCACACACTCTTGTTAATCTCTGTGTGAGGACCTGCTTGTTTATTTCTCTGTGAGGACCTTCTCTGGCCACTGGCATCTGTTTTACTCTAGCATGGGGATTAAATCTCATAGAAGTGGCACTCCACCCCATGAGGAAAGGCTCTGGGAAGTAAAGAGCCCATCTTCCTCACTTTTTACCTGCAAGATTCCAACGTATGCCTCACACAGACTCTATAGGATGGAACCTCAGTTGCCCACAGATATAATATGACCATTAATGTATTTCTTCTTGTTTCTTCTTCTTTCCTTATCTCATACCCTTAATTCTCCCTTAGGGCTTCTTGGCATCAGCTTCTACCTAAATTCATGTCTCTTAGGGTCTGTTTTGGGGGGAACATAAACTGGTTTAAACAGCTTTTTAACTAATACACTCTACTGCCTGACTTAATAGAGGTTGGAGAATTTCCAAAGAATTCCCCATTATCAGATCAATTTAATGAGTATTTAATGGGTACATGGCCCTGTACCAGTAGGTACAAAGGAGCCACTTATGGCAACTTTCGGGTTCATTACTTTGGACAAAAGGTGTCAACTACAAAGAGGAAATCATGAATAAATGACAAAAAGAGAAAGATGACAATTTTGTATGTAGGTGGCCCTCTACAGGGATATGACAGAGCAATAGCACTTATATCCTAATATATTACTCTTCCAGGATATTAAATGTCTGTGTCAGGGAAAATAATGTGATGCCATTAGGAATTAGTAACACACACTTTGGGATGACATTGCCCTATTAATTCTAGTTCTATCTTAGTTGAACACAAATGCTGTATAGTGTTTGGATGATTTATCAGGATATGAAGTAAAAGCTTGCCAAATGTCTAGGTATAGTCATAAATAATTTCACCATCTTTCTTTTCACATTTTCAGGTTTTTGGGGGTTTTTTTTGTTTTGTTTTGTTTTGCCAGTCCTGGGCCTTAGACTCAGGGCCTGAGCACTGTCCCTGGCTTCTTTTTGCTCAAGGCTAGCACTCTACCTCTTGAGCCACAGTGCCACTTCTGGTCATTTTCTATACATGTGGTGCTGAGGAATCGAACCCGGGGCTTCATGTATACAAGGCAAGCACTCTTGCCACTAGGCCATATTCCCAGCCCCACATTTTCAGTTTTAAAAGGCAATAATTTTGGCAAAATTAGCATGGATGGACTTCACACCTCAAATTATATTTTGAGCACACACTAATCTTTAAAAGCAGCACACATTTCTTTTTTTTTAATTTTTATTATCAAACTGATGTACAGAGAGGTTACAGTTTCATACGTTAGGCATTGGATACATTTCTTGTACTGTTTGTTACCTCATCCCTCATTGCCCCCTCCCCTCCCCCTTTCCCTTCCCCCCTCCATGAGTTGTTCAGTTCATTTACACCAAACAGTTTTGCAAGTATTGCTTTTGTAGTTGTTTGTCTTTTTTTACCCTGTGTCTCTCGATTTTGGTATTCCCTTTCAATTTCCTAGTTCTAATACCAGTATACATGGTTTCCAATATACTCAGATAAGATACAGAGATAGTGTAGGTACAACCACAGGAAGGGGCTACAAGAAGATCATCAATAATTGAAGCTACAGTTACACATAGCACGTTGAAAGTTGTTACAACAGTGATATAACTCGTTTGCATAACATGGAGTTCATTTCACTTAGCATCATCTTATGTGTTCATAAGGGTATAGCTATTGGGCTCTTGTGATCCTCTGGAGCACACGTTTCTTGACTTTTAGAAAGTATAAATCCAACGATACAATATAGACTCATACCTGAATCTTTCATAGGTTAGTAAATCGATTTTGCTTTTTTAGGTGTAATGAGGCTGAGGGTATTGTGTTTTTGTGTTGTTTTGCTGTACTAAGGGAATACCATATAGATTAGCTTGAGGCATGCTGCTAGGATTTTGATGAGGTTTTTCTCTCCCAAATTTGTTGAGAGCAGTGTCAAGAGGACAGGACCTTTCAGGAATTTTGTGTCATGGAATCTCCACCCTCATGAAGGTTCTTGCATGGATGCGTTAGTTCTCATAGGATGAGGTTAGTTATGTTGAGAGCAGGTTGTTATAAAGGCAAGCTCAACTTCCTCCATTATCTCTTCCTTCTTTTCTCAGCATGTGACACCCTTGCCATCTGCTCTTTTATCATCTTAGGATACAGCACAAGGCCCTCACTAGATGCCAGTACTATGCACTTGGACTTTCCCCAGCCTCCAGGGTGGTGGGGAAATATTTCCTTTATAAATTACATAGTTCATGGTATTTTTGTTATAGCAACATAAATCAAACTAAAATACATGCCAACTTCCAAAGACGTTGATTACAGTTGATTGATGGAATTTTGATTATTCCAGTTCTGGATTTTCATTCATTTCTAAGCTCTGTTGAAATAGGCTCTCTGCATTTAATTAGAACCACATTTGTGTAACTTGTCCTATATACACAGACAGAACTGTAGAATTTCCCACCCTTTTGTCACTGGGTTCTGAGGAGGTGGCATGAAAGACAAAGAGTTCAACATACCAGCATTCCTAGGGTATAGGAAAAGGGGTACTCAGAAATAAAGGGAAACTGTTGTCATCCATAGCTACCCTAAAATACTAATGGCAAGCAAAATGTTTAGTGTTCTATGATGGTCCAAATCACTTGTTATTATACTAAGGAGACTTCTGGAATCACTCTGGAGTCATGACAAAGACATGGAATGAAAGGTGTGTTGGGACCCATGGTACAAATTCAGTGGCCTTGAACTAGTCTATTCAACTTCTTCTAGAATCCCAAATTGTTGTTGGCAAGAGGTGGTGGTAGGAGAGAAGAGGGACAGGGACATTTCATGGAAATACATGAAAAGGAGAGGAAAGGAAAATTTCAAGGAAGAATTTCCAGTTGGCATCGTTTTCAGCTGATAGATTCTTCCAAGAAAGAAACTAGAACTGATCAGAGCTCAAATTTCAAAATAATTCAAGCAGAATGAATAACTTTGCTCTGGGTGATGAAAAGCTACGTAGGTGACAACATGAACCAATATATCACTATGTGGAAGTGTGGAACAAAGGCTAGTTGTACAGTTAAGATTGTCACCACTCACTAGACACAAAGAACTTGAAGCTTTATTTTTCTATTTAGAACAAAAACATGCAGTTTTAAAATGGCTGTAGACAACAAACCAGCAACAGACACTTCTCAATTCCCATTGCTCTTTTCATGAACTTATTATTTTTTCTGGTATTTTATTCATTGATAATGCAACCATTTTAAGAGTTTTTTTTTTTAAGACAGCCAAGCATGATGGCTCACAATTATAATCCTAGTTACTTGGAACTCTGAATGTGAGAGGATTATAGTTCAAGGCCAGACTGGGCAAAATAGTTTATGAGACCTCATCTTTTTTTACCATCAAGACTACACTATTTCTAGAAATAAAATGGGGCTCAGTGGTATATGACTATCATCATAGCTATGTGAAGGCTTCAGTTGGAAGAATTGCAGCCCAGGCAGACAATAAGACTTCTATCACAAAAGCCAGCACAAATGAGGACTGAAGGCATGGCTCTATAGCAGAATGTCTACCTAGCAAGCATGAGGCCCTGAGTTCAAACCCCAGTACTACCAAAAGCAAACATCCACAATTCACCCCCCTTCCACTGTGAAATTGACTAAGAAGGATGACTCCCTTCCTGTCCCCTGCACATACACGACACCATGCTTATGAATCACTAATTTTTAAACACTTTTATCAAGGTTTAAATGATATACAAATAACGGTGCATACTTGAAGTGCAAAGATGGATATTTTTGACATCAAATATACCTGTAATATCCTAATACCACCTTAGAAAGTTTTCTCTTTTCCCTCGGTAATCTCTCTCACACCCTTTCCCCTGAAAAAGAAATTGCTAACTTTCATGTGACTATAAATCTGTGGGCACACTCAATAATCTAATAAAAATGAAATCACACACACACATGCACACACAGCAGAAAGCCTTTTGGATAACAAAATTATTTTGTGATTTATCCATATTGTAGGGTGTCCCAACAGTTTATTCTTTTTTATTGCTCAGTAGAATTCCATTGTAAGGACATGCCATAATTTGTCCAGTTCAATGGATATTTGTTTCTTGTTTTAGGGAGGGACTCTTATAACTAAGGCCTATAAGAACATTTATGTAGCAGTATTTGTTGACACATATCCTTATCTGTCTTGGACAAATGTCTAGGAATAACTGGATCATATGTTTGTTTGAAGGCGCTACCAAACTGTTTTCCAAAGGTACTGGACCATTGTAAATGCCCACCAACAGAATATAAAACTTCTAGTTCTCTCATCTCTCTGCCAATATTTGGAATGGTCTTTTAATTTTTAGGCATTGTAGCAATCATGGAATAATATTGTATTGTGATTTTAATTTGCTATCCCTAATCTCTAATAATATCATATCTTTTCACATGTTTATTTACGATCTGTACATCTTTGGTAAAGTATCTGTTGAAACCTTTGGCCCATTTTCTATTGGCTGATTTTCTTATTACTGAGTTTTGTGGATGTTTCAGATACTCTCATCATCATCATAATCACCATCACCATATATATATATATATATATATATATTTATGTATGTATACTTCTAAAACATTAGTATATAATTTTTGTCTTCACCATTTTAATGATTTTCAAAAAGCATAAGTTTTAAAATTTTTTCTTTTTTAATTTTAAGTAGTTGTACAAGGAACTTTCGATTAAACAAGAATTTTTTTTCTTCTTAAAATTATACTTTTGGGATTGTATCTAAGAAATCTTTGCCTAACCTGTGGCAACAAAGATTTTCTATACCTTGTTCTACAAGTTGTATGGTTTTAGATAATACATTTAGGTCTGTGATCCATTTGTTTATTTGTTTTGTTTTTGTTGCCAGTCCTGGGGCTTGGACTCAGGGCCTGAGCACTGTCCCTAGCTTTTTTTTTTGCTCAAGGCTAGTACTCTGCCACTTGAGCCACGGCGCCACTTCTGGCCATTTTCTATATATGTGGTGCTGGGGAATCTAACCCAGGGCTTCATGTATATGAGGCGAGCACTTTACCACTAGGCCATATTCCCAACCCTCTGTGATCCATTTGAAGTATGTATGTATGTATGTATGTATGTATGTATGTATGTATGTATGTATTGGACTTGGGGCCTGCTCACTGTCCCTGGCTTCTTTTTGCTCAGGGATAGCACTCTGCCACTTAAGCCACAGTGCCACTTCTGGTCATTTTATGCATATGTGGTGCTGGGGAATCGAACCCAGGGCTTCATGTATATGAGGCAAGCACTCTTGCCACTAGGCCATATCCCCAGCCCCGAAGTTTTGATTTTTTGCTTTGGTTTGGGTTTTTGTGCTGAGGGCTGAACTCAGTATCTCGAGCTGAATAAGCACATATCACTGTGCAACACCTCCAGCTTAAAGTTAATTCTTGTAAAAGCTGTGAGGGATAAGTTGAAATTTCATATCCTCTTTTTTTCACATGTGGATATCCAATTATTTTAGCATTTCCAATAAGTTCTCAGGTGATGATTATGTTGCTGGTATGCAGGACTACTCTTTGAATTGCACTGTAATGGAGCATATGGAAATAATGAAGAATATATGGATAGCAAATTTCATGCAGACGAAAAATAATGAAATTCTTAATTCTTAAAAAAAGTGAAGAAAATAAAGGAAATGCGATCATAATGCATAGCTCAGCTTTACAATGAGTATATGTATGGTTATGATGCAAACACTCCGAGTATTGGTTTCACTAAATATAGCTATAGAGCTAGAAAGGGAGAATGGGAATAGTTAAAAGAATGAAATCATCTATTAGATGAAACTCGATATACAATGTCCCAAATTGATAAATGATGAAATAACAGTGCAAGATGATTTTTTTGCCATATGATGATTATGTCAAAGTTGGTGGTCTCTGCTTATTGATTGGCTCTAAGCAATCAGTAGACCTAAAGATCAGGAGAGAGACCCATAGAATCCAGCTGTTTTATGTTTGCCTTTTAGTATTAGTTGATTTTAAAAGTGTGCATATTATTTTGCTCAAAATAAAAAAGTTAGACTTGAAAATACAGTATCCTAATGAGAAGGGCTTTTTTGTTTTTGTTTTTAGTAAAGTTGAGCCTTTTTTCATTCAGTGGTTGTTGTGGTGGACAGCTGAACAGGGCATTCAAGATGATTAACTCAACTAAGTATGAAAAGTTGTCCTTAATCAATCAACTAATCTAATAATCGGGCTTATAAACATCACTTAAGTCTGAGAACAGGTTTGCCAGATTTAGGAAATAAAAATAAAAGGTCTGAAATATAGTCCCTGCAATTTTCAAACATACTAAAAACTTGTATATTTCTGAAATTCAAATTTAACTTGGCAATTATCTAACAAGCCTGACCAAGAAATACTAAGAATCATGAAAATGGCTAGAATGGAACAACAAGGTAGGGCCAGGAGGCTTTCCATTTGCTCCTGCTAGATAAGGAAGCCCAATATTGCTCTTAAGGTATTTCTAGAGTGAGATCCTGGTGTCAGGGTACATTTGCTTTTCATTTGTCCACCCCAGCTCTCTGAGCTTGAAACAGCTATAGCCAATGCATTTATAATAAAAAAAAATAGTCAAGCTGCAATCCTGGCAGATGAATGTTGGCCCTCAGAAGATAATGAATAAATTTGAAGGGCTAAGAAATAGAGTGGTCAGAAATGAAGCAATTGTGCATTTCTATGCCTTTTACTTAGGCCAAAGTGTATAGTGTGGGACTTCCTGAACAAGAGAAACTTAGGTGTGTGATTTTTATATTTATTGTTCCACTGTGACTCTTTAAAAAAAATATTGTCAAGGTGATGTACAGAGGCATTACAGTTACATACATAAGGCAGTAAATACATTTCTTATCAAACTTGTTACCTCCTCCCTCATTTTTCTCCCACCATCCCTCCTCCCCAATACCCCCTTGCCCCAAATTGTACAGTTGGTTTACAGTATATTGCCTTGTAAGTATTGCTGTTGCATTTGGCTCACCTTTTATTCTTTGTCTCACCATTTTGATGTTCCCCTTCTCTTCCCTAGTTCAGATAAACATATATATAATCCCCAGGATACCAAAATCAAATCCACTGTGACTCTTGTGCTAGAATTTCCTCTTCCGTAAGTGCAACCATTTTTAGTATTATTGTGGAAAACTTAAAACAGTCAGAAGTTGAGGGAATATTTCAATGAATCTTTATGTATCTGTCCAACTTCAGTAAGGATCAACTCATGGTCCTTCTGATTTTATCTATATTCCTATTCCTAATCTCCCAGATTATTTTGAAACAAATTCCAGATGTCATCTAACTTCACTGCTAAATATTTCTGTGTGTATTTCTATTCAAGCTCTCCTCCTCTTAAACATAACCATGATACCCTCATCACATAAGCTCCAAAATCAACTACCATTCCTCCCAAAAGGCATTTCAATAAAATTTACTACATGAAACAAAAATGATCTCATAGGATTTTAGCCAACACAAACCCTCTGGTACTAATTAAACACTCTGGACACATTTAAATAGATTTCTGGTACCATTTCAAAGACCTAACATTCAAACACTCCAATAGGGAATGAAAATAGCTTGCTGTTTTTCAAAGAAATATTAATATTTTCCAATCATTCATTCATGGCTCCAACAGATGTTTATTGAATATGAATCTTGATAAGCACAGGATACAAAGATCAATAAGATCTGCTCTTTGCCTCTAAGGCTTTGTGAACTAAGTGATTTTTACATCTAAGTATGTAGAGTTCAAAGAAATGAACCAAAAATAAGGGCTGAGGTAGAACGATCAATTAAAAAGAATTCTAAAAGCTTTGTGTCTAGTCTGAGGTAGGCAGTAGAGGGCTTTTTGCTGGAGGAATCAGCATGAATGGCAGCATCAAAAAGACAATATCCTAAATTATTCATTCTTCTAGAGCAAAGGCTAGGCTTGCCATATCTGCATGAATCTCCTGTCCTGCCCTGTGAGATACTTGGCACATTTCTGAACTATTCGGTTAACATCTGTTGGAGAAATGAATATAAAATTCACTTTTTGCTCATGTTTTTAATATAAATTCTCAGCTAGGTCTAACACTCCTATACTAAATTATTATTTTCACATACAAAGACTCTGCCATAGATTCCCTATAACTCCTAACAGAAGGAGGTGAACAATGAATTATTTTCCAATGAGGTATTGCACTCATACTTTATTGCTTCCCTTATGCTCTCATTTCTTTTATGCCTAAGCAGTTCATTAGTGAGTGATTGTTGACCACATCTATAGGCTGAAAAAATGATTATGCCAGCACCAGTGACTAGTGCCTACAATCCTAGCCACCCATGAAGCTGAGATCTGGGGATCATGGTTTGAAGCCAGCTGGGACTGTCTTTGAAGCCAAGAAGGCCAGTGAGATTCTTATCTCCAATTAACCACCAAAAAAACTAAACCAAAGGGGCTGGGGATATAGCCTAGTGGCAAGAGTGCCTGCCTCGGATACACGAGGCCCTAGGTTCGATTCCCCAGCACCACATATACAGAAAATGGCCAGAAGCGGCGCTGTGGCTCAAGAGGCAGAGTGCTAGCCTTGAGCGGGAAGAAGCCAGGGACAGTGCTCAGGCCCTGAGTCCAAGGCCCAGGACTGGCCAAAAAAAAAAAAAAAAAGTGAATATGCAGCAGGCTCTCACAGCACCAGCAGAAAAAAAAAAACAAAAAAACAAACAAACATGAATATAAAAAAAAAAAACTAAACCAAAACAAAAAGCACAAGTGGAGCTATGGCACAGTGGTAGAGTGCTAGGCTTCAGCTCAGGAACAACACTCAGCATTCAGGCCCTGAGTTCAAGCCCCAGAACCAACACACACACACACACACACACACATACACACACACACACACACACACACACACGCACAAAGACAAACTACTCAAGATTCCATTCATTCTCCTGACCTGTCTACTGGCCTTTGAAGGAGCAGAGAGAAATTCACCCTACTGGCCATTTGGTCTGAAAATCGATGCCAGAATAAGGTTTTGCTGTATGATTGAGATTGATGACCTCTGAAAGGATCTCCCTGGTGAGTGGGTGTGTGTTGGAGGGGATTGGATGAAGCTCTCAAGTCAAACTTAAATAGCTCTCTGTAATCATATGGACTACATTGTCCGAAGTAAGATTTAATTCTACCTATCCCATAAGAGAAAAGGTCTGTGTATTTCCCAGCCGGCCTGCAGTGCAGTAAATGTCTATGGGTTATTTTCCATATCGCCATGCTTATTTATGTAGGCCTGAATAAACCCTTTTAAAAGCTTAACTTTGTGCCGCTGTCGCAGACAGCTAGTTTACACCAAGTCCTTCTTGGCAAGACTTGAAAGCAAACGGTAAATGGTGTAAACAATAGTATGTGATTATACACTGCCAAATAACGTGCATCTGGGATGACAAACAAAACTTATTAAAGAGACAACAAATAGCTGAGGTAAATATCAAATATGTTAGCTCTACAAAATACAGAACTGGATCTCGTCAAAGCATTATTAACGCAGCACAGCTGGATTAAAAGAAAAAGAGCCATTTAGACTTAAAAGCAAGGAATCTTCAAGTTAGAAAGTCTGGATTCTGTTCCTGTCTCCATCACTAATTCACTAAGTGACATTGATTATTACTTTGATTTTTGCTAGCAGTTTCCCATCAGTAGAAAGGGAATTTCAGGGGCTGCTCCTCAGAGCATAGAAGAATGGTTACCAGATGACTTCTCAGGACAAGAACAAAAGAAATCCACTGTCTAGTCACGTTCTCTCTTATCCTAGGATCTCCAAGACCTTGTTGTTTCCTGGAAATAGAGTTGGCATAGGAAAAAAACATGGTGGGAGATGACAATTCAAAGTCAAATCAAATCTGGGTGCTGGTGGCTCATGCTTATAATTCTGGCTACTCAGGAATCTTAGGTCATGGTTTAAAGCCAGCCTAGGCAGGAAAGTCTGTGAGACTCTTCTCTCCAATTAACTACCAAAAGGCAGAAGCAGATCAGTGACTAGTCTGAGCAAAAAGATCAGGTTCAGTGCCTAGGACCTGAGTTCAAGCCCTAGGATCTGTACACACACACAAAAAAAGTTAGATCAACAGATGTGGTGGTGCACAATTGTTATCCTAGCCCATAGGAGGCCAAGACAGGATGATTGCAATTTAAGGCCAACCTAAACTACATAGTGAAACTTAACCTATGGGAAAAAAAAGTTACCTCACCATGATGACCATGGCAGTGGGCCTTTTAGTGCTAAAATATAAAAAAGAAAAAAAAAACCCTACTCTTCCAAAAATGACATCAAACTAGGTTTGGTTATCTTTGTAGTTACTTTAAAAAAGATTACTACTAATGCACTACAGAACTTATTTAAAGCTTGAACACAGGATTGTTTCCTATCAATTTCAACAAATATAATTGTTTGCTGGCAACATAAGTCAACTTCTGTTTCAAAAAGCAAATTAACTTTCCTATTGATCGAGTTACATTGAGCTCTTCAGTAACAGAAATGGTTTTGAGTCCTACATGTTTAGAAAAATCATTCAAGTGGCACCATCAGTATTGGATTAGTACATTTTCAATCCATCAATGATCAAAATGAGGCATTTGACTGTGATGTAGATCTGAGCATTCATAGTGCAACTCTTTGTTCTCTGTACCAAATATCTGAGTACATGGCTTGAAGCCAGCCCAGGCTGGAAAGTCCATGAGATGCATCTCCAGTTAATCACAAAACAAAAACAAACAATCAAACAAAAACCATAAGCAGAGCTATGGCTCAAAGCAGTAGATGCTAGCAAAAAAGCTCAGGGACAGCTGCTAGGCCCTTAGTTTGAGCCCCAGGATAGCGCAGGGGGCAGCTTTATCCCGGCATTCCACCTCATGTGGGCACATAAACACACACATAAAGGAAGGAAGGAAGGAAGGAAGGAAGGAAGGAAGGAAGGAAGGAAGGAAGGAAGGAAGGAAGGATTGTTTTGCAGATAAGATGGTGCTAATTATCCAACTATAATGACAGAAGCAAGACATTCAGGAGGTCATATCCTAAGCATTTTAGGCAGAGGAATGAGTAGAATGCTAATACCCTGTCAGTATTATATCCATTAAAGGTGCACTCAAATAGTTGAGTTTGGAAAAGAACACATGCCTTTGTCATGCTTCATTTTGGTGATCAAGAGTAACAGCATTGTTTGGGTTCTGTATTTCAACTTTGAGAATGTATCTCAGGGGCTGGGGATTTAGCTCAGCAGAAAAGTGCCTGCCTAGCGAGCACAAGGCCCCAAGTTCTAGGCCTCAGCTCTAGGGAAAAAAAAAAAGAGAGAGAATGTGTCTCATCCAAAGCATGGAGGACTTGGACCCAATGTAGAACAGTATTTAGGGCAATACAATGGCAAGTATGAATCTACACATACTTATATATACACACATGTGTATGTGTACATATATGTACACATGTGCACATGAGTATATGCTTATGTGTATATGTATACATATAGGTACATACTTATATATGTGTATATCTTTAGTGTGTGGGGGTGGGGGCAGGGGGTGTACCAGTACTGGAGCTTGAACTCAGTCAGGATGCTGTCCCTTAGCTTTTTCACTCAAGGCTAGTGTTCTACCACTGGAGCCACAGAATTTCTGGGTTTTGGGTGTTCAATTACAGATAACAGTCTCATGGAGCCAGGAACTGGTGGCTCACACCTGTAATCCTGGCTGCTCAGGAGGCTGAGAGCTGAGGATAATGGTGCAAACCCAGCCCTGGCAGGAAAGTCTATGAGAATCTTATCTTCAATTAACCACCAGAAAATTGGAAGTGGCGCTGTCACTCAAAGTAGAGCACTATCCTTGAGCAAAAGAGCTAGGGATAGCACCCTGGCTCTGAGTTCAAGCTCCACAACCACCACTACCAACAACAAAAAGGAGTCTAATGGACTTTCCTGTCTAGGCTGGCTTTGAAACCCAGATCTCAGCCTCCCAAGTAGTTATGATTACAGGGATAAGCCTCCAGTGCCCTGTATACTTTAAATCATCTTTAGATGACCTGTAATTTCTAATATAATACAAATACTATGTGAATAGTTGTTATTTTAGGGAAGAATGACTCTGGGGAAAATCTGTGTGTTCAGCATGGACATATTTTTTTCTGAAATTTTTTTGCAATTGGTTGAATCCACATATGTGTAAACCACAGATACAGAAGGCTAGTTGTATATTATATATGGTTGCAAAGGTAAGCAGTAGAAGATCTGACAATTCTCATTTAACTGTGAAGCGCTAGGGGAAGTAGGAGGCAAGGGTAGGAGAGACAAAAGTAGACCACTTTACTAAAAAGACTAGGAGGATTTTTTTTTTTTTTTTTACTATTGGAACTAAGAGTGGGGCAGGATGAGACAAAGACCACTGATTTCAATAAAAGCTACAATGTTTGGTGAGCTGCCATTTGCACAGACACTTGAATTTTAAAAAATGATCAATGGTAGCTGGGCTGCTGGTGGCTCATGCCTGTAATCCTAGCTACTCAGGAGACTGAGATCTGAAGATTATAGTTGGAAGCCAGCCATGGCAGATGGGACTTATCTCCACTAAACTACTCAGAAAAAGCTGAACGTGATACTGTGGCTCAAATGCTGGAGCACTAGCTTTGAGCACAAAGAGACCCCAGGACACTGCCTAGGCCCTGATTTCAAGCCCCAGGATTGGCAAAATACACACACACACACACACACACACACACACACGGTGCTATCATGATACTAAGATGTGGCAAATTTCTCTTTTTAGGAAAAGTAAGCAATATTCTCAGTGTTATTTGCTAGGTAAGCTTTCAAAAAAATTAAGTTAGAATTGTTTACATTTACTTTATGCTTCAAGGACCTTAGACACTGCTTGTAAAATTCAAACTACTAAGCAAAGAGATCTGTTAGAAGAGAGAACCAGAAGAAGAGAGGGAACAAAATAGGTCCAAGACTGTCGGGGCCTCCGAGGACCCCTTCTCCTCACTTCTCCGGAGGAGATGCTCAAATGTTGGGGTCTCTAGGACCCCTTCCCCCCATCTCCCGAGGAAATGCCTGAACCTCGAGTCTATGGAAGAAGCTCCGCCCTACCCCTCATACCGGCAGAAGGAGTAAGGCATGTCCTTACCGAACAGCTCTAAGCTGAAGTGGGATGCCGAAATCCCTTCCTCGGCGCCCCATAATGTGTCAGGAGCTGCAGGACAAAGATAACGGGAAGACAGTTGGATGGTTGAATGGGTCTCAAAGGATTTAATTGGGAGGGGGTTTATATAGCGGTAATGGTGGAAATGGGAAGGACTTGGGCCATTGGCTAAGCCGGGCTGCCCATCAGGTGATGTCATGAAACTTCCTTTGTGGGCTGGACAATCCCTATCATGGTGGCACGCACATGTTCGTCTCCCTCAGGGGCGGGGTCTTCTCTTCCGGTTGAGGCCGGAAGGTGGGAGGGACTCGCTGTTACACTGTCCCAGGGCTGGGGGAAGGGCAGCGTCTCGCTCTTGGTGCCCTTCCCCCACCAAGGCCAAAACTGAGTCCCCAACACAAGACTACTCCATTGACACTGTAAATAGTGAATATAGCACCCATCCATTTTAAACACCAAGAGAGCATTAATATTAACCTAAGTACTAGTTGCCTAGGGAGAAATCTATCTTGTCATCTGGTGCTCCTGAATGCCTACAGCTTCTATTTTCTGCCTCTTCATACATACATATTATTTATTCTGCATTAAGTAACTCACAATTTTTCATTTCACTTTACTTTCCATCTGTATTAAAGTTTTCCAAACACGCACTATTTTCTTCAATGGATCGTTTATCAGCTGTCCCATTTGAGAAGGGCATGCCATCTGCACATGTAGGGAGGCAAGATGATATTTTTATTTAAACTCAGAGACTTTGGTCTTAGCATCAGATCAACATTTGTCATTGTGAGCAAGAACATTACCACAGAAGACTAAGAACAAATCCTTCATAGACCAGCTGTTTGTTACGTACAAATAAACACAACCAGGGAATGGAAGACCTGCTTTGCTCTTTCTCTTTCTGACTTGGGCTTGCACTTTCCTTCCCAATCAAGAGTTGTTATGGCCCAGTATGCTCAAGTGAAGTAAAAGCTTTCTAAGCACAAAGACCTCCTTGTTAGGGTTAGAGAACTATGTCAAGCTCAAATGCACTTTATGAGGGGCATGCCTCCAATCACTGTCAGATGCTCCTCCTTTGAACTTGCTTTCCTCCATCCGGCTTGTCTCATTCAAAGACTTGCTCCTATCCTCACCTAGTTTCACACCATTCTAGGACTACACTTATTCACAAAGACATTGGCATATAGGCTGAAGAGTAAAGAGTAAGGGTTTCAGGGCAAGTGTGAGCCTCTGCCTTGGAAGCCACATGAAGAGAACTGTCTCTCTCCTTAGCTCTGGAAACTGAACAATGCAGACACAAAGTCCTCGTAGTTGTTTCTGTGACTTTAAACTGTGGTGGCAAGGACAGTTGTGACTTCATTGAAGAAAGGAAAAAAACAGCTGGAAAAGCCTAGTGGGTGTGCTCCTAATTTGGGCCCAGATAGCTTTGTACTTCACAACGGGTTCCAGCCTGCAGCAATTGGAGCCAGACAGAAGGGAGGGGGCAGGGAGCTCTTCTATTGAAAACGTGGCTTCCTTCTTCCCATTGAAGTCAATGTCAAAATTTGCTTTTGTGGGAGCCAAAGGGTTGAGCCCAACAGTTAAAAAGAAAAAAGAAAAGAAAAGAATAAAGAAGGAACACACACATACAAAGGCAGTCTTCTTCCAAACTGATGATGTTTCCCTCACAAAGCCTGAATGCTTACTGCCTTCTCCTGGCTGGTCTGTGTATAGAATGAACTTGGAACCTACAAACACAATTTCTGGGAAAAAAAATGCTAGCACTTCCAAAAAGATGAAGTCCTTTGTTTTCTTTTTGTTGTCGTTAATTTTTTAATTGTAAAGGTGATGTACAGATAGGTTATATTTTTGTCAAACATTATTACCCCCTCCCTCATTTTCTCCCACTATCCCTCCCCCTCCCCAAATTGTAAACTTTATTTCCAACATAGTGTCTTGTGAGTATCACCGGTTGCATTGAGTCAAATAAGCCTTCCAACAATTCTTTCTGCTTGAGAAAGTCACATTTGAGTTTTTATATCCCAAGATGATGTTTTTCTAAGACTGAAACTACAGGGGCAAAATAAGTACATAAGGCTAGTGGAGGCTAGAGAGGTGACTGACAAGATAGTTAGCTCATAGTTCTTTTGTGTCATGGTTTGGTAAACTGGTCTTGACTTATCACACAAACCTTTTACTACCTTATTATTCCCTTTACTGTTTATGTGCTACTGTTGGGCGGCCCAGTGGCTATTCTCCATTCCTAAGAGTGTTTGGAGCTTCCTTTAGGACAGCTTTCCTTTCTCATTCTCAGGCCTGTGGTTTGGGAGAAATTGGCCCCACCTTCTTTTCCAGGAGCCAATCCTGACTGGTTGAGGCTAATCAGCTTTTCCACCTACTTAATCATCTCCTCTGGTCCCCAGATAAATCTCTAACCCAATCAGATCTCTGGAGGCACCAACAATTTGAGACCTCTGAGAAACACAAGTTTCCACCATCTTGTACAGTTGCTACTGTAGTGGGGAGGCCAGATCTGCCCAGTGCCATCAATAGCTGTGGAGGGACTTCAGGTTGACTCCAGCTCAGATTAGAGCAGAAGCCAACTCCATCTCCATTAAGCCCTCCCCCACCCTATTCAGGGAAGCTCCCTTTACTATGTAGATTGACTACCTGAGGCCTGGGAGCTTCAAGGGAACCTGTGTCCTCCTCTTTATTATGATAAGTTATGTAGATTAACCACCTGAGGCTTGGGAGCTTCAAGGAAACCAGCTATGAATAGGCATATCCGCCTGCATCATGTGTGCCCCGCCAAATCCATGCGTCAATTCTAACTAGAATGATAGGTTAGTTCAAATAAATATTATGAGACAGACTGTAACTCTATTGGCCACCTGCGTGCGGCCTAGCATGCTCTGTAAGTGTTGTATCTTCATTGGTCACCTGCGTGTGACAAGTTTGTCTGTGATGTTTGCCTTATAACCAGGCTGGAAGGCCACACGGGGGCGGTCCCAGCTCCCGAGTCTGGGCCGCCCAGGTGTGTACAAGCCCAGCTCCCGAGTCTGGGCTCCACACGTGGTCGGCAGTTTCGGCTCCCGAGTCCGGGCTGCGACCAAGGCCTGTCGGTTCACTTTTTGTTCACTTTTTACTTCCCCAATAAAACTGTCTTTTTGTCACCTTGTAGCTGGAGACTGTGTGGTGGACTCTTGGGAGAACCAGGAATCCCTTCCCTTGGGGGGAACCCTGTTTCATTGTAGCGAACCCCCACTCTACTTCAGCTACTAGGAGAAAAAGAAGAAAAATATAAGCCAGGGAAAAGTTAGTTTCTCTATTGCTTGTGACAAAACATCCTTCAGTGGTGGAAGCCTTTGCTAAGTGCCTTTTATGTTTCTCCACTGTCTATAAAAACATGTTTATGGATACATTATGGCTTTAATGTAGATAGTTTCACAGGTACATACTTATGTTCACACTCACTGAGATATATACATTAAGCATGTACATTTTTATGTGCCAATTGCATCAATACAGGAGTTTTTGTATTTTTTTTAAAGTTTAAATTTTTTAGCCTTTGAGACAGTACACAACTGGACCATAGCCAAGATTTTTATTCTAGTTAAAGTAGCCTTATAAAACTTCCCACAGTCTTCTCTCTCCTCTGCTTTCTCCCTCCTTAAAGGTTACTGCCCTGGATTTTTATATTTTCCTTCATCCTTCCAAATTATATCTATCTCTCTTGAACTCTGTTTCTCCCCACATTCTCCTCCTACTTATTATTATTGCTATATTTTCGTTGCCCTCTTCATAGATCATCTTGTGTTACTAATCACTTTTTGTATGCGTGCATATTTGTACTAGGTCTTGGTCTCCGGGTCCTGGCGATGTCCCTCAAAGATACAGCTTTATTACTTGAGCCACAGCTTCACTTCTGGCCTTTTGGTGGTTACTTGGAGATAAGAGTCTCTAAGACTTTCCTGCTCAAGCTGGCTTTGAATCACAATTCTTTGGCCTCAGCTTCCCTAGTAGCTAGGATTACAGGCATGAACCACCAGTGCCTGGCTACTTGTCATTTTAATGTCTATTTAGTTTGTCTTCTTGAGAGCATGTTTCTTGGTTTTCTGTCCAAGGCCCGTCTCACGGTACCTAACTTACACATAGTGAATATTAGGATGACATGCTGGTTGCTTGGCGATTTAGTCAAGAACAATAAAAATGATTGTAAGGATAAAGACTCAAGTACAATTGAGATGCATGAAAACAATCAAACCAAAAGTAAGGGTCTGTCTCAATGTTTTACCCAAGGATTTGAAGAATCTATTTTAAGAAACCAATCTATGAAACAAACCTGGTTAGTGGACTCTAATAATTTACGACCTTCAAATCTCAAGGCTCATGGGAACAAATGAGGTAAACTTATTTGACCAATATATCTCTATTTTGAAAGCACACTGGAGCTTTCTTAATCACAAGCAGGTATTAAGTGGCCATATAATATAGTCCAATGACTCAAAAGCTGCCTGTAGCCAAATAAGTCTGCCAAGTAGGTATACAACTTGGCAGTCCCAGTTCTCAGTTCTGTGTCAAGGCTTTGAGTGGTGACTGATCAATGAGACTCCAGACCAGATCGCCTGCAGAATGACTATGTGATGTTTTCATGCCAATGTTTCCTGCATCACTTCCCACCTCCGCTCCCTCTGGCTACATGAAGTCTGTTTACAAAGAGAAGTGCTTATATTCTGCATGGCCTCCACATAGATTTTATTGTAACTCTCAAGCTTTATGACATTCTGTGGTTTATTTCCTTGCATTCCTCCATGATCTGTATTACAGTCTGAACAGGCAGTCCCTAGCATTTCATAGCTTGAATGCTTAATGACATCACTCTGTGAGATGAAGGGGAAGCTATAAGAAAAATCCAATTGGGCCTGTTTAAGCCCCAGGTTACCTTAATTAGTCTCCATTTTTAATGCAATGAAGGGAATAATCCTAAAGATGGCTGCCAGGAAAATTATTAGCTTTCAGGTACACTTAGTTACTGTAATTCTTTTGCTAGGAGAAAATAATGTTAAGCTAATGATTCGATCTCCATCTTCAAAGCACAGATTGTAAGGAGAAAGAAAAGCATCAACATTCACCATCTTAGCATCTTATTCTTCCTAGTGGCCATAAGCTCTTTCTCTGTATTGGTTCCTCCTCCCCCTTGCCATAAACCTTTCAGTTTTGCAAAACATGTAGCTATGTAGTATGGAACTGGTTTGGGCTCCTTCCAATTATAAAGTTGCATTGCCTACATTTCCAGAAAGAGGCATTGGAAACATCAGCTAAAATAAGGGACATTTTCCACTAAGTGTGGGCTTTACCCTTCTGAGTAAATAGATACTTCAAAAGCAGCCAAGTCTCCATGTGGTGCATCTGAGTAGGAGTTTGATATTTGAGCTGAGAAATACTGAATTCCTAGAACATTAAGAGGTGATTCAAGACTTTTCTTACAAGTCTGTTAGACTTTAAATAGATTATTTGCATATTCATGAACAGATATATTTATCTAGTATGTGCTAAGCATGCAATAAAAGAGCATCAGCCATCAACTTTACCTTTTCTATGAGCATGTCTTATTTTATATAGAAATTTCTGTGACATGATTAAAAACAAAAAGAATGCTGGATGCTAGTGGCTCATACCTGTAATCCTAGTTAGTCAGGAGGCTGAGATTTGAGGATTCTGATTTGAAGCCAGCCTGGGCAGGAAAGTGAGACTCTTATCTCCAATTAACCATCAAAAATCCAGAAGTGAAGCTCAAGTGATAGAGCATCAGCCTTGAGCAAAAATGCTAAGCAGCAGTGCCTAGGCCTTGAGTTCAAGACCTAGGCCCAAGTGTGCACACTCATGTACACACACACACACACACACACACACACAAAGTGGATTAGATATGAGGCCCTCTTAGGAACCAATTATCAAGACTTTTAACATCTGAGGAGTAAGAATAACCCCCCAAGCCTGAAATATGGCTTCAGCTATATTGTACTCTCTTTGCTTGAATCACATGCTGTAGACTGACAGATTAATTGCTTCATAGTGCTCCTAGCCAAACACCAGCATCCTTGCCCAAAGCAATATTACTTTTCTCTTTCTCATGTGAAATATGTAGTAACTCATGTCATGGTAAATTCCAACCCCTACCTTAGCCTACAAAGACAATGAATACTGTCCATGGAAATGAGAAAATCAAACATCATCTTCATGGAAATGAAAAAATTGAAGCATCAAGGTTGCTATGGTTGTGTGGCCTTCAATAATCCGTTTCATCTTATTCTTTCCTTCCTTCTTTCCTTCATTTGTTCAGCAGGTATTTGCAGTCTGTCAATTATATATCAATCTCTGGTCTAGGCACAAAGGGCCCAGTTACATACTAAGCCAACAAAGTTCATACCCTCTTGGAGCTGATACTCTGATGAGGATAGAAATGAAGGAGACAGATCTGGTCATTTTTATGTTGTCTCCCTTTTACGGCATTAAGAAACCAAGGATAGGGCTGGGAATATGGCCTAGTGGCAAGAGTGCTTGCCTCCTACACATGAAGCTCTCGGTTCGATTCCCCAGCACCACATATATGGAAAACAGCCAGAAGGGGCGCTGTGGCTCAGGTGGCAAAGTGCTAGCCTTGAGTGGGAAGAAGCCAGGGAGAGTACTCAGGCCCTGAGTCCAAGGCCCAGGACTGGCCAAAAAAAAAAAAAAAAGAAACCAAGGATAGAGCCAGGTATAATGGTACATTGCTGTAAGCCACTTGGGAACTTGAGGCAAAAGAATCAAGAGTTTGAGCTAGTCCAGGCAAAGTTGGGGACACCTTATCTCAAAAACAAAAGGCAAACAAAAGGATTGGGGCGTGGTTCAAGTGCTTAGCATCTCTGAGGCCTTGGGTTTAATCCCTAGTGAGTGTGAAGGAGGAAGGAGAGGAAGAATCAAGGGAGAGTGTGTCCAGTTATTTCTTCCTGAGTTGATTTCCAGTTTCTAAGGACCTAGGGTCAACTCAATGAAGCACTACTGAAAAGGAAAGAAAATGGAGGACTTGCCTGACTTTAATACCTAAACATGCACATGGTGATGAGCAATGTTCCTTATGAGCTCATTCATATCCCATAGAACACCTCCAGATATGGACACCCCCAGACCAGTTCCACCCAACGAAGACACTACCTACTGCAACTGGAGAGGAATTCTTTCTCCATTTGAGCTGTGAAGACTGCATTTATTTTGTGTTCTTTGGCAGCAACGTTAATATTTAAAGACATACAAATGGCTGTCCTTTGTTGAAAATGAACAGATGATTGGTGAAATGAAACTGTGGACAGAAAATATCTTTCTCCATTCCCAGTCTGTTTTGGATTGAAGGCAAGCAAAGACCATATTAGCAAAAGAAAAATTGGCCTTAATGTGAGAACAGTTGCCTTTAAAAATATATGTATCGTTAAGTATTCAGAGAATGGCAAGAAGCCAGGAAGGCACTCAGTGGAGTTTTCCACTGCACTCCCCACATCTTGTCTGCAGTGTGTACTTTTTGTCTTAAAGCGCCATTCCTGCTCACATGTTGAGAAGCTTATGTGCCCTTCAGTCTTTCTTTCTCCTTCCTATGTAAATAAAATGGTTAAATATGAAGCAAGCAGAATTTCGATTTGAACAGCAGATAAGCAGACTAATAAATGTAAAGCTAACAGAAGCCTTTCTCCTCAAAGACCTTGTCCTTGTTAGGAATGACAGTCTGGTCCTAACTCGATACAGCTGAAAGCTAATTGACTTTATAATTCCCCAAGCAGGGGAGAGAGACTGGTAACAAGACCAGGCTCAGAAATTGTCTGAGAGGAAGAATGACTCTATGTAGCTCCTGCTATAATTATGAGATTAAAACATTCCTTTCCACCTGAAAAAAGTATATGTTATGAAATAAAAAGAGAAGCTTCTAGCCCGAGTAACAACACAGGTGAATATCAAGAATATGTTAAGTGAAAGAAACCAGATGTGTATCAGTCAATACTATAGGACTGCATTGACAGGAAGTTCAAGCACAGGCAACAATAACCTAACCTATGGAGAGTGCAGAACAGTGGTTTGCCTCTTGGACATGAGTAGAAATGGGGAAAGGGAAAAGAGAAATTTCTAGGGTGAAACAAATATCCTATATCATTTTTTCTCTCTGTTTATTTTTTATTACTTTACATTAGTTATACGAGGATGGGAGGTATTCCATGGTTACATTTCCATACATATCTACAATGTATTTCAATCCCTCTCACTCCATCACTCTCCCTTAGTATCCTATATGTTGATCTGTATAGAGGGGTGTGTACATAAGTGGTTGAGCTGGACTTTATGATTTGCCCACTTTATGGAATATAAGGTATATCTTATTTTTAAGGGATGTTGCACTTATGTGTCATTGAGGACACATGTATAACAAAACAACTGCTATGGTTTCTAACATTTTCCTGCCTACAGAAGATTTTCATAAGTCGGGTACTGGTATCTACTCAATCAGCTGAAATCTAAGGATCATGACTCAAAGCCAGCCTGGACAGGAAAGTCCATGATACTCTTTATTTCCAGTTAACCAGCAAAACATTAGAAGTCAAGCTGTGGCTCAAGTGGTAGAGCACCAGCCTTGAGCAAAAAAAAAAAGTAAAGATGAGAGGCCTTTAGTTCAAGCTCCAGTAATGTGCTCTCTCTCTCTCTCTCTCTCTTACACACACACACACAGAGTATATATATATATAAAGAATGGCCTCCTGATGCCTGCAAAGGTCTTTGGGATTAGACAAAGAAGGCAAGGCTCTCTACTTAACAGCCCAGGGACACCACTGCCTCAAGAGCAGTGCTTCCAAGGGGAATATTGTTGCTACCTGGTCAGGATGTATTTTAATTATGTGGATCTATCTCATACATTGCAGAATTTGGGCTGTCCATGGCAAATCCTTCCCAAAAGGTTAATGTGTTGAGTAGAAATACTTTTCTAGGAGAATATTACAGACCCTCATTGAGAACATTTGTGCTTACTCATTCCTGAAGAATGAGGGTTGAAGCTGTTAGATTATAATTCATAGAGGGAATGAGGCCCCTGATGGGAGCTACTTAGTTTGGGCACTAACTAATGCAGAAGGGATTTGGGGATGAAGGCTCTGAGTAAGCCACATTTCCTGCAATTCCTTGAGGTCACCACACAAGTCCCTCCACTTTATCCATGGGTCGAGAACTGGAGAACTTAGAGTTTGGCGTGGGGCCCACTGTGCTTCCTGAAGGCAGTGCTCTACTATGCTCCTAGCCTGTGTTACGGCATAGGATGAAGAATCCATGGCTTTCATTAGTTTCAAAAATGAAGATAACTCATCTCTGCTCCAACCCCTCAGGAATGGAGAGGGTGAAGTCCGTGATCGGTCTTGAAGGATGACTTTGTATGCTATGTGGGCAAAGATCAAGGTGAAGGGCACTTTCATTAAAGATGAGCATAAGAAATTATTATATGTACATGCTTTACTTTGTGCACAATAAATTAAGTAAAGGCACAGGAACATGAGGGGACTTAGGACATTTGAAAAACTGCAAAAAGCCTGGTACATCGGGTACCAAAGGTAAATGCACACATGAGATGATTCAAAGATAGCCAGGATGGGGGCTGGGAATATGGCCTAGTGGCAAGAGCGCTTGTCTCGTATACATGAGGCCCTGGGTTCGATTCCTCAGCACCACATATATAGAAAAGGCCAGAAGTGGCGCTGTGGTTGAAGTGGCAGAGTGCTAGCCTTGAGCAAAAAGAAGCGAGGGACACTGCTCAGGCCCTGAGTCCAAGCCCCAGGACTGGCCAAAAAAAACAAAACAAAACAAAACAAACAAACAAAAAAAAGATCGGCAGGAGCCAGATCCTGAAATCCCTGTAGGCCATTGTCTTAGGTTGGGCTCTTTAGTTTCCTTCCCAAACAAGAAAAGTGAAGAAGATTAAAGATGGCCAGGGCTGGGAATGTGGCTTAGTGGTAGAGTGCTTGCCTTGTATGCTTAAAGCCCTGAGTTTGATTCCTGAGTACCACATAAACAGAAAAAGCCAGAAGTGGCACTGTAGTTCAAGTGGTAGAGTGCTAGTCTTGAGCAAAAGAAGCCCAGGGGCAGTGCCCAGGCCCTGAGTTCAAGCCCCAGGACTGGCAAATATACATACATATGTATATACATATATATGTATATATATATGTGTGTATATGTATACATATAATATATATATATATGTCCATGACTACTCTTCCCATTGTGAGGTGGAGCCTTACTCCCAATCCCTTAAATCTTGGCTGGACTAAATATTCTAGTCCAGTAGGATTTGGTAGAAGTGACATTCTAAGAAGTCTGAGTTGCAAGAACTTTTGCAGCTTCTACATAGGCCTTTGGAATCTTTGCTCTCTAAGAGCACTGAGCTACTGCAAAACAACTCAGGTGACCCTAAATTTGTTAAGTTGGAGAGACAATATGTAGGGCTCTGGTCTCAACTAAGTCCAACCTCACAGCCATCTCTACTACCCTTCCCCAGTGCCAGACAATGACCAAAGCTTTCTTGGGTAGTCTAGACTTGACCAGCTGTTTGGAATAAATCTACTTTGATACCATGAGACAGAAGAATTGCCAGACTTAGCCGTGCTCAAATATCTGAACTAGAAATGTCTTTAAATTGCTTGATTTTTATCACTAAGTTTTTGTTCAGAGTAATAGAAAACCATATTCGTTTTTAGGGCTCCCATAACAAAGTATCAAACTTGGTGCCTTAAAATGATAGAAATGTTGTGCCACAGTTCTGGAATCTAGAATCCTGAAATCAAGGGGTTACACTTCACCTGAGCTGTTAGGTAGAAACTATTCTGTGTTTGTCTCTTAGCTTCTTAGGTTACTGGCAATACCATTCCTTAGCTTGTAGACCCATCATGACAATTTCTCCCTTGTAACATGACCATCTCTCTTCTTGTGGTCTCATCACAAGGTATTCTTGTCTCTGTATGTATTTTCTTTAATCTTTCTGAGAAAGTAACTGTCAGACTGAAGTAGACCTTGTCTTAACTTGATTATATCCATAAAGATTCTATTTTTACATAAGATCGAGTTGATAGGCACCAGTAGTTAGAACTTCAACTGGGGGGGGGGGATAGGGCACAATGAAATCTATAGTTACAGTTAAAACACAGAGATTTGAATACAATGAGCTTACTTGAGGGATTATTCTAGAAAGCTGTTGGGGTGAAGATGGAGCAATAGGAATGGAAAGGAAGCCAAGATAATATGCATCATGAAGTAGATTGCTATGGAGGGTAATTGGAGTCAGTTCCACTGGGAAAATCTGGCAGACAGTGTAGAAAACACCACTCTGCCATTCTGCCCCTGGGGTGAGGAAGATGGAGAATTTATCCTTCAATACTCATCCATCACTTATAGAGGGGCTGCTCCTTGGGAGCATTAACTTCCTGGTACTTATGGCCCACTGCCTGAAGCTAAGAGAAATCACTCCATTACAGAGTAGCAGGTGCTTGCTGTAAAATCTCTTGGGCACTTTCTGGGGCAGTGAGTGTGAGAAAATGGGTGGGTATCTGCTACAACCATTTTGAGTTTTTCATTCCTGAGAAGACAACAGTTTAGGGAACAGCAAGGGGACCTTTATAGAAATGAAAGGACTTTTCAGGACAGGAGGTCCTTAGACTCAGTTTTAAGTTATTTTGGAGTTTCTGCTACACAATTTTATTGTGTCTCATCAAAAACCTTAGTAAAAGTTTGCCACAAGAACAGACCTTGAAGTAATATTGGGTGGAGGCTAAGAAAAGGGCACACATTGCAAATCTTGGTTGACATACCAAGGAGCACTGTCAGCCAACCAGAGAAAAGAATAGAAAGCCAGGAATTCAGTGAAAGTAGGCCAGAGAAATCCTTGAGAAAAGAGAGCCCTGAGAATTAGTGGGAAATAGGGAAATACTTTACGTTAACACAATCACTTATCAGACCATGATCTAGTTCAGTCATGTGGATCTTCCTAATTTACTAAACATTTTAACTTACCTTATATCATTTTTATCTCCACACTACACAACAGAGAGGCTAGGTAAAAGTTTATTCAAGATCAGATAAAGGCCAGAGCTGGGCTGAACTTTTGCCCTTTAGGAGTCAAATGCTTACCTACAGAACTCTTGAGTTTTTGCAGATTCAGTATTTGAGCTTTTAGCTATTTTCAGTTTACATGAAGCAGTACTTCACTATCTTTACCACAGCATTCACTAGAATCTTGAGCATGGAAAGCTGGTCTGCAGGAGAAAGCCGCTAGGTTAGCAAGCAAGCAGAGCCATTTATGCAGTATCTGTGACTTAAGTCAGTAAGTCAGTTTTGTGCAATGCTACACAGTGAAAAATTGGTAGATATGGAAGGTTTGGGGGACCTATCTACAGTAAAAAGCAAAGGCTAGAGCTTTGACCTTCCAAGATGTTTCAAAAACTTAGATTTAACGCTGGGCACTGTAAGCTCACCCTCATAATCCTAGCTACTCAGGAGGTTGAGATGTAGGATTACAGTTCATATCCAGCCTGGGCAGGAAAGTCGGTGAAACTCTTATCTCCAGTTAACCACCCCAAAAGCCAGAAATGGAGCTGTAGCTCAAGTGGTAGAGCATTAGCCTTGAGCACAAAAGCTCAAGAACAGCACCCAGGTCCTCAGATCAAACCCCAGGACTGGCACACACAAAAAATCAGATTTAAGCAATAGTGTATTTTGTGTATATGTGTGTGTGTGTGTATGTGTGTTTGCCTCCTACACATGATGCTCTCGGTTCAATTCCCCAGCACACATATATGTGTTAGGTTTTTAAAGTAGGTAGCCGGTAAAGGAGAACGCCACACGGTATTCAGGCAGGAGAGACAGTTTATTACCGAACTGCTGGCCTGTGGCCAAGATGATCCATGGCCAGAGAGAAGGGAGAGAGTGACCCCCACCCAGCCCTGCCTTATATCTAGGGCAGGGGCAAGGGGTGTGGCCAGGTGGATTAGGATGTGACCTCAGGGAAAGGGGATGTAACTGCCTCCAGGTCTGCAGGTTACCCAGGTAACTGGGTGGAGGCTTAATGAGGTGGGGGCATCTACATGGAGCCCTCAGGGAGAGGACCTAACAGTGTGCACATGCATGTGTCAATACTAGATCTTGGGCTGGGGATATGGCCTAGTGGCAAGAGAGCTTGCCTCGTATGCATGAGGCCCTGGGTTCGATTCCCCAGCACCACATATACAAAAAACGGCCAGAAGTGGGCGCTGTGGCTCAAGTGGCAGAGTGCTATCCTTGAGCAAAAGGAAGCCAGGGACAGTGCTCAGGCCCTGAGTCCAAGGCCCAGGACTGGCCAAAAAAAAAAAAAAAAAAAATACTGGATCTTGAACTCAGGGCTTTGCACTCTTACTTGGCTTTTTCACTTAGGGATGACACTTTACCACTTGAGTCACACACCCACTTCTGACTTTCTGCTAGCTAATTGGAGATAAGAATGCCTCCAGTTTTTCTGCCCAGACTGACTTCAAACAACAACCCTCAGATCCCAGCTTCCTGAGTAACTAGGATTATAGTTGTGAGCTACTGGTGCCCAGCTAGTTTATTACCTTGTTCTTTATCAGTTTAGAGGCCTCTATCATGGCCTCTTGTGTGCCTTCATCTTGTTTTGCCATAAGTTGTCATCATTGAAAAAGAAAAACAATTAATTTGGAGACTATCTGTTTGGAGAGTAAGAGATAGCAGTACTTCCCATTTGATCTTTGCAGATGATGTTTTTGAAAATCTAAACTGACATCCTCCCATTTTTATCTTTATTTAAGACATTGAGCACAATCTCATGAACTCCAAAACTTTATTCATATGTCATCTCCCAATCAGTGCCAGATGCAGAACTTTCATTGTAAGATGCACAATATGAACAACCAGAGAAAGTCTAACTATGGCTTTCTTTCCTTTTCTATTTGGTTGTGGGGTTTGAACTCGGGTCCTGGGTGTTGTCCCTGAGCATTTTTGCTCAAGGCCAGCACTCTGCCACTTTGAGCCACAGCACCACTTTCAGTTTTCTGATGGTTAATTGGAGATAAGAGCCTCAAGGACTTTCTTTCCCAGGCTGGCTTTGAACTGCGATCCTCAGATCTTAGCCTCCTAAGTAGCTAGGACTACAGGCGTAAGCCATCAGTGCCTGGCTCTGCTTTGTTTTCATCACCATGAAGTAGTGTTTAGCACTCAACTATGATAGAATGATACAAAGATATTGGTCTTTTAATATCACTGATTTGTCCCACTTGTATTCAATACCAAGCAAATGCATGCATTTAGGATTAAATAACCTACACAAAGGGAAAACTGCTCCACAATAATCCTAGATCTCAAAAGAGGAGATAATCCCCCAGATGCCCTTTGGTTGTATAGTCATTCTCACAACAATCTCATGAGCAATTTCCAACCATGAAGATAATCATTCATGTAGGCTATTGTTAGGAGTGCCATTAGTATCTATGTGATTATTTTGAGTTATGTCTTGCTTAGCTCCTTACTTATACTTAACTTTTTCCTTTATTTATATTGCATGAGAAAGCATTCTTGCATGCTTTGGGTTAAAAAATTCAGGGATGCTGAATATTGCTATAAGGAAGGAGCTGCTTTTTGTTCAATACTCTTGTGAAGTGCCTTATTATTTTATAATCACATAATGAGTTCTTGGAACATTCTCTTTAGAAGGAGAGCTGCAGTAGTGTAACAAAATAGTGTTATTAAAATTTGATAACCTGAAAACAGCCATTTGTGGTTCTTTCAGTACTTAGGGCTCCTTCAATATAGTGCTTACAGTTTTCCTATAGTGCATTATTTATGACTATAAAGGAAGAGTAAAGAACTGTAAGTTGTTATAAGAAATGTTGGCCAGTGCAGAACAAATAGTGTCATTGCTTATGGCTATTTCTAAGCTTAACCTTCTTTTGCCAGTCTCATTGTATAGGTTGGATTTAAAAATCTACTTTGCCATTTCTAGTCAAATGGTTAGCGGTAGATTATTTATCTACGGTGAGGCTAGATAACTTATCTATAAAAGGACAATGATAATCTGTTGAGCCTAATGATATTGCTGTTATTCAATCATTTTTTCTTATAAAATGGCAGTTTTATGTGGTTCCACCTACCATACACTGAACAGCTTGATAGGGAACTGAAGATTACTGAAGATGAAGCCCCTGCTGCTGCCTGCTTGAACTACCAACATTTGAGGACTAGTTCTACTAACAATGCATTTTTCCTGGTGGGTGTTCACATCTGTTTTCTTCAGTGTTTTTGTCATTGTTGTTCCAGCACTGAGGCTTGAACTCGGGGACTGGGCACTGTCTTTTAGCTTTCTGGCTCAAAAATGGTGCTCTACTACATAAGCCACAGCTCCACTTCCAGCTTTTTGCTGGTTAATTAGAGATAGAAGTCTCATGAAATTGTCTGCCTAGCTGACTTATAACCATGATTCTCAGATCCCATATTCTTGAATAATTCAGCTAGAATTACACATATAAATCAATTGCACTTGGCTTTCTTCAGATTTTACCTTCTCTGAGCTTTACCTACCTGACTTGTAAATCATCCTTTGAACCTTTACTTTAAAATTTTCCTAATACATTGAGGCTCTCAGTGCTAATCCTTAACCATTATTTTGAACATTCCTTCTCAATCTATTATAGTTCATTTCCAAATCCAAATGATACGTGATAGCATAAAAAAAGAATATGAAACTTCTGAGAACCGTCACATAGTTTCTTTTGATTTCAGACTTGTAGAATGTAGATGATGTCAGAATATGTGCTAAATTTGGATTATGCTATTTTTGAGATCAACAAAATGACTCAAGTGAGTGTTCTATGAAAGTCAGGATCTGGTCACCAGTCATCATGCATTGTGATGCATGATGTCCTTAGGTGGGACATTGTCTGGGATCCACAAGAGAGATTGTTGATCCTCATTTCTCATGTTCTACTTTTCTAACCCATAGGGGGCCCGCAAAGGTTCTCTGTCCTCCTTTCTGCAGAACACTGGGACTTAGCGAGTCTCCTAGTATCTTCCGGTTCTACGGTTCCTTATTCACTGACACTGATGAAGTCTTCATAGAATTGTGTGAATTTTCATTGGTTCATGACGTGGTCAGGAGTTTGAGACTTCTTCTTCAATTCAAATACCTGTTTTTTATAGCTTGTTCTGGTGAATGTGCATTTGAGCTGACATTCCTTACCCAGCTCACATAAATATGCCTCTTAGCATCATATGTGTTGGGAAGGGAACACTACTAACATTTATCCATATATTCAACAAAATATCTGTGTGCCTCTTTATTTTCCAACCACTCTTCTTGAGATAGTAAAATGAACAAAACTGTGTACTGTGTACATGGAGGGGGGCTGGCAAAGGGAAAGAGAGGTAATACCCCACCTCAATTTTCCTATGTTGGAAATTTAATCCTGCAAATCATAAGTTAAGAGTATTTGGAATGGAGCCTTTGGGAGGTAATTAGGATTAGATGAGGTCAGGAGGGTTGGATCCCCATAACACAATTGGTGGCTTTGTAAGAAGAAAGAACTAAGCCAGCATGCTTGCTCTGTTTCTGCAGAGAGTATGAGCAAGAGACTACCCCCTCCACCACTGCCCCCTCCACTCCCCCATCAGTAATAAGTCCTTCCTTGATGCTGACCAGAAAGTGGAGCTGTCCTTCAGGACTTCCCAGCTTCCAGTCAGATGAGCTAAACAAACTTTTATTCTTTATAACTTACTTGATCAGGAGGCTGAGACCTAAGGACCATGGTTTGAAGACAGCTTGAGCAGGAAAGTCCCTGAGACTCCTATCTCTAATTAACCACCAAAAATGACAGAAATAGAGTTTGGCTCAAGTGGTAGAGCTCTAGCCTTGAGCAATAAAGCTTAGGGACAGTGCTTAGGCTGAGTTCAAACCCAGGACACACACACACACACACACACACACACACACACACACACACACCTAGTTTCAGGTATTTTGTAATAGCAACAAAAAACGCACTATAACACACAGTAGTAAATTTAACAAAGAAATAATACGTGAGAAACAGTTGCATACCACAAGGAAAATGGAGCTGGGTGAGCTGAAATACCTGCAGTGACCCAGACACAACCACTTCCTGTAGCATTCTGAAGAAAGATCCTGTTGTCCAACTCCCATTGTCCAGTAGGAAAAGTAAATAAATATGTGAGCACCTACTGGAAAGAGCATAACCCACCAGATGGCTGCCCTTTGGCTACATCTAGACATTGAAAAGGTATCTACATCCACAAGATAAAAAGTACGATAGCATTTCCTGACATTGTGAAAAGATTCTCCTTAATTTTGTGCTACAAAGTAGCGTAAGAGTTTCCAGGACATAGAAGTTCTCAGAAGTGTCAAGTTTTCTTAACATTGCTATAGGCCAGCATTCTCAAAGTGTCCTCTTTGGACCAGAAGCATCAATATCACCTGAGAATGCAATAGAGCTGCAAATTCTCGGATCCCACCACAGACTTATTGGACCAGAAACTCTGGGTGGAGTTTAGCAAATGTGAATGAGACATCTAGGTGGTTCTGATCTATGATAGTGTCTAAGAAGCATGGCTAAATCGTATTGATGAACATAACATTTGTTATACAAATAGTATTGTGCAACTTTAGTGATTTTCTCATTTGATAATCACTGTAGCCATATTAGGCCCATGAGAAAAATAAATAAATGAAGACACTTAGGACTAAAGAGGTCAAGTGAGCACCTCAGGTCACACAGACCCTAAATGTTAGTAAGTAGATCAATAGGAACACACTGGTGTGGTAGCTTGTAATCTCAATATTTATAGGAGGCTGAGTCAGAAGGATTTTGGGATTAAAAACTGGCTGGGCTACATATTGAATCTATCTATCAATCTATCTAATATATGCTGGTGTTTCTGAACTCTTTCTTCTTCATTGTTTTTTCCAGTCCTTCTTCCTTTTATCCACAATATAAATATACTGGAACTGAGATGCTTGCTTGAAAATTCTTAGATAAGAGAAGGTAGATATAGAGATTGCAGTTTAAATGCTGGATAGCTGTAGAAAAAATCATCAGTGCCTAAAACTGTAAGTTTCTTCAAATGAAGAATATACAGTTGTAGTTCAACATTTCCCTCTTTAACAAGAAGAAAAGACTACGTAAAGTTGGGAGGCAATCACTCTAAGTGGCCTCTCAAGGTATACAGCAGAAACCCAAGTTCTGTTTTTTTTGACAGAAGTCACAGGCCAGTTAACTCTGGGGCTCTTTGTGGATAGAGTGGTTTTGTGACCCACACTGCCATCTCCTGGTGATCATTGGTAGCCAGTTGATCCATTAATGCCCGTGTTCCAAACCACAGATGGGGCTTTCATCATAACTGGACCTATTTCAATGAGCTAAAATGATGATAATGATGATCGTGGTGGTGGTTAAAAGCCAAGAATTCTGGGATTTGTAGCCATTCTCACTATCCTAAAAGCACATCTCACAAAGAGTAGAGCTGATAGACAACAAAAAAAGAAAATATGTAAGGGGGCTGCTATTACTTTATTTATTAATTAATTTTTCCAGACATGATCTCACTATGTAGCCCAGGCTGATCTTGAATTGGTGATCTTTCATGCTTTAACCTCCTGAGTGCTGGGTGAACCCCCTCACCTGGCCTGCTATTTTCCTTCCTTCCTTCCTTCCTTCCTTCCTTCCTTCCTTCCTTCCTTCCTTCCTTCCTTCCTTCCTTCCTTCCTTCCTCCCTCCCTCCCTCCCTCCCTCCCTCCCTCCCTCCCTCCCTCCCTCCCTCCTCCTCCTCCTCCTCCTCCTCCTCCCTCTTTCTTTTCCATCGTGGGGCTTGAACTCAGGGCCTGGGAGCTGTCCCTGAGCCTTTTCTTTGTGCTCAAGGCTAGCACTTTACCACTTGAGCCACAGTGCCACTTCCCACATCCCTAGAGACTAGTTCTGGAACATGGAATAACTTTGGAAAGCTCTTTACTTTTCTCCCCAAAGTTTAAAACAATAATCAGGTTGTAAGGTATATTGCTTGGGATCGTGGGTTGTATTAGTTTCTTATGGCTGCTGTAATAAAGTCCCACATACCGGGAGTACTTAAAGCAACACACATTTACTGCCTCCAAGTTCAAGAGTCTAGAAGTATAAAATCAAGCTTTGCATAGGGCCATTCTCTTCGGGGGGGGGGGGGGGATGTGCTCTATATCTTACTTTTAGCTCTGTCATTACCAGCAATTTTCTGTACTCTGACCCCTGCCTTCTTCATCATCAGCTAGCATTCTTTTGTATGACTCTCTCTCTCTCTCTCTCTCTCTCTCTCTCTCTTTCTTTCTTTCTCTCTCTCTCTCGTTGGTCCTGGGGCTTGAACTTTGGGCCTGGGAGCTATCCCTGAGCTCTTCAGCTCAAGATTAGCACTCTACCACTTAAGCCACAGTGCCACTTCCGGTTTTCTGGTGGTTAATTGGAGATAAGAGTCTCACGGACTTTGCTGCCTTGGCTGGATTTGAACTGCGATGCTCAGATCTCAAGTTTCCTAAGTAGCTAGGGTTACAGGCATGAGCCACCGGCTCCTGGCTGTCTCTTCTCTTTCAAGGGTACAGATTGTACTGGATTGGAACCCACTTCTATCTAGAACAATGTCATTTAAACTAATTACATTTGTGCTGACCCTGTTTCTGAGGTTGTGAGGAGCACTTGATTTGGGGGAAGCATTGGATAGTACATGATCTTTGGGTTCAGATCTTGGCTTAGCTGTTAATGAACTGTTTAACTAGCTACTGGGTTTCACAGTATATATCTTCCCATCTACAACGAGAACAAAATTACCACCCTCCCACAGCCTTTTGTAAGGATTGATGTATGCATTTAGCATGTATCTTGAACAAGGTATTTGGGGAAAGATAGCTATTCTTTTTGGTTTTGCTTTCAGGAGAGAGAGAGAGACAGAGAGACAGAGACAGAGAGAGACAGAGAGAGACAGAGAGACAGAGAGAGAAACTTAAAAGAGAAAAAGATCACTTAGTCATTGGAACCACATATTTAAATAAACAAAACTTTGGGGAGCCCAATTTCCACCTGACAGTAATTTCTCTCTCACATTATATTAAGTACCTAGTTAAAAAAAATCTAGTTTAGTTCAGGAGACACTATGTCACAGTTAACTGATTCTTTCTGATACAAAAGATAAGGCGTCTCTATTTCAGTCTCAAGGCAAGCTTAGACTAGACACAAGATTTTAAAATGTAGACCACCTGTCACTGCCTTTCTTGTCCCCTCCCCTCAGGGCAAACCTGACCTTTAGGACTAAGTTCACTTTCACTTGACCTCAAGTATGTCCAAGGTCATTAGTGTTAATAGGGGGAACTGTAAGATTTACTTGGCCCAAAATGGCTATATCTTCAACCCTATTAACTTCTTTTCATTAAGTTCAGGAATCAGGGACTCCACAGACAGAGCTTCTGAGAAGACTTTGTATTAAGTTACTAGAAACCATGAATATTTTAGGATGCATTATTTTTCTAATAAATCAGAGCCTAAAGAGGGCAGGACATTCTAAGAAGGAGAATGAGGAAAATTCCAGAGCTTGACTCCCTGCAGCATATATATATTTTTTCTCCCTAAGGTAGAAAGAGGAAGATGAGAACCTTTGGGTGGCGATTTGCCACTCGAGGGAAAAAAATGCTCCCCCCACTCCCCAGAAACAACTATGGTGTTTATATGTGTATAATATTCCTGTGCTCCCCTAAAAATGTCCATGTGGCTTTGTGTACACATGTGTTTACAGAATGTGTAAATAAATATGACTGGAATATGAAACACATGTGCCTGTGTTTATAAAATATGCACATACTTATGCTAATGAAATCACTTCCATCTGAGAACAAACGGTTATTATCTACAGAAGTACTATCAATTAGGGAGATTACTGGACTTTATGTTCTCACACTTGGAGAAACTGAGTCACTAATTTTTCTGGTATAAAAGGCAGGAAATTTGGCTTCTGCCAACGTTGAAAATTTCATTGCTTAAGGAGCATATAAGTTGAAAAAAGGAAAACCACCCTCTGAAATTGTATTTTCACAGTGGAAGAACTTGGAAACTCAAATAATTACCAGTGGCTATTGCAATTGACATCTCATATTTTTGTTCAATGAATGTTAGTAATCTCTTCCAAGCTTCCCAATAAAAATTTCTGGTGAAGCTGGGTGTGTGGGGTTCTCACTTGTAATCCTAGATACTCAGGAGGCTGAGATCAGAGGAGGGAGGTTCAAAGCCAGCCCAGGCAGGAAAGTCAGTGAGATTCTTATCTCCCATTAACTACCAAAAAGGCCAAAAGTGGAGCTGTGACTCAAATGGTAGAGTGATAGCCTTGAGCAAAAATGCTGAGACAGCTCCCAGGCCCTGGGTTAAAGTCCCAGAACCAGTACACACACCCCACCCCCCTCTGAGAAGTACAAAGTGCATCTTTTTTTTTCTTTTTTTAGTCCTACCTCTAAAGTCTTTAAGGAATGCAGTCCTAGGTGGGCACTAGTGGCTCATGCCTATAATCCTAGCTAATCAGGAGACTTGAGACTAATGGTTCAAAGTCAGCCCAGGCAGGAAAGTCAGTGAGACACATCTCCAACTAAACATATACATACAACCCCAGCCCCCCAAACCAGATGGGGAGCTGTGGCTCAAGTGGTAGAGCAGTAACCTTGAGCAAAAATACTCAAGGGCAATGCCCAGGCCCTGAGTTCAAGTACCAGGATGGGCACAAAATAATTATCTTAAAGTAGTTGATTTAAATGTCAGTTTATAGGTATATTGCATCTTTATCAATATCACCCCTTCCATTGTTTTTCCCCATTTTTCTCAACCATATCCATCCTTTAAAGTTTCCTGATACCGTTTCACATAGGTACATTGACATTATGACTACATTCACTTACCCTTCCTGTCTCCTTGTGTCTGTCCCTCTCTTTGTTAACCTCTCTCAAATACATGTCCCAACTAACTAGTATTCATTTTCTTGAACTATAAATTAGTTCTTCAAAGGAGTTACACCACTGGGATCCTCTCCTGTGTACATGGTTACTTTACTCATTTGTGTATCTCTTTCATGTGCTCTCTCTCTTTCTCTACACACACACACACACACACACACACACACACACACACACAGCCAATCCTGGGGTATGAATTCAGGGCCTGGGTACAGTCCTTGGACTTCTTTTTTTCAAGGTTAGTGCTCTACCACTTGTGCCACAGTGCCACTTCTGACTTTTTTTGAGTAGTTTATTGGAGATAAGAGTCTCATGGATTTTCCTGCCTGGGCTGGCTTTGAACTGTGATCCTCAGACCTCAGTCTCCTGAGTAGCTAGGATTATAGTCATGAGCCACCTGTGCTTGACTTATATTTGTATATTTTACACAATGCTTAGTGACTCAGGGGAACTGAGGAGCACGATTTGATCACACTACTGCTTAAAGGGGTAGAATGAGAAGAAATAGTCTCTTTTGAAATGAATATGATCAAAGCCCATTATATATATAAATGAAAATGTCATCATAAAATGCATTTTTGTACAATTAATAACAAACATGAAATATGATTGACAGGCATATTTAGAGGACAATACACAAGTAAAAGGGAATACAAATCTGTCTACTCAATGAGCAATGTTTATAAAAAGGAATAAGAATAAAGCAGAGAGCCAGGCACTGGAAGCTCATGCTAGGCACTGGTGGGTCACATTTATAAATACTAGGTACTGAGTACCCTGAGATCTGAGGATTTCAGTTCAAAGCCAGCCAAGGAAGGAAAAAGTCTGTGAGACTCCTATCTCCAAGTAATCACCAAAAATCCAGAAGTGGAGTGGTGGATCAAGTGGTAGAGTGGTTAGTCTTGAGCACAAAAGCTCAGGGGCAATGGAATTCAAGCCCCAGGACCAGCACAGAAAAACAAATAACAACAAAAACCAAACAAGAATAGAGCTGAACAAGGTGCTGGTGGCTCAGGCCTGTAATCCTAGCTACTCAGAAGACTGAGATAGGAGGATCAGGGTTTGAAGCCAGCATGGACAAAAAAGTCTGAGACTCTTATCTCCAATGAAGCATAATAGAGTTGAAAGCAGAGCTGTGGCTGAAATGGTTGAGCATTAAGCCTTAAGCAAAAATGCTTAGGGGCAGCACTCAAGCAGATGTCAAGCCCCAATACTCCCACAAGAGAAAAACAGTAGAACTGAATGAAAAATAAAAGATCAAAGTGCGTTTTGAAAGTGAGGGGAAAATATTTGACTTGGGAAGTTTTTGGTTTGGTTATTTGTGTATCTAGATGTGAGTATATGTACTGTATTGCATTATAAAATATATCTCTCTTGGAGAGTTACTGGCAAAAGATTGAGAAACATTGTGATAATCAGGTCGCTTACATCCCCAGCGAAGTCCTGCCTTCCAGGGGCCTCTGTCAATTGAGCAGAGACCTTTACCTTTGGCTGATAGCTACTTCTGTCCTTCAGGCTTTTGATTAATGACTATCTGCTTCACATTTAGATGGGAATTCACCATCTGGTCTCTTAAGTGTTTGATCTGTGGGTTCAGATCTGTAGGCCTGAGGTGAAGCAGAATAAAAACAAGAGAGCTTGAGGGTTTCCAGGACTGAACAAGTTCTTGGCTTTTCCCCTGGCCTCATTTCCACTGGGCCCCAGATTGTAAGAAGAGCCAAGAGATAAGCAACCATTCAATTTTATTGTCTGCCCAAAGGCTATTGAAAAGAATAGGCAAAGATGTTGCTGGACATTTTTTCATTTATATGTCACTTACTTTTGTGTGGTGTACACTCCGGCAATTTGAAGAAAACTTTAAAAAATCAATCACAATTTTAAATACAGATATTAATCAATTAATTTTTAAAAGACCATACAGGTATTAATTAATTAATTTTTAAAAGACTATACAGATGCTTCTTGACTTCTGATGCAGCCATGTCCTGAGAAACCTAAGTTGAAAATATTATAACCCAAAATATACGGTATGCATGTTGCAGCAGAAATAAGATTTCTGTTAAATGTGTGTCACTTTTTTGTGTGTGCCAGTCTTGAACTCAGGGCCTCCAGCACTTGCTTAGCTTTTTCACCCAAGGATAGCACCCTACAACTAAGCCATACCTCCATTTCCACCTTTTTGCTAGTTAGATGGAGAAAAGAATATCTCAGATAAACTGAGAAGGCTGGCTTCAAATCATGATCCTCAGATATCAGCCTCTTGAGCCCTTAAGTGTACAGGTATGAGCCACTAGTACCTAGCATCACTTTTGAGCCGTTCTAAAGTTGAATCATTGTTGGTTAAGCCACCATAAAGCTGGGACCGTTGCCATGTTTTGTTGTTTTTTTTTTTTAAATCAAGAAATACATATGGTTAGAAAAGCAAATAGACACATGATGTTTTCCCCTTATTTGTAATGTGTTAAAAAGTGGACTTTTGTAAATGTACAGGACAATTTTTTTTTTTTTTTTTTTTTGCCAGTCCTGGCCCTTGGACTCAGGGCCTGAGCACTGTCCCTGGCTTCCTTTTGCTCAAGGCTAGCACTCTGCCACTTGAGCTACAGCGCCACTTCTGGCCATTTTCTGTATATGTGGTACTTGGGAATCGAACCCAGGCTTCATGTATATGAAGCAAGCAGTCTTGCCACTAGGCCATATTCCCAGCCCTGTACAGGACAATTTGAATGGCACATATTTGTTGACTTTATCAAGCATGTTCAGAAATCCTAAGGATATTTCTCCTTAGAACACTTCCCGGTGTCCCATCAATTTGATGCTAATGAACTTGTTTTTGAAAGCTGAGTGATAGACTTTTCAACTTGGAAGACAGTGATGAATGGATGAGTGAAAGATGGACTCATTCATGAGTTGCATAGATCCCTGGAAACTATTTTTTTAATATAAAGATGATGTGCAAAGGGATTACGATTTCATAATCTGGAAATTATTTTCTTGTGTTTTTTTTTTTTAAGGCTTGAGCATGAGTTTTAAATATATTCAACAAGGGGCTGGAAATGTGGCCTAGTGGCAAGAGTACTTGCCTTGTATACATGAAGCCCTGGGTTCCTCAGCACCACATATATAGGAAAAGCCAGAAGTGGGGCTGTGGCTCAAGTGGCAGAGTGCTATCCTTGAGCAAAACGAAGCCAGCAACAGTGCTCAGGCCCTGAGTCCAAGCTCCAGGACTGGCAAAAAAAAAAAAAAAATATATATATATTCAACAATATGCCCTCTATCTCTTTCATCAATGAAAAAAAGAAAATCAAGTGAGCAGGGAAAGTATTCAGCTCTCAAGGACTGAACTGTTTAGTATAAAGGTTGGCCATTTTAACAGACCTGGATAGCCAATTTTAAGGGTAGGGATTTTAAATAATTTTGTTCTGAAGTGATTGATTCATGTCTTTCAAGCTACAAGACAGTTTCACTATGAGATACCACTTGAACAAAATTCCTGCAATCACCAATAAAATCTTTAATGAAATTGTCATGTTTCATATCAGAACTTTATCCATTCACTATTTGGATAGCTTTCTGAATTCATTTAGTAAAAAGAGTGTTTTATCTTTTCTGCTTAATTTTTGCTGTAACACATGGAAAGAAGTACGTGCGTTTAGATTACATAGAATTTTCCTTTTCCATCTTTTTTTTTTTTTTTTTTTTTGCCAGTCCTGGGCCTTGGACTCAGGGCCTGAGCACTGTCCCTGGCTTCCTTTTTGCTCAAGGCTAGCACTCTGCCACTTGAGCCACAGCGCCACTTCTGGCCGTTTTCTAGATATGTGGTGCTGAAGAATCGAACCCAGGGCTTCATGTATACGAGGCGAGCGCTCTTGCCACTAGGCCATATTCCCAGCCCTTTTCCATGTGTTTTTATTATCTTTAAATAGTTGTATATGGTTTCTTCGTTTTCTTAAATACTCAATGAAGATAGAAACTATTGACTATTGCCAGTCCTATGTGTACAACCTCCATGTGGATAAGTAGGGAGAGGTAGCCTTTGACTTACCTGGCAGCGCCCCCTGGTGCTGAACATTGGAACGCACAGCCCATCAGCAGCCATAGACGCTTTTCTCTTTCTTTCTCTTCTGAGATCTGTTCTTAGTATGTTGCTCAGGCTGACCCCTGGAGTGCTAGGTTCAAGTGATCCTTCTCTCTCAGCCTCCAAGATATCTGGTAAAAGTGTGTACCTCCTCCCCCAGCTTTCTCTCAGACTACTTAATCAAACATACACAAAATGATTACCATTTACTGACTGACAGTCCGCAACTGCAAAGCCATTCATACCTCTCCCTCATACAAGTACTATGGCAGAGATAATGGCATGCTGGCCCCACATTGTTTCTTGATGGTGTTTTTCAGAGTGTCATTCTTGGCTAAAAAAAGTGATTTAAAGCTATTTAAAAGTTGGTATGTATGCTCCATCTCTTCCCAATGAGGTTGGAAGCTCATTTTATGTGATACAGCTACAATAGCAAGGGAATTATCCAACTGTTTCATATTGTACTGACAGCATCTCAGGAGTAGTTGCTCCATATCTCTCGGTGTAATATGATTTTTTTTTTAAAACTAGTTGTTTATCTAGTTGATACTGGGGCTTGAACTCGGGACCTCACATGTATTAGGCATTGCCTAAGTCACTCCAAAATATAATTTACACCAAAAGTTGATGCATACTTTAGAGATAGGCTTCTTAAGAAATCACCTGTAAAGTAAAATATGTGCTCAAATATCTATGTTATAATGACTTTTCCACACTGGCACTCATTTAATTTTATATGATGCCCATAGAAATGTTTTATGAAGGAATTTGGTAGGTAATCTTTTTCTCTAAGCATAACATTTGTAAACAAGGGATTGGTTTTTATAAGATTGTTGGAAGTAAAGCAAACTACCTGTTCTGAGCATAAGGAATGGGAATTTGAATGATGTCTTTGTGATTTGGAAATGAAATTGTACAATGTAAAGTATTATTTTGTATTTGCCCTAGAGAAAGATGTCTTCCTAGAGCTCAGAAGGTTGCTGTTGTTGTTGTGTGTATGTGTGTGATTTTTGTTTTTAGAAGCAAATCATTAGTTTTCCAGGTTTCCCAGAAGATAATAGATTAGGACCACATCTGATTTGACTTTTTTTGTTGCTTCGTGTGTGTGTGTGTGTGTGTGTGTGTGTGTCAGTGCTGGGGCTTCAACTCAGGGCCTTGCACACTCTGGCTTAGCTTTCTTACTCAAGGCTGGTGATCTACCACTTCAGAACAGCTTCACTTCCAGCCTTTTGGTGGATAATTGAAGATTAGAGTCAAATGCACTTTTCTGCCCAAGGCTGCCTTTGAATCCTGGATCTTGGTCCTTGGAGCTCAGTCTTCTGAGTAGATAGGATTACAGTCATGAGCCACCAGCACCCAAGTTCTTTTTGTTCCTTAGTGAAATTATCACTTGTCTGACCTACATAGACTCAGAATTCTGTATTCACGAGAGGTTCCTACTCACTGATTATGTTTGGATGCTTTTCTGAATTATAGTTCAAGTTGTTATGCTCATTATTTTCTTCCTGCTTCAATGACCCATTTTTTTACATAGTAACCCAATTTTATAAAGCCCAAGTCTTCAAGAAAGCACAACCTGAATCGGGATTAAAGTGTTGATATGTTATTTCGGAGGTTGAAAACTCTGAGCAGTGAGGGAGAGGAAAAAATATTTGAAGGCAAGAAAAGATTTAGACCTAGGTGACACACACATTACTGTACTGCCCAGGGCATCACTAAGAGCACAGGGAAGCAGTGGAGTGTGTTGCTGGATGTCCCTTCATTGAGGAAGGCTTCTCCAGAAGGGTCACAACACCATGGGAAAGGTGATATTTATCTGTCCAACTTCATCCTGCGTCAATGGTCAATGCTTGCACACCCCCCTCCCATACAATAGCCAAGTGCACCTCATATCTAGGATGTACCATCTATCACCTGGCTCCTTGAGAGGTTCTAATTTTCATTTATGTTCTTGCTAAATGTACATAATTATATGAACTATCCCATGGGGCATGATGAAGATTAAACATAATAATGGATTTTAAACCATAGTAATTGCCGATATTCAAATAAATGACTACCATTGGGAAAGATGATGAGACTTTGAAGCACACAGACTGGCCAGAAAGTTCCTGTTTGTCTATGAAATGATGAAGAATTCATGATTATTCACAAAGGAACAGTGGAGACCTTTGAGTGTGGTTATAGTGACAGACAGAACTAGTAGAATAGTTATAAACAGCTATTTTGATCATATTTATGAGAGTGGAAAGAGAGGCTAAAAATATTTCTGCAGTAATAATAAGAAGAAAAAATAATGGTGGATAGATAAGACCCACTCTGCAATGGCCTCCTTGGGAAAATATCTATTTTGACTCAGGAAATGCTGCAAATCATTTAGTCCAACTTGTTTCTGCCCTTCCTCCCCCCTTCTTAGAGGTGTGGCAGAGAGGCAAGCATCATGTTGACCAAGAATAAAAGTTAGTATCTCTATCTGTTGTCTCATCATGGCAAAGCCGTTTCTTTAAATCTGGGGGCTAAGAAAATGGAAGATCCAAGAGCTGGTTCTCAATCTCCCCTGACAAAGAGTATTTTGAATGTATTTTGACGTATTTTGAATGGCACAATTACAGGTTTTACTATAGTGTGGCAACCTCACCCCCTTCTGTAGCAAGAAATTCATGTTACAGGAAAAAGAAAAAAAAATAAGCCATACTGAAAACAGATCCAAAGTTAACACAGCCAAATTAAGCCCCAAAGCCATGACATTTAAAAATAGGTTTTCTCCTTTTGCTTGTTGCTTCATTTCATAGCATATAACAGAATACCCTATTTCTCTGGTAGGCTGTTAAAGATACAGCCTTTTTTATTCAACAAATTTCCTTAAGATTTGGGGTGGGTGGTGCCATGGATGTTAAGATGCAGGTATTGTGTGAGCTTCCTGGGCTGAAGAGCCTTGCAATTAAGTTAAAATATGCAATAATGAACTAATATATTGAAAAGGTCATTTGAAGGAATTAAGTCTGGATTAATGAGTGATAAAGATAACTAAAGGCTAGAAGTGGGAAGGTATGGCTCAAGTGGTAGAGCACTAACCTTGAGCAAAAATGTTAAGGGATATCTTCCAGACCCTGAGTTCAGACTCCAGGACTGGCATGCGTGCACCACACACACACAGAGTCTCAGGAACTTTTCTGCCCAGGCTAGCTTTTAATTGTGATTCTCATATCTCAGCCTCATGAGTACCTAGAATTACAAGTGTGAGCTACCAGTGCCTGGCTCATCATATGTGTGTGTGTGTTTATAATTATTTTTATAATATAATGATTTCAAGATCTGACAAACTCCTTGGAAAAGATATGGTTTGATGTTCTATTATGGGAATATTAAAGAATACTCACCATACTCACATAGCTACTAGTAAGCTGCAGATCCAGAGGCCATGTTTAGTCCTTTAAGCCCTAAGCTCAGTGCTGCTCACACTGTGTGACACCGTGATGGGCTAAACGTGTACAACAGCCATTTTCCAGCTCCTGTGCTCCTGGCCCTCCTTTGCCAGGAAGAAATCTTTTGGGCACTCCCCTGAGCTGGCTAGAATTCCAGGAATGGTCTGAGTTCCCACTACTTGGTGTACTTACTAGCTGGTTGAAGGTGGGAGTTAGCACAAAGCAAGTTTCTATTCTTCCTGAAAACTTGGCCATGGAAGTGGACAGCATATACCCCATGGGGACTTTCTGAGGTCTGATTTTCATGGAAGGCACTCTTAAAGGAGCTGTCCTGGGCCCACTTCTTGATTTCCCCACCTTTGGGACTATGGTGAGATAGTGGCTCCAAAGAACCAGTTATTTGTTTCTCTCATCCTACCAATAATTTGGAAGCACATAAGTCACAGGATTAAATCTTGTCTGCTTAAAATACTATGGTGCTTCTATTTTTGGCTGCTAAGCCTTAACTGGTACATTTTAACCACCTAAGTGTGGAGCATAAATTTACAATGAATGATGAGTTCATTTTGTTTTAAATGATGAGTTCAGAAGGAGCCCTGTGAGGAGCCATTTTCCACCCTCTTCCTCTCACGGAATGCTAATGTACATCATCTGAAAAACAGATGCTTCTCACCATGTATTCTTTTTGTTTTTGTTTTGTTTTTCTTTGTGTGTACCAGTAATTGGGCTTGAACTCTGGGCTTTGGCACCATCCCTGAGCTCTTTAGCTCAAGGCTAGCACTCTACCAATTGAGCCACAACTCCATTTTTGGCTTTTTATAGTTAATTGGAGATAAGAGTCTCATGAACTTTTTCTGCCCTGGGTGGCTCCGAACTATGATCCTCATGTCTCAGTCTCCTGAGTAGCAAGGATTACAAGTATGAACCACCAGCACCTAGCTTTCATAATGTATTCTTATTCTGAAAGTGATATTATAATCATCACTGGAGTTTTCTGGAATATTTGAATACAAACATTTTCATGTCCCCAAACTCTAGGCATCAAGAAAAATACCAGAGGTTCTATTCAACTGGAAATGGAGGTACTTGTTGAAAAAACAAACAAGTCTGATGAACAAGAGATACTAATAAAACATTTTTCATATATATGTATATATATATATGCAACCTTTCTAAATGCTAAATATATCTTTATTTCACCATAATTTAGTTTGCATTCATTCAGAGAGAACCCTGAGCTCAGAGCATAACCTATATTAAAGCACAGGCAAAAGCTTAAAATTATTAAGACTAGAAAATTGTTTTAAACTTCTTGTTTATTCAATAATGATATAGTAAATTAATAATAGTGGTGACTATTGAATCTTTCTATAGCATTATCATGGAGTGAGGTACATTATCTCACATTTATTACATCAAGTGTTCTCATACAGCAGACATTGTTTCCAATGAAACTGAGACTTAATGAATTTAAATATCTTTCTCGGTGCCAGTAAGTGACAAAGCTGACACTGTCACAGATACTTTAGATTCTAAAGCTCATAATCATCCTGCCTTTATTTCCCCAAACAGCATCACCAGAGGGAATAGGACACTTGGGTTTTCTGTAGCTAGAAGTTTAAAATGTCTGTTGAGAATTCTGGGTAGCTACATGACATGTAAGGGGTAGTTAAAAAAAACAACAACAAAAAACCTCACCAGGGGCTGGGAATATGGCCTAGTGGCAAGAGAGCTTGCCTCATATACATGAAGCCCTAGGTTCAATTCCCAAGCACCACATATATAGGAAACGTCCAGAAGTGGCGCTGTGGCTGAAGTGGTAGAGTGCTAGCCTTGAGCAAAAAAGCTCAGGGACAGTGCCCAGACTCTGAGTTCAAGCCTTGGAACTAAAAGAAACAAACAGTCACTTTCTTATGAATATTTTGTGAACATTTTCTTGTGTCCCCATGCAGAATTTTTATGTATGCCTTTATTCAGGGAGTTCTAAGGAAAAGAACCAGTAATGGGTATTCATGAAAAGGTGAAGATAGGAGGACAGGCTATTTTTCTCAATTGTTTCTTCTTCCTAACTTTTTAATCTGTTTAATTTAATTTATTTTATTTTATTTTTTGCCAGTACTAGAGTTTGAAGTCAGGCATGAAGCTTGCTCTACTGGTGCTCTGCCAATTGAGCCTTATCTCCAGCCTGTCACTTTGCTGATTATTTTGGAGATAAAATCTCTTGGACTATTTTGCCCCCAGCTAGCTTTGAACTGTGATCCTCCACATTTCAGTCTCCTGGGTTGCTAGGATTACAGGCATGAGCCACCAGTGTTCAGCCCCTTTGGCCATCATGAGCCCACATTTTGGTAAAGCTCACAAGCATAATGTAAGCTTGTTATGTTTGTCAAGCTTAGTAACCACTGGGAAAAGCCTGACTCTCTCACCTTTCACTCACCAAAAGTAGCCCTTAGTATTATCACTTGAATACTATTTGGTTTCAGTGTTATGCTGGGAATCTACCTTTGCTCAAATAATTTTCCTGTTTGTTTAGCCTGTGTGACAAAACTCTGCACTCCACAGCAAACTCTTCATTTGCTCTGGCATTGGAGACACTCACTGGGGCTACATAAATGGAAGGTTGTGTTTAATTTTGAATGTTGCCCAAATGCTCTAGCTGGGTACCAACGTCATGCACAGGCCATGGATCCCAGGTTGTTTAAGGGTTGCATCATTGGCTTTTCGCAACAACAGCTGATGCCAACAGTTCTTTTCCCAAGTGCAGATTTCAGTCCTCTCAAAGCTGATGAGGCCTTCGCCCACCTCCTTGAACCTTGTGCTTCTAATCCACACTTTACAGCGTGGAAATGCACTGGCTAAGCTTTGCTTGACAATTCCACATTGACCTTTCTCCTGTAATCTCTGAACTTGTTTTTTTTTAATGAATGTTTAACTTCTTGATTAATTTCAGTAATTTCAGAGAGTAATTTTTCACAGCTCAGATAATCTGTTCGAAATCTGCCTGAGCTGTTGACTCACTCAAAACTGTAAACATTTGCAATTGCTTTTAGTCTCCCTAATATCTCCCCTTATTATGTGGGAATGAAATTAAGTCTTTATTATTTCTGCCATCTGCATAATTGCCAGTGTTTAAAGATGCTTGCTTATCCCTTTCACTGTCATGGGGAAAAGAATTGTTTGCTCAACCTTCACTAAATTAGTATTTTTCTGGTTTCTTATCTCTCCTTTCTAGAAGAGTAGTGTATAATTAACTCTTACGTTCTGATGTTTTTCACTGGCCTGTCTTTGGCAATTCACCTGCTTTTCATTTGCTTCCTTCCCATCTGCTTATCCCAGAGAAGGGAACATCTTGCCTACATCTTTATTCCATTTGCTTTTTAAAAAGCTTTGTGGTTCTTGGGAAGGAGAAAATGTTATCTGTTGCCATAGAATCTGAACTGCCTCCTTTGTCATTTTGCCTGAGCTCCGTGGGTCGTATTTCCCATCCTCTCTTCCTTGGGTATTGGACTTTATGGCGCCACGTAATCCTGTAATGGAACCACACTTAAAAGCCGAACAGATTCCTCAGAGTACTGTTGCTCTCAAACGGTCTCATTACCAGCATTTGTCAATGTGCAACCCAGACAGGAAAGCTACTGGAAAGATATTTGCAAATGGAAGAGAAGGACAGCATGATATAGGTCTTGGCAGATTGTATCAGTGTTTTTTCCCCCTTCTGCCATGTCACACATAATTTTACTTAGTTTTTTTTTGTGTGGGGGGGGGCGGGGGGGAGTCTAGTTCCTTCTTGCCCTGTTGCCTTTTCTTATACTAGCACTTTAAACTTACTATTATAGGGCCAGTGACAAGATTTTATTATCTCTCTCTCTCTCTCTCTTTTTTTTTTTTTTGGCCATTCCTAGGACCTGGGCTCAGGGCCTGAGCACTGTCCCTGGCTTCTTTTTGCTCAAGGCTAACACTCTGCCACTTGGGCCACAGTGCCCCTTCTGGCCATTTTCTGTATATGTGGTGCTGGGGAATCGAACCCAGGGCCTCATGTATACGACGCAAGCACTCTTGCCACTAGGCCATATCCCCAGCCCCTTTATTATCTCTTATAATGCAGAAATTAAAGAATGTGGTACATACTGTCATACATCTTACTAATTTTTTTTTTGCCAGTCCTGGGGCTTGAACTCAGGGCCTGAGCACTGTCCCTGGCTTCTTTTTGCTCAAGGCTAGTACTCTACCACTTGAGCCACAGCACCACTTCTGGCTTTTTCTATATATGTGGTGCTGAGGAATTGAAGCCAGGGCTTCATGTATGTGAGGCAAGCACTTTACCACTAGGCCATATTCCCAGCCCTATCTTACTAAATTGTGCATGTAAATCTTTAACTTTAAGATTATTTCCATCTCATTCTCTGTTCTCTTATTTTGTAGCAAATACTTTAAGACAGTATATTATTTTCCCTTACCACACATCATATTTCAACACTTATACTTTCAATGCTTATTTCTTTTCTTCTTTTTTCATGCTGATACTGTGGCTTGAACTCAGGGTGTAGGCATTGTCCCTTAGCTTTTTTTGCTCAAGGCTGGCACTCTACCACGTGAGCCACAGCTTTACTTTCACCTTTTTGGTGATTAATTGGAGACAGAAGTCTCATGGACTTTCCTTCCCTAGGCTATCTATGAATTTCTATCCTCAGATCTCAGCTTCCTGAGTAGCTAGAGTAACAAGGGTGAGCCACTGGCACCTGGATTGAATATTATTTCTAAAAGATCTAATTCACCTGGATTGAACATTATTTCTTTTTCTTTTCTGTCTTTTTTTTTTTTGTCAGTGATGGGGCTTGAACTCTGAGCCTGGGTCCTGTTTCTGAGCTCTTAAGTGCAAGGCTAGTGCTCTACCATTCAAGCCACAGTTCTACTTGTAGTTTTCTGGTGGTGAATTGGAGGTAAGAGTCTCTTAGACTTTTCTGCCCAGGCTGGCTTTGAACAGTAGTCCTCAGTTCTCAGCCTCCCAAGTAGTTAGGATTATAACTGTGAACCATTGACACTTGGACAATATTACATTGCATAGTTATAATTAATTTGTGTGTGTGCCTATACTGGGGCTTGAACTCAAGGCCTGAGTGCTGCTGTCCCTTAGCTTTTTCACTCAAAGCTGGTACTCTACCACATGAACCACAGCTCCTTTTTATTTTTTTGTTATGTAATCTCTTTAGAAAAAAAATATAACTATTTCCAAGCCTCTCATCGTAGTGGTGACAGGTGTTTCTGTAGAAGGAAAAGACTAGAATCAGTCCTGAAGATTAACGGTGTAACCTGGATTTTCTTTCTCTGAAATGACTGAGGGATTGATCTTGAAGCTGGCACTTAGACTAGGCATTCTTGCAGCCTTCATCAACCCTTGTGGGTTTAGTAATTACATGCCCTTAAGAAAAGACTCAGAAAATGGTAGAGATGTGAACTGGAAGTTTCCCTGGCTGAAAGCTTACAACTTGACTTTCTCGCAAAGAGATAAAAATATCCTTTAATGTTATGACATTTAAATAGACCCAAGATGATGATTTTTGAGGTGTAATTGGATCCTATAATTTTCCCTTTATAAGGCTCTAGTATTTCTTCTTGCAAAGAAGAAATCAACACCCCAATTGTGGTCCATAGGGCCCTATATCAGATTTAGCTGACAGAGCAAGCTGCCAGCTCCTCTCAAGCCTGTTCCTTCATGTTCTATGGGTGGTTATTTCCACATAATGGCAGTGTGTGTATGTGTGTGTGTGAGTGTGCGCACACGCGTGCGTGTGTGTGCATGTGTGCTTGAACTCCAGTACTGTGTTATTCTGTAACTTTTAACTCAAAGCTGGAGCTCTTCCACTTTAGCCAGGCCTCCACTTCTGGCTTTTTGCAGATGAATTGGAGATAAAGTTTAGGTACTTTTCTGCCCAGGCTGCCTTTGAACTACAACCCTTGGCTCTCAGTCTCCTGAGTAGCTAGGATTACAGATGTGAGCCAGTGGCACCTGGCTATATCATGGCAGGTCTTTTTTTGCGGGGGGGGGGGGGGGGTCGGTCCTGCAGCTGGAGCTTTGGGCATGGCACTGTCCCTGAGGGCTTCAGCTCAAGGCTAGCTCTCTACCACATGAGCCACAGCACCACTTCTAATTTTCTGGTGGTTCATTGGAGATAAGAGTCCCATAGACTTTCCTGTCCAAGCTGGCTTTGAATCATGATCCTCAGATCTCAGCCTCCAGAGTAGCTAGGATTACAGGTGTGAGCCACCTGTGCCTGGCTTCATGGAAGTTTTGACAGCAACCAGGCAAAAATGTTTGCTCTCTGGCTTTTATCAGGAAAGGCAAGCCTACATCTGCTCTACTTAATCTAGCTCTTCTTTCTTTTCATCTCTGGGAGTGAAACAGCAATATATGCTCTCCACTGCTTCAAGACCCTGTCATCCCCACGGCTTCCAGGAAGGTGAGTATCATGACACCATGGAATTCCTTCATAATGCTGGTGTTCCTTCACCAGCTGGGTCCCCAAGATCTCAGGGCCTCCCATTCACTCCAGCATCGACTTCCTTATCCTTTTGTTGTGAAATCCACATGACAAAATTCCCCTTCCTTTAAAGGTAATAATTTGGTACATGTGCAATGTTGGGCAACTACTGCCTATATCTAGTTCCAAAACCTATCCACACCCAAAGAAATACTGTGCCCATTCTGCAGTGGTTTCCCTTAATCCAGTTCTTGTCTTTGTGGATTTGCCTATACTGGGCATGCCCCAGAGAATGTGAGGACTGCGCATGCCCAGCTTATAGGAGCCAACACTACAGTCACTGCGCAGTGTGCTTGGGTTGACTCAAGCCTGATTTTGACTCTAAGCACCTGGAACCCATGAATTGTGGTCATGGTGGGAATGGGTCACAAGGTCTCTGAATAGGCGTGGGTGTTGACTGAGTGATTTCTCTTAAAGTGGAAGTGCAAATGGGCTATCCCTAGAGTCAATGATTTTTTAAAAATCGGTTTTGCTAGATAGGGGTAGTACTAAGAAACATGGGAGCTTGAGTAGTAAGAAGAGGAATTCTGGGAATACAGAGGAGGGAACTTTTACAATTTAATAATTTTCCAGGTGCCTAAACTAGATGGTACACAAGAAGTCTCTGTAATAGCATGCTTACTATGTTTAGAAAGCTTTCTAAATTTTGCTATATGTCAGAGTATTATATAGAGGGGCTTGTAAATGCACCAATGAAATCTAAGATTTCTTAGATTCTGATCTACTGGGCTGGAGAAAGGATGCTTGGAGGAAAAAATGTTTCTAGAATACAACTCTCTTCTGGTTCTGATGCACACCAGAATTTGAGAAAAAAATACTCTATGGAAATTGCAAATGCATTTCAAAGGTTATAGTGTGATGCTAGAGCAACTGGACATTGATATACACACTGAACTCGAGTCTATACCATGTATTAGATGTCACAATTAACTCAAAATGTATCATAGGCTTAAAAGTAAATCTAAAGCTGTAAAAGTACTAGAAAATATATTTTTTAAGACTAAACACCAAAATATAGTCCCTAGAAGACAAAAAAGATACATTGGACATTATCGAAATGAAGAACCTGAATTCTTTAAAAGACAGTACTAAGAGAATGAAAAGACAAGAACTACAACCTAGGAGAAAATATTAGAAAGCCATACGCTGGCATCTTTGGGAGGCGGATTCCAGGACTTCCCTTGGGTACCAAAATCTCTAGATGCCCAGGTCTCTGAGAGAAAATAGTATAATATTTGCATATAACCTATGCACTTCCTCCGGTGTCCTTTAAACCCTTTCCAGATTGCTTGTAATTTATCACCACATGATGTTAATGCTTTGTAAACCATTATTCTACTGTTTAGAGAATAAGGATAAGAAAAATATTTGTACGTTTGGTATAGATACAGGTGTTTTTGTTTGTATTGAGGATTAAATTCAGGGCCTCATGCTTGCTAGACAGGCATGCTACCACTTTAATCACGTCACCAGCCAGTTTTTAAGTTGGTTATTTTTCAGATAGGGTTTCATTCACTGTAACCCTTCTGTGTGTGCGTCCTTGTATTGCTGGGGATGATGGATGTCTGCTCTGTCTCTAATCATTGTATCTCACTCTTCCACAGTTGGGATAACAAACAAAACCCACTGTGCTCAGCCATTGGTTGAGATAGAGTAATGTGAACTTTTATGCTAGGTCTGGTCTCAAACCAAGCAGCTAGGATTACAGGCTTGAGTCACTGTGCTTGACTTACAGGGAATTTTTTTTTCCCCTGAGTATTTTCAGTCCATGGTTGGTTGAAGCCATGGTCTGTTGAATCCAAACATGTAGGATAGGGAGGGCCAATTAAATGTGATAAAAAATTTGTCTGTGGAATATGTAAAGACTTTCAAATCTCAGTAAGGAAAGAATCACCCCAATGAAAAGCATGGGTCAAATACTTGGACAGACACTTTCATTTAAGAAGAGACACAGCTGGCATACAGCAAATGAAAATATGCTCGGCATAACTATGCTTATGGAAATGTACATTAAAATCACAAGGACACATCAGTATACAACTAAAATGAAGATGACTAGCCATACTAGGTGTTAGTAAGAATACAGCACAAACCACACATTGTTAATAGGTGTGTAAAATTGTATAACAATTTTGAAGAACAGTTTAGCAATTTCAGAACATATTATCCATATGTGGACTTGTACACAAATATTCATAGTAGATTAATCTGAAATAATGAGAAATTAGAACAGCTAAACAGATTTATATGACAAAGCTACACAGCAATAAAGAGGTTAACTATTTAAATTTTTATTATCCTTAAGTAGTTTTTTTATCCTTAAGTAGTTGTAGAAAGGGGTTTCAGTTCAACGTGTCAGCATGTGAGTAAAATGCATCCTGACCAATGTCACCCCTTCCATCTTTCTCCTCTATCTCTCCCCACCCTACCCATCTCCTCAGTTTACCCAGTTCCATTTTCACATACGTACAGTGAATATTATTAACTATTGGTAACTCAAAACAATATAGACAAATCTCATAATCATGCCCTAAAAGAACATAAATAAAAAGAATTTATATTATAATATTCTATTTAAGTGAAATCAGACAAACTACACACTAATCTTTTGTGACAAAGGGACTACTAGTCCTAGGTGCCCTGAATGTGTGACACAGGGAAGGTATGAAAGGAAAGTTGGTATACTTATTTTTCTGATTGTGATGTTGTTTCATGAATACTAACATATTTGAATGTGCTAAAATGGTGTTTTTTATTGTCTATTCAGTATGCTTTTTTTGTTATTATGGGTACTGGGGCTTGAACTCAAGGCCTGGGCCCTGTCTCTTAGCTTTTCCACTCAAGGCGGGCATTCTACTAGTTGAGCCACAGCTCTGCTTCCGTTTTGTGTGTGTATGTGTGTGTATGGTTAATTGGAGATAAGAGTGTTGTGAACTTTCCTACCAGGGCAGGCCACAAAGTGTGATTCTCAACTGTCAGTCTCCTGCGTATTTAAGATTACAGGTATGAGCCACCAGTACCTGGATGTTTTCTGTTTGTTTGTTTTCCTACCAGAAGCTTTTGTTAGGACCTTTCACTTCCTGTGAGTTTCCCATAGCAGCTGGGATGATGCATCTACAGAAGAATCAAGTGGCAAAGCCATCACTGGGTGGGTCTGGGCCACATACACAATAACCTAAAGAATCCAGTCACCTCCAGGCCCTCTTAAGACTAGCAAGTGCTCTAACAGAGATGGCTGTAGCTGTGTGTAGATAATAATTAAGGTTGCAAATAACCCAACATGAATTAAATTTCCCTCAGCTAATGTGTCACTCCTAATTTTGTCTAATTAGCTTCTGGAGGAGAGCCTCAGAGCTGCTGGCCTCAGAGGCAAAATCTTCCAAATGAAGTGAATTTAAACTGTTAAGTAATTGCAAACTGGAGGGTTTCCTTGGAAGAACAACTATTATTATTCTTTGATTACTTGTGCAATGGAATTATTCCCTCATTATCATCAGAATCATTGGGACTATAATGTACTACCCCTGAAGCACATAAATAGACATTTTACAAGACAGACTAGAATGGTAGATGCCTCAAAACTACTTGGCCTATGAGAGCTGTTGATTATCTTGACTTTCTGAGTCACTTGGGAATCTTAAGAAATATTTGCACATTTCATAAGTAATAAATAGTATAACTGCTGGAGACTGGGGGTTGTTGCCTGTAATCATAGCCACTCAGGAGGCTTAGATCTGATTATTGATTATGGTTCAAATTCAACCAATGCAGGAAAGCCTGTGAGATTCTTATTCTCCAATTAGCAACTAAAAAGCTGGAAGAGAAGCTGTGGCTCAAGTGATAGAGGGAAGTCCTTGAGTTTAAAAGCTAAGGGATAGTCAGATGTTGGTGGCTCATGCCTGTACCCCTAGCTACTCGGGAGGCTAAGATCTGAGGTTTGTGGTTCAAAGCCAGCCTGACCAGGAAAGTCTTGAGACTCTTATCTCCCATTAACCACCAGAAAACTGGAAGTGGTGCTGTGGCTCAAAGCAGTAGAACACTAGCCTTGAGCAAAAAAGCTCAGGGACAGTATCCAGCTCTTTAGGACAGAGGAAAAAAAAAGGCTAAGGGACAACACCCAGGGCCTGATTTCAAGATAAGAACAAAACAAACAAAAGAAACAAATTATTTCTAAGTTTATTAACCCTCTGTTTAGTGACAGGTGCTATTGAACTACTTTCCATTCAACACTTCTGACCTCAAGATGAGCCTGTTGCATTTGAGCAGAGCTCTTAGTGGGGAGACAAAATAATAACAACCAAACCCAAAGACTGCCAACAAACCTGCATTTGAGCTTGTTTTCATCAGTGGTGTGGGACCTCTCTGAGGCCCAGGCAGAGATTTGATGAAAGAAATATGAGCTTTGCCAGATCCTCCTGTTTGCTGCAGCTTTTTTCTGTTTTCTCCTCTAGAACAGGAAACTAGCTGCCATTTCCCAAAGTTGCTGTGATGATTGAATGGGATCACCTGCATGCAAACATTTCCTAAACTACGTGTCACTTGCTAATGCCATCACTTTTCCAATGATAAAGTGAAGGAATTAGATCATGGGATTTGAAAAGTCTTTGGTATGGCAATAACACAGAACTACAAACTGTTTGGCTCCAAGCAAAAGAAAATTTATTCTCTCACAGTTGTGCCAGCCAAGTCCGACCTCAAGATGTTGGTAGAGCTGTTATTCTTCTGATGGTTCTGGGGGAAAGTCTTCCTGCCTCTTCCAACTTCTGGTAGCTCTGGACATTCCTGAGTTTATGGCTACTTTGTGAGGTTAGGACTATGAGATGCTTAGAAAACTGGTAAAGCTCATTTCTGGGTATGTCTGTGAGGGTATTTCTAGATATGATTGGCATGCGTGACAGTGAACTGGGTGAGGAGAACTCTCTTGAATGTAGGCAGAGCCACATAATAGCCAAGAAACAAAAAGCAGAGGCCTAAGGAATAGGAAACTCGGGAAAGAACAGCTTTGCCTCTTCTTGAGCTAGGGAATGATCTGACCCTGCATCCATTGCCTATGGACATCAGACTCGGATTCATCAGCCTTAGATGCAGATTCATACCAACTACTCTTTAGGGAACTCAGTCCTTCAGCCTCTGACTGGGGCTGCATCATTGGTCTCCCTTGTCGTGAGGCTTTCAGCATTTTGGAGGGAGCAGTTCTAGCTTTACCTGGCTCCCAGCCATGGTGAGACTATCCAACCTCTGATCATTTAAGCTCTAATAAATCCCCTCTTAGAGTGATATTCGTTCTATTGATTCTGTTCCTCTGGGGAGCCTTGGATAATATATACCTCATCCAGCTCTGCATTCAGTCTTCACATTTCCTCCTCCATGTGTCCCCAAATCTCTGCATATATATATATATATATATATATATATATATATATGCTTGTCATTGGGTTTAGGAATCACCTAGTTATTGCAGTGTGTAACTTGGTTACATCTGCAAAGAGCCTTTCCCAAAGAAGGCCATATTCCCAGGTTCTGAGAGGACATATTGTTGGAATTATGTGCCCCATCCCACAAACTATAGCCCTTTTTAGCTGCATTGTTTTGGCATTTTGATTTCAATTGTTACCATTTGTTGTCAACTTCAAGTCATTTGGATTATATATTGCCTGGAATAACAGCAATGACCTAACTTTGACATTCCCACATTATATGAGAATGTGCTTTTTTAATACTTACATCTTTAAAATATGTCAAATATCTTGCTGCAGTGAGATAAAAATTTGTGAGTTCTAGGCCCTGGTAGCTCACACCTGTTATCCTAGCTACTCAGGAGACTGAGATCTGAGCATCGCAGTTCAAAGCCAGCCCGGCAGGAAAGTCTGTGGGACTCTAATTAACCACCAGAAAACTGGAAGCAGCACTGTGGCTCAGGTGTTAGAGTGCTAACCTTGAGCTGAAGAGCTCAGGGACAGCACTCAGGCCCTGAGTTCAAGCTCCATGACTGACAAAAAAAAGTGACAAATTTATGCAAACTACAAAAAATAAAAATTATGGTTGAGTGCTCTAGTTCTCACTAAAGAGGCTGAGATCTAAGGATTATGGGTCAAAGTCAACCCATACAGAAAATCCACGATACTCTTCTTATTTCCAATTAACAAGCAAACAGCCATAAGTAGAGATGTGGCAAAATTGCACATTACCAGCCTTGAGCAAAAAGAATCTCAGGGACAGTGCCCTGGCCCAGAGCTTAAGCCCCAGGACTGGCAAACAACAGCAACAACAACAATAAACACACACACACACACACACACACACACACACACACACACACACACACACACACACACCCCCTTAAGAGAATGACTGTCACTGAGCTAAAATGAGTGGCTAGGATCTGTTCCCTTGGTTTAATGACACTGGGATGTCTCCTTCAGCTGGGAGAGGTGGACTAGTCTAGCAAGTTGCAGTTGAGGGAAGTCTTTGAGGAAGATACTAGAACGAATGGCCACCAGATGTAATAATAACTCATTGTACTTCTAAACAACCTTTGCATTTGAGAACATCACAATGTTATTACAATAAATCACTGCTAGAATATCTCCTCACTTCAGAGATTGTGACATTGAGGAAGTCTGAGGACATGGGTGTGTCATTGTAATCATGTGACTAGCCCAGTGCTTTGGAATCAGCAGAGCCATAGTCACCAAAATTAATTCTGGGAGAAATAGACATCCGGTGAGTTGGCCTGTTCTTACATGATCCATTTTAAAGTGTAAGATTAGATCTATAGCATGAGTCACCAAAGTGGCTGGATTTCAGATGACCTCTAGACCTTTAGACCTGAGGAATGAAGTCAGAGTAAAGTCCCCTTTCTTTATGCTGGATTGTAAGGCAGAGATGATGGAATAGCTAGGTTGGAGACCACCTGATATGTTATCTGCCTCACCTTTGTCAATGATGTTTGTGCTCAAACAAGAGAGTCTCAGGATATAAACACAGACATGCAAATGGAAGGAGAATCCTAATTTTCTGATTTTTTTAACCCCCAAGAAAGTGGTATATAATCTTGAAGGACTATGGCGGGAACAGCTTTGACCCTGAAGAGATGGTTTTCAGTTTTATGTGCTGGGAACTCATGCTAGGAGTATTTAATTTGCATTTCCAAATCCATTCTCCATCTTCAGCCACTTGTTCTGGGCCCTGCACAGCTGGCCTACATGTAAGGAGGTCAGCCTGTAGAGAGGTGGACCTGTCTGATCCATAGGAAGCTGGATATAGGGAGGAGAACTCTAGAAGGCTGGCCTGTAGGGAGTTGAATTGTAGGGTGGCTGACCTGAAGGACTACAAAAGGGTTTCCTTGCTCCCAAGAGTCCATTTGGGTTTAGCCCCAGGGAGATGGACAAAGAAGACTTGGGCACTTTCTTCTGGTTCCCTCTGAATAACAGGGCTGGTCACAATCCTCTTTGCTCCTGATAGTAGCTCCCTCCTTCCTCTCGGTCCTCTTTTTGTTCTTTTTTTTTTTGGCCAGTCCTGGGCCTTGGACTCAGGGCCTGAGCACTGTCCCTGGCTTCTTCCCGCTCAAGGCTAGCACTCTGCCACTTGAGCCACAGCGCCGCTTCTGGCCGTTTTCTGTATATGTGGTGCTGGGGAATCGAACCTAGGGCCTCGTGTATCCGAGGCAGGCACTCTTGCCACTAGGCTATATCCCCAGCCCTCGGTCCTCTTTTTGAGTAGATTCTAGCAAATGTCAGCCCTAGGGCTACAGTGAATCTCTGCCCAGTTCGGGGTATTTCAGTCTCCTGTGTGCTTTACTTGTGTTCTATCAAGGACTCTTTTGTATATGTCTTCTGAAATCATCCTAAATTGAGTTTGTCTTCTCTCTCCTATAAGAACCCTGATTGATGAAGTTTCTTCATTTACCACAATCGAAAAATCATTGCCTGTCTCATGGCATCTTCAGGAATAAATGGGATAACACAGGAGGAACATTTGGCATAGCAATGAGTACATTTATTTGCATAATAAACAGTAGCTCAGGATATATTTCAAAGTGGGGATTATTGGAGAATCAATTCAATCCTGCCAATCTTTAGTAAGCCCCCACTGTGTGCAGGGCACAAAACAGCCATTTCCCAAGTGACAAAGGTACAGACAGTAGTGAATCAACCATAGCCCGCCACTTTGTAGAACTCACCACTAGCAGCTTCATTTCCTTCTCTCTTTCCCCACCACATTCAATCATCATTTACTAAATATTGATTGAGGGCCTATGCCTTCCAGGTGCCATGTTACCTGGAATAAAACAATGAACAAAATGGATATACCCCTTTTCTTAGAGAACAAATGTTTACTTAGAGGAGACTAATGGTAAGTTTTACAAACTTAGTTAAGAGCTATGAAGGAAGATGATTGGTTTCTATAATATATCAAACTTGACCTGCACAGACAGGAAGAGCTTTGCTGAAACATGATACTAGATGAGTTGGAAGCATGAGCAGGCCCAAGTCAGGCAAAAAGGTGGAGAAGGATGTCACTTAGAAGAAAGTCCATGAGCAAAGGTATTGTGGAGGGTAGATGTGTATGAGGAAACCAGTCCTAAAGTCTTTGCCATAGTTTGAGAGAAAGATTATGGTTTTGGCTGTATTGGTTCCAAACAAGATGGGGAGAACCAAAGCAATCCAAGAGATATTAATAAGGCAAAAGAAATAATAAAATTGAGCGTGGGTTGTATACACTTATATACAGAGGATAAAAGGAGACTTTTTAAAAAAAAAAAAATCCCTGCTTTCTGCTGATTGATTATGGCATCACCTAAGAAATTAAATGTTGGATAAATAAATAAGTAAAAATATTACAATGAAGAATATTACAATGGACCCATGAACTCAGGGTTGAGTTTGATGTAACCCACTGAGACATCTAGATAGAAAAATCAAAGAGCAATTAAAAATACAACTTATACAGCAGCAAAGGCAGACCTTGAGTTAGCGATCACAGTGCAGCAGCCATTTGGAAACACGTGGTAATTAAAGCCTGTGGAGACTGATAAGGAGTTCCAAAGTAGGAGGTGGCTGAAAGAAAGAAAGGAAGAAAGAAAAATGTTGCAAATAAAGGGAGTAGCTGACAATGTCCATATTTCTGAGAACTCAAGAGAAGAACTGAAAAATATCTGTTGGATTTAGCAACATGCAAGTCCTCAGTGACTGGCAAGAGTGCTGCGAATGGATACGTGGGTGTCTAAAGCTAACTTGGAGTGACACAAGGAAATGCATTGATTTTTTAGACTCATCAACCCATCCCCACCAGCGTTTTGTCAATTGGTTTGACTGGGTGATGGTAGCTTAATAGAGTAAAAGGAAAAATGTGAAGTATTTCAACTTATTTAACTGTTTTTTGAAACAGTTCCAGTCAAGGGGAGAGCACTGAGTATTCAAGGAGACAGCTATACAGTGGGCAGAGTTTGCTGAGAAGCAAATAGACGATTTGCAAAGCTCAGAGGAAGGGATTAGCTGAGGAGAAGAAGAAAAGGAGGTCATGTGATATGCAAGTAATTTCAGCTCTAATCAAATTGGACAAACTGAAGAGCTCCTTCATAGCCGAGGCTTTGCTAGATCAGTAAAGGGAGGGGTTTGGTAATTTGAGAAGAATTGGTGGGTGAGTTGTTTGGAGACATGCCCAAGAGTGTTGAAGGTAATGCATTGCCTCATTAATTTATGGCAGAACTCACACATCCAGTTGGCTGTGTCCATAACTCCATCACTGGGTTGAATCCAGGTGTGGATGTTGAGAAGACAGAGGGCAAGGAATTGAGGCATTGCTGAAAGGATGTCTCCTGGGATCCAGGGCTACAAAGGGAAGACTGACAAGCAGACCTGTGGATTAGGAAAAAAGTGGAGGATGACTACCAACCTTGAGTTTATCCCCCCCACTTTTGAGTTTACCCCCCCCCCCCCCAGTTTCTCTGTGACTACTTCTCATATATCCTTGTTCCCCAGGGAGGCCATTCTGTAGCTAGGTCACCCCTTATGCTGACAGAACAGGTGTTTGTATTTATGATCCTCAAGTAGTTATTGAACTTGCTATGTCCCACTAAACACTAAAATCAGCATAATCAGAGTCACACACAAATACAATAATAGTGATCATAACAATTCTGAAGCAGGGGAATAGACCATGGGGAAAACAATTCCCTAACATGGTTTCTGGGAGGGGAACACTCAAGCATATTTTTCTTTGGTTTCTGTCACTTATTTTTCTTGTTTTTAAAAAATTGGGAGAAAAATAACTTCATGATTATGCTAATGGAAGACAACTTGAAACCTGGGTAGGACAGATAGTTCTTAAATCTCTGTAAAAAAGTAGTCTATAAAGCTGGTTTTGAAAAATCCCAATGTCTATTAGGACAGAGGTGGGGGGTCAGGGGAACGTGGAAGAGGATAAGGAAGGTAATGGAAAGGGTAAATGTGATCATGTAGGAAAATATAACGAAGCTCATGTTGGCTTTTTATTATGGTTGTACAAAAGGGTTTCAATTCAGCATGCCAATTTATGAGCACAATACATTTTGATTAATGTCACCACTTTCATAATTCTCTCCCATCCCTCCCTACCCCATCCAGCCCTTCAATTTTCCTAGTTCTGTTTTCACATATGTACATGGAATATATTGGCTGCATTTGCCCACTCTTTCTTGCTCCCTTCATCTACCTTCTCCTTCCCAAGTTCATTGTTTCGTATAATCAATATGCCTTAAAAATCTAATTGTTCTTTTGTCATAGAAGTTATCAGTGAGGTGTGGTATAGGTCTAGTATTTTATAGGTCTTATAGTATAGGTCTTAGAACCAACTGAAGTGAACTACAGTGTTTGGTTTGGGTACTGTATTTCCATAGCAAGTGCTGTCCTGAATGGAAACATTTGTCTTTCCCAATACAATGATCTATTCTATGCCCTGGGGACACAAGGGCAGGCCCTTCTGTCCTCCGAGCTTCTGTGAGGGTTCACGACACAGTTAGTCATAGGGATATAGGAAGTCAGTGAAGGCTGTAGCCTTTTGGAGGGCAGCTGACTCAGTGCTGGCATCTTGACATCCACCAGAAAGTACTCGGGACTAGAGAAGCTTATATACAGGATAAGGATGGAGGCCACAGTGACATCCTGGAAGCCTGACAGGCTAAGACCCCAGAATCAGCATGTCTGAGTCTCACTGTCCTTCCCCTGATTCTTAGCTCCATGACCTTGAGAAAGTTACTGAATTTCTTTAAACCACAACTTCCTCATTTGTGGTAGGGGAATGAACCCTGACTGCACTTACCAGAGTGTGGAGCAGCTGCATGAAATTAGTTAACACTGTGAGGGAGAATAGTGCATACAGACCCCGGCCATGGTTATTACTCAAAGATTAGAGAGAAGAAAGTAATTTTGCAAAAAACAAAAACAACAATGACAACAGAAACACGGGACTGGGAATGTGGCTTAGTGGCAAAGTGCTTGTCTAGCATGCATGAAGACCTGGGTTTGATTCCTCAGCACCTCATAAACAGAAAAAGCCAGAAGTGGTGTTGTGGCTTGAGTGGCAGAGTGCTAGCCTTGAGCAAAAAGAAGCCAGGGACAGTGCTCAGGCCCTGCATCCAAGCCCCAGGAATGGCAAAAACAAAAACAAACAAACAAAAAACCCCACAACCATTTAATTCAACCTCTTTATTGACAGACAAGGAAGTTTGGCCCAAGGAGTAGGATATTTCCAAAGGTAAACTGGGTTTTAGCAGAGCCAGTTTTATAATCTGAATGGTCTCTTTCTCAGTCTCATCTGAGGATAAAGAAGCAATATATTAGTGCCTCAAAGCAAGTTTTGGAATAAGAGTACTAAGTTCAAGTCCTGACTTTGTCACTTATTCTAGTGAAGACATTAGGCACACATCTGTTCTTTTATTTTGTGGTTTTGGGATCAAACCCAGGGCCTTACATGATAGCAAAGGACTCTACCACTCAGTTACACTCCCAACTCAAGGAAATGGGGGCTTCAGCTTTAGGGTCCTCCACTGTGAATAGGGCTGAGAACTTTTCCAAGAGGATTAGGTCAGATAGGACATATGCAAGAACCCTAGACTCCAGGCCAGTACTGGGGCTTGAACTCAGGGCCTGCGCTCTGTCCCTTAGCTTTTTCACTCAAGACTGGCACTCTTATCACTTGATCCACATCTCTGCTGTTTGGTTTTTAGTGGCTAATTGTAGATAAGAGTCTCAAGTACTTTTCTGACTGAGCTGGCTTTGAACTGCAAACATCAGATCTCAGCCTCCTAAGTAGCTAGTATCACAGGCACGAGCCACTGGTATGTAGCTCTCCTTTCTTACTTTTCTCTTTTTTTCTAAGACTTTCAGAGTGAGGCTGCATGTTGAAGCAAGACCACAAATGGGCATTTAGCCCCTTAGTGAAATGCTCAAGAGTTCAAGGCAATGACTTAAAGAGTGGCCTCATTCAGCAGGTAGCAATTCACAGTCCCAATATAAGCTGAGGAGCACAAAGAAAAATGAAGAGGGGTTGGTTTTAGAGAATCCACAGTCAAACTGCCTACAGTTTGGGAGTGGTTAGAGAACTGAGGGTTTGGGCTAAAAGGTAGAAAGGGCCACAACTAGAAGAAGAGAAACTCAGCTAGGGTTGGCAAATGCCCATAACCACACAAGGGGCTTAAATGGGAGAGAGTGACTGAGGGATTGATCCACAGAGGAAAACAAAGCCAGGAAACACAGAGGCAGCCTCTGTCTCTCTTGCTCTTCTAAGTCCCTAGATTTCTTTGGCAAAAGTGCATGCTGTGAGATGCTCATGGAGGACAAAGAACGTGGCCTCCAGGTCTTGGGACTGCGGCTAGCACATAGGCATGACTCGGTTGGCAGCCCTCTATTGATGAGGGCTCACCTCTCCCTGTCAAGCTCCTTTCCAGGGCAGTCTATAGACAATGACAGGTTGATGGAGGATGGGGTGGGGGGTGTGATATCCGGCCTCCCAGCCACCACTCAGAGGACATCTCTGAAGCGTCAGCCTTGGCGGAGTTTTTGATTGCCATTGTACTGTGGCTCAGTGTTCCCTCCGCTCTGCCTCATTACTGCTGCTATAGTCAGGTTGTTCCCCCATATTCTCTGCAGGAGAAGAAAACAAAACAAAGATAATTTTGTAGGCAATGAATCCTGGGGTTCTGGGGAGGAATAGATGAGTGAAGAAGAGGAAGAGAAGAAACAGCATGGTGCTGGAAGGCACTCCAAGAAGTCAGTGGTCCAGAAAAGGATGAGAAAGAGCTTCCATCCTGTAAGGTCCTCTCCCTGAAGGCTCCACGTAGATGCCCCCACCTCATTAAGTCTCCACCCAGTTACCTGGGTAACCAGCAGACCTGGAAGCAGTTACCTCCCCTTTCCCAGAGGTCACATCCTAATCTACCTGGCCACACCCCCTGCCCCTGCCCTAGATAAGGCAGGGCTGGGTGGGGGTCATCCCTTCTCTCCCTATTCTCTGGCCATGGATCATCTTGGTCACAGGCCAGCAGTTCGGTAATAAACTTTCTCTCCTGCCTGAATACCACGTGGCGTTCTCCTTTACTGGCTACCTACTTTAAAAAAACCTAACACATCCCATGTTATTGAAGAAGAGTTTTGAAGAGACTGAAATATTCATCAGGAGAAACAGAGACTGACAAGTAGTGAGCTAGCAATCTTCACATATTTGCCAGGCTGGCTGAAACTCACTAGAGGGTCCCCAAGCTTTTGTGCAGCACCAGTCTGTTGTCATATTTAGATGAAGCCAGGCTGTCTTCAAGCTTAACATCTTCCCTTGTGGCTCATGGCTGTAATCCCAGCTACTCAGGAGGCATAGATAGCAGGATCATAGGGAGGATGCTTAAAACATAAGGCCAGCACTGGGCAAAAAGCATGAGACCCTATCTGAAGAGTAAGTCAAGCAAAAAAGGGGGTTGGAGGGAGGGTTATGGATTCAAGGCATGCTTGCCTAGCAAGTGGGAGGCCTTGAATTCAAACCCAAGTATCCTCAAAATAACTAGATGATAAAACTCTCTTTGCACAATGAACAAACTCCACAAGTGTCTTGTTGTAGCCTATAAGGTCTTTCATAATCTGTCTCTTGCTTCCTTGGCTTGCCTTATTTCCTAAGGCTCTTCCCTTGTCATACTGATTTTCTTCCTACTGTTCCTTGAATACAGTATAGCAGTCCCTTCAGCCTCAGGGCCTTTGTACCTGCTGAACCCTTTGCTTGTTCTGAGCCATGTTCATTTATATTGTTCAGTCTGGAATCAAAGGTGATCTCCTCAGAACAGTTTCTCTATCCTCAATTAGTTTCTACCCTATTACCCTGTTTTATGATCTTCGGAGCATTCCTTGTTATGTGAAATGTACTTATAATTTGATTATAGGACTTTGTTTCCTATTTCCTCCACAAAGAATAAAAAAATCTCAGATACACAGAGGTATATCCACTTTGTCCCTCACAGTTACTGCAGCATGTGATACGGTTCTGGGATACAGCAGATGCCCACTATTTTCTGTGTGAAAACAATGAACAATCCAGGGTGTAAGAAGTAGGTGGGGAGTTCAAGAACTGGCAATTAAGAAAGCAGTGTTTGCAAGCTGCTGCGGGGAGCTCAGAGGGCTGGACAGCAGCAGGTAAGTTTTGCTTCTGCCACCTAAAAACTCTCAGTTGCCTCCTGTAAATAGGGGTTGGGTTACAAGCCACCGGTGGGGATGCTAGGCTGATTGAAAGGCTGCTGCCAAGGGCCTTGGCAAGTGAGGGCTACTTTGCAAGCACCAACTGGAAGCTAGGGCTACCAGCAGTGATGTCCTCCAGTTTTCTCCATTCTCTGGGCCTATCTGCCATCAATAGAAGTCCGCTAGAGCCCTTGGAGTTGCCAGTTCACCCCAGGAGAACTGTGCTGCCGTGATCCCTTGCTCATGAACACCTCATGGTATCATTTCCCCTGAGACACAAATGCCCTGCTCTCCCAGTGGGCAAAGCAAGCCGAGGTGGCCTGGGTTCAGAGGTGGGTGGTGGGGGCTGCGACTGACCTTCTAGATTGTTCCTTCTCAACTTCCTGCCTTTGACTCAAACCAGAGATGACCTCCTCCTTCTCTGTGACCTTCTAGATTGTTCCTTTTCAACTTCCTGCCTTTGACTCAAACCAGAGCTGACCTCTTTCTCTGTGGGAGCCAGATGAGGAAACATGGCTGTTTCTGTACAGACTTAGAGTCTTTATGCAATTGGTGACATCCCCCACACTGCTGAAATCTTGGAAGAAATCATTTCAGAAACAACAGAAAACTCTATGAGGGGGTGGGTGCAGGCAGGAAGGAAAAACCCACATTCCAGGAATCCACATTCAAGGAAACCCAGGCAAGATGCTTAGATCCTCTGCCCTGTACCTGCTTCATTCCCTGGCTGAAACCATTAGTTGTTTTTCATGCATTCAGACAGGCAAAGATCTAGTAGTCACTCTTGACCGACATGAAGATATAATTGCACGCAGGCAAGCTTCACTTAGGGTGCCAGTTTCCAGTTCCTTCTGTTTTTCTGTTGTCTTTTGTGTGTGTGTGTGTGTGTGTGTGTGTGTGTGTGTGTGTGTGTGTGTGTGCCGCATTGGGACTTGAACTTAGGCTTGGGTACTGTCCCTGAGCTTTTTTGGTCAAGGCTGGCACTCTACTACTTGAGCTATACCACCAGTACTTCACTTCTGGCTTTTTTTTGGTAGTTAATTGAGGATACGAGCCTCATAGTCTTTCTTGCTTGAGCTGTCTGAATCATCATCTCAGATCTCAGCCTCTGGAGTACCTAGGATTACAGGCATAAGCTGCCATGGGTTTCTGGCCTTAGTCCCTTCTGTTCAGATGAACACAGTGAGCACAATTCATGTAATGATGCAGATATCATGTTGAGTCCTGTCCTTGCACATTACCAGAATCCCCTGCATCATTCATTTTTTTTTTCAGTGACGCTGCCATGTGCCTGCAGTCATTAGTCCCATGTGACAGACAAGCAAACTGTTCTCCAGTGAGCAAAGTGGCAAGAGCAGGATCTGAACCCAAGTCAAGGTCTGTGTACTGTGTTCCAAAAGGGAATGGAGACAGTGAGCTTCCCATGGACACAGGTGACAAGGATAAATAACTGATGTAATTTTCTTTTAAAAAAAACATTCAGTCTTATTGGGTGCCAGTGGTTCATATGTGTAATTCTAGCGATTCAGGAAGCAGAGATCTGAGGATCAAGATAATGGTTGGAGGGCTGGGGATATAGCCTAGTGGCAAGAGTGCCTGCCTCGGATACACGAGGCCCTAGGTTCGATTCCCCAGCACCACATATACAGAAAACGGCCAGAAGCGGCGCTGTGGCTCAAGTGGCAGAGTGCTATCCTTGAGCGGGAAGAAGCCAGGGACAGTGCTCAGGCCCTGAGTCCAAGGCCCAGGACTGGCCAAAAAAAAAAAAAAAAAAAAAAGATAATGGTTGGAGCCAACCTCAGGCAAGAAAATCTGTGAGACACTTACCTCCAATTAACTAGCAAAAAAAGCCAGAAGTGGAGCTGTGGTTCAAGTCGTAGAGCACCAACCTCAAGTATAAAAGCTCAGGGGCAGCACCCTGGCCCTGAGTTCAAGCCTCAGAACTGGCATGTACATACAAAATAATTCAGGCTTAATAAGCTTTTTTTAAAAAAAATAATCTTTTTCTTATAAGATTACAAATTAACTCCCAATATTAGCACATTATTTAAATATAGTCTTTTTCTCCCATAGGAATTCCTCTAGATCTGCAAATGTTCACTACTTAGGATCTTAAGTAATAGAAAATTCTAGCCCAGTTAATGCAGCACTGAAAATGCTCAGATAGGTCTGCTGACCTCCATAAACAGAATATTTGGTCCTGCCCCTTTTATACTAGTGAAATTTCACTTGCAAATTTATCCATACCCCAATGAGTGAATATGCCCTCTAGATCATCAAGATCAGAAGAATAATGTCAAACTCACAATAACAAGTAGCTCAAAGCACTTTAACTGCTCCTGACCCCTACCCCACTTGGGAGACAGCATTGATAAAAATTAAGCAACTAAGGTCAGGTGCTGGTGGTTCACGCCTGTAATCCTAAATACTCAGGAGGCTGAGATTTGAGGATCAAGGTTCAAAGCCAGATTCAGGCAAGAAAGTCCAAAAGACTTTTTTTTTTTTTTGCCATATTTGTCACTTCATTTTTTTTCTTACACAACAACTGAAACCCAAGTCTTGAGATGAGTTGAGGCTGTTTCTCACTGGCAGACACATACCCAGCTTGCAGGAGGTCCAGTTACTGGTGTGCAACACAGAGGAGAAGCACAAAGTAAAAAAGTAATAAAGGGGCTGGGAATATGGCCTAGTGGTAAAGTGCTTGCCTAGTAAAAAAGTAATAAGAAGTGGAGGAAATGGGGCTGGGGATATGGCCTAGTGGCAAGAGAGCTTGCCTCGTATACAGGAGGCCCTGGGTTCGATTCCCCAGCAACACATATACAGAAAACGGCCAGAAGTGGTGCTGTGGCTCAAGTGGCAGAGTGCTAGCCTTGAGCAAAAAGAAGCCAGGGACAGCGCTCAGGCCCTGAATCCAAGGCCCAGGACTGGCCAAAAAAAAAAAGAAGTGGAAGAAGAGCACAAATGAATGACTAATATTAAGAAGCGTGTCTCCAGATAGAGTGATGAAAGCAACTGAACAAGTTCATGCTCACACAGACTTGAATTCACCAAGCTAAGTTCCCTGCCCCCACTGCCCTCATCTCCAATGAACTCTTATCTCCAATTAACTACCAAAAAAGCAAGAAATGGAGATGTGACTCAAAGAGGCAGAGCAAAACTAGCCTTGAGCATAAAAGCTCCAGGATAGCACTCAGGACTTGAGTTCAAGCCCCAGGACCAGGAAAACAAACAAACAAAAAAACCAAGCAAATAAATCCTAGCCTCTGAGGAGGCTGAGATCTGGAGGATCATTGTTCAAAGCCAGCCTGGGGAAAAAGTCAAGAGTACACTTCAAAACAACCAGCAAAATGCCAGACTAGAGACATTGCTCAAGTAGTATAGTGCCATTCTGAACAAGAAAATTGAGTGAGAGCATGAGGCTCTGAGTTAAATCCATGTTGCTAGTGCAAACACAATAACAACAACAACAACAATAATAATAACAACAATAATAATAAGCAGTGAATTAAAGACTGACTAGGTTACAAATGTTATTAAGGTTGGTAAGTTCTGTGCCAATCACCACCAGTAATATAATTAACCCAAATTAATAAATCTTTGGTGTAAAGTGTATTTAATAAGTAAAAGTGACAAGACTGTAATCCTAGCTACTCAGAAGGAGGAGATATGAGGATCTCAGTTCAAAGCCAACCCCAGGCAGAATGTCCATGAGGTTCTAATCTCCAATGACCCAGAAGATGTGATTCAAGTAATAGAGAATCAGCCTTGAGCTAAAGGGCCTAGTTGGAGCATGAGGTCCCAAGTTCAAGCCCCAGTATGCACACACACACATACACACACATACATACACAGAGATTAAACTCCAAGCTATGAAAAGCTGTGAAAAGAAAATAGATTATAAAAGTAGTCTTACCATATCTGAAAACATAATAACTAAGACCTGAACTGGGATTATATACTTCACAATTATTCACAAATAATTACTTAACAGAATTATCTACCAGCTCACCACTACTAGATATAAGTTAAAACTCAGAAACAGGACTTGGTAGCATTTATAGGAGCCTGTTCTGATAAACCCCAGCTAGTTCACCATCTCTTACCAATGTAGCCTACATAGTCCCTTCTTTAGCAAACCCTAAAAAGGAAATCTAGGAAGTATAAACATGACCATAAAAATATTAGATTAGCTGGGCAACCGGTGGCTCATGCCTATAATCGTAGCTACTCAGGAGACTGAGATCAGAGGCTCACGGTTTGAAGCCAGACTGGGCGGGAAAGTTTGTGAGACTCTTATCTCTAATTAACCACCAGAAAACTGGAGGTGGTGTTGTGGCTCAAAGTGGTAGAGCACTAGCCTTGAGTGAAGAAGCTCAGGAACAGCACCCAAGCCCTGAGTTCAAGCCCCATGACCCCCACATCCACCTCCACAAATATGAGCTCAAGGTATAGCCCATGAAATGGGAACTAATAGGTCACATTTTCTATATAGAACTAATACATATAATGCATATGGAAGCTATTATGAAATAGGTTAAAGGAAAATTCAGTAGTAAATTAAGAAAGAGATTCTAATTGAATTGAACAATAAAGCATCTCCCAGTCATCCTACAAAACCTATACATCACTACTCAGCAATTAAATAAGAGAGAAGTCTTTGCAAGGAAAGCACACTGGAAAGTGATGTTGGACGATCCCAATGCAGATCAACAATAGCCCTGGCCCACGCCAGGAAGATTTCATGTAAAGGGGCCACTTGAACTAATAGTAACCCATGAACCTAACCCAAAATAAAGTATAGAAAATAGAAATACTCACAAGAGCCTGTAGAGAGAGAAAAAGATTTAAAAAGTATAATAAAGCAAAGATTCAATCTTTTAATTATGTCTAACAAACTAACAACAATAATGTTAACAAAGAGAACTTGGTGAAATATGTCAAAGCAGATGAGCTACTTAAAAATCAATTTTTAGAATCAACACATTTATGTAGCAAATAATGGGATGATTTGGGGGAGGATGGGAGGCTTTGTATTCAGAGTTCAGTACTTGCTTGATAAGCAAGTACTACATCACTTGAACCACGCAGACATCCAACCTTTTTTTTTTTTTTGCTTTAGTTATTTTTCCCGGTAGCCTCATGTTTTTTCTCAAATCATGACCCTCCTATCTATAGCCTCCTACAGCTGGTATCACAGATGTACGCCATGACATCCAGCTTAAAAGCTAGTCTTACTATGTGTTCAGGGTAGCCTCAAACCATGATCTTCCCATTCTCTTTCACGTGGATGGGATTACAAGTATGAGCCATCTTGCCCGGCAATAGTGGGGTGATTTTTTTAGGCCATTCAACTTTGATGATAACTGGTTGCTCAGCAGAGAATTTTAGTTCTACCTTACATTTACCTTAAATATCAGTCCTTATGAAAATCTAGAGAAGGCATTTCTTTAGACAAAAAAAGCAGCCTTATAGAGAGAGCAAACTCATTAATACACTTGGCAGATTTAAAAGCAGCCATGAGTTAAGGACATGTTCAGGGAGGGTGATGGAAAAGTTGAGGTTAATTGGGGTACATTATTTATGTATGTGAAAATATCATAATAAACCTCCCTGGACAATTAATATACGCTAATAAAAGGTCAAGAACTTTGAAAAATTCTCTATTTGTACTTCAGCTCCTCATAACTATGCAGGCTTTATCTATTATCCATATAGAAGTAATACTGTTACTGTCACTAAATAAGAAATGATTCCTTCTCATGTAAATTTGTATCAGATTGATTTCTCAGTGATAGTTAACAACTAAAAAAATAAATATTAAACTAATCATTTGTTTTAACAACTGGTAGCCCAACATAGGAATGCAAATGAGTATGATTGAAAGGAGTAAAAGGAATTTGGCCAACAAACTCCACATGTGGATCAAAAACCTAACCGAGGGCTGGGGATATAGCCTAGTGGCAAGAGTGCCTGCCTCGGATACACGAGGCCCTAGGTTCGATTCCCCAGCACCACATATACAGAAAACGGCCAGAAGCGGCGCTGTGGCTCAAGTGGCAGAGTGCTAGCCTTGAGCGGGAAGAAGCCAGGGACAGTTCTCAGGCCCTGAGTCCAAGGCCCAGGACTGGCCAAAAAAAAAAAAAAAAAACCTAACCGGTAGCATTCACATCATTGAGGGCTTTGTTATCCTGACCTGCGAAGTGGCATAACTACTTTTTCCTTAAATAAAAAGTTGTATGGCTTAATGAAGGCTTATCTGCCCCTTATTTTTAGTTGATGAAAGTGATCTTTCTGTGGAACAGTGGGAAGGTGAGGCAAACAAAGCTAAGATGGACTGACCTTGTGGAGGTTAAATTTATCAATCCATAAGAATATACATTTATTTGCCTTAATATAGGGCATAACTTCTTATTACTTTGGATTAAAAACTTGAATTTGGCTGAGTGTGGTGGCTCAAATCTATAATCCCTGATTCTCCCAGATCAGGAGGACTACACAGTTTGATGCCAGCACAGGCAAAAAGTTAGTGAGAGTCTATCTCAATGAATAAAAGCTGAGCATGATAGTATATGCTCCTCATTGTAGTTACATGAGAAGTATAAATAGGAGGACTGAGGTCCAGGCTGGCCAGGGCAAAAATATGGGATCCTATTTTTAAAAAAATTACTAAAAGCATGGACAAGGTGGTAGGATGCTTGTCTGGCAAACTGGAAGCCCTGAGTTCAATATCCCCCTCCCCCCCTGAGAAACACACACACATCATCATCATCATCACTTGGGGTGACTTTGCAGCTTAAAACCACCTCCAAATGTTTTTTTTTTTAACTCAGATCCACTAGATAAAGTAGTATGATCATTAATTGCCTCAAACTTGAACTATGAACCAAAGTTACCCCAGGAAAAACAGCACAATCCTAGTCAAGATCATACTGACAATAGGATTACGACCTCGATGTTGGATCAGGACATTGTTAATGGTGTAACTGCTATTAATGGCTCCTTTGTTCAACAATTGAAGTCTTAATGTGATCTGAGTTCAGACTGGAGTGATCCAGGTCAGTTTTTATTTATTTACAATTTCTCTGAGTACAAAAGGCAAAGAGAAAGGAGACCAACTTCCTAAAGTACCTATACTCCAATAGTAGATACAATATACATGACTATCATGCTCTGCCCAAGAACAGGGATTGTTAAGGTATCAGCATCCTGTAAATATAGAAAACTTAAAACTTAACTTTGAAAAATTCAGTTTCTCTTCCTAACCAAATATGTTTACAGCCAATTTCCTTTCTCTGATGATCTCAATTCATCTCCCTGTAACATTGCTAACTCTAACTGCACATACACCTTTGTAAAGGTCCAAACATTATTGGTCCCTATTATTGGTCCTGCTTTGGATTCAGTAAAATTATTAATTAAAGAATACATACATTCAAAGTCTTTCTCCATTTTCTTATTATCTATTGGGTCTGCCCTAGTCTTAACCCTGGCATTAGCTATATGAATTTCTCTACATGGACCTCAACCCCTTATTAATAGGAACATAGGAATCCTGTTTATCCCAGCTTAGATACAGCTCTTTCCCATTCATCCTTGATGAGAGCCCTGAGCTAAGCAATCTGCCAGTCACTTCAGTTCATCCTCCCCACACCACCTGCTGGCAAGCCTTCTACCTACAGATGACACACTGGATTTAGAGAGGTTAGATACATGGCCAGAGATCTCAGACTGGGGAGCTGAGAATCCAACAGATCTTCTCAACCAACTCTCAGCTTTTCACTCTGTATAGGGATGGTGTCCCAGTGATTTAAAGTTAAGGACAGTCAGACTGGACTACATAATTGTGTGTGTATGCTAGTACTGGGCTTGAATTCAGCATGGGGGTGTTGTCCCTTAGCTTTTTTGCACAACGCTACCTGCCATTTGAGTTATAGCTCCATTTCCAGATTTTTGCAGCTTAATTGCAGATAAGAGTCTTTCAGACTTTCCTGCCCCAGCTGGCTTTGAACCACAATCTTCAGATCTCATTCTCCTGAGTAGTTAAGATTATAGGCATGAGCCACCAATGTCCAGCTAGACTATATCATTTGTATGGTCCTACACAATCTAAGGCTTGAAGGACTGAAAATCAGATGTATAAAGTGGCAAACTCTTGAACAGGAGCGGCTATCACTAGTTTCTAGACTCCAGCATAGTGGTTACTATATTTCAGACTTCGTATTTAAGGCTATATTTCTCTTCCTCAGCTTTTCCCTCTTTTAGCACTCTGCAGTTTTTTTTTTTACATGAAATGTTGCCCGACAAGTAGCTCTCTATGTCATTGATGAGACCTTCTGCATTCAGCACTCTCACATGAAACTACTCTAGACATGAGCATTGGTACTGCTGGTCCCCATGGCTGAATCCAGATGTCAGTTTCAGATCTCACCTTGCCAGCTTCCTCCTCTGCATCTGGCTCATAGTTGCCTTGCATGAACAATTGGGTTGTTTGGCTTCCGGATGCCACATCCACTGGCTCCCATCAGTGTTCAGTGACGCTTTTCAACTTACCTATCTGTATTAACTTGTCTATATTTCCACTATGCACCCTGTCTGTCTCCTTGACATCCTCTTGAGGGTCTAGTAGACATTTCACCCTCTGTTAATCTTGCTCTCAACACACTCCCCTCTCAATTCTCTCTTGTTTCTCAGGATTCAAACTCTGAGTATGAAAACATAGAGCAGATATATACCTCTCCTTCTTTGGAAACTGCTCAGATGTCTTCCTCGTCAAAGTCAAACTAACCTGAGTTCCCCCGATGCAACATTTGTGTCTTCCCTTCCTTCCCCAGACCATAGCTGCTCTACCTTGCCTCTTTGCTAGGCCTATTTCAGCTTCCATAGGCTGGGCTGCAACACATCCTCCAACCTCAGGGCTCTTTGCACTTGCTTTTCATCCTGTCTTTTTTTTTTTTTTTGCCAGTCCTGGGCCTTGGACTCAGGGCCTGAGCACTGTCCCTGGCTTCTTTTTTGCTCAAGGCTAGCACTCTGCCACTTGAGCCACAGCACCACTTCTGGCCATTTTCTGTATATGTGGTGCTGGGGAATCGAACCCAGGGCCTCATGTATATGAGGCAGGCACTCTTGCCACTAGGCCATATCCCCAGCCCTTTTCATCCTGTCTTATTGACTTCTCCCTAGCATCTTTCAGCTCTTTAATTCAGCTCTTTAATTTTCCTGAGCCCCCAGTTTACCCTCACCCTACTTGCACATCCTCTCCATCTCTTTCCTATTTCATTTTCCCAATGCAGTGCTCATGCACCAAACTATAAACTTAAAAAAAATTCTATCTGTTCAAATGTAAGCTCAAGGAAGGCAGAAATTCCATGCTTTGCTTAGGTTCTATCTCCAGAATACAGGACCATATCTGGCTTGTTGTAGGCATTCTGTACATCGGTGCACAAATTGCATTGTCTATAAATGAACAGGGAAGTCTGCTATGCCGACTTCTGCTTAAAAAAAAAAAAGAGGTCTTTCTGTATATCTGTATTTGTTTTCTCCATGAAATACACAGGTTGAAAAAGACAGGTCTTCAACAGATTTCTAATGCCAGGAATCCACTTAGGTGGTGTGTCTGAAGAGGCAGGAGAGGCTGGGCACGGGGTTATACCTCTAATCTCATCTATGCCTCGGGTAGAGGTGAGAGGCTATTGGTTTCAGGGTCGGCCAGTGCAAAAACCTGATTGGAAAATGATTACATAAAACAAAGTCCCAAGGCATGGCCCAAGACCTTAACTCCTAGAGCCTGGGGGGGGGGGGGGGGAGGGGGCGGAGCCAAGTGGCCAAGGGAGAGGGAGCTGGAGCGTGAGTTTGTCTGTTGAGCTGTGGACCTTTGGGAACTTCTGTTTCCCATTTTAAAGGGAACGAGCACGTCCCGCCTTCTCACTCGGGGTCCACGTGGGGATCGAAGGAGCTAGTGTGGGCGATCAAGAGTCACGCTTCCTCCTGCAGGTGGCAGGCATGGAGGCGTGGCGTGGCGACGGTGGAGGAAGTGGAGGTGGCGGCTTGGTGCGCGGGGTGGGAGTGAGTGGAATGGAGGAAGTGAGCTGGCAAGGTAGAGCCCAGGATTGCAGGGCGATCCAATGGGGCGGAGCAGAACTTCGGGGTGGAGTGGGAAGGTGTTCCCAGGGGCTGGGAGGGAGGGGACCTGGCCCCCATAGGCTCCCCTAGGACGCGCCCTTCGGTGATGGGGCAGGCCTGGCCCGCGGCAAGCTCGGTGCACTTGGGCTGCAGACGTTCGGTTGGTTGGTGACTCCCAGTAACGCTTCAGCCTCCCGCCCCCGCCGCCCGCACCGGTCGCTGTCGCGCGCACTCCCCGCGATCACCCGCCGTGCAGTGCGCACCGGCCGCTCGCACCTGCTGCCTGCACCTGCCACGCGCCCCGCTCGCAAGGTGCTCAGCATCCCGGCCCCAGCATGGCGGACCAGGCGCCCTTCGATACGAATATCAGCACCGTGACCCGCTTCGTCATGGAGGAGGGCAGGAAGGCAAGCGGTACGGGTGAGATGACCCAGCTGCTCAACTCGCTCTGCACCGCCGTCAAAGCCATCTCGTCCGCCGTGCGCAAGGCGGGCATCGCGCAGCTGTGAGTTGGGGCCATAGGCCAAGTCAGTGTGTCCACCTGGAGATCTGCCCAGCACTCCACCTTCAACTCGCTGGTCTTCCTGCTGTTAACCTGTCTGCCCATGTGACAGCTGATAATCTTTCTGTGGAAGCTTGCACTACTGACTGTACACCCCCCCCCCATTCTTTTTTTCTCTTGGCCTTGGAGGGGACCATGGGGGGGAGGGATGTCTGTCTCCCAGGTGCACATCTGCCTCCATCCTGCATCTCCGTCCTCTGGCCTGAGCAGCCTTGGTACACCTCTTAGCCCCCTCATGAAAATGGCTACATCTTTATCCCAATTTTGCCCTCAGAAAGAAAGTGCCAGCTTTGTCTTTCTTTCCCCTTTTATTTCTAGATATTCTGCATATACTTGGAATTAGGGTTCCAAGTTGACTTTCTTTTTTTTTTTTTGGCCAGTCCTGGGCCTTGGACTCAGGGCCTGAGCACTGTCCCTGGCTTCTTCCCGCTCAAGGCTAGCACTCTGCCACTTGAGCCACAGCGCTGCTTCTGGCCGTTTTCTGTATATGTGGTGCTGGGGAATCGAACCTAGGGCCTCGTGTATCCGAGGCAGGCACTCTTGCCACTAGGCTATCTCCCAAGCCCCCAAGTTGACTTTCTAATCCGGTATCTCCTTGACCTAAACAAGTTTTGTTAGAAACAAGTGCCCCCACCCCTTTAATCTGGGAGGAATCCTGTGTGCCCAGAGATGTTCTTTACTTTCTTCCTTTCTTTTTCTTCTTTCCCCTTTTCTTTCCCTGTGTGTGTGTGTGTGTGTGTGTGTGTGTGTGTGTGTATGTCTGTGTGTGTGTCTGTGTGTGCAGGTACTGAGGCTTGAACTCAAGGCCTGGGCACTGTTCCTTAGCTTTTTCCACTCAAGGCTGGTGCTCTACCACTGTACCACATTCTCACCCCTTCCAGCTTTCTGGTGGCTAATAGGAAATGAGGATCTCAAGGACTTTTCTGCCCTGGCTGACTTCCAATCAGGACTTTCATATCTCAACCTCCTGATAGCATTCATTGACAAAAACATCAAACCATTGGAAAGAGCACATAGGAAAAAGTGAAGCCCACCTCACACAAATTCTTGGGAGTATACACTTTTAATAGTTATCTGGTTAATTTCTTGGTTACTTTTTTATATCTGTGTTGCCAGTCCTGGAATTTGACTCAAGGTTCAGGTGCTGTCCCTGAGCTTTTTTGCTCAAGGCTAGCACTCTGCCACTTGAGACATGGCTCCACCTCTGGCTTTTTGGTTGTTAATTGCAGATAAGAATCTCACAAACTTTAGTGCCTGGGCTGGTTTTGAATTATGATGATCAGATCTCAGCCTCTCGAGCACTAGGATTATATGTGTGAACCACTGGTACCCAGCTCCTGGATACTTCTTTATGCTCATGTAAATTTATACATGAATATATTACTATATGTAAACTAAATGAGGTCATACTTAACATATTTTTTCTGCAGTTTTGCTTTTCATTCCAACTATATGCCCTGACATTCATGTTATATTAGTGGGCATATTAATTTACCTCCTGTTTTCTGGTGGTACTTAAATTTGAGCTGAGGACTTCAGGCTTGCTAGTAGGTAAATGCTCTATTATTTGAGCCATGCACCAAAATCTATCTCCTTTTAAACTGTTGTGTGTTGCAGAGATAGGTCATGGATTATAGAACTATTCTTCTATTAATAGGCATTTAAGTTTTCACTGCTCTGTGACTCTTTATAGTATGGGAACAGGTGTTGATACCTGGCTGGTGGAGGGGACCAGAAGCTGGACTCTTATGGGAAAGTAAAAATTTGACTGTTCTCAGTATGACATGTCATCAAGCCAGTAGCAATCAGACAAGATCTCTAGCCAGGCCTCCAAATTATGTTCATTACAGGCTTTGATATGTGAAGAGCTACATGCCTGCAAAGAGCTAATTAGTGCTAAAGATTGGCCTTAGCTCCCAGAGGGATGGGATGGGTGCAGATGTGCAGATTTGCACAAATCTCACTCACCAGAGCCAGTTGTGAAGCTTATCCATGGTATCTCTTTAGGAGTCATCAGGAGTTGGATCGTGGAACCGATTGTACTCATGCTCTCCCACTCTCTTTCTCCATCTCTGTCAACCCATCTGATGCATTGTGGTCACTTTCATAGAAGGATAGAGTTAGAACTTGCATGAAACTCGTATGCTAACTAGCCCAGTTCCCTCTTGTAGGGATGAGGAATCCAAGGCCAGAAATATGACTTGGCCTTGCTCTTTAGAACCTCAACTTGGAGGTCCTTTTGCTACACCACACAGTCTTCCTTTATTAATTTCTTATTTTTTTTTTTTTAGGAATCATGAAGCTTGGCTTGGATATAAAACAAGGATAGAGTGCTTACCTAACATGCAAGAGGCCTGGTGTCAACCCACAAGGCACCACAGAAAAAGCTCATCAAACTTTAAGTTTCTCTCATGCATTCTTGAGTTGTTTTTTGTTTTTTGGGTATTTTTTCTGCTGGTACTTGGGATTGAACTCAAAGCCTGGCATTGTTTCTTAGCTTTTTTGCTCAAGGCTGGTGCTGTACTACTGGAACCATAGCCCCATTTGTAGCCTTTTGATGATTAGTTGGAGATAAGAGTCTCATGGACTTTTTTTTTTTTTGGCCAGTCCTAGGCCGTGAACTCAGGGCCTGAGCACTGTGCCTGGCTTCTTTTTGCTCAAGGCTAGCACTCTGCCACTTGAGCCACAGCGCCCCTTCTGGCCATTTTCTGTATATGTGGTGCTGAGGAATTGAACCCAGGGCCTCATGTATAGGAGGCAAGCACTCTTGCCACCAGGCCATATTCCCTGGTTGAGCAGTTAGGATTACAGGCATTAGCCACCAGCACTGTGCCATGAATTGCTTCCCCCCCTTTTTTTTGTATGTATTAAGAACTACATTCCTAGCCAGGAGGCAATGCCAGTGCCTGTTTTCCTAGCTCCCCAAGAGACTGAGATCTGAAAATCACTGTTCAAAGCCAGCCCTGGCAAGAAAGTCCATGAGGGGAAAAAGAATTACATTCCTAGGAGTGATTGCCTTTTAGCAAGCATAGCCTTTGGAGCCCTGTTCCCCTTGGCTTTTGTTTACCTTCTCCCACTGTGGAGGCAGAGCATGTGGAGGTGTGGCCAGCCTTCTGCTCTTCTTGTAAACAGTGAACAGCTTGGAAATCCAGCTAGGGAGTTCATGGTTCAAATGTCAGACTCAAGTGTTGTTCCCATTCCTGTGGAGAAAGTGGTTTTCTCCCAACTTAAGTTTATGGCTTTGTGGAGCTGAACAGTAGTTGGCTTCTCCTTGTACTAGTTTCCAAACCACTGTCTGAGGGATTCATTGGTTTTATTCTGTTTAACAAACTGGACATTCCCCCTGCATACATTCTAGAAGAGAGCAAATAATTCTGAGGCTACTCTGTTGTAAAAATGAGTTAAGTGTAGAAGTAGCTATAAACACAATGGGAGTTCTAAAAGATACTTTCACAGACTTTTTTTTTTTTTTTTTTTTTTTTGCCAGTCCTGGGCCTTGGACTCAGGGCCTGAGCACTGTCCCTGGCTTCTTCCCGCTCAAAGCTAGCACTCTGCCACTTGAGCCACAGCGCCGCTTCTGGCCAATTTCTGTATATGTGGTGCTGGGGAATCGAACCTAGGGCCTCGTGTATCCGAGGCAGGCACTCTTGCCACTAGGCTATATCCCCAGCCCCCTTTCACAGACTTTTAAGTCAGGTGCAAAGGATAGTAGAGTATCAAGACCAGCCTTTGCACAAAGCAGGAAAGATGGTCACAGGGAATGAAGGGTGCAGGACAGTTCTGTCTGGGCAAGCATGTGAGCAAGTGTCTTAAGTTGGGAAAACGTTTCTGTAACAGTGGCTCATTCAGTGTGACCAAGGCATTGAGTAGGCAAACACGTGCTGGGATGTTTGTGGATATGCCATTGTGTCGCATTGACATTTTGTGGGTGTATTGGGGTAGCATCCCATGCATTCCTTTGAAGGCCAATGTTGGAAGGAGATGGAAAAGGTTTTGAAAGGTGCAGGATAGTGACATAGAGGTCCATTTGGTGAAGATAAAGCTAGATGCATAGTGTTGGAAGATAAGTCACATGGAAAACCAGTTGAAAATGTTGAGGGGCAATGGGAGCTGCTGCAGAAGGGAGAACTTGGGTGAAGTTGAAGTCCGAATGTGGGCTAGATGAACACGACAGATGTGGGGGATGGGGAAGGTTCTCAAAGATCGCATCTTGTAATTGACAGTAGAGCCATGCCCCTTAAAACAAAGCAAACAACCAGAACTCTCAAGGAGGAGCTGGTCTTCTGAGGCTGAGGGTGGGCAAGAAGATAATTTGAACAATTTTGAAACCTTGAACGTGGGGTTCTATGAGCTGGAGATGTCTAGCCTGCATCCAGCTGTGCCAATTTGACGTTTAGGCATAGAGAGTTCATTACAGGAACATACAGGTCACAGTTTGGAAAGAGGAGCTAGGCTCAAATTCCTGGCTCTGCTACTTAATGTCTGTGATGATATGGGTAGATGATGAAAATCTCTGAGCTTCAGTTTCCTGCTTATAAGAGAGAGAGAGACAAAGCTATGTGCCAGTGTCTCATGCTTATAATTCTATCTACTCAGGAGACTGAGCTCTGCAGATCCAGGTTGGAAGCCAGCCTGGGCAGAAAACTCCAACGAATCACTCAAAAACAGGAAGTGGCTCAAAATGGCAGAGCACTAGCCTAGAGCAAAAGAGCTGAGGGATAGTGCCCAGGCCTTGAGATCAAGCCCTACAACACACACACACACACACACACACACACACACACACACACACACATGCACACACACAAATTTTCTTTTTGTTAATTCAATAAATATTTATTGAGTATATTCTGTAAGAAAGATGCTGTGACAGGTACTGAAGAAGTTGTAAACACAACACAGTCTCTGCTATAGTCTAATGTTAAAATACAAGGTCTTAGTCTGGCATGGTGACTCACTGTTGTAATCTTATAACTCAGGAGGTTGAGATAGTATGATCACAAGTTCAAGGTTAACCTGGTTTACATAGTGATACTTAGGACAGCTAGGTTTTTAAGGCCTAGGGAGTTGTGTGAGGATGAACAGACTTTATTCATCAGACACTAAGGTTGTCATTGTTCTCCTAAAGACTATATTCATATTCTGTTCTAGTTAACTATTTCTCTGTGTCTTGCTGTGTTTTTCTCAGTGTCAGCCCACATGTATGTAAGTCAGATGTGTTCTAACTATGCTGCACTTCAAACTGGTCATTGGCATTCTTCCTGTCATATTCACATTATATCCAGAAAAGTTACTTTTGTGAATGATGACCTCTCTGTTGCCTGCTGGAAGAACATAATAAAGAAGTTCTGTTAATTTGGAATTAAATTAATTAATTTTGGGATTTTGAAATTGCCCGTCAGCTAATATATGCCTATGCTTGCCTTTATATTAAACAGTGTAGGACACTAAACCGTTGGACATTGTGTCATATGCATTGTCTATTTCTTGGCATAGCTTCTCCAGATGACCAAAGAGTGAAATGAGATTCCTTTTCCATGAGAGGTGCACGAGCCATCAGGCATCTTTCTATCATCTGTCCATTTGCAGCCCACGAGTAACAAAATGCAAGGGAAGGTTGGTGTTTGTGACCTTGAAAGTTGCTTGGTTGACTCCTCTTCAACCTATTTCTGACTGACCCTTGGATGTTCCTGTCTGGGTGAGTGGTTGGTCATTTACCACAGAATCAATCAATAACAAACCAGTGTTCCCTTGGACTTTAGTGATAAGGATTAAAAGTAATCTACCTCTTTTTTCTCAGTTTGGTATCCTGAAAACCAGCTTGGTTCTTTTGCATGCTGTCTCAGGTGCTGCTGCTTACACTCTTGTGTTGACATGGAGAGGAAGTGTTCCTAAATCAGTTAGTAGGTCAAGAAGGTCATGGAGTTCTGGGCCCTATGTACAGCAGTCAGGCCCTGGCTCCCATCCTGGTGTCTAGTCCTGTGTTTCAGAGATGCTGTTAAAGGTGGCTTTAAGTCTACATGTAAACTATCACAGATGCAATGGTTGAGAAGTGGCCCACCCTATTTTGCTATAAAACCTAGGCTGGACTTGAACTTGAGATGCTCTTGCTCTGAATCACTCTGCCCATCTGATTTACAATTTCAGATTCCCTTTTATTAAAATTACTCAGAAGATCATGTGTAACTATGTATGTAATTATATATTAATTTCACAAACTGATCAAGATAAATGTAAAGGCTTAGAAATACGTATCATTATGATCTGGATGCTGGCTGCTCATACCTGTAGTGTTAGCTACTCAGGAAGCTGAGATCAGAGGTTCAAAGCCAGCCCAGGCAGACAAATCCAAGTGACTATTATTTTGAATTAACCAGAAAACACACACACAAACACACACGCACACACACACGTGTGTGCACGCACACCAGTGGTAGAGGTATATGGTTCAAGCTGTACAATGCCTGCCTTGAGTGAAAAAGCCACATGGGAGCATACGTCCCCAAGTTCAAGACCCACATCTTGTCGCTATGTTTAGTGTTGCTTAGTGTTTTCTACTGTCAAAACAAAGCTTAACTTTGACTTACATAGGTAGAAGGCAAATATCCTGGCTCTTCTAAAATGGCACAATTTAAAATAGTGTCCTAGATACTTGAAGCTTTTGAAAGCCAGATGTAATCCACTATCTGGAAGCAGCTTGTTATAATGCCCTGATGGGGTTCAGGGGTTTGGCTTGCTGGCAGTCTGGCTTCCCTTCTTTCTGTGGCGTGGAGGACATTTAAATTCTGTCCCCACATTAGTGGCCAGTCATGCTCAGGCTTAGCAGGTAACCCTTGCTTTCTGCCCAGTGTTTCTCTGGGAAGGCCGAGAGTGTTTCCTTCCAACAACTTTATATTCTGACATTTCTCCTTCAAGACTAACAAAGAAGAGCTGGAGAAAAGCCCACGACATCTTTGCCTTCTGTTAGAACTCTCATTTAAGACAAGCTTCCTCCATAGATCAGACCACTGTCCTGCACAAACAACTGCCTCTCCTCCTTTCCTGAGAGTAGAGAGAGGAGAGTTAAGGCCAGCATTGTACAATTTGCTTACGTCAGCCATTTCTTTACTGTTGAACTTTGTGTAGTAAGGTATTGCTGGCTGAAAGGAAAGGAAAGCTTTTTTTTTTTTTTTTTTTTTAAATTAGGGTTGTGTAATGTTTTCCCTATAACCTAGTAGCCCATTTGTTACCTTATTCCTTCTACAGGGAATAGATTTGGAAAGAGCCAAGGTCCAGGCCTAGTGTGATCTTGCACACATGTAACATGTGCTCTCCACACAGTCACTAGAATATGTGGTGGAGGCCCAGGTAATCAAGTCTTCAGATGCTTGAGGAATCATGACTGATCAGCCTGCTAGGTTCATTATTTTTAAGATGGAGTTTTGCAGACTTGAGTAAGAGTTGTTCTCAGTTCTTTGATGGAATTTCTAAGGGCTTTTTTCTCCTGTCAGCCAGATGCATTACCTACTTCTGGCTTTCCCTTGACTTGTGGCCATGAGTTATCTTGGTGACTTCTTGCAGCTCTTCTGAGGGTCCTGCTGAGGTGTACAGGGAGAAATTACCCAGCTTTCTCTGTCACCATGGTTTTGTATCCTCACATAGTGCAGCAGAGTGAGAGAAATAAGATACAAACCAACACCCTTCCTGCTACCATGGTGATATTATTGGCTGACAGCTGACAATTCATTCTCCAAATCCGGTTTCAATTTTCAAATCACTTTATTTGCATTTTTGAAGGTTTTTTTCGTGTGTGTGTGTGTGTGTGTGTGTGTGTGTGTGTGTGTGTGTGTGTGTTTGCTTGAACTCACTATCCTTTAGCTTTTTTGCTCAAAGTACTTTACCTCTTGAGCAATAGCTCCACTTCTGGCATTTTTGCTGGTTAATTGGAGATGAAATTCTCACAGATTTTCCTGCCCAGTGTGATCCTTAGATCTCAGCCTCCTGAGTAGTTAGGCTTGTAGGCCCGAGCCAGCAGTGCCTAGCTTGGATTTCTTTTTTTTTTTGGCCAGTCCTAGGCTGTGAACTCAGGGCCCGAGCACTGTCCCTGGCTTCTTTTTTTGCTCAAGGCTAGCACTCTGCCACTTGAGCCACAGCACCACTTCTGGCCATTTTCTGTATATGTGGTGCTGAGGAATCGAACCCAGGGCCTCATGTATACGAGGCAAGCACTCTTGCCACTAGGCCATATTCCCAGCCCTAGCTTGGATTTCTTGATGCCAGTGCTTACCAGGGAAGCCCTCCTGTCATGTGTTGTAGGAAAGTTACACAGCAAAGGACTTTGGGGCTTGATGGGCCTTCCTGTTAAATGGATGGTGGGAGCCTCACCATATTAAAGAGGAGTTTCCAAGTCCTTCCATTTCCTTATAAATGGGGCAGTGTAATTCTTTCTGATAGAGACATAGGATTCCACTGAGTATATGTACCACATTTCCTTCCTTCCTTCCTTCCTTCCTTCCTTCCTTCCTTCCTTCCTTCCTCCCTCCCTCCCTCCCTCCCTCCCTCCCTCCCTCCCTTCCTTCCTTCCTTCCTTCCTTCCTTCCTTCCTTCCTTCCTTCCTTCCTTCCTTCCTTCCTTCCTTCCTCTCTCTCTCTTTCTTTTTTGCCAGTCCTGGGCCTTGCACTCAGGGCCTGAGCACTGTCCCTGGCTTCTTTTTGCTCAAGGCTAGCACTCTGCCACATGAGCCGCAGTGCCACTTCTGGCCATTTTCTATATATGTGGTGCTGGTGAATTGAACCCAGGGCTTCATGTATATGAGGCAAGCACTCTTGCCACAAGGCCATATTCCCAGCCCATACCACATTTTCTTGATCCACTCATTTACTGAGGGGCAACTGAGTTTGTTCCATATTTTAGCAATGACAAATTGTGCTGCGATGAACATAGTTGTGCTGTTGGCTTTAGAGTGGTCTTGCTTATAATCTTTTGGGTAGATGCCCAAAAGTGGGGCTGCTGGGTCATAGGGGAGCTCTATGTCTAGCCTTCTATACTGAGTGAAGTGAGCCAGACCCAAAGAAACATGGACTCTATGGTTCCCCTCACAGAGAATAATTAGTACATGGCTAGGATAGTCCTAGCAGAAGATCACTATAGTTCAAGACCTATGCCCGTATGAACACATAAGATGATTCTAAGCAAAATGAACTTCAAGTTATGGAAACAAGTGGTATATCACTATTGTAGTTATTGTAGTTAACATGCCATGTGAAACTGTGCCCTTTTTTTCTTCTTTTTTTTTTTTTCTATATTCCCTTCCCGATAGCTCTATAACTGATTTTGGTACCCTGGATATTGAGCTGGTAATGGGCTGGTTGGGCTTTCAGCCTCCTACACTGTAAGATCAATAAACTTCTTTGCTTTCCAAGGACCTAGCTTCAAGTGCTTTATTATAGCAATTCATTTTATTATAGTAATATATCGTATTAACAATATAATAATTATAATATAATTATATATTATAATTATAAATTATTATTACAAATATAATATAATAATTATAGTAATGTATAGTATTATAGTAATGTCTGAGATTTAACTTTTCTACCTCAGCTTTTCACCATCCCCTGGAGCTGTCCTCATCAGCTTGTACATGCTAGATACTAAGGGCTTTGGCCAAGCCCTTTGTGTCTGTTATCTTATGGAAACCTCTAACACACCTGGCAGATGGCATTTCCCTTTGGGCACATGCAAAAAGGGGGAGAGAGGTTCATGGAGGCAAAGGGACTTGCACAGCTGAGGTGTGAAACAGGTCTGTCTTCATGTCTGTATTTTTGTGCATCGTGACTGCCCTTATAAATTAGTAGTAACTTTTTTTTGGTCTGAGACTGGGATTTGAACTTGGTACCTGGTACTTTCATCTACCTGAGCCATGCCTCCAACTGCTTAGTAGTGACTTTAATGGTGGGAATCTCAGGCTGGGCAGGAGAGAAAACCATTGCTACTGTGGCCAGTGAGAATGTTACATTTGGTTTGTGGCCTCTGTTAAGCCCCTCTGGCCCACCCAAATCCTGGTTGGCTTTTTCTTTTAGCAGTGTTGACTTTACCATTGAGTTCAGAAAGAGATGATGTGGAAAGAAACAGAAAGCTCCAAGACCTGAACTGTGGCTGTAAATCTGTTACGTCGGTTGGTCTTTTCTTCATGAACTAACAGTGTCATCATACAGAAGAGGCCAGGAGTGGGGCTGCAGGGATGGGATACAACTTCCCAGGCTGGGAGAGGGTCACACCAATATGGCTGATGCTGACAATTGGGCTGGATAAGACAACTGGAAAGACTTCCCAGACACAGTCAGACCAGACAAGCAAGGTATTTGGGTTTGGATGGTTGCTAGGATTGGCTCTTTTGTTTTTTTTTTTTTTTTTTGGCCAGTCCTGGGCCTTGGACTCAGGGCCTGAGCACTGTCCCTGGCTTCTTCCCGCTCAAGGCTAGCACTCCGCCACTTGAGCCACAGCGCTGCTTCTGGCCGTTTTCTGTATATGTGGTGCTGGGGAATCGAACCTAGGGCCTCGTGTATCCGAGGCAGGCATTCTTGCCACTAGGCTATATCCCCAGCCCCAGGATTGGCTCTTTTGGGGGCATAGAAATAAAGCAAGAGCTCCAGGATCCTCCACACCTTCTGTCCTCTAGGATTCCTTTTAGGGGGTGGGGACCACAAGAGCAGCTCATGCTGTGAGAGGAAACATCTCACTGCTTACTTGCCTGTGTAGTTTGGAGAAGTCCACAGGCATCTCAGAATCTCCTCTATAAGATAAAGAAGTGAAACCCCAATCAATGTTCCTTTTCTTTTAGGATCTTTTGAGTTATAAAGCCATAGCATTTCTTGGGTTACTTGACATCCAAGTCTCTTTGCAACTCCAGTTTCATTGCTTGTAGAGTCTCTCTGTCTCTGTCTCTCTATCATCTTGTGTCAGTACTGGGGCTTGAACTCAGGGCCTAGGCATCAGCCCTTAGCATTTTTGCACAAGGCTAGCACTCTTACCACTTGAGTCACAGCTCCACTTCTGGCTGACTTTGAACCTCCATCCCCAGATCTCAGCCTCTTGAGTAGCTAGGATTACAGGCATGAGCCACTAGTTTCTGGGCTTTGTGGGGTCTCTTAACTAGTTAATTTAACCCATGCATTGGGGATAGTAATTGGATCTTGGTGGAAAAACAAAGAAACAAAAAACCCTCTTGACTTTTTCCCATATGAAGCCATATTCACATCTATTAATCAGTAGTTACACACTTTATTTGTATTATTAAAATTAACATTTTATGGGAGTATGGGTGGGAGAAGTATTTTAAGACTCTTTATGGGTAACAATGAAAAAGAAAAGATGAAGAAACAGATTTGACTACACATGGCATACCATGACAGATATTGGCATTTGGGGGTGAATAACAGCATTTCTCCTGCATCCAGTACATGAATACCCTTCTTATATTGTTTCTTCTATGCCACATACCTCCTTTCCTTTGTTCTAAATCCTAATACCCACTCATGTTCGGTGGGTTTGTTGGTACATTCTGGTGGCTCTGACATTATGATTGTTATTATTTGTGGTTTTCCTCTCTCTAGCTATGGCATTGCAGGATCCACCAATGTGACAGGAGACCAAGTTAAGAAGCTGGATGTCCTCTCCAATGACCTGGTTGTGAACATGCTAAAGTCATCATTTGCCACATGTGTTCTCGTATCTGAAGAAGATAAACATGCCATAATCGTAGAACCCGAGAAGAGGGTGGGTCTGAATTTCCACTGTTAAAGATTTTGAATGTAGCCACTTTCCTTCTCAGGTTCAGCAATGACTTCTTTCTGCAAGTTCTATTCCTAGGACTTACGCATTGTCTCTCTTGCCATCTCTTTGCTGAGTTCACCTTATGACTGTGTCTCACACCTGTCCTCCCACCTGTAGCTCATGCTCTTGCCATCTTACCCATGGTCTCCCATGGCCTATTTCTGTTTCTGTCTTTTCACCGCCTATGTTCAAGGCTCTTCAAAGACTGGCTTCTACTGACTGGCTCTTTCTCTGCATCTCCACTACCAAATTCCCTGCCTTCACACCTGACCCTGTTGCTAAACTAGACTGTTCCAAGTTTCCTTCACAGATTCATGTGTTGGAACCTTCTAGAGGCCTCTTGGTCTGGTCTCTCTCTCTCTCTCTCTCTCTCTCTCTCTCTCTCTCTCTCTCTCTCTCTCTCTCTCTCTCCTCTCTCTCTCTCTCTCTCTCTCTCTCTCTCTCTCTCGTGTGTGTGTGTGTGTGTGTGTGTGTGTGTGTGTGTGTGTGTGTGCAGGTCCTGGCACTTTAATTCAGTCCTGGATGCTGTTACTGCGTTCTTGTACGCTATCATTTGAGCCACAATTCCATTTCTGGAATTTTGGTGGGTCATTAGAGATAAGAGTCTCATGACTTTCCTGCCAGGGGCTGGCTTTAAATCATGATCCTCAGATCTCACCCTTTTTTTTTTTGCGGTGGGGAGTGTATCACTAGTCCTGGGACTTGAACTCTTAGGCCTAAGTTCTGTCCCTGAGCTTTTGTCTTTAAGGCTAGCATTCTACCACTTGAGCCACAGCTCCACTTCCAGGTTTCATAGTAGTTTTAGTGGAGATAAGAGCCTCACAGACTTTCCTCCCTGGGCTTACTTTGAACTGCAATTCTTAGCTACTTAGCCTCCCGAGTAGCTAGGATGCCAGGCTTTAAAGCCACACATGTCACAACATAAAAATAGAGCTTGGGAAAGATAGACACAATTAGTGCTGAAGATTCCAGCCAGCTCCAGCTGTGTATTACATGGCTCTCTGGTGGTTCCACTAGAGCAGATGATTTCCTATCGGGCTTATACCAGGAATATTGTACCTCATGCAGCACCTGTAAGGTGTTGTTTCTTCTTCTTCTTCTTCTTCTTCTTCTTCTTCTTCTTCTTCTTCTTCTTCTTCTTCTTCTTCTTCTTCTTCTTCTTCTTCTTCCTCCTCCTCCTCCTCTTCTTCCTCCTCCTCCTCCTCCTCTTCTTCCTCCTCCTCCTCCTCCTCCTCTTCCTCCTCTTCCTCCTCCTCTTCCTCCTCCTCCTCCTCCTCCTCCTCCTTCTCCTCCTCCTCTTCCTCCTTCTCTCTTCCTCTCTCCCTCTTTCCCACCCTCCCTGCTTGCTTGCCTTCCTTCCCTTCCTTCCTTCCTTCCTTCCTTCCTTCCTTCCTTCCTTCCTTCCTTCCTTCCTTCCTTCCTTCCTTCCTCCCTCCCTCCCTCCCTCCCTCCCTCCCTCCCTCCCTCCCTCCCTCCCTCCCTTTCTCTCTTGAACTCAGAGCCTCCTCCTCTCAGTTGGCCTTTTTCCACTGAAGGATGATACTCTACTATTTGAGTCACACCTCCACTTCCAGCTTTTTTTTCTGGTTAATTGGAGATAACAGTCTCATGGATTTTTCTGCCTGGGCTGGTTTCAAACTGAGATTCTTAGCTCTCAATCTCCTGAGTAGCTAGGATTACAGGAGTGAGACGCGCTAGGATTCTAGGAGTGAGAAAGCAGTGCCAGGCTGAAACGTTTCTTATAAGGCTGAGTGATAGGAAAGTCTTTGTAATGGAATTGATTTCCTTTTACAAATAAGTAGGAAATGGCTACTCTTGTTTTTCTTTTTTCCTTTGGCTGTCAGGACTCTCAAATCAAATTTGTGATAGAATTCTGTCAATGATGTAAGAAATTATGACTTACCTGTATTTGATTACCCTCTATACTTCCTATTCTAAATCATATTTTTCCTCTTCTACATGGTATTTTATCTAATTATCTTTAGGTACATACATATTTCTATAAATGTGTGCAAATTTCCTCATATCATCCCTGATAGTATAAAAAATAAATGTGAGATTTCTTGAGTTTTCTTCTGCAACCCCACTTTTATTGCTTAGCGTATATACTCTTCTATCTTCCTGCAGTATTTTGAGGTTGCATTTTTTTTTTCCTTTGCTCAGGGTAAATATGTGGTCTGTTTTGATCCCCTTGATGGCTCTTCCAACATCGACTGCCTTGTGTCCATCGGAACCATCTTTGGCATCTACAGAAAGGTAAAATGTGCAGCAGGTATCTGGTTTGGGAAGAGACGTGAAGGTGACACAGCCGTCCTGTCCCACAGTGGTGGGACAGTCAGAATGTGCAGTGAAAACTGTGAGGCCTGGGAAGATTTGTGTGCAAGTGCTCAGACTTTTCTAGCATGAATTGTATAATGAGAGCTACAGAACTGTTAAGGAAAAATCAACTCGTAAAACATAGATGGAAACAGAAGGACATTTCACTCTTTTATCTATATCTTCCTTTTATGATGGAAAATGAAATTTAAAAAGACACAGCAGGTGTAATGATGACATGGTATGAACTGGTAATTTTAGCAGTTTGATGACAATTGAGATTATATAAAAAATGAACCTTTAAGGCCTTTAAATTAGAGGTCTGCAAAGTATGATACACCCCCCACCCCAATGCTCTACTCCAGGCCCAATACAGCTCGCTGCCTAATTCATATGCCCTATGAACAAAGAATCATAATTTAACATTTTTAAATGGTGGAAAAAATCTGAAGAATAATATCTTATTGACCCATCAAATTTATATGATGTTTATTCAGATAAAAATGAGTATACAAATCACTTTTATTGGTGTAAGGTCATGCTCATTTAATTACATTACATTAATTACATTGTCTTTGGCTGGCTTTGATTTACACCATGGGAAGTAAGTAGTTGCAATATAGACTATATGATAATATATGAAGCCTAAAGTTTTTACTGTCTATCTGTAGACAAAGTCTGCCAAACCTGCTCTAAGTCACAGATAATACACTGAGGCAGGACATGAAGTGAGATTCCTGTTTTGTGTCTTGCGACTGCATCAGAGAGAAATCAAGCATATAGACAAGTAAAAAGTAGAACAAACACCTGTAAGGCCATCACAAAATGTTATACAATCAAAAGCAAGTCCCATTGGCTTCCGTTCTTGCTTACTTTTGGTTGCTTTTTTATGATACCCGGGACCTTGGGCATGCTAGGAACATACTCTACCACTAACCCACACCAGTGTTTCTTTATCTAAACAATGCAGTGGTTTGCTCAGCTTCGGTCTATTCTAGGGCACAAAGGCTATAACTTAAGAAGTGAGACTCACAATATTTGAACATCTAAGATTGGCTTAGTGTCGCCTATTATACCTCTCTTCAAGCATATGGGTTTCATCTCTTTCTTAAGTCATGCCAGGAAACATGCCATTCCTGCAATTGACATAGACATAGAGAGATGTCATTTTCCCTGCCAGGCATCTGATCTAATAGTATAATGAGAGAGAGATTTGCCACAAAAATTATTCCATGTGGATGAAGAATCATGTAACCCAAACTAAAAACATCACTGATACTTGCCAGCCTCATTTTTCATCTCAACTTTCCCTCCCCAAATTCTCTTAAGGAAAAAAAATCCCTAGCAATTTGAGACACTGGCTATCCACTGAAAATATCAATCCTCCTTTGCAAAGTAGCTTGAGTTATGAACCGTAGACCAACCAATTAGTAGCCACAATCTTCTCAATTAACCAGTGTTTCAATTCAGGCAGAGTATTTAAGGTGAAAGATTTGTTTGGAGATATTTTGAGGAAGAAACTATCCAAATGTTAATAAAGAAGGCAATTAACAATAAGAAAAGACAATTTAGGAAGCCCCTCAAGATGTTCCTGGCCCTAATAGTAGTCAAACTGGGTCATGTGACCTAGAAGCCTGTGGTTTTAATGGAAACAATAAGAACAATAGGACTCTTGTAGATACCTTTTTGTTAAATTTTTGTAGTAAGCACCTATGTATATGTTGATATATGTTTCTTTTGGATTTTGTGTATGTGTGTTGTATGCCACGTTGGAAGCTGAACTCAGGGCCTGGGCACTGTCCTTGAGCTTTTGTGTTCAAGGTTAGTGCTCTACCACTTGAGCCACAACTCTACCTCCGATTTTTGGTGGTTAATCAGAGATAAGAGTCTGATGGACTTTGTTGACTAGGCTTGCTTTGAATCACAATCCTTAGATTTCAGTCTCTTGAGTCGCTAAAGTTACTGGTGAGAGGCACTGGTGCTAGACTTGTTTTTAATTTTTAAATTGAGACAATGGGCTGGGTGCTGGTGGCTCACATCTGTAATCCTAGCTAATCAGGAGGCTGAGATCTGAGGTTTGCAAATTAAAGCCATCCCGGGAAGGAATGTTCAAGAGACTCTTATTTCCAATTAACCACCAGAAAACTGAAAGTGGCGCTGTGTCTCAAGATGGTAGACAGCTAGCTTTGAGCAAAAATAGCTCAGGACAGCACCAACAAAAAAAATGTTGAGACAATCATACATATTTATGGGCTAACCACATGCAAATCATGTTAAGCATCTTTCTCTTCATTTATCATTTCTTCATGGTGAGAACATTCTAAGTCCTTTCTTCTAGGTGTTTTAAAACACAGTCCATGATTGTTAATTATAGTCACCCTATTGTGCAGTAGAACACCAAGGCCTATTTCTTCTTTCCAAGTAAGACTTTGTACATTGCTTAACCTGTCTCCATTCCACCTTCCCTCCTACTTCCCCAGCCTGTGATAATCACTCTTCTACTCTCAATGTCTAGGAGATCAGCTCTAAAATTGCTTCTTACTGTGTGAGTCATAGTCAAACATTCAAGCAGCATCTGTCTTACCCTGTAATGACTCAGGGGAGATATTCCAAATCCCTGATTTTCTGAGAATTTCTTTGATGTAGGAGTTGTCTGACCATACTACTCAGCAGGTCTGTGCTGTGACTGATAAGAGCTCATGAAATTGATTTCCTCACCAGACTCTACCCTGGAGGCCCACGTTAATTTGTTTAAATGAAGATGGAGTGGGCAGGTGAAAGACATTGAAGCCTGTAAATTAGATTCTATTAGTGGGAGCTGGCAAGAAGGCATGCTGTTTTTTGGAAGTGATAATGGAGAGATGAGGGAATATCGAATTAGACAAATGGGAGGAGGACCCTGGTGGAAGGAAGGCTGCAAATGCAGGAAGTGGGGGTCTGGTGAGAAGGCTGTGGTGGTAATGTAATCAGGATGCTGCTGATGTGAACATTCAGCCCCTGTGGGAAGATGCCCTGTTTTATTAGAAGAACACCTTAACATGCATCCTGCTAAATTGGGGGAAGAAAAAAATACTCCACAAAACTTGTTTTCTTTTGTTCTAGAAATCCACTGATGAACCTTCTGAGAAGGATGCTCTGCAGCCAGGACGGAACCTGGTGGCTGCGGGCTACGCCCTCTATGGCAGTGCTACCATGTTGGTCCTCGCCATGGAGAGTGGTGTTAACTGCTTCATGCTGGATCCGGTGAGCCATCTAAAGGCAGGCTGGGTGCTTAGTTGATGACTGTGAGGTAGTTTCCGATTGTGTGTGTGTGTGTGTGTGTGTGTGTGTGTGTGTGTGTGTGTAGTAAGTGGTATACAGAAGTGGGAAATGAGGCCCATGGAGGACTAACAGTGTGACATTCAAGCAGGGAGGAGATAGGACAAAAGATGATGGAGGTGAGAAATGATATCTGTACTGAGCATGAGAGAGGTCTTTGTTTCAAGATGAATTTATTTTTTAAATAAGACCACTCTCACTCTAATGAGCAAAATGCCCACGGAACCCAGGCAGACCATATAACTGATTGAAGTACAATGGGGAAAGAAGGGCTGGAGACTGAGGTGAGCCAATGAGGTCTAGCAGTGGTCATAAGTTGGGAATGGAGCCCAGTCTTGCCAAGGCTTCAAGAAACACTGTATTAACAATAACAACAACAATAGTAATGAAATGGTAATGTTTTTAGATGTGTGAACACTGTGCTGGTCAATTCAACTATACAAGAGGACTTGAGCAGCCTGGTAGATGGTCCATATAACCCCCACTATATCCATTTCTAACCTTTCTAGCTTAGCATTCAATGAGAGGCAGTTTTCCTCAGGTGAGTGGTATCCCAGATGAAGCAGCCGATGCCATTGTTCAAATTAGCTCCCAAATCTATTTGTGCTACGTGCCTGCACACAGACCTTCAGTTGGCATGTGTGTGTGTGTGTGTGTGTGTGTGTGTGTGTGTGTGTGTGTGCGCCTTACTGACTTCTCACAAAGAGGAGTCCCTGGGGCCATAAAAAATGTTCACTCACAGTTTTAATTTGTGGATGGTTTCTCACATTAGTTTGCCCATTGTTTATTTATTCAGTTAGATGACAGTTCCAATACAGCAGGTAAATTAGAGAAAAGAATCTCTTTAAATATTTGGTGCAATTAAACTCATCACTGAAACAAGCTGGAAAAAAATAAACTTCAGTACATTGACACATTCACTAAGCATTTGGTCCAGGATGCCAAGGGAGAAATAATTATGTTTAGAAATTGTTTTAGAAATGTGTTCATGTACAAGCCATTAATGGAACAGTGTCTTTTGCTGACAAACTGAACACAGAGTACTAGAATCCTGAGCGCAAGGCTGGCTGGTTCCAGGGAGGCCTCTTAGATCGTATGTGTGGTGACTGATATAAATCAGACCAAGGGTTGATCCCTGAACAGAGCTGGACTTTCACCTCCTTGGAAGCATAGACATTTAATAAATAAACAAAGGCAAGGGCATAGAGCTAGTTAAAATGTCTGGGTGAGGTGAACTCGGGAAAATAGTGGCAGAATCTGAGCAAAGTTTAATCTGTGCCCAGGACAAAGCTTCTGAAGTCAGTGATATTTGCTGATGTGTTGCCTGCTTAGACATCTACAGCTTCCCTAGACATTCTTCTGGTGCTTTCATTGCTACCTTCAAGTCATGGCCTAGGTCATATAGAAAAAAAATCAAGTCTCTTCTTGTTCCTAGTTTGCAGACGCTGCCTGCAGGAGTAAGTTTCTGTGTCAATACTGTTTTGTCCTCCTCACATCTAAACAAGAACAAAGTAGGTGGTTGTAGTGCTCTGTTGCTGGCTGCCAGCCCTTCCTTGACTTGAATCCTTCAATTCACTGTTGCCTGGTGCAGCCGAGCCGCCCTCTGGAGAGAGGCCGAGTGCTCCTCTGTGGTGTGGCTGCTCCAAGAACAGGTTGATGGCTTCTGCTAAAATGATTGCCATTGCATTGCTAGCAGCCTTTAACTTTCAAGGAGCTTTTATGTCTCTTGTCTCTTTATCTAGAGACTCTCTTCCTTTGCACCTGGAGCCAGGACACTCAGGCTGGATACTCAAACTGGGTGCCTGGAGAGCATGGCTTCCAGAGCTTCGCACGCAATGCCTGCTGCTGGTTACAAGATGGCGTCCTTCTCTGTATATTTTATTGAGGATATATACATATATGTACATACATGCACACATATATGTACATATATACATATATACACATATGTATATATATATGCATGTATGCATGTGTTTTCGTTTTACTAGATGTAAAAATATTCCTGTATTTGTGGCCAAAATGTTTGGAAATACAAGAATAACAAAAGCATTAAAAGGTGGCTAGAAGTATGGATCAGTGATTGAATACTTTCCTAGCCAAGTATGAGACCTTGAGATCAAACCCCAGTACTGCCAAAAAAATAAAAATAAAAAGGCATAAAAGTTAAAAAGAAGCCAGCCATCAGTGGCTCATGACCAATCCTAACTGCTTAGGAGGTTGGGATCTGAGGATCACAGCTCAAAGCTAGCCAGGGCAGGAAAGCCCATGGTACTCTTATCTCCAATTCACCACCAAAAAGCTGCAAGTGGGAGGTAGGTATGGCTCAAGTGGTAGCGCACCAATATTGACCAGAAAAGCTAAGGGAAAACACCCAGACCCTGAGTTCTAGCCCTGGTACTGGCACATACGTGTGTGCCCATGCACACGCGTGTGTACCCATGCACACGCATGTGCGCACGCCCACATGCACACATAGACAAGTTAAAGACTTTCTCACAATGGTACTTTTCCATGACCACTGATAATTCTATACTCCCTCTCTGTTCTCCTCCTTTTCTACTTCAACCCGCTCCAGGAACTAGTGTTTGAGATGGGAATAAATAGCTGGCCTCCCTTAACTACCTCTCTTCTCATTAGAGCACTTGTCCTTCCCATGGCAGGTTTTTATCTTGTAGTAGTCTGTACCTCTCATTAGTCCAGAACAGTAGTTATGGGACTCTTGTCTACCAATTCAAGTCTCCTTTGAAGAATAAAACCCTAAAGGCAGAAGCCCTGGGCTGGGGCTGTGTTGGGGGAGGTGTACTGAGATAAATTGTATAGCAAAGGTGTGTGACATTCTGGGACTCAAAACTCAAGGCTCCATTTTGCTCTACAGCAACACATGAAAGAGATGACTTACCAAAGGTAGAAATATGCTATAGTCTCCTGTCTGTCCTATACCAGTGTTGTGTGTGTGTCAAGTCATTGCACTGGATGCACAATTCTTGTTGCTCAGATTTTGTCCTTGTGTATAAGATTTCTTTCTTGTTCCACTGAAAACATTTGCAATCCAAGATGAAGGTTCCCTGTTGACTTCTCCAGCACCCAGTTTCACCTACCCTGATTTCCTTTCACTCGTCATTACTGTCTGCCTTCACCTTGTTCACAATTATTGAAGCAGTTGGCTGGAGTCACTGGTACTCAGCCCAGCCAGCCTACTGAACATCTTGGGGCAGACAGCTCCTCATTTGGAGCTTGGGGCAGACAGCTCCTCATTTGCATTTCCTTCCTTGTTTCTAAGAGCATTGGAGAGTTCATTTTGGTGGACAAGAACGTGAAGATCAAAGAGAAAGGGAACATTTACAGCCTTAATGAGGGCTATGCCAAGGACTTCGACCCTGCCATCACTGAATATCTCCAGAAGAAAAAGTTTCCCCCAGTAAGTGTGGGGCACAGAAGTGAGTTGGTACAATGACCAGGCATCTGGTATGAGGGGCAGCTCTTGGGGAGGGGTAGCTGTCCTTTGAGAGGAAAAGGGACTGTTGGGGGTAAAAAGAGACCTGAACCACATTTGGGACTCTTGGCTTATGAAGAAATAAATTGCAGGCTACCAGTGGCTCAGGCCTGCAATCCTAGCTGCTCAGGAAGCTGGGGTCTGAGGATGGCAGTTTGAAGCCAGCCTGGGCAGGAAAGTTTGTGAGACTCATATCTCCAATTAATCACCAAAAACAATGGAGGTAGAGCTGTGGCTCAAGTAGTAGAGAGGATAGCCTTGAGCTAAAAAACAGTCAGGGACAGCACCCAGGCCCTGAATTCAAGCTCTAGGACTGGCAACAAAATAAAATCTAGGGGCTGGGGACTGGAACTTTTTGCTCTGAGATGTCAGAATCAGTCTATTTCAGTCTTGGTAACTTGGCACAGGAAAAGAAAGTCAACCAAATGTATGAGCTCATGGCAATCAAGCATTTTTCACTCCTGAGGTCTATGATCCTCAGGACAAATTCACTTGGTTCTCTCATTTAGAAATGTCTAGTCTGTGATGGTTTTCTATGAGTTGTCACACAATGAAGAGTGTCCATATTCTCTCTAAAAAGCTAGTGGATAGAAGAGAAGAGGCTGTAGAGGTGGCCCTGTGAGGGATTGTGTGATTTGCCATACCCTCATTCCAAAGCCACTGGCAGCTGCTATGTTCTGAGACAGAGACTATTAGCAGGGCATCCAAGGTCCTCAGAACCAGCTCCAAACCTTTCCAGCTTGATTAGCTCTCCTTTCCCTTTTCCCAGGACTCTCCTCTCACACCCAAGCCCCGCATGGGCACACCATCAGGCCCTTTTGCCTTTGCGGATGCAGACCCTTCTAGAAAATGTGCATGTCCCCTTCTGCCCACCTCTGTAGCTTGGCAAAATCCTTCTCAGTCTTCAAAGTGATGCTAAATGGTAACACTTTCATGATACCTGCCCTGACTTCCTAGCCGATTACATTCGCCCTCGTTGATGCTTCTGCCGGTAATTAGAACTTTTGGGAGATGTAGGGGAGGCTGTCTCCATTACTCCATTTCCTGATTCCTGGAAATGGAGCTTTTCAGCCCATTTCTTAGCACATTTTGTAAAGTGCTTGATTGTTTATTTGTTATTTATTTTTGTGGTACTGAGGATTGAATCCAGGCCTTGGACCTATTAGGTATGTGCTCTGCCACTTGAGCTGTGTCCCCTTCACCTCTTTGCCAAATGGTTGTGGGTACAAATAAGCCAAGGTGACACACAGAGAAGGCCCCTTCATTTGCTGCAACCCTAATAATTGTTCTTAACTTTGTAGGATAACTCATCTCCATATGGTGCTCGGTACGTGGGCTCCATGGTGGCTGACGTTCACCGCACTCTTGTCTATGGTGGGATCTTTTTGTACCCTGCTAACAAGAAGAGCCCCAGTGGAAAGGTATGCACATCCCCTGAGAAGTGACTAAGAGCCATGGGTTTCTACCGGCCTGCAGGATTCCACTTACGATAGCTGCTCTGCTCTCTGGGTGGTTGCAAATTATCTGTGGCATATTCTGTTTTTTTTTTTTTTTCTAGATTCAAGGGAAAGCCAGACAATACCAAGTACATGTAAAAATACTCTCCTGAGAGTCCTTCTAAAGCTATGGGGCAAAAGAGAATTAATGGAGTTATGGTCAGGAGGAGATGAAAAGTGCTTAGAGTTTCCAGTGGGTATGTGGTTTGGCTTGCACAAAATGAGTTCCATTCATAAAGCAAAATGAAATAGTCTAGTCTTATTACCAAGGCAGCAAATCAAATATGTATTGCAAATGGAGGTCTTCTTTGATCACTTTCAAAAGGCATAAAATAGAAATAACTAATGAACCTGACATTTGCTACTTGGAAAATGATACTGTTTAGGGAAGGAAAGCATCTCTGGGGAAATCTAGAGCTTTCAGGTAATTTTCCCACTGACTGCACAGGCCCTGTGTGGGCAAGTTCCCAGCAAGCCACAGGAGGGGACATGTTTTTTCATGTTGGCTAAGGGACACCTTTTCTTCCATACAAGGTGACATTGTGCTTGCTTAAGTATTATGACCTCTTTATTATCCCCCCCCCCCCCCAGTGGACAGGTTGCCTGCTTTTCTATGTGAGAGAAAGAATAGAGTAATAATTCCCTTAAGATAATTAGAAATGGATGTATTTGGGATGTGTTTAGATCTCCCTTTATGGCACATACTTGGTGTCAACTTTCATCCAGACATTCTTCTTTACTTAAAATACTGGTCTTGCTGTCACCATCCCAAGCTATATAATTTACCTACCTTAAAGCACTCTTCTTTCTAAGGCTTCAGAAAATGGTTTTTAACACAAATGTTGAACTCCTCCTCCTGTTTCCCGCACCCCTTCATGTCTGGCCCTGACACCTATATGGAAATAGTCAGGAAACACCTGCACAGAGCTGTCTGCCCAGTAAGCAGACTGCATGAAAATGCATATGATAAAAAAGTTAATATTTAAAAGTAAATGCCAGGATGTATAACATACTAAATCCCAACCCTGAAGCCTTGGGAGGATTGTAAAAGGAATGCATAAAGAATTGCAAACAATATTACACTGTTTGGAGGAGCCAGTCTGCTTTCCAGATGTCTGCAGCCAGACACTACTGTGGATTAAAAAAAAATGCTTTTAGAATAGGCAAAGCTCCATCCAAAACACACCCAGGATCGCTCATTAAGTCCAGTTTCTGAGCAATAAAGCAAAGGGAACCATCAAGACTGCCAAAATGTCATTCTGTCCCAATTCCAGGTGGTCTACCTCACATTTGCATTAGGCAATCTACGGCTGGCAATAGCTTGATGAATGGTTTTATTTAACCAAATGGCTTATTCATTTTGTCTCAGGTGCAACCACTCACAGAAGGAAAAAGAGTATTAGTTACCTTGGAAACTCCCACCAGCCATTGCAGTGCTTTGAGAGTGTAGAACAAGTCCCCACGCTCTAACATTGGTATCTGATCTTGTTTTCCAGTTGAGACTGCTATATGAATGCAACCCCATGGCCTATGTCATAGAGAAGGCAGGGGGGCTGGCTACCACTGGGAAGCAAGCTATATTAGACATCGTTCCCACTGATATACACCAGAAGGCGCCAGTCATCTTGGGGTCCCCAGATGATGTGAAGGAATTCCTGGAGATATACAAGAAGCACACTGCCAAATGAAGAGATGGCCTTGCTCTCTTCACCTCTGAAGAATGATCTTTCATGTATCTGGACCTTTAATCTCAACAGCACTACCCAACTCTGACTGTGCCGTGTATATTCCTAGACAGCCTGGATATTTTTACCATCCAATGAATGCCCTTTACTTTCTGATGCTTTCTAACCCAAATGCTATCTCTGTAATGCCACTGGTGGCCAAGTATATTTTAAGTGAACAGAGGAGAAATGAATATAGTCTTCCTTTGTAAAAGAAGTCGTGACTGCTTTGTGTCAAATAATGATGGTAATAACAAACACACAGAACAAACGCATTAAACAATTCATTTAATCTTTGCACTATCTGTATGAATCAAATACTATGAATAATACATTTTATAGCTAATGAAATGGAGAACTGAGAATAGATTTGTCTGAAGTGTCCAGGGGACAGAGCTGGGATATGAACTCAAGCGTGCTGATCATTGAATTCTAGGCTCATATATTGCTTCTGCTACATGCTGTTCCATACAGGTTGGATGTACAGAAACAATGAGAACAAGGTTGTCATGTCCCCTAGAAGCAGGAGCATCATTAAGATAGTGGTGGTAGCTCTGTATATCTCCTTGGCCTGTACATGGTGTAATCATTTGAATCACAAATGAGAGTTTGCAGTACGATTCCATGGTAGTTTTCCTATGAAATCAGGTTGCTTCATTGAACAAAGCCTAATAATTCCTAGGATCTATTCCCATAAGGAAAATGGTTCATCATTAAAACTAGAGTTAAGTTAGTCACCGGTGGCTCACACCTATAAGCTTAGCTACTCAGGAGGCTGAGAACTGAGGATCACGGTTCAAAGCCAGTCTGGCAGGAAAATCATGAGACTCTTATCTCCAGTTAACCAGCAAAAAACACGGGAAGTGGAGTGACAGCCTTGAGTGAAAAAGCCAAGTGAGAGTTTGAAGTCCTCAGTTGAGGCCCCAGTACTGGCATACATACATGAAAAGAACCAGATTTAAGGAAATTTGATTAGTGGTTCAGGTGTGTTTCTCATAAAGTGAACTCAGTAAGTTCAGCTCTTAGCTGACCTTGATTGTATGTGGGTCTAAAGTTCAAGATCATGGCAAGTGTTCAGCTACATGTTTGACATGGTTGTGTGTATGGTATAGAAAATAAAGTAATTTTCGCATGCAATCTTAAATGTTTGCATAGATCTTCTTTCCTCCACTCTCTATCAATTCCACATCTTTATGATGGGAACCTCAGTTTGATCCTAAGCATTAGATCTGCTTTTATCCATGAAATGTACTCCAGTCCCAGCAATTTCTCTACTCTGGAGGGGGAGGAGAGGCCATCTCAGGAAATTCCCATTTCACAAAGCAGTTTCTGGGTTTTAACCTTGGCTTCTGTTCTTAATGTACTGAAGCTATAACTGTCTTTGAGCCTTTCCCCTTGATGGTGATGTGTGAGAAGCAATATTCCCCACCCTGGAGCCATAATGAAACCAAGAAAAAGAATAGAATTATACTCTCTTCCATTACCTCTGTTTATATGTTTTGTACAGTGTCTTATGATTGAAACATGAGTTCATTAACAGATGTTTTTATCTGCTGTTTATTTGTATTCTACTTCAAATGCAGCCACATTTTTCTCTGTATCCATCTCATAGCAAGGTAGAAATGATCCAAGCTGAACATGGTGGTCCACGCCTGTGATTCCAGCTACTCAGAGGGCAGAGGAAGGAAGATGGTGAATTTGAGGCCAAACCTGGTAAAGTTATGAGACCTGCTTCAGAAACAAAATATAAACAAAGGGCTAGGTGTGTGGCTCAATGTCTAATATGTGTTGAGACCTTGGGTTCAATCCCTTGGGGGAGAAGCATGATCCAAACATGGAAGGAAAAATGATTTTCTGATGATGATTCTAAGAATTTCAGAATTGGATTTGACCTTGGAGGTTTGACCTTAGAGGTTTCCCTTGGGCAGATGAGGGTGATGGGTTCTGATCCACTGAGTGTTACATAGAGATACCCAGACACCAAGGCTCTGCAATGTCACACTGTCCTGAAAGTGAGAGACTCTATTCCTAATCAAGCCCATGAGGTTCTCTTTGCAAGGATCGCACACCCCACACAACCAAGCACGTATTTGTTGGAGGGGTTTTTTAAATGGGCTTTCTCTGTATCAGCATTAGTAGGATGTATACAGTGGCTCCACCCACAGGTTTGAATTTTGGAGATTTCATGGCCACACCTTTCATTTTGCAAGTTAAGACCATACATAGCCGTAAGCCAAAATTCTAAGTCTTTCTCGTGCGGGTGGGGAGTAGAGGCTGGAGGTAGGTTTCCGCAATGCCTTGGTGCTCCTTGTCCTTTGCCTAATACTGAGAAAGCACCCATCCAGTGTAACCTGAAGCCTTATATATACCCTGGCTAGGCTGCCACAGGCAAATTAAATACAGCTGATGGCCCTGGGCATTTGATGAAACACTCCAGATGTGGTGGAGGTAGAAGCTCCACTTGGCACCAAAAGCCCCAGAGTGAGGCAGCCTGCTCCCCAACTCCAGAATTAGGAATGATTTCAACTTCACTGCTCAGAGAGCCCATTTATCCCAATCCCAATCCAATTTAGGCATGTGAGCATCTTTCACCAAACACAAGGCATAAATAACTTTCTTGTCACCAAAATACCTGAGGCACTGAAATAACTGGAGTGGTAGGAGGGGTTGTTCTCCCTTCCTGTGATCCTTCTCTGCAGCTGCTCTTTAAGTTTCCGCCCTGTTGTGAGCCCTAAAAGAACTCTGGCATTTGCCGAAAGGTCAGCTGCTGCAATTTCAAGCCATGTGGGTAACTTGAACTTCTAACATTTAAATGGTGAAGTATTATGGCAAAATAGAAGACCTGTTCTGTCCAGTGGTGGAGCAGCAGTAATTGACTGCATGCAAATGACACTGGCCATTCTTCTCCCTCTTCCCCATCACCCAGACCTCTTAATTAATTCAGTGCCAATACTGGGACTTGAACTTGGGGCTTCTTGATGTCTCTTGGCTTTTTTATTCAAGGCTGGTACGTCACCACTCGAGCCACTCTACTTCTGGCTTTTTGCTGGTTAACTGGAGGTAAGAGTGTCATGGGCTTTTCTGCTTGGTCTGGCTTTGATGCATGATTCTCAGATCTCAGCCTCCTAAGTAGCTAGGATTATAGGTTTGGGCCAACCAGCACACATCCAGGCAGACATTATTCTTCATATCTAGAGTGCTCGGCAACCAGCGTATCTCAAAGTGTCTGTGCTAAAGCACAGGCTTGTCAGCTTGTCTGTCCATCTCATTACCACTCTGTTGTAAGTAGAGAAGTTTATGAAATATGATACAAAGAATTATCGTGGGTGACATTACCCAAAAAGAAATATACTCTTTCCCTGACTCATGGAACTGTAACCCCTCTTTGTATCACCTTTATAACATTAAAGAAAATTATTGGAGCCAGGTGCTAGTTGCTCACATCTGTAATCCTAGGCTGAGATCTGAGGATCACAGTTCAAAGCCAGCCTGGGAAGGAAGGGCCATGAGACTCTTATCTCCAATTAAGTACCAAAAAAATTGGAAGTGGAGCAGTGGCTCAAGTGGTGGAACATTGGCCTTGAGCAAAGTAGTTCAGGGACAGCACCCAGACCCTGAGTTCAAGCCTCTGAACCAGCATGCACATGCATGCGTACGTGCGCACGCACGCGCGCGCACACACACACACACACACACAGAATTATTGGAATGAACAGGAAACATACAAACAGCTCAAAATCTTAACTCATTAGGGAAATGCCATTCCAAGCAGGAAGAGGCCATATCATACTCAGTAGGATGCTAGTATAAGAAAAAATGACAAGCGTTGGTGAGCATAAGGAGACTCTGCAATGGTTATTCATTGTGGGTGGTGCACTCATTGTGGGAAATGGTCCAGAGAACTCTTAAAAAATTCAACATAGACTTTCCTAGAGTTCCAGCAATTCTACTCCTAGACTGAAAGCGGGGACTCAAGCAGATGTTTGTAAATAGTAGTAATCATAGTAACCAAAAGATAGAATCAACCCAAGAATCTACTGACAGAAGAAGCATGGATAAACTAAGCAGACAATGGAATTGATATTAAACGACATTCTGTCAACAGATTTAAATTATATTTTAATTCATATAGTTAGAACAAATGAAATGCAGGATAAGTGCTATAGTGTAATTTTCCAACTTTCATCTAGGTGGGCTAATTTTGTTTTTAGACTCAACTTTGCATTTTGTTTTACAGAAGTGGCTAAAAACAACTGCACAGAAGCCAGGTGTGGTGGTTGGTGTACCTGTAATCCTATCACAGAGGAATTGAACGCCAGGGGTGTAAGGTCCACCCCGGGAGGGCTCCATGCTGATGCTCCCTCCCGCCCCCCCCCCCCCATCTAAAGTCTCCCCCTAGTACCTGTGTTACCTAGGTAACTGGCATACTTAGAGGCAGCCACCTCCCCTCACCTGGCCACACCTCCCTGCCCTTTTTTATTCCTAATTAAAGCAGGAGACCAAGAGGGGCTTTTTGTGGCAAAGACTCCTTTGGTTGCAGTTCAAAGCCAGCCTGGGCAGAAAAATCCCTCTAAAACTCCCATCTCCCAACTAACCAGCAAAGAGCCAGGCTGGAAGTATGGCTCAAGAGACTTATCAATAACCAGCCGAACGCTGGCTCAACTGGTAGAGTGCTAGCCTTGAGCTGAAGAACTCAGGGACAGTGCCCAGGCCTTGAGTTCAAACTCCTATGAATGCCAACTAGGGTGAGCCATCCCAGCAACAAGCACCTAGACTCCTGGGACTCTGTCATTTTCAGGGAACAAGGGATCATGGAGAGGAGTAAGAGAAAGATGTCACATCCTAAATAGACTCACTTTACACTCACCCTTTCAAAATTAATCAGAGCCCAGGGATCAAGAGAGAGTAGCTTGTCCATCTAATGTCTATACCTTTCTAACTTCTAAAATGAACTTCTAATCAGCCTGATCTGTCTGCTCCTAGAGAAAGCATTGACCACCATATACAGACCACCATAGTGTCTATCAGGAGCCATGAACTCTATCACTTCTTATTTCTAGGCAGCAGGCTGGTAACTAGAACTTACGTTTTTTCTCTACATGTCTTTTTTAATAAGTAGGATTGTTTTTGTTATTAAAATGCGAATCCAGCTGGCTGCCAATGGTTCACACCTGTAATCATAGTTACTCAGGAGGCTGAGATTTGAGAATAGTGGTTCAAAGCCAGCCCAGGCAGGAAAGTCCATGAGACTATCTCCAACAAACTGTTCAGAAAAAGCCAGAAATGGTGTTGTGGCTCAAGTGGTAGAGCTCTAGTCTTAAGCACAAAGAGGTTCAGGAATAGCGCCCAAGCCCCAAGTTCAAGCCCTAAGACTGGCTAAAATAAATAAATAAATGAAATTACAAATCCAAGGATTCAGGGAAATTGATAACATAACACTGCTGCTAAGTACTATGCTAGGAATACATATTGTTTCCTTCTGGACTTGGATATCTTCTGTAGATATCCATCCAGTCATACACAGTTTTTAGAAAGAAACATCATCATCATCATCATCATCATCATCATCATCATCATCTTGCCATAGATCTACTTCTGGCTTTTGGGTGATTGATTGGAGGTAAGAATTGCTGCTTAGGCTTCAAACTGAAATTGTGGTATCTCTGCCTCCTAAGTAGGTAGGATAACAGACAAGAGCTACTGATAACTAGCTTTTGTTTTTTCTTTCTTTCTTTTTTTTTTTTTTTTTTTGGTGGAGGAGAGAGGGGGTAAAGGAAAGGAAAAGTGCTGGTCCTGGGGCTTGAATTCAGAGCTCATGTCCTGTATCTGAGCTCTGTGTGTGTGTGTGTGTGTGTGTGGTTAATTGGAGATAAGAATGTCACAGACTTTCCTGCCTGGGTTGGCTTTGAACCCTCCGATCTCAGCCTTCTCAGTAGCTAGGATTACAGGTGTGAGCCACAAGTTCCTGGCCTTTGGTTTATTTTAAAAATAGAAATGTCCACGTTTTCCCAGGCTGGCCTCTGCCCTTCTTCCTCCTACCACTGCCTCCTGCTAGTTGGAATTACAGGCATGCACCACTCAAAATAAACTTTCTAGAGAGATCTTGAGCTAGTATGCTCTCAAGATAGCCACTATTTTATTATGTGACCTATGCCCCAGATAAGATATCTATCCATCTGCACCTAAGCGTGGGAAAGCCAGATTCAGCATTAGATAAGTGTGAAGAATTCTTTTGTGTTGTTAAATAAGGGGGGCTGACTAGTCTTTTAAAAAATTATTATTATTAGCTGAATTTCTCATCTTGCACCTGTTACTAAACAGGATCTTTGAAGACGGGAGCTCATGGAGGGAAAAACAAAAACCAGATCTGTGCTTCCGGGCAGCTCTGTTCTATTTTCAGCTTGCTTGTGTTGCTTTGGCAGCCCGGGATATCCGGGAGGGAGGCCAAGGGTTCCTTGAGGGTTGGGTCAGTTATTGCAGTCACATGGGCAGGGACCCTATTCCTTAAAGACCCTGGCACGGCCGGCACAGGTTTGCACACTGCACTGCCTTCTGAGATAAGCAAGGATTCCTGCAGGAAGAGAGGAAGCATCAAGCATTTCCAGCCAGCCAGCATGACGGACAGAAGCCCTTTCGAGACGGATATGCTCACCCTGACCCGCTACGTTATGGAAAAGGGGCGTCAGGCCAAAGGGACAGGGGAGCTCACCCAGTTGCTGAACTCCATGCTGACTGCCATCAAAGCCATCTCCTCTGCTGTGCGCAAGGCCGGCCTGGCCAACCTGTGAGTTCTGGGGAGCATGTGTAGTGGCTCACGTGCGCTCACGCGCAGGCGCGGACTTGCAGAGTCTGGGTACATGCACACGCAGGTGTTGGAGCTGGAAGCCGGGTACAAAGTGAAGTAGCCTTCCGTGCCCAGGAGGCAGTGGCACTTCAAATTTCTGTCATGCCGTGCTTTTGATAAGAGAGCCTCGGGCACGTTTCAAGAATGAAACAAAATACACCAAGACATTATGATAAGTTAAAACAAGTGCAGTGGCTTTTTAAAAAAAAACCCAAATATTGAGTTCTGGTGAGTTATAATTGCCTGGACAGATTATCCATAGAGTCCTGGAGCCACTCTTGATGTCCTAGGCAGATCTGAGCAGGGCCCTGACCCACAACTCCTTGCTGGCCATGGGAAGCAGATTTTGCAGGCTCTGTTAAAAAAAATGTTTTCTCTGTAGCTTTGTCTTCATCTTGGTGTTTATTTGAGGTTCAGAAAGGAAGCTGGAAGCCCCTGGGCCTGGGATGGGGAGTACAGAGTGCCCTTGTACTTGCTTCTCTTTGTTGCTTTTTCCAAGTGCAGAATGAGGCCAACTTTATGCTACAGCAGCTGATGATTACAGCCCAGTGTCCAGTTTAAATCAGTAATAATCAAGCCACTTTTCTTTGGGTTGTATATTTTTGGTAGCAATTCCAGTGGGCTAAAGGGACCTCATTTTTTTTTTTTTAACTTTACGGAAGTATTAGCCTAAAAGGAAGAGCTGACCCAATCTAACTATTTAAAAGTTATTCTTCCCTGATGTCTCATGTGTGTAATCCTAACTATTCAGGAGTCTGAGATCTGTAAGGATTGTGGTTCAAAGCCAGCTAGGACAGGGAAGTCCATGAGACTCTTATCTCCAGTTAACCACCTGAAAATCCCGAGTGGTGTAGTGGCTCAAAGTGGTAGAGCACTAGAGGAGAAAAAAAAAAAAAGAAAGAAAGAAAAAAGAAAGAAAGAAAATCTCAGGGAAGTACCTAGGCAATGAGTTCAAGCCCCATGACCACCACCAACATAAACAGTTATTCTTAAAGGGCTTTTTTGAGGGGTTGGCTTTTGTGGTGCTGGGGATGGAACATAGGATTTCATCCATGCTAGGAAAGCCCTCTGCCACTAGCTACATCACCAGCCCAATGCGGTGCTTTTAATACATACAAAACATGATAGAGTTATTTCATAAGATATAAGTACCCTGACATCATCACAACTTTACTTATATAAGGGTTTGGTAACCAGCAGTGGGACTGAAGCTAAAGATGCATTCTTCTCAGCTTTTATTTTCTTTTCTGTAGATTGCTATGAAAGTATTATTTCCTTTTCCCCTTTCACTTGACAACTAGAAGGGACAAGCTCTAACCTGCTCCTGTTGGGTGATGTTCTTCCTGAGAAACACTAGCTAGCACCTTTGTCTCTTTGTATTTGGCCTTTGCTTTCTTTGTGTGGTGCTTTAAGAACATTTCAGGAATGTTCACCTGGAGCAACAGGGGTCTTCCTCTCAACTAGTCAAAGCTGCCTTGGCTGGGTTCTTGTTTATCTGCTGTGCAACTCTGGCTTTGTTGCAGTGGAATATCAGGATGAGGTGGTTTTAGGGACTGGATGATTAAAGGGCTTAATCTATCTTGTCTTCTACCATGTGACTCTTACTGGGATCTTTTTGTTTCCATTTGTTAAATGGAGAGACACTTCTACCTCCTAACTTACAGGGTTGCTGTTATGTTAAGTCCATGTGATTTGACGATTTCAATGTTGCCATTCCTATAACAAAGGCTCAATAAATGCTCCATCGTTATTACCCAATTAGCCTGCTGGTTGGTACTGCTGCTTGACCACTAGGTGGCAGGGCAGTCCTGGAAAGGGTGCTTTATTCTTCCCCTGCACTCCCCAGGCAGGAGGCCTGAAATCTTTTTCTGGCTTTCAGCCATGTTTCTGCCTCAAAGACTGAAACTGTTAAATATTCCTGTCACTATCCCACTCAGGGGACTTCATGCCTCCTTTTGCTTCCTTTTGGCTATATTTCTAGGCAGAGTCTGGACAAATGCAATTTAAAAGTAATGGGAGGTTCTCATTTACCCTCTTCTTTTTCTTCCTTCTTAGTGTGGGTAGCAGGGAATACCAGAATGCCTAGGCCTGGGAGGTCTGCAGTGGCTTTCTCATGACCATTATATCCCATCTAGTACATTCCATTTAGAACTTGTCAAAAAACTTTAGTGTTAAAGTGTTTAAATATGTTAAAAGTTATTGTCTGGAAGGTGCCTTTTGTGTGCCAACGTGGGGGCTTGAACTCAGGGCCTGTGCACTGTCCCTTATCACTTTTGCTCAAGGTTAGCACTTTTCCTCTTGAGCCACAGTCCTTCTGGCTTTTTGGTGATTGATTGGCGATAAGGAAGCCACGGACTTACCTGCCCTGAGTGGCTTCAAATGGCGATCTGATTAGATCACAGCCTCCTGAGTAGCTAGGACTCCAAGCCTGAGTCACTGGCACCCCACTAGGAAGTACTTTTTAATGCACCATCTAACTTGAAGGAATTGTTAGAAATTTCACTTTATTATTGTTTCCATTCTTTCTGGAAGGAAGGGTATTTCACAGGACACAGAGGAAACATGTGGATGCAAAAATATCCACTTTTGTGACTTGCTTGTTTTTTTCTTGAACTAGAAGGCACAGTCTTTGGAGCCAGGTTGCCAGTGTTGAGTCCCAAGGCTTATTATTTCAGACATCACATGATAGAAGGGGTGGGATGGAGCCAAGTGCAGGGAGGAGAGGGGAGGCCCCTCATCAATGAATGGCAAATACATTCATTCACAGGCCAACCCTTCTCCACTTGGGCCACCTGTTAGCACCACTGGAGGGGTCCCTCAACAATCAGCATTAAAAGAAAGAGTGGGAAGGAAATTACTCCTTTGCTTTTCTTCTTAATGCATTGGATGCATATTGAACATCTACTACACGTCTGGCCACTGTGGAAATCTAGCATGTAAGACACAGTTCTTGCTTTCAGCAAGTGGATAATGCAGCAGGAACCATTGGATAGATTGTGAGACACCAGGGGAGGGATGATGGATGTGCCCGGATGTGATGGAGGCCTAGGAGGCTTCCTGGAGATAGCAGAAGGGTGAGAGACGTGAGAGAGGGGGGGAGGTTTAGCATGCATTGAGGGGGAGAATTCTGGGATTGAAGGTGAAAGGACCTCCAGAGGCCACAGTTTTGGGACTGGAAGGATTCAAGTGGTCCAGGAGCTGTGACTGAGTCTTGATGCAGTGATGGAAAGCTGGAGATACTAAAGGCAAGCCACCATCCAAAAACATAAAAATATCTCTTCCAGCTAGGCACTGGTAGCTCATGCCTATAATCCTAGCTACTCAGGGGCTGAGATTTGAGGATCATGGTTTGAAGATAGTTGGGTAGGTAAATCCATGAAGTTCTTATCTCCAATTTGTTATGCCAAGATTTCCATTCCCCAAAGACCACCAATGAACCGATACCGATGCAAATGCATGGGAGTCTTTGTTTTTTTGTTTTGTTTTGGCCAGTCCTGGGGCTTGGACTCAGGGCCTGAGCACTGTCCCTGGCTTCTTCTTGCTCAAGGCTAGCACTCTGCCACTTGAGCCATCAGCGCCACTTCTGGCCATTTTCTGTATATGTGGTGCTGGAGAATCGAACCCAGGGCCTCATGTATACGAGGCAAGCACTGTTGCCACTAGGCCATATCCCCAGCCCCTGCACGGGAGTCTTTATTGCAAGCTCGAGCCTGGACTCCCAATCGTCACCGACACAGCAGATCTGGATTGAGAGCCCCGACCCTCAGATAGGCAGGGTTTTTATTGTGATTACAACAGGGGCAGGGCATTTCCAACTTGGCAGATACTTGATCGGATGGCATTTAGCAAGCCAGTCTTGTCCTATTTCTATTGGCTATCTACCCTATCAGTTAACCTATTTTGGCTTTGATTTTGGGACTGGCCTCAATATCAGGAATTGACAACAGGTGGTCATGTAGCACTGATGCAGGGGGTTAGTGCAGGGGGTAGAGCAAATCACAAATGGGTTAAGCAAGCCGTTTACAGAAGCAGAATATTGCAGTCAGGCTGACCTAGTACCAATTTATTTTAACAATTGCGACCATGTTTTCCCATCACCACTAAGCAAGCTTGAGAGGGCTAAAACAATCCAGTACTCAATCATAAGTAAACCAACCCAACAGTTACCATGGCATTTCTACTACTATTATGGTTATTTCTATAGTCTATGACTATGATCATTTTTTACTGTCTGTTACCATGGTTGTTACCCAGGTATAGAGGTGAACAAGTTTGACATTTTTAAATGTCAAACTATAAGAAACTAGTCTCACGGGTGGGGGTGCAGCCCTCTATCATGGAGTCATCACCAGGATTTAGAAACTGTTATAATTTTAACACTAAAGCTTATATTTAGTTATTCCAGTTTTCAGGTCAGCCCTTACACAATTAACTATCCAAAGCAAAAAACAAAAAGCCAGAAGTAGAGCTGTGGCTCAGCTGGTAGAGTGTGAGTTTTGAGCAAAAGAAGCTTAGAAATAGTACCCAGGCCCAGAGTTCAAGCCTCAGAACTGGCCCGTGTAGTCTAAGACATGAAGCCTCCAGGCAAATTTTTATTTTTAGTGCTAGGGATCAAACCCTTGCATTACAGGCAGAACTCTACAACTGATATTTACCACCAGCCTCTAGATAGAAGTTTTGTAGTAATTGTTAGGAAAATGGAGGAGAATGGAAAAGGAATAGACGGGACAGGACTCAATCATTAATAGGCTAGAACTGTTTACTGCCAGCAAGGGGCATAGACCTTCCCGTGGGTTAGGAGGTTGTATGAGGGACTGGATTTGGAGCTGGGTTTATATTGTTGTGCCAAGTCGCGAAACCACCACCAAGAAGACCACCAAGACTCAGACATTCCGAAATGCAAAAGAAAGGCAAGGCTTTATTTAAGCGAGCTGCAACTCAGACCTCGTCCTACCCACCGACACAGCGGAGGTTGGGAGGGAGCCCGGAGCTGTGATTACACAGGGCTTAAAAAAGCAAAGAACAAAGTTACAACAATCAGGTGTTCAAGCAAGCAAGATTAGGACACAGGTACAAATCTGATTGGCTCAGGGTTCGAGGCATTCTAGGGTTGGTCAGAGTTAAGCATTCCCAGCGGTTGGAGTTCTAGACCGACTGGGCCCTAATGGGCTTATCCTGGGTTTGCTCACAGGGCCTGCTTATCTCAGGTTCGTGTGGTAAAATGGGGTTCGCGTGGTAAAATGGGGCCTGACTTCAAAGTCTGGCACTTCAATATGGGACTTAACAAGGAAGCAGAAGGCTGGGAATATGGCCTAGTGGTAAAGTGCTCATCTCGTATACATGAAGCCCTAGGTTCGATTCCTCAGCACCACATATATAGAAAAAGCCGGAAATGGCGCTGTGGCTCAAGTGGCAGAGTGCTAGCCTTGAGGAAAAAGAAGCCAGGGACAGTGCTCAGGCCCTGAAAGCCCTAGGACTGGCAAAAAAAAAAAAAAATCATAAGACTGGGCTGGGGATATGGCCTAGTGGGCAAGAGAGCTTGCCTCATATACATGAGGCCCTGGGTCAATTCCCCAGCACCACATATACAGAAAATGGCCAGAAGTGGCGCTGTGGCTCAAGTGGCAGAGTGCTAGCCTTGAGCAAAAGGAAGCCAGGGACAGTGCTCAGGCCATGAGTCCAAGGCCCAGGACTGGCCAAAAAAAAAAAAAAAAAGAACAAGGAAGCAGAAAATAAAAAATAGGCTACGGTTTCCTGGGAGCCAAGGACTGTGTCCTCTGTCAGACCCTGAGTGGAATATTCTGCCTGGGGCAAGGGGACTTTGGGCTGAGCCCCAGTGGGAGTGGCCTGCCTGAGGGCAAGCAGGTGAGCTCTCACCTGGTGCCTGGCTTGACCTGGGGAAATAAGGTGAAGTCAGTCCTTCAGTAATGCTCTTTCTTAAGTTGCTTCCCATCTTAGGGAAGAAGCATATCAAATTAGTTGTCTGCTACCTCAAGTTCTTTCTTAACTTATGTAGTGCCAAGCTACGTACAGGACACTTTTAAATTCAGCGCATCAAGCCACTACTTGAAGACAACCCACAATGCCTTCCACAGTCTTTTGCTTTTTGAAGTCCCTATTTATGGTGACATGCCTGATTTGTGTGGGGTGGGGATGGGGGGGAAGGGTGCATGTGTATGAGTCCTGGGGCTTGAACTCAGGATTTGGGCACTGTTCCTGAGTCTTTTTGCTCAAGGTTAGTATTCCTGTACTTGAACCACAGCCCCACTCTGTCCTTTTGGTGGTTAATTGGAGATAAGAGTCTCATGAACTTTCCTCCTTCCACTGACTTTGAACTGTGATCCCGAGACTTCTGAAAGGCTAAAATTATAGGCCGAGCCATAGATGCCCAGCTATGTCTGATTTTAGGAGTTTTCTCATTCTTTCTACCTCTTTCTACTGAGGGTAGGTTTGTATTTAGTAAGACTGAATTTTATTAATCTCGTAAGGAGCCTAAGAAAATACAAGTTGTAAGGAAACAAGGTTGAGAGCCACTGCTGTGAAACACAATATACATATTTATAACGTGAGGACTGTGGAGATATGGAAGGAAAGGTGGGGAGCATTGTGGGTGCTTTAGCTCTGGGTGTTCTTTGCTGAAGCAAGGACTTCCTTAGTGGCTTAATTTGGTCTTTTGCCTTCTTAGATATGGAATTGCAGGAAGTGTGAATGTGACAGGAGATGAAGTGAAGAAACTGGATGTGTTATCCAATTCCCTGGTGATCAACATGCTCCAGTCTTCCTACAGCACCTGTGTCCTGGTCTCTGAAGAGAATAAAGAGGCCATTATCACCTCTAAGGAAAGAAGAGTGAGTCCTGGGAACCCTGCAGTACTGCTTATTACCAGTAGATGGAGCTATCTAACTACCTGGTTAGGAGACTGGTTGCTGATTGTCTTGCTTTCCTTTAGGGTTTTTCCTCCCTTGCCTCTTTTTCTATTCCTTCCTTCCTTCCTTCCTTCCTTCCTTCCTTCCTTCCTTCCTTCCTTCCTTCCTTCCTTCCTTCCTTCCTTCCTTCCTTCTTTCCTCTCTCCCTCCCTCCCTCCCTCCCTCCCTTCCTCCCTCCTTTCCTTCCTTCCTTCTTTCCTTCCTTCCTTCCTTCCTCTCTCTTTCCTTCTTCCTCCCTCCCTCCCTTCCTCCTTCCCTCTGTCCCTCCCTCCCTCCTTCCCTCCTTCCCTCCCTTCCTTCTTTCCTCCCTTCCTTCCTCTCTCTTTCTTCTTTTGTTTCTTGCCAGTCTGGGGCACTGTCCCTGGCTTCCTTTTGCTCAAGGTTAGCACTCTACCACTGAGTCACAGCGCCACTTCCGGCCTTTTCTGTTTATGTGGTACTGAGGACTAGAACCCAGGGCTTCACGCATGCTAGGCAAGCACTCTACCACTAAGCCACATTCCCAGCCCTTCCTTTTCTATTTCTTAACATTTGTTTTTCTGGAAACAAAAGACTGCTTACTTCTTTAACTGGAAACACTAATCTAGTGTTGTCTAGTGAGATAAGCCTTGATAGGTAAATCAGCAAAACAAATCAAAGTAATTTCCCGAATGCCTTAGTGGCCAGGGGTCATTTCATGTGCCAGTGAACGAATGCTGGCATCTTTCTGAACTTGAACTTATGGAGTCCAGTAAAATGTAGAATTTACTTTTAGGAGAAGCTTTGTTTGTTCTCGGAAAAGCTGTGCAACACAGCTTCCTATTTTCCCAGGCTCTACTTATCGCTGCCATTCACAAGTTTTCAAGGGAGTAATGATAGGTCTCCTTCCCTCCTCCCCTGGGCCTGATAAAGTATCAGACCAACCTAGAAAATACATCGTGGAGATCTTGTGCTCTTGACCCAAAATAGCAGGACAGTTGGCCTCTTTCCAGCCTTCCCACCTCCTTCTCTCCCTCCCTCTCTTCTTTTCCTCTTTCCTTCCTTGCTTTCTTTTTCTTTCTCTCTCATTGCTTTCTTCTTTCCCTCCTTCCCTCTTTTGCCTACCTATCTAGGAAGAGGCAAGAAAGAGTGACCCTGAGCATATTTTCAGCATATTCTAAGTGCATGCATGCATGCATGCATGTATGTATATGCCTGTGGCCCTAAATTGCTCGTTGGTGTAGCATTGTCTGTCACATGTAGCCCTAACTTAGTTCAGTCCCGCTGATGGGAAGGTGCTGACCAGGTGCTATTTTTCTCTGTGACTCAGGGCAAGTATGTGGTCTGCTTTGACCCACTGGATGGCTCTTCCAACATTGACTGTCTAGCTTCCATTGGAAGCATATTTGCCATCTACAGAAAGGTGAGTATATGAGCTGACTTTTCTTTCAATAAAGGTACTTTAATAACCAGGAAACTGGTTATTAAAATGAGAACTGATTAAGCACCCATGAACTGCTAAAATTTAGAAGATTGCCAATATTGTGTTCTGAAAAGTTGGACAGCATATAGAGTTTTTATAAATCTTCAATAAACTAAAAAAAATCACATGCCTTATTTATTTTGTACTGTGTACAAAATTATAACACATATATTTATATAATGAAAATCCTTATTTTTTAAAGCATGGATAAATGATCAGCAAAAATGTACTTGGCTAAGAGCTCTATTTGCTATAAGTAAAGATAGAAGTTAGTTTAAATTACAATAGACAACATTTGAATTTGAATGAATATTAATCCACAGTAGACTGAAATCCTTTGAAACAATAAGAATAAATTAAAATCAAGTGTGCATGAGTTTTGTAAGGAGTAAGTTTTAGCTAAAGAATATATAAATAAAACATATGTTCTAGTGTGACATTTGGTAATATTCTCAATGAAGCTGAACAAATATGTGGTGAGTCTGATTATATTAAGAAAAAAATTGAAGATACAGTACATCGCCTCCTGTATTCCTTCCTATATTCCTTAAAAATAACTTAGAACTACAATGAGTATATAAATGTTACTCATGTGTGTATGTATGTGTCTATATATCACTGTTATATATAATATTTTATGTTACATGTATATAAAAATATATAAATAACATCTTTGCTATAAAAATGCATATACAAACTTATGAGCTGACTTTTTGTATCTCCTTCCTGTGGGAGTTCCTGGGCACCCAGATCCCATTGCTGTGGGCACACTGGGAACTTTTCTCTGTTTTGGTCTTCTCGGGTGGTAATTCTCCCTTGGCCTTCTATTGGCATTCTTGGGGATAGGGTGAAGTGAAAAGTTACATGGGACCTTTTCCTTTCAGTGTGTGTGTGCCTGTACTGGAGCTTGAACTCTGGGTTGGGAGCTCTTGCTCAACTTTCTTGTTCCCACTTGGCATGCTACCAATTGAGCCATGTCCCCAGTAAGGCTTTTTTGCTGGTTGATGGTGTAAGGCTTATTAAAGTAGGTAGCTGATAAAGGAGAATGCCACACAGTATTCAGGCAGGAGAGAAAAGTTTATTCCGGAACTGCTGGCCTGTGGCCAAGGTAATGCATGGCCTGAGAGAAGGGGCCACCCCTGCTAGGCCCTGCCTTATCTTGGGCAAGGGTGGGGAGGTGTGGCCAGGTGAGGGGAAGTGGCTGCCTCTAGGTATGTCAGTTACCTAGGTAAGGCAGTACTGGGTGGAGACTTTAGACAGGCGGGACATCTGCATGGAGCCCTCCCAGGGTGGACCTTTCAGATAGGATATGGAGTCTTGCAGATATTTCTGCTTAGACAGGCTTCAAACTATTATTCTATGAGTCTCAGCCTACCGAAGTAGCTAAGACTACAGGCATGATCACTGGCACCCAGCTTGTGACTTTGTGGCTGGGACATGATGTCAGACATAGCACAGGTTGAAAATCTTTTATGCAGAGTACTTGGACCATAAAGGTTTCAGATTTCAGACTTTTGCCACTACTATTTGCATACACATAATGAGATATCTTGTGGATGGTATCCAACACTAAACACAGCATTTATTTCCAACTTTTTTTTTTTTTTTTTTGAGCTGTGGAGCTTGAACTCTGTGCCTGGGCGCTGTCCCTGAGCTCTTTAACTCAAGGCTAGTGCTCTACCACTTAAGCCACAGCACCACTTCAGGTTTTCTGGTGGTTCATTGGAGATAAGAGTCTCATGGACTTTCCTGCCTGGGCTCGTTTTGAACCTTGATCCTCAGATCTCAGCCTCAGTAGCTAGAATTACAGACATGAACCACTGGTGCCTGACTTCACTTGCAACTTTCCTGTACACTTGCATACATGTCTTGAATGCAATGAATTTTTTTATATTGCACCTGCTTTTGTTGTTGTTGCTGTTGCTGGGATGGGGGTTTGAACTCAGGGCCTTATTCTTGCTCAGCTTGCTTGCTAAATTTGTTTGATCAGTTTGCCTTCTATCACTTGAGCTATGTTTCCAGCCTGGATTTTTGCTGGTTTTAATTGGAGATAGAATCTTGTGGACATCTCTGCCTATGTTGGCTTTGAACTTTGATCCTCCAGACAGATCTCAGCCACTTGAGTAGATAGAATTACAGGTAGAAGCCAAGGATACACAGCTGCACCTATGTTTTGACTGTCATTCTTCACATGAAGTCTTGTGTGAAATTTTCCATATGTGACAACATGTTAGCATTAAAAATGCTCAGATTTTGGAGGATTTGGAGCTCAGATATTTGGACTAGGGAATGCTCAACTTTGTATTATATTCTAGGAACATTCTTTCAAGCACCTTACCTCTTACCATATTAGTTCTCTGATGCTACAATGACAATTGAGCACACACTTAGAAGCTTTAAACAACATTCCTTAGTCATCTTCTGTTTTTGTAAGTCAGAAGCCAAGCAGCCTAGGCTAGGTTATTGGCTTAGGGTACTGTAAGTCAGAAATCAAGGTGACAGGCAGTGAGAACTCTTTTCTAGTGGGTGGGGTAGCATGGGTTGGGGGAGAAATTACTTCCAAGCCTAAAGGTGGATGCTGGAATTTGGTTCCATTCTGTAGTAGGTATGAATTCCCATTCTCAAAATGCCCTTCCTGAAGATCTGAAGTACCTCCTCTGGAACAGGGTTATCTTCAGCAACAATAACATTTTTTTTCTCTACCCTTCTACAGACCACAGAGGATGAGCCTTCGGAACAGGATGCCCTACAGCCTGGCCGAAATATTGTGGCAGCTGGTTATGCGCTCTATGGCAGTGCAACCCTGGTAGCTCTTTCCACAGGTCAAGGCGTGGACCTCTTCATGCTGGACCCAGTAAGTGCTGAGCATGGTAACATGGGCCTTCCAGGATAACATGGGTCTTGGACTTGAAGCCCCGTCCCCTGGGGTGATTTCCTGGTTGCCCTCACAATTGTTTTTGGATATACAAAGCTTAGTTTGGAAAGACAACACTGTCATCAAAAATAGTAAGGACCTCTGGTTAAACAGGGACATGGGAGCCAGGCCCCAGTGGTTTACACCTGTAATATTACCAGCTCGGGAGGCTGAGATCTGAGTATTGAGGTTCATAGCCAGCCCGGGCAGAAAATACCATGAGACTCTTATCTACAAAAAGCCACTAAAATGCTAGAAGTGGAGCAGTGGCTCAAGTGGTAGGGTGCTAGGCTTGAGCACAAAGATAAATAACAGCTCTCGGGCCTTGAATTCAAGCCCCATAACTGGTACACACACACACACACACACACACACACACACACACACACACACACACACCTGGCATCGAGGGGTAAGGGATTCTGTAGAATTAGTTACACCAACTAGTGTCCTATTCTGAAGGAATTTTCTTTCCTTTTTAAATTCAATTTATTTTAAATGATATATAAACATTAAATTATGCACACAGATAGTACTATGTGATGTTCTGTACAATACTTAAATTGGGATAAATACATTGATCTCCTCAAACATTTCTTACGTTTCATGGTGAAAATGTGCAGACCCCTTTTGTCTAGCTTATTAAAGGGAATTGGTTATCCACTAATGCATTCACTCTGTGATTTTAAGAATGTCAGTTTTGGAGTTGAGAATGTGGCATAATGCTAAAGTGCGTGCCTAGCATGCATGAAGCCCCAGGTTTGATTCCTCAGTACCACATCAACAGAAAAGCTGGAATTGGCACTGTGGCTCAAGCTTTAGAGCACCAGCCTGAGTATAAAGATGTTCAGGGACCGTGCCCAGGCCCTGAGTTCATTGGCCTCTTGTGACCACCAAACACTTGCAATGTGGCCAGTATGGCTGAGAAAAGGGAATCTTCCATTTAATTTCATTTAAATTAGTTTTAAAAGTCTCATGTAAATGGAACTGTGAAGCTTGTTGAGATTGACTTGGGAAGAAGGAAAGAGGAATAAGGGAAAGTGATGGAGGGGGTAAATCTAATCAAAGTATATTATATGCACATAAAGGCATGTTAAAATAAAACCCCTTGTATGACTAATCAATGCTGATTTTAAAATATATTAAAGAAGCCTCATGTGAGCAATGGCTGCACTTGTGGGCAGAGGGGTGTGGAGGACATCCTAGATGGAGGGATGACTGGCAGGAAACTGTCCTATCAGATTCTGTCTATTCTAATTCCTTCGTGTGTGTGTGTGTGTGTGTGTGTGTGTGTGTGTGTGTGTGTGTGTGTGTGTGTGCGTGCACAGGCACGCGCATGCTGGTCCTGAGCCTTCAACTCAGGACCTAGATGTTTACCCTGAGAAAATAAAAGAGACAGTTCACTCAGTGTCGGTGCTTCTTAATGGCCCTGTCTAGTGGCTCACACCTGTAATCTGCCTATTCAGGAGGCTGAGATCTGAGTAGTTCAAGGTTAGCTTGGGCATAAAAGTCTATGAGAGTTTTTAATCTCCAAATGGTCGTGTGTGTGTGCGCGCACACACGCAAATACCTAGTAAAGCCACGTAACTGGACACTGGTTACTTAAGAGAGTACATATGTTGATAAGCACATATCTATCTATCTATCTATCTATCTATCTATCTATCTATCTATCTATCTATCCATCTATCTAGGGCTTGATCTCAGGGTCTTGATACTGTCCCTAAACTTTTGTTTTTTCTTAGCTCATGGCTAGCACTCTACCATATGAGCCACAGCTCCACTTTGGATTTTTTGATGCTTAATTGGAGATAAGAGTTTCACAGAATTTCTGGCCCCAGCTAGTTTTGAACTGAGATCCTCAGATCTCAGCCTCCTGAGTAGCTAGGATTACAGGCGTGAGCCACCATTCTCAGCTGGTACTTGGAACTTTTAGCTGCCCATCTATCTGGGTTCTTCGCATGGGACCAGGCACTCAGATATAAACTTTGGCTGAGCACAGGTACACCACAAGGGACACAAACACCAGTCTGTTGCTGTTTCTGCCTTTTCACTGACTGATCTTCATGTAGATGTATGGTTGGTATGTCTGGCTATTGCCAGTGGGAGAAAGAATAAGATAAAACAAAAGGAGGTCCCTTTCCCCGGCTCATAGGGGTTGTTTCCATTTCCATTTGATCAAGTCAAGTTCTTTCTTTGATCAGTAATGTTGATGGGCACTAGCCACTGTCTGTCTATGTTTTGCTGGCATCCTCCACTGGCTTGCCTTTCCTTTAAGCTATTGCTGTCAGCAATCTGCCATTTCCTAGCACTCTTTCTCTCATTATTGAAGGTACAAATCTTCCTGAACACATTTAACTGGGAATAAAAATGGGCTAGGTTATTTTGCAGATAAATATAGCTAGATGTTTAGATGCTTCTCTCTCTCTCTCTCTCTCTCTCTCTCTCTCTCTCTCTCACTTTGGTGGTACTGAGGTTTGAACTCAGGACTTTGCACTTGTTAGGCTGGCACTTTATCATTTGAGGCACACCTCATCCTTTTTTTTTTTTTTTTTGTATGAGCTGACATTGGGGGATAAACAGGGGACCATGGGCCTTTTCCCATTGAATTATTTTGCTTCTGTCCTAGTACACTTGACTCGGTATGAAGGCTCACTGCTACAGCACTTCTTTTCTACTACTCACAACTGGGTCAGGCTCCAGGGTGACCACAGGAAAGCCCTGGATCCTTCTTGCAACATCCTCTGACTATGATAGGGTGTGCTTCTGGATTTTGTTTCTGGGACCCTCTCTGTTTTCCTGAAATCACTCATCATCTCTTTTTAGGCTCTTGGTGAATTTGTGCTGGTAGAAAAAGATGTTAAGATTAAGAAGAAAGGAAAGATTTACAGCCTCAATGAGGGCTATGCCAAGTATTTTGATGCTGCCACCACTGAATATGTGCAGAAGAAGAAATTCCCTGAGGTAAGTGAAGAAATCCTAGACCACTGGCAGGGAGAATGATGTCTCTATCACCTCCTATTTTGTAGAAGCTTTAGTGTGGGAAAGGTTGGTTCCATTATTTACAGTTCTGGTTCATAGGAGTCTGGTAGAAACAAATGACATTTGTGTGGATTTTATGATGTATTAGTGATTTCTACCCACAGTGTTGAAATTGGCTTTGACAGCTAGCTTCTTAGACATTTCATCAGATCTTAAAATGAATCTACAAATTTAGAATGAAGACAGTAAAAAAAAATGAAGTAAAATGCAAGTGCATGGTTTACATCAAGCCTAGGTCTGTTTTAGTCATATAGAACATGTTGCTTTCATCTTGTAACCAGTATTCTGCATAAGACTTGTACAATAGTCAGCAGTGGTGAAGGCTGAGGCGATCTTCGAGATAGAGCAGGTTGAGACATATAGCCACTGTTTCCAGATGTGCCACCATGAGGAAAGAACTCATAGATGAGACAAGAGTGAGAAATCAAGAGGAAATCTTATCATAGAGGAGAAATTTACTCTTAGTGCAAGTGTGGGCTTCTTGAGAGAAAGCCACTCAGGTATTCAGACCTGTAGCATACCATGTGGAGCCTCGTGGGCAGATGTCCTGGGTCTCAGTGACAATTTCTTCTTCTTTCTTCTTATAACCTGAATGGTCTGGAAGCATTCTGCCAAGGGATCCTCCAGTGTGTCCTAGTCTAGGTTTGTCTGGTGTTTTCTTATGACTAAGCTGGATTGTCTCTTAGCATTTTTTGCTCAAGACTGACACTTTACCACTTGAGTCACAGCTCCACCTCTGGCTTTTTTGTTGTGTTAATCAGAAATAAGAATCTCAAAGACTTTTCTTCCCAGGCTGACTTTGAACCTCAGAAGATCCTCAGATTTCAGACCCTGTGTAGCTAGGATTACCTGTGTGAGCCATCAGTGTAGCTAGGATTACCAGTGTGAGCCACTGGTGTCTGGGACATTTTAATTTCACAAAGCTGCCGGTGTTTTTCTTTTACAGAGGAGAGGCCCACCTGGTATTTTATCTGCAGATAGAAGGAATAGGATTCTTCTGACTGGGGGATGAAGGAGATTTAAAGAAACTTTCTGCTTTACTGTGAGGAATCTTTTAATGTAGTTAGTCACAAAGGCCAATGCAAACTAATCAAAACAAAAAGGGAGTTTATTGAAAACTCTCTTTTGAGCATTATAAGAACTCTAGGGCAGGAACCCCAACCACTATGCTGTCTTTATTGCCACCCCCTTTACTCCTCAGCCTACTTTCATATGTCCCTTCTTTTTCTTTCATTTGGAGGGTCCAGAGCCACATGATTGGCCTTGTGTCAGGCTCATCTGCTCCAGTTAAGAAAGCAGTTGTTGCTGACCATGAAACAGTATTTTCAGAAGAATTATTTTCTTCAATTCAGTTGTTTCCCCTGGTGGTTAGAGATCTTCCTTAGTTCACTTAGCCATCGCTCAGGGTGAGAGTCCCACACCACATAAATAGCTTTTCAAGACTTCATTTGGGATGACAAAAGAAGTGGGCTTGAGGACTAGGAAGACAGCATCTTCCTCCAAGGCATTTTGTCTAGTTATAAGTTGATTTAATAAAGAATGTCTGCCATTCATCTCTGTCTTTAGTTTGTATCAGATCCTGTTCTGAGTAGCTCATTGAGTTCTCATGGAAGTTCTGTGAGGTATTAGTATTCTCATCTTACTACTAAAATCAAGAAGCAGAGGAGTTGAGCAATTTGCTCATGATCCTGGCACTAGCAAGTAGAGTAGCTAGTTCAACATGTGGTGTGTGTTTGTGATCGCCATTAATGAATGGACATGTCAGAAAGCTGGGTATGAGGATGAAGACTGCAGGAATTCAGAGAATAGACATTGTCTCAGAAGAATTAGAACCAAAGAGATCCCTGAGGGCTTAGTCAGATTCAGGTAGAGGACAAGCAAAAGAAATACAGTGAGATCCAGATCTACAGGATGATCAAACTTGGTGTAGGTATTGATGAGGATGACCCCACTGCTGGCGACACCAGTGCGGCTGTGACGGAGGAGATGCCACAGAGTGGACTACGCCCAATGCGCCCCCCACTTCTTCTTCATTCCTCTGATAATAGATTGCTCAGGATTTTGTTTATTTTTGTTAACATTTTTAAAAAGTCTGTATGGCATGGCAACTATTTATAGGGGAAGATAAGATTTCTTTCTATTTGTAAGTGATACTGTGACACTGTAGGCAAAACAGAGGTTAATAATGCTTTTTCTAGTTTCACTGTGGTTTTGAAGAGGTGGAGATGTTTGTTGCAAGCTGTAATGTGATCTATTGTTTGTGTTTAGCTATTAAGCCAAAATCCTTAGTAGACCAAATCTTGTCACTGGTGTGTTCTGGTATATTTACCTTCATGTTTAAAGACAATTTTTGTTGGAATGGCTTGCGTTTCATCAGAGAGGGTTGAAGTTTTAAAAAATATTTCCATCCCTTGCAGTTAAGGGTGCATGTGCTAGTCCTCTAGAAATACATATGCTAGGCTGACACAACTTGATGGGAGGAACTTTCCACAGGGCTTGTTTTCCAAAGAAAAGTATACTATTTAGAGAAATAAGCTTACCTAGATGATGTGTTGTAAAAACATTAAAGCCACTCAGCAGCAGAGCTTGTGTGTGGAGATGTAGTGTGCTTTAAAAGATAGTAAATACAGATAAGTTAAAAGAAAAAACCAAAATACAGTGAGGGAGTGATGTTTGGCTTAAAGTCTTTGATTATTGCTGGAAGGTGAATGCAGGTGAAAGCCAGTTCTAAAATTTGAAGGTCATAATGTTTGTTTTATCAGTGACTATATTTTAAATGATATGTTCTTGATATTTATTTTATTTTTAGTTTAATTTTATTGTCAGGGTGATTACAGAGGGCTTACAGTTGCATACATAAGGCAATGAGGCAATGAGCACATTTATAGTCAAACAGTGTTACCTCCTCCCTCATTTTTCTCCTACTTTCACTCCTCCTCTATAAATATTTTTGCTTATATTTAGAAACTATTGCTAACAGACAAGCTGTCCAAGTATATGAGATATTGGTGTATAACAGAATACCCCCAAATTTGGAGATTTAAATGAGCAGTTTTTGTCTCACAGTTTCTGTGGCTGAGCCAGCCAGACTCGTGTGCAAGTCTTCAAAGTCCATAAATCTCTTTTGCCAAAGCTCTTATTTGGAAATTTGTTTTAGCTTGTCATCACTCATTTATTGGATACGGAGCTAGTTCTAGGCTTTGTCAGAATGTGAAATATTGGAAGGTCCTGTGGAATTTGTTGTCTTTTCTTATACTGCCAGAAAATTATTAGGTTAGACAAAGGAGTCATAGGTCAATCACTGAATGGGGCAAATATAAATCTGTCTAAATAAGTGATGCAGTCACATGTGTGCTTTTGCCTGCTTCTGCAGTTCTTGGAGAACAATCATGACCAATGATTTCTCTTTGAACAAATATTCCATTCATTACAAATGACTAGTCAAACTGAGATTTAAAAAATATTGTCATATTTCTTTGAATTCTTCCACAGTGTTCAGTTTTTCCCTTTGGAATTCTTGCAGGAAATGTAAAAGTTGTCAATGTGACATCTGAAGAAAGCACCATAAATCAATGCGTCAAATAGGAGCTGCCAGAAAACTCTGGTTGAATATACAGTCATCTCCTTGAACACCAGAATCCTCTGATACTCAAGTTCCTCATAAAAATGACCTAATACTAACAAATAACCCACATCCCCCTACATTCTTGTGTGTGATATATGGGGAGGTATACTGAGGCTTGGACTCAAGGTCTGAGCTCTATCCACTCACTGCTAGTGCTGTACACTTGAGCCATAGCTTCACTTCTAGCTTTTTGGGGCCTAATTGGAGATAAGAATTTCATGGATTTTCCTGCCCAGGTTGGCTTTGAATTGTGATCCTCAGATCTCTGCCTGCTGAGTAGCCAGGATTATAGGTATGAGCCACTGGCACTGAGACATTATTCCACATTTTTTTTTTTTTGCCAGTCCTGGCGCTTTAACTCAGGGCCTGAGCACTGTCCCTGGCTTCTTTTTGCTCAAGGCTAGCACTCTATAACTTGAGCCACAGCGTCACTTCTGGCTTTTTCTATATAGGTGGTGCTGAGGAATTGAACCCAGGGCTTCATGTATGCAAGGCAAGCACTCTACCACTAGGCCATATTCCCAGCCCCTCTTCCACATTCTTTAAGTAATATTTAGATTACTTATACTGCCTGGTACAACATTAATACTGTGTGTATAATATGCACCTAATACTATATGTATAGTATATTGTTTAGGTAGTAATGATAAGAAAAATGCCTGTACATGTTCTATATAGATATAATTTAAATATTTTAATGTTTTGATCTACAGTTGCTGATGTGGAACCCTGTTATGGAGGGCTGACTGCCCTTCTCTGCTCCCCTCTTCTCCTCTCCTTCCATCCTTCCTTTCCCTATCCTTCTTTCCTTTTCTTTCTCCTCTCTCTCTTCCTCACTCCCTCCCTCCCTCCCTCTCTCTGTGTCTCTGTCCAAGTCATAGGACTCAAACTTTGTATGTGATATTTTCGCTTATTGGCTGGTACCACCAGAGCCAGACCTCTAACCCCTTTTTCCCTTCTTGTCTTTCTCTTCTTTCTTTCTTTTCTTCTTCTTTTCCTCTCTGCCCCTGCCTCCTTTTATTTTCCCCTTCCTCCTCCTACTTCTTTATCTCTCAATTGTCCTTCCTTCCGTCTCTCCCTTCCCCTTCCTCTCTTCTTCATTAGCTGCTGTGTTAAGATTGCTGCAAAATACTAATAATACCATCTCTGTCTTTAAGTATTCTTACAGTTAATCAGTTCAATCATTGATTGAGGCTTAAGGGTCCTCAATGGACAAAATTCTCAGTTATATAGTGTTTTTAATTTCTAAGCTCATGGATAGAGGCTAGATGTTCAAGTATTCAGAGGCCCACAAAGTAGGCTTTATGAACCCAGAACAGTACAGTTGATGAACACATTGAATCTTCATTTGTGTCGGGGCCTCTCTGGGACCCCTCTCCCCACTTCTCCAGGGGAGATGCCTGAATTCTAACTAAGAAAGAGCACTCGGCTTTGTCCCCCGCCTGCAGAAAGCAAAACGTGCTCTCATGGATTACGCTAAGTTGAGGAAAGGTTGCCGAAGCCTCCCCTCCCCCCTGGTCCCCTCACGTGTCAGGAGCAGTGGCTGAAAGAGAGACATCAGGGAGACAGCTTGATGGTCCATGAGTCTCAGCCACACAGAGGGTGGGCAGAAGAATTTATTACGATGACAAAGGCGGAAGGGGAGGGACTTGGGGTGACTAGCTAATTGGCTGAACGGGGCTGCCCATCAGGTGATGTGATGGAACTTCCTTTGTGGGCGGGGACTACAGCCCCCCAAGGGCCGGGCCTCTGCCATTAGACATGTGGCCAAGCCGGGAGGCGGGGACCGCTTGCTTCCCGGAAGGTGGGAGGGGCTCCCTCCCACACTGCCCCAGGGCTGGTTGAAGGGCAGCGTGAATCCCCAACAGTTTGTTTTCCCTCTAGGATGGCAGTGCCCCTTATGGGGCCAGGTATGTGGGCTCTATGGTTGCCGATGTGCATCGCACCCTGGTTTATGGAGGGATCTTCATGTACCCAGCCAACCAGAAGAGTCCTAAGGGAAAGGTAATTTGCCTGTGATCACTAGCTGGTTTTCTGGTCAGTGATCCATCTGTAGTTCTTCTCCATGATTGTTATTTGGCTATCATGCTGCTCCTGGATGTGTATTTGTGAATGAGCAGGGGAACAGAGACAAAGTCTTTTGCTTATTAGTGTGCTTTGAGGTTGTAGGGGGGAAGTGTGGAAAAGGAGATGGCTGACGTGATTGTGACTGGCGACTCTTACTGGCTTTCTCTTGCTTTCACCTCATCCCTATTATTCGCTATGAATAAGTAATGTGTGCTCATTCCTGCAGAGGCTGTGTTTAATGTTTAGCAGCACCACCAATTAACCTGAGATCATTGCCCCCTAGAATAACCTAGTAAAATATATTAACCCACTTCCCAGAGGACATGCACATGAATATGCACTTTACATTCACTTTGAGAAGGGTTCTGAGTGTCTTGGAATCCTTTAGAGAGAGCCCATGCTCTAGAATAAACACATTCCCTCAGAACTCCTTCTGTATTTCTGAAAGGAAATCTTCTGGAATATCTATTTGCATATGATGCAAAACTAGAACATCTAATGGGAATCTTTTGATCCAAATTCATCTCTTTTGATTAAAATTCTCATGCAGATGTATTTGAATTTTACTCACATAAATGAGTAGTCAAATCAAATAAAGGCCTGAATTTTTTATGATTACAGGCCACGTGTGTGTGTGTGTGTGTGTGTGTGTGTGTATGTGAGTGTGTGTGATTTAGATTGGCCATAGAGTTTCTAGAAATCATAATGGTGGGAGATTCAAAGCCAAAGTAAGAAATACCCAGGTTGGTGTGTAAGGCATTTCTTCTTGCAAGAGTATTTATTTCCTGTATATTAATTAGAGAAGTCTGCACAAGAGATACTAAGGAAAGAAAAGTGCAGTGGAGTATTAAGTAAGATCAAGTAAAAGATAGGGAAATTTGCAAATAGGAATATTCTTACTACATGATCAGTTCTGACAGAATATTAAAAAACAATGATTATTACTAACCATAAATAATTATTATTTGTTAGTAATAATCGTAATTAGTAATAATTAGTAATAATCATGCCAATCATAAAATGATTAGTAATGAGTTAGAAAGAATCGACATATAATTACGTAAGAATATTCTATAAATACAAGAAATGTCATATATAGATTTGTACTAATTAAACAATAATCATCCATATCAAAGTTTCTTTTTTTCTTTTTTTTTTTTTTTTTGGCCAGTCCTGGGCCTTGGACTCAGGGCCTGAGCACTGTCCCTGGCTTCTTCCCGCTCAAGGCTAGCACTCTGCCACTTGAGCCACAGCGCCGCTTCTGGCCGTTTTCTGTATATGTGGTGCTGGGGAATCGAACCTAGGGCCTCGTGTATCTGAGGCAGGCACTCTTGCCACTAGGCTATATCCCCAGCCCCCCAGGCGTGTCGTTTTTTTTTTTTTTTTTTTTTTTTGGCCAGTCCTGGGCCTTGGACTCAGGGCCTGAGCACTGTCCCTGGCTTCTTCCCGCTCAAGGCTAGCACTCTACCACTTGAGCCACAGCGCCGCTTCTGGCCATTTTCTGTATATGTGGTGCTGGGGAATCGAACCTAGGGCCTCGTGTATCTGAGGCAGGCACTCTTGCCACTAGGCTATATCCCCAGCCCTCAAAGTTTCTTGATCCCTAGATTTTAGCTCCTTTGGTCTCTGACGTGTGTGTGTGTGTGTGTGTGTGTGTGTGTGTGTGTGTGTGTAGATTATTTTCTCCTGTGTGAACTTGTTTCTGTAGAGCTGTGGGAAATTTTAATTGCCTGAAGAAAGAGTAGATCACATGGCCTATAGGCCATGAAGTCCTTTTTCTGTGAAGACCAGTTGAGCCACACAGGGACATTTAAGGTCATAGCAAACCAAGTTCATTATGTGACCATGCTGATCTTTCTTTTTTAATCAGCTGAATCAATAGACAAATTACAATTTTTTCCTGCCCTGAAGTCTCAAGGGCAAAGGAAAGGGGGAGGAAAATGCTACTAACATGAAGGTCTCCCCAGCAGACTGCCCAGAACCATGTAGTATTCACTGATGCTTCTGTGGATGATCGGGAATAATCTTTGCCTTCCCAAGTGTGCCCACCTGCACTGGGGCTTCTCCACCCCCCGCCAGGTGCCTAGTACTCTGAGAGCTAGAGGTGTAGTATAGGGAATTTTATAGGGTTAGGCTGAAAGAATAGTAAATGACCCCTGGTGTCTTAACCTACTATTTACGGAATGTGTGGCTCTGCCTAGACCAAAGACATCTTGTTCCTCTCCTTGAAATAAAATCATAAACATAATATCACAAGTTATGATTATTTTTCTAAGTTCTTTAAACATGTCCTCAACATGGATTTGAAGAAAAGAATGATGCAAAGCTCACCTGTGTGAGCTCCTGGGTTTGATCTCCCCGGTTTGATCTCCCCCCAGACAGAATGAAAATGAACAGGCTGTTAACTCTTCCTATAAGTGAACTACAGGAAACGAGCTTTCAAAAAAAAATCACGTTTTGCATCAATGGTGAGAAAAATGGAGACGAGGTTATGACATTCAGTTTGGGCTCTGAGGGAATGTCCCTTGGAATTGGATGTGATGGGTGGGTGAGTGTCCAGTGGCTGGGGTGGGGAAGTCACAATGTGACGTACAGAATTAGATCCCCAAAGGATGTCATTCCATCTGACCTCATTCATTTCAATTCAACCCATGCTTTTGGACACAAGTCAGGGGCCTGCAGGTTCTCATACAGCCTTTGGATATATTACAAGACATGTCCTCTGAACAGGTTCGGCCCTGGGTCCTTATACAGAGTGCAGCACATGTAGCAAATGAGATGCAGCCTTCTTCTTCTTCCTATTATTATTATTATTATTATTATTATTATTATTATTATTATTTTTTTGCCAGTCCTGGGGCTTGAACTTGGGGCCTGGGCCCTGTTCCTGAGCTTATTTTGCTCAAGGCTATCACTCTACCACTTGAACCGCAGCACCACTTCTGGCTTTTTCCTGTTTTTGTGGTACTAAGGAATTGAACCCAGGGCTTCATGCATGCTAGGCAAGCACTCTACCACCAAGTCACATTCCTAGGCTGTGATGCAGGGTTCTTTTAACCCTTGTTTCTGAAACCTCAGCTGGGAGCTCCTGTGCAAGTGCCTAATGGCCTCTTTGGGCACTTCTTTTTTTGTAAGATACTCTTGGTATCCATGACAGACACCATCCTTGCCCTTAAGAGAAGGCACTGTAGGGAGAAAGACAGATGTTATACAGATGTGTTAACTATTATGAGTACAAGCAAATGGGATTTAACTTCACTAGGGGGCCCAAAGTAAAGACCATTTAAACACCATTGAACTATTTGGCTAAGTTCTATTTGAGATCTAGGCTGCCTTCACATCATCCCAGACACTGTGGTTATCTAGCACTCTCAAGGTGACCTTACTGATCACCCAAGGTTGACATTTTGCTAGCAATAAGGCCTTAGATATAAAACTTTCTTAGGGATTGGAGGTGTGGCTCAGGTGGTAGAGCACCAGCTAATGAATGAAAACATCAAATACTGAGTTTGAGTCCTGGTCTCAGGTAAGAAAAGGAGACAGAAGGAAGGAAGGAGGGAAAGAAAGAAAAGAAATCCAACTAGATAAACAGAACAATTTAGCCTCATTGCTGAAGCAACAAGAAATGTAGATATAGGCCTAATATGCTAAAATCAAGAGTCAAGTCTCATAAGTCCAGAGGTTACCAAACAGATGGAGCATCCCTTATCCACCTAACCAGAGAAGCCTCTGAAGGTACTTGATGAGTAGCAGTGAGGCATCCAGCATCCTCTAGAGTTGAAAGCTTAGGCAGCTACTGAGACTCAGGAAACACAGAGAGTTCCCCTTTGAGCTTCAGTTGTATGGCTTAGGGTGTTTGACTACTTGAAAACTTTGCTGCCTGGCTCTGTTTCTCTGCAGCTCCGGCTTCTGTACGAGTGCAATCCTGTGGCATACATCATTGAGCAGGCAGGGGGCATGGCAACCACAGGCACCCAGCCCGTATTGGATATAAAGCCTGAGAGTATTCACCAACGGGTTCCCCTCATTCTGGGGTCCCCAGATGATGTGCAGGAATATCTCACCTGTGTCCAGAAAAACCAGACTGGCAAGTAGTCAGTTTGACTCCATAAGCCTCTTCTCTTTGTCTGAGTGAATGAGACATGGAGATAATGGTGGAGATGAGGAAACAGAAGGCGAATCCACCAAATCAAATTCAGGAGAGAACAGAAGCTGCTGCTAAGGACGGGTCTCCGGAAGCTGTGGATAATGCTGTGGCCAATGTGCATGGCTAAAAATAAAAGCTCACATGTGAAAATAACAACTTTGACTTGTCTTCTGTTATGAAGAGTGGCAAATACTCTAAATTCACCAAGACATACCAAGAGCTACCACTTGAGGACTGAAAGCACATAGATCATTTAGAATTTGTTCTGATTGGCTTGACATTTGAATTTAATTTTTTATCCTATAGGGGTTATTTTTTTTTCTCTCTCTCTCCCTTTCTCTCTCTCTCTCTCTCTCTCTCTCTCTCTCTCTCTCTCTCTCTCTCTCTCTGTGTGTGCTTAAGTGACTTAGTTTCTTCAGAAGAGTTTTTAGTCTTATTTTGGGTAAGTCTTGAGTTAGAAATCTCATAAAGCCCTCCCTCCCACCATCCCTCCCTTTCTTTTTCTTTCTTTGTGTGTGCTGATATTTGAGCTCAGGGCCTGGATGCTGTCCCTTAGCTTTTTAACTCAAGGCTAGTTCTCTACCACTTGAGCCACACCCCCATTCTGGTATTTGGAGGCTAATTGGAGATAAGAGTCTCACAAATTTTCCTCCCTGAGATGTCTTTGAACTATATGTTCTTCAGAACTCAGCATGCTGAGTAACTAGGATTATAGATGTGAGCTGCTAGTAACTGGCAGTCTTTTTTTTTTTTTTTAGGAGATTAATTTAGATGACTAAATTAATTTTGTTACAATAGAAAATGTGATCACTTGTGGGCAAAGTGAGACACTAGATTGTTGGGGTTCGCGACCCCTCTCCCCACTTCTCCAGAGGAGATGCCCAAATTCCAAACTATGAAAGAACACTCGGCTTTAACCTCCCGCCCATGGAAGGAACAAAGCGTGTTCTTATGGATTACGCTAAACTGAGGAAAGGTTGCCGAAGCCTCCCCCCCCCAACCCCCCTCACGTGTCAGGATCGTCGACACACAATTCGATGGTCCATGAGTCTCACAGGATTTAATTGGTGGGGGGTTATATAATGGTAATGGCAGGAAAGGAGGGGGACTGGCCAAAGGGTCAGTCATAGGCTAAAGACCGTGTCCATCATGGTGATGTCACGAACTTCCTCTATGGGCGGGGATCACAAACCCCCAAGGGCCTGGCCTCTGCCATTAGACACGTGGCCGAGCCGAGAGGCGGGGACCACTTACTTCTCTTCTGGTTGAGGCCAGAAAGTGGGAGGGGCTCCTTCCTCCCACACTGTCCTAGGGCTGGGGGAAGGGCAGCGTGAATCCCCAACACTAGATGAAGAGTAAATATTTAAAAATTAATGTTTGTATTTCTTAACTCTTATAATTTAATTTTTGGCGGGGGAGGGAAATACTTTAATCTCTTCTGGGGCCTAACCAGAGTGCACTGCTTAAGTAACTCTATACTTACCCAAACTGTGTCAAGATATCTGAAACAATTCTTTTTTTTTTTGCTACCCCTGGGCTTGGACTCAGAGCCTGAGCACTGTCCCTGGCTTCTTTTTGCTCAAGGCTAACACTTTGCCACTTGAGCCACAGCGCCACTTCTGGCCATTTTCTATATATGTGGTGCTAGGGAATCGAACCAGGGGCTTTATGTATGGGAGGCAAACATTCTTGCCACTAGGCCATATTCCCAACCCTCGAAACAATTCTTGTTTTAGTAAAAATTTATCTATGTGTAAATGAACCTAGGAGGAAAAATACCAGTATTAAATTATTGAGAAATAATTCAATAATTGAGTAGCTAAGATTACAGGGATGAGGCCCAGCACTGGGCTAACTATTGGGCTCTTAATCTTTTATTAGACTCTCATTTCAAAAATCTGGATTTGGTAAGTTTGCAGCATAAGGAGGGTTACTGGAAGCAAAGCTGAGACAGGCACTTGCAATCATGATTTACACTGTTTTGTTGAATGTGATACAATTCTTATGTATTCTCAAAGCTGAGACTCAGGACTCTACATATCAAATTCAAGATGAGAGCATGATGTGAGATTCCATTTCATTCTTAGAAGTTCATTAGAAAAAATGTGAGAACATGCCAGGCAGTGGTGGCTCACACCAGTAATTGCAGCTACCCTGGAGGCTGAGATCTAAGGATTGAAGTTTGAAGCCAGCCTGAGCAGAAAAGCCCCTCTGAGACTCTTATCTCCAATTAATCACTCAAAAACCATAAGTGGTGCTGTGGCTCAAAGTGGTTGCATGCTAGCCTTGAGCAAAAGAGCCTAGGGACAGTGCCTAGGCCCTGAGTTCAAGTCCCACAAGTAACAAAAAAAATGTGGTAACAGCCAGATACCCATGTCTCATGCCTATAATCCTAGGTACTCAAGAATCTGAGATCCAAGGATCATTGTTCAAAGCCATCCTGAGCAGGAAAATCCATGAGGCTCCAATTATTCACCAAAAAGCAAGAAATGGTGTTGTGGCTCAAAGTGGTAGAACAAAAGTTCAGGGACAGTACCTAGGCCCTGAGTTCAAGCCCCAGGACTGTCACACACACACACACACACACACACACACACACACACACAAATGTGAGAACATTGGTGAAATTTTTCCAGTGATTTGTGCTTTCATGGGCAGTATTGAAATACTCAAGGAGTCTGAGGACTTCTTTCCTTTTGGTTTCTTACTATTGCTGAATATCTTTCAAGATTAAATGGTTGTGTCTCTTCAGGAGGAATCCAAGGATCTCTTAGTGTTGAATTTCTGCAGATTGTCCCCTACAGGTTTGGCTCTCTTCTTGGGGAACATGAGGTCATGGAGAAGGTGGTCTATGATTGTATTTTGGGAAGATGACCTTCAGTAATGAGCAGAAGAGTCACGGGGCCATTTTATTAGAGCCTTTAAAAACAAAGAAGAATTATTTGTTCCCTATCCATGGGGAAAGAACGACTATTAATAAGATGTTGGCTAGTCAAAAAAAAGAGGTAGACACCCACCCTCAAACATATTTCAAATAGGTTGCAGAATTAAACATATAAAATCTGTGGGGCACTGGCTTGCAGCTTTAGGAGGTGGTCCTAATAGGCCCGCCTCTTCTCCAGCCCTGGGGCCACGTGGCTGCTAGCCCCTCCTGCCTTCTCCGGCCTGGAACCGGAACCAGCTCTGCCTCCTGCCTTGGACTACGTGTGTGCCAAGATGGCGGCAAGTGATGAACCCAGAGGTGGTCCTGGGGGCCCGTGATCTCCGCCCCTAGGGGAAGTCCCATGATGTCACCTGTGAAGGACAGCCTGATCAGCCTATCACTATGTCTAGCTATCCACTCTAAATCCCTGCCCTTCCTGCTCGTCATCACTGCTATATAAACCTCACCCATGAGATTAAACTTTGGATGTTCACGTGACGACTCCCCGAAATCGTCAGTGTGTCCTGAGTCCTGCTTTGAATGTAAGGGGGCTGGGGTTGGTGTTTTTCGTGGCTTTTGCATTTTCTCGGTTTCTACCCTGCAGGGGCACGCCCTCGCCTTCCCCCGTGGTGCAGCAGAAGCATGCTGGGCCGAGAGCCCAGACATAATGGCGCCGGAAAGTGTGGCCCACGCACGCACGGCAAACGTAGGCTTAGAAGCTACCGGTGAACCGAGCAATATTACCCTGGGGTGCATGAGTCCCCCCATTGGAGAAGGATGGGGAAGACCCAAAGTCAAGGGAGCGACCCATTTTTTAAGATTTTGAGGTCCACACTCCAAAATACCGGATTGGACTTTTCAGACACTCAAGCCAAAAAGGCCTGGAAGACTTTAAAACATGCTGCACTCTGGGTGGAAACTGCCAGCCTTTTTAGCCTGGCTGCTCGGGAGAGGGGCAGCCTTCCCGCTGCCCAGGGGGAGAGGGGCTGGGTGTCCCACTCCAATGGGCTCGCAAGCGGGTCCGGGCCGAGCCCCCTGGGTTCCGAGCTGGAAGCTGTGTTCCTGAGACATGTGGCAGACGAGGAGCAGCAGCAGCAGCAGTGGCGGTGGCGGCAGCACGTGGAGCACATCACATCCGAGCTGCTGGCACAGAGCAGGTGCTGTGGGGTCCGCGTGTCGGAACCGCGGGCGGGAGGCTGGCAAGGGGCCCCGGCGGTGCTCGGGGCTGGCTGTGGAGTGGCAGCGGCGGCAGCGCATGGAGTGCATCAAATCCGAGCCGCTGGCACAGAGCAGGTGCTGCGGGGTCCACATGTCCGAGCCCCGGGCGGGGGGCCTGGCTGAGGGCTGACAGCACCTGCCGCTTTCCGGCTGGCTTGCCTTTGCTCCCCACTCCCCATGCTTCTGAGGCCTGGGAAATTTGCTGGGCTTGCCTACCTAACATCTGTTATTGGCTAATCTGCTTTGAAAGAGATAAAAAAGGCTTTCGGTTTTTTGCCCATTCGCTAAGTTGGAGATTCGCTTAAGTTCTGGTTGTTGTTGGCTAAATCCTAAGCTTTCGGTTAACAATAGGATGGATTAACAAGTGCCCCAGGTGATGGGCATGCCAAATTCCTCAAGGCTGGCTTGGAGGCTCTCGATAACCCTGCCCCCTACCCGGGCCGTAGCCTTACAATGAAGATGTCTTTCTGTGAGCCTGAATCTGTGAAAAATTTTGTTTCCTAGGAAAAGTTTTTTTTTTGTTTTCTAACTGACCACGTGGTTCTAAAATGTGGGCAAAATAATATAATTTTGCCACTGGAATTCCAGTAGACTTACATGGCCAATTCAGAAAGAGAAAAAATTTTTAAGAGAGCCCAAAGCTTGTGCACAACTGTCTGTCTGTTTGTTTATGGGTAAAACATGCAAAATCTAGCATCATGGTTTAAAAATTACTTGCCTTTTTAACTTTTATGTTAAACGAATCCTTGCAGCCTATAGTCACAGCAGGAGTCACAGCAGGCAGCCTGGAGGCATCTTGACTTATCGCCAGACTCCAAGAAAAAACAAAAAACCCAGGTTTTAAACCCAAACTGATCATGTTAGCATGTTGGGTACAAGCAAATATGTCTAAGAAAAACTCCAAAAGGTTCAAATATGCAGCATGTGGTATAAGTACAATGATGTAAAACCAGTGTGTTATTCTTTATGTCCATCTATGCTAAAAGTCAAGTATACATCTGATTCTGACAATTCTTTGGTATAGACTAAGATTTTGCTTTTCCATTTTTCTCTCCTGTGCTCTCATAAACTCTTTAAGATCGAGGGACCAGAGTCATTTTATACAAATGAGACTATTAACCTAAATTTTCCTGACCCAAAATTAAAATTTTCTTCATAGGATACAGATCAACATATGTGCTAGCTGCGTGGACTATGGACATGTGTGCTAGCTGCATGGGCTGTGGCAGACCGTGACTACAGGAAGCTTCCACAGTCTGCTCCCAAACTGCCTGGTTTCACTACTAATGACTCCTTATTCTCTCTCTCTCTTGCATCGGAAACTGCTCAGGCAATCTAGGAGTCTTGTGAGGATTTTGACAGGCCTTGAGTGCTACTAGCCTGGCTCTGCCTGCCCCAAGACTAGAGTTGGGTTTGTAGCAGGAGTATCATGACAGAGTAAGCAACCAAGGAATACTGGGAGGTTTCAAATGTCCTTAAACAGTCTGTGTAGAAATTTGCAGGCAACCCAGCAGGAGGTGTGACAGTCTGTCCAGAGGATTCCGAGAGATGCCACTACAGCCTTGCCCAGATCCAACCCATCTCTCCTGCCTGCCTCCATTACACATGGCTAATGAAGCCTGCTGATCCAGGATGGAAGACACAGCCACTGCAAAAGCTGAGACCTTTACATTGTCCTGACCCTTTGCCCTCTGATTGTTATTCATTTGTGTTCTCTTCCACCTTCCAGTAAGGTTAAATGATATGATTTGATGGCACATGGATCTTATTCAGTTTGCTGTTCTCTAAGTGTTATGACAGAACTCTGGCAAGTATTTGTTGGTCAATTCTCAACAAGTTACAGGTAAAGCTCTATTCCTTTTGCTCTCCTTGTTGCTTTAATTGGAAACAAAAAGGGCTTTTATGGCTAGAACTCCTCGGATTGCAGTTCGAAGCCAGACCGGGCAGAAAATCTCTCTAAAACTCCATCTCCCAATTAACCAGCAAAGAGCCAGGGTGGAAGCTTGGCTCAAGAGAACCAGCAAAATGCTGAAAGTGGCACCGTGGCTCAAGTGGTAGAGCACTAGCCTCGAGCAGAAGTACTCAGGGACAGTGCCCAGGCCCTGAGCTCAAATCCCGTGAATGCCAATGGAGGCAAGCCATCCCAGCAACAAGCACCTAGACCCCTGGGACTCAGCCAGTCCAGGGAACAAGGATCATGGAGAGGAGTAAGAAGAGAATGGGGTCACATCCTAAATGGAGTCACCTTGTCTCACCCTTTCCAAATTAATCAGAGCCGGGAGATCAGGAGGAATAGTTGTTTACCCACCCAATGCCCATACCTGTTCATTTTCCTTTTCCTTTTCCTGCCTTTTATGTATATATATATATCCTGCATTAGGATGCTGACCTTTGATTTCTGCCAAGATCTGCCAAGATCGTTTCTTTTCCCATCATTTGGCTGCTCTGGTAAATGTCTGTTTCCCTTCATCCTGGAAGTCCTCCCTGACACCTCTCTCCCAGTAACATTCATTCAGCCTAGTCAGGACTGTCTCTCCCCCAATCCCCCACTGGTGCTGAAGATGGGCACATGGTAGGGACCACTTAAGGTCAACTTGCATCAAATGTTTCTACTTTCAGTAGACTCAGGAAACCACCAAATCTGACATCACCCTAGCTGGAACTGTTACAAAGACAATAAAATTTCATTCAAGATGCAATATTTGCCATTCATATCAAGGAGTTTGACATTTGAGTGCCTATTATATTGAGAATGTTGTATGGCACACAATTTGCGCCAAATTGATGTGGACAGAAACTGCTAGCAGCTTTGTGTGCTGAGATCCCAAATGCCCATCTCATGTCCTCATCATGGATTATGGAATGTGGTCACTAAGCGCATCTACCTATTCGTTAAATATTTTATTGAGTGGGAACATGATTTTCTTTTGGTGGTACTGGGATTTTGAATTGAGGGCATTAGGCTTCCTTAGGTAAGTACCCTACCACTTGGGAAATGTCCCCCATACCTTTTTGCCCTATTGGGCTTTTGTTTGATTTCATTTTATTTTGGTGTTGTTGATACTAGGACCCAGAGCCTTTAAGTATACTTAACAGTATACTTTTCACTTTTAGTAAGAAGGTACTCTGCCACACTGCCAGAGTCCCTACTGTTCACATGTGGTCTCATTTTTTGCCTGGTGCCAGCCTCACACAGCAATCCTGCCTCCTGTCTATCTAGGATTACAGGTGTGTTCTACCTTGCCTGGTGAAACATGGCTTTTTAAAATGCTTGGATGATGGAACTATGTGATTATCTAGCCTGTAGAATTTTTTTTTTTTTTTAATTTGGGGACTAGCGTGTGAGATGTAAATGTAGCCTCAGACTGATTTCTGATTCTCTAACCTATCTTCCCTAATGTCAATAGCATCACTCCTCAAGTACAGCTTCAAATTCAGGAGTTCATTCTCATTCATTGGGAACCCAAAGACAAGGCTCAGAAATCCACTAGGAACTGAGCACAGATGGCTCACATCTGTAATCCTAGCTACTCAGGAGGCTGATATCTGAGACCATGAGAAAAGAAGAGAAGAAAAGAAATCCACTAGGATCCTGTCCATCTTTAGCAATAATGTCTCTGGGAAGGTTCCACCCATAATTGGAGACATGCTCTAGTAATTCGCTCTAAGGCTTTTGTGTTAGATCACTGGGCATGTGGATGAGGAGGCAATATTGAGACAATATTGTAAACCCAGATTCTTTTTTTCTGTTTCTCACTTCCCAGTTGCCCTGAGGTGAACAGTTTGTTCCACTACTTAATTTCCAATATGAAAGGTGATTTTGCCTGAGGCCCAGGACAGCCAAGTCTCCTGCCATGGACTCTAACTTCTGAAATTGTGAACCAAACTAATCTTTTCTTTCATACACATTGCGTATTGCAGGCAGTTTGTTACAATAATGGAAAGCTAATGAATGCAACGAGATACTTTGGCATAGATTTGGTGTCAGACTCTCATTTTTGATCCTTATCCCTCTTTAAACCTTCTGAAGCCACAGTACCACCTTTGAAGCACAGCCTGAAACTTTATCCCGTAGGGACCAAATACATACTTGCCTTGGCAATCCAGGGGCATCCTGCTTTCTTGACTGCTAACTAACGACAGAGTCTCTCCCAGCATTTGGAGAAGATGCCAGAGAATCAGCTCTGAGATGTGTGTCTGCTAACTTGGCTACACTGCACCCACCCAAGGTGGTTGCATATTCTTTCAGTCCCTTTCCTAGTATTGAAGTCATGCATATGTGAGTGTTTGCTTTGCTAGCACATGGTTTTTTTTCTTTATGAAAACAATTTCCTATGTTCTTATAGATAGGTCACTTTGTCAAATTCTGCTACAAAGATTGGTTCAAATATAGCCTGGGTATTTGATCTATGGTCTGCCTATTGTAAAACTGGAAGAGCCAGAAAGCCATCCACTTTCCAGGCACTGGTGGTTCATCGCTCATTCTATATTGGGGCTCTCAGCCTGCATGTTTCCCCTGACCCTCGGGAGAGGCGTGAGGGCGTGCCCTGTGGGGCAGAGCCAAGAGAATATGTGAGTCGCGAGGATGCCAACCCCAGCCCCCTTATGTTTAAGGCAGGACTCAGGATACACAGGCGACTTGGGGCAAAGTCACGCAAACATCCAAAGCTTTAATTCTGGGGTGGGGTTTATATAGCAGTGATGACCAGCAGGAAGGGGAGGGATTTGGAGTGGCTAGCTAGACATGGCGATAGGCTGATCATGCTGTCCTTCACAGGTGATGTCATGGGACTTCCCCTAAGGGCAGAAGTCATGGCCCCCAGGACGGCCTCTGGGTTCATCACCCGCAGCCATCTGCTGCTGGGGAATCGAACCGAGAGCTTCATGTGTAGGAGGCAAGCACTCTTGCCACTAGGCCATATTCCCAGCCCTCTTTACAATTATTTTATTTTAAAAGGTAGAACTATAGATACTTTCAAAAAGTGAAAACTCCAAAGTCATTAGCGAAGACAGTAATAACAAAAGGCTGTTTACAGCAGCAGCTAAAGTCATAGTAATGTTTTACTAGAGAAAATACTGTCACAGAATTCTCCTCACCACCATTGATGGTCTTTAATGATTCAAAGGTGGATCCCTATGCGGTAGGGGATATCCAGGCTGAAGACACAGCTCATCAGGACAAGCTCTCCTCGCTCACTCATCAGTGTTCATAGGCTCACACAGTGGGAAGCTGGCAGCCGAGGCAATCCCACAATGGTTGCTCCAGTCTCGCGCTATCTTGATATAGCCATGCATGCCCCACTCTTCACCCCAGCTGAAAGAAGAGCAAGTTCCCCACTTTATAAAAAAAGAACACCTCACTTAGCCATCTATCCACTATCAGTAAAAGTATATGTTAGCTTTATGGGCTATCAGAGTGAATACTGGATTCCTCGGCAGGAGTCCACAGACTGTACAGAGTCGGGAGAGACATGTTCTTTGTTACTTGTTGAATCTGAACTTTCACGATACTTTTATCTCTATCCCTAAACAATGACTTTGTATAATCAGAAACTGCATAATCAGAAAAGGTCTTTGTGGACAGGGGTATTTTAGAATGAAGAAAATTTTTCATAGAGCAATGATAACTCATGTCTGCAATCCTAGCTACTCGGGAATTTAAGATCTGAGGATCATCATTTGAAGCCTGGAAATTGAAGTCCCTAAGATTCTTTACTCCAAATAACCACCCAAAAGCCAGAAGCAGAGGTGTGGCTCAAGTGGTAGAGTAACAGAACTTGGGCAGAAAAAGCTAAGCAAAAGGGTGTGAGGTCTTGGATTCAATCCCAAGTACCAGCATATACACATAAAACAACAATAACAACAACAAAAACAACACTTATTGGGGGCAAGAAATGGTATACTAAATTCTAATTTGTGTGTGTGTGTGTGTGTGTGTGTGTGTGTGTGTGTGTGTGTGTGTATGCTATTCCAAGAGCTTGAACTCAGGGCCTGGGCACTGTCCCTAAGCTTTCTTTTCTTTTCTTTTTTTTTGCTCAAGGTTAGCATTCTGTCACTTGAACCACAGTTCCACTATTGGCTTTTTTGGTGGTTAACTGGAGATAAAGAGCATCACAGACTTTCTTACTCCAGCTGGCTTTGAACTGTGATTCTCAGATGTGAGCCTTCTAAGTAGCTAGGATTTCAGGTGTGAGCCACAGGTGTGCAGCCTAAGTCTATGTTTTTTAATTGGAAAATTAGTCCCATTTACAGCCAAGATTATAATAGGTAAGAACTTGTCATTTTAAAGAGTTTCTTATTGTCTTGAATATCCTTTGTTCCTTTATCCCCCTAATTGTTTATCTTTGTGATCTCGTGGTTTTCTGAAAGAGTAAGGTATGACTTCATTCGTATTGAATAGTGCATCTGCCCTACCAGGAAATTTTACATTTTCCTGACTGTAGCTGTAGTCCTGTGTTCTATATGAAGAAATGACTTGAGCATTTCTCGGAAAGTTGGTATGGTGCTGATGAAGTGCCTTAGTTTTCATGAGGCAATGAATAATTAACTTTAGGAAAGACTTATTTCTCTTTCACTTCTGAATGCTAGCTTTACTAGCATATACTATTCTTGGTTGAGAACTTTGAATATGTCATTCCATTCTCTCCTGGCCTGCAAGGTTTCTGCCAAGAAATCTGCTGTTATCCTTAGTGGTGATTTCTTTATATATGACTTGATGATGCTTTCTTGAAGCTCTTGGAATTTTCTCTTTGACTTTAAAGAATTTTTAAAGACTTTTTCTTTGGTTGAATGTGATTGAAATCTTTGAGATTCTTGGATCTGAATGCTGTATCTCCCTTAAGATGCTATGGTTTGGCGAGTAGTATATAGACAATTCAATGAAATTAGGGAAATATTTCATTCTGTGAATGACAAAAAAAATAATAAAAAAGCCCACAACACCTACAGGACACCAAAAGTGAACAAATGTTCTCATTATGGATCCTTAAAAAGGGTGTGAGATGGGGGAAGGCAAAGAGGATATGATTAAGAAAATAACAGCTGAACTTTCCAAGTGTCTATTGGTTATTTCCTGATGCTAATACAATAGCACACAAAATTTCAAAGGAGGCTTATTTTAGGTCATGGTTCTAGGTTTGCCACTGGGCACAGATCATGGGATATTTTATGGAATATGGGTTGGCAACTTCTGACAGATGGCTTGTACTGGGTGTGGGCCACCTGGCTGTTTTGTGGGCTTTAGGTGGGCATATTGTTGAGATGGCACTATGCAGCCGTAGCCTGGAGGAAGCTGGGCAGGACATGGCTGGGCCCTCTCTCACTCTCTGGAGTACTGCCGTGGTGTCCCTGTCCCAGGAACCCCAGAAATGGGACCACAGGATTCTCCAGCAAGAAAGACTTCAGAAGGTCATGGAATTAGTGGAGAGAGATAATCAAATGCATTGCGTTTACATTTCCTCTGTCAAGAGAAGTGATCCTTTTTCTTAAGTACATCCCCACTGGTGAGACAGGGTGGGAACACAAGGTGCTTCATTCAAGGTCTTGTAAGGCTATCTTGAAACTCCATGGTCCACAGGTCCTCTACCACATCTCCACTGCACTCCATTGCTGGCTCTTAAATACTCGGTTGAACAACCCTTGTTTATTATTTGTTTTGGCCTTTTCCCATGCAAAGAAAGTATGTCAGCTATTTTATTGACCTCAATCATGTGATAGATATTAATGTTAAAATCAAATAATGTTATTTTTCTGATCTTAAGATTTCTGGAATGTGAGAGGTGTGTTTAAGGTTTGTAAATCTGTTTCCAAATGTTGATTGAAAAGTTCCCTTTTAAAATTTTAATGCAAGTGCCCTCTGGCATTTTATACCTGTTCTTGACCAGCCAATATTTAGTGTTTTCTGATTCTTCAGTTTCAAAGCCATAGCCAACCAGCAAGACACCATGGTCCAGGTTTACACTGCTGCAGTTTGGATCAAAATAAATTCCTGGGAAAGGAAAATCATTATAGATGAACTGATTGGTGGTTACTGAAGTGTGTAACTGTCACCCAGAGCAAAGGGGGCATCTAGAAATTCAAATGAAATTCAAATTTCAAAATTGATTTACATTCCCATTCAAATTTATAATTGTAACCTAAAAATAGTATATTTTTAAACTGTAAGTTTAGATCTATTTACATAAGATCTAGTTTGAGGTTACATTTTTCTATCACTTAAATTAAGGTATTTAGGTTTTGATCTAACATTAGCAGATATACAAAATGCATAATGCCATTTAAACAGTTTGTCAAAAGGCATCAAAGAATACATTTTAAAGCTCACAAGCCTATTATTCCTAGGGTATAACTTTAAAGAAATAGTGAAGGACACAAAATTGCTTGAGCCAAGGGTTCTTTTCAGTTTAGTATCAGACATAAACATCACGGGAAAAATTTTGAAGTTCCAAAAATTGGAGAAAAGCTAGCATGTTAATCTTAAGTATGATGAAGTTTAAAAGAGTTCAGTATATTAAATATACCATTAAGTAATAGTGAAATTAATAGACTTTGAAAGTATTTCAAGCTGGGTGCCAGTGGCTTAAGCCTGTAATCCTAGCTACTCAGGGGGCTGAAATGTGAGGATTGTGGTTTGAAGGCAGGTTGGGTAGGAAAGTCTGGGAGACTCTTATCTCTGAATAACTCCTCAAAGAGCTGGAAATGGGGCTGTGGCTAAAGTGAAAGAGTATTATCCCTGAGCAAAAAAGCTCAGGGACAGTGCCCAGGCCTGAGTTTAAGCCCCAGGACCAGCACAAAAACAAACAAACAATGACATTTTTTAAAATTCAGAAGTGCTTATCATTATGGTACTGTGTTAATATAACTGGGAACAAACATTGAATGTACAGAATGCACAGTTGTATTAAACCATAACACCAGATATTTACAGTGAGTTCTACATGGTTTCTAGATACTCTTATGGCATGGTGTTGTTCCTGCTTTTCTGCCTAAGTTGTATAGATAAATGCTTACCTGTTCCATAAAACAGGAAAGATGGTGGTGAAGTATCGATAGCCACAGAGATGGGACCAGCATAGGCTAATGCCTCTTTAAGGATTGTCTCATCCTTAGGGATGTTCATGTAGCCAGTGACATTGGCAGCAGAATGTTTGGGGCTATATTTACAGGAGCCTTTCTTAAAGGGAAAAGGTAGAGTCTTGGTTACCATCAGCTGTTTCCTGGGGAATATGACTTTTTAAAAATTTATTTGTGTCAGTAATGAGGCTTAAATTGAATCAGGGGACTGACTCTTAGATTTTTCACATATAGTGGTGCTGTACTACTGGAGCTACAACTCCTCTTTGGGCTTTTTGGGTGTTAGAGATAAGACTCATGGACCTTCTGTCTTGGCTGGCTTTGAACTTCAATCCTTAGTTCTTAGCCTCTGAAGTAGACAGAATTACAGACATGAGCTACCAGCACCCAGCTCTAATATTAATTCTTAGATAATAAAACTCACCAATTCACAGGAGGTTCAGAGCTATGAATTGGTTTGAACTTATCTCATGTGTCTTCATAGAAATTTCCACTAGGAAGAAATCTACATCACATGCAAAATTGTACATAAATGACAGCATTGATAATCTACCTTTTTAGAATGGCAAAATGGATACTGGGAGCCAATGGTTCACACCTGTAATCCTAGCTATTCAAGAGGCTGAGATCTGAGGATGAATGTTTGAAAGGTCTGTGAGACTCTTATCAACAACTAATTAGCAAAAAGCCAGAAATAGAGGTGAGGCTCAAGTGGTGAAGTGTCAGCTTTGAGCAATTCAAGCACCAGTACTGACATAAAAATAAATTAACAATATATAAATAGGGGGTGCCTGCCAGTGGCTCAGGTCCATAATCCTAGCTACTCAGGAGGCTGAGATCTGAGGATCACAGTTCAAAGCTAGCCTGGGCAGGAAAGTCCTGTGAGACTCTCATCTCCAATTAACCACTCAAAACCCGGAAGTGGAGCTGTAGCTCAAAGTGGTAGAGCACTAGCCTTGACAGCTCCCAGGTCCTGAGTTCAAGCCTCACACCTGACAAAATAAGTAAATTAATTAATAATATAAAATGGAAGAGGTGTCTTATTTCTGACACTATTTCATGTTTCCAAAGCAGAGTGGGAATAGTAACAACATAAGGAGCTCCATTTACCCCTTCCTCATACGGATAAGATTTCTCTGTGTCCAAGCCTTTGTTTTCATAAACATACTGGAAAGCAAAATTCATCACTCCACCGTTGCAGCCCTCATTGCCTTGAGACCAGGAACAGTCCACTAGGTTCTGCTCACTCAGTGAGATCAGTTGGCCCATTTTCCGGAACATCTGTCCTTCTAGGGCCCCAGTGGCACTAAAAGCCCACGAAGCCCCACATGAAAACTAAAAACATAACAAGAACAAAAGCTGTCATTTGCAAAACAAATATCATGTAATTCTGAATATCAATTCATATATATGAACATTCTCTTGCTGATCTAAAAATGTTAAGGAAGTCAGGCTCAGAGATACAAATGGCATATGCTTTTGCTCCTATGTGGAAGGTAGATCTAAAATGCAAACATATATGAAAGCCTGTGTAGACAGGCACATATACATATATGCAAACCAGAATGTTGACTAGAGGGTGGTATACTCAGGGGAGAAATCTAACTCCTCTGAATGAATACAGGAAGCTGAAACCTGTTTTGTGGGGGACAGGGCATGAAGGGGGACACACAAAAGGAGGGAAAAAGGATGAGCAAATGCAGTCATTATTATCCAATGTACATTAGGTAAAAATGTGAACTATATAACTTGAGGGTAAGGATGGGTGGGGGAAATGGGAGAGAATGATAGAAAGGATGACATTTGTCAAGATGCATTATATTCATAATCTGACTTAAAGAACTGGAATCCTTTTGTACAACTACTCAACAGAAAAAAAAAAAAAAAAACCTTTTTAAAAGGGAGGGAAAACCCAATGATGTAAGCTCCATAGGTTACCAAAGCAAGCACATCTGTGGAAACAGAAGGCCTGGGTCTGACACTGTCATACCTGATTCTTCACAGGAACCACATAGCCTCTTTCTCTCCAATCTATAGATGGAGGAATATTTATGAAGACATTGTCCTGGAAAATATTCTCCACTCTATGCTTCTTGTTTTGAAACCCGTTCATCATCAACCTGAATTCTTCAGGAGTCTTCCAAGTAAATGTAAATAAAATGTTGGAAGAACAGGTATTATTTTGGTAAAGACTGGGGAAAGAAAGCCCAAAGCTAAACAATGCCCACAATACTCACCATGTCCCCAAAGGCATTCATTGCCATGGTGAAGCTATGCTTCCCTCTGTTGTATTCTTCATTGTGCAGCTCAATCATTTTCAGATTTGCCTCCCACAGTTCTCTTCTCCATTCTTCTTCATTCTAGAAGCACATACATCTTATGGTCTTTATTTCTACTTAAAACTCAACCCATGCTTACCAGGTAAATTTGCAGACAGAGATGGGCAAGAAACCATGGTCAGGGATGGTGTTTATATTCTAGGAGCTGTTTTCTAGGATCGGACACAATGGGACAGTTTGCCCACATTCTGCTGATAATGGATATCATTTTGTTCTGGGAAAGGAGCTGGCCTCTAGAATCATTTATTCTAGAGGCCATTGTTTATTCTCTCTGACTATAAACTCCCATCTGCAAGAATTGTTTTCTCTGCTGTCTCTTTGGACAATTTCAGATGTTACCAACCATGCCGTATTGTTTTTGGTATAATTCCTTCCATTCGATCCATTGGACATTAAACCTGGGATCAAGGTGTGAAGCTCCTACGACTACTCCCAAGCAAAGGAAGGCCAGGAAGAGTGGAAAATTCATATTTCGAAAACCTAGGGGAAAAATACAAGTGTCTGATTAGACCAATGCTTCTAGAAAGCCATTTTACTCTTTCCTGAAAACTGTGGCCCCTGTGTTTCTAAACTTTTTCCTAAGGAATATGGAGGGAAAAAAAAGAATGTGGTTGCAGAAGAAGCCAATGGATGTTAGTTGCTCTAGCCACTATATAAAAAGTAGTCTGGCTTAGAGTTTAAGAAGTGGAAACAAGCTGTGCACCAGCTGCTCATGCCTACAATCCTAGAAACTCAGGGGGCTGAGATCTGAGGATTGCAGTGCAAAGCCAGCTCAGGCAGGAAAGTCCATAAGAATCTTATCTCAAATTAACCACTAAAAAGGCCAGAAGGGGAGCTGTGGCTCAGTGGTAGAGCACTGGCCTAGCTAAAAAGTCCAAGGACAGTGCCCAGGCCTTGAATTTCAGCCCCAGGACTGGAACCAAAAAAAAAAAAAAAGGAAAAAGAAGTGGAAACAGAGCATGCAATGTTAATTCATAGCTCAAGAATGATCAGGAGGTTGAGTGGGTTATGCCTGTAACCCTAATCTTCAATTAACTAGCAAAAAAAAAAAAAAACAAAAAACAAAAAAACCCAACAAGCCAGAAGTAGAGCCAGTGACTCATGCCTCAAGTGGTAGGGTATAAGTCTTGAGCACAAAAGCTCAGTGATAGTGCCAAGGCCCTGAGTTCAATCTCCAGACCCTTCCCCCCAAGTAAATAAATAGTGCCAAGTACCTTGAGGGTCAGAATCTTAAGACAACTAACGAAGTAATGGTTGACCCAGGTTATTTATCAATAGTATTGAGGACACCCAAATTAAAAGCAACAGTAACAAAACAACAAAAACCTCATTAACGAGGACCTTTGACAGAGGGGGGCTAAAGATCCCCCAAATCTGGAAGGCCACCTCATACTATTTCAACTAATGTACAATGAAAAGAGTGATATGTCTGTGATCTACCATTTCTGAATCGAAATCCTTCTGACATGCCTTCCTAGGGGAGCCGGGGACTGGAAGCTCCGATATCAGGCAAGACCACCCAAGCTGCTGTCTAGGCCATGCTAGGAGGGTGTGATCAGTCGGGCCCTTCTCACACCTGTCGCTGCCAGAGGATATTTACACAGGTGTGTAGGGTCCAGGGAGCCCCTGGTATTGGCAGTTGTGGTCCCGAGGCTGCTCATTTCACCTGGTAAGCCCCGCCCCTGTCTCCAGCCTGCACTGTGATTGGCTGTGCCCGTGGTTGGGCGGAGCCTACGCGCGTTCGGATTCCTACTTCTCTGCGTAGTGGCAGGGCTGGGTAGTTGACTCAGGTGTCTGGGGCTTGGGGATGGGGAAGGTGAACTGGGCACCTATGCAGGGCTCAGATCACACGAGTGCACACATTTAGGTGCTGGTTGGGAGTTTGTGAAAGGAAGCATGATATGGTAAGCTCTTTGTGAACTTTCGGCCCATCCCACAGAGTTTTGGTTACAGTCTGCAGTGTTCTACAGCCAGTGTTCCGGGGTAATTCACACCAGAGATGGGGCTGGGTCCACACCAAGGATGACACCCAGCTCTCCCAAGCAATATTTTGTTCTTCTCCTAGCCAGAATGTGGACAAAGTTCATCTAGTTGTTTTTCATATTCATTGTTGTTGTTTGTTTTTCAATAATGTAACAAAGAATGGCATTTACCCATTTCCATTTCCAATGGAACCTTCATTTACATCTAAGACTAACTCCCTAGGCTCCTTGTCTTCTGAGTTTTCCTCAGAATTACTGAAATGCTATGTTTACAACATTCTGGTCTTTCCTAACATATTTCTCCAAACTCTTCTATCTTCTGCTCATTACCCATTTTCAAAGCTGCTATTACATTTTCAAGAATATTAAAAAGCATTGACCTTACTTCCTTTGTTTTCTGTATTAGCCCATTTTTGGATGCTATAATAAAGTGTCCAAGACTAGGTAATCTATCTATCTATATATAGAGAGTTACTTAGCACATAGTTTGGGAGGCTGAAGGTCTATGTCCCATGGTATTTGCTCTAATGGGTACCCCTCCCACACAGCTCCATGGTATAGCATCAGGGCCGGAGCACACACATGAGGGACAGATCCCATGGCAAGAGAGGAAGCCAGAGAGTGAGGAGGGACCAGTCCTGCTCCTTAAAAAAAATCCTCTTGAGATGGGAACTAGTGGCACGGGCCTGTAATCCCAGCTACTCAGGAGGCTGAGATATGAGGATTAAGGTTTGAAGCCAGTCAGAGCAGGAAAGTCCAGATAAGCACCAAAAAAGCCAGAAGTAGATCTGTTGCTGAAGTGGTGGAATGCTAGCCTTCAGCACAAAAGTTTAGGGACAGTGTCTAGGCCCTGAGTTCAGATTCCAGGATGGAGTCTGAATACACACACACACACATACACACACCCTCCCCTTGAAAGAATTACATTAGTTTCTCCTGAAGGCAACACCTCAAAATGACCTCCACTTTCTACTAGGACTCTCTTCTTTTGTGATGCTTTTTTATTATTTTATTTTTGAATTAGTTTACATTTGTTGCCTGCTGGGATTCATTGCAATATTGGGTGTTCATGTGAGTATTGGTGATACAGCAAAGCAGAGCTCAGTTTCTCTCCTAGCTGTGTTTTCTCCTTAACTTATTTATTTTCTTTGTAGGTCCAAGGAGGAACCTGACAAAGTGAGTCTCTGACCTGGGGTGCTAGTGATTGAGAAATGTCCCATTGACTCTTCTACGCCACTGTTCCCGGCAACAGCCTTGCCTATGGCACTCGAGTATGGCTGCCAGCTTCTGGGGCTACACAACACTCTATTTTTGCAGGGCCTCTGGTTCTGGCATGCTGGAGTTGGGCAATGGGAACTTTGAAGGGGCCTTAACCAGCTATAGATAGGAAAGTAACAAGATAGAGAGCCGATGCCTCAACTTTTTTCTTGTATCAGAGAGCATAGAATAAAGGAAAATAACAAGGAAAGAATGGCAAACCCTATTTGTGGCTGCTCAGCGTCAACATCTGTCTGTGAAACACACTGAAGCTTACTACAGGGGATTTCCTTGTGTTAGAAGCAGCTTATATACCCTTCCTTAGTGGAATGCTACTTGGGAAACAAGATGTAGTTTCCCAAGAGGCTGTGCACCCTGTGTTTTTTCATTATTATCTCCTTCTTACATTCTCCCTAGCACATTTAGACTGTGTAGGCCCCAAATTATCATAGCAACACTTCACAAGTGCCACCAAACACCTGGCAGCTATGGGGGATTTCAAATTTTTATATCTGATGTTGTAGACAAGGTATTATTGTTTACATTTTCTTACTGGAAAATCAGAAGCACAGAGTATTCATATTACTTGCTTGAGAGCACAGAGGTGACTTCTGTTGGTTTTTCAGTTACACAAGGATTCCAGCTTTTACTTCCTATGATTATTGTAAGGAGTAATTGAAATTAAATTGAGGCTATGTGGAAAGTGCCTGGCTTATGGGTTCTCAATACAGAGTAATCCCTGTTAACATTAAGTTTTTATGATAATGATCATAATGATGACAAGCATGATGGTGAGAATAATAATACTTAAAATTGGTGATAATAAAAAGCAAGACACCCCAGTTGGGTACTGGTAGCTCATGCCTGTAATCTTTACTTCACAGGCAGCTGAGATCTGAGGATCACAGTTGGAAGCCAACCTGGACAGGAAAGTCTGTGAGACACACTTGTCTCCAATTAATTTCCAAAAACAACAACAACAACAAAAATCAGAAGTGGAGATGTGGTTCAACTGGCAGAAGAATTCAGAGACAGCACCCAGGTACTGAATTCAAGTCCTAGGACAGGTACACACACACACACACACACACACACACACACACACACACACACACACACACACACAGTTGATCCTAAGTATAAATATTCTTATCATTCATTGCTAGGCTCTAAGTTCCCGCTTTTTATGTTCCTTCTGTAATGGTCTATGTTGGTTCCAGGTGCTCAGATCTAATAGTTGTATGTGTTGTTTTCCTTCTCTTATGTCAGGTATCCAGCACAGTAAGTCTCTGAATTTGCTGCTCTGCAAATACTAATTCGTGATGACCAGGAATATGGTGTTGACAAAATGATCAGGAAAACCATTGTTGGTCCAGAACATGTAAAGTAGCTTTACAGTGCTATTTTTCCCAACAGGTAATGTGGGAACCCATAAATGTGGGGCCATAAGGTCTGTCAAAGAGGATTGGAATGCTATTCTCTGACTCTCAGAAGGCTGAGAGTGGCCTGAGAAATACCTATTGCTCTTAGCATTACAAAGACCACAGATTCCACCCTAGGTGTAATCTGTTCAGCTTCTGTGCTTCCTTGGATCTTGGAGCCAGGCAGGGCCTATCTAAATTGTGTTTGTTTGCTGCTCACCTTCATCTCCTGTTTACAGGAAGTCACTAATCCTAGGATTGTTTCCCCCCTACATGGTGCCCTTATCTTCAAAGAGACTATGACCTTGCTTTCTGCATGTACTCACCTGTTTGATAATGAATAAAAACCCTGTTCACAGGACCCTCTGGATCTGTTGCTGGAGTCAGGCAGCAGGTCCCCTGGCACCCCCAAACCAGTTCCATGGTCTGGTCTCCATCATTGCTTTGCTCATGGCCATGGCCAACAAGGTGCTCCCAGTGGTTTGCAACAAGGTAGCGGTTCTTATCTCAGGCAATATAGCACATTCTATCCTTCTGTGCTTAGTCACTATTTTCAGCCAGAGCCCCAAATGCTTCTTTGAAGAGGCCTTGGAAAAGCCAGTGACCCTGGAGGCAGAGCCTTCATGTAAGGAACACAAGTTACTTCCTTTGGTTTATGGGCCACTTAAACTGCTGCCAAACTCCCACAGCAGTGACAACCATGTAACAAAGTGATGAAACAGCCTGAATTAGAAGTTATGAACAAAAGCATTCATTGTTAGAAAGATTAACACACCAATGGGGTTGCTCCAGCCAAGTCACTGACCCCAGAGCAGGAAAGTGCTAAGGGTAACAATTATCTCAGTACTGGTGGTTCATGCCTGTAACCTTAGCTATTCAGGAGGCTCAGATCTGAGGATCATGGTTCAAAGCCAGCCCAGACAGGAAAGCCCAAAAGACTCTTATCTCTAATTAGTCTTGAGAAATTAAGAAGTGGCACTATGGCTCAAAGTGGTAGAGCACTATTGTTGAGTAAAAAGCTCAGAGATAGCACCCAGGCCCTGAATTAAAGCTCATGACTGACATAAAAAAATAAAGTAAAAATTAAACAAAAATAGGAAGGAGGGAAGTAATATGTTGTATATAAGATATCATTATTTACATTTTTTTTTTTTTTTTGCCAGTCCTGGGCTTTGGACTCAGGGCCTGAGCACTGTCCCTGGCTTCTTTTTTTTTTTGCTCAAGGCTAGTACTCTGCTACTTGAGCCACAGCGCCACTTCTGGCCGTTTTCTATATATGTGGTTCTGGGGAATCAAACCCAGGGCTTTATGTATGCGAGGCAAGCACTCTTGCCACTAGGCCATGTTCCCAGCTATTTACATTTTTCTATTGGAAGATTGGAAACATGGAGTATATAATTTGTTTAAGAGCACTGAGATCACTTGTGTTTTCAATTAGCAAACTGGGGATTTTTCAACTCTTCATATATAACTGTGAGGAGTTAATGAAGTTACAACAAGACTATCTTAAATAAAAAATAAAATTATAACCCTAGCTACTCAGGAGATCTGAGGATCAAGGTTTGAAGCCAGCCTAGGGAGGACAGTCCATGAGATTCTTATTTCCAGTTAACTAGAAAAAGGTCAGAAGTCGAGGTTTATCTCAAGTGGTACAGCATCAGCCCTGAATTCAAGCCCCAGTCCTGGCACACACACAACCCCCGCTAACAACAACAGCAACACCCCTGACATCAAGATGTACAAAATTAAATAATCCTATTTTACCTTCTCTCCCATTGGAGCCATGGCTGACACAGCTGACAAAAGGCAAATTAACAAGAAAAAAAAAAACAACCCAAGATTTTAAATTAATTAAAAAATGTGGGCTGGGGATATAGCCTAGTGGCAAGAGTGCCTGCCTCGGATACACGAGGCCCTAGGTTCGATTCCCCAGCACCACATATACAGAAAACGGCCAGAAGCGGCGCTGTGGCTCAAGAGGCAGAGTGCTAGCCTTGAGCGGGAAGAAGCCAGGGACAGTGCTCAGTCTCTGAGTCCAAGGCCCAGGACTGGACAAAAAAAAAAAAAAAAAATGTGACACACAGCCATCCATAAAAACTCAAGTGAGTTGTGGTGGCTCATGTCTATAATCTTAGCTACTTAGGAAGAAGAGATCAGGAGGATTATAATTCAGTGGTTCTTTACCAGCCCAAGAAAAATCCACAGGATTGCATCTCATGCATATGCCTGTCATCCTAGCAACTCAAGAAGTATAAACAAGATTGAGGTCCAAGCTGGACTGTGCATAAAAGTGAGAGAGTCTATCTAAAAAATAAGCAAAGCGAACTGGGCACCCGTGGTTCAGTCCTGTCATCCTAGGTACTCGGGAGGCTGAGATCTGAGGATCACAGGTTGAAGCCAACCCAGGCAGGAAAGTCTATGAGAGTCTTATTTTCAACTAACCACCAAAAAGTCAAAAGTGGAGCTATGGCATAAGTGGTAGAGTGCTGGTACTGAGCTCAAGGACAACATCCAGGCTCTCAGTCAAGCCCTAGAAATAGCAAAAGGTGAGATCTTGAGTTTAAACCCAAGTGCTACCAAAAACAAAACAAATGAACAACATAAAATAGAATGGAAGGAAGGAAATTCCAGGTATGCTTTATTGGGTGTCTAGTTTTTGATCACCCCATATCTTTATAATATCATGATGGCCCCTCAATTTCTACATGAGTTTTTTTTTTTTTTTTTTTTGCCAGTCCTGGGCCTTGGAATCAGGGCCTGAGCAAGGCTAGCACTCTACCACTTGAGCCATAGCCCCACTTCTGGCTTTTTCTATATATGTGGTGCTGGGGAATCGAACCCAGGGCTTCATGTATACAAGGTGAGCACTTTACCACTAAGCCATATTCCCAGCCCTCTACATGAGTTTGGAAGGGGACAAAGGGTGAATCCATGGGAGTAGCCAAGTCCATACAGACAGAAGACAGGAGGGTGGGTGCTGAGTTTGGGGGAGAGAGAAAGGAAAATCCCTATTTAGCAAGCACAGAGTTGAAAAATGTTCTAGAATTTTATGGTGGTAGTGGTGGAACAACAGTGTGGGTTGAACTGTGCAACTCCACAGTTAAAATGGCGATTTTCATGTAATGTATACCTTCTACAATAAACATACAGACTTCATTGTGTGTGGGAGCCAAGTGAAAAGTGTAAAGAAGCCCCTTTTTGAGTCCCTAAAAAATGGCAGGCTTAGCCAAAGTAGTGGGCCCAGGGAAGGGCAAACTTAAGCTGGATAGCAGGGACTTGTTCTGGTAAATGTCATCCAAGTCCTTATCAAAAACTGAACAATGGGAAAAGGTGGAATGTGGTTTTTCTACTAACCTGCTTCTGTAACTATGTGCTTGTTTGAATGGGGAATGGCAACTTTGATATAATGCCCATTGTGACTAAAAAGAAAAGTGCAAATTTTCCGGAGAGTAATTATATTGATTGGGGAAGCATGGTAAAAATGCTAAAAGTTGAGTTAATATTCTGTCGGCCTAACTGCAAGATTTCTGTTTCTGTTAATGGCTTGCTTTGACCACCTGCATGTGGTATTTGTGATTTTTTGCCTTTAAAAATCTAACCCTACTGAGACTCAGTGCTGTTCTTCACCATCCTTATGGTGGCAAACAGACACTGCGCACAACTAAATAAAGACTCCAAGCCTGACTGAGTGCTGGTGACTTTATTGTTGTGGGTGACCAGGATACTACATGTGTTTCTAGATGTGTCATCAATTTAACCTTGCAAATAAATAAACAGGAATAGATATCTACTATGACTCCATTTGTTTTTAATCAGAGAGGTAAAATATGTACTGAAAATGTTACTGTGGAAAAAGACTAGAAGAAAAAAGAATCTTGTATAATGAAAATGGTTTTTTTTTCTCTAATTGGAAAAAATCACAAAGTTTTAGTATATGAATCCCCAATTGAAAGAAGCAATAGCTACACATTATTATTATTTTTTTTTTTTTTTGTGCCAGTCCTGGGGCTTGGACTCAGGGCCTGAGCACTGTCCCTGGCTTCTTTTTTTTTGCTCAAGGCTAGCACTCTGCCACTTGAGCCACAGCGCCACTTCTGGCCATTTTCTGTATATGTGATGCTGGGAAATTGAACCCAGGGCCTCATGTATACGAGGCAAGCACTCTTGCCACTAGGACATATCCCCAACCCCATAGCTACACATTATAATGTATATTTCTACCTAAGTGTAGATATATATTTATATAAGTATATGATATAATCTAGAAACACATAATACAAATGTCTACACTTACAGACAGAAATATATATCTAAATTATAAATAGATCTATAAATAAATATAGGTTATATAAATATAACAATGTATATAATATATAATATATAATACAATAATATATGTTATATATGAGAGGTTTTATATTAAGTATTATAAAGTAAATTTCTTAAGTTAATTCCAAGGAGGAGATTAAAGCATAATGCAGAAATGCAGATTGGAAAAATAAAGTAGCTCTTAAAATTCCATTTTTCTCTTTTTTTCCCCACTAAGTGTAGTTTCTGCAGATAAAAGGCAGAAGGGTTTAAGGTAAACAGTTTTATTTGAAAGTGAAAGGAAAGCTGGGAAAGAAAGTAGTGAAAGTCTTGGTTCCAGGCTGAGACTGGAACAATTGCTGAGGTGAGTGTCCAATCCTAACTCTGTGGGCTGCTCTTTGAGTCCCTGCTTCTACAAGAGACCACAGGTCCTACTGAGCCACATATAGAAAGAACTTCACAGTGTCTTACGAAAGGAGACCCTCACAAAGTAAAAGTATTCTCAAGGATTTATTTTTGTTTCACAGACTTAAAGTAGGGAGAGAGAAAAACAATTCTGGTTCCCCTATGGGAAACAGGAGTTAAAGACTCAAATGATTCTCTAGGTCTATCCAAAATATAGAGATATAGGTGAGCTGTACTGTTGTATATTGGATAGCCAGGTGGTCCTTGAACCCACAGCAATAATCACCAGCACTCAGTCAATAGAGCTAGGAGACTTTTATTTAGATGTGTACAGTGAAACAGCGCTGGGGCCAAATAGGGCTGGGTTTTTAAAGGCAAAAATAACATTTACCACTTGCAGGTGGGTCATGGGGTAAGAATCACAAGTACCACACGCAGGTGATAGTCCATGTGGTAGCAAACAGACATACAGAAGCAGAATAGGCAGTTAGTGATCACAAATAGCGATTGAGATTCCAGTAAAACTCTGGCAAATAAAGCAATGGACCATTTAAGCAATCAAAATACTCTTTCTTTGTTTAATTCTTGGTTCTGGGTGTAACTGGTATTTACTGAGTATCCATTTAACTTCTTTAAAACATGCAAATGGCGTTAACACTTTTGCTTGATCTCTCTCCTTCCTTTCTTTTGCAAGGGTCAAGCAGATAAAAAGAAGGAACAGATTACACTAAGCAAAAGGAAAGAAATGTACATTTTGCCCGACCTGGAAGGAATTGTTTTATTGTTAATAATCATAGCGTTCATAAGCATTGTAGACTAGAATGACGATGTCCATCATGGGGAAGGTTAAAAAAAAATGATGAAAGCAAGGGGGGACGGGTTGGGGAGGAGGGAAGGCAGGAGAAAAATGAGGGAGGGGGTAACAAGTACAAGACATTTTTAAGTATTCACTACCTTCAGTATGTAACTGTAACCCCTCTGTAAATCATCTTGACAATTAAAAAAAAAAAAAAGCTATGTGCCAGCTCCTTTTGGGCTGCTGGTCTTTGAGACAGGAGTCCATAATGCAGTCACCAGCCTTTTAATAAACACACAAGGTTCGAGTTTATGAGTTGGGACTTCTTGGTACTTCATTAATTGAATTCCTATATAATTGTGTGTGCGTGCGCACGCGCGCACGCAAAAGGTTGAAATCAGGGCCCAAGCACTGTCTCTGATGTTTTATGCTAAAGACTAGTGCTCTACCACTTGAGTCACACCTCCTCGTCCGGCTTTTTGGTGGTTAATTGGAGGTAAGAGTTTTACAGGCTTTCCTGCCAGGGCTGGCTTCCAACTTCAATCCTCAGATGTCAACAGGAGCTCAGGCTTGAGCCACTGGTGCCGGCCAGCAGCCCAGATTTTAACAACAACAAAACCAAACCAACAAAATACCCTAGGGCTAAAGAGAAAGCAAAGGAAGTTAGCTGTAAACTTATTCTTCCGGAGCCAGCCCATGCACATGGAGCCTCCAGACAGGATCCACTCCTCCTTCTGGAGGAAGCTTCCTGCTCACCTCCTCCAATGACACGGCCAGCAGCCACCCGTTTTGCATGGGTGGGGCTGCTGTACAAACCGGGAGAACCACCACCAGAGGTGCCTGTCAGTTACTAACCCAGCCAATCCTAAAGTAGCAGGGGTGGGCCTGGCTAGGCCAGGGGCTGGGCTTTAAAGGTTGGTGCCAGTTCAGGCCGGGCCAGAGCCTAAGACCTCATCCACCACGAAGAGTGGATTCTGCTGGAGTACCTGTGCAGCTGCAGCCGCCCGGGGTGAGTGACCGTTGTCTGATCAAGAAACGTTGGGGACAGAGACTGTGTAGGCTTAGGATATGTGGAACAGAGTAAGGAATGAGGACATCTTCCTGTTGTATCCTGGTCACCAAAGTAGGACTCTAACCCCCGTGGGACTCTAACCCACGATGAAATTTGTTTTATCCCGAATTCAAAGGAGACTCCTAGACACTCAGTTAATCAGGTTAGGATTTTATTAACCTTAAGGTGCGAACTGCAGCCCCAGGCTTCCCCTGGGCTTCGTTTTTTATGTTTTTTTTTTTTTTTTTTTTTTTTTGTGTGTGTGTGTGTGTTTTTTTTTTTTTCCCCCAGAGCTGGGGATGGAACTCGGGGCCTTGTGCTCTCCAGGCAGTCACTCTTCTGCTGAACCAGATCCCTAGCCCCAGGGCTGAGTTGTTTTTTTAAATTTTTTTTTTTGTAATTTATTTATTAATTAAACACAACTTTTTTGACAAGGTGTTGTGCAAAAAGGGTACAGTTACATAGTAGGGCAGTGTGTACATTTCTTGTGATATCTTATACCCTGTTTTTCTTTCCCTTCCCTAGGTCAGGTAGGCATATATACAATACACAATGTACCAAGAACATATACAGTAGCCACGTGGCCTACGCCCAAGAAAATTCGCCTAGGGCTTTAAATGTAATGTCGCCATTAGACAATATGTCGACAGTAGTCTTATATGAACGTACATACATAGCTTTTGAGCTATTGTATTCCACTGAGAGGTCAATTTTTGACCTTTATATGTTGAGTAGTTGTTTGGTTTTAGTTACATAATGTTGGGTCGCTGCCCCAATCCTGTGGGAAATACCATTTGACAAGCAGTTTTTGGTTTCACAGACCTGGTCTCTACTGTCTCTCCGTCACCCCTTCTTAACAGTCATATATCAGGGAGATCATGCCCCTTTGTTTTCTGTGTTCTAGGCTTGTCTCCCTCAACATTATTTGTTCAAGTTCTGACCATTTCTCTGCGAATAACAATATTTCACCATTCCTAATCGCTATGTTGTATATAGGTACCATATTTTTTGGGTCCATTCATCTGTGGTGGGGCATCTGGGTTGTTTCCATATTTTGGCTATTGTGAATTGTGCCGCAATAAACATGGAAGTACAAATGTCTTTTTGATATCTTGGGACCTGCTGTTCAGGATAGATGCCTAGGAGTGGTATGGCTGGGTCATAGGGTAGGTCTATATTGAGCTTTTTGAGAAACCTCCATACTGTTCTCCCAAGTGGTTGTACTAATTTGCACTCCCACCAACAATGGAGAAGGGTTCCCCTTTCCCTGCACCCCCTCCAGCATTTGTTGTTGCCTGAGTTCGGAGTATAGGCAGGGCTGAGTTTTTAAAGGCAAAAATCACAGGTACCACATGCAGGAGGTCAAGCAGGTTCTGTTAAAGCAAGCAAGCAGACATTCCAAAGCAGAACTGGCTGTTAGTGATTACAAACAGCAATTACAATTCCAGGAAACTCCAGTAAACAAAGCAATAAATCATTAAGGCAAGCAAAATACTCTTCTTTGTTTAATTCTTGGTTCTGGGTGTAACTGGTATTTACTGCATACCTATTTAACGTCTTCATTTACCTTAAATGTCTATTAATTAAGACAGGCAAGCTGAATGCAAAAGTGAAGGCTACGCAGTTATCCCTGGTCTTGGTCTTCCTCTTCCCTTTCTTTTGAAAAGTCAAGCAGCTCTAGGTCTAACTGCTTTCGACTTCTGTTATCCCCAGTTCTGGTCACTTGGGATGGCTCAGCCTCTTTAGCTAGGACTAAAGGTGAATTTCTTGGTCTGAATGTGTCACTTCCTGTCTCTGTATTTTGGGTGTGAGGGAGCTGAGGAGGGTAATTGAGGAAACCCACTGGGTCCCTGAGGCCACCTAAGAAGCTTGTAAAGGTCTAGATCTGTCCAGATGGGAGTGGTCAGCCAGACCCTTGCTCCCCATAGCTTCCTGTGCTAACAGGAAGCATCCCCTGACTCAGCATTGCCAGGTAAAAATCTTCTGGTCTCCACAGGTGTGAGCAGAGTGGAGGAACAAGTGGCAGGTAGTTGGCCTTAAAATGATATAAGTGCAGATAATTGGCCATCTACTGAAACTAGCTCTTAACAACTATGATTGGTGTTGTTTAATGTAACTGGCCTGAGTTGTATCTACCAGGTTTGTTTGCATTACCCACCCCTGTTTTGACCAGATGGTTTCTATTATGGACAAGACACCCTGACTGGTAACCGGTTTCTGGACATTTCTCAAAAGTAATGAACTGGTTCCTGGAAACTTCTCAAAAGTAAGGAGCCACTACAATTAGGCAAAAAGGGGAAATTGTGATTTTTTTGAATTTAAAAGCAGCCCACTAAGACAGCTCAGGGCTGCAGATCTAGAGATCCCAACCTTGGGTGCAGCCCCAGTGCACCAGTACATTCTTGCTCAGTAAGATTCTTTTCATCCCCAATTGTCATCTGAGTGGTCTCATTGATGGTCAGTTTGCAGACCCCCAAGTCCTCGCATTGCAGCATGAAGGGCCCAGCCAAGGTTGAGCACCCAGCCATGGGAGCTGCCCGCTGACTGGTTTCCATGAACTTGTCCATGTGACCCTGTCTTTGGACTAAGGCATTGAAGGAGGCACTGTTCCCAGTGTAAAACGGCCAGTGGGATTATCCCTCCCAGTTTCTCTAGGGAGAGAATTTCAGAAAAGGTTCATTCCAGAATGAGAAGTCCCAAGATATAGCTCAGCTTCTGCTGTAGATTAGCCAAGAAGGTGTCAGGTGGTCTTTGGACTGTTGGAGTACTCTGGACCCCTATTTAGGATCAGATTCCTCATGGGTAATTTTGGTTGGTTGATCTTCATACTTTTGGAACAAAACCTGGACCAGTTATATCAAATTTCCTAGACATTGCTTCGGAACCACAGTGTTCTCTTAAGCTAATTAGACTGATTGAATTCCTAGCTCCTTGGTTGTTCATTTGATGTCTTGGCTAAACACTTTTACTTGGTTGTTTTAACCCAACCAGCATGGAAGAATATATATCTATACACATACACACACACACACACACACACACACACACACACACACACGACTTTGGAGTTTGAAATCAGTGCTTTAGACTTGGTAGGCAAGTGCTCCACACCATACCTCAGCTCCAGTCTCCCTTGCCCATCTTAGGGCTTGAACTTAGGGCTGTCCCTGAGCCTCTCTGCACTCAAGGCTAGTGCTTTACCACTTGAGCCACAGTACCATTTCTGGCTTTCTGAGTAGTTTATTAGAGATAAGTCTCATGGATTTTCCTGTCCGGGCTAGCTTTGAACTGCAACCCTCAGAGCTCAGCCTCCTAGATAGCTAGGATTATAGGCATGAGCCACTGGTGCCTGGCTTTCACCTCTTTTGTTGCTTGGGTTTTTTTTTTCCCCATATTGGGTCTCATTTGTGCCCAGGTCTGACTTTGAGCCACAATCCTTCCTATACTTCCTGCATAGCTGGGATTTCAGGCACGAACCATTTTGACTTGCTATTGATTCAATAGGGAGCAAAGGGGTTTTTTTTTTGGCCTGGGCTGGCCTTCTAGCCTCTGCCCCCTAAGTGGTCGGGGATTACAGGTGTGAACCACAGTGCTTAGTCCCAGGTTAAATAATTTAATTCTGTGATTGTTGATTTACTGCAAATAAGAAGGCATTTAAAAAACATTAGTCTCATTTCTTTTGCCTTTCTAGGTTTCTTTTGTGCCCATGAATACTTTTCTGTTCCTGGCAGTCCTTTGCCTGGGAATGGCCTCATCTGCTCCACAATTCAACCATGGATTGGATGCAAAATGGGAGGAGTGGAAGACAAAATACAACAAAACCTACAGCTTGGTTGGTAACATAGGAAGTATTCAGAGGGACCCCAGAAAGATTGTTCCTTGTTGGTGTGATCTTATGTACAGAGGATAATTAGAAGCCAAGTATAAAGAGAAAATAACCATGACAGGTGCTGAATACAATGTGGGTGGACATCCCTACTCTCTCTGACTATAGAGAATGACTTCCAGAAGTGCAAAGCCATTCAGGCCATGGTCTTTTGCCATCCATCAGCAAGTCTTCTTGGGGAACAGTGGGTGGGTTTTAAGTAGACTGAATCACTTGTACTTGCAGAGTGAAGAAGGATACAGGAGGACAGTATGGGAGACGAATGTGAGAATGATTGAACTTCACAATAAGGAATACCGTCAAGGGAAGCATACCTACACCATGGAAGCGAATGCGTTTGCGGACTTGGTGAGTGTCTTATGCATTATTTATCTCTGTTTGCTCTCCTCAGTTCTTTACAAAACCATCTTGCTTTTCAATGTTTACTTTCTTTTCCCTTGAAGACCAGTGAAGAATTTAACGCAAGAATGACAGGCCTTCAAATT